>NC_064833.1:0-2400000 GCF_024166365.1 Elephas maximus indicus | reverse complement strand
GTCAGGGCGTTTGGTCAGTGCCAGCCACACACCCCTCTCCTTCCCCCACCCCACCCGCTCTCCTCCCCAGGGATGGCCACATCCAGCCAGCATGCAGGAGGCCGGGCACCCAGCCGCCACTGCTCTGCCCCAGCCAGCAGGGCACACTGTCAGCTAGTCCTTTTCCCCAGGACAATGTCAGCAAAGGGGCAGGAATTCGGTGCCTGAGTCACGGGGGCAGGGGCGCCGGGACTGGAGTCTGTCCACACAGCTGCCCTCAGACAAGGAGACTCTGGGTAGGGTGTGTGTCTGCAGGCAGGGTACGGAGGACCACGTCACCCCCCCCATCATCTTTGGTCCTAGGAGGGCAGCGTGCCCCATTCACTTGGGCACGCCTGCTGTGGCGGGAGGGACATCCCTTCATCAGGAGGGACGGCAGAGCCCCAGGCCCTGGCCCAGCTCTGGGGCCACCTTCATCGCCCTCGTGCCTGAAGACTCCACCTCATAGAGGTGAGGACCCTACCCCAGGCCGCTCAGGGCTCAGGGACCCAGCAGCACCTAGACAGGGAGCTGTACACCAAGGCTGGACAGCAGCAGGTCCTGCACTGAAAGGCCCTAGCGCTCAGCTCCCCAGTGGAGGCCACACGGGAGGGTGGCCGGGGCAGAAGAGGTACCAGGGCTCTCCCCACTCCTTCCAGGAGCCACAGCATGGAGGGTAGCTGCCCATCGATGTCCTTGAGGGTAGGCTGGCCAAGGACACCACTGAGCCCATGGGTCACAGAGAAAGAGGGACCCAACGGGTCACAGAAAAAGGGGGACACACATGGGTCACAGAGAAAGGAGGACCCACACGAGTCACAGAGAAAGAGGGACCCACACGGGCCATAGGAAAAGGGGGACACACATGGGTCACAGAAAAAGGGGGACCCACATGGGTCACAGAGAAAGGAGGACCCACACAGGTCACAGAAAGGGGGACACATGCACAGGTCACAGAGAAAGAGGGACACACGTGGGTCAAAGAGAAAGGGGGGCACATGCATGCATCACAGAAAAAGGGGGGCACACACATGGGTCACAGAGAAATGGGGACTCACGCATGTTAGACCCATGGCCTAGTGATGTGCCCTGACCACCACCCAGGTGTCCCCTGACCATAGCAAAACCAGGTCCCTCCTCTGTGCCCAGCCATGCAGACCCTCACTGTCAGCAATGCTGTGAGCCATCCACAAAGTCTGTGGGTGCCCGGAGGGGACCTCATCTACAGGAGCCGACAGGGCCTCCTTCCTGCAGGGTATCAGCACCCCGTTGCCAACACAGCCCACATCCACAAGTGCCAACCTCACCCTCAGCCTCCAAAAGCTGCTAATACCCAGAGTCAGCAAGACAGACACAGTCCAGGGGAGACGGCCATGAGGTCCTACCTTCTGCCCATGAGAACCTGCAGTGGCCTCACAACGTCCCTGTGCCTCAGTTTCCCCTTCCATAAAATGGGAACAACTGAGCCTGCTCTGCTGCCCTCACAAATGAGATGACACTGGCAGACCTGATTTTTCAACTGGACAGAGCTCTCCTAAAAAGGACCATTGTTCCCCTCCTGCCCCACAGGGTTCCCACTCACAGTCTCCCCACCCGGAACAAGCCCCCGCCAGCTCCCCCACCCGCAGCACCAGTGGCCCAGACACCAGGGCAGACCTGCGCCCCCAGCTCCAGGGTTGGGCAGGCCCAGAAGCACTGGGTCCTACCACCGGGCACTGTCCGTGGTGCTGCCCTGCCCACTTTACTCAGCGCCTCACTCCTCAGGAGCTGGGCCTCACCCTCCAGAGCTGTGGCCCCAAGGCTATGGCAGAGGAGAGTGGATGCAGACGGGTCTGTGCTAAGCACACTTAGTATGGGTAAGCACTTAAACCACATTATCCATTTTTCTAATTTTCAGTTTGAGAAAGTTACTAAACGTGAGGAAACTGACCTCAAATATAAATGTGTCAGTCTGTCCTACTGCGGGGGCTTGTGTGTTGCTGTGATGCTGGAAGCTATGTCACCAGTATTCAAATGTCAGCAGGGTCACCCATGGTGGACAAGTTTCAGCTGAGCTTCCAGACTGAGACAGACTAGGAAGAAGGACTCGGCAGTCTACTTCTGAAAAGCATTAGCCGTGAAAACCTTACGAATAGCAGCGGAACGCTGTCTGATATAGTGCTGGAAGATGAGCCCCACAGGTTAGAAGGCACTCAAAAGATGACTGGGGAAGAGCTCCCTGCTCAAAGTAGAGTCGACCTTAATGACGTGGATGGAGTAAAGCTTTCAGGACCTCCATTTGCTGATGTGGCACGACTCAAAACGAGAAGAAACAGCTGCAAACATCCATTAATAATCGGAACCTGGAATGTACAAAGTATGAATCCAGGAAAATTGGAAATCATCAAAAATGAAATGGAACGCATAAACATCGAGATCCTAGGCATTAGTGAGCTGAAATGGCCTGGTATTGGCCATTTTGAATTGGATAGTCATATAGTCTACTATGCTGGGGACAGCAACTTGAAGAGGAATGGTGTTGCATTCATCCTCAAGAAGGATGTTGTGAGATCTGTCGTGAAGTACAATGATGTCAGCGATAGGATAATAGCCATATGCCTACAAGGAAAACCAGTTAATACGACTAATATTCAAATTTACCCACCAACCACTAAAGCCAAACATGAAGAAATTAAAGACTTTTACCAACTTCTGCAGGCTGAAATTGATCAAACATGCAATCAGGATGTATTGATAATTACTGGCAATTGGAATGTGAAAGCTGGAAACAAAGAAGAGGGATCTGTAGTTGGGAAATATGGCCTCGGTGATAGAAACAATGCCAGAGATCGCATGATAGAATTTTGCAAGACCAACGACTTCTTCATTGCAAATACCTTCTTTCACCAACATAAACGGCGACTATACACATGGACCTTGCCAGATGGAACACACAGAAATCAAATTGACTACATCTGTGGAAAGAGACGGTGGAAAAGCTCAATATCATCAGTCAGAACAAGGCCAGAGGCCGACTGTGGGACAGACCATCAACTGCTCATATGCAAGTTCAAGCTGAAACTGAAGAAAATTAGAGCAAGTCCACAAGAGCCAAAGTACGACCTTGAGTATACCCACTGCCGTCGAGTTGATTCCGACTCATAGTGACCCTGTAGGACAGAGTAGAACTGCCCCATAGAGTTTCCAAGGAGCACCTGGCGGATTCGAACTGCCAACCGCTTGGTTAGCAGCCGTAGCACTTAACCACTACACCACCAGGGTTTCCAACCTTAAGTATATCCCACCTGAATTTACAGACCATCTCAAGAATAGATTTGATGTGTTGAACACTAATGACCGAAGACCAGACACGAGTTATAGAATGACATCAAGGACATCATACATGAGGAAAGTAAGAGATAATTAAAAAGACAGGAGAGAAAGAAAATGCCAAAATGGATGTCAGAAGAGACTCTGAAACTTGCTCTTGAACATTGAGTAGCTAAAGCAAAAGGAAGAAATGATGAAGTAAAAGAGCTGAAGAGAAGATTTCAAAGGGTGGGTCAAGAAGACGAAGTATTATAATGACATGTGCAAAGACCTGGAAATAGAAAACCAAAACGGAAAGACACACTCAGCATTTCTCAAGCTGAAAGAACTAAAGAAAAAAAATTCAAGCTTCGAGTCACAATACTGAAGGATTCTACAGGGAAAATAATAAACAACACAGGAAGCATCAAATGAAAATGGAAGGAATACACAGAGTCATTATAACAAAAAGAACGGATCAAAGTTCAACCATTTCAGGAAGTAGCATATGATCAGGACCCGATGATACCAAAGGAAGAAGTCCAAGCTACACTGAAGACAGTGGCGAAAACAAGGTTCCAGTAACTGATGCAATACCAACCGAGATGTTTCAGCAAACGGATACAGCACTGGAAGTGCTCACTCATCTATGCCAAGAAATTTGGAAGACAGCTACCTGGCCAACTGACTGGAAGGGATCCATATTTATGCCTATTCCCAAGATAGGTGATCCACCCAAATGTGGAAATTATCGAACAATATCATTAATATCACAAGCAAGCAAAATTGTGCTGAAGATCATTCAAAAGTGGCTGCAGCAGTACACCGATGGGGGACAGCCAGGAATTCAAGCTGGATTCAGAGCAGGACATAGAACCAGGGATGTCATTGCTGATGTCAGATGGATCCTGGCTGAAACCAAAGAATGCCAAAAGGATATTTACCTGTGTTTTATTGACTATGCAAAGGCATTCGATTGTGTGAATCATAACAAATTATGGATAACACTGTGAAGAATGGGAATTCCAGAACACTTAATTGTGCTCATGAGGAACCTGTACATAGATCAAGTGGCAGTCATACGAAAAGAACAAGGGGGTACTGTAGGGTTTAAAGTCAGGAAAGGAGTGCATCAGGGTTGTACCCTTTTTCGATTCGACGGCATTGGGTTGTTTTTTTTTTTTAACTCAACCTGTATGCTGAGCAAATAATCCAAGAAGCTGGACTATATGAAGAACGGGGCATCAGGATTGGAGGAAGATTCATTAACAACCTGTGTTATGCAGATGACACAACCTTGCTTGCTGAGAGTGAAGAGGACTTGAAGCACTTACTGAAGATGATTAAAGACCACGGCCTTCAGTATGGATTACACTTCAACATAAAGAAAATAAAACTCCTCACAACTCGACCAATAATATAAATGGAAAAAAGACTGAAGTTGCAAGGATTTCATTTTACCTGGATTCACATGGAAGCAGCAGTCAAGAAATCAAATGACACATTGCATTGGGCAAATCTGATGCAAAGGACCTCTTTAAAGTGTTGAAAAGCAAAGGTGTCACCTTCAAGACTAAGGGGCGCCTGACCCAAACCATGGTGTTTTCAGTCACCTCATATGCGTGTGAAAGCTGGACGATGAATAAGGAAGACCGAAGAAGAACTGATACCTTTGAATTGTGGTGTTGGTGAAAAACATTGAATATACCACAGACTGTCAAAAGAACGAATAAATCTGTCTCGGAAGAAGTACAACCGGGATGCTTCTTAGAAGCAAGGAGGGCGAGACTACGTCTCATATACTTTGGACGTGTTATCAGGAGGGATCAGACCCTGAAGAAGGACATCATTCTTGGTAAAGTAGAGGGTCAGTGAAAAAGAGAAAGACCCTCAATGAGATGGACTGATGCAGTGGCTTCAACAACCGGCTCAAGTATAACAACAACTGTGAGGATAGTGCCGGACCAGGTAGTGTTTCGTTTTATTGTACATAGGGTTGCTAAGAGTCGAAATCAAATTACCAGCAGCTAAACCCAACAACAACACAACATTAGCATATTTTTTCCTATTTCCTTCTACAAAATCACAAAAACAACAAGGAAAATGCCCCCACCCCGAAAAATTAACAACAACAAAAAAAACTCTTTTCAACCCAAGCTTCACATTTAGAGAAAGCAGGAAATACTATCTGCAGCCTCAGGAGCAGGAGGAAGAGGGCTGAGTCTCTGGGTGGGAGGAAAGGGAAGTCCGGGGACCATGGAAGGGACAGTGCGGAGGGGCAGCTCTCGGCCACATCAGCAGAAGTGCGTGACCCAACCTGCAGGGCTGACCCTAAGCCCAAAAGCCTTTATTTGCCACCACTGGGCACAAAAGAACTGGAGTGAGGAGGGCTGTTCTCAGACACCCTCGAGAGGTCAGTTTGGCTCAAAAAACTGAGCCTAGAGAATCACTGAGTCAGCCATATTTGCAGGAAGCAGTCCGCCCATGTAGCACTGAACGAGCAGGCCTTTCAAAAGCTTCTCAGCTCTCTGACCCCTGCTGTGGACTGAACTGTGTCCCCCCCAAAATATGTGTTGAATTCCTGGCCCTTGCACCTGTGGATATGATCCTGTCTGCAAACAGTTTTTCTTTTTCTTATGGTAATGAGGCCATACCAATGTATCATAGATCTGAAGCCCAATCTCTTCTAAGTTATGAAAAGACCAGAATAGACACAGTGACACACACACGGGGAAGAGAGACGCCAGTGAGGACCGTCTACAAGCCAAAGAACCAAGGAACGCCCAGGGCTACTGACAAGGAAGGAATCAGCATGGCTGAGACCCTTTTAGTCTCCAGAACCGTGGGAAAATAAATTTCTGTTCTTTAAAGCCACTCCCTTGTGGTATCCATGTTACAGCAACTCTAGGGGACTAAGACACCACCAGCCCTCCACCTATCTCAGAAGGGGGTAGGGGACTCTTACAAAGAGTTAGTCCAGAAGAAAACAATTCGTTCGAAATTTAACAATACAAGAATCATCCCAGCATCGATACAGAGATACTACAAGGAGAAAATGACATAGTAAAGAGGAGTGACACTTACCAAGAGATGAAGAACACACCCCGCCATGAAGCAGCGGTAAACACAGTCTGCCCTGAGCTTAAGAAAACAACAGAGCAATTGCTCCTAAGAAGGAAGCCTTCAAAGCAGGACAGCACGAAGTCAGGAAGAAGACAGCAGCCACATCACAAAAGAGTAAGCTCAGCTGGCAGAACTCACGGGAGAAACAAAATAATAAAAATCACAGAAACAAAGACCACTGGAAAAACTAAGAGGAGAAAAGTCACCCTAGGGGGAAAGAAGAAAGTATCAGAAAGGATAGATACAAGAAAAGTGAGCAAAACAAAGTAAATGGAAAAGGGCACGAAAGCCAGACAGACTTCCCCAAAGCAACACTCAAGTGCGGACACTTGAACGTCCCCTCCTGCCATGTGACACACACACTCACAGGTCCCGGGGATGAGAGTGGCCGTGGAGGAACACCTGCGAGGTGGTCAAAGAGACAGCCTGAACCAAGGATTCTGTCACGATCCAGGCCGTCCTTCAAGCCCAAACCACAGTTTGGCACACAAGCCCCAGGGACCACCACGCCCACGAGCCAGTGTGAGAACCCATCTCCGAGACAAACCTGCCCAACGGAGGCTGACAGAGGTCTCTATCAAAAGAGCGTCAGTGAGCATTAAATATATTTACACCCATAGATTTGTTGTTGGGTGCCGTGTCGATCCCAACCCATGGCGACCCCGTGTGACGGAGCAGAACTGCCCCTTAGGGTTTCCTAGGCTGTAATCTTTATGGGAACAATCTTTATGGCTGTAATCTTTATGTCCCATGGATCCGCTGGGGGGGGGCGGTTAGAAACACCAACCCTTTGGTTGGCAGCTGAGCGCTTAACTGTTGCACCACCAGGGCTCCTTCACACCCACAGACAAAAGACTACTAACATCTAAAGCAAGCGTGAGACCAGAGTGGCAACACAGAACGCCAGTAATAGAAGGCCTGCCGATGGAAAAATGACTCATCTAATAAAAACAGAAGGAAACGGGAAGAGAGGTGGACATCAGCTCACTGCCTCATCTGTAAGAACCGGAGCCAGGGGCTACAATTTAAAGCTGACATCTCAGTAACAGATGCACGCAGATTCAACAGCGCGAAGGTAAACACTGAGGGAGTTACTATTACTGCTGTAACCGAGTAACAGGAGGAGTAAGACAAAACGCACTCGTGTTCTAAGTACTCCTACCAGGTGTATTCCTCTCCTGTTGCTGCAGACCAAGTCCCCACGAATTCAGCAGCTCAGCACAACACGAATTCACTACAGCCCAGATTCCGTGGGTCAGAAGTCCATTTGGGATCCGCTCCTGTCTTCGTTTCCTAAAAAAACCCAAACCTATTGCCGTCGAGTCGATTCTGATAATGACCTCGCTATAAAAGAAATACCACAAGTGGGCAGGTTTAACAGGCAGAAACTTATTCTCTCACAATTCAGGACGACAGAAGTCCGAATTTGGACCGCTGGCTCCAGGGGGAGGCTGTCTCTTTTTGTCAGCTCTAGGGGAAGGTCCTCGGCTCTTTTCAGCTTCTGTCCGTAGGTTCTTTGGCAGCCTTCATGTGGCAGCTGTCTCTCCCCACCTGTGTTTGCTAGCTTCTGTGCCTCTCTGCTCCTTTTATATCTCAAAAGGGATTGGCTTAAAACATACCTGACACGGACATGGCCTCATTAACATAACAAAGATCCCCGTTCCCAAATGGGCTCACATCCACAGGTATGTTGTTGCTGGGTGCCAGGTAGATTTCCGACCCCTACCAACCCCACGTGACACAGCAGACCTGCCCCATCGGTGTCCTGGGCCGTAACCTACAGAGTCACTCAGAGTCGTGAATGACTCGACAGCCACAGGCACAGTGCAGTAGCCTTCACGGGAGCAGACCCCCGGTCTTTCTCCCACGGAGTCGCTGGGTAGGTTCCACTGTCAACCATTTGACTAGCAGCCGAGAGCTTAACCGTTGCGCCACCAGGGCTCCTTCCACAGGTACAGGGGTTAGGACTCACAGCACAGTTCTGTGGGACAGAACCCAACGCACAGCAGTTCCCTAACTGGAGACCAGGACAGGCCGTTAACAGAAGCCAGTTCCTGCGGCCACAGGACTGAGGTCCGTCTTCTTGCGCCGTGGGCTGGGGCCGCCCTCTGCTCCTGGGGGCCTCTCTCCAGCTCCTGCGCCTGGGCCCCCACATCTAAGCCAGCAGTGGCAGAGCAGATCCTTCTCACTCCGGGCATCTGACTTCCCCTTCTGCCACACTCCCTCCCTTTCCACCGGAGAAGGTTCTCTGCTCTTAAGGGCTCATGTGATTAGATGGAGCCCTCCCAGATAACCCAGGATACTCTCCCCATCTTAAAGTCTGTAACCTTAGCTACACCTGCAAAGTTCCTTTTCATCCTAGTTTTGACTTATAGCAACTCAGCTGACAGAACAGAAATATACTCTAGGGTTTTCTAGAGTGCAATCTTTGTGGGAACATAACTCATCCACAGGTCCCAGGGATTAGAGTGAGGACATCTACGAGGGTGGGGGAAGGGATGTGATTCTGCCTATCACAGAAGGTAACTGTCTTAGTCATCTAGTGCCGCTATAACAGAAATACCTCAAGTGGACGGCTTTAACAAACAGAAATTTATTCTCTCACAGTCTAGGACACTAGAAGTCCAAATTCAGGGTGCCAGCTCCAGGGGAAGGCTTTTTCTCTCTTTTGGGCTCTGGGGGAAGGTCCTTGTCATCAATCTTCCCTGTTAGAGGAGCTTCTCAGTGCAGGGACCCTGGCTCTTGTTTCTTGGCAGTATGAGGTCCCCACGTCTCCCTGCTCACTTCTCTCTTATACCTCAAAAAAGACTGACTTAAAATACAATCTAATCTTGTAGATCGTCCTGCCTCATTAACATAACTGCGGCTAATCCCACCTCATTAACATCTTAGAGATAGGGTTTACAACACATAGGAAGATCACATCAGATGATAAAACGGTGGACAATCACACAATACTGGGAATCATGGCCTAGCCAAATTGACACATATTTTAGGGGGTCATAATTCAATTTATAATAGTAATGAGTGCCACTAAAGCACAGAATGCAAATTGCATTATATGATTATTACGACCACTACCACTGAGATAAAGACACAAACTCTCCTAAATACCAGGAGAACTGCATTAAAAAAAAAAAAGCAAAGTAAAAGCCTTAAAAAATACATAAACACACAAATCACATGATAGAACTAAGATTAAACATATCTGACCTATCGATAATGTAAATTAATTTATCTAGTGAGAAAAAAAGAGACTCTCGGATTGAATCACAAAGCAAAAGCCAACGTTACGTGGCATACGAGACACACTTAAAGTAATTCAGATGGGTTAAAAATTAAAAAATGGGCAAAGCTGTGTCAATTAAATGCAAACTAAGGAAATCACTAGTCATAATGTTAAAGTCGGATGAGATGGAAATGAAACAAAAGGCACTTTATGGTATTAATGGGCGCGATTCAGAATAAAAATATCATAGCTATAAAGAGCTACATACCAGATAACGTAGCAGCCAACATTTAAGGAGAAGCATACGGAAGCTTAACAAGGACAGAGACCATGAACCACTTTGCTTCGTCCACAAGATAGCAAGTGGACAAAGGCTAGGTAATATCACGGCCTAAACAACGTAACTAAGACAGAACAATTAATCGATCCAAACATCAATCAACATCTGTACACCCAAAACAGAAAATTCGTCTTCTTCTAAATGCCTACAGAACAGCAGTGATAACCGACTACGTGTTAGGGCCATACATAAAACCTCTTTAGAATCCAAAAACGTTAGAACAGGGCTTCAAACCAGCTCTTCCTGGTTCAATCATAGCCAAGGAAGCGACACCAGAACAGACCCAAATTTTTAAAATTTTGGGTGAACAAAAACCATAACCGGAATGGGAAAAATTATGGGTGGAAACCCTGCTAGAAACTTAATCTTCCTCTTGGAAAACAAGGGAGCGTCCACGTTGCATAGCAACCAATCTTCTGCCCCTCTGACGCTGCAGAGTCGGAAGCAGCCATGCCGGCCGACTGTGTCACTTTGCATGTGTGTTACTCTCCTCAGTCCTGGCAATAGTCCAATCTCCTGCATCAGGCTCCCAAAAGGGCCCACGTAAAAACGGCGTAGCAGGGGCATCTGACCTCCTTGTTCAACTTCACGGGGCGGGAGGAGACTCAAGATCCACAGCCCCAGGCTGATTTCTATGAGACGGAGGTCAGACATGCCTCCTCTCTCTGCCATCTTTACCAATTCTGACACCAGCTGTCCCTCCCTGGGCACTCACTCTCTGCTTCTCTGCTGAGTTCAAAATACACTGCCACGGCCACACAAGACTCACAGACGGGCCTCATGATTAGGGGGTTTATCAGGGAAGTAACAGGTTACATTTCAGGCTCGGGAACACTCAGGATGCAGTTTTTCCATCAGGACAGCCTCTTCACAGCCCTGCAGCAGGCAGACCCCTCTCTGGCCCTTGACCTCTGCCCTGATTGCTTGGGCAAGTGTCACAAAGCTCTTTTCGCTCTGCCATGAAGTGCCCCAAGGCACCCCACTCTGAAGGCCCTCAGCTCTAGCTCTGTAGGTCAGCAAGCCTAGCTCCACCAAGTGCCCGGAGGCTCCCTACCCTGCCAGCAAGCCTCCTGCCCAAAGGTGCTCAGCTTTCTCTCTCTGGGGGCCAGGAAGCCCACTGAGCCATCTCCTGCCGGTCTCCTGGCTCTGCTGCCACTGTTTCTCCACTGCTGCTTCTGGCTGCCTCCAGCGTTACAGCTCTCCCTCTCTGACTTCCTGTTCTCTGCGCCTCGCTTTAAGCCTAGTGGGATGGCAAAACCAGCCAGTCCCCTCATTAGGGTTCCACGTACCTTATTTACATAAGCCCACCCAGTCACTTGGTGAGAGTTATAAAGAGTATGGCTAGAAGGGCCATATTAAGTAATTCACTACACTGGTCATCTAAACATTGGCCCTCTCATGCCTGAAGGATTAACTTCCCCTCACAATTATTCTACCAGTCCAAAACAGCCATTAACAATTAGTCCCTTCAGTAGCGCAGCCTACAGGGCGAGGTTACACAGGTACCAGCCATTCAGGTCTGCTGCAGGTATCCATCTGATCTGGTCAGATTCTCCAAGTCACCTCGTCGTCACCCTTTCTGCTCTCTAATAAAATTAACTGAGAGAAGATTGTTTCCTTGCTCTGATCCTCACAAGGTATCTATCAGCACAGCAAAGCCTTTAAAGGGCTTTAGGTTCAGCCACTGTACTCGAGTCCAGCCATTCCTCCCCCTTAGTCCACTCTTTCACACTCACAGCTTCTACAATTACAGATTTTATAATCGCAATTAACCCTGTCAATAAGCACTCATGGCTGAATCATATAATGCTATCAGCATCTTCCCCACCCTCTCTTCCCCAGACCCATCAGGAAAAGAGGAATCCTATTTGGCGGGAATCCTCCCTTGTCCCCCTTATGTAACGTAAGCACAGTCAGGAACTCGTGTAAGCCAGCCACTTCATGCCTTTATCTGCCCCCTGTTTTAGAGAGCCAATGTTTAAACCGCCAATCCCTATCTAAGCAGTACTCTGAGGAAGTCAAGCATGATCCTTGGTGTCCAGCTGGGACTTTGAGCACCTGTCTCCTAAGCAAAGTCCAGTCCGGAGCAAGGCATCAAACTGCCACAATCTATACCAACTCATGGTGCCAAACATCTTTTCATTCAGTCGGGTTCTGGTCACCTCATCCCTAGCCATCCAAGCTAGGTCACAACGGATGCCAGCCCCGCAGGCTCAGGAGTTCACAAACCTCCCTGCACTTCTGACCAGCTCAATACACCTCTTCTGAGTCTCCCATTCCAGGGTTGCAACCTGTAATTTTTCCCTTTCCAGTTATGGTTCCGGGTCACCCAAATTTTAAAAATTCGGATCTGTTCTGGTTTCGCTTCATAGGGCATGACCGAACCAGTCTGAACTGGTTCAAAGCCCTGGTTTAAAAGCAAACTGCCCATGTTCTCTGATCAAAATGCAATTAAAACTAGAATAATAACAAAACCAAGAAATCAAAAGACAGTCCACTTGTAAATTTAAACAACTCTTGGATCAAAAAAGAAAAACAAACCAATATTGCAGAACTTCTTGACAGCAATGATAAGGAAAATAGATTCAATAAAAACTTAAGGAATAGCCCTAAAACACTAGATACTCTTTTGAAAACAATGTAAACAAATGAGTCAAGCATACAAGTCAAATATTTAGAAGGATAAAAACGATTGACTGCCCCGAAAACCCAAGACAGTCACCTAAAAAGCAGCAAGAGAACACAGGAAGGCTGTCGGGTGCCGTCAAGCGGTTTCTGACCCACAGAGACACCACGCACCAGAGCAGAACCACCCAGAGGGTCTTCCAGGAGCCCTGGTGGCACGATGGTTAAGAGCCCGGCTGCTAACCAACAAAAAAGGTCAGCAGTTCAAATTCACCAGCCACTCCTAGGAAATCCTATGGGGCAGTCCTGCTCTGTCCTATGGGGTCGCTATGAGTCGGAATTGACTAGACAGCAAAGGGTTTGGTTTTATTTTCTTTTTTCTTTAACCTTTATGGTTTGAACCACCAACCTCTCAGTTAGCAGCCAAGTGCATAACCACTGTGCCACCAGGGCTCACAGTAAGGTCGCGGGGGGTAAAATTAACTCATAGAAATGAAGAGCATTCACACATGAATTTACAGACAACAACAAAAAAAGACTCCTTAGAATAACAAAAAGGATAAAATTTCCAAGAAGAGGGAAAACTTGAAAACTGCTCAAGAATACAAAAAAAAAAAAAAAAAAAAAAGGAGACCTAAATAAATGAAAGAGAAGCCACAATCTTGAAAAGTGAGACTCAAGGGCAGAAAGATGTCACTCTCCCTAAGTTTGTTTATTAATTTAACACGATTCCAACCAAAAATCGATCAGGTTGTGTGTGTGTGTGCGTGTGTATGTGTACACATGTGTGAGTGTTTGGTTGGAGAGTCAGAATACAAACTAATTCAAAGATCGTATATAAAAATAAACAATTAAGAACGAGCAATAAATTCTGACAAAAAAGCAGCCAGTCCTTTAGGATACTGAAACATTGAAAAGCTTTAATAATTAAAACAGTAGTCTGACTGCATAAATGGACAAAGGAATGGTTTACAAGAAACAGAACTAAACACAAACAGGAACTCGGTACGTGACCAAGCGCATCTTCACCCGATGCCACCGTGCAGCCGGTGCCAGACTCGGACGGGCCACCCGCCTCTCTAAGCCGCAGGCTCCCTTTGTAGGGTGGGGACAGCGGTGTGACCTCGCTGGCCTGCCCAGCGGTCAGTCCCAGCCCATGTGAAGCACCTGCTTACAGCCCTGCCCGGGTCCCCATCAATGCAGCCGCCGCCCCTCACCCTTCCAGCTGCTTGCAGACAGTGGCCCAGGGATGTGGCAGAGGCTGAGCTGCTGGCTAGGTCACAGTCCTTTCCCACCACGGTCTCATGCTTTAGTGAGTATGTACGGAGCGCCTACTGTGTGCATTCTATGCTGGGGCCACAGAGACAGACCCAGGTGGCCCTGGAGGACGCACGAGGAGCCGACACAAGAACAGCTGAAGAGCAACAAGGATCAAACCAGAAACGTGTTATTAGATTCTGTAGGTCCCAGCCTCACGGCCCCCCCCCCCACCAGACACCAGCAAGGTGCCAGGCCCCCCGACAGGTGAGCTTCTGGCTGGCAACACTGAGCTGATGAGCCTCGAACCCCGAGAGCAGGTCCCCAGGTTGGGCTAGCACTGGGCCACCCCAGAAGGGGAGCCGCCCCAGGGCTCCTTGAAAAGCCAGACATCGGGTTCACCAGAAGGAGCTGCCAGAGGCAGGGCAGGAGGGCGGAGTCGGTCAAGAGAGCCTGGCTGTATGTCTGGCTCAGGGAGGCCAGGGGACCTCTGGCCAGGTAGTGATGTGGCAGATCATTGAGAGTGAACGAATCACCCATCACCAAATGAACAGGTACACGATGTGGTCCACGCATACGATGGAAGACTACTCAGCCGTAGAGGGGACTGAAATCCTGACGCACACCACAACACGGATGAACCCTGAAAACATCATGCTGAGCCAAGCCGGTCAGTCACCAAAGGACAAACGCTGTACGATCTCACTTATGTGAAATACGCAAATATACAGAAACCAATGACCATTAGTGGTTACCAGGGTAGGAGAGAGGGAGAAAGGGGGAGTGTCTGCTTAGGGGCAGTGAGGTAATCTTAATGGTGGCAGAATGATTTGGAGAAGGGCCCCAGCAGTGCAGCGGTTAAAGTGCTCAGCCGCTAACTGAAAGGTCAGCAGCTCAAACCCACCAGCCGTCCTGCAGGACAAAGATGTGGCAGTCTGCTTCCCTCCATAAAGATTTACACAGCCTTGGAAACCGTATGAGTCAGTTCTGTTCTGTCCTACAGGGTTGCTATGACTCAGAATCAACTTGACGGCAGTGGGTTTGGTTTTGGCTGGAATAACTTGGAAAAGGATAGCGAGAATGGTTGTACAACTTAAAAAACACACTCGATGCCACTGAATTATACATGTACTAACTACTGAATTGGTGCATGTTTTCTGTGAATATTTTCCACACAACAACAATGTATGTACATGAACACACAAAGAGTAAATGGAAGGGCCTGGCTGAGGCTGCGGGTCCAGTGGGGACACCCGGCAACTCAAGATGTTGCAGACCCTCCACAAGGAATGAACAGAACCAACTGTCCTGCCCCAATTCCTGTCCACCACCTCTCCCTGCTGGGGTTGTGCCGGGGGGCGGGGCGGGGGGGCGGCGGGGGGAGAAGGTCAGGCTCCCAGGAGGGCGTCCAGCTCCTCATTAGCACTGTCACTGAAAGCCAGCCGAGCTGCTGCCAAGCCAGGAAGAAGGCGGCAGTTCTGCATTTTGAGATGGACTCTGGGCTTCCGTTGAAAACATGCCCCTTTCCAGGCACTTGGCTGCAATGGACTGTGGGTATCGGGTGGAGGGCAGCCAGAGGCAGTGGGTGGGCAGGTGGGGCAGCTCCTCTCCCCTTCTTGCCAGCTCCGGTCCAGCACAAACACCCCAGACTCTAACGCCCGTGGTTTTGACCTGAGCCGTGAGGCCCCCAGCTTCCCTGGATGTTGCCCCATACCACTGACATCTGGCTCCACGCCTGGTGAGGGCTCACCCTGCACTCCTCTGGCTAGCACTGGCAACAGACGGACGAACAGGCAGACAGACAGATGCACCAAGCAGGCACCTGACCCCTAAGGCCCTCCGAAAAGACTTGATGACATGACCCCTTTCCAGGGTCCAGGAGGGCCAAGCACCCAGGGTCCGGGAGGGCCAATCACCCTGGGTCCAGGAGGACCAGCCACCCAGGGTCCAGGAGGGCCAGCCACCAGGCGACAAGCTCCTCCCATCCAGCCTCTCCCTGGGCCCCACATGTATCAAGAGCTCCCAGCCCACCTCAGCCTCCCTCAGCCAGGCAACGCCAGGCCGTACATCAGCTCCTCCCACCTGGCCTCGCCCCAGCCCACCAGGGCCTCCGTCTCCTCCCTCTCCATCAGGACATCACACCTGCGTACCTGGGCTCCTTAAAGCCCCCCAACCTTTGCCAAGCTCCCCTCTAGGATGTCATCTCAACATGGTATGCCCAGGACTGAGTCTCCATCAGAAAACTGATCAGCCCATTACTGCTGTCCTCCAATGCACAGAGCCCCTTCCCCCTTGTCCTCCGGGGAGAAGTGGGGCAGGAAGGAAGGCAGGCCGGCAGTGGAGTGGCATCCAAGAGCCGGCGTTCTTGCCAGCCAGTTGCTTACGTGCTCTGTGGCCTGGTTTAAGTTCTCAGCTTCGGAAATGTCCTCATCAGAGGATCCAAAGAACCGGCTGGGGCCTGGCGCAGACTCCAAGTTTTCACTACGGTGACAACAATGAAGACGGTGACGACCATGAGGGAGGAGAGGCCTCTGACCTAGGGGCCCTCAGAGAAGGGGCACACTCCGCCGCCGGGGACTGCCTGGTTACCTGTGGGGCCTCCCTGACCTCCCAAGGCCCCTTTTCCACCTCGGGAGTTCTCAGCAGCCCCCTGGCAATGTCCCGAGAAGGCCATACATGTCAGCATCCATGTCTGTGAGATGCTGACGCCGCCCCTCTGGGCTGCAGGAGCGGACTGAGGGCGTGAGAAGGGCAGCTGATGGTGGCGTTGGCGAACAACACCCATCTTGGTTCCACGACCAGGCCGTCATTGTCTATATCCGAAGGGCTTCACTGTGCACCAGGATGTTACAGGCGTCAGGGCTGGATACCAGCCCTCCTCAGGGGAAATCAGAGCAGAAAACAAGACAATCTCCCATCGATCCAGGGAAGAAAACAATCAAGGTTTATTGGGCAAAGCGCCCACCCAGGGCTCCCAGGTCAGATCGCCTGGCCGGCTTTGCGCTCCATTTCCACGTGGAGAGAGTGGCTCACTCGGGCCTAGGGCCCCAGATTGCTGGGACAATGTGCAGCCTGCCACCCATCAGCCCAGCACAGGGATCTACAGTGTCACCGTGGTCACCACAGACGCAACACAGAACACCGAGCCACGGGGCCAAGATAGGCCCAGCCTCCAAGGCAGCTGGGCAGAAGCGGGGGCTGTGTGCCTCTTGAAGCCAGCAGTAGCCTCCACCCACAGAGCTAGGGTGCAGTCCTCACCCCAGGCCCCAGAGCCCCACTCCACTCGAGTCCCTTCAGGCATGGCCCATGCTGGCCTGTCCCTGCTCAAGACCAAGGCTCCAGAGCCCAGGCCTCACCCTGCCACCCAAGGCCCTCAAACTGGCCCTCAGGGACTGGCCTGCTGGAAGTTCCACGCTGCTGTGCCTCTCCTGAGGCCTCCCACTGCCTAGACAGCCATCCTCCGGCCCTCCCACCACCGGTGCCCACTCAAGCTTCAGGGCCCAGCTCAGGCCTCCCAGACCCAGGCCCCCTCCCAGATAGCACCTGGGCCAGCTGCACCCACAGCCACAGGTACAGTGGCCCTGGCTGCCCCTCCCACCCTCGTGAACTACCTGCTTCTCTGGCCCACTCACTATGTGACCACGGTGCACGCACCCGTCTCCCTGACGTTCCCCTCCACTTCATGCCTCATCCTGAGCCTCCAGAGTGTGTGGCCACAGGAACAGACGTGAGCGGGAGGACCCACCGGGCCGCTGTGGCCCTGTCCAGACCAGCACTGCCCACATACCACCCACTTGCTGCAGCAGCTCCTGTGGCCCCCAAGTTGGCTTAGATCCAAGACCAGGGCAAGGACAATACAGGCAAAGCAAGGGAAGGGCCTGCCATGTGTGCTGGTCTGGAGGCCAGGCATGGATCTTCACGTTGGCCTGACCAGAAGCGAGCCTCCAGCTGAAGGAGAGAATCCCGGAGCAGGGATAAGGCCAGGCTGGGCAGCAGCAGCAACTTCTGAGGACAGCCCCAGGGGGCGGACGGGGCACCTGGACCAGGGACCAGCCCAGAGGCGTCACCACCTTGGGTCATCAGGGAGAACATCTGCCCGTGATAAACCTGGAAACCTGCCCGAGGCATCGGGCTCTGACTCGATGGTGGCCATCTTCTCTGCCAGAGGACTCGGGCTTTTCTAAGGGGTACTGGATGCAAGGGCAGGACGTGTGGTGGGGTGAGAATGCAGGCTCAGGGCCTCGGCACCCAGGTTTGGCTCAGCACTGTCACAGCCCCCATACTTCTCCCACAAACATCACCTGGCACCGACTGCATCCCAGGCCCTGGGCACAGCTGGGCCTTCGAGATGCATGGCTCTAGGTGGCAGACAGGTAGACGGGGAGTGCAGAAGGACCACGATCCCCACGGAAGTCCTGAGGTCAGGCACAGGAAGAGCCTGCATGGGCTTCAAGTGCCTCCCCTACGACCTCCCCCGCCTGCCGACAGATGCTCTCAGTGGAATAAGGATGAGGATGTTCAAAGCAGTGTCAGAACCCAATGTGGAACTCACATTAAATGACAGAGAAGAGCACCCCAGAGAGGACAGGCAGGCCCACCCGTCCTCTAGCTCTCTGCTCGTCCTTTCCTCCCTTCAGTCTGCCATCACTGTCCATCCCTCCACACACCAACTCCGCCGATATTGACGACGGGCCTAGGAGCCAGGCAGCACAGGGCACGCTGGTGAGAAACAGCTGTGTCTGAGAAGAAGACTACCTTCAAAGTGCTAATGAGTCCATCATTACTGTCTTGGCACAAAATCAGATTTTAAAATAAGATCACAAGTTACAGCCAGACTGAGCCATGAGGGTCAAATTTCACTTGTAGCAAAAAACACAAACAAATCCAGTGTCCACAGACACACCTATGTGTATTAAAAAAGAAAAGTCTAGGCCTTACCAATTGTCCACATACTCCAAACACTGCTCAGAGCAAAGTGCCTGACAACCTGTGTGTCTGGAGCTAAATGGACGGAGCCTGAAGACTTCATGGTTAAGGGACTCAGGACCAGGACACCTCTCTGTGCCTCAGTTTCGTCCATAAAGTGGGGAGAACACATGGCGTCTTCCCGGGGTCCCCATGAGACTCATTTAGGACAGAGCCTGGCAGCAGTGAGTGCAGGATGAGTGTTGCTGATACGCTCAGTAACACTGCTGTCACCTGCAAAATGTCCACCCAGCTTTTCTGGTCATTCCACCTGGCCCAGTTCAAGTCCCAAACCCTGGGAGGCAGGCCTCCCTTCTTCAGGACCCTGTGGCCACCTCCAGTCCTTATCATTGACAGCTTGGCACACCCTGGTCACAGGTCAGTCCCCCACACCCCGCTTCCTATTCCCCACATGCTGAGCGGGTCTCCCTCTGCCCCTGCCCCACTCACCATGCTTGGTGGCTGGCTCCCACATTCAGTTTACTCATTCGTCAGAATGTGCTGGGGGCCTACCCCCTTGAGACACAGGCAGGGCACACAGATACAGGGTGACCAAGCTGAGGTCCCTGCACACTGGGACGCTCAGTCGCAAAAGGGAGATGAACACAGATAAGGGCTGTTTCGGCGTAATGCCACAGTGGAAAGTGTGTGTCCAGGTAAGCACCAGGTGCTGTGGTCAGGGCACAGATGTGGGGGAACCATCATCAGGGAGGCAGGGCAGGAAGGCTTCCCAGAGGAAGAAGTAGTTGCTGGACGCCCCGGAGCACAAGGGCATTTTGAGCAGAGGCTGGGGGAAAGGCAGGCAGCTTGCAGGAAACACAGAGCTCTGAATTGTCGGCACAGGAAGCAAGTTGCAAGATGTGGCTGAAGCAACTAGCAGGAGCCGGCACAGGCAGCCAGGAGCACCGAACGGATTAAAGGGACTTAAAGCCCCCACATGGCAGTGCCTGGGCCTAAAGCCAGCCCTGACACAGAAGGCCAGGCATGTGAGCACCAGAGAGGCCACAGCCAGGCCAGCCAGAGAAGCAAAGGGATGGGGAGGTGGCCAGCGAAAGTACACCCCCTCCAGGAAGCCTTCCCTGGTTGGTTGACTGGCCTCCTGTGGCCAACTGCAATCACGATGTGGTCCTGGAACTCTGCCACCCAGAGTCCAAGCACCCGCGGCTCCATCGACATTCCAGGTTGAATCCCAAGAAATGACCAGTGTGAGAGATCAGAGCATCCCCCGTGGCCACACACCACATGTATCTTTCAGTGCACATTGTGCCCACACTGAGGTAAGGTAAGGCACAATCCCAACCCTTCCCTGCCCCAGAGACTAAAGACAGCACAATAAACAAGCAAAGAAGTGGGCGATGACAGCACGAGGTCTGGGAAGGAGAAGGGATGGAGCCTGAAACAGGGCGTCCTGGCGGGAGGGCAGTCGGGCTGAGCAGGTGACAGCCAGCTGCCCTCGGGTGCAGGGCACTGAGGAGGGTCAGGAGTGGCTGGGGTGAAGGGAGGCAGGATGACGGGCCTCAGGCGGGGCGCCCGTGTGTCCAGAAGCCTGTGGGTCAGAGCTGTCCGCATCTCCGATGGCCAGGCGCGCATGTGCGCTGCCCGGTACAGCAGCCTCGGGTCACGGCGGCGGCCGAGCGCTCAGGTGTGGCCAGGTGTCTAAGGACCGGAACTGACTTCCGCGAGGCGAGACCATGGGACGTGAGTCCCTGAGCAGGAGGCCCCGGACGGTGTCCGCGGGCCGCACAGCTCCGGTCCCGGCAGCTCCCGGGCGGGCCGCCCCCCGAGGCGCTTTTCCGGGGAAGGAAAGCGCGGGAAGCAGATGTGGCCCCGGACCCGCTCCGCTCGCGGGGACCGGGGACGGACGCGCCCCGCGGACACACTGCGCCCGGGCCGCGCGGACGGGGCGCCCACCACCGGGACGGGACTGCACCCCCGGGCCCCGGGGCGGCGGACGCACGCGCTCCCGGTCCCCCCGACGGGCACCCCGGGGGCGCAGGCCGGGAGGGACGACGGGCACGGGCGCTCGGAGGCCCCGCCCCTGGCGCGCCCCGCCCCCTCGGCCGGCCCCTCCCCCGGGGCGTCTCCGCCCCTCCGCGCCCCCGCCCCTCCGCGCCCCCGCCCCTCCGCGCCCCCCGCCCCGGGCCGCGGAACCCGGGCGGGCGAGGCCTTCGCGCCCCTGCCTCACCTGGGACTGGGTGGCTCGGGGATCCGTGCGATCGCGGCGGGGAGGGGGCGGTGGCGGGGACGGGCACCCAAACATCACGTGACCGCCTCCGCCGGGCGCGCGGAGGCCGGCACCGTCCCGGCAGCCCCCGCGCCGCCCGCCAGCCAATGGCCGCGCGAGCCCCTGAGGCTGACGGACGCCGGCCAGACTACAAGTCCCAGCGTGCCCTGCGCGAGCGACCGGAAGCGGCCCTGGGACGGCGGCCGAGCGGGCTTAGGGACCCCGCCGACGCTCGCATGAGTGGAGGGTCCAGCGGGGGTCCCGGGAGGGAACGGCGGCGTCCCCCGCCCCCCAGCCTAGCACGGTCTCTTTCCTCCAGACTCTGAGACGGCCGGCCTACGCTGGCCCGCCGAGCCTCAATCTCCCTATCTGTAAGACAGGGGTGACATGGAGGTGACATTGTGTAAGGATGCTAAGCCCTGGCGAAGGCCTGGCCGCAGAAGCCTGGCCCCCGGCCCCTGTCACACACCCCCCCCAATCTCAAGTGATGTCAGAGACGTTAGAACCGCGGGGCATTTCGCCCGAGTGGTCGCCATGCGCTGGCAGCGGGGGCACCGGCGACCTTGGGCAGGTGGGTGGGCACCTGCGAGGCCGTGGTCTTGGGCTAATCGGAAACTAGGAAACAGGTCGTCACCGTGAAGCTAACAGCGACGGCTCCGCGCTAGGACGTGGAGAGGCTGACAGCTGGCTGGTCCCACATGACCCAGGGAGGTCTGCAGCCCAGGCAGGGAACTGAGGCTCAAGGACCTCGTTCCAAGGTCACAGCCTCCCAGTAGTCCCGGGAGCGGTAAGGGCCAGTGGCCGGGACTCCCCTGGGAGACCCTCCTCGCGCCTGCTCCCTCTTCCTTCCCTTCCCTCTGCGGGGCCTTCAGGACCTCTGACTCCCTGCTCTACCCAAGGGCACCTGCTCGCTGAGCCTCCTGGCTTAACCCAGACCTACCCTCCTCCCTGAATGACTCTGCCCCTTGCCTCCTGGTGACTTGCTGCGAGAGGGAACTTGGGACCGGGGTAGAATCCTGGGGCCATCAGTTGCATGCCCTCAGCCAGTCAGTCTCACATGAGCCTGTTTCCTCACTGACGACCAAGAGCCAGACCCCAGGCAACTGCTGTCCTCACCAAATCAAGTGCCTTTACAATAACTGATGGGCAGCCTTAGGCTTCCTGTAGAGGCCTGCTGAGCTCCTGGAAAGGGAAGGGGTACCCCATGGGCCCACAGCACCTTCACCCACCTGGAGGGATATGGTCACCACACCACACACTGAGGAGTTTCCCATGGATGGCTGTCCTGAGTGCTCCCGGTCCTCAGTTTGCCTCAAATGATATCAGCCTCCTTTCAGCCCAGATTTCTTACAAGTTCTGCTTCCGATGCTTATGAGATCTTAAGCACATGCTGCATATGTGTTCATATGTGTGGTGTGTGCACATGGATGTGAGCGTGAACAAGTGTGCACATGGAGGCTGTGCACGTGGACGTGAGTTTGTGAACAAGCGTGTGTGCATGGGCTGTGCATATGGACATGTGGGCACATGGGTGTTAGTGTGAACAAGCACTGTGTGCACATGGAAGCTGTGTGCATGGGCGTGAGTGTGTGCCAACCGGGGGCATGAGGAGGACAGGAGTAAACCTCAAAGACCTGCCCCAGCACACAGTAGGTGCCTGGCAGGGGCAGCCCTTGCTGTCCCATCATTTAAGACTCAATTTGCATCACAGCACCAGCCGGTTAGGAAATCACCCCTGGCAAGAAACATTAATAGGCTCTCAACGTGTTTAACGCAAAACAGGAGTGGCAAAAAAAAAAAAAAAATCCCCTTAAAAAAGGAGAGTTTGAGTGTTGTCTTTGCTAATTGCACCCTCCGGTGACAGGTGAGTCTGCCATCCCACAGGTAAATGACAGCGCCTGCTTATCCTCCATGGCAGGGTGCGGGGGACACACCAACCCTCCAGGGTACCTCATGTCTGGGTTCCACTGCCACCCCGTCTCTCTACTTGGAGCAGCTTCCCATCTTCTTTTCTGCCCAATCTCATCTGCTATTCAAAGCCTGTCTATCACTGATTCATTCATGTCTTCGTCCAATAAATCTTTGCCTCCAATGTCAGACCCTGGGGATTCAATACAAAGATTTGCTAATGGCAGGATAGCCAAAATAGCAGCAGCTCAAACAAGACAGGTGTTTGCTTTTGACTCATATTCAGGTCCAGAAAGGCAGTAGGGCTGGAAAGATGGCCTCACAATCATCAGGACCCCAGACTCCTTTGATCCGGCTGCTCCACCGTTGTTCAGTGGGTCTTCTGCCTCATGGTACAAGATGGATGTTTAAGCTCCAGCCGTCATGTCTGCTATCTAGCCAGCAAGAAGGATTGCACAGTGGAGAGACACCTCTCCACCCCTTTTAAGGGCACATCCTAGATGCGTCACACACCGTATCTGCTTACACCTCTCCCACCCCCCTTAGCCAGACCTGGATTTCTCGGGTACTTCTACCTGCAAGGGAGTCTGGGAAATATCTTCGTCCTGAGGACACATTGCCAGTTAACACCTGGGCTGTTGCACCCAGTAAGAAGGGGAGGATGGGGGCTGTCTAGCAGTCTCAGCACCAAGACACAGCTCTTGCTGCCACGGGGCTCACCGTCTGGGGGGCAACCGACACCAATAACCTGACAGATGTGCCCTGGGAACCTGAGCTGAGGCTGTACCAGAGCAGAAAGGGGGCACGAGGGACTTGGATTGGGCCAGGGGTCAGGGAAGGCCTCCTTGACGAGGAGCCAAGAGGGCTCCCAGGTGGCTGGGACAGGGAAGCCTGGAGGGGAACACTTTCGTTTCCAGGAGGTGAGTTATGAGTTTTGCGGTGGCCATGTGGCAGGTAAGGAGCCTGGGGACAACCACATGGGCTGGCACCCTCCTCCAGGAAGCGTTCCACCCTCTCCAGCCACTGCTGACCTCAGAGCTCTGCAGCTCAGAGCCGGAAGGGGTTAGACAGACCTCCCATCTGCTCCCTACTCTCCATGGAGGGAAACCTGACCCAGAGGTGGGGTGCCAAGCTGGTGGGGTGCCTGTGTCTCCTGACACCCTGGCTAGGACTGGGCCTCCGCCTCACGCCACCTCCCTCCCAGCACTCAGCACATAAGGGCCAGATGACTGTGGCCCTGCCGAATCTAGAATGAGCCAGAGCGCCCCTGGGGAGGAGCTTGTCCATCCCCATCTTACAGCACCCCGTGTTGATGGATGGTGTATGGTGTGTGCTCACTGCTCATGAGTTAGACCTGGCGACTGACAGATGGCAGCCCCTTAGGGGCGGGAAGCATGCCAGCGTGCACCTGGACAGCTAGCCAGCCCCCATGAGCCTCGTGGTACAAGACGAGTGAGCGGGCACATGGGAACGCCTGAGCGAGTGAACCAACAGAGGAGGTCAGGGGCCACGTGAATTCAGTGGTGATGGGGGCAGGCTGCTGGACGACCCTCCTCTCTCCCCGCACACAGCTGCACTGCCCAGCCCCCTCCTCTCTCCCTGCACACAGCTGCACTTCCCAGCCTTCCTTGCAGTGTGGCAGCCTGTGACCGCATGGTGGATCCCAGACCCTGGCAGCGAGGAGAGGTGAGGCCGCCATGAAACCTGTCTCTTCAAGTGGAAGGGCTCAAAGGCCTGGGGACCTTGTGGTCACGCTGGGAGCTGGGAACACACAGGCCACACACAATTGAGCGGGAGGGGCAGGTGGTGTGACATGGATCCAGAGAGGAAAGGAGCCTGGGCCCCAGGGTGATGGAGGTGAGGAGGTGAAGGTTGAGGTACAAGAAATGAACAGTGGGGACAGTGCTGTCCTCTGCAGGGCTTTGGCCTCCAGATGCTTCCAGATGGCCACTGGGAGTACTTGGGGAGGGGCGCCCCAACCCAGCGTCAATTCCTGGGGGCTCAGGCAGGGGGTGAGAGGAAGGAGGAGCAGCTCGAAAGTTGGTGTGGCAGAGCGTCCACCGCAGGGATGTGAGGGCGGGAGGGAGAAGGTGGCTGCCCCCACCCACGGGGGCAGCAGAGGCTGGCCAGGCGAAGGGTGCACCTCATCCCCAAGCTTGGGGTAAACCTGAGGGGCCTGTGCCCTGAGCCTTTAGATCCTTCCAGAAACACGGTCCCTTCTCTCAGAAGTGGGGGCGAGGGGTCTGGGGAGGGGGCAATGTCCTTCGTGTCGCCCTGCCCCCGGGATCTCAATGAACAAGGAGCCAAGCACCCAGGAACTCTCCTGGCCAGGATGGCAGCAAATGCCTGCAGCCTTTGATTTCCTTCCAGGTGCTCTGCAAACTTGGAGTATGATTCCTTTGGTAGAGTGTTTGTTTAGGGGTAGGCTCCTTCCCCTCATCCACCTCCTCTGCTCCCACCCTGAGCACCAGCCTCCTGGACCACCTGTAGCACCTTCAGCACTCCAGGCAGGGAATGTGGCTTGACTGCTGGCCCTGCTGCCTGCCTGCCAGATGACCAGGTATGTCAGCTCCCTGCCCAGGCCACTGTGCCTCCGGCCTGGTGGAGGTTACAATAGGATGCAGTGAGTGGACACCAGGGGGACCTCAAGTAGCCCTTAGCAGGGCCTGGCCATTGAAGGCCTTGGGAACCTACGAGCTCATAGTATCAGTGTGTGTGTGTGTGTGTGTGTGTGCGCAAGTGTGTGTTTAATGCCTTGAGTGGGTTTCAGGTGCCAAAGCCAAAAACCTGTGGGTGCTTCACTCAGGGCATCAAAGGAGCAGAAGGAGACAGACAGGCCCAGGGAACCACATACTGGTTGATAAGTCACTGTCAGAGGTTGCATGAGCAAACGTACTTTCTGACTGGAGAGACTTTCCAGAAAAGGGGCATTTGGGCTGGGTGCCGAAGGATGAGTAGGAGTTTGCTAGGCAGGAATAGTGTGGTTCAACCATGGCTACTACACCCTCCTCCTGTATCGGCTTCTGCCCAAATCCCTTATTCCAGATATTACCTACAGGGGCTTTCCCAGGCCCTTCCCATCCTTCCTTCTCTCCCCCGTCCCCGCTTCCCTCCCTCCAGGCATGCGTGCTCTTGAACACCTTGCCACTCGCAGATTCAAGAGCTGACTTCACTGTGCTCCCCCCAGAACACCCCTCGCTGCTGCACACAGGGAAACACAGTGATGAGATGCTAATGACAGAAGATAGAAGTCGGAGACAACAACATTTCGCAAAATCACAGCACCCTGTACTTCCAGGGCCCTCCACAGGGAGCAGAGCGCGTTGCCGAGCTCACATCAGCGCTGTGTGTAGGTGGAAGGCCCCAGGAGGCCCCTCCTCCCAAGTTTTTCTTGGGAGTAGGAGGGGCCTGTGGGTAGTGGAGTGGGGCGCGGCCAGTGCCCAGGCCTGCCCAGTCACTGCCCTTTCCTGCTCATGCCAGACCCCGGCCCAGTTTGGTGTCCACCCCGGTCTGGTTTGGGGATGTGGAGACCGTCTGCCTGCAGCCCTTCCTGGGCCACCCATCACACCAGGAACACACCCTTGCCTGGCATCTGGGCCCTTCCCGGTGCTACCCTTTGCCCCTCTGCATCTCCCGGGATGCTCATCGGTGCACTTGGCTCCAGCACCTGGCTTCTGCACGGGGAGCCCTCGGCCATGAATGTCTCCATTGATGTCTCTCCTCGCTCTTGAAGGCTGCTTGGAGATGCCTCCTGCTCCAGGAAGCCCTTCCAGACCATCAGCCTGGGTCTGGGGTCTCCTCTCAGCTCTGCAGGCCCTGAGCTTCCTCTATGGCATGTTGATCACTCTCTCTGCCACCACCCCCCCACACCTCAACCAGGAAGCTACTGGTCGGCAACAGCTGGCCCAGGGTTGTTTCCAGTGCATATTTATTGAATTAATGAATGAGTTTGTGAGCCAGTGAGTGAGTGATAGACTCAGAGTGGCAGAGCTGGAAGGGAAGTTGCAGATCATCTGGAAGATTCTGGAGGAAACTGAGGGGTATAGCCCCCAAGGCTCAGCCCATGACCAGGATCAGGGCTCAGCCTGTGATCAGGATCAGGGCTCAGCGTGTGGCCAGGATCAGGGCTCAGCGTGTGGCCAGGATCAGGGCTCAGCCTGTGACCGGGATCAGGGCTCAGCCTGTGATCGGGATCAGGGCTCAGCGTGTGGCCAGGATCAGGGCTCAGCCTGTGGCCAGGATCAGGGCTCAGCCTGTGGCCAGGATCAGGGCTCACCCTGTGATCAGGATCAGGGCTCAGGGTGTGGCCAGGATCAGGGCTCAGTGTGTGACCAGGATCAGGGCTCAGTGAGTGATCAGGGTTGGGACTCAGCCTGGGTTCAGAGGTAGGAGATGCTACTACAATCCTGAAACCCCAGGGAGGGCCAGTCCTCAGACCCCCATCTAGGCACCCGAAAGCGTCCCCCTCAGGATTCCCATGTCTGCATCCCTCCGTGTCACAGGCTGTTGTGGGTGCTCTGCAAGCTGTAAAAGCTGTGCAGATGCACATGGGGAGCACTTTGTAGCCACTATCTCATTTCATTCATTCATCCATTCATTCATTCCCCCAAAGACATTTCTAGAGGGTTTAAAGCTATTTGTCAGACATTGCCCCAGGCACGGGAGGCAGCAGCAGATGAAGTTAGCGATGACCCACCCTCAGGAGTGGACGCTGGGGCGGGGACGGGCTACACACAACCTCCGCTGGGCTCTTGTCACCATTTCTCAGCTGAGTAAACAGAGCTCCAAGGCTCGAGTGTGAGACAGCCCTCTTGGTGCTGTGCTTCACAACAAGGAGAAGGAAGAGGTTGCCAGACCATCTGAGTGGGGAGGGATGAGGCCTGTGCAGGGGATGGATCCAAGCTGAGGCTCATGCCTGCCCCCCGCTCCAGTCCTGACCCAAGTGGGTGTGCGGCTCACCAGCCTCCCTTGGTGACGTTGGGCCTGCACCGGGGGCGGGAGGCGCAGGGGAATATTGACTGTATTTGGTGATCATCGCTGTATTTATAGGGCTTGATGGAGATAAAAATAAAGCAAGGAGGAGCTGCGTGAGTCACTGCAGCGCACCCGCAGTGTGGTCTCTCTCCCTCGCGCCTGGGTCCAGAGTCTCGGTGGGACAGGGGAGGGGGCAGTGGCACACTGGAGCTAGCTCCAGGCCCAGGCTGGGGGCTGACCAGGCCTCGGCACAACTTGGGGGACCTGCTGGCGGGTGTCAGTGGAGCCCTGTGCTGGTGGCAGGCACTCCACTGAGCTTGGAGCAAAGACCCCAAGACAGCAGCCCTCTGCCTTTCTTGCCCACTTCTTCTTGCAACCGAGGCCTGTGCCAGTGGGATGTCTGGTGAGGCTGGGACTCAGCATGTAGCTAGGGTCAGGGCTCAGAGTGTGACCAGGAACAGGGCTCAGTGTATGACCAGGGTGAGGGCTCAGCATGCGGCCAGGCTCAGAGCTCAGCATGTGACCAGGGTCAGGCTTCATCGTGTGACCAGGGCCAGGGCTCAGTGTGTGGAGTGGGGTCAAGGCTCAGTGTGTGACCAAGATCAGGGCTCAGAGTGTGACCAGGATCAGAACCCAGTCTGTGACCAGGATCAGGGCTCAGCCTATGACCAGGATCAGGGCTGAGCATGTGACCGGGGTCAGGCTCAGTGTGGGACCAGAATCAGGGCTCAGTGTGGCCATGGTTGGGCTTAGCATATGACCAGCTTCAGGGCTCAGCATGTGGCCAGGATCAGAGCTTAGCATGTAACCAAGGCCAGGGCTCAGTGTGTGATCAGATTCAGGGCTCAGTCTGTGACCAGGATTAGGGCTCATCATGTGACCACGGTCAGGGCTCAGTGTGCAACCAGGGTTGGGGCTCTGCCTGAATTCAGGGGTAGGAGGTGCCGAAACCCCATGCAGGACTAGTTCTCAGACCCCACTCTGGACATCTGACTGGATTTGGGAGTGTCCCTATGAGGACTCCCAGGTCTGCATCCCTCCAAGTCACAGGCTTTTGTGGGTGCAAGGAAGGCTATGTGGACCCTGGGACCCATTTGGTCCCTGCCTGTCTGGGACCTCCCAGCCCCTTGTCCTTCAGAGAATCCTGACCTTCTTCCCAGTTACACCGCACAGTTTATGTTTGCTTTGGGCTCAGTTGCTGTGAGTCATCCCACCTAAGTCACAGGCTTTCAGGTGGAGCCAAGTTACCAACGAGAAATGTAGCCAACCCTCCTTGGCTGACAAGAGCGTCCTAAGTGGTGTGGGCAGTAAGCGTGTCTGCTGGCCCTGAGTCCATCCTTTCTTCCAGCCATAGAGCTAGGGTGGATCCTTCGGGACTCCAGACTCCACTTCAAGGCCAAGGCACCTAGTCCCCAGCGCTGGCTGCTGCCAGCTGCAGCCCCTCCCTGGGCATGCCACTCAGCTGCAGGGAGTTTCCTCAGCCAAGGTCACTCCCCCTCTCAGGGCAGCTCACACCCCAAGTTGGGACCCCTCTGCAGGGCCACCAGCGCAGAGCCACCATGGGGCCAACCTCTGGTGCCAGCTCACCCTCTCCCCTGCCCTGCCCTGCTTTCCTTGCCCATCACAGTGTTGTCCGTCCACATCCCCAGTGAACTCCAGTAGGCAAGGCCCCACTTCAGAGTCTGCCGCAGAGTCCAGCCCCCTTTCCCATGGGGGCCCCATTCTGCATGGTTTGGGAAGACCCCTCCTGGTGCTCCCTGACCAAGTCAGGGCCTGCCCAGCCCTTTCTGCCTCCCTTCTGCTGGGGGTGCAATGCACAGGTCTGGAGCGCCAGCCTGCCTGCCACTGATGGGAGCTATCTGAGCGCTGGAGCAAAATGGGGTCCTGGCCATTTCACATGAGCTGCTGGATCCACCCCAGCCTGAAGCTGGTGCTCTTAGCAATGCATGGGACGCCAAATTCCTTTTTGGTGAGGGGCATTTGTAGTTAAACGGCAGAATTCTCACTTTCCGTGGAGAAGACCCGGGTCGTTCCCGGCCAATACACCTCGTGTGCAGTTACCACCTGTCTGTCAGTGGGGGCTTTAGTGTTGCTGTGAGGCTGAACAGGTTTCAGCAGAGCTTCCGGGCTAAGACAGACTAGGAAGAAAGGTCTGGTGATCCGCTTCAGAAAATCAGTCAGTTGGACCCTGTGGATCACAACAGTCCAATCCACAACCAATCGTGGGGATGGCACAGGCCAGGGCAGCGTTCCCTGTTGCGCATGGGGTCCCCGTCAGCAGGGAGCTGACTCGCTGGCAGCTACCAACAACAATTTCTTTTTGCTTGAACCAGCCGGAGCTGGGCATTTCTCCCTCAGTCGGGAGTCCCACCTGGAGTGGATTGAGCTCTGTGCTGTGGGAGGCAGTCGATAAACCGAAGGGCTTCCTGGCACCTGTGTGCCAAGGACGGACCAGGGCCATATGCACGGTGACAAGGAGCTGGGCAAATTGGCTGTATGTCCTGCGAAGTTCCTTTTGGCTCCAGGAAGAAGTGCTGGTCAGTCTCTGTCCCCAGGGGAGGTGGCGGAGTGGCCCCCACAGGTGACCTGTGCCCCATAACCTGGCTGTGTATGCGGTGATGCAATTTCCAGAGCACCCCCCCCCCCCGACACCAGCTCCCTGGGGCCAAGCAGGAGCCTGCAGAGGCCAGGCAACACGAGGCAGTGCAGACGTGCAGGGAGCAGGGCTGGACCTGGGGGTCATTCAGGGAATACCCCCCCCCCCCAGCACATCACCTTCACGATGGCAGGTCTCTCGTCTGCTTCACACACCGCTGTGGTCCCTTCACCCAGCACAGGCACATAACTGGGTGGCCAGTGGAATAAGAGAAATCACAACCCAGGAGGGAGGGTATAAACCGGGACTTGGAGAAGTTAAGTGGCCAATGGTCCCATAGTAGACCATCTGACCCCCTGACTACCTTGGTGCTCAGGTCTCCCGGAACGAGGCTACTGAGGGGCAGAGATGGTTTCTCTGAGCCATGGCCTCACCAGCCAGCCCGGATCTCACCACAGGGGTGGCCAGAAGGGGAGCAGAGACCAGCAGGAGGGTGGGTGTGGACGGCACAAAGTGCCCGTTGGCAGAGGTGTGGCCACAGCTCCCTCGGTGCTGGCCACACCTGGGAGGTGAGAATGGGGCTGTGAGCTGGAGAAAGGGGGGGGGGCATTGAAATGGGGTTGAGGAGAACTGGGAGTTAAAAGGGTGTGAGGGCAGAAGGCCTGGGGCAGGAGCAGGTCGGTAGATGGGTGCTGGGACCCTGCAGGACTTCTTCGTGAAGGTGGCATCTCCTGCAGGCAGGGGTGCCAACTTCACACAGGGGGTCCAAAGGACACACGCTGGTTCCAGGCCTGAGTCCCAGGGCCATGCTGGACGTGGGGATGTGGTCATACTGCCAGCTGGGGCTGCTCCCTCAGCCTGGGTCCCCTCCATGGGGGCTCCCTTCTCACATCCACTGTCCTAGGCTGGCTTCTCTAGAGCCGCAAAACCAGTAAAGCATGTAAATATATACACAGTTTTATATTAAGGAAATGGCTCACATGGTTGTAGAGGCTGGAACGTGGATCAGTTTGGAGGCTTCCCCTCATTCACACAGCAGCAGGGGCTGGCGAACCCAAGGCCAGCGAGTCAAACAGTAGGGCTCTGGCTTACAGGCTATGGAGACTGATGAACCCCAATCAGCAAGCAAGACGGCAGGTAAGCTGCTAGCTCAAGTCCCAAGGACCGGAGGTCAGACGAGAGGGAACTAGCTGCAGGATCCAGAGCAAGCAAAAGCCCACGAGCCTTGCCAGAAAGCCCACCTATATTGGATGCAGGCCACGCCCCCAAGGAAACTCTCTTTCAGCTGATTGGCTGCTCACAGCAGATCCCATCATGGAGGTGATCACACCATTATACGACTGCCAAACTACATCATAACTGCTAAGCCACTGAGAATCATGGCCCAGCCAAGCTGACGCATAACCTTAACGATCACACCCACCTGCCCTGGTGGCCACAGGGCTGTGGCCCTCAGTCTTGAGGCATGGGACTCCCTGGCTGAGTCCCTGGTGTGGCATTGCTGCACAAGCATGGCTGCACCCCACACTTACTGCTGCCCTGGACAAACGCCATCGCAGGTGGCTGAGCTCTTGTCCCAGAGTGGACCTGGACACAGTTCACCTTCAAAGTTCACCACTGCCTGGGATCGGCTCTGTGCACTGGTCTCTGAACCCTCTTGGGGCCAGCTCTCCCCAGAACCCAGATTCAGGGTGTGAGCCATGTCAATTCCTTCTGAGGCTCTGCCCCATGCCTCTCACCCATCTTCTGGGGGTGGCTGGCCATCGTTGGCATTCCTTGGCCTGTGGCGGCAGCATCACTGCAATCTCTCTTCCGTCATCAATGGCAGTCTTCCCTCTGTGTCTCTCCTCTTTTATAGGAGGCCACTCAGATGGAATTAGGACCCATCCTACTCCAGTATGACCCATGTTAATTTCACTGATACCATCTGAACAGGCCCTGTTTCCAAACAGTATCAAGGTACCGGGGTTAGGACTTCAATGTATCTTTTTGGGAGTCACAGTTTAACACATAACAGTGCCGTTCCCTGACCCTTGCCCTCTCCTTCCCCAGAGCAAACCACCCCCAATGCTCCCACACAAGCAGCAGGACAGCCAGCAAATGCCCACCAGGCACAGCCCCCGGCTGGGCTCATGGGTTTGGGGGATCTAGGGAAGCCAGCTGCACATGCATGGGCCCTAAGCAGTATACCTAAACCCTGAGAAATTAACTACGGGGTAGATCACCGTTCAGGTCCCAGAATGGCCACTGGTTAGCTCACACAGATCCGAATAGCACCGTAGAATCTCTAAATGCTGAACTGACATGGGGACCACACCCACAGAAGATTGGTTGGAACTTACGGGCTGAATCCACCTGGGCAAATCAACTGCTAAGACAAAAATATCTACATCTCCACAGGATTTAATCGGAACAGAGAGCCTCATAAAGAAATGTTCAAAATGTCCAGGGTACAACCCAAAATCACACAGCATATGAAGAAAAACAGGAAAACCTCATCCTGCCTGGGACAAAACGACAAACAGAAGCTGACCTAAGATGACACAGAAGTTGGAATTCCCAAGCAAAGACCATAAAGCAGCTTCTAACGGTGCCCCAACCGGTGAGGGCCTCCGCAAGGAAGTAGAAGGCACAAAGGAGAATCGAAGGAAAGCTTCAGAACTGAAAAACATGTAACTAAAATATTACAAACGACAGAAGAAAGAGTCAGTGAGCATGAAAACAGACCAAGAGAAAGTACCCAATATGAACAACAGAAAACAAAATTTTTTAAAAGAAGGAGCAAAGCCTCAGAAACCTGTAGGATAATATCAAGAGTTCTAACGTTCACAAAGAAGAGGAGATGAGGAAGAGAGTGCAACGCAGGAAAAAAATATTGGAATAAGTAATGGCTGAAAACTTCCCAAATGTAAAAAAAAAGGCATAAACCTGTATATTCAAGCAGCTCAGTGAACTCCAAACAGGATAAATCCGGATAAACTCAGGCTGAGACACATCACAATCACACTGCTGAAAACTAAAGACAAAGGAAACAAATCAGGAAAGCAGACAGAGGAAAATGGTGCACTATTTACAAAGGGGAAATGATTCAAAGAATTGAGATTTCTCATCAGAAACCCTGGAGGCCAGGTGGAAGCGGACAGTATTTTTCCAGCACTGAAAGCAAATAACTGCAATCCAGAATTTTATATCCATTAAAAGTTTCCGGCAGGAACGAAGGTGAAATAAAGACATCCTCGGAGGAAGGAAAACTAAGGGACCCCCCCGTCCTGTTTTTGCAACCTCCTGTGAGTCTATCATTATTTCAAAATAAAAAGCTTTTAAAAATGGGCAAAAAAACTTGAAAAGACACAACACCAAGAAGGATATTTGGATGATACCTAAGCACATGAAAAGATACTCCACATCATTCATCACTAGGGAAATTCAATTTAAAACCAGAATGAGATGCCACTGCAGACCATGAGAATGGCTAAAACGACGAAATATTGACCATACCAAGCGGTAGAGCTGCTCTGTATCTGATGGTGCTGGTGTTTAAACAAACATAAAAATATGTTGAAACACACAACTACACACACACACACAGAGTTAGTTTGACTCTCTGTTAGTTTAATTTCTTTACTTGTCTGGGTGAAGGGCTTCAGACCCAGAGTAGGATTGGAGCCTAGTCATTCCTGGTGGTGGCATTCGGGGTGGGGGAGCAGCACGCTCAAAGGCTCGGGTGTTGTCGTCATGGTGACATGACTGATGTCAGACTTCAGCCCAGCCCAGGTTCAGCAGCCCCAGCACCAGACCCGACATTCACAGAGGCTGGCCCTGCTCTCCTGCCTTCTGTCTCTGGGCTTCTGTCTCGCCTGTCTGGCTTCTTGCAGGGCAAGGCCACCCCCACTAGACTGGCAGCTCCTGAGGTAAACGGGAGAAGGAAGCTGATATCTCCTGAGCACCTACTACAAGCTTGCCTCTGCCGTGTAGGTTAAGTACACACCACTTACCTGACCTACACCCCTGGAGGTGGAGGCAGGGCCTCAGAGGGGAGGCAGAGGCTGGGGTTTGAACCAGGCCCTCTAAAGACAGTAGCCACATGGCCCCTGAGCACAACCCCTCTCTCTCTGCCCCAGCCTCCCCTCCATCATGTTGCCCCACCCCTATCCCTCGAGTGGCATCCTCACAGCACGGGCGGGGTGCTGCAGATGGACACAGACCTTTCTCCACCCTCAGCAGGCTCCTGGCCTCTGGGCTGACTAGGGAGGGGACTGGTTTGGATCTGAGCCCTTCTGGGGTAGGGGGCCAGGGCTCAAGAGCCTCGTCTCACCATGGCTTCATGTGTAACAGTCAAAATGGGTTGTGCTAATTAATTAAACAACACTTCGGCTCCCCACCTGGCCAGTGAGTGAGAATGGCCCCCATGGGTCGAGGGCGCGGGATCTGGGGCGAGGCAATGAGGGCAGGAGGCAGTGGTGGGGGCGGGGGGCCAGGCTTGCTGGGTGGGGCAGGGGTGCGAGGACCCGGCCCTCTCTGCCAGCCATGTGGACACTTGCAAAGCTTCCTTGTCCCCTCCAGCCCGTGAATGCCAAGACGCCAGGTAGGGCACAGGCCACAGGGACCCTCTGCCCTTCTGCACGGACTGGCCACTCCCTTCACTCCACGGCAAGCGAACCGCCTCCCCTTCTGCAGAACCGGGCAGTAATGCCGCCGGCCAGACAGTCTTCCATGGGGTCTTCTCCATCCAGCCTGCCTGCCTCTCCCGCCCAGAGCAACCAGAGCGATTCCTTGACTTCAACATTTTGTCTGATCGTCTCTGCCCCTCACTGCTGCCTGACCTGGTCCAAGCCTTGCCTTCTCCACCAGGCTGTGAACTGGCCACAGGTAGGACAGTGCCCTATCATCCCCAAGTCCATGGGGCCTGGCACGGGGGCGGCTCTGCTTGGTTACAGGGCCCTGACTGCCAAGGTCAGGCCCTGCATGGGGTGGCTTAGCCTCTGCTTCCCTCCTAACCGTCCAAACCCTCCCCAGGGAGCAGGTGTCTATGGCAGGACCTGCCGGCGGTCCCCATTGCCCAATGCCCCTGTAGCTGGGTAAGGAGCTGCCAGAATAACGACTTCACTTCCCAGGTTCCCAAGGAGCTAGGTGACCAAGCTCTGATCAAGGGGACCTGTGGGAAGTAATGTGTGCAACTTCCAGGAAGTTCCCTTAAAGAGCAGGCCGGCCCTTCTTCTCTCCTTCTTCCTGCTAACCAAATAGCAATGTGACAGGTAGAGCTCAAGCAGCCACCTTAGACCATGAGGTACAAGACATGTGATGAGGATGGACTGTGCGAGGTGCAAGCAAGGCCTGAGATGCTGAAGTCACTCTGCCCCCATGAAGGAAGTTATCCTGAAGACAAAGCTAACATGTGAAGATGAGGCCAAGCAAGGAGAGTCATAGAAGAGCTGAGCTGGAACCCTGATGGCACTGGACCTGAAACTCACAATAAAAAAAAACAAAAAAACAAACCCGTTGCTGTTGAATCGATTCCAACTCATAGTGACCCTATATGACAAAGTAGAACTGTCCCATAGGGTTTCCAAGGAATAGCTGGTGGATTCGAACTGCCAATTTTTTGGTTAGCAGCCATAGCTCTTAACTACTGTGCCACCAGGGCTCTGAAACCCTCAACAGCCCTGGACTTTACATTTACATTACACAATCCATTCCCTGCACAGTTTAAGCTGCTTGAGTTGGGTTTTCCGTTACAGGTACTGAAAGCTTCTCAAAAGATGCTGTGGGGAAAACTTGTGCTAAGACACAGGTGTGTGGCTCAGGCTCCTGTAGAGTGAGGGTCCTGAGGAAGGAAAGAAGCCCGAGGCTACAGGGAAGGCTTCCTGGAGGAGGCACACAGGAGGGGAGGAGAGTAAGTGTATGCCATGCAGTGGGGCAAGAACACAATGCTGGGACCTGGGCATGGTGCCAGGCACTTTCTCAGGTGGTATGGAGGTGTCCCTGGACAGAGCCGGCACAGGGCCGAGAACCAGGAAGCCCTAGTGGCCAAGCCCAGGGCACTTTGCCAGCCTCTAGTTGGCCCAATTTAAATTTCTCAGGTAGCACTTCACACCTTCCTTGGAAGTGTGAAAAGCACAGCATGACCTTTATATAAGGCACAAGGTTTATTTATCACGTACCCAGATTCCCCAGGGCAGAGATATGCCGCTCCTCCTCCCTCCAGGCACATGCATGCATTGCACATGTACACATGCACACACACGTGCATGCATCTACATAGTGTGCAAAACACATGCACATGCACATGTACACATGAGGACTGTGCAACTGTGTGCTGCGTGCATGCCATGTGTATACATCATTGCACAAGGGCACCCCATTGTACACACATCTGCATGCCATGTGTACACGTCATTGCACATGTGCACCCCGTTGTACACACATCTGCATGCCATGGGTATATGGGCACATACTCATGCCCACATACACGTGGTACATGTATATGTACATTTAGATGCATGGGGTGCAAACCCATGTGCACAGTACACACCTGGGGTTCACCTACACATGCATATGAATGTGTTGCAGAGTAGAACTGCTCCATGGGGTTTTCAAGGCTGTGTCTTTTCAGAAGCAGACAGCCAGAACTGTCTTCCAAGGTACCTCTAGGTGGGTTCAAACTTAAGGTTAGCAGTCCAGGACTTAATTGATTGCTCCACCAAGGGACTCCAAGTGTACACAGAGGGTGTATAAATGTGCATATCTGTGTATGCACATAAGCTGTGTGTGCATATGTGTACCCCAAGTGTATATGTTGAGTGCATGTATACACACACGGTTGCATGTTCATGTACACATGCACATATACACGTGGGGTGCACGCACAGTGCACCTGAATGTGTACAAACAGGGTGCACTCCTATGCACATGTATGTCTATGCAGGAGACAGTTGTATATGTGAATATAAACATGGTCACACATACACACAGAGTGCACACAAGTACACGTATGTGGAGCACAAGCACGTGTACAGAGTGAACGCACATGCACATGCGTGTAGACACAGGAGGTGCGTGCCTGCACACACGGAGGTACATGCCAGTCCACCCTGCCCTCCCTACAGATCCGGGGGGACTGACACATTGAAGGTAGGCACACGTTAGGACCCGGGGGACACTGACCAACACCACTGGGGAGGGGGTGCCCCCACCTGTGACGACTGAGGAGTTCAGGGCATCTCTGAAGGGAGGGAGGGTTGAGCTGTGGCCAGCGCTGGGGGCTGGCGATTCAGCAGTTGGTGCAGCTTCTCTCGCCGCCTGGACCAGAACTCAGACCACCAGGGAGACCGTCACCCTTTGCTCTCCATCTGCAAAATGGGGACAAGCCTCCTCACAGGACCCTCACAAAGCAGAACGGCACGCCACAAGGAGTGAGGCCCACATGGCACACCCTTCCTCGGAGCGCCAGCCTGCCTCGCCTGTGCTCTGGGACCATACCTTCTGGCCACTCCTTGAGTTCTGAGGCTCGGCTCCTGCAGGCATGGAGGTTCGTATGTCTGTCCCAGGTGAGTGAGGATTTAGAGGGTCCTGGGAGCCTATCGGCACCCTCCATTCTCATCCTGGGAGCCGAAAGGGACCCCGACGTGTCCCCCCCTTACCCCCTCCAGGCCGAGCAGACATGCACCCTCTCCCTCAGTGAAGCTGAGATTGGGGTCGGGCCAGGGGTCCAGGCCAGGAGCTGTATCGGGGTGGTGGGCGTGATGTCCTGCAGAGGCCGTGGTGAGAGGTGGGAAGAAGCCCTCTCTAAGGGACCCGCTCACTGGCCTCTGTCCTGCTAATTGTCCTCCGTGGTCTGACCCAGGGCCACATGGGTGGGAGAAGTCCCGGTGTCTTTTTCTCCTTTTTTTTTTTTTTTTTTTTTTTCTGTGAAGCCACCTTATCAGGGTTTGGGAGACAGATGTTCTTCACGCCCCCCAAATCCAGGGCCACCAGGTCATTGGCAGCTGCAGGCATGAAGGAGGTCAGCCCAGGCGGGACGAGTTACACAAGCCGCAGCCCTGTTGGTGACCCACATCTGCTGGCCACAGCTCCAGCCCTGCAGAGAGCACACCTGGGGTGTGATGCTGGTGTGGGTGTGTGCGTGGGCCAGGGTGCAGGCTGAGACTGCCACCTCCTTACACACACACACCCTGTCCCCATAGGTGCCCTTGGTGGTATGCCCTAGCCTCCCTCTTCCTCTCCTGGCCCCATCTAAGAAGCTGGGCTCAGGGCTGTGAACCAGGCCATGGGCAGGAGCCAGAATGCACAGCCCCTTACCCCAGGCCCCCCAGGGACCTGGACACAGTTCAAGGTCTTCCTGGTGATCCTTACCTCCTTCACCTTTACTCGGTCAGCCCCACCCTGTCACTGCCCCAGGTAGCCTGGTCCCTGAGTCTGCACCATACTCTCCCACCCCTGGCCTTGGATTCTTCCCCACCTGGGGACACTGACCACACATGTGACCTTGAAGGCCACAGAGGCGCAGGGTTGCTGTGGCAGGTGCCCACAGCCCCACAACTTTTCGGGTTAGAGCGGAGACTTGAACCTGCCCTCACAGCAGGTGTGCCCACTCATCCCATAGCTTTGTGCTCCCGACACCCCCCACCCACTGCAACCACCTGCCCACCCTCAATGTCTTCCTTTCTCTTTATTGCGGTAAAATACGTTGTTGGGTGCTGTAGAGTCAGTTCTGACTCATGGTGACCCCATGAGTGCAGAGTAGAACTGGGCTCCATCGGGGTTTTTCAAGGCCTGATTTTTCAGAAGTAGATCATCAAGTCTTTCTTCTGAGGCACGTCTGGGTAGCCTCGGACCTCCAACCTTTCAGATAGTAGTTGAGCGCTTAGCCATTTGCACCCCCAGGAATTCCCGGTGGCAAGATACACACAACGTAAATTTGCCACTTTTAACTGTTTTCAAGTTGGCCATGTTGTGCAGGGCATCACCACTGTCTAGTTCCAGAACTTTCTCATCACCCATCATGCCCCTTACACACTGACTCTCTGTTGTCCCCTCTCCCCAGCCCACAAAAACCAAAAAAAAAAAAAAAAAAAACCGTTGCCATCAAGTCAATTCTGACTCGTAGAGACCCTATAGGACAGAGTAGAACTGCCCCATAGGGTTTCCAAGGAGCAGCTCGTGTATTTGAACTGCCGACCTTTTGGTTAGCAGCTGAGCTCTTTACCGCTGTGCCACAGCAGCCCACAGTGACCACGCATCTGCTTTCTGTCACTATGCACTTGGCAGCTCTCGACATTCCATGTAAGCGGGGCAGCACAGCACTGGTCCTCTCACCATCTTCTTAACAGGACCCATCAGCTGACCCATTTCCTTGCCACCACAGTTGCCATATTTCTGAACCCCATCTTTGCTGCCTGGACCCTGCATCCCTGTCACCGGCAGGAGGACCACCACCGTCAATGCCCCCACCAGCTCCAGCACCTCCGCCATCACTGTTTCACCAATACCACCATCTTTGTTTCCATTACCACCAGCCATCACAACTGGCACCACACAGAATGGCGTATTTCTCATGGCCAGCTCTACATTGATCAGACACCAGCCACACCTGTGAAACATTGTCATCCCCATGGCTGCACTCATCGTCAACGTCACCTGGGTCCTTCAGAGGTGTCCTGTGACGACATCAACCACGCCCACTCTGGGGGGTGGCAAGGGGCCAGACACTGCGCCCAGTACTGGGGAGGCACCCACAGCAACAGGCTCCATACCATCCTCCTGCAGCCCCCCACCCAGGGCCCAGTCCCACAGGCCTGGATGTGCCCAGAGCGGCGTGGTCTCTGCTGGCCTCCCTCCCAGCCCCTGCTGGCCTGGGCTGAAGCCCTGGCCCCGCTCCGCTCCCGCTGTCCCCCCAGCTGCCTCCCTCAGTGAGCGCTAATGGAGTCCTCCTGGCCTGCCCAGCTGGGGCTTTGTTGCCTGCTTGTTTATTTCTTCCTTTTTGCTTCTAACCCATTTTCCTCCCCTCCAAACTGGCGCGGCATGGGAATTCGCAGTTCACCCTCCTGGCTCCCATTCCGGCAGGCTCTCCTCTCTGCTTCCCTAATTATCTAATTTGTAATATTTAATTTCCCCTCCCTTTCTTCTCCCTCCCAACACTCCCACTGGTCAAAATAAATATGTGTTTTAAATTTTGAGGCGCCTAGTTTGATCTGGCAGGCAGCGTTCTGCCATTCATCTGTACTAGCCTCACCCATGTCACCTTGCAGGCCACCAGGCACATGGTCCCCCGTGTCCCGCCCACAGGCAGGGCTGGGGAAAGGGCTCAGGTTGCAGCCCCAGGCCAGCTAGGTCAGCGGACAGGGTGCCTCTGGCCACAGCAGGTCCCCTTCCTGAAGACAACACAAGACCGGGTGCTATGGATTGAATGGTGTCGCCCCAAAAATACGTGTGGAAGTCTGGCCCCTGTATCTGAGGAAGTGACCCTGTTTGGAAACAGGACTTTTCTTTTGTTATGTTAATGAGGCCATACTGGAGTAGGCTGGGTCCCAAACCTAACCTCTTCTGAGTATACCTTATAAAAAGAGCAGACCAGCCACTGAGACAAACGGGAAGACAGACTCCAGGGGACGCCCAGGGCTACCCTCGCCTAGAGCTCATGCCCTCATTTGGACTTGAGCCCCAGAACCAAGACAACACCTTCCTGTTCTTTAAAGCCGCCCGCTGTGGCATGTCTGTAACAGCAGCACTGGAGACTCAGGGCACACACACCGCAAGCCCTCGGAGGTTCCTGGCCCTGAGCGTGAGGACAGGACCATAGGGTACCTCAGCAGCCTCACCGCTCCTCTCCAGGGCCTGGGTCAGTGCCTAGGGAGTGATGATGTCTCTCAGGCCACACCGTGCCAGTCCCTAGCCCCCTTTGCTGGGCTTGGGCAACAGTGTGGACTCCCCCTCCGATGTTCTCAGACCATCATCTCCATCCCAGAGATCTGGGGGGTTCCCCCCAAGACCACACTCCTCTGTAGAGTTCTCCTGGAGGCCACACCCCTCTGCGGGATCCTCACCGGAGGCCAGGCCACCTGCGGAATCCTTCCTGGAGGCCACGCCCCTCTACAGTTCCTCCCCAGGCCATGCCCCTCCTTGGTTGCCCACAGAACATGCCCCTAAGGGGTGAAACCGGCCCATCTGTGTCACCATCCTTGCACCTATCCTGGGCCTCCAGCCCCTGTACTCCCCTGCCTACCAGGCTCCAGGCCCTGAGCACTACCTTCACACAGGGCTGGAGAGTTGACAGGTGAGGGGCTGCACCTTGCCTGTCACCTGCCCAGCTTGGGGACAAGGGTACCAAAAGGAACGGGAAGTAGGAGCCCAGCCTGTGTGTGCTGGCCAGGCCTGGCTCTGAGGGGGCTGGGGACACATCCAGGGAGACTTCAGGACCCATACTCCTGAAGACCTGTGGGACCCATCCCCACTGGCCTGCGGGTCAGCAAATCTCTTCACTGTAAGTGAAGCCTCTCATGACCTGTTTGCTGGTTCATTCATTCACTTGGTCATCCATGCATTCATTTATTCCAAATGTGTCTGGCCAAGTGAGAGGTGCTCTGGCCCGTTCAGAAGTAAGATGTGTGAGAAGATGGGATTCCCCGTGCTGGGGAGCCCCAGTGTGCTGGGAGCTGGGGAGAGCCCCCACACACGGTTCTATTCTGGCTGGTGCTCGTGCCCCAAACTCGACTACACCCAGACCAGGACCCACTGCAGGGGCCTCCGGGCAGCCGCCCGCAGGTCTCTGCCAGCCCTTTCCACTGACCAGTTCCAGCTCACCCGCCCTCCTCCATTTCCTCTCAGCTTCCAAGGCCACCAGGAGTACCTGAGGACCGGGGAGTGTACAAGCTCAAGGTTGTACAAGGTTGGGTGGCATGGGTCAGGGATCCCTGCAGGGGCTCAGGGTGGCTTTTGAGGCCCTGTGGGGTTGTTTACACACATATGTGAGTGTATGAGTGAGTGGTGACTGCATTTTTGTGTGCTGGTTTGTGTGTGTACACATGCATGCACTCCCCAGGGCTGAGACCATGTGGTGTTCACAGCCCAGCCGTGAACCTGGGACAGACCGAGGCCCTGAGGCCCTGCAGAGCTGAGCTCAGCTCCCTGGGCCAGGCTCTGAGGTAAGGCAGGGAGGAGCAGAAGGAGAGGCCTGCCTGGTCTGGGAGGTAGTGGGTGTAGGGGTAGGGATGAAGGCTACAGAGAGAGGGAGGGCCTTGGGGGGGTAAGGGATCTGCTCCCTTGTCTGGCTATCACCCCCACCGTCTGGACTCAGTCATGTATCACTCATCAAACAGTGGCCAAGCCAAGCAGACCCTGGGCCCAGCCCTATTCTGGGGGCTGGGATAGGTGCAAAAATAAGGATGTCTAGGCCCCATCACCCTAGCCTGTGGGAGAGACAGACAGTGCAGACAGCAGTGGGTGGCCTGGGAGAGAGGCGTGAGTAGAATGTGGGGGAACACTGCGGAGAAGGCTCCCCCCAATCTCCCAGCTCCAGGCTGAAGAAGGAGATGTGGACTAACAAAAGGCAGAGCGAGATAGGCATTAAGTAAACCAGTCTCTGGCTCTAGAATTATTGAGGAATGAGCCAGACAGGTTCCTATTCTTGGGTTGCTGAAGCATCCAAACCAGGCAGGTCCATTCCCTTCAACATCATCAAAATCACCATCGCCATTACCATCCCCAGCAGCACCACCACCACCGTCATCACCACCATCGCCACCACCATCACCGCCACCGTCATCACCACCACCGTCATCACCACCATCGCCACCACCATCACCACCACCGTCGCCACCACCATCACCACCATCGCCACCTCCATCAGCACCACCACCGTCACCACCACCGTCATCACCACCATTGCCACCACCATCACCACCATCGTCATCACCACCATCGCCACCACCATCACCACCACCATCATCACCACCACAACCATCACCACCACCATCATCACCACCACAACCATCACCACCACCACCATCACCACCACCACCATCACCACCATCGCCACCACCATCACCACCACCATCATCACCACAACCATCACCACCACAACCATCACCACCACCACCATCACTACCACCGTCATCACCACCATCGCCACCACCATCACCACCACCGTCATCACCACCATCGCCACCACCATCACCACCACCGTCATCACCACCACCGTCATCACCACCATCGCCACCTCCATCAGCACCACCACCGTCACCACCACCGTCATCACCACCATTGCCACCACCATCGCCACCACCATCACCACCACCATCATCACCACCACAACCATCACCACCACCATCATCACCACCACAACCATCACCACCACCACCATCACCACCACCACCATCACCACCATCGCCACCACCATCACCACCACCATCATCACCACAACCATCACCACCACAACCATCACCATCACCACCATCACTACCACCGTCATCACCACCATCGCCACCACCATCACCACCACCACAACCATCACCACCACCACCATCACTACCACCGTCATCACCACCATCGCCACCACCATCACCACCACCGTCATCACCACCATCGCCACCACCATCACCACCACCGTCATCACCACCACCGTCATCACCACCATCGCCACCACCATCACCACCACCATCATCACCACCACAACCATCACCACCACCACCATCACCACCACAACCATCACCACCACCATCGCCACCACTGTCACCACCACCATCACCGCCACCATCATCACCACCATCGCCACCACCATCACCACCACCACAACCGTCACCACCACCATCACCACCATCGCCACCACCACCACCACCACCATCGCCACCATCACCATCACCACCACCGTCATCACCACCATCATCATCTTCCATTATTAGGTTCTGGACAAAGGACTGTAATCAAGTTGGAGGCAACGAGCTATACGGCAAAGCCTACTAGGCAGGTTCGCTTAAAAGAGTGCAAATGGATTTGCAAGTCCCAGATCTTGTTGGGCTACTTCTTTGTCATCTGACCTTGTACAGTTGACTTGTTGTCTCTGAGCCTCAGTCTCCCTGCCTTTAAGAGGGGAGCCATCCTTACTGTCCTCTACTTTTCACTGTTGTTTTGAAAGGGAAATAATGTGAACTCTTTGAAAGTGGGATGTGCCTTGCACAAAAAAATGTCCTGCCTTATTGTCATCATGTGAAGTCCATTCCCAGTAGTGGCCGCCTCAGGCCCCCTCCCAGCAACCACACGCTTGCCAGGTCTTGGGAGGGCCTGTAGTTCCAGGAACGAGCCCTAGGAGCTGGAAGATTGATTCCCCCTTTGACTGGAATGCAAACAATATGCAGATGAACATGCAAATGGCCTGGCTCCTTTGGGAGATCCCAGCCTGGTCCTCTGGGGTGGGCTGTCCTACCTGTGGCTCAGAGCTGGAGGTGGGGGGATGAGGGACAAGGATCAGAGAAGGGAGAAAAGAGCTTTGAAACATTGCGATTGATTGAAGACTAACGGGCCGTCCTGTTCACTAGGTGTCTGTTCCACCAAGTATCAACAGGTCTTTGCAGAGGTGAGAGCGTCCCTTCATTGTCACTAATGCTGCATGCTCCCCACCATCTCCTGGCCCTTCGCCTCCCCTCACCATCGTCTAACTTTCCCTGAGGCACTCCAGGCCAATAGGAGAGGCAGCTGACCACCCCATGGTCCCCACTTCCCTAGGCCAAGTGTTTCAATACACAGAGTGCTATGGGTCATCTTCACCCCAGGGAAGATGTGGTCCAGGGGTTCTTTAAGAGAGTGTCACGGTTGGGAGGGTGAGAGGGAGAGGATGTCCCAAACAGCGGGTCCAGCAAGAACAAGGCATAGGAGGCCAGAAAGTAGCTGCCAGGTGGGCGGGATGGCCAGGCAGTGCTGGGGAAGATGGCAGGAGGCATGGCCAGGGACCAGGACCTGCCTCTTGAGCCAGAGAAGGGCTGTGCTTCATTGGGAGGCAATGGGGAGCCAGGGAAGGCTTCCAAGCCCAGCAGTATGAGGCCATGTTGCCCTTCAGAAAGCCCTCTCCAGCCAGGGTGGAGGGCGGGCTGGAGGGAAAGAAGATGTGCCCACCATGACACCCCTGAGGAAGCACCCCAACCTTCTTAGGGCCCCCTCCCTTGGGCTACAGCAAGTCCTGTGGGCTGGATAAGACAATGTGCACACATGCACATGTACACACACACTCACATGCGTGCACACTCATACAGATATGCACACTTATATGCACACGTTCACACACTCACGTATACACACATGTTCACACACTCATATACACACGTACACACACTGAAGTGCACAGACACACATGCACACGTTCACACACTCACGTATACACACATGTTCACACACTCATGTACACACATACACAGAGCGAAGTGCACACACACACATGCACACGTTCACACACTCACGTATACACACATGTTCACACACTCACGTACACACATACAGTGAAGTGCACACACACACGCACACGTTCACACACTCACATATACACACATGTTCACACACTCATGTACACACGTACACACAGTGAAGTGCACACACACACATGCACACATACACTTATACACACTCACACACACATGCTCACATGCACTCTAACAAGCACAACACAGGTGTACAACAGCTCACACACTGTGGATGTTTCCCGGTCAGGGCCTGTGCCGCAGGGTGGTAGAGGATCACCGTCATACAGGGACCCAGAGGTCCAGCCCCCTCAGTGGCTGTACCCTTGCCAAGCAGTTGGCCGCGTGACCCACTTCAGGCCAATGACACTCAAGAGGAAGACTCTGAGTGCAGAGACCAGTGTGTGACCAGGGATCAGGACTCTGTCTCTGAGGACAGGGTCCGGCCCATGAATGTGACAAGGACTGGAGTTCGTGCTTCTGAAGTGCCTAGTGCAGTTCATGGAGCAGGGCGGTGGCTGCACAGAACAGTTCCCCCTTATTCCCTACCTTTCCCTGACCCCCTCAAAGAACAAGTCCACAGCTCTGGTTCCAGTCTGGTCAGGGCTGCAGGCTTTGGTCAGTCCAGGTCCCTGGTTGTGCGACCTTGGGCCAGTCGCAGCCCCTCTCTGAGCCCTGTTTTCCCAGGGATGGCATGGGGCTGCGCGTGCCCTGCCTGCTGCAGGTGGGGTAAAGTCATTGTGGCCAGCACCGGGTTGCAGGAGCCTCATGGGCCCCAAGGACCCCAGTTCCAGGGAGCCCCCAGCCCCCAGGAGCCCCTCAGGCACACGGGGGCCTGGCAGATTCTCCTGTGATACTCCCTGACCTGCATTCCTTTGACAAGGCCAGGCCCCGGGGGGGTGTTAGGAAAACCCGCAGATTGCTCCCGCTTCTCACATGAAGAGCTGTGAGAACCAGTGGCTGGAAATAGCCTGAAAGTACACCCCAGCCAGCTCTCCTCCCCCAGTGGGCAGGGTGGCCCAGGGAGGCTCCTGGGGAGCGTGCAGCCTTTTCTATTACACAGCTCGCCAGGCCAGCCTCCTCCGTCACCCAAAAAACTCAGAAGGTCATTCTGCAGGGCTGAGAGCCCAGGGCAGTGCCTCCTCAGCCCTGCTGCCCAGGTCCCAGGAGTGGAAGGCAGCTCAGACCTTGGACACCAGAGAAACTTATGGAAGCCCTTGGTCTGGAACCCCCAGCAAGTGCTGAACTGTGTTCCTCCCCTTTATCCTGGTGGCAGTAAGCGTGTATCCTAGCAGACAGGGACCTGCTGTGTGGGATGCCCCTACCCAGCCCCACAGGGGCAGATGCGGGGTCAGCAGAATCCAAGGTAGGGCTGGTCACTGCCCAACCTGCCCGCCAATCACTCAGGCCCCCTGCTCCACCCTGGCCCCTTCCCTGCTCTGTCCTGGCCCCATCCGTCTCCCAGCATGCTGGGGTTCACCCTTAAGAGGCAAGTCTGGCTCGTGGGTGCCCAGGCCCCAGATACCCCCATGGGCTCTGGCGCCATCCACAGGAAGCCAGCCACCCACCTGAATTTTGGGGTCTTCAATCCTTCCAGGCTGGATGTCCCCCAAAGTGAGGATGTCAATCTGGGATGTGAGGTGACTGCCCCAGGATTTCTGGACAGGCAGGGCTGGCGTTCTCCAGGGCCATACACAGAGGGGATGACAATGGAACTGATAGAGAGCCTTGGCCGAGGCTACAGCAGGAAGGCTTAATGCCAGGTATAGAGAAGAACTAACGGGCAAGGGTGTAATAAGCCGGAACGGAAAGAGGATGTCTTCCTTCGATCTCCTGCCCTGCCAGGGGGCTGGGGAGATCTCTTCTCGCCCAGCCAGTCCACAGCCTCCTGCAGGGGTGGGTGGTGGTGGGTGGACCAGTGGCTGGAGTGGGACACAATGAGGGTATCACAGTGGGTCACAGGAAGCTCATTCCGTAGCACTGGGTGGGGTCAGGGAGCTCGTGGCATGGGGGCCAGAACCAGTACGAGGGCATGGGTGGCCGAACCTCCGTCTGCCACTGTCACACCTGCCCCACCCAGTGGGGCCAGGAGCAGGGCCTGTCCTGTGGGCTGGGCTGAGTCAGTGTCAGCAGGCAGGCTGAGCCGGGAGCAGGGCCTGGGCAGGGTGGATTGGCAGAAGTGAATGAGCGAAAAGGTCGGGCTCTGAGCTGGGGCAGCAGTCTCAGCGGTGACACTGCTTTGTGCCAGGCCCATCTATTTACTCACGTGACCCTTGCAAAGGCTTCGCAGGCAGGCATCACTTGTTCCCATTTGACAGAGGCTGCAGGTAAGGCCCAGAAGGGTCGAGGACCTGCCTGAGCTCACATAGCTGGGAAATGGTGGAGGCGGGACACCACCCTTACCATCCGGCGGTGGCAGCAGCAGCAACATCGCTCTGCCCAGAAGTGTCCCCGTGCCCTTGCTGGAGCCAGCGACGTGAAGAGGTGGAGCGTGCTGGGTGTCTCACCTGGCCTGTGGCTGGCCTGGAGACCACAGAACATGTGCTCTGTAGAGTCAGGTTAAGACATGCCTGGGGCACCTTCGGCCGCAACATTCCACGTGGCGGGACCAGACCCTGGCTGGAAGGCCCATCCAGAGCTCCACTCTCCACTGCAGCAGCCACCAGCCACCAGCCACACGTGACATTTAAATTTCAGTTAATTAGAATTAAATCCAACGTAAAGTTCAGTTCCTCAGCCCTGTAACCACAGTTCAAGGGCTTGCGAGCCACATGTGGCCAGGGGCTCCTGCATCAAACAGCACAGACTTGGTGCTCCGCTGGTCTTGCAGACACTCTATTGAACTACCAAACCAAGCCCATTGCCATGAACTCGATTCCGACTCATAGCAACCTATAGGCCAGAGTAGAACTGCCCCATAGGGTTTCCAAGGAGCACCTGTTGGATCTGAACTGCCAACGTTTTGGTTAGCAACTGTAGCTCTTAACAACTTCGCCACCAGGGTTTCCATTGGACAGCACCCCAATGACTCCAAGGGTTATTTCTCAGAAGCCAAAGGCAAAAGGAGAAACCCTCGTGGCAGAGTGGTTAAAGGACTTGGCTGCTAATTGAAGGGTTGGCAGTTTGAACCCGCCAGCCACTCCTGAGGCGAAAACTGTGGCAGTCTGCTTCTGGAAAGATTGCAGCCTTGGAAACCCTATGGGGCAGCTCTACTCTGTTCTTCAGGGTTGCTGTGAACCAGAATCCACTCGACAGAAATGGATTTGGTTTTGGGAAGGACAAAGGCTACCTTACTCAGAGTAGAACTGGGTCCTTTAGCCCACGGGGCCATGCCTGAGTTGCCGCCACTTGTCCAGACCTGGGCAGGTGCAAGTTGACGGTCAGTGAGGCCCTTGAAACCTCACAGACTCAAAGCTGACAGAGTATCTGCCCAGAACCATCGTGTGCTCCCGTCATCCTGAGCCCTGGGCAGCCCTGGGGGCAGGGCCCTTAGTGGAGCTCTGGTCACTGTCCCCTCTAGACTGAGGGGCCAGGAAGGGTCCCCGAGTGCATGACTGTGCCAATGGTGGGCAGAGACACAGGCACCAACAATGAGCCTGGGATGCAGGAAGGGATTGTGTCAGCCAGCGAGGACATCGGGGGAGGCTTCCTGGAGGAGGCGCTGTCTGGGCCTCGCCCTGAGAACCTCATGGTTAGCAGGAGAGAGCTCCTCGGGGGGCCTCTGCCACATCCTCGGCAGTTCCCTCCTCTTTCCCTTCCCTCCTCCCAGGCACTTTTACAGCCTACTCTGGCAGGATGAGCCAGGGGAGTGTGGGAATGGGGCAAGCGGAGCAGAGGGCTGAGCTGGCCCAGGGCGGGGCTAAGTGCTGACACGCCTCCACCCTGTATGTCCTGACTGGGAGGCTAATTGTGGCATGTCGCAACCACAGTTAATTACCGTTCATGTGAATCAGCTAATTACCCACCGTTCTCAGCCCCTCCCACCCTCTGCCGCTGACTGGCAAAGTTCACCTAGTGGCTGGAGAGGACCCCGGGAGCCTTGCTACCTTCTTCCTACCCACCCCACGTGACCTGAGGTCACATGCCTTGTGGGTCCCTGAAGGCAAGGAGGGAGGCTGTGAGCCTGAGTCAGGGAGTAGGTTCTAGACTGCCCTCTGGGTCCCCATGTGAACTCAAACAACCCTGAGTCTTCATGTCCTCTGAGGACTTTGAGGTGAGCTTCCTGCTGCCCCACCCTGGGCCCTCCCACAGGAATGCAATTGAGCCCCATATCTAGGCCCCATCACTGCTCCTCCAGGCCCTATCCCTCAGGAATGACTTAGAGTCTCCACTCAGCTTTGGGACCAAAGGCCTGGATGTATAAAACTGTGATGGGGTCAGGCTCAGACTGTGACCAGGGTCAGGGCTCAGCCTGTGGCCAAGATCAGGGCTCAGCATGTGACCAGGATCAGGGCTCAGCCTATGACCAAGATCAAGGCTCAGCCTGTGACTGGGATCAGGGCTCCACCTGTGACCAGGGTCAGGGCTCAGCGTGTGACCAGAGTCAGGGCTCAGCCTGTGACCAGGATTAGGCCTCAGTCTATGACCAGGGTCAGGGCTCAGCCTGTGACCAGGATTAGGCCTTGGCCTGTGACCAAGGTTGAGGCTCAGCCTGTGACCAGGGTCAGGACTGAGCCTGTGACCAGGATCAGGGCTCAGCCCATGACCTGGGTCAGTGGTCAATGAGTTCAGTGTCATCAGGGGTCATGGCTGAGCCTATGACCATGGTCGGAGGTTGGCTATGGCTAAACACTTTGTTTAGAAGGTGCCAAAGGTCATGATGTCCAGGTCCACACTACAAAGGGTCAGCTGTCTCTGAGACTAGGTGAAGAGGTCCTCGGACCTATGTCCTGCTGGATAGGGCTGGCCCAGCAGAAAACCACATGGAGGCCACCCTGGGTTTCTTCAGGCTGTGACCAGGCCCCCAGAAGGAACCTGATTTGGGTGTGCAATGGTGCAGTGGTGAGAGTCAGGGGTTCGGGCAGTTCTGGGGGAGAGGTGCTGGATATAAGTTGGGTACGAATCCTGTGAAAACTGGTCACTGGCTTAGAGGTCTAGAATTCTGCAGTTATCTGGGCTGGAGGAAACTTTCAAAACCATTAAGTCAAGGTCCTCAGTAACAATAGGGAAACTGAGGCTGTGGGAAGGACAGGGTGGCAGAATCCCCAAATCCAGGTGGGTCTTCTGGCCGAGCTGACTTCTACCTCCTTGGGGGATGGGGGTAGGTGAGGTGAAGCTCTTCTGCTCTTGGGGGGCGGGGGAACTACACAGATTCAGGGTGTGGAAGTGGGGTACAGGGGCAATTTTCTAAAAGGGGCCAGTCTTAGGCCAAGGGCAAAGGCCCAGCCCTCGGAGAGGCCCCAGTTTGAGAAGGGAGACCGCCTTGCCCTGAAGGCCTAGGCCAGGTGGCTTGGGGGTGGCCAAAGTGACCAACCAGAGCCCGCTGCTACCCTCCCCCACCAGCGCGAAGGGGAGTTGGCGACACAGCCGCTGAAATCCTGACTCAGAGCTGCCTCCCTGAGCGGCTGCCTCTTGGCCTAATATCAGAGGCCCCCTGGTGGCCACAGGCCGCTGGTGCAGTGTGGAGGCGGGAGCAAGGGCAGCTGCAAGGAGGGAGGAAGCGAGAGGGCTGAGGCCCACCCTGGGCAGAGCGGGGCGGGCAGCTCAGCGGCGGGTCCTCAGAGGCAGCACGGGGGCAGTGTGTCAAAGGCTGAAGGAAGAGGCCCCTTTACTAGGAGGGCGAGGGAGGGCTGGGGCTGCCCAGGAGGCTGGACTGGGGAAGGGGGCTCTCCCCTGCCATACCTGTGTGCTCCCAGGTCTGCGTCTTCTCAGGACACTGCTCTGGCCTTGGGGATGGGTGCCAAGGGGTGCCCATGTAGACTGGCTGAAGCAGGGCTTAGTCTGGGGAGTGCCTGGGCCTCAGTGGACTTGAGCCGCTCTCCTGCCCTGGCGACTGGTGCCGGTGATGGAGGTGCCAGCAGGGACCAGTGTTGCTCTTGATGGTGACCATGATAGTGATGGAGGCAGCATTGGCTGGGGGTTATGGTGACGGTCGAAGGGACAGTGTGGGGTGGGCGCTTACATCCAGATTGAGAGTGGTGACAGTGATTGTGAATTAATGTTGTTGGTGACGGTGATGATACCCTGATGGTGACTCCTGCTGAGCTGTTGAGAAAAGCAGACACCTGAACCTAATGCTGGGCTTGGGCAGCAAAGCCATCAGTGGCCCACTTAAGATGACAAGTGTGTAAAGTACTGGGTATTAAGGCAGAGCCAAAGAAGATCTTGCATTCAGAGTGGACCACAAGTTGTGAAAAGGCAGCGGGGTTGGGGGGGGGGGTGGGATGGGAGGCAGAAGCATCCTAGCATAGAAAGACTCTGAGTAATTTCCTTGGGGCCATTCCTCCAAGACTCTGGTTTTCATTCTACAGAGGCGCCCTTGGAGTACCTGGCCAAAAGTCTCAAGAGAAGAGGGACTATGGCAGATGGAGCCATTAAATGGGCACAACTCCATCAGCTTATGGGAGACAAATCCAAATAGGGGGCTGGGATGTCCCCGCAGTCTCCAAGGCAAAGGAGGATTGATGGAGGATGAGCATGGCGATTGATGGGGACAGCCACACAGGGTCAGTGGTGGGCTAGGCCTCACCTTCAAAGCCATCTCCTTGTCCATCCCCCCCCCCCCCAGCATCTCTCAGAATAAGTGTCTCCATGAGGAGGAAAGACAGGGCAAAACCAGCCTGGGCAGTTCGAGTCAGTCCTTCACATCCCCACCAACCTCTGATCTTAATGGGGTCCAGAGTCTGTGCTGCTGACTCCATCTCCTGCCCATCATCTGTTCGGCCTTCCCTCCAAGCTGCTCACTCACTCGCTCATCCATCGACCTCTGCATCACCCTTCCATCTGTACAGTCCACCCATCTACTCAGCCCTCCACTCATATGCCAGGGTATCCATTCACCCATCCACCTGTCTGTGCCTCCTTCCATCTTAACCCTCCTGCCCACCCAGCCCCTCATCCATCTCCCCAAAGGCCCACCTACTCATCCACTTACCCACCCACCCATCTTGTCCATCCACACCCACCTTCTTCCTCCATCCAACCAACCCCATCCTTCTACCCACCTCCCATCTTTCCATCCATCCCACCCACCCACCTCACCATCCACACCAATGTTGCCTATGCACAGCCCCTTCCTTCCTTCCTTCCTTCCTTCCTTCCTTCCTTCCTTCCTTCCTTCCTTCCTTCCTTCCTTCCTTCCTTCCTTCCTTCCTTCCTTCCTTCCTTCCTTCCTTCCTTCCTTCCTTCCTTCCTTCCTTCCTTCCTTCCTTCCTTCCTTCCTTCCATCCATCCATCCATCCATCCATCCATCCATCCATCCATCCATCCATCCAGCAGCCACTCCCCAGCTCCTAGATGCGATGGAGCACAGAGACCCAAGTCTTGGCCCTCCTGCTGGCTGGGGCAGCAGCGGGCTTTCCTCGGCGTGCGCGCGTGTGTGCATTTTATCTGCCCCCCCCAGCCCGTTATCTCGCGCCCCTCCCCCCGCCCCCGCCCCCTGTTCGCTCTCCCCTCTAATGTGTGATCTGGAAGCTCTATAAGCCTGATGTAATCCGTAATGCAGTCTCTGGCTCCCGATTCGGGATCCAGTTTCAGAGAGCGAGAGATTGGGGAGCGCCGGCAGCCGGGTGGGGGGAGCTCTTGCGCTCTCCTCCTTCTCCTCGGCCTCGGCCTCCTCCTCCTCCTTCCCGCGCCGCCCCGCCCCCGGCTCGGCTCCGCTCGCCCCCCCGCCCCCCAGGAAGGGGAAAAAAGGCGAGAAGAGCGGGGCCGGCGAGAGGAGCGGCGGCGGCCGGAGAGGGAGCGGCGGGCGCAGGGCGGCGGGCGCGACGTTGGCGGCGGCCCCGGGGAGCGAGCGAGCGGCGAGCCGAACACAGGCGGCCGCGCCGCGTCCTGGCCGGCGGGCCCGCGCCCGCATCACCCGCAGTAGGGGCTTCGGAGCCTCCCGGCGCTCGGGGGGCGCCAGTGGGCGGGGGAGGGGAGGACGCTGCGGGCGCCAGGGTGCGCTCCGGGGGCGGCCCGGCCAGGCCCGAGTGGGCCGGGGGCGGCTACGGCAGGGAGCCCCCTCCGGTCGGGCGCCAGGTTCGGCCGCCGGCGACGCAGGCGCCCCGGGGATTTGCAAGTCTCCGGATCAAGTCTCCGCCGGCGGGGCCGCTGCTGCCGGGAAGGTAAGGAGGCTCCAGCGGGCGGGGGCGCGAGGGCGGCCGGGGGCCAGGGGGCGGGAGTCCGGACTTCCGAACTTCGCCGTTTGGGGCTTAGCGGCTCCGCGGTCTGCGCTCGGGGCTCGGGAGTTGGGACCCCCCCCCCCAGTCCCCTGCCTCCTTCGGCGGCTGCGGCGGCCGGTCCCCGCGCGCCTGCAGCCGGTGGGCAGAGGAGGGGGCGACCCTGGGCGTGGGAGAGGCTTCTCAGCGGTCCCCCCCACCACATTCCACCCGTACACAGAGCAGGACCGGGAAGGCGCCCCCCTCCCCATCTTATGCACAGACCAGGGCAAGCTGGGGAAGGCGGTCCCCAACACAAGACCCTGGCAGGGGTCGAGGGGAGCCTCAGATGGGCCCCCCTCAGGCACACTACAGCCGAGCAAGGTAGGGAGAGACACCCCGAGTGTGCCCGCCTTTCCCTAATCACACCAAGAACCCCTCACAGACGTTGTAGACACCCCAAACGTCTTCCCCCCACGCACGGAGCCCCAGGGCAGGCACCAGAAGCCCCCAGAACCCTCTCACCCACAAACGCGGCAGAGGCAGTGGAGACTCCGCCATGCCCGCCTCATCTGGGCGCGGGGCTACCTACCCTAGCTGCTCCACAACCACCACACACGCGCCCTGGCTCCTTCTCCCCGCCTCTTCCTTTCCCACTCGGCCCGACAGGCCGCGCGGATAAGCCGCATCGAACTTTGGGTTGGCCCTGCGCCCTCTCGGGGCGAAGCTGCGGGGCCGGCACTCCCGGGTCGGCGTCCCCACGACTAAGGCCGCCCGACCCTCGGCGGCCACCCCGCGGAGCTGTCTGGAGGAATGAGCGCGGTCCCCGTCCCTCCCGAGAGGCTGGGGACTCGGCCCGGCCGGGCGCCCTCTCCTCTGGTCCCCGCGGCCCCCTGGGCAGAGTGCGCCCTGGCGTCGGGAGGAGCGACGAGCTGAGAATCACAGCGAAGCGAGGCGCCCGAGAGGGCTCGTGGGAGGCTGCGACTCCGAGCCCGGCTCCCTCGGCCGGGCCGCACCGGCCCCTGCAGCCACTTCCGAGGCTGCCCGAAGGGAGCGCCCATCCTGGCACCCGGACTCCGGCCCGCTGGGCACCTTCCCCTGCTCACTTGTAATCTGGGCTTCCAAGTTTCTTGAGCGCGAGCACTCGGGCTGGGAGCCGGAGGAGCCCTCACCCACCTCCCTCCAGCACCAGTCCCTGCAGCCGCTCCCCTCTCGGCCGGCTCCCCACGGGTCGGGGGCGCAGATTCCTTCGCTGCAACTCCAGAGGAGCCGAATGGCGTGAAGGCGTGGGGGGGGGGGTGGCGGGGAGCGGAGCCCTCTACCGGAGCCGTTTGGTGTTTGTGTTGGGGATGGGGCTGGCAGGTCCACGCTCGCGCCCCAGCCTGGGGACCCAAGGAGACCTGGGTGCCCTCCCCACCGACGCAAACACACGCCCCCTCTCGGAGCAGGAGCCGCCGCGGGGAAGACCAGCGGTCGCTTGGCGGGGGTGGGGGGCGGTGGAGCAGGGGCGAGAGTCCCCTTTCTTATCCGGAGGTGGTACTGAGTTCGGGGTTTGGGGAAGCGGCCACCGCGTCTCCCAGAACCCTGGAGCCTTCCGTTCTCTGCGACGCCCGCAGCTGAGGAGGCAGCGATGGAGGGTCGAGGAGGGCGCCGCTCCCTCCGCGGCCCCGGGCGGCCGCCAAAGTCTGCGCCCGGACGCCCGGGTGTCGGCGGGTCCGGCTCTGTGTACCCGAGCAAGGTCAAGGCAGTAAGGAGGGGGTGGGGGCTCCCGGACGCGCCCCGACCGCAGAGGCGGCGGCCTCGGGAGGGGGTGTGAACCGCCAAGGGCTCGGGCGGCCGCGGAGCCAGCCCCGCGCGCCGCCGCCCGCGCCGGTCCCTGGAGGCGGCGGTGCGCGCGTTCCGGACTCCCGGAGCGCCCGGCCCTCGGTCCGCCCTGGCGACTCGCTGGCGGTTTCTCAAGGCGCTGCTTTGCGACTTGTTGCGCCTCGATCTGGGGGCGGGGGGCTGGGCCGGGAGCTCCGAGCCCCGGCTGAGGAGGCCGATCCCGAGGCCCGCGGGAGTGCGACCGGCGTGGCGTGGTGCTTGAGCGAGGAGTTTGCCACCTCCGACCCCGGAGACTGGCGCTTGGCCCTCCGCGGCCCGCGCGGGGACGGGGAGCAGGCGAGGCCGCCACGCTCGCCCCTGGCAGCTCTGCACCGGCCCCTGACGGGGGGGGGGGGGGCGCAGCCAAGTTGCCGAGCCCTCCAAGCCCTGCGTCTCCCCGACTCGGTTGCGGCGTCTGTAAACTGGGGGAGCAGCGTGTGCTCTGGGAAGGCCTTTCGGACCCCACCTTCCCCGAGCGTCTACAGATGCCCGCGGGCCGGGTCTGCAGAAGGCTCGGTCTGCGGCCACCGAGCCGGTCCCTAGGCAGCTCGGCGCCTGCGGACGCACAGCGCGGGCCCGGACAGGCGGGCCTCGGGCAGCCTCCCCGGCACTCGCCCTGCCGGTCCGCCCTGCGCCGTCTCCGGAGCTGGTAGTGCGAGGCCCGGAGCCCGACACCGGGGACGCGCGGGGCTCCAGGCCGCGGCGGCGGCGCGGAGCTGCGGTGGCGGAGGGCGGAGGGGCGGTGCGCTGCCCCGGGCGGCCGAGAGAGGGCGCCCGCGCCGCGCCCGGCCGCCCTCCGCCCCTTCCGTCTCCCCCGCGGCCGCCCCGCCGTCCGGCCCCTCGCGGGCGCCCGCCGCCCCTACTGCTTGCGCACCTCTCCCGCGCACCCTGCCGCCTCGCGTAGGGGGCTGGGGGTGCTTCGCGACTCAGCCGGGCCACCATAATACCTGCCTTCGCCAAAGCTCGGCTCATCCCGATCCGGTGCCCTGGGTACGGCGTTAGGAGCGCGTCTGCACTGGGTGTCCGCCCACGGCGGGTGGCTTGTGTGTGCGGGCATGCAGACTGCCACACGTGTGCGCGGGGCGTGGGTGCGTGTGTCCGTGTGTCCGTGAGTGTGCGTCCTGGCTGTGGCATTTGGTGGCGACCGCGTTTGACCCGCTGGCCGTGCAGACCGTGTGTGGGCCGTGTGCCAGCGATGGGGGCAGAGGAGCTCTAATTGCCACACACCCTCTCACGAAGACCTCAGACCTGGAGGCTTGTGTTACCCCCAGTTCCCCCAGCCAGGTCCTCTAAATCCTCGGTGCTTGTGGCACGGCTGGCTTCAGCTGCTCCATCGGGCAGTGGTGTCTCAGGGTGAACTTGCCGGGCCCCCCAGAAGCCCTGGACGCAGCCCAGGTACACAGTGAAGGCACACGGGCCAATATTTACACACTCACAATGGAGGTGCAGCCTCCAGGTTGCCCAAGTGGGGGAAAGACAAGGAGGAATTGGACGTGGATATTCCTGAGTGGACCCAGCTCAGGATGGGGAGCAGAAGGCAGAGGCCTGCAGAGCCCAGAGGCGGGGTGCCCCCAAGAGGCTTCCAGAAGGAACTGATAGCCAAACTGTAACCCAGGAAGGGGTGGGTGGTGGTCGTAAACAGGGTGAGAAGGTTTTCAGCAGAAATAAAGCCTGTGCAAAGGCCCTGAGGCAGGAGAGAGAGAATTGCTTGAAGAATAGACTGGGGAAGAGGGTGAGTGGCCAGAGAAGGACTTCAGAGGGAAGTGGGGCCAGGCTCAGAGGCCTGTATCACCACCCCGAACCCCCTACACACACATGCACACCTGTGTACTGGGAGCCGTGGGAGGGTTTCAGCCAGGTTTCGTGACTTGGTCTGGACCTGCCTATAGGATGATTGGTGCTCCTGGGAGCAGCAGGGTCATGGGGAGAGCAGCCAGGGGGACAGATACACACTCAGGTGCCCGGGGCTCCCAGGTGTACACAACACACATGCATGTGCACACTTTCATCACAGAATCACCCCACGCCCTGCCACAAACCAAGACCTACACATACACACTTTTCACCGTGCAACATAAACACGCACAGTACAGATACGTGGATTCCTACAAAGAAAAGGAACACACAGGACTCAGAGATGCCTGCTACCCCTACACCCTGCACTCAGCTGTAGGCTCACGTGACACATGCCAACACCAGCAATGCCAACCACAAATGCAAGTGCACACGCTGCTCCATGCCCCTGTGTGCATACCCACATGTCTGCGCAGATATGAACGCCCGGGCACACGCCCAGGGTCACAGACTCAGTTACGTCCGGGAGTATGGCGTCGCACCCAGAACATATGGGCTAGAAGGGCAATAGGAGAGCCCCTGATCCTGCCGGCCCGCATTTCACAGTCAGGAAGAGTGAGTCCTATAGAGGGAAGAGCTTCTCACAGAACTCTGTGTCTGGGCCCACCGCAATTTCCTCCTCTCATGGGGCTAAGGTGTGGATTGGCCTTGAGAGATAAAGTTCATGGCCCGCTGAGGGGGGCCCTTGTGTCCCACTCATCTTTGTTCTCTCTCCCTCCTCTCTCTCCACGTTAACTAATTTTTCTCTGTTGAAAAAGTGAGCAACCATGCGAGCAGTACATAGGGCATTGAACGCAAGGAAGCCTCCTTCCCACCCCAGACTCTGGTCCTCCCACCCTGTGTAACCTTTGTTAATGGTTTCCTGTGGTCCTTCCAGAATGTTCTGTGCCTCCACAAGCTTAAGAGTGTGCTGATCCTGTAAATGGTTTAAGTAAATGGAAGTGTTCTGTATATGTCAGGGGGCACCTGTCTCATCCCCAGTGCCCTCAACAATAGGCTCAGGGTCAGGCTTGTCCAAAGGGGTCCATTCCTGGCCCTGGCTCTGCCAAGACCCCTGTGTCTACTTCTGATTGCCTCCCTCCTTTCTTCTCTGCACAGTGGCTGGGAAGGGCCCCCTTCCCTCAGTCCTGGTGTTCATCATCATCATCATCACCATCATCCGCACCAACCACCGTCACCATCATCATCATTACCACCATCACCACCATCCCCATCACCATCACCATCATCCCCACCACCATCCCCACCACCATCCCCATCACCATCACCATCCCACCATTGCCATGCCCACCATCACCACCATCACCACCACCATCACATCACCATCATCACCACCACCATCACCATCCCACCATTGCCATGCCCACCATCACCACCATCACCACCATCACCATCACCATCCCACCATTGTCATGCCCACCATCACCATCATCACCACCACCACCATCCCCATCACCACCATCCCCACCACCATCCCCACCACCATCACCATCCCACCATTGCCATGCCCACCATCACCACCATCACCACCATCCCCACCACCATCACCATCACCATCCCACCATTGCCATGCCCACCATCACCACCATCACCGTCACCATCATCCCAACCATTGTCACCATCATCACTGTCACCATCCCCACCATCCCCACCACTATCGTCCCCCTACCACCATCACCCCCCACCATAGCCGTTACTCCCTCCCACCATCCCCCCACCTTAGCCATCAGCAGTGTCTTTGGCCCCATTGCCATCCTTGGAGGTGCTGAGAGGTGGGGAGCTCTGGGGGGCTCTGCAGGGGCAATGTGGAGGAGCCCAGATGTGAGGTTGGCCCTGCCCACCCCCACAGGCAGATAGTTGAGTCTCCCTCCCCTTGTGTGTGCAGTGACTTTGGACAAGTCTGTTCTCTGGAAGGAAGGTAGCACTGCAGTGACACGAGGGTCGGGTACTAGCCCAGGAGGGCCTGAGCATCCCGTGTAAATTGTAAAGCACTGCATCCCAGGAGGGGTGGGGCTGAGGTGTCCCCAAAGGCCCCACCTGCCCCAGGTGGGTGAGGCCCTGTCCCTGGAAGAGTGCATTTTGAAAGGACACACAGCCCAGATGGACAGGGATGCTGCTCAGTGCAGGAGAGGGAGCCCCCACCATCCCACCCTGCTCAGGTGGCCTTTCCCACCCACCCGCCTGCCCCACCCTGGGTCCAGGTCTCACAGATGGCTCCAGGGGGCCTGCTGCTGACAATGGCACATTGCAGGTGCACACAGTCCACACCCTCAGCCCACGTACACACACATGTTCCCTCACGTGCATGTGCACACACATGCACACACCCCACGCCCAGAGGTCCCTCACACACACACATGCACACACCCCACGCACAGAGGTCCTTCACACACACACATGCACACACCCCACACACAGAGGTCCCTCACACACACACATGCACACACCCCACACACAGCGGTCCCTCACACACATGCACACACCCCACACACAGCGGTCTCTCACACACACACGCACACACCCCACACACAGCGGTCCCTCACACACACACATGCACACACCCCACACACAGCGGTCCCTCACACACATGCACACACCCCACACACAGCGGTCCCTCACACACATGCACACACCCCACACACAGAGGTCCCTCACACACACATGCACACACCCCACACACAGCGGTCCCTCACACACATGCACACACCCCACACACAGTGGTCCCTCACACACACACGCACACACCCCACACACAGAGGTCCCTCACACACATGCACACACCCCACACACAGAGGTCCCTCACACACATGCACACACCCCACACACAGAGGTCCCTCACACACACATGCACACACCCCACACACAGAGGTCCCTCACACACATGCACACACCCCACACACAGCGGTCCCTCACACACATGCACACACCCCACACACAGAGGTCCCTCACACACACACGCACACACCCCACACACAGCGGTCCCTCACACACATGCACACACCCCACACACAGCGGTCCCTCACACACACACGCACACACCCCACACACAGCGGTCCCTCACACACACACATGCACACACCCCACACACAGCGGTCCCTCACACACATGCACACACCCCACACACAGCGGTCCCTCACACACACACGCACACACCCCACACACAGAGGTCCCTCAAACACACACACGCACACACCCTGGGAGCCCCTCAGTGTTTGGCTGTCCTGCCCGTGAGACCCTGCACCCTGTCTGAGGCCTGGCTTCTGTTGCTGGCTCTGCAGCTCCACACAGTCGCTGCCCAAGGCACAGGTCACCCTCCCGCGCCCAGTGCAGCGCACAGTGGGTGCTCAGGAAGTGACCTGTAGCAGTCTGAGCCTCGAGCCCCACCCACATCCTCTCTGCAGACCCCTCCCTCACCTCCAGACAGAGAGGCCACCCCACACACACACACCTGGGGTCAGTAGGCCTAGGTGGGGCCCATTCCCAGGGTGCAGCCTCTCTGGGGCCTCTGTTCCCGCCTGAGCCATTGGACAGGGAGGGCCTGCCCTGCCTATTGGGGCAAATAAGTGCCAAGTCCTGCCCACCACAATGGGCCTCCCTGTGGAGGTGGGGACAGGGCCTGGGGGAGCTGGGCACCAGGAGACCTGGGCTCCGTGGGGTACGCCTAGACTGGCTCCATAGTTAACCCCATCAACATGCAACCAGGGCAGCCCTGACCTCCTAGAACAGCTCTGGCTGTGACCTTGGCTGTCTGCACTCAGGTGTACACCTGCTGGGCCACCCCTGGGACCTCCAAGCCACCCGCCCCCAGGCCCAGGGCAGGCCTGGAGCTCCTCCAACTGTGCTGTCTTCCCCACCCTCCTGGCGTGACCTTGGCCAAGTGACCTTGGTTGAGCCTTTCTCCCAGGGACCTCAGGAGCACAGATCCTGCATGGGGAGGGGAGGGACACAGGTCCCCCCACCTCAGATGACCACGCTGGGCGCCTGGCTCACTCCAGTGTTGAGCGAGGGACACAAAGAGAACACCGAAGTTCCTCACCCCCAGATCCCAGACACACCCCTCCCTCGTGACCTTGCCACCCCCCTGGAGGGGCTCTGGTGGACCGCCAGGACCTCCCCCAGGCCTCGGCCCCATAGGGCATTCTCAGGGCACAGGGCCCATTGCAGGGGGGTTTGGCAGTGGCGGGGGCAGGGTGAGCAGTTGGCACAGCCTTCTCCTCCCCTCACTCCTGTCCCAGAGCTGGCACTGAGGGGGGCAGGGCCACATTTGATCCTTGCTGGTGGACTCCCCAAGGAGTGATGTGGGGTGCCTTTGGCAGTGGGTGCACACCGGCTGCTACCCACCCCCTGCAGTCAGCTTCCCCCCAGTACAGGTCCCAAGTCTGGCTCTGAACCTGGAGCCCTCCCAGGGTGCCTTTACCCCCAGCCCTGCTGCCCGAGCCCTGGAGGTTCAGAAGGGGCAGGGTGAGGTCCCCTGCCACCTGGGCGTGCCCAGGGTCTGACCCACAGCATACCTTGGCCCCCAGGCGCTGCTTTCTGCCCAAATGTGCCCCACAGGTGCTCCTGCTGTCACTTTCTTCCCTGCTCTTTTGGGGCCTCGACCTCTGACTAGGTGGTCCACAAATCCTCGCCGGGCCTGGCAGGGGGGCAGCTGGTAGGCAGCATCACCATCCAAAGTGCATGCGTGGGAGTACTAGGGCTTTTGTGTGTGCTTGTGTGTGCGTGCCTGTGCTTGTGTGTGTGCATGTGTGTGTGCTTGTGTGCATGGATGTGTGTGCTTGTGTGTGCTTGCATGTGTGCATGGATGTGTGTGCTTGTGTGTGCGTGCGTGTGCTCGTGTGTGCATGCACATGTGTGCTCTGTGTGCATGCATGTGTGTGCATGCATGTGCGTGCATGTGTGTGCATGCATGTGTGCATGCATGTGTGTGCATGCACATGTGTGCGTGCATTGTGCGTGTGTGTGCATGCACGTGTGTGTGCTCGTGTGTGCATGCCTGTGTGTGCTCATGTGTGCATGCATGTGTGTGCTTGTGTGTGCGTGCACGTGTGTGTGCATGGATGTGTATGCCTATGTGTGCGTGCATGTGTGTGTGCTTGCGTGTGTGTGCGTGTGCATGGATGTGTGCTTGTGTGTGCATGCACATGTGTGTGCTCGTGTGTGCGTGCATGTGTGTGCTCGTGTGTGCGTGCATGTGTGTGTGCTTGTGTGTGCTTGTGTGTGCATGCATGTGTGCATGGATGTGTATGCTTGTGTGTGCGTGCATGTGTGTGCTCGTGTGTGCGTGCTTATGTGTGTGCTTGTGTGTGCATGCATGTGTGTGTGCTCGTGCACATGTGGAAGGTGCGAGGGTGTGGATGCAGAAGCTGCGTGTGTGTGTATGTATGCACACACAAGTTGGGGTGCAGGACACCCTGGGAGCTCAAGGGAGGAGGGAACACCCCTTCTCAGGAGCCGTGGTGAGCTCAGGCAGGCTCTCTGGCGCAGCACCTCTGCCCTGCGCCCTAAGAGGTGAGTAGGTGGTGCCCCACGTCAGCAGGAGGAGGGCAGCACAGGTGAGGCCCGCGTACCAAAGGCCAGGCCCTGCAGTGGCTGGGCGCTGGGGTCTTGGATAGGCGGGGGCTGTGGCAGCAGAGGGGGTGGCACAAGGCACCAGGCTTCAAGGGCTTCCAGACAGCTGGCCCCTAACCCTGGGCCTCCACAATGGCTGGGGGTGGGACAGGGTAAGGGGCAACCTAGCCAGTCTCTGGGACTCTCTGGGCCTCAGCTTTCTTGTCTGTGAAGTGGGTAGGAGGATGGCCCTGCCCTCCTGGGTGTCCAGGACTAGATAAGAGCATCCTGGGAGGGGCATGGGGTGGGCAGACATGGCGCAGCATGACCCCACCCCCAGAGGCAGATCCTGAGGCTGGGCACTGCCTCTGCTCCCAGCACCACTGGCTGGCTTCCTTTGAATTCCTCAGGGCAGCCCCCAGGCCCAGGTGACCAGGGAAGGCTAGACTCCCCTGAGCTGGGCCCAGCAAGCGTGGTGAACACGGGGTTCCCACGTCCTGTCTGGTGGCCCAACCCTCACACCTGGGCCTACTCCCAGCTCCGCAGGCGTGCCTCACTTGGCTGCCCACTGTCCCCAGCCCCATCCCCACCTGGTGTGGGTGTAAATGACCCAGGGCTCCTGGTAGGTCCCGCTCAGGGTGCTTTGCCAGTTTTCAGTGGGGCATGGCAGCTGAGTCACCCAGGGGCAGGGGGGCAGTGGGCAGGTAGGCGGCCTCTCCTCACACCCTTGCTCTGCCTGGTGCTTAAGTGGGATCTGTCCCAAAGCCCCGGCCTGGACCAGACCCCCTTGGTTCCACAGGTGGACAATGGTGGCTCTGGGTGGCCAGCCACAGCCCAGGCTGCCCTGCTGGCCCGGGAGGGATCTGTGGGAACCGTGGGGACCCTGAGTGGCGAGGGTGGGCTGGCTGTGGGGGGGCCTCTCCAGGGCTGCTGTCAAGACTGGCCCCGGGCAAGCCTTGGTGCGAGGCGCCCCTGCCCCTCCCCCCGTACAGACTTCCCGGGACACACAGGCGGCACTGTTCAGAAGCCCCGGCGATAACAGAGCTCCTGTTGTGGCTGCTGTCTGGGCCGCCATTGGCAGCCTGGCTGGGTGGGGAGGGGATGCTGGGAGGCTGGGGCCTGGGGTCCAGCCCATCGGTGTGGACAGGGCCTAGGGCGAGGGGGAGTGCTGAGCCCTTGGGGGAAGGGCCAGCATGGACTGAGGCTGGAGAACCACAGAGCCTGAGTAGCCAGCCCAGCTCCTTGGTATATGGTGGGGAAACTGAGGCGCAGAGCTCAAAGGAACACAGGTCTGTTGGTTGCTGGGGCAGGTGCGTGTGCGTGTGTGTGTGCGTATGTGAGCAATGTGGAGAAACTGAGGCACAGAGCTTGATCGGAGCCCAGGTCTTCTGGTCACAGGGCAGCTGTGTATGTGTGTATACGTGTGCACATGTGTGTGTGCACATGTGTGTGCACATACACGTGCATTTGTGTGTGTACCGCTCATCCACAGTCCCAGGATGGTAGGGGGGCTGGCATGGTCCCCATCTGACGGTGACCCTATCTGTGATGTGGACTGCTGTGAGGGTTACTCCAGGGGTCTGTGGGAGACCCAGCCTGGCTCTGGCTTCCAGGCAGCACTCAGTGGATGTCAACCATTGTACCCCTTCCTCTTTGCCCCTGACGCCTAGCTCTCCACCCCATGTGGCAAGCCTTGCTGCCCAGCCTCCCTGTGTCCCCACCTGCCATCACCCCATCTCCTGCCGCCCCTGCTCACAGACCTCCAAGGCCCTGAGCCACGACTCTAGGCTCTGGGTGTCCGCATGGCAGCAGAGCCAGGGAAAGGCACTCTGTCCTCCACAGGGCTGGCCAGCCTTCCCTGTAGCAGGAGGAATGGCGGCTAGACACCAGGAAGAACTTCCAGGCAGCAAGGGCAGTGTGGCTCTGGGAAAACGATGAGGGGGTGCCGTGGGGACTTGAGTGCTAATTGGCAGCCGTCCTTGGAAACCCAAGAGGGGCAGCAGGTGATGGCAGTTGATTGCCTGGGGTGGGCGTGGAGGGGCCAGTGGCCATGCAAGCAGCTTGTGGTTGGAACCAGGGCAGTCACCATGTCCTTGAGAGGCAGAGAGTTGGGGCTTAATTAAGCCGTGGACACTCAACGAGATGAGAAACCAGGAACCAGGCTGGACTCCCCACCCAGCACAAGGAGCCTCTTCCAGCCCAGTGCTGTCAGCTGGGGCCTCGTGGGGTTCCTGTCTCCTGGCAGGGTCTGGGAGAGGTGGGCATGGGCAGTCAGCAGGCCTGGGCTGGCCGTGTGTCAGAGATGAGATACTCCACATCTCTGGCCTTGAGGGCCCCAGGAGCATCCCTTTGGGGGCTGAGGTTGGGTCCAGCCCTGCCGGGGAGATCAAGACACTACGTCAGAAAGCACAGGTTTGGGGAGCTCAGAGTCCCTGGTGTGACCCTCCAGGGACCTCGGCACCCCACCTCACTGTGGGGCCCTGGGTGCAGATGTGGCCAAGGGGAGGGTATGTGCCTGTGGCCCCCAGCTCACTGAAGCCAGAGCCCAGGGTGCCCTCAGGGCATGTGGGACATCCCTACCTGGTCTCCAGCACCTGGGTGAGGTGCTCTTTCTCTGAGGCCCCTGACATGGTGGGCCCCAGGCCTCTGGCCCCACCACTTGGGCTCTCATAAACACACGCACCTTTCGGGCAGGTGTCTTTCTCCCAGTCCTCGTCTCTGGCTGCACAGCCCAGTGAAGGCAGCACTGAGCCCACGCTTGCCTCCTGCCGTGGAACTGTGTGCAAGAGTCCTCTCCATGCATGTGTGTCCACACACACACGCACAGATACACACTCACACCACACTCACACACATACACAGATACACACTCACACCACACACACACAGATACACACACCACACTCACACACACATACACATGCTACATATAAGATACAGTCATACCACACACACAGATAAACACACACCACACACACACAGTTACACACTCACACCACACAGATACACACTCATGCTACACACACACACACACACACCACACTCACACACAGAGACACAGGCTCATACACACACCACACTCACACAGATACACGTTCACAAATCACACTTACACATACATACAGATACATGCTGATACACAAGGCACACACACACATTCAGATACACACCACACATACAGATACACACTCACACACACCACACCCACACAGATACACACTCACACACACCACCCTTGCACACACACTCACACACAAACTCCTGTACTTCTCTGTGCAGCTACCACCCCCTACCTGCCCCTGGCCCAAGCCGGAAGCCTGGCCGGCGGCCCATACTTGGGGCTGACTTCTGGCTTGTCAGCCCCTGCCATGACCGCACGACGTGGGTCTGCTATGCCCCACTTTGGGCCTGGCACGGGGAGGGACAGAAGCCTGAGGAGGTAGGCTTGGTTGTCCTCAGGCCCTTCCTGGGGTGAGGGGGTGGAGCTGGAGGTGCCAGCCAGCCAAGGGCCTCAGAGGCATTATCGCAGCCTCGGCAGAGGGTGCTGGCAGGTATCAACAGGGGTGAGAGGCCACAGCCACTGAAGGCATCTGTGGGCTGCTGGGTGGGCAGGAGTGTGTGGGCAGGTGGTGACGTGAGTGCTCTGCCTGGTGACCCAGCCAGGAGAGGCGGGTAAGGCCAGCTCTACGGTTCTCAAACCTGAGCTAGCGGCCACAGGTTCTGGCACCCAGAACCTTCCCCTGAGCCAGTGTGGGGATCAGTTCAGGTCACAGGTGTTCTTGGTGAAGCCAGGGCACCAGGAAAGGTTCTCAGCCCTATATCCCTCTCACCCGGACTCTCTGGTGGCCTGCAGCAACCCCCTGGAGTCCCAGGGCTCTGAGGAACCCTGTCTGAGAACCCACGGTTGGACACTTCCAGGCTGACTTCTGATCCCTGGAGCCTATTGGAGGCTCGCTTGGAAGTCCCGGGTCCACAGGGCTGTGGCTTTCTGAGCGGCACTGGGCTCTGCTCCAGGCCCCTCCAACCCCTCCTGCCTGCTGGCACCTCCTTCCTCCTGCTGTCCAGGCCACAGACATCCGTCTCACATCCCCTACCCCCATGGCTGCTGGGTCTCTTCTTTTTGCTTCCTTCCCCACCACCCTCGACAGCCCCAGGTGGAGCCCCTGGGGCTGTGGTGGGGGGGTCTTTTTAGGACATCTCTGTTGGAGCCCCAACAGGTGCTCAGGAATGGGGTGACCAGTGGCGATGGTGTTAAGGTCCTGCTGGGCTTTGCAGGGGTTCACCTGGGGCCTCTAGGGGACTAAGAAGAACCCTGCAGGGCTGGGCCCATCTCTGGGGTGGTGGGTAGCTATGACAGCATGGGGCCCCAGGCTGGGATAGGGAGGGGGCAGGGCAGAGCTGTGCCATAGGGGGCGGGGTAGGTGACCACAACCAGTCCTTCCCCTTTCTAAACACCTCCCTCTACATGACTGGGTGGGTGCCAGGGATCGGGGGTCCCTGCTCCAGGCCAGTCCCCTGAGTGTGGGTAGAGGTGGAGAGGGGCGCCTTTAACCAGGCCTGCCCCCAAAAGCTGAGAATTTTGCATTGCAGATTTACTTTCTTTATCCTGCCTTTAAAAATATTTTTAATTCCCTTCTTGGGACCTGAACATTGGCCCTGGGGAGGCCCTGGAGGGCTGGTCTGGCCCCTCCACCCCTGGGCATGCCTCAGCACTGCCCCCCGCCCCCCGCATTCCTTCCCCACTTCCAGCTAAAACCCCCCAGGTCCATCTCTAACCCTCCTGCAGGGAGCAGTGAGGCACCCCGTGTGCAGATGAGGGAAACTGAGGCTCAGGGGCTAGGGTGTGCCCACAGCCACAGGGCCAGGAAGGGTGGGGCCCAAGTCCAGCCTCAGGCATCCGGCTCTGGTCCTGGAAGCCAGGAGAGGCCAGCCCTGGAGGCTGCCTGCAGGCTCCCTGCGTGCCCACGAGGCCCGTGTGGGAAGGACGCCAGGAGGGGACTGCGGAGCAGTGACCGACCTTGTGCCGCCGGCCAGCTGGGCCCAAGCAGCAGGGAGCGGCCGGCTGTGCATGGTCAGCGGGGTGGGCACCTGCACTCGGGGCAGGGCCAGGTGGGGTGGGACAGGCTGCTCGGCCAGGAGCCTTGAGGACGGTGGGGAAACTGAGGTCTGGGGTGGGAGGAACCTGTCAGCGTCCACAGCAGCTGAGAACAAGCTGGAGCCTGGCTCCCTGAGCCCCATGCCAGGAGCTGCCTCCCTCCCCCAGGGCCGAAGGGTGGCCACTGGAGCTGGGAGGTGCTCTGGTGGCACGGGTCTGTGGTCAAGCCAGGACTCCAGTCTGGGCTGTCCTGCCTGCCCACTCCCTGTGACCTTGGTGAGCCCCTTGCCCTCTGAGCCTCTGTCTGCCCCTCAAAGTGGCAATGACAGCGGCCTCTCGAGCAGGGAGGCAGGGGTCAGTGCAGGCCTGAGGGGCGAGCGGATCCCTGCACAGGACATGTGTGGGCAGGCTCAGAGGGCAGTCCTGGCAGGGGCATGCAGGGAAGTGGGCAGTGGAGGGAATACAGTAGGCAAGAGGGGCTGGGGTGAGCAGGGATGGGCGGAGCCAAGGGACCCATGTCAACTGCCAGAAGGGAGCGGAGGCAGGGAAAACAAGGAGGCAGGTTGGGGTGAGGCTCTGTACCCCACCCCAGGCTCTGGGGGTGGGGCTCAGAGAGGGTACTGCAGGGAGGCCAGGGAACGGCCAAAATGACCCACTCTCTTCCTGTCCCACTTGTGGTCATGTTTATGATTCTTCCCAGAAAGGCAGGAGGTGGGGACGGTGAGGGGAAGGGGCAGAAGGGGCAGGGGACCTGGGAGAGGCAAGGGAGACAGAGGCTGAGAGGGGCCCTCCATGTGGCAGGGGGTGGGCAAGGAGGAGGAGCCCTCAGGAGCCATGTTGGATGGGCCACCTGTGGGTAGAGGAGGTCCTCTGTACCTGGGCTAGAACTGTCTCTGCAGCGGATGCACTGGCGGACAGTGGGCAGACAGGTGGCAGACAGCGCCTGGGTCTGGAGGCCCCACCCGCTGGGTAGGGCCTGGGCTGAGCCGCCCTCCTACAGGAGCCCTGTGTGGTGGGTGCTGCCCCGTGTCCCCGAGCCTGCCTGGGGCCTCACACTGCCCGCTGCTCTTTCTCTTCCAGGCTTCGCCGGTGGCCATAGGCGGGCGTCCGGGCCCCCAGCATTAGAAACTGCTCTCCGTGTCATCTGAAGCTGTGCCTGGTCTGCCCTCTGGCCTTCGCCTGGCTTCCTGGCCCTCTGCCCGGTCACCCCGCCCCTGCCCCGCCCGCTGCCAGACCCTGGCATGTCAAGGCCTGGCCAACGCCGGCCTGCCCAGCCCGTGGAACCCCAGTGGCCCCGCGAGCTAGGATGAGGGGCCAGGCCGCCGCCCCAGGCGCCCTGTGGATACTGGCACCGATGCTGCTGCTGCTGGGGTGCCGGGCGCGCGCGGCCACAGGGCTGGACACAGGGCCTGGGCCCGAGCCGTGCGCCACGCTGGTGCAGGGCAAGTTCTTCGGGTACTTCTCGGCGGCCGCTGTGTTCCCCGCCAACGCCTCGCGCTGCTCCTGGACGCTGCGCAATCCGGACCCACGGCGCTACACGCTCTACATGAAGGTGGCCAAGGCTCCCGTGCCCTGTGACGGCCCTGGCCGCGTCCACACCTACCAGTTCGACTCTTTCCTGGAGTCCACACGCACCTACCTAGGCCTGGAGAGTTTCGACGAGGTGCTGCGTCTGTGTGACCCCTCGGCGCCCCTGGCTTTCCTGCAGGCCGGCAAGCAGTTCCTTCAGATACAGAGGCAGCGGCCGCCCCTGGACGGCGTGCCCAGCAGGCCCCCAGGCCCCGGCGATGACTTCTCCGTGGAGTACCTGGTCGTGGGCAACCGCAGCCCCAGCCGGGCTGCCTGCCAGATGCTGTGCCGCTGGCTGGACGCCTGTCTGGCCGGCAGCCGCAGCTCGCACCCCTGTGGCATCATGCAGACCCCCTGTGCCTGCCTGGGTGGGGACGTTGGTCCCCCTGTCGCCGGCCCCCCGGCTCCCCGAGGTGATGTCTGCCTGCAGGACGGTGTGGCCGGCGGCCCTGAGAACTGCCTCACTAGCCTGACCCAGGACCGGGGTGGTGACAGCTCTGCAGGTGAGTGGCTGGCAGTATGTCCAAAGGGGGGCTTTTTAGGCAGGGAGCGACGGGGAGCAAGGGCCTCCCCTTCAGGGCTGCTCTGGCACCAAGGTAGTCGGGGGGGACCAGCTGTGGTGTTTCCTGAATGACTTAATGAACGAACCAACAGTGGCCTGAACTGCAACCAGGCCCACAGAGTTCCAGGCTCAGCTCCAGAGTGCCAGAGGTTTGCGTTCTGGCTGGGGAGTGGGCCTTCCATTTTCTCAGGCAGGATTCTAGTAGACCAGAGGGCCCTCAGTGTCCGGGACCTGGCGGACAGGGTGAGCTGGGCCTATTGAGGTAGCTGGCCATCCAGGCTAGGGGACAGGGTAAGAGGGGCCTATTGAGGTGGCTGACCATCCAGGCTAGGGGACAGGGTGAGAGGGGCCTACTGAGGTGGCTGACCATTCAGGTTAGGGTACAGGGTCAGCAAGGCCTATTGGGGTGGTTAACCACCCAAGCTAGGGGACAGGGTGAGTGGGGCCTATTGGGGTGGTTGACCATCCAGGTTAGGGGACAGGGCGAGTGGGGCCTATTGGGGTGGCTGACCATCCAGGCTAGGGGACAGGGTGAGAGGGGCCTATTGAGGTGGCTGACCATCCAGGCTAGGGGACAGGGTGAGTGAGGCCTATTGGGGTGGCTGACTATCCAGGTTAGGGGACAGGGTCAGCAGGGCCTATGAGGTGGCTGACCATCCAGGTTAGGGGACAGAGTCAGCAGGGCCTACTGGGGTGGCTGACCATCCAGGCCGGGGGCCAGAGTCTGTGGGGCCTATTGAGGTGGCTGACCATGTGGGCCGGGGGCCGGGGGCCATGGGGCCTCGCAGGGTGGGTGACTGGGGCGGGGCAGGGCCTCCATGTAGAAGCGTTATCTGGAGATGAGGTCAGGAGTTGAGATTCTGGCCTTGTTTCTGTGCAGTGGCTGCTGAGTGCTATGGGCGTGCAGACATCTCTGGTGCTGGGGTACAGCTGTAAACCCCCAGCCTGCTGTTGGTGCAGCCTTGGAAGGAGAGAAGGAAGGAGGGACAGAGGGAGAGAAGACACAGTGAACACACAGTCATCTCTGTTGGGTGGCAGGGGAGCAGCCACAGTGGTGGGCCATGATTTTCCTCTGCGGGGGGCTGCCTCAGACCCACCTGGCATTCTAGGAGCAAAGAGGGGTGAGCCCTGTGGACTCGGGGACTTTGCTCCAGGCAGGGGCACAGCCAGGGCAAGGCCTGCAGCTGGAGGGGTCATCAGCCACAGGAAGCAGCTTGGTGGGTGTTCTGCCCCAGGAGGCTGTGGCCAGGCTCAGCCAGGCCTTGTGTGTGTGGAGGGCAAGGCTGGCAGGGCTTGGAGGGGGCGGCGGGCTCTGCGTCCTCTGGGAAGGTGGAGTCCCCTTGCTGACCTCCAGGTCCAAGGCCAGGAGGACCCCCCAGGGTTTGGCCCAAGGGCCTGGGAGGCTGGGACGCCACCAACATGGGGCGGGGGCAGCTTGAGGAGGGAGCTGAGGGTTCCAGATTGCTCTGTGGGGTCTCCTTGCACAGATGGGAGCTGAGCAGGCAAGGCTGCAACGGGGTGAGGCCAGGTTGGGGAGATGAGAGCTGTGGGGGTCCTTGGCCTACCAGGCTGGCAGCCCCGTTGGCACCCAGCGAGTCCATGGACTCCTGCTCAGAATGTCTTCAAAGGCATAAAATGAGCTCCATAGGTTACAGAGGAAACCAGCCAGCCTGGGACATGGCTCTGCTCAGGGGACCTGTGGACCCAGATGAGACCCAGCCAAGCAGTGCGTGTAGCTAGAGAAGGAGGGGGCCTGGGACCCCTGTGTTAGGAGGCAGGGGGCTGTGCCAAGCCCACAGGGACCTGAGGAAGAGGAGGCAGAGTCCCTGGGGGCGGGGGCAGTAGGGGCATCTCCAAAAACCCTGCACTGTGTCAAGGGCTGCTGAACGCCAGGTCGGGGGACTGAGGACTGACCTTCAGGCTGGGCCGCACGAAGGTCACTGTGACCTTGGCAAGGGAAACTTCTCTGAGGGGGACGGAGAGGTGGGGTGGAGGCTGGAGGCTGATGTGGAGGCAATGGACACAGGAACCCAACCCCCCAGCGAGCCTCTGCCCCCTTCTGAGCCTCAGTTCTGTATCTGCAAAATGCTGGCTGCTTGGCAAGGTTGTTCGGTCACGTTGGATACAGTGGGCCTCAGGGACTGACCCCGTCACCCCCAGTCTACGAAAGCTGCTCTTTATAACGTCGGGGGGCAGCACGTATGCCCACGCAGTGGGGGTGCTGGAGGGCTGACTGTGCTGGGTGTGGGAGGAAGGGCTAGTACATGGGTGGCGGGTGGAGGGCGTCCGAGTGTGTGGCCCCACGGGACACTGGTGCTGGGGGAGACCGCTCACTTGGACCCCTGACCTGTGGGCCTGGGCCAGGAGGTGCAGGGTGCTGGCAAACGGAGGCCCCCAGTGGGGCTCCCACATAGAGAAGAGAGGGGTCAGGGGAGGGTTTTAACCGAAGTAACATGCTCTGATGTTGCTCGGGCTGTGTAGCAGACTATGTCAGCTCTGAGGGGACGCTGGGCCAAGGAGTCGGGCAGGGCACAGGGATGGGGCTGACAGACTTGCAGATGGGGAGGGTGGGGCAGAAGGACAGAGACATCTCAACTACTCCTGAGCCTCTAGCCTGGGATGGGGACATCGACCCAGGTGGGGTGGCAGAGGGAGGAGCGGGCTGGGGAGGAGGATCCAGAGGTCAGAGTGGGACTGAGCAAAATGCATGTAGGGCATCCAGATGGGGTGTCATGTGAGCTCAGGGGCCTAGAACACTGGGACAGGGCTGATTGGGGTGATGGGTGCTTGGAGGTGGCACCTGAGCCATGTTGACAAAGCTCCCAGCCTGGGCTCAAACCCCAGCCCAACTCCGTCTCATCCTGTGTCCCCAGACCATCCCCTCAGGCTCCTCATTGTTCAGTGGGAAGAGTAAAAATACCCACTTTCCTAGACTGTCGTGAGGAAGGAGGCTGGGGTGAAGTTGGTTCTAAGCCAAGGCCCAGGGAGTGCTGAAATACCTGTCCGCAGGTGTTGTTAGGAGGGAGCCTCAGGAGGGCTTGGAGAACAAAGAGGCAGATGGAGAAGGGGGGCGTGGAGCGTGGGCTCCAGAGATCTGGGGTGTGCGTGCGTGCAGACCCTGAGAAAGGGGATGTTTGGAGGCGGTGCTCAGGAGGTGGGAAGGTGTGTGTGTGCATGTGTGCACATGTGTGCAAGTGGGTGAGTACTATATTGCACAGGTGTGTGCATATTTGTGCATGCATGCAAATACATGTGTGCATGTGTGCTGTGCATTGTGGGCATATCATGTGTGCAGGTGTGCAAGCATTGCGTGTGTCTGTGTGTGTGTGCCGAGGCTGGGCTCTGCAGGGGCTTCTTCAGAGGTTTTGGCTCAGAGCCACGTAGACTGCACTGCAGAGCCTGGGGTCTCGTGGGGAGAAGGTCTGGAGAAAGCCTGCGATGTGAAGGTGGGGAGCTCTCTGCACGGGCAGCATGGGGTGGACAGGGGTCACCCAGGCCCAGATGCAGAGGTGTGGCGGCCCAGCCCTCTGTGCCTGACTCCAGAAGGCCTGGATGCTTCAGGGACCTTGGGAGTAAGGATGGTCTTAGCGGTAATACAGCGGCCGTTTACTGCCGACTCTGTGCAAGCAGCGTCCACTCGCTAGTTCACTCTTCACGGCAGCCCAAGGGCTTGTCCTCCAGGAGGCACGCGCCTGCCTTAGGGCCTTTGCAGAGGTGGTGCCCTCTGCCTGGACACCTGCAGGCCTGGCCCCCTGGCGCCCTTGCTCACTCGTCACCTTTGTGGTGGCAGGGCCCTGGCATGCTGTGTAAATGGCAGCATTCCCTACCCCAGCTCTCTGCCCCCATGCCCTGTCTTTCTCTCTCCACGGCACATGTCATCCTTGAGCACAGTGTGGCTGCCCTTACCTGCTGTGTCTGCTGCGTGTTGTCTGTCTGTGCCTGCTAGGATAGAAGTGCCACAGCCAGGGTGCTTGCCCCGTTCACTCATGACCCCCAATGCCTAGACCAATACTTGGAACACAGCAACAAATGCCTGTTCAGTTGAACATAGCAGGTACTCAATAAATGCTGGCTGAGTGGAAGGAGGCACAGAGACGTTAAGACGCCTGGCTGAGGTCACGGAGTCCTAAGTGGCAGTTGACAGCAGGGCCGGCTTTTTTTATCACCTAATGTGTGTGTATAGTGTGTATGCGTGCATGTGTGTGCACTCATGTGTATGTGTGATTGTGTTGTGGCTAGGGTGGTGCAAGGACCAGAGAGGTGGAGGACCATTCAGAAGGCGCACAGCTCAGCTGGGTGGCAGAGAATGCCAGAATCTTGTCTGCTGAGATCTGTATCAGGGAGCCCCCAACCTGTGCGTTCAGGGAAGGCTGGGACAGTCGAGTCCCACCATCCCATCCCAAGCAGGCGTGCATGACTGAGCAGGGAGCAGGCAGGCAGCCGCAGCCAGCCTGTGGCCCATTTTCAGTCCCTGCCCCCGCCGGCCTGCCCAAATGCCACATGGCCACATCACGCGCCAGGCGCTGCAAACCCTGGTCAGGCCAGAGCAACTGTCCCCCCCGCCCCCCGCCCCGCTGCCCATCTGACAACCTCTTTCTGGGACCGCCAGACTCCCCCACCTCAGGTCTCTCAGCACATCTCTCTGTCTCTCCCCGGCGGTCTCTGCATTTTCTGCCTCTGGCGAGATGGGCCATTTCTCTCAAGGGTTGTTTTAAATATTCATGTTTTAATTAAACAATTTTATTGCAGAAGCGACACGTGAGGTAATGAAAAAGCAGCGTCCTCGGGGATGGGAGTGAGTGTGTGTGTGTGTGTGTTCCTGTGTGCATGTTTGGGGTATGTGTGTGCACACGTGTGTTCCTGTGTGCATGTGTCTGAGTGTGGGGTATGTGTGTCCCTGTGTGCATGTACGTGTGTGTTTGCTGTGCACACGTGTGTGTGTCCGTATGTGTGTGCATGCCTGCAGTGGGGTGGGGTGTCAGGCTGTGCTGGCACCTGAGTGTGAGAGGCACACGGGATGTGGTGAGGTTTGGACTAGAGGAGCTGGGTCTCTGCAAGACCACCCAGCCAGCAGGTGCCTCCCACCACCCTGTCACCATGCAGCCCCAGACACCCCTGAGACCCCCCCGCATTGAGTGCTGGACCACTACGGGGGTCTTTGGAGACAGTCAGAAATGGGCTGGGGCTTGGCCCAAAGAGCCCCCAACTCATGTGGTCCCCTAGGTGTCTAAAGCCCTCTCTGGGTCTCCAGGGCACAGGGAGTGGGGAGGAGCAGAGTGGAGGGAGGGGGAGCTCCAGGTGGGAAGATGGGGCCACCGCAGAGCTGAGTATCTGGAGTTTGGGGAGCCATGGGGAGACTGTGGGGTGGGACGTGAGGCAGGATCAGGCCTCCACTGCTGGGGACCATTTTGTCATCTCGGCCAGAGCCCACTCCTCTGCCCAAGGGCCGATTTTGGAAAGTTTAGCAAACAAGAAGGCTCTCAGTGCCCAGAAAAGTCGACGCCCATTCCCTATGGAAATAGCCAGACGTCACTGTGAAGATTATAATGTCCCATCGGCCACTCCCCTGGGGCAGCGACGTGCAGGCTGGCCGCTTATGGCCTCTCCTCCCCCCACTATCCATCTGCACACCAGCCGGAGAAGTGACAGCCAGGCAAGGACACGCTGCCCACTGCGGTCGGCCACAGCCCTCTGCCCTGACCTAGAGGCCGGAGCTCAGGCCCCTGCAGAGGTTACCATCCTTGTTCCGGTCCCTAGAAAGGGTGGGAGACCGACACTGGGGCCAGCGGCTGGCAGCCCTGCCACACCATCTTATAGCCGAGGAGCGGGCCTGGGGAGGGGAAGTGACTTGTCCGTGGTCCTTGGCCCACGAGGGTGGAGGCAGGATGGGACCTGAGTGGCCAGAATTGTGGAGCCTGGGCTTGTAAACACCGCACTTTATTTGGGCAGAGAGCACCTCCCTGGCCAAGAAAAGAGGCCTGGGGAAACCACACATTCCGTTCCACCCCTGCCGGCCTGGGCAGGTGTGTCAACTCCCTGAGCCTCGGGCTCCCTTCTGTGAAATGGGGACCGGCAGGACCCGCTTGTAGGGCTTGTGTGAGGCTTACAGGAGGGATCCAGGCTTACAAAGGGGTGGCATTGCTCTCAGAAGCGGGCCCCACCAGCCCAGGCGGTTCCTCTTCCCTCCCAGGGTACCGGAGAAGCTGCTCCCTGAGGCCGGCGGCGCCTGCGCCTCTGCCCCGGGAGCTGCGGCCGCGGGGACGTGGGCGAAGGCAGGACCGCCGGGCCAGGGCTGGGGCAGGCTGAGCTGGGCAGGGGCTCCCCGGGCGCCCCGCGAGGGGCTCTGGTCCAGCCCCCAGGGCAGGACTCAGGATGCTCCAGACCACCCCAACATGGTGGGCTGCGGAGGGGACGACGCAGGGGGTGCCTGGAACTCGGGCCTGGGACCGGGCGGGCCGTGCTGGCGCTCCCCCTGCCCCCCCGCCAGCCCCCGTGCGGCCGACCGGTGGACTAGGGCGCCCTCTGCTGGAGAAGAGGGGAGGCGCACCAGCTCCTCCTCCGGGGATCCCGGAAGCCTAGCAGGAGGGCGGGGCGCCCCCAGAAGGTCCCGTGGAGCCCACCCGCGCCCCCATCCCAGCCGGCGTGGGCGCAGGGACCAGGGAGCCCGTGTCTCCAGGCGGGGGTGCCAGGCGGGCGGGTCGACCAGGAACCCTCTCTCCTGGGTGGCCTGGCTGCCCCGCGGAGCCATTAATTGGCTCCATTCATCCCCTTAATTAGATGGAAATGAGGCTGCTGGACAGAGGGGGCATTGAGTCGGGGAAGAATGGCGGCTTCTTTCCGGGCCTGGAGGGGCAGCCCACCCCCAGGCCTGCCCACTCTCCGCTGCGCCCTCGCAGCCCACCCAGCCCAGCCCACCTCAGCACCCAGCAGTGCCCCTTTGCCCAGCCCTGCCAGGCCCCAGACCCCCATCCTTTGCCCCCGAAGCCTCCCTCCGTCATTTATGCACTCTCTCCACATTTACCCATCGTCAGCTGTGTGTGGGGACACACGTTAAAAATAAAAAATGATCGTAAAAATAAGAGCTACCGTTCCCTGAGTATTCATTAGTGGCTGGAGTGTGGCCAAGGGCAGAATTCACTCTGTGACTGGGATCAGGGCTCAGTATGTGATGAGGAAGAGAGAGGTCAGTCGACCATGGACACCAGGGCTCAGTGTGCAATCAGGGTCAGCAATCAGTACGTCGACTGCGATGAAGGCTCCGTTCACAGCCAGGATCAGGGCTCAGTGTGTGACCAGGGCAGAGCTAGACCTGGGGGCATTCTTGAAGCCACTGGCCTGTGCCTTGGCCTCTCCACCCTGACAGGCCCCCTCCTCTCCTCGCCCCCTCGCCCACATCCTCACCACCTGGGTCACCAAGGTAACCAGCCCCGAAATGGTGGGTGTTTTGGCAGCTGAGCCTAACCTGAGTCTATCCTGAAAGGCTGTGCTCGCTGCAGCAGTTTCCATGGGAACCGAGAAGCATCCTCTGATTAGCCTGGCTTGGACACCCTCTCTCTCCCACCCACTGCCAGCTTACCACGTCACCCAGCCTCCGCGTGGGGGCTGGGCTGGGGCAGGGGTGGGGGGGCAGGCCCGCGCTGGCCTCGTGCCAGCCCTGTGCTCTGCCCCCTCCACTCGCTGGCCCTCTTGGTCCCTGTCTCAGCATTGCGGGTTGGGGTGACATTTGAGGTGAGGTCATGTGCTCAGTCCTGTCTGTGGGGGTGGGCCAAGGCTCTGGTGTCCCATCACCCCTCTCCTGGTCAGCTGTGGATAGCGCCCTCCCTCTCCAAATCCGTCAAATGGGCCGGTTATGGGCTGGCTGGTGGGGGCTCAGTGAGGCAAGGATAAGAAGCAGCAGCAAAGCAGGGCCCATAAATGGGCAACTGTGCTGTTGTCCTGGAGGGGGGGTCCCTGCTCTGCCCAGGGTGGGGTTAATGCAAGTCTGGGCTCCTCAGGCACACACCACCCCCCCCCCACCCGCCCGCCCCTGCTGCTCAGAGGTCGTCATTTGCAATTTAAGACCGGGTGGTATTTTTTTTTGGTATTCAGTGTCCATATGTATCAGAGCCTCACCAGTGCCAGCTCTGGGACAGACCCTCCTAGGGGTCATCTCTCCCCTGGCCCTGGCTGTCTGGACCCCCTCTTTGGGCCTCAGTTTCCTCCACTGTAAATGGGGTGCAAACGTTGCCTCCAGGGTTAGACTGGGATTCAGGGCTCCTGTGTAGGGACACCCGGCACAGAGCCTGCCTCGCTGAGGGTGGTGCTTAGGATGCCCCCACAAGGGGGAGCTTGGCCTAGAGGGGAGGCAGGCAGGAAAGGTACATTTGCATTTAAATAGAGAATTCAGGATTTTCCCCTCTTCCACCTCCACCCCAGAGATTAGTGTCTGCAGCCACGGGTGGTGGTGGTAGTGACCCCTGTGGCCCAGGTTGTGGGGGGGAGTGTGGGACGCCATCCAACAGCCTGGCGTGATTCCCACGCAGCCTCCTCCTGGCTGTGTGAACACATGCACCCTTCCTTGGCCAGCTCAGTCTTCTTGTCTGAAGAATGGGAGCAGTGTGGCCTCCCTTGTGAGGACAGTGAGTGAGTGACCAGGCCTCCACAAGACTGAGGAGGGGTCTCAGAGCCAGCGCCCACCTGCTCAGCCCCACCCCCACCTGGTGACCCTGCAGGCTGCCCTCCCCCTCCACACCTCCACCGCCCGTTCGTGGTTCATGTCCCTGAGCTGGGCTTAGTGGCACCCACCTCAACCAGCAGTGGGTTACAGTGTGTGAGCAGGCTCAGGAGTGGTGACTACCAACGTCTGCACCTGCCCTCCTGCCTGGCCCGTCACCTGAGCGAGTCCGCTGCCCAGCAGCCCGCCCCTTCCACTCACTGTGTCCCATCTTGCCTGCTCCAAGGACAGCGGGCTTGGGCCATTTGCTGTGTGTCCTTGGCTGAGGGGCTCTGCCTCTCCAGGCCCAGGTGGAGGCCAGGTGGCATGGGGAGGGGATCATTGGGAGGGAGGGCTCCATGGGCTGCCCTCGCAGGCAGAAGAGGTTCCACAACAAGCGTGGGGGTGTAGAGGACTCTCCTTCCCACCCAGTCTACCCAGCAGGGAAGACGTGGACCCCCTACCCAGGATTGGCGTGGCTTCCTCAGATGCAGCCTCTCCATTAGCTCCTGGCACCCCCTGCTGGCTGTCTCTAGAACAGATGCAGGGACGATGCGGAGGGATGTTAGCCTGCCTCTCTGGTCTCCCTGGACCTACAGTGCAGGCCCAAATGACAGTGCCACACACACTGCCCTTCCAAGTCCTCCATTGCCAAGGCCCTGGGGGTGTCTCGGTTACCCTCTCTCCTTCTGTCTTGGGACATCCATCAGGCCATTATCCATTTGGAGTCCTGGGTAGTGCGAACTGTTAATGCACTTGGCTGCTAACCGAAAGGTTGGAGGTTCAAGTCCACCCAAGGCATCTCAAAGAAAGGCCTGGTGATCTACTTCTGTAAAAGCAGCCATTGAAAACTGTTTGGAGCACAGTTCTGCTCTGACACACACGGGGTTGCCGTGAGTCGGGGTCGGTGCAAGGGCAACTAGTATTACCCACTCTGCAGGCAAGGGAGGGACCCCAGTGGCGCAGTGGTGAAGTGCAGCTCAGCTGCTAACTGAAAGGTCAGTGGTTCGAACCCACAGCCGATCCTCGGGAGAAGTCTGGTTCGGTAAAGGTTACAGCCTTGGAAACCCTATGGGGCAGTTCTACTCTGTCCTATGAGGGTTTGCTCTGAGCGGGAATTGACTCAAGGGCAGTGGGTTCGGTTTGGTTTGGGTGCAGACGAGGAGGCCAAGGCCTTGACCGTGTGTGGCCTGTGGGTGATGGAGTGGGGCCTTGGATCTGGCCTGGCTTCCAGCTCCTCCCTCTCCACCCTTTTCTCCTGCCTACCCTCTGGGGTCTCCCGAAGTCCTCGTTCTCACCCCCTGCGGTGGGGCTTAGTCCAAGCCACAGATGAGAAGACTGAGGCTCCGAGAGGCACAGACCTTCTGACCTGCCCTTGGCCAGCCTGGTTCTCGGGTAGCCTCCCCTGCCTCCAGCCCTTGGCCACAGTGCCCTCCAGGGGTCCCAGCTCTGGTCTGGAGTCAGTGCAGGCTCTTGGCAGTGCCATCAGCGACCCTTCACCCCCTCATAGGGGTGTATGTCAGTGGTGCCTTCTGCTGAAGGCAGTGAATCCTGGGTGAGGATGACTGTAGTGCGGGCAGGGAGGCCTGGGCACGCGTCACGGCTGCCCCTTCCTGGGGCCCAGCTTGCAGCTCATTGGGCCAATGTCCACCCTGCAGCCCACCCACTGACCAGAGCGGCCCTGCTCTGACTGTCACCACCAAGGCTCTCCAGTACTTCAGGGCACTCCAGGCCCTCCTTACCTCCCAGTGCACTGGGGCACAGACCCTGGGGGCACAGGCTGGGTTGTGGGGGCACAGGTCAGTGAAGGCAGTGGGCACAGCCTAGGGCTGAGGTGCAGAAAGGGGTGGCTGGGGGCAGGGTGGGGCAGACAGGGGCCAGGAGGCCAGGTAGAGACCTTTGACCCCCAACGGGTAATCAGCTCTGCCAGGTCCCCCGGGAGGCCCATCTGGACTCTGATACCAGCTGTGACCCGAGTCGTCCCCTCTCTGGTGTCCCTGTTTGCAGGGATCGTAGGGGAAAGCAGTGCACAGATCAGAGGTGGGAGTGGGGGACCTCCAGGATTGTGAAGGGCAACCCTCCTCTATGTAGATACTGAAGTGGGCTCAGAGGAACGGGGCCTGGGCCAGAGCTGGACTGAGTATTTGGGGAGGGGGGCACAGGGGTCAGATGTCGCACCAAGGGTGGTGGAGGAGGGCAGGGGTCCACTCACCCCATCACTAGGACGCTGCGGGAGTGGGTGGGGGGAATCATTCATTCATTCATTCGTTCGTTCAGCAAACTGGCCCGGGACTCCTGTCCTAGAGCTCTGGGCCTGCTGGGGAGGTCCTGGCACAGGGGTGGGTAGACAGCCTGGAGCACTGTGACCTGAGCACCCAAGAGGGACCCCAAGACCCTCCACGTCCAGACCGTTTTCCCTGGGTACCGCTGTCAGCAGACCCCACCAGGGTGAGGCCAGCCTCCCTGCCACCATCGCTGTCGCAAACCCATCCTGCTCACCCCCGCCCACACTCTGGCCTCCCAGCGGTCCCGCGTGTGTGCCTGGGCGCTGCGCACCCGAGCCCTGCTGGGTAGCCCTCAAAGGTCACTGCTGGCAGACGCGGGCGGCCCGCACACCCACTTCCCGCCCTTGACCGCCCCCTTCTCTCTGCCCCGCCTGCCCCCTGACCCCGCCGTCTGGTCCCCACCCAGGCGGCTGGAAGCTGTGGTCCCTGTGGGGCGAATGCACGCGGGACTGCGGAGGAGGCCTGCAGACGCGGACGCGCACATGCCTGCCCACGCCGGGCGTCCAGGGCGGTGGATGCGAGGGCGTGCTGGAGGAGGGCCGCCTGTGCAACCGCAAGGCCTGCGGCCGTGAGTGCGGGTCCAGCCGGCGGGCAGGGCGGGGGCGGGGCCAGGGGCGGGCGGGTGGGGCGGGGCCAGGGGCGGGGCCAGGGGCGGGGCCAGGGGCGGCCCGGGGGGCAGGGGCGGGCGGGGCCAGGTGAGGGAGCGGCGGAGAGGCGGGGCCGGGGCGGGAGGGGCGGAGGGGCGGGGCCAGTGGCAGAAGGGCGGGGTCAGGGATGGGAGAGGCGGGGCCGGGGCGGGAGGGGCGGAGGGGCGGGGCCAAGTGCGGGAGGTGGGGGGTGGGAAGGGGCCCGCGGAAGGAGGAGCTTGGAGCAGGGCCAGGCGGACGGAGGGGTTAGACACGGGTCAGGTGAGGGGAGGAGGTGAGGCCGTGACAAGGGAGGGCCTGCTTGGGGCTGGAGGGAAGGGGCGGGCAGAGGGCTGCAAGTGCTAGGCCGGGACAGGGAGGGAGTAGGGCTGGGTCTTGAAGGGTGGGGCCCTAGGGAGCGGAGGCAGATAGGGGCGGGGCCTTGTAAGCTCAGGAGAGTCCGGGCCCAGGCCGGGCGGTCGGGCCCGAGGTCGGGGTCTAGAAGGCGGACTGGGACTCGGGCCGGGAGGGACCAGACGGGGCTTTCCTGCCATCGGTGGATTGGGATTTTGGGGGTGCCTCCCTCCGCCTGCCCACTCAGGGAGCCCTGGCCCGGCCGCCCGCCCCAGTCCACCCCGCCTCCAGAACTTATTTCTCTAATAAACTCTAATGACCTCATGCATTTTTTAGCTGCTCCCATAAAGCTAAATCAGGGTGTCATGAAACTGTCACTCCTCGGCGTGTTTTCCCGTGATGAACTTTCCCGGGGGGAACGGTGCGGAGGGGAGGGCAGCAGCCATTCACAGCAGGAAGTGGGGCAGGGCTGGAGAGCAGGACAGACAGGAGGGGACCCATGGTGACCAGAGGGTCGGAGGCAGGCTGGGGCGCCCATCTATCAATGGGCTGGGGGGGCCCCTGCTGCTGGTTAGCCCACCCCGCTCCGGCCAAGGACTAGGGGGACCAGGGCAGTGGGACGGGCAATGACAGGCGGCTGGGAGTCGCTGACTGCACCCCTCCTGCAGCCGCGGGGCGCACCAGTTCACGGAGCCAGTCCCTGCGGTCCACGGACGCCCGGCGGCGGGAGGAGCTGGGGGACGAGCTGCAGCAGTTTGGGTTCCCATCGCCTCAGACAGGTGAGCTTGGGGTGCGGGGCGGGGCTGGCACCTCCACACTGCGTTGTGACACCGAGTGGAGAAGGGTTGGGGTTTAGGGGAGTAGGGCCGTGAGCAAACACTATAAATTAGTAATTGTTGCTATTGATGAGTAATAACCTTAGCGATTAACCATAATTAGACTAACTTCTCAGGTGCCAAGTGAAGGCTGGGACCCAGGGACCCAGGGACCGCACGGGCCCTGCCTCCGGGGCCGGCTCCCGGCCTTACGGGGTCTGCGCCCAGCCCTAGCCCTCCACGGCGCCTCTGACGCGCCGGGTGGTGCCGGTCGGTGATGCTGGGTTTGGGCTCGCAGGTGACCCCGCGGCCGAGGAGTGGTCCCCCTGGAGTGTGTGCTCCAGCACGTGTGGCGAGGGCTGGCAGACCCGCACGCGCTTCTGCGTGTCCTCCTCCTACAGCACCCAGTGCAGCGGGCCCCTGCGGGAGCAGCGCCAGTGCAACAACTCGGCTGTGTGTCCAGGTGGGCGCGGGGGTGGGCGGGGCCGGATGAGGGACGGGGCCAGCCGGGGGCGGGGCCAGGTGAGGGGAGGGGCCTGGAAGGAAGCGTGGGGACAGCCGGCTGACAGAAGGACCCACCCCTTCTCAGTGCACGGTGCCTGGGACGAGTGGTCCCCCTGGAGCCTGTGTTCCAGCACCTGTGGCCGCGGATTCCGGGACCGCACGCGCACCTGCAGACCCCCCCAGTTTGGAGGCAACCCCTGTGAGGGCCCTGAGAAGCAAACCAAGTTCTGCAACATCGCCCTGTGCCCTGGTAGGTGAGAGGGAGGGCGGGGAAGGGGGAGATCACCACCACCCCCAGACCCACCTACCAGGCCCTGGAGCCTGGAATCTCAGACTGCACCCAGGCTGGGGCTTGGGGTGTGACCCTGGGGGTGTTCTCTCCAACGTCCCACCTGGATGTAGAGCTGCGTACACCCCCATACCAGGCTGGCTGTTGTCGTGGTGGTTCTCCAGGAGTGTCCACGCCTGGGCCCTAGGCTGGATGGTGGTGCGCTGGCCCTGGGGGTGTTCACGCCCACGTGCCAGGCTGGATGTTAGCACGCTAGCTCTGTGGTGTTCACGCCGGCTTCCTGCCCCTTCCTCCCCTGGGCCGGGCAGTGGACGGAAACTGGAACGAGTGGTCAAGCTGGAGCACCTGCTCCGCCAGCTGCTCCCAGGGCCGGCAACAGCGCACGCGCGAGTGCAATGGGCCTTCATACGGGGGCGCCGAGTGCCAGGGCCACTGGGTGGAGACGCGAGACTGCTTCCTGCAGCAGTGCCCAGGTCAGCGCACCTCCGGCCTGTGGGGACCAGCGTTGGGGGGAGGCTTGGCTCTGCATGTCTGGGGCCTGCCCGTGTCCTCACGTCCGTGAATCATGGGCTCCTGTGTCTGTGTCCCCATCTCTGGGTCTTGGGCCCCCAGTGCCTCTGTGTTCCCATCGCCTGTGTTTCTCCACTCTGGGGTCTCAGTGTCCATGTTCCTGCCTTTCTGGTCCCTCCCTGGGTGTCCATGTCCCCATGGCTCAGTCTCTGCACTCCTGTGTCTCAATGTCCCCCTCCCTGTGTTTGTTTTCTGGGCCCCGCTATTTGTGGCTCCTGGAACCTGGCTCCTCGTCTCTGCCCGTGCCCCATGCCTGGCCGTCCCCCACAGTGGACGGGAAGTGGCAGGCCTGGGCGGCATGGGGCAGCTGTAGCACCACATGCGGGGGCGGCTCACAGCGCCGTGAGCGCGCCTGCTTGGGGCCCTTCTTCGGGGGAGCAGCCTGCCAGGGCCCACAGGAGGAGTACCGGCAGTGCAGCGCCCAACGGTGTCCCGGTGAGCGCCCACTCCCCACCTCGGCTAGGGGTGGGACACCTGGGCCCCAGCATTGGGCTGAGGCCGTGGGTGGTCTCGGGCTCATTTCTGCTGGGATAAACTGCCCTGGTCGCCTAGCTTCCCTGAGGGGCTCGACCCCTCACCCTGGCCTTCCTGAGCCAGCCTGGCTCACGTCCTAAAGCCCCAGCCCCACTCACCGTGTCTGGCACTCTACAGAGCCCCACGAGATCTGTGACGAGGACAACTTTGGTGCCGTAATGTGGAAGGAGACACCAGCAGGGGAGGTGGCCGCTGTCCGGTGTCCCCGAAATGCCACAGGTGAGGCCCACAGCACAGGTGAGGTGTCGGGGGCTGCTGACCCTCCTCACAGAGAGGTATGTGAGGTACCCACTTTGTGAGGTCACTGAGATGTCCCTACAGACCCCTGCCGTTCAAAGGGCTGCTGCATGGCTGGCACAGACGCCTGTGTGCCCTGGAGCAAGCCGCAGGCCCGAGCCCAGCAGAACTTGTGGGAGCACAGCGGCCCCTGAGGCCTGACCTCTCACCAAGAGCCAGCACCCACCATGTCCCCAGCAGGTGGCCACCATCACTAGCTCATTGTCAGACAGGAAGCTGAGGTTTGGAAGGGTCACACACTCACCTGGGCTTCCCCAGCCATCATGGCGAAGTCACTCTGACCCTGGCAACCCTGATCCCTCAGCCCCTGTGTAGTGAAGCAGAGTAGGGGGTGGGGAAGGCAGAGAGTGTCTGGCCAGAAGGGCCCCTGTTATTGGAGACGTTGCAGTAGGTGGGAGACTGAGAGCCCAGCTCTGGACCCTGCTTGCTGTATGCTGTTCAGAACTGACTTCACCTCTCTGAGCCTCCGTTTTCTCCTCTGTAAATCGAGGGCTGTTGTGGGGAAGCCATGGCATAGGCCTCGGTAGGGACAGCAGGGCTTGGCCACCATTTGGCTGTGTGTTCCCAGCTGTTCCGTATTTGTTAGGTACCGGCCAGTCAGTTCTGACCCATAGCAATCCTATGTACAACAGAACGAGATACCGCCTGGTCCTGCGCCATGTTCACAGTTGTGCTTGAGCCCATTGTTGCAGGCACTGTGTCAATCCATCTTGTTGAGGGTCTTCCTCTTTTTCGCTGATCCTCTCCTTTACCAAGCAAGATGTCCTCCTCCAGGGACTGGTTCCTCCTATTTCCAGCTACCCGCCCCCTTTTTCATTTATAAAATACCACCAGTTCTTGATACTGAAGAACCAAATCCATTGCCGTCCAGTCGATTCCAACTCACAGCAACCGCGTTGGACAGGATAGAGCTGTCCCACGGGGGTTCCAAGGAGCGGCTGGTGAATTCAAACTGCTGACCTTTGGTTAGCAGCCGGATACTTAACCACGGCACCACCTGCTACAAATTAAGACAGGCAAACAAAGGAAATCAAAGCCTCTGTGGTCCTGCCCTTCTAGGTGGTGGGACCACCCGGGCAACTTGCCGCTGTGTGGCACCTGCTGTTTGTTGTGGGGTGTTTTTTTTTTCTTTATTAATTCATACTGACATGTGGTGGTATCACCAACCATTCTCCTTAACGTGCCGGGAATGTTCCCTGTGCCCCTATCGCCTGGCCCTTGCCCAGGCGCATCCCTGCCTGCCCTGTGCTTCCTGCTGGGCGATAGGGTTGTGGAGTGCTCCTGTGGTGGCTGAACACCGAGTCCCCTGACCTTTTCTGGGAGTGAAGCCTGGGGCAGCTTGCCTGCTCTGAGCTGCTGACCTGGCTCAGACCGCCCCAGGGTCACCCACAGGATGCCTGCAGGTGGGAAGGTGCCGCCCTTGTAGGTGAGGCCCCTGGAGCTCTGCGGAGAGGCCGGGCTGAAGTCCGCACCTGGCAGCACTCGATGTGCACGCTGTCAGGTCCCAGTGGCTGGGCTCCTGACAGGGCCCCAGTGCCTGGCCCAGCGTGGCTTGCAGCAGCTGCCCAGAAACATGTGGGGTGAAGGAAAATGGGGGAGGCCTGGCCCATGACTGCCCCACTCCCGGCAGTGAGTCGGCAGGGGGGAATTCTTCCTGGGAAGGGGAGGGTGGGGATGAGCTGACCCGGCTGCCGCCTGCCCCCCGCCCCCTGTCAGGCCTCATTCTGCGACGCTGTGAGCTGGACGAGGAAGGCATCGCCTACTGGGAGTCCCCCACTTACATCCGCTGCGTCTCTATCGACTACCGAAACATCCAGATGATGGTGAGTGGGGCCCCAGGGGTCCCCAGCCCCCATATCACCCCAGGGCCCTGCTTCTTCCATCTTCCATCATCGGGAGCAGCCTGTGGCCCTCAGGAGCTCAGACCCAGTGGCACACCCTTTGGACATGAATAGCCCTGGCTCCCATTGGTGCTGCAGAGGCATCTCTGAGTGTGGGGTCCCTGTTGCCTGGACTCCTCAGTCCCTGCCTTGACGTGTCCTGTGGGGCTGATCGAAACCAACCCTTTCCTGCCTCCCCAGACCCGGGAGCACCTGGCGAAGGCTCAGCGTGGGCTGCCAGGGGAAGGGGTCTCAGAGGTCATCCAGACGCTGGTGGAGATTTCCCAGGACGGGGCCAGCTACAGCGGGGACCTGCTCTCCACCATTGACGTCCTAAGGAACATGACAGAGATCTTCCGGAGGGCCTACTACAGCCCCACCCCTGGGGATGTGCAGGTGGGATCCCAGGGGGGTCCGGGTAGAGGGGTGCCTGGGCTCCCCAACCCCAGCCTGAGACTGAGGCCTGACCCTGGTCAAATCAGAAACCTGATCCTGATCACATGCTGAGTCCTGGCCCTGGTCATACACTGAGCCCTGATCCTGGTTACACAGTAAGCCCTGATTTTGGTCACACACAGACCTGACTTGGTCACACAGTGTATCCCTGATCTTAGTTACAGTGAGCCCTGACATGAGCCATGTGCTGAGCCCTGAATCTGGTCACAGCCTGAGCTCAGAGCCTAGTTACACAGTAGGCCCTGATCTGGGTGCCTTACTCTCACCTCACTGGCCCTTCTTCCTCTTCTCTCTTTCCAGAACTTTGTGCAGATTATCAGCAACCTGCTGCTGGAGGAGAACCGGGACAAGTGGGAGGAGGCCCGGCTGGTACGGACCATACGCAGAGGCCCTTGTGGTCGTCAGAGGTTGGGGCGGCCTGCCATGCCCTGTGCATGGCCCGGCCGTCTGACCTCCAAGAAGCCCGCAGCCTCCTGAGTCTCGGTTTCCTCCTCCCTTGATGATGGTGCCTTGTCTGTGGGTGCTGGTGAGGATTGTAGGAAAAGAGGCTGACACCGTGGGGCATTCTGAGGAAGCCCGCCCGCGGTGGTCTTTCTGACCTGGAAAAATGTGAGGTCAGTCTGGGAGGAAGGGAGGCTGACCGCTCCTCCAGACCAGAAAGGCCACCACGGGTGGGCTTCCTCAGTGTGTGCCACACCTGCCACCACCTGTTATCTGCAAGGTGCAACTGCTTCCTCTGCCCCAAGGAGCTGGGGCACAGCAGACCCCTGGGCCTCAGTTTTCCCATCCACGGAATGGGGGTGGACACTCAAAGATCACCAGCTCTGCTCCCGAAGTCAGGCCCCAGGGCTTTGCAGTGCTAGAAAGTGACCCGCAGGGCCAAGAAGGGAACAGTGGAAGGCAGGAGGCTGGAGGGGCAGGGGAAGGACAGGTGTGTCCCTGCTGGAGTGCAGGTGGCTTCAACAACATCTCCCTGCTGCCTCGGGGACTCCCTGACCACGCCTCTGCTCTCCAGGTGGGCCCCAACGCCAAGGAGCTGTTCCGGCTGGTGGAGGACTTCGTCGATGTCATCGGCTTTCGCATGAAGGACCTTCGAGACGCGTACCAGGTGACAGACAACCTGGGTAAGCCCACCCCTTGCTCTGTTGTCCACTCTCCCCTGCCTGGACAGGGCCCTTCTTGCCTCAGTTTCTTCATTTATACAAAGTAAGGGGAACAGAACCCTCCGGGAGGGTTTCCACAGTTTACTCTGTTCAAGCTACCAACCCCGAGTCTGCTGACAGTGGTCTGACCTAAGGCCTGGGGGCAGGTCAGCAGGAGGTGTCTCAGACCCTGACGAGGCAGAGACCTTGAACCCAGGGTCAGATCCAGGAACCCCACTCCACAGCCAGCCCTCTTGCACTCCCCCAGGGACGAGGGGCTCACTCCTCCCTGTCGCCCTCTCTGCTCTTGGAGATTTGAAGGCCAGGACTGAGCATCCGTCCACTGTCGGCCTTTGAAGCATGGGTCTCAGAGCTCAGCAGGCCCAGCCCTCCCCTCACAGGTGGGGAGCCTCAGGCCCAGAGAGGGACAGGCACTATCCAGAGGTCATGCAGCAGGTAGGGCCAGCAACACTGGCTCGGTGCTGCCTTTCCTCCCCTTCCACACCTGGCCTGTTTCCAGGCAAGGTGCAGATGGCCCAGAGAAGGGAGGCTTTGTGCAGCCGCATGGTGGGTCCAGGAAGTCCCTGGGTGGCTGGCTCCCAGGGTGTTGGCACAGCCTATGCCTCCTGCAGGCCACACGCAGACATGGCTGCAGTCCCTGCTGCCCCCCACCCCAAGAGCCACAGGCGGCCTGGGCTCCTCCCAGTCCCTGTTCATTCTGCACCTGGTCCATGCATGGTATCTGCTGCTCAACCCTTTCCTGGGCCTCTGCCTCGTCCCCTGAGACCCCAAGGACCTGTCAGTAAAATGCCTCACAGCCCAGCCTCATCCCCCACGGCCCCTTCTTCTTCCTGTTCTCTCTCCCCAGAACCCCACCTCCTGCAGCCCACTTGCGGGAGGGGGCTGGCTTTCCTCCTGCAGCCCTGCGACCCCTGCTGGGGGCGATGCCAAGGGGTGGAGTAATAGGAAGCTGGCCCCTCCCAAGGTGGCCAGGGCGCCCTCTTTGAATAAGGATGATGAAGGGCATTCGAAGGGCAGAGGCTGACCGGGGCTGGTCCTTCAGGAGACCTGCAGCTGGGCCTGGGTTAGCTGAGGTTTTTCAGGGGGCCAGACCCCAGGGACAGGGCCCCACAGGGAGTGGTCTGGAGGGAAGGCAGCGGGAATCTCTTGTCGAGGCCTGCTTCTTCCCAGACGCTATCCTTGAGACTGCCCAGGCCTGGGCCCTCTCAGGGCTAGGAGGGCCTCAGAGCCTCCCGTCCAGGCCCAAGGCCCAGCTCTCTGGGAGCTCTGACCAGACTCTCCCCAGCCCATGCCTGCTTCCCCTGTGCTGTCCCTGTTCGTGGCCTCACAGCCTCGGGGACAGCACCTGCCCTGGGAGTGGGGACCCTGTTTAGGGGCCAGTGTGGTAGGGGGAGAGGGGTCCAAGCCAGGGGCCAAGGCTGGGCTGCCGGCAGAGGCTGGGGCATCACCAAGGCCCTGGGTCTTTGGGGGAGCTGGCGCCAACTCCCACACCCCTCTGAGCCGTGTGCACCTGTGTGGCCGTGCTCCACCTCCAGGTCTGCCCCTCCAGCTCTTCATCGTGTTTCTCTGTCTGTCTGTCCGTCTACTGCCCCTCACCCACCCCAGTCCTCAGCATCCACAAGCTCCCAGCCAGCAGGGCCATGGACATCAGCTTCCCCATGAAGGGCTGGCGGGCCACGGGTGACTGGGCCAAGGTGCCTGAGGACAGGGTCACTGTCTCCAAGAGCGTCTTCTCCACAGGGCTGGCAGGTAGGAGCTCTGCTCATGGGTGGGAGGGATGGCAGGTGGGGTTCTGGCTGTGGGGGAGAGGACTGGCAGGTGGGGGCTCCAGCCACGGTGGGAGGACTGACAGATGGGGGCTCCTGCCATGGGGGAAGGGTGGCAGATGAGGTTCCCTTTGAACCTGGCTATCCCTCTAGAGCCAGGGTGTCGCCCTTTTCTTCTCTGTGTACATCTCTGAATCCCCCCCAAGTAGGGCCTTTTTGGGCCAGCCCATGCAGTGTCAGCCTGCAGCCCCACGTTAGCAGGCCCCCAGGCAATCTTTGCTGAATGGGCGAAGGGACCGCCTCATTGCAGGGGGGGAAACTGAGGCCCAGGGAGAGACAGGGACTAGCCTAGACCTACAGCAAGTGGCTTGGCTGCTGGATGAGAAGCCATGGCCTGCAGGCACCCTGGGCCGCCACCTGAACTTCTGACCACAGAGCAGCATCTCTGGTGTGGGGTGAGCTGCCCACTCTCAAGGGAACGGCACACAAGGCCCGCCCCCTCCAGCCCCTCGCCTTACACAAGGGCCAGCAGTGGACAGCCAGTGCGGGTCAGAGGGAGTCCAAGTAGGGTCAGCATGGGTCCAGGTGGGCAGTGGTGGGAGGAGCTGACTGTCTTTCTTTCAGAGGCTGACGACTCATCCGTGTTCGTGGTGGGCACTGTACTCTACCGTAACCTAGGCAGCTTCCTGGCCCTGCAGAGGTGGGCACCGTGGCTGGTGGGTGGCCTTGGTCCTTGGGAGGGGCACCTAGAGGAGCTGGGGTGCCTGCACATGGAGGGCAAGGCACGCTGGGTGCAGGGGCCCAGGTGGGCGTCCAGAAGCGCCTGGGGGAAAACTCCCTGACAGGCTCTGCCCCCCCCATCCACAGGAACACGACCGTCCTCAACTCCAAGGTCATCTCAGTGACCGTGAAGCCCCCCCCTCGCTCGCTGCTCACGCCCTTGGAGATCGAGTTTGCACACATGTACAATGTGAGTGTTCAGTGTGTGCGCACGTGTGTGTGTGTGCATGCACACACATGTACACGCCACACATGCCTGCACACAGCACATACACCTGCACACGCCTGCTCACAGCACACATGCCTGCTCACGGCACACATGCCTGCTCATGGCGTACACACATGCACATGGCGTACACACATGCACATGGCACACGTGCCTGCACATGGTGAACATGCCTGCACATGGCGTGTGCGCACACACACACACACGCACACATGTGAGCATGCTCTGTTGGTCCAGGTATGCTCACCATGCTTGGGCATTAACTTCTCAGCTCTCACATTAGCCCTGCGAGAAAGCTGCTCATCCCTGATCATAGGTGGGGAAACTGAGGCCCACAGAGGCGCCAGAACTGCCCAGGGTCACACAGAGGTCAACGTAGGAAAGGAAACCCACCTGCCACCTGAGCTCTAACCTCGGCTCTGGCCCACTGGTCCTGCGGGGAGAAGTCTACCCCTCCACAGAAACGGAGTCTGCCGTCCACTCTCCTGGGCCTGACACTTGGCCTCACTCCACCAGCTGCCGGGCCCCTGGGAGACCCCCCTCTCTCCTGGCTCCTGGGGGGCCGCTGAGGCTTGAAGGGGGTGGGATGCCGTGTTGGAGCCCCCAGAGCAGACGGCTTGACCGTGCAGGGCTCCTGGGTCCTAGCACCGAGGGCATCCTCCCAGCACCCTCCTGGACAGGCCAGGTTCCAGGCCACCATGTGACACCCCTCTCCCCAGCCCTACCTCCCTGGGTCAGGTTAGCACGTGGGCCCAGGTGGCTCTGAGGTGGCAGCTGTGACTCAGTGGGCCTGTGTTTGGCATCCTTGCCCCCCAAGGTCAGCTCTTGCTGCCTCCCCAGACCCTGCTTTGTGAGGCTGCCCACTGGGTGTCAGAGGGGCAGGGGTTGCCTGAGAGCAAATCACCTGGGATACTCGTACCCCAGCCAGGGCCGTGGGTAGCCATGGAAGAGCCCAGCTCTGCCCTTTCCACTGTGTGACCCTGGATGGGGCACTCACCCTACTGTGCCCTTCCTGGCACACCCCCTCATCAGCAGGAGCAGGTGGGGCTGGTGAGGGAAGACTCACTGGCCCACACCCCCTCATGCTCAGAGCAGGTGCCCACAGACCTTGCTGCTGCTGCCTTATTGCCCCATACTTGGGCCCAGCGGGGCACGGGGTAAGTGTTGGCAAAGACCCCAGACCTCCTGCAGGCCACCCTCTCAGACACAGCTAGTACAACCATGGGGCATCTGATCAGGACAAGGTGCTTCCTGTAGCCTCGGGGCCACCTGGGGCCCTCCTCCATCTCCCCACTTTGTGTTCAGCAGGGAGGGCCTTGGGTTTAAATGGCTTCAGTGACCACTGTGGCTCTGCCATCATGTGGGGAAAAGCTGGTTCAGAGAGAGGACAGGACCTGCCCAGGCCTCCCAGCAGCTGAGGAGTGTGGATCAAGCTACAGCCGGGAAACCCAGGCCTACCCTGAGCCTTGGTTTCCTGCTTGTAAAACTTTGGTAGCTTATGACAGGGATCCTCAGGTCTCTTGGACATAGGCAGAGCGCCCAACACACCAGGCAGCATCTCTGGCCCCGCTTGGACTGCAGGGGCCGTCAAGCCACAGTGGCCCTGACCCCCACTCCCCTCTTTTCCTTCCAGGGCACCACCAACCAGACCTGCATCCTGTGGGACGAGACGGACGTGTGAGTTCACTGCTTTGGGGCTTCAGGGAGGCTGACCCGCGGGAGGGAGTACAGGCTTTGGTTTCGTGCGCTGTCCCCCATGTGTTTGAGCACTCGCATTGCCCTTCGCTGCCCACGTTTGGGCCTGAGGCAGCCTAGAGTCCACCATCCTCGCCTCCCACCCCCTCCTGCGGATGTCCACAGCTCAGGGCAGAAGAGGGGGTATGGGGCAGAGACCGCCCCATGTCCCCCACCAAAGCAGGCAGCATCCTGGTGTTTTGGAGGAGCTGGCCTTGCCACAGCAGGTGGGCAGCAGGGGCTGTGATCGAGACTGGGCGAAACTGATGAGAGGTGGGCTCTGGGACCCAATAGTCACTGCACGGGTTCTCGTTAAGCACAGTGGAGACAATCTGGGTGGGGTTCTCAGCCTCCAGAGGCCTTGTGAGCAAGGGTCCATGCAGTGGTGGGGGCTGTGATGGGGACTGTCCCCCAGCTGCAGCAGAGCGAAGGGGCGAGTGGGGAGGGCCTTCAGCATAGGCAGAAGGAAGAGACTGTCCAAAGGCCAAGAGTGTGAGGGCCCCAGAGGTGAGGAGGTCGGGATTCCAGGCGGCAGTCTGCCACAGGCCAGGGGGCGTGATGGGGACAAAGCCTCCACCCCACGGGCTCTGGACCCCATGGGGTTTGGTGTGCATGGGGAGGGTGGGATCAAGGAGCTGGTGTCATCGTCACTCCCCTCACTGCCCTGGCACTGTCCTGGGTGGTCAGGGAGGGCTTCCCTGAGTGGCTGACACTGGAAGAAGACAAGTGTGCCCAGCAGAGAAGTGAAGAAGGGGCTTCAGGCCAAAGGCACAGTGTGAGCAAAAGTGTGTGTGTTGGAAGGTACAGGGAGGCATGTGAGATGCGGCCAGGAAGGGCAGGGGGCCAGGGTAAGGCAAGGGTGCAGGGTATGCAGAGGGTAGACAATGAGGGATCATGGGGCCAATTTGTGGAGTGTCAGGAGCTGTTGGGGATGAGAATGTCATTCATCCACCCCTCCCTTTACCCATCATCCATCCATCCATTCATCCATCTACCATCCATCCCTCCCTCCCTCCCTCCCTCCCTCCCTCCCTCCTTCCCTCCATCCATCCATCCACCATCCATCCACCATCCATCCATCCATCCATCCATCCATCCATCCATCCATCCATCCATCCATCCATCCATCCATCCATCCATCCATCCATCCATCCATCCACCATCCACCATCCATTTATCTATCCATCTATCCATCCATCATCCATCTATCCATCTATCCATCCACCGTCCATCTGTCCATTCACCATCCATCTGTCCATCCACCATCCATCTATCCATCCACCATTCACCATCCACCATCCATCTATCCGTTCACCATCCATCCATCCACCATCCATCCATCCACTATCCATCTATCCTTCCACCATCCATCTACCCATCCATCACCCATCTATCCATCCACCATCCATCTACCCATCCACCATTCACCATCCACCATCCATCTATCCATTCACCATCCATCCATCCACCACCCATCTATCCATCCATCCACCATCCATCCATCCACCATTCATCCATCCACCATCCATCCATCCACCATTCATCCATCCATCCATCCACCCACCATTCATCCATCCATCCATCCATTCACCATCTATCTATCCATCCGTCCACCATCCACCATCCATCCTTCCACCATCTGTCCATCCATCCGTCCATCCATCCATCCATCCATTCACCATCTATCCATTCATCCACCATCCATCTATCCACCATCTCTCCACCCATTCTCTATCCATCCATCCATCCACCATCCATCCACCACCCATCTATCCAACCTCTATCCATCCACCATCCATCCATCCATCCACCACCCATCTATCCATATTCTATCCATCCATCCATCTACCCTCTATCCATCCATCCATCCATCCTCTATCCACCCATCCGTCCACCCACCACATGATTTCTGAGCACTGACAAGGCTCTGCTGTAGGAGGTTCTGGCCCTCAGGGACCCCCTCCAGTGGGGAGTGGCAATAAAGCAGAAAGAAATAGCGTGACAGTGTCGGGTTTTGCCATGAGCCACAAGCAGGGCTAGCAAGGCCCAGTGGCAGATGGGGTGAGGTGCTTTTCAGATCATTCATAGAAGCCTTTCTGAGGAGGTGTCGTTTGAGTAGAGGCCTGACAATCCCAGCACTGAGCACATGATGTTGGGGACAAGCGTCTTGGCAGAGGTAACAGCCAGCGCAAAGACCTTGAGGTGGGAGTGTGCAGGGTTGCGCCTCATGACTTCACTCCCCTGAACAGCAGACCCCATGGGCCCTTCCTGCCCAGATCTGGGCTGTGTGGATGGGATCGGGGTCAGGGCCTGTACTGGGGAGAGGTGAGGTGGATCCCGCAGCTGGGAAACAGGCTCTCTGGCTTTGGTGGTGTTGGTTGATTTTCTTTGGGTTTTGCAAGTGGCACAAGATCTTTGTACAAATGGGAAACCAGGAAAAAATGGGGAGTATAAGGCAAGAACAAAAGCCCCTTCATGCTTACAACAACTCAAGCCAGCCCTGCAGACATGTGTGGCATCTCAGCTGCCCGAAATGTCAGCACAGGGTCTTCCCCACACCCAGGACCCCCCCTTCCCGGGCTATTCAAAGGCCGCCTGCAGCTCCTAGGGGGTAGCCCCTGCTGGTGCCACTTCCCCCCACCCCCTGCCAAGCCCGTTTCCTACCAAGGTGTGTCCCAGCACAGCCGGTGTCTCTGAATGCACAGCGTCATCATGTTTCTGGTTATTCCCGTGGAATCAAGTTCCCGAGGGTTTTAGGCTCCTGACACTAAGTGGCTTTCCAAAAAGGTATGACACATGTCTCTTACGTGCCCCACCCACGGCAGCAGGCTGTGAGGGATCTGGCTGCTCAGGCTGTGGCCCAGGAAGTTATGCTGTGTGGGCCCTGGGGCTGTGACTGTGGGTGACCCCTGCCCCAGCCTCAGCTGTCAGTCTCTGGCCAGGAGTCTGCTTCTGGGAAGGAGTTGGGGAGGGGTAACAAGCGCGCTGGGTCAGGCCGGCAGGGCTCCGTGTCAGCCAGGGTTTGTCCACCCTTCCTCTCTCAGGCCCACCAGGCCTCAGGTGCGGGGGTGGAAGCCCCGTGTGGGCAGACAGGGATGTGGGGCCTGGGGCTCAGGGCAGCGAGGATTAGAGGGATGTTGCCAGCAGCCATTCCTGTGACCAAGATGAACCCTGGGGGCATTTCACACGTGTTCCCATGTTTGATCCTCCATGCCACCCTGAGAGCTGGCTGACATGTTCTCTGTGAGGCCCCCAGAGAGGCGGGGATCCAGCTGAAAGCTCCCAGCTGGTGGTGTCTGTGGCTGAGGCCAAGTAGGGCAGCCTGGGGTTTGAGGGCAGGGCGAGAGGCTGACGGGGGCAGCACGGGCTTTGACACCCTTCCTCCACCCCTCGCCTTCCCTCTGCTCTGTGTCCAATGGCCCGTCCTTCAAAGTGTTGGGGGCAGCTCCTTACTCTATGAATCTGCTCAAAAATACAAAAAAAAAGAAAACTTATGGTGCCCCCATGTGTGTTGGAGTGGAACTGCTTCGTAGGGTTTTCAGTGGCTGATTTTCAGATCCCCATGTCTTTCTCCCAAGGCGCCTCTGAGTGGACTCAAACCCCCAGCTTTTTGGTTAGCAGCTGAGTGTGTTCACTGTTTGCACCACCAGGGACTCCGTGCATTGACTCGGAGTGGCCAATTCCATGTTTCCCAGTTGACCCGTCACAGGGCCGCAGAGCAGGGCCTGTGGTCTGCTTCCACCAGTGTGCAGGGGTAGCAGTCTGTGCTGATGTGAGCCAATGAGAAAGGGTCCTGTGAACCCACGTGTCCGTGGGGGAATTGCGCGTGTGGGGGGAGGTTTGAGAGTAAGAGCCATCAGTCACCATCAAATGAGAAATAGTGATCTCTTAGCTCCATGACTTTGATCTGCAAGTGAACCATGATTGCACCCTCATCCTAGTCAGACACTGATCCCTGATCCTGGTCATACTCAGCCCTGATCCTGGTGTCACGCTGAGCCCTGATTCCAATCACACACTAAACCCCAACCCAGGACACACTGAGCCCAACGCTGATCACACAGTGAATCCTAATCTTGGTCACTTACTCAGCGTGATCCAGGTGTCACGTTGAGCCCTGGTTCTGATGTCACACAATCCTGATCCTAGTCACACACTGAGCCCTGATCCTGTGTCTCAGCTGGGATGGCTGTGCATGTTCACTCGTCATTATTCATGCCATATGCTTGCAGGGTGGCCTTCTCTTTCAGCCACATGTGACACTCGACCACATGACACAGTCACTCTTGGAAAGAATGAGTCAGAGACTCCCACCCACCACTGCAGACCCTTCAGCCTGCTCCCCACATTGTACGCACACACTTGCATGCATGGGCTCAACGCCCACACTGAGACATCTGCTAGTGCTCTGTAAACACTGTCAGCTCTCTGCAGGCCCCTCATCCCAGCCACCAGTCACAGGACCAAATCCTACCCTCTCTGGCCCAGATACAGCAGGCCACCCAGCCCTGCACCCTGGCCTGGCATCATGGCTCAAGGACCCCCTCCCTCCCTAGACCAGCCTGATCAGTGGCACTGAGACTGCTTGAAAAGGCAAAGGAGGATTGCAGAGTTCCCAAATGTTCACACCATCAGGGGTTACAAATACCTTAGCGCATCCTGTACCATACCTCAGCCAGGTGTATCTCCACCTGCTGAGGGGGCTGTGGTGGCCTGTCAGTCACATCTGTACCCCTTGAACCAAGCACTGCCTGGGTGAGGACATTCATGGTTGTAAGTGTGGAAATGAATGATGGATGCAGGGTGCAGGATTAAGTGGTGGATGAGTGGGTGGGTGGATAATCCATGGCCCTGGTTGAAAAGATAGGTGTGTGGATGAGTGGATGATGGGTGGATGAGCGGATGATGGATTGATGGGTGGATATGTGGATGATGGATGGATGGATGATGGATGGATGGGTGGATGGATGATGGATGGATGGGTGGATGAGTGGATGATGGATAGATGGGTGGATGAGTGGATGATGGATGGATGGGTGGATGAGTGGATGATGGATGGGTGGATTGATGATGGATGGATGTGTGAATGATGGATGGATGGGTGGATGAGCGGATGATGGATGGATGGGTGGATATGTGGATGATGGACGGATGGATGAGTGGATGATGGATGGATGGGTGGATGATGGAAGGATGGGTGGATGAGTGGATGATGGATGGATGGATGATGGATGGATGAGTGGATGATGGATGGATGGGTGGATGGATGGATGGATGAGTGGATGATGGATGGATGGGTGGATGGATGGATGGATGGATGGATGGATGGATGGATGGATGGATGGACGTGTGGTTGATGGATATATGGGTGGATGAGTGGATGAGGGATGGATGGATGTGTGGATGATGGATGGATGGTTGGATGAGTGGATGATGGATAGATGGGTGGATGGATGGATGGATGTGTGGATAATGGATGGATGGGTGGATGTGTGGATGATGGATGGATGGACGTGTGGATGATGAATGGATGATGGATGGATGGATGGTTGGATGAGTGGATGATGGATAGATGGGTGGATGGATGGATGAATGTGTGGATAATGGATGGATGGGTGGATGGGTGGATGGATGGATGATGGATGGATGGATGGATGATGGATGGATGGATGGATGATGGATGGATGGATGGATGTGTGATGATGGATGGATGGCCGTGTGGGTGATGGATGGATGTGTGGATGATGGATGGATGGACGTGTGGATGATGGATGGATGATGGATGGATGGACGTGTGGTTGATGGATATATGGGTGGATGAGTGGATGATGGATGGATGGATGTGTGGATGATGGATGGATGGTTGGATGAGTGGATGATGGATAGATGGGTGGATGGATGGATGGATGGATGTGTGGTAATGGATGGATGGGTGGATGTGTGGATGATGGATGGATGGACGTGTGGTTGATGGATGGATGGTTGGATGAGTGGATGATGAATGGATGGGTGGATGGATGGATGGATGTGTGGATAATGGATGGATGGGTGGATGTGTGGATGATGGATGGATGGGTGGATGTGTGGATGATGGATGGATGGGTGGATGGATGGATGGATGGGTGGATGGATGGATGGATGATGGATGGATGGGTGGATGAGTGGATGATGGATGGATGTTTGGATGATGGATGGATGGACGTGTGGATGATGGATGGATGGATGGATGTGTGGATGAGCGGATGATGGATGGATGGATGAGCAGATGATGGATGGATGGATGCATGTGTGGATGATGGGTGGATGGGTGAATGAGAGGATGATGAATGGATGGATGCATGTGTGGATGATGGGTGGGTGGATGGACGTGTGGATGATGGATGGATGGATGGATGAACGTGTGGATGATGGATGGACGTGTGGGTAATGGATGGATGGATGGACGGACGGATGGACGGATGGATGGATGTGTGGATGAGCATATGATGGGTGGATGGATGGATGTGTGGATGATGGATGGATGGATGGACGTGTGGATGATGGATGGATGGATGTGTGGATGAGCGGATGATGGATGGATGGATGGATATGTGGATGATGGATGGATGGGTGGATGTGTGGATGATGGATGTGTGGATGATGGATGGATGGATGGATGAGCGGATAATGGATGGATGAGTGGATGATGGATGGATGGGTGGATGTGTGGATGATGAATGGATGGATGGATGAGCGGACAATGGATGGATGGATGAGTAGATGATGGATGGGTGGGTGGATGGACGTGTGGATGATGGATGGATGGATGTGTGGATGATGGATGGATATGTGGATAACGGATGGATGGATGGATGTGTGGATGATGGACAACAGGTAGATGATGGGTGAACAACTGAATGGGTGGGATATCACTCTTCCAGGGCTGCTGAAACAAATTACCACCCAGCAGGTAGCTTTGAATAACAGAAATTTATTTTACCACCATTATGGAGACTAAAAGTCTAAATTCAGGATGTGAACCAGGCTATGCTCTCTCTAAAACCTCTAGAGGAGGATCCTTCCTTGTCAGTTTCAGCTTCTGGTGGCCCCCAGCATTCCTTGGCTTGGATGCATCACTCCAGTCTCTGCCTCTGCTGTCACATAACATTCTCTTCCCTGTGTGTTTATCTGGCTATGTCTCTTCTCCTCTTATTATAAGGACACCAGTCATACGGGATTATGGTCCAGCCTACTCCCCTGTGATCTCATGGTTACTTAACTAATTACATCTCCAAAGACCTGGTTTCCAAACAAGGTCAAGTCACAGCTACTGAGTCAGGACTTCAACATGTCTTGTGGAGGAACACAGTTCAACCTGTAACAGAAGGATAGATGGGTAAGTGGATGTGTAGGTGGATTGTGCATGGGAGGGTGAGTAGATGGCTAGAGATGAGTGGATAGATAGAAGAGTGATCAGGTAAAAAGAGGGAAAAGGTGGGAGACTGGTTAGAAGGATGGATGGGTTGAGGTGAATGGATGGGGAGGCAGATGAGTGGATGGATGGATGGACGGAGGATGGACGGCAGGTGGATGGATGGATGGATGGACGGACGGGCGGACGGACGGACGGACGGACGGACGGACGGACGGATGGATGGATGGATGGACAGTGATGGATGGAGATGGATGGAGAGAGGATGGTGGATGGATGAATGGATGGATGGACAAATGGATGGGTGGATGGATGGATGGATGGATGGACGGACGGACGGACGGACGGACGGACGGATGGATGGATGGATGGATGGATGGACAGTGATGGATGGAGATGGATGGAGAGAGGATGGTGGATGGATGAATGGATGGATGGACAAATGGATGGGTGGATGGATGGATGGATGGAGGATGGATGGCAGGTGGATGGATGGATGAATGGATGGATAGATGGATGGAGCATGGATGGATGGATGGATGGATGGATGGATGGATGAATACTGGTGAAGAAACAGATGCAGTGGTTGATGATGGGGTTGCTGAAGGCCAGAAACACACGCTGGGAGTTAAGCTCCGTGTCTTTCACACATACAAAAAAAAAAAAGCCTAGCTCATAGCAACCCTATAGGACAGAGTAGAAGGGCCCCATAGGGTTTCCTGAGAGCATGTGGTGGATTCGAACTGCCAGCCTTTTGGTTAGCAGCTGAACTCTTAACTACTGCACCACCAGGGCTCTTCTTTCGCACATGGAAGGTTGCAAAATGCAGTGTTTTTGAATTCTTTGTATTAAATAACCTGTAGTTGGCCTGGAGTATGAAAGTTAGAGCTGGCAGGATCCTTGTGGGTCACCTGCTCTTCCCTCACTTGAAAAGTGGTATAGCTGGGGTGAGCGGGCAGGTGGTCCAGTATAAAGCCAGGGCACAGGGCTACCACCCTCCCTGCAGGTGTTCCTTCTGCTACAGCAACATTTTCTCCAGTGTGTGACCCCAGGCTCCAGACCTACAAGGGCCCCGGGAAGGGCAGGGTCCCTGCCTGTCAAGTCATGTGCCCCCAGTCCACGTATGCACCAAGTGCAAAGGCCCTGAGAAGTCCTGCAGCAGGCTCTTATTTGCCTGGTGAGTGTCCCCTAACTAGCTGGCTCTCAGCACCCATACTCAGCCCCACAGGGTCCTCTTCTGGACCTGTGTCAGCAGAGCAGACCAGACTGCCCAGTGCAGGGTACAGTGTGTAAAGAGACATGCCGCACACTCCCTCAGACCCCAACCTGAAACCTGACCCCTGCCAGGACCTTCAGGTGTGCCTTGCTTTACTCTCACCAAGCTTCTCCATGTGGTGATCTCTACTAGCTTATTTTACAGCCAAGGATACTGAGGCCCAGAGAACTCCGACAAGCCCAGGATTCCCCAGTGCATCACTGCAGTTTAGGCTGTACCTGGCTCATGCTGACCCCTGGCCCCGGATACACAGAGAGCCCAGGCAAGTGGGAGGGAGGCTCAGGACCCAGGTCTGACCCCTCCCTGGGGTCCTTGCCCACGTGCAGTCCTGGTCCCTTTAAGAGCCTCGTCCCCTCCCTCACCCCTGCACCAGTTTCCTAGGAGAGGGCAGTGAGGGGGAAGGCCGGCCGAGGAGGGCAAACGGAAGGGAGACTTGGCAAGATCCCCAGGTTGCTGTCAGCAGGCCGGTTCCCAGCCTGATTTCCCCACACTGGCTGGCCTTCCTAATGGGGGAAAGCGGGGGGGGGGCGGGGGGCGGGGGGTACGGGGAGGGGGAAGACACCATGGGAAAGGGGGATGAGAGGAGGGGGTAGGGGCCAGCCCCACACAGAAGCCTCTTTGGTGCCTGTAAGGGCCTGGGACCTCACACCAGTGAGTCAGCGAGTGGGAAGGAGGGCCCAGGAGTTCCTGTGGTCATTCTGCTCCCCAGCCTTTCTGGGGGCTGGGAGCTGGGAGCTGGGAAAGGGGAGGAGGCCAGCCCCCCCCAGTTTGTGTCCCTCATCCTATCTTCTGCCCGCCTCCCCCACCCCAGCTTCTGCCCTCTTCCCCTACCCCAGCTTCTCCCCTCCTCCCCCACGCCAGCTTCTCCCCTCCTCCCCACAGCCCTGGACTCAGCCCCCTGTGGACCCCCTCCTGGCCTTCTGTTCCCTTACCCTAAAAGTGGCTTCCAAGGCCAGGCCTGCTGGCCGCCCACAGGCTGTGGGGCTGGAGGGAGCCTTCAGGTGGCGAGGTCAGGGTGGTCTGAGTGTGAGTGGCCATGAATGTCTCCCTGCCCCTTCTGGGCCCCACCCCTCCCCAGACCTACCCCCCAGTGCTGGGCCCCACCTGCTTGCAGTCCCTAGCACCTGGCTGGTCAGTGTAGACCACATGTCCTCTTCCAGGGGCCTCCCATCTTACCTGCTTCCCCAGGCTCTGATACCAACTTGAGCGACCCTGGTCCCTGTCTGCCCCTCAGCGGAACCCCAGCCCCCTGAGGGAGGACCGGGTGTTGTCAGCTTAGTCCAGGACCAGAAGCTGTTTGTTTAGAGAATGAGCAAAAGCCATTTGAAGGTGGCCCATCCTGGGAGGGCCACTGACCCTCTGGGTACTGGACTCCTTCATTCACCCACTCGGCTCACTCATTCATTCCCTGAGCATACCTTTTCTGTCTGACCAGGGCAACAGGGCCTGCCCTCAGGGGCCTCCCACACCTACCATCCAGAAACTCCCACCCCACCCAGCAGGACCCCCACCAGGGACACCTCACCCTGGTGAGCCTACTCTCTGTATGGGGTTAGAGAGGGCCAGGACAGCGTGCTGGGGGCTCAGAATCTGCCCGCGTGTCACAGATTCACCCACGCTGGGGTGCAGGCTTGGGCCCACGTGTCCTGAGGGCGGGGCTCTGCAGGATTCTATGGCTGGGTCAGTGGGACCGGGCAGCCCCTTCCTCCAGCTCAGGGATTCTGGCTCTGGCCATGCTGGGTGTCCTGCCTGTACAGGGGACAGGATGAGTGCCCCCCACTACAGGGCCATGTCATCAGTAGAGACAGTGTCTGCCCTCTTCCCAGTCCTGGAGGTACTGCCAGCCACACCAGGCAATGCCATGGCCACTGCAGATAGTGGCCTAGTGCTGGGGGGCGTGCTGGTGCAGGTGGGGGCGTGACAGACATTAGTGTTGGGGACAGCGTGCCCGTGCAGTATGGGGCTGGGCCTGTGACAAGGAGCCTCGGGCGGCTGTGTGGAGCTGTCCTGTACCTGCTCTGTGCCATCCTACCCCTCTCCTGTAGCTGTCTGACCTGTTCTGCAGCATCACACTTTGGCCTGCAGGTGTGTGTTGCGGGTCCCTGTGAGTGTGGGTCTCTGCCTGCAGGTGGGGCTGCAAGGCCTAGGGTGAGTGCTGTCTCCATGGAGACATGTGGGTGGGGGATTCGGGGATCCCTGATCTCACCAGGTGGAGGTGGGGCGAGGCGGCTTGGGTAGGGGAGGTTAGGCCTCCACGTCTCCCCTCGGCATGGTCAGAGGGTTGGAGGCTTGGCAGGAGGCGGTGTCAGCACTGCCTGGCTTGGGGCTGTGGGTACAGCCACTGGGAGGCTCCCCCCCACAGCAGCTTATTACTGTTTATTGTCACTGTCCCATCCGCCAGCACTTTACCACTCACCCTGCAACCACTCCCACTGTCAGCACTCCCACTACCTCTCTGCCCAACCCTACCCGAAGTAGCCCCCACTGGCCACGAGGGATGAGCAGGAATCCATAGCCAGGAGGGGAGTAGAGACCCCACCCCCAGGCCCAAAGCCCAGCATGCATGAAGGCCCAGAGTAGAGGGGGCTTGGGGGGCAGGGGACAAGTGGTTCATCGAGAGTCTGAGTCAGGAGGCAGAGAGCCAGAGGGCTGAAGGGGCGGGCACTCAGGCCTGGGGGCCTCGTCTACTCCCCTTGCCCAAACCCCCACTCATTTCTAGGACTAGAAAGGGATGAGCTCCCAGGCCTTGGGGATGACTAGGCAGAGGCAGAACTGGAGTGGGATGTGGAAGAAGAGAGCTGATGCTGCCTGGGTACCTGCCCTGTGCCAGGCCCTTCTGTCGAGTGCTTACCCTGTGCCCTGCCCCTGTCCTGTCCAGACTGGCCCAGCCCTGACAAGAGGCCTGAAGGTCAGGGTGGTGGCGATGCTTGCCAGGGTTAGACCTGGCTGAAGTGACCTTGCAGTGCCCTTCTGGAAGGAGATAATGGTGGTGTTGATGGTAGTGGTGGTGGTGGTAGTGATGGTGGTGATGTTGATGGTGGTGGTGGTGATGTAGTGTTGATGATGCTGATGGTAATGGTGGTGGTGGTTGCGATGGTGATCATGTTGATGACATTAATGATGTTGATGATATGGGTGATGGTGTTGGTGGTGGTGGCAATGTTGATGGTGGTGCCGGTGGTGGTGATGGTGGTGTTGATGGTGGTGGTGGTGGTATTCATGGCATTCATGGTGATATTGATGATGAAGGTGGTATCGGTGTTGACGATGTTGATGGTGCCGGTGGTGGTGATGGTGTTGTTGATGGTGGTGGCAATATTGATGGTGGTGGTGGTGTTCATGGCATTCATGGTGACATTGATGATGAAGGTCGTATCGGTGTTGGTGATGTCGATGGTGATGGTGGTGGTGATGGTGGTGATGATGGTGATGGTGATGATGGTAATGCTGCTGATGGTGGTGGTGGCAATCATGTTGATGATGTTAATGATGTTGATAATATGAGTGGTGGTGTTGATGGTGGCGGTGGTGATGGCAGTGGTGGTGGTGATAATGGTGCTGGTGTTGGTGGTATTGATAATGATGGTGGTGGTGTTGATAATGGTGGCGGTGGTGGTGGTGATGTTGATGGCAGTGGTAGTGTTGATGGCAGGGTGGTGTTGATGGTAGTGATGGTGATGCTGATGATGGTGGCGGTGGTGTTAATGGTGGTGGTGCTGATGGTAGTATTGATAATGACGGTGGTGGTGGTGATGTTGATGGCAGTGGTGGTGTTGGTGGCGGTGGTATTGATGGTGATGATGGTGGTGGTGATGGTAATGTTGATGATGGTGGTAGTGGTGGTAATGATGGTGGTGGTGATGATGGTAATGTTGATGATCATAGCGGTGGTGGTGGTGATGTTGATGACGGTGGTGGTGGTGCTGGTGGTGGCGATGGTAATGATGATGGTGGTATTGATGGTGGTATTGATGATGGTGGTGATTGTTATGGATTGAATTGTGTCCCCCCCAAAATGTGTGTCAAGTTGGCTAGGCCATGATTCCCAGTATTGTGTGATTTTGTCCTCTGGTGTGATTTTCCTATGTGTTGTAAATTCTACCTCTATGATGTTAATGAGGCAGGATTAGAGGCAGTTATGTTAATGAGGCAGGACTCAATCTACAAGATTAGACTGTATCCTGAGTCAATCTCTTTTGAGATGTAAAACAGAGAAGTGAGCAGAGAGACAGAGGGATCTTATACCACAAAGGAAGCAGTGCCAGGAGCAGAGTGAGTGTGTCCTTTGGACCCGAAGCTCCTGGACTGAGAAGCTCCTAGTCCAGGGCAAGCTTGATGACAAGGATCTTCCCCAACAACTGACAGAGAAAGAAAGCCTTCTCCTAGACCTGACACCTGATTTGGACTTCTAGCCTCCTAAGCTGTGAGAGAATAAATTTCTTTTTGTTAAAGCCATCCACCTGTGGTATTTCTGTCATGGCAGCACTAGGTAACTGGTGGTGGTGATCATGTTGGTGATGTTCATGATGTTGGTGGTATGGGTGGCGGTGTCATGATGGTGTTGATGATGGTGGTAATGCTGGCGGTGGCAATGATGTTATAGGTGTTGGTGGTAGTGACGGCTTCAATGATAGTTATGAGGACGGAAGCTGTGGTGACAGTTAAGGTGGTGTTGGTGATAGGCTCATCTCTTAGGGGAATTTGCAGCCCACCCCTCACCCTAGGGAACCAGGGCCCACCCCCTTGGCACATGAAGGAGCCAAAGAGCACAGACACGACCAGACGCCAGCCAGGGTGGGTGGGAGAATCGTATCGGAGAGCAGAGGGAAGGGTGCCTGAGTCCTCACATTCTGGTGGGGTTTTGGGGAAGTCAGACTGGGCTGGCCTTGAAGGGTGGTGGTGAGGATTTGGACTTGCTGAAGCCAGGGGAGTTCACTTGAGAGGGCTGGAGGTGCCCACAGGGTGGGCACAGGGCAGGCCAACAAGGTGCTTGCTGATGAGTAACCATGCCAACCCTTCACCCTCCAGTGGGTGCCAGTGGCTGGAGGGTGAGGGGTAGGGAAAAGGCAAGCAGTCGGCCCCCCAACTGGCAGGGGCAGGTGACAGGCCATGGGCCCTCCGGGGCAGGGGGGAGTCTTCCTGGGAGGTGTTAGCAGGTGGAGTGGGGCCTGGAGAACCCCAGATTCTACCCTTGACGGCCGCCTTGCAGGATGGGGAGCCCAGCACCCTGCCCTCTCCAGGAGCCGCGGTCTGCCTGGCAGGCTGCACTGGGCCCTTGTGCCCCTTGCCCAGGTGGGTGGGGAGTCAGACGAAGAGCCGCCTGGCCCTGGGGAGGGCCAGGTTTCCAGCTGGGGTCTGCCCTGCACGGGAAGCCCTGACTCAGGGCACAGTGGCGCCGACAGGAACAAGGAGATAGGCATCTTGGCTCGGTGGGGAACATGAGCTGCCCCAATGCCCTGGCCCATCAGTGCTGGGGGAGGCTCCCAGGGTGGCCCCACAGGCAGGACACAGGCCCAAGGAGGCAGGTCTAACCTGGCAGCTGGAACTCAACAAGACTCAGGCCAGGCAGGTGTCTGAATCCCAGGTTCCACGGGTCACCAAAACCAAGGTCCTCACAGGGCCAGAGGCACTGTACCCCGGGCTGGGAGGGGTGACCCGATGGGGGAAGCAGACACGGGCCTGCCCTTTGGGGTTCAGAGTGGCCACTCGGAGGGCCAGCAGAGACAAGGAAGCTCTGTGGGTGAGATGGGGGGGTACATGGAGAGGGCCAGGGGGACTTCCCAGAGGAGGCAGTCGTTAAGGGGAGCCCTGAAGGACGAGGCTGAATCAGCCAGGGAGCAGGAGGACATCAGGTTAGAAGGACTGGCTAGGACCGGGCGCAGAGGCAGGAGAGCGTGTGTATCGTGGTCACCAGTGTTCTGTCTGGGCCAGTGTTTGCAGGACACCAGGCAGTGTTCACAGGAGGGTGGTGGGAAGCCCAGTAATCTGGGCAGGCTCCCTGGAAGAGGCTGTGCTCTACAGCTAAGAAGCTGGTAGGTGCTGTGGGAGGTGGGCACTTCCAGTGGGGTGGAGCTGTAAGCAAATGCAGGGAGGCTGGTTAAGCGGGGCTTGCACCTGAAATGGTGATGGGGCAGGGATTGGAGGCAGGAAAGAAGGATCTTGAAGGCCAGGCAGAGACATTTTGAAGGGCTCCCCAAAGCCCACTCCCTGCCCAGCATCCGAAGTCCTCCATTGTGCCCACTTGAGGCTTTTCTTTCTGCAGTGTGGGAAGAATTCTTGTGAGTCATTCACACTTGAGTATGAATTAGTCCATCATCTCCCAGGGGACCCTGACAGCACACAGTTTCATAATAGCAACTGCCTCCTGGGCCCGCAGGCCTCATGAATGCAGAGGAGGCCTGGCTCAGTGAGGGCACATGGCGGGCACCCTCTGTGCTACTGCCTCTTTTGAGCCTAGGCCTCAGTGTCTCCATGAACAGCATACAGGGTGAAGGTTGGTCCCCATTACCCAGGGCAGGCAGCTTGAGCTCAAGGGAAAGGCAGGGCCAGACCTTGACCCAGTGTGGAGTCAGGCGTGGATGAGCTCAGATGTTGAGCAGAAAGGACAGGAAATTGTCCCTTGGGTTTGGTGACACAGAGGTCATTGGTGACCTTAGCAGAAGTGGAGTGGCTGGAGTCCCTGTGGTGGGGGTGACTGATGACCTGCAGAGGGTGAGGAGTGGCTGGACCTGTTGGAGAGCCCCTGTCTGATAGGGGAGGCACAGCCCTGCCCTGGGAGCCCCTGTCTGATGGAGGAGTCCTGCCCTGGGAGCCCCTGCCTGATGGGGGAGGCACAGCCCTGCCCTGGGAGCCCCTGTCTGGTGGCAGAGGCACAGCCCTGCCCTGGGACCCCCTGTCTGATGGAGAAGCTCTGCCCTGGGAGCCCAGTGCGTGCTCAGGCAGGGAGGGCTCCTGCTCCAGCCCTGGCCCCTCTGCCCTTTTGAGTTCTGGGAGGAGTCACTGCCCCAAATCCTTGCAGGAGCAGGTGTCACTGACCCAGATTCCTCAGGCATGGGACCAAGTGGGGGGCCTGGCTCCATGGCCCAGATAGTCCAAGTTTCTGTAGCTTAGATGAGAGGTGGCAAATGGTCTCCCACGTGTGGCAGCAGCACCGTGTGCAAGAACTGTGTGCAAGGGAATGGCCTGCCCATGTTGCCGAGATGGGAGCAGGTGCAGCATCCTGCAGCAGGAAGGGTTTCAGTTAGCCTTGGGGAAGAACTTCCAACCTTGTGACTCAGGGCCTGAGTATACGAGGATGCTCTCTGCAGGTCTTGTTTATAGGAAGAGGGCTGGTGGTTCCCTGAGCTTCCCCAGGCAAGGTACGCCTGAAATGCAAACAGAGGCCTGGGTCAGGGCCACTCGTTCACCTGCTCTGCTAAAGACCAGGCTTGGCCAAGGTCAAGTGCACCTGGGCAAGCCTCTGCCGATCAAGTTCTTCCCCTGGCTTGGGATGGGGTTCAAGGCATGCCACCTGTCTTCTCTGGGCCTCTAGCTGGTCTTCGAAGGTCACTTGCAGGTCTGGTATTCAGTCTAGTGGTTCAGCTGCTGTAGGCCTGGAGAGGAGGGGTATACAGGAAGTTCTGGTCCTCCTGCTGTCTTGCTGTGTGGCTCTGGACAATCGCACTACCTCTCTGATTCTTAGTTTATTTACAAGATAGACCAGAAGCTTAGCTTAAAGGTTAAAAGACCAAGTGCACAGAAAGGCCTGAGCACACCACGGAAGCGGCTGTTAGTGAGGAGCAGGGGAGAGGGGAGAGGGACCCTGTGCCAGGAGGACGCTGGCGTGGGGTCAGGTTCGAGCTCTGGGTGAGGTCTGGTGGATGTCTTACCAGCAACTACCACCTTCTAGGCCACCAGCCCGAGCAGCTGGTTTTGTGGACCAGGAAGGGATCTCCCTGTGCCCCCCACAGCATGGAGAGGCCTAAGGTGGCAAGAACAGACCCTGGACTGGCCCCTCAGCAGAGTGGGCAGAGGCCCTTTGCCCTGGCACGCCTCCAGGAGATAAGCTAATTAGTGGCCACGGCAGGGCCAGGCCCCTTCAACTCGGCTGGCGTGCTCCCAGGAGGGGCGGGCAGCAGTTGGCCTGGCGCCCTGTGGACTGGCCAGTGGGCCTGGGAACATGCCAGAATGCTGGCCCCAGCCAGCCTGGCTCCCCCACCTCAGGCCTCAGGAGTGATGCCCCCCGCCACCCTGCATCCTCCCGGCAACCTTTGGGCTGGCAAGAGACCTCGTTTCCGGGTCCCACACTTGGAAGAGGAGGCCGGGACTGGAGGCAGAGCGGGATTTGACCAGGGCTGGCGGGGCACTCCACCCCCCCCCGGAGAGAAGCCTCATGCAGACACCTCCTTGGATGCGCTGCATATCGGTTTCCTCTCCCTGGGCTGCCCTGGCCATTTTGGTGTCTGGTGGCTTGCTAGTACGGGGCACAGCCACCCACTCACCCCTTCCCGGCATGAGGTTGGCACCCCCAGGGCATGGTGGGGGCGGCACCAGCGGAGCTAGAGATGAAGCTGGGCTCCACCACATACACCCTCACGCCCCAGGGCCTCTGTGCCTGGCCTGCCCCCTGGTCGTGGGCACCAGGCTTCTCCCCTGTAAGGGTGCTGGGGAAAGAAAGGAGGTGGGGGGCATGCCTGGTACAGGAGACTGACGCTTGATAATGCAGACCCCCTCCTTGCCCCTCCCTGGGCTTGTGTGCCCACAAGTGGCAGGCCGGGAGAGCGGGAGCCACTTGGTGCAGCCCAGGCCCTGGCCTCATTCCAGTAGCTGGATCAATGCTGTCAGCTGCCCCCTGGGGACGAGTGCCTCAGACCTGGCCCGGCTCTGCTGCCTATGTGATCCAGCACTGCCCTGAGTCCCAGCTCCCTCCTGTGACTGGTTAAGCCTGGAGGCTCTGGGGGAGGCAGAGAGGCTCAGATGGGCCAAGGTACAAGGAATAAAAGAGGCTGAAGCTCTGGGGCTCTTCTGTAGCTCCTGCCTACTTCTGTATTCCTTTTTTTATGGAGAATGAGCTTCAGGGCCTCTAACGCTGGCCTCCTTGGGCTCAGGGCACAATGCTGGGACAAGATGGCTCCCCTCACCTGCACCTCACAGGTGAACTGACAGGCCCAGAGAGGGAAGGGGAGTGCCCTGCAGAGCCTAAGGACTCCTAGGCTGTCCTCCTGCTCTGCCTCTGTGACTTTGGGCATTTCTTGCCCCCCTCAGGCCTCAATTTTCCTCCTCTGAAAAATGAAGGGAGACTGAGGAGGGAAGAACCAACAGGGATTCTGGAGGCCGGGGGGCGGGGTGGGGGGGGAAGCTTGGAAAGTTCTGCAGTGTCATTGGTTGCTAAGAAGGAGGAGGTTGTATAACACCCCACATTCAGTAGCGATGACTTCGGGGCTCTCAGATACTGAGATCTGGGGCGCTGGGTGCGTCAGCCTAGTTTCTCTTCTGAATACCACCCCCCCTTTAGAGAGAAGGAAGCTGAAGGGTGTGGCAGGTAGCTTCCCAAGGTCACACACTCAGAAGGTGCAAGGTGCCAGAACCCAGGTGTCTATCAGAGGTTGTGTGGGTGGGCTGGGAAGAGCACTGCATAGGGAGTCAGCTCAGCCCCCACCCCACCACACACAGGGGCCTCGGAGTTCCATGGCGGGGGGAGGGAGGGGGTAAACCTGCCCTAGGCTGGGAATGATTGAGACTGTAGTATGAAGGCTTAAGGCTAGACTCCTGGAGGACCCTCACTGCAGAGAAGGTGGGAGGAGGTGGAGTCAAAGCCGCTGGGGAGCGGCGTGGTCGTATTCCACCCCCTGTCCCGAGTGAGTTTCAAACTCTCTCTCTACACACACCACAAGCAGGGCGCGAGCTTGTCTCTTTGAGCGGCCTGAAGCCCGTCCACCGGCGCAGACGGGCAGACCCAGGGCCCTTGGGGCAGGACTTGGAGACTGGGCGCCTCCGATGCAAGAGAGTGGGTCCGTGAGGGCTGGAGATTCCAAGTGTCTGGGCAGGGGGCTGCCTTGCAGGGTGGGCGGGTGTGGACCACGAGCCCGAGGAGCAGGGGGAGGCCGGTTAGCCTGCAGTGAATGCCCGGTAGGCCAGAACCTAACAAGCCCTGGACTTAAATGAAAGTGGGCGCAACCGGGGCCTCTAGACAGCAGGACGGGCCTAGCGCAGACCCGCGGTGGAACTTTCTGGCTGCTGGCAGAGAACAGCCTGAGCTGGCCGCCTCCAGGGAAGGCTGTTTCTGTCCCAGGAGATGCGCTGGCGGAGACGGGGAGACACAGCCTGGGGGCGGAGTGGGGGATGGGCCGTCCCAAGGTCACCAGCGCCCGCGCCCCGGTGGTGGGGGCAGGAGAGAGCAGAGCGGCCCCTCACCCCGCTGCGGCGGCACCCCGGCCGCCGCGCCGCACCGGGCCCGCACCCTCCCGGCTCGTGTGCACCCACGCGCCCGCGCTCGGGGCCGCCCCGCCCCCGCCCTCGGCTCCGGGGGGAGTGGGGGGCGATGGGGGCGGGGCCCGGCTCCGGGCCGCGCGCCCCGCCCCCCGCTCCCTCCCGCCCGCGCGCCCGCCAGTCGCTCTCCGGTGGCTGCTCCGGCGGCGCGGCCGGGCGCGGAGGCGCGCGACTCGGGCGGCGATGGGGGCGCCAGGGCCGGACGGGGGCCGAGGTGCGGCGCGCAGGGGCCGGGCCGGGGGGCGGCGAGGGGCCGGCTCGCGTCTCCAGCGCCGCCGCCGCCACTCACGCTGCCGCTTGTCCCCGCGCCCTGTCTCTCCGCCCCGCCCCTCCCAGCCCCTCCCCCTCCGCCCCCCCGCAGCTCGGGCCCTGGTCGTGGCGCGGCTGCCGCACGGTGCCCCTCGACGCCCTCCGGACGCGCTGCCTCTGTGACCGGCTCTCCACCTTCGCCATCTTAGCCCAGCTCAGCGCCGACGCGGTGAGACCCCGCTCGGGTGGACGCGACAAGGGCCCGCCCGTCGGGAGGGCGCAAGGTCGGGCGGGCGGCGGGGGCGGCGGGACGGTGGCCCGAGGCTGGCCGGTGCGCGGAGGGGGCCTGGCTGCGGGGAGAACCCATCCTTCTTTGGAGGGGTCCGTGCGCCCAGCAGCTGCCCATGGCCGGTGGCAGTGGCTGGACCCCCTGGAAAGGGTGGGTGGGAGCTGGCGAAGCAATGCGGAGTTGGGAGACAGGCCCGGGACCCCGCAGAGTGACTGTCAGGTGAATCCCAGGCGCCCCCAGAGAGCCCCACTTTCCTCGGATCTGCAGCCTGGGCCCTTGGAGAGATCTGATCCTCTTTGGGGAGGCTAGGCCCTGAAGCCCTGGGGCCGGGGGACAGCATGTAGGGCCGCCATCCCATCACCTGCTCAACGGCCCTTCGCGGCATGGAAGAGCTGGCCACCTTCCTAAGAGTTCTTCCTCACCCATCCCAAGTGGAGCCTGGTCCAGGGATGGGGTCCCATCCCCAGGTAGGGGCCTCGGAGTGGCAGAGGCTGCTGGGCCTGGTCCAGGTCAGCCACCCTCCCCGGGAAGGCCCCAGCATCTCAGGGGCCTCCTTTTTGTTCATGCGATTCTTGTGGGGGCTGCCAGTTTCCATGGTGACGGCATCAAGGGCCAGCTCACTGCCTGGGGCCCTGGGTGCTGGGCTCAGCCCACTGGGGCTGTGGGCCCCCTTGCCCAGGGCTGAGCTGCCCCCAGCAACCACAGGAAGGCCTGGTCCCTGTGCTGGGCAGGCCTTCACTGGCCTGCGGAGGAGGGAAGGGGCAGGGGTCTTCACTCACTGAGCCCCTCAGCCCAGAGCTGGTGTGGAGTCCACACTGGCAGCAGGTGGGGAGGGCACACTGGGGGGTCGTGGCCACCAGAGTCACAACCACACTGCCCTGGGGGTGTGAGGTGCTTGGCCCTTGTTCCAGGGGGTGGTGCGCAGAAGGCCACTCCAGGCATCTCTAAGGACACTCCCCCTGCACCCTCACCGAGAGGACAGGTCCTGGCCACCCCCCACCTGGCTAAGCCCCAGGAGGCCTGGCGTGGACCATGTGTTCAGCCAGGGGCCCTTGGGTGGGTGAGGGGCTGCCGCTCGGGACTCTCTAAAGCTGAGGGGCTTGGGTGCTGAGAGGGCCTCTCAGGGAATATCAGGTACCCTGAGAAGTGCCTCAGGATGAGGAAACTGAGGCTGTTCCACCAGGAAGAGGCAGACAGAGTACAGCCTCTGCTGCCTCTGCGTCCGGTAAAGGGCTTGAGGCTTTGCGTAGCTGGGGGAGTTGGGGCGCCCCACGCCAGCCTGACCTATCTGTGTCAGCGTTCTCAAAGGCAGGACAAGGCAGCTGAGGCCAAGAAAACGGGCTCACCGTGGCCACAGGGCCACCCGCTAGTGGTGAAACGGAGGGTAGGCCTGGCTCTCTGAACCTTGGCTTCCCTGTCTGTAAGTCTGTAAAAGAGGGTGGTACTTAGCCCTCCCTTCCCCCGTGGCCCCCTCAACGGGGATGGGCTCAGAGCTGGGAGCAGGGATCACCCAGCCCTCAGGGCCCCATGGCCCTCCTCTCCTTTCCTCCTGTCCCTGCCAGCTCCAGCCCCTGTGAGGGGTACCCAGGTGACCCGAGACGCAGAGCAGTTGGGGATGGAGAGGAAAGGGGAGCCACCGAGCACTGACTGCTCATCCATCCCGGTGTGCTGACCCGTCTGAGTGTGGGTGCATAACAGATGGATTCTCAGACAGGCCTGGGGCATCCAGGTTGGAAGGAGAAGCTTGCAGGGGAGGCTCGGGAGCACACAGCAGCCCTCCTCCCTGTTGGGGGTGATTTGCAGAGAAGTCCTCAGGGAGGCGATCTGGAGGGGGCTCTGAGGGGTGAGTAGGAGTTCAGCAGCCAAGCCCTGTGGGGAGGAGTGACACTTATTGCAAGGCGGGCTAGGAGGAGAAGCTGCCAGGAGGTGAGGGCAAGTGGCTGTTGAGGGCCTGGAGAACAGGAAGAAGTGGGGCGCAGGGGCTGCTGGCCGGGCTGGAACTAGGGGCAGAGCTTGATGTTCATCCTGAGGGCAGTGGGGGGCCGTGGTGGAGACTGGAGTGAGGGGTGGCCAGGGGTGAGTGGAGATGGCGTTCTGGAGAGGTCCCAGCAGGTGCGAAGGCAGACCAGGCAGGGAGGAGGCCAGAGGTGAGCAGGGCCTGGCACAAGGAGACCTGGGTGCTGCCTGCCTTGGCCATGTGGGGGCTGGACGGGCGCAGTGGGGTATGACGCAGGCCGGAGCAGCCTGTGGGAGGCGGCTGCGGGGCACCTCAGGGTAGACGGGTGCAGTGGGGGTGTGACGCAGGCCGGAGCAGCCTGTGGGAGGCGGCTGCGGGGCAGCTCAGGGTATGAAGTGGACCTCCAGGACGTGGGTCCAGAGTATGAAGTGGACCTCCAGGACGTGGGTCCAGAGTATGAAGTGGACCTCCAGGACGTGGGTCCAGAGTATGAAGTGGACCTCCAGGACGTGGGTCCAGAGTATGAAGTGGACCTCCAGGACGTGGGTCCAGACAAGGGCCTGAACTGGCAGTTGCCGTGCAGAGCTTTGGAGGATGAAATCTGGGCGGGAGGCACGGAGTGAGGGAAACGAGACCCAGACAGCCCCTCAGGAGCTGGCCACGGCGCCAGGCACGTGGGGTGTAGATCCACTGTGCTGCTGCCTGGCCCACGGCCTCAGGAAGGTTAGGTAATGCTCTGAGTCACACCTGTTTTGGAGCTGTGCTGGGGCCTGAACTAGGTGATGTATTTACAGCCTCGCCGTCTTGTAGTAAACAGCCTGCAGAGAACAGTTGTTATTGTTTCTGTGCTTGGTGAAATCGCTCCTAGCCTGACGGGGTCAGGACTCAGTGAGTGATGGATCAGGGCTCAGCAGGTGGCCAGGATCAGGGCTTAGCAGGTGACCAGGAGCAGGGCTTAGCCCAGGATCAGGGCTCAGCTTGTCACCAGGATCAGGACTCATTGTATGACCAGGATCAGTCAGGCCTCAGCAGGTGACCACGGTCAGAGCTCAGCTTGTCACCAGGATCAGGACTTATTGTGTGACCAGGGTCAGGGCTCAGAGAATTATTGGGATCAAGGATCAGTGTGTAGCCTAGGCCAGGGCTCAGTGTGTGACCAGGGTCAGGGCTCAGTGTGTGATCAGGGTCAGGGGCCAGAGTAAGACAGGAATCAGACTCAGCATGTAGCAGGATCAGGGCTCAACCTGTGACCAAGGTCAAGGCTCAGTGTTACTGGGATCAGGGATCAGTATGTGACTTAGGTTGGTGCTCAGTGTGTGACCAGGGTGAGGATCAGAGTGACCATGGTCAGGACTCAGTATGATCAAGGTCAGGGGCTAGGGTGTACCAGGGTCAAAGCTTAGAGTGCTGCTGGAATCAGGGATAAGTGTGTGACCTGGGTCAGGGCTCAGCATGCGACTAGGGTCAAGGCTCAGAGAGTGGGATCAGGGATCAGTATCTGACCTGGGTTGGGGATCAGAGTGTGACATGGGTCAGGGCTTGGCATGTGACCAGGGTCAGGGGCCAGTGTGTCATCTAGGTCAGGGCTCAGCATGTGACCAGGGTCAGGGCTCATGTGTGGTCAGGATCAGGGGCCAGGGTGAGGTAGGAATCAGGCTCAGCATGTAGGAGGTTGAGGGCTCAACCAGTGACCAAGATCAAGACTCAGAGTGTGACTGGGATCAGAGGTGACTGTTTGACCAGGGTCAGGGCTTAGCGTGTGACCACAGTCAGGGCTCAGATCAGAATGAGGGCTTGGCCTATGACCAGGATCAAGACTCAGAGTGTGGTTGGGATCAGACATAAGTCTTTGACCTGGGTCAGGGCTCAGCCTTTGGCTGGGATCAGGGCTCCGTCTTGTGGGCATCTGGGAGCAGGGATGATATTGACTCCGTGACAGGACAAAGCTGGCATTTTAGGAAGGAAATTAGGCTTTGGGGAGCATAGGGTGTTTAGAGGGTTCAGGAGAAGACAGAGTGGGGGCTCATGCGATACAAACTGACAACAGCCGTGTAAACAATAAACAGCAGTAGCCATGCGATGGGGATGAGTCTCTGGAGAGGATCAGGGAGGTGAGGGGCAGGGAGATGAAGGGCTGGTTGGGGCATCTAAGCTGTGAGGAGAGCCTGCAGTGTGAAGGTCAGGGAAGAGCACTGAGCAGAGCGACCGGCGTGTGCAAAGGTCCTGGGGTGGCTCTGAGCTCAGCAGGGAGCTGGCCTTCTGTGGGAGGCTGGCCTGGTGTGACGTGCTTGGCCTGATGAGGGGCCGGCCTTGCCCTGCAGGTCTCTAGTCCAGCCCTCCTAGCAGTGCCTGGAGTCCCTGGCACCCTGCCCTCTCACACAGCCTGTCTTCTGTCCACATCACCCAAAATCTGCCCACTGGGGCAGTCAGGAGTGAGGGATGAGGAGGAGGAGGGAGCAGGCAGGCAGGTAGGTAGGTGAGCTGGCAGTCGCAGGCTGCCAGGCCTAACGAAGACAGACGGAGGCAGATGGCACACAGGTCAGGGCAGGAGCTGGCCCGGAGCGGGCATGAACCACTTACCCAGCCGCCCGTGACCTGCGTGCATGGCTGGCTGTGGGTTGAGCCCAGTGTCCTTGAGATGGTTGCTGGGGTCATCCTGACCTCTGCCAGCCCTGGACCTCAGTTTCTCCACTGGTAAAACTGCGCAGTGATGGGTTCTGGGGCTCAGCACTCCAGATCCTGCCGGACCTCGCCTGCTGAGGTACTGCCCAGAGCTGAGTGCCCGAGCATGTGGCAGTGTGCCCCCACTTGGCATGCATTACCAGGGCTCACAAGCGTGTTGTAGCCAACTGAGGTGGTGTTTGTGGGCAAGGCTGCTCTCTATCCCACGAAACCCAGTGGCCTGGGGTAATCCAGAGGACCTGCCTGGAGGAGGCGGCTTTAGAGCAAAGCATGGTGGCAGGTTGCAGGGCTTCCATGGATGAAGAGGAGCTGAGTAGCTGGCATCCAGGGCATTCTGCCTGAGCAGATACACTGGGCTTGGTAGGCTCGAGGAGCCAGCTTGGCACTGGGGCAAGAGGGTGGGTTGGGGTGCAAGCCCACGACCACCGATCTCATCTTGACCTGGAGGGGGATTAGGCAGCAGGGGCAGAGGAGGAGAGCCAGGGACATGGTGGGTGTGTGGGAGACGGTGGGCAGGCCATGGGAGGTCCTCACGTAGCAGTGATCCCCTGCTGGTGGGCGCTCAGTGGTCACACTGTGGCATGGGAGCAGAGGTGTAGTGGGTCAGCAGGCGATCGGACCCATGGGGAGGCCTCCTCCCAAGAAAACTAGAGGTCGGCTGACCCCCAGTGCGTCTGCCGGGGGTCAGGGAGTAGGGCGGCCCCCAGGACCTCATTTTATATCTGGGGAACCGAGGCCCAGGACAGGGGAGTCACTGCCTGAGGCCACCCCTCAAATTTAGAGTTGAGCTAGTCATCAGATCAAGAATCAGCTCCGCACCCCTCACCCCAGCCACGCCTGTTTGAACTGGACCCTGGTGCCCACGCGTGCTCCTCTGGCCAGTACCATTGAGTGTGTGCCTGTGCTGGCCATGCCTGGCAAGGTCACAAGGCACAGAGCTTATCAACTGCAGGGCCAGTCACCCCCATCAGTGGGACCCAGGCTGGGACAGGGTGACACCCAGGGGGGCCTGGGAGTCAGTGAGGGTTTCCTGGAGGAGGTGGTGGCAGGAACAGCATGTGTGTGGATGGAAGCACAGCGCAGTGTGGGCGCAGGGTACTGTGGGCACAGCAGAGAGACGGAGAGCCCAGGCCTGGGAGCAGCTGTGTAAAGGCCCCAAGGTGGGGCGGGAGGTGGGGGCAGCCTTGTAGGGGGCTGGCTCAGGGCAGGGGGGCCAAGGCTGACTTTGAGCGGGAGAGGGAGGTGCCTCCATGTCAGACAAGAAGCCAGGGTGGGAGGCACTGGCGGCGGCTGGAGGGCGGAGGGTGTGTGCAGGGGAGACCTGCTGGAGCAGGGGTACAGTGCAGAACTGGCAAGCACTGGGTTAGGGTACCAAGTGAGGGGCTGTGGAAGGAGCAGGTGGGGGTAATCCAAGGTGTAAAGGGGGAGTGGAGTTTGAGATGCTGGTTAGATGAGCTGGAGCTGGGGGGCAGTGTCTTGAGGGGGACAGCAGAGCCTCCACAGAGGGTGGGGCCAGGAAGACAGAGAGGGCCAGCTCTGCCACCATCCCATGGGGGGACCTCGCATGGGGGACCTATCTGTGACATGGGGGTGACCCTTCCCTGGAATGGGTGGGGGTCATTGAGGGGGAGGCTGAGCACTGGCTCAGGGAGGGGGACACGGGAGGGACCAGGAGGGCTGCTGGGCATGGGGGCCGAAGGGAGAGGGGCTGGTTGGGCAGGGGCCCCCAGCCGGCCCAGGGGTCCCTGCCCTCACTTGTGGTCTCCCGTGCCCATGGCGGCTGGACCTGCAGAACATGGAGAAGGCAGCCGTGCCGTCAGTGGCGCTCATCGTGGGCTGCGGCGTGTCTTCGCTCACCCTGCTCATGCTCGTCATCATCTATGTCTCCGTGTGGAGGTGGGTGCCGGCCTGTGGGGTCCCAGCAAAGGGCGGTGGCTCGGGATTGGCCCACTCCCCCGTAGGCTTCCCCTCCGTCGTCATTGCTGCCCCCACTGTCACAGACGGTGCCACCTGCCCGCCACCATCCCCCAGCCCTTCTGTGACCACCTCTTCCCCAGTGTCCTTGCTATCCTCCCGGTCTCTCAGCCGTGCCCCCCCACCAAGCCCCCACCCACACCTGTCCAGGGCTCCTGGTGGTGCTGAGTGACACTGACAAGGTGGGGGCAGACAGATGCAGGGGCAGGTGGACATAGGCCATGCATTCTCCCCCACCAACTAAGTGTGTTGCCTGGTGGGTGCCAGCCCATGCCTACTGCCCAGCAAGCTGAGCCCATGTTGGTGTGCCCACCAGCACCTACACAAGCATACGCTGTGGGGGAGTGGGACACAGTTGCCCTGTCTGACTTTCTGGGCCTAGGGTCACTTGTCAGGGCCCGGGGTCTCTGCCCCACGTGCCCTTCCCCAGGGCTCCCTGTCCACCCGCCAGGGTCTCCAGGAGGCGACCTGCTAGGTGAGGCTGCACCCAGCAGATGTGAGGAAGCAGGCAAGAGGACTCATGTCTAAGCCAGTGAGGAGCTGGCGGGGCGGGGGTGACGGGCACGCTAGCGTGTGTCTGAGTGCCCAGCAGCACGGTATCAGTGTGTGAGGGCACGTCCCTGACTAGGAGCAGGTGCGCACATGTGCTGGCGGGCATCCCATCTCCCTGCCCCGTTTCCCCACGGGACACAATGTGGGTCAGGGAGGTGAGTCCAAGGCCACCCTGCCAGGGCCCCCACCCACCCGGGCCAAGCCGAGACTCCCCTTGTGCCTGGATGGACGTGTTGCCACCACGCCTGGCTGCCCAGCTCTCAGGCAGCACAATGTCAGCCGGTCATCAGAATTGACGGCTGGCAGCTCCCCGAGGTCGAGCAAGAGGTCGATGTGCCCAGCAAGGGGAGGGGAGGTTTTGCGGGTGCCAATGGCCATGAGCAGCAGGCGCTACTCACCCTCCTGTCCTCCCTGAGGGTCAGCCAACCTGGCCCCGAAATGGCAGCATCAGGGCCCCAGCCACTGGAGCTCTGGAGCCGGGGCAAGGGTACAGCTGGGTGAAAGCCAGGAGCAGGCAGACAGTGAAACGCAGGAACAAGCTGTGTCCAAAGGGTGGAGTGGGAGGGAGAAGACTTTAACGCAAAGGGGGGCCTTTCTAAGGGTGAGCCGTCCCAGCTGGAGGGGACAGCTGGAGGGGACAGCTGCGCCCTCCTTGGTACCTGACTGTGTGCCGTGATTTGGTGTGTGGTGGAGTGGAGGTGATGATGGTGACAAGGGTGGTGGTGGTGGTGATGGTGGCGATAGACGTGTGTTGGCAGGGATGATGACAGTGATGGTGGTGGTAGTGAGGATGATGGTGGTAGCTGTGATGATGGTGGTGATGGGGGTGATGACACTGATGATGATAATGACGTTGGTGATGATTGTAACGGAGGTGAGGGTGGCAGTGGTGGTAATGCGGGTAGGGATGTGGTAGTTGGGATGATGCCGGTGGTGGTGATGGATGTGGGAGGTGGTGACGGCGGGGATGATGACGGTGACAACGGTAGAGGCGATGGCGGTGGTGGCGGTGACTGCAGGGAGGGGCTGGGGCCCTGGTCTTGGTGCTGGCCACAGGCCCCCAGTTCCCACGAAGACGAGGCCTGCGGGGCACTGACCACAGGCCACCGCCCTTGCACAGGTACATCCGCTCAGAGCGGTCGGTCATCCTCATCAACTTCTGCCTGTCCATCGTCTCCTCCAACGCCCTCATCCTCGTCGGGCAGACCCAGACCCGAAACAAGGTAGGCGGCCCTCTGCCGTGGGCACCCCAGCGTCCCCGGTGGGCTGGGTCGGACACCCAGCAGGGGCTGGACCTGGGATTAGTGGGAAGCTCGGACCAGGAGGAGGCTGCGAGAGCCACCGGCGTGGCCTCCAGCACCACTGAAGCAGGCCCCCATCCCCCTGGGCTGGCACAGGCCCCTGACCAAGCAGGGCCATGGGGACGTGAGTCCCGGAGGACTGGCCTCCACTGCTCCCCTCGGGACAAGTACATGTCCTTGGGACTGACTGATGCTTTGCGGGGCCTTTCTCCTGAGCCCCTGGTGGCCAGCTGCCTGCTCTGGCACTGTTACCCCAGGCCCCCGTGTCCATCTCTCCCCTGTTCACCCCCATCAGCCTTTGAATGAAGCAGGACATGACATGGCCCCTCAGCCAGCCCTCCCCAAAGTGCCCCCACCCATGCCCCCTATTGTGGCCCCCAACCCCATCCTGGTCACCCCCTTCCCATCCAGCTCTCCACGGAAGGGCCACTGCTTCTCCAGGGCTCCCACCTGACCCTCCAGGCCACAGGGCTGAAGGCGATGGGAGGGTTGGCAGTTGGATGGTGGGAAGGCTTGGCCATGGGGACTTGGTCCCTGCGTGTGCGGGGGTGGGGGGGCAGGTCGTAGTTGGGGGGGCCGGGCTGTGTCTGAGCTTGCCTGTCACTTGCTGTGTGGCCTTGGGGTGTGACTCTCTCTCTCTGGGCCCCAGTGCCCCATTTACTAAACGGATGGGTTTGAACTGTGTCTTCTAAGTGGGTGCCTAAGCCTGGTGCTGGGGTGGCTGGGGAAGTCGGGGAGGGTGTTATTCCCTGACAGTTTCTGGGCTGTGTTGTGAGACCACCCATCCATGGGGGCCCAGACCACCCCAGGGGGCCTGGACACTTGCCAGCCGATCTCTGGGCTGGTGGGGCCCTGGTGGCTTCCTACTGGGATTCGGCCCGGTTCCACCGCCTCTAGCACTGTGGGTGGGCGTGGGGCTGGAAGCACCCGCCCAGCCCTTGCCCGCCGCCCGCCCAGGTGGTGTGCACGCTGGTGGCCGCCTTCCTGCACTTCTTCTTCCTCTCCTCCTTCTGCTGGGTGCTCACGGAGGCCTGGCAGTCCTACATGGCCGTGACGGGCCGCCTCCGGAACCGCCTCGTCCGCAAGCGCTTCCTGTGCCTGGGCTGGGGTGAGCGGCTGCGGGCGGGCGGGGTGGGCCGCCTCACCCGAGCTGGCTGTCTGTGCTGGCAACTTGTCCCCAGCCCCTCGCAGCCCCTTCCCCTCCCTGTCCTTACCCCCACCCCCAGCCTCCATAGCTTATCCCCGTGGCCTCTCCCCTCCGCACGGCGGGTCTCCAGATAAAGCACAGGACGCTTGTCACATGGGAATGGCAGGTGATCAAGGACTCTTGTTAGTGTAAGTATGTCAGTCTGTCATGCTGTGGTTGCTCACGTGTCGCTGGGATGCTGGAAGCGCTGCCACCGGCATTTCAAATACCAGCAGCATCACCTGTGGTGGACAGGTCTCAGCAGAGCTTCCAGACTCGGACAGACCGGAAGGAAAGGCGTGGTGATCTACTTCTGAAAATCAGCCAATGAAAACTTGATGGATCGTATCAGAGTACCGTCCAATGTAGTGCTGGAGGACGAGCCCACTCGGTTGGACGGCGCCCAGAGTACACAGTGGCCCCAACAGTGGACTTGAGCATGTCGGCGATCGTGGAGACGGTGCAGGGCCAAGCGGCATTTTGTTCTGTCGTGCATAAGGTCCCCACGAGTCAGAGCCGACTCAGCGGCAGCTAACAACACGCCCCATGCAATACCTGGGACAAGCTTCCACTAAAGAATGAGTCCTTATCACCTGAGGTTCACATCTGGCTGGCGGCCACCGTTTTCACTTGCCAAATGAGCACACTACCCCTCTGGTTCTGCGTGTCCTCATCTCACCCACCCTGGTCCCTCTCTCTCACACTCGGTGTCACCTCCTGTTGCGGGGGCTGGGAGGAGGCAGGGGTGGACCAGGGGCTCCAGTGATGGGGGACTAACGCCTTTCTTTCCGACCCTTCTCCAGGGCTCCCTGCGCTGGTCGTGGCCATCTCTGTGGGGTTCACCAAGGCCAGAGGGTACAGCACCATGAACTAGTGAGTCCCCACCCTACACTGCCCCCTCCGGATGTGGCCTGGGGCTGAGGCTTCCACTCCATTTGCCAGCCACCCCATTTCGCAGATGGTAAACCAAGGCTCAGCGGGGTGGGGGTGCCCTCACTGGAGGCTAAGCCACAGCCTCCAGGAGACTGCTCCCTGGAACGGGCCACAGGATTCAGAGAAAAGGGGCTTTGGAGCCATCAGAGTTCTGGCCTCTTGGCCAGGTGGCCATGGATGGATCAGTGAGCCTCTCTGAGCCTCAGTTTCCCACCATGCAGGTGCTGGTGAGATAGCAGACTGGGAGCAGCAGGTGTGCCCCATCCGTGGCTCAACCCCTGGTGGTGGGAGGGTGGGTGGCAGGTGCCCGTTTTCCGACGACATCACTGAGGCCCTGAGGGTCAGCCAGGTCCAGGTCCTAGGGCCTTGATGGCCAAGCCAAGGGACTTATCCTAAAGGTAGCATGTGCTTCTAAAGTGGGGTGGGGGGTGGTGAGGATGCGAGGAGCCGGGATGGGCAGAGGAGCCAGGGAAGGAGGGGACTGAGGCCTGGGGGTGGGGAAGAGAGGGAGCAAAAAGCAGGGGCAGGGACTATAGGAGGCCGAGTGGGAGGAGGGTGGGATGTGGGTGAGGACAGTTACATGAAGCCCCAGTGGGGTGAGTGCTGGGGGGGAGCAGAGCCACAGTCCCCAGAGACGGGAGGAGGGATGCCCGGCCTGCTGGAGCTGAGGGGGTCTGAGGGGATGTCTGGGGGTGTGTTGAAGCGGGGTTCTGAAGGGTGGAGAGGAGTTTGTTAGGCAGCGTGGGGCAGAGACAGCAGCAAGTGCAGCAGGCAGAGGGGTCCTCCCTGGGCTCGGGGGTCCTGCAGGCCACCATGGATGGGGAGCATGGGGCAAGAGGGGCCAGGCCCGGTGGAGGCCATGTGCTGAGGCCGCTGGCCTGGGTTGAGTGGGCAGGCAGAACATGGCATTTGGGATCACGTGGGCAAGGCTACGGACAAGCCTGGGAGGGTCTGAGAGACCTGCAGAGGAACTAGGAGGGGCAGCCTGGGAGGGGGTCTGGAGGAGGAGGCCAGCTGGAGAGGGAGTCTGGAGGAGGGGGCCACCCAGGAAGGGTTACTGGGGGAGGGGCAAGGGTCAGGGCCCTTCATCTTCCTCTGCCCCTCCAGCTCCCCCCTTTCCCTTGAGAAGCCCAGCAATCCAGCATCTACCTGTGGGATGGGGGCTCCCACACTGGGCTCTAACCAGCCAATTGCTCCCCAGCTGCTGGCTCTCCCTGGAAGGGGGACTGCTGTATGCCTTCGTGGGACCTGCGGCTGCTGTAGTCCTGGTAGGACTTGCCCCTTGAGCCCCCACTGGACCCCTAGCCTCTTGGAGCCTCTCGGGCTGGGGACCTGGGGTGACCCTAATTGCAGCACCTACTTCTGACCTGCCCTGGGGTCTCGAGGCCTCCTATTTCGAGGAGCACAGCCCACCTGAGTACTGGGCACCTGCTGTGTACAGCCACCCTGCCAGGAGCCCTGGTGGGTGGATGGGTGGGTGAATGATGGACAGATGGACCAATAGGTGAGTGAAGCAGCAGGGAGCTCGCAGGCTAGACCCGGGGGAGGCGTGTCCCCCCCAAGCCCATCAGAGCCAGGACTTCTTGTCCCTGCCCCAAGCCCATCAGAGCCAGGGCTTCTTGTCTCTGGGAGTGTGCTGGCTGGGCAGGGTGGCCACCATTACCTCCCCTACTTGCTCTGTGGGTTTTCCCTCTGCTTTTTCCCACCCAACCCTCGTGGCATAGTGGTTAAGTGCTACAGCTGGTAACCAAAAGGTCAGCAGTTCGAATCCACCAGGCGCTCCTTGCAAACTCTGTGGGGCAGTTTTACTCTGTCCTCTAGTCGAATCGATTCAACAGCAATGGCTTTGTTTTTTTTGGCTTGGTTTCCCACCCATTTGTTTGGTGGGGAAGGCAGACAGCCCCGTGGGGCCCTGACCGGGTTCTTGTCCCCAGTGCAGATGGGCGGGGGAGCCACTGAGGACAGGGCAGAGGGACCGGAGATCCTAGACCTCTCTCCCTGCCCCTACTCCCGGGACACTCATCTACTGCCCAGTTGTGAATTCCTGTGCTGCAAGAGGCTTCTCCAAGCAGGGCCACTGCCTCGAGGGGCGCCCTGTGGTCAGCCCAGCACAGAGGAGGTGACCGTGCTGGTGGGACAGCATCTGGTGCCCGGCCTCCCTCCCTGGCCAGCACCCAGCCTCGGGGGCCTGCGCCTTTATTCCTCGAAGGCGCCTCAGCTGGAGAGGCCCATGCAGCGCATGCTAATGTCCACCTCCCCCAGCGTCGGTGCCGTTGTGAGGGCAGGTGCTGCCCAGTGGACGGTGGATGCGTGGTGCATCGAGAGGGTGGGGGCTGGTCCCACCTGGCTGGACCTTCCCTCAAAGGGGGACGTGCAGGCCTGAGTCAGGGTGGCCTGCAGCCCAGGACAGACGCCCCGCCCCCAGGCAGGCCGGCAAACCTCCACGTGGGTGTCAGGACCTCCTGTCACTGCTCAGCCCATTTGGGTCACGAAGAACCCCATGGACAGTCCTTGGGGCCCAGGGCCGGGGGGGGAGGGGCTCGGCAGGGAGGGACACTGTGGGTGACAGCTGCCCCTGTGCCTGGCAGGTGAACATGGTCATCGGGATCCTGGTGTTCAACAGGCTTGTGTCCAAGGATGGCATCACCGACAAGAAGCTGAAGGAGCGGGCAGGGTAGGGCAGGCAGCCATGCTACCCCAAGTGGAAACGAACCCAGGCCTACCTCTGTGCCGTAGGGTGGGGAACCTGAGGCACAAAGCACAGCGAGCGTCGAGGCTCACAGCCAGCCCTTGCCTCTCTCTGGGCCTCAGTTTCCCCACATGACCCGTGACAGATCCTCAGAGATGGCTTGCCTGCTCCCGGAGGCTCTGCCCTTGCCAGGGGCCATGGGGCGGGAGTCTCCTGACCCGAGGCTGGAGCTGGGTTTCCTAGTGTGCCTTCCTCCACTGCGAGGTTTGCCATCAGCGGCGGTATCCCAGGCAAGAAAGAACCCCATCGGCCCCGTGGGGCCGTGACTGTGGAGTCCTTGTACTGTGTCACCCGGGGCAAGGCCACCCCCTATCTTGGTGATGGACTTAGGCTGTCCTGTGGGGCCTTCACCCTGGGGCAGAGAGGGCAGGGCCAGATGGGCTCAGTGCCTCCGCCACATGGGGACATGTGCTGAGAGAGGGCGGTGCCCTGGGAAAGTCACATAGGGCTGTGGGGCACCAGAGAACCGGGTGGGGCGTGCTTGGGGCTGGCTGCCTCTTGAGTCCACCCCCAGGGGACAGCCCAAGGCCACTCAGGCAGGAAGGGGAGGCTGCAGGGTGGGCCCCTCTCTGTCCTGCCCTGCCCATCAGGGCCCTCCTCCACCTCTCCTGCTGTTGCTCTGGCTTTGTGCCTTTGTCCATCAGGCCTGGCTGGTGTCCTCGCTGGGGTCTCCACCCCACCCCCACCCCTCTGTGCCTGTCGTTCTTGTGGTCTCTCTCTCTCTCTCTCTTTCTCTGACCTCTCCCCTTCTCCCCATGAACCAAAGCTTCAGGAAACCTTCCCCTTGGATCCCTGGTAGGTTCCAGCCAAGCTGGCCTGGGGGGCGTGGCACGGCCCTGAAGGACCCCACGCTGGCCTAGATCTGAGTCCCCGGTCTGAGGCTCCTGGTCTGGGAAGTGGGCATGGGCAGGTGCCTATAAGGCCTGTCCACTTGACAGCCTAGCTCTGCCCCACACCACCAGGGCCCCCAGGACACACTGTGACCCACCCACACTGCACACGGTGTGTGCCTCCCCGTTGTAGCTACGCAGTGACTGGCGGGGGCCGTAACTGGGCCCTGACCCTATCCTTTGCTTGGTTTGCCCCTGCAGTGGCCCTCCGAGCAGGCTGTCAGCATCCCCCACTTTAAAGCCCAGCAGGCAGTTTAGAGAGGTTGGGTTGCTGGTGGCAGGGGTATCCGAGCTTGGGCCAGGCAGGCTCTAGAGCCCCCTCATGTACTTCTGGGTCCTGCTTGCTGTCGCTGGGTGGCCCCTTACCAGGGTGTGTGCAGTGGCCAAGGGCTCAGCCTGGTGGATGCTGCCAGACACACCCAGACTTGCCTCTGGGCTGAACCCCAACTCCCCCCACACAGAAAAGGAAGCACAGAACACATGGGTCTGTGTATGCTCACAAGCACACACATGCACATTCCATATACACATTTATACACGTAGACATTTGTACACATGTACGTTAGCACAGAGACACACATGCACACCCACGTGTGTGCACATGGGCACACATGCTGACACAAACACAAGTACACACGTGCACACCCACACAGACGTGCGGGGGCCACTGCCCAGGCCAGCTCACAGACAAGAGCTTACAGGACCCACCTCCCCGCCGCCCCCCCGCGGGGGGCCTGGCCACCTGAACCCTCGAGCACAAGGGCAGCACGGGGCCGGAGCAGGTGGCCTGGCTCCGGGGATTTGCACAGACGAGCCTCCCGCAGACCACAGACAGCGTTCCACCACTCTGGGCAGACACACGGCGCTCGTGCCCCACGTCCGGCGGGCACGCTCGGCTCCAGCGCAGACAGCCCCCAGCCCTCTGTGCTCATCAGGTGCATACAGAGCCTCAGGGTCCCCACCCGGCCCCCGCTGGGTGAGGGCTGACGGCGCTCAGAAGCCCCCGCTGGGTGAGGGCTGATGGCTCTCAGAAGGAAGCTGCCCCTGGGCCCTGGGCTGGACTCCGTGTGGTTGGTTTTGCTCTTTTGTCTTGACGTCCCCCAGTTTCCACGAGAACAGTGTTTGCTTTTGTTTCAGCCTTTTAATTTCACTTGCAGTCCGCTGCCCGAGCCCCCCCTTGGGCGCACCCTCAAATGTGCCAGGTGTGGAATTATCTCTGCCACCGACGCCAGCGCCGACGCCACCAGTAACGCCATGTTAGTGCCTCCGCACCTCACCCCCTGCCGCCCAGCTCCTGCCTCTTCCTCAGTTAGAGTCTGCTCGTTTGCTGTGAACTTTTTCTCTCGTTTCTTCCGTTCCTCTCATCCACTCTGGGCCTCCCGGGCAGCCCCTGCCCAGCCTCCCAACCCCTGCCCGGCCTCCCAACCCCTGCCCAGCCTCCTAGCCTCTCCCTGGCCTCCCAGCCTCTCCCCTCCACCCCTACGCCCCACAGACTTCTCTCCTTCCTCCCCCAGGGCCTCACGCACAGGACACAGGGGCGGGAAGGGAGTCAGCCAGCTCAGGGCAGCGGCTGGCCTGGTGCAGTGGTCAGCCTGAGGACACTGTCAGCTATGCCTGTGGTATCCGTGACTGAGGTCGGGCTGGGCCATGGCCGGCATGTGGGAGTGATCACATGGGGTGGGGTCAGGGTCAGCTCCGTGTGCACTCCGTGGGGGCTCAGCCGTGTTGCGGTTTGTGGCTGCAGAGTGGTTCTCCCACCACCAGCCCCGTGTGCGGCCTCTCCACCCTCGTGCCGGGAAGTCAATGTGTTCGCCTCTGCAGACCCTCAGGTGGGGAGATGCCTGGCGGGGCTGCTCCTGTGAGACCCTCTACCAAGGCCACCTCCATGTGGGGTGAAGCCAGGCACAGGAGTGGGAGGGGCCCAGGCATGGGTGAGTGGATGAGTGTGCGTGAGCATGTGTGCAAGTGTGTTACGTTTGTGTGCGAATGTGTATACGTATGGGGTGCAAGTGTGTTGTGTGTGCAAATGTGTATAAGTATGTGAGTGTGCAAGTGTGTTGTGTGGGGGGGTGTTAGTGAACGTCTGGGAGTGAGTGTGAGTGTGCAAGTGTGTTATGTGTGGGGGTGAGTGAAGTCTGAGCTTGTGAAGTGTGTTGGGGGAGTGAGTGAGTGGGGGAAGTCGCGCCCCAGGATGCAGAGCCAGTGGCAGTCAGCCCCCACCTGGCTAACATGCTGGGCACAGGCAGGTGAGGTATAAGGCTTGGTCTGGAGGGGCGTGGCTAAGGTGGGGTAGGGGCCAGTGGGAGTGTCTGGGCTTCCCAGCCCTGGGGACACCTTGTACCATGCCCAGCCCCCACCTCAGCCCAAGCCCATGGCTATGCCTAGACTCTCCTGGGTCCACTCCCCAAGGCGTCACTGTGGCCGGTGCCCTGAGCCACAAAGAGGCAGTGTTCCTGGGTGGAGATAAGGCACCTTTCAGGCACAGGGGTCAGCCCGGTTGGTTAGCTGGACACCTTGGTGGGGGAGTAGGCTGGAGGAGTCAGCCAGGGCCAGTGAGAGTCCTTGAGTGCCCATCCAAGAGCGGGGTCTGTGCCTCTGTGCCAGGGTCCCAACAGGCCAGCAACCACCTGGTTCCACCTCAGCCCAGGTCATTGCAGTTCAGATGGCCCTCCTTTTTTCCCCTGCCAATCCTGGGGGTTGGGGCACCTATTGCCCTGAGTTCGGGATGCAGTGCTTGGTCTTGCCATCTGTCCTGGGGGGACACCGACCCACTCAGGGCACATGGCATCAGGCCATGAGTCCTGTGGCTGTGCTTAGGCCCTCTTCTCCCACACCTGGGGCTCCAGGATCCTTTGAGGACAGGTCTCCATGGGGTGTGAATAGGGGACCAGGGCAGGCCTCCATGGAGTGTGGGACCAGGGCAGGTGGATGGGGGACCAGGGCAGGTCTCCATGGAGTGTGGATGGGGGACCAGGGCAGGTCTCCATGGGGTGTGGATGGGGGACCAGGGCGGATGGGGGACCAGGGCAGGTCTCCATGGGGTGTGGATGGGGGACCAGGGCAGGTGTCCGTGGGATGTGGATGGGGGACTGGGGCAGGTCTCTGCAGGTGTGGATGGGGGACTGGGGCAGGTCTCTGCAGGTGTGGATGGGGGACCAGGGCAGGTCTCTGGGGTGTCCTGAGCCTTGCTGGCCAGGCGCCTTCCGGTCAGGACACCTGAGCCTTGGCGTCCCTCCATGCAGCTCCTGCTGAACTGCTTCAGAAGCTTCGGGTCCACCAAAGGGATCTGAGTCACCTATGGCCCCAGACCCAGGTGTCTGCCGGCAGCAGGAGCAGTTGGGCTCAGACATCGAGGGGGGAAGGGGCAGAAGATGACTGTCGGTGGGAGGAGACGTGATGAGGAAGGTGGGAGCACTGGTGGGGTCAGGGGGCCCAGCGGGAGGACAGCGCTGGTTCCATTGCAGAGTGCCCTCTTTGGGAGGGATGAGGGCTCACCTGCCCCGTTCGCATGGTGGAGAAACTGAGGCCCAGAGCAGGAAGGCACTGGTTCAGAACACCGTGATCAACCCCTTGGTGTATGAATATTCACAGGGAGTCATGCCAGTCCCCCACCACTTTGCAGGGTGAGGACAAGCTGCCTGCCCCGCGGAGCAAGGCAGAGCTTTCCCAGGGTGCCCCAGCCTATACCCACCCTTCCTCTCCCACCCTGAACACTGTGGTGGCCCTGGGTGGGCAGCAGAGGCCTGGGGGCCTGGAGGGGCTTCGACTCTGGGCTACCGGCAGTGCTTCCACTCCAGGAGGCAATGGGGAGGGGGTGAGGAGAGGCAGGCAGTGCCCAGGGGAGGGGTGGGAACTTTAGGGCAACTTGGGCCCCTGGGGGAGCCATGGGGGGCAGGCCCTGGAGATCCCCCTTGGGGCACTCTAAAACGGTGGGAGCAGTAGTAGTGAGGGAGCCCTGGTGGTGCAGTGGTTAGGAGCTTGGCTTTTAACCAAAAGGTGGCCAGTTCAGATCCACCAGCCGCTCCTTGTAAGCCCTGTGGGGCAGTTCTCCTCTGCCCTCTCAGGCCGCCATGAGTTGGAACCAACTGTACGGCAGTGGGTTATGGGTAGTAGCAGGTACCTGTCTGACTTCAGGGGAGATAATAATGAGAATCACTGTCAGCACAGAACCGATGGTGACTATGAGGCAAAGGTCAGACATACCTCTTACCAGCTCTGACACAAGCCATCCCTCCCGCGGCTCTCTACTTCTCTCCTGGGTTCCGTAACCCATTGCAGTGGCCGCACAGAACTCACAGGCGATCCTTCCGGTTAAGTGTGAAAGTAACAGGCTACAACTCAGGACCGGGATCAGGAAGCACACAGACCAACTGTCCCTTCTCCAGAGCAGGACAGCTCCCTTATTAGCTTCTTTCGACTGCGCAGGCCTCCTCTAGGTCCCCTGAGGATGGGCTCCTCAGCCTTACCACCTGTCTCCACCAGCTCTGCCGCGGGGCCCCTCCCAGACCTCTCACTGTCTCCAGGGTTAGAGTCCTGGGCCAGTGTTGGAGCTCCTTTACCATGTGCCTTGCCCCCTCTCTTTCTCTCTCTGCTTCTGCTGCTGCATCGTTTCTTCCTGCTTTTTGTCTGACAAACCTCAGCGGGTTGGCTGCATTTATACACAAACTCTACGTCCATTTCAAGGCATGGCCATCCCACCAGGGCCACAGCTGACCAGTCGTCTAACCCCCTCTCCGTAGGCCACAGATGCTTCCTTTGCAGAGGAGGCTCTAGTCACTTCATCTGCGTAGTCCATTGACCGATCCCTGCAAGGTGCATCCCAACCACAGGGCACACTGCAGCCCAAGATCAGACAAAAATGTCAAACCAAGCTGTTTACAGTTTACCCAGGAAATGTCAATCCACCTGGACAAAAGTAACCAAACCCGTGGGGTAGAAAACTAGGGCAGAGGTAACTTCTCAGGGCTTAGGGGGAAAAATCTCTCAAGAGGATTTTCCAAAGAACCCAGGCAAAAGGCCACATACAGGAACGCACTTCACCACAGGCCTATGGAGCTGCGGTTGACACTGCCTGACGCGGAGCCTGCCTGATCCCTGGTCCTGGCCTGGGGGCACAGCCTGCCTGGTCCTGGGTTGGGAGCACAGCCTGCCTGATCCTGGGTCCTGGACTGGGGGCACAGCCTGCCTGGTCCTGGGCTGGCGTCACAGACTGCCTGGTCCTGGGTCCTGGGCTGGGGGTGTGGAGCCACTCCAGGAGTACATAGCTGTAAGAGGAGGGGTCTGGGACTGGGGGGAGCCTGTAGTTGGAGATGAAGGGGGAGGAGGAACTGCTCAGGAGGCGGGGTGGCCAGCTGTGCCTGGCCAAGAGGTCAGACAGGACTGAGGTGTCCCCCGGGGTGGGCCCTTGGGGTCCCACACACCGGGCAGGAGGTCAGAGGAGCTGAATGTGCCCTCCAGCCTTGGGAGCCTGTCCTGGCCAGACCCTAGGTCCTCCTAACCCTTGTGTCCAGCTCCTCCTTGGTGCCTCTGGCCCTGTCCCCCAACCCAGGCTCCCATCCTCTTCCCTCTACCCCTGCCAGCCTCATCCTTTGGGGTGGGTGGAGGGGGACAGGAGATCCTGGTGCCAACACCCACCCCAGCTGTAACAGTGACTCCAGCAGCCCCTTGGGGCTCCTGCAGATAGTCACCCCACCACCATGGCCCAGGGTCCCCAGGCCACGGAGTGGTGGGGACCAGGGTCAGGGCTGTTTGCTGACTGCCAGGGGTGGCACAAGCCCTGCTGTGTGGGCAGGGTCATCGTGCTGGTGCTGGGAGGGGCGGCCTGCATAGGGTGAACCTGCCACAGGGCACCCCTGAGGGCTCCTTGGAGGAGGGGGGCAGGTTGAGGGGTGGAGGCAGCCCCTCCTTCTCCCGCAGCCCTGGGTGCCACAAGGCAGGGGGCTTGGGAGGGACTGGGCAGAACAGGGCCCGCGATGAGGAGGGAACCTGTCCTCTCACCTTTTCTGTGTTTCCGTGTCTCCGTCCTTGGCCCCCTCCCTGCCCACCCTTGTCTGGCTATCTGTCTGTTGTCTTTCTTGGGCTCTGCCTATCTTTCTCTCTTCTTCCAGAGCCAGTGCTCAGAGGCCTGGCCCTGCACCCTTCCTGAGGCCACCTTGGACCGCAGCTTGGGCCTGGACCCCTTGCTTGGGGGTCTGAGGGGAGTCTGATCTGGGACCACCTGTGCCTCCTCTCCTTCCCTGTTCCTCCTGGACAGTCAGGAAATGGGGTGTCCCCCCAGGGCCTCCCTGTCCAGGACCCCCCATTCCGAGCCCTTGAGCTGGCAGGGATGCACAGAGGACCCCTCCCCAGGAGAGGAGGCAGCAAGACTGGAAATGAGGGGGGCTCAGGAGAGACAGCGAGGGGTAAGGTCAGGACCGAGAGCGGGGCGAGTGTGGGTGAGGAGTCCAGAGAGAGGGTCCAGACCCCGTGGATGGAGGACAGGGGAGGGCAGCTGGAGAGAGCTGGGGAGCGGAGCCATCAGGGAAGCATTAAAGACAGGTACAGAGAGGCTCAGATCCTGGAGCAGAGGACCCCGTGGGGAACCCAAGAGAGATGACCTGGGTCCAGCACATGGGCTGACTCCCATCCTCCATGGAGGCCCTGGGCAGTGGGTCCAGGTGGTGTCCTATCTCGGTGGGGATGGCAGGCTGGTCTTGATGCCCGCCACTGCTCGCCCATCCGTCCACAGGGCCTCGCTCTGGAGCTCCTGCGTGGTGCTGCCGCTGCTGGCGCTGACCTGGATGTCAGCCGTCCTTGCTGTCACAGACCGCCGCTCCGCCCTCTTCCAGATCCTCTTCGCCGTCTTTGACTCGCTGGAGGGCTTTGTCATTGTCATGGTGCACTGCATCCTGCGCAGAGAGGTGGGCCTGTGGGGCGCCTGGGGGGCAGCGGGGCGCCTGGGGGGCTGGGCCTGCAGTACGCCTGGGGGGTCAGTGGGATGCCTGGCCGGGCAGCGGGACGCCTGGGGGAGCAGTGGGACGCCTTGGGGACCAGGCCTACAAGACACCTAGGGGGCAACGGGGCGCCTGGGGGGCAGTGGGGCACCCAGGGAGCCGGGCCTGCAGTACACCTGGGGGGCATTGGGATGCCTTGGGGGCCAGGCCTACGGGATGCCTGGGGGGGGCAGCAGGGCACCTGGGGGGACACCAGGATGCCTGGGGGGCCAGGCCTGCAGGACGCCTGGGGAGGCAATGGGGCACCTGGAGGGCAGCGGGATGCCTGGGGGGCAGTGGGATGCCCGGGGAACTGGGCCTGCAGGACACCTGAGGGGGCAGTGGGACGCCTGGGGGGCAGCGGGATACCTGGAGGGGCAGCAGGACGCCTGGGGGGATGGGCCTGCAGGACACCTGAGGGGGCAGCGGGACATCTGGGGGGCAGTGGGACACCTGGGGCAGCCAGATGCCTGGAGGGGCAGCGGGACACCTGGGGGGGCTGGGCCTTCAGGACACCTGGGAGGCAGCGGGACACCTGGGGGCCAGCACGCACGCGTTCATTCAGTAGGCATCCATCCAGCATCACAACCCTGGAAGGCTGGAGCAAGTCTGCTTGGACTCACATTCAAGGCCACGCCCAGCATGTCAGGTGCCAAAAGCCTGACTCACAGCAGCCCCACGTGTGTCAGCAGAACTCCAGAGGGTTTCCAGTGGCTAAGTTCTTGGGAGTAGGTTGCCAGGCCTTTCTTTCCAGGCGCCTCTGGGTGGACTCAAACCTCCAACCTTTTGGTTAGCAGACTGTTTGCACCACCCATGACTCCTCTCCACGTGCTCCTCGTTCCTGAATAGGACGCTTCTCCCAAGGTGGCCTGGGGCTAAGCGGCTGTCTAGACAGGCCTGGCTTCTGCCCTCCTTGGGACCAGGGAGATGAGAGCCGCCAGCAGGTGTGAACCTGGGCAGATTCCTCACAGCAGCTGAGACTCTGCTTCTGGCATTTTCTGGACCTCTCCAGGGGTGTCCAGAGAGGGTTTTCACCAAACAACGCCCCAACGACCTGCTGGCTAGTAGCGGTTATTGAGGTTATTGAGGGGATGCGTCCCAATCTTAGGGGGGAGATGTGAGCTAGCTGCATCCTGATGTCAGTGGAATGGGCTCTCTCCTGCAAAACCGTGTGGAGCAGTGTCTTAATCTGGGTTCTCTAGGGGTGCAAAACTAGTGAGACTTACTTATAAACGTAGAGATTTACCTGAGGAATGGGCTCATGCAATTGTGGAGACTGCTAAGTCCCAAATCTGTGGGTCAGGCGGCAAGCTGATGTCCCAGGAACCAGAGGTCAGGTGACAAGAAGCGCGCAGGGTGGAGAGAGCAAGCCTTGCCGGAACATCCATTTATATGCTGGAGGCAGGCCACAGCCCCAAAGAAACTCCTCCTTCAACTGATCGGCTGATCACATCAGGTCACAACATGGAAGGTGATTACATTGTATTATATTATGGAAGATCACCCACTCTGGTGTCTGCCAAACCACTGAGAGTCACAGCCTAGACGTGTGACATGTAACGGTAACCATCACAAGCAGTGAAGGGGCAGCACGGGGTCCCCAGCAGGGGCACAGGACACCATGTTGAGGGATCAGAAGTCTCGGAGCGGAGCAGACCGTGGTTTGAACACCTGCATTTCCCTCCGCCTCTTCCTGGGGCCCCGTGGAGAGATGATATGGGGAAGCAGCCCCACCCAGAAGCCTCGCACCCGCAGCCGCACCGCCTGCAAACGTCCAGCCACTCACTAGGGCCCACGACCAGTGCTGAGGCTTGAGGAGAGCCTCCGACGTGGAAGATAGAACTTGGGAGAGCAGAGACCACCCAGGAAAAAGAACAGTCTCATCAGCCCCTGTGAGAAGATGCTCACGCCCCTGACGGGCACACATGTGCCCCATAAAGTAGGCCCCGTCCTGCCCCATTCTATGGACAGGAACTCCAGCCCAGCACCCCTTGGCCACCGCACAGGATCTCACCCCTGGGGCCATGCTCGTAGCCACCGCCGCCTGGCTTCTGTGTGAAATGAGACTGGCAGGACAAAAAGAGAGTATTTAGAAATTTTAAACATGCAAGCAGAAAATGGAAAGCCCAGTATAAGGGTAAAGTAGAGGCTGTCTCTCACAGGAGAGAAAATACGGAAAGTTGGAGAGAAGGAAAGGTCTTTTTAAAACAATTACAAGGTGAATTCAGAAGGCCCAACTGACTGATAGGCGGAGGTGCAGAAGGCAGCAGGAAGGGAGAACTTGGAAAAACGAAGCAGGGCAGGGCCCAGGCGGAGGGTGGGAGTGTGTGCACTCAAAGTGGAGACCCCCACAAAGGCATATTGTCGGGAGACCCCAGGACACGAGTGGGGACACAGAGAAAACCTGTGCGCCCCCACGTTCTGGCCGAGCGCCCTTGGAGCCCCTCGTGTGGGTGTCCTGCTGCAGGAGATGTCACAGTGGGTCGGGGGAAAGGAGCTTGCTGCCTGGGCGGGGGGAGGCTGCAAGCCTGTCCAGGTCCTCCATGCTTGGCAGCGGGGGCTGCAGGGGGGACGTGCTGGGAAGACAGATGGTGGGGACAGGCAGAGGCTGGATGTTTCTGCTGGTGGATGCCAACAAAGCTTGGGTCTCGAGGGGGAGCAGAATGGGGTGAGGCTTGCCCGGGTGGAGAGGGCCTGGGAGGGGATGGGGGCCTTGGGGGCCCCAGCTCTTCTCGATGCCAGCAGAGAAAGTGCTCTCCCATCTGCATCTCCTGGGATCCTTGCCTGCCTTCAAATGGGCACACAGTAGGTGCTTAATAAATGTGGGCCAGGTGACCAGTGAGCAAGAGGATGGGAGGGAGGCCCAAGGACTTGGCTGGGCCGTAGTTCTGAGGCCAGAAGGCCCTGGCTTCAAGCCCTGGCCCTGCTCTTCTGGCTGTGTGGCCTCAGGCAGGTCTCTTGCTCTCTCTGGGCCCAATGTTCCCATCTGCATGAGATGGACAGACGGCAGCCGAACCCCAGCAGGGTCTAAAGCGCCGCGACTGGAGAGAGTGGGTTGGGGTGTGGGCCTGTGAAAGTCCAGGCAGTGTGTGCCTGGGACCCCGCACGTCTCTTCCCACCTCCCCCACCTCCAGGAAGCCCCCACCCTGTACATTCACAGCCCCCGACCTTTGTGTCTTGGCTCTGCCCATTGCTGCCCCCAGAGGGTCAACTCGTGAGGCCGGCCCTCCCCCGGGGTCTGCGGCAGCCTCACCCTTGATGTCTGTGGTGGGTGGATGGAGGGCCGGCCGCTGGCCTCTCAGGTCTGACCTCAGACCCACTGAACAGTGTCCTCCGGATACTTTTCTCCACCTCCTTCATGGCTGACAAGCGTGCTGAGACAGCAGGTCCTAGAGTGGTCGATCCTAGAGTGGGTCGAATTGTGTCCCACAAAAGATACATCATAACCCCCAGAGCTTGTGAATGTGGCCTCGTTTGGAAAAAGGGTCTTTGCAGATGTGATTAAACGAAGGGTCTGGAGATGAGGTCGAAATCACAGATGGCCTGGGGCTCCCTGGGCAGCACAGATAGGTAAGTTCTTGACTACTAGGCTGGTGAACGGTGGCGCTTCCAGCCCAGCCGGAGGCACCTTGGAGGACAGGCCCGGCGATCTGCTTCCAGTTTTCCTCTGACATGTGGGGTCGCCGGGAGCCAGAATCCACTCAGTGGCCACTCACAGCAACACATTCGGCACAAAGAAATCAACAACCAAATCATAGGCGTCCTTGTCAGAGAAAGGCAGATTCCAGAGAGACAGAGGCCACGTGAAGACGGGCCAACTGCCCAGGACTGCCGGCAAGCTGCAGGAGCCGGCAGAGGCCGGACAGACTCCCTCAGAGCGGCAGAGGCCGGACAGACTCCCTCAGAGCTGCAGAGGCCGGACAGACTCCCTCAGAGCTGCAGAGGCCGGACAGACTCCCTCAGAGCTGCAGAGGCCGGACAGACTCCCTCAGAGCTGCAGAAGGAACCAGCCCTGCCCACATCTGGAATTCAGACTTCTGTCATCCAGAACTTTCAGAGGATAGGTTTCTGTTTCAAGCCCATTTGTAGTCAGGTGCTTCCGCCGCTCTCAGCCGCACAGACCCCATCCGTGAGTGCGCTGCCTGCCACCATGGTGTGAGGAGCTTGCGCCCCCGCCCCCAGTGCGGTGCCCTCCCAGTGGACACGCATCCCACATGGCCCCGTGGATGCTGGGAGGCGGGGCTGTCCTCAGCTAACAGGGTCCAGACCTCAGCTGCAGGCCGGGCTCTGCGGCCATGTCACCGGCCCGGCTCTTGGGAAAGGCCTGTAGCACTGCAGGGCCACACAGGGCGCCAGAGAGGACATTCAGGAGAGACACTGACCACCGTGCTTCCCCTCCAGGTCCAGGATGCCGTGAAATGCCGAGTGGTGGACCGCCAGGAGGAGGGCCATGGGGACTCGGGAGGCTCCTTCCAGAACGGCCATGCCCAACTCATGGTAGGACCCGGGCCCAGGGAGCAGGTCCCCCAACCCAGTGCTGCCCCTCACCAGGGGCTTTCAGGTCCTCACTGCGCTCAGAGCTGCCCGAGGCCCCAAGAGCCCTGATAGAGGAGCCCTGGGCCCAGTTTGGAGTTGGGGAAACTGAGGCTCAACAGGGTGAAATTCCTCATCCAGAGTTTCAGGCTGGGAAGGGGCCAAGTTGGCAAGTGTGGGCAGGTGCTGGCACCTGGCAGTGCCCCCGGCCACACAGCAGCCCTCTGGCATCCCAGCTCCCCACAGCCCCTCCATCTCAGTCAAGGAAAGAACTGGCCTCCACAGCCTCCTACCCAGGTGGGCCAGCCCTCAGTTGTGCACCCCACACACCAAATGGCTGCCCCTGGTGCTTGGCCCTCACTCAGGGTCTGCTCCCTTCCCGCTGACTCCTCACCTGGCCCCTCTGGCGACCACCCCTCTCAGTAACCCCCTCTTCTGACCTATTCGGTGTCCTTTCTGCGTCTCTGCCCCCTGCAGCCTGAGCCTGCTCCCCTTCTTGCTCTACCCACTCTCCCTAAAGTGGGCTCACCCCCGCTTAGGCTCCCCAGGCACCAGCTCCCCCCTACCTCCCCCACCCCACCAGTCACCACGTCCACCCCTAGCCTGGGCCCCAAGGGTCCCCACCCCAGTGGCAGCAGCCCCCTCCCTCACTGGCCCCACTCCCAGGCCATGGGAGGTGGCCAGACCTCCACTGGCCTTGTCTGGAGCCAGCTCCCTCGGTGTTCTGTGCCTGAGCCACACTGGGCCAACTCCTCGTCCCCCTAACACCACGTACACAGTCTACCTTCCCAGCCCACCATGAAGGTGTTGCTGCAACGTCACTGCCTCCAGGGAGCTCTCCCTGACTCCTGCCCAGTGGGGCCGCCCATTCAGGCCCTGGCAGCCCCAGGTGGCTACATGTGGTTCTTTATCTCAGTCCACATTGTCTGCTGGCCCTGACAACTGTCTGGGCTCCAGAACGTCTGTTTGACGTGGTGCTTGGCCCCACCTCGGCCGCTGTGGTCACAGGCAGGGGCTCACCGGATGCCAGTGTCCACTTTGGGGTGAGGGCAGGGCCCAGTGGTGAGTGGAGGCTGGGTTCTGGCTTACCACACAGCGTCCAGCCAGGCCTGTAACCCCTCTGGGCCTCGGTTTCTCCCTCCAAAATGGAGAAGGTTCCACAGGCCTCAGCAGAGAGGTTTTGCACCCGAGGCTCTCCTAGGCCTGACTTCTGACCTCCAGGCAGATTCCCTTTCCAAAGACCCTGTGCTTACGGGGAAGCAGCTTCCGGATCTGAGATGAAGGACCCGGCTGTTCCCTGGAGCCCCCAGCCCAGCCAGGCAGAGCTCCCCGACAGCAGGCTGAGCCTGTCTTGGAGGAGCAGCTGGGCCGGCCCAGGCACTGGGGTCTGCGTCCAAGCCTGCCTGCTTCTCCCTGGTACCTCCACATTCCCTGGAGAATGGGGTCACGGTGACCCCAGGGATGTGGTGATGGTGGCATATGGCAGGCCCTCCAGACTCACATATTGCCGGTTGGTGGCTTGGTGGCAGGTGGCCCTGGCGTGGTGCCCGCTGTCTGCCCTGCTGCATGGGAGGGACCTGGAGGTGGGGCAGAGTCTTTGTACTTGAGGCCAGGGGGCCAGGGCTCAAAGCTGGAGCACTGCCAGGCCTGGGACACCTCTACTTTCCAACCAACCCACAAGCCGCTTGGAGGCAGCACACACACATGCACACACATGCACATCCACACACACAGGCACACGTACATGCATACTCGGGCACGAGGCACGGGACGTATGCATGGAGCCCAGGTCCCGCCCAGACACACAGGAGCACACAGGCACAGCTGCCCACGTGAACACCCCGGCACTCACACACGTGTAGCCTCTTACACTCACGAGTGTGCGTCCACACACACCCCTCCAAGTGGGGGGCCTCCAGCTACAGCACCCCCCACCTCACTGCCCTTCTCTATCTTGCAGACTGACTTCGAGAAGGACGTGGATCTGGCCTGTAGATCAGGTGAGCGCCTGACAGGTGAGAGTGACAGGTGGCTCTCACTGGGCCTACCTGCTTGTCTTTTCTCTGTGTCTGTCCATCCGTCTGTCCTCATCCCACCCCGTGTCCCACATCCACCTGGACCGAGGGGACTCTGCCTGGGAGCCCCGGTCTGAGGGGCAGATACAAGGCAGCCTTGGCACCCACGCCTCCCCTGGGGCCTGGGCCTTCACCGCCGTCCCCCCACAGGCTGGGTCCGAGGGCGTGAGCAGACGAAGCCTCTGGAACACTGTCCTGAGCTCAGGCTGGACAGGTGCAGGGCATCCCGGCTTATGTGGCGTTCTTAGAACTCCCTGCCCCAGTCCCACCCTCCCGTCCTCCACCGTGCCCCCTTGAGGAGCATGGTGCCCCAGCCCTGGGAAGTGCCCAGGGACACTTCCAGTCCACCCCACCCCGACCCTGCCTGCTCTGCTCAAGGCCCAGGCGTTGTATTGTCTCCATTTCTTCATCTCATTCCCAGCGATCACAGGGTGGGGGGACTGGGCTTTCAGACTGGGGGGATGTCAGTGGGAGCAGGAGGACCCACCACTGAGCCCCCGGCTGATGCTGAGCCTCCTGGTAGCAAGTGCAAAAAGGGAATTAGATGCCCAATAAAAAAAGAGCCCCCCCCCCCGCCCAGTGAGAGGCACCCCCCGTCGCAGCTTTGTTTGGGGAGACAGGCACCCAGCTGCCAGACCACCAGTAGTGGCACCAAGCAGGACTTGGGGGTCCCCAGGAGGTGGCAGCACAGGGCCAGGATGGGACTGATGCATCAGGGACCATCTCTGGCCGGAGGCTGACCCTGCCCATGTCCCTTCACAGTGCTGAACAAGGACATCGCAGCCTGCCGCACAGCCACCATCACCGGCACACTCAAGCGGCCATCCGTGCCTGCTGAGGAGGAGAAGCTGAAGCTAGTCCACGTGCAGGCACCACCCTCCAACTTCAACAGCCTCCCGGCCAACGTGTCCAAGCTGCACCTGCACGGCTCGCCGCGCTACCCTGGCGGTGGGGGGCCTCTGCCCGACTTCCCCAACCACTCACTGACCCTCAAGAAGGACAAGGCTGCAAAGGCCTCCTTCATTGGTGATGGGGACATCTTCAAGAAGCTGGACTCGGAGCTGAGCCGGGCCCAGGAGAAGGCTCTGGATACGAGCTATGTGATCTTGCCCACGGCCACAGCCACGCTGCGGCCCAAGGCCAAGGAGGAGCCCAAGTATAGCATCAACATTGACCAGATGCCCCAGACCCGGCTCATCCACCTCAACATGGCACCCGATGCCGGCTTCTCCTCCCGCAGCCCACCCACCCGCGAGCCACCAGAGGCGCCCCCTGCCCAGCCCCCACCACCCCCACCCCCGCCACCCCCACCACCCCAGCAGCCTCTGCCCCCGCCGCCCACCCTGGAGCCCGTGCCCCCCAGCCTGGGAGAGCCAGCAGAGCCAGCGGCCCACCCAGGACCCAGCACAGGCACCATGACCAAGAATGAGAATATCTCCACCTTGTCTGTGAGCTCCCTGGAGGTGAGGGTGCCAGCAGGCAGGGACAGCCATGCAGGTGCCTCCACTTGGTGGGCCGGGGGTGGGCAGTGCCAGGTGAGCTACCAGCCAGGGGCAGGGAGACCTGAGCCCAGGACGCTTGGCCCTTGTCCACTTGTCCAGGCCATCCACCCCACCTGGGGCCACCTGGCTTCCTCCAGCTGGTGAGGCTCTGGTGCAAGAGGGAGACTGAGCCTGCGGGGCCTGTCGGGACCCGATGGCTGCTGCACAGCCCAAGTTCTGCCCCAGTAGCATCAGTCCCCAATTTGCTCCCCCAGGCCTTGCTGGCCCCTCTCTTGACGGGAAGCTCACTTGGTGCCCCCCCCCCCCCCCCCCGTGTAACCTGGGCCATCCTCGCATTTCAAAGGGGCTGAGGGGCCCCAGCCTGGACCAGCAGAACAGACTACCTGCTGTTCTGGGGTGGGGGGCCTGAAGCCTGGAGTTGACCCTCGCTTGGCTCAGCCAGTAGGGCGGAGGGGCTCAGGGGTAGCACAGGCAGTGTTCTTGTGGGGCCTGTCCCTTCCTGGGGCCTGCTCCCACCCTCTGGCTCCATGTAGCAGGGCCCAGGCCAGGCCTTGAGTTCAGGTGTCCCTGGCCTGCCCAGGCTGGAGGACAGGGGTTCCAGGGTGGGCAGCGGGGGCAGAGGGCTGACACCCAGTGATACGCAGGTGTTGCTCCAGGTAAGGGGTGGCCCTAGGCATGGGCCTGAGCTGGGAGGGGGCTTCCTCAGCCAGGGAGAAGAGAGCCCCCCCAGGGGCATGGCCCTGCAGCTCAAGCCCACCGCCAGCAGTCACTGTCATCTGGGGCCTCTGTTCTTCAGCCCCCATGGCCCCACCTCTTACCCATCCCAGAGCCCCACAGCTCGTTCCAGGGCCTCCTGGGGGGCACTGAGGACCACATTTGGAAGCGAGCCCCTGGGCAGCTGGGTCCCCTGGGTCCTGTGCTGGTACCCTGAAGGCGGGCGAGGGCGTGTGGTCTTGGGGCTCTGGGGAGTGGATGGCAAACGCGCGCCCCCTTCTCCACAGCGGCGGAAATCGCGGTACGCAGAACTGGACTTTGAGGTGTGTCCTGGGGCCCGTGCGCGCAGCGCCCCTTGGGCAGGGGGGCAGAGGCGGGCCGCTCGGCTCCCTGGGAGCCCGTCTCGGGCGGCAGACTCAGCGGTGGGGGCTGGGGGCTGGGGGCTGGGTGACGCCCGCGTCCCAGGGGCGGCAGACGGGGCGGGCGGGGCCCCCGGCCCCTCCCCCAGCAGTCGCTGTCCCTCCTCCCTGCAGAAAATCATGCACACCCGGAAGCGGCATCAGGACATGTTCCAGGACCTGAACCGGAAATTGCAGCACGCAGAGAAGGACAAGGAGGTGTTGGGCCCAGACAGCAAGGTGGGCGGGGGCGGGGCAAGGAGGTGGGCGGGTAGCCGGGGTGGGCGGGGGCAAGGAGGTGGGTGGCACAAGGAGGTGGCGGGGCGGTAAGCGAGGTGGGCGGGGCGGGTCGCCAGGGTGGGCGGGGACGGAGGTGGGCGGGTAGCCGGGGTGGGCGGGGCAAGGAGGTGGCGGGGCGGGCCTGGGCTGCGGGCGGGAAGGAGGGGGCGAGCCTTCGGCCCAGTCACCTTCCCCGTTCTTCCTTCGGCCCCACCTCCCCCTGCCTCCACTATTTCACTCTGCCCCGGCCCAGCTGATGCTAGGGACACGCGGAGGTGTCTGTCCCAGGCCCTCTCTGGAAGGGCGGGCGGCCGCGTAAATGCCCACGGCCGCGGTGGGGCGCCGGGGCTGCGGAGCCAGGTCGGGGCTGCAGCCAGAAGGGGACCGCTGAGCTGGTCCGGGGCTGCGCAGTCCCTGCCCGGACCTGACTGCTCACCTGTTCTTCCTCCTCACCTCTGTGTTGGGGTCTCTCCCTGGCCCTTGCTATCTTCCTCCTGCTCCTCTCCCTCCCTCCTGCCCCCTACTGTCTGCTTTCGTTCACCTCTCCCCCCGCCCCTGGCTCTCGCCCCCTCTCTGCTCCCACTTCTTTCTCTGCTCCCTCCTCGTCCCCCTCCGTGCCCCCTCCCTGCCCCCTCTCCTTCTCCCCCTCCCTGCCTCCTCTTCATGTCTCCCCGCCCCTCTCCTCCATCCCCATCCCCTCTTCTCCTCCCCCCTCCTCTCCCCGTGCCCCCACTTCTCCCGAATGCCCCTCCACTGGCAAGCAGCCGGAGAAGCAGCAGACCCCTAACAAGAGGCCCTGGGAGAGCCTTCGGAAGGCGCACGGGACGCCAGCCTGGGTGAAGAAGGAGCTGGAGCCGCTGCCGCCTTCGCCGCTGGAGCTACGCAGCGTGGAGTGGGAGAAGACGGGGGCCACCATCCCACTGGTGGGTCAGGACATCATCGACCTGCAGACCGAGGTCTGAGGGCGGCCAGCACCGGCCACCGGAGGGATGCTGCTCTGCCCGCTCTGAGGACGGGCACAGACACGCTCGGCGGGCCCGGCCCACAGGGCCCGGGGCGCTCGGACGCCAGCCAGGCTCCGGCCAGGTGCAGGGACCAGAGCCGGGCGAGGACAGGAGGCGGCCCGGCGGCGGTGGCACGGGGCTCCAGAGGCCGGAGGTGCCTCAGACTCTATCCCCCTCGGGCGAGCCCCGGGGGTGGGCGGCGGTGCGGACAGTGGACAGGCCTGGTGTGGCCAGCGTCCCCAGGTGCCCGCCGAGCTGCCGCTTCAGAGGACCAGTCTGCTTGGCCTGGCCAGCCTGGCTCCGTTTTTTAGACACCCCCCCCCCCGCGGGAAGCAGCCAGCCCCCACACCCTTCCAGGGCCCTGGGCCCCCCCAGACCCAGGCCGAGAGCACAGCCCTGTCACCCGTACGGCCCCAGGGGCAGGACTCAAAGCCCACTCCAGGAGGAGCCGGGGTGGGGCATCTATTTTTCTCTCCTTTTCTTTTCTTCAATAAAAAGAATTAAAAACTCAGGTCCTCTCTTGGTGTGGCCTTTCTCCGTGCAAACCCGGGCCTCAGCCCACCCAGCTGCTGGCCTGAGCCCTGCAGACCACCCTCTGGCCTCCCGCCCTGAGAGTGTGAGAGAGTGGGGAGGCCCGGTGGGCATGTCAGCAGTTCGCGATGATGCTGGGAACATTCTGGAAGCCTCCAGTGCCGGCCGCCCCCTGCGCCCCTTTCCCAGACCATTAGAGGAAGCGCACTTGACTTCCGTTGCGGTGGTGGCTGAGTCACGTGCAGGAGGGGACAAAGTCAACAAATGGTGTTTTTCTAAAAATCCAAAACATTAAAAAGGATACAGAGGGAGGGCCAGGGCAGACATCCCGGGCCTGGGGCTCCCACCTCCAGCCTGGATCTGGGAAGATGCAGCCTAGCTGTCTTCTTCCGGGGCCCTGCCCCACCCTCCTGTCATGGCTTTCAGCACCACTACGCACAGCCCTCACCCAACCACTTCCATCCCCCCACCCCTACTGCCACCACCCCAATCCTGGGCAGGGAAGATAATGAGGCAGGCGGGCTTAGAGGCCTGTAGTCCTGGGTCCCAGGACACCCCCTGTCCACCACTAGGGTGCTTTCTGACCCTGGGCCTCGGTGCTTACTTCTGGCCACAGGCGTGGAGGGTGCTGGAGAGACCACCCATGGAACAGGTGTAAAGGCCCCACAGCCACCCCTTCTGTGTCCAGTGGGTAGTGGAGAGATGCCAGGCCCTGCCCTTCTGTGTGCACACCCCATCCCCATCCACCTCTCGACCCTCTCGGCCTCTGCCCGTTTCTGAGCCCCGCTGTAAAGACCGCACATCCTGCAGCAGGCGCCGGCTCCCGTCTCTTCCCCGTGTGTCCAGCAGGGGGCAGTCTGAGCCTCCAAAGGGAGTCTGACCATACAGCTGCGAGGCTGGGCAGGGTGGAGGGGACAGGTTAGCTGAGTCCTCTGCCTCAAACTGAGCTCCCCACCCTGTGGCAATCCCAGAACAAGGAGGTAACACTGAACAGCGTGGACATCCCTGAGCAGTGATGGGCTGAGCATCTGGGTGGACCCATGCTGGGCCCCTCCTTAAACCACAAACCCCAGTGAGAGGTGGGCCAGGGATGCTGTGCACAGAGGCCATCAGCCTCAAGAGAGGAGGTGTGCAGGGCTGGGCACTGGGGCTCCAAGCACCCTGAGATCATGCCCCCCACCCCCAAGATTCAAACTGAAAACAATGTCCTGCCAAGCCATAAAGGAGGAAGTCTGCCTGGCCCAGGTGGCCACAGTGGAGTGTCTGTCCTGTCACTGTACTGGTTCAGCTCCTGTGGGTGGCTGTAGTGCCCAGATGGTCCTAGCAGCAGGTGAGGATGATGAAGATGCTTGGATGCTGCCTCCTGTGTGAGTGACCACAAGTGACCTTGAGTAACCACAGATGGCCACAGTGACGCCAGTGAGTGTGAGGGACCATGAGTGACTCCAAGTGACCACCAGTGACCATGGGGACACACAAGTGACTGTGGCTGCCTGCAAGTGACCACAAGTCATGAGAGAACACCAGTGACCACAGGTGACTCTGATTGGCCATGATTGTGAGTGACCACGCTAAGTGGGTGGATGGTGGGTGAGTGGACAACAAAAAGGGAGGAGAGCGTGTCCACTGCAGCCACCAAGAAGACCATGCAAAGCCCTCCCTGGTTCTCAGCACGCAACAGGAGCTCAGCAACCAGCACGTGGTGACAGGGTGCTGCCCCTGAGCCACCATTCTCAACTCTTCGAAAAGCCAAAAAAAAAAGTTTGTGAGATTTCACAGCAAAACAGACCAAAAATGAGGCTTGTTATAGTCTATTTGATCCACTTCATGTACAAGTTCATCAGTGGTGGTGACGACAACGACAGCGATGGTGGTGGGGACGGTGATTTTGCTGCTGGTGATGGTGGTTGTAAGGGTGGAAGGGAGATCTCACCTGTGGCTATGAGTGCATTTTATTACGGCCCCTCTGGGATGTTAGAGGAGATATCACATATGCACGGTACGGAAATCAGGGAGATTCTGAATTCCAAACCCATCTGGCCCCAAGGGCTACAGACAGGGTCTGTGGGCCGTGGCCCCATCCCCAACATCTGGGCTCTTACTGAAGGGACCTGGGAGGGCACCTGGGAACAGGTGGTCAAGGTGGAGAAAACCATGAGGCCCCGCTCCTCTCTTAGTGAAGCAGCACAAGGCAGGGGGCAGGATCCGCAGAGCTGGGCTAACCCTGAGGGCTCTCCACTGTTCTTAGGGAATGCCCTGGAGCAAGTTCTAGCCCAGCTCCCCCACCTCCGTTCTCTCCCACTCAGCACCACTTGTGGCAGAAGGAACTGAAAGGAAAAAAAATCTTGATGGACTCAAGCTACACACTCAAGAAGTGCAAGGGGAACAACTCAGAACAGTGTAAATAGGTGTGACCAGGGTCGGGACTGAGGGTGTGACCAGGGTCGGGGCTCAGGGTGTGACCAGGGTCGGGACTGAGGGTGTGACCAGGGTCGGGGCTCAGGGTGTGACCAGGGTCGGGACTGAGGGTGTGACCAGTGTCGGGGCTCAGGGTGTGACCAGGGTCGGGGCTCGGGGTGTGACCAGGGTCGGGGCTCGGGGTGTGACCAGGGTCGGGGCTCGGGGTGTGACCAGGGTCGGGGCTCGGGGTGTGACCAGGGTTGGGGCTCAGGGTGTGTGATAGTTAGCATTACGTGTTAACTTGGCTATGCCATGATTCCCTGTGTTGTGTTGTTGTCCTCCACTTTGTGATCTGTTGTAATTTTCCTCCATTTTGTGTTATTACGTAATTGTCCTCTATTTTATGTATATGTGTTGTAATCCTAATCTCTATATGTTAATGGGAGCCTTGGTGGTGCAGTGGTTAAGAGCTCTTCTGCTAACTAAAAGGTCATAAATTTGAATCCACCAGCTGTCCCTTGGAAAACCAAAGGGGCAGTTCTACTCTGTCCTATAAGGTCTCTATGAGTAGGAATTGACTCAAAGGCAATGGGTTTTTAATATGTTACTGAGACAGGTTTAGTGTGGAGTATATCTTGAGTCACACCCTTACTGGCGTTTCTTTGGGGGTGTGACTTGTATCCAGTGTACATACGGATGCCCTGGCAAGGCTCTCCTTTGCTCTGGGCCCTTCATCCAGCTCATCACCATCTGACCTCCAGTTCTTGGATCTTGAGCTTGTCGTCTGACCTACAGATTTTGGGATTCACCAGCTTCCTCGCCCCCTGAGCCAACAGCCTACCGTCTGACCTGGGTTCGTTAGCCCTGCAGCCACACGAGCTAGGAGAAGTCCCAAGCCTGAGGCCTGATCCACAGATTGGGGACTTGCCAGCTTCCACCCCCATGTAAGCCATTTCCTTGAAATAAATCTCTATAGATACACTTCACTGGTTTTTCTTCTCCAGAGAATCCAGCCTAAGACAGTGTGTGATCAGGGTCAGAGCGCTAAGGGTCAGGGCTCAGCCTGTGACCGGATCAGGGCTCAGTGTGTGACCAGTGTCAGGGTCAGTGTGTGCCAAGGGTCAGAACTCAGCCTGTGATCAGGATCAGGACTCAGCATGTGACCAGGGTCAGGGCACAGCATGTGACTGGGATCTGGGATCAGTGCGTGACCATAGTCAGGGCTCAGCCTGTGACCAGGATCAGGGCTCAACTCAGCATGTGACCAGGTCAGAACACAGGATGTGGCTGGGATCAGGACTCAGTGTGTGACCAGGGTCAGGGTGCAGTGTGTGTCCAGAATCCAGTTTCTCCTCCATCCCAACCTCCCTCTGAGAAGGCAGTGTTTTTACTGGAGGAGCCCACATCTCCCACTTCCTGCCTCAGATCCCATGCTCACAGCTGTTCCCTACTCTGTGAAGGCCTGGTACTATGACTCATCACAGAAGTCCTGTCTGCTCTCTGGCTGTCAGTACAGAAAGTCCCCCAAAGGTGGCCCCACAATATTCATCAGAACCCTTGGGCCTCCCAAGGCTTGCCCTCAGCCAATGCACTCACCTTCTTGCAGTAAGCCCTGTGCTGGGCAGTGCTGGGGACGGGGGCCATGGCACACACAAAACTAGCACAAGTCCTCTCCCCAGGGCTCCACAGATCCCTGTGTTTCCCAGCTGTTCAGAGTGATGCACTGCGGACGCTGGACAAGGCAGGGATCAGGGTCCTTGTCAACAGATGAGCAGACCGAGACTCAGCATGGCTAAGTGATGCCGTGTGCAGTTTCCCCTGGAGCCCAGCTTTCCCGGTTCCAAATTCAGGGAACCACCCCACATTGGGTAGGTCTCCCAAGGTCAGCAGCAGTACCTCCATCTGCTCCTGCCTCCACCAGAGGCCACCCTGCACTGTGGAGCCCAGAGTTGACCCAGCCACCAGGAAGGTCCTCCCAGGCCTGTGTTCCCCTCAGTTGTCCTGGCATCCTTGTACAAGCACCACCCTCTTAGACAACCTGTCTCCACTGAGGCCAAGACCACCTCTGCTTGCCTTCGTCAGCACCACCCCGGGGAGGTGTGGGGCTGAGGAAGGTGGGGTCACTGTGATGGGCAGGAACGCCAAAGACAGTGACAATGGTTTCGTGGGTGGAGGTGGAGATCTTGGTGGTGGTGATGATGACAGTAATGGTGGTGGGGACAATGATTTTGGTGTTTAAGATGACAGCCACCATGACCTGCGTTCCTGGTGATGGTAGTTGTGGGGTTGGAAAGGAGGATATTACCAGCTCATCCTGTTTCACTGCTTCCACAGAATGGAAGTATCTGAAGGGTGGATGGAAGGAAGGAAGGAAAGGAAGGAAGGAAGGAAGGAGGGAAGGAGGGAAGGAGGGAAGGAGGGAAGGAGGGAGGGAGGGAAGGAGGGAGGGAGGGAGGGAGGGAGGGAGGGAAGGAGGAAGGGAGGGAGGAAGGGAGGAGGGAAGGGAGGAGGGAAGGGAGGGAGGGAGGAAAGAAGGAAGGAGGGAGGGAGGAAAGGAAGGAAGGAGGAAAGGGAGGAAAGGAAGGAAGGATGGAAGGAAGGAAGGAGGGAGGGAGAGAGGGAAGGGAGGAAGGAAGGGAGGGAAGGAAGGGAGGAAGGAAGGAAGGGAGGGAAGGAGGGAGGGAGGACAGACAAGAGACAAGGACATAGACTAGCATCTGAGTCACCAGGGCTGGAGCGGGCCTGAGTGGCGGCCGCCCAGGTGCATCTCCTGGGCACCGCACCTGGAATACTGAGAAAGCTGCTCCTAATTTGACTTCCATTTGCTCGTTGCCCTTTTGTCAGGACTCCAACAGTGCCCAAGGGGAGGGAGGCCTAGAAGGGCCCCACCTCCTGCTGGGATCGGCCATGCCTCTGGGCCGGCTACAGGCCCCTTCACAGCCAGCTCTCTCCCTCCCTGCCCCAATCCAGCTCAAATGAACTTACCATCGGGAAGTCCTTCCTGGAGTCTCACCCAAAGCCTTGCGCTGCAGGAAGGGAGGCTTCTGCTCCCTCCCGAGGACCTACTGGATCCTTCTAGTTTCCCTCGAGGTGACGTTCCTTTCCCCCAGGCCCTGCTTCCCACAGTGGCTTTTCTTCGGAGAGAAGCAGACCACCGTGTGCTTTATGCTTGTTCCAGAACCTTCTGCTGGCCAGGACTGCCCCTCCCAGCCCAGCTCCACCCACCTCCAATTCACTGTCCTCTCCTCCTGAGCTGGGCTGGGGCACTTGGGACCTGGAGGGCGGCCACCTCCTGAGGCCTCTACCTGGGGCTTCCTGCGCGTGGGTGACAGGGCTGCTGGTGTCCAACTCAAAGAGCCCAAGAACGCCCACCAGGCCTGCCCCACCTCTCTGACCCCTCTGCTGGCCTTCCCACTGCCCCCTCCCACAGATGTGAAACCTCTGGCCCAGGCCTGCCGTCCCTCGGAAGCTTCTGGGCTCCAAGTCACTGTCATGAGGAGCCTGTACTCCAGCTCCTGGTGGGGTGCCAAGGACCCCTCCAGCTGCCCCTCAGACCTGAAGTGCAGGTGACAGATGGGGGTCACACAGCCCCACCACGGCCTGCTCTGCCATCCACTTCCAGTGGCTGGGACCCCCCCTGCAGGATGGGAGTCCCCACAGTCCCTTCCCTACAGACCTGTGGGGATGGTGCTCCTGGCCCCCTGCAGGTCCCTTCCCAGGGTGTCCCTGCATGGTGACCCCCATCCACTGGGGCTTATTGTGCCTCTGGCTGGGTCTGCTGCAGGCACCCACAGCCCCCATTCGGCCTGGGCAGGGGTCCAAGGGAGGGTGAGAGCTGCTGGTGGGTGGGGAGGGAGGCCTGCACCAGTCACAGCCCCTGACCCCACCCCTGGCTGTGCCTTGGCTGCCTGCCTGTGACCCTGGGCAAGCCCCTCCCACCTTGGGCCTCGGTTTCCCCACTGGTGCCACGGGGGCAGGTCAGGGGCTTTCTGCGCGTACCCTTCCAGTGCTTTCCAATGTCTGGAGGCTGCAGAGAGCGGTGGGCTCCCCGAGTATTTTTTAGGCCCTAAAAATAACCGGGAGGGGAGGACATGTGTCTAAATAGCTCTTGAGTGTGCCAGTCACCCACCCTGCTCAGAGCGAGCGGAAAGACTTCCAAATAAGGCCTTGCGGAGCCGGAAGCCAGCCCTACAGTCAGCGCTCACGTCAGCCAGGGCTCCAGAACCTTCCTTTGCTGCCTGCCTGCCCAGGCTGGGGGGCTGCACCAAGGGCCTCCCCCAGAGGGAGGGGGGGTACGCCGGGGGTTCCTTGGAGGCCGGGTGCAGGTCGGGGTCCTGGGAAGTCCGGATCACTCTAGATGCCTGGGTCTGGCTGGGAAAGCAGCTCTCGGCAGGAAGAGCATGGGGTCTCAGTACTCACAATTATGGAGCCTTAGCATTTACTAGTCTAGAAACTTTTAAATAAGTTTAGCTTTATGGACTGTTAGAACAAATCAGACCCCTCCCCCCAGATCTCAGAAGACACCCATCCCAATACACCCCTGGTGGGGCTTGCTGAGGAGGACAGGTTGAGGTCCAAGCCCTGGGCCTCCCAGTATGGTAGGGACCCCGACTGGATGCCCCCACATGGCCGCAGAGCAGGGACCCCAACTGTGTGACCCCCATCACTGCTGCAGGGCAGGGAGCATCCTGTGTGCTGTGGGTGAGCCCAGCTGTCCCCGGCTGCTACGGACGTGTTGCTGGGCTCAGTATGGTTCTCTGGGAACACCATATGGCCCCCAGAAAGGGAGGCGGCATCAGGCGACAGTCAGAAGGCAGCCCAGCATCAGCTCCTGCCCCCTCTCAGTCACTGGGAGTCCCTGGGGAGGCAGGTGGTGGGTGGGGGTGGCCCGCAGTGGGGTGGGATGCTGGGGACTTTGGGGGGCCTTCCCTCACTGGGCTCTGCTGGCCCAAGGGTTTTCACCTGCACCAGCCACGCCCCACCTCTCCACACCCCCCAGTCCCTTTAGAGGCCCAGGAACCGCTCCCCCCCCCCATTTAGGGGGACAGGCAGCTGAGGGACTTCAGCCCAGCCCTGAGCTCCCAGGACAAGTCCCGGTGGGCCCAGCTGTGCAGGCACAGAGGAGGGAGGTGGCTCCTAAGAGGGGCTGCTTGGTGATGGAGAGGAGAGGGACACGGCCGGGTGAGGCCCCCGGGGCAGCTGCTGTGGGACCAGAGTTGCGGAGCAGTGGCCTGGCCCTTCCCTCCTCGCTTCCTGGAGGAAGGCAGGTGGGCGGCCGTGGGATAGGCCAGGCACTCCAGGTGGGGCGGGGAGGACAGTTAAGTAGCTGTGTGCCTGGGGCTCCCTTTTCTCCGTAAGGAGAGCTTCTATCTTTTCTCTCCTGACTTGCTCCGCCATGTTTACCTTGTGTCAGGTTCCTGTATGTGTAGATCTGCCTGCAAGCTGTCAGTGCTGTTCTTGAACTGTTGCCACTTTTCAAGTTTACTACCATGGCTTTACACAACGTCCTCAAGTCTGGTTAGATTCTATCAGTTGTTGTTTGATATATTTTCAAGCTTTTTTTTTTTTTTGCTATTTATGTGTTCAGTATATCTTTTCCCATCCTTTCATTTTCAAAAAAGATACATGTAGTAAACTTAACTAAGCTCTTTGATCACCCTTGCTCCCTGTACCATTTTGAGAAATCCCCTACATGTCTTTATTATTTGAATGCTTCTTCCAAAAATATGTTCAATGGGATCTTTGCATGGCAAAGCTTGTGGGGCTTTCTATGCCTAGTTAGAGCTTAAGTACACCCTCACATCTGAAGGTCAGTTACGTTTGGATATAAATTTCTAAGTTCATAGTTGTTTCCTTCAGTATTTAAAAAAATATTGCTGTCTTATATCCACAGTTGCTGTCGAGATGTCTGATATCCATCTGATTCTTGTTCCTTTTACTGTAAGGAATTTGCCTTTTCTTCCTGGATTCTTTTAGATACATATATATATATATATATTTTGTTATAATGGGTGTGATGGTTAACATTGTGCATCAACTTGGCTGGGCCGTGATTCTCCATGGTTTGGCAGTTATGACGTAGTTTGGTAGTTATGTAATGCTGTAGTCATCCCCCATTTTATGATCTGATATATATAAAACCAAACCTTTTGCTGTAGAGTCGATTCTGATTCATAGCAACCCTATAGGACTGAATAGAACTGCCCTGTAGAGTTTCCAAGGAGCACCTGGTGGATTCAAACTGCTGACCTTTTGGTTAGCAGCTGTAGCACTTAGCCACTGTACCACCAGTGTTTCCATATCTATGTGTGAAAACCCTGGTGGTGTAGTGGTTAAGTGCTATGGCATATATATGTATAGAGAGAGAGAGAGAGAGAGGGATGTTCTGGCAAAGCTTGCTCGCTCTGGATCCTGCACCCAGCTCATCATCATCTGACTTCCAGTTCTTGGGACTTGAGTCAGCAGCCTGCTGTGCTGCCTGCTGATCGTGAGATTGATCAGCCTCTGCAGCCTGTGAGCCACTGCCTGTCATTTAACCTGCCGACCCTGGATTCATCAGCCTCCAGAGCCCATGAGCCTACCAATCATGGGTTTGTCAGCCCCTGCAGCTAAGTGAGTCAGGAGAAGCCTCCAGCCTGATGCCTGACCCATGGACTTGGGACTTGCCAGCCTCTACAACCACGTAAGCCATTTCCTTGAGATAAATCTCTCTCTCTCGCTGGTTTTGCATCTCTAGAGAACCCAGCCTAAGACAATGGCTTACATGTCTTGTTTTGTTTGTTTGTTAATCTTTCCTCTTTGGTACTCTTAAACTCATTCAATCTGAGACCTTTTGTACTTTTTTAAATTCTAGGAAATTTATTTCAATTTTCATTGGTCCTCTGTATCTTAGTTTTTCTTTACATGTCCTCTCTATCCTTCCCTGCTGCCTTCTGGAAGATTCTCTCAACCTGACCTTCCAGCTCACTAATTTGTTTTTCAGCCAACCCCATGTACTATTTACTCTGTTTATTGTATTCTTTATTTCAATTACAGTATTTTTCATACCAAATACTTCTTCTTGCTTCTTTTTTGATAAATTCTTATTTTATATGCTCATGTCTTCGCTTTTTTCTCCTTAGGCATATTTTAAAATGCTTATTTGAAATTCTCAGTCCATCCATGCCAACAATTCTGTTTCACATAGTACGTGCTGTTATTTTGAGGGAGTGGTACTCCTCAGATGGGCCCTGGGTGGTGCAAGCAGTTAATGTGCTCAGCTACTAGTCGAAAGCTGGAGGTTCAAGTCCACCCAGAGGCACCTCGAAAGAAAGACCTGATGACCTACCTCTGAAAACCTTATGGTGCACAGTTCTGCTCTGACATACAAAGGGTCACCATGAGTTGGAATTGACTCGATGGCAACTGGTTTGGTTTGGCTTTATGCTCCTCAGATGTCTAATTGTTTGGGTGTATCAGGTATTTTTTTTGGTACAGTAGGAAGGGCTGAGTACAGATCTCAATCTTTTACCCTGGTGTGTTTAAGAAGGTCAAAGATGAGCCTCAGGGTGGGGATCTCCGAGCACCCCAGAACTAGTGTTGTCCATTCCCTTCTGCTGACCAGGGTTTCACCTTCAAACACTTAGGGGGAGGCAGCACTGGGAGGATGCTGTCTCCTTAGTTGGTGTCTTAGTCATCTAGTATCGCTGTAACAGAAATGCCAGAAGTAGGTGACTTTAACAACAGAATTTTATCTTCTCACACTTGAGGAGGCTAGAAGTCCAAATTCAGCGTGCCACTCATCTGTCCGTTTGTCATACCAAGGTGGCTTGCATGTTGCTGTGATGCTGGAAGCTATGCCACTGGTACTTCAAATATCAGTAGAGTCACCCATGGTGGACAGGTTTCAGCAGAGCTTCCAGACTAAGACAGACCAGGAAGAAGGACCTGGCAGTCTACTTCAGAAAAAACTGGCCAGTGAAAGCCTTATGAATAACAGCGGAACATTGTCTGATATAGGACTGGAAGATGAACCCCTCAGGTTGGGGCTCCAGCATACCAATGATTGTCAGGATAGTACAGGATAGGGTCACATTACCTCCCATTTCTCCCTGTCTGCACCTATGATCTCATGGGGAGTTCCTTATAAGTTGACTGAAGAAGAGAAAACCCGTGCCTGGTTTACAGATGGTTCTGTGCGATATGCAGACACCACTCGCAAGTGGACAGCAGCAGCACTACAGCCCCGTTCTGGGACCTCCCTGAAGGACAGTGGTGGAAGGAAACCCTCCCAATGGGCAGGACTTAGAGCAGTGCACCTGGTTGTTCACTTTGCTTAGAAGGAGAAATGGCAAGATGTGCAATTGTAGCCAGTGGTTTGGCTAGATGGTCAGGGCCTTGGAAAGAGCATGATTGGAAAATTGGAGACAAGGAGGTATGGGGAAGAGGTATGTGGATAGATCTCTCTCAATGGGCCAAAGTACTGAAGATATTTCTGTCCTACGTGAATGCAACCTCAGCAGAGGAAGATTTTAACAATTGAGTGGATAGGATGACCTGTTCAGTGGAAATCAGTCATACTCTTTCCCCAGCCACTCCTATCATTGTTCAATAGGCTCATGAACAAAGAAGCCATGGAGGCAGGGACAGAGGTCATGCATGGGCTCAGCAACACGGACTTCCACACACCAAGGCTGACTTGGCTACAGCCACTGCTGAGTGCCCAATCTGCCAGCAGCAGAGACCAACACTGAGTTCCCAATATGGCACCATCCCTTGAGGTGATCAGTCAGCAACCTGGTGGCAAGTTGGTTACACTGGACAACTTCCATCATAGAAAGGAGAGCAATTTGTTTTTACCGGAAAAGACACTTACTGTGGATATGGTTTTGCCTTCTCTGCACACAATACTTCTACCAAAACTATCATCCGTGGACTTACAGAATGCCTGATCCACCACCGTGGTATCCCACATAGCATTGCCTTGGATCAAGGGACTCACTTCACAGCAAATGAAGTGTGGCAATGGGTCCACGCTCAAGGAATTCACTGGTCTTACCATGTTCCCCAACATCCTGAAGTAGCTGGTTTGATAGAATGATGGAATGGCCTTCTAAAGACACAATTACGGCACCAGCTAGGTGGCAATACCTTGCAGGGTGGAGGCAATGTTCTCCACGGGGCTGTATATGCTCTAGCATCTAGTATGTGGTGCTGTATCTCCCATAGCCAGGATTAATGGATCCAGGAATCAAGAGGTGGAAATGGGTGTGGCACCAGTCACTACTACCCCTAGTGACCCAGTCAAAAGATTTTTGCTTCTTGTCCCCATGACCTTATGCTTTGTGGGTCTAGAGGTCTTAGTTCCAAAGGGAAGAATGGTCCATCTTGGAGACACATCACTGATTCCACTGAACTGGAAGTTAAGAATGCCACCTGGCCACTCTGGGCTCCTTACACCTCTGGATCAGCAGGCAAAGAAGGGAGTGACCACATTGGCTGGTGTGATTTATCCTGCTTACCAAGAGGAAATTGGATTGATACTACATAATGGAGATAAAGAAGAGTATGTCTGGAACGCAGGAGATGTCTTAGGGCGTCTCTTAGTACTACCCTGTCCTGTGATTAAAGTCAATGGAAAACTACAGCAACCCAATTCCGACATGACTACTAATGGCCAAAACCCTTCAGGAATGAAGGTTTGGGTCACCCCATCAGGCTAAGAACCACAACCAGCTGAGGTGCTTGTTGAGGACAAAGGGAATACGTAGAGTGATGAAAGAAGGTACGTTCTAAACACCAGCTACGACCACCTGACCGGTTGCAGAAATGAGGACTGTAATTGTTATGAGTATTTTGCTTTGTATGTGTGCAACAAATATTTTTGTTTTTTTTTCAATTATAAAATATAAGATGTAAACAGGGCTAGTACATTTTTGGTTGTGTTCATTGTATCATGTTAGGCGCAAGTATGACTTTATAATTGTCTTTATCCAGAGATTACGTATGGTCTAAAGGGATGTGTGCAGGTGCCAAGCTGACGAGGGGTGGACTGTGATGGTTAAGGTTGTGTGTCAACTTGGTTGGACCATGATTCTCAGTGGTTTGGCAGTTGTTTGATGTTATCACTTCCATGATGAGATTTGATATAATGTGATCACCTCCATGATGGGATTTGCTGTGCGTAGCCAATCAGTTGCAAGGGAGTTTCCTTGGGTGTGTGGCCTGCATTGAACATGAGTGGACATTCTGGCAAGACTCACGGGCTTTTGCTTGCTCTGGATCCTGCAGCTCGCTCTGGTTCTTGGGACTTGAGCTAGCAGTTTACCTTCAGTCTTGCCTGCCAATCTTGGGATTCGTCAATCTTCACAGCCTTGAGCAAGAGCCCTGCTCTTTGACCTGTTGATCCCGGGTTCACCAGCCTCTGCAGATACATGAATCAGGAGAGGCCTCCATTCTGACCCATGAACTTGAGATGTTCCAGCCTCTACAACTGTGTGAGCCATTTCCTTGATATAAATCTCTCTGCATAAAAGATGCATTGCATTGGGCAAATCAGCTGCAAAAGACCTCTTTAAAGTGTTGAAAAGCAAAGATGTCACCTTGAAAATTAAGGTGTTTTCAATCACCTCATATGAATGTGAAAGCAGGCCAATTGATAAGGAAGGTCGCAGAAGAGTTGATGCCTTTGAATTGTGGTGTTGGTGAAGAATATTGAATATACCATGGACTGCCAGAAAAACAAACAAGTCTGTCTTGGAAGAAGTACAACCAGAATGCTCCTTAGAAGCAAGGATGGCAGGACTACTTCTTGAACATGTTGTCAGGAGGGACCAGTCCCTGGAGGACATCATGGTTGGTAAAGTGAAGGGTCAGCGAAAAAGAGGAAGACCCTCAACAAGATGGATCGACACAGTGGCTGCAACAATGAGCTCAAGCGTAATGACAGTTGTGAGGATGGCACAGGACTGGGCAGTCTTTCTTTCTGTTGTGCATAGGGTCGCTATGAGTCGGAACAGCTTAACAGCACCTAACAACATCAAATATATATGTATGTATGTGTATATGTATACATATATATACACACATACACATATATACATATATATAAATTTATATGCAGCTCTACTCTGTCCTATAGGGTCGCTATAAGTAGGAATCGACTTGACAGCACTGGGTTTGGTTTTTTTGTTTGGTATATGCTTTACTGGTTTTGCTTCTCTAAAGAACCTAGCCTAAGACACCCTCCAAAGCTCAAACCCTGACCAGGCCCCTGACATGACCCGTCGCATGTGCCTGGGACACCTGTCTGATGCATGAGAGTCACTCCCCTAAGAGGGCCTGCACTGATGTGTCTGAAGCACCTTCCCCCCATGTCCCTTTGATGCAGGTTTACTGAAGGATGACTGTGTGCTGAGAACCTCTGCAGGGCCTGGGGGCCACGAGAAGTAGGCCGAGATTGCCGTTCACACTCCACTTGATGGAGTTCCAGGTGCTATCACAGGGGCACCTCCTCCTGGCTGGGGAGGCGGGAAGACTCCACAGGGAAGTGAGGGGTGTCTGTGTGGGAACTTGAAAAGTAAAGGAGCAGGCAGTCAGGCTAGTGGGGAGGCAGTGATGGTGTCCAGAAAAGGGAAACAACTCTCAAGAGGCCTGGGGGCAAAGGCTTGGGGAAAAGGCCTGGAAGGTGGCCTGCCAGGGAGACGGAGGGATGGAAGGAAGGAAGGAGAGGAGAGACAAGGCAGAGGCCAGGAGGTGGCCCATCACTGAGGGCCTTGGGCACAGCTGGGAGTTTAAACAGGACCCTGAGGAGGGCAGGCAGGTATGGGATGGTGTGATTTAGATGCTCCCTAGGGGTGGGGTCACTGCAGTCATCTAGGAGACTGGAAGCCCAGGCCAGGGCGTGACCTGTGAAAGATTCTGGAGACATGTGGGAGGAGGGGTCAGGCAGCCTGGTAAGGACTGGGAGGCGCAGGGAAGGGTACCCAAGACAATGAGGCTCTGGGCAGGGCAGTGGTGGGCAGACCCAGCACCCACAGGTCAGTCCTCACTCTCGCCAGCCTGGTAGACCACCCATTGGACGCTCCCAAGGACCCACGTTAGGTGGGTAAGGGACTTTCGATCACACTGCCAGTCTGAGTGCAGAGGGGAGCCCTGCCCCGGCCTCACCAGATGCACACAGGAGGGATGTGGCTGGAAGTGCCGGAGAGCCACAGGGAAATGGTTAACATTTAATAGTCAAAAAACGGGATCAACCACAATGTCAACAGGAAGCTAAAGGATCTCAGCCTGGGACTCAGGTCACACGCTGGGACAGCTCCGAGAAGTCCTCCAGAAAGTTCAGGTAGAACTTGCGGCTCACGGAATCCTGGTCCTGTCTTAGCATCTCCAGGTCTGCAGCAGAGACCCGGGTCCCACTGCGGCCGCTCAGAGGGAGGTCCCCGTGAAGGAGCCACCACCTTCCTTGGGGAGCTTGGTCTGTGGGGGCACAGTCCTGCCCCGGGAGTCCCATGTGTGGGGGGTGTTGGGGGAAGACCTACCCAGGGAACCCATATGAAGGGTTTCGGGACACAGTCCTGCCCTGGGAGCCCCATGTGAAGGGAAGATGACATCCTGCCCTCAGGAGAGGCTGTTCTACCGGAGACACACAGCCCTGGGCAGCACTGTCCTCCAGGGTCAGGAACAGGGAGCCAGCCCTCTCTGGGCCCAGGCCTGGGTGCCCATGGTGGGTCCACTTACGGTTCCAGAGCACAGTCAGGTCGTCTTTCTTCAGGTTCAAGCAGAGGTCCGTAAAGTAATCCCGCAGCATCCCTTCTGGGCAGTTAGCAGGGAGGTGGGCCGGGGCAAGGGAGGGGCCCCAGGACTCACTGGGGAGCCAGTGTCCCTCCCAGGGCAGACCCCAGGGGCATGGCCAGCTCAGCAGTAGGACATGGGTCTGGGAGACTTGGGCTCTGTGCCTAGCCTACCCATGAACTTCATGGCCGCCAGCTTCATGGTTCTGTAGGGGCTGCCCAGGTACGGGGAGGCCTGCCTCAGGAACAGGTGGTAGCTGCCGAAGTTGCTCTCCACCTGGGGGAGGAGACAGCAGCTGTGGCCAGGCCCTGCCCCCAGGCTCCCTGACCTCCAGGGAGGGGCTGGCAGAGCAGGGCAGCCCCCTCTGGTCCCCACCTGCGGCCCTCACGCTCACATTGAGGTCATGCTTGCCCTGAGGGGCTGTGACTATCTGGGGTCAACCGGGACCCTTCCCAGATTATCCTGAATGTCCCTCGGGAACTGCCCCACTCTCCACCCTATTATTCCTGTCCACCACCTGGCTACACAGCAACCAGACCACAGCCAGGTGCACAGGCCCCTCAGAGCCACTGGGTCCTGGGGGATGTCGCCAGGGCTACTGGGAGAGGCGCCTCTGGGGCTCTGCAGGGAAGTCCTGGGCCAGCCGTCTGCTCTGGGACAGGGCGGCCTCTCCACCTGGGGTGTGCTTCGAAGGTGAAACGTGCACCCACCACTTCTAAGAAGTGAGGGGAGGGATGGGGACCCCCTTCCCGGTGGGAGGGTAGATAGCCATAGCTAAGGAGGACAGAGCAGAGAGGGGAGTGCCCCGAGGGCCTGGAGATGGTGACCATGGGGGCCGCTGGGGCAGAGCTCCACTGGGTATGACTGTCCAGGGAGGACAGGCCCTCCCAGAGGCAACACAGAAAACCAGCCTGAGCGGCACCTACAGACCCTGCGGGCTGACCCCACACACCATCCCATGCCGGGCACCTAGAGATGGCGGGGGTGAGCTGGTGCTTCAAGAACTCCCTGGGCTCAGCGCCCCACCCCCATCTCCTACGGGAGGGGAGAGGCAGCTTCTCACCACGTAGATAAAGATGTCATTCTGGGCTCCTGGGCCACGGCCCCAGGCCAGCTTGGTGAACAGCTCCTTCCGAAACTCCCACTTGAGCAGGACAGTGCAGCGCAGGAAGGTGAACTTGGCCTTCTGCAGGTACAGAGCAGATGCTGCGCCCAGGGGTCCCTGCCTGCCCCTGCCCCACAGCCACTCCCACTCCCCGCAGACCCAAGGGCAGCAGGGGCCTGGGCCTTCTGGGCTGAGCCTGCGCACCCTGCACCGTGGCCAACCTCGGCTAAGGAGGCTGCATGCATCTGGTGGGGGCTGCACCCCCAAGGAAGGGGTGACCCAGGGGGTCTTTCCTCCCAGCACGAAGGCACCTTGCTCTAACGCACACAAAGGCTCCGGAGAGGCCTCCTTCCCAACCCCTGGGAGCATCCAAGGAAGGGCAGACCCCCTCCCTCCCAGCACCCAGCAGCCTCAGCCCGTGCCTGCCACCCTGCCCCCTCCCTGTCCGCTGACTTGGGCGTGGGGAGCTGTCCCTCCTGCATCCGTATCCTCAGCTGCATCCTGAGTCTGGCCCTGCCTGGGGCTGACCCTCGAGACTCCTCCCCGGTACCTCCATGAGGCTCACTGGGGTGGAGGGTGTGCCACCGCCCTGGTCGTGAATGGGCAGACCCGATCCTCACCTTCCTGCCTTTGCCCACCTGCTCAGGCTGCTTATCCGAGGACACTGTGGCTTTGGAGTCCCTATCAGGGGCCTGCCTCCTCCAGGCAGCCTCCTGGCTACCCCAGCCCTCTCTGCCGAGGGTATCCGCTGTGCCACTCAGCCTCCCACTTGGCTCCATCCCTGCCTTATTAATCTCCCTCTAGTTGGCTCATTCACTCATTCATTCACGTGATGCAGCCACGTGCTCACGAGGCAGCTGCCCTGTGCCAGCTCCATGTCTGTGGAGCTCCCCATAGTCCGTGGGGCCACCAGCATCGGGCCCAGCAGGATCCTGGCTTCGATGGATCCAGGACCCGGCAGAAAGGAGAAGTGGGGCTGAGAGAAGCCAACTTTTAAGAAGAAACAGAATTCTAGGGAAGTTCCCTGAGCACTCAAGGAGGGAGGGGCCGGGGTCTAGGAAGAGAGATAAGGAGTCCTGAGCAACCAGCTCAGCAGTCACAGGGACACCCTGGAGGGAGGGGCTGCGGTACCTCTGTGCTCTATGCCAGGAAGAGACTGAGGCCCTGCCTTTGGGGGCCAAGGACTTGGGCCATCTGGACAGGCCACTGGGGCCAAAGGTGCAGGGGGTGAGGATGGAGGAGGGGTCTGTCCAAAGAGTGGGCGCCTGGGCCAGTGGAAACAGACTGCTCCAGCCTGTGGACGGTGGAGCCAGGAGGGCTTCCCTGGGGAGGGGGCATTGGGACAGGGTCTCAAGGGAGCAGCTGGTGTTCCCTTCACAGAAGTGAGCCCGGCCGTGCCAGAAGAGGCCTGTATGCAGTGGCTCGTAGCTCTGGGGCTCCCATGTGGAGCCTTTGCAGGAACTCAACACTGTGCCCTCACTGGGGCCGGGCCCCTGGCAGGCAGGCAGATTCTAGGCCAAGGCTGTAGTGGGGGCCTCCTTGTACTAGGCACAGCGGAGGCAGGAGACACCAAGTATCAGGCTTGAGGCCAACTTTATGGGGTCAGGGGAGAGCCTGGACATAGGCAGAGGCTAGGGAGCCACCACCCTGGATGGGGTGGGGTCCTCTCCATGTGGCCAAAGTGGCCACCCCCAATGAGTCCTCCTGGGAGCCCGGCCCCACAAGCAGACGGGTCTTCCCTGATCCTCTTGCTGCCCTGGACCACTCACCGCCACCACCTGGGGGCAGGGGTCAGCCAGGTGGAAGAGCAGAGGCACCATGGCCTGGAAGGCGAGGTCCTTGAGCGACTGCTCGTACTTCCTGCAGCCGCTGCAGACGATGTCTCCGAACAGGAAGATGGCTCCCCCTCGCACCTCTTCCCTGTCCTGCTGCGAGAGCCAGCCAGCACCAGGGAGCCCCTTCAGCCCAGATACACCATAACCCCGTCACCACAGGGCCTCGCACCCTTCCAGCTGCCACCTGCCTCCTGCCAAGTGACTCGGAGGGGCAGCCCTCTTCTGCTCTGGGCCCGACCCAGCTGACACCCCAGCCCACACTCTCCATCTTCCTGGCCTGGGCTTCTCTTCTCCACTGCCCCCTGCCTCCCCGTCACTGTCCTGCCCTGCACCTGGGTCTGCCTCTCTGCCTGGGGCCTCTCCTCTGTGTTCTCCCAGAGGCCCCTTCCCATTATTTCCCCTGTGACATCCCCGCTCAGAGGCTGACCTTGGGGCCAGATCGCCAGTACCTCCCTCTGTGTGTGACTCAGTTTCACCTTTCGTGAGAAGGTTAATAATACTGTCTTTGTCCCCGGGTCATGGTGAGCATCAGGGCAGCACCTAGCACAGTCCCTGGCAATGGTCAGGCTCCACCTGCCGTCTCCTCCCCACCAGGAAGGACACCCCAGGCAGCGGATCACCTTTGACTCCCCCGTCGCCCAATCAATCCCAGAGGCCCACCTGCCTTGATAGCATGCTCCCCGCTCTCCACCTGCATATCCCAGCCGCTGCCTCCATCTAAGCCCTCAAGGCTCCTTACCCCTTAACCTGATTTATTCAAACCCCCCGGAAACCATTCTCCTTGCCCCCGTGCCTGCTACCCTCAGTCCATCGTCCAGATGGCTGCCCAAAACAAACCGCGCTGGGCCCCTGTCTCCCCACCCCAGCTGGTCTTCCCAGCTTCGAGGCTTCCCCAGGCCCGCTGTCCCCAGAGTGGGGACTGTCCCTGGGGTGGGGAGTGCATGGGACACTCGGTTTTGGAAGGGCAGGGCCCGGGTTTGCCCAACGCATCCAAGATCAGACACGTTGACAAGCAGGGGTGTGGGGGAGCCTTCCTTCCGGGGGGGCGTGGGGGAGCCTTCCTTTCCGGGGGGGCGTGGGGGAGCCTCCCTTCCCTGGGGGGGTGGGGGAGTCCACCTTCCCGAGGGGGCGTGGGGGAGTCTACCTTCCGGGGGGGTCGTGGGGGAGCCTTCCTTCCCTGGGGGTGTGGGGAGCCTTCCTTATGGGGGGCGTGGGGGAGTCTACCTTCCGGGGGGGGGTGGGGGAGCCTTCCTTCCCGGAGGGGCGTGGGAGTTGGGCAGAGGGGTTGCGAGAGGACTTCCTCTATTGGGGGACCCCCTCCGTTCCTGGGTGGAACCTCTCTTCCCAGGGCGCACGTGTTCCTAGCCGAGGGGAACCCCTAGAGGACTTTACCCACAAGCCCCGCCGGGCAGCAGAGGCTTCTCTGATTGGTGGGCTGGTGCGGACCCTCGCAGGCGCGCCGGCCTTCAGGGGGCGCCGTGGGCCCCGTGGCCGCAGGGCCTGGAGCAGGGGCGGGGCGGGGCGGGGCGGGGCAGGGCGGGGCGGGCGGAGGCGACCCCCTCCCCACGCTGTCCCTGGTCCCCCATGTCGCCCTCCCCGCGCGGTCACCGGCCCCCAGGTCACCATCCCCACGTGGTCACCGGCCCCCCACGTCACCCTCCCCGCGTGGTCACCGGCCCCCCACGTCACCCTCCGCGCGCCGTCACTGTCCTCCACTTCACCCTGCTCACGCGGTCACCGGCCCCCACGTCACCCTCCCCACGCGGTCACCAGCCCCCACGTCACCCTCCCGGCGTGGTCACCGGCCCCCCCACGTCACCCTCCCGGCCTGGTCACCGGCCCCCCACGTCACCCTCCCGGCATGGTCACCGGCCCCCCACGTCACCCTCCGCGCGCCGTGACTGTCCCCCACTTCACCCTGCTCACGCGGTCACCGGCCCCCACGTCACCCTCCCCACGCGGTCACCAGCCCCCACGTCACCATCCCCACGCAGTCACCGACCCCCCACGTCACCCTCCCGGCGTGGTCACCGGCCCCCCACGTCACCCTCCCGGCGTGGTCACCGGCCCCCCACGTCACCCTCCCGGCGTGGTCACCGGCCCCCCCACGTCACCCTCCCGGCGTGGTCACCGGCCCCCCACGTCACCCTCCCGGCGTGGTCACCGACCCCCCACGTCACCCTCCCGGCGTGGTCACCGGCCCCCCACGTCACCCTCCGCGCGCCGTCACTGTCCCCCACTTCACCCTGCTCACGCGGTCACCGGCCCCCACGTCACCCTCCCCGCGCGGTCACCGGCCCCCACGTCACCCTCCCCACCCCACGCCGTCACCGGCCCCCACGTCACCCTCCCCATGAGGTCACCCTCCCCACGCAGTCACCGGCCCCCACCTCGCCCTCCCCACGTGGTCACCGGCCCCCACATCACCATCCCCAAGTGTTCACAGGCCCCTCACGTCACCCTCCCCACGCGGTCACCAGCCCCCACGTCACCGTCCCCACGCAGTCACCGACCCCCCACGTCACCCTCCGTGCGCGGTCACCGTCCCCCACTTCACCCTGCCCACGCGGTCACCGGCCCCCACGTCACCCTCCCCGTGCAGTCACTGGCCCCCACGTCACCCTCCCCGCGCGGTCACCGGCCCCCACGTCACCCTCCCCACGAGGTCACCGGCCCCCACCTCCCCTCCCCACATGGTCACCAGCCCCCCACGTCATCCTCCCCGTGCGGTCACTGGCCCCCACTTCACCCTCCCCATGCGGTCACTGGCCCCCACGTCACCCTCCCCATGAGGTCACCCTCCCCACGCAGTCACCGGCCCCCACCTCACCCTCCCCACGTGGTCACCGGCCCCCACGTCACCATCCCCAAGTGGTCACAGGCCCCTCACGTCACCCTCCCCACGCGGTCACCAGCCCCCACGTCACCGTCCCCACGTGGCCACCGGCCCCCTTGTCATCCCTCTGCCGGCGACCGGGCCTCACTCACATCCTCAAACAGGAGCAGCAGGTGCTGGGCGATCCTGAGGCTGAGGGCACCACCGCCTTGGGGGCCCAGGCAGTGCAGGACTTCGCCCAGGGTCTGCATCAGGCCCCAGGGGTCTCGGGGCTCGGGCTTCAGCAGGCTGTCCAGCAGCGCTGACAGCTGGCTCTGCAGCAGGCTCACCTGGGGACACGCGGAGCCTCCTGGCCTGGCGCCCCACCGCGCCCCACGCAGTCTTGCGCTCCCGTCAGCAGGCGTCACCCCATCACCTGAATGCCCTTCCCCAGGTTTCTGGTGGAGCCAGGCATCACCTTTCCCAGAAGCTTTCCGGAGGGGGTGAGGCCTCCTCTGATCCCAGCGCCCCCCTATCCCCCCTGCCAGGTGAGCACCTCTTGGGGAGGACGCTCTATCTGCCCATCTCCAGTCCAGAGTGGGCACTGGGTGAGGGTGCCAGTGGGATGAGGGGTGGGAGATGGAGTCCCTGGGTGAGGCTGGTCTCCATGCCCACTTCCTGCCTGCCTTTCAGGCTGGACAGGGCAGATAATAAGACTAGGGTGGTTTATCTGGGAGAAGTGAAGACCCTGGGGCCCCAGTCCCCAGTTCACTGAGGCCTTGGGAAGGTAACAGACAGGTTCTGACCCAAAGGGAGTCAGAGAAAGAACTTCCCTGCTCTCTGAACTCCACAGTGAGGTGAATCCCCACGCTGGGTGGAGCACGAACCTGGGACCCACAGCTTACTGTCACCTAAGGGATGCCTACCAGGAGAGGAGGTCAAAGCCAGGGGCCTCAGTGCTCCCTTCAGCTCAGGAATTCTAGAATCCCCAGCCCTGTGCCCTGCGGCAGGGCCCCCAACGCCCCCACTGCCCCCAGGTCCGGCTTGCTGCCCATCCCCATGGCGCCCCGTGGCAGAGGCCAGTTTTCCCTCCTCTCACCTTCTCAGGGTGCATCAGGATACTGCTGAGGCCCTTCAGGCTCATGGCCCGCACCAGCTGGCTGGGGTTGTTGAGGCCCAGGCTCAGGAAGCTGTCCATGGTCTTCCGAGATGCGTACAGGGCGAGCTCGCGGTTGTTGAGGAGCTGTGTGGGTTGACACAGTCAGCCCTCCCGGCCCCGGCCGGCAGTCCTGTAACTGAATTACAGCTACCAGGGGAAATCAGTCTGTACCCTCAGCGTGAGGTAGTGGGGCTAGACATAAGGACGGGCTTCCAGATGGCAGGCAGATCTGACACGGAAGGCGGAAGTTAGGGTGCTGTGACAGATGAGGAAAGGGGCCCTGGTAGCACAGTGGTCTAACTACTAGCTCAGCTCCGCTGGTAACCGAGAGTGGGTGGTTGGAACCCATAAGCTGCTCCTGGAGAGGAAGGTGTGGCAGTCTGCTGTTGTCAAGATTGTAGCCTTGGAAAGCCTACGGGGCAGCTCTGCTCTGTCCAGGTTTTATGGAGAACGCGAGTCCAGTTCTCTGATCTTTCCTCCTTGGGGATCTGAGGGCACTGGTAAGGGGTGGGGGTGGGGTGTGGACCTACCTCTGTGATGATGAGGATGGCCACCACGTTGTCCCGCTCCTCAGGACTCTTCAGGGAGATGATGGCCTGCCCCAGGACAGCCCTGACCTCACAGTCATAGTGGGCCATGGCCCTGTGGGCAGAAGGGGCAGGCGGGGGGCTCTGAAGCTCCATCTTTAGGCCAGGCAGGGCCAGGGGTGCCAAGGCTCCATGCTGAAGGCCTTGCTTGCTTGGGGGACTGACCCCACCAGGGGCACCGGAGGCTGGCTTTCATGCTCACCTGGCCAGGAGGGTCACACCCTCGGTGTAGGAGTCCTGGTGCTCGAAGCGCTCCCAGCCCCCCAGCAGCTTGACGTAGGCGAATACCTCCCAGTAGTTGGTGGTCCAGAAGAGCCCCTTCAGCGCCTCCAGGCACGTCCTAGACGCAGGGGGGTGGGCAGGAGAGGGGTTGTGGTCCCCCCGGGGTGGCACGGCAGCCTGTCCATCCCCAGCTGCTCTCTCCAGTGCCTTCTGGGCTCCACTGCCCAGGACCCTCACTCCCGACGCTGCTGGCTGCTCTGCCCCACAACCTCTGCCCTGCGCCACAAGCCCCCTGCCCCCATCTCTTCATTTCTGGATCTCAGTGCTTAGGCTGATGCCCACAGGGGCAGGTGGGGGTCCTGGGATGGCGGCCCACCTCGAGGGGCTGAGGGGCTGCAGGTCCAGGGTGTCCTCCACGTAGTCCGAGATGCCCTCCACACAGCCCAGCTCAAAAAGGTAGTGGAGCTGAGTGAGCAGGCCCAGGAGGATGCCGGCGAAGGCCCAGCGCACTGTGGGCTTGTACTCAGGCATGTACAGCAGCTCGTAGATAGTGCTCAGGGCCTGGAGGACAGGGCAGACAGGGAGGACGCCACACAGCTTCCCTCAGTCCCTGCGCATGGCAGGCGGGGAGCTCTGCTCAGCCCTGCAGTGAGCACCGGCTGCAGGGGACCCGCCTGGGGGAACCCCTTCTCTGGCCTTTGACTTCTCCCAGCTCTCCTCCTGCCCCCCACCCCTGCCTCCCTGCTCCCCACCCCATCTCTCTGCTCCCACCCCTGCCTCCTTGCCCCCTACCTGTGTCCCTGCCCCCCACCCCTGTGTCCCTGCCCCCACCCTTGCCTCCCTGCCCCCTGCCCCTGCCTCCCTTGCTCAGCCCCACTCCTGGCCTCTCTGGGGCCTGTTGTCCATCTGGCCCTCAGCGATCCCTCTCTGGGCCCTTTCCACCCATGTGGTAAGGTCCTCCCCAGACCCCCACCCTTGGTGAAGGGTCAGTGGCTGGGGCCTGTGACAGGTGGCTGATGACTTAGGTAATTTGATGGGGGTCTGACGTGGCCCTGGTGGGGAGCAGGCACTGAGCTGGACTTCATGTGAAGAAGTACGAAGCCCTGCCTTTTAGGGTTATGGTCATCACCCCACAAGTAGTTGTCACACTGTGACAAGGGCTGCGAAGACCAGGTATGGGGTGGCAGTGTTGGGGGTCACTGGGCCCGAGCAGGGACAGGGCTGGGGTGGCTGAGCCGGCCTCTCACCAGCAAGGAGACTAGCTGGGTGTGGTGGTTGGGCCTGACCAGCTCACAGGCAGGCCGCAGCCTCATCTTCACGTACAGCACGGTCACCACCTTGCGGGCCAGCATGTTGTTGATGCCCAGGGCCTTCCACATGGTCAGGACCTGCCTGGGGGAAACAGGGGGTCCGGTGCTGCCAGCTGCTGGCCACCTAGCTGAAGAACCTGCTGGGTGGCAGACGCCCACCTGCTGGGCTTGTTACTTGCAGAGATGCCCAAGTCCCTCAGGCTGGTGAGCTTTTGGGCTGTGCTGGGGCCCAGGGGCTGTGCTCTGCTCTCCCTAGCCCGTCTCCTCACTATTGGCGGGGGGAGCTGGTGGGCAGTGTCCCTGAGGGATGTGTGGTTGTGTGGTGCCAACCGGCCTCTTTTGTGAGGGAGGGGCTTGAGCACCTCCAACCTGCAGTGTCCCCTGAGATTCTCATGGTCCCTCAGCCTGGAACCTAGGGGGTCCTGGGACTCTGCATTGCTAGCAAGCCCCTCAAGTGGAGTCTGAAGTTCTGCACCCACAGAACACAGACAGGAAGCCTCACAGGAGCCTGGGTTCTGAGCAGCCGGTCGGCAGTGGTTTGGGGAGCCCGTCCAGAGGTCAGCTTCTTGAGTAAGTCTTCCCCGCTCCCTGGACCTCTATGGGGGCACTGCCTGCCCTGGTTTCCGAGTCCAGGAGGGAGGCTTGTTTGTTCCCGGTTCCCAGAGGTGTTGTGCGGACTAGGGGGCCGACAAGGGGCAGAAGCTGCACACTGGGTGTGGGGCCTCAGGACGGCCAGGCTCTGGGACCCACCTGTCGGTGGGCGGGCTCAGGGACAGGATCACCTCGACTGTCTCCTGAGTGTGCTGGGTCCCCAGGGCTGTCACAGCCTTGGTCATGGCCAGCTGCACGTCCCTGAAGATGATGGCTGGGAGCTCCTGGAACAGGCCCTGCAGGATCTCAGCCACCTACAGGGCAGGCGGTCTCAGACCGGTCTAGTCTGGCTGGGCCCACTTCCAGGAGGTCATCTGGGATACTGGGCCCAGACCAGGCTGTGTGAACTCCTACAACCAGAGCCTTCACTTGGGAAGGGCTACAGTGAGCACAGTGCGGGGCGGGGGACAGGCCAGTGAGTGTGGGGTGAGTGGGGGATAGGCCACAGTGAGCAAGGTGCAGAGTGGGGGTTAGGCCACAGTGAGCGAGGTGCAGAGTAGGGGACAGGCCACAGTGAGCGAAGCGTGGAATGGGGGACAGGCCACAGTGAGCACAGTGCCAGGCAGGGGACAGGCCGCAGTGAGTGACGTGCAGGACGGGGGACAGGCCAGTGAGCGTGGGGCGGGGTGGGGGACAGGCTGCAGTGAGTGAGGTACAGGGCGGGGGACAGTCTGACCCATCGAGCAGGTTCCTCACTCTCCTCCCCTGTTTGCCAGAGGAGAAAGGGCCCATTCTTCCCACAAGAGAGCCTGGGTCAGTCCAGCCTGGCGCTGGGGGACTGGTAGTGGTCTGGGGTCCGGGGCTTCAAATTAAGTTGGCAGGGTCTGACTGGGGGCTGTTAAACCCCACAGTGGAGGTGATCTCTCTCTGTCTCTGTCTGTCTTTCTTGTGCTGGGTGTGACTGGGCAGTGTTTAGCTCCAGTCACCTCTGGCCCTGCCTTGGACCCTGGAGGGGAGCCAGGCCAGGGTGATGGCAGAACAGGAGGGGGTGGACCTGGGACCCTCAGGTTCCCACGGAGGCTCAGCCCCATCCTGCGGCTGAAGGCAGGAGCACCTTCTGCTCATGGCCAGAGATGTCTTCATGCTCCCCGTCTCTGGCAGGGCTGGTGAGGTTTTTAGGTTCTCTACAAAGAGGCCCGGTGCTCACGTGCCCCCCGTGCTTCCCCCCACAGGACCCCCACTGCAGTGGAGCAGAGGGCTGGGGCAGCCACCCACCTGCTCAGGCTTGATGCCGGGGTCCTCAAAGATGATGAAGAGCAGCTCAGAGGCCAGGTCGGAGCACAGGTGGTCGGAGCTGCACAGTCCGTGAAGGAGCGTGAGCACCAGCTGGGTGTGCTGGGCCACCGTCAGGTTCTCCTCTAAGGCCTGTGCGGGGCCGAGGGGACCCCATGGTCGACAGAGCCGGCAACAGCGGGGCGAGGGAAACCCTGTGGTCGGCAGAGCTGGGGAACGGAGGGGCTAAGGGGGACCCCATGGTCGGCAGAGTGGGGGAAGGGGCGGCAGAACAAGGGTCGGGAACCCTTGTGCACCGACTCGCAGGAACTGTGCAGTCCCAGCTTGGCTCCAACAGGCTGTGGGTGCCCCCTAGACCCCTTGCCAGGTGGTGTGGTGGTGCCCAGCAACCAGAATGGGGCTGCCCCAGGTTCCGTTTTCTGGACCCCACCCCACTGACTCCCAGAGCCCAGCCCAGTCCCTGCCTTGCCGGCTCCTCGCCCCTCCCCTTCCCTATCTCAGGCTCTGCTTGGTGGGGGGACCACTTGAGACAACAGGGGCGCAGGCCAGGGCCCCCACTGCACACAGGTGTTGCTGGCCCCTGTCACAGCCTGTCCCCAGAGCAGGCTAGGTCTCCAGCTTAAGTGACCGTTGCCTGAAAAATGGGGAAACTGAGGCACGGGACCTACCCAAGGCCCCCAACCACTTAGGGGCAGAGCTTGGAATCGAACCCAGTTCCTGGGCTCCCAGTCTGGGGTGGGGGGAGGGTAGAGCCTGAGCAGGAACTACATGGGGGAGAGAGCAGTAGGGGGGACCCGAGTAGGGTAGCCACCACCCAGCCCACCTGGCACCAAGGGGACTGTCCCCGCTGGCCACATTGAGGGGAGCTACAGAGGCACAGGGCCCAGCGGGAGGCTCTGAGGACAGGCCCTGAGTCCACAGTTCTGAGCAGGCCAGGTCTGTTGGGGGCTAAGGGGCGGGGCAGGTGCCTCCCCTGGCTCTGGCCACCCTGTCCCTTGGACTAGCCACATGGGCCTCCGCTGCCCCATCTGTAAAGTGGGCTGGGGAGGTGAGTAGCCTGGTGATGCCGGTGTGCTGTTGGGCCTCACCTTCACCAGGTTGTAGAGCTTGATCTCCCACTCTCTGTGGTCCTTTGCTTCAAAGCTTTTCAGTTTATTCAAGTAAATGGATTCCGCTGCTGGCCCTGCCAGAGATGCCGGGAGGGCTGCCTCGGCTAGGAAGGGGCCTCCCTGCCCACATCACCACCCCTACTCTCGGCTGGCCCTGCCCCCTACAGCTCACCACCCTGCTGTGAATGGGAGCCCCGGCCCTGCCCCCCACAGCTTACCCCTCTGCTGGGGTGGGGGTGCTGGCCCTTCCCCCGACAGCTCACCCCTCTGCTGGACCAGCAGCTGCAGCAGGAAGTAGACAGAGTGTTGGGAGTGGTACTGGGTGTCCTCGTCCTTGTCCCTCCACAGCAGGGTCAGCAGACCTATTTGGTGGCCCAGCATGGAGGGCGTGGTAGGCACCTGAAGGGCAGGGTAGGGCAGGCCGGCTGTGAGCACCCCAGGCCTGGCTTCTGGCATTCCTTCTGCTTTCCCAGCAGACCCCTGCCCCACTACCACCACTTTCTGGCTCTCTCAGACTCTTCCTAGGAGGCACATGGCACAGGCTCAGCATCTGAAAAGGAAAGCCATTCCCTCTCTGAGCTGGCCTTCTGCACCTGTGACACGAGGCAGAAGCAGGGCCCACTCCATACGTGAAGCGCACATGACAGGGCCAGGCACTGAGTAGGTGCACAGTCAGTGATGCTTGCTCCTGTTGTGTGTTCTTCCAGCACCCTTGGCTTTTCACCAGAGCAGCCGCCCCTCCAGTGTCACGCAGCAGGCCCCAGCCTTCGAAGCCTGCAGCGGCAGGGAGAGCCACCCAGCTGCCTGGACTGGGCCACAGCCACCTGCGCTGGCTTTTCTATTCTCTGGCCCTAGCGGCATTCCAATGGATACAGAATTCAACACGTGATTGTTTAGAAACCGCAGAAGTTTAAAACTATAAGTAACGGTGTCTTCCTCCCCTGTCTAATCTCGTCTCAGGCTCTGGATTGTGGAGTCTGGGCTGTACACTTCCGAACACTCCTCCACGCTCATAGATACTTTGTCATCATTGTTAGGTGCCATTAAGTTGCCTCTGGTTCATGGCGACCTTAGGTATAACAGAACAAAATGCTGCCCAGAACTGTGCCATCCTCACCGTTGTTGGTATGACTTGAGCCCACTGTTGAGTCTAGTGTGTCGGTGTATCTCATTGAGAGTTTTGCTCATTTTGGCCGACCCTCTACTTTACTTCATAGGGTTGCTATGAGTTGGAATCGACTCGACGGCAATGGATTTGTTTTTTTTGTTTTTTTCCTACTTTACCAAACATGATGTTCTTTCCTGACGATGTGTCCAAAGTAAGCAAGACAGAGTCTCACCGTCTTGCTACTAAGGAGCATTCTGGTTGTATTCTTCCAAGACCTAATTCACAGTCCATATTTAAATTTCATCACTTATCCCAATCATTTGATAGATGTATACATAGACAGACAGACAGATAGATAGATAGACAGGCAGGTAGATAAACCAAAAAAACCAAACCCAGGGCCGTTGAGTCGATTCCGACTCATAGCAACCCTATAGGACAGAGTAGAACTGTCCCATAGAGCTTCCAAGGAGCACCTGGCGGATTTGAACTGCCAACCCTTTGGTTAGCAGCCATAGCACTTAACCACTACGCCACCAAGGCTTCCAACAGATAGACAGATAGATTTTTTTTTTCCTGGTTCAAGATCATGGGTCACGTTTAATCTTCTTTAATTTGAAATTGTTCTTTAGCTTTTGTCTTTGTCTACCATGACATTTAAAAAAAATTCAGACAAATTATCAAGTTATTAGGGCCTGTCTGCTGTTTCCCATGACTGTACTCAGGCCAGGCAGGATGCGACGCTGTGTCCTTCTGACTATCAGGAGGCATGTGGTGTCCAGTATTGATGACGTTCCCTGGTCGCTTGCTCAAGGTGGTGTCTTTCAAGTCTTCCCACATACAGATACTATTTTGCCTTTCGTAATTAATTAGAAGTTTGTGGGGAGATGGTAGATCTATTGAATTACATCTTTGGTTGGCAGTTCGAATCCACCAGGCCCTCCTTAGAAACCCTATGGGGCAGTTCTACTCTGTCCTATAGGGTTGCTACGAGTCAGAATCTACTCGATGGCAACGATTTTGGTTTGGTTTTGGTTTTCTTCCAGCTTTCACCCCAGTTTCAGCATCCACTGGTGACCTTCTCTAACCCTGTTGTCCGTTTCCTATCAGCATCTACTGTAAGGAAGAGCTTCCCCTGCCCTTTATTTGTTGAGCTGTTTGTTTATTTAAATGAGTGTGGACACATGGATTTTTATTTTGTTCAGAAGGTTTTAATCCTATGTCCTTTCGACTTGTCCTCATCTTCTTTGAGTGCTTGCTTACTCTCTGGCCCCACGAGGCGCTCCAGGCCCATCTTGCCCTTTCCTCGGCCCAGCCCTGGAATCAGCCTTTTCTCCAGATAGCCCTACTTCGTTTTTAGTAGCGACTCGCACTTAGAAACCAGCGTTTGAGCAGTTGGAATGCTTATTAATATGGTTGTTTCAGAGCACCTAGGCATTCTCAGGAGACATAGCAAGGAAACACACACACCTACGTTTATTTAATTCTCTACGTAGGTATCTATGTACATCTATATACGAAGTCACAAGTGCTGACCGATACCTCCAGTTCCATCACAACACCACGGGGAGTTCCAATCTCGCCCTCTTCCGTATTTGCGTCTCTCTTTTCCAGCAGGGAGACACCTGGCTCCCATGACCTCAATACATTTTCCCATTTGCTTAAACCTAGAATAAAAGCTTCAGAATTGCAAACCGATGTAACTGCAAAAAACAAACCACTATCTTTGCTTAAAATATTTGTTTACAGTCCTTGTTATTGAAGGTAAAACTTATATACAGGGAAATAATCAACTAATCAGTGAGTTTGGGTAACTGCATATACCTGTGTAACCCCACAGCCCCATCAAGATACAGAATACTCCCCTTACCTAATGTAGTCCCTATGCCCCCTCACAGGGACCCTGCCCACCCAGGGGCAGTCAATGTTCTGGTTAGCTCTGCCTGTGATCATACTTCATATAAACATGTAAATGGCGTCATACTGTGTGCTCCTGAGGCTGCGTCTTCTCTCCAGACGCCCATGAGGCTCATCCGTGCAGCCAGGAGTTCACTCCTTTGATAAAAACATAATGCATTTGTATACTCTCCTGGGACATTTGGGTTTCTTCCAGTTTGGGGCTGTTGTGAACAACACTATAAAATATTCTTGTATAAGTCTTTTTGTGGATTTATGTTTTCATTTCTCTTGAGTGAACAACCTAAAAGTGGAATTGCTTGGTCATAGGATAGGTATGTGTTTAACTGGGTAAGAAACTGCCGAAAGGTTTCCCAAGTGCTTTTACCATTTTACACTCCCACAGGCAACGTGTGGCATTTCCAGTTGCTCTGCGTCCCTGCCGACACTTGATATTGCCTGTCTTTTTAATTTTAGTCCCCTTAGTGAGTGGGAGGAGCCCTGGTGGCACAGTGGTTAAAAGCTATGGTTGTTAACCAAAAGACCAGCAGTTCTAATCCACCAGCAGCTCCTTGGAAACCCTATGGGGCTGTTCTACCCTGTCCTATAGGATCGCTATAGGTTTAGTGTGTGGATGGTGGCATCTCCTTGTGGTTTTAATTTGTATGTCCCTGATGACAAATTTTCATTTGGTTGTAAAGTCCCTGTTTAAGTCTTCTGCCCATTAAAAAGAACCGAGTTGGTTATCTTCTTACTGAGCTGTAGAAGCTCGTTGTATGATGGATACAAGTCCTTCGTTAGATACACGTATTACGACATTTTCTCCCAGTCTGTGTCTCTGCTTTTGACTCCCTTATAATGTCTTTTTTTTTTAATAATTTTTATTGTGCTTTAAGTGAAAGTTTACAAACCAAGTCAGTCCCTCACACAAAAACCCATATCCACCTTGCTATACTCTCCCAGCTACACTCCCCCTAATGAGACAGCCTGCTCTCTCCCTCCACTCTCTCTTCTCATGTCCATTTTGCCAGCTTCTAACCCCCTCCACCCTCTCATCTCCCCTCCAGGCAGGAGATGCCAACATAATCTCAAGTGTCCACCTCACCAGCATCCCTCTCCAACCCATTGTCCAGTCCAATCCTTGTCTGAAGAGTTGGCTTCGGGAATGGTTCCTGTCCTGGGCCAAGAGAAGGTCTGGGGGCCACGACCACCGGGGTCCTTCTAGTCTCAGTCAGACCATTAAGTCTGGTCTTATGAGAATTTGGGGTCTGCATCCCACTGCTGTCCTGCTCCCTCAGGGGTTCTCTGTTGTGGTCCCCGTCAGGGCAGTCATTGGTTGTAGCCGGGCACCATCTAGTTCTTCTGGTCTCAGGATGATGTAGTCACTGGCTCATGTGGCAGTTTCTGTCTCTTGGGCTCATAATCATCTTGTGTCCTTGGTGTTCTTCATTCTCCTTTGATCCAGGTGGGTTGAGACCAAGTGATGCATCTTAGATGGCTGCTTGCTAGTGTTTAAGACCCCAGACGCCACTCTTCAAAGTGGGATGCAGAATGTTTTCTTAGTAGATTTTATTATGGCAATTGACTTAGATGTCCCCTGAAACCATGGTCCCAAGACCCCTGCCCCTGCTACACTGGCCTTCGAAGCATTCAGTTCATTCAGGAAACTTCTTTGCTTTTGGTTTAGTCCAATTGTGCTGACCTCCCCTGTATTGTGTGTTGTCTTTCTCTTCACCTAAAGTAGTTCTTATCTACTATCTAATTATTGAATGCCCCTCTCCCACCCTACCTCCCTCCTCCCTCTCGTAACCACAAAAGAATGTTTTCTTCTCAGTTTAAACTATTTCTCGAGTTCTTATAATAGTGGTCTTATACAATATTTGTCCTTTTGCAACTGACTAATTTCACTCAGCATAATGCCTTCCAGGTTCCTCCATGCTATGGAATGTTTCACAGATTCCTCACTGTTCTTTATCAGTGCATAGTATTCCATTGTGTGAATATACCATAATTTATTTATCCATTCATCCATTGATGGGCACCTTGGTTGCTTCCATCTTTTTGCTATTATAATGTCTTTTGATGTACTGTTTTAAACTTTGATTAAAAGCCAAATTAAATTAAATTTCAAGTAATTTTACCAATACTTTATGTATAGTTACCACTAGAAAATCTTTGCTTATCTATCCCTCGTTTGTAAAGATATTTTGTTCTCTTCTGGAAACTCTATGGTTTTAACTCCTACGTTTGGCTCTATGATCCATCTTGGGTTGGTTTTGTTTCTGGTTGTGAGGTGGGGGTTGGGGACCCTTTATTTCCATACAGATTCTCCACCTTTCCCACTGCGCTGAAAACACAAAGCTTCCCCATTCCAGAGCTTTGGTGCCTTTGTCGAAAATTGATGACGTTAGAAGTGAGGGCCTGTTTCCAGGCCCATTCTTTTCCGTTGTTCTATTGTCTTTACAGGATACCACACTCTCTTGATCACTGTCACTTCAGAGTAAGTTTTGAGGTCAGGAAGTACCAGCCCTCTGATGGTCTTGTTCTCTTTCCAGATTGTTTTGGCTGTTCTGGGACCTTTTCCCCCAACACCCCTTTGTCCTGTAGACCTCTGGCAGGCTCTCACCTCTGGGTCTTACCCTTGCTGTTCCCTCCTCAGGGAAGGCTCCTTCCCTCCCTACTTCAAGTCTTTGCTCACATGTAACTTTCTCATCAAGATCTCTGCGAACACCCTATTTGACCGCCCAGGACTGGCCTCCCTGGGGTCAGCCAGCACAGTATGGGCACATCAGAGTATTCACTTCGAGAACCAGTGAGCAAGGCTGGAGAGAGCCCCAGCTCAGAGCTGTGACCATCATCCCAGTGGGAAGCCATCCGGCCCTGCCTCCCTTCACTCTGGGGCTCAGAGTCAGGCAGCATTAGACAGGGCACCACACGTGGGGTGTGCGGGGATGGGGGCAGGGCAGGGCGGGGCGGGGGGGGGGCGCTCACAGTGAGGTTCAGCTTCTCCACCGCATGCTGCAGCAGCAAGAAAATAGACTGGACCACCCGCTTCCGCTCGTGGCTCTTGTTTGACTGCAGCCAGGTTTCTGTGTGCTGGGCGGACAGGGAAAGCCTGAGCAATGTCACCATGCCACTCGCCTCGCCACGAGGCTCAGACCAAGCCCTGAGCGGGGGTTTGGGTGGAATGCATGCCGTGTGGTGGGCAAGTATCCAGGCTGAGGTCCCCCAGGCTGCAGCCCCCACCTGCTGGCTGGAGGGGAGGAGCCCTTGTGGGTATAGCCCCCAGGCTGTGGACCCCTGTACCACCCACCCCTACAGGTTACAACCTCTCCAGGATGCAAACCACCTAGGTTGCAATCCCCACCCCCAGGCTCCTGGAGAGGGGCCTTTCCAAATGTAGACCCCAGGATGTGACCCCCTGCAAGCTGTACCACCCACCCCCACAGGTTACATCCCCGCCAGGCTGAACCCCCCAGGTTGTGACTCCCACCCTCAGGTTATGACCCCCCTCAGGCTGCGCCTGCACCCCCCGCCAGGCCCATGCCTCTGGTTTGGCTCCACAGTTGAGGGAATGGGAGGTGGGAAAGTCAGGTTGTAGCCAGGGCAGGACCCAGCACTGCTGATCTTCAATTTTTGCATTTTCCCCCACCCAGACCTTTCACCCCTCTCTGTATCCATCAGCCCAGCTCCTTTAGGTAAGAGGTCCACCTGACAGGCAGGACCTGGACCACAGGAGAGTGGCTCAAGAAAACTAGGGGTGTAAAGGAACCCTGGAGACCAGTGGTGCCCCAAGGAGCCCTGGGGCTGCCCCAGCAGGTGGAGGTAGAAAGCAAAGGGAAGTCCAGACACAAGGACTTCGAACCCCCCACCTTAAAGCACTGACCGGTTCCATTGAGTCCACTCCAACTCATGGCAACCCCATGTGTTAGAGCAGAACTGTGCCCCCCGGGGTTTTCAAAGGCCGACCTTTCAGAAGTAGATCACGAGGCCTTTCTTCCAAGGTGCCTCTTGGTAGACTTGACCCTCTAACCCTGTGGTTAGCAGCCGAGCATGTTAACCATTTGCGCCCCTCAGGGGCTCCTCAACACCGTGGTTGTTGCTTTTGTTAGCTGCTGTCGAGTCAGCCCCCAACTAGTGTGACCACGTGTACAGCAGGGTTAGGAAATGTCCTCTATCTCTCTGTCCCTTCCTCTGCACTATGCCTCATGAGCCTCAGTCCCCCCGTGCCCACATGGCGTGGTACCTAGAACTGAGTGGGGCTCATAAACGTTTGAAGAAGTAGGTGCCCGGGCTACCCAAGAGCCCTAAGGCCATTCTAGAGGCTGTTCCCACCTGCTCGTAATGGCCCTGGAAGATGAGGCCAGTGAGTCATCCCATCTTCCGCAGGGTCCTTGACTTTCTGAATTACCCACCTAAGCCCTCAGGAGAAGTGAAAAAGTCAGGATTCTGGAGCCTGAGGAGTACTGGGGTCAGTGGAGTAGAGAAAATCTGAATGGGCCTGGAGAACCCAAGACCTGCCTGGGACCTGCAGTGGTGGGGGGAGGGGGTGGGGATCTTGGATTCTGTTCCCCTCCCTCCCTTCCCTGGTCCTTACCTGCAGGAGGAAGTAGATCTCATCCATGCTCTCATTCTCAGAGATGAAGTGCTGGAACAACAGGTTGAGGGCCGTCATGGTCTTGTTGTACAGCATCTACCAGAGGAGGATGGCACCTGGCATCACACGCCAGCCTGCATACTCATCCTCTGCCTCTCCAAGCACCCAGGAAGCTGGCCTAATAGGGCTTGACCACCTCCTCACTGTGTGGCCGTGGATGGGCCACCCACCCTCTTGGGGCCTCAACTTCTTCGTCTTCTATATAAGAGTGGAGCTGATGTGTACCTTGGGCCGGCCCTGGTGGGTGAGGACAAGCAGGGCTGCAGCTGCCAGACTCCAGGTACTAACCTACGGACATGATGAAAGGATCTGCCTCCAAGGCCACGGAGGGGAGCCGCGGATTTGACTAAACGTTGTAAGCTACAGACATTACAGTGGGGCGTACCATCCCTCCCCTCAGCTCCTCCGGTAGTGTCGCCCCTGGCTTCTCCTCCTCCCTCTCCAGGAATTCCTCCCCACGGTGCTGGGGTGAGTTCCTTTTCATATCGTCCTGAGAAGAAGACCTCCTCACTCATGGGGCATGAAGGAGAGTATGCAGAGGGCTTTGCCTCAGTGAAGGAACAAATTTTTTGTTGTCGTTAGTTGCCATCAAGTCAACTCCAACTCATGGCAACTCCATGTGCACAGAGTAAAAATGCTCCATAGGGATTTCAAGCCCGTAGCCCTTTGGAAGCAGATTGCCAGGCCTGTCTTCCATGGCGCCTCCGGGTGGGTTTGAACCACCGACCTTTCGGTTAGTAGTCAAGAACTTAACTGTTTGCACTAGCCAGGGACTCCATTTAACTCCAGAATAAGTGCCACTCTGATTCTACCTAAAAAAGCTTAAAAGCAGGATCCGATAATATCGAAAGGTTTAAAAGTAACTTAGCTGTGTATCAAGAGACAGTTCAGGAATAATTATAGAAATGCAAAAATATCCAGAACCCAACGAAGTATAATTTACAATGTCTGGCACCTGGTAAAAAACTACCAGGCATGCAAAGAAGCAGGAAAATATGGTCCAGAGTGAAGAGTAATATTGACCAATTTAAATCAACTGAAAAATGACACAGATAATAGAATAAGGAGACAAAAAAAACTTTACAACAATTGTAACTGCATTCCAAATGTTTAAAAAGCTGGAGGAAAGGCTGAATATTCTAAGTAGATAAATGGAAGATACCCAAAAAGGACCCAAATAGAAAATCTAGAGATAAAAACTACAGTGTTTTAGAAAAATACACTGGAAGGGATTAATGGCAAATTGGATTGGCAGGAGAAGAGTTTAGCAAACTTGAAGATACAGCAAAAGAAACTATTAAAAATGAAACAGAAAGAAAAATATATAAACAGAGCATTAGTGATCTGTGGGTCAGTCAAGTGGCTCAATATATGTGTAATTGGAGTTCCTGAAAAAGAGGTGGAGAAGGAAAGACAGAAAAAAAAAATTGAAGAAATGGCCAGAAATTTTCAAAATTTGATGAAAATCATAAGCCCACAAATCCAAGAAGTTGAACAAGACTCAAGGACAAAACACAAAGAAAACGACATCAAGGCATATCATAATTGAATTGCTTACAGCGAGTATTAAAGAGAAATGTAAAAATCAGCCAAAGAGAAGAGATGTTTTGCCTGGGCTAAGGATTAGAACAGACACTTCAGTGAAGGTATAGGGATGGCAAATAAGCATATAAAGAGATGCTCAACATCACTAGTTGGTACGGAAATTAAAATTAAAACCGTAAGGAGATACCACTATATGCTTATTAGAATGGCTAAAGTTTAAAAGACAGACCATACCAAGTGGTGACGAAGATGTGGAGCAAATAGAACTCTCATACACTTCTGGTTGGAGTGTAAAATGGCACAAACTCTTTGGAAAAGTGGCACTTTGTTAAAAAGTTAAACATATACCTACAATATGACCTAGCTATTCCACTCCTAGGTATTTACCCAACAAAAATTAAAGCACATGTCTTTACAAAGACTTGTACACAAATGTTCATAGCAGCTTTATTTGTAATAGCCTCAAACTGGAAACATCCAAATGCCTGTCATCCAGTGAATGATAAGCAAATTGTGGTTTATTCATAAAATGAAACACTGCTCAGCAATACAGAGGAATGAACTATTGATACAAGCAACAACATGGATGAATCTCAAAATCATTATGCTGAGTAAAAAGAAGCCAGACAACGATAAGCATATACTGTATGATTCTGTTGATATAAAATTCTAGAAAATTCAAACTAGTCTCTAGTGACAGAAAGCAGATCAGTGGTTTTAGTGGAGGAGGGCAGGTGAGAAGAAGAGACTCCAATGGACACAAGGAAACTTTGGGGGTGATAAATCTGCTCATTTTCTTGATTTTGATGATGGTTGTATGGCTATGCACCAAAACATATCAAATTATACCCTTTAAATGTGTGCAGATTTTTTATGGCAATTATACCTCAACAAATCTGTTAAAAATTAAATTAAAAACTCCTGCCTGGTGTCACGTCCTGTATGGCCCTATTTCTCTGATACCCTCAGAAAGCCAGCCTCTCCCTCCTGGGATTGCATGGCTCTAATTAGATATACATGGTGCAGTGGACACCCTCTCTGGGATCCAGGCACCTATCTCCCAGCTGCTGACTACTCAGGGGAATTGCCCACCAAGTTACGCCCCCTTGCAGAGAGTAGTCCCTGGCCAGTGTCTGGATGATGTGGGGATATAAAGACTTGGTTCCTGTCTCAATTTGGGGCAACTCAAACAAGCCCTCCCAGCAGTATACCTCCCATTGGATCTGCTGAGATCTCAGCAACAGCATGGTGGTCATGCTGTGACTCAATCCTATCTTTCTCACTTCTATACAGAGGCACCTCCCAAGAACTTGCCCCAATTAACCTTCCATCCGCAGCTCCTGGCTCAGAGTCCATTCCCGGGGAGCTCAGCCTAGGACACATAGCACAAATCCCTGCCCTAGCTTGTTGCCATGACTGTGCGTACCCTTACTAGCCTGGGGCTCATCCAGAGTGGAGAAAGACTCCTTTATCCATGCCACTTCAATGCTTAGCACAGTGCTTGGCACATAGGAAGTTTTGTTTTGTGCAGAAGGGGCAGTCCAAGGGCAGCCTGATGCCTTTCCCTATGGCCTACAAATGAGCCTTGTGCTCAGGACCAGATGTGTTTACCCGGTTTCATGAATTGGATGTGAATGTGGGCTGACTCCCTTTTCTGGGGCATTTTGACCCAAAACACATTCGACAGCAGATGATGGGCTATTAGCACATCCCTCTCCTTTTGCCCTGAGCGCGTGTCAGCATTGCCAGGAACGGCTTAGCTAAGCATATGCATTATACAGCACCTGGCCAACCCCACTTCTATTATCTTTTCCTATTTGTGCCAGAATGTGGTCCTTTTGCAGCACAAGAGGGGTGAATGCACACTGTCTCCCTGCATCAGCTGTGAAGCAGGACCCCTGGCTATGAGGACTGACACCCACTACTAAAGCTGACCTTACTCTGTTTCTTTCTCTTCTGTATGAGAGTAAAGCATTGTTCCACCCAATGCCTGTGTGTGGGTCATGTCCTTCTTGGCAACCCTGGCACCTGAAACTATGGAGCGGGTTACTAATATCCTCCTGTGAAGTGCAGGTGGGAACAAGCATCACTTGCTCAACACTGTGTGCAGTGTTTTGCGTTGAGCTAAAACAAAAGGCCCCTGAGAAAAGTGATGCAGCACAATGGGATACTACACATCGATAAAGAACAGTGAGGAATCTGTGAACCATTCCATAACATGGAGGAACCTGGAAGACATTATGCTGAGTGAAATTAGTTACAAAAGGACAAATATTGTATCAGACCACTATTATAAGAACTTGAGAAATAGTTTAAACAGAGAAGAAAACATTCTTTGATGGTTATGAGCAGGGGAGGGAGGGAGAGGGGTATTCTCTAATTAGATAGTAGATAAGAACTATTTTAGGTGAAGAGAAAGAACACACAGTACAGGAGAGATCAGCACAACTGGACTAAACCAGAAACAAAGAAGTTTCCTGAATAAACCGAACTCTTTGAAGGCCAGGGGAGCAGGGGCAGGGGCTTAGAGACCATGGTTTCGGGGGACATCTAAGTCAATTGGTGTAATAAAATCTATTAAGAGAACATTCTGCATTCCACTTTGGTAAGTGGCATCTGGGGTCTTAAACGGTAGCACGTGGCCATCTAATATGCATTGATTGGCCTCAACCCACCTGGAGCAAAGGAGAATGAAGGACACCAAAGATACAAGGTAATTATGAGCCCAAGAGACAGAAAGGGCCACATAAACCAGAGACTACATCAGCCTGAGACCAGAAGAACTAGATGGTGCCCAGCTACAACTGATGGCTGCCCTGACAGGGAACACTACAGAGAACCCCTGAGGGAGCAGGAGAGCAGTGGGATGCAGACCCCAAATTCTCATAAAAAGACCAGACTTAATGGTCTGACTGAGACTAGAAGACCCCGGTGGTCATGGCCCCCAGATCTTCTGTTAGCCCAGGGCAGGAACCATTCCCAAAGCCAACTCTTCAGACAGGGATTGGACTGGACTATGGGACAGAAAATGATACTGGTGAAGAATGAGCTTCTTGGATCAAGTAGACACGAGACTGTGTTGGTATCTCCTGTCTGGAGAGGAGATGAGAGGACAGAGGGGGTCAGAAGCTGGCCGAATGGACAGAAAAAGACAGAGTGGAGGGAAGGAGTGTGCTGTCTCATTAGGGGGACAGCAATTAGGAGTATATAGCAAGGTGTATATAAATTTTTGTATGAAAGACTGACTTGATTTGTGAACTTTCACTTAAAGCACAATAACAAAAAAAAAGTGATGTAGAATCAGTGCCTTCATCGTTGGAAGGCTCCTTCTCCCAGTCCTGCCCATCAGCTAGTGGTAGAAGACATTGCTGTTCACAACTCACTCCCCGCATCCCTGTAGACATAGAGAACTTCGCTGACCCACAGGCTCTGGGCTTGGCCTTGTGACTTGCTTTGGCCAATGGAGTATGAGTGGACTTGATGCATGCCGAATCCAAGTGGAAGGACTTGGAGGCACAACAAGTTTCCACCAGCTCTTGTTCCTGCCTATCGGAAGAACGGCCCCACAGCCTGGGATAAAGAAAAGAGCTGGGCCCACCCTCAGCCCAGATTGGCACCACACTGCCTGCACAGCTGAGAATAGGAAATGCACTTGCTGTAAGCTACTGGGACTTTGGGGTTGTTTGTAACTTCAGCAAATGCTGACTGATACACAGTTGTGAACACTGCACATCTTTACAAGTGCTTCTGGCCCATTTTCTCATCTGGGTCTCACAAAATACTGAGCGAGTATCCTGAACCCAGGAGTTTTTCTAAGATCCAAGCAAGTCAGTAGCCCAAGACGTCACCTGGACCTGAGCTCTTCCCTCAGAGCCACCCTTCTGCTGCCCTCACTCGCCATGCTTAGCATGGGATTGAAGAACTGGCTCAGCACCGAGGACCCACCCCTCAGGAAGACAGGAAGGATGCCCCCCGGAACAGGGGAGTCACCATGACATCTGGAACTGGCTTCAGCAGAGGTAAGCTAATCTCCAACATCTCTGTGGGTGGAAGGGGGTATAAGCTCTGCAGGCAGGTCTTCAGGATCTTGGACTTTACCATGGGCTTGAGATGTGGTCTCAGGGTGCTGGAAGAAGCACAGAGAAGATTCTGGACTTCTCCACAGAACCTGTAGTCCTGGGGATGAAAAATCTGGCTTAAATGGGCTCCTGGGAGGAGCAGGTTTACACCATTTAAATGTGGATGTAAGTCTGCATTACAAATAGGCCATCAACTTGGGCTGGTGGGGGATGTGGGGGAAATGGAACTGATTTGGCCTGGGAGGGGCGTACAGGTAGAGGGTCTGCACACAGAGCCTTCCCGACTCATTACTCTCTTCTCTTGGGTCTGTTGACATTTGTTTGTGAGATAATTTAGGGATTATTCTGGAATATTGGCTGTGAATGGGATCAGGGCTTGTCCTGTGGCCAAGGTCAGGGCTCAGTCTATACCAGGGTCAGACCTCAGGGGATGACAAAGTGAAGACTTGATGTATGATCAGCTATTACCAGGCTCAAGGCTCAGTCTGGAACCCGGGTCAGGGCTCAGTGTGTGTGACCGGGGTCAGGGCTCAGTGTACGAGTGGGGTAAGTGTTCAGTCTATGACTGGGATCAGGGCTCAGCCTGTGACCAATTTCAGATCTCAACCTATGACCTGAATCAGGACTCTGTGTGTGACTGGGATCAGGGCCCAGTCTGTGCCAACGTTAATCTGTCTTAGGCTATAAAGAAAGCAAATCTAAGCACCCCCACTAGCAAGTGGGGCCAGCCACTTTTCTTATTACCTTATTTACCCCTCATCCTCTCACTCCCAACCCCCAACCAATACTCAGAGGACCTGGGCCCGGAGGAGGAGTTACCTCAGTGCCAAGATGACGAGTATGATCTTCTGTCTCAAAAGGGTGGCCAGGAAGTTGGGCTCCTTCTGCAAGATGCACTGGGGGCCAGGGGAGGAGCCAGCATGGTGGGATCTGTCTGGCCTGGTCCCCCACCCTGGTGGTCCCTGGGATGTCACTCACCAAGAGGCACTGGATCAACTCAGGTATCTGAGTGAACTTGTAGCTCTGGGCGCCGTACTCCCACCTGAGGACCTTTGTGAGCATGATGACAGCCGAAAGGAAACTCATTTTAAGGACGTTGTCCTGCCCGTGGACAAGTGGGGATAAAAGGCCAAGTGAGGGACAGCCGATGGACAGTCCCGTGGTCACGTGCCACATGGCCCCAAGTGCCCGCCGACCAGGGTACAAGCAGCACCCCCAGACACACACACAACTTACACAGAGCACATACACATGCGTACACACACACAGCATGCACACACAACACATCTAGACAATGTGCACCTTACACATCCCCACCTCCCCTCCTCCCGACCTCCCCCGGCCCTGCCACTGGCTGGCTTTTTAGCCAGAGGTCTTCAGTGGGAGTCCACGTTGGTCCTTCATTGCACATTTCTGTAGGCTTCTGGAGTCTAATGACATCCACATGTAAGAGAAGCCATGGGCTCAGCATGTGACCGGGGTCAGGGCTCAGAGTGTGACTAAGGTCATGGCTTAGTGACCAGGGTCAGAGTTCAGTGTGTGACCAGAATCAGGGCCTGAGTGTAACCATTGTTCAGGATCAGTCTCTAATTAGGATTAGAGATCAACTCCCTGGGAACAAAGCAATGTCTATTCTGATTATTTGTCCACTTTTAAATTGGGTCATTTGTCTTTTTATTATTGAGTTGTAAGAGTTCTTTATATAGTCTAGATATTAATCCCTTATCATCTGGCTTGCACATATTTTCTCCCATTCTGTGGGTTTTATTTTCATTTTCTTGATAGTGCCCTTTGAAGCACAAAAGTTTTTAATTTTGATAAAGTCCAATTTATCTATTTTTTCTTTTGTTGTGTGTGCGTTTGATTGCATCTAAGCATCAATTGCCACCCCCAAGATCATGGAGATTTATCCCTATGTTTTCTATTAAGAGTTTTATAGTTTTAGCTCTTATATTTAGGCCTTTGATCCATTTTCAGTTAATTTTTGTATATGGTGTGACGTAAGGGTTCAAATTCATTCTTTTGAGCGTGGATATCCAGTTGACCCAGCACCATTTGTTGAAAAGACTATTGTTTCTCAATTGAATGATCTTGGCACATCATTGTTAAAATTAATTGACCATAGATGTGAGGCTTTATTTCTGGACTCTGAATTCTATTCTATTGATCTGTATGTCCATCCTTATGCCAGTGCCACCCTGTCTTGCTTACTGTAGCTTTGTAGTAAGTTTTGAAATTGGGAACTGTCAGTCCTCCTATTTTGCTCTTTTTCAGCATTGTTTTGGCTATTCAGGATTCCTTTCTTTTCCTTATGAATATCAGAATCAGCTTCTCAACCTGTACAAAGAAGTCAGCTGGAATTCTGATAGGGATTGCATTGAATACGTAGACCAATTTGAGAAGTACTGCAATCTTACCGATATTAAGTCATCTGATCCATGAACAAGGGATGTCTTTCCATTTATTTGTTGCTGTCGGGTGCTGTTGAGTAGCTTCCGACTCATAGCAACCCTATGTACAACGGAATGAAATACTGGTCAGTCCTGTGCCATCCTCACAATAGTTGGTATGTTTGAGCCCATTGTTGCAGCCACTGTGTCAATCCATCTCATCGAGGGTCTTGCTATTTTTCACTGACCCTCTACCTTACCAAGCATGATGCCTTTCTCCAAGGACTGGTCCCTCCTGATAACATGTCCAAAGTACGCAAGGCAAAGTCTTGGCATCCTTGCTTCCAAGGAGCACTCTGGCTGTACTTCTTCCAAGACAGGCTTGTTCATTCTTCTGGCAGTCCATGACATATTCAATACTCTGCCAATGCCACAATTCAAAGGCATCAATTCTTCTTCAATCTTCCTTATTCATTGTCCAGCTTTCGCATGGGTATCAGATGATCGAAAGCATCATGGCTTAGGCCAGGCACACCTTAGTCCTCAAGGTGACAGCTTTGCTTTTTAACATTTTAAACAGGACTTTTGTGCAGATTTGCCCAGTGCAATATATCATTTGATTTCTTGACTGCTGCTTCTGTGGGCATTGATTGTGGATCCCAATAAAGTGAAATCCTTGACAACTTCAATCTTTTCTCTGTTTATCATGATGTTGCTTATTGGTCCAGTTGTGAGGATTTTTGTTTTCTTTATGTTGAGGCGTAATATATACAGAAGGCAGTACTCTTTGATCTTCTTCAGTAAGTGCTTAAAGTCTTCTTCGATTTCTGCAAGCAAAGTTGTGTCATCTGCATATCGTAGGTTGATAATGAGTCTTCCACCAATCCTGATGCTACGTTTTTCTTCATATAGCCCAGCTTCTTGAATTATTTGCCCAGTATACAGATTGAATAAATATGGTGAGTGGATACAACCCTGATGCATACCTTTCCTGATTTTAAGCCCATGTCCCTTATTCTGCTTGAACAACTGCCCCTTGGTCTGTGTATAGGTTCCACACGAACCCAATTAGGTGTTCTGGAACTCTCGTTCTTTGCAACTGGTATGGATTGAATTGTGTTCCTCAAAATGTGTGTCAGCTTGGCTAGGCCATGACTCCCAGTATTGTGTGGTTGTCCTCTATTTTGTGATCTGATGTGATTATCTTATGTTTTGTAAATCCTAACCTCTGTGATGTTAATAAGGCAGGATTAGAGGCAGGACTCAGTCTATAGGATTAGGTTGTATCTTGAGTCAATATCTTTTGAGATATAAAAGAGAGAATCAGGCAGAGAGGACAGGGACCTCATACCACCAAGGAAGAAGAACTAGGTGAGAAGAACATCCTTTGGACTCAAGGTCCCTGCACTGAGAAGCTCCTAGACCAGGGGAAGGTTTATGACAAGGACCTTCCCCCACAGCTGACAAAGACAGAAAGCCTTCCCCTGGAGCTGGTGCCTGAATTTGGAATTCTAGCCTCCTAGACTGTGACAGAATAAATTTCTGTTTGTTAAAGCCGTCCACTTGTGGTATTTCTGTGTAGCAGCAGTATGTAACTAAGACAGCAGTGTCATCCATAGTTTGTTATGATCCACACAATTGAATGCCTTTGCATAGTCAATAAAACACATGTAAACATCTTTCTGGTATTCTCTGCTTTCAGCTAAGATCCATCTGACATCAACAATGATATCCCTTGTTCCACATCCTCTACTGAATCCAGCTTGAATTTCTGGCAATTCCTTGTTGATATACTGCTGCAACCACTTTTCAATTATCTTCAGCAAAATTTTACTTGCGTGTGATATTAATGATATTGTTCTATAATTTTCACATTCTATTGGATCACCTTTCTTTGGTATGGGCACTAGTATGGATCTCTTCCAGTCACTTGGCCAGGTAGCTCTCTTCCAAATTTCTTCACACAGAAGAGTGAGTGCTTCCAGTGCTGCATCCATTTGTTGAAACATTTCAATTGGTATTCCGTCAATTCCTGGAGCCTTGTTTTTTGCCAATGCCTTCAGGGCAGCTTGGACTTCTTCCTTCAGTACCATCGGTTCCTGATCATATGCCACCTCTTGAAATGGTTGAATATTGACTCACCAATTCTTTTTGGTACAATGACTCTGTGTATTCCTTCCATTTTCTTTTAATGCTTCCTGTGTCATTCAATATTTTGCTCAGAGAATCCTTCAAAATTGCAAGGCTTGAATTTTTCTTCAGTTCTTTCATCTTGAAAAATGCTGAGAGTATTCTTCCCATTTGGTTTTCTAACTCCAGGCCTTGCACCTTTCTTTATAATATTTTACTTTGTCTTCTTAAGCCACCCTTTGAAATCTTCCGTACAGCTCTTTTACTTCATCATTCCTTCCATTTGCTTTAGCTGCTCTACATTCAGAGTCTCTTGTGACATACATTTTGGTCTTTTCTTTCTTTCCCATCCTTTTAATGACCTTTTGCTTTCTTCATATATAATATCCTTGATGTCATCCCACAACTCAGTATTCAGTCATTAGCGTTCAGTGCATCGAATCTATTCTTTTATGGTCTCCAAAGTGAGGTGGGATTTATTCAAGGTCATACTTCGGTTCTCGTCAAATTTGTTTCAGTTTTTTTCAGCTTCAACTTAAACTTGCATAGGAGCAATTGATGGTCTGTTTTGCAGTCGACCCCTGGTCTTGTTCTGACTGATGATATTCAGCTTCTCCATTGTCTCCACAGATGTAGTCGGTTTGATTCCTGTGTTTTCCATCTGGTGAGGTCCATGTGTATAGTCACCATTTACATTGTTGAAAAAAGGTATTGTAATGAATAAGTTGTTGGTCTTGCAAAATTTTGTCATGCACTCTCTGACGGTGTTTCTATCACCAAAGCCATATTTTCCAACTACAGATACTTCTTCTTTGTTTCCAGGTTTCTCATTCTAATCACCAGTAATTGTCAATGCATCTTGAAAGCTTGTCTCATCAATTTCAGACTGCAGGAAAAAAAAATTTTTTTTTTTTTTTGCAGAAGTTGGTAAAAAGTCTTTAATTTCTTAGTCTTTGGCATTAATGGTTAGTATGTAGATTTGACCCCCACTTGCCTGTCAGTTTGTCGTACTGTGGGGGCTTGTGTGTTGCTGTGATGCTGGAAGCTATGCCACTGGTATTCAGATACCAGCAGGGTCACCCAAGGAGGACAGGTTTCAGCTGAGCTTCCAGACTAAGACAGACTAGGAAGAAGGACCCGGCAGTCTACTTCTGAAAAGCATTAGCCAGTGAAAACCTTATGAATAGCAGCGGAACATTGTCTGATATAGTGCTGAAAGATGAGCCCCCCAGGTTGGAAGGTACTCAAAAGATGACTGTGGAAGAGCTGCCTCCTCAAAGTAGAGTCGACCTTAATGACGTGAACGGAGTAAAGCTTTCAGGACCTCCATTTGCTGATGTGGCATGACTCAAAATGAGAAGAAACAGCTGCAGACATCCATTAATAATCAGAACCTGGAATGTGTGAAGTATGAATCTGGGAAAATTGGAAATTGTCAAAAATGAAATGGAAAGCATAAACATCGATATCCTAGGCATTAGTGAGCTGAAATGGACTGGGATTGGCCATTTTGAATCGGACAATCACATAGTCTACTATGCTGGGAAAGACAGCTTGAAGAGGAATGGTGTTGCATTCATCGTCAAAAAGAACATTTCAAGATCTATCCTGAAGAACAACGCTGTCAGTGATAGGATAATATCCATACACCTACAAGGAAGACCAGTTAATACGACTATTATTCAAATTTATGCACTAACCACTAGGACCAAAGATGAAGAAAGAGAAGATTTTTATCAGCTGCTGCAGTCTGAAATTGATCGAACATGTAATCAAGATGCATTGATAATTACTGGTGATTGGAATGTAAAAGCTGGAAACAAAGAAGGAGGATCAGTAGTTGGAAAATATGGCCTTGGTGATAGAAGCAATGCTGGAGATCGAATGATAGAATTTTGCAAGACCAACGACTTCATTGCAAATACCTTCTTTCACCAACATAAACGGAGACTATACACATAGGCCTCGCCAGATGGAACACACAGAAATCAAATTGACTACATCTGTGGAAAGAGACGGTGGAAACGCTCAATATCATCAGTCAGAACAAGGCCAGGGGCCGACTGAGGAACAGACCATCAACTGCTCATATGCAAGTTCAAGCTGAAACTGAAGAAAATCAGAGCAAGTCCACCAGAGCCAAAATATGACCTTGAGTATATCCCTCCTGAATTTAGAGACCATCTCAAGAATAGATTTTGACACATTGAACACTAGTGACCGAAGACCAGATGAGTTGTGGAATGACATCAAGGACATCATCCACGAAGAAAGCAAGAGGTCACTGAAAAGATAGGAAAGAAAGAAAAGACCAAGACGTCTGTCAGAGGAGACTCTGAAACTTGCTCTTGAGCGTTGAGCAGCTAAAGCAAAAGGAAGAATTGATGAAGTAAAAGAACTGAATAGAAGATTCCAAAGGGCCTCTTGAGAAGACAAAATAAAGTATTATAATGACATGTGCAAAGAGCCGGAGATGGAAAACCAAAAGGGAAGAACACGCTCGGCATTTCTCAAGCTGAAAGAGCTGAAGAAAAAATTCAAGCCTCGAGTTGCAATAGTGAAGGATTCCATGGGGAAAATATTAAACGATGCAGGAATCATCAAAAGAAGATGGAAGGAATACACAGAGTCATTCTACCAAAAAGAATTAGTCGATATTCAACCATTTCAAGAGGTGGCATATGATCAGATACCAGTGGTACTGAAAGAGGAAGTCCAAGCTGCTCTGAAGGCATTGACAAAAAACAAGGCTCCAGGAACTGATGGAATATCAATTGAGATGTTTCAACAAACAGATGCAGTGCTGGAGGTGCTCACTCGTCTATGCCAAGAAATACGGAAGACAGCTTCCTGGCCAACTGATTGGAAGAGGTCCATATTTATGCCTATTCCCAAGAAAGGTGATCCAACCAAATATGGAAATTATAGAACAATATCATTAATATCACACGCAAGCAAACTTCTGCTGAAGATCATTCAAAAACGGCCACAGCAGTATATCGACAGGGAACTGCCAGAAATTCAGGCTGGTTTCAGAAGAGGACGTGGAACCAGGGATATCATTGCTGATGTCAGATGGATCCTGGCTGAAAGCAAAGAATACCAGAAGGATGTTTACCTGTGTTTTATTGACTACGCAAAGGCATTTGACTGTGTGGATCATAACAAACTATGGATAACACTGGGAAGAATGGGAATTCCAGAACACTTAATTGTGCTCATGAGGAGCCTTTACATAGATCAAGAGGCAGTTTTTTGGACAGAACAAGGGGGTACTGATTGGTTTGAAGTCAGGAAAGGTGTGCTCCAGGGTTGTATTCTTTCACCATACCTATTTAATCTGTATGCTGAGCAAATAATCCAAGAAGCTGGACTATATGAAGAAGAACGGGCCATCAGGATTGGAGGAAGACTCATTAACAACCTGCGTTATGCAGTTGACACAACCTTGCTTGCTGAAAGTGAAGAGGACTTGAAACACTTATTAATGAAGATCAAAGACCACAGTCTTCACTATGGATTGCGCCTCAACATAAAGAAAACAAAAGTCCTCACAACTGGACCAATGAGCAACATCATGATAAACGGAGAAAAGATTGAAGTTGTCAAGGATTTCATTTTACTTGGATCCACAATCAACAGCCATGGAAGCAGCAGTCAAGAAATCAAACGACTCATTGCATTGGGAAAATCTGCTGCAAAGGACCTCTTCAAAGTGTTGGAGAGCAAAGATGTCACCCTGAAGACTAAGGTGCACCTGACCCAAGCCATGGTATTTTCAATCACATCACATGCATGTGAAAGCTGGACAGTGAATAAAGAAGACCGAAGAAGAGTTGATGCCTTTGAATTGTGGTGTTGGCAAAGAGTATTGAATGTACCATGGACTGCGAAAAGAATAAACAAATCTATCTTGGAAGAAGTGCTGCCAGAATGCTCCTTAGAGGCAAGGATAGCGAGACTGCATCTTACACACTTTGGACATGTTGTCAGGAGAGATCAGTCCCTGGAGAAGGATATCATGCTTGGCAGAGTACAGGGTCAGAGGTAAAGAGGAAGACCCTCAACAAGGTGGATTGACACAGTGGCTGCAACAATGAGCTCAAGCAAAACAACGATTGTAAGGATGGCGCAGGACGGGGGAGCGTTTCGTTCTGTTGTGCATAGGGTCGCTATGAGTCGGAACCGACTCGACAGCACCTAACAACAACAACAACAAATGTAGATTTGAATAATAGTCGTATTAGCTAGTCTTTCTTGTAGGTGTATGGATATTATCCTGTAACTGACAGCGTTATATTTCAGGATAGATCTTGAAATGTTCTTTTTGACCATGAATGGGACGCCGTTCCTTTTCAATTTGTCATTTCCGGAATAGCAAACCATATGATTGTTTGATTCAAAATGGCCATTTCCAGTCCATTTCAGTTCACTAATGCCTAGGATATCGATGTTTATTCGTTCCATTTCATTTTTGACGACTTCCAATTTTCCTAGATTCATACTTCGTACATTCCACATTCCGATTATTAATGGATGTTTGCAGCTGTTTCCTCTCACTTTGAGTCATGCCACATCAGCAAATGAAGGTCCCAAAAGCTTTACTCCATCCACGTCAATAAGTTGACTCTACTTTGAGGAGGCAGCTCTTCCGCAGTCATATTTTGAGTGCCTTCCAACCTGAGGGGTTCATCTTCTGGCACTATGTCCAACAAAGTTCTGCTGCTATTTATAAGGTTATCACTGGCCAATTTTTTCAGAAATAGACCACCAGGTCCTTGTTCCTAGTCTTAGTCTGGACGCTCTGCTGAATCTTGTCCACCATGGGTGATCCTACTGGCATTTGAAATACTGGTGGCATAGCTTCCAGCATCACAGGAACAGGCAAGCGACCACGGTACGACAAACTCACATGCATTTATTTAGGTCTTCTTTAATTTCTTTCAACAATGTTTTGTAGTCTTCAGAGTGTAAGTTTTGCACTTATTTTGTTAAATTCATTCCTAAGTACTTCTTTTTTATGCTATCGTTAATGGGGTTGTTTTCTTAACTTTAGTTTTGGATTGTTCATTGTAAGTATATAGAAACAATGGGTTTTGCATCTTGATCTTGCATCTTGCAGCATTACTAAGCTCACTTATTTGTTTTAATTTTTTTTTTTTAGTGGGTTCCTTACCCACCCAGAACCCAGTGCCTTTGAGTCGATTCCGACTCATAACGACCCTACAGGACAGAGTAGAACTCCCCCATGGAGTTTCCAAGGAGCACCCAGCGGATTCAAACTGCTGACCCCTTGGTTAGCAGCCGTAGCAGTTAACCACTACGCCTTAGGATTTTCTATATACAAAATCATGTCATCCGTGAACATAGTTTTACTTCTTCCTTTCTAATCTAGATACCTTTTTTTTTCTTGTTTAATTGCACCGACTAGAATTTCCAGTACAACGTTGAATAGAAGGGATGAGAGCAGACATGCTTGTCTTGTTCTTGATTGTAGGCAAAAGAAGTGCAGTCTTTCACCATTAAGTAAGACGTTAGCTGTGGGTTTTTTGTAGATGCCCTTTATTAGGTTAAGAATGATTGTTGAGTGTTTTTGTTGCTGATTTCGTTTTTATTGTTGGTTTGTGATTTTGGAGCCTCCATCGGTTACAGAGTAGAACTGCTCCGTAGAGCTGTCTGGGCTGTAATCTTTCAATGGCCTCGTATGCATGCAAAAGCTGGACAATGAATAAGGAAGATCAAAGAATTGATGCTTTTGAATTATGGTGTTGGTGAAGTATATTGAAGATACTGTGGACTTCCAGAAGAACGAACAAATCTTTCTTGGAAGAAATACAGCCAGAATGCTCCTTGAAAGCAAGGATGGTGTGAGGTTTTATTTCGCATACTTTGGACATGTTATGAGGAGGGACCAGTCCCTGGAGAAGGACATCGTGCTTGGTAAAGTAGAGAGTTTTTGCAAAAGAGGAAGACCTTTTACCAGATGGATTGACACAATGGCTGCAAGAGTGGGCTCAAACGTAGCAACAATAGTGAGGATGGCACAGGACCAGGCAGTGTTCTGTTCTGTTGTACACATGTTCACTGAGTCAACAGCACCTAACAACAATCTTTGCAGAAGCAGATCAACAAGACTGTTTCTTCCATGGTGCCATTGGGTGGGTTTGAACTGCCAACGTTTTGGTTACCACCCCAGTGCAAACGTTTGTGCCACTCAGGGACCTGGAGTTTGAGTATGTTTATCATGAAAAATTGGACTTTTTTCAAATGTGTTTTCTGCATCTATTGAGGTGATCACGTGTTTTTTGTTTCTTATTCTACTGACACAGTGCGTTGCATTCATTGTTTCCTGAATGTTAAGCTAACCTTGCATTCCTGGGATAAATTTCACTTGTTCATGGTGTATAAATCTTTTAATATGTTGCTGCTTTTAGTTTACCAGTGTTTCATTGAGGATCCTGCATCTATACTGATGAGAGATATTGGTCTGTACTTTTCTTTCCGTGTGAGGTCTTTATCTGGTTTTGGCTTCAGGATAATACTGGCCTCATGGAATGAGTTGGGAAATGGTAGCTTCAATTTTTCAAAACAGTTTATGAAAAACTGATATTAAACTCTTCTGTAAATGTTTGGTAGAATTCAACGGTGAAGCCTTCTGCACCTGAGCTTTTCTTTGTAGGCAGTTTATTTGACCTCTTGTTCTGGGTCTGTTCAGATTGTCTATTTCTCCTTTTATCCGATTCTGTAGTTTCGTCTTTCTAGGAAAGGAATCTGCACTTGATGAGTGCCTGCCAAGCTGATTTGAAGGGAAGTATCCCCCAGGCCTGGCTTGAGGAAGATAGATGGAAATCTCGAAATGCCCAGTGCAGGGTCGGGATTATAGCAGGTCTCCCTGCGTCTACCAAGAGAACAGAGCGCACTTGCACCCCACGCACCAGCCCAACATCCCCACACACTGTGTGAGCATTCTATGCCTGCTCTAACAAGGTACCGCAGGTTTAGTGGCTTAAAACCATGCACATGTATTATCTTGCAGTTCTGGAGGTCGGAAGTCCAGAATGGGTCTTCCTGAGCTGAATCGAGGTGTTGGCAGATCTGTTCCTTCTGCAGGCTCCAGGAGAGATTCTGCTTCCTTGTCTTCTCCAGTTTCTGGAGGCTGCATTTCTTGGCTCGTGGCCTCTCCTCCGGCTTCAAAGGGCATCGCTCCACCTCTGCTTCTGCGTCTAGCCTCCTTATCTGATCCTCCTGCCTCTCTCTTATGAGGACCCTTGTGATGATCTGGGCTCTCTCACATCTAAAAGCCAGATGATTAGAACCTTAACTCCATCTGCAGCCTTAATCCCCCTTGCCATGTAATGTAAAACATATTCATAGGTTCCAGGGATTGCGATGTGAACATCTGGGGGGGGGGCCTATGCAGCCCACCACACCCCCCACACACACATCACACATTAAACCACACACCACACATACACATGTCATACACAGACATTATGCCACCTACACTGCATCACACACACACATGTATGCACACACGACACACATCATGGCCCCCCTCGGCAGGCAGCTTACATAGCTACTGTAGGAGAAGTAGTAGACCATGCGGGAGGCGATGTTGTCCACCCAGGGCAGGATCTGCTCCTTGGCCTGCACGGCCATCTGCCCGTAGCAGAGCAAGGTGGTGCTCATGACTAGCTTCCAGTGCAGGTCGGGGTCCAGCTGTTGTGGGGGCGGGAACTGGGACCTCGAGGCAGTCTGCCCACCTCTGGCACCAACCCAGAGAACTCTACTCCTCCTTCCGCCCCTGGAAAGTGGACCAGCTGACTGCTCGGAGCCCTCTGCACAGGCACGGGACAGCGGCCCTTTGTCCTTGCGCGGGCCCTCCTCCAAGAAGCCCTCCTCACTCTCTGCCCCTCAGAGCTAGCTCTCCACCCCAGACCCCTGTCTGCCCTTCCAGGCAGGGCCTCCTCCCGAGGGTGTCTGCCTTGGCTGCTCTTCTCGGGAGGCTCCCTGTGGCCAAGACCCCCTCCACGGTTGGGGCACAGATGGGGCTACTGAGACCCAAGACCACCCTCATCCCTGACCTCTCAGGCCCCACAGGAGGATCCCCTGCCTCCTTCCCATCCCACGTGGCAGCCCCTGCAGGGTGTGGGGTGGGAGACATTCCCATTTGACAAGTGGCCCCTCCCACCCTGCACCAGGGGCTGCCCTTCCCACACCTTGCACAGGGCTGCAGTGGCACAGGTCGCCGCCTGGCTGTCTGGGACTATGGAGCTGGACCTCTGGAATTTCGTGTGGCCCATCTGCTCCAGAACGGCCCACACCTCCTCCAGGTGTGAGGTGGACGCTATGCCCACGGCCAGTGCGATGCCCTGTGGGGGAGGCCCGGTGAGGTGCGTCGAGCATCTGAGTGTCCAGCCCCAGGCCAGGCCTCACAGGCCTCGGTGGTCTCTGCTGTGCAGACAGGGCCAGCACGAACTGAACCAATGCCTGAGGGTCATTGACTCCTCTAGGGAACCGGGAGGTGGGGGGAGGGGAGGAGACTGGGCGGTCGGGACAGGGCGACAGGAAGGGGGCTGTGGGGAGAGGGAGATGGGGAGTAAGAGGTGGAGAGGGGGCGGTGGGGACAGGGCGGTGGGGACGGGGGGGCCACACACCCACCTCCCGCTGCACGGTGTCCTGGTGGGATAGCTCCAGGAGGCTGGGCAGGTGCTTCCTGAGCATATCCCCAGGGGACTCCCGTAGGACCAGCCCATAGACACGGAAGAAATTCTGGCCGAGGGGAGGGAGGAGCTCTGGTCAGGAGGTCAGCTTCGAGGGGACCCTAGGGTAGAGGAAGCCCCAGCCCCAGCCGCCCACTAGCCCCTCCCTAGGTTCTGCCCCCCCGAGGGCACTGGGTGGGTGCCCTCCTCTCTGAGTTTATAAACTGGGGCCCACCACAGCCCCCCTACAGGGAGTAAGGCTGAGGAGGGGCAGGTGTGGCCCTGTGGGACCCCCAGCCCATCCCAGCACTGCTGCTGTTCCAGCTGGTCCTGGGGCTTTGAGGGACAGTGGGCCCCAGCCAGGCATCTTGGCCTGTGGGGCAGTGCCCAGACCCTCAGTCGGGGCTGAGTCCAGGGCCTGGGGCACCACCTGAGCAGCAGCCCCCAGGACAGGCCCTTGCCCATTGTGGGCCGCCTGCACACTTGGACTCTCTCCCTTGTATTATCTGTGTTTCTTCCCTAGGGCAGCTGCCTCCTCACAGGTGCACCCCCAAGACCCAGGGCAGGTGGCGGCTGGCTCTGTGAGTAAGAGTTGGATGACAGAGCACAGGAACCGGAGTTGCCAAGGCCACGTCTTCCAGCACACAGACCATGAGGCGCCCAGCAGCCAAGGGAGGAGCAGAGTGGGGCTGAGGAGAGCCCTCTTGCCCTTTCAGAGCTTTCCATGTACTTGGGCTTTGGGTCACTGCAGTCACGTGGGGAGGGGGAGCCTGAGAGGTGACATGCTCCACCCCTCCTGGGGTCTCAGAGCCAGGCCACCATGGCGGAGAACTCTTGGACAGCCCGCCAGGCACTGACCTTCCTCAGTGGCTGCCTGAGGCCCAGGTCTACAGAGGTCAGAAGCTCCTGGATGTAGGTGTCCACCATGTCTGGTCCCAGCTGCAGCAGAGCGTGACTCTCAGGGACACAGGCCCTGCCAGGATCCAGGGAGGTGCACAGACAGGGGCTCAGGGACCCTGGGGGCTCAGGGCCATGGAGGGCTGCACCATGGGCCGAGGAGCGGGGATGGCAGGGACGGCAACAGATCCTTCAGAAGGTGGGTGGGGGACAGCGTGGCAGGCCTGTCGAGCCTGTCCCCCCCACAGAGAGCTGGGCCCAGGCCGGGAGCACCCATCCTACCGTGCTGTCCTTCTGGAGGGAGAGGGAGATGGTCTCCAGCACCAGGCTCCTTTCAGCTACCGGCATGGCCTGGATCTTGCTGACCAGCTCATCCTCCCAGGGCAGGTGATCACTCAGCGGCTTACCCAGGCCCACCCTGCTGGCATGGTCTGTAGGGGACAGAGGAGCAGAGAGGCACCATCCAGCGGCCCTAGGGCCAGAGACAGGCAGTGGTGGGGCCCCAGCACCCTGGCACCCAGGTCTCGGCTCTCAAGCCCCCAGCCGAAGCCGCTTCCTTTGAATGACTCTGGAGGAAGGAAGGGAGAGGTGCCCGGAAAACTCCCAGAGCAACCAAACATATTGAGAGTTATTGCATAGCTCAGATAATGTAATCAATGTCGCTGACTCATACATGTAGAAATTATCGGAACGGTGTATGTTCTGCCATGTATAGTCTCAACAACAACAACGACAAAAGAAAATATTAAAACAGAAAAAAAGTCAAATGCAGAGAGCAGGCTTGTCTTCCTGGATGCGAAGACATATGGGGAGGCATCATAACTATCCCAGAGTGGGGGTCCCTGCCCAGGGAGTGAATGAGTGAGTGAGTGAGGGAATGAGTGAGTCAATCAGTGATTGGGTGAGTGAATCAATGAGTGAGTGAGTGGCTGAATGAGTGAGTAAATCAGTGAGTGAGTGAATGAATGAGTGAGTGAATCACTGATTGGGTGAATGAATGAATGTTTGAATGAATGAATGGGTCAAAGTCGGTGAGTGAGTGAATGAATGAATGAGTGAATTAGTGATTGGGTGAGTGAATGAGTGAGTGAGTAAATGGGTGAATCAGTGAGTGAGTGAATGAATGAATCAGTGAGTGAGTGGATGAATAAATGAGTGAGCAAATCAGTGAGTGAATGAGTGAGTGAGTCCCACCCCCAAAACAAGAAACTTCACACCGCCGAGAGCAAGGAGATAATTAGCATCACCTGGACCCTAAAGGGACGCTGGGCCCCTGCCCAGCTCCAGCAGGAGGTAAAGAGCAGATAGTTGCAATATTTACATTTTAAAAGGAACGCTGTGAGAGATGGTAGGTCTAAATCTTGGGGTATTGGAGGGCTTTCCAAATATGAAACAAATTGGAAATCAAAGGGAAAACACTTTTTGATTTATAGATGTAAACTTCTTGATGCCAGGCAGTAAGTGGACCTCACCACCTAAAGCATTAAAAAAAGCTAAAAAACGTCTTTGAGAAATCTGTAACAAAGGGCAAACGGTAATATATAAAAGAATCTCAGAAATCATCCAAGAAAAGATTCACCCGGCAATTTGAAACACAGATATGAGGGGCGAATAATGGAGTGAGAAGAAGGCCTACCTCACCAGGAACAAAAGGAAGGCAAATTAAAGTGACAGTGGGACTGGTTTTCACCTGTCACTTAGACAAAGATTGAGATTGACCGGAGCATAAAGACTTGGCTTTCTGAGACGCTGGTGGAGATGGTTGTCTTTGCCCTTTGTGCTATGGATTGAGTTGCGTCCCCCCAAAATATGTTGTAAATCCTAACCGCTGTACCTGTGGTTATAATCCCATTTGGGAATGGGTTTTCTTTGTTATGTAAATAACACTATATCAGTGTAAGGTGTGTTTTAAGCCAATCACCTTTGAGATATAAGCAGAGATGGAGAAAGATAGATGCCATGGCTCATGGAGATCACTCAGGGGCCAAGGAACAAGGACCTTCCTTCAGAGCCCACAGAAAGAAGGCTTTCCCCTAGAGCTGGCACCGTGAATTCAAACTTCTAGCCTCTCAAACCCTGAGAAAATAAGATTTCTGTTTCTTAAAGCCACCCACTTGTGGTATTTCTGTTATAGCAGCACTAAGAAACGAAGACACTTTGAAAACACAATTTAGAAACAGGTCTTGAAATTTGAATTAAGAGACGTGTTCAGCTGCTCCTCGAGAGAAGGATACAGCAGTGTGCTTCTGTAAAGCCTTGTTATTGTTATGAAGTGTCGTCTGACTCACAGCGGCCCTATGTACACCAGAACGGAACACTGCCCAGTCCTGCGCCGTGGACACCCTCCGGGGCAGTCCTACTCTGTCCTGTAGGGTTGTTATGAGTTGGGATGGACTCAGCAGCAATGGGTTTTTGGTTTGGCTAATGCCTTTACAACAATGGTTGATACTTTTATAATCAGAAGTAGAAGAAAAAAAGACAGTAAATAGAAATAGAGACTTCTTGGGTCAGGAGTAGCTGGCCCTCCTAACCCGTTTGCAGACTCAGTGATGTGGATGGTGCTGAGTGGAGGCTGGGGAGCCCTCACCTGGGCTCGGCTCCGTCACACACTGCCTGCAGAACGGACGTCAGGGTCCTGCCTGCACCTCTCCATGCCTCCCTCCTCCGGTCCAGCCCCCAGAGCCTTGCACCTGGCCCCATCCCACACTCAAAGGCTGTGCAGGTGGCCGAGCCAAGGCTTCTCCTGACACTCAGCTGGGCCAGGCGGCAGACAGACGCCAGGCCTGCCTCACGGCCTCGAAGTGTCACCTCGCTGGCCAGCTTGGGCAGACATTCATTTACTCACTCATTGATTCACACTTATTCATTCATCTGCTCAGTCATTTATTCATTCAATAAGAGCTTGTTGAGAATTTATTACCCAGTGTTTGTTTCTAGGGCTGTAAAGGGAGGATCCATGCTGTCTTCCCCTCAGTACTCCCCAAAAGCCTACAACAGGGCTCTGCACCCACTCAGCCCTCACACCGACTCTGAACCATAGGGCAGCCCCACAGGGCATAAGGCTAAGGCCACAGGGTGGGCGGCAGATAGAATGGATGTGGGGTGCCTGGACACCCCCCATACGTACCCCCAGGGAGGGTGCTTACCCTCTCTGGACTCGGTCTCTTGTGTGAACAGAAGCCAGAGCCCGAGGTGTGAAAAGGGAGGGTGGTGAGTGAGGGTAGGGGGACATGCGGCAGGGAGAAGGACACTGCGGGGGGCGGGCAGAGCAGACCTGGCCTCTTTAGTCAGGGTCCAGAGGGGGTTCTGGTCTGTGCTCTGTCACTGAAGCCCTTCCAGAAAGTTCTGTTGCCCACCTCACCCCCTTAAGATTGTCAGGAGAGGACCCCAGAGGAGGGTCCGAATGGATGCCAGACATTCTAGACAGGCACCCTACCCACCCCAGGGGCCTTGAAATGGCCTTCTGGAGCCTGCGTTCGGGACCTGGTAGGTGTGAAGAAGCAACCGCGGACTCCTAGCACCTTCTGGGCACCAGAAGCTTACAAGCACTGTGAGTGGACGATGGGCCCCTCTTTTGATGGGGAGACAAAGGCCTCTCCCTCGGCCCTCCCTGTGGTGCAGAGTGGAGGCCCTGCCTGAGCCCACCAGCTCCCTCCTCCTCCTCACCTATCTCTAGGTCTTGCTCTTCAAGCTCCTGCTCCTCCCCAGCGGGGGACAGGCTGGCGACCCTCCAGTGGGGCAGCTGGGAGCTGTCAGGGGGCGCAGCCACCATGGAGGGCGGTGTGTGTGGGAAGGCCAGATCCTGGGGCAGGGAAGGCAGTGTCTCAAGCTAGAACCTGCCAGAAGCAAGTGTCAGACCTTACCAGGGGCCCCCACACCAGAGTCATCACCCCAGCCTTACCAGGGTCTCCCCATACCACAGTCATCACCCCGTCCTTACCAGGGTCTCCCCATACCACAGGCGTCACCCTGTCCTTACCAGTGTCTCCCCAAGCACCACAGTCATCACCCCGTCCTTACCAGGGTCTTCCCACACACCACAGGCATTACCCCGTCCTTACCAGGGTCTCCCCATACCACAGTCATCACCCCGTCCTTACAAGAGTCTCCTCACACCACAGTCAACACCCCATCCTTACCAGGGTCTCCCCACACACCACAGACACCCCGTCCTTACCTGGGCCCCCACACCCTGCTTAGTCACAGCAGCACTGGCGGTGTGTCCTATGGGACCTAGGGGAAGAGGGAAGGGAAGGTCCATGCCCCTGGGCAGTATTCAAGGCCTCCCCATGGTTGCTAACCCTCCCCTGCTCGGTGACAATGGCAGCATCCATGTTGTCCCTGTCTCCTCATAACTCCTAAGAAGGTGGTGGGTGCCTCCGGGACAGCCACGATGGCGGAGTTGCCCAGGACTACTCAGCAAGTTAGGCAGAACCAAAGTGACTCTGACACACCCACCTGCCTCCCGTCCCGGGGGGTCCTGCTGGCTCTCTGGGACCCAGGCATTGGGTCACGTACTCTGAGGGGCCCTGCCTGACCCCCAGGCTAACCACATCACCACCTGCTGGCCGACCTCACACAGGGGACAGTAGCCCCAAGCTGCCCAGGCTGCTGTGCCTCCACAGAGGTCACCCCTACACCCTCCCTGCTCCCGCCTGTGCTCCTCCCTGGAAACATTAGATCCAGCTCTCAGCATGGAGTGGGGTCACCTGGGGGTCTAGTTCAAATGCAAGTTCTCACCCAGCCGGCCTGGAACAGGCCAGAATTTGTATTTCTAACAAGCTCCAGGAGAACTCGGTGGCCACTGGGAAGCCCCACATGTCTCCCGGCAGCCCCCGCTCCCATCCAGGTAGCTGGCCACAGACTCACACTCACTCATACCTCACCCCAGTTCCTAATCCCCTCACCCAGACAGCCAAGCCAGGGCCTACATCCTCACCCCAAATGTCCCACCTGCCTGGACAGGGCTCTCAAGTTCCTTTTGTACCCCGACAATGGGCTAGCTCATGGGACTGGAAGCTCCCTGAGAGGGGGAGAGGCCCAGGGGCTGACAAGTTTGCCTGTGCCCTCCCGCAGTGCCTGCTGGAGACGCACCCCTGACTGACGTCACATGTGCTTTACGGGGACCAAGAAGGACTCAAGATGTGCCCAAGGGCAACTCAGAAGGAAACGGCCTCCCTGCTGATCAGAGAAAGCTATATATGAGAAAGACCTGTAACTCGAAAAACAAAGTAAATAATAAAAAAAAAATCTGCTATCAATGGAGCCCTGATGGTGCAATGGTTAAGCACTAATCTGCTGACCAAAAGGTTGGCGGTTCGAACCCACCCGGAGACTACAAAGGAGAAAGACCTAGCCATCTGCTTCTGTGAAGGTTACAGCCTAGAAAACCCTATGGAGCAGTCTACTACCACACGGGGTCGCTGTGAGTCAGGATCCACTCCACGGCTGCCAACAACAACATTCCTGTGAAAGATTGTTAAAAGACGGTAACCGGTCACAGCCAGTCCAAGGGAGCAGACACACGGGTGCCCTCAGGACCCCGAAGCACCACCTTGTGAGGGCGAGGGGGGCTGGCTATGGAAGACCCCTGGTGCACCTGTGTGGCCATGACTTCCACTCCCGGAAATTTAATTTACGGGGAAAATGAAAAATGCACTCGGCAGGAATTCTTCACAACAGTGTTTAAAATAGCAGTGCACATTCAAAAATAGAGCGAGGAGAGGCAGTGGTTAAAAATCAGGTTTGTGAAAATCCATGTATTTAATGACGTGGGGAGGGAATTACTCAGGAGCCGCTGTGGAATGAAAAAACGTGGCACGATCCTAAAATTAGGTGCTGGGATTCGGAGAGTTTGTTTTTTTTTTTAATCCTTTTTAAAAATTTCCAACTCTACTGTGATGAACACGGGCTACACTTATCAGGGAAAAAAAAACGCTTATTTAAAATTAAAAATTATGTCAGGAGAAAAATTATGTCAGCAAATACTACCTTGGCCTTTGGAGGGGACAGGATCAGCCCTGCGGTCCAGAGAGGCTGCTGGCCTAGGGGCCTGAGAAGGAGACAGGGGTCAGGCGGGGAGGGCTCGTGTGGGGCAGAGGGTTCTTCATAAGATTAGGCAGGAAACCCATCCAGCTCCCTCTCCTCACCCAAAGGCAACTTCACTGAGGACATAGGGTCACCATGAGACAGAACTGACCTAGGGCAAAGGTTTTTTGTTTGGTTGATTATGTTGCTGGTCTCTAGCACCGGCTTCTGTCAGGAAATTGCCAGAGGCCGTTGCTGTTCAAGGATCCGAATATTCAAGGCTGCGCCCAGCAAAGACTGAGGTATCATCTCCCGGGTCACCTCAACCACCAAGAGACACAGGCATCTTGTCCTTGGAGACATAGCGCGGCCAGGCCACACACTCAGAGTGTCCCCACAGGGTGGCCAGGCCCCCAAGCTGCCCCAGGCGCTCTGCTTTACGCTGGCAGCAACCAGGCAGCCTCGTATAGCAAACCTGTGACCAACTTAATGACCAAGTACATGGACCCCTTACCTGAAAATGGTGGGAGGGTGGGGGTGTCAAGGAATTTATCCTCTGAGAAAACCTTGCCACAAATGGCCAGTCAGGGGAGGCTTGGAGGAACTTATGAATTCACAGGTAGGGAACAAACCCAGGCTAAAATCACAAAGAAAACCCCCTTCTCTCCTTCCCCGCTTCGCCCCAGTCACTGACCAGGCCCAGCCACCCTGTGAGGGGCAGTTGTTTGTCAGGTTTTTTGAATGTCATTGGGATGTCAGGAGAGGCCCATGGGCTGTGGGGAGACTGAGGAAGGTGTAAACAGGGGCAGGCTGGCAACCGTGGCCCATGTTGTTTTCCAGAGGGCTGGAGGGTGTGAGGGAGGAAAGAACAGAAATGGAGTTGCTCTCAGCAAGCCAGTGCCGGAAGGACAGCCTTTAGCGGAGGGCACAGTTTGAGGAAATGTGTTGCCTGAGAAACCTCTTCACCGACAGCTGCAGAGGGGAAGCATGACCAAGAGATTTCTCTGGGGTTTGGTTCTCGGTAGCAGAAAACACATTTTGAGGTGCCCTGAGGGGATTTGAAACTGGACGGGCTTCCCCCAGGATGGCTCTGCAAGTGTCATGGAATGGGGTCCTGGAGGTGGGCAGGTAGATACCTTCCCGAGAGACTCCCCCAGTCAGCCAGTCACTGTCCCCAGGGGATCTCTGGGGAGTTAACTCCTGAGGAAGCACTTCCAGAAACCATGGGGAGATTTGAGGAATCAGCTCCTGAAGGTGCCCTGTTTCCAACAGCCACAGCCAGGAGGGTCTGGGGGGGTCTCTCCCACCTAAGAATTCTGTCCTCTAACGGACGCTGCCAGGGCAGTTTGAGGGAAGGAATTCCCAGGCACGTGCTGAAGTCTGGCTGTCTGGGGCAGAGAAGGACCCTGCTCTGGAAACTTCGAGGAGCCACAGTGCCCTCTCACAGAGGGTCGTCGCCCGATCCCTGACCCAGAGAAGCTCCCTGAGACATTTATGGCACTCTGGTTTGACTGAAAATCCAAGGAGACCTGCTGGCTCTGAAGGATTCCTGAGAGGACGCTAGGACAGGACCCGCCCCTCCAAAACGCTATCAGGCCTTGGGGACTAGCCACCACCAGGGCTTGGTTGAAGGGGCTTCTCTTCTGAGATATCCCGCCCACTCCCTAGGGCCCCTGAGAGGGCCATCCCCTAACACCACAGATGGGGGTACGGTGGGGATTCAGGGGGTTTCTGCCTAGGTTTATGCCCTGGGTTTGGGCTCTCCGAGTCAGTTAAAAACCTACAGCTGATCTGCCCCCGGCCCCCACTGCCAGAGACCATTTTTTTCTAGATTGTTTGATGTCCTGAAGAATACAAAATGGGTCAAGGCACCTGCAAAGCTGTCAGGATGTGACTTCCCTCAAGACTGCCCACACACTGTAGAAGGGCATTTGTAGTAGATTTACAATGGCTTCCCAACAGACAGTTGAAAAAGGGGGGTGGCTAAACCAACTGCCATTGTCCGAGGAGCCTCTGTGGCGTGTGAGCCCCCTCAGGCATAGATGAAACCCAGATCTGAAGAATTACCTAGACATCTTCTCCCACTCCACTGTCCCCAGCTGGGGGAAGCTTTGGTGACAGACAAACCGCTGGCGGCCTGGAGGAGGCAGGCTCTTGAGGCTGGCCCCAGTATAAAACATCTCTCAGACTCCTCAGTCCACCATGGGGCCTCAGGAATGACCCTTGTAACCTGCAATATATCCCAGCTCCGTCAGCAGGGTTTATTTTCCCCTGAGAGAGTCTTCTTTGAAAGAGTGTGAAGAAATAACTTCCCTGAGGGACCTCTGTCCACTAATAGTCTTTTATTTTTTAAGAATTTCTCCTCTGAGAGATACTGACCCGCCAATCAGCCTCCCTCAGGAGGCAATTGGAAGGCTTTTTCCTCAAGAGAACATTGCGGATTAATAACGTGTCAGGGAAGCTTCTGGGGGGATTTCTGACTAACGGTGTGGCTTTTGTTTCTTGAGGCAGAGGCAAATGCGCAATTCCCAAACTGTTAGATAAAAGGGGGCCTCCCTCCTCCTGTGGGCAGTAGAGATCAGAGTGGGAGTGAAGCCGCCCCAAGGGAGAGACAGAGGGTGAGAAACCTCACAGGTTGTTTGAACTCAAGAGCCAAGGTAGACAAAGAAGAACACCAGGAAAAAAAAAAAAAAAAAGGGTCCTGAAGGCCACTGAGAACCACTATCCAAGGGGGTGTATGAAAGGATTTGACCCTTGAGGAAGCCCTAAAGGATAACCCCCACAGGAGGGTCATTCGGAGAGGATTTCTCCACATAAGTCCTTACCACCATGCCAACAGCTGCCCCAGAGAGACGGACCCCAGGATTCTGAGAAAGCTGGGTATCTCAGGCCTGTGGGCAGCTGGGCTGACGGCTTGGTCTGTGGGCCAGTCTCCAAGCCATCAGAACGGGGACCTGGAGGGAAACCTAAGGGCTCACTGTACCCCGGTCTAGAAAGAAAGCTCCCAGAATAAGGTTCCTTACTGGCAATAACTGCCTCAGGCAGCCCTTTTGAGGGCCTGAGTGGGCCTTCAACAGCAACCACACTTTGGGGTCATGGGGACTTCTGAGTTTGCACAGTGTTTCCACAAGCCCCAGTCTGTGAGAAGACCTCTCTCCATTCCTGCCTTGGGGGCAGTGAGCTTGTTGTTGCTCTGATCCCTCAGAGACTGTTGGTCTCCACTCTTCCCCAGACCTCTGGGTTTTTTTTGGGGGGAGGCGGTGAGGGTAGGACTGGGGAGAGGCAAGGAATGGGGGTGGGTGGAGGGGAGGGGAGCTGACCCTGATCTAGCCCAGTTCATGCCCTCAGACCCTGTAGAGAAACATATGGGGTTTTCCAGATTCCTACAAATCCTTCAGACATGGCAGTGTGACCATTTGGCCCCTGGAAGAGAGGCTAGAATTGACCCCAGAGTTGTGTCATGCGGGAAACGTGATAAAAACACCCAATACACCCCAAGCCCCAGTGGGGTAAAGCTGGTTCCCTATCCAGGGCCACACTGGGGTGATTTGACCCTTGAAGACACTGGAGTCTGGGCCTCAGTGGGGAGAACCAGCCCCACCAGGCCCTCCTCTGGGGCTCTAGTTGCAGTTAGGCCCTGTTTCCATGGCAATGGAGGGCCACCTGGGGGAGGGGAGAGAGGCTGGGCCCTGGGAGCTTCAGGCTCAGAGGAGGAGGCCAGGGTGCCTGTGAGTGTAGGGACGACACCAGGGTGCCCGTGAGCCTAGGGACGACCCCAGGGTGCCCGTGAGTGTAGGGACAACACCAGCTCTGAAACCACCAGTACAGCTCCCCTTCCTGGAGGATCCGGAACCTCACACCAGAAGCTGTCCTCCCGCCCAGCCTCATGTCCCACCTGCAGCACAGTTACAAAGCCATCCCACTCCCAAGTCCCCGGTCCAGGGACTAGACCCTGCCTAGCCCACACCAGCCCACATGGGCTCTGCAGACATGCCCCTATCCCTGCTAAGCGGTCCCTGTCCCTTCAGGCGGTTTCTCCCACTGTGGGAGACTCATCCCTCCACCCAAGGCTGGGGTGTGGGGGTCCAGGGGGAAGACCGTGTCCTGCTTCCCTGCACTCTGGGCTCCTGAACACCCAGCCTCCAGGGAAGGGTCTAGGAAGGAGGAAGAGCAGTGACTGAGGCCTAAAGGCCGGTGTTGGAGAGCCCCGGAGTTTACCCCACAAACCCAGGACCAGAGAGGCCGTGGGAAGGACGGCTGTCTACAGCTGCTTTGGATTCATGTCAGTGCTCAGGGCAAGAGGCTCAAAGGGTCAGACACTAGTCTGGGACCAGGGGTCAAAGGATAGTCCTTCAGAGAGGCCAGCTCAGCTCAGACAGGCTCTGGGTTTAGGGACCCACAGTACGGGATGATTAGAAGGTCCAAAATGAGTGGAAAGGGGCAGGGATGCCCATCACCATGGAGACAGCCCAGCCCAGTGTGGCCTGTGGCTTGAGAAGTCTCCCCGAGGAAGGCAGGGGTCCAGGACACACAGACCGTGGGCTCCCCGAGACTCTGGTGCTTGTAGTGCAGTAGCTTGACAGGAGGGGGCAGGAGTGGCAAGTGTCCTGCAGTGGGTTGGGTGAGGGCCAGGTGAAGCCACTGAAACATGGTGCATAGATGGAAATTTCTAGAAGTTTGGCCATGGTGGGAAGCTGAGGCAAAGGGTTTGTCACTAGAATGAGCCTGGGGAAAGGAGCTGCCAGAGCCAGAGAGGGTAGTGCGGATCCTGGAGGGGGAGTTAACGGTGGGGGGAATGGCTGAGCTGGGGGAGGAACCCCAAAGTCATGCTATAGCAATGGGGTTTCATGCAGGGGGCAGGTGGTGCCGGGGACCGTCAGGCTGTGGGTCAGTGAGCACAGTGTGGGGTATTCTGAGGGGGCTGCACTAGTAGAATCCAGGGACCCTGAGGGTAGTGGGGGGAGCGGGAGACCCTAAGGGAGAAGAAGGTGGGAAGGGGACAAGCTCCACTTTGGCTGGGCCGAGATGGGTGGGGGTGCTGAAGGGATGGAGGAGAAGAAGGCCAGCTGCATCCTGGGGCACCCTCAGCCAGCCAGAGGGGCAAGGGGGCACCAAGAGCTGACAGAGGGGTCACAAGAGACTGGGAAGGGATCAGACTGAGGGCGCAGGGCCTCAATCACCACCTGTCCATTCCTGTGTCCCCCTCAGGTCACTGCAAAAAAGGTGCCACCGGCTGTCCTGCCTCATGTCCTGGATGTCCACTGTGCTCTGAGCCCCCCGGCGGGTGCCCGTCCCTGCTAGAGTTGGAGAACGGGGACTTGGTGCATGGAAACTGGGCTTACCAGCAGGTATGCAGGTGGGGCACCAAGGGGAGCCCTGCTGCACCCAGGCCACACTGCCGGCTGGTGGTGATCTGCGCCTGTCACCGTGACGACTCTGCTCACGGCCACCTTAAGGTCCGCACAGGGCCGGAGGCAGGACTGGGGGGCTGGACTTGCCACCACCCACACTTCCACCGATTCCACATGTGACAATTGGGCATCTCGACTGGCCCCATCAGCTAGGGAAGGGAGACAAGGCGTGAGCCGGCTCATGGTGGCGCAGTCGTCCAGGAATGCAGTGAGAGCCGGGGAATGGTCAATTTCTGCTGGAAGAACCAGGGCAGGTTTCATGGAGGAAGGGGCATTTGAGCTGGGGCTAAGGTATAGTTAGGAGTTTGCCAAATGGTGAAGAAAAAACAAACAGATGTCCCAGCAGAGAGAACGGTATCCAGAGGCACAGAGTTACGATCCTGTCCAGTGAGTCTCGGGGACAAGCTGGGTGTCAGGAGCACAGGCCAGGAGGGTGCAGGTGGCTAGGGAAGCAGGTTGGTGTCCAGTTACAAAGTCCTTTGTCCATGCAGGGCTCAGGTTCTATCTTAGAGCAAAGAGGCCCTTGTGAGGTTTCACAGCAGGACAGCGGCAAGCCAGCCCTGGATTTAAGAAAGTCACTCTGGGAACAGCAAAGAGAATGGCCAAGGAGGAGACAGCTTGCTGTCAAAAGGCCCAGTGAGGAGGCCGGGCTGTCACTTGGGGTCCAGGACAATGTTTGTGAGGCGGTGGCCCAGTGAGACAGGTGTGGTGCCAGAACCCGCGCCAATCAAACTGCAGGACCTTCACCTGCGTCCTGAGCACCCCAGAGGAAACTCAGCCACACTGCTCTGAAGTCCTCTCTTCCCACCCACACTGGCCACAGCTGCGCCCGCGTCTGTCTCTTCAGAACCCCCGGAAATGCCCCCCTTCTTGGTTGCACACCTGCTGTCTCCCTCCCTCCCCCTCTCCTCCTGATGCTTCATTCTCAGTGGCCACGAGGAGTCCAGGAGGGCCGGCAGGAGTTGTCCACACGGGCTGGATGGGCAAGCTGGATGGAGGGGGCAGGCTGAGGCTCTTGGAGGGGGGGGGCAGAGACTTCTGTGGGGAGGCCGGAGAGGGGTGAGGATGGGTGGGGGAGCCTGGGAAGGGGTGAGGATGGGGGAGGTCGCTGTGGAGGTGGCCGGGGAGGAGTGAGGATGGAAAGCGCATGGTGATGGGGAAGGCCTGAGCCATGTGAGGACACAAGCCCAGCTCTGCGGCCTCTTTGCAGGGCTGGAAAGTTATCACTGAAAACAGGATGTGCCCTGGAGCACTTGTCCACCTCCACAAAGGAAGAAGAGAGCAAAAACAGTCTTATGCCTGAACCAGCAGGAAACCAGAATGCGGCCTGTCCCAGGCAATCTGCTAGAAATTGCAAAGACAGAAAGGAATCTCAACTTTATACAGCCCAGCAGATGGCAGCCCGTCACGCGTCTGTTCTCCGGGTAAATGATAACTGGGGATAACTTGTCCTCAAGTCAGAGGACCTGACAGTCCTGTTTGTCACCCATCGTTTATCCTAAACTCATCTGGCTGTTGGGGTGGCCGCAGTGCTTGTTAGTTGCTATTATCTAAAGGAAAAATAAGCTCCTTCGATCTTTGTGACGGGGGTAGCTTACAGCTTAAAAAAAATTCAGGCTCTTCCCCTCCCCTGGAGACTCAGAGATGGGGGCTGCCTTCCTCATTGACTCCATTCTAAAGAGATGGCTTTCAGGTCCTCCAGGAGAAGCTCCTGGGTTGTCAAACTGGCAAGAAGCTTATGTAGCCTTTCAGGAGGGTTTCTTAAAAGAGGCAGAGTTTATAACAACAAGATTCCTAAGGTAAATGCTCTAAGGAAATAACAGGAGGGGAACGTCTTTCCTTTTCTGCATCAAAGGAAAAAAAAAAAAAAACCTTTTTTCTTGTTCATTGTTTTTACCCTTACTGCACAATATCTTCCTGAGCACAATGGTGGCCAGGCCCAGGACGGTGACAGTGAACAAGACCCACAGCCCCGGCCTCCCAGCTGCATGCAGAGTCTGCTCCTGCACTGTGTGGCCTCTGCGTGCCTCAGTTTCCTCACCTGTAATACAGTACCTGCCACAGTAGCTGTGCTTGAGCTACCAAGGGTTTATGTGTGAAGGGGTTGGACGGCACCAGCACCCAGACACCATCAGGCATTTGTGAGATGGAATACAGCAGGTGGACACGGCACCCTCACCTCTGTGAGGCGCAGGAGGGCTCAGAAAAAAGACGGGCAAGTCAGACGGTGACAGGTGGGGACTGTTCTCAGTGTTGGACGAAGAGGCATGAAAGCTGATGCATGCAAAGGTGGGAAGGGTACGTGCAGGACAGGAGAGACCCCAGGAGAAAGAACAGCTTGGCCAAAGGTCTAGGTAGAGGTAGAAGAACGGCCTGCAGCCATCGTGGGTGGACAGAGGCCACCTACAAGAGGCAGTCACTTTGGCCCATGGGCGGGTGAGGGCTGGTCCTCCTTGAAGGAATAATGAGGCATTGTTGGGGGCACGAACAGGGACAACACGGCTGGACTGAAGCCTGCTTTGGAGAATGGTTCCTCCCCCTCACTCCACTCCTGCCTTCACCCACCATCCTTCCATCTTTCCATCCTTCCTTCCATCCATCCATCCATCCATCCATCCATCCATCCATCCATCCATGCATCCACCCACCATCCATTCATCCAACTATCCATCCATCCACCCATCCATCCATCCATCCACCCATCCACCCATCCACCCATCCGTCCACCCGTCCACCCGTCCACCATTCACCATCCACCATCCATCCATCCACCACCCACCATCCATCCATCCACCATCCACCCACCCATCCACCATCCACCCACCCATCCACCATCCACCCATCCATCCACCATCCACCATCTATCCATCCATCCATCCACCCACCCACCCACCCATTCACTGTACACCCACCCACCCACCCATCCATCCATCCGTCCGTCCGTCCATCCATCTGTCCATCCATCCGTGCATCCACCCACCATCCATCCGTCCACCCGTCCGCCCATCCGCCCGTCCGCCCGTCTGCCCGTCCGCCCACCCACCCATTCATTGACAAATATAAAGTAAATGCCCACAGTGGGCCAGGTGCTCTGCCCAGAGCCCAGTAGGGAGAGACAGCACAGGACTGTCTTAGGGGAGGCACAGTCACTGCCACGGGTGACCTCCCTGTCCCCGATGCTCACCTTCTCCGACAATCGCCTTCCCCAATGCTCCCCCCGCCCACAATCCCTAGGCCTGGAATAGCACCCAGGTTTCTGGTCAAGAAGCTGACAACAGAGTCAGGTACGGGGCACGGGGTGGGGGGCTCGCATATCTCCAGTCCACATGGCTGGGGCTAAGGGGTGTCCGCCCTGAAAGTGGGCCACAGTGGGCCCTGTTCTTGCCCCTGCCTCCACCCACAGGATCCTAGGGGTCTCTAGCACAGACCAACCTGACAGAACCAGGTCCGACAGAAAAGGGGAAGGATGCTGGCAAGGTGGTGCTGGAGAGCAAAGGGCCTGTAGCCAAGGGTGGGGGCAGTGGGAGGAAGGGAGGGAGCAGGGCTGGGGGCACCTGGAAAGGAGCAGGAGGCTCAGGTGCAGCCTCTAGGCCTGTCCTGGCACCTGGAGGGGAGGGCTCTGCGATTCACTGGGCCTCTGCAGGGGTGTGGCTGAGGTGCAGGCTCTGGAGGAAAGCCTGGGTCCACCCCCCATCATCCACCTGGTGAACACTCAGGCACATGGGCAGCCTTTGTAACACGGGAGGTCCTTAGAGAGTGCCTGGCACATAGTAGGCGCCCAGTGAGTGCTGGCTGCTCTAATCAGGGCAGGACATCCTCTCGCCAGGCCAAAAAGCAGGTCATGAGGGCCTCGCTGAACCCTGCCAGCCTGGCCACTGCGTCTCAGGGCTGAGAGCATGCAGGAGGGTGGTGGGCAGAGAGGAGGGTCTGCAGGGCAGGTGTTGGGGGGAAAAACAAAGTCTGAAGGGGTGGCCCCAGGGAAGGGAAGGCCATGGGAAGAGCCAGGGGTTGCCCCTGAGGGTGCCACAGGCCAGCTGCCCTGGCCAAAGAGATTTAAATCTCAGCTCTGCCCCTTTGGGCTGCAAGACTTCCCCTCTGAGCCTGTTTGTGTGCCAGAGGCCAGGGACACGGGCGACCTCATGGGGTCTTTGTGAGGATCGGGTGGAATCTGATGAGATGACACAGAAGAGCAGCACCTGGGTCCGCATTCTCCCCAGACACAGCTCCTGGTGTCCTGCTGCTCAGAGGAGCCAGGCCCACTCCCCCATCTGACCCCCACACCCCCACACCTCCCCTGCCTGGATGGCCCGCCTTGGTCTGGCCAGCACATGTTCTTCACAGCTTCTAGCACCTTCTCTGACCCTCTGGCCATATCAGAGTCTCCCTGCACTCCCCACATGGTGCACTGCTCCTGGCTCTCTGCTCCTCCTGGGCATCTAGGGTCACCACCTTGCTTAGCACCACATCCACAGGCCGCTGCTGGGTCCGCACGTGTGAAGGACTGAGGACAGGCATGGAGTCACCTGTCAGGGGCCTGGCATTCGGTGGCTTCCAGGGCACGTGAGATGGATGGAAGGACAAACGAATAGATGAATGAACGGATAAACAAAGGAACAAAACCTCGTCTGGAGCAGCCCCGCCTCTTGGGGCACTTCCGGCCATGCTGGGTGGAGTGAGTCCTCCCACGGGTATGTCTTTGCCCGGAGGGAGGTCGCTCAGCTTCCGTCCCACTCTGGTTCTGGCCTCACTCATCTGTCTCCCTCACTAGATTGCAAGGGCCCTGGAATAAAATGGTTTTTGTCGAATTTTCCTGGCATATCACAGTGCTTGATAAACGCGTGTCGAATGAATGCACGGGTGGGTGGAAGCTCAGAAGGACTCAATGGCACCTAACAACAACACGAAAACATCTGCCACTTCAACCATTTTTACGAGCACAGTTCAGCGGTGTTAATTACATTCACAGCGTCGTACAGCCATCACCGCTACCCATTTCCGAACTTTTTCATCGCCCCAAACAGAAACTCTGTACCCCTTAGGCAATAACTCCCCGCTCTCCCTTCCCCGGGCCCTGGTAACCTCTAAGCTACTTTCTGAATGTATGCATTTGCCTCTTAGGCGATATTTGTCCTTTTGGGCTGTGATTTCACTCAGCACCATGTTTTCCAGGTTCATCCGTGTGGTAGCTTGTGCCGGAGCTTCATTTCTCTCTATGGCTGAGTGACACTCCACCGTGTGGATGGACCATGCTGTGTTTATCCATCACCTGTTGATGGACATTGGGTCGTTTCCACCTTTTTTGCTACTGGAGAATAATACTGCTATGAACACCGGTGTGAAAGTATCTATTCAAGCCCCTGCTTTCAATTCTTTTGGGTATGTACCTAGGAGTGAAATTGCTGGGTCATATGGTAACTTTCTCAGGAACCCCCAAACTGTTTTCCCACAGCAGCTGCACCATTTTACATTCCCACCAGCAATGGATGAGGGTTCCTATTTCTCCACCTCCTTCTGCCTTCCTAACAGTGAATTTCCTCCCTTTTGTCTCCAAGATAGCTGCTTCACCTCCTACCATCACATTACCATTCCAGGCATTGGGAAAGGGGGAAATGGTCTATGTCAGGTGAAAATAATAGCTTTCCTATAAGACCTGCCTAGTGGACTTCTCATTCCTCATTGGCAAGAAACAAGCCACATCGCTAGAGCAGGTCATGGCACAGGTACAGGGGCCAGCAAGGGGGGCTGGGCCTGAGCCAGCATTACGCCAGAAGCTGCAGCCCCCGCCCCTAGTCAGTGAGAGCCCTCAGCATGAGAAGTGGTCTCCAGGGGCCTGTGTTCGGACAGCGTAGGGGAAGGTGGCTGCAGGGTGGCCTAGAGTCAGGGTGCCCTATGTGGACAAGCTGGGGTCCTTCCTGGCTGTAAGCACTGTTCACACCCCTAGGTCTCAGCATCCTCATGAGCAAACTAGACAAGGAGCTGCTCTGTGGGGCTCCTCCAGCTCTGGACTCCACCGAACGTCGGTTCAAAGACCCAGGCCCACCCCTTGTGGCCCGTGGGGTCCCTAGCAGGTAGCTGGAGCCCTCTGTGGGTCCCCAGCCACCTCTGTGAGATGGGCCAGCTCTGGCACCTGGGGTGGGGGCAAGGACCGGTTCATTGCAGTTTGGGTAGAGTAAGCCCTCAGGAAATGTCTTTCATTAGCCCCAGGCCCTGGTCCGCAATGTACCTGCCACCAGCTGCTCGTGGTTGCACCCTGTGTCCCCCACTGCACTCCCAGCCCTGAGCTGTACAAATTGGTTTCCACCAGAGCAGCCGGCACCAGGGCTGGGTCACACTCACCAGGCGCCATTTCCTGCAAAGTTACTGCCGACATTTGTAACAGGCAAGCAGCCAGCCTCGCTCATCTGAAGGACCCTCCAAGCCTGCACCCTTACCATGACCATAGTGGCTGAGAGCCCAGAGGGCAGGACCCCGTGGGTGCTTTGCCCTCCTGGCCCTTCCTCAGGTAAATCGGGGTGGGGTGTGGGCTGGAGGTAAGAGGTCAGAAAAGGAATAACACTGTAATGATGTCGTGACCCAGGAAGGCTACCAAGAGCTGCAGGTAAAGGCCAGTAAAGGCCCTCTGGCAATTGAAGGCAAGGGTGGGAACTTGTAGAGGGGCTGCGTGGGCGGGGGGGGCAGTTTGGGGCCGTCTCTGTGGGGTCAGCATCGCCAGGAGAGGCAGTAGCGTGTGCACAGGCTGGTGTCTGCAAGCCCTCCCTTGGGCTGGCCCACCGACTGGCCTCCTAGCTCTGGGGTCTTATTCTGGAGCCTCCTGGCTGCCTGCGCTCCCTGGGGCAGCCCAGAGGCCAGTGACATCGCTAGGGTTGTGTCAGCGCCACCCCCACATGGACCACCTACCGTACCAGACCGTACAGAATCCTTAGTAACTTTTTTGTATGGATGTCACTTGTAAATTGTAATTTCTGAACACCGCTCCTTCTTTTCCTTTAATTACTACTTCATTCTCCAAACAGTTACTGATACAGGTTCACAAACGCTAATGACCACAATATTGTAGCTAAAACACCAGAAAACGTGGCCAGATCAGCGACTATAAAAATAACAGCGTGTGTTGTAGGGGCAAAACCACGTGATTCGAAGAAGCGTCAGGGTAATTGGGTAATAATGACAGCTCTGACCCGAGCCCACAAAAAGGTTCAAAGAGCAAATTAGCAGAGAGTCTCAGCCTGGTGGGTATGTTGATACGTGTAAGCTGGACTTACGGAAAAACTTTTTTGTTGTTATGACAACTACCACCACCACCCACTGCCATCAAGTAGATTCCGACTCATAGCGACCCTACAGGACAGGGTAGAACCGCCCCATAGAGTTTCCACCGAGTGCCTGCCGACATTTTGGTTAGCAGCCATAGCTCTTAAACTAACTACAGGAACATTTTTATAAAAATAATAAATTTCCGCTGAAACACCACGCAAAAATTTTATAGACGGTCATTTTGGTGTCACCCCCTCTGACAGTGTCAGCTGGTGTGGCCCACAACCCCCATGTCCCCCCACTACCAGCAGCCCTGGGGCTCAGGGACTCCTTGGGCCTTCCCCTGGCACTGAGCCCTCTGGGGGTCCCAGGCATTGAGAGGCAGGGAGGGTGAGTGTTGGGGATACTGGAGGCCCCCCTTGCTCGCTCCTTTCTGCTGCCCCCCTTGCCCACCTGCTAGCACTGGTCCTCCAAGGTGCTCAGAGCCCAGCTGGCCTTCTCTGCCCAGCCCATGTTTGGGCAGCAGGACCAGCCCCATGCTCCGCCTCCAGGGCTCTAGGCCTCAGAGCTTCAGGGCCTCAGGCTGCATTCCAGGAGAGAAAATTACGGCAGCTACAGACGAGGTGTAAATTTTCTAGAGTCCACAACAAAAATAAAGAGGGGAAATCAACATTAATCACACATTTTATTTAACCCAATATACCCAAAATATCATTTCTATCACTTCATCGATGTAAGAATTATTGAGGGAGGCTTACCTTCCCTTGCTCTTACCAAGGAGGAGGCACGTTTGTGGAGACACAGCCCACCTGGGGCCCTGGTCTGAGGAAGGAGGTATAGTCTGAGAGGGGAGGTATAGTCTGCGGGGGGAGGTGAGACCCTGGGGCCCCATCTGATGGGAGACAGGGCTCTGTGTGTGATGAGGCTCCCCCCATTTCTGGACCTTCAGACCACCTCTTCTACCCTCCCCAGTTTCCTCCAGTTCTTGGCAGGGAAGGAAGCCCGAGGCCTGTAGCCCCCTCCCCAAGTGCTGCTCCCAGGCCAGGCCTGGAGGGGTGGGAAGCAGGCGGTAGGGGGAGGCAGAGCAGGAGGTGGGCTGCGGCTGCAGAAGGCCCAGCTCCTAGGCTCTCCTCACGCCCACGCGGCTCCTTGGAACTCCGAGCTGGGAGCTCCCCCGTGAGTTGGTGTGGGCGGGATGACAGGGGGCTGCTGTCAGCAGAGGGTTGTGGGCTCCTGGATTTCAGCTCAGCCCTGGGTGGCACTGATAGGTCCGCTGCCGCCCCCCCCTTAGGGCCCCCACCCTGGCCAGTAACCCAGGCTCCCTGCTGGCCTCCATCCTACCCTCACTCAGACCACAGACCCACAGCCCTGGGAGGGTCCGGGCTATCCTCTGGCCCAAGTGCTGCCCTGCACGGCTGGGGACACTGAGGCAGCGAGCCAGGAACCAAGGGCCGAGCGAGAAATGGCACCAAGGCTCTGCACAGAGCTGGGCCGAGTTTGACCCCAGCTGTGGCCTGCAGCTGCATCACCCCTGACTGTTGGAAGACTGAGGCCCACCAGGTGGGGGAGCTCCAGAAGCCTGACAACCGCAGGAGGAGGCTAGGGTCCAGCCAGGTCTGACCTGCGCCCTGTCCTCTCCCCACAAAAGTCAAAGGGGAGGGAGACCGGCCAAGAGCAGTGGGGAGGGGGCCCAGGCTACTTCGATGGACAGTGGCATTCCTCCTGGACAGTGATGCTTGGGGTGGATGCTTACCGGGCCCAGGACGGACTGACAGTGAGGAAAGGGAGGTGGCAGGGTGGGGGTGCTGCCGGCATGACTAGAACGTGAGTTTCTGTTACCCTCTCCCCTCTCTGGACCCCCAGCACAGCATCCCCATCCTAAACCCCCAGTGGCCTGTCATCTCAAACCCTCCTCTTCCGCTCCCCCTCGCCCCCACCAAACACGAGTGACCCTGTCCAGGCCTGAAGCCCATCTATCAAGGATGCTGTGGGTACCAAAGCCTGGTTTCCATAGCAACACCGGGATGGTGGGGGAAGGGAGAATGAAATGCAGAGAGCTACTAAATAAAGAACAACAACTTCGAAAAATGAGCAACCAGGGAGAAGTAACCTTGGAAAGCCCGGGCCCAGCCCGGGCTGAGGGGGACCTGACTAGATGCAGGCTTCTGGACAGCACTCACGTCAGTCAGCAGGCCCCCGGCCAGCCGCCGTGTGCAGGTCTGACTTGGTGCAGGGCCAGAAGATGCAGCCCCCAGGGCAGGGTGGCCCTGCTGTACTCAATCAAGGGCGCTCCCAGCGTGTACCTGGGGCTCCCCTCTGAGGGGGAGAACAGAGGCACAGCCAGTCTTGACCACCCTGTGTGTAGGAAGCAACAGCTCCAGGTCTGCGCTGACACCCCGATCCCCGTGCAGGGGGTGGGTGGGACGGGAAGGGCCTTGAAACCTGGCCAAGAGCTGCCAAGGGGGCTAGGGAGTCGGGGGGGTGGTTAGACAACCCGCGAGTCGATTTGAGGGAGGCATTGAGCTCTGGGGCCGGAGCTAGAGTCTGGGGGCTCCAGGCCCGGCTCTGCCTGGGGCAGCTGGAGTGGCGGCCTGACCTCCGCATGTTACTCCCCTCTCTGGCAGGGAAGCCTGCCTCCTTCCACTTCCCCTCCCCACAGGTCCCACCTCCAATCGAAGGAAGAACTTGGCTTCCCCAGGCCCAGCAAGGCAGCAGGTTTAACTGAAGATGCTGAAAGGAGCAAACCCAGTGAGGTCCTCACAACCCTCAAGGAACAGCAGGTCTACCCAGGGTTCCTTCTTGCCATGGGTTGGGCTTCGGAATATGCTGGGGTCTGAGTGGACCACAAGCCTCTCACCATGTGACTCCAGAGACCAGAGGAGGGCACAGTGTCTCTTTCCCTGGGACCAAGCCTGAGTTCTTGCTGACAAGCCTTCACTCCAGTGCCCCTCCTCCTGCCTCGAGGGCTGGGGGTTTGCAGAGAGGAGCAGAGATGACTTCTGGGTGATGGTGTGGCTAAGGATTCCCACTGCCTGGAACCCCCAAGCACCCTCCCAATCCCCATCCCTTTTTCCTAGGAGGTGTCAGATCTCCCCTGTTGAACTGGGGCCAAAGGCTCCTGGGGTGTACAGACTGGGGGTGGGGGGAAGGTTCTCTCACCACCTCTGCTCCCCCACACCTGCTCCAGGTCACAGGCCCCCTTTGTCCCCATCTCTCTCAGCATGGAGAGACAGACATTTTCCAGAGGAAATACACCAAGCCCAGGACAACAGACAATTACGAGGATAACAAATGCTAAAAATAGCCTCTTTCTCAGCCCAGACTCCTGGCACAGAAGATGCCAGACAAGGAGGTGGAGCAGCTGAGCGGGCTTCAGGAGGTGCAGAGGGTGAATTCCATTCCATGAGCAGCTGCACTGGGCCGAGGTGGGGACGCAAGGCTGCCACGGTGGGGTCTGTGTCCTCAGCGAGTGCCAGGTAGGCACTGGGACAGAGAAGAGAGGGTCAGAGATGTCCAAGGCACAGAAGTGACACCAGGGGTGGATGTGCAGGAAAGTCTCCACGGAGGGAGTACAAGAGCTGGGCTTTGAAGGATGAATAGGAGTGCGGCAGACAACGGCCATCCCCCGAAAATCAAAGACATGGAGGTGGGGTAGTGTGGGCAGCTTCGTGGCACCCAGGGGGACACTGAGGAGACAGGGCTGGGCCAGAGAGGCAGAGAAGGATGGTGTTAGAGGGAACCTCAGGGGTTTCTTGGTCTGACCATCCCTCTGAGCTGAAGAGACATGGACGGCTCTCCTGCACGGGCTCTCAGTCGCCAGCTCAGAGGCAAGGGGCTTCTCCTTCCTCAGGTCACTACTGTCTTTGGAGACAGTATCTACCCCTAGTCTGACCCCCCCCCCCCCAGCCCCAGGAGCTCTGCCTTGTCCTACATCCATCCTAGAGCGAAGGTCTGGCCAGGCCCGGTGCAGGGGGCTCTGGCTCAGGAACAGCAACAGTGGCTGGGCCCAACCTGCCCTTTCCAGCTGAGACCCAGCAGCCCCAGCTCCTTCTGGCCAGTCTCCTCCCCCCTGGAGTCAGAGCCAAGCTTGGGCCCAGCCATGAACAAATGGGAAGGCACTCAGGGCCAGGTGCTTGGGGAGGGGACACCTGCCAACCCGGGCCCCTTTCCGGGCCGAGCTGAGATGGCTGTCGTCCAGTTCAGAGGGAGGAGGCATGTTGGAGGGGGCACCTGGTAGACAGGTGGGCAGCGAGAAGCAGCTCTTTCACCTGGACATCATGACAACTAAAGACAACAGCATGAAACAAGCTCTGTGCTGCTGAGACCTCCTGCTGTTCACTTTCCATCTTAGCAGCCATTCCTCATGAGGCAGTCTGGGAAGGGTTAATTCAGTGAGTAAATTCAGAAAAATATTGAAGTTGCCAAGGATTTCATTTTACTTGGATCCACAATCAACGCCCATAGAAGCACCAAGAAATCAAAGAATGTATTGCATTGAGCAAATCTGCTGCAAAAAATAAATAAATAAATGAATAAAAATGTCACCTTGAAGACTAAGGTGCCCCTGATCCAAGCTATGGTGTTTTCGATCGCTTCATATGCATGCAAAAGCTGGACAGTGAATAAGGAAGACCGAAGAATTGGTGCCTTTGAATTATGGTGTTGACAAAGAATATTGAATATACCATGAACTGCCAGAAGAATGAACAAATCTGTCTTGGAAGAAAAACAACCAGAATGCTCCTTAGAAGCAAGGATGGAGAGACTTCGTCTCATGTACCTTGGACATGTTATCAAGATGGACCACGTCCATGAGAAGGACATCATGCTTGGTAAAGTAGAGGGTCAGTGAAAAAGAGGAAGACTGTCCATGAGATAGGTTGACACCCTAGCTGCAACAATGGGCTCCAACATAGAGACAATGGTGAGGCTGGGGTGGGAACGGTAGTGTTTCGTTCTGTTGTACATGGGGTCGCTGTGAGTTGGAAACCAACCTGATGGCATCTAACAACAGCAACAACACAGTTTGCTTTTAAGAAGACTCCAGGGAATATTTTTGTTTAAGGTTCAAAGGTTATCTCGGGGCAATAGTCTCAGGGGTTCATCCACCCTCCACGTCTCCAGGAAGTCTGGATTCCATGAGAATTTGAAGTTCTGTTCTACATTTTCCCCCTTTTGATCTAGATCTTTCTATAGAATTTTTTATTGAAATGTTCAGTAACAACAGACTTGTCTTCTGGTCTCATGGTAAAAGAGGCAGTTGTTCATGGAGGCAATTAGCCACACATTCCATTTCCTCCTCCTATTCCTGACTCTCCGTCTTCCTCTGTTGCTCCAGGCAAATAGAGACCAATTGTTGTGCTTTGGATGGCTGCTTGCAAGCTTTTAGGACCCCAGGCACTACACATAGAACTAGGAGGTAGAACAGAGGCACTAAGCATGTTATTAGGCCAATAACTGGCATATCCCAGGAAACCATGACCCTAAACCTCCAAACCAAGGAACCAAATCTTGTGAGGATTGTATTATTTTTTAAGATCTTTTTATTCCAGGAGGTTGGCCTCCAGGAAACAAACAAAAACAAAGCAAAGGCCGACTTGGCGAAAAATCTTATACGATGGAGTCCTAGAGGGGAAGGTGAGTCCATGGTGATGTAGGAAGCACGTGAACAAGAAGCAATTTCAAATTCCAAGAAAAAGCAAAAGGTTGGTCAAGACAGGAACTCTAACCAAGTCCTGTGCTATGGCAATGTCTTCTAGTCATGGATCTTAAAGACTGACTGTTTGCTGAAAGTGGCCATCTGGTGGCCCTGGAAGAGGCAGGAGAGAAGCACTACTGGGAGGAAAGGCCCTCTCACCAGGATCCGTCTGGAAAGAGCCACGTTTAGTAAATTGCTGAGCTAGTGGGGAGTCACATAAGAATAGGGAAACCATCATCAGCTCGCCTCTAGGGGTGGGGCTGCCAATGGAGGGGGGCAGTACTGGGCGGTGGGCAGGAGCTCAAAGGAAAATACATGGCTATCCCTCAACTCTGCAGTGGGACATAGGAGCATTGATGAGACGGGGAAGACCAGGGTCGGCATTGGGGGCCATCTATAGTCATCTCTGTAGGGGACTGGCCCGGGAGGGCAGAGTGATGTTCCCCACATACATAAATATTCCCTCTCTCTCTCTATATATATGTATACATATATATATGCTCTCTCTATAGTTCTCTCTGTCTATACACACACACACACACACACACACACACACAGTGAAACCTGTGAGAGCCAGAACTTGACAGAACTGCCTTGTTTTTCTGGGTCTCACAAGTTCCCTACATTTGTCAGGGTGCAGCCTTACCACTTTCTAGTAGAATTAGAAAGTATCTAGTGGAAAGTATTTGCGTTTTCCCTCTCTGACACGTTTCTGCCTTATAAAGATTTTACTCTGCCATGAATTGAATTGTGGCAACTCCATTAGGCCCTGACTCCCGGTATTGTGTGGTTGCCCTCCATTTTGTGATTGTAATGGATTTTCCTATGTGTTGAAAATCCTAATCTCTGCCTGTGGTTAAGGAGGCAAGATTAGATTACGTTAAAGAGGGTTAGAGCGGGACTGTAATACACTTGTTAAGGTCACATCCCTGACCCAATTTAAAGAAAATTTCCCTGGGGTATGGCCTGTACCATCTTTTATCTTACAAGAGATAAAAGGAAATTGAACCAAGCAGAGAGTGGGGAACTTCACACCACCAAGAAAGAAGCACAGGGAGCATAGGGCGTCCTCTGGACCCAGGGTCCCTGCATTGAAAAGCTCATAGACCAGGGAAAGATTGATGACAAGGATCTTCCCCCAGAGCAAACAGGAAATTTTAATGGAGCTGACACCATGAATTTGGACTTGTAGCCTACTAGACTGTGAGAGAATAAATTTCTCTTTCTTAAAGCCATCCACTTGGGATGTTTTTGTTATAGCAGCACTAGATGACTAAGACACTGTATGTACATATATGTGTGTGTGTGTGTGTGTGTGTGTGTGTGTGTGTGTGTGTGTATATATGCTGTCTCTACATATATTCTCTGACTCTCTCTCTCATGGTTTAAAGTCAGGAAAGGTGTGTGTCAGGGTTGTATCCTTTCACCATACCTATTCAGTCTGTATGCTGAGCAAATAATCTGAGAAGCTGGCCTATATGAAGAAGAACGGGGCTTTAGGATTGGAGGAAGACTCATTAACAACAATCATTATGCAGATGACACAACCTTGCTTGCTGAAAGTGAACAGGACTTGAAGCACTTAACAATAAAGATCAAAGACCACAGCCTTCAATGTGGATTACACCTCAACATAAAGAAAATGAAAGTCCTCACAACTGGACCAATAAGCAACATCATGATAAATGGAGAAAAGATTGAAGTCGTCAAGGATTTCATTTTACTTGGATTCACAATCAACACCCATGGAAGCAGCAATTAAGAAATCATTGAGGTGAAGCCGAGATAGCAGAATAGACGCTTCCGGCAAGCCCTCTTTACAACAAAGTCCCAAAAAACAAGTAAAATGAGTATATTTATGAAAAGCTAGGAGTCCTGAGCATCAAAGGCAAGCTTAGAAAATGAACTGAGGGGCGGGGGAGGAATAGACCGTTCAGAAGAGGAGAGGAGTTACCAGACCTGAGTCGCGGGGAACTGTTACGCACCATTCCCAGAGCGGCAATGGTGGTGGACTGGTACTAGCGTTCGGCCACAGTTTCCTCAGGGAGAAGCAGCCAGCCACACAGCCTACTCACACCTCTGGAACCTGAGGAGAATGGTGCTCTCGGCAAAAGTTAAGTACTTGCGTATATTTTAACACGCCCTCCCCCCACCCCACCCCCCGTTCCCAAGCTGGCTTCAGGGGCTGAATTCCCTGGGCCTGAGATAGACCCTGGTGAGCACCTAGAGCCATCCTCCCAGCCTTGGGGAAGGAAAAAATTTGCAACTGGGGGAAAAGATAATTTGCCAACTCCACTAACCAGGGGATCTCAATACAGAAGTGGCTCCTGTCCAGGCATAAATGGCCCATGGACTTTGACCTCCTTCCCCTTCTGCATGGACCTGTGTGGGCCTATTTGAGGAGAATAGGCCCTCGTTGGCAAACTCCAGCCATTTCAGCTGTGTGGTGGAGAGGTGGGTGTTTGATGTTTGACACTGCTTTGCCTATTAAACAGGGTCCTCACCTACCCACATCAGGGGCCTAAGGACTGTTAGCTCCACTCAGGTCACTCAGCTACACATGACAGGGGTCCAAGGATAACTGGTACCTCCCAGTCCCTACAACCAAAAACATTGGGTGCCCATCGTCCATCTGCAGAACCCACCCAGTTGCATGCTGTAGGGAATAGGGACGCGCTTTCCTCAGAGACACTCGAGGGTCAGTTCTCAGCCCCCTGCTTTGTTCAGAGCATGACCCCCTGCTGCAATCAGATACTGGTACATACACTAATCCCCCCTGCCCCTCTAAGACTGTAGGACAGAGCCTGTACCACACACTTGATGATCAGCTACCTGGACACCTGAGCTGAATTCATACAAGAAAACTGAATGGACTGCTAGACTGACATACCTGATAACAGCTCTAGCCAGCTGGGGACAGGACGTCAGAGCTCCAAAGGTGAAAATAATCAAGCTAGCTCACTCAAGCAACCCATTTGGGTATATCAAAACAAAACAAAGCAAGAATCTATGACACAGTAAGCAAGTATAAAGTAATACAATAACTTATAGATGGCTCAGAGATAACAGTCAGTATCAAGTCACATAAAGAAACAGACCATGATCACCGCAACACACTCTCAAAACAAAGAATCCAGGGAACTTCTAGATGAAAGTGCATTCCTGGAATTACCAGAGCCAGAATACAAAAGATTAATATATAGAACTCTTCAAGACATCAGGAGGGAAATGAGGCAATATGCAGAACAAGCCAAGGAACACACAGATAAAGCAATTAAAGAAATTAGAAAGATTATTCAGGAACATAATGAAAAATTTAATAAGCTGGAAAAATCCATAGACAGCAATCAGAAATTCAGAAGATTAATAATAAAATTACAGAATTAGACAATAGAAAGTCAGAGGAGCAGAATTAACCAAGTAGAAGGTAGAATTTCTGAACTCTAAGATAAATCACTTGGCCCTAATATATTTGAAGAAAAATCAGATAAAAGAATTTTAAAAAATGAAGAAACCTTAAGAATCATGTGGGACTCTATCAAGAGAAATAACCGACAAGTGACTGGAGTACCAGAACAGGGAGGGATAACAGAAAATACAGAGAAAATTGTTGAAGATTTGTTGGCAGAAAACTTCCCTGATATTGTGAAAGATGAGAAGACATCTATCTAAGATGCTCATCGAACTCCACATAAGGTAGATGTTAAAAGAAAGTCACCAAGACATATTATAATCAAACTTGCCAAAACCAAAGATAAAGAAAGAGAGAATTTTAAGAGCAGCGAGGGATAAATGAAAAGTCACCTACAAAGTAGAGCCGATAAGAATAAATTCAGTCTACTCGGGAGAAACCATGCAGACAAGAAGGCAATGGAATGACTTATTTTAAAAAATTGAAGTAAAAAAATTGCCAACTGAGAATCATATATCCAGCAAAACTGTCTCTCAAATATGAAGGTGAAATTAAGACATTTCCAGATAAACAGAAGTTTAAGGAATTCATAAAAACCAAACCAAAACTACAAGAAATACTAAAGGGAGTTCTTTGGTAAGAAAATCAATAATATCAGGTATCAACCCAAGACTAGAACACTGGGCAGAGCAACCAGAAGTCAACTCAGACAGGGAAATCCAAAGAAACAAAGCAAGATTAAAGGGAAAAAAAAAGCTCAAAACAGGGTAACAGTGATGTTATTATATAAAAGAAGACAATATTAAAACAATAAAGAGGGACTAAGAAATGGAATCATACACCTTCCGTATGGAGAGGAAGATACAGTGATACAAATAAATAAAAGTTACGTTTAAATTTAGAAAAATAAGGGTAAATAATAAGGTAACCACAAAGTAGACAAACTATCCTACTCATCAAAATAAAATACAAGAAAAAAAATAGAGACTCAGTAGAAACAAAATCAACAACAATGAATATGAGGAAAGGACAATATATAAAGATAACCTACTCCACACATAAAATTAAGTGGGAAAAAGAAACTGTCAACAACACACAAAAGAGGCCATCAAAATGAAGCAGTAAATTCATACCTATCCATAATTACACTGAATGTAAATGGACTAAATGCACCAATAAAGAGACAGAGAGTGGCAGAATGGATTAAAGAACAAGATCCGTCTATATGCTGCCTACAAGAGACACACCTTAGACTTAGAGACACAAACAAATTAAAACTCAAAGGATGGAAAAAAATATATCAAGCAGCAACAATCAAAAAAGAGAAGGAGGGAGATGAGAGGGTAGAGGGGGTTAGAAGCCGATGAAACGGACACGAAAAGAGAGAGTGAAGGGAGAGAGAGGCTGTCTCTTTAGGAGGGAAGTAATTGGGAGTATGTAGCAAGGTGTATATAAGTTTTTGTGTGATAGACTGATTTAATTTGTAAACTTTCACTTAAAGCACAATAAAAATTACTTTAAAAAAAAAGCAGGAGTGTCAATATTAATTTCTGACAAAATAGAGTTTAAAGTTAAATCCATCAGAAAGGATAAGGACACTATATAATGATTAAAGGGACAATACACCAAGAAGATATAACCATATTAAATATTTATGCACCCAATGACAAGACTGCCAGACACATAAAACAAACTCTATCAGCATTGAAAAGTGAGGTAGACAGCTCCACAATAATAGTAGGAGACTTCAACACACCACTTTCGGTGAAGGACAGGACATCCAGAAAGAAGCTCAATGAAGACACGGAAGATCTAAATGCCACAATCAACCAACTTGACCTCATAGACATATACAGAACACTCCACCCAACAGCAACCAACTATACTTTCTTGTCTGCTGCACACGGAACATTCTCTAGAATAGACCAAAACATTTAAATATTACAAAGCATCTTCTCTGACCATAAGGTCATAAAAGTGGAAATCAATAACAGAAGAAGCAGGGAAAAGAAATTAAACACTTGGAAACTGAACAATACCCTGCTCACAAAAGACAGGATTATAGAAGACATTAAGGATGGAGTAAAGATATTCATAGAATCCAAAGAGAATGAAAACATTTCCTGTCAGAACCTTTGGGACACAGCAAAAGCAGTGCTCAGAGCTCAATTTATATCAGTAAATGCACGCATACGAAAAGAAGAAAGGGCCAAAATCAAGGAACTTGAACAAATAGAAAGAGAGCAACAAAAGAAGCCCTCAGGCACCAGAAGAAAAAAAAATACTCAAAATTAGAGCAGAACTAAATGAAATAGAAAACAGAAAAACAATTGAAAGAATTAACAAGACCAAAAGCTGGTTCTCTGAAAAAATCAACAAAACTGATAAACTGCTGGCCAAACCGACAAAAGAAAAACAGGAGAGGAAGCAAATAACCCGAATAGGAAATGTGACGGGCGACATCACAACGGCCCCAACTGAAACTAAAAGGATCATGTCAGATTACTGTGACAAACTGTACTCTAACAAATTTGCAAACCTAGAAGAAATGGATGAATTCCTAGAAACACACTACCTACCTGAACTAACACAAACAGAGGCAGAAGAACTAAATAGACCCATAACGGAAAGAAGAGATTGAAAAGGTAATTTAAAAAACTCCCAACAAAAAAAAAAAAGCCCTGGCCCGGAAGGCTTCACTGCAGAGTTCTACAAAACTTTCAGAGAAGAGTTAACACCACTACTACTATAGGTATTTCAGAGCACAGAAAATGACGGAATACTACCGAACTCATTCTATGAAGCCATCATCTCCCTGATACCAAAACCAGGTGAAGACACCACAAAAAAAGAAAATCACAGACCTGTATCCCTCATGAACTTAGATGCAAAAATCATCAACAAAATTCTAGACAATAAAATTCAACAACATATCAAAAAATAATTCACCATGACCAAGTGGGATTCATACCAGGTATGCAGGGATGGTTCAGCATTAGAAAAACCATTAACGTAACCCATAATGTAAATAAAACAAAAGATAAGAACCACATGATTTTATCAATTGATGCAGAAAAGGCATTTGACAAAGTTCAACACCCATTCATGATAAAAAAAAAACTCTCAGCAAAATAAGAATAGAAGGAAAATTCTTCAACACAATAAAGGGCATTTATACAAAGCCAACAGCCAACATCACCCTAAATGGAGAGAACCTGAAAGTATCCCCCTTGAGATCGGGAACCAGACAGGGATGCCCTTTATCACCACACTTATTCAACATTGTGCTGGAAGTCCTAGCCAGAGCAATTAGGCTAGATAAAGAAATAAAGGGCATCCAGATTGGCAAGGCAGAAGTAAAATTATCTCTATTTGCAGACGACATGATCTTATACACAGAAAACCCTCAAGAATCCTCCAGAAAACTACTGAAACTAATAGAGTTCAGCAGAGTAACGGGATACAAGATAAACATTGGGATACAAGATAAAGATAATCAGTTGGATTCCTCTGCACCAACAAAAAGAACATCGAAGAGGAAATCACCAAATCAGTGCCATTTACAGTAGCCCCCAAGAAGATAAAATCCTTAGGAATAAATCTTACCAGAGATGTAAAAGGCTTATACAAAGAAAACTACAGTACACTTCTGCAAGAAACCAAAAGAGACTTACATAAGTGGAAGAACATACCTTGTTCGTGGATAGGAAGACTTAACATTATAAAAATGTCTATTCTACCAAAAGCGATCTATACATTTAATGCAATTCTGATCCAAATTACAACGACATTCTTTAATGAGATGGAGAAACAAATCACCAACTTCATATGGAACAGAAAGAGGCCCCGGATAAGTAAAGCATTACTGAAAAAGAAGAACAAAGTGGGAGACCTCACTCTACCTGATTTTAGAAACTATTATACCGCCACAGTAGTCAAAACAGCCTGGTACTGGTACAACAACAGATACAGAGACCAATGGAACACAATTGAGAAGCCAGACATCATCCACATATGAGCCGTTGATATTTGACAAAGACCCAAAGTCAGTTAAATGTGGAAAAGACAGTCTCTAACAAATGGTGCTGGCATAACTGGATATCCATCTGCAAAAAAATGAAACAACACCCATACCTCATACCATGCACAAAAACGAGTGCAAAATAGATCAAAGACCTAAATATAAAATCTAAAATGATAAAGATCATGGAAGAAAAAATAGGGACAACGTTAGGAGCCCTAATACGTGGTATAAACAGTATACAAAACATTACGAACAATGCAGAAGAAAAATTAGATAACTGGCATTTCCTAAAAATCAAACACATATGCTCATCCAAAGACTTCACCAAAAGAGTAAAAAGATGACCTACAGACTGGGAAAAAGTTTTTAGCTATGACATTTCTGATCTCTAAAATCTACATGATACTGCAAAAACTCAACTACAAAAAGACAAATACCTAATTGAAAAATTGGCAAAAAATATGAACAGACACTTCACTAAAGAAGACATTCGGGTAGCTAACAGATACATGAGGAAATGTTCACAATCATTAGCCATTAGAGAAATGCAAATAAAAACTACAATGAGATTCCATCTCACTCCAACAAGGTTGGCATTAATCCAAAAAACACAAAACAATAAATGTTGGAGAGGCTGTGGTGAGATTGGAACACTTATACACTGCTGGTGGGAATGTCAAATGGTACACCCAGTTTGGAAATCGATTTGGCACTTCCTTAAAAAGCTAGAAATAGAACTACCACACAATCCAGCAATCCCACTCCTTGGAATATATCCTAGAGAAATAAGAGCCTTCACACAAACAGATATATGCACACCCATGTTCACTGCAGCACGGTTTACAATAGCAAAAAGATGGAAGCAACCAAGGTGCCCATCAGTGGATGAATGGATAAATAAGTTATGGTATATTCACACAATGGAATACTATGCACTGATAAAGAACAGTGAGGAATCTCTGAAACATTTCATAACATGGAGGAACCTGGAAGGCATTATGCTGAGTGAAATTAGTCAGCTGCAAAAGGACAAATATTGTATGAGACCACTATACTCAAGAAATAGTTTAAACAGAGAGGAAAATATTCTTTGATGGTTACGAGACGGGAGAGGGAGGGAGGGTGGGCAAGGGGTATTTACTAATTAGATAGTAGCTAAGAACTATTTTAGGTGAAGGGAAAGACAACACACAATACAGGAGAGGTCAGCACAACTGGACTAAATCAACAGCAAAGAAGCTTCCTGGGTAAACGGAATGCTTTGAAGGCCAGCGTAGCAGGGACAGGGGTTTGGGGACCATGGTTTCAGGGGACATCTCAGTCAAATGGCATAATAAAATCTGTTAAGAAAACATTCTGCATCCTACTTTTGAGAGTGGCTTCTGGGGTCTTAAACGCTAGCAAGCAGCCATCTAAGATGCATCAATTGGTCTCAACCCACCTGGATGAAAGGAGAATGAAGAACACCAAGGACACAAGGCAATTATGAGCCCAAGAGACAGAAAGGGCCACATGAACCAGAGACTACATCATCCTGAGACCAGAAGAACTAGATGGTGCCCGGCTACAACCGATGACTGCCCTGACGGGGAGCACAACAGAGAACCCCTGAGGGAGCAGGAGACCAGTGGGATGCAGACCCCAAATTCTCATAAAAAGACCAGGCTTAATGGTCTGACTGAGACCATTAAGATGGGCCCTGGTGGTCATGGCTCCCAGACCTTCCGTTGGACCAAGACAGGAACCATTCCCAAAGCCAGCTCTTCAGACAGGGATTGGACTGGACAATGGAATAGAAAAAGATGCTGGTAAAGAATGAGCTTCTTGGATCAAGTAGACACTTGAGACTATGTTGGCATCTCCTATCTGGAGGGGAGATGAGAAGGAAGAGGGCGTTGGAAGCTGGCAGAAAAAAAAAAGTGGAGGGAAGAAGCGGGCTGTCTCATTAGGGGGAGAGCAGTTTAGGAGTATCTAGCAAGGTGTATGTGAATTTTTGTATGAGAGACTGACTTGATTTGTAAACATTCACTTAAAGCACAGAAAAAAAATTTTTTTAAAGCCCTGGCATGGACGGCCTCCCTGCAGAGTTCTACAAAACTCTCAGAGAAGAGTTAACACCACTACTACTAAAGGTATTTCAGAGCATAGAAAAGGATGGAATACTCCCAAATTCATTCTACGAAGCCAGCATATCCCTGATACAAAAACCAGGAAAAGATACCACAAAAAAAGAAAATCACAGACCTGTATCCCTCATGAACTTAGATGCAAAAATCCTCAACAAAATTCTAGCCAATAGAATTCAACAACATATCAAAAAAAAAATTCACCATGACCAAGTGGGATTCATACCAGGTATGCAGGGATGGTTCGACATTAGAAAAACAGTTAATGTGATCCACCACATAAATAAAACAAAAGACAAGAATCACATGATTTTATCAATTGATGCAGAAAAGGCATTTGACAAAGTTCAACACCCATTCCTGATAAAAACTCTCAGCAAAATAGGAATAGAAGGAAAATTCCTCAACATAATAAAACGGGCATTTTACAAAGCCAACAGCCAACATCACCCTAAATGGAGAGAGTCTGAAAGCATTCCCCTTGAGATTGGGAACCAGACAAGGATGCCCTTTATCACTGCTCTTATTCAACCTTGTGCTGGAGGTCCTAGCCAGAGCAATTAGGCTAGATAAAGAAATAAAGTGCATCCAGATTGGCAATGAAGAAGTAAAAGTATCTGTATTTGCAGATGACATGATCTTATACACAGAAAACCCTAAGGAATCCTTCAGAAAGCTACTAGTAGAGGAGTTCGGTAGAGTATCAGGGTACAAAATAAACATACAAAAATCAGTTGAATTCTTCTACACCAAAAAAAAGGACATCAAAGAGTACATCATCAAATCAATACCTTTTACAGTAGCCCCCAAGAAGATAAAATACTTAGGAATAAATCTTACCAGAGCAGTAACAGGCCTGTACAAAGAAAACTACAAGACACTACTTCAAGAAACCAAAAGAGACCTACGTAAGTGGAAAAACATACCTTGCTCATGAATAGGAAGACTTAACATTGTGAAAATATCTATTCTACCAAAAGCCATCTATAGACAAAATGCAATTCCAATCCAAATTCCAACATTTAAAAAATTTTTTATTGTGTTTTAAGTGAAAGTTTACAAATCAAGTCAGTCTCTCATACAAAAATTTATGTACATCTTGCTATATATTCCTAGTTGCTCTGCCCCTAATGAGACAGCACACTCCTTTTCTCCACTCTCTTCTGCTGTCTATTCGGCCAGCTTCTGACCCCCTCTGTCCTCTCATCTCCCATCCAGACAGGAGCTGCCCACATAATCTCACGTGTCTACTTGATCCAAAAAGCTCACTCTTTACCACTATCATTTGCTATCCCATAGCACAGTCCAATCCCTGTCTGAAGAGTTGGCTTTGGGAGTAGTTCCTGTCTTGGGCTAACAGAAGGTCTGTGTACCACGACCCCTGGGGTCCTTCTAGTCTTAGTCACAGCATTAAGTCTGTTCTTTTTACGAGAATTTGGGGTCTGCATCCCACTGCTCTCCTGCTCCCTCAGGGAGTCTCTGTTGTGTTCCCTGTCAGGGCTGTCATCGGTTGTAGCCGGGCACCGTCTAGTTCTTCTGGTCTCAGGCTGATGCAGTCTCTGGTCTATGTGGCCCCTTCTGTCTCTTGGGCTCATAATTACCTTGTATCTCTGGTGTTCTTCATTCTCCTTTGTTCCAGGTAGGTTGAGACCAGTTGACGCACCTTAGATGGCTGCTTGCTAGCGTTTAAGACCCCAGACACCACTCTCCAAAGTGGAATGCAGAATGTTTTCTTAATAGATTTTATCATGCAAATTGACTTAGATTTCCCCTGAAACCATGGTCCCCAAAGCCCCGCCCCTGCTACGCTGGCCTTCGAAGCATTCAGTTTAATCAGGAAACTTCTTTGCTTTTGGTTTAGTCCAGTTGTGCTGACCTCTCCTGCACTGTGTGTCTTCTTTCCCTTCACCTAAAATTTCTTATCTACTATCTAATTAGTGAAAACCCCTCTCCCTCCCTCCCGCCCGCTCTCGTAACCATCAAAGAATATTTTCTTATCTGTTTAAACTGTTTCTCGAGTTGTTATCACAGTGATCTCATACAATACTTGTCCTTTCGCAACTCACTAATTTAACTCAGCATAATGCCTTCCAGGTTCGTCCATGTTATGAAATGTTTCATAGATTCCTCACTGTTCTTTATAGATGCATAGTATTCCTTTGTGTGAATATACATAATTTATGTATCCATTCATCCACTGACGGGGCACCTTGGTTGCTTCCATCTTTTTGCTCTTGTAAACAGTGCTGCAAAGAGCATGGGTGTGCATATATCTGTTTGTGTAAAGGCTCTTATTTCTCTAGGATGTATTCCAAGGAGTGGGATTGCTGGATTGTATGGTAGTTTTATTCCTAGCTTTTTGAAAAAAAAAATGAGGAAGGGCCAAATCATTTTCCAAAGTGGTTGTACCATTTTACATTCCCACCAGCAGTGTAGAAGTGTTCCAGCCAACGACATTTTTAATGAGATGGAGAAACAAATCACCAACTTCATATGGAACAGAAAGAGGCCCCGGATAAGTAAAGCATTACTGAAAAAGAAGAACAAAGTGGGAGACCTCACTCTACCTGATTTTAGAACCTATTATACCGCCACAGTAGTCAAAACAGCCTGGTACTGGTACAACAACAGGTACATAGACCAATGGAATAGAATTGAGAATCCAGACATAAATCCATCTACATATGAGCAGTTGATATTTGACAAAGGCCCAAAGTCAGTTAAATGGGGAAAAGACAGTCTCTTTAACAAATGGTGCTGGCATAACTGGATATCCATCCATAAAAAAATGAAATAAAACCCATACCTCACACCATGCACAAAAATGAACTCAAAATGTATCAAAGACCTAAATATAAAATCTAAAACGATAAAGATCATGGAAGAAAAAATAGGGACAACGTTAGGAGCCCTAATATATGGCATAAACAGTACACAAAACATTACTAACAATGCAGAAGAAAAACTAAATAACTGGGAGCTCCTAAAAATCAAACACCTGTACCCATTCAAAGACTTCACCAGAAGTGAAGAGATTACCTCCAGACTGGGAAAAAGTTTTTAGCTGTGACATTTCTGATCAGCCTTTAATCTTTATAATCTATATAATAGTGCAAAAACTCAACTACAAAAAGACGAATAACCCAATTAAAAAATGGCAAAAGGTGTGAACAGGCACTTCACTAAAGAAGACATTCAGGCAGCTAACAGATACATGAGGAAATGCTCAGGATCATTAGCCATTAGAGAAATGCAAATCAAACCTACAATGAGATTCCATCTCACTCCAACAAGGTTGGCATTAATCCAAAACACACAAAACAATAAATGTTGGAGAGGTTGTGGAGACACTGGAACACTTAAACACTGCTGGTGGGAGTGTAAAATGGTGCAACCACTTTGGAAATCAATTTGGCACTTCCTTAAAAAGCTAGAAATAGAACTACCATACAATCCAGCAATCCCACTCCTTGGAATACATCCTAGAGAAATAAGAGCCTTTACACAAACAGATATATGCACACCCATGCTCTTTGCAGCACTGTTTACAAGAGCAAAAAGATGGAAGCAACCAAGGTGCCCCGTCAGTGGATGAATGGATACATAAATTATGTATATTCACACAAAGGAATACTATGCATCTATAAAGAACAGTGAGGAATCTATGAAACATTTCATAACATGGACGAACCTGGAAGGCATTATGCTGAGTTAAATTAGTGAGTTGCGAAAGGACAAGTATTGTATGAGATCACTGTGATAACAACTCGAGAAACAGTTTAAACAGATAAGAAAATATTCTTTGATGGTTACGAGAGCGGGCGGGAGGGAGGGAGAGGGGTTTTCACTAATTAGATAGTAGATAAGAAATTTTAGGTGAAGGGAAAGAAGACACACAGTGCAGGAGAGGTCAGCACAACTGGACTAAACCAAAAGCAAAGAAGTTTCCTGATTAAACTGAATGCTTCGAAGGCCAGCGTAGCAGGGGCGGGGCTTTGGGGACCATGGTTTCAGGGGAAATCTAAGTCAATTTGCATGATAAAATCTATTAAGAAAACATTCTGCATTCCACTTTGGAGAGTGGTGTCTGGGGTCTTAAACGCTAGCAAGCAGCCATCTAAGGTGCGTCAACTGGTCTCAACCTACCTGGAACAAAGGAGAATGAAGAACACCAGAGATACAAGGTAATTATGAGCCCAAGAGACAGAAGGGGCCACATAGACCAGAGACTGCATCAGCCTGAGACCAGAAGAACTAGACGGTGCCCGGCTACAACCGATGACAGCCCTGACAGGGAACACAACAGAGACTCCCTGAGGGAGCAGGAGAGCAGTGGGATGCAGACCCCAAATTCTCGTAAAAAGAACAGACTTAATGCTGTGACTAAGACTAGAAGGACCCCAGGGGTCGTGGTACACAGACCTTCTGTTAGCCCAAGACAGGAACTACTCCCAAAGCCAACTCTTCAGACAGGGATTGGACTGTGCTGTGGGATAGCAAATGATAGTGGTAAAGAGTGAGCTTTTTAGATCAAGTAGACACGTGAGATTATGTGGGCAGCTCCTGTCTGGATGGGAGATGAGAGGACAGAGGGGGTCAGAAGCTGGCCGAATAGACAGCAGAAGAGAGTGGAGAAAAGGAGTGTGCTGTCTCATTAGGGGCAGAGCAACTAGGAATATATAGCAAGATGTACATAAATTTTTGTATGAGAGACTGACTTGATTTGTAAACTTTCACTTAAAGCACAGTAAAAATTTAAAAAAGAAAACAAAAATCCTCACAACTGGACCAATGAGCAACATCATGATAAACAGAGAAAAGATTGAAGGTGTCAAGGATTTCATTTTACTTGCATCTACAATCAACACCCATGGAAGCAGCAGTCGAGAAATCAAAAGGCGCACTGCATTGGGCAAATCTGCTGGAAAGGACCTCTTTAAAGTGTTGAAGAGCAAAGATGTCAACTTGAAGCCTGAGGTGGGCCCGACCCAAGCCATGGTACTTTCAATCTCATCTTACGCATGTGAAAGCTGGACAATGAATAAGGAAGTGTGAAGAATAATTGACTTCTTTGAATTGTGATGTTGTTGAAGAATATTGAATATACCATGGACTGCCAAAAGAATGAACAAATCTGTCTTGGAAGAAGTACAACCAGAATGCTCCTTAGAATCAAGGATGGTGAGACTGCATCTTACATACTTTGGACATGTTATCAGGAGGGATCAGTCCCCGGAGAAGGTCATCATGCTTGGCAGAGTACAGGGTCAGCGGAAAAAAGGAAGACCCTCAACGAAATGGATTGGCACAGTGGCTGCAACGATGGGCTCAAGTGTAACAATGATTGTATGAATGGTACAGGACCAGGCAGTGTTTCATTCTGTTGTGCATAGGGTTGCTATGAGTTGGAACCGATTTGAGGCACCTAACAACAATAACAAAACTAAAAAAAGGAAGACTAAATAATGCAACTGTTATTCAGATTTTCTCACCAATCACTGTTGCCAAAGATGAAGAAATTGAAAAATTTTACCAACTTCTGTCGTCTAAAATCGATGAAATATGCAATCAAGATGCATTGGTAATTCCTGGTGATTGGAATGTGGAAGTTGGAAACAAAGAAGGATCAGTAGTTGGAGAATATAGCCTTGGTGACAGAAACAATACTGGAGATTGCATGATAGAATTTTGCAAGACCAATGATCTATTCGTTGGAATTTCCTTTTTTCAACAACAGGAACATCGACTACACATGTGGACCTTGCCAGATGGAACACACAGGACTCAAATCAGCTCCATCTGTGAAAAGAGAAGACAGAGAAGCTCAATGTCATCGGTAAGAACAAGGCCAGGAGCCAACTGTGGAACAGACTCAAGAATTGCTCATATGAAAGTTCAAGTTGAACCTGAAGAAAATTGGAACAAGTTTACGAGAGCCAAAGTAGGACCTTGAGCACATCCCACCTGAATTTAGACACCGTCTGAAGAATAGATTTGACATGCTGAACACTAATAACTGATAACCAGACGAGTTGCGGGATGGCATCAAGGACACCACACATGAAGAAAGCAAAGGGTCATTAAAAAGTTAGGAAAAAAAGAGAAGACCAAAGTGAATGTCAGAAAAGACTCTGAAACTTACTCTTGAATGAAGAGTGGCTAAAGCATATGGGAGAAATGACGAAGTAAAAGAGCTGAATAGGAGATTTCAAAGGGCGGCTTGAGAAATGTGCAAAGACCCGGAGTTAGAAAACCAAAAGGGCAGAACATGGTCTGCGTTTCTCAAGCTGAAAGAACGGAAGAAAAAATTCAAGCCTCAAGTTTTAATGTTGAAAGATTCTATAGGCAAAATATTGAACGACACAGGAAGCGTCAAAAGAAGACGGAAGGAATATACAGTCACTGTACCAAACAAAATTGGTCGCAGTTCAACCATTCCAGGAAATAGCATATGATCAAGAGCTGACGGTACTGAAGGAAGAAGTCTTAGCTACAGTGAAGGCACTGGTGAGAAAAAAAGGCTCCAGCTACCGATGGAACTCCAATTCAGATGTTTCAGCAAATGGATGCTACGCTCAAGGTGCTCACTGGTCTATGTTAAGAAATTTGGAAAACAGCTACCTGGTCAACCAACTGAAAGCAATCCATATTTGTGCCCATTCCAAAGAAAGGCAATCCATCCACATGTGGAAATTATCTAACAATATCATTAATATCACATGCAAGTAAAAATTTTGCTGAAGATTATTCAAAAACAGTTGCAGGAGTACGTGGACGAGGAACTGCCAGAACTTCAAGCTGGATTCAGAAGAGGATGTAGAATGAGGGCTATCACTGCTGATGTCAGATGGATCTTGGCTGAAAGCAGAGAATTCAAAAAAGATGTTCACCTGTATTTCACGGACTATGCAGATACATTCAACTATGTGGATCATAACAAACTGTGGAAAATATTTCGAAGAATGGGAATTCTGGAACACTGAATTGTGCTCATGTGGAACCGGTACGTAGGCCAATAGGAGGTCAGTAGAACAGAGCAAGGGGATACTGCATGGTTTAAAGCCACGAAAGTTGTGGGGTTAAGAGATCCTTCTCGTTGTGTGCCATCGAGTCAATCCCTACCAACTAGGAAAACAGCCATGCCGCCCTAACAATTTTGGGGGTGAACTTCTACCCATGGCTATCTCCCTTCTTCCTGTGGGCTCCCCAGCCCCACTGCAGGCAGGTGTGATCACACGACCCGCGACTGCGGACCCTGCAGGGAAGGGTGGGTGGCGGTGTCGGATGCCTCTCACAGGCTAGGGCTTCACTCTCTGGCATGCCACTCCCCTGCTTCCCCCTGCAGAACCCCACCTCCAACCTTGTGACAAAGAGGGTGGTGGGGGCCCTGCAGAGCATCTTGGCAGGTGGATGAAGAGGCAGGCCCAAGGCACCCACCCCATGCTCAAGGGAAAGGAAGAGAAGCAGTTCTGTTTGCCGGGCCTCTTTGTTACAGCAGCTCAGCCTTATACTGACTAACGCATGTTTCCAAGCCCAAGTCAGATGGTTCTTAACCAGCAGAGGTGACAGCCAAACCCAAGCACAGCACTGATGGGACATGTGAGACTCGAACCCTGGGAGGCAGCACTGGAAACCCGCTGAGTGCCCTTTCTGGCCCAGCCCCTTGCCCTTTCACCCTCACACCAGCTCTGCAAGTAGACTTGATTTTACAGAAAAGGTTACCAAGACTCAGAGATGTTTGGCGCTCTCCGGGGCTGTGCAGCTAGCAGGTGACATGAGAGCCCTACCTGCCTGACCCAGGGCCTCCCACCACACTGCCTTGGCAGGATGACTCCTTGGAGCTGCTCACCTCTCCCAGACCTCCTGACTCCGCACACTACCTTGGACGCTCCGCCCCGTGCCTCAGTTTCCCCCACCTTGTAGTGAGGAATGCCAGGTGGTTTGTGAGATCCAGGTGGGTGGGAGTGGGGAGAGAGGCCCAGAGCAGGGGGTGTCCTATCTTGGGGAGATTGGAAGCATCCCATGGAGGGCCTTAGCCCCCTGCCCCTTCCCACCCTACCCCGCCCAGTGTGCCTGCCTCTTCTCCAGGGCCACAAAGACACAGAGCTGCGTCTAGAATTGCTTGAAATATCCAGACAGCCTGGTTCACCATCAACCAATCACAGGGAGTAAGTTTTCATTAAAGGGAACCCACCTCCCACCCGCTTTTGTGTGGAACAGTGCTTCTCCCTCAGCATCGCCCCGCCACGTCCCAGCCTCCGGTTCCGTCAATTTCCTTTCCCCAAGCCTGCTAGCAGTGTCATTATGTAAAAGGAACAAAGGGAAGAACAGAGGGAGGCGGCCCTTTGATCACCGTGTGCCGCTCTGTGCAGGGTGACGGCACTTCCCGGGCTGTTGTCTGCTCTGGTTCAGTCCCTGCCCTCCCGGCCCCTCTCTGCATCCCTGGGGCTCTTTCTCCTCCACAGGAAGGATGAGGCCAGGGCCCTGTGTGGGACTCCTAGCGGGCGCAGCACCACCCAGGCTGCCCCAAGACCCCGGGTCCCGCCAGGCAGAGCAGCCCCTTTACAAAGGGCAGGACCTGTGCTCAGCAGGTGAGGCGGACCTTGGACCAGCCCTGGCGGTTGTGATGGTCAGTACGACGCATCAACTCCAATAGGCTACAGCCCCACGTGCTAATTCAGTTACTAACCTGGTGTTGCTGGGAAGGCCTGTTATAGTTGTGATTAAGCCCATAGTCAGCTGACTGAAGGGAAGGGGTATTAGCCCAGATCACCTGGATGGGCCTGCTCTAATCAGTTGAAAGGCCTTCAGGGCAAAGTTGAGTTTTTTTCTGGAGTAATCCCTCCTGTGGATCCCGGGAGTTCCAGCCCACCCTTCCTGCTGGCCCACTCTGTGGATTTCAGACTTATCCAGCAGCCCCCACTATCATACAAGCCAATTCCCTGCAGTCAATCTACTACACGTCTCCTCCTGGCTCTGCTTCTCATGGATGTTGACCCATGGGGGGTCTGAGCCATCTGTAGGCCATCCCTCCCCACTTCCAGAACCTTGTGTCCTCCATGGAGGTGGGTGAGGCCCACCTCTCACAGGACCAGCCAGCCACCTCCATTTCTGAGGTCTTGGACCTATGTGTGGATACATTAGAGACAGCTAGTCCATTTTGCAGATGAGGAAACTGAGGCTGAGACACCACGTTCATGATCCTGCAGCCGGGACTCTCCCCCGGGATCCTCTCTGTGGGGCTCCTGCGTTGCCCTGACTTGGGAATCAAGTCAAGGTCTCTGGGCTTCAGGGCCTAAGTCCTCTGGCCCCACAGCCTTTTCTTCTTGGGACCCCCACCCTGGACACAGCGTACACTCCAGCTGGAGACTGCAGGAGTGGGGGGCAGACTTGGGCTCCAAGTGAAAAAAAAAGAGCTTCCCTGAAGCCACATTGGCTGCCCCAGAGCAGGGTAGGGTGCTGAGCAGAATCTGGGGGATTGCAGGGGCCGCCACAGCTTGTGGGTGGCTGAGGTGGGGGTGGAGCTCTTCCAAGTGCAGGACCCTGACTGGGACTGCCCTGTGGGGGAGCGGGTGTCTGCTCCCTGACAGCCTTGCCCTGGGATGCTGCCCCACCTGTGCTCAGAGACCCCGAGGGGGTGCCAGGGTCATCCTTTAGGCCAGGGGGCACTGTCATGACAGAGCCCAGGCCCTGCCACCCTCCGCCCTTGGGCTGCTGCCTCTGCAACCCATTCCACCCGTGTCCAAGCCGAAGAAATAGCCACACGCTCACAGCAGGGAAGCGCCAGTGTTTTACTAACAAAAGCTTATAAAGTCATCTGTCTCCAGGTGAGAAGGGGTGCACACACAGGCCTGACACTGGAGGCCTGTCTGTGGGGGGCTGGCCACACTCTCCTGGGATCCCCAGGGTCTCCGGGGCCCCAGGGCCTCCCTGCAGCCTTACCAGCCTGCGGGTAGGGGCTAGGGCTTATGTGCAAAAATAAAATCTGTGGGCGGCTGGCAGGGGCGCAGGGTGGTCTGTCGGAGTCATCAGCAGAAGTTGGTCCCCAGAATCTGGAAACCCCCAGTGAAGAGGCAGAAGGGGGACCTCCAACCAGTGCCTGCCTGGGTTGCAGACACGAATGGCCTGCAAGCACGGGGGTGTGCTGCTGCAGGAGGGCAGGGGTCCAGGCCTGGGCTGCAGCAGGGCAGAGCACCTCCATCAGCCCCAAGAGCAAGGCTTCCGGAATCTCTGGGGCTGAGCTTGTGGCCGCCGGGCCGGGGCAAGGGCCCCAATCTCGGGGCTCGGCGGGAGAGGACGGAGTGCAGCGAGCAGGGTAATGGATCCCCGGCTCAAGCTGCAGTGCTCTGGGACAGCCAGGTGGCGGCCATCGGGGCGGGCACCATGCAGGCCCTGGCCCTCGAGCTGGGCCGTTGTCACCATCAGCTTTCAGGCTGAGCTGGGAGCGAGGTGTCCTATCCTGGCTGTCTGGCTGTCTGTCCTGGACTTCTCCTGTGAAGGCAGCTTTCGGGAAGGAGGACAGGAAACTGTGCCAGGCCCAGCAGCCAAGCTGTTGTGGGAGCCTTGAGACCTGAAGGAGAAAGAAAGAGGGCGGTAAGGGACAGTGCCAGGGCCGAAGGCTGGGGGGTGGGGGACGTTGCGCAGGAGGAATGTGGGACAATGGTGGGACAGTGCCAGGGCCAAGATGGGGGGCCTGCAGGGAGGACCTGGGGGGCGGGGGTGCTCCTGAAGTCCCCAGCAACCCTGTAGGTTCCCCTCTCAGGGAGTGCCCTGGGACCTGGGAGGGGGCTCCCTGGCGAGGGGTTCACAGGCTCCATTGCAGGACCCCTTATTAGGACAGATGAGGAAAAGATGGGGTCTGGGGGTGAAGGGGGGTGCCATTACCTGTCATCACTCTCCTGGCTCCGAGGGAGCCGGCTGCTGCCTCAGCTGCACTGGGGGACTCAGGGCCTCCAGGACCCTCCACTACCACCATGAGTCACAGCCTCGTCCTTCTCCAGGCGGGTGAATCACCGCTACTAGGGGACAGAGAGAGAGAGAGAGGACACAGTCAGCAAGAGGTGGCTCAGCAAGCTCCCGGCCCTCCTCGGCTCCCATGCCCCCTCCCGGTCACCGGGGTGGCTGCTCCCAACCCCCCCTCCACAGGCCACCTGGTTCTGTCACCAGAAAATGGAGTTGGGGTCCTCCCAGAGCTCAGGTGGGGGTGCCACAGGCAGGGGCTCACCTGAGGCTCCAGAAGGCACCAGGATCCCAGGTCTGCCGCAGCCGCCGCCAGAACTTCAGCCCTCCCGAGAGGAAGAGCGGCGCTGCCGGGCTGGCCAGCTGCCCTGGAGGCAGCACAGGTGCCAGCTGGCTCGGCAGTGGCTGCCAGGAGAGGGCGGCATGGCGGCGTCACTGAAGTTGAGGTTCCCGAGACACCGGTCCTGCCCAGCTTCTGCTCTGGGGGTGGCATGGCGGCGTCACTGAAGTTGAGGTTCCCGAGTCACTGGTCCTGCCCAGCTTCTGCTCTGGGGGTGGCATGGCGGCGTCACTGAAGTTGAGGTTCCCGAGTCACTGGTCCTGCCCAGCTTCTGCTCTGGGGGTGGTGCCATCACTGGACGTTGAGGCTCCCGAGACACTGGTCCTGCTCAGCTTCTGCTCTGGGGGTGGCATGGCGGCATCACTGAAGTTGAGGTTCCCGAGAGACGCTGGTCCTGCCCAGCTTCTGCTCTGGGCGTGGTGGCATCACTGGACGTTGAGGTCCCTGAAGCACTGGTCCTGCTCAGCTTCTGCTCTGGGGGTGGCATGGCGGCATCACTGGACGTTGAGGTTCCCGAGACACTGGTCCTGCCCAGCTTCTGCTCTGGGTGTCCCCAGCTCCGTACACCAGTCGTGCTATGGGACACTTGGCTTTCCAAGTGCCCAGGGGAGCCAGCGCCGGACAAGCAGAGGGAGGGAACTGGGAGGTTCCGTCGTGGCCTGAGAGTGTGGTGGTGGGGCCAGGAAGACAGATGGTGGGGTGTGAGGGATGTCAGGGCAGGAGACCCAGCTTGGGGTGATTTGCTGTTTTGGGGAGTTGCCCATGCTGGGCAGCGGGGTGTCTGTGTGGGTCAGCCAGGGCCAAGGTGGGTGCCACTGAAAGAGGCCCCTGCAGAGGCTGACCCCAGCTCTCAAGTCCGTGGGCTACTGCCCCGAGGGTGTGTCAGGAGGGCAGGTGGGCTGGCTCACCACCCTCTACTCAGGCTGGGTCCGGTCACTGGCCACAGACTCGTTGGTGAGGGCAGGTGTGAGCGCCTCCGAGTCCTCCTCCGTGGGCAGGGGCTGCCCGGCTGGCTCGGCCGCCTCCTCCAGTCCGTCCTGTACCTCCAAGCCCCTCTGTATGAGCTGCTCCAGGGTCTTGGGCAGCGGGTGGCTCAGGAAGCGCTTGAGCTTGGGCTGCAGGGTGCCCACCACGTACTGGATGACCTCCTCCTCCTCCGCGTCCACGTACAGCGTCTGGTACAGGTCCCGTTTGCGCCACAGGAACTGGTCGAGCGGCTCGCCCTGCTTCTGCGGCAGGTCCAGCTCCCGCTGCATGGCCTCCCGGGACAGCGTGCCCTCGCTGTACTGGAGAAACTCCTTCTTAAACTCCACCCAGTTCTTCACCGAGCCTTGCTTGTACTCCCACCACTTCTTGGCTGGCCCGTTCATGTGGTTCTGGATCTGCGAGAGCCAGTACTCTTCCGTGCCACCCACCTGCCGCAGGTACTCCTCCAGGTGGCTCAGGAACTCCCGCGGGTCCTCAAAGATCTGCGTGTCCACTCCGGGGCTGGGCTGCCCTTCCTCGCCCGGCCCCCACGGCGGGTACTGCTGGGCACCGGCTGGCTCCTGCCCCGGCAGCTCACCGGCGGCCGGCGGCGGGGTGATGGCGTAGGGGCTGACGGTGTAGTCGTAGTTGTCCGCCTCGTGGCGGTAGTTTTCGGGGCCCCCGACGCCCACGGAGACCGTGCGGCGGGCCTGATCGCTGCCCACCGGGTACTTGGCGCCCATGGTCTCCAGGCGGTCGGCCCAGCGCTCTAGCCGGTAGAAGACCTCGCGCCACACGTGAACCTCACGCTTGACCCAGCGCTCCAGGTTGGCGATGGTCTCCTGGCAGCGGCACAGGCAGGCCTTGATGGACTTCTTCCAGCGCTGCGAGTCGCCCGCGGGCACGTAGCCGTCCAGGTTGCTCTCCAGCTTGCCCACGGACCTGTGCAGCCCCTTCAGCTCGCGCTCCACCTGCTTGGACACCTCGGTCAGCAGGTGCTTGTGCGTCCGGCGCACGTGCTCCAGCATTTCCGCCCGGCACTTGCCGATTTGTAGGATCACGTTGGGCTTGGCGGCCGGCGCGCCCCGCGGCCCCGGGTAGGCGTGGAGGCCGCCGCTCGTCCTTTGGTCCAGCTCCATGGCTCGCAGGGGCTGGGCGGCTGCGGCTCGGACCGGCTAGGCGAGGAGAGGGAGGCTGCCTGCCGGGAGCGGGCCGGGCTCGATGCGGAGTCTCTGTCGGCGCGGCGGGCGCGGCGGGCGCAGCGCGGAAGGCGCCGGAGGGAGGCAGGAGGCGCCGGAGGAGGCCGGGAGCTCCGAGCGCCGCGCTGCGCCGAGCCCTGGCCGCCCGCTCTTTATGCTGCGGCGCCGGGCCGTGGGCGGCCCCTCCCGGAGCTCCGGCGCTCATTGGCTGAGACGCGGCCCCGCCGCCCCGCCCCCGCGCCGCAGGCCCCGCCCCCGCACCCCCTCACCACCCCCTTTCCCGGCGGAGGAGGCCCCACCCCTGCGCGCAGGGCTCGGCCGCGGGCTGACTCAGCCGCCGGCTCTGCGGCTCAGCCTGCGGAGACCCGGCCGCCACCCAGGGGACGACCCCCGTCCCCGCCCACCCGAGCGCTGGGCACCCAAGGCCGGCCCTCCTCTCCGGCCACGCGCTGGGAGAAGGTGTGTGCGTGGAGGGGCCGAGGCCGGTGGTTACCCCTGCAGGGTAAGGAGGAAGCCCCCTCCTCGCCAGGGTCGCAGGGTCTCGCCCCAGGCCCACCTGTATCTTTACGACTGGGGCGGGGGAGACTGAACCAGTGCGACCTGGGGCCCCGCTAACCAGGACCTGCCCACTCGGGCTTTTCAGGGTGTTTAGTCACCAAAGAGCCCCTGCGACGACCCCTGCCCCCGATTCAGGCCCCCTTCCCAGAGCTAAGGGGCTTGGGGTAGTCTTCACACACGTGGCCGGGCCTTCTCGGGGTCTGGGGTCGGGGTCCGGGGTGTGAGTTGTGCCATGTGACCACATGCTTCTGCCCCGCGGCCCTTGCTTGCGGCCCTGGGGCGGGGGGAGGGCTCTGCCCAGGCCCCTGCATCGGTGTGGGTATGTGACCCCGTGAGTGTCGCCCTGCCTGGACAGGACTGCGTGATCCCCCTCCCCAGGTCTTTGGTGAAGCCCAAGACTTCTGTATTAAGCAGCTCCGGGGATGTCTGCAAGCTGCTTCTTGGGTAGGGGGAGGAGATGGAGGGGTCTTCAGCCCCTGTAGGGTACCGCCCCTGAACCCTCCGAGCCTCAGGCCACAGCCGAGCATGGCCTGAGGCGCCAAGATTCCTAGGAGGAGGGAGGGAGTGGAGAGCGGGAGAAGGGGGGGTGCCGGCAGCCGAGCGCAGTCAGCAGAGGCTGGGAGAAGCGAGCACCATATAAGGAGTGGAGCTCCGGAAGCGAGATTCCTCGGGAGGGAGGCCCCTTCTGCCTCCCTGGCAATGGGGTGGGGGAGGGGCGCCCTTCCTGGGGAACCCCAACGCTGGACGGATGGGGGTGGCCTGGGCCTCTGATGTTACCTGAGCGCAGGTAACACACCACTACCCACAGTCGGTCAGCACACCTTATCCCTGCTGCCAATCTCACACACACCGCATCACACACCGCATACATGCCCCTCATTCGACCCCCACGTGCGCACTCATGCCCCCCACTCATGCCCCCACTCCTGCCCCCTACATGCACACTCATCCCCCCCACCCATACCCCCACGTGCACACTCATGCCCCCCGCATGCACACTCATGCCCCCCACTCATACCCCCACGTGCACACTCATGCCCCTCCACACCCTGCACCAGACCCACTCGGTGTTGCTCACACACCCAAGGGCACACAAGTCCCCCACTCGAACCCCGTCCCTGCTCTCCCTGCCCCGCCCCCCTGGAGCTGCTCTGCTGGGAGTCCTCATTCCCCCCACCCCACAACCAATCTGTCTCTCCTTTCCCCTTCTGGGCTTCCACCCTTGGGGGGAATGTCTTTCTGGCAAAATCTCCCAGAAAATCGCTCTCCTGGCATTTCTAATTAAAGGCGAGTGGGTGGGCAGAGAAGAGGAAGGAGGGGCGCAGGGGGTTGGGGGAGAAGCTGGGAGGACAGGGATTGGGAGTCTTCCTGGCTGCGGAATCCCGGCTGCCCTGGCAGGTGTCTCCCAGGGAGGAGCTCCAGGCTGGGGAGTGTGCGTGCGCGTGTGTGCATGTGTGCATGTATGTATGTACGTGCCTGTACATGCATGTGTGTGTGCATATGTGCATGTGTGTATGGGTGTGTGCGTGTATGTGTGTATATGTGTGCGTACATGCACATACATCCCTGAGGGCCAGACAGGGAGCGTGGCAGTCGTGGTGGCCCATCTCAGTGGATCTGTGTCGGAGGGGGCAGCCGGCTACTGTGTGTCTGTGTGGGTGTGCGGTGAGTGTGGCCATTGCCAAGTGACCAGGGCTGCCCCCGCCCTGCCCCCCCAGGGCTTACATAGCCCCATGGTCTCTGAGGGTGGCGGGGCATAGCTCTCTGGGCCTATGGCCTGCGTGGCTCCAGCCCCCACCCAACCCCACCCCAAAGCATCTAGATCTGGCAGGGCTTCCTGGAGGAGGGGGGACAAGTAACACAGACAGGGGACCAAGGGGGTGGTGGCAGCCCAGGCACTTCAGCCAGGTCAGGAGGGTGAGGGTGAGTAGGGGAGCCGGCCCGGGGTGGTGTGAGGTCCCATGTTGACCCAGAGTCAGGGCAGGGCTGGGGCTTGAATGAGATCCCTTGATGACAACCCTGGTATCCTCTGCTCAGGTGCTCCTCTAAATGGCAGGACGAAGGTGGACACTCCAGGCCGATATGCCTCAGAGCACAGTCCCGGGTGAGGGAGCGCAGGTCACACGGAGTCCCCCACCCAGACAGGATCTGCTGGGAGGCTGCACACAGGGCCGCAGTGACAGGTGACAGCCACAGCCACTGCTCCGGAACACTTAATCACTGCCCAATTATCACCCCAGAGGCCTTGCCAAACCCCCGCACTGGAGCCTCGGGTTCCATTCTTCTGCCTCCTCCGGAAGGAAGCCAGGCCAGCTCCTGTGGCCCGGATGGGGGCGATTATAAGAGGGGCCGCCCCCATCCTCCATGCCCCTCCATCTCCTGACAAGCAGGGGCAAAGGCACAGCTTGCCCACCCTCTAGCCCCCAGCCTCACTCAGAGGAGGCTGGCACAGGGGGGCATGACTGGGGCAGGTGGAGAGGCAGGGGCGCTGGGCCTGGGGCAAGGAGGGAGGGCAGGCCTGGGCCCCACTCTCAGGGCCCAGCCCCACAGCTCCAAGGCCTACCCTGAGAAGAGGAGTGTCCTGCAGGAGGTGGGGCAGGCCAGGATGGCCACCACAGTGTACCCAGCACCTGACTCAAGGTGTTCTGCCCCAGGACTCCAGGCTCCCAGCCTCCCAGTTCTGAGCCTCCCAAGTCCATGATCTCAGGGCTCCCTGCCCCACCCCATCCCACCCTCAGTCCTGGGTCATCTCCAGCTGTGCGGCCCAGTCCCTGGGGACAGAGCTTGCTCCCTCCACTGAAGCGCCCGCCTGCTGCCCTGTGACAGCCTCCCCCCCAGCACCCCCCACCCCGTGATCACACCTTCCTCTGGTGGCCCCTCAGTGCAGCTCCTCAACCCCCCACAAGCCTGGGCCCCAATGTGCCTGGGGATACCTCCTTACCAGGGAAGGACCCCACCCTGGCCCCCTCTAGGGCACTTCTAGCTGTCCCTGCTGACTCTGAGAGGCTGGGCGGTGAGTCATCCCCTGGCTGTGCTGACTCACACCAGTCTTCTGTCTCCAGACTGCTAGGTGTGTTCACAGGAGCTGCCGACGACGCCTGAGGGTCCTGCCCAATCCCTCCCAGCTGAGCCACTAATCTCCAGAGGTGTTGGCAATTAGCACTGCTTAACACCCCAGGGTGTCAGCACAGGTTCCTTGGGGGGGGGGGGGATAGCTCACACATGCGTACCTATCAAATGCACACGTGCACACACAGTGCACACACAGATGCACACATGCATAGGCACGCACACACACACACAGGCTATTTGCCAGTGGTCCCAGCCATGATGTCCCTGCCTGCTCTGAGCTTCTGCACCAGGGCCGTCCCCTACCTGGACTGCTTGAACCCAAGAGCAGGTCTTTGTGTCATGCTTGGTTCAGCTGAGCCCTTCTGCCTAGTCCCACTAGGTCAGGTCCTACCTCCCAGTGCCTCCACCTCCCCTCCCCTGAAGCTGCTGACACTGACCACAGGCTGCTGGCTTCCACCCGGCTATTGTAACAAAATGGCCCCAGGCAGTGCTTGCTGACTCCTGGTGACTTGGGTTTAGGGGAAGTGAGCAGTCCCAAGGCAGATTCTGCAGCCGTGCCCCAGGCTGCATCCTGGTCAGCCAGGGGCCTCCCTCAGGGTGACCAGGGGACTCGGGCTTCTCCTTGTGACTTTAGACTTATGCCCAGCTACCATCTGTGACTGGGAGAGGGCACCTCTGGGGGACCTGGGCCGCTCTGGGACTCCTCCCCACCTTGCAGGGTTAGGGTTACAGGAGACTGACAACCTCGTCGCCTGAAGGCCAGGCCCCTTCCCCTGTGCTGAAACCGGGTGGCAAGTGCCTTGCCGCCCTGCTGCCTATGCACCCCTCCCAGGGGCGTGCTCCCAGCACTGTGAGTGGGAGGTGCCGGCTTCCAGACCCCTGGTCTTGATGTTAGCTCCCTAAAGCCAGACTGCCCTGTTTCTTCCGAACAGTTGAAGAAGTTTCTTATTGAGCGAGAAGCCGGGGGCGGCCGAGGAGTGGCGCAGCGCGGTCTGCCTTCTCAGTCTCATCTGCTCTGTGTGTCGCCATCTGCCCGCGGTGGGCGAGGGCCCAGCCTTCTGTCCTCCTGCTCTGGCTGAACCTAGTGGTCCAGGTGCCCACCCTCCCACAAGCTTGCTCCCCAGTCCAGCACCCACCAGCCCATAGGACTGGGAGAGAAAGGACGGGCAGAGCCTGTGTCCTCAGGGGCCCATTGCAGGGCCAGGCTCAGGGACTGGTCGGTGTTCCCCTCCCCAGAAGTGTATGTTGAAGTCCTAACCCAGCACCTTTGCAGATGGAATCAGTTAACGTGTGGTTGTACCAGACCACCAAAACCAAACCCACTGCCATCGAGTCAGTTGCCACTCATGGAGACCCTATAGGACAGTGTAGAACTGCCCCATAGGGTTTCCAAGGCTGTAACCTTCACAGGAGCAGAGGGCCACATCTTTCTCCTAAGGAGCAGCTGGTGAATTCAAACCGCCAACCTTTTGGTTAGCAGCCGAGCATTTTAACCACGGCGCCACAGTTGGGAATCCTAATCCCATCTGAGTGGTGTCCTTATAAAAGAGAAGCGACAGACAGACAGAGGAAGGACGGCCATGTGACATGCATCTACAGGCCGAGGGGTGCCCGGGGCCACCAGAAGTGGGAAGAGACAAGGAAAGCTCTCCCTCTAGACCCTGTGGAGGCAGCAGGGCCCTGCTGACACTCTGAACACTGGCTTTCAGCCTCCAGGACCTGAAGTATAAACCCGTCCTCACACCCACCCACTGTGTGGCGTTCCTTACTTCAGCCCGGGACATGGACACACTTGTGACCAGGACACCCAGCGGGGAACCACTGTCCAGTCTGTCCTTGGCTGTCCCAGCCCAGTGGTCAGGTGCCTCTGGCCTGGGGCCCCGCCTGCCCCCAGCCCCTGGCCTTGACCCTGAGCCCCAGGCTTGGGCTCTGCCTCAGGGGCTCTTCCCTTCAGGCCAGAACCAACATCCCTTCCTTGCCTCTCCACCCTAGACAGGTTTTGAAGCTGCCTCATCTGGGCATCAGCTCGGGGCCAGGGCTGTGAGCTCCCAGTTCGATGGCCAGTGCTGAGCAGGGCCTGGCACAGCATGGCCGGAAGGTTTGTGGGCCCTTCTCCTTCCCTTCCTAATGGGGAGAGGGTTTGGAAAGTTGCCTCAACGGCCCCTCTGTAAGATGGGGTGAGCGTTGGCTGTGGGTGTCTATGAGGCCGAGTGCTGTGACTCGGTCAGGGTTCCCCTACTGCCCCCGCCTCTCCTGCCATATTCCGGTTGGTGTCAAATCCAGGGAACTCGCCCTCAGCCCCGTGGAAGAAAGCTCTGCTCCATACTTCCTGGCTCCCAGCTCTTCTGCCCCTAGGGGCCGCGTCAGCACCTGGGACAGGTATATTGTCCACTTGGGCGGCTCTGGTGAATGCGGAGTGAGCAGCACTGGAGGTGGGCCACTGGGCCTCCCACAGGCCCTGCACTGAGTGCCCCCTGCCACCCACCACTGTCTGGTCCGCATCCAGCCCAGAGCAGGTGCTCTGCCCCACCATCCCCCTCCTCTGATGGGAACAGGGAGGCCTGGAGAGGCAGGGGCTGAGGTGAGGGACGCAGATCTGCCCCAAGGACAGTGGGTGCTGCGGGTAAGAGCTGAGATGGGGGGGCAAAGGAGGGAAAGAGGTGGGGATGGAGGGCAGAGAGGCCATGGCAGGGGACAGGCATGGGTCACTGGTTCTTGTGTCAGTCCACATGGAGCCCTGCTCACCCTAGGTTTCATGGGCTTCTGCGAGGGATGACCTGCTCTGGGCCACACAGCAAGTGACCGAGGCAGGGTCCCCCGCCCCCCCCCCAGCCTCTGCAGAAACCCCGGAGGGGCCAGTGCGGGCTCTGGGCCACACAGCAAGTGACTGAGGCAGGGTCCCCTGCCCCCCCCAGCCTCTGCAGAAACCCCGGAGGGGCCAGTGCGGGACAGGGGAGGGGGGCTCAAGAGACCTGTCAATACTGGGTCCCCAAGGTGGCGTGGGGTGTCTGAGTACCGGAGCCAGGAGCCTGGGGGGGCAACGAAAGACAACACTGAAGCCTCTCCTCCCAGCCTCCTGGAGCTGTGGGAACACTTTCTTTCTGAGCCCCCCCCCTTTCCTGCCTCCCTCCTCTTCTAGGCTTGGCAGGGTTTGTGCTGCTGTGTCCCTGTCCCCGGAACAGGCAGCCTGTTCGTTCCGGGCCCCCACACAGACCCTCCTTCCTCCTCCCTCCTTCCTGCCTCATCTCCTGCCTCAGCGCTGCCACCAACCGCCAAAGAACCTTTGTATTTTTCCAGTGAGGCTGGCACAGTAGGCCTGGGCCAGCTGCTTGCGCTCCCCTGGCGTCCCTCTGGGGCCAGGAGGCTTCCTGGAGCCCCCAACTCAATGGACCCCTGTCCTAGCCCATATATGGAAGGAGAAACTAAGGCCCAGAGAGGGGAGGGGCTTGCCCAAGCCACACAGCAGGGAGGCCAGAGCCAAGGCAAATATCAGGTATGAGCTAGGGGGTCTGGAGGAGGACCCAGGCCCTCGGAGATACTAGATCTCGGTCTCTTGTCAGCGCTACCCCTCCCCGATCCTCCACCCCCCACTTCCCTGGCTTCAGTCTCCTCACCTGTAGGGTGCGTGGCTCAGCTCCATAAAATAGGAGGGGCAGCATTGCAACCCCACGCCACCCCCGGGAAGGCAGGGCTACCATGGCCATCGTGAGTGTTGTCAGCAAGGCCACTGCCCTTTGCAACCTGTAGGTGCCAACAGGCAGGCCACCTGCAGAACCTTCAAGGACCAGTTGCAGCTTCCAGGGTGTGTTTGGGGGTCTTGGGCTGGTCAAGGCTGTCCCCTCACCCCTCAACTGGCTCTTCCAGGAACCTCCCAGCCGTGGGACTGACCCCAGCCAGGGCAAGGGGAGGAGGTCATCACTCATGATGGTCAGGGGTTGGAGGACACACTGAGAGGCAGGTATGAGGGATGGAGCGCTGGGCAGGTGGCTGAACCCCTGCCCAGAGAATAATCTTTTGGATTTAAATGCCCCCTCGGCATAGCAGGTCTGAGGTGGGCAGCCCACCCCAGTCCCTCTGCTCCAAGAGCTGTTTGTCCTTGTGCAAATCACTTAACACCGCTGGCCTTGATGTCCCCGTCACACAACAGGCAGGTTGGACCAAATGGCAGCGAGGTTCTCAGAATAGGGGTTTGGGGGACAATGGCACTGGGCGGAGGTGAGGAGGGAGGCTGGCCCTTTGACCAATCAATCCCTCCACGGGGTTGCTGCACTGTCCCACCTTCACCTGGCAAATACGTGCCCAGTTTCAGATGCTAAGCATAAAACTCAGTTTCACTTTAATGTTTTCTGATTCTTGCCCAGTGTCACCTCCTCCAGGAAGCCTTCCCTGACCTCCCAATGTGTCTTCTGAGTGCCTCCTCCCTCCCTGTAGGTGCTCCTATCCGAGGCCCTTAACACGGCATCTCCATGTGTGTCTGCAAGCTTGTAAGTGTGTGAGCATGTGTGCGCACGTGCATGTGTGTGAGTGCAAGTGAAAGTATGTGAGTGCCTGAGTGTGTATATGTGTGTGAGCGTGGCTGCCCTTGTGATTGTGAGTGTGTAAGAATGTGTAAGTGTGAGCATTTTAGTGTAATGTGAATGCGACTGTGTGTGAGTGTGTGTGCCTGTGTGAATGTGTAAGTGTGCATGTGTGAGTGTATGTTAGCATCTGGGTGTATATGTGTGACTGTGTAAGTGAGAATGAGGGTGGTGGAGGGGCCTTTCTCTGGTGCACCCCAGTGTGCAGGCCTGCACGTGTCTGGACACCTGGCTCCTGCCCTTGAGAAGACCTTGATGCCCCAACACCCCAAGTTTGTTGACCTACACAGGAGTGCAGCCCGGAGGGGCCCTGACTGGGGTAGGGGCTTCCCTGAGGCCAGAGGGGCGAGTCTGGGGGGACAGCCTTCCGGGTCTTGGTAGCCTGGTCTTGGGGTGTGGGTGGGGGGCAGAATCACGAGTGCTGGGGAGAAGGGAGGGGAGTAGGGGTAGAGGGGACACCCGCGTGGTGGCGTGGTGGGGACAGGGCCCGGTCAGGTGACGAGGGGGCTGGGGATCCGGGTTCCCAGCCTGCCAGCCGCAGGTAGCGTTGTGTGTGTGTCGGAGGGGGGGACATTGAGAAGGACTCAGCAGGGCAGATTGGGCACGGGCAGGGGGAGAGGAGCCAGGACGGCGGCCCCACCTTTCTGCACCACTGGGTCCCCGTCCAGGCGCACCCCCGCCGCCTCCAGGTCGCCCACCTCCCCAGGTCGTGCTGCGAAGCCCTGTGGACATCAGCCCCTCGGCACCATGGGGGCTTGCTGCCAGCTGGCCCGGCCTAGCCCCGGGTGGGGGGCTCAGGAGGCCTGTCAGGGAGGGGTGGCACCCGACCGCCCCCGCCCGCCCGCCCGCCAGCCGGCCGCTCTAGCGTTTCCATTTAAATCTGCGTCGAGATCTGCGTTTAGGTCTCCGCAGCCGCGCTGCCAGCAGCCAGGCACTTCCGGCGCCATAAAAGGCGCGGTGCAGAGCAGCCGGGTGACGCGGCGAGGTCCCCCCACGCAGCCAGCCCGCCCGCCGGAAGCGGGCTCCGGCCGCGGGGTCCCCGCCGCGAGGTGCGCAGGCGGAGGGCGGCCGGGGACACTGCGCCCTCCCGGGAGGGAGCCACAGCCACACCGGGCTCTGACCTCCGACCTGCCCTCGCTCAAGCCCGAGACGGTGACCTGGGGCCCTGGGGGGCCAGCGGAGGGCGGGTGGGACGGCTTCCTGGAGGAGGGGTCTCTCAGAAGGGGCACCGCGCTGCCACAGAGCTGGGCCTCTGTCCATCCCTCCTGCCCACCCCCCTTCCCCACGGTGTCTCTCTGGCCGCCCCTCTCTCCCCTCCCTTTTGCTGAGACCTGGCCCTTCTCCCTCTTCTCATCTAACCCCCTCATCTGGCCAAGGACTCGGGGCTGCCCCCGCCACAGTCCCCAAACACCGCCCCGCCCTTCTCCCCCAGCCTCCTTGGACTCTCCTGGAAACCTGGAGTCTTGGATGAGGGCACTTCCCTGCCTGCTGCCAGCATCCTGGGGGCCACCACCCACCCAAGAGAAGGTGCCAGCCTCAGGGAGCCACCTGGCCAAGTCTTTCTCACCCTTCAGGCCTCAGCTCACGTCACCCCAACCCGTAGATGGGGTACCCCTGCACCCCGGACCAGGGCCCCCAAACTTCTCCTATGCCCCCCATAGACTCTCCCACAGGGAGGGTGGGCCTCTGTCCCTGAGGACACCACCAGCTGAGTAGGGACGCCTGGCAACATGGGGCTTAGCACAGGGTGGTTGCCCACCCTCTGCTTGGCCTCAGGAGCCCCTTCCTGCCCATCCACCCACCCCAGGCATTGCCCCGGGCCCTGGAACCCCAAGTTCCCCAGCTGCAGGGCCAGCTTCCTGTGCAGTGGCCTGGGCAGTCACCCAGGACCTGGACTCAGAACGGCACACTGGGCTTCACGCTCTGCTGGGCCTCTGCGATGCTCAGTAATTGTAATCATGTCTCACTGAGTCGTCGCATGATCAGCTGGTTGCTCCTACCTGGTCCCCTTCCTGGTCCCCGGGGACACTGCTCTGTGGTCTCTCTGGGAAAGAGGGTGGAGACAGAGGACACAGGGTGGGAGGAGGCCCCACAGCGTGCCCAGCATCTCCCTGAACCTTGGAACAGCCAGAGAGTGGATCACTGCCACCCATTTTACAGATGAGGAAACTGAGGTGTAGAGAGGGTAAGTGGTGTGTCCAGAGGACCTGGCTGGAAAGCGAATGGCCAAGCAGCCTCTGACCCAGACTCCTCCTGCCCCGGGGCCGGTCCTCGGCCTGCTCTCCACTGTCCACTGTTTGCAGCAGTTCACAAGCTCCTTGACCTCAGTTATTCAGTGGGTTGGGGGTATCCTCCCTCCAAGGACCCTCTTCACCCCTTATGCAGGGCGTCCTCTGACCCCACACTGGGCTCCCGCAGACACCGGACACCCCTGAGCAGTGGCCCAGCAGCCTCTGGAGGACAGGGACCCATGGGGAGGAGGCACACCATGAATGGGGTGGGCCATCACAGTCACTCCAGAGAAGGGTTCCATGTCACCCACCCACCTGCCTATGACAGCTGCTGTCCATCCCCCAAACCACGCTGCCCAGCCTCTTGCCAGCAGGGTCTCTGGGTGGGTGTGGGAGCACAGGACAGCTGACCTGAGACTCTGTCCTGGAGTCACCCCAACCTCCTGGCTGGGCCCAGGAGGACAGTGGGAGCCAGAGGCCAGCAGCAGAGGGTGGGCGGCCAGAGATCAGCCCCTCATAGAGGCACCCAAGGACATTGCTTTTTTTCCCCTTGTTGTTTCTAATTAAAAAGAATTAGTCAGAGAAGGGACACGTTTATGGAGAGTGCCAGATGACACAGCGTTCTGCCTCATTAGTAAGAGGGAAGGGGCAAAGAGATTCCCACTCTGCCAGGGACGGCGGGCGGCAGAGCGGAGAGCCCTGGGTGGAAGCCCGAGCTACTGCCTAAATTAACTGTTTATTGGGCTTTTCTTCTGGCTCCCTCTCCCGCTGTCCCTCCCTCCCTCCCTTTTCCATTTTTGCGCTGGCACAGTGTGTAATCATGGCACAGGGTGTAATCACCAAGTAGCCCCCTCCCACCTCCCCTCCCCCATGACAGGTGGGGCAGCGAGGATGCTGAGGCTGGGGGGGAGGGGCCCCAGAGGGAGGTGAGTGAGTGTTTAGCTAACACTTAGACACACAGCCCAGCCACACTGACACTCAAATTCACCATCACAGGGCTTCAGCCCCATTCCTGGGTGACCCTGGGCCACTGGTGGGGGAGTAATAAAGGTGGCATAGCTGCATGCTCCCATTGTCCAGAGAAGAAAATCAAGGCCAGAGAAGTGGAAGTGGCCACAGGGACCTGAGGCGAGCCCTCCCGGTGTGACAGAGGAAACTGGAGAGCGGGAGGTGCCTCTTTCAGCACCTCAGACAGAGCCACGTGGTGCAGGCCAGCCCCATACAGGACAGCGCCCCCATGGGCAGTGCATTCACCTCCCAGGGCAGGTCCCACTCCCTCCGGGGCACGGAGGGATCCCTTCTGCCCCCACCTTACCCCCAGGAAGCCTTCTCTGCGCCCCTAGGCCCTGGGTGTAGCACAGACACTGAGCACTGAGATCCCTGCAGTGAAGAGGCCAATGGCCCCAGCTAGTGACCAGAGAGACCCAAGTCCAGGTTCCCCCTCCCTGTGAGTAAGGGTTCGACCCGCCATTGTTTCTGAAGGTGGAGCCTGGAGTGGGGGGAGTCTTGGGCCAGTCCCTGTGAGCACCTGCCCCACCTGGGATGAAGGCACAGCCTGGATACCTTCCCAGGAACCATCTGGCAGGGTGGGAGCCCAGCCTGGGGGAGCCAGCTCACACATTCTCTCTGACTCTGAAGTGAATCAGCTCATGGCCACCATCCACCCTCGGCCACTTGGCCACCCCCAGCCACCCCCATGGCTGACTGTCACCCAGAGCACCTGGAGCTCCTCAGTGCTGGAGTATGGGGGCATGGAAAGGGAGCAGGGCCGGGGAGGGCGTTGAGTCACACATGGGGGAGGACTCAGGGGAGGAGGACAGCAGCAGCGCTTGGTTTTTCTAGGTTAACAGCGCAGTTCACATGGGGCTCCATGATCCCTGGTCTCCTCCTCCTTAGGATCCACACCCTGAGACCAGGCTCAGGGCTCAGGGCGCAACCAGGCTTAGGGCTCAGGGAACGACCAGGCTCAGGGCTCAGGGCACGACCAGGGTCAGGGCCCATTCTGTGACCAGGATCAGGGCTCAGGGCGCGACCAGGTTCAGGGCTCAGGGCGCGACCAGGTTCAGGGCTCAGAGTGTGACCAGGATCAGGGCTCAGAGTGTGACCAGGATCAGGGCCCAGTCTGTGACCAGGATCAGGGCTCAGGCCGGGACCAGGGCCAGGGCTCAGAGTGTGACCAGGGTCAGGGCTCAGTGTGTGATCAGGGATTCAGAGGGAGCCCTGAGTGCATGCCTTCTCCTGCATTGTGGCTCAGTGAACCCTGACCCTTTTGGGGTGCCTGACCCAGGGTCTTGCCTCCACTCTGATGTTTGAGCCAGGGCTCCCTGTGCCCCCACCTGGTGACACGGCCCAGAGGAAGCAGGGTCTCAGACTTCTGTCTGTGCCCACGCCTGCCATCCCTGCACACCTGGAGCTATGGAGCTTCCCCAGAGAAGCCACCTCCACCCACCCAGAGCTGTGGGTGTGGGAAGTGGGGACCCAGGACCCCCAGCAGCTGCAGCTCCCCCGGTGAGGCTGGTACCCTCTCAGAGCCCTGAAGGAATGGGAGCTCCTTGGCCCCTGCCAGCTCCGAGTCCTAGAGCCTTATGCCAGCCCTGTGCCCTCCAGCCCCCCACTCAGGGCCAGCTGCTCCCTTTCCATCCCAGGAGGCCTCACATTCCCTCTTTTCTGGGGATCCACCTTCCTGCAGGGCTGCCCCCCGGCCTTCACTCAGTTGCCTCCCCCATGAGACCTTCTTGCCCTCCCAGCCCTCACTGCTCTACGTTATCGTCTTCCAGACACATCCCTTCTCACCCCCAGTCAGCATCCCCCCCACCCCCGGCTGAGGTCTGCTGGGGCCACCTGCTCTCCCTACTGAGTCCAGCAGAGGGCGCTGCGCAGCCCAACAACACAGAAAACCCCCTGGTCCGGGCGTGTCACAGCCCTGGCATCACACACACCCAGCAGTTTATGCCCCCATCCCCACACTGGGAGAGCCTCTTTCTCCCCTTGGGGTCTAGAGGGAGTGACAGCTGTGCCTCACAGTCCGGCCTTCTCGGGGGCAGCCCTCAGGCCCAGGCAGCCAGTCATGCTGAGACAGGAACCACCAGTGGCCTCGCTTGGCCTGCAGTGCCCTGCCTCCCCCGATGCCCAGTGCAGGGGCTGCACATGGTGGCCTGTGAGGACTACAGGGCTCCTGCCCACGGGGTGGAATCTCCCACCCGTCCCTGCCTGGGTGGACCTGGGCAGTCTGAGCCCAATTCTGCTCTCTCAGGATGGGTCTGGAGTCCTGGAGTCCCAGCTCCATCTTGACACCTGACATGGGGGGTGGGCTGGGGCGAGGTGGCTCAGGGAGGCTAAGCAGCATGCAGAGGGCCACTAGGCCAGGAGGGGGCAGGCCAGGACTCAGAGGAGTGACAGAATGAGTGAGTGAATTAGTGAATTAATGTATGAGGGAGCAAATGAATGAGGGAATGAACGGATGAGCAAGGAGAACTCAGATCTCTGAGAGGGCTCCATGGCAGCCCTTGGAGACAAGTGAGGGGGTATGGCCTGGAGCTGAGTGTCCGCTGGGCACATGGTACCCAGCCTGCGCTTGGTGGGGGGCAGAGGAGTGCCAGGCTGAGGACGCTGTTCAGGAGTGCCCAGCAGTGGGTGGTCTGTGAGTGGGGACTGGCCACCCCTGCTGGAGCAGTGGAGACCCTCACTGACGTCATGCAGGGTGAAGCCTTCATCCCAGACGGGCCTGCAGGATGTTGTAAGCCAAGATGGGAGGGCTCACCACCCTCCACCCATCTGGACTAAGGCTTCAAACTGGTTTCAAATGGTTCAGTCATAGGTGCCAGAAACAAGGGCAGCGTACGCATTGCATAGCAACCAAATCTCTTGCTTGTTGGATTTTGACCCAAGTAGGAAACGGGCAGGAGCCCTGGAGGAGCAGTGGTTAAGAGCTCGGCGGCAGTTTGGATCCACCAGCCACTCCTTGGAAACCCTGTAGGGCAGTTCTACCCTGGCCTGTAGAGTTGCTATGAATTGGAATCGACTCAATGGCAACAGGTTTGATTTTAGTGTTTTTTTTAGGAAACAGGCAGCAGTGCCCCACTAAAAAATGGCAGCCGACTGCGTCACTTCGAATGTGTGTGGCTCTCTAGAGTCTCCCAGTGACCCAGTCTCTCGCATCAGGCTTCCGCATACCATGCCTTTGTTTCCATCCGCCGTGGAGAACCTTTCCGAGCCCAGTCCAGACGCATCTCCCCCACCTCTGACCCTGTACACCCAGCAGGGGAGGTCGCGGGATACAGCTGAGTCACGTGGTCAGGAGCAGAGCCCTCCCAGGAGGATGGAGGCCCCTGAGCTGGTGAGCTGTGCGGCCTTTCACAGCCTGTTTCCCCAACTGTGCAGGGTGCAGGGAGGCCCAGACCCAGGCCCTCCAGAGCTGTGGGACCCCAGCAGGCCCTGCTTCTCTCAGTTCTTGGAGAACAAGTTGCCACCCACCCACCCCCACATGTGGGGGAGCCAGTGACAGAGGCGGAGGCAGGCTGTTAGGTACACCCTGGATGGGGGCAGGAAACAGCATGAGTGGGGGTCAGAAGGCCCTCCACTCCTGGCTGTGCATCTTACCCCTCCTTCCTCCCTCCCTCCTCTCCATCAGTGCCATAATGGTGACAAGTGTGACGCCAGGCACAGTTACTCACCTATCATTGCTGACTCACCTCCCAGGTATCAAGGCCCTATTCAGCGGAAGGAGGCCTTTGTGCCCAGGAGCGGATGCACGTCAGCGACCCCCCACTGAGCCAGGGGAGGGCCCCTCCTCAGAACACCGTCCTGTGTGTGCGCGGGGGCGGCCCTGGTGAGCACTGACCCCTGGGCCAGATGACTGGGGTCCCCTGGGGCTCTCAGCAGGTGGCCTGGCTGAACTCGTTACTACTGAAAACGCAGAGTACACATGGAAGTAGGAGAGCAGGTAAGGCCACCTCGCGCCCCAAGGCCACTGCAGCAGCACCCCGTGTTTCTGATCTCCAAACCCCACACACCATGTCATTTTACCTGTAAATGGCACAAACAGTTTAGCACTCGACTGCTAGCCGAAAGGTTGGCTGTTGGAATCCACCTAGAGGCACCTCAGAGGAAAAGGCCTGGCGGTCTGCTTCCAATAACTCAGCCCTTGAAAACCCTATGGTGCAGTTCTACTCTGCACACATGGGGTCACCATCAGGCAGGGTCCACTCAACTGCAGTAATGTCTCTGACAGAGACTTAAAACCGCAAGCAAACATGGGCGTTAGGCCGCCAGCCTTAACGTGGCGGCCCAAGTGTATTCACTTTTCGAGTGGCTGAAAACCATCCTTTCTCAGCTGTTGTTCAAGTCAAGCATGGACTCTGCTGCACGGGGCCCATGGCTGATTCCTGGCATCCTTCCATTCCATGGCCTCGAGAATCTGGTATTGGCCTGTGGCCGGAAGGGGTGCTGAGCCCCTCAGTGCACCGTGTGGTGAGGCAGGTGCTGAGCTCGCCTCCTGCCTCCTTGGGGCGGAAAGGGCGGTGGACTGACAGGCTGGTCTTTGTAAACATCTGGGGGAGTCAGCCAGCCGGCTGGATGTGGAGACAGGCAGACTGCCATGGGCAGGGTGTCTGTCCTGTGAGGCCTCTGAGGGGACTGAACATGACAGGAGCCGGCCCGCCACGGAGAGACTGGGCAGGAGCTCTCCAGGCTGAGGAACAGCGGGGGTAAAGGCCCCGAGGCAGGGACGGGGCTGCTGGAAACACAGGTAGGATCCTGGGGAGGCCGAGATGTCAAGAGGCGGAGGAAGGCCAGCAGCGGGTCTAGTGGTGCCTGGGGAAGAAGATGGGAGCCCTGGCTGCTGTGGGAGAGACTGATGGAGTCAGAGTGGGGTGGGGGGCACATGGGGAGAAGCCAGGGATGCAGAGAGGAGATGGCAGGCTGGAGAACCATGATGGACCGTGGAGACCTTACCTTGGGACTGCAGGAAACCTGGTGGGAGGGGCAGGGTCAGCATGGCAGGCCGTGCCTTCTCTGCACATCAGGAGCCCCATCGCCTGAGGCCAATGGTCCTTCAGAGAGGGCACGATGCAACTGGTCAGCTTGAGGGGACATAGCTCACACCACGGACCACTCAGCCCCTGGCTCCTGTGACATCACCTCCTCCCTCTCCCCCTCTGGGGACTTCCTGCTGTTGCTGACATTTCAGTGACCCCCACGTCCTGATGATGAATTCCTTGACCCATCAGACTGATTTCCACGACTTGCACTTCGCTGCCCAGGCTCATGGGGAAGGTGCCGTGGGGGCAGGAGGAGGTGGGAGATGGGGAGGTGTGGAGGACTCTTGGGAGGACAGCAGACATGGTGACAAAACAGCCATCCCTTTGAAAGGAATCACAATGACAGTTTGATCCCATTTATTAGCCAGGAAGCCAGGCCACCAGCCCACAGCACCATTTAATGTCAGCAAATAAAATCCAATCAATAACAAAATTCCATAAGCCCTTTATCACAGCTGGCGGTTGCAGGGCAGCTTGTCAGCCGAGGAAGGAGCATGTCCAGTCAGGAAGAAGGACACAGGGGCACAGGAGGAGTGCACCGGCCAGCACAGGGACAGCAGTGACCCCGCGAATGGCCTGGATCACCGTGGCAAGTGACAAGGAGCCAGGGTTCCCGGGGAGATTGGAGCAGGGGGTTGGGGATCCCTGGCTGGTGGGCTGGTGGAAAGCGGACGCTCTATCCCTGCGGCCACTTGGCTGCATCCCGGGGTGCACGTGCGTGTGGCTCCACACCACCGCAGAGCACATACGTGCTCGCACACACACCAACGCATGCTGGCGCACACCAGCGCACATTTACATGCACAGCAACACGCTTGCGCACAGCCAACATGCTCAGATGCACACTAATGCACGCATATGCACAGAAACACACGCTCGTGCACATGAACACAGTATACAACTCACACTCGTGTGATCCTCATGCAAAAGCTCACATGCACCAACTCACACGCCAACACACGCTCACATGCTCCAGCACACGCCTGCACATACCAATACACCCGCACACGCCAAAAAACACCTGTGCCCGCCCACATGTTCACACAGCAACACGCTCACGTGCGCCAGCACACGCTCAAATGCACACCTTCACACTCGCACACCAACACACTCGTGTGCACTAAGATGCTCGCGTGCACCAACACATGCGCACACCCTCACACGTGCACATACATTCACGCACACCCTCACACGTGCTCGCACACACGGCACAGTGGGCACAGGGGAACTTCCATTACCTGAGCTGAGATGGCTCTGTACTCCTCCATTGTCCCCGCTGCGGTGAAGTGTGGTGTGAGGGTGTGTGCTGTTTGTGTGGTGTGACGGCGTGTACCGCGTGTGGTGTGAGGGTGTGTACCACGTGTGGTGAGGGTGTGTACCATTTGTGTGGCGTGAGGGTGTGTGCCACGTGTGCTGTGAGGGTGTGTGCTGTTTGTGTGGCGTGAGGGTGTGTGCCACGTGTGCTGTGAGGGTGTGTGCTGTTTGTGTGGTGTGAGGGTGTGTGCCACGTGTGCTGTGAGGGTGTGTACCGTTTGTGTGGCGTGAGGGTGTGTGCCACATGTGCTGTGAGGGTGTGTGCTGTTTGTGTGGTGTGAGGGTGTGTGCCACGTGTGCTGTGAGGGTGTGTACCATTTGTGTGGCGTGAGGGTGTGTGCCACGTGTGCTGTGAGGGTGTGTGCTGTTTGTGTGGTGTGAGGGTGTGTGCCACGTGTGCTGTGAGGGTGTGTACTGTTTGTGTGGCGTGAGGGTGTGTGCCACGTGTGCTGTGAGGGTGTGTACCATTTGTGTGGCGTGAGGGTGTGTGCCACGTGTGCTGTGAGGGTGTGTACTGTCTTCTTGGCACACCTGCACAGTCTCCATGAGGTTGAGCCCCCGGGGACACAGCACATGGATGCAAACGCTGCCCAAATACGAAGGAAACTGACGGCAGGGCGTGACAATGCGGAGGCCACAGGGCCAAGACTTGGCAGAGAACTATGACAACTGCAATGTTGTCACCATCGTCACGCACACACGAAAGCAAGACACTCAGGCTTCCACAGCACGGTTGTATTTCAGTGTCACCATCTTGACACTTGTGAAGACAAGGAGATGCCACATAGCTGGCTGCCAGCCTAACACCCCCCTCAGTCCCGCCGACGCTCACAAAGGCCTCGGTGGCCCAGAGAAAACGCAGGAACATAGTTGTCGTGATGGGAATTCAGGGGCTGGAGCTCAAAGGTAAAGCCATGGAAGAACACAGAACACACCCACCTGGGACACTTAGGAGGCCACTCTCTGACACGGGGCTGCACGTGGTCACAGCTCCAGGCGGGCAGTGACGTAATGCTGAGCCAGCGCCACGATCCGGGAAAAATGATCATGTCTTTCTACAAGTGGCCCACGTCCCCCCAAGGACAACAGTGTGCACACAGCTGAGAGTCAGGGCTCAGACTCTGCTAGCAGCCTAAGCAGTGTGTCTTTGTTTCTCAGGGATTTTTGCGGAAACCTGAGGACTCTGAATGTCTGGCTGAAATTTGTTAACTAAAAGGCCGTAGTGCGGATTGTGGGGAATGTGGTCGCTGGGCAACAGCCTGCACAGAGCCTGATGCTGACAGGCCTGTGGGCTCTCTCGCGGCACTCCCCCAGAACAGTAGGGTCCAGCCCAACAGCTCTGCTCTGCCAGGAAGCAGCAGCACCACGTCGGTGTGTGGCCTGTGGGCATCCTGGCATCAGACCCTAAGGGATGGGCTCTGTGGCCACATGGACCCACTTTCCAGATGGTTCCAGCTGCTGCATCAGCTCATGACTGAAGTGGGCACATATTGGTGAGCACATGGTGTGACGAACCCTGGAGACCAGGCCCCACAGCCTGCCCTCGGGCACCTTGCTCAGGGGTGGCACCCGGAAGCAGGCCCAGCTCTCTGAAGGGCGAGAGGAACCTTGGGGGGCCTGGTGAGGCAGTGAAGTGCCCACGGTGTGGCTGCTGCCAGGCCAGGAGTGGCTTTCCTCTCCTCTCCAGCCAGGCTCGGGGGGTCAGAACCCTAGGGTGAAGACCCAGACCCGCCCGTCCAGCCCTCGGCTCCAGCAGGGTGAGGTGCTGGTGCGTTTCAGGTTTGAGTGGGCTCTTCTCAGTCACATGATCCGACAGTTACACAGTAAAACCTCTATTAACTGGACGACGCGGGGGATGGACCGCTGAGTCACCGCGACTGCTCGGGCCAGCGCTCACCCTTCTGGCAGAGCCCTGCAACATCCGAGGGGCCCGCCACCTCAGGGAGCGGTCAGGGCCACACCCACACCTGACTGTGGCACCAGCTCCACAGGGGCTCGTGGGCAGAAACATGGGGTGCGTGTCAGCTGTCGCCATGTGCTGCTGCAGATGTGGACGGCAGAGGGGAATGCGTGGAGGCCGTGCACGCCCTGGGGCATTCCTGGGGGACTTCTGTCTTGACCGCAGCTGCCAGGGTGCCGTGCTTCCTCCTCACCTGCCTCTGCCTCGTGAAGGCCGCATGCAGCGCGTGCAGCTGGCCCAGCTCCTGGGGGGTGAAGCAGGGCTGCGCCCCTGCAAAGTCAAGGATGACATCGAAGGAGGCGGCGGCCTTCTCCCAGGCGCCCTCACCCCCGCCATCTGGGCCAGCTCCCTTGCCCTTTGCTGAATCCCAGACGGCCTGGGCGCCGCCGCGCTCCACCTCCTTCCCAGCTGCTGCCCACTCTCTGCCCTCACTTCTAGGGAGCCTGCTGCCCGTGTGCGGGGGACCATCCTTCACAAGTTCGATAATGTGGGCCAGAGTCTTGCTGTGTGGCTGGGTCTGTGTGGGCTCAGCTCCCTCATCCTCGGAGGAGCCGTCGGCAAACACGGCGGCAGGCCACAGCTTCCTCCACGCACGGCGCAGAACCGCGCTCGGGACAGCGCCCCACGCGCAGGCCACGTTGAAGACAGCGTCATGGATGCTGTAGCGGGTGTGGAAGTCCTGCAGGGTGACGGGCGGGTTGATGAAGCTCCTCATGAAGGCCCGCCGGACGCCCTGGTCCATGGGCTGGATCAGCGAGGACACACCGGCAGGCAGGAAGATGGTGAAGATGTTGTCGGAGACCAGCGCGGCCTCGGGCGGGTGTGCCCGTGAGTTGTCCAGCAGCAGGATGGCTTTGCCGTCCTCGGGCAAACCCACTGTCCGGAAGTGCTCCTTCACGGAGGGCACAAAGACATGGTGGAACCAGTCAGAGAAGATCTCCTGGTCCATCCAGGCGTGGCCCTGCGCCTGGTAGGCGACGGGCAGGTGCTGGATGCCCTTGAGCACCCGGGAGCCGCTGCACTTGCCGACCACCAGGGGCTTGACCTTGTGGGAGCCTGCGGCGTTGGCGCACATGAGGACGGTCAGCCTGTCCTTGCTCTGCTTGAGGCCGGGCCCAGGGGCCCCCTCCGGTGTGGGGTGGGGCAGGCAGCGCCAGAAAAGACCTGTCTCGTCCGCGTTGTACAGTTGCTCAGGGGACAGTCCGTGCTCGGCCACCAGGCTTCGGAAGAACCCACAGAACTGCTCCGCGGCCTGGCGGTCGGCCACCTGCTTCTCACTGGACGTGTCCAGCTTCTTGATACCGTGCCTGGCCTTGAAGCGCCAGAGCCAGCCGCCAGAGAAGACGCAGGGCTCGGTGAGCTGCATCTGCTCGTAGAAGTCCTTGGCCTTCTCGATGAGCATGGGGCCTGAGATGGGCACACCCTCGGCACGTTTCACCAGGAACCACTCATACAGCACACGGTCCAGGTGCTCCAGCTTCGGCGTGTGCAGTGTGCGCCGGTGCTCCAGCGCCTGGTTGGAGTCGGAGGTGGCGAAGAAGCGCAGCAGCTGGGCCTTGTGGGCCTTGATGTCATAGAGAGTGGACATGCCCACGTTGTACTCCTGCATCAGCGCCTTCCGGTTCTCACCCTTCTCCAGGCGCGCACAGATGTCCATCTTCTCCCTCAGGGTCAGCACCACCCGCTTCCGCTTCTCCCCACGGACCTTCCCAGTGGGCAGCTCGGAGGCCATGTGGGAGCTGGCCAGTCCCGGCACCGAGGAGAAACACCCAGCCAGGCTGCCACAAGCCACCGCCAGTCCCAGCGGGCTTCTGACCCCTCCTCCTGTCCTCCTGCTCCCCTTCTTGCCCCAGGCTCTCGGACCCTCTGCCCACCCAGCCACTGCTTCCTCCTGGCTCCCACGCCTCAGTTTCCCTGTCTTCCGCACTCCGGTACGCGCGGCCTTGGCCTCTGGCAAAGGGGCTGCTCCAGGTCTTCCCTGCAGGCCAGGTGCCCAGTGATAGGCCACCCCTGGACTTCTCTGCACCCTCGGACCTGCCTGCCTTCTCTGCAGGTGGTGGCGGCAGCTCTCCTGACTTGGCCTGCAGCTTCTCCCCTCAAAACCGACAAGGCAGTGGCCAGTCCCCAGCTGACGGGTTTCTGGCTAGTCAAGGTTCTTCTGTATCCACCGAGGGCGACTCTCCTCAAGCCCACGGTGTGGTCTCACAGGCACAGCACCTTATGAACTGGAAAGCAGAAGGGGAACGGAAGACAAAGGTCAGGAGAGCAGACCTGGGGCATGAGGGAGCTTCACCAGAACCAAGTGCTGTAGAAACCACCAATGCTGGTGAGACGTGGTGCCGCCAGGGCAGCAGCATCGGTGATCATCATGTCTCACAGCGAAGAGGCCTGGATATCCTGCCGCTGAGCAGGAAACACATAGATGCCGGGCAGTTCCCCACAGCCCACCTCTCTCCCAAGCCCCTGCTTTGGCTGCTTCTTCCAATGTCATGCAGTGTGAGAAGCCAGAGGACTTCCTATAAGGGAAGCACACAAGTGTAGCCCTTTGGGACAAAAACTCAAGAGGAAAGGAAAATCCACGCACATGCAGCAAAAGCCCCCGAGACAGATCCTAGTCTGCCACAAGCCAGTTGTGGGCATGTCCTGTCACCTTCCCAGGTCAGCTTCCTGATCTGTCAAACAAGGGGCTGCTGTTTCAAGGCCCTCACGTTCTGCTTTCTGACTGCAGCTCTGTGACAGGCCACTGCTTGCCCTGCAGGACACAGAGGGAAGGAAAGGCCGTAATCCCCCTCAAGCAGGTTTTCACTACGAAACCACCACGGAGAAACAGAGGATATATGGACTCATATGGAATCCCACAGTAACTCCGGCAGGACTGCATCTAGGCACAAAGGGAAGAGGACCGGGGCTTCCTGGAGGGGGCTCAGCGGCAGGGCGGGGCCGGCCTGGCTGTTTCGGCAGCCTGATGTGCAGCTGTTCAGAGCCATACAAGGTGACTGGAGACCTTGCTGCACAGCACCCAAAGCATAAAACTGCTTTTAAAAATGAAATTCAAAATTATCCTGGCATCAAGATGTGAATTACAACAACAAAATGAAATTCAAATAATACTTCTGAAAACACTTTGGGCTGAAAAGGTAACACGGCTCGACATGGCAAGACTGTAAAGGCAGCACGGCCACGGACACCCTGAGGCACATGGACATGGATTTCAACATAACATTCCTCTGTGCCCAAGACATACACGGAAAGTCGGGGGGCGGGGGGATAACAGGACAGAGGTGGGGCCCGAGAGAAAAATGGAGGCATCTGTCATCCACATCTCAACTATTCCTGGCAGAAAGGAAGGACACTTCCTTAGAAACTGCCGTGAGGAACTTAAGGGAAGAATGTAAGAAACCACCTTTCCATGGTGGTGGTGGTGTGTGTTGGAGAATAGCACGGAGAACTGTTCAAAAATCAAATACTCTGGAGACCGGGGTGGAGATGAATTTGAGAGTCCTGAGGGGCGAGAAGGATTGGGGGGTCCTGGGGTGCCGTGGTTAAAGAGCTTGACTGCTAACCAAAAGCTCAGCAGTTCGAATCCACCAGCAGCTCCTTGAAACCACGATGGGGCAGTTTTACTCTGTCCTACAGGGTCGCTGCAAGTTGGAATCGACTCCACGGCAACCGGTTTGGTTTGGGCTTTGGGTTCAGTACGGGGCAGAAACATCAGGACTCCGCATTTTGCAAGGAGGGCGCCTTAGAACTGAGTTTTTTTGGAGGAGGGCGTGGCAGTTACAAAAAACAAATCCTTTTCTTTGCGGAGAGGTTCCAGACATTTGGGCGAAAACAACGCTGAAGCAGGGTGAGGTCTTGAGGTTCCGAATAGGCTTGTCTATGTTCCTATTTCAGAGGCCATGTTTGGGGGAGAAGCTCAGTTTGGGGCAAAAAGGAGGGGCGGCACCGTCTCAGCGCGCTCGCCTGGGGGAACAGCATCGACGCCCGAGAAGGATCCGGACTCGGGGCGTCAAAGCCAGGCACAGCGGTAAGGCTTGCGGCTGGCGACTGTCCTCGACTTCGGGAGCCCGGGAAAGGACGTGGCGACCAGCAGTTCGGACGCAGCTCCGGGCTGAGGAGGGGCGGGCAGCAGAGCGTTTTCGGGGGCCCCGGACCCCAAAGCTCGGGCAAGCGCGAGCCCAGCCTGGCAGCGGCAGCCCTCGCCGGGAGGGGGCGCTGCTGCCCCGGGGCTGCGCCCGGCGGCGGTGAGGCGTCCGGCTCCGGCCTCGCCCCGGCCGCCTCCCGCGGAGGCCCCGGCCCCGGCCCCGGCGCCGTCCGCTCAGCTGCGGGAGCAGAAACAGGGAGAGCGGCCGCCCGACCCGCCCGGCGCCCCGCGCCTCCGCCCAGGCCCCACTCACCCTCTGGACCCCGAGCCGCCGCCACTGGCCGGAAGTGCCTACCGCTCTGCCCTCCGCCGGTCCGCTCCTCTCCGCCTTCCCCCATGCTACTTCCGGGACGCTCTAGGCACGCTGGATGACTCGGCTTCTCGGTGGCGTCTGAGCAGTGGTGAACAGTTTGGCTACTAACGGAATGGTCGCCAGTTCGAATCCACCAGCCACTCTGGAAACCCTATGGGCAGTTGTACTCTGCCCTATAGGGTCGCTATGTGTTGGAATCGACTCTATGGTAACGGGGTTTTTGTTTTTTTTTTTTCGGTTTTGGAAGCGGAGAAGGAGCCTTAGTGGCGCACCGATTAAACGCTCAGCTGGCAACCGAAAGATAGCGGTTGGAATTCCCCTGCTGCTCCGCGGGAGAAAGATGTGGCAGTTGGTTTCGGTAAAGATTACAGCTTTAGAAACCCTATGGGGCAGTTCTACTCCATCCTGTAGGGTCGCTATGAGTCGCAATCATTCCACTGCAAAGAGCTTTTTGGATTTGGAGGAGGTGAGTGTGAAGATTGGGGGCGGAGCTGGGACCCCAAAGGTTGCGCGTTGCATGGCCTGGGCCCAGGGTCCCTTTGGGCTTCAATTTCTCCATCTGTGGAATGAGCGCGGGACCACTGGGGTCTTCAGTTTTGCGATGAGAGAACACTCTGTGCTGAATGAGTTGGGGTCCCCCGAGTTAGCCTCCATCCCCAGGAAGGGCGAGATCGGGCTCGGGGCCTCCAGAGAGCCCAGGCCCGCCTTTGAGGCAAAAAGCCTGGGATGGAGGGCAGGGCAGTGATCTTGGCCCTCCCCACAGTGTAATCCGGTGGCCACGCTGCTTTCTTCCGACCCGCCTCTCAGTTCAGAGCCTCTCCCCTGCCTAATTTAGGTGATGAGGTTGGCAACGTCCAAGCTGGAGAGGCTGAGATGTCGTTTGGACTTGAGCTGCTGCTGTAATGAGTTGGGACTCTGGAGAGCTTGGAATGGGGTGAATGGATTCTGCAAGTGGGATGGGTGTAAATTTGGGGTCAGAGGGTGGACAGTGGTGGGCAGAATAATGCCTCTCTGCCGCAAGGATGGCCACGCTCTCATGCCCGGAGCCTGTGAATATGTCCCTTCACTTGGTAAAGGGGACTCCGCAGATGTGATTACGTGAAGGGTCATGAGCAGACGTGGGACATGGTCCATGGGCAGACGTGGGACATGGTCCATGAGCAGACGTGGGACATGGTCCATGAGTAGACGTGGGACATGGTCCATGAGCAGACATGGGAAATGATCCTGGCTTATCCAGGTAGGCCCAGTGTAGTCACAAGGGTTCTGTAAGAGGTAGGAAGGTGGGTCAGGGTCAGAGAAGGAGATGGAACAATGGCAGCAGATGTGGAGCGATGCGCTTTGAAGGTGGATGAAGCGGCCATGAGCCTAGCAAAGCAGGCGGCCTCTAGAAGCTGGAAACAAGAAGGAAACGGATTCTCCCCTGGAGCCTCAGGAGAAAAGAGGTCCTGCTGACTGCTTGATTTTAGCATCGTAAGATTCATTTCAGACTGCCAATCTCCAGAACTGTCATGGGTTGAGTTGTGTCTCCCCAAAATATCTGTTAACTTGGCTAGGTCATGATTCCCTTATATGATTGCCTACCATTTCGTCATCTAATGTGATTTCCCAATGTGTTGTAAATCCTATCACTATGATGTAATAAGACGGATTAGCGGCAGTTATACTGATGAGAGCTACAAGATTAAATAGTGTTTTAAGCCACTGTCTTTTGAGATATAAAAGAGAGGATCGAGCAGAGAAACATGGGGACCTCATACCACCAAGAAAGCAGGGCCAGGAGCAGAGTGTGTCCTTTGGACCTGAGGTTCCTGTGCTGAGATGCTCCCAGACCAAGGGAACACTGATGCACCACAAGGACCTTCCTCCAGAGCCGACAGGGGAAGAAAGCCTTCCCCTGGAGCCGGCGCCCTGAATTCGGACTCCTAGTCTACTGGGCTGTGAAAGAATAACTTCTTGGTCAAAGCCATCCACTTTTGGTATTTCTGTTATAGCAGCACTAGATGACTAAGACAGACCATAAGGTAGTAAGCTGTGGTGTTTTCTGCCACCAAGTTTATGGTGCACTGAGACCTTCGAGAGCCGGAACTCAGCGAGTCTGCCTTGTTTTCCTGGGTCTCGCATGTTTTCCACTTTTGACAGGGTACAGTCTTACCGTTTTTCTATCACTTGTTTTAGTGAAAAATAGTTTTTACATTTTCCTTCTCTGACAGGTTTTCACCTTACGCAGGTTCCAGATTTCACAGGTTTCTCTGTAACCTGGGAGCCCTGGTGGTGCAGTGGTTAAGAGCTCATCTGCTAGCCAAAAGGTCAGCATTTCGAATCCACTAGCCTCTCCTTGGAAACCCTACGGGGCAATTCTGCTCTGTCCTGTAGGGTCGCTATGAGTCAGAGCTGACTCAAGGCAACGGGTTTGGGTTTTTTTTTTTTTGTACTCTGATTTGTTACAACAACAGGAAACATACGGATTTTGATAACTCACTCCCCGTTAATTCACTTTCTTCCTTTGGCTTCTAGAGCCCCACCTCCCTCTGACCCTCCTCCCTCCTCACCCTCCTGGCTGACTCCTAACTGAGCAGGCTCACTCCTTGGCTCTCTGTTCCAGCCCACTCCCTGGATGGCCTGCAGTCTTGTGGCTTTAAATGCTGTCAAAGCCTGGTACTCCCAAATTCCTGGCTCCTGCCAGGACCTCTCTTGCAGACTCCAGACTCCTGGTCCTGCTGTATCAACTACCTGCTGCCGCAGAACGAGCCACCTCAGTGCTTAGTGGCTTCAAACGGCAGCCTTTTTTTTTTTTTTTAATTGGACTATGAAATGAAGATAATGTGGGCTCAGAACATGGCCCAAAAGTGAAGGAAACTCTCCTGCGTGGCCATAGGCAACTTTTCTTTCCTCAGTATGTTACCTAACTTGTGATATCAGCCACTGATTAGTAGTAATTTTTTTTCCAATGCAAACAGCTTTCCAGTCTAATAATAAAAAAAAAAAGTAATTAATTGGATAAAAATTAAATGAACTGAAACCACAGAGTAAATATTAAAATATAAGACTCGAAGAAGGACAAACACCTACTATTCTCTTTATGATGCTTTAAGAAGAAAAATACCTTTTTTTTTTTTTTTTTTTAATCGAAGACTGTATTCTCTGTACTGTATCTGGATACACTAATGGTTGGGCCCTTCCCACCTGGTCTGTAAAAGCTGGTGGATGCAGGCATGTGTGGCCGCCATGTTGATGCTATTCTGCACAACACCTGACAAGCCCCCAAGGTGGCCCAGCCCCTGCTCCTGGCTGCAAGAGGCAAGAACAAGGGCTCTGGTGATACTGGTTTGTTCACTGCTGCTGCTCCTTAAGGAGCAAGCTGAGAAAAGCCTGTGCAGATAACACACACACAGAGGAAAATGGTTCAGGGCAACCTCTCTCGCTGATTTAACAGCAGCCACCTGCCTGCACAGAGCTCTGTGGGTCAGGAATGTGGGCACGTTAGGGTTAGATATGTTTGACAGAGAAGGAAGCAGACACAGAGCCTAAGGTTGTGTCCTAGGTATGCGGGCCTGGATCCCAGGATACAGCACCAGCAGTCCCATAGCATGGCTCCGGGGTCAGCCATGCCCCCCAGGAAGCCCTCCTCCCTCTCTGCAGTGACACCCTGCTGCCACCTCGTGGACATAAGGTCACACGCCCCTCCCAGGACCTGGAGGTGCCAGGAGGGGGTCTCAGTCATCTAGTGCTGCTACGACAGAAACACCACCAGCGGATGCCTTTAGCAAACGGCGATTTATTCTCTCACAGTTTAGGAGGCGAGAAGCCTGAATTCAGGGTGCCAGCTCCTGGGTAAGGCTTTCTCTCTCTGTCTGCTCTGAGGGAAGGTCCTCGTCACCAATCATCAACCTTCCCCTGGTCTAGGAACTTCTCAGTGCAGGGACCCCGGGTCCAAAAGATGGGCCATTCTCCTGGCTCTTGTTTCTTGGTGGTATGAGGTCCCCATATCTGTCTGCTCACTTCTGTCTTTTATATCTCAAAAGAGATTGGCTTAAGACACAACCTAACCTTGTAGATTGAGTCCTCCCTCATTAACACAACTGCCGCTAACTAAGGTAGGATTTACAACACATAGGAAAATCACATCAGATGACAAAACGGTGGACAGTCACAGAATACTGAGAATCATGGCCTAGCCAAGTTGACACACATTTTGGGTAGACACAATTTAATCCATTACAGTGAGGTTGGCATGGAGTGGGCTGACCTCCAAGATGCATGGGGCTCCTAGCACTACTCTGCGACCCTCAGCCTCAGCCTTGGCACCGGTGGCAGAGAAGAGGGGTCAGAAGAAGAAAAGGAGGAAGAGATAGGCTGGTGACTCCTGGGGCCTGCACTGAGGGCACGTGATAGCTTCCATCCTGCCTGGACTTCCAAACCCATCTTCAGCCAGGTGGCTGTCTTAGGCTGGGTTCTCTAGAGGAGCAAAACCAGTGAAGGGTCTATATATAAATATATAGAGAGAGAGAGCAAAATTTATATCAAGGAAATGGCAGTTGCAGAAACTGGAAAGTCCCAAGTCCTCAGGTCAGACTGGAGGCTTCTCCTGATTCACGTAGCTGCAGGAGCTAGTGAACCCAAGATTGGCAGGTAAGCTGCTACCTCAAGTCCCAAGAACTGGAGGCCAGATGAATGGGAGCCAGCTACAGAATCTAGAGCAATCAAAAGCCAGACAGCCTTGCCAGAAAGTTCGCCTATATTGGATGCAGATCATACTCCCAAGGAAACTCCCTTTCAACTGATTGTTCACAGCAGATCCCATCATGGGGGTGATCACTTTATATCAGATCCCATGATGGAGGTAATTACATCATTATACGACTGCCAAACTATATTACAGCTGCTAAACCACTGAGAATCATGGCCCAGCCAAGCTGACACACAACCTTAAGGTCACAGTCCCTCCCTTGTCAACTTGGCACCTGTACACATCTCCTTAAACATACATAATCTCTGAATAAAGACAATTATAAGTCATACTGGCACCTAACATGATACAATTAACACGTGTCCAACTGAAAACACACTAGCCCTGGAAGATGTGATGTGAGTTTACATCTTATATTTTATAAATGAAGAAAACAAAAATATTTAATGCACATGTACAAAGAAGAATACTCATGACAATTAGTCTTCATTTCTGCAACTGGGCACGTGGTCGTAACTGGGGTATTTAGAAGTACATTTTTCTACCACCCATTCAGTATTCCCTTTGCCCTCAGCAAACGCCTCAGCTAGTCGCGGTTCTTTGCCTGATGGGGTGACCCAAACCTTCATTCCTGAAGGGTCTGGGCCATTAGTAATCATATCAGAATTGGGTTGCTGTAGTTTTCCGTGGACTTTAATCACAGGGCATGGTAGTACTAAGAGTCACCCTGAGGGATCGCCTGCATTCCAGACATGTTCTACCTCCATTATGTAATATCAGTCCAAATCCAGATGGCATTCTAAACTTCCAGTTCAATAGAATCAGTGATGTGTCTCCAGGTGGGAGCATTCCTCCCTTTGGGACTGAGGCCTCTAGACGTACAGAACATAAGGTCTTGGGGACACGAAGCAAAAATCTTGTGAGTGGGTCACTAGGGGTAATAGTGAATGGTGCCACTCCCATTTCCACTCCTTCATTTCTGTACCCATGAATCCTGGCTATGGGAGGAACAGCATGTTTCCCCCAGAGCTGATTTAGAGCATATACAGCCTCCTGGAGAACATTGCCCCAACCCTGCAAGGTATTGCTACCTAGCTGGTGCCATAATTGTGTCTTTAGAAGGCCATTCCACCGTTCTATCAAGTCAGCTGCTTCAGGATGATGGAGAACGTGGTAAGACCATTGAATTCCATGAACATGAGCCCACTGCTGCACTTCATTTGCTGTGAAATGAGTCCCTAGATCTGAGGTGATGCTGTATGGGATACATGACTGGATAAGGCGTTCTGTAAGTCCATGGATGGTGGTTTTGGCAGGAGCAATACGTGTAGGGAAGGCAAATCCATATCCAGAGTAAGTGTCTATCCCAGTAAGGACAAAACACTGTCCTTTCCATGATGGAAGTGGTCCAATGTAATCAACCGGACACGAGGTTACTGGCCACATCAGAGACTCAGTGTTAGTCTCTGCTACTGGCAGATTGAGCACTCAGCAGTTGCTCTAGCCAAGTCAGCCTTCGTGAGAGGAAGTCCGTGTTGCTGGGCCCATGCATAACCTCCGTCCCTGCCACCATGGCCGCTTTGTTCATGAGCCCATTGAGCAATGACAGGAGTAGCTGGGGAAAGAGGATGACTGGTTTCCATAGAATGCATCATCCTATCCACTTGATTGTTATAAACATCCTCTGCTGAGGTCACACTTTGGTGAGCATTCGCATGAGACACAAATATCTCACTTCTTTGGCCCATTCAGACAAGTCTGTCCACATAGCTCGTCCCCATAAATCTTTGTCTCCAATTCTTCTATCATGTTCCTTCCAAGTCCCTAACTGTGCAGCTAAATAATTGGCCACAGGCCATGAATCAGTATATAATCACACATCTGGCCGTTTCTCCTTCCAAGCAAAGTGAACAGCCAGATGCACTGTCAGAAATTCTGCCCATTGGGAGGATTTCCCTTCACCACTGTCCTTCAGGGAGGTCCCAGAAACGGGCTGTAGTGCTGCCGCTGTCCATTTTTGAGTGGTGCCTGCATATCGTGCAGAACCATCTGTAAACCAGGCACGAGTTTTCTCTTCCTCAGTCAGCTGGTCATAAGGAACTCCCCATGAGGCCATAGGTGAGGACTAGGAGGTGGAAGGTAATGTGACAGGAGTGGAGACCATGGACATTTGGACCATATCCTCATGCAACTTACTTGTGCCTTCAGGTCCTGCTCAGGCCCAATTTTGTATATACCACTTCCATTTAATGATGGAGTGCTGCTGTGCACATCCAACTTTATGGGTCTGTGGGTCAGACAACGCCCGGTTCATGATGGGCAGCTCAGGCCTCATGGTGACCTGGTGCCCTATGGTTAATCGTTCAGTCTCTACTAAGGCCCAGTAACAAGCCAGGAGCTGTTTCTCAAAAGGAGAGGAGTTGTCTGCAGAGGATGGCAGGGCTTTGCTCCAGAATCCTAAGGGTCTGTGCTGTGATTCACCGGAGACTCCAAACAGCATCTCTATCTGCCACTGACTCTTCAAGCACCATTGGATCAGCTGGATCATATGGCCCAAGGGGCAGAGCAGCCTGATGGCAACCTGAACCTGTTGCAGAGCCTTCTCTTGGTCTGGGCCCCACTCAAATGTAGAAGCTTTTTGAGTCACTTGGTAAATAGGCCAGAGCAGTACACCCACGTGAGGACTATGTTGCCCCCAAAATCCGAAGCGGCCCAGCAGGCGTTGTGATTCCTTTTCAGTTGTGGGAGCAGCCAGATGCAATAACGTATCCTTCACCTTAGAGTGAACATCTCGACATGCCCACCAGTGGACCCCTAAAAATTTCACTGAAGTGGAAGGCCACTGAATTTTTGTGAAATTAATTTTCCCTCTAGTATGCAAATGTTTTATCAGTAAGTCCAGAGTCACGGGCTTCTTCCGTATTATGTCCAGTCAGCATGATATCAAGAATGTAATGGAGTAGTGTGACGTCTTGTGAAGGGAAAGGTGATCAAAGTCCCTGGGAACAAAATTATGACATAGAGCTGGAGAGTTGATATGCCCCCGAGGCAGGACAATGAAGGTGTAATGCTAGCCCTGCCAGCTGAAGGCAAATGGCTTCTGATGGTCCTTCAAAACAGGTATGGAGAAAAAGGCGTTGGCCAGGTCGACAGCTGCACACCAGCTACCAGGATATGGATTAATTTACTCAAACAATGAAACCACATCTGGAACAGCAGCTGTGATTGGAGTCACCACCTGGTTAAGTTTTCAATAACTCACTGTCATTCTCCAAGATCCATCTGCTTTTTGCATATGGCAAATACATGATTTGAATGGGGATGTGGTGGGAATCACCACCCCTCCTTCCTTCAAGTCCTTGATGGTGGCAGAAATCTCTGCAGTCCCTCCAGGAATGCAGTATTGCTTTTGATTTACTATTTTCCTAGGTAGGGGCAGTTCTAATGGCTTCCACTTGGCTTTTCCTACCATAATAGCTGTCATGGATTGAATTATGTCCCCCCAAAAATGTATGTATCAAATGGTTAGGCCATGCTTCCCAGTATTGTGTGGTTGTCCTCCATTTTTGTGATTGTAATTTTGTGTTGAGAGGATTAGGGTGGGATTGTAACACCACCCTTACCCAGGTCTCCTCCCTGATCCAAGGTAAAGGGAGTTTCCCTGGGGTGTGGCCTGTACCACTTTTTTTTTTTTTTTCATCTCTCAAAAGATAAAAGGAAGGGGAAGCAAGCAGAGAAATGAGGACCTCACACCACCAAGAAAGCAGCACCAAGAAAAGAGGGTGTCCTTTGGACACGGGGTCCCTGTGCCCGAGAAGGTCCTCAACCATGGGAAGATTGAGGACAAAGGCTTTCCTCCATAGCCAACAGAGAAAGAAAGCCTTCCTCTGGAGCTGATGCCCTGAATTTGGACTTGTGACCTACTAGACTGTGAGAAAATAAATTTCTCTTTGTTCCAGCCATCCACTGGTGGTATTTCTGTTATGGCAGCACTACATAACTAAGACAATAGCCCTTACTGTATTTGTCAGGGATCTAATGTGGGGGTTCTGCCAGTTGCTGAGTGTATCTATTCCAATTATGCATTCTGGAACTGGGGAAATCACTGCATGATGAGTTCGGGGACCCACTGGACCTACTGTGAGACAGACTTGAGCTAAGACTCCATTTATAACCTGACCTCCATGTGCCGCCACTCCGACTGGTGGGCCACAATGACATTTTGGGTCTTCTGAAATTAGTGTCAGTTCAGAGCCAGCACTTACTGAAGATGATCAAAGACCACAGCCTTCAGTACAGATTACACCTCTACATAAAACAAAAATCCCCACAACTGGGCAATAAGCAACATCATGATAAACGGAGAAAAGATTGAGGTTGTCAAGGATTTCCTTTCACTTTGATCCACAATCAACACCCATGGGAGCAGCAGTCAAGAAATCAAAAGACACATTACATTGGGCAATCTGCTCCGAAAGACCTCTTTAAAGTGTTGAAAAGCAAAGTTGTCATCTTGAGGACTAAGGTGTGCCTGACCCCAGCCATGCTGTTTTCACTTGCCTTCTATGCATGCGAAAGCTGGACAATGAATAAGGAAGACTGAAGAGGAATTGAATTGTGGTGTTGGCAAAGAATATTGAATATATCATGGACTGCCAAAAGAATAAATCTGTCTTGGAAGATGTACAACCAGAATGCTCCCTGGAAGCAAGGATGGCGAGACCACGTCTCACATACTTTGGACATGTTGTCAGGAGGGATCAGTCCCTGGAGAAGAGACATCATGCTTGGTAAAGTAGAGGGTCAGCGAAAAAGAGGAAGACCCTGGATGAGAAGGACTGACGCAGTGGCTGCAACAATGGGCTCAAGCATAGCAACAATTGTGAGGATGGCTCAGGACTGGGCAGTGTTTCATTCTGTTGTGCATAGGGTCGATATGAGGTGGAACCATCTCAATGGCACCTAACAAGAATAGAGCCAGTCTGATTATTTCCTATAATGAAAAGCCATTGTCTTAAAAGGCCACAGGTCCCTTTGGGGAAGGCTGGGAGAAAGGTAAACAGTATAAATTTTTGGCAGTGTATTCGAGTCCTTCCTCAGGGGGACCTGGCCTCTCCTTCATGCAAAAGATTGTGGGCCTGTAAGCTGCTCAGGTCTGGGAATTGATTGAGAGGCTGTGACTCTCTATTCTGGTGACTCGAGTTAGACTGCTGTTCACTTGACCTAGAATTCTTCTGTTTGCACAGATCAAGTAAATATTTAGCAGATTTCCTATCTCTTTCACTCCTAGGGACACCATGACTAAGTACCCAACGCTGTAAGTCCATACTAGTCAGGCTATTCTGATTACTGCTTTGACTTCAGTGTCCGTTACAGTAACCACGCCCACCTTGTCTTTGGCAATTGAGTGTCACCACCTGGCTCCTACCACCACAGGGTCCAATCAGCCCCATTGTACTTAATTCAGTTAGTGTTACCCAAAGCAGGTTCTGCCTGGTGCAACTTCTCAAGAAAGACACACTGAGATGAGGAGGGAGGAAAGGTGTTTATTACAAGGGCCCAGGCAAGGAGCAAGGAGGTGTATACCTCAAATCGAGCTCCCCGAACAAAGAGAGGCAGAACCTTTTATACGGCCTCTCACAAGGAGGTACATACCAACATTATGAACTGCATAGGTTATAATGGCACCCAGGAGCAGTAAGACAAATTGCATTTTTTTCCTCTGGCATGCAGGCTGGTAAACTGAGTTTGACTGGCATGAGCCACATGCAACACTTTGAGGACAACGGACAGGAAGGGGCAGGTTCTGTTTGGTCTGAGCAGCTGCTAATTGAGCCACACCCAGCACTATCACTTAAGGTTTTGTTTGATAATGGATAGGAGGAGCATGTCTTGCTTGATAAGGGCTAAGCAGCTCCTGACTGCATTGGCTATCATTAGGGCAGTTCCCACTGTCAAATCTGACTTACATAAAATAGCAATCACAGCAGTCTTCAAGGGTGCTGGGGCTCCCTTCACATACTTGTTCCTCACAGTTGCGGTAAAAGGTGTGTCCTCTGGGCACTCCAGCTGTGGGTCTGTGGGTCTAACCTGATAAAGCCACTCTAGCATGCCAATTTCCCTAAGTGTTTGGATACCTTCTTCTACAGTACACCAAGGCAGGCCTGGTACTTCAACTTAATTTGGTGTAGGCCACCATGTAATCCATACTTCAGCAACCCAACCAAATAAACTCTTAGGTCTTTTCCTAACCTCTTGAGCTGAAACACTGAATGAAGGATCTGTGCTTAGTGGGTCCATATCAAGAAACTCAGACTGATCCATCTTTATGTTTCTTGCACTATTTTCTCATACCCTTAATAGCCATTCCCAAACATATTCCCTGGTTTCTGTTTGTACATATTAGAAAAGACAAACAGTTCTTTTGGAGTGTAGCGTACCTCCTCCTGGGTCACACTTTATTCTTTACCTTTTTGTGTTTGCTGGTACTTAAGTCTGGTTATAGGTCTAGAAGCAAAAATGAGTGATGGGGATGTGTTTTGAGAACATTCAGCATTGTCTTTTAAGGCTTTTGTCTCAAGCAATGCCCCAGGCAATGACTTAGACAAAGCCTCTTCAGACACAACTGGATTAATCTCATCAGATGGGTGCGGCAAGGCTACTGGTTTTACTGGGGAGGGTGGTTTAGCAGACAAAGATGAAGTAATCTCTACAGATGGGATTTAGAGGGCTAGTCCTGTTGGGAGGAGTGATTCAATGGAATTTAGGGACTCAGTGTCCTCAGATTCCTGATTATCTGCCCATATGTCCCCATCCCAAATTTCAGGATCCCATTTCTTCTCAATCAATGCCCTCACTTTGACTTCAGACACCTCTCAAGTTTGGAAATTCAGTTGACGTTGTAATTTAGCCGCTCTTACATTAAGACTTTGGGTTTGATCTTCAGCAATATCAGCTCTGTCACTACAAGAAATAAGACTTTCTTTCAGGACACAAGTGGAAACTTTGAGGTCATTTAAACAGTGCTTGAGCTTTAACTCTGAAGCCCTGAGCTTATCTCTTTCTGTTACCACTTTGTTTAGCAAAAGTAGGACCAATCAACCAGCTTCCTTATACTTCTTATTATGACAGAATTACAGAAAGGTATCAAACATGATCACCCAGAGTCTCACCTTCACCAATACCTGATCTATTGGTGGTGATATTTTGTGTATTTCTAATGTCACCTCACACCATGGACTAGCAGTGCCCTCTTTACTACTGGAAGCAGAGTCATCAACATCTTTAAGACTAACCAGACTTGAGAACCAATTTAGAAATCTCATCCTTACAATTTGGTTTCTCTAGAACCACTCTTGGTACCAAATGTCTTAAGCTGGGTTCTCTAGAGAAGCGAACTCAGTGAAGTATCCATCTATAGACATCTATCTATCCATCCATCTCTCTCTCTGTGTATATATATATGTGTGTGTGTGTGTGTGTATGTACAGAGAGAGAGAGACTTACATCAATGAAATGGATCACGTGGTTGTAGGGGCTGGAAAGTCCTAAGTCCATGCACGAGGCTGGGGGCTTCTCCTGACTCAAGTACCTGAAGGAACTGGTGAACCCAAGATTGTCAGGCAAGACCGTGGGTAAACTGCTAGCTCAAGCCCCAAGAACTGGAGGTCAGATGAACAGGAGCCTGCTGCAGGATCCAGAGCAAGCAAAAACCCACGAGCCTTGCCAGAAAGTCCACTTATATTGGATGCAGGCCACACCCCCAAGGAAACTCCCTTTCAACTGATTTGTTACAGCAGATCCCATCATGGAGGTGATCACATTATATCAAATCATGACCCAGCCAAGTTGACACACAGCTTTAACAATCACAGTGGCCTTTAGAATGGGTGCCCAATCAGGCCACCCAGGGCACTGCCAGTAAAGCCAGCTCCACACAGGCACAGCTCTGGCCTCACTCTCTCCCCTCCGGCTCATGACCCACCCCACCATGGGACCTCCCTGCATGCTGTTCCCTCTCAGCTGCACACTTTGCCTGGGCGCAGGCTGTGCCCTCACTCAGTTCTGGAGCCCCTGGCTGGGAGAAAGTGCCATCCAGCCCTACTCTAGAAAATGTCTGAGGGAGACAGTTCTCCCCCAGGAAAGAGGGGACTTTGGCAGATGGTACTTATGAAGCAGAAGCCCTAATGGTGCAGTGGTTAAGTGCGGTTGCTAACTGAAGTTTCAGCAGTTTGAATCCAACAGCCACTCCAAGGGAAAAAGATGTGGCAATTGGCTTCTGTAAAGATTACAGCCTTGAAAGCCTTATGGGGCGGTTCTACTCTGTCCTATAAGGTTGCTATGAGTTGCAATGGACTCCACAGCAATGGGTTTGGTTTTTTTCGGTTTCACTTGGAAAACCCATGTCTGGCGGGTCTGGGGGCTCTTTGGCTTGCTGAGGGGAGGGGGACAGGGAAGGACAGCCCTGAGAGGCTGAGAAGCCAGGGCATGGACGCTAGAGGCTGATGCGGGAGGGGAGGAGGAGTGGTGCAGTGACACCTCTCCACCCGGGCGTGAGGGAGCAGGTTTGGGCCAGGGCCACTGACGGCCCACAGGGCACCTTTATGAGCACCAGGAAAAGGTGCGCCTCTGAGGAACACAGCTCCCTGGGCATGCGGCTTGGGGACTGGCAGGGCCCTCGGGGGAATTAGGGACAGGGCTAGATCCCAGGTGACTGGATTTAGCCCCCAAGGGATTCGGTGCTCCCAGCCCACACAAGCTCACACAAGCTCACACACACTCACCTAATCACGCATACTCTCACTCACACACACAAGCGTACTCTTCCAGGAACACACACACACGTGGGACACACACACAAGCTTGTACATGTGACCTGAATTTCCAGGACCCAAAATGGGGTCGTGTGATCACACTGAGCATGGGCCATCCCGAGTGGTGAACACGTCGTTTTCCCGACGGCGAAGGCCTACAGCCGTATGGAGTGGGACCAGCTGCCGCTCTGCCAGCAATGTGCCGTCCTCAGCCTTCATGGCTGACTGCGTGAAATGAGGGATCCGCCCAAAGATGACGCCGTTGGGTGATGTGCGATTTGCACACAGCCCGCGTGTGCCCCACGACGTCTGTAGGGAGGGACCCCGGTGAGGTTGGGTGTGCCCCCAGAAGGCCCTCCCGCCCTCCCCCCTCCCTCCAGGGCCTGCCCCCTGCGGACCCCACCCCTCATGCCCAGCTCCTGTTTCACATCCTGGCGGGAGGGCTGAGCAAGAGACAGGAAACTCCAGCTGTGCATTGTTAGGTGGCATCGAGTGGGTTCCCACTCAAAGCGACCCCACGTACAACAGAATGAAACACTGCCTGGTCCTGCAGTTCCGCACCACCCTCACAACCAGCTATGTGAAAGGGCAGGAATTCCAGGAAACCCAACTGGTTTGGGCCCACGGAGGGCAGAGAGTGGGGAGGGGGAGGGCCATTGGGCCCACGGAGGGCAGAGAGTGGGGAGGGGGAGGGCCATTGGGCCCACGGAGGGCAGAGAGTGGGGAGGGGGAGGGCCAGGAGAACAGGAAAACCTAGAGCCCCAGGAGGTGATGCAGAGCCAAGAGGGCTGGGGGGAGGGGGCAACTAAACATGAGTCACATTGCAGCACACCCAGGCCCGTCCACTGCACGGGGGCATGCTGCCAGCCGTCATGTGACAGACCCCCTGGAAAAGGGGACTGTTGGTGGATCCAGGCCCAGGGACTGAATTCAGTGTGTGGCCAATGCGTGAATGGCAGGATGGGGCTGAGCGTGGCCAGGGTCAGGGCTCAGTTAGTTGCTAGGACTAGGGCTCAGTAGGACTGGGACAGGGCTCCTTCTTTCTGATCAAGGTAGAACTCAGTGACTAGGAAGAAAACTTACTGTATGACCAGGATGAGGGCTCAGCGATCAGGGTTAGGGGTCGGTATAACCAGATCAGGGCTCCGCCAGTAACCAGAGTTGGTCCCAGGGTTGGAGTTCAGTGTGTGGCCAGGATCAGGGTGTATTTGGTGACCAAGGTCAGAGTTCAGATGTTGACCATAGTGAAGCTCAGTTTGGGCTGAGGTAAGAGAGCGGACTGTGGCCAGGATGGGCTTCAGACCTGAGTCTTAGGAGATGTCACTGCCCAGGACCCCAATCCTGGAGTGCCCAAACCATGGCCATTAAGCAGTCCTAGACCTGGCTTTCTTGCCCTTGGCGCTACTGACATCTGGGCTAGACAATTCTTTGTCCCAGGTGGTGTCCCACACACTGCAGGATGTTGCGCAGGTTCCTGTACTCTCCCCACTAGATACCAGCAGCCACCTCCTGTGGTGACAACCAAAAATGTCTCCAGGCTTCTCCAAACGTCCCTGGGGACAGAGTCCCCCCCCCCATAAGAACTATTGCCCAGAGAAGTCACTTCATATCAAACCAGATGGACAAACATTTGCATGTTAATATTTGCTGAGTGAGTGTTCCAGGCTGCTGCTGGGTGTCGGGTGCCCTGAATACAAGGACATGGGGACGCATTACCAATAAGGAAGGTACACACGGGCTTACTCATGCTTACTTACTTATCTGTAGTGCACAATTTCACCTGTTTTTCACCACATGAAAAATGTGATTAGTAGGTAAACACAATGAAGCCTGTACGTAGCTTGCATACTGGTTAATCTGCCCTTGCAAGGATAAATAAGGACGGTTCACACCCAGGGGCACCCACAGGCCTGACATGGGGGTTCAGGGAGGCACTCACACATGGAAACAGGAAAGACACATTTTAATAACCATAGGGTGGGCTTATAGGACTGTGGGCTGGAGGGAGGTGTCAGAGACAAAGTCCAAGGGGGGCAAAGTGGGCAAGGAAGGGGCCCCAGGTGTGCGTAGGGGGCCAATCTCACCCCTGGGACCGGGAGCAGTCCCTGCCCCTGACTGGGCCCCAGTCTCCTCACCTGCTGAAGGAGGTGGGGCGGGTGCCAGGGAGCCAGGCAGGGAGACCCCAGAGGGCCGGAAATCTGAAGCCCCAGGCGGGCAGCCCATGGGTTGACTTGTCAGTGATGCTCCCCTGCCCTGCGTCCCCGGCACCTCCACAACCTCCAACTTCAGGCCAGAAAGGTTCTCACATCACCCCTGAGTGGGTGGTTTTGGATCAGACCCCGCCCTGTAAATTGGGGTGACGCTCCTTCAGAGTCTGCCGGAAGAAGGCTGAGAGGGACACAGCCACTGCTGCCACCAGGACAGGGAGTGGGCGGACGAGATGGCTCTCCAACCTCCTGCCAGTGAGAGTCAACCCATCCAGTCAGTCTCTTGGGACACAGAGCAGGTGGCTGGGGGTTTGGGGGTCCACAGAGACTGCCCAGCCTCCCAGGACACAGAGCAGTTGTTGAGGGATCTGGGGGCCCATGGAGACTGCCCAGCCTCCCAAGACCCAGAGCAGGTGGCCGGGGGGTCTGGGGGCCCAGAGGGGTTGGCTGGTCAGCTGGTGCTCAGCCTCCCTCCACCTTCTACTGCAGAGGTGGCCAGTGAGAGCTGCAGTTCCTGGCTCCCTTGCAGCTGCGGCTCTCTCTCCAAGTGGCAGGGAGAAAGCACAGGACCGAAGTCAGAGCACTTGGCCCAGGCCTGGCCTGTACTAAGTGCTCCCTGCTCTAGGCCTGCAGCTGCGCCAGCTTCTCACTCAAAGCCTGGCCACCTCCCCAATGATAGGTCCTGACACCTGTCTGGAACAGCTCCCACCCCGGGGCACCTCTCTCAGCCTGTGCTTCTGCACTTCTGTAGTTTTGCAGACTCCCTTTCATTGGTGCTGAAAAGTGTGTACGACTTGGTGAAGGTCTGTGGCCCCTTGGGCTGTGAGCCCAGCAGGTTGCCCTTGGGCACGGGGTAAATTCTTGGCCCTGGGAGGCACTCCCTCATGCTGGGGGTACGAGTGCCTTCTAGCCCCAGTTCTGGGGGTGACTGAGAAACAGCCCAGTGGTGCCTAGGGACAGCACCCTGGGAGGGGCCCCGCCCTGGGCAGGCTCTACTTAGAGGAGGTGGAAAGGACAAAGGGAGTGGGAGGGCAAAGCTGGCCACTGGGCTGGCCAAGATGGGATCTGCCCATCCGCAGCGCTCAATGGCCCGGGGACCTGTCGGTCTGGCCCTTGGGCAGTGGAGTGACTGCCCTGCCAGCTTCAGCTATATAAAGTTGCCTGAGGTGGCTCCATGCTGCCCACCTATGATCATGAAGGCTGTCCTCCTGGCCCTGCTGGCCGCTGGCCTGGCGCTGCAGCAAGGTGAGGCCCCACCGCCAGCCACAGGGCCAGGGCTGGTGAGCAGGACTGGGGGACACAAAGGAGGGCTGGAGGGAGACCCAGAGAGAAGAGGGAGCCTAGAGAGGCAGATGGGAGGAGAGGAAGAATGGGGAAGGTGAGGAGGGGAGGGAGATCAGGAGGGAGATCAGGAGGAAGAAAGGGGGTAGGAGTGGAGGGAGGGGCCCCGGTCCCAGTCTGTCTACCCTGCATAGCACTTTCAGGGCCCCTAGAACACAGCAACAGCTCCTGCTATGGTTTGTCCCTGTCGCTGTGTCCACCGCCTGGCAGGTTCGGAGGGGCAGGATGGCCTTGTCTCCTTCACTGTGTGGCCCAGGGCCTGGCTCATGGACAGACAGATGGGTGGACAGAGATGCTGACAAACAGACAGGAAGCCTTCAGGTGCAGGCAGGGGACACAGGGCCTCAGCTGAGCAGTGCACCCACGGAGGGGGAGGAGCGGGGTGGGACTCTGCCCTGAGAGGCCCCGAGCCAGGAGGTCGTGGGGTGGGAGGGCAACTGGCAGCCCTGAGCCCCCTCCTCACCCGCGCCCAGGTTCAGCCCTGCAGTGCTACTTCTGTAAGGACAAGGTCAGCAACGCAGGCTGCCAGCGAGTGAAGAACTGCACCAGCGCCCAGACCCAGTGCTACACTGAGCGCATCCGTGAGTGGCCCTGCCCTGCTCTGCACAGTTCCTTAGACCCCCTGCACTGTCTCCATCCATAGGGTCTCAAAGAACCCAGGCTTAATCTCTGCCACTTAACTGGTCATCCTTCTGTCCATCTGTCCACACAGAGGTAGATATATGTGCTCAGCTTTCCATTCACCTATTCGTCCATCCATCCATTACTCATCTATTCACTACCCACCTGTTTATTTCTCAACTCACCCACCTATTCGTCCGTCCATCCATCCATCCGTCCATCCATCCATCCGTCCACCATCCATCCGTCCATCCACCATCCGTCCATCCGTCCATCCATCCATCCACCATCCATCCATCCACCATCCATCCACCATCCATCCATCCATCCATCCACCATCCACCCATCCATCCGTCCATCCATCCACCTGTCCAACCATCCACCCGTCCATCCATCCACCCGTCCATCCATCCACCCGTCCACCATCCACCCGTCCGTCCACCCGTCCGTCCATCATCCATCCATCCATCCATCCATCCATCCATCCATCCATCCATCCATCCATCCATCCATCCATCCATCCATCCATCCATCCATCCACCCACCCACCCACCCACCCATCCATCCATCCATCCATCCATCCATCCATCCATCCATCCATCCATCCATCCATCCACCATCCATCTATCCAACCATCCACCATCCATCCATCCACCATCCATCTATCCATCCACCATCCATCCATCCATCCACCCACCCATCCATCCACCCGTCCATCCATCCACCCGTCCACCATCCACCCGTCCACCATCCGTCCGTCCATCCGTCCACCATCCATCCATCCATCCATCCATCCATCCATCCATCCATCCATCCATCCACCATCCATCCATCCATCCAACCATCCACCATCCATCCATCCACCCATCCACCCACCCACCCACCATCCATCCATCTGCCATCCATCCACCCATCCATCCACCCACCCACCATCCACCCATCTGCCATCCATCCACCCACCCACCATCCATCCACCCACCCATCCATCCATCCATCCACCCATCCACCCATCCACCATCCATCCATCCATCCATCCATCCACCCACCCATCCATCCATCCACCCACCCATCCATCCATCCACCCACCCATCCATGCATCCATCCATCCATCCATCCACCATCCATCTATCCATCCACCCACCCACCCACCCATCCACCATCCATCCACCCACCCATCCATCCACCATCCATCCGTCCGTCCATCCGTCCGTCCATCCATCCATCCACCTACCCACCTATCCACCCCTTACCCATTCCTCCACCCATCCATCCATCCACCCACCCATGCACCCATCCACCCCTCCCCTGCCTCTGCATTCACTCACTCATTAAGCATTTCCTGGTGCCCAGTGGGAGGTCTGGTTCCAACTCTGGCCACTTGGACACGAGTAAGACCAGCCCTGCCCTCACACTTCTCAGAGTCTTGAGGCTGACCCAGGGGGACTCTATGGCAGGAGTTTTAGTCAAGGGGGACAGGAGAGGGGCTGGGCAGCTGGGCATCTGGGATTGGTCCCAGCGCCAGGGTCCCTGTGCTGTGCCAGGTGCTATTGGCCTCCTGACTGTCATCAGCAAGGGCTGTAGCTCACACTGTGTGGAAGACTCGCAGGACTACTTCGTGGGAAAGAAGAATGTCACGTGCTGCTCCACCGACCTGTGCAACACCAGCAGGGCCCACGCCCTGCAGCCGGCCCTGGGTACCGTGGCACTGCTCAGCACACTCGGCGGCCTGCTGTTCTGGGGCCCTGGACAGCTGTAGCTCTGGCTGGGCCTGGCTGCGGTCCACGTCACAGGGCCCCCCGGAGACACCTCATACACAGCCTGCGCTCCTCCCACCCTAGAAAATGTGTCTGGCCATGCACCTCTGGTGCTCCCAACACTCCCATGGCTCCCTCCAGGACTCCAGCCCCAGCCCGAGCTCTTCCTACCCCCTTGCCCCCACCGCCGCCCCTCCCTCAGGGTCTGGGCTGCTACGGTTTCTACTGCCCAGTATTCCAGCCATCCCTTAATCCTCAGCTCAGGCACCTCTTCCTCCAGGAAGCCTTTGGTGCCCATCTCTGTGAGCCTATCAGTTCCCTTGGCTCCCCCGCTTCCAGCATGGGGCAGCCTAAAGGACCCAGCCCAGGCTGGGATGGAATGAACTGAATAGAATTAGGGCAGGGAGGCTGCAAGGAGATGAGGCCTGGGGGGACAGGCCAGCCTCCCCATTTCCCAGGGGGTCCATTGGGCAGCAGCCCCAGCACACAGCAGGCCCTTAATAAATGCCCATGGCTGTGGGTGCAGAGAGCCTCTGTCCTGTGCACTGCCGGGTCAGGGTCTGGGTCCGGCCCTGGTTGGAGTCTAGTCAAGGTCAGGGCCAGGGTCGGGGTCCTGCTTGGCCCGCTGTGCCTGGTCCACGCTGAGCCCCCATCTGTGGTTTCGGCTCTGTTCCTGCCTTTGTGGGGTGGGCAGGACTGGCCTGGAAGGCAGAGGGCGCATCTCCCGGGAACCCAGCATTTGCCGTGCCCTCAAGCACGCTGCCAAGCCTCTCTGCGCCTTACACGTCACCTGTGACCCCTCTGGGGCTGCCATGAGGACTGACCTGAGGATTTACAGGAAGGAGAAGGTTCCAGGAAGGGGTGAGGGGTTGCTGCTACCACCTGAGGCCTCCCTCAGGGTCCAAGCCCTGTCCCTCTCCCCTTGACCTACTCTGTCCTGCCGCATTCACTCAGTGACTGTTATCTAGCCCCTGCCGTTGTCCACTCTCAGACACAGCGGGCACCTGGGCCTGGCTGGGTTCTTCCTGGCCCCTCTGGCCCCCTTCCCAGGGGTGGAGCTTACAGCATGGTTGAGTCAGATGAACAGGACAAATACCTAAACACATGGCATGCTAGTGACGAGGGCTCGGAAAATAATACAGCAAGGAGCCCCTCTGCTTTATAAAAATTTGTATTTTGTTGTTTTAAGATTTCCAGTTTCACAGTACACAGTAAAAGAGTCAAATGCTACAAGATGCTGCCCTGGGACTGGTTGGCCATCCCCACCTGCCCAGGCCCTGGCCCCTCTCTGGTGCACCCCATTACTCCTTTTTGGGGCTTCCTCCGTGGTCATTCTGTGCCACGACAACACCCCGTGTACATGGAGTCCTGGGGGATGGACCCTCACCCCTCAGGGCACAGGGGAGGGCAGCCTGTGACCTGGGTGTGCTCCAAGGGAATGGCTGCCTGGGTGGTGTTCGGGGGGTCACAGTGCCACTTTCAGAGATGCAGGGGAGGAACAGAGTTGCCCAGCCACGTGGTGAGTGCTGGCTGAGCCAGGACCATGTGTGGAACTGGAGCCCTGTAGTGGGAGGTGAGTCTCAGAAAGGCTCCAGGGCCCCAGCCAGCCCCACTTCCGGCCCGATACCCCAGGTAGGCTCCCTCCTCTTGAACACTGGGCAGTGCAGAGTAGTGGAGGTCAGGAGGACAGGGTTTCCCATGCCAAGCCTCATTGACCCGAAGGGTGGCTGTACCCCTGCACCCCCCTGCCTTCCAGCCCGGCCTCTCCCCGCCTGCCCTGCTGAGGTCCAGGCACGTTCAGCACACACACCTCAGGTGGCCCCGTTCAGGGTCCAGGGACCGCCTTTATTTCCTGGGAAGGCATGCAGACCTGGGGCCCCCAGGTAGAACTTGGGGCAGCTGGTGATTCTGGCTGCACCCTGCTTCCTCCTGAGCCATCCTGACCCTGGGCACAGGAGGCTGGTACCCTGCCCTGCCTCATTCAAGACACAAATATTTATCGAGCCCCTGACCTATTCCAGGCGCTTGGGACTCAGCGGTCGTCCAGGTCTGGCTGGGTTGTCCCCAGACCCTCCTGGCCCCCTCCACAGGTACACAGCTACAGCGCAGTGGAGTCAGGTGAACAGGACAGACACACACAGCATATAAGCCACAAAAACAAGAAGAGAAAACAAAGCAAGGGGGTACGATCGAAACCACAGCGGCACAGAAAAGCGTGGCCAGGGGCCTGAGACCCAAGGGGCCAGGGGATGTTGTCATGAAGTCAGCCACTCCACAGAGCAGGACTAGAGCCCACACGTCACCATGGGGGCCACACTGTGGTGGAGGGGTCCTCGTCCCTGGGGCTGAGGCTCAGAGAGCTGGGCAATGTGCCCTAGCCTGCAGGGTCCCTGACGGAGCTCATGGAGAGGGGAGCTGGCTGGGCTCTGTGCTGGGTGACCTCAACGCCGGGCCCCTCTGACCTCCTCGAGCCACCCCAGTGATGACAGAGGCTCCATGCTGAGGACAGAGAGCAGCCTGCTCAGAACCCCCTCACCCCACAACAGAGCAACAGGCTCTGAAGGGCAGGAGCCAGCCCCAGCCACACACTCGTGGGGGGCATCTTGTCGGGGCCAGGCAGTGAGGCCACCCACATAAGTAGCCCTATGGGGGCTCTGTGGTTGAGAGGCACCCCCACTTGCCGACTGGGGTGGGATCTGGACTTGAACCTACACTCCCTCCCTCTCTCCCCACAGGGTCTCATCTGGAAACCACAGAAGAGCTGGGGTGGGGTGGGTCTGCTCCCAGAGGGCAGCAATGAGGACAGCCGGGAACAGGGCCATGGGGGTGCAGAGAGGTTCCCAGCAAAGGAGATGGGGTCAGAGGTCAGACCCTCTGGCTGCTGAGAGGGTCCAGTGCGGGGGAAAGGGAGAGGGGAGGTCTGGGAAGAGGGGTCTGAACACTTCTCTGCCTCCTGAGATCCATCTCTGTCCACTAGCTCCTCCCCCCCCATGCTGATCTCTACCCCTCCCACGCCCCATCTCTCCCTTCCCAGATCCCCTAGGTGGAGTGCACGCCAGGTGCCTCCCTCTGCCTCCTCCTCAGCCAAACCGTAGCGGACCAAGTTGGAGCCAGCAAGTGCCAACCAGACAAGACGGAGTTCTGGATCTAGGGTGGGGTGGTCCGGGGAGACAGCCCCAAAGAGCCCCTGTCACGTGCACGGAGCCCCTCCCGCCTGCGCAGCAGCTGCCACCCTGCGCCACCGTATGCACAGGAACCGAGGGACCCCAGGAGTCCCCAAAGCCCCTCCACCCTGCGAAGTTTCGCGGGCTCAGGCACGACAAGCCCAGGCCGAGAGAGGCTGCGGACAACTTCCAGCCAACTGCTGTGACCACCCCAGGATACCCACGTTCGTTGGGACCCATGCAACCGAACGGAGGGGCTGGGAAGGTGGGAATTCCTATGGTGCCCTGTCCTGCTGGCCCTGGGGACACGGGGTCTTGGAGGCACAGCAGACCTCGACCTCCGGGCCTCAGCGGGAGACAGCCACTCCCTGCTTATCTACTCACATCAGGGTAAAACCGTGGCTGAGACCAGTGCTCAGGAGAGGTTCCCCTTGAGGGGAGGACCCTGGGGTGTAGCTCGGCCTGGGGTCAGGAAGGGGAAGATGGGAGAGAAGGGTCCCCTGGCAGGGGGAAAGCATGTGAGCCTGAGTGTGTGCCTGCACGTGTGGAAGGGCTGGAGGGCACAGGTTCAGAAAGAGGCCGCTGCACAGGAGGCTGGGCTGAGGTCTTGGAAGCTACAGGCTGGCTTCTCATTCGCCAGCCTTCACTGGCACCTCCAGGGGTAGGCCCCGGCCTTGGGCCCCTCCCCTGGGGAGGGGATGGGGCATGGTGGGCAAGGTTAGTGACCAGGAGACTGCCTTCTCTGCATAGTGGCCGCAGTGGGGCTTGAGGGACATGACCTCAGCCAGCGTCTCCATCCTGAGGGCTGCTTGACCCTAGACAGATGGCTCTGAGGCTGGGCTGAGCCACGGTGAGAGGGGATTTGACTGGCATAAGCGGAACTGACTCAGGAAGGCCCTTCTTACCATCAGGACTTTCAGGGCAGCTGAAGCTGTCCTAAGAGGGAATGAGCTCCCTGTCCCCAGGAGTATGCAAGCTGATCCAGGGACCCAGGAGCACCCATACCCCACTCTGCCAAGGCTGCTGGCCCCAGAAGCCAAGGTGGGCCAAGGCCTCCTCCGTCCAGGGAGCTCCTCCTTTGAGAAGGCCAGTGAGAACCCTGGAGCTCTAGCCCAGGCCCAGTGTGGACTGGGCTGGGGAGGCCTAGCTGCTGCCGGATGCTAAGAGCCCTCCAGGACGCCTTCTCTGAGCGTCCCTGACCCTGCAGCATATCCCTCGGGCCACCTACCCTTCCCAGCCAAGCAGCAAAGAGGAACAAGACACCGGAGCACGTGCGACGTCCCACCGGGCCGGCTCCCAAGTGGCTTATGGTGACACACATTTAACGCCACTGCTGAGTCATTAGCGTCTGCCCGACTCTGCCCTTCCCCTGCCCTGGAAGTTATTTGCTCCCTCTCCCCCACCCCCGCTTCGAAAGCGGCTGGCGGGGCGGTGCTTGAGGACGGGGGTTAGCGGGATCCCTCGGGGACAGGGGTGCGTGTGAAGGATGACCAAAAAAGTGTACGGGGCCAGCTTGTGGTTGCGCCCCGAGCTGGCCGCGTGCGCACTGGGGCCCTCGCCCTACGGCGGTGGGGAGCCCTGGAGTTCTGGTGCAGAGTAGGGTCGGTTTCCATAGAGACCGCCAGACGCGCTTCTGGGGACCGTGCTGTTCCCATTTCTCTTGCAGAGTCCCGCAACCTGGGCCAGGAGAGCGCTGTGGCCTCTGCCCCAGTTCAGACCAGGGGCCACACCTGGGGGCGGACCCGACTCTTGCAGGGCGGGGGAGCCAGCCACCAGCCCCCAGGCACCAGCCAGGCCCCGCGGAGGGCGGTGCTCAGCCAGCCTCTGCAGCGCCGGGCGCGGCCGCCAGATGCCGCTGTGGCACTCGGCCGGCCCCAGAGGCCCCGCCCCGGGGAGGTGCGGGCGGCGCAGGCCGGAGGGGCTGGGAGAGACGGACCGGACCACTGCGTGCGGGGGGGGCCCGGCGGCGCCGGCGGCCTGCGGTCCCTGCGGCGGCCCGCGGCGCATCTCCCCCTCGGCCGGCTCGGAGGTGGTGCGGCCCGCCGGCCCTCGCCGGGTCCGGCCGGGAAGCCGGGTCCGCGCGGGGCGGCGTCTCAGTGGCCCGCGCCCGCCGCCGCCGCGATGCTGTGGCTCCTGGTGGCGCCGCTGGCCCTGGCGCTCGCCTACTTCGCGCTGCTGGACGGCTGGTACCCGGTGCGCCTGACGTGGGCCTTGCTGCGCGCGCGCCTGCTGCAGCCGCCTGTCCGCGACCTGCTGGCCGAGCAGCGCTTTGCCGGCCGCGTGCTGCCCTCCGACCTGGACCTGCTGCTGCACATGAACAATGCGCGGTACCTGCGCGAGGCCGACATGGCGCGCAGCGCGCACCTGGCCCGCTGCGGCGTGCTGGGGGCGCTGCGCGCGCTCGGGGCGCGCACCGTGCTGGCTGCCTCGTGCGCGCGCTACCGCCGCTCGCTGCGCCTGCTCGAGCCCTTCGAGGTGCGCACCCGCCTGCTGGCCTGGGACGACAGCGCCTTCTTCCTGGAGGCTCGCTTCGTCAGCCTGCGCGACGGCTTCATGTGCGCGCTGCTGCGCTTCCGCCAGCACATGCTGGGCACCTCACCTGAGCGCGTCGTGCAGCACTTGTGCAAGCGCAGGGTGAGCCACCCCGGCCCGGTGCACGACCCCCGCCCCCCGGAAGGGCCCATCCCGCCTGACAGTGCCCCGACCTTGCTTCCGGACCCAGGGCCTCCAGGCAGGGGCTTCCTCTTTGCCTTTACCCATGCTGGTTCTTTCTGTTCCCCAGCCCGCTCTTCATGGTCTGCCCCAGCAGCCTCTCCTCCTGCCATTTTTTAGCCTGGCCCCTCACATCTCTCCTTGCCGCTCCCTGTTGCCCGCTCCCTAAATCGAAAAGCGGGGCCCAGGCCTCTCCCTGGAGTGCAGGGATTGGTGCTGCTATGTGCTGGAGCGCTGTCACCCTCTCTGGCCTTTGCTCCTGAACATTGGACTGGGGAGATGGGGCGGGGGGGCGGTGTCGCAGGGAAAGGAGGTTTGCATTCTCAAGGACTTGAGACCCATTTCATCTGGCTCAGAGCCAGGGCTTTCATTCCCATCACCTGAGGGTTGAGGCCGGGAGGCTGCCAGTCTTTCTGCCTTTCTCCATTGGAGAGGCAAGTGCTTGCCTGGGGCTCACAGCCCTCCCCAGGGCCTGCTCCTCCCAGCACAGCAGGGCTGGCTCCTGAGGCATGGCAACCGGGCCTTGGAGAGGCCAGGGCGCCAAGGCGATGGTTACCAGCGCAGGCTCCTGAGAAGTCGCTGGAGCCCTCATGCTGGCCTCCAGGTGCACCCGACCCCTGGGGTGCCAACAGCCAGGGCACTGCCCTGTCTGGCCTGGACAGGGCCTCGTTAGCAGAGGGTGTTAAAGCCTCACCTTGGTGTCGAGGAGCCAGCCTTCCCCCCATTTCAGAGGGTAGGACCTGCCCCATGCTGCACAGCAGGTCGCAGGCACAGCTCCGGGTTTTCTGTGCCTGTTGACTCTGGGACCCCCTGAAAGGCCTTGGGGCAGATGCTGGGCTGTATGGCTCACCTCATGTGGAAGGGGCACGGGGAGGAGCCACCAACTCTGGACAGTTGGGACTTGAGGGTGGAGGAGGGGGATCCAGAGCAGCTTTTCTGTGAGGGTGGCATAGGGTGGTCAGGCCTAGGCTGGCTGGTGGGGTCTGTGCTCGAGGGGAGGGGGAGGACAGGTGTCGATGGGTGGAACTTGCACACCTTGATGGCACCTGGGTGGGAGAGCCAGATGGTGGCCAGGGACTGCCCTGTACTGGGGAGGGTCTCAAGCAGGATCCAACAGAGAGGGCCACAGCTTTGGTGGCTGCCGGCCCTGCCCTCAGCCTCCCTGATGCCTGGGGTGGGTGAGCGGGCATCTGCCTGGCCTCTTCCTTCCCTTTCTCCCTTGGCCCCGCCTGGAGTCCCGCCTGTTACCAGTCACAAGATGGGGCTGAGTCTCCGGGGAGGAGGGCGGGAGTGAGGTGATCAAGCCCAGAGCTAACCAGGAGATCGAGTCCAGCTTCTTTTGCTGCACACGTGGGGTGTGCTCCGAGGTCTCACAGTTGGCCACTCTCTAGTGCTGTCCTGCCCCCAGGCCCTAGTCCCAGGCTTCCCCAGTTCCTTTGGGTCTCCTTTTGTCCCCTCTTCACCCTTCTCCCTTCAGTAAGTGCCATATCCCTGGGTTCTCAGGACTCAGGGCTCAGGCTGACTCCTGGGGGAGGCAGAGGCCTCCAGGGAGGAAGTGCCAGGGCAAGGGCGGGGAGCGGGGACCCTGGAAGGGGCTGCATCAGGGAGAACAAGTTCTGATGGGAGGAAGACCCGGGGTTGTGCAGGGACCCCTCCTGGTCCCCACAGCCGTGGGCGATCCCAGGAGCCTCATCCTCCCGACAGGTGGAGTCCCCGGAGCTGCCGTTAGACCTTCAGCACTGGATCGCCTACAATGAGGCCAGCAGCCAGCTGCTCCGTGCCGAGAGTGGGCTAAGCAGCGCTGCCAAGGACCAGTGACCGCTGCCTCCACGCCTGACTGCTCAGCCCAGCCTGGGTCCTGTGCCTGTGTGCCCCTGGGTTTTCAACACCCCTCTGTGCCCGGCCCCACACCAGGCATGGGTGGGGATTGCTTGCACACCCAGACTGCTCAGCCCGGGGGGAGAGGAAAGGCAAAGCAGGAGGCCTAGAGCCCCTGGTGAGGGCCAGCAAGGCCCGGTGGGGCTAGGGCAGGTGGATGGAAGGGGACACGGAGGGGGGACTGGCCAGCACCCTCAGGGTGGATGCCTCCCCCAGTACTGGCTTCTCTGCTCCAGGCCCATTCACAAGAGGACAGGGTGGGCAGCCGGGTTGAGTGGCCGGAAGGGGTGCTGGGGACACTAGCAGGCCACCTGGGGACTGCACTCCTGCAGAGGTGGCTGAGGAGCCCTGTCCAAGCCCCTGGACCCTGCCCCATCACTGTGCTGCAGGACCCTGTGCTGTGCCCTTGTGCCCTGCCCTCCTGGGACCAGCAGCCCATCTGCCATTTCTCCGCCCCTGCCCAGCACCCTGCCCTGTTGTCCACTGCTCCCTGCTCCGAGGGGCTGTCCCCCTGGGCTGGCCAGGCTTAGGACAAGGTCTTCTGGGCCCCTCTGCCTTGTCCCCGTGCCCTGTCCTGGCAGCTGCTCTCAGCTGCCCATGGTGATGCCAGGCTTCAGGGCCACCTGCTCCCAGCTGACCCCTCACTGACAGTCGCGGAATGAAGGCTGGAGAGAATAAGCCCAGGGGTTGAGGGCAGAGCAGGGCAGGTCCCCAGCCCAGGGTGCTGCCTGATGCCCTCAGCTCCTGGGAAAGGGGTACTGAGGTCACTGAGGTTGGGGGGCCCTGGAGGTGGGGTCACTGCATGCCTGTGTTTGTGTGGCTGCTCAGGGCCATGTGTTCACCTGCCCTTGCCCCTACTCCTGCCCTGCCAGCCTCCAGGCAGGCCAGAGCCTCTGGGCTCCCAGTGCTGTCTCCCTGCACCCCCTCTGGGTCCACAAAGCTGGTCCGAGCCAGAGCTGCGCTGCTGCCTGCGCCTGCTCCCGAGCTGTTGTGATTGCCTTACACCTGCCACAGAAAAGCTGCAATCTTTGTTTATTTAAAAAAAGTGCAAAATTAAAAGTTTTTAAACGTGATCCTGCTGGGGCAGGGGCTGCATCACGGGTGTGTTTTCTGGCATGGGGGCCAGGCTGGCAGGGCAGGGGATGAGGCCAGAGGTGATGCCCAAAGCCACTGGGCTGGCCCCAGACCCAGGCCCCCTCTTCCCCAAGTTCTTGAGCCTTGCACTCTCCCCAGGGACACCCTCCCAGGCTTCCGGCTCTGCTCTTCGGGGCTTGGAGCCTCAGTGCCAGACTGGTCGGGTCTGGTCGGACTAGCTCTGATCCCTGGGCCAGCTGCTGTTGGGAAGTTAAAGGTCAATGACCACTCGGCCCCACAGTGGGTGGGCTCAGGATCTCCTTCCTGAACTGCCCAAGGGGCATCCCCAGTGGGGAGGCAGTGCAGGCCAGACTCAGGCAGACCCCCCATGGGGTCCCAGTCCTGGGGAGGGCCAGGGGTGGAGAAGAGGGTCCTAGAGACAGATCTGCAGGCAAGGCCAGAATCCTGGAGGATGCCTGGGTGAAAGGGGCCACCCGAGGTGGGGAACCCCAAGAGGCCTGTTTTGGGGAAGCAAGGGTGTGGGGAGGTCTGCCTGGGGAGGAGAGCATTGCAACCTGGTGGTGCCAGGCCTGCAGGTGGGCACCTGAAGCTGCCTGATGTCCCTCAGCCACAAGGGGGTAGAGCAGCTGCCCCAATGGAGGGCCTCCCAGCCTCTGCCGCCAATGGCCGCTGGCTGCGCCACATCCCCCCAGGGCCCAGGGATGTAGGTCTCCTCTCGCTGAGTGCGGTTCCATGCGCCCTCGCACCCCACCTGGCGTCCAGCCCTAGACCTCCTTGGAGCCTGTGGACGGTCGTCCACCTCATGGGTGGGGAAACTGAGGTGTGAGCAGGGAATGCCCGACCTGGGTCTTGGGGTGTCCCAGGCCAAGATGCTGGTCCCCATGGGGCCCTCGGTTGGGGAGGCCTCTGCTCTCCAGGTGCAAGGAGGGGTGGTCCTTCTTTGACCCCTCCCTGCCGACTTAAAGTAATACTTGCTCATTTGCCAGCCAGGCAGCCCTGGGGAGGGACGAGTTGGACAGCAATTCACGGTCTCCCTCTTCGTTTTTGACCTTCCCATGTCCCCACCTGTGACCTCTCTTAGTTCAACCGGGGCAGCGTGCGTTTCCAACGCCGGTCAGCTCCCAGCGGGCTCCCAGCCTCCCTGCTGCCTCCGCGGGACGGCCGGCAGGGCTCAGAGCTCAGAGCGGAGGTTTCGGCAGGGAGGGGGCCCTGGCGGCCCTGCTCTCCCGGCGGAGGCTCGGGAGTCCTTGCAGCGCGGGACGCCCTCTCCTGGCCACGTGATGCAGTGCAGGTGGGGAGCCCTGCAGGTATTCCCCCCGCCTCCCACCACATCTGCACCTCGGAAGAGCCTGGGGTCTTCATCTGTGCGAAGCTGAGGGCCGTCACCGGGGCGGGCGAGGCCCGGGGCCCAGCTCAGTGGTGGCTCCAAGGAGGGAGCCGTAGGCACGCGTCAAGAGGCCAGGTGGGGTGCTCCCGTAGGCTCTGCCAGCAGTCCTGGCTGAGGGCCGCTCCCAGGACATTTTTTCATTCCCTGGCGTTTCTAGGAAAGCCTTTGGGTAGGGGGGGGAGGGGCGAAGGTGGGGACCCTGGTCTCTGCACGCTTCACAGAGAGGGATGAGCCCTCAGGGCAGGGTTCTGAGGGGCTGGTCACTCCCCCATGCCTCTTGGGCCCCTGCTTGCTTCTTCCCGCACCCACCCAGCACCTTCAGGGGCCAGCGGGAACCAGGGCTTTAGAACCCAAGACCTCACTGGCCAGAACCCAGAAAGTGCTCCGCGCCTGGGGAGTTCCCACCAGTGCCCTGGGGCTGCTTGGCTTCTGCCTTCCCTTTATGTGCTGATGTGGGGGAGGGGGCAATGAGGATGAAGCAGGAGCCTGAAGGCCAGCTCTCCTGGATCCTAAGGGCTCTGGATGCCTGGGGAGGGGAGTTCAGCAGGTGGCTCAGGCAGACAGAGCCAACCCCAGGGGCTGAGGCTCCTGCAGGCCCAGCCTTCCCTGAGCTGGCACTGGCCTGGGTGTCCCGTGGGCACGAGTTCGTCTAGTCCCAGCTGTCTTAAGGGGCGAGGACTGGGCATGGACGTGCATGGATGCCCACAGATGCACACCCGTCACAAACACCTGAGAAGCCTAGGGTGAGACAGAGCCAAACACGCCCACCCTTGAAGGAGGCTGGATTCGCTCTGAGCTTCCTTCCCAGCCAGGGTGGGTGGGGTGACACCTCCAGGGTTTGAGGGAAGACTGAGGGGCAGATTTTCCCTGAGCTAAGAAATGGGGCCTGGTTTGAAACGCTGGGGGGCTGGTTTGCTGGAGGGATAACCCAGGGTACACTTCTCCCCCAAGCCTGTCTCTGCATCTGTGGAATGGTCCCAAGAGGCCGAGGTGGCAGGGAGGGTCGAGTAGACAGTCCAGCTGTTCTGAAGGCACTCGGGAAGGAAAGGGCGGTCCCCACCCTTGCCTCTTTATTGTCTAGAAGTTTGGGGTACGCAGGGCAGAGTGCCCCATCTCGCCTCCCGTCCCATGTGTGACTAGAGGCCCCGTCAGGAAGGAGGTGCCCAAGAAGCTCGGCCCCCAGCGTGGCCGGGGTGCCGGGCCTGGTCTACCCAAGAAGCTCGGCCCCCAGCGTGGCCGGGGTGCCGGGCCTGGTCTACCCTTCGACATTGCAGAGGTTGTGGAAGCAGCAGTAGATGGGGTGGAGGGCTCCGAAGCTGTCGGGGTCGGTGGCCACACAGGAGGTGGAGCAGGAGCGGGTTACCACGGGGCTCCCATTGAAGGGGTATTCTGCAGAGGGCAGCCACGTCAGAGCCCCCGCCCAGTGCTGCCACCACCCCGCCCCACTCTTCCCACGCCCTTAACCTTGCAGCTCCCACCCCCATTGGCCCTGCCTACCCCAGCCCTAAGGGCCCAATGTGGGAAGTCACCCTGCCCCGACTCCCCATCCCCTGACTGAAGTATTTACTGACGATGGCACCGGGCCGGCTGTATTGAGCATCAGTGCAGTCTGAGAAGGGAGCCCCAAAGGCTGAGGCAGAGGTGGGGGTGGGGCCCCAACGGGGCCCTGCTCCTCTGTACCTGCCCTGCCCCCAGCACCTGGCACCCCAAGACAAAGTCCTTGAGGGGCTGCCCCTCCCTAGCTGCCTCTCCTGCTCCCCCACCTCCCAGGGCCGGTGCTGTCCTGAGAGGGGCTTGGATTGGGCTGTAGAGGTGGAGTCTCCAGCCCATGGAGGGAGAGGGAGACGTTTGGGGGCAACTCTGCCCCTGCTGGGGGCCCGGTCTCACCCGACTCCACAGTCACCACAGTGGTCATGCAAGCTGTCGCGTCCGGCTTGCAGTAAGTCACGTTCTTGCACAAGGCACTAACCGTGGGATTCTGACAGGTGTAGCACTTGAAGGCGGCACCTGGGAGAGGGGTGGGGGCAGGGCCTCAGCACCTGGCCACCGGAGCCAGGAGGAGGAGCTCCAGGAGAGGCCGTGGCGGGGGCGGGGGGTGGGAGGTGGGGGTCCAGCTTCTGGGCCTGGCCCCACATTGTCTCCCCAGTGTCTTCTCTTGTGGACCCCTGCCTGCCTAGGCAGGTGGAGCCTCCCCAGCTGAGATCCTTCCTGCTGGCTGTTTGACTGCCAGACTTTCGCACCCTATCACTCTAAGAAGCCTTGGTTTCTTTCCTGGAGAAGGGGGCCATGACCCCTGACTTGGGGAGAAGCTGTCATTTAGGATGAGGGGGAGGATCCCAGTGGGGGTGAACGAAGCCTTCAGCCACGAAGGCCCCCCCCCCTCCACAGCCTCACCCTGCTGAGGAGGTGGGAAACAGGCCTGGGGGGCAGCATGAGCTGGCCCCCACCCCACTTACCACGACCCACGCTCCAGGCTGCCAGGAGCAGCAGGGACAGTGTGGCCCAGCTCGAGGCCATCCTTGGAGTTGAGGAGTTGAGGAGCCGGGAGACACTGGTCTCCAAGGATTTATACCCAGGCCCTCAGGCACCCACTTCCGGGTGGCGGCAGAAACCGGCTGTCCCAGTCAGGAAGGTGGCAGCTGGCAGAGGGTGGGCGGGCGGCTGGGGAATCCATTACCCTTCACCAGCCCTCAGGGGTGGGCCCTCCCTGGCAGCAGTGGATTACCACAGACCTGCCCTCTGCTTGCACTCCCCAGTGCCTGGGTTGGGGGTAGGTGCGGGAACAGCTCTGACTGAGAAAGCCCTTCTTTCCATAGAGCTCAGACCCACCCTTGGCATTTGATGGACCTCCTCTTCAGTCCTGGCTCTGCCCTTGGGGGTCACACAGGCCATGGTGGCCCCAGTCTTGAGGACCCGGGAATGCAGGTCCAGGGTGGCCCTGGGCCCTCTTGACTGGAGCCCCCAAGTGCCCACCTTGCACATAGCCATGCCAGGCAGTGCTAAGCGTGCTTCGTGCCCCCTACCTCCACGGCTGGGTCTGGCTGATCTCAATCTCACCCAGAGCCAAGGCCAGTTTCCTCCACCCCCAGACTCCCTCTCCTGGCATAAGTATCCACCAAAGCAGAGGCCCAGATGTAGGGGTTAGGTCAGGTGCCTGGTGAAGGTGAGTAGTGTCAGGTGGGGTGGTATGGCCCAGCCAGGCCCCCTCTTGGACTAAAGGGCTTGGGGTTCTGGAGTGGCCCCCTCGTCACTGCCAGCCCCCTCCCACCTACTGGCCTTCAGACCAAGCCTGAATCGGCCCTGCCTGCCCTCTGGCCTCATGGCCTAACACTCTCCTGACCTTCCTGTCTATTCGCCTCCCACCAGGCCTGGTCTCCTATCCTACACCTCCAATCTTCCCCATCCTATAGAGCCTAGTCCAGGTGCCTCCTCCACAGAGTCCTGGGTATCCCAGCCTCTCTGGTTTCTCTCTCCCCTGAGGTCTTCATGGGTGGGTGTGTGGAGGAATAGGTGGAGGAAGGATTGGATATATGGGTGACTGGGTAAATGGATGGATGAAAAGACAGGTGGATGGATGGACAGATGGATGGATAGATGGATAGATGAATAGACAGATGAGTGAGTGGATGGATGGATGGATGTTTGAGAGAATGGATGGGTGGAGTGAAATGAATAGATGGGAGAATGCTTGGGTAGATGAGTGGGTGGAGAGGTGGGGGTAGACAGGTTGATGGATGGATGGATGAGTGGGTGAGTGGGTAGGGGGTGGGTGGAAGGGGGTGAGTATATAGAAGGCTGGGTGTGTGACTGTGTGAAGGGTTTGTGGTGTGGGGGTGAGCCCTGCTGAGAGGTAGGAGAGTCTGATCATGAGGGGATGGGATGCTGAAAAGAGCTCTGGACTAGGACCAGTAGGCCTGGGTTTTGGTCTTGGCTTTGTGGCTGTCTTCGTGTTGGCCCTGGGGTGACCCCTTTGTCCCTCCAGACTTCAGCTTCCTGTGTGTAGGATGGGCACAGGGACCCTGCCTTGCCCTTCTCCAGCGTGGTTGTGAGGGTGGAAGTGAACTGGCCTTGTGAGTTGAGGCAAGTTGCAGGGGCTTCTGGTGGTTGGGAGGAAGCACCAGGAGGGCATAGCGTGTGAACAGAGAGACCGCAGTCGTGAGAAATCAAACAAATCAAACCATCAGTGGCACATGGGAGAAGCAGGGCGGGCCGGCCCAGGGCTCAGTCCCTGTACCACCCAGGATGTTGCCAGAGCAGCTGGGAAGGTGTGGTTCTGGAGCCTGACTTCCGGAGCCCAGTCCCGGCTCTGCTGCTTCCTGTGAGACTGAGACCAGGACGAGCCACTCTGTAAATGGGGCACAGGAGCACCACCCTCGAGGGCTGTGGAGACAAGCCAGGGGGGCCCGGGCCTTGTCTGGCAGTGAGTGCTCCACAAGGGTGGTCCCCACTGGCCAGGGCTCCATCTGGACACAGTAGGGCAGACAGTGGAGCCCAGGCTGTGGGTGTGGCAGATGCCAGCAAATAGGTCCTGCCCATGCTGAGGGCAGGGAGACGCTGGCATCTGGAGAGATGGTTGAGGCTGCCTGGAGGAAAGGAGGGCCTCAGAAGGGGGCCAGCAGGCAGCTGCTCTCTACGGGATGGGTGGATGATAGATAGATGGGTGAATGTGAATGGATGAATGGATGGGTGGGTGGATGGATGGATGGATGGATGGATGGATGGATGGATGGATGGATGGATGGATGGATGGATGGATGGATGGATGGATGGATGGATGGATGGATGGGTGGGTGGGTGGGTGGGTGGGTGGGTGGATGGATGGATGGATGGATGGATGGATGGATGGATGGATGGATGGATGGATGGATGGATGGATGGATGGATGAGTGAATAGATGAGTGGATGGATAGATGGATGATAGATGCGTAGGTGGATGGATGAGTAGATGAGTGGATGGATGGGTGGGTAGATAGGTACATGGATGGATGGATGGTGGATGATGGGTAGATGGATGAGTAGGTAGGTGACAGATGGGTAGGTTCATGGATGGATGGATGATAGAAGGGTAGTTGGATGAGTAGGTGGGTGGACAGATGATAGGTTCATGGATGGACGGATGATAGAAGGGTAGATGGATGGAGGAGCCTCCCTGGGAAAAGCAGCCCCGCACCAGAGTCAGACATGACAGGACAGGATTTATGCCAAACTTAAGTGATGGCCCACCTCCCTCCTCTTTGTGAACCTACGCCCTCCCCGCTGGCCCTGGGTGTGGAACCGGGAGACCAGGTTTGGGCCCAGTCAAGAACAGCATGTGGCCCTGGGGTGGCAGCTTGCTTCCCTGAGCCTGGTGTCTCCATCTGCAGAGGCCCCATGGCACCACAGCCTTGGGGAAGGCCATCATATAGACCCAGGCAAGCCCTAATCCACTTGCAGCTCCTATGAAGCTGTGGGCAAGTCACTTTACCTTTGTGAGCCTCCGTCTCCTAACGTGTAAATTGGGGATGAGAGTCGTTCCCAGTCCTCAGAGGTACTTCACAGTTGAACGAAGGCACATGAGTGAAAAGTGGCAGGGCTATGCAAGTAGGCAGAGGCTCCCGTGGGCATTATCAAATCCTCCCTTCCCCCAGCCCTCCAGGCCTGCCTGCCTCAACCAGGAGGGGATAGAAACTTCCAGGGCCTTTCTCCAGGCCTGGCTAGGCTGCTTGGCACGGCTCTCACCCTTTACCTGAGATGGAACGACAGCTTCTGTCTGCATCCACCCCACTCAGCTTGCCAACCTCCAGTTCACGCCAAATTCCAGCCTCCTACCAGGTCTGCCACATCTCCATTCCTGGGGCCTGGCACCAACTTCCCCTCCTCCTTGATCCACCTCCACCTTGCCCTTGTTATTTTATGCTTGCCCTGCCTGACCTGTTGGACCACTAGACCATCCAGTCCTCCAGGGGAGGAACAGCCTGGCCATATTGACTGTCAAACAGTGTTTGCTGAACCACAGAGTGATGGACAATAGGTGGGCGGGTGGATGGATGATAGATGGGTGAGTGGGGAATGGATGGATGAATGGGGAGGGTGGACAGATGGGTGAATATGTGAGTGGGTGGAGGGATGGAAGGATGGATGGGTGGGTGGATGGATGAGTGGATGGATAGGTGGGTAGGTGAACACATGATTGGATGGGTAGACAGATGATAGATGGGTGGGTGGATGGATGGATAGTTGAAGTTAGGGGGTTGATGCAATTGTTTCTCATAAGGAAACTCGGGATGATGAGTGTTGTCTAGGGCCCAGCCTAGACACACCCAGGTTGACCTCTCCCCAGGTCAGGAACGCCTTCTATAGCCTTCCCGACAGAGCTCAGTCAGCACAAATGTGGACTCCTTTAGGGATGGGGAGATTTTAGGGCAGCCCTACCCTTCTGGGACAGATCTGTCTGAGGCTTTTCTGGGAGCTCAGATTCACTCCCTCACCTCCCTGCCATGGGCTGCAGTCCTGGCCCTGCCTCCTGGCTGCAGAACCGGCCATACCTCATAGGTGAGCCTCCAAAAGCCAAACAGTTTGCTCCAGGACTTGATGACCTTTGTTTTGGGGGCTGGAGGCTTTTCTCCATGCTGACTGGACAGTGGACTAGGGTGGAGAGAGGGGAGATGGCTGTCATAGCCCCTTAGGGAGACAGGATAGTGGCTTGGACAAGACAAGGAGAGATGGTGAGTGGTTAAAAAAAAAAGCGTCAGGGTCTGTTTCAGAGTGGCAGGGTTTGGGAGGGGACATCCTTAGCAGATGCCCGGGGGATTTGTGCTGCTGAGATGTGGGCAGAAGCAGGAGGGAGTGGATAAGATTCAGATTTTATCATCATCATCTTCACGACAATCACTGCCCTTCCCCGACCTTCCGACCCCTGCCCTCACCTCCTAAAGCTGCTCCCCAGACCACTCCCCACTTCCCAGCACCTCTGCCCATCCAGGGCTGGGTTCTCAGTCACTGGTATCAGCACTATGGGTGAGTGCATTTCAATCCCAAAGTCTGTCAGTGTGGGAGGAAAGTCAGACTGAGGCAGGTCAGTGCCAGCTTCTGGACACCCTGACTGAGGCCAGGCTTGACCTGCAGCCCCAGGGCCTTCTCTGTGTGACATGAGACTGGATATCCTGCCCTGGCAGTGGCTTCACTCTGCGCCTTGGTGGGCAGCTGTGACCCGGACCCTTAGAGGGGGCTGCCAAGGTTCCAGGAGGATGGCCATGGCTGGGTGCCCAGCTCTGTGGTGACCAAGATGTGGGGCCATGGGGCAGCAGAGGCTGGACAGGGCTTCCAAAGGGCATTCAGGAATCCCTGGGCCACCCAGCCAGTGTCACCGTCAGCCTGAGTGTGGCCACCGGCTGAGAGGGACAGACTAGCAGGGCTGAGAACTCAACCTTTCAGAATGAAGGAGTGGAGGAGTCCTGATCCCTGGTCACACACTGAGCCCTGACTCCTTGTCACATGCTAAGCCCTGATCCTTTGTCACATGCTGACACCTGGTCACACACTGAGCCCTGATCACATACTGGGCCTTGATCCCTGGTCACACACTGAGCCCTGAGCCCTGGCCCTGACCTCAGCACTCCCCTCACTTTTGTGCAAGACTTGAGAAAAGCCAGATGAGAGGGTGTGATGAGATGCTGAGAATGGTACCTCCCCTGACAAAGTGAAAGTTCAGAATCACAGCCCAGTTTGGGGTGCATCCAAGATAACCCTCACAAATTCCTGGGCTCCCAGTCCCTGCCATCTGGGAGGCTGCCCTGTGTCTCCCCCAGAGGAATTCCAGACTGAGGACAACACACTGGGTAATGGGTTTGTGCTGGTCATGTGGCTGTCGTCAGAGGTGGGAGTCATGACCCCTGGAGCTGGCCAGAACCTGGGAGCCCTGTGCTCTGCAGGTCTTGCCCACGAGTGGCAGTGCTGTGGAGTCCTGGGCCCCAGGGCCAGAGGGTCTTCTAGGCCACCGTCTCCTTCCAGAGCCATGGGGGTATTCACAATGGTGCCCACCACATGTCCCGGAGACTCCAGCACAGACCCTGCATCAGGTCCTCCCACCATCTGGGAGCGGGGATGGTAGAGGGGTAGGGGACTCTCTGGACTCAGGGCCCTGGGCTGGGGGCATCCATAGTGCTGAAGGCTACACAGCTGCCTCCCAGCTCTGCTGGAAGTGCCACGAGCTGTGCGCCCTCCCAGGACCCAGAGGCTAACTCACCTCAGCTGGCCCCTATAGCCAGAGGGAGGAGCGGTCAGGGCAGGGGGGCGAGGTGGGGCAGGTGTGGGGGGTCTACAGGGGAAGAAAGCAGGGGCAGGTGCCTCTTCCTCTGGTCAGACTGTTGCCCACCTCCACCCTTCCCTTCCCCTCTCCCTCCCCTTTAGGGAGGAGCCTCTCAGGGTGGGAGGGGCCTCTTGGGGTGGGAGGAGCCTCACAGGGTGGGAGAGCTGGGTGCAGCCCCTTTGAGTTCCTAGTACAGGGTTTATGGAGTGCATGTGTGTTTGTAGAGTTCTGTGTGTGTCCACGTGTGTATGTGAGTGTGTCCCTGTGTATGTGAGCACAGCCATGTGTCATCTATACGTGTGTCCATGTGTATGTGCATGTACATCCAAGTGTGTCATATATACATGTGTCCATGTGTATGCAGATCCATGTGTCCACATATGCATGTTGTCTATGCGTGTGTACCCGCGTGTGCATCCATATGTACATGTGTATTGTGTACATGTGTGTCCTCACACACTCAGACTCAGGCCAAGTCTGCCCACCTGGGGATGAGAGGCCTGGCGAGGAGGGCGACTCTCGAAGAGATAGCCTGAGGACAGAACGCTGGCCCAGGGCTGAGTGCTGTGCAGGTCCCTCCTTCACAGGTGCTATGGCCGCTTTGGAACCAGACACTCGGAGGAGGAGGCTGCTGAGGGCAGGCCAAGGTGGGTTCAGTGTGAACCTGGAGGAGGCAGGCTGGTGTGCCTCCTCATAGTGGCCTTTGCCACACAGCCAGGGGACAGTGCCACACAGGCTCCCCTGCTTGGGGCCCGGGCCCAGCAGGTGGTGGGGAGCTTCATGGAAAGACCCCAGATCCTGGGCCACCTGGACCTTCCTTCCACCTGGGGTGCCTCTGTCCTCCCCTCTATCATTCAAGGCCAGCCCACATGCCACCTCCTCCAGGGAGCCACCCCGGCCCCACTCTGGCAGCTACACTGGCTCCCCGGGCACTCGTGTTCCACTCCCTACCCCAGAAGCCCCGGGGGTCTGGAGGCAGAGACCTGCATTTTGGGGGTGCCCCAGGCTGAGTGACCATCCTTGATTGTGGAATGGAACTTAAGCCATGTCACAGGAGACAGAGGAGGAGAGACAGACAGGGGCACACAGACCAACCACGTCGGCAGAGATGCCCGGGCTCAGCCATGTGGAGCTGGACAGGAGAGAAATGGCTGCAGAGAGAGCCCTGGAGGCCAGGAGGGAGACTGCTAGAGACAGAGGGGCTGAGGGAGGACTGAGGGACGGGATGGAGCCGGAGACGCAGCATGCGGCCCAATCCCACCCTGTTGGGTGGTGGACAGAGCGGCGGCCAGGAGGAGAAGCAGGACGCACGTGCAGGCACACTTCTTTAACTTGCTGGCTGCACAGGCTGTGTGCAGGGTAGGGTGTGGGGTTGGGAGGGGGTCCTAAAGCCCAAGACTCCAGAGGGAGATCAGCAGTGAGACGCAGGCCAGGCCTCCAGGGCCTCCTTGGGCGGGGGCGTTGTCCACATTGCACAGATCGGTATTGCAGCAGGACACAGGCCGGGTCAGGCCGATGCCATCCATGTCTGAGGGCTCACACTTGCTGGCGCAGGACTTGGTCACTGTGGAGTCCCCCAAGAACGGGTACACTGCAGGCAAGGGGGTGTTAGTGTCAGGGCGCCGATGCCCCAGAGCCACCTGAGCAGGACCCACACTGGGCTCACCCCATCTCAGCTCCTCCGTGCTGCCCCCCTCCTTTCCCTCGCCATCAGTGGCCGCTAGTGCCATGGAGCCCCACATTCCATGGGGCAGACTCCTGCCTGGAACGTGGACAGTGAGATGACCTGCAAAGTGAGCCTACTTTCTTCTTTTGCAAACATGAAGATGTGTCCTGAGGAGGGTGATGGAGGCAGGTGCGGGGGGCGGGGGGTGAAGGGAGATAGGAAGGGAGGGAAGGATGGAGGGAGGAAGGGAAGGATGGAGGGAGGAAGGTTGACCTAATGGCCTTTTTTGGGGGAAGTGTAAACTGAGGGCTGGGTGACAGTGGTGGTGACAGGGTGTCTCTGGGATCCCCACACACTGACCAGTCTCCAGGGAGTAGAGTGTGGTCTTGCACATGGTCTCATTAGTGGTACAGGTAGCCAAGGTGACACAGCTGGACACGCTGGTGGGCTCAGGGCAGGCGAAACATCGCAAAGCTGTTGCTGGGGGCATAATGGGGACAGCTCAGGCATGCGGCCCCCGCCGCCAAGCCTCCCAGTCAGTCTGAGTGGGGAGGCTCAGCTCTGCACCAGAGGCCCAGGTCTGGGGGGCACAGATGCCCACTGGCCAAAAGTTGGGGAAGGGACGAGGCCCCGCTGAAGGCAAAGTCCCTGAACTGCCAGCAGGTTGGGCCGGGCTCAGCCTGAGGGCCTAGTCCCCATGTGAAGCAGGAGCCAGTCAGGGCCAGGGCAGGGAGAGGCAGGTGTGGTATTGTGTTGGGGACAAGACTGTGGCAACTCCGTGGTAACAGGTGCCGTGATGCAGGGGTGGGGGCAAGTCGCCCCTCAGTTTCCTCCTCTGCAAATTGTAGGGCCTAAGGCCTGTGGTGAGGATTAAGGGATCAGGCATGAAGGTATGTGGGTGCGGGGTGCAGGCTGGGCCAGGTGCTGCTGGTGTGTCCAGGCAGGTGGGGTGCTGCAGGGCTGGGGCAGCTCCACTCCCCTCTTGGTCCAGCTCCCCAAACTGTGGAAGTTCCAACTGGCCCAGGCAGCCAGGTGCACTGTGAGGCCACAGGCTCCACTCTCGGTAACTGGGTGGAAGGCTCTGTCCCCTCTCAGACCTCCGTTTCCTCCTCTGGGAAATGGGCAGAGCCATCAGGGACTGGCTGCTATACTAAGTTTCTCTTCTGGCTGAGTGTGGAGGCCCCAAGCAAGGGGGATGGGGACAACATCCCAAAACGCCTGGGTTTCTTTTCTCCTCTCCAGCCCCCATCCCCTCAAGCCAGTGCCTCCCTGGTCTCTCCAAGTCCATCCTGAAAGCCACCTCTCCCCACCGCCCCCACATACCTTCCTCCACCCAGTGGCTCCCTAGAACCTTTCCAGCTGACAGCCCTTCCCTGCCCCCCCCAACAGTGGAATGAGGCCCACTCCCCCAGCTGGCACCAAGGCCCCTCACAGCACCCCTCTCACCTCACCTGGCTTTCACCTTCCCGTCTGGAATGCCCCTGTCTCCCCCACATCACTCCCCTTCTGTGCCCTCCTTGGACCGCCTCGGCTTCTCTTCTGTCCTCAGCTCCCTCTGCCCATCTCCCACCTCCGAGGCTCCTCCCCCAGGGGTCCTCAGTGGGGACCGCGTGGGACTGGGTGGGGTGTTGGGGCAGCCTACGGGGAGCGCACTTCCCATCCTCTACCGGCCGTGCGTCCTCACCGAGCTCCCCGCAGGTCGCCAGCACCAGAGCCAGGAGCGCCAGCCGCGTCCCCGCCATGGTCTCGAATCCGTGCCTCCTCTCCGCTCTCCTCGGCCTGCCCCGGCTGCAGCGGATGCCAAGTGCGGCTCTACCGGTCCGCAGAGCAGATTAACGGATTAACGGGATCCTGTTACCGGGGGCGGAGAGAGGAACCCCGCCCCACCTGGCCACCTTCCCTGCCTGAGGCCCCTTCCCACACCCTCCCTGATCCCTCCACAAGCACTCCGCACCCTTCCTAACCTCTCCCGCCCTCCATTGTCCGGGACCCCTCCCGCCTCCTGGATCCTCCTTCCTTTTGGGGTTCTCCTCCGACCAGCTGCCAGACCCTTACAGCCCCTCTGCCTGGGCTCTCCTACCTCTCCCTCCACTCCTCTGTGAGAGACACTCTAGATTCTTCCCCTCCAGCGGGCGCAGGTGGGCTTCCTCTCCCTCCTCCCGGGTGGTCCCCGGGCGGCCAGACTACCTGGTAGGGGACGGAACAGTAGAGACGGCTCTCCTGGGCACCTGACTCCTGGCCCAGTCAGGTATCCTTCCGCTGAGCTGTAGGCAGGACGCGGGTTCGAGGTCTAGAAACTCTGGTTTCCCATCCTCCCAGGGTGACCTTGGTCCTGACCTCACCTCCCAGCTCCCTGGAGGAGGCCACGCTGTGGTAAGGGGTTGTTGCCTCAACTACCAGCTGCAATGTTTGCTCAGAGGCTTAGCTGGACGGTGCCTGGGAAGTACTGGGTCAACGGAGAAGGTTTTGGAAGGAGTGAGGGCTTGGGGGGCGGGGGGAGGGGTCACCTTGGGAACCCTGAAGGAGGGACACCTACCCTGCCATTCATACACATGTTCTCTAATCTGCAGGTGGGGCTGCCCTCAGGTAGGGCTTACCTGGCCCCATTTTTAGGGGAGGAAAAATGGAGGGAAGTTCCTTGCCCAAGGCTTACAAGGGAGAGACAGGGCTGAATTTGGGTCTAAATGACTCAGAGTGACTCTCCCTACTGCACCCCATCCCCACAGCCTCTGTAGGTGTTACCAGTCTGCAACACACCTCCAAATCCCACGGCTGCCAGAGCGAACCTGGGCTGGGCATTGATGGCTGGGACCCAATTCCCGGCGTCCGGCATCCAAGGTCCCCAGTCTAGCTTCTGGGCTGTGCGTCGGCCCGCCCAGCTCCCCCTTCTTCTCCTGGGTTCCAAATCCCACCTCCTCCCGCACTGGGGTCTGCTATCCTCCTGCCTCTCAGAGGTGAAATTCCACCTGTCTTAGGGGAGCCTCCTGGCCACCCCCAGGTCCTCTTATAGTCCCAGGGCTTCCCTGAAGGAACAGCTCCGCTTGGGATCTACTCTTCACCCCTGGCAACTGGGGGTCCTGGGTCTCCCTCAGCACCAATGGGATCAGAGGGCGCTCAGGGTCCCTTAGCCCGCAGAAAGGCAGGGACTAACCCGCTGAGCCTTATTTCACCTGGAGAGGCACCTTCCCATTTGAGTTTGGATGAAAGGATCAAGGCTCTGAGAAGCTGATGGACTTTCTCAGGGTCAGGCATTGAGGCTGGAAGAAACCACAGCAGAGAGCTTGTCTGACCTGAGCTCTGCCATACTGGGTGGTGCCAGGATGCTAACCAGATTAGACACACAGTGAACACACCCAGATCCTTGTTAGGTCTGACCCAGTTCCCCTGCCTGGCCCAGCCCAGCACCTTCCTATCCACAGGCCTGGACCCACCTTTGGCTGCCACCCACTCACGCCTGGCCCCCAGGAACTCGGTTCTGCCCAGAGTTTCAGTTGATCCCACGGTGGAGAACCAGGCAGCACCTTCCTGCAGATTTTAGTTGCCTGCTGAGGGTAGGGGGGCCAGTCTGAGCTGGTGCTGTCGAGGACTCAGGTCTAAGAGCCCACACTCTTCCTCTCCTCAGGTCTTCCAGTTCCACTCTCAGTCAAGGCAAGGGTCAGGGTTCAGTGTGTGTCCGGGGTCAGACTCAGTGAGTAACTAGGGTCAGGGCTCAGAGTGTGACTAGGGTCAGGGCTCACTGTGTGACTATGGTCAGGGCTCAGATGGTGACCAGGGTCAGGGCTCAAAGAGTGTCACCAGAGTCAGGGTACAGAGTGTGACCGGGCCAGGGCTCACTGTGTGGCCAGGGTCAGGACTCAGCATGTGACCAGGGTCGGGGCACAGAGTATGACCAGGATCAGGGTTCAGTGTGTGACCAAGGTCCAGGCACAGAGTGTGACCAGGGTCAGGGCTCAGGGTGTAATCAGGTCAGGGCTCAAAATGTGACCAGGGTCAGGTCTCAGAGGGTGACTAAGTTCAGGGCTCAGAGTGTGACCAGTCAGGCTCAGTGTATAACCAGGGTCAGGGCTCAAATTGTGACCAGGGTCAGGTCTCAGAGGGTGCCTAGGGTCAGGGCCCAGAGCGTGACCAGGGTCAGGACTCACAGTGTGACCAGGTTCAGGGTGCAGAGTGTGACCAGGGTCAAGTCTCATTGTGTGACCAGGGTCAGGGCAGTGTGACCAGGGTCAGGGCTTAGTGTGCAAACAGGATCAGAAGTTAGTGTGTGACCAGGGTCAGGGCTCAGGGTGTAACCAGGGTCAGGGCTTAGAGTGTGACTAGGGCCAGGGCTCAGAGGGTGACCAGGGTCAGGGCTCAGTGTGTGATCAGGGCCAGGGCTCAAAGTGTGAGCAGGGTCAGAGCTCAGAGCGCGACTGTCTTAGGCTGGTTCTCTAGAGAAGCAAAACCAGCAAAGCTTATATATATAATTAATCACCTACTCCTTACTTATCAACTATCTCGTTATCAGATATTTTGCATTCATGACAATAGTAAAAAAATCTACTCTCTGACTATTTTGCACATACGTCTGGTAGTAACAAACACCTAGGTGTAAGACGAGACTAACACTGGCTGTGATGATTAGGTTGATGTGTAAACTTGGCTGGGCCATGATTCTCAGTGGTTTGGCAGTTATGTAATGATGTAGACATCCTCCATTTTTGCATCATGAACTGGCCTTTGGAAACTAACCATGTCCATAAGTGAAGAGTGGGTGTCTATGGAGAGATGTATTCAAGGATTGGCTCATGCAGCTGTGGAGGCTGTTGTTACTGTTAGGTGCCACCCAGCTGGTTCCAACTCGTAGCAACAGAATGAAACACTGCCTGGTCCTGTGTCACCCTCGTGATGGTTGTTATGCTTGAGCCCATTGTTGCAGCCACTGTGTCAATCTATCGCATTGAGGATCTTCCTCTTTTTCACTGACCCTCTGTTTTACTAAGCATGATGTCCCTTTTCCAAGGACTGATTCCTCCTGATAATATGTCCAAGGTATGTGAGACAAAGTCTCGCCATCCTCGCTTCTAAGGAGCATTCTGGCTGTACTTCTTCCAAAAGAGATTTGTTCATTCTTCTGGAAGTCCAGGGTATATTCAATATTCTTTGCCAACACCATAATTCAAAGGCGTCAGTTCTTCTTCAGTCTTCCTGATTCATTATTTAGCTTTTGCATGCATATGAGGCAGTTGAAAATACCACGGCTTGGGTCAGGTGCACCTTAGTCCTTAAAGTGACATCTCTGCTTTTTAACACTTTAAAATTGGTCTTTTGCAGTTGATTTGCTCAAGGCAATGAGTCCTTTGATTTCTTGACTGCTGCTTCCGTGGACATTAATTGTGGATCCCAGTAAAATGAAATCCTTGACAACTTCAATCTTTTCTCTGTTTATCATGATGCTTGTTGGTCCAGTTGTGAGGATTTTTGTTTTCTTTATGTTGAGGTGTAATCTATACTGAAGGTTGTGGTCTTTGATCTTCATCAGTAAGTGCTTCAAGTCTTCTTCACTTCCAGCAAGCAAGTTTGCAATCTGCGTAACACAAGTTGTTAATGAGTCTTCCTCCAATCCTGATGCTGAATTCTTCATATACTCCAGTTTCTCGGATTATTTGCTCAGCATACAGATCGAATGTTGTTTTTGTCAGGTGCTGTCAAGTTGGTTCAGACTCATAATGACCCCATGCACAACAGAACGAAACGTCGCCAGTCCTGTGCCACCCTCACAACTGTTGCCATGTTTGAGCCCACTGTTGCAGCCATTGTGTCAAACAAAGTGAATAAGTATGGTGAAAGGATACAACCCTGATGCGCACATTTCTCAACTTTAAACCACGCAGTATCCCCTTGTTCAGTTCAAACGACTGCCTCTTGATCTAGGTACAGGTTCCGCGTGAGCACAATTAAGTGCTCCGGAATTCCCATTCTTCACCATGTTGTCCATAATTTGGTATATCCCGCAAAGTTGGAGGCTTTTGCCTAGTTGATAAAGCACAGGTAAACATCTTTCTGGTCGTCTCTGCTCTCACCCATGGTCCCTCTGACATCAGCAATGACATCCCTTGTTCCGTGTCCTCTTCTGAATCCAGCTTGAATTTCCAGCAGTTCCTGTTGATGTACTGTTGCAACTGCTTTTGAATTATCTTCAGCAAAATTTTACTTGCATGTGATATTAACAATATTGTTTGACAATTTCCGCGTTTGATTGGATCACCTTTCTTTGAAAGAAGCATAAATATGGATCTTTTCCAGTTGGTTGTCCAGGTAGCTGTCTTCCAAATTTCTCGGCATAGACGAGTGAGCACTTCCAGCACTGCATCTGTCTGTTGAAACATCTTGAACGGTATTCCGTCCATCCCTGGCGCCTTCCGTCTATCCCTGGCGCCTTCCGTCCATCCCTGGCGCCTTCCGTCCATCCCTGGCGCCTTCCGTCCATCCCTGGCGCCTTCTATTTTGCCGTTGTCTTCACTGCAGGTTGAATTTCTTCTTTCAGTACCATTAATTCTTTTTTTTTAATTTGTATTTTGCTTTAAGTGAAAGTTTACGAATCAAGTCAGTCTCCCACACAAAAATTTATACACCTTGCTATATGGAAACTCTGGGAGGCAGCTCTATTGTGTCCTGTAGGGTCACTATGACTCGGAAGTGACTCGACGGCAACGGGTTTTTTTTTTAAATATATGCTCCTAGTTGCTCTCCCCCTAATGAGACAGCATACTCCCTCTCTTCACCCTCTATTTTTGTGTCCATTCAGCCAGCCTCTGACCCCCTCGCCCTCGCCATCTCCCCTTCAGACAGGAGCTGCCCACATAGTCTCATGTGTCTGGTTGAGCCAAGAGCTCACTCCTCACCAGTATCATTTTCTTACAGTCCAGTCCAATCCCTGTCTGAAGAGTTGGCTTTGGGAATGGTTCCAGTCTTGGGCTAACAGAAGGTCTGGGGACCATGACTTCCAGCATCCTTCTAGTTTCAGTCAGACCATTAAGTCTGGTCTTTTTTTGAGGTCTGCATCCCACTGCTCTTCTACTCCCTCAGGGGTTCTCTGTTGTATTCCCTGTCAGGGCAGTCATCAGTTGTAGCTAGGCACCATCTAGTTCTTCTGGTCTCAGGATGATGTAGTCTCTGGTTTATGTGGCCCTTTCTGTCTCTTGGGCTTGTATTATTTACCTTGTATCCTTGGTGTTCTTTATTCTCCTTTGATCCAGGTGGGTTGAGACCAATTGATGCATCTTAGATGGCTGCTTGCTAGTGTTTAAGACCCCAGACGCCACTCACCAAAACGGGATCCAGAGTTTTCCTAATAGATTTTATTAAGCCAGTTGACCTTGAAGTCCCCTGAAACCATGGTCCCCAAACCCCCACCCCTGCTACACTGGCCTTCGAAGCATTTGGTTTATTAAGGAAACTTCTTTGCTTTTGGTTTAGTCCAGTTGTGCTGACCTCTCCTGTATCGTGTGTTGTCTTTCCCTTCACCTAAGATAGTTCTTGTCTTCCATCTAATTAGTGAATACCCCTCTCCCTCCCTCCCTCCCCACTCTCGTAACCCATAACCATCAAAGAATATTTTCTTCTCTGTTTGAACTATTTCTTGAGTTCTTATAATAGTGATCTTATACAATATTTGTCCTTTTGCAGCTGACTAATTTCACTCAGCCTAATGCCATCCAGTTTCTTCCATGTTATGAAATGTTTCACAGATTCATCATTGTTCTTTATCGATGCATAGTATTCCATTGTGCGAATATACCACAGTTTATTTATCCATTTATGCATTGATGGGCACCTTGGTTGCTTCCATCTATTTGCCATCGTAAACAGTGATGCAGTGAACATGGGTGTGCATGTATCTGTTCGTGTAAAGGCTCTTGTCTTAGTCATCAAGTACCGCCATAACAGAAATACCACAAGTGGATGGCTTTAACAAAGAGAAATTTATTTTCTTATAGTCTAGTAAGTTACAAGTCCAAATTCAGGGCATCAGCTCCAGGGGAAGGCTTTCTCTCTCTGTCGGCTCTGGAGAAAGGTCCTTGTCCTCAATCTTCCCCTGGTCAAGGGGCTTCTCAGGCTCAGGGACCCCATGTCCAAAGGACACGCTCTGGTCCTGGTACTGCTTTCTTGGTGGTATGAGGTCCCCAACTCTCTGCTTGCTTCCTTTTCCTTTTATCTCTTGATAAAAGAGATAAAAGGTGGTGCAGACCACACCCCAGGGAAACTCCCTTTACCTTGGATCAGGGAGGTGACCTGAAATAAGGCTGGTGTTACAATCCCACCCTAATCCTCTCAACATAACATTATAATCACAAAATGGAGGACAACCACACAATACTGGGAATCATGGCCTAACCAAGATGACACATATTTTTTGGGGGACAGAATTCAGTCCATTACAGCTCTTATTTCTCTAGGATATATTCCAAGCAGTGGAATTGCTGGATTGTATGGTAGTTCTATTTCTAGCTTTTTAAGGAAGCGCCAAATCAATTTCCAAAGTAGTTGTACCATTCGACATTCCCACCAGCAGTGTAGAAGTGTTCCAGTCTCTCCACAACCCCTCCAACATTTATTATTTTGTGTTTTTTGGATTAATGCCAGCCTTGTTGCAGTGAGATAGAATCTCACTGTAGTTTTGATGTGCATTTCTCTAATGGCTAATGATCATGAACATTTCCTCATGTATCTGTTAGCCACCTGAATGTCTTCTTTAGTGAAGTGCCTGTTCATATCCCTTGCCCATTTTTTGATTGGGCTATTTGTCTTTTTGATTTTGAGTTTTTGCAGTATCATGTAGATTTTAGAGATCAGGCGCTGATCAGGAATGTCATAGCTAGAAACTTTTTCCCAGTCTGTAGGTAGTCTTTTTACTCTTTTGGTGAGGTCTTTGGATGAGCATAGATGCTTGATTTTTAGGATCTCCCAGTTACCTAGTTTCTCTTTTGGTGTTTGTGCTTTGTTAGTAATGTTTTATACACTGTTTATGCCATGTATTAGGGCTCCTAGCATTGTCCCTATTTTTTCTTCCATGATCTTTATCATTTTAGACTTGATATTTAGGTCTTTGATCCATTTTGAGTTAGTTTTTGTAAATGGTGTGGGGTATGGGTCTTATTTCATTTTTTTTACAGATGGATATCCAGTTATGCCAGCACCATTTGTTAAAGAGACTGCCTTTCCCTCATTTAACTGACCTTGGGCCTTTGTCAAATACCAGCTGCCTGGATTCTCAATTCTGTTCCATTGGTCTCTGTATCTGTTGTTGTACCAGTACCAGGCTGTTTTGACGACTGTGGCGGTATAATAGGTTCTAAAATCAGGTAGTGTGAGGCCTCCCACTTTGCTCTTCTTTTTCAGTAATGCTTTACTTATCCGGGGCCTCTTTCCCTTCCATATAAAGTTGGTGATTTGCTTCTCCATCTCATTAAAAAAAGTCATTGGAATTTGGATCGGAATTGGATTGTATCTATAGATTGCTTTTGGTAGAAAAGACATTTTTACAATGTTAAGTCTTCCTATCCATGAGCAAGGTATGTTTTTCCACTTATGTAGGTCTCTTTTGGTTTCTTGCAGTAGTGTCTTGTAGTTTCCTTTGTACAGGTCTTTTACGCCTCTGGTTAGATTTATTCCTAAGTATTTTATCTTCTTGGGGGCTACTGTAAATGGTATTGATTTGGTGATTTCCTCTTTGATGTTCTCCTTGTTGGCGAGTACCATCAGTTCTTGAGCACATCCTACCTCCTGAAACGACTGAATGTTGACCAATTCTTTTTGTGACTTTTCTTGCTTTATCTCTTCCATCTTTTTTTGATGCTTCCTGCATCATTCAGTATCTTGCCCATAAACCCATTAACCTGTTGCTGTTGAGTAGATTCTGACTTATAGCGATCCTATAGAACTGCCCCACAGGGTTCCCAAGGAGTGACTGGTGGATTGAAACTGCTCAGTTTTTGGTTAGCAGCTGAGCTCTTAACCACTGTGCCACCAGGGCTCTATTTTGCCCATAGAATCTTTCAAAATCACAACTCAAGGCATGAATTTTCTCTTCAGCTCTTTCAGCTTGAGAAATGCTGAGCCTGTTCTTCCCTTTTGACTTTCTAACTCTAGGTCTTTGCACATGTCATCAAAATACTTTACTTTTTCTTCCCTAGCTGCCCTTTGAAATCTTTTCAGCTCTTTTTCATTTCATCCTTTCGCTTTTGCTACACTACATTCAAGAGCAACTTTCAGAGTCTCTTCTGACATCCGTTTGCTTTTTATTTCTTTCCTGTCTTTTTAATGACCTCTTTCTTCATGTGTGATATCCTTGATGTCATTCCACAACTCAACTGCTCTTCGGCCATTAGTGTCCAATGTGTCAAATCTATTCTTGAGATGGTCCCAAAATTCAGGTGGGATATGCTCAAGGTCATACTTTGGCTCTTGTGGACTTCTTCTAATTTTCTACAGCTACAACTTCAACTCACATATGAGCAATTGATGGTCTGTTCCACAGTCGACCCCTGGCCTTGTTCTGACTGATGATGTTGAGCTTTTCCCTCTTCTCTTTCAACATATGTAGCCTGTGTGATTCCTGTGTATTCCATCTGGTGAGGTCCGCTTGTATAGTTGCCTTTATGTTGTTGAAAAAAAGGTATTTGCAATGAAGAAGTTTTGCAAAATTCTATCAGGCCATCTCTGGCATCATTTCAATCACGAAGGTTGTATTTTCCAAACTCCGATCCTTCTTTGTTTCCAACTTTCATATTCCAATTATCACTAATCATCAATGCATCCTGATTTAAGACTGAAAAAGGTGGTAAAAATCTTCAATTTCTTCATCTTTGGCCTTAGTCGTTGGTGGGTAAATTTGAATAATAGTCATACTAACTGGTCTTCCTTGTAGGCCTATGGATGTTATCCTATCACTGCCAGCGTTGTACTTTGGGATAGAGCTTGAAATGTTCTTTTTGGAGGCTGGCAGGTCCCAAATCCATCGGTCAGGAATTAGGCTGAAGGCTTCTTCTGACATGTGGCTACAGGGGTTGATGAACCTAAAGTCGACAGGTCAGACGGCTCACATCCCAAGAACCAGAGGTCAGAGGATGACAAGTTGAATGCAGGACCCAGAGAGAGCGAGCTTTGCCAGAACATCCATGTACATTGGATGTAGGCCACACCTCAAGGGAATTGATTGGCTTTCAACTGGTTGGCTGCCCACATCAGATCACAAAATGGAGGATGATTACATTATGTTAAATTATGGAAGAGCAATCACTGAGAATCATAGCCCAGTCTAGCTGACATATAACGTTAACGGTTACAGTGACCAACCTCAAGACTCAACGTGTAACCAGGGTCAGGGCTCAGCATGTGACTAGGATTAGGGCTCAGTATGTGACCAGGATCAGGGCTCAGTGTGTTTCCAAGGCCAGGCTCAGTAAGTGACTAGGGTCAGAGCTCAGCATGTGGCCAGACTCGGGTCTCAGAGTGTGACCAGGGTCAGGGCTCAAACTGTGATTTGAGTCAGGGGCATTTTAGAATTTGGTGGTGTTATTTGCCGTGGGGTGGGTTCTGACTCATAGCGACCCTATGTAAGACAGAACAAACACTGCCTGGTCCTGTGCCGTCCTCACAATTGTTTCTATGTTTGAGCCCATTGTTGTGGCCGCTGTGTTAATTCATCTCATTAAGGTGTTCCCCTTTTTCACTGACCTTCTACTTTACCAAGCATGATGTCCTTCTGCAGGGATTGATGTTGTTAGATGCTGTTGAGTTGGTTCTGACTCATAACAACCCTATGTACAACAGAACGAAACACTGCTGGGCCTGAGCCATCCTTACAATCGTTACGCTTAAGCCCAGGGATTGATTAAAAAACAAAAACAAACAAACGAACAAACAACACCAAACCTGTTGCCATAGAGTTGATTCCTACTCACAGCGACCCTATGGGTCAGAGTAGAATTGTCCCATAGGGTTTCCAAGGAGTGCCTCGTGGATTTGAACTGCTGACCTTTTGGTTAGCAGCTGTAGCTCTTAACCTTTGTGCCACCAGGGTTTCCAGGGATTGATAACCCTGTTGCCGTTGAGTCGATTCTGACACATAGCGATCCTATAGGAAAGAGTAGAACTACCCCATAGAGCTTCCAAGGAGCACCTGGTGGATTCGAACTGCTGACCTTTTGATTAGCAGCCGTAGCACTTAACCACTATGCCACCAGGGTTTCCCCAGGAGTTGATAAATAGTGCCAATTTGCCCTCCAACAATTGCATCGAATCACACTCCCAGTAACAGCCACCAGAGGGCTGGTTCTCGCCCTGTCACTCCTGTTACAAGGTGCCCACCCGGAAGATTTAAGACGCTACGTTCTGCTTTGGTCCTCTCTAGCTGAGTGCTGTAGAACGTTTCTTGTATTTCAGGACAAATATTTCTTTTACTTTGAACTTGTCACTCATGTAGCAGCTCATCTTTCCACCACATGTTGCGTTTTTCTTCTGGATTTTTAAGCACTCTTTACATATGAAGGGAATCTCCCTCCTTCCATCTGTGTGGGAAATAGTTTCTTCTCATCTTCTTTCAGTTTCATTTGTGGTATTTTTTCTTTTTCTTTTAAGATTTTTATGTAGCCATTTGGATAGTGTCTTTTTTTCCCCCCACAGCTTTGTTGAGATATAATCCACAAGTCATACAGTTCACCCATTGAAAGTGTACAACTCCATGGTTTTTGGTGTACAGGGATGTGCCATACGACATCTATTTGGGCAATGTCTGATGTTTTGGTGTATCTGTAAGTGTTTCTTTAATGTCCTTCATGCACAGAAAGGACACTATATACCATATACTAAGACAAACATTTAACCAATTGATGTTAGATAGGATCTGTACCTAACTATTTATGTACGAATTCAACTTAAAGACAGGCTTAGGAATGAAACTCGTTTGTCATCTGGGGGCTGCCTGTATGTAACACGGTGCTCCCACAGCAGCCAAGTCACACAGCCTCCCATTTCACAGAACGTTACCGTGGACTTTAAGCATCCACTCTATTTGCAGACGTGGGCAGCCGTCGCCACGGTCAATTTAGGGCGTTTTCATCACCTCAGAAAGAACCCTGCCCATCGATCCTCCCCAGCCCTCGACAGCCCTTACCTACCTCCTGTCTCTGGGTTCCCCATCGATCCTCCCCAGCCCTCGACAGCCCTTACCTACCTCCTGTCTCTGGGTTCCCCATCGATCCTCCCCAGCCCTCGACAGCCCTTACCTACCACCTGTCTCTGGGTTCCCCATCGATCCTCCCCAGCCCTCGACAGCCCTTACCTACCTTCTGTCTCTGGGTTCCCCTACTCTGGATGTTTCGCAAGAATGGAATCACGCAGTACACGGTCTTTGGTGACTAGCTTCTCTCATCAGCGTCATATTTTCAAGGTGCGTCATGTTGTAGCCTGTAGCAGCACTTCATTCCTCTTTGTGGCCAAATTATGTTCACTGTATGGATGGGCCACGTCGTGGCTGTCCATTCATCGTTTGATGGACACTCGAGCGGTTTCCACCGTCTGAGGACTGTGAATAGTGCTACAAGTTTTTGTGCAGACGTATGTTTTCATTTCTCTTGGGTCTATAACTAGGAGCGGAATTGCTGGGTCCTTAGGTAACTCTACGTCTAACCATTTGACGTGTGTCTTGCTTTTCTATTCTGCATTGTCTAGGTCTTTAAAGGCCTCTCTCTTTTTACATGTCAACCTAGGATTCAAATGGAATGCCTTTTTATATAAGGAGAGGGGACCCTCCCTTGGCAGCCACCCGTATGCAGCCTGTGTTTTTTCCCAGCTGCTCTGAAGTCCGCCCCCCCACCGCCCCCCACCGCCCTTTAGCGTCCTCTCAGTTCTCCTTTGCACTGGAATCATTTGGAATCCTGACTGTCCTCTTCTATTTTCCTGAGCCTGTGACCACACTGAGTGCTGTCCTTGTCCCACCTCTCGTGCACAACTCTCTGGGTGGGGGGTGACTTCCCCTCCTGGGTGCTCTGCCTTACGACTGCCTGGCTTTCTCACATGTTTATTTCTCGTGAGAACTTTGTCAAGGTGAGGACAGGCAAGGCCAGGGAAGGCGGTGTGTTTCCTGGTGAGGCATTAGCTCGGGGAGAGGGCCAGCACACCACAGTAGCCTCAACATCTCTGAACCGGGGGCTCTGGTCTCGTCCACCACACCATCACAGCAGTTAAATGTCTGCTGAGCAAGTGAGTAACTCTGACAAACACCAGCTCACCAAACCCAGGTCCAGCCTGGGACAAGCTATCATAGCTGTCACCTCGTCTACTCCATCATCCTGCTCACCCACGCGGCCCCTCCTGGCACCATGGCCTGCAGCAGGCACCAGGGGGTGAGACAGAGGAGCCACCGGGTATGGGTGTTGGGTGGAGCCACCCCACAGAGAGCATGCTTGGGGTGGATGAGCAAGGCTCCTGGGGAACCAGGTTGGGGAGCACGCAGATGAAGCCAGGAGGAGAGGGGCAGGCAGTGAGGCAGGGAAGAGCTAGAGCCCCTAGGCCAAGGAGCAGACTAGGGGTTCCCCCCACCAGTAGCCCCCGAGGTGTTGGGGGGGTGGGGGGCTAGACAGCATCGCTCTAGCCTCCACCCCCTCCTGCCTCTCTGCTCTGTTCCCTCAGCCTCTCGTGTCAGTGTCTCTCCTCATGCCTTCCTTCCAGGGAGCTCTTCCTCCCTGGCCCATCCCTCTGTAAGGCCCCTCCTCCCTTCCTCCAGCCCACTCCTGCGCAACCCCCAGGTCTCAACTAGGACGTCTCTCCTCTGGCCTCCTGGCTCCCACTCTGAGTCGGGTGCCCCTCGTGAGCCCCAGCTTAGCTCCCCCTCAGAGCTGTCTCGGGGCCTGGTGAGCAGCTGCATCTGCCCCTGGGGCTCTGGCCAGCTCAGTGTGGGGGCAAAGGCGGATACAGGACAGACTGCTGCAGGGCAGATTGGACCAGGGAGGCCAGGTGCCCACCTGAGCCTCTTCGCCTCCGATGCGAGCCCATAATGAAGGGTTCTGCTCACAGCGGGCAACGCGGGTCCAAATGATGCAGCTGGTATTTTATTGGGGGGACCTGAGGGCTGCACAAAGGGCGTTGCAGGCTTGAACTACAGTGGATTTAGGCAAGACTTTGGCAGGACGTCCCAGGAAGGGGGCAGTGATGGACGGTGGATGTGTGGTAGGACCAGAGCCCCCTCAGGCCTGGCTGGGAGGGGTCTTCAGGGGCGGAGGGACAGGCAGGCCATGGGCGGGAGGAGGGTGGTTCCAGCTGGAGCAGGGGGAGCTTCAGTCACCATTGCAGAGGCTGGCCTGGCAGCAGGCCATGGACACGTGGGGGCCCAGGCCCAGGGCACGGATGTCAGGACAGCCAGTAGAGCAGGACTTGGTGACCAGAGGCAGGTCCACAGGGCTGTTGCGGGGCCCTGAGTGGGCGGGAGAGAGACCATGGGGGCTCCCTGAGGCTCTGACACACCTGCCGCTGAGCCTAGGGTCAGCCCCTCCTCTGTGCACCTAGCATAGGTAGCCGCCAGTGGGACACACGGCCCCTCCCCTGCCCGCCCTGGGCTGGGTGCCCGCCCCGGGCTGGGTGCCTGGATCAGGCTCTGTGCCTCCCCGCCTGGGCAGGGAGGGCCTTGGTCTCCCACACCCCACTCACGAGTGGCCACAGAGAGGCAGTGGGTGGAGCTCTGGGGGCACCCACTCTTGGTCATGCATCCTCCAAAGCCCTTGCACTGGTAGCACCTCAGGGCGTGGACTGCAGGTGGAGGGACAGACGGACGGACACACAGACACACAGAAGGCAGGTGTGGGCAAGCTACCCAGTGCCTCACTCCCACTCTCAGAGACCCAGCTCCCCAACTCTGCGATCCACCTCTCCCCGGAGCCAGAGCCTCCAGTCCCTCATCCTGGGATGCCCAACCCTCAAGGCCCCCAGGATGGAGTGAGGGAGCAGGTCATCCTGTATCGACCCTCAGTCAAGGGCAGGTAGGCCCTGGCTCTCACCCCTCCAGCCTGTGGGGGTGCCACTGCCCCACAGGGAGGAACATGCCAGGACTGGAGGGCCCAGTGGCTCTGGTCACCACAGTCACCATGCTCAGAGGCAGGGCTGCACAGGCCAGCTGCCTGAACATCCCGTCCCTTCATCCACAGGTTGAAGGGTGGGAGGAGCCCTGAGCAGGGCCGGAACTGGGAGGGGGTGGTGGTGTGTGGAGGTAGGGGGACTTGGCTTCTGTGTGCTTCTGTGTGATCCTTGTGAGCCGCCACACCCCTCTGGGCCCAGGGGAGTGGAGGTCCAGGGGCCTGGCCTTTGGATCCTATGTGGAGTGTTTGGGGGGCTGTCAGAGGTGCTGGAGGGGGCTCCTGGAGGTGTGCTCTCTGCCACTGCCCACTTTGCCTGTGGGGGGCCGAGCAGGACCCACTAGACCCATAGAGGCCTGAGTCTGGTGGGCAGCAGGCTCCTTGCACCCCAAGACCCTCTGATAGGCTGGACCCAGTTGGGGTGACCAATGGGTGGTCTCTCCCTCTGGAGGCTGTCAACCCCTCTGTCCCAGCCCTGCAGGTGACCCAGGTTTTCCCATGCTGAGCTCTGAGTCCCTGTGGCCCCGTGGGGCAGTCCTGGGGGGCAGGGGCATGGCCTGGACCCCAAGTCTCCCAAGGAAGACAGGGCCAGACCCTTCTCCAGGACAGATGGTCCTCACGAGGGCCGAGGCAAGGTAGAGCACCCAGGGATGGAGACCCCAGCTCTGCCAGGCATATTCCTGGGAGAAGGAGTCAGCTGGTGCCCTCAGGGGACAGGCACGACTCCCATCCCAAGTCACTTAGGGCCCCTTGCTAGTCCTGAACATCCCCAACCCCAGATGGGGAAACAGAGGCTTTGCCAGGAGAGGGCCAGGGAGACGAGGGGCAGCCCAGTCTTTCTTGCTCAGGCATCTGGGTGGATGGAGGTGCTGTCTGAGTCCAGGACCTGAAGAAGCCCACTTGGTGGGAAGGTGAGCAGGTGGTGGGGGCAGATGCGATTGAGGTGGGATGCCCGTGGAAATGTCTGGCAGGCACCTGGCCCAAAGGGCCTGAAGCTGGGGGATGGGCCAGGCTGGCAGACATGGGCACGGCCAGCAAATGCTGAAGCATGGGAGGGGTAACTGCCAAGGCGAGCAAGCTGGACAGAGGAGAGGGCAGGGGGGCAGAGGATGCAGGGCCACTGGAGGCAGATAGGAGAGGCTCCAGGATGGGGTCCCTGAAGCAGCGGGGGGCGCTGACCCCAGCCAGCTGGGAGGTCAGGCCAAAACAGCTGAGAAAGACACTGAATTCCAGGGGGCAGGGGTCACTGTTGATTGGAGAGGCCTGTGAGGGCGCAGGGGGGCTGGGCACGCTGTGTGGAGTTAGGGACCAGGTACAGAAGAGTGGGCTGGCCTTCCTGGGCAGGGGAGAGTGCCAGGGCTTAGCTAGAGAGGCCTGTGGGGGCAGGAGTGGTTAAGGAGGGAGAGGTGAGTGGGGTGCAGGTGGAGGGGAAGGCGTGTGGATGGCAAGGGTTTGGTACCCGGGACAGAGGTTTCAGGGGCACAGGAATGGGCTCTTGGGGTGGGGAGTCACAGTGCAGGGCTTGGTGGCCAGGATTGGAGGAATGAAAGTAGCAATAAGGGAGGGCACCAGAGGGCGGGGGAGAGGTGGCCCTGGCCTTGGGGCCGCGCGGACTCACCCAGCTCCACGCTCAGGGTGGCGGTCAGCAGCAGCACAATGAGGAGACGCATGTTGTTCCGGGCGAGCACGAGGCAAGGACAGGGCTAGCATGAGGCTCAGGGCTCCCGGGCAGCACCTTATACTTGCTGCTCCCACCCACTCCGCCCCTGCCCTGGCCCTGGCTCCCGAAGGTCTGCGTCACTGGGCGGCCTGACTTGCCAGGAGCTGGGCTGTGGCCCCAGGCAGACCAACTCAAACCCTGACCCCAGCGTGGGTGGCTGCGTCCTGGGGCAGACCTCGCAGAATCCCATGCACTTCCTCCTTGTCCATGAGGTGGGGCTGACAGCAGTCTAGAGGACCTGGGACCACTGGGGATGGGCTGGCGCAGAGCTCAGCAATGGGCTCTGTTCTCGCTCCTGTGGCCGGGTTGGCCCCTGGCCCAGCCCATGAGCCCACCCCCTTCTCAAAACGCCAGCAGAGCTCAAGGCTGGCAGAATGCCGAGCCTTCATCAGCCCCGCAGCTCTGGAGTGAGGGGAGGATAAGATCCCCCGTGGAGGCCTCACTTTCCCTATCTGTCAAATGGGCCCCCAGTCCTGTCCTGACCCCTCCCAGGGCTGGGAGAGGACGGGAGGAAGCCGATGCTGTGACCTGCTTCTCCGTGTGAGCTGTGACTGCTGTCTGTGCAGGGACCTGGGGCTGGGGGCCTGCCCTCTTCATGAGGAGGGGTCACAGAGAAGCCCTGGTAAAAGCAGGACCCCAAGGATGGGATGACGTGGAGCCAGGCACGACAGGACCCCAAGGATGGGGTGACATGGAGCCAGGCGTGGCAGGGGCGATTCACCAACTACACCATCCTGCTGAGAGCTGGGAGGGTGCAGGGACCTGGGGGTCTGTGCTGGCTGCCTGAGTGCCTTTTATCCCCCCTGCCTGGTGGGCTCTGGGTGCTAGGGCTAGGAGGGGGTCAGGAGGGAGACAGGTCCTGGGTGAGGGGCTGGTAGATGAGGGTCCCCCTCCCAGGAAGGGGGGGAGCTGGGGTCAGAGAGCCAGAGGAGTGGTCTGAGACAGAGGGGACTTCAGGGTCCCTGCCTACCCACACCCTGGACCCCAGCCTTCCTACCCCTGCAAGGGAGCTGGTGGGCATGACTGTGGGTTTGCCTTTCTCCCAAGTACCTGGGGGTGCAGAACCGGGGGCCTAGTAAGCCTCGGGAGTCCTCCTGCTGCCCTGCCATGGGTCACCCCTTTCCCTGTCCTGGGCTGGGCTGTGAGGTCAGGCCTGGAGGAATGGGAACCTTCCCCACCAGCAGCTAAAGAATTGCTGCCTACGTGAGCCAAGGTGGACGGGAGTCGAGGGCTGATGAAGCCAGGAGGACCAGCCAAACCGGACCAGAAAGGAAGGCCTGAGCCAAGCCCGGTAGGGAGGCGGAGAGGGGCAGGGGCGTCTATCCACTTGCTCTCTCACTCGCTCGCTCATTCATTCATTCATGCAGAAATACCAGCGGGACCTCTCCTAGGGGCTGGGTGGAGAGCAAGGAAGGCGTCATGGCCAAGGGTGGAGCTCTGTCCTGGAGCAGGGGCAGTGGGGAGTCGGATGGGAGAAAGATACCTGTTTGCCAGGCCCCAGGCTGGGTACCTACGCCACGGCCTCACCAATCCTCACCAGGCCTCAGGAACTATCAGCCATCCCCATCTCACAGATGGAAGTGAGTCTCAGGGCCATGTTGATGGGCCCCAAGTCACCAGAGCTACAGGACCCACAAAACTCGCTCAGGAGGGCACGGCATGAAGAAAGCATCGCTCCATTTCTTTTTTTCAGAGTTTTAAAAGTATAAGTAAAACACAGGTTCATGGCCACAAATCCAACACTCCAGAGAGGGGCGGGGAGGCGACACAGGCCCCGCCCTTCCCCAGGAAGGGCGTGGCCACAGCTCTGCACACCTGCCTTCTTGCTCACCTTGCTGTGATGCTGTCCCACCTGCCTCCAGCTTCTCCGTGGCTTTTCCATACCCCATGGAGCACAGGCAATGTCCTCATCCCCAGGGGCCAGGTGTGTTCAAGCATCTGCCCCCAAGGGGGGTGGTCAGGGCTGGGCCGACCCCCAGTGGTGTGGGGGCAACCCCTGCCATTTTTGTTCCCTCGAAGGGTCGGACCCCTGACTCTAACCCTCACGGTTTCTCAAATCTCCTGAGCTTTTCTGCCCAAAGCTCTTTTGATTCCTTAATGTGCTAAGATTCTATTAGGCGGACAAGCCCCCTTTCCAGCTTCCTCCTTCCCTGCTTGGAGGTGCTGCACCCCCAGGACCTCCAGGTAATGGGGGAAGAGACTGCACAGTGTGGGTGGGGGTTTGGTGGGCGGGGGCTCCAGCCAGCCTGAGGTGTCTCTCAGGCTGTGTGCGTCTCAGTGCCTCAGTTTCCTCATTTATATAAGGGGCACACTAGTGCTCCCACCTGGAAGGGTGGTTGGAGAGCAGCAGTGGGTATATGTGAGTGGTCATTTTCACGGACACAGTTTGCACGTAACTACTTGTTTGAGTTCCCGCATTTTATTTTGGCCAGTCTGGCCACTTGGGCAGGGCCCAGCATCAACGAGTACCTTCCGTGCGCTCTGGGCTAGGAGCAAGGACAGGAATCACCAGACTGAACTGTCTGCAGGGGTGGGGTTGCAGCATGGCCTCGGGCTGGGGGCTAGGTCACGGTCAGAGGGAAGGACATGGCGGATGTGGGGGCTGAGGGTCAGGTGTGCAATGACGGTCAGCTTTGCAGCTCTTCCCTGTTCCCGGATCCTGGCACCCAGTGGGCAGCCAGCCAGGCCTCTGCCCCATGGAGACAGGCGGAGGGAGGACCTGGTCCAGTCCTGGTGGATGCCACCAGCTCGGCAAAGATGGCCTTGCACAAGTAGGGTGGAAATGACGTTTCCCGGGCCTCTCCTGCTGAGCCAGAGATGTCCCTGGTGGGGGCCCCAAGTTCCCTCCCTGCCAGCATTCTGACCCCCCACTTGCTCGCTGGGTTGGCGGTGAGGGGAGCTTGGGGGCAGTGTTCAGCCCCCTCTTGGTCTCCCCCAGGACACCTGGGATGGGAGCTGAGGCCCTGGACAGCCCTGCCTGGGAGAGAGCCCGTCCCAGCCTGGCCCCATGCTCACCCTGCAGCGCTCCTGGGGCGGGAGTCCTGTTTGCAACCCCTTCCCACCTCCTGGTCCACCATGAAGCCCTATCCTCCCGGGCCCACCCCCAGGGCCCTGCTCACCCAAGCCCTTGGCAGGTGATCCATATGGCTCTCCTCCTTCTCTAGTTACCCGAAAGACGACCCCATCCCGCCCCAGCCTGCTTTCTCCACATCCTGCCCTGCTCACAGGTGAGAAACAGAGGCCAGGAAAAAGCTCCCCCCCCGCCCCCGGCAGTCCTGGAGAGCATGTTCCCAACCCCCTGATTCCCAAGGCCCAGTATAGCCCAGAGCAAAGCTCTGCAAGTGAAATTTTGGGCAGAGGCTACCTGACGAGGGTGCTGCTTTGGGGCTAGGGGTTTCTGTGTTCCTGGGACAATCTCCCTGCTTGGCCAGTTGCCACCACCCAGCCCGCCTGGACTGAGCCAGTTTGAGGGACACCTCAGGGATTTCCCTTCACACCTGAGCTGAAGACCATGGTCAGGTGAGGAGCAGCCAGGTGCTCTGGGTCCCAAGTGTTGTCTGATGGGGACGTTCTGGCATGCTGCATGCCCTGTCTGGCTTCATTCCTGGGGGACAGGCTCTCCAGGGCCACCAAAATTTGAATGGTGGGTGTTAGGCTGACCCACCTTTCCCACACCTGGCAGTGGATGGGGGTCACATGGGTGGGGTGTGGGGACTTTTAAAGAATGCTGATTCTTGGGCCCACTAAGTCAGAAGCGGGCTCCCCTGGAGTCCCAGTGGCCAGCTGGGTGAGGAGCACCCCATGGGAGGGAGGAGTTCTGTGGGCCAGGGAGGCACCCCAACCCTGCCCCAGAAAAAGATCGGGGGCCGCTTCGGGAGACCAGAGGGAGAGGCAGCCGAAGCGGGGCAAAGCCATCACCAGGTGAGGGGATCTGAGCAAATGGGGGGAGAGTGCCCCGCATGCCACTGCTCCGACTCTCCCCCGTGCCTCACCCCCAGGACCCCCAGCCTCCACTCCCTTTTGGCCCGGTCTCTCCGCTGCCTCGCCAGCCCAGCCCCGGCATCCTCGCCAGCGGCCCCCACTCGCGCCCCTGTGCGGGCCCCAGCCTCCACGAGGGGCGCCCCTCCCGCCGGAGCGCGCCCACGGGCATGCACACGGCTACCCTGAGCGCGCACGCCGCCCCGCGCACGCGCCCCGCCCGTCCCCCAGGCGGTCCGGCTTGGCCGCCCTTGACATTTGTCAAAGGCGGCTGAGCTGAGGCTGCGGCCTGAGCGGCGGCGGGGCGGGCTGCGGGCTGCGCAGCGCAGCCCTGCTGCAGCTCCCCCACCGTCCCTGCCCCCCCGCAGCTTGCCCAGTAGAGCCGCGCAGCCAGCTCTCAGGCAGACCAAGTATGGCCAGGCTGCCACCTGCCCCATGTCCCTGCCAGCCCCAGGCCGAGCACCAGTCCCGAGCCCCCGGGGTGGGAGGTGGGATGGATTTGGCTGAGCAACAGGGATAGAGGCCTCACTGGAGGCAGGCTGGCCTCTAGGGCCAGGGGAGCCTCTGACCCCAGCTGCCCCCTCCCTGCCAATAATTGTTCAGATACCTGAGCCTGGCACTCATCCTAGGACGACTGATGTTGGGAGTCCTTGCTCACGTGACACTCGCCCTGGGCAGCTCAGGGCCTCGGCTGGAGCCTGGGAATGCCCTTCCCCCTAGGACTCAAGGAAGGATCTCTAACCACCCCCCACCCCCACCCCCACCCCCAACAGACCCACAGCCCACTGAGGCAGGGCCTGGCACCTAGGCTTCCAGAAAGGTGGGGCGTAGCCATGTGCCCTTCCCTGGGTGTGCCCCCGCCGACGGAGCTCCCCCTGGCCCACCCCCAGTACACCCTCTGCCAGCTCTCCCATGAGACCAGAAACTTTTTCGTGGTCCAGTCCCAAATGATCCGCTTGGAAAGAAAAGATGCGGTGCTTGGGGGCGGTCCCGACTGCTCCGGCAGACAGGCCTGGCAGACAGGCCTGGGTCCTGGGTGTGGCCTAGGGGGTCTGGGGAGGGTAGAAGGTCAGCAGGGTGTGCAGGGTGAGGGCAGGGCAGTGCCTGTTGAGAGCTTTGTCCACGAGTGGTCTGCTAGGGGGTGGCACGCCCAAGGCGTTAGAGCAGACCCCAGAGGGTGACCAGGAGTGCCGGGGCCAGAGCCAGGGCGGCGGGGGCTGCGAGGCCAGCACCGTTGCAGAGGTCATACTGACAGCAGACGGTGGTGGAGGCGTGCTTGGAGTAGCCGTCGTAGACGGTCTCAAAACAGCGGGGGACACAGGACTTGCTCACCTTCATCCTGTACGGGGTGTAGTCTGCAGGACGGGAGGACGCCGTCGTCTTGCAAGAGCTGGGCCCCAGCTGGCCCAACCCCAGCATGCAGGGCCATGAGAGTGGGGTCCCTCTCAGACCCTCAGCTCCCTGGGGCAGCTGGGAGCTTCCCTCCTCAGTCTCCCCACCCTCCCGGGGACAGGGAGAGCCAACCCCCCTCCCCCGGAGCTCCCCAGGGCAGGACCCTGGGGTGGCTGCGCCCACTCACAGGTGCGTGTGGTCATGCAGTAGGAGACCATTGCTGGGCAGCGCATGGGGTTGAAGCAGTTCTCTCCGTTGTAGGCACAGACGTGGCAGTCCAGAGCCTGGGCTGGGAGTTGGGGGACAGGAGGTCACAGTTCAGGGAGAGGACCCCCTCCAGCCCATCAGACCCCACCTCCATCAGCTCCCCATGGGGTGACAGCTGGAAGGAAGGAAGGAATTCTGGCTCCCCTTGCCCACTCTCAGCCTGCCTGTGTCCATTCACCTTACCCAGAGGTAGGCCCACCAGGGCCACCAGGAACAGGCTGAGCAGGGGCGCCATGGCTGGAGGTGAAAGGGCTGGGTGGGAGTGGGACGGCTGACAGCAGCTGGTCCTGGTTGCAGATCAGGGGGGCTGTGGCATGTAGGGTCAGGCAGCCTGGGCGCTCCTGGTCTAAGGGAGGCTGCAGCCCTGCACAGAGGATGACAAAGACCAGGCAGTCAGCACCAGCCTGAGGGTGCACTGCATAGCCCTTCTGGGGCAGGGGTGGGGCAGCCACAGGGAGTCCCCAGTTAGCTGAGCATGGGAAGGCTTCCTGGGGAGGGGTCACTAAGGTGGCAATGGAGGGAAGCAGGGTAGAGACATTCCAATCAGGGAGACCAGATGTTCTGGAGAAGGGGAGGGGGCGGTCAGAGTGAGCCGAGGAGGCAGGAGAGGCCAGCAGTTAGAGCCTGGAGTGTCAGGGGACCTATGGACGCCTGGTACAGGGCCCCCAACCCCCCCCCCCCCCAGAGCCCTGGTGCAGGGAGGCCAGCCAGGGCAGGACTGGGCCTGAAGGTGTCTGGGTCTCTTCTCGATGCGTGGGGCCCCCACTCCCTGCTTCTTTTAGGACCTAGCTGGAGCCCCTCTTCCGGAAGACCTCCAGACGGCTGCTGCCTGAGCCCTCAGGTCTCGGTTCCCCCGCAGCGGGGCTCCCGCGGCTGCAGGCTCAGCTGTGCCCAGCCCGGGCCAACGGCGCTCTGAAAGCATCCGGGAGGGTGCCTGAGCAGGAGGGCCGGTGAACTCCCCAGCCTGGGGTGGTGTTTGGCAAGGGGAGGGGGAACCGGAACTGCGCCTTCCCCCTCCCCCCGAGGGGACACTCGGTCCCCGGCCCCGCCCCGAGACTAAATTAGACTCCCCCTCCCTCCCAGCACCACGGATCTGTCTCTCTTGATCCATTTCCCGGGCACCAAGCCCAAGCCGACCGGGGCCCAATTCAGACCAGGCCTGCGGCACCTGCAGCGCTTCTCGTCGCCACCCGGGGAGCCCTGCCCCGAAGACTGCGGTCGCGGGCCCGGGGACCTCTGCCAGGCGGAGGCGGTGTCGGGCGGGGGTGTCAGGGATGACCTCGCCCGTGACCTCCACTGCACTGAGCCCCCGCCGCCCCGCACTCACCCGGCCGCCCGCCGCTCCCCGCCTGGGTCTGTGGGTGTTTCTGTCCCTGCGCCCAGCGGGCCAGCGCCGCATCGCCCACTCGGCGTCTTAGCTGCCTGGGCCCGCCCGCCGCGCCTGAGCTCACGCGGGCCCCGCCCCGGGTCCGCCCCCAGCCCGCCCCGGGTCCGCCCCCAGCCCGCCCCCAGCCCGCCCCCCGCAGCCCTGGCACAGCCCTGCCTGCCCAGATCGCGGGTTCGCCTGCTCGCGCTTTAGTGGACACGGACACCTACCCAGGCGTCACGACGCAGCGACACCGCGGACAGCCAGCCACTCCCAGACACATACCAGTCCCTGCAGTGACACCCATGCGACCCGCAGAATCACGTGCTCAAACAGCGCCGCAGCCCGCCCCCATTGCCACCAGCCACATGTGCCTCCCTCACCCACGCCCTGTCATTAACCTCCATGAATCCGACCCTCAACGCCGAAGCTCAAGCCTGAGTCGCCTCCACGCTCCGCCATTACCTTGGCCTGTTGGGCCTAACCGCCCCGTCCCCTCCTTACGGGAATAGGGCCTGTTCGGTCAGCCGGGGTCCTCACCTGGCCCTGCCTCAGCTGCTGTGTGACCTTGGACAAGTTAACCAACATCTCTGTGCCTCAGACCCCACGTGGGTGAGGAGCCAAACCCAGGATGACCAGGGCCTGAGTCATAGGAGTAGTAATGGCCTTAACAAAAGCTGGCTCTCATAGGTCGTTGGCAGGACTGTGGAGGGCTGGCCCAGTGCCCCCTAGCATGGTGTTAAAAATAATTAAAACTCAAGGAAATTGAAACATAAGGTTTATTCCGAGCAGTTGTTCTACTGCCTGTGGGTCCTGACTCATAGCAACCCTGCAGGACAGAGTGGAACTGCCCCATAGGGCTTCCCAGTCTGTGGTCTTTACAGCAGCAGACTGCAACAACTTTCTCCCCAGGACCAGCTGGTGGGTTTCAGCTGCTGACCTTTCAGTTAGCAGCCTGACGCCTAACCATTGTGCCACCAGGACTTCCTCTATAAGCATATTTGCTGTTGTTGCTAGGTGCCGTCGAGTCGGTTCCAACTCCCAGTGACCCTACGTTCGACAGAACGAAACCCCACCCTGTCCTGTGCCACCCTCACAATCTTTGCTATGCTTCAGCCATCGTTGCAGCCACTGTATCTGTCCACCTGGTCGGTAGTTTTCCTCTCTTTTGCTAACCCTCTACTCTAGCAAGCATGATGTCCTTCTCCAGGGACTGATTCCGCCTGATAACATGTCCAAAGTATGTGAGACGAAGTCTCCATCCTTGCTGCTAAGCAGCATTCTGGCTGTACTTCTTCCAAGACAGATTTGTTCATTCTTCTGGTTCTTGTTGTTAGGTGCCGTCGAGTCGGTTCTGACTCATAGCGACCCTATGCACAACAAAACGAAACAGTGCCTGGTCCTGAGCCATCCTTACAATCGTTGTTATGCTTGAGCTCATTGTTGCAGCCACTGTGTCAATCCACCTTGTTGAGGATCTTCCTCTTTTCCGCTGACCCTGTACTCTGCCAAGCATGATGTCCTTCTCCAGGGACAGATCCCTCCTGACAAAATGTCCAAAGTATGTAAGATGCAGCTTCGCCATCCTTGCCTCTAAGGAGCATTCTGGTTGTATTTCTTCCAAGACAGATTTGTTTGTTCTTTCGGCAGTCCATGGTGTATTCGATATTCTTTGCCAACACCACAATTCAAAGGCGTTCAATTCTTCTGTCTTCCTTATTCATTGTCCAGCTTTCACGTGCATGTGATGCGATTGAAAATACCATGGCTTGGGTCAGGCACACCTTAGTCTTCAGGGTGATATCTTTGCTCTTCAACACTTTAAAGAAGTCCTTTGCAGCAGATTTACCCAATGCAATGCATCTTTTGATTTCTTGACTGCTGCTTCCGTGGCTGTTGATTGTGGATCTAAGTAAAATGAAATCCTTGGCAATTTCCATCTTTTCTCCATTTATCATGATGTTGCTCATTGGTCCAGTTGTGAGGATTTTTGTTTTCTTTATGTCGAGGTGCAATCCATGCTGAAGGCTGTGGTCTTTGATCTTCATCAGTAAGTGCTTCAAGTCCACTTCACTCTCAGCAAGCAAGGTTGTGTCAGCTGCATAACGCAGGTTGTTAATGAGTCTTCCTCCAATCCTGATGCCCCGTTCTTCTTCATATAGTCCAGGTTCTCGGATTATTTGCTCAGCATACAGACTGAATAGGTATGGTGAAAGAATACAACCCTGACACACACCTTTCCTGACTTTAAACCAATCAGTATCGCCTTGTTCTGTCCAACAACTGCCTCTTGATCTATGTAAAGGCTCCTCATGAGCACAATTAAGCGTTCTGGAGTCACCGCTCTTCGCAATGTTATCCATAATTTGTTATGATCCACACAGTCGAATGCCTTTGCATAGTCAATAAAACACAGGTAAACATCCTTCTGGTATTCTCTGCTTTCAGCCAGGATCCATCTGACATCAGCAATGATATCCCTGGTTCCATGTCCACTTCTGAAACCGGCCTGAATTTCTGGCAGTTCCTTGTCAATGTACTGCTGCAGCCGTTTTTGAACGATCTTCAGCAGAATTTTGCTTGCGAGTGATATTAATGATATTGTTCTATAATTTCCACATTCAGTTGGATCACCTTTCTTGGGAATAGGTACAAATATGGATCTCTTCCAGTCAGTTGGCCAGGAAGCTGTCTTCCGTATTTCTTGGCATAGATGAGTGAGCACCTCCAGCGCTGCAGCTGTTTGTTGAAACATCTCAATTGATATTCCATCAATTACTGGAGCCTTGTTTTTCGCCAATGCCTTCAGAGCAGCTTGGACTTCTTTCTTCAGTACCATCGGTTTCTGATCATATGCCACCTCTTGAAATAGTTGGACATCGACAAATTCTTTTTGGTATAATGACTCTGTGTAGTCCTCCCATCTTCTTTTGATGTTTCCTGTGTCGTTTAATATTTTCCCCATGGAATCCTTCACTATTGCAACTCGAGGCTTGAATTTTTTCTTCAGTTCTTTCAGCTTGAGAAACACCGAGCGTGTTCTTCCCTTTTCGTTTTCTATCTCCAGCTCTTTGCACATGTCATTATAATACTTTGTCTTCTCAAGACGCCCTTTGAAATCTTCTGTTCCGTTCTTTTACTTCATCAATTCTTCCTTTTGTTTTAGCTGCTCGATGCTCAAGAGCAAGTTTCAGTCAGAGTCTCCTCTGACATCCATCTTGGTCTTTTCTTCTTTCCTGTCTTTTCAGTGACCTCTTGCTTTCTTCATGTATGATGTCATTCCAGAACTCATCTGGTCTTCGGTCACTAGTGTTCAATGCATCAAATCTATTCTTGAGATGGTCTCTAAATTCAGGTGAGATATACTCAAGGTAATATTTTGGCTCTCGTGGACTTGTTTTAATTTTCTTCATCTTCAGCTTGTACTTGCATATGAGCAGTTGATGATCTTTTCCACAGAAGGCCCCTGGCCTTGTCCTGACTGATGATACTTAACTTTTCCATAGTCACTTTCCAAAGTTGTAGTCGATTTGATTCTTGTGTATTCCATCTGGTGAGGTCCATGTGTATAGTCACCGTTTATGTTGTTGAACAAAGGTATTTCCAATGAATAAGTTGTTGGTCTTGCGAAATTCTATCATGCAATCTCATGTGTCATTTCTATCACCAAGGCTATGTTTTCCAACAGCCTTTCCTTCTTTGTTTCCAACTTTCACATTCCAATCACCAATAATTATGGCACCTTTATTGCATATTTGATTGTTACCGAAATTTCCCAGGTTAGAGCCACCTGCTGCAAACGGCCAATTCTTGAGACTGGGGTGAGGTGAGTAGCAAGAGCTTTAAAGTGTATCGATACACAGGAGACAGAGGGGGCTGATCCCCTCCAAAGCCTGTCTCCCTCACAACTACAGATTGGCTGAAAGCTCTATGGGGCAAAATCATGGGTTTCAGGAATTTGTGGAATGTCATTCTTTTTCTCCTGGGGTGGTTTCGGTGATCATGGTATCAAGGTATTATCTCATTTGCCCAGGGGATGACTGGCCTCCTGGGGTGATTTCAGTGGTCATAAGCCTTTCTCAGATCATATCATTTGTTTTCTACACTCTGAAAAGGACATTAATCATTAGTAAAAATTTAACAAAGAGAAAGGAACTGAGCAGTCAAGAATAAGTTTAGAAGAGAGAAAAATGGCATAGGTCCTGTTCGTGTCATGGCTGAGCAGCCTGTTCCATGATCAATTTCAGACTGCAGAGATTGGTAAAAATCTTCAATTTCTTCATCTTTGGCCTTAGTGGTTGGTTCGTAAATTTGAATAATAGTCGTATTAACTGGTCTTTCCTGTAGGCATATGGATATTATCCCAGCATCATTTGTTAAAAAGACTGACTTTCCCCCACTTGATGGACTTTGGGCCCTTGTTGAAGATCAGGTGACCATAGGTGGATGGATTTAATTCTGGGTTCTCAGTTCTGTTCCATTGGTCAGTGTATCTGTTGCTGTACCAGTATCAGGCTGTTTTAACTACCATAACTGTATAGTAGGTTCTGAGGTCAGGTAGTGCGAATCCTCCTACCTTCTTCTTCTTCAATAGTTCTTTCCTTATCCGGGGTCTCTTCCCTTTCCCTATAAAGTTGATGATAAGTTTTTCTATCTCTTTAAAGAATGTTGTTGGTATCTGGATCAGTATTGCATTGTATTTGTAAATTGCTTTGGGTAGAATTGTCGTTTTCACAATATTGAGTCTAGCTATCCATGAGCATGGTATGTTTTTCCATTTATGTAGATCTCTTGGTTTCTTGCAGTAGTGTTTTGTAGTTTTCTTTGTATAGGTCTTTTACCTCCCTGGTTAGATTTATTCCCATGTATATATTTTTTAAATAATTTTTATTGTTTACAAATTAAGTCATTCTCTCACACAAAAACTTATATACACCTTGCTACATACTCCCAATTACTCTCCCCCTAGTGAGAAAGCCTGCTCCCTCCCTCCACTCTCTCTTTTTGTGTCCATTTCCCCAGCTTCTAACCCCCTCTACTCTCTCATCTCCCCTCCAGGCAGGAGATGCCAACATAGTCTCGAGTGTCCACCTGATCCAAGAAGCTCACTCCTCACCAGCATCCCTCTCCAATCCATTGTCCAGTCCAATCCATGTCTGAAGAGTTGGCTTCAGGAATAGTTCCTGTCCTGGGCCGACAGAAGGTCTGGGGGCCATGACCACTGGGGTCCTTCTAGTCTCAGTCAGACCATTAAAACTGGTCTTTTTATGAGAATTTGGTGTTTACATCCCACTGCTCTTCTGCTCCCTCAGGGGTTCTCTGTTGTGTTCCCTCTCAGGGCAGTCATCAGTTGTAGCCAGGCACCATCTAGTTCTGGTCTCAGGTTGATGTAGTTGCTGGTTCATGTGGCCCTTTCTGTCTCTTGGGCTTGTATTTACCTTGTGTCCTTGGTGTTCTTCATTCTCCTTTGATCCAGGTGGGTTGAGACTCATTAATGCATCTTAGATGGCTGCTTGCTAGTGTTTAAGACCGCAGACGCCACTCTTCAAAGTGGGATGCAGAATGTTTTCTTAATAGATTGTATTATGCCAATTGACTTAGATGTTCCCTGAAACCATGGTCCCCAAACCCCTGCCCCTGCTATGCTGGCCTTCAAAGCATTCAGTTTATTCAGGAAACTTCTTTGCTTTTGGTTTAGTCCAGTTGTGCTGACCTCCCCTGTATTGTGTGTTGTCTTTACCTTCACCTGAGGTAGTAATTCTTATCTACCATCTAATTAGTGAATAGCCCTCTCCCACCCTCCCACCCTTCCCCCTCTCATAACCACAAAAGAATGTCTTCTTCTCAGTTTAAACTATTTCTCAAGTTCTTATAATAGTGGTCTTATACAATATTTGTCCTTTTGCAACTGACTAATTTCACTCAGCATAATACCTTCCAGGTTCCTCCATGTTATGAAATGTTTCACAGATTCCTCACTGTTCTTTATAGATGCGTAGTATTCCATTGTGTGAATATACCATAATTTAGTTATCCATTCATCCATTGATGGGCACCTTGGTTGCTTCCATCATTTTGGTATTGTAAACAGTGCTGCAATAAACATGGGTGTGCATATATCTGTTTGTGTGAAGGCTCTTATTTCTCTAGGGTATATTCCGAGGAGTGGGATTGCTGGACTGTATGGTAGTTCTATTTCTAGCTTTCTAAGGAAGTGCCTAATCAATTTCCAAACTGGTTGTACCCTTTGACATTCCCACCAGCAGTGTATAAGTGTTCCAATCTCTCCACAGCCTCTCCAACATTTATTATTTTGTGTTTTTTGGATTAATGCCAGCCTTGTTGGCAAAAAAAAAAAAAAAAAATTTTTTTTTTTTTTTTTGTTGGAGTGAGATGAAATCTCATTGTAGTTTTGATTTGCATTTCTCTAATGGCTAATGATCGTGAGTATTTCCTCATGTATCTGTTAGCTATTTGAATGTCTTCTTTAGTGAAGTGTCTGTTCATATCTTTTGCCCATTTTTTAATTGTGTTGTCTTTTTGTTGTTGAGTTTTTGCAGTATCATGTAGATTTTAGGGATCAGGCACTGATCGGAAATGTCATAGCCAAAAACTTTTTCCCAGTCTGTAGGTAGTCTTTTTACTCTTTTGGTGAAGTCTTTGGATGAGCATAGTGTTTGATTTTTAGGAGCTCCCAGTTATCTAGTTTTTCTTCTGCATTCTTAATAATGTTTTATATACTGTTTATGCCATGTATTAGGGCTCCTAATGTTGTCCCTATTTTTTCTTCCATGATCTTTGTCATTTTAGATTTTATATTTAGGTCTGTGATCCATTTTGAGCTCGTTTTTGTGCATGGAGTGAGGTATGGGTCTTGTTTCATTTTTTTGCAGATGGATATCCAGTCATGCCAGCACCATTTGTTAAAAAGACTGTCTTTTCCCCATTTAACTGTTTTGGGGACTTTGTCAAATATCAACTGCTCATATATGGATGGATTTATGTCTGGATTGTCAATTCTATTCCATTGGTCCATGTATCTGTTGTTGTACCAGTACCAGGCTGTTTTGAGTACTGTGGCAGTATAATAGGTTCTAAAATCAGGTAGAGTAATGTGTCCCACATTGTTCTTCTTTTTCAGCAATGCTTTACTTATCCGGGGCCTTGTATTTTATTTTTTTAAGGGCTATTATAAATGGTATTGTTTTCCTGATTTCCTTTTCATCATTCTCTTTATTGGTGTATAGGAATCCAACTGATTTTTGTGTGTTTGTCTCGTATCCTGCTAATCTGCTGAATCTTTCTATTAGTTCCAGTAGTTTTCTTGTGGAGTCTTTTGAATTTTCTAACTATAGCATCAGATCATCCACAAATAGGGAAGTTTTAACTTCTTCATTACCAATTTGGATGCTCTTTATTTCTGTTTCTTGCCTTATTGCTCTAGCTAGGACTTCCAGCACAATGTTAAATAGGAGTGGTGATAAAGGGCATCCTTGTCTTGTTCCTGCTCTCAGTGGGAATGTTTTCAGCCTCTCTCCATTGAGAACGATGTAGACTGTTGGTTTTGCATAGATGCCCTTTATTATGTTGAGAAATTTCCCTTTTATACCTATTTTATTGGGAGTTTTTATCAGGAATGGGTGTTGGACTTTGTCAGATGTCTTCTCTGTGTTGATTAAGATGATCATGTGATTCCTTTCTCTCCTTTTATATATGTGGTGGGTTATGTTGATTTTCTAATGTTGAACCATCCTTGCATACCTGGCATGAATCCTACTTGGTCATGGTGTATTATTTTTTTGATATGATGCTGAATTCTATTGGCTAGGATTTTGCTGAGAATTTTTGTATCTATATTCATGACAGACATTGGTCTGTAATTTTCTTTTTTTGTGGTCTTTGCGTGGTTTTGGTGTCAGGGTTATGCTGGCTTCATAGAATGAATTTGGAAGTATTGCTTCCTTTTCTGTATTTTGAAATAGCTTGAGTAGTCCTGGTGTAAGCTCTTTGAATGTTTGGTAGAATTCTCCAGTGAAGCCGTCTGGGCCAGGGCCTTTTTTGGTTGGGAGGTTTTTTTTATTACCTTTTGAGTCTCTTCTCTTGTTTTGGGTTTGTTCAGATTTTCAAAGTCATTTTATGTTAGTTTGGGTGGGTAGTGTGTCTCTAGCCATTTGTCCATTTCCTTTAGGTTTTCAAATTTGTTGGAGTATAGTTTTTCATAATACTCTGTTATGATCCTTTTTATTTCAGTTGGGTCTGTTGTAATGTCTGCCATTTCATTTCTTATTTGTGTTATTTGCATTCTCTCCTCTTTTTCTTTTGTTAATTTGGCCAGTGGTTTTTCAATTTTATTGATCCTTTCAAAGAACCAACTTTTGGTTTTGTTGATTCTTTGTATTGTTTTTCTATTCTCTATTTCCTTTATTTCTGCTCTGATCTTTATTATTTCCTTTCTTCTCATGGCTGTGGGCTTCTTTTGCTGTTCTCTTTCTATTTGTTCAGGTTGTGTAACTAATGCTTTCATTTTGTCCCTTTCTTCTTTTTTGATGTGTGCATCTAGTGCTATAAATTGACCTCTGAGGACTGCCTTTGCCGTGTCCCAAAGGTTTTGGTATGATGTGTTTTCATTCTCGTTTGATTCTAGGAACTTTTTGATTCCATCTTTGATTTCTTCTGTTACCCAGTGGTTTTTAAACAGGGTGTTACTCAGTTTCCATGTAACTAATTTTTTTTCCTTACTCTTCCTGTTGTTGATTTCTACTTTGATGGCATTGTGGTCAGAGGAGATACTTTGTATTACCTCAATGTTTTGGATTTTGTTGAGGGTTGCTCTGCGGCCTAAGATGTTGTCTATTCTGGAGAATGTTCCATGTGCATTGGAAAAGAAAGTGTAGTTTGCAGCTGTTGGGTAGAACCCAAAAAACAACCCAGTGCTGTTGGGTGGAGTGTTCTATATATGTCTATGAGGTCAAGTTGGCTGATTCTGCTCTTTAAGTCTTCTGTATCTTTGTTGGGTTTCTTTCTAGATGTTCAGTCCTTGACTGAGAGTGGTGTGTTGAAGTCTCCTGCTATTTTGGAGCCCTGTCACTGGTTACATAGATGTTTATTGTGGTTAAGTCTTCCTGAAGGATTGTCCCTTTCATAATTATATAGGGCCCTTCTTTGTCTTTTATGGTGGATTTTGTTCTAAAGTCTATCTTATCCGAGATTAGTATTGCCACTTGTGCTCTTTTTTGATAGTTATTTGCTCGGTATATTTTCTTCCATCCTTTGATTTTTAATAAATTTACATCTTTGTTTCTAAGGTGTGTCTCCTGTAGACAGCATATTGATGGATTCTGTTTTGTTTTGTTTTTTTAATCCCTTCTGTCACTCTGCATCTCTTTATGGGTGCATCTAGGCCATTTACATTCAGTGTAATTATTGACAGGTGTGAGTTTATTGCTGTCATTTTGTAGTGCTTTTTTTTTTTGTGGTGCTAACATTTTCTTTGTTCCTCTTACTCTCCTGTGCTGAGTTCCTTTTGTTTGTGGATTTCTTTTTCATTTCTTTTGTTTTTATAGATTTTGTTTTTACTGAGACTTTATGTTTTTCTCCTTTATTTTGGTAAGTAGGTTTGTTAACTTTCTTTGTGGTTACCTTGAAATTTACCCTTATCTTCTTATAGTTGAACCACCAGTCTATTATTACTTGGTATTGCCTTGCCTTCCTCTCTGTTAGAAAGTTCTATACCTATACCGTTTATTCCCTCTTTTATTATTCTGACGTTGTTGTCATTTACAGATTAACCTCTCTGGTTCCCTGTTGCAATTGTCTTGGTTTTGGACAGTCCTTGAAAGTTCATTTCCTAGGTTTGTATCTGGCTGGTACAATCTTGCGTCCTAGATTCAGGCTGTGGTCTGATGTTGTTTGTTCTCAGACTGAAGGACTCCCTTTAGTAATTCTTGTAAGTCTGGTTTGGTTTTTACATATTCTCTTAGTTTCTGTTCATCTGCAAATGTCCTAGTTTCACCATCATATTTGAACGAAAATTTTGCAGGATATATTATTCTTGGTTGGTGATTTTTTTTCTTCAAGGTTTTATATATGTCATCCCATTGCCTTCTTGCCTGCATGGTTTCTGCCAAATAATCAGAGCTTAGTCTTATTGTTTCTACTCTGTATGTGACTTTTTGTTTTTCTCGGGCTGCTTGCAGGATTTTTTCTCTGTCTTTGGTTTTAGCAAGTCTGATTCTGATATGCCCTGGTATTTTCCTTTTGGGGTCTATCCTATATGGGGTTTGTTGAGCTTCTTGAATGGTCAGCTTTTCATCATTCATGATATTAGGTAAGTTTTCTGTCAGCAATTCTTCAATGATTTTCTCTGTGTTTTCTGTTTTCTCTGCCTGTTCTGGAACTCTGATCACTCAAAAAATTTTACTTTTGATTGTATCCCATGTAATTCTCAAGGCTTCTTCATTTTTCTTCATTCTTTTTTCTGATTTTTCCTCAAACAGAATTGTATCCAAGTGTTTTTCTTCAATTTCGCTGATTCTGTCTCCCATCATTTCAAACCTGCTCCTGAGCCCTGTTATGACACGGTTCATTTCTGAAATCTTGTTGTTTATCTTTTGGATTTCTAATTGTTGTTTTTGTGTGCTTTCTAGTTGTGAATTTATTTTGGCATTTTGTTCCTGTATTACTTTCCTGAATTGCTCCATTTTTTTGTCTGTATTTCATGAATTTGTCTGCCTTTTCCAAAAATTTGTCTTTTTTTCCCTGCTTTTTGCTTCAATTCTTGCATTACTCTGAATATTAGAGATTTGAATTCTCTGTCAGGTAGTTCCAGTGCCTTTTCTTCTACTGGAAAGTCACCTGGTGTTTAATTTTTGATGCCTACTGGAACCATCCTGTCCTGTTTTTTAATGTCTTTGGGACATTTGGTAGTTATTTTCTTAGTTTCTTGATTGTAGATTTGTTTGTTTCATCCTGCTTTTTTGTTTGGTTTGGTTATGTCTGAGGAGGCAGACTGCGTTCTCTGTTGTTTGCTGGTCTGTAGTCGTGAAACTTTTCACCTCCTTGTCCAATGGGCAAGGCCAGTCAATCAGCTCTGGTGCGGCAGAGCAGGTCCCACTGAAGGGGGATGGCATGTACTAGGACTGAGAGGACGGGCCAGGAATCAGTGCTGGGCAGGTTCCAGTATGCCATGCCTGTGCTGCTCAGGGGTGTGATGTTCAGTGCATGGGGCAGGTAGGCAGGAAAGAGGGGGGAGGTTGTGATGTGTGGAGCTAATACAGGTATGGGAAAGAGGAGAGAAACAGAAGCCAAAAGCAAAGAAAGAAAGAAAGAAAAACTGTTAAGGGAGCTTACCGTTGGAGTGGAGAGATAAGGAACTGAGAAATGGAGAAAAGAAAAACAAAAAAATGAAGAAGAAAAGGGGAAAAGAAAGAAAAAATAACTAGATAAAAATTTGGAAAAGAAAAGCCCCCAGGAGTCCCAGAGTCCCACCAGTGGGGCTGCTAAGTCTGGAGAAATGGCTCCCAGGCTGCACGGTGTAGCATGGCTAGAGGGGGTGTAGATGTCACACAGCACCAGGTATTCAGGAGACAGGAAAAGAAGATAAGTGTAGAAAGACGAGAACTGAGAAATAAAGACAGACAGAAAGGGAAAAAGAGAGAGAAAAGAAAAGAAAGAAAGGGAAAAAAAATGCCCCCAGTGATCCCACCTATGCGGCTAAGCAAATTGGAGTGGCTCCTAAGCTATGCTCTGCAGCCAGCTATATGGGGCTCCCAAGCTGCAAAAACAAAAAGAAAACAAACAAACAAAACAGAACAAAGCAAAACAAGGCAAAAAAAAAAAAAAAAAAAAACCCAAGGATCCCATCAGTGTGGTGTCGCAGGCCGGGGGAGTAGTTCCCCAGTCGAGCGTGGCTTCACAGCCTTTCAAGAAGAAGCAAAGATGGCACACGGAGCCAGGTGTTCCAGAGAAAGGAGCAGGAGGTGGTAGGAGGCAAAGGAGAAACCAAAAGAGAGGGAAAGAACCAACACCAGCTCAGGGGCCCAGCCAGTGTGGGCAGGGCAAATCCAAGCAGCCTGAGGCCAAAGCAGTTGCCTCCTGGCCAAGACACAGCACTAGTGGGAAGCAGGGGAGGCTGAAGGGGGGAGGAAAAAGCAGGGGGTGGGGGTGGGTTAGGAAAGCATATATCGCTGGTTACCGGGTGCTCTGTCTCCTGCTGGGAACTTTGTGAAGCTGCTTTCCTGTACTTCCTGTCCACCCATCTCCAACGCGGGTGGGGCAAATCCAAGTGGCACAGACGCTGCACTTCCCTGCCGGCTGACCCACAGCAGCCAGCCAGGAAGCTCAGAGGTAGGGCAGCAAGGAGAGAATGGGGTTGGGCAAGCGTGTACGGCTCTGCCTCCTGCTGGGAGTTCTGGAAACTGCTTTCCCGTGCTCCCTGTCTGCCAATCCCGGACAGGATGGCAGATCCGTGCTGTGTGAGGTGATGGGGCCCTCCGCATGTATCTCTGTGCTTCGTCAGTTTCTTATTCCATTCGGTGCTTGGCTGAGTTATCTCTTCATTTGACACTTCAGGTTCCAGGAATGACGTTTGTCCCTGTTTTTCAGTTCTTTGCTGTAGGGGGACAGCGTGGTGCTTCTGTCTATGGCTCCGTGTTGGCTGCTGAAGAGCCCAGCCTGGCTAATCTTAGCGTGATCCATTACACCCTGCCCCCCTTTTACTGAGATCAGCTGACACCAGGTCACAAGCTGGCCCTTCACCAGCTATATCTTTTGCAATTCAAATTCAGTAAACCCAGCTTAGAACAGGAAAGAAAAGATTAACAACTGGGTGAAAGAGACGGAGCTGGCAGCTTTAATTTGGGTCAGGAATTTCTTTACCGTCAATATTTGGTTTCATGGGTAAGAAAACCCCAAAATCGAAGTAAGATGTCTGTTATGAGTTTTTGACAGTGGGGAGGGCGACCGCCCCCCCAGACACCGGGACTGCCTTATGTTAGCACTTTTGTCTTCAGAGGCCCCTCCCACCCTAATAATATCAACGTGAAAAATTATTTTTGATATAATTTTAGATAGTTCAACATTGTATTTTTGTTCTCTTCTAGGCACAATGTAATGGATTTTCATAGGCCCTGAAATTTTCATTTTTTGCTCATGTGAGAAAAAAATTAAACATTTTCTTTAACCCTAAAACTTTGTTTCTGTATTTTTACAATTTTAAAGGAAATTAAACATTTTTGTGGGCCCCCAAAAGGATGGTGGTCTCCAAGCAGGGTGCCTTCTGTACCTGCTGGGTAAGTCAGCTCTGGGCCTGGAAATCCCTCAGCCTCTGGACAAGTGGGACGGTTGGTCAAGCCTATTGTCACCTGGCCTCCCCCCACCCCACGCCATATGCCAGGGTTGGGAATGCAGCAGGAATAAACCCGGCCAATGTTCCCAAATATTCCTGCCGGTGGAGCTCACACGCTAATGAGGGTGGGGACGTAATAGACACAGGGGTCACACACAGGCTATGCCATGGGCTTCAGCATCCGACCAGGGGAACTGGGTTTCCTGTCCTGCTGTAACAACTCAAACACCAGGCAGAATACGGCAGACACTGGACAGGGAAATGAAGGCAGCGCGCCAATGGGCTGCGGCCAGGGAGGGGCCCAAACAGAGCCGAGGTCTCCCACAGTGGAGGCGATGGAGCCACAGGCCAAGGCGGCTGGGGAGTCCCTGGGTGGCGCAAACAGTGAACTCTCAGCTGCTAATCCAAAGGCTGGAGGTTGGAGTTCACCCAGGGGTGCCTCGGAAGACAGGTATAACGACCTACCTCTGAAGACTCAGCCACTGAAAACCCTACGGAGCATAGTTTTACTGATACACGTGGGGTCCCCGGGAGCTGCAGTTGGCTGGATAGAAACTGTTGTTTTCAATTAAATAATACAGAGAAATTGCCTCTTAGTGTCCCAAATGGGCCAAGAGAGTCAGTTCTGGATGCCATGATGGGATGAGCACCCCCCAGTCCAAGGTCCAGGGGGCCTCCCCTCACCATTACCTGCCCCCAGAGATAACCTGATTGTGCAGGTCTGGGCGCTACATAAGGGGTGCTCAGCCGCTCCATTCATGGTCTCAGGGTCACGTGCAGCTCAGGAGGGGAGTCACCCCCGTCTTTGCAGGCTGTGCTCATGGGGTCAGGGTTAGGGACAGGGTCGGGGGGGTCTTGGACAGGTGAGCGGGTGGGCCGGACTGCCCAATGGGTCATGGCCATCTTCAGGCAGCCCCATCTGGCTGCAGCCAAGAGGCTCTGAGGTGGGGCTGGAGCCTAGAGGGTGGAGGTCAAGGGCAGAGATGGGCTGGGAGCTGCAACTGCTCCTGGTTAGAGGGAGCCCCTAGGAGGTTGCCCTGCAGCCTACGACCTTCCATCCCGCCGGCCGATGCTGCTGTGCCGTTTGGAGTCCTGCTCACACTAGCCGCCTCCCTGGGCTGCTTAGGCTCAGTGGCATCGCTTGGAGGGTGTGGAGAGGGGGTCTTCAGACCACACTGGGTGACACTGTCAGAGGGGGTGAGAGCAAAATGACTGTCTATAAAATTTTTGTGCAGTGTTTCAGCATAAATTTACTATTTTTTATAAAAATACCCCTGTGGTTAGTTAAAACAACAAAAACATTTTTCACAAGCCCAGCTTACAATGTATCAATATACCTACAAGGCTAAAACTCTATGTTAACTTACCTTTTGAACCTTCTGAAGCACTCTGGTCAGAGCTGTCATTGTTACCCAATTACAATGACGCTTTGAATCATGTGGGAAAGGAGTGGCATGCGGAACTTCCGATTTTTTTTTTTTTTATTAACTTTTATTGAGCTTCAAGTGAACGTTCACAAATCAAGTCAGACTGTCACATATAAGTTTATATACACCTTACTCCGTACTCCCACTTACTCTCCCCCTAATGAGTCAGCCCTTCCAGTCTCTCCTTTCGTGACAATTTTGCCAGCTTCCAACTCTCTCTATCCTCCCATCCCCCCTCCAGACAGGAGATGCCAACACAGTCTCAAGTGTCCACCTGATATAATTAGCTCACTCTTCATCAGCATCTCTCACCTACCCACCGTCCAGTCCCTTTCATGTCTGATGAGTTGTCTCCGGGGATGGTTCCTGTCCTGGGCCAACAGAAGGTTTGGGGACCATGACCGCCGGGATTCCTCTAGTCTCAGTCAGACCATTAAGTATGGTCTTTTTATGCGAATTTGGGGTCTGCATCTCATTGATCTCCTGCTCCCTCAGGGGTTCTCTGTTACGCTCCCTGTCAGGGCAGTCATCGATTGTGGCCGGGCACCAACTAGTTTTTCAGGTCTCAGGATGATGTAGGTCTCTGGTTCATGTGGCCCTTTCTGTCTCTTGGGCTCTTAGTTGTCGTGTGACCTTGGTGTTCTTCATTCTCCTTTGCTCCAGGTGGGTTGAGACCAATTGATGCATCTTAGATGGCCACTTGTTAGCATTTAAGACCCCAGACGCCACATTTCAAAGTGGGATGCAGAATGTTTTCATAATAGAATTATTTTGCCAATTGACTTAGAAGTCCCCTTAAACCATGGTCCCCAAACCCCCGCCCTTGCTCCGCTGACCTTTGAAGCATTCAGTTTATCCCGGAAACTTCTTTGCTTTTTGTCCAGTCCAGTTGAGCTGACCTTCCATATATTGAGTATTGTCCTTCCCTTCACCTAAAGCTGTTCTTATCTAATAATTAATCAGTAAAAAACCCTCTCCCACCCTCCCTCCCTCCCCCCCTCGTAACCACAGAAGTATGTGTTCTGAAGTTTTTACTATTTCTCAAGATCTTATAATAGTGGTCTTATACAATATTTGTCCTTTTGCCTTTGACTGATTTCGCTCAGCATAATGCCTTCCAGGTTCCTCCATGTTATGAAATGTTTCACAGATTCCTCACTGTTCTTTATCGATGCGTAGTATTCCATTGTGTGAATATACCACAATTTATTTACCCATTCATCCGTTGATGGACACCTTGGTTGCTTCCAGCTTTTTGCTATTGTACACAGAGCTGCAATAAACATGGGTGTGCATATATCTGTTTGTGTGAAGGCTCTTATTTCTCTAGGGTATATTCCGAGGAGTGGGATTTCTGGGTTGTATGGTAGTTCTATTTCTAACTGTTTAAGATAACGCCTGAAAGATTTCCAAAGTGGGTGTACCATTTGACATTCCCACCAGCAGTGTATAAGAGTTCCAATCTCTCCGCAGCCTCTCCAACATTTATTATTTTGTGTTTTTTGGATTAATGCCAGCCTTGTTGGAGTGGGAAATTCCGATTTATGAAAACATTAGTACAAAAAACATTACGAGGGAGTCTGCGTGGTCTGGTATCCGAGGAGGTCCATGGGGGGGTTACCACACTGGGTGACCCCAACCCTAGTGACAGCACGGGTAGGCCCTCTCCCACTTCTGGACCTTCTCCAGGGCCTGCCCACCATCCCACCCAGGCAGCCTCGGTGGGCTCTTTGGAAGCCTTCCCTGGCACCCCAAGTGGAGTCCCCCTCCTCCTTCCATCCTGGAGTTTGCTGGCCACACCGCTACCTTCCCGGTTGAGGCCTCCCCAGGCACATTCCTCCCTGCGGACTATGCACAGAGCATGGCTTTCTTTGTTCCAGGATGCCCCCCCACCCCCGGAACTGGGTGCTCCTCTCCCCTTGGATTGGGAATCAAATCCCACGTGCGCGCCGGCTTGCTGCGGGGCGGGCTGGGAGTTACCCCCCTCTCCGAGCCTTGGCTTCCACCCGCGGAAATGGGGGTGGGGGTCCTGCCTATGCGGCCCCGGCCTCTGCTCTCTGCCGGTCTTCCGCGAGTGGGACACAGACGGGGGCTGGCTGGAACCTGGTTGCAATCAGGGTAAAGGAATTCTCCCCTCACAAGCCCCTCCCCACGCCCGGTGCTCCGGTGGCCACCAGGTGGCGCGCTGGCCCCGGCACCCGGAGCTCCTGCAGCGCCCCCCGACTCAGAGCCATTCGCAGCCTCGCGAGCGTTGGATGGGGTAGGGGTGCGGCTGAGCCCGGGAGCGCGGAGCGGGCACGCCTTCACCCCGGCCGGGACTTTCCAGAGCCAGGGCCACCGGCCACAGCTGCAGGCGACACTGGCAGGCTCAGTCTGCACGGGAGGGTACCACAGGCACATGTGAGAAACTGAGGCTCAGGAGGTGGAGGTCCGCACTCTCAGTAGGAGGCGGGCCGGACAGACCCTGGGCGGGCGGGGTCGAGCGGAGAGGAGGGGGCTGGGCTCATAGGGTGGGCGGGGTGGACTCTCGCAAGACCCCAGCTGGGTGGGTGGGGACTTCAGGGGTGGGAGGGGGCCGGGGGCGGGCAGCTCCCCCCACCACGGGGTCCGTGGAGGTCTGGGGTCCAGGGCGAGGCAGGATGGCCATCTGGTAAAGAGCTAAGAATCCCAGCCCCGTGACTTCCATGCATCCGGAGTTCGAGTCCTCCTGCGGGGCCTCTGGACAGTAGCGGTGCCCTTCTCACCGGGTATGAGAACAAATGGAGGTGGTGAGCACCTGGCGACACGTGTCACAGGAGGTGCTGCTGACCCCTCCCCACCCTCCACCACCCCCTTCGCAGGGGTTCCCTATCAGGCCTGCAGGGGCAGCGAGCCCTGGTGGGGAGCTCACAGTGAGGACCCACAGTGATGCCTGAGAAGGTGGTGGCGGCCCGAGGGGGGACAGGTGGAAAGGAAGCAGCTTGTCCTCTCCAGGAGCAGCACCACCACCTGCATGGGCATCTGGGGGAGGGAGGATCTTCCTCAGAACCTCACATCCACCTGAGCTCACCAAGGTCCAGAACCCAGGCAGTGGGCCCCAGAACCCAGGCAGTGGGCCCAGAACTCAGGCAGGTGGTCCGAGGGTCTCAGAGACTATGCTTCTCCCAGGCTCCCCCCTGCCTGTCCATCTGGTCTGAGTTACCACTTGGTGGGGTCTGGCTGAGGGGCTGCTGGGCTCAGCAGGGTGAAGTCAAACCGCGGCAGTGCAGGCTATGGCTGCAGGCAGGCAGATTCCAAACAGGTCCAGGGGCCGGACCTCAGCCTCGGGTATCCCAAACGAGGCTCGATGGAGGTTCTTGGGGAATGGTCCATGGGGACCGCCCAGGGTCCCCGGCTTCTTCCCCTGCCCCTCAGCGGGGCCAAGGGTGCTGTGTGGGTGGGGCCAGCCTTGCGCAGCCCCCAGCCCTCTGCACCAGCCACTATTCAGGCCTCACCTGGAGTGCTGCCTGCCACCCAGCACTGGCGCTGCGGGGGGTGGGGGGGGTGGTGCTGAGGGTCATGTCCCTTCAGAGAAGGGGAGGGATGGGCACTTCAGCCTTGGCGCCCAGGTGGCCGCGGCTGGCCCCAGTGACATGCCCTGAGATTTGAGATAGTGAGCCTCGTGGCCCCAGCCCAGCCCCTCCACTCCCAGGGCAACCCAGCCACACTGGTTTTAAATCATTTATTCTGATCCGGAGGTTCGAGCAGAAAAATAAACGGAAACCAAACAAAATGAATAGGAAGACAGAGGCACCAAGTGACTTCATTGGCCGGCCCTCTGCGCTGCGCAGGGAGGCTGCATCCTCTCACCTTGGGGGTGCTGCTTCAGTGGTCGGTGCTTTATCAGGAGGACTTGGGAACCCCCAGCCTAGGTGACAGACCCCCCATCATGGATGCGGAGGGGCCGTGAAAACGCCCAGGGCAGGAAGGGGAGTGGTGGGAGGGCATGGAAACCTCCTAAAAGGCCCTGGGGGGGTCACAGCCTGGGGGCCAGGATGAAGGCAAGGACTCAGAGGGCCCGCGACAGGCCGAGGGTGGCCCTGGAGAGGGCAGAGGCACTGTTGCGATCTGCGTTGCACAGGTCGTCCTGGCAGCACAGGGTAGTGGCCGAGCCACTGCTGACCTGGCCCTGCTGGGTGGACCTGGGCTCGCAGTAGTCCACACAGTCCTTCTTCACCAGGTTCCCAGACAGCGGCTCCACTGGGGGACGGGCACACTGTAAGAGGGCACGGGCAGCGGCCACCCCCCCACCCCAGGGTCACATCCCTGGCAGCCCATGCCCAGCTCCAGCCAGCATCCCCTTGGCCACCGAGACCTCCACCACCACCTCCCTGGGGCCAGCCCCACCCCTGAGCACCCTGCATGCTGTCCCTGGACAGCACTCACCCGTCATCATGGTTCTGCAGAATCTTGAGTTGGCCAAGCAGATCTGGGGCTGCTTGCAGTTGGAGGTGCTGACACACACGTGACACTGGAGTGCCCAAACTGGGGGTGGGGGTCAGGAGTCTCAGGGATGCAGGGAGGCCAGCTCACTGCCCACAAGGACCCCTCCTGCACCCCTGCCTAGGCCACCCTGGTAGGCCTGCCAGGGCACCTTTCCTGTAGACACCTCAGGGAGATGATGTCTTCTGGGCCTGAGGGGCCCCCAGAGGAGGTGTCCTGCCCTAGGCCAGTGTGGAGAGTCCCAGAGACCCCATCCTTTGAGGGCCATCCAGAGCTCTGGGGCTGGGCTGAGAGCAGGTCTTGTCCTCTCCTGAGAAGCCTGGGGCTGAGCTGGGGCGGGGGGCGGGGGGGGGTGCTGTCAGCTTGGCTGATGTGAACATTGGAGAAAGGGCTGTCCCAGGGGTACGGGAGGGGCTGGCAGGCAGGGCCTGCATCTCGGGGGGTGGCGGGGAGGGAGCATCTCAGAAAACCCCCGGCTCCACTCTGACTCCAAGCATGTGTGATTCCCGAGTCGGGGCTCAGATTCTCTGATTCTGAAATAAGCCTGTGATCCCACTAAATTAGACGTAGGGGTGACTTTTTTAATTCTAAGATTCCATGGCTCCAGGAGTGGAGCACTCCACGGTTTCAGAATTCTCAGAGCCTAAAGGTCAAAAACTCCAGCTTCTGATGTTGGGTGGCTGAGGGTCCGGAACGCAGGCTGAACGAGGATACCCCCACCCCTGGCCAGCCCCACTCAGCCCCTCACCTGGTCCCGTGGCTGCGGCCAGCGTGACAAGGAGCAGCAGGTCCCCCCGGGGATGTCCAAGACTCAGGCTGCCATCAGGGCAGCAGTATTGTCTTCATCTTGGGTGTCATCTGGGAGCAGTGGGGGCGCCCACCCCAGAGCCCTTATAGCTGGCATGGGACAGGGTGGGGCGGGCAGCGGGCCGGGCAGTGGCATTCCAGGACCAGTACATGCGTCAACCCAGGACAGGGACCTGCCCCACCCTGCCCTACCTCTGCCTTGACCCCAGGGGCATCCCCTTACCCAGCCAGGGTGTCCCGCCCGCCCCTTGTCCACCCTGCGGCTCCCTTTGCTGCCCTCTCTGTCTCTGTCTCTCTGTGAGTCTTTTCTCCATCTGTCTATCCCTGTGTCTCTCTGTCTCTATCCTTCTATCCCCTCTCTGACACCATCCTGTGTGTCGATTTCATCCCTGCCCCTGGGTGCCCCGTGGGTGCCCAGGGCTATGCACCCGGCCTCCCTGGGCTCTGGGGTCAGGGCGCTCAGAGACCGACTGCAGCCCTGGTACAAAGGAACCTGTGGAAGCAAAGCAAAGAGGAACGGGGAGGGACTGGGGGCTGCAGAGGCCAGGGTGTAAGGGTGTAGATGTGGGGGGCGGGGGGCAGAGAAGTGAGTACTGGACACAGTGAGAATGTGAAGATGCCCTCATGGGGCCTGGAATACAGTAGGTGCCAAGTAAGTGCTGGCTGCAATGGTGTCAGAGCCCAGCTGGGCGGGAGAGGGGAATGGGCCTTTGGGGAAGGGCAGGGGTTGTGCTGGACAAGACTCAGGCCCCCAGCACCCCTGCCTCCAGCCCCTTAGGGCCAGGCCCCCACCAGGTGTGCCCCCTCACTGCTCTGCAAGCCTCTGTCATGGCCCCCAGGCTGTGGGCTTTTCCAAGTCGCCCCCCAGAGCCCAGGCCCCAACACAGGGTCCACAGCGGGTCTCCCTTCCCCTCCCTTATCTCAGGCTCTGAGAGCACCCCCCACCCCAGCCTGGGACCCTGAGACCTTACTGGAAGGGGGCCCAGATGGCCCCAGCCCCTTCTTGCCCCACCCTGGAGGAGACATGGGTGATGGGGTGGACTTGGGGGAACGGCCCTGGGGAGCAGACCCCTTGGTCCCCCCTCCCTTCGAGGACTCTCTGGGCTGTTGCTGGGCCTGTGGGACTGCCCCGCAGTGGAGGTTTCAGTGGGTGGAGGAGGCCAGGAGGGGCGCAGGGCCCTCAGCCTGCCTGAACCCCGTCAGGGTGGCGTGGCTGTGGCCTTGGGGGCAGGATTCCGATGAGAGGGGAGGCACTGTCAGGGCCCTGGAGTTGGCACCCTCCCCTCCAGCACCCTGTGTGGTAGTTGTTAGGTGCCGTCGAGTCCATTCCCACTCACTGGGCGCCCCCCCGTGTGCAGCGCAGACCTGCTCCAGAGGGTTTCTGTCACTTTTCAGAGGATCACCAGGCCTTTCTTCTCAGGTACCCCTGGGTGGGTTTGAACCGCCTACCTTTCGGCTACCAGTGGAGTGCTTAAGCCCAGCCCTGACTTGTTCCATCAGGTATCGGGATCCTGGAGCAGGGGAGGGACAGGAATCAAGGCCAGGCCACTGGAATCACACAGAGGGGTGTGCAAGGGCCAGAGTAGAGGTACAGGCTCAGGCCTTTCTGAGAGGCTGCACTGGACTGGGGGTGGGCACCGAGGTGGGCACCAAGGTGGGCAAGGCAGGTCTGTCTCCCTGGGGATGTCCAAGACTCAGGCTGCCATCAGGGCAGGCCTGGTTGGGACACACAGATAGACCCCAGGGCTCCAGGATGCTGCCTCAAGGTGCTGAACAGAACAGACCTACCAATGCACTTGGTAGAACACAGACTGAGAGAAGGAGACACGGTCCAGCCCTCAGGCCCCCACAGACCAGCTGGGGAGGTGGGACAGGGAAGCTCAGGACAGGACTGGCCTGGGGCCACACCAGCAGCCTGGGAAGCCCTCCGTGCTGGGACTGGGCTGGGCTGTTCTCTGGGATGTTTTCATCTTGTTGCAGCCACTCTGGTTGCTGGGAAAACCCCGGGGGAGGGAGGGGGCCCAAGCTGAGCTGGCACTGCCAGGAAGTTCATCCCAGCAATCCCAACAGCTTAGGGATCAGGTGCTTTGTGTCATCTCCCAGGAATTATGTAAGAAGCAGAGATCATGGGTGGGTCCTGGGGAGCAGGAGATGCTTGGTGGGGAAGAATGGAGCCCCTGGAGCCCCTGGACTGGCCAGGACAGACAGCCAGCCCTGACCCCAGGCCATGGAGCTGGGTTCTGGAGAGCGCACCTTCATTCCAGAAGGCCCCCTGTGGCTCCACTGGGGTCTTTAGCAGCCCCCCCCACTCCCTGCCCCATTTCCCTCAGGCATTTCAAGGGTAAGTGTCCCAACCTGAGCTAGGCAGGCGGGGCCCCACTCCCATGCCGCCCACTGACGCCACAGCAGATGCAGAAGGGGACAGGGCCACCACCCCTAGCCCACATCCAAACTCTCACCAGCCCTGGGTCCCATCTTTGCCCACCTCCACCTCTAGTTAGGCCCCATCTCCTCCAGGCTGGGGGCAGCAGGGTTTCCCTCTGCCCCACCAGCCTCCCCGCTTCCCTTACTGTCCACTCTGAATGCAGGGTCCAGTCACCACCCCAGGCTCCTAGGGTGGAGCCCACCTCCCATGCAGCCCTGGAGCCTGCTCAAGCCTCACTCTGTCCCACTATTTGGGGCCCTCGAGGATCCCTGCCGCCTGGCTTTCCACCTGCTGGCTTCTGCTCTGAGACGCTGGTGCCTACCCCTGGGCTGGATCCAGCCACCTCCGTCCTTAGAGGCTTCTGCCCACCCCTACACCCCGCCCTGCTGTCCACCAGTTGCAGATCGGCTGCGTGCTAGCCGCTGTCTCTGACGGGCAGGGACCCTGCCTGTTTTGTCACTATGACATGTGAGTGCCCACACAGTGCCTGGGTGCAGTGGGCACTGGCTGAGGGTTCATTTATGACTATGAGGAACCGTGTGGTGTAGGCGGAGAAGGCAGTCTGCAGAGCCAGCACAGTAGCTTCATGGCTTGGTTCCAGTCCGGAAAGCTCTGTGCCTCAGCTTCCCCATCAGTAGCAAGGGGGCTATGAACATTGAAGCTGGGGCCAGGGCTGCACTGCCCCTCCCCACCTGGCCTTGGAGGCTTGGGGTTTCCTCTTCTCAACCCATTGCCGTCAAGTCGATTCTGACTCGAAGTGACCCTACAGGACAGAGTAGGACTGCTCCACAGGGTTTTCAAGGAACATCTGGTAGATTCGAACTGTCAGCCTTTCAGTTAGCAGCCAAGCTTTTAACCACTTTGCTACCAAGGCTGCCGGCTATCTGTGCAAGGAGAATTTCCCTGGCAACCGACCCTGGCAGTGACCTTGCCCTGCAGGGGCAGGCCCCACCCCTACAAGTCCCAACAGAAAGCTGCATCAGACCCCACAGGACACCTGCCTACAGACTCCTCCAAAAGCGACTGGCTCAGAGTGGGGGTGGGGCTGGGAGATGGTTTCCATAAATCCAAACCAAACCCACTGCCATGGAGGACATTCCAACTCGTAGCGGCTCTCCCTGTAGGGGAATTTCCACTGTCCAAGGAAAGGAAACCCCAAGCTTCCAAGGCTGAATGGGGAGGGATGACCTAGCCCTGAGCCCCGACTTCGCTCCTGAGAGGGCCATCCCCATATGGGCCCCATACCAACCGTGGTCCCTGAGTCCAGCCTGGTAGGCCCGCAGGGCAGGAGGCTGTGGTGGGGACTCCAAGGGGCCCAGAGGGAAGGAAGCAGAGAGCCTGGCTTCCAGCAGGGTGCCCTTGGCTCCCCTTAGTCGGCCTCATCTTCAAGGCAGCTCAGGTTGCAGGGCGGAGAGCCCCCAGCATGCAAGCAGGCTCTGCTCTCCCTGAACTTAGCCCTCTGCTTCCCTGGCTACCTTGGGAGCATGGTGCTCCCCAGCGAAATGGCTGCCACTGCACAGACACAGGCACGGGAGACCCACAGGAGGCCGGCGGGGCATGTGGGGTACAGAGGTCAGGGACAGCCACCACATGAGGTTAGAGAGGTGGCTGCTGGGAAATCCCAGTCACTTGAAGGATCGCATGAAAGTGTCAGGCCCAGGGGTTCTAGCGGCAAAGGCTGCTGTCCTCTCTTTGGGGTTCGAGCTCTCAGGAGGCAGCATCTGTAGGCCAGGTGGCTATAGCAACATCCTGAGACCTGTTTCACTGCCAGGTGGCCAAGGCAGGTGAGGAGGGATGTGAGGGCTAAAGGGAGTGGGGAAAGCTCATCTGTTCTGGCTTTTGAGTTTCTAAGGCATGGAAACAGCAGTGAAAGGCCTGTGGGCCTGGACAGGACCGTGGGAGGAGCCAGCCACTCCGGGTGGCTTCCTGCATACCTGAGAAGTGGGGGGCTTTGAGGTGGTGGTACAGGGACCTGGGGGGTAGGGCACACAACTCCTGAAGAGTTGGGGGCCTCTGGTCTCACCGCCGGGAAGAGCCCAGGATGGGACGGGGCCATCTGGAGGCCTCAGAGCCCCGGCACCATCACTGCCCCGAGTAGGGACCCAGGGCTGTGGGTGACAGGTGGGCACACTGCAGGGCTGAGACCAGGATGGGGCGTCCAGGTGGGGACGCTGAAGCCCAGAATGTGACCCCCACCTCTGTCCTTGCCAAGTTCAAGTGTAGAGGCGAACAGGCCGCTCTCCTCCTCCCAAGGGAATGTCGTCACAAGGTGAAGAGTGAAGCAGCTGGGACAGTGAGGAGTGCAGACAGTCTCCTGCTGAGCTCGGGAATCTCCCTGCGCCACTTCATGGGAGCAGCAGGCAGGGGGTTACACCGTGACAGGCAGTATAATGGGCTCCTCTATTCCCTGCCTTCCCGAGGAATCACTTACTGAAACGTTGGTGTCTGTGACTGCTATTCTAAGACTCAGCATCAGCTGATCCCCAGGACCCCATCATCGCTCCCAGGAAGAGACCACAGAGCACAGAAAACGCACAGCCCAAAGTTCCAGGTCCCCTGCATTCCTCAGGTTAAGAAGGAGTTGAAGGTTCCACCAACTGACTCCACGAGCATAGCGGCTCCGTCCACACCATCTCCTCCAACCCAGCCTCCTCTGCACGGGGCTGGTGGGGTGAGGTTCCCAGTCTGGCGGCCACCATCAGTGAGCTTGGCTGTGGGCCTCAGGGACACCATTCTCCCCTCACTAAAAATCTTACAAGGGGCTCATGACGGGCCCCCAGAGTCCCCAGGTGGTGCAGACAGTTAACACACTCAGCTGCTAACCAAAGGGTGGAGGTTCAAGTCCCATGGGGACCCAAAATAGACGTCTGATTATTAAATAACATCAGTAAAAAAATCAGTGGTCGTCGACAAGCCTGTTCTGACTCACGGTGACCCCACGGGCATCAGAGGAGAACTGCCCTCCACAGGGTTTTCGATGGCTAGTTTTTGGAACCAGACCACCAGGCCTTTCTTTGAAGATACCTCTGAGTGGACCCGAACCTCCAACCTTTCTGCCAGCAGCTGAGAATGTTAACTGTTTGTACCACCCAGGGGCTCCATTAAATAACAAGGAACGTGCTTTTCTTGTGCACCTGAGTGTGGGTTGAGGGCCCTGCCACCCTTGTGGAAAGTGCCACAGGGACCTCCGCTCCTGGAGGGTGCGGTTGACCAAGGACAAGAAAAACAGGCACAGACACAGCCTGGTGTCTCAGGGCGGTGGCCAGAGCAGGACACTGAAGCTTTATTCTTCCTCTCAAGGGGCGGGGGCAGGCAACAGGGTTGTGGGTGGAGGGAGGAAGCCCTCTCCTAACTCCTAAGCCCCGTGAGAATGGACCCCTGGTCTCAATGACCCCTCCCAAACACCCAATTCCTAAGGTGGCCCTGCCTCCCACCAGGCAGTAGGGGCATTTGAAGTGCTGCCTTCACTCGGGCTGGGACTGGTGGGAGCCATGGGGCCTCCAGAACCCCATCCCCCATCGCTGGGTGGGGGGCACTGGCCGCAGACTGAGCCCCTGCACATGGATGAGAGGTGGATCTTGGCCAGTTTGTCCTCGGGGGGCCGCTTGGTCGCCTGATGGCTTTGTGATGCATGAACGTGAGGCATGAGGGAGAGGGAGTAAACACAAGGAGTGGATGGGTGGATGGATATAGGGATGGTCAGATGGATGGTGGATGGGTCGGGATGAGTGGTGAGTGGGTGGATGGACGGATGGAGGGATGGACAGATGAATGGAGGGATGGACAGACGGGTGGTTGGACAGACGGATGGTGGATGTATGGATTGATGGAGATGGCTGGGTGGATGGTGGATGGATGGATACATGGGGGAGCATGGATACAAACCTTGAGGCATCTGTGGGTTTGGGGTCCGGGAACCCAATGCTGAAGCCCCAGAGCCATGTTTTCCCCACCAGGGCAGGTCTGGCACAGGAGGAGACTCTCGGGGCTCAAAGGAGTCACACCAAGCAGGGCCCAAGGGTGGCGAGGATCCCAGCAGAAGCTCCTCAACCCCCAACCCTCCACCTGACTTCCTGGGGATGCCCACAATCACTGAAATGGGGATGGAAGGGGCTGAGGGAGGGAGGCCTCTTCCCATCATCCCAGGCAGTGAGGGGCCCAGGGAAGACTGAGGACCTCCTGGGGGTGCAGGAACAGGGGAGGCGTGCCCCTCTGTCTCATCCCAGGTAGGGTGGGTTCCCCGAGCCTGAGGGGGACTGTGAGCCTTCACCCCTTTCCAGTGGGAGGGCTGGGGGGGCGGGGTGGCCTGAGGGAGGGGTGATAGGCAAGGTGGGACCTTTCTGCCAGGGTGTGGGGCCTGTGGGAAGCTGCTCAGCTGGCAGCAGAATAGACCAGGGCTGGGTCAGGCTCACCAGGCTGCCTGGAGCAGCGCCCACAGCAGGCTGGCTGTGCTGACCCACAGGGCCCCGTGAGCACCCCCGAGTCTGGCAGCTGCGCTGTGGTTGCACTGGCTGTCCTGGCAGCAGGAGATGGAGAGGGCGCGGCCGTCTGAGGACACAGTGCTGTTGGGGCGCGTTGGGGTGCAGGGTTTCATGACCAGGATGCCGCCAGGGCTGGCTGAGAACAGAGGGCGGGGTCCACGAGTGCCAGGCTTCTCCACATGCGGCCTGCTGATGCCGCAGACCCCCACCAACCACCCCCCCTGCCACTAACCCAGGCTCAGGGGGACCACCGACCCCTATCAACTCCCACCAACCCCTCCACTGACTCAGCCAAAGGGAGACCACTGGTTCCCACCAACCATCCCCCCCACTGACCAGGCCTCAGGGGTCCCGCAGCACCATGTCTCAGCTCGCTTTGGGGGCTCCTGGGTAGGTTGGAGGGGCTCCCGGGTGGGTGGAGGGGCTCCCGGGTGGGTGGAGGGGCTGCTGGGTGGATGGAGGAGCTGCTGGCTGGCTGGAAGGGCTCCTGGGTGGGCTCCTCCCCTTCTCCCTCTGGTCCCCTTTGTTACCCTCCCCCCACCCAGTCTCTGTCCTCCAGCTCCCTCTGCCCTTCCCTCTCCTGGGCAGATGTCTCCAGACACGACACTCCTCCTGAGTCCCTGCACCCTTTGAACATGCCCAGGCCCCTGCTTCTCCCTTGACCCTTTCAGGGACTCAAGCACCTCCCAAAATGGCAGGTCAGAGGTCACAAAAACACACCAGCCACTCAGGTGCTTTAGAACTTCAGGTCCCAAGAGAGAAAAGGAAATTGCTGAGGGAGGCTGGCGGGGAGGGTGCTGACCACTCCAGAGAGGTGGGTTCTTGCCTGGGCCACCGTGGGGAGGGTCAGACTTGGATTCTGGCAGCCTGGGGCATGATGCCTCACTGAGCTCTGCCTTGTGCCCAAGTGGGGCCCGCAGAATCCACCTCGTGTTTGCCCAATGCAGCAGTGCAGAAGGAGCGTCTTCCCTGGACATCGCAGGAACTATCCAGGAGACATTTGAAGCTGTGACCCTGGCCAAGGCCCGGAAACCACGATGGAGGGCTTGCGGGGGGGGGGGGTATCCTGAGGGCCCTGATTTTTCTGTGCGTCAGTTTCCTCACCCGGAAAATGCAGATAACAGAGGCAGCCTCTAGGATTGTTTTGGGGTCAAATGAGTGAGTTCATGAATTGCGTGGCGAGCAGTGTCCAGGACACAGTAAGTGTTCAGTAATGTTAGCTGTCAGGTAGGAAGGATCCCTGGGTGGTATGAACAGCTACGTGGTTTGACTAGTAACTAACTGAAAGGTTGGCAGTTCTTACCTACTCAGAGGCAGCATGGAAGAAAGGCCTGGCAATCTACTTTGGAAAGATTGCAGCCTCGAAAACTTCATGGAGCAGTTCCACTCTGCACGCGTGGGGTTGCCACGAGTCAGAATCAACTTGACTGCAATGGACTTGGGTTTGGTTTTGGTGTTTAGGGTCCCAGCTCCAGAGGTACCAGCACCAAGTACCTAACTAGCCCTTTGCTGACCTGGGATGGAGCCTTCAGTTCCCAGTGAATCCAAGCCACACATGGCCACATGCTGGAAGGCCGGGGGGACCCTCTGGCCACTCACGAAGCCACTGTGAACACACCCTCCTCCAGGCTGGAGGCAGAGCCAGGCAGTTTGCACCCAGACAGAAGCATTTCTTTAGATCTTGTCCCGTGAGCAAGTTCTTTCATTCAATGGTTGTTAAAACCGGAGCTTTATGGGTGCAGCGGCAGAGCTGGTTCTGCCTGTTTCCAAGTTAATCTCCAGCAGGAGTTAACCTTTCTGCAGGAGTCTTTGGAGAGAGGCTCCCGAGGGCGGGCGGGGCAGCAGGGGTGGTGAGCCTTAGGAGGCAGACTCCTCCCCGCACCATCCCCAGGCCTGCTGCACACCAGCCTTGCCACACACCTGATGAGCCTCCCTGTAAAAGGGGGTGGCTCCAAATCCGGCGAATGAGGGGACTTCTGGCATCGGGAGGATTCACAGGGCTGCCCAGTGAGGGTGACTGAGTCCCAGGTGGCACCTCCCAACTATGCTTGGAGCCCCTCCACCCCAGGGAAACCACCCACTGTCACAGCAGTTGCCATTTACGGAGGGACCCTCTGGGCCCTTCCCAGACAGGGCTCCCCAGGAGAGGGGCACCCCTCAGCTCCCAAACTGGGAACACGGGCACTCAGAGAGGTGGCGGTGCTACCCACCTTTCTACCCAGCAGCCAGCCCACGCTTCTGCCACATCACACACCTCTTCCTATGGCAGCGGAAGGCCCAGGGTCCCCACCTCATTACAGGGTCTGCCGCTACCTGGCCAGCCCTCTCTGATGCCTGACTTGCCCTCTGTGGTCTGGGTCAGGCTTCATCCCTGGGGGTCACGGGGTGGGCCACTTCTCTGCATTGCCCTCCTACCCTCTGCCTTGCTCAGGCCCCCACAATGTGGCACCCTCATCCCCATGGCTCCCCTGTGCTGTGCCTACTCTGCCTGGGCCACCTGACACACCCATCATTGCCACCGTCACTTCCCTACACCCTTGCTGAGGCCCCATTGCACCCCAGGGTCAGCTCAGCCGTGGCACCTGAGGGAGGAATTGGCTGTCTGTGTGGGGGCTGTGGGCAAGCAGAGGGTCAGAAGGAGGAGTGGGCCAGCCCTGGGGGTGAGGTCAGGGAGCCCTCCTGCAGAAGGCAGCCCCCAGGTGTGACCTTAACACAGGAGCAGGGGTCCCTGTGCAGGGCCAGGAGCAGGGACTTGTGGCTGCAGGCTGCCTTCGGAGGTGAGGGGCTGGGAGGTGAGGCCGTGAACGCCAGGCTGCAGTGCCTGGGGTGAATCCCAAGCCAGGTGCTTTCCAGGGCTTCCCAGGCAGGTACTTGTTTCAGGCCTTCCTCCCCATGCTTTGCCATCTGCTCACACCCTCAGTGTGTCCTGTAAACTGTCCCCTCTGATGGAGACTGTGGAGTTGTTTTGTAGCCTTTTCCGACAGACCTTTGTGAGTGTACAGCTGTGACAGTTGTGAGGAGTGGGTGGGGCTATTCTAACACTCCCTTGTACTAATGTGTGTGGAGGCTACTCTGGGATCCCTGCTGGAGGACAGTGGTGTCCCTGAAGGGTCTGGGCCAGGTACGGTAGGGGGCATGAGAGAGAGGGGACCTGGGGGAGGGCGGGGCCAGCTGGCAGTCCTGCAGGGGAGGGGCTGGCAGGCTACGAGTGGGGCGGGGTACTCACTTGCCCGCATGATCACACAGTACTTGTCAGCTGGGGAGCACTCTACCAGAGACTCGGAGTTCTTATGGCTGCAGCAGTGCAGGGCAGGGGCTGGGGCGAAGCACAGGCCCGTCAGTCTGGAGCTGGGGGGCTTGGGCAAGGGGACAGGGCCTGTGTGGCTGTGACCAAGTGCCTGGTAACAGCAGACTCATCCTCTCTGAACCCCCTTACCCCTACGGGTCCCTGGTCCTCTGGCGGGCAGAGGGCTAGAGATTTCTGATATCAACCTCACACCAGCCCGTCTGATGATCATCCCTGCTGGGTAAGTATAACAACCTCCACCACGTGACAGAAGAACTGAGGGCCTGGGAGGGTCTGGGTCATGGCATTCCCAGCACCTGTGCTCTCAGGCACTCACCTGCCTCTCGCTGCTGTGGCTGCCTCTCAGGGAGGTAACTGTGGGCCCTAGAGAAAGTAATGGAGCCACATCAGCCAAGCGAAAAGTGCCTGGATGGATGGAGGGGTAAATGGGTAGGTAGGGGGGTGGGGGTGTGGGTGGATGGATGGATGGATGGATGGATGGATGGATGGATTAGTGGGTGTGTAAATGGCTAGATGGGTGGATGAATGGATGAGTGAGTGAATAGATGGGTAGGTGGGCAGATGGATGGATGGATGGATGGGCGGATGGGTGGGCAGATGGATGGATGGATGGATGGATGGATGGATGGATGGATGGATGGATGGATGGATGGATGGATGGATGGATGGATGGATGGATGGATGGATGGATGGATGGATGGATGGATGGATGGATGGATGGATGGATGGATGGATGGATGGATGGATGGATGGGTGGATGGATGGGTGGATGGGTGGGTGGGTGGATGGGTGGACAGATGGATGGGCGGATGGTTGGATGGATGGATGGGTGAATGGCTAATGAATGAATGGATGGATGAGTGAATGGATGGATGGATAGGTGGATGGATGGATGGGTGGGTGGATGAATGAATGGATGGGTGGATGGATGGATGGGTGGGTGGATGGATGGATGGACGGATGCTGGACAGATGGATGGACGGATGGGTGGGTGGGTGGGTGGGGTGGGGGTGTGGATGGAGGGATGGAAGCTAAATGGAGAATGGAGGTGTGGATAATGGAGGGGTGAGATGGAGGGGTGGATGGTGGTGGGTAGAGGAGAGAACTGGGCAGCATGATGAAATACAAGCAAGGCCAACTTGGGAGGCAGTAGGTTCTACTTCTCACTGCCTTGTCCTAGGGTGCACCCTGCCCCTCCTTGAGCTGCAGTGGGATGGATGCTCTTGTTGATGTGGAGGGATACCTTGGGGGAAGCACCTGGCTCCTGCCCAAGCCCTATTACTGGTAGTGGATTGCAGGAGGCCCCAGGGCTAGACCTGCTTCCTGGAGACCAGAGAAGCTGGCTCCTGACCCAGGACTGGGGGTGTGAGCTTTGCACACAGCAGGGGCTTGGAGCTGTTTAGTTAAAGGGAAGGAATGCCTGGACGCTTCTCATGCCCAGGCTGCAGCTGGGTGAGAGCCTGGCATGGCTCTGGTCCAGCTGGTCCTGCTGCTGTGTGACCAGGGCAAGCCCGGTTCTCTCTGGGCTCCATTCAACAAGCAGGGAGGACTTGGATGAGGTTCTGACCTGGTGGCCCCACATCTGCCTAGATGCAATACACCCACACATGATGTTGTCACCCTGAGCTGGACAAGTGGAAAGTACAAAGAAGGCTCTGTGGGAACACCCCGGCCAAAGGGCACAGGGCAATCTGGGAAGGCTTCCTGGAGTAGGAGGCCCTGGGGCTGGGCCCAGACGGATAGATGGATGACAGCTTTCTATTTGCAGCTTGGGGAATGGGTGCTCTGGGCAGAAAGAACAGCAGGAGCAGAGGCCAGGCCAGCTGGCACCAGCTATGAGGACCCAGGAGGTGTGGGCACACAAGGGCTGGGTGGAACACCTGAGACCCCAGGCCCAGGCAGGGATCTGAAGACTTTGCTGCAGTGCTGGGGAGGGCAGGGGGGCGCCCGCCTATGGGATTACAGCACTTCTGTGCATGGTCAGCTGTGAATACCCTCAGAGGCCCCGGAGAGGAGACTGGAGGGTGCTTAGAGCTGAACCGCAGAGTGAGCAGGGGGTCGGCTCAGACCCATACTGTCCCCTCCTGGGCTCAGGGGCCCTGCTTCCTGGTCAGGGTTCTGGATCCCCCGCAAAAGTCACTTTAGGTCAGAACAGGCTTCTTGGTCTGGGGGTTCCCCTGGCTATTTCTAGCCCCTGGCTGAGCCAAGTCCTGGGTGTAGGTGGGGGCAGGGAGGTAAACCCCAAACGAGTACCCTACAGGGACTCAGTCTCCCCCTATGCACCTGGGGTCCTGTCCCTCCCATGTCCTTGGGCTGCATCCAGAATAAGTGGGTGGTGCTGTGTTGGTCCCTGGGGCAGGAAGCCCCTGGTCAGCACTGCAAGAGTTGGCAGTACACAGTCAGCCTCAGAGACGGTCAGCCAGAGAGGACAAAGGCAGGGGTCCCCATGTGCCAACTCAGCCCTCACCAGCCCCTCCTCCCCACAGCTGTGCCCCGCACTTGGCACTGGGGAAAAAGAGCAGGTGCCCTCGTTTGAGGCCCCCAGCACCTGGGTCCTCTTGCTGCTCTGAGGTTCTAAGTGATACCCCCAGGCCCAACTTTGACCTCTGCCCTGTCCCCTGGAGCCAGCCTTGGGGTCCTTGCCCCAGTGTCCCCTTGTGTACCTGTCCAGGGGCCTCCTCTTCAAAATGCTGCCCCCAGGCCCCATGAAGTGCCTCCTGGCACCGTCCTTCCCATTCCTCCCTGCCCCCACTCCGCAGACAGCAGGAGGCTCCCGACTCACCCCACCTCACGCTCAGGGGAAGCTAATTGGGGCTAATTATCCCGGGGTGGTAATTATTCAGCTGATAATCACAGGCTGTATCTCCCCTACCCCCACAAACCCCATTTCCGGCCCCAGGAGAGGGCCACTTGAGTGCAAGGTCACACATCCTGTCATCAAGGTGGGCACAGGCTGAAGCTGGAAGGAGGTGACCGACTTGTCCAGGTTTAGTACTGAATGCCCCGAACCCTGGAAACTCCTCCATCCACGGATGGGGCCACATATCCAGAACCAGGGCCCACAGCCCAGCCTGGAGGTCCTGAGCCCCCCTCCCCAGACAGACCCCCCAGAAATGGTGTCACGGGGCAAGGCCTCCCAGTCTGGGCTCCTGCAGACATAGCGGTGGGCTGGCCAAGGAGGAGACACAAGAGGCGTTCCCCTACTCACCTCCAAGTCCAGCTCAGCCCGGAGCCCCACCCAGACCCTCGGCCCATCTCCCCACTCCCCGTGTGGGCACCCTTACCCAGGTCAGCACATACAGCAGCCAGGAGCAGCAGCACCAGGAGGTGTCTCATCTTGGGGTTGCTGCTGTTGCAGGGACTGGGGCACCACTAGCACGGGTGCCTTTATATGCTGCCACAGGGGCAGACCCGGTAATTTAGCTTGGACACCTGACTTACCACTTGACCCCCCGCCCCACCCCCCAGGGGTCTCTCAGAAGGTTCATGTGCCCCATCACCACTCTCTCTTCCCAGGCAGGGCCACTCTCTGAGGCCCCAGGCACCCCCCACCCCCAGACCTTTCCTTGTGCCAGGAGTGCTTCCCTCCTTTCCCCTCTCAGGCGAAACTGATTTTGTCTAGAACCCTCCTAGACCAGGACCCTGAGGCCTGGGGCCTGTCCCCCATACCCCTATGGAGGGTGGACTGAGAGTGCTGCCCCCAGGCTCTCCAAGGGTGGCTGTGGGGTAGGTAGGACTGGGAGCCAGGTGCACAGGCTGGGGGCCCACGTGTGCACATGGGCCCGTTCAGTGTGGGATGGAGTAGGGGTGCTGGGAGAAGGGGTCTGTCTGGGGCTGGGAACTGCACTCGGCTTGGACGCCAGGGAGCCGGGGGGCTACATGCTGAGCTGGCATGTAGTTTTGGTGGTGTATTTGTCAATGAGAATTTAACTGTTTTTTGTTTGTTTTAGAACTTTTCGATTTTTAGATACATTGTGTGTTGGACCCATTTGGTTCCACTTGACCACTGAAATGGCAGGGGTGTGCCACCCTTATACTAAGGAAACCACTAGGAGGGTGCAATTGAGGGCAGAGAGAAACCTGAGCTCTGACCACATCCCCTAGAAAAACTGAAAGCGGTGTGTTGGACCAGAGGGATGGGGGAGGCCAGAGAACAATTCTTGAGGCCCCACACTCTTTCCACCCATCTCCCACACCACTCCCCTCTGTCCACTGCAACCACTCCTGGACTCCTTCCACTCCTCCACTCCTTCTACTCCTCCGCTCCTTCCACTTCAACCACTCCATTCACTCCATCGACTCCTTCCACTCCATCCGCTCCTCCCGCTCCATCCGCTCCTCCCGCTCCTCCCGCTCCATCCGCTCCTCCCGCTCCATCTGCTCCTCCCGCTCCTCCCGCTCCTCCCGCTCCATCAGCTCCATCCGCTCCATCCCGCTCCTTCCCGCTCCATCCCGCTCCTCCCGCTCCATCCGCTCCATCCGCTCCATCCCGCTACTCCCGCTCCATCCGCTCCTTCCGCTCCATCCCGCTCCTTCCCGCTCCTCCCGCTCCATCCGCTCCTCCCGCTCCATCCGCTCCTCCCGCTCCATCCGCTCCATCCGCTCCATCCGCTCCTTCCGCTCCATCCGCTCCATCCGCTCCTTCCGCTCCATCCGCTCCATCCGCTCCATCCGCTCCTTCCGCTCCTTCCGCTCCATCCGCTCCATCCGCTCCATCCGCTCCATCCGCTCCTTCCGCTCCTTCCGCTCCAGCCGCTCCATCCGCTCCTTCCGCTCCTTCCGCTCCAGCCGCTCCATCCGCTCCATCCGCTCCTTCCGCTCCATCCGCTCCTCCCGCTCCATCCGCTCCTTCCGCTCCATCCGCTCCTCCCGCTCCATCCGCTCCTTCCGCTCCATCCGCTCCTTCCGCTCCATCCACTTCTCCTGCTCCATCCATTCCTCCTGCTCCATCCACTCCTTCCGCTCCATCCACTCCTGGACTCCTTCCACTCCATTCACTCCTTCCACTCCATCCACTCCTTCCACTCCATCCACTCCTTCCACTCCATCCACTCCTTCCACTCTATCCACTCCTTACACTCCATCCACTCCACTCCACATCCCTTTCTGGGGCAGGATTTTTGGTGTTCTTGTCCCTGTATTTGAACAATGCTGGCATGGGATTGCTCACACACCTCTCTCCCTAGCTACTCCTCCTGAAGCCAACTCAGTGCAGGGCACTGGGTTGGCTGGGGTGGGGTCCCATAGATGGTCAGAGACACATCCTGGGCCTACAAGTAGAACAACTTCAGTCGACCCCTGGTCCCGTGCCCCGACAGGCATATATACCTCTCAGCCCTGGTTTCCCCAGCAGCCATTGGGGGCCCAGAATGGGTGGTCTCATGCAGAGTCTCTTGGCACCCCTGGGGCCCATAACCCTCCACAGGCCCTTTCCAGGCGGACCTGGGGCTAGCCCCCCTGCTCATAGCCTGCCCACCTGTGAGGTAGAAGGCTCTGCCTCCTTCCTAGGACTGAAGGGGCTCTGAGAGGTCTAGTGCAAGCCCACCCCACCCGCTCTGCAGGAACACCCTGCTCAACTACCCTTTGGACAGATACTTTTGACCTGTGGTGCTTGTTCCCTCCATCTGGGGATAAATCTTCCTGTGGGCTCAGGTTGCCTCTGTCTCCCCATGGTTCTGTGGCCTCAGAACCTCTCTGCCCATGTCCCCCAGGAACAGCCCCTGGGCTCCTGAGCCTGTTCCAATGCTCCATGCCCGGACCTGGCAGCCCTCACAGGAGGAGCTCAGAGGTTGGGGAGCGAGTGGCAGAACCACACTGCAGTTTCCCTGACCAGTTAACTACCCAGCCCATCAGCTCAGATACTGAACTCACACTCCATCACTGGGATGCAGGGATGAGCCTGCCCTCCCAGACAGGCTGAGGGTCTTCTCTGTGTGTATACCTGTGTGTGCACCTGTGCATGTGTGTCTAGTTTGCACTCATGTGTGCATGTGTGTGCCTTGTGCAGCCTATATGCACACGTGTATATGTGTGTAAAATGTGTGGCTGTGTGTGCCTTGTGAGCACCTGTGTGCATGCACATGTGTGCATATATGTAATGCGTGTGCCTGTGTGTATGGAGGGTGTTGTGTGTGTGTGTGTGGAGGGTGTGCATGTGCATGGAAGGTGTGTGGAGGGGCGGGCTGGGGCCTGCATTAAGGGAAACAGTCGCAGTTGATAACGCTGGTGGGGCACCATGAGTCCTGGCTGCCATGGTCCTTCTTTCAGGAGGGGCCACGTGCGCTCAGTTTAGAAGGATGAGCATGCAGGAAAAGCCTCAGGATTTTACTTCTCACGCTGGGGCTTATATCCTTGGGGGATCTGAGAAATGCAGAATTCCAGGAACCTCGGGCCTCTTTGAAGCATAGCCGCATGGGGCCTGGCCTGCAGGGCAGTGGAGGCCTGCAGTCTAGGAGCCCCTGAGCGGAAGGACGCTGGGCTCCGGACCGGGCTCCGGACCGGGCTCCGGACCGGCCGGCAGGTGGGTGGAGGACCACGTCCAGCCTGGCTAGGTCCCGGTGGGTGGGGGGCTGCACTGCCCTCATTAAGCTAATCAGGCAGAGAGCACTCTCTTTACGAGCTGGGTATTCTCCCAGTTACAGCCCAGACTCCCTCCCGGGGCCATAATTAATGTGCGGCACAGAGCCTGGCATTAGCTTCGCCCCCAGCGCTGGGAGTAACCAGGGGTGCAGGGGGAACGGCTGGGGAGCCCGGTCCTCGAGGGGAGTGGCCAGTGAAGGTGAGGTGGGGCACCTGGGGAGGCCCTAGGCGGGACCTGCTTGCTTGAGGTACTCGGGTCCCACCACCTGGGAAGACACCTGGGACCCCCCCCAACTGGTGGACACCAAGATCTGCAAGTGAGCCAATCTGCCTCCAGCCCCTGTTCCTGTCCCCCCTACTTTCCTCCATCCCTCCGGCTTCTCCTGGGGGTGGGGCTGGAGCTGGGGCTCAGGGGCGTCGGAACAGGCCACACTGGGCCGCTCCCTGCGTGCTCACAGGCACCTGCCCGCCTCTCACTGAACCTGGCCCATCCAGTGAGATGTCTGTCATGGATTGAATTATGTCCCCCCAAAAATATGTGTATTAACTTGGTTAGGCCATAATTCCCAGTATTCTGTGGTTGTCCTCCATTTTGTGATTGTAATTTTATGCTAAAGAGGATTAGGATTAGGGTGGGATTGTAATACCACTGCCCTTACCCAGGTCACATCCCTGATCCAATGTAAAGGGAGTTTCCATGGGGTGTGGCCTGCACCACCTTTTATCTTTCAAGAGATAAAAGGAAAGGGAAGCTAGCATAGAGAGGGCAATTTATAGCACCCAGAAAGAAGCACTGGGAGCAGAGTGCCTCCTTTGGACCCACAGTCCCTGCGTGAAGAAGCCCCTAGTCTGGGGAAAGATTGATGAGAAGGCCGACAGAGGGAGAAAGCCTTCCCCTGGAGCTCACACCCTGAATTTGGACTTTTAGCCTATCGTACTGTGAAGAAATAAATTTCTCTTTGTTAAAGCCACCCACATGTGGTATGTCTGTAACAGCAGCACTAGATGACTAAGACGGGGGGTGGCTGTCATCCCCTCCCAATGGAGCGAAGTGCTTTGTAGACCACAGCTGAGGGCTGCTGCTTCTCCACCTGCTGCCCACTGAGCCCCCCCCACCCCATTGTGATAGGGATGGCCGTGGGTCCCGGGGTGACCTGTTCCCTCCCAGGCTCAGGCCTGGGAAGTCAAGGAACACGCTGGATGCCCAGCAGGCTTGTTCAGGAGGTAAAGGACCCTAGAGCTCATCCAATGCAGCCTCCCCTCGCTTCCCACAGGGGAAGCTGAGGGAGAGGGGGAGGAGCCAGGATTTGAACACAGGCTCCTTGGCTGGCCTTCATGCCAGTTGCCCAACCTGGCCAAGGTGCCGTGCATTCACGCACATGCTGGGGGGCCCTGGGCAAGTCGCCCAACCTTGCCAAGGCCCATTTGTCCACTGAACAGCAAGAGTAACAACAATGCTGACTTCAGTCGTGGGAGTTGTGGGTTAGGAGTTCAGGGAATGGACTCTGCAGTTAAAAGTCTGACCAACTAATTAAGAACTAGCAATGCCCACCCAGCACCAGGGCCTTGGCTTCTAACGCCATTCTCCAAGAAAAGGAACCAGGGCTCCTTGGAAAAATGGTTGATTCTAGGTCTGGGGCACAAAGTGTACAAGATGAACCGGGAGCATCTTTTTAACATCTTTATTGAGTGTCATGGATTGAACTGTGTCCCCCCAAATATCTGTCAACTTGGCTAGGTCATGATTTCCGGTATTGTACGATTATCTACCATTTTGTCATCTGATAAGATTTCCCTGTTGTTGTTGTCGCTGTTAGGTGCCATCAAGTCAGTTCCGACTCATAGTGACCCTATGTGCGACCGAACGAGACACTGCCCAGTCCTGTGCCATCCTCACAATCGTTGTTATGCTTGAGCTCATTGTTGCAGCCACTGTGTCAATCCACCTAGTTGAGAGTCTTCCTCTTTTCCGCTGACCCTGTACTCTGCCAAGCATGATGTCCTTCTCCAGTGACTGATCCCTCCTGACAACATGTCCAAAGTATGTAAGATGCAGTCTCGCCATCCTTGCCTCTAAGGAGCATTCTGGCTGCACTTCTTCCAAGACAGATTTGTTCGTTCTTTCGGCAGTCCATGGTATATTCAATATTCTTTGCCAGCACCACAATTCAAAGGCGTCAACTCTTCTTCGGTCTTCCTTATTGATTGTCCAGCTTTCACATGCATATGATGTGATTGAAAATACCATGGCTTGGGTCAGGCGCACCTTAGTCTTCAGGGTGACATCTTTGCTCTTCAACACTTTGAAGAGGTCCTTTGCAGCAGATGTGCCCAATGCAATGCATCTTTTGATTTCTTGACTGCTGCTTCCATGGCTGTTGATTGTGGATCCAAGTAAAATGAAATCCTTGACAACTTCAATCTTTTCTCCGTTTATCATGATGTTGCTCATTGGTCCAGTTGTGAGGATTTTTGTTTTCTTTATGTTGAGGCGTAATCCATAGTGAAGGCTGTGGTCTTTGATCTTCATTAGTAAGTGTTTCAAGTCCTCTTCACTTTCAGCAAGCAAGGTTGTGTCATCTGCATAACGCAGGTTGTTAATGAGTCTTCCTCCAATCCTGGTGCCCCGTTCTTCTTCACATAGTCCAGCTTCTCGGATTATTTGCTCAGCATACAGATTGAATAAGTACGGTGAAAGAATACAACCCTGACACACACCTTTCCTGACTTTAAACCAATCAGTACCCCGTTGTTCTGTCCAAACAACTGCCTCTTGATCTATGTAAAGGCTCCCCATGAGCACAATTAAGTGTTCTGGAATTCCCATTCTTTGCAGCGTTATCCATAGTTTGTTATGATCCACATAGTCGAATGCCTTTGCATAGTCAATAAAACACAGGTAAACATCCTTCCGGTATTCTCTGCTTTCAGCCAGGATCCATCTCACAGCAGCAATGATATCCCTGGTTCCACGTCCTCTTCTGAAACCAGCCTGAATTTCTGGCAGTTCCCTGTCGATACACTGCTGCAGCCGCTTTTGAATGATCTTCAGCAAAATTTTGCTTGTGTGTGATATTAATGATATTGTTCTATAATTTCCACACTCAGTTGGATTACCTTTCTTGGGAATAGGCATAAATATGGATCTCTTCCAGTCTGTTGGCCAGAAAGCTGTCTTCCATATTTCTTGGCATAGACGAGTGAGCACCTCCAGCGCTGCAGCTGTTTGTTGAAACATCTCAATTGATATTCCATCAATTCCTGGAGCCTTGTTTTTTGCCAATGCCTTCAGAGCAGCTTTGGACTTCTTCTTTCAGTACCATCTGTTCCTGGTCATGTGACACCTCTTGAAATGGTTGAATATTGACTAATTCTTTTTGGTATAATGACTCTGTGTATTCCTTCCATCTCCTTTTGGTGTTTCCTGCATCATTTAATATTTTCCCCATAGAATCCTTCACTATTGCAACTCGAGGCTTGAATTTTTTCTTCAGTTCTTTCAGCTTGAGAAACGCCGAGCGTGTTCTTCCCTTTTCGTTTTCCATCTCCAGCTCTTTGCACATGTCATGATAATACTTTGTCTTCTCGAGAAGCCCTTTGAAATCTTCTGTTCAGTTTTTTTTTACTTCATCAATCCTTCCTTTTGCTTTAGCTGCTCGATGCTCAAGAGCAAGTTTCAGAGTCTCCTCTGACATCCATCTTGGTCTTTTCTTTCTTTCCTGTCTTGTCAGTGACCTCTTGCTTTCTTCATGGACGATGTCCTTGATGTCATTCCAGAACTCGTCTGGTCTTCGGTCGCTAGTGTTCAATGTGTCAAATGTATTCTTCAGATGGTCTCTAAATTCAGGTGGGATATTCTCAAGGTCATATTTTGGCTCTCGTAGACTTGCTCTGATTTTCTTCAGTTTCAGCTTGAACTTGCATATGAGCAATTGATGGTCTGTTCCACAGTTGGCCCCTGGCCTTGTTCTGACTGATGATATTGAGCTTTTCCATCGTCTCTTTCCACAGAGATTTCCCTATGTGTTATAAATCATAACCTCTGCCTGTGGTTAAAGAGGATTAGGGTGGGATGTAACACCCTTGCTCAGGTCACATCCCTGATCCAGTGAAAAGGGGGTTTCCCTGGGTGTGGCCTGCCATCTTTTATCTTACAAGAGGTAAAAGGAAAGAGAGGCAAGCAGAGAGTTGGGGACCTCATACCACCAAGAAAGCAGTGCCAGGAGCAGAGCGTGTACTTTGGACCCGAGGTTCCTTTGCGGAGAAGCTCCTTGACCAGGAGAAGATTGATGACAAGGACCTGCCTCCGGAGCCGACGGAGAAAGCCTTCCCCTGAAGCTGCTGTCCTGAATTTGAACTTCTTGCCTGCTAGGATGTTATAGAATAAATTTCTCTTTGTTAAAGCCATCCACTTGTGGTATTTCTATTGTAGCAGCACTAGATGACTAAGACATTGAGATATACTTCACATACCATAAAACTCACCCATTTAAAGTGTACAATTCAGTGGTTTTTAGTGTAGTCACAGCGATGTGTAACTGTCACCACAATCTAATTTTAGAATGTTCTTATTACCCATTCTTCATTTGCCCATTCCCAGCCTCAGAAACCACTAGTCTAGTTTCTATTTCTATAGATTTGCCTATTCTGGACATTTCATAGAAGCAGAATCCTAGACTGTAAGGTCCCTTGTGTCTGGCTTCTTTCACGGAACGTTTTCAAGGTTCATCCATGTTGTGACAACCGTCAGAACTCCACTCCTTTTGTGGTTGAGAAATACACCACTTTCTGGATGGACTACGTTCTGTTTATCCATTCATCAGTCGATGGCTAACGGGGTTGTGGATTGTCTTGAGGTGGCAGAAAATAACACAGGGCTGAAAACACAAAACAAAAACCACAAAAGCATTGGCGGTATGTCAAAGGGACCCAGAAGCCAACTGAAAGAACTCCTGATGCCCAAACCTGGAAAAATTTGAGCAACAAAATAAACAACATTGTATTGGATTATAACCTTATGTATAAGATAAATATCCACAAGTCCGTAATACCGTAAACAAATGTTTGAACAAACAAATGGGAATGAATAAAGAAATATATAAAACAATTCCAAATATTTATGTAGATGTTCCACCCTTTAGAGGTGGAGCTTAACTCTCCACACCTTGATTGTGGCTATGCTCAGTGACTTCCTTCCAAAGAGGACAGGATAAAGGTGGGGAATTAAAAGAAATGCCACACTGGAGAAACCTGACAGATGTTCTGTCAGCTAGGGGGTCAAGGTCAACCTCATGAGCCATAAGTCATGCTGAGAGCACGTACGCCTGATATGATATGATGAGAAGGGCACCTACCCTCTGTGCTCTTCCTCCCAAAAGCCAATGTTCTTGTTGGGTGCCGTCAAGTAGGTTCCAACTCATAGCAACCCTGTGTACAACAGAACAAAACACTGCCTGATCCTGTACCAATCAATGCTATGTTTGAGCCCATTGTTGGAGCTACTGTGTCAAATCAACTTGTTGAGGGGCTTCCTCTTTTTCTCTGCCCTACTACCTTGTAAAGCATGATGTCCTTCTTCAGGCACTGGTCCCTTTTGATACATATTCAAAGTAGGTAAGACGAAGTCTTGCCACCCTTGTTTCCAAGGATCTTTCTGGCTGTACTTCTTCCAAGACAGATTTTTCATTCTTCTGGCAGTCCATGGTATATTCAATATTCTTTGCCAACACCGTAATTCCAAAGGCATCATTTCTTCTTCAGTCTTCCTTATTCATTGTCCAGCTTTCACATGCAAATGAAGTGATTGAAAACACCATGGCTTGGGTCAGGCACACCTTAGTCCTCAAAGTGACGTCTTTGCTTTTTAGCACTTTAAACAGGTCTTTCACAGCAGATCTGCCTAAGGCAATATGTAGTTTGACTTCTTGACTGCTATTTCCATGCATTGATTGTGGCTTCAAGTGAACGGAAATTCTGGACAACTTCAATCTTTTCTCTGTTTATCATGATGTTGCTTATCAGTCCAGTTGTAAATTTTTGTTTTCTTCATGTTGAGGTGCAATCCATACTGAAGGCTGGAGTCTTTGATCTTCATCAGTAAGTGTTTCTAGTCCTCTTCACTTTCAGCAAGTAAGTATGTGTCATCTGCATATTGGAGGTTGCTAATTAGTCTCCTTCAGTCCTGATGCCATGTTCTTCTTATAGTCCGGCTTCTTGGATTATCTGCTCAGCACACAGATAGAATAAATACGGTGAAAGGATACAACCCTGATGCACACTTTTCCTGATTTTAAACCACTTTTAGTATCCCCTTGTTCCGTTCAAACTACTGCCTCTCGGTCTAAGTACAGGTTCCTCATAAGAACAATTAAGTGTTCTGGAATTTCCATTTTTCCTGTTGTTATCCATAATTTGTTATACTCCACAAGTCGAATGCCTTTGCATAGTCAGTAAAACACAGGTAAACATCTCTCTGGTATTCTCTGCTTTCAGCCAAGATCCATCTGACATCAGCAAAGATATCCCTCGTTCCATGTCTTCTTCTGAATTTGGCTTGAATTTCTGGCAGTTTCCTGTTAATGTACTGCTGCAAACGCTTTTGAATGATTTTCAGCAAAATTTGACTTTCATGTGGTATTAATGATATTGTTCGATAATTTCCACATTCTGTTGGATCACTTTTCTTTGGAATGGGCACAAATATAGATATCTTTCAGTCGGTTGGCCAGGTAGCTGTCTTCCACATTTCTTGGCATAGATGAGCACCTCCAGTGCTGCATCTGTTTGTTGAAACATCTCAATTGATATTCCATCAATTCCTGAAGCCTTGTTTTTCACCAATGCCTTCACTGGTGAAGGACTTCTTCCTTCAATATCATAAGTTTTTGATCATATGCTGCCTTCCGAAATGGTTGAACTTACAGAGACTCTGTGTATTCCTTCCATCTTCTTTTGATGCTTCCTGTGTCATTCAGTTTTGTGCCCATACAGTCCTTCAATACTGCAACTCAAGGCTTGAATTTTTTCTTCACTTCTTTCAGCTTGAGAAATGCCAAGTGTGTTCTTCCCTTTTGGTTTTCTATCTCCAGGTCTTTGCACATGTCATTATAATACTTTTCTTTGTCTTCTTGAGCCACCCTTTGAAATCTTCCATTCAGCTCTTTGCCTTCATCATTTCTTCCTTTGCTTTAGCTACTCAGTGTTCAAGAGCACATTTCAGAGTCTCTTCTGACATCCATTTTGTCTTTTCTTTCCTTCCTGTCTTTTTAATGACCTTTTGCTTTCTTTGCATATGATGTCCTGATGTCATTCCACAACTCGTCTGGTCTTCTGCCTTTAGTGTTCAACACATCAAATCTATTCTTGAAATGGTCTCCACATTTAGGTGGGACATACTCAAGGTTGTATTTTGGTTTTCATGGACTTGTTTTAATTTTCTTCAGTTTCAGCTTGAACTTGCATATGAGAAATTGATAGTCTGTTCCACGGTCGGCCCCTGGCCTTATTCTGACTGATGATATTGACATTTTCCATCATCTCTTTCCACAGATGTAGTCAGTTTGATTCTTGCATTTTCCATTCAGTTATTCCACGTGTAGAGTCATCGTTTATGTTGTTGAAAAAAGATATTCGCAATGAATAAGTTGTTGATTTTGCAAAATCTCCAGTGTTGTTTCTATCACCAAGGCCATATTTTCCAACTACAGATCCTTCTTTGTTTCCAACTTTGGCATTCAAATCACCAGTAATTATCAATTCATCTTTATTGCATGTTAGATCAATTTCAGACTGCAGAAGTTTTCTCATCTTTGGCATTAGGGATTGGTGTATAAATTTGAATAATAGTTGTATTAACTGGTCATCCTTGTAGCATATGGATATTATCCTATCACTGACAGCATTGTACTTCAGAATAGATCCTGAGAGGTTCTTTTCGGCAATGAATGTGATGACATTTCTCTGCAATTTGTCATTCCTGGCATAATAGAGGAAACCCTGGTGGCATAGTGGCTAAGTGCTTCGGCTGCTAACCGAAAGGTCCGCAGTTCAGATCTGCCAGGCGCTCCTTGGAAACTCTATGGGGCGGTTCTACTCTGTCCTATAGGGTCGCTATGAGTCAGAATGGACTCGACGGCAGTGGGTTTGCTTTGGTTTTTGTGGGCATAGTAGACCAAATGATTTTCTGATTAAAAATGGGCAGTGCCAGTCCATTTCCGCTGACTAATGCCTAGGATATTGATCTTTATGTATTTCGTTTTGTTTTTGATGACTTCCAATTTTCCTAGATTCATACTTCATACATTCCAGGTTCCAATTATTAATGGATGTTTGCAAATGTTTCTTCTCATTTTGAGTCGTGGCACATCCGCAAATGCAGGTCCCGAAAGCTTTACTCCGTTCATGTCATCAAGGTCGACTACTTTGAGGAGGCGGCTCTTCCCCAGTTGTATTTGAATGCCTTCCAACCTCATCTTCCGGCACTATATCAGTGTTTTGCTGCTATTCATAAGGTTTTCACTGCTAATTTTTTTCAGAAGTAGACTGCTAGGTCCTTCTTCCTAGTATGTCTTAGTCTGCTGAAACCTGTCCACCACAGGTGACCCCATTGGTATTTGAAGCACTGGTGGCATAGCTTCCAGTATGACAGCAACGTGCAAGACTCCACAGTAGGACAAACTGACAGCTGCATAGTGGCAGAAGCCAATAACCCTGGTCTAACTATGAGGAAAACACCCAACAAACCCAAATTGAGGGGTATTCTACAAGATACCCAATAACCAGTACTCATGAAAACTGTCAATATCATCAAAAACAAGGAAAGTCTGAGAAACTGTCACAGCCAAGAAGAGCCTAAGGAGTTGTAACAACTAAATGTAACATGATGTCCCAGAACAAGAAAAGGACATTAGGGAAAAACGAAATTCGACTCAAGTATGGAGTTTAGTTAACGTTAATGTATCAATATTGGTTCCTGAATTGTAACCAATGTACTACGGTGATGTAAGATGTTAATAATAGGGAACCTGGAAGCAGGGTACGTGGGGACTGTCTGTACTCTGTTTGCAACTTCCTTGTATATCTAAAACTGTTCTAAAATGAAAAGTTTAGTTAAAAGAAGCAGCAATGCCTGCAGGACATGAGTGATGCTCACAGGGGTACTCGAGTGGTTGGCAAAGCTTCGGGGGCCATCTCCGCCCTCCCTATGGCCAGGACAGCTGGCCTTGCTTGCCGCTGCTGGAGTCCTCTGGGATATTCCAGGCCCCATTTTCCTGTACAGGCAGAGACATTATCCCCCGATAGTTTGAAGGGGACCTGCAAATGGATTTATCTCGGGATTAAATGCCAAGATAATGAAATTGGGACCACAGTTCTATGCCCACCTGGGTCATTCATCATTCCAGAAAGAACATTCCAATGGTCAGGCAGTTCAAACCTAGTACCTGGTCACACCCTGAGCCCTGACCCTGGTCACGCACCGAGCCCTGACCCTGCTCACGCACCGAGCCCTGACCCTGCTCACGCACCGAGCCCTGACCCTGCTCACGCACCGAGCCCTGACCCTGGTCACGCACCGAGCCTGATCCTGGCCACGCACTGAGCCCTAATCCTGGTCACTCACTGAACCCTGACCCTGGTCATAGGGATCTGAAAGGCACCTACTCTTAAGACCTAGGACCAGGGTTTGGGGGACCTGAAAGAACACAAGCTTGCTTGCAGGCACCTCATGAAGGGTGGGTGAAACAGCAGCTGGGGATTCAGTCTTGTGGGATTCTGCCGGGTCATGAGCAGGAGTGTGATGAGGGGAAAGTCCAGCCTTCTGAGGTGCCTGGCTCTTGCCCCTTGGCCAGCTTTACCTCTTCCCTCCTCCCCTCACCTCTAAACCCACTAGAGGGGCCCCAGCCATGGGAGCTGACCCAGAGCCACACACACAACAGCAGGGGCTGCTCCCCGAGCAGAACTGGATCCTTCAAATTGGGGTGTGTGTGTGGTGGGGAGTGGGGAGTGGATATGGACAATTGTTACTGGGCCCTGGGTCAGCAACCTGCACCATCCTAGCCTGTCTGCACAGCAGGTGTGTTCAGGGAGAGAGGAAGCAGCAAACCAAATGAAGGAAGGCAGCCCCTTCCTCCCACCCAGCATCCTGCCATCCTGCCAGTGAGAGGAGGGGCGTTAGAGGTGGGCCTTGGAGGGTGAATAGGAGCTCACCAGCCAGAGCAGGGCCACAGTGACCATGGTAAAGCTGTTTTATGAACGGGGAGCTCCAGTTCCTGCAACGTGCAGCGGGCAGGGCTGGGCGCTCTCCTTTACCTCCACAGCGCCCTGCCAAAGGACGCCCTCCAGCATCTTGGCTTCCTCTGGCACCCCCTGCTGGCAACATCAAAATGTGATCTGTGGGATCCCAGCACCTATGGCACAAAGCTGAGCACAGAGAGGTGAGCAGCTGAGGGTCCACACTCCACCACCAGCATGCCGTTGGGGTGGCCAGGAAACATGGTCCCCTCGGGTCCCCTTCAAGCTTCGGGAGGGAGGCCGAGCTCAGTGATGATCTTGGCGGCCACCCCTCGGAGCCACCCCATGTTAGTACCATGTGACTCTTACCAGGCTGCTCCCTGCCTGTGACTAGGCACGGAACGGTGTTCCGCCATGCCTGCTGCAGACTTCTCTGACGGCACACTCACACACGCACACAGCGTGCAACCCTTGTACACACATACGCCCACACACTCATGCACACTCACGCACACACACTCACACACACTCCCACACATGCCAACACACTCCGCACTCTACCACACTTCTTCCCACAACTTCCACACTCATATCCACACACACACTCCTGCACACTCATATGCACTAACAGACACATGCACACTCACACACACTTACACACACACACGCTCCCATGCAGTCCAGCCTCTAGGTCTTCATTTACTTATGGTATCCGCATCAGAGCCCACCCCGCCTCTTTCCGGGAGCCCATCTGCTCCTTCTTGAGGGTGGACTGGCAGACTGGTGCCCAGGTTCTTCCCAAGCTTTGACTGAACACAGCCCAGTGGGGGTAGGAGGGTGCACAACCTGGACTCAGGGGGCCCAAGGGGCTGCAGGGGTGGGGTGGAGCCCCCCACCCGGTGGCAAGAGGAGTGAACTTGGTATCTTGCCACAGTGGCCACCTTGGGTGCAGGGAGGAGGAGCCAGGTGCTGGCTCCCACCACAGAATTAGGGCTCAGGGCTGGGACGATAGTAGAGGGCGAATGGCGGGAGTCTGCATTTTCTCCTCAAATTCCTCTCCCTGCCTCCTCCAGGAAGCCTCCCCTGACTACCACACAGAGCCGTCTGTTTTCCAGATCCCTGGGATTCTTTTGCCTTTTGCGGGGTCAGTGCACCCGTGTTTAGTACACCTGGTACTTGCTATCATTCACTCACTCATTCCCTCCCTCAGCACACACTTAGCCTGGCCTAGCTCTGTGACAGGTGTGTGGAGCCCAGGGGTGCAGGATGGACTCTTTAAGTCTCCTGCCCATGACAAGGTTGTAGTCTGAAGCAGCAGATAAAGCACAAGGAAAGCGAGTTATGACCCAGATGGTGGAGGGTGCAGGGTGCACGGTGCAGGATGCAGGAGCAGTCAGTGTGGGTCACTCAAAGTTTCGGGGCTCCTTCCCAGCGGGTGCTGGGGCAGCACTGGGCCATATCCCTGCAGGGACTGAGAAGGGCCGCTGGGCAGCCACAGACGAGCCTCGGTCTCCTGTACCATTGCACACCTTGCTTTCCTGCCCGGGCCAGGTAGGGAGAGGTCTCAGCCAGGGGCCAGAACGGCCGAATGGGTGCAGAATCACCAGTGGGTCCTTCCCCTGCCAGCAGGTGGGAGGGTGCCAGCAGGGGTGCTGAGGAGAGAGGCACCAGGTCCCCAACCTCACCCTGTGTCCAAAGCTCTGCTTCTGTCCATCGTCTGTCTGTGAGCCCAGGGACCCACAAGCCAACGAGGGCGAAGGCATATGCTCCTCCATGGGGGCCCCCTCTGCACCTCTTCCTGTCCCCCAGGGATGACTAGGGTGCTGCCACCTTCCAGTCAGGTGCTGAGGATTCCGGGTGTCTAGGGTGGGTGGCACCCGGGGAGTCCTGGCCTGGGGGTGGGGGTTGGTGGGGCCCTCTGAGGCATTTTGTGCTCCGTTGACTCTTCTTCGCCTGGATTTGCTCTCAGCCTGGGTTCACTTTCCCCCAGGCCATGACCCCAGGAAACTAAGGCCTGTGGCCTCTGAGGTCCCATCGGTGAGTTTGGCTCCCACTCCGAAATGTGGTGGCTTGGTCTCCTAGAGGTGCCGTAACAGAAATACCCCAAGTGGGTGGCTTTAAAGAAAGAGATTTATCATCTCACAGTTCTGGAGACTGTTCAAATTAGGGTATTGATTCCTTTTCTGGGTTTCCCCTAGCTTCTGGTGTCTGCAAAAGTGTTCCCCTGCTGCGGGTGGGAGCGTCTTCACACCCCTCTTCCCTGCGTGGGACTCTGTCGTCTGCTCTTTTTATAACTCAGAGGAGGTCAGGTTTAGGATCCACCCTGCTCTGCTATGACCTGATTAACATAACATAGGAAAGTCCCAAGTCCATAGTGGCAGCAGCTGGACAACGCCGCCCTGCCTGGTCTTACCTACAGATGCCCTTCACGCCCACATAAACCACTTGTCCTCAAAGCCACATCTTAGGGCCGTCTTCCGGGAGAGCCCTATTTTTGCTCTGTAAATTTTGAGGCTATGTTAATAGATGCATACAGATATAGACGCATTCTATCTGCCTGTTGGGTGTCCCCTTTTGCAATTATGGAAAAAAAAAAAAACAAACTAGCAACCCTCTGGGACAGAGGAGAACTGTCCCATAGGGTCTCCAAGGCTGTCATCTTCAGGGAAGCAGACCGCCGCACCTCTCTCCCATGGAGTGGCTGGTGGATGCTTAGCCACTGCACCACGGGGCTCCTTGCAGTTATGAAAAGCTGCCCTGTATTTATAGTAATGCTTCTGCTATCGGCATTGCCTTTGCTGACATTAGAAACCCTACCAGATTTCTTTTGTTTAGTGTTTGCATGATGTGCCAAGAGTTAATACCCCCCCGGGGGCAGCGCAGGCCCAGGGCTCCCCAAACCCCATTCCTGTTTGGCCAGCTAGTGCCATGTCAAGTTCTGCAGATAGGGGCACCAGAGGGAGCTGGAGAGGAGGAGGGACCTGCTCCTTCTGGTTACTTCTGTGGCTTCCAGTCTGCCTGCAGTTCCCCTAGCAGGATCCAGATGCAGAGAGAGAGAGCACTCTGCTAGAGCATCCACACATACACCTTGGAAGCAGGCTGCACCCCAGGGAAGGGTATAAATTGAGTAAGGGTGGGACTTGAGTCACTCTTTCCTACAAGGCTGTGACTCAACATACACCCCACACACATCCTGCCTCATTAACACGCAGAGGTTAGGATCTACAACACATGAAATGGAGAACACCCATACAATACCGAGAATGATGGCCCAGCCAAGGTGACACACAGCCGAACCGTCACAGGTTCCGTATACCTTATTTGTGTAGTCCCCTCAATCACTGTGTGTGAGTCACAGAGGCCATGCCTACGGAGGCCATATTAAGTAATTCATTGCACTGTAATTATCTTGTTTTCATTGCTTATTTTTTCTTCTGAAAAGCCATTTATCAGTCTTACTGTTCCTACTTTAAGTATCGAAGGTGTTTTTAATATTTTCTTCATATGTGGCTTCTGAGCAGTTTTACTATGATGTTCCTAGGTGTTTCAGATTGAATTGAGTCCCCCCAAAAAATGTGTGAACTTAGCTAGACCATGGTTCCCAGTATTGTGTGATTGTCCACCATTTTGTCATCTGATGTGATTTTCCTGTGTTGTAAATCCTACGTCTATGACGAGAATGAGGCGGGATCAGCAGCAGTTATGCTAATGAGCCAAGACACAATCTACAAGATTAGGATGTGTTTTAAGTCAATCTCTATTGAGAGAGAAAGGAAGCGAGCAGAGACGGGGGACCTCGTACCACCAAGAAAGTAGTGCCAGGAGCAGAGTGTGTCCTTTGGACCCAGGATCCCTGTGCTGAGAAGCTCCTAGAGTAGGGGGATATTTAGGACAAGTTTGTTTCCACAGTCAACAGAAAGCCTTTCCTGGAGCTGGCGCCCTGAATTCAGACTCGTAGCCTCCTAGACTGTGAACAGAACAATTGTGTGTTAAAGCCACCCACTACATAACTAAGGCATTAGGTACGATTTTTCTCTGTGTTTATCATGCTTCCATCTTTAAAGCTTCTTAAACCTATGGGTTGATGTCTCTCATCCGTTTTGGAAAATCATTACCTCTTCTATCTTCAAATACTGCGTCTGCCCTATTTCTCACCCCTCCCCTTCCAGGATCCACACGGTATCGATGAGCTGCTGTTGGACTCCAAGGCCCAAGACGTAAAGCGTCCGTCATGCGTCATCATTCACGGATCGTTGGCGGGCTCGGCTCAGCTGGGTACTCTGGGTCTTGTTAGGAGTCTTGGCTCAGCTGGGGTGTTTAACTACAGGTGTTTCTCCCCTGGGTACCAGCAGGCTAGCTAAGGCATTTTCTCCTCGTGACAACGGAGGAGGCCTAAGAAAGCCAGTGCTGCCCCACAATCTCACCGCAAGGCTCTGGCTGTGCCACACTGCTAACATCTCATTGCCCAAAGCAAGTCACGTGACAGCCCAAAATCAAGGGGTGAGGACTAAATCCAGCCTTTGTTCTTGTCTTTTTATATAAGTGAGGTCATACAATGTTTGTTTTTGTGATTGACTTGTTTCACTCAGCATTATGTCTCCAAGCTTCATCCATGTTGTAGCCTGTATCAAGACTTCTCTTCTCCTACTGGCCGAGTAGTATTCCATTGTATGTGTGCACCACATTTTGTTTATCCGCTATACGTTGACGGGCATTTGGGTCGTTTCCAAATTCTGGCTATTGTGAATAGCGCTGCAGTAACCATTGGCGTACGTGTGTCCGTTTCAGCGGCTGCTTTCGAGTCCCGTGGGACTGCTGCCTCAGATGCACGTGAAAACCGGACGACGAGTAAGGAAGACCAAAGAATTGATGCCTTTGAACTGTGGTATTGGCAAAGAATATTCAATATACTATGGACTGCCGAAACAACCAACAAATCTATGGTGGAAGTACAGCCAGAATACTCACAAGCAGCAAGGATGGCCAGAAGACGTCTTGCATACTTTGAACACGTTATCAGCAGGGACCAGTCCTTGGAGAAGAACATCATGCTGGGTAGAGTGCAGGGTCAGAAGAAGAGGAATAACCTCAGTTAGATGGACGGACACAGTGGCTGCAACAATGGGCTCAAGCATAACAACAATTGAGAGGACAGCACGAGCTGACAGAGAGCACAGCCCTGCTCACACCTGGATTTTAAACTTCTGGCCTCCAGAACTGTGAGACAATAAATCCCCTCTCTTTAGAGCCACCCACTTTGTGGTAATTTATCATGGCAGCCTGGGAGACCAAGACACCGGGTGAGAATCCAGAGTGGCTGTGGGCTGTGCTTCCTGGAGACATGTGAACAGTGGGTGTGACCACAGAGCCTGTGCTCATAAAAGGGACATGGTATCCACTCCCTGTTCCCTGAGGGACTTTCCCACCAGGTGGCAGCCTGACTCCGACACCTCCTGTCTCCCCCACTGGTCTATGCCACACCAAGGTCGGAAGCATCGGAGCACACACCCCTCAGGGATGGCACTTCCACCCTCCCATCAACAGCGCAGAGGTTGTTGGCTGCCATCAAGTCGACCCCCACCTCACGGCGGCCCCACGAACAGCGCAACAAAACACTGCCTGGTCCTGTGCCATCGCCATGACCGGTTGCAGACTGCATCACTGTGCTCCGTGGGGTTTTCACTGGCTGCTTTTCAGGCCTTTCTTCCTAGCGTCTTAATCTGGAAGCTCAACTGAAACCTGCATCACAGCAACGTGCAAGCCTCCACTGACAGACGAGTGGTGGCTCTGCATGGGACGTGCCGGTCTGGAATCGAACCCAGGTCTCCCACATGGAAGGTGAAAATTGTACCACCACCATCAACGCCTCACAAGGCAGAGAGGAACTGGCATAACACGTTGTCATTTGTGGCTTATATAGTTTGCTTCCTTGACATCCATTAATTTCTGAGTTGCCCTTTCACCTCATTTCTGACATGTTGCTATCTTTTCAGCCAGGCTCTCGACAGTTGTGGGCCTAACTGGCCCTCCTGGCTGTGCCCACACGGTTTCCCCTGAGACGCTCAGCCTCTTAACAGCTGTAGTTACTTCTCACCTCTCCCAGCCACGTCCCATGATTCCCATGATAAAAGTGTCTCCCTTTTCCCTCATGAATGCCCTAGAAACCTTTAAACTGACCAGTAAGCCTTCAGCCCACAAGAGCTGCCTAACCCCACCCTCTTGCCATACATAAGCTTCTCCTACAACTCCAGTTCCTTGTGGGTTCGTCCCCAGGGGCAACCCCGTGTGCTGTGGCCGGTTTCCTGGCCTTCCTTCTGACACTTGACAGACCCCTTTGGATCTAACGTAGGACAGGTGAGGAAAACAGTGGTGTTCAGCATCCAGCAGAGCCCCCAGGCTTGATTTCAGAGAGACCCTTGTGAACACCACCACCAGGATGCAGGTGGGTCTGGAGGTGAGCTGCACGGCTCCTGGGTTGAGAACCTTCTCTTCCACAACACCTGGGAAATCAGACTACGCATTCATCAACGGAAAACAGGTTTAATGGCACAGGCGCCAAGAGTGTGCTGTGGTGCCCTCCACGGGCACGGTGTCTGGAAGGCTTGGTCCATGGGCTCCTGGGCCTCCCTGGTCCTCACGGCAGGCTCAGGCCCAGGGCGGTGGAGGCCAGCGTCAGGCACACGGCCTGCCCGGCCCTGCTGCCCCGCAACTCACCCCTACTCTCAAGAGGCCCCCTTAACTGCGTTTCATTTATCGCCGGGCCTAGCTCATTGCAGGCGGACTCTCCACAACACCTGATGTACACAAAGGGTAGGCTCTTCCCAATGAGGAAACCCTTGGGGCCTGAGGGGACTGTAATGGCTGGGCAGTACCTTATACACTGCTTTGAAACGAGGAAGAAACGTGGAAATATTTCTAAATGGAAAAAGAGAAAAGAGAAACCATGAACGTGGGCACTGAGGTTGGCTCTGTTGCCATGTCCCACCCTCACCCTCTGGCACCTACCAAGTTGCGCACTCAAAGGGACGTCTCGGGGGAGACACAGGCCAACGCCAGGCAGGAGCAGAATAGCTGCTCCACAGGGGTAAGGCTGTTTGCAGTGTGGCTCGGGGCATCCCCAGCACCTGGTCCGTCCATGCTGGACCCAGGAACATCGGTCTGGGGGTCTTTCTTTGGGAACACACAGGCCCTGTGCCTCAACTTCTTAACACTGGGCTGGCTCTGGCCTCAGTGACCCCCAACAGACACACAGATGGGAATGAATTATGCAGCCAGAGGCTTTTCTGAGGTGCAAGGACCCCTCAGCTGCCTGGCTGGAGGTGGAGCCCACTAAGAGGTGCCTGACTCACAATACCTTTGCAGACTGTTAGTGATCTTTAGGGACTGAATTGTCTCCTCCCAAAATACATGTTGGAATCTTAACCCTTACACCTGTGGACACAATCCAATTTTGGAATACGGTTTTCTCTGCTATGTTAATGAGACCGTATCGGCATACGTGTGTCTTAAATCCAATAACTTCTGAGACATAAAAAGAGCAGATTAGGCACAGAGAAGCCAGCACAGATGGGGGAAGGAGATGCCACATGCAGATAGTCAAGGAACCAAGGTTCTCAGGGGCTATGGTGGCTGAGACAAGGACCTTTCCCCAGAGCTGACAGAGGGAGCCTTCCCCTACAGCTGGTGCCCTGAATTCAGACTTCTAGCCTCCTAAACTGTTAGAAAACAAATTTCTGTTCTTTAAAACTACCCACTTGTGGTATTTCTGCTGTGGCAACACTAAGAAACTAAGAGAGTAAACTATTTGTACATATTGCCATAAAGTCAACGCTGGCTAAATGGAGTCTTAATCGCCACCTCAGCAGCCCACAGACTTACTGAGACACAGGAGGGCCCAGGAAGTGACTGGTGAACTGAATGGCAACTCCCAAGCCCTGAGAACATGACGGTGGGTGCCACGTGGGAGCCCTCAGCTTCACCTCTGGGAGTCTGCACATGACCAGAAGTTCTCAGGGGAGCGAGCGGTACGGACCAGTGGGCTCAGGCTGCTTCTGAAGCATGTGTGTCCCTGAGAGCGCAGTTTATGCACACCCCCCTGGGTTCTGCAGCCCTTGTAAAAGCTACCCCCACACTGTACTCAGTGGGACGTGTAACATCATCACGGCTTCGTTTCCCATCTAAAAAGAGAAGGAGAGACATCTCTACCATTTCCTTCCTTAAGTGGTCAGGTGCTGTTGAGTTGACCCTGACTCCTGGAGACCTCATGTGTGTCAGAGTAGAACTGTGCTCCACAGGGTTTTCAATGCCTGATTTTTTGGAAGTTGACTGATTGCCAGGCCTTTCTTCCGAGGCACCTCTGGGTGGACTCAAACCTCCCATCTTTCAGTTAGCGGCCAACTGCTCTCACCATTTGCACCCCGAGGGGCTCCGTTTTCTGCCCACACCCACCGTCTCACCTTGAGCAACTGGGCGAGAACCATCTCACAGGAGCAGGATCCTCAGTCACCTGCTGGCCCTGCTCAGGACTCTGCTCCTCACATTTGAAAACAGGTCCCTCTATACTAGCTATTCGTGAGTGAGGCAGACTAGACAGACCCTCACTCCTGAACATATCTGATAAGCCTGTCTGTGGGACTCCGACACAAAGCGAGATACGTACTGGTGACAACAAGAACACAAAAGCGGTCTTCATTTTCACAATGCCTTAGGTTTTTGCAGTTGAAATCATTCTCGCTCTCACAAGAATGGCACCTTAGCTCTGAAATGAGGAACGAACAATGAAAGTGCGGTGTTACAATTCTCCACTGCTCTCAGAGGAACACCCAGCATCCTTCTCCTCCCAGTCAGCACAGAACTAGCAGGGTCTCGTCTTTCCCACACCCCACAGTCCACTCCGTTGCACCTACTCGGGACTAAGCTCCTTGCCTTCTCTCCTGGGGATTCCCTCATTTTCCCAGCATGTCTAATCAGACACCCACACCCAGATACACCCACACACATATACAACGCACACCCAGATACACCCACACCCACACACAACCCACACCCAGATACACCCACACCCACCCCACACCCAGATACACACCCACACAATACAACCCACACCCAGATACATTCACACACAACCCACACCCAGATACACCCACACACAACCCACACCCAGATACAGCCGCACACACACAACCCACACCCAGATACACCCACACCCACACACAATCCACACCCAGATACACCCCCACACACAACCCACACCCAGATACATTCACACACACACAACCCACACCCAGATACACCCACACCCACACAACCCACACCCAGATACACCCACACCTACCCCACACCCAGATACACCCTCATCCATACCCAGATACACCCACACACACACAACCCACACCCAGATACATTCACACACACACAACCCACACCCAGATACACCCACACCCACACAACCCACACCCAGATACACCCACACCCACACACAATCCACACCCAGATACACCCCCCACACACAACCCACACCCAGATACATTCACACACACACAACCCACACCCAGATACACCCCCCACACACAACCCACACCCAGATACACCCACACCTACCCCACACCCAGATACACCCACACACACACAACCCAAACATACATACATACCCAGGCACACACCCACACACGAACACATCCACTCATACACACCCCCCCCCACCACACACCCTTGGGAACAGCCTCCTACAGGCTCACACACAGAACTCTGCCAAATTAGAGACATACACACCCTCACGCATGGGCACAGACAAGCCCACAACCACACCTGCACCCAGGCACACACACGGGTGTACCCACATCCACACTGAAACCTGGCATCTCCCCTTCAACCTTCCTCAGAAAGAAAACACCAGGTGTTTGGCGTCTGCCCCAAGTGCCCTCCCCCTGAGTCCTCGCACCCTGCGCCAGACCAGGCATACATACAGCTCTGCAGATTGCTTGTGTCTCCCAGGAAAGCCAGCCCCCAGGGAACGTGAGTGCCCTGCCTGGACCTTGTGGGAGTTTCACACGGAGAGGGCCCTGCCAGCATCTAGGCCTGTGGCCTGTTCTAACCTCCTGGGCTCAGCGCCTCCCCAAACGAGGCCTCTTGCTGCCCTCTCTGAGTCTACCCTCCTTCACCCTGGGTCTCCCCAGGAGGCTGAGGGGCCAGCACTGACCTTGTCTCTCAGATACGGTGATGTTTGCTTCCACCCGCACCTGTGGGAGAACCAGGACCAGCAGCAGGGCCAGGAGGCACGCCATGCCTTCCATTCTTGGACCTGCATGTGAGGACTATGTCATCTCCCAGAGTCAGACCTGGCGCCCAGCATCCACCCCTTTGCAAGTCCCCTTCCCCCTCAACAGTGGGCCCAGGTTGGGGTGTGGGGCTGGAGTGGCGCTTACCACCTCTCCCCATCCTGTGTTCAGCCCTGCACCCTTCCCACGGCTGGGAACCCCACCATCACCCTTCAGGACAACCAGGCCTGCTGCCTCTGCTTCCTGCTGTCCACTTGGCGACCCCACACTCGCCAACCCCACACTTGCCTTCAACACACTGCATACTGGGCTCCAGAGGGCCCCCCCAAAGCACACCTTAGTTGCCTTCGAACGGCCCCACCCCTGCCACCCCCAGGCGACTCCACAGGTCCCTAGACGCCCTGCTGCAGCCCCCCTACGCTGATCAGCAGCCCTCCCCCTTGGCCCATTTCCCACCGCCCCCCAATGTCCCCTCAGTCCCTGCGCTGGCCCGGCTGGCTGGGTGCAGAGGTCTTTCGGGGCGAGGCGGGGCCTGGAAGACACCCCCACGGACCCGTGCCCCCACGGACCTCAGGATCCGTCCTCCAGGCCAGGCCGCAGACGAAGATCTGCCCTCCTCACAGCGCCCCCTTCTGGCGCCACCAGGTTTCCTTCTGGAACCTTCTCCAGCTTCTGTGCTACAGTCCCACTCACTGCTGCCTGGCCAGGAGGGGGCGGGCGAGGGCTGGGGCCACAGGAAGGGGGGGACTAAGGGCCCGCTCACGTGATATGCTTGGGGGTCTTCCCCGGGACCAACAGCCCCACGGCGGAGGCAGAGGTCTCAGCTGGACTAACGAGGCTGACCCTCCATGCGGCACCTTGATGCCCTCCCCACCTCTTCCCCCAGGGCCCTGACCCGCCGCCCTTTCACCCACGGCCCTGCTCCTCAGCCCGCTGCTGCGGGTCCTAGGGCTGCCCACCGTGCCTGCCCAGGCCCGTCCCTGCAGCCACGCGGTCCCCTTTCCCTGGCCTTACAACAGTGTGACCCAGGCCCTCTGGCCAGACCTAGTATCGCTGCTGTCCGCCTCCTTGTAGCTGTGCAGTGTGTCTAAACCTGGGATTGTCCAGAGTCAGATAATAGTAGCACACAGTACACAGGTGCTATGGGGATTCCGTGAGGTACTCGGGAAGTCTCAGCCCGCCTAGAAAACTATCACCATCCACGTCGTGTGTGTCCTCCTCTACATTGTGCAGACACTAGCCTATCTGAATAGTCTGATTTCTCCCCTTTCAGAAGGCTAAAGGACCAGGCCCTAGGCAGGGCTCTCCACCTGTCAGCACACACACAGCTTCCACAGTCCGTATATATATATATTTTTAACAGCTGTGTAGTATTCCCTGGCCTGTCGCCACTGCCATCAAATGTATTCTGGCTTATAGTGACCCTATATGACAGAACAGAACTGCCCCAGAGAGTTTCCAAGGCTATAATCTTTAAGGAAGCGGACTGCCACATCTTTCTCCCACGGAGCTGCTGGTGGGTTCAAACTGCAGACCTTCGTTTAGCAGCCAAGCTCTTAACCACTGTGCTGCCCTTCCTGTAGCTCATAAACAGCCTCCTTGAATGAGCATGTGTTGTTTCCTGCATTTTTCTGTTATGAACAATGCTGCAGTTGTCCATAATGTTGTTTCCTGCAGATACAGGTATATCAGGAGGACGAATTCCTGGAAATGAAACTGACCGCCAGAGGTTACATGCACTTGGCACCTAGGTGAGCACTGCCCCACTGTTGCATCTGGCCATCGTACAGTCCCTTCCACCTGTCCCTGAGGCCTGTGACTGCTCATTCTCATGGCGTCGTCTGAAGAGTGTGCTGTCCATCCTTTGGGGTGCTATTATGGATTGAATTGTGTTCACCAAAAATAAGTGTTGCAAAGCCTCACCTTACACTTGCACATTTGGAAATGATTTTTGTTGCGTTAATGAGGCAGTATTAGTGTAGGGTGTGTTTTAAGTCAATCTTTTGAGATACAAAAGAGCAGATTGAGAAGGGAGCAAGGAAGCAGAGATGGGGGAGATAGATGCCACGCCACATGGAGGTCACCAAGGAGCCAAGGAACAAGGACCTTTCCCAGCTGATAGAGAAAGCTTTCCCCTAGAGTTGGTGCCCAGAATTCAGACTTCTAGCCTCCTAAGGTGTGAGAAAGCTGGACAGTGAATAAGGAAGATCAAAGAAGAACTGACGCCTTTGAATTACGGTGTTGGCAAAGAATGCTGAATATACCATGGTCTGCCAAAAGCATGAACAAATCTGTCTTGAAGTAAATGTGGCCAGAACGTTCTTTAGAAGCAAGGATGGTGAGACTTGGTCTGACATAGTTTGGACATGTTATCAGGAGGGGATCAGTTCTGGAGGAGGACATCATGTTTGGTAAAGAGGAGCGTCAGTGAAAAAGAGGAAGACTTCAACAAGATGGATTGACACAGTGGCTTCAACAATGGGCTCAAGCAAACAGTGTTCATGGAGATGGTGCAGGACCGGGCACTGTTTCTTTCTGTTGTACACAGGGTTGCTATGAGTTGGAACTGACTCGATGACACCTAACAACAACAAACTATGAGAAAACAAGTTTCTGTCAAAGTCTTGTGGTATTTCTGTGCTAGCAGCACAAGGGAACTAAGACAGGTGGTATGGGACCACACAGCACCAGTAACTCACCTTTGGAGCTTTGAAGGGCTGCTTTCAGAGAGCCTTCTGGCAGAGCCAGACAGAACTATGTCTAGGAAAGAAACACGACTCACTGAGGTTTTTAAGGGCACAACACACATCTGAGTTCTAAGGATGCTCCCAAACAGTACAGAGCACCAGGAACACCCAGTAACAAAGGACACATGGTGAGTTGATCTGCACTGGCCTCACTGAGCCAGATGCAATCAGGAGTTTTGGTGGTCTGGAATTTCCAAGTCAAGACAAAATAATACTCCAGGAGGGTCATCATGATGAAGAGATTTGCTAAGCCAAGTCATGATACTAGAGGGTGCTCTCTTCCAGGAGACTGGCTGCAGTCAGTTTGGGAGGTGGTGGACAAGATGGAACACTGTAGGGTCAACACTGCTGGGAGAAGCTCATCTCCTCAACCAGGAAGGACTATTGGGTATACAGAATGAGATACTTTTAGAGGTGGGTGGGAGTGCTCCAGGCCCAAGTTAGGGTTGTGCATTTGCGGACAGACCGTGGTGAACTCTAGACTGGAATGTCAGGGGAAAATGTGGCATCAATCTCTAACAGTCTGGATTCCATGGGTTAATGGGATTTCCTTCTCTGTGGTGCAGCTGGCTGGGATTAGACAGATGAAGAATCAAGTTCGAGTCATATTAGGCGAGAATAATGGGCAGTGTTACCTGATGGCACCTTGAAGGCTGCTCAGTAAGAAACAGGACTATCACATCTGGGCTGTGGCTGTGTCCACAAGCCAGACAGATCCAGAAATGACTAAACAAAGACTGCTGGTCACTCACCAGGTCCTCCCTAACGTGTGGTACATGGGGACATGTTGTTTCTGCTGGGAAGGACAGTGCTTTAAACTGACATATAGTGTGCCAAATCCAGGTTAATCTCTCTGCCAGGGAGCCCTGGTGGCACAGTGATTAAGAGCTACAGCTGCTAACCAAAAGGTTTGCAGTTCAAATCCACCAGCCCCTCCTAGGAAACCCTATGGGGCAATTTTAGCGTTGTCGTTAGGTGCCATCAACTCGGTTCTGACTCACAGTGACCCTATGTACAACAGACGGAAACACTGTCCAGTCTTTTGGCATTCTCACCATCGCTGTTATGCTTGAGCTGATATTGCAGCCACTGTGTCAATCCATCTCGTTGAGAGTCTTCCTCTTTTCCAATGACCTTCTATTTTACAAAGCATGATGTCCTCCAGACTGGTTCCTCCTGATAACATGTCCAAAATATGTGAGACGTAGTCTCACTATCCTGGCTTCTAGAGGAGCATTCTGGTTGTACGCTTCCAAGACAAATCTGTTTGTCTTTTGGCAGTCCATGGTATATTCAATATTCTCCAACACCACAATTCAGAGGCATCAATTCTTCCGTCTTCCTTATTTATCATCCACCTTTCCCATTCATGTGAGGCGACTAAAAACACCACAGCTTTGGTCAGGTGCACCTTAGTCTTCATGGTGCTTTTTAACACTTTAAAGAGGCCTTTTGCAGCAGATTTGTCCAATGCAATGTGTTGTTTGGTTTCTTGACTATTGCTTCCATGGGTGTTGACTACGAATTCAAGTAAAATGAAATCCTTGATGACTTCAATTTTTTTTATTGGTCCAGTTGTGAGAATTTTTGTTTTCTTTATATTGAGGTGAATCCATACTTAAGGCTGTAGTCTTTGATCTTCATTACTAAGTGCTTCAAGTCTTCTTCACTTTCAGCAAGCAAGGGTGTGTCATATACATATTGTAGGTTGTTAGTGAGTCTTCCTCCAATCTTGATGCCACATTCATCTTCATAAAGTCCAGCTTCTCCGGTTATTTGATTTGTTTCCTGTGTATTCCATCTGGCGAAGTTCACATGTGCGGTCGCCGTTTATGTTGTTGAAATAAGGTATTTGCAATGAAGAAGTTGTTGGTCTTGCAAAATTATTCATGCAATCTCCGGCATCATTTCTATCACCAAGGCATATTTTCCAACTACCAATCCTGCTTCTTTGTTTCCAACTTTCGAATTCCAATCACCAGTAATTATCAATGCACCTTGATTGCATGTTTGATCAATTTCAGACTGCAGAAGTTGGTAAAAATCTTCAACTTCTCCATCTTTGGCTTTAGTGGTTGGTGTGTAAATCTGAATAATAATCGTATTAACTGGTCTTCTTTGTAGGTGTAAGGATATTATCCTTCACTGGCAGTGTTGCATTTCAGGACAGATCTTGAAATGTTTATTTTTGATGATGAATTCCTCTTCAATTTGTCATTCTTGGCATAGGAGACAATATGTTTGCCCCATTCAAAATGGCCAATACCAGTCCATTTCAGCTCACTAATGCCTAGGGTATCGATGTTTATGCGCTCCATCTCATTTTTGACGACTTCCAATTTTCCTAGGTTCGTGCTTCGTACATTCCATGTTCCGATTATTAATGGATGTTTGCAGCTGTTTCTTCTCATTTTGAGTTGTGCCACATCAGCAAATGAAGTTCCCAAGAGCTAAACTCCATCTACATCATTAAGGTCGACTCTACTTTGAGGAGGCAGCTCTTCCCCACTCATCTTTTAAGTGCCTTCCAACCTGGGGGGCTCGTCTTCCAGCACTATATCAGACAGTGTTCCGCTGCTATTCATAAGGTTTTCACTGGCTAATTCTTTCTAGAAGTAGGCTGCCAGGTCCTTCTTCCTTGTCTGTCTTAGCCTGGAAGCTCAGCCGAAAGCTGTCCGCCATGGGTGACCCTGCTGGTATGTGAATACTGGTGGCATAGCTTCCAGCATTACAGCCACATGTAAGCCCCCACAGGACAACAAACTCTGACAGACACGTGGGGGAGGGCCCTTAGTGAACTGATAACTTCCTCTATTACCTGTACAGATATGGGTTGATTTAAACTTTCTGGCTCAACTGGAAAAAATTGTGGTAAACTGTAATTCCTTAGAAAATGATCTATTTTATCCAGTTTTCAATTTTTTTTCTTTTGCTTAGAAGCCCGCTATAGTCTACTATGATTTTTAAAATCTTTTCTAATCCAATGTTTATTTCTCCTTTATCATATGTTACTTTGCGTGTTTGGGCTTTCTTCTTTTCTTTCTTTAATTAAATTAGTTGCTGGCTTGTCTATTCTGTTAAAAAAAAATTAATGGCATTTTATTTCATTAGATAAACTGCTTCTGTTCTCTGTTTTCTTAAATTTATTTATGTTTGTTTTGCTTTTAATTTCCTTGTGCCTTCTTTTGGTTACTTTGTTGTTATTCTATTAGCTTTTAGAGACAGTGATTTGATTACTGTATTTTTATTCTTCCATTTTTACTGATTAAACTCTTTAAGGCTATAAAATTTCCACTGATCACTAAATGAATCCCACAGATTCTGATATGTAGTGAATTCATCATTATTCTGAAGCTCTCTACTTTTCTATTGTGTTCCCTTTCACCTGTGAATTATTTAAGAAGTGTTTTTTTTAAACTTTTCAAGTGAAAGGATTTTGTTTTGATATTGCTAATAATTTCTAGTTTTCTTGTACTGTGATCATTCACTAGAATAACTTTCAGAACTCAGGAAAGTGCTATACTGACGATCACTGTTTTATCATAGCGTGAAGGATACAAAAGAAGAGATGCGTAGGGAGAAGCTTGGGAGGGTCCCACACTTGAAGTTCCATGTCTTCTCATGCGGTCAGGACATGTCACCTTTCTGGCACTTCGATACAAAGGTGTTGTCGTCAGGAAAGCTCATCTGAGCTTCAGTCTTCAGAATTGTTGGAATTTTATTATCTACACATGATCGACTGAATCATTGGCCACATGACTGAACTCAATCTCCTGCCGCAAACCCACAGGTCGGGCTGATATCACTTGGTGGATGTTTCTGACATGGCCAGCCCACACAATGTGTCATCTCATTAGCATAAACTATCAGGTGTGACCCAGGGACTCTCCATGAATAACAAAACGACACTCCAATCAATTGGGAAATTCCAGTGGTTTACAGGTTTGTTTTTTTTTTTACAGGTTACCTCCCAGGAACTGGAGACAAAGGCCAAGTTCTTTGGATAAAGTTAATTCTTCACCCCAAAGAGCCACTCCCAAATTTGACAAAGACAGGTGCATCCAGAGAGACACAGCAAAGATTTACCTACCTGGAGCAGAAGCTGCTGGCTCCATGAACTGGTAGGAACACATAAATGGCAATTTTGATGAATTGTTGGAGGCTGGGTGTGGACTAGCAGTAGAGTGAGAACCTCCTAGGGGCCACAGTATTAGGGAGCCCCCACATTTTCATGGGCCTTCCCTCTAAGCACAATGCCGGGGTTCATATGGAGAGATGATCCAAGAAAATATTCTTCTCTTATGGCTCTAGTAGGGCACAGGAAGAGTAATCATTGTGAACTACACCAGATTCTTCTCCATAATAAAGGCTTACTCTCCAGGGGAATATGCCATAGACTGTCAAAAGAATGAACAAATCTGTCTTGCAAAAAGTATGACCAGAATGCCCCTTAGAAGCAAGGATGGTGAGACCACATCTCACATACTTTGGACATGTTAGCAGGAGGGATCAATCCCTGAAGAAGGATATCATCCTTGGTAAAGCAGAGGGTCAGCAAGAAACGAGGAAGACCCTCAACGAGATGGACTGACACAGTGGCTCCAACAGTGGGCTCAAGCCTAATGATTGGGAGGATGGAGCAGGACTGGGCAGTGTTTTGTTCTATGGTGCACAGGGTTGCTATGAGTCAGAACTGACTTGACTGCACCTAACAATAACTCCAGGGGAAAGGACTTTACCAGAACCTTATCTCAGATGGAGAAAAGGAATTTCTCCCCCTCCAGCCCTGTCCAGCCCCCTCCAGCCTTCCTGACTCATCTAAAGGTGAAAAATACAAAGTTGACAGGGGACAGAGCTTCAAGGAAATAGATTTGGAACACTGCAGTCAGAGGAGGGAGTAGAGGGTAGGGGTAGAGGAACAATTAAATGCTGCTGGAAGAGGGACAAATATTTGTGAAAGCCACAGGCCAGGCCTGAGACACAAACTATTGAAAAGGCTGAGATTTAACTGGAAGATTACTGTAGGATTCTCCCACCCCTAAACCTACTGCCATACCAACAGGACCACTGTATAATTACAACTGGAAGAGCAGCAAGACACAGACTCTCTCCTAAGACCAATACACAGGAAACCTCCCACCCTTCAGCCAAAGATCAAACAGGCCCATAAAACAAAATGAGAATAAATGGGCACATCAGCCCAGGTGCAAGGACAGGAAAACAGGAGGAGACAGGAAATCTGGTAACGGGGAACACAAGGTCAAGAAGGGGTGAGTGTTGAAATGTCACGGGGTTGGCAACCAATGTCACAAAACAATATGTGTATTAACTGTTTAATGACAAACTTGTTTGCTCTGTAAACCTTCATATAAACTACAAAAAATACACAGGAAACCTCAAAGCTAAAAGGTGGACAAAAACAAGGACACTTGAGCAATTTGAAGCCTCTGCTACCTGTGGCTATGACAAACATTAAGCACAGTCCAGCTCCTAGCCAGATTAAAATAAGTCCTCAAACTAAAGGCATATTTACTTCAATTCCTGTTACCAATACAATAGATATAACTTTCAACAAAAAATTACAAGGGAAACCAAAAGCCAAAACAACAAACACCATCTCAAAGGACAAACCATTCACTAGAACCACACCTAGATATGACAAAGATGTTGGAATTATCAGACAGGGAACTAAAAATAACTATAATCAGTACGTTAAGGGCTTTAGTGGATAAAATAGGCAACATGGAAGAAACACAGGTAATCTCAAAAAAGAGATGAAAACTCTAAGAAAGAGTTAAAAGGAAACAATAGAAATAAAACACTAACAGAAGCGAAGAATGCTTTCAATGGGCTTATCAGTAGATTCAACATAGTTGAGAAAAGAATCAGTGAACTTGAAGATATGTCAACAGAAATGTCGCAAATGAAAGTGCAAAGCAGAAAAAAGAGAGAGAAAGAACAGAGCGTCCAAGACCTGTGAATTTCAAAAGACGTACCAAACCAAAAAACAAACCCGTTGCCATCAAGTGGATTCCAACTCATATTGACCCTATAGGTCAGAGTAGAACTGCCCCATAGGGTTTCCAAGGAGCGCCTGGTGGATTTGGACTACCAGTCTTTTGGTAAGCAGCCATAGCTCTTAACCACTACGCCATCAGGGTTTCCCAAAAGGTGTAACATATGCATAATTGGAATAACAGAGAGAGAAGAAGAAATGAAGCAGAAGAAAGAATGACTGAGAACTTTCCAAAATTAAAGACAGACACCATCATAGATTCAGCAAGCTGAGAGAACAGTAAGATGGATAAACACCCTCCAAAACACATGTAGATATATTCAAACTGCAGAAAACCAAAGATAAAGAGAAAATCTCGAAAGAAGCAAGAAGAAAAAAAATCTTATAGAAGAATAAGGGTAAGAATTACAGCAGACTTCTTATCAGAAACCATGCAAGCAAGAAGAGAGTGGAGCACAATCCTTAAAGTATTGAAAAAGCAAACAAATAAACATCCTTCCAAACTAGAATCTTTTATCAATTGGAATTATCATTCCAAAGTGATGTTAATAATATTAAACCAAACCAAACCCATTGCTGTTGAGTCATTTCCAACTCATGGCAACCCTATAGGACAGGATAGAACTTCCCCATAGGGTTTCTAAGGAGTGGCTGGTAGATTCCAACTGTGGATCTTTTGGTTAGCAGCTGAGCTCCTAACCACTGGGCCACCAGGGCTCCAAGAAGTTAACAATAACATATATAATATAACATACCTTTCCTTCACAGTTTTGTTTTAGTGCTGTCTCTACAACAAAATACATTAAATGCCAAAACCAGTTGCCACTGAGTCGATTCTGACTCACAGCGACCTCACGTGTGCCAGAGTACAATTGTGTTCCACAGGGTTTTCAGTGGTTGATTTGTTTGAAGCAGATCACCAGGCCTTTTTTCTGAGGTGGCTACATGAACCCTAACTGCCAAGTGCATTAGCCATTTGTACCACCTAGGGACTCTGCATCAAATACACTTGACTATAAAAAGCTCATCTTGAAATCAAGTATCCGAAATGAATAAAAATAGAAATAAATGAAAAAAATGTGAAGAAGGTTGACAGATATATAAAAAAAAGAACCTGAATTTCCTGTTCCTTCCACACTGGCTTTGAAATACCGACCAGGGATCCACTGAGAGTGACAGCAGCAACTCCGGACTTCCTGCCATTGCAAGTCAGTCACCAGTTGACTTCGGGACCCTCATCCTATGGCTGGTGTGAAGCCAAGGGCCACTGCGAGAGACAACTCCAGCTCCTGTGGAAACTGACTGACCCACACAGTGGCACAGGACATGGTCCCAAGGACAGGCCCTGTTAATCCACATGTTACCTCACTCGCCACGTATGCTCTCTGCTTCCAAGAGCCTGCAAAGGAGGGATGGACTGCTGGGTGGCCTCAGGTATTGGACTGTCACAGCTGAGACCTCTCCTCCCACTGACACAGAGACTGCCCTTGTGCTGGTTCTGGTTTGGATGAAAACACCCAATCTTTTTAGGCTATGGCGGCTGGGGTTGTTTGGCATACTGGAAAGATGAATATTTAGCCCAGGACGTCTGAAGGAGAAGCCGCAGTTCAAATACTAAAGCTACAAAGTAATTCCTGGGTATGCAGAAACGGTTAGAAGAGTAGGTCTGAGCAGACTGCTCCATGGGTGTCTAAGGATGTGCAGGTAAACAAACACTTACACAGGTTCTCCACAATCACTGTCTAGGTGTACACACCAAGGTGTGTGTAAGTGTTACCTGATTGGGGTCTGTGCCTTGGAGCGTTCGAGCCAATGAAACGTACTCCAAGTCACGAAGAGAAAGTTTGTTAGGAGGTGACACCAAGGGAGGGGCCCCAACAGCAACGCAGGCTGTCCTTTATGGAGTCCCCCCCAAATCAACTTTTACATCAGAGCTTACATATCCTTTTGGCAAGGATTACCTAATGTTTTTGAGCACATAGGCCACAGAGGGTCACGTATATCACAAAACAACTACAAGAAACTCTATTAAACTAAAGATACGCATGTTGGACATCTGGACTCTAATTTGTATGTTTGTAACAGGCTGAGAAAAAACTTACATACGAATCTCTTGGCTAGAAAAATGTAGAACAAAATTCTAACTCAAAAAGAGAGACCAGACTTGCTGGCCTGGCAGAGACTGGCAAAACCCTGAGAGTATGGCCCCCAGACACAATATCAGCTCAGAAATGAAGTCACTCCTGAGGTTCACTCTTCAGCCAAAGATTGGACAGGCCCACAAAACAAACCGAGACTAAAGGTTTGCCCCGGTTTGTCCCGGGGCAAGGACTAGAAGGGAGGAGGGGACAGGACAGTTGGCAATACCAAACCTAAGGTTGAGAAGGGAGAGTGTCGTGGGGCTGTTAGCCAATGCCATAAAACAATATGTGTACTGTTTAATAAGCAACTAATTTGTTCTGTACATCTTCAGCTAAAGTATGATAAAAAGGAAAAAAAAAAGAATCTCTTGGCTAGTGGAACTGACTTGCCAAATCCACTCTGACTGAGATAAGGAGCAAGAAAGAAAGTTGCAAACCAAAAGCACCAGGCAGCCTTCCTAGCTGCCGTCTTGCAGGCTGAAGCCCATTTCTCAGAAGAACAAAGAAGAGGAGAGAGACCAACCCCACAGGAGCTGAGAAGGCTCCATACCGCTTTGAAAGAGACCAGAGCAGCTGGTGCAATTAAAAAAAAAATGCTTATAGATTACTTTGAGTATCATTATGGCACTAATTATGACAAGCTCTCAATCACTGACTTTGAAAAGGAGAAAACATGTTGTGAAGTATTAGGAACACAATAAATTTTTGTATGGGAGACTGACTTGATTGTAAACTTTCAGTTAAAGCGCACACACACATGAAAATGCTTGCTTTTGGAACGACTCCTGTCGTTTATCGTGGAGCTCAGGGTGCCAGGGGAAGGCCAGACAGAGCCATGACGGGTGTGGAAAGTTCTAGACTGGGGAGAAGGTGACGACAGAAGTGACGATGGCAGGCTGCTGTATACTGGTTTGGTCTCAGGACCAGGACCCCAAAGCGCCTTTGTGTGTCTGTATTCTACCTATTCAGAGTTAGCGTGTTAGAAGATAACACAGAAGCTCAAAACTACTCCTCGGTGCCTCTGAGGAGAGCGGTCCCGAACGTACTACACGTTACCGTCAACAACGTACTTCCACGAAGAGCAGCCGCGGCTCCCACAGCAGAGCGCCCTGAGGCGGGGGGCGTGGCCTCGCTCTTCTCCACACGGCGGCGTCCTCCCGTCAGGCAGCGCGCTTCTAGAACCTTCCCCGGGTCTGCCGGAGCCGAGGGCCGCGTGAGGCGAGGCGGCGCGCACCCCGGAACGGCTGAAGGAGTCCTTGCAGCCCCGCGACTCGAAGACTCAGGTGCCCCGGGCAGGGAGGTGGGCGGCGGGGCGGCCCACAGAAGGTTCCAGAAGGAGCCCGGCCGCCAGCGAGGGGTGGGCGGCGCCCCAGCAGAGAAGCCTCAGGTCGGCGTCCGTCCCGCGGCGCGAGGCCTGAGGGGGCGGCTCGTCGGCTCGGGGGTCCCGGGCACACCAAGCGCCGTGGCCGGGGGTGGGGTCGTAGCTGCCCCCCAGCCGGCGGAGGGTCCAGGGCTGCAGGACTCGTTCCCGCCGCGCTGTCCCGGACCAACGCGGGCCTGCCGGGACCCTGCTGCCCTCGGGGGTCGCCGGGCCACCCCGACCGCCCCCCACACGCGGCCCCTTCCCTCATGCCTCGCTGCCTTCGGGGGTCCTGGCGCAGCCTCAGGCCCCCTCCCCTCGTATCCCGTCTCCCCTGGGGTCCCCGCACCGCCCTCCCCTCGCACCCCGTCTCCCCTGGGGTCCCCGCACCGCCCTCCCCTAGCACCCCGTCTCCCCTGGGGTCCCCGCACCGCCCTCCCCTCGCACCCCGTCTCCCCTGGGGTCCCCGCACCGCCCTCCCATCGCACCCCGTCTCCCCTGGGGTCCCTGCACCGCCCTGGTCCTGCTCCTCTCTTTCCTAGTCCCTCGAGATCCTGGTGCCTGGCCCCCCCTTTCGGAAGGCTCATCTGTTCTGTTTTGGGGGATTTTTGTCATGTCCTTGTCCCGCATGGAAGGTGAGGTCTTCAGTTCTCAGCCTGGGCTCCTTTCCTCGAGTCTAATCGGGCTGCGTCTGTCAGGGTTCCTGGGCCGGGTGTTCATCGTCCTGCTGCCTCCAAATAGTGCTTTTTCCTTCTGTTGGGGACGATGTGGGGCCACTCGCGAGTTGGCCTCCTGGGATGCTTTGGTCTCCTTCCAGGACAGTCAGAAGAGGTCCTGGGGTGAGCTTCAGGAACCCCTTTTGCCCTCGAAAGCACCTCTTGGGACCCTCGCTGAGTGTGCTTGGCTCTGACTGCTGCTGACAGTTGGTCTGCCTCCGATGGTTTTATTTCTTCATTTCTAGTATTTCCTGTCGTGGGGTCTGCTGGTGACAAATTCTCTCAAGTATTTGTTGGTCCAGAATCATTGTCATTTTGCCTTTATTCTGGAAGTTTGTTTTCATGAGGTGCAGAATTTTTGGCTACCGGTTTCTTTTTTGCTAGCAGTTTGAAGGTACGGTTCTTACAGTTTTTCTGTTGCAGACTTTGTGTTGAAAGCTCAGCCACCACTCGGATTGTGGCTATGTGATGGTCCTTTTTTTCCTCTGGCTGCTTTTAAGACGTTTCGTTTTGAAAAGGCATTTTCAGCAGTTCAACTATAGCTTGTGTGCCATGCGTGGTCTTCTTCGCATTTATTCCACTTGGGCCTCACTTGCACCTTTGCAGTTGGTGGGCTGATCACTTCGTCCATCAGGAAGCCCACTCTGCCGTTCTCTCTTCAAAGATCGCTTCTGCCAGGCCCTCTCCTCCCTCCTCTGGGACCCAGTTACGTTTATGTTGCATTTTGACTGTCATCTGGTCGTCTCTTTTTCCTAGTTCTAGTCTTTCCTTTTATTTTTTTCCCCTGGGGATCAGTTTGGATATTTTCTGTCTGCAGATGTTCTAATTTTGTCTTTTGCAGATTCCGATCCAGCGGTAATCCCACCTGATGCTTTCTTTTTTTAATTTCACACATTTTGTTTTCTGTTCTAGAAAGGCCATTTGACTTTTTTTTTAATAGTGTTAAAAACAATACTTTGACATTAAAGAAATCGCCTATATGTTAGGTGAGAGAGATTTGCAAACTGGCAGTCAGTTTTAAAGAAACTGCTGCCGCAGGTGTGAAGCGGTCTTTTGCTTATATACCGTTCACAATCTTGCGATAAAAGGAAGAATGTACAGCTGGTGCTTTGGAGTTATAGAATGGTGTAGAAAAACAAGTCATGTGGAATATACAAAATCTCAGAGAGTATACATCTTGGGAAAAAGAAACTTGTAGGCTACACATCTACCACCTGTTTCTTCAAACTGAGCAAGGCCTCAGGAAAACAGGGGCACTGCTGAGGGCTTCATGAGGTTGATTTGCAGGCTGTATTTAACGATGAGCAGTCCAGAAGTCTTGGAACAGCGTTCAGGCTTCTGGGCAGTTGTTCAGTTCTGACAATAGATTCCGTTTCTCTTTGGTGATTTTCTTCCCTTCATTAACTCTGTGATCTTTTTAATCTTCTTCCTTAATATTCTCTTTGTAACACTTAAAGGCGCCTGTGCCTGACACCCACAGTTGCTTGACCTGTGGGTTACTTCTATTTCTGTTTTATGTTCCTCTCGATGGGATGTATAAGCCCCTGTTGCTGCTGCTTAGCACATCCCCTGGTTTTGTATTTTATGCTGCCTTGTGAGTGAACTAGCTGTGGAGTTTGGGGATGCTTTTATTTTGGGGCAGGAGAAGGTGGAGTCTTAATTATTGTAACAACGGCGTGCTGGAGGTGTCTGACCTCCTCTGATTTCAGGAGGGGGAGAGAGAATCAAGATCAACAGCCCAAGGCTGATTCCTCTGAGGCGGAAGTCAGGCATACCTCCTCTCTGCAATCTTTTTACGAATTCTGACACTAACCGCCCCTCCCATGGCACTCTCGACATCTCTGCTGGGTTTGATCATTTGTTGGAGGGACCACACAGAACTTACAGGACAATGCTTATAATTATGGGGCTTATTAGGGAAGTAACAGGTTACAATTCAGGATCAGAAATGACTCAAGATACAGTTCTTCCATCAAGGCAGCGTCTACTCAGCCATACCAGCAGGCAGGCCTCTCTTTGCCCTTTGTCCATCCTCTTGGCCCAGCTTCTGCCCTGCTTGGGCAAGTGTTACAAAGCACTTAAACCCCACCAGTAAGTGCCTCGGGGCACCCCACTCCACTAGTAAGTCTCAGCCCAGATGTGCTCAGCTTTCTCGCTCTACTCTGTGAGTTGCAAGCCCCACTGCAGCCGTCTTGCTCCGGTCTCTAGGTTCTGCTGTCTCTGCTGCTGCTTCTAGCTGTCTCTTGCTGTCTCCAGTGTTACAGTGCTCTCTCTTGGTCTCTTGGATCTAGGAGGTTCTCATAGCAGAGACCCCAGCTCCAAAGGACGCACAGTGCTCCCGTCTCTTCTTCTTGGCAGTATCGAGGTCCCTCTCTGCTGTGAGATTGGCTCTCTTTTAAGCCTAGAATGGCAGAACTGACCAGTTCCCTCGTTAGGGTACCATTCATCTTATTTGCATGCTGCCACCCCCACAGGGGTTCCATGCACCTTATTTGCATTCTTAGCAAGCTGCCCAATTGGTTTGGTGGGCCACAAGCCCCTTATTTGTCATTGTTTTAGGTGCCATCGAGTCAGTTCTGATTCCTTATGACGCTGTATACAACAGAGTGAAACACTGCCCTATCCTGTGCCATTCTCACAGTTACTGTTATGCTTGAGCCCATTGTTGCAGCCACTGTGTCAATCCATCTCATCCAGGGTCCTCCTTTTTCACTGACCCTCTACTTTGCCAAGCATGATGTCCTTCTCCAGGAACTGATCCCTCCGGACAACACGCCCAAAGTATGTGAGACGTAGTCTCGCCATCCCGGCTTCTAAAGAGCATTCTGGTTGTACTTCTTCCGAGACAGATTTTTTCATTCTTTTAGCAGTCCGTGGTATATTCAGTATTCTCTGCCAACACCACAGTTCAAAGGCGTGAGTTATTCTTTGGTCTTCCTTATTCATCGTCCAGCTTTTGCATGTATATGAGGCGATTGAAAACACCATCAGGCGCACCTTAGTCTTCAAGGTGACATTTTTGCTTTTCAACACTTTAAAGAGGTCCTTGATTTACCCAATGCAGTGCGTCTTTGGATTTCTTGAGTGATGCTTCCGTGGCTATTGATTGTGGATCCAAGTAAAATGAAATCCTTGACAGATTAAGTCTTTTCTCCAGTTATCATGATGTTGCTTATTGGTCCAGTTGTGAGAATTTTTGTTTTCTTTATGTTGAAGTGCAATCCGTACTGAAGGCTGTGGTCTTTGATCTTCATCAGTAAGTGCTTCAAGTCCTCTTCACTTTCAGCAAGTAAGGTTGTGTCATCTGCATAACGCAGGTTGTTAACAAATTTTCCTCCAATTCTGATGCCCTGTTCTTCCTACAGTCCAGCTTCTCTGACTAGTTGCTCAGCATACCCTGATGCACACTTTTCCTGGCTTTAAACTGTGCAGTATCCCCTCGTTCTGTTCAAATGACTATCTCTTGATCTACGTACAGTGTCCTGGAATTCCCATTCTTTGTGGTGTTACCCATAATTTGTTATGATCCACACAGTCGAATGCCTTTACATAGTCAATGAAGCACAGGTAAACATCCTTCTGGTACTCTCTGCTCTCAGCCAGGACCCGTCAACATCAGCAGTGATACCCCTGGTTCCCCGTCCTCTTCTGAGTCCGGCCTGAGTTTCTGGCGGTTCCCTGTGGATACACTGCTGCAGCCACTTTGGAATGCTCTTCAGCGAGATTTTACTTGCGTGTGGTATTAATGGTATTGGTTGGTAATTTCCACATTCAATTGGATTATCTTTTTTGGGAATAGGCATAAATATGAATCTCTTCAGCCAGTTGGCCAGGTAACTTTCTTCCACATTTCTTGGCATAGATGAGTGAGGACTTCCTGCACTGCATCTGTTTGTCGAAACACCCCAATTGGTATTGCGTCAGTTTTTGGACTCCCGTTTTTCACCGATGCCTTCAGTGCAGCTTGAACTTCTTCCTTCAGACCATCAGTTCCTGATACGCGACCTCCTGAAGTGCTTGCATGCTGACCAGCTCTTTTTGTTACAGTGACTCTGTGTATTCCTTCCATCTTCTTTTGATGCTTCCTGAGTCATTAAATATTTTGGTCTTTTTTTTTTTTTTTTGGTCTTTTTAATGACCTCCTGCATTCTTCATGTGTGGTGTCCTTGATGTCGTTGTACAACTCGTCTGGGCTTAGGTTATTAGTCTTCAGCATGTCAAATCTGTTCTTGAGTTGGTCTTTAAATTCAGGTGGGATATATTTAAGGTCGTAGTTTGGCTCTTGTGGGCTTGTTCTAATTTCCTTCAATTTCAACTTGAACTTGAATCTGAGCAACTGATGGTCTGTTCTGCGGTCGGCCCCTGGCCTTGTTCTGACTGATGATGTTGAGCTTTTCCATCATCATTTTCCACAAATATAGTAGGTTTAATTCCTGTGAATTCCATCTGGCGAGGTCCCTGTATATAGTTGCTGCTCATGTTGGTGAAAAAAGGTATTTGCAACGAAGAAGTTGTTGGTCTTACAAAATTCTATCGTGTGATCTCCAGCATCATTTCTGTCTCCAAGGTCGTATTTTCCAACAACCGATCCTTCTTCTTTGTTTCCACCTTTCACATTCCAATCACCAGTAATTATCAATGCATCCTGATTGCATGTTCGATCAATTTCAGACTGCAGCAGCTGATAAAAATCTTCGGTGTCCTCCTCTTTGACCTTAGTGGTTGGTGCATAAATTTGAATAATGGTTATATTAATTGGTCTTCCTTGTAGGCGTATGGATATTATCCTATCACTGACAGCGTTGTACTTCAGGATAGATCTTGAAATGTTCTTTGTGACAGTGAACGTCATGCCATTCCTCTTCAATTTGTCATTCCCGGCACAGTAGACTATATGATTGTCTGATTCAAAATGACCAATACCAGTCTATTTCAGCTTACTAATGCCTAGGATATTGATCTTTGTGTGTTCCATTTTATTTTTGATGATTTCCAATTTTCCTAGATTCATACTTTGTATATTCCACGTTCTGATTATTAATGGATGTTTGCAGCTGTTTCTTCTCATTATGAGTCACGCCACAACAGCAAATGAAGGTCCTGAAAGCTTTTCCCCATCCACGTCATTAAGGTCGACTCTACTTTGAGGAGGCAGCTCTTCCCCAGTCATCTTTTGAGTGCCTGCCAACCTGGGGGGCTCATCTTCCAGCACTGTATCAGACAGCGTTCTGCTGCTGTTCGTAAGGTTTTCACTGGCTAACTCTTTTCAGAAGTAGACCACTGGGTTCTTCTTCCTATTCTGTCTTAGTCTGGAAGTTGAGCTGAAACCCGTCCACCGTGGGTGTCCCTGCTGGTATTTGAATACCCGTGGCAAAGCTTCCAGCATCACAGCAACATGCAAGCCCCCACAGTACGAAAAACTGACAGACCCGTGGGGGCTATTTGTATAGTCCCAGCCAATCATTGTATCAGAGTCACAAAGACTATGGCTAGATGGCCATATTAAGTAACTCACTACACCACAGTTATCTAGTGCTGTTATAACAGAAATACCACAAATAGGTGGCTTTAATGAGCAGAAATTTATTTTCTTACAGTTTAGGAGGCTAGAGGTCCAAATTCAAGGTGCTGGCTCTAGGGGAAGAAGGTTTTCTGTCTTTCAGCTCTGGAGGAATGTCCTTGTCTCTTTTAGTTTCTGCCTGTGAGCATTCTTCCTGTGGTTTGGTGTCTCTTTTCTCCCATCTGTGCTTCTCCATTGCTTGTTGAATCTCTTTTATATCTCAAAAGAGATTGATTCAAGATACACTCTGCACTAATCTTATCTCGTTAACATAACAAAAGCAACCCATTCCCAAATGGGATTATAACCACAGGCATAGAGGTTAGAATTTGTAGCACAAATTTTGGGGGACACAATTCAATCCATAACAGGTAGCATGAGGGGCCAGGCACCTGCTCTTCTCAGGAGCAGAGCTGCAGCAGGTGGCAGGGTCAGTTTTAACCAGACCTTGGCCTTGACCGATGGCCACCTGGTACTCCGATGGCCTGGTATGGTCATGTCTCTGCTGTCCTGAGTTCTGCTGCAGGTTGGTACTTCCCTCACAGTCTCAGCCCACCCAGCACCACCTCTGCCTGCCTCATGTTGGAGCAAGGCCCGGGCTTTGGTCTCTGGTCCCCGTCAGCCAGGAAGACTGCGTTGCCCAGAGGCCTGTCCTGAGTCCTTAGCTGCACACGTTTTTCACCCAGGGTTAGACTTTAGCTCTTACCCTTCTTCCCCACATATGTTCAAAAGCAGTCGGCGTCTCATGGCAGAGACCAGTATGTTTGCAGTGGGCTCCTTGCACCAGGAGCCTCTTGTCTCCTCAGAGTGACCAGTATGCCTGGCTCATCCTGGGCTCCACCACCCCAGTTCTCAGCAGCTGACCCGTGGGACACTGTCTTCAAGGTTCCTGGAAATTCTAGTCCCCCAGTGGCCAGGAGGTGCGGTTGTGCTCCTGGAGGCATTCCCTGCCCTAGTCCCTCTGCCTGTGGCTAGCCTGCTCCTCTGTTTGTCCCCAAGCTGACTAATGATCTCCAGAAGGCCATGGCCAGTCACCCTGGACTCCCCGGGGAAGGGCACTTGCTCTCACCTCCATCCTGGACCTGCCCAAGCTACTTGCCCATGTAGGACATGCACACATTCCTCTCAGGTGTGTAGCCCACCTGTCAGTGCACAGAAATACGTGTGGTTAGAAGTTTGGGGTGCTGCAGCTAAAGGCAGCCTGGGATTTGGCTAACTGGGCTGCATGTACCTTTTGGGGAAGTGACAGTGGCCTCGCTAAGATGTTGGCCTGAGCAGGGAAAAGGGTCATATGTTTTCACAACTCGGCTGACACCACTCCTGGCCCAAGGGAGCTCCCAGATGAGAGGAGGGAGTTTCGGGAGGGGGAGCCATGCTGTGTGGTCGGGCTGCTCTCCAAACCCTGTGGCTGGCCACCAGGAGACAAGCTCCCGCTGACCTGGCCTGACCTCAGTCTCCTCCCCTGCAGGGCAGCTCCTGCAGGACATGATGCTCCCCTTGGTCTTGCTCTTGGCCATGGGGCTGCCCCTGGCAGAAACCAACCTTACCTGGCCGCTGGCAGAGACTAACCTCACCAAACTACAGCCATGTAAGTTTCAGTCCTTGTCACTTTCTTTGGGGAGGAGAGTTCATCTGCAATTCTCTTGGGCCATGGTTATCATAGCTAGGTTCTCCTGTCAGTGCATTTGGGGGTCCTAGGTCAGTTTGGGGGCCGTTGCCAAGTATAGGGGGGAGGAGGGCTTCCCCTCCCGCTGCAGGCCAGGTGGCCGTAGTCCAGGGACGCACAGGCTGATGCTGGCCTCTGAGGCGTGGTCCTGCTAGCTTTGGTGAGCGAACCTGGTCAGCCCCCAAGTGGACACGGATTTGCCCTGGGACTGTCCTGAGCAGGGAAACTAGTGTGAGGGATGGGCTGTAGCCCAGTGTGGCTTGCCCCACACAGACTCAGAGGGCCCTGTGTGGGGTCAGGGAGTGTGGGGATATGTTCAGGGGTACTCCCGGAGGAGGGTGGTGGTCAGGAATGTGCGGAGTGGAGGTGGGAGATGCTTGCTGGAGACGTCACACTTCTGCTCTCTCCTTTTCAGGGACATACAGTTTGGTCTGCTTCGACTGTGCGGTAGTGAACAGCTTTACTTGTTCCAATATACGGACGTGTATCTATGATATCAGGCGCTGCATGACTATTTCCATTCGTGAGTACAGCTTTGTCATCCTTACACAGAGTGGGCGAGTGAGGGCCCTGAGATGGGACAGTGCCAGCCCAGTCTACTTGTCCCTCTGCACCCAGCCCCAGTCACAGGCTTGGTCTCAAGATAGGGCTGCTTGCATGGTCTGCAGGGTGCTGCTCCTGCCAGGGACAGTCTGTAGGTACATGTCCCGAGCTGTCCTTTGGGGTGGTTGCATGACTGGGCCCCAGTGCCTCCCCTGCTTGTCTGTCCCTGGGGCGGCTGGGTCAAGCCAGTGCAGCTGGGGGACTCTTCTCTGCCTCTTTGCTTCTGTTCTTTTCAGGGGGCCTCCAGCTAGGCAGGGCCAAAGACAGGGTGCACAACAAACTCCTCAGGAGATGTATGGCCAGGTTGGGGGGGGTCAGGGCAGAGCCTGAGCCTCCAAGATGGTCTTGCTTCATCTTCTGAGGCCTCTTCCACTCTGAGAAAGGTATCCCTCTCCCTAGGGTCTGAATCAGGAGGAAGAGGGTGGCTGGAAGCCCTGTGACCTAAGATCACCAGGGAGGGTGCAGCCAGGGTCAGGCCTAGAGTCACTGGGGGCCTTGTCTGGAGCCTTCTTGGGGCCTGTCCTCTAGCCTTGTTTGTCTAGTGTCTGTGATGATGGTTACAGTTTCTCTTGTCATCTTGTATGTCTTGTCTTAGAATAAAAGTTGTTCACCACGGACCTGTGTGAAAATATCCTCTAATGGCCCCCTCTTCGTCACACTAGCTGCTTTTACAGAATGCCACACTTATGTGGATTCGGGACAAAGGCAGTAGGCCGACTCTCTGGGCTTGCACCTGCAGAGGCTGACACGGGGTACAGGGAGGGCATGTGTTTCCATTTGGGGCTACTGCTCCTGAGCAAGGCTGGGAACTGTGTTCCCAAGACTCCCATCCCTGTATGGCTTAGAATTGTAGTTGACACTGAGAGGTGCTTGAGTGAGATCAAGAGGTTGGGGTGCAGCAGAGACCCTCTTCTGGAAGGATACATGGTCGACAATGGTGGTCATTGGAGGCCCTGGCTCTCCACACGCTCACTGTCCTGTTCTGTGTCCGTCTCTTCCTCTGTACTGCCCACCATCGACCACCAGGGTTCCTAGACCCACTGCAGAACCCCAGTGGCCCCAGTGGAGCAGTTGAAACAATTCTCTCCAACAGATCCCTCTTCACAGGCCAAGCTGGAGGCCAGATGCACATGGTTTTGGATACTTGCCTGCAGACTGCAGGTTGGACTTTTCCAACCTGCCTCAGCATCCAGTGGACGTGGTTCTGGAGTATCTGACATGAGATGCTGCTAACACAGGGGTCCACATTCTCCACTCCTGTAATTCTTGTAGTGAAGAACATACCCCTGATGTTGTGGGGCTCAGGTTTCCTGAATGAACCCTTGATGGAATCAGGGACAGTTGAAGTGTCAGAGTCTTTGGCAGAAACCTGGGAGTCCTAAAAACACAGAAGTTTCTCACTCCTGGTTTTGTGTTGGTTTCTGGGTCTGTGCAGGATGGTAACCTAAAAGTATGGAAACATCTGAAAAATTAGAGACTGAGCTCCATCCCCACCTAAAAGCCTTTTTCCTGGTAGAAGTGAGGCCCTTCAGAGAGCTGATTTTGCACCTTCACTTTCTTCAAGAAGGTGTCAGCAGGGACAAAGAAGGAACTGAGTCTCTAGCCCACCCATCACACTGACAGTGTGAACCAGTGTCCTACTTTTGCTAGGCGTGACCTAGTGGGAAGCTGAACGCACCCACCCACCAGCCCTCATGCTACACCTCCACAAAGGGACTGCCTGCTGAAACGAGAAGTTTAAATAGGATCCAGAGTCTTAAATATGTAATATCTGAAATGTCCAGGATACAGTAAAAAATCAATCATACCAAAACCAGGAAAATCACAATATGAATGAGAAAAGCCAGCAGACGCCAACACTGAGACAAACACAGGTGTTGGAATCATTTGATAAGGGTTTTAAATTAGTCATTGTAAAAAATACTCTTCCAGCAATTACAAATGTGCTAATGAAAAAAGAGAAAATCTCAGCAAAGAAATAGAAATCATAAAAAAGAACCAAATGAAAATTATGCTAGTGAAAGATACAATAGCCAGAATATAAACTCGCTAGCAGGGCTCAGCAGTAGAAAGGAGATGACAGAAGAAAGAATCAGTGCAGTTAAAGAGGTCAGTCAAACATATTCAGACTGACAACAGAGGAAGTAGACTGAAAAAGAAAAAGAACCTCAAGGACCAGTGGACAATAATGAAAGAGTTAATATTTGTATCATCCGAGTCACAGGAAAGGAGCGACTTCAGAAAAGAAAGAAGACCATTGGAATGGGTAAAAATAGGTGTAAATATAACAGACTATTCTACCTGTCAAAAACTTCTTAAATCCCATTTGATGGTTGAAGTAAAAACTGTAACAGCATTGGCTGTGGTGTTCAGTGTACGTAGAGAAAATACTTAGGTGGGGAGAATAACGACCTAAATGGTGGTAAAGTTTCTGCATGTCTACACAGTGTGGTAAAATGTCAGTACCAGTGGACTGTGAGAAGTTTCATGTGTATATTGTAATACCTGGAGCAACAACCAAGAAAACTATAGAGGGGTTATTTTCAAAAGCACTATAGAAATCAAAATGCACTCTTTAAACATGTTCAAGTAACCCTCAGGAAGATAGGCAAAGAGAAAGAGAAGAATGAGAGACAGACGAAATAACCAGAAAACCAATAATAAAATGACAGACTTAAGCTCTAACAGATACATAAATTTCATAAATATACACTTTTTAAACACATTGTATTAGTTTGTTGTTGTTAGGTGCTGTCCATTCAGTTCTGACACAGTAACAACAGAATGAAACACTGCCGACTGTCCTGCGCCATCCTCATGATCATTGTTCTGCTTGAGTCCATCGTTGGAGCCATTGTGTCAGTTCATCTCCTTAAGGGTCTTCCTCTTTTTCACTGACTCCTTAGTTTACCTGCATGATGTTCTTCTCCAGGGACTGATCCCTCTTGAACAACACGTCCAAAGTATGTGAGACGGCGTCCCGCCATCCTTGCGTCTAAGGAGCATTCTGGCTGTACTTCTTCCAAGACAGATTTGTTCATTCTTCTGGCAGTCCACGGTATATTCAATATTCTTTGCCAACACCAAATTCAAAGGCGTCAGTTCTTCCTCGGTCTTCCTTATTCATCGTCCAGTTTTTGCATGTATATGAGGTGATGGAAAACACCATCAGGCCCACCGTAGTCTGTGACATCTTTGCTCTTCAACACTTTCAAGAGGTCCTTTGCAGCAGGTTTGTCCAGTGCAGTGCGTCTTTCAATTTCTTGATTGCCGCTTCCATGGCTGTTGATTGTGAATCCAAGTAAAATGAAATCCTTGACAACTTCAATCTTTTCTCCATTTATCATGATGTTGCTCACTGGTCCAGGTTGTGAGGATTTTTGTTTTCCCTATGTCGAGGTGTAATCCATACTGAAGGCTATGGTCTTTGATCTTCACTAGTAAGTGCTTCAAGTCCTCTTCACTTTCAGCAAGCAAGGTTGTGTCATCTGCATAACGCAGGTTGTTAATGAGTCTTCCTCCAATCCTGATGCCCTGTTCTTCTTCATATAGTCCAGCTTCTGAGATTATTTGCCCAGCATACAGATTGAATAGGTACGGTGAAAGGATACAACTCTGACGCACACCTTTCCTGACTTTAAACCATACAGTATTCTCTTGTTCTGTTCAGACATCTGTCTCTCGATCTATGTAAAGGTTCCTCATGAGCACAATGAAGTGTTCTGGAATTCCCGTTCTTTGCAATGTTAGCCATAGTTTGTTATGATCTACACAGCTGAATGCCTTTGCATAGTCAGTAAAACACAGGTAAATATCTTTCTGGTATTCTCTGCTTTCAGCCAGGATCCATCTGACATCAGCCCTTATATCTCTGGTTCTATGTCCTCTTCTGAGTCTGGCTTGAATTTCTGGCAGTGCTCTGTTGATATACTGCTGCAGCCACTTTCAAATGATCTTCAGAAAAGTTTTACTTGCATGTGGTCTTAATGATATTGGTCGATAATTTCTGCATTCACTTGGATCACCTTTCTTGGGCATAGGCATATATATGAATCTCTTCCACTCAGTTGGCCAGGTAGCTGTCTTCCACATTTCTTGGCATAGACAAACGAGCACTTCCAATGCTGCATCTGTCTGTGGAAACACCTCAATTGGTACCTGTCAATTCCTGGAGCCTTGTTTTTTGCCAGTGCCTTCAGAGTAGCTTGGACTTCTTCATTCAGTACCATCGGTTCCTGATCATATGCCACCTCTCTTGAAGAAAGGTGTTTGCATGTCGACCAATTCTTTTTGTTACAGTGACTCTGTGCATTCCTTCCATCTTCTTTTGATGCTTCCTGTGCCATTTAATATTTTCCCCATAGAATCCTTCACTATTGCAACTTCAGGCTTGAATTTTTTCTTCAGTTCTTTCAGCTTCAGAAATGCTGAGCATGTTCTTTCCTTCTGGTTTTCTATCGACAGCACTTTGTACGTGTTATTTTAATACTTTATTCTGTCTTCTCGAGCTGTCCTTTGAAATCTTTTGTTAGTTTTTTTTTTTAATAACTTTTATTAAGCTTCAAGTGAACGTTTACAAATCCAATCAGTCTGTCACATATAAGTTTCCATACATCTCACTCCCTACTCCAACTTACTCTCCCCCTCTTGAGTCAGCCCTTTCAGTCTCTCCTTTCTTGACAATTTTGCCTGCTTCCCTCTCTCTCTATCCTCCCATCCCCCCTCCAGACAAGAGTTGCCAACACACTCTCAAGTGTCCACCTGATATAATTAGCTCACTCTTCATCAGCGTCTCTCTCCCACCCGCTGACCAGTCCCTTTCATTTCTGATGAGTTGTCTTCGGGGATGGTTCCTGTCCTGTGTCAACAGAAGGTCTGGGGAGCATGGCCGCCGGGATTCCTCCAGTCTCAGTCAGACCATTAAGTTTGGTCTTTTTATGAGAATTTGGGGTCTGCATCCCACTGATCTCCTGCTCCCTCAGGGGTCCTCTGCTGTGCTCCCTGTCAGGGCAGTCATCGATTGTGGCCGGGCACCAACTAGTTCTTCTGGTCTCAGGATGATGTAGGTCTCTGGTTCATGTGGCCCTTTCTGTCTCTTGGGCTCTTAGATGTCGTGTGGCCTTGGTGTTCTTCATTTTCCTTTGCTCCAGGTGGGTTGAGACCAATTGCTGCATCTTAGATGGCTGCTTGTTAGCATTTAAGACCCCAGACGCCACATTTCAAAGTGGGATGCAGAATGATTTCATAATAGAATTATTTTGCCAATTGACTTAGAAGTCCCCGCAAACCATGTTCCCCAGACCCCCGCGCTTGCTCCGCTGAGCTTTGAAGCATTCATTTTATCCCGGAAACTTCTTTGCTTTTGGTCCAGTCCAATTGAGCTGACCTTCCATGTATTGAGTGTTGTCTTTCCCTTCACCTAAAGCAGTTCTTATCTACTGATTAATCAATAAAAAACCCTCTCCCACCCTCCCTCCCTCCCCCCCTCGTAACCACAAAAGTATGTGTTCTTCTCAGGTTTACTATTTCTCAAGATCTTATAATAGTGGTCTTATACAATATTTGTCCTTTTGCCTCTGACTAATTTCGCTCAGCATAATGCCTTCCAGGTTCCTCCATGTTATGAAATGTTTCACAGATTCGTCACTGTTCTTTATCGATGCGTAGTATTCCATTGTGTGAATATACCACAATTTATTTACCCATTCATCCGTAGATGGACACCTTGGTTGCTTCCAACTTTTTGCTATTGTAAACAGAGCTGCAATAAACATGGGTGTGCATATATCTGTTTGTATGAAGGCTCTTGTATCTCTAGGGTATATTCCTAGGAGTGGGATTTCTGGGTTGTATGGTAGTTCTATTTCTAACTGTTTAAGATAACGCCAGATAGATTTCCAAAGTGGTTGTACCATTTTACATTCCCACCAGCAGTGTATGAGAGTTCCAATCCCTCCGCAGCCTCTCCAACATTTATTATTTTGTGTTTTTTGGATTAATGCCAGCCTTGCTGGTGTGAGATGGAATCTCATCATAGTTTTAATTTGCATTTCTCTAATGGCTAATGATCGAGAGCATTTTCTCATGTATCTGTTGGCTGCCTGAATATCTTCTTTAGTGAAATGTGTGTTCCTATCCTTTGCCCACTTCTTGATTGGGTTGTTTGTCTTTTTGTGGTTGAGTTTTGACAGAATCGTGTAGATTTTAGAGATCAGGCGCTGGTCGGAGATGTCATAGCTGAAAATTCTTTCCCAATCTGTAGGTGGTCTTTTTACTCTTTTGGTGAAGTCTTTAGATGAGCATAGGTGTTTGATTTTTAGGAGCTCCCAGTTATCGGGTTTCTCTTCATCATTTTTGGTAATGTTTTGTATTCTGTTTATACCTTGTATTAGGGCTCCTAGGGTTGTCCCAATTTTTTCTTCCATGGTCTTTATCGTTTTAGTCTTTATGTTTAGGTCTTTGATCCACTTGGAGTTAGTTTTTGTGCATGGTGTGAGGTATGGGTCCTGTTTCATTTTTTTGCAAATGGATATCCAGTTATGCCAGCACCATTTGTTAAAAAGGCTATCTTTTCCCCAGTTAGTTGACACTGGTCCTTTGTCAAATATCAGCTGCTCATACGTAGATGCATCTATGTCTGGGTTCTCAATTCTGTTCCATTGGTCTATGTGTCTGTTGTTGTACCAATACCAGGCTGTTTTGACTACTGTGGCTGTATAATAGGTTCTGAAGTCAGGTAAGGTGAGGCCTCCCACTTTCTTCTTCTTTTTCAGTAGTGCTTTGCTTATCCAGGGCTTCTTTCCCTTCCATATGAGATTGGTGATTTGTTTCTCTATCCCCTTAAAATATGACATTGGAATTTGGATCGGAAGTGCATTAAATGTATAGATGGCTTTTGGTAGAATAGACATTTTTACTATGTTAAGTCTTCCTATCCATGAGTAAGGTATGTTTTTCCACTTATGTCCTTTTGAATTTCTTGTAGTAGAGCTTTGTAGTTTTCTTTGTATAGGTCTTTTACATCCTTGGTAAGATTTATTCCTAAGTATCTTATCTTCTTGGGGGCTACTGTGAATGGTATTGATTTGGTTATTTCCTCTTCGGTGTTCTTTTTGTTGATGTAGAGGAATCCAAGTGATTTTTGTATGTTTATTTTATAACCTGAGACTCTGCCAAACTCTTCTATTAGTTTCAGTAGTTTTCTGGAGGATTCCTTAGGGTTTTCTGTGTATATAATCATGTCATCTGCAAATAGTGATAACTTTACTTCTTCCTTGCCAATCCGGATACCTTTTATTTCTTTGTCTAGCCTAATTGCCCTGGCTAAGACTTCCAACACGATGTTGAATAAGAGCGGTGATAAAGGGCATCCTTGTCTGGTTCCCGTTCTCAAGGGAAATGCTTTCAGGTTCTCTCCATTTAGAGTGATATTGGCTGTTGGCTTAGATGCCCTTTATTATGTTGAGGAGTTTTCCTTCAATTCCTATTTTGGTAAGAGTTTTTATCATGAATGGGTGTTGGACTTTGTCAAATGCCTTTTCTGCATCAATTGATAAGATCATGTGGTTTTTGTCTTTTATTTATGTGATGGATTACATTAATGGTTTTTCTGATATTAAACCAGCCTTGCATACCTGGTATAAATCCCACTTGATCAGGGTGAATTATTTTTTTGATGTGTTGTTGGATTCTATTGGCTAGAATTTTGTTGAGGATTTTTGCATCAATGTTCATGAGGGATATAGGTCTATAATTTTCTTTTTTTGTAATGTCTTTACCTGGTTTTGGTATCAGGGAGATGGTGGCTTCATAGAATGAGTTGGGTAGTATTCCGTCATTTTCTATGCTTTGGAATACCTTTAGTAGTAGTGGTGTTAAATCTTCTCTGAAAGTTTGGTAGAACTCTGCAGTGAAGCCGTCCGGGCCAGGGCTTTTTTTTGTTGGGAGTTTTTTGATTACCGTTTCAATCTCTTTTTTTGTTATGGGTCTATTTAGTTGTTCTACTTCTGAATGTGTTAGTTTAGGTAGGTAGTGTTTTTCCAGGAATTCATCCATTTCTTCTAGGTTTTCAAATTTGTTAGAGTACAATTTTTCATAATAATCTGAAATGATTCTTTTAATTTCATTTGGTTCTGTTGTGATGTGGTCCTTCTCATTTCTTATTCGGGTTATTTGTTTCCTTTCCTGTATTTCTTTAGTCAGTCTAGCCAATGGTTTATCAATTTTGTTAATTTTTTCAAAGAACCAGCTTTTGGCTTTGTTAATTCTTTCGATTGTTTTTCTGTTCTCTAATTCATTTAGTTCAGCTCTAATTTTTATTATTTGTTTTCTTCTGGTGCCTGATGGATTCTTTTGTTGCTCACTTTCTATTTGTTCAAGTTGTAGGGACAGTTCTCTGATTTTGGCTCTTTCTTCTTTTTGTATGTGTGCATTTATTGATATAAATTGGCCTCTGAGCACTGCTTTTGCTGTGTCCCAGAGGTTTTGATAGGAAGTATTTTCATTCTCGTTGCTTTCTATGAATTTCCTTATTCCCTCCTTAATGTCTTCTATAACCCAGTCTTTTTTCAGGAGGGTATTGTTCATTTTCCAAGTATTTGATTTCTTTTCCCTAGTTTTTCTGTTATTGATCTCTAGTTTTATTGCCTTGTGGTCTGAGAAGATGCTTTGTAATATTTCGATGTTTTGGACTCTGTAAAGGTTTGTTTTATGACCTAATATGTGGTCTATTCTAGAGAATGTTCCATGTGCGCTAGAAAAAAAAGTATATTTTGCAGCAGTTGGGTGGAGAGTTCTGTATAAGTCAATGAGGTCAAGTTGGTTGATTGTTGTAATTAGATCTTCCGTGTCTCTGTTGAGCTTCTTACTGGATGTCCTGTCCTTCTCCGAAAGTGGTGTGTTGAAGTCTCCTACTATAATTGTGGAGGTATCTATCTCGCTTTTCAATTCTGTTAAAATTTGATTTATGTATCTTGCAGCCCTGTCATTGGGTGCGTAAATATTTAATATGGTTATGTCTTCCTGATCAATTGTCCCTTTTATCATTATATAGTGTCCTTCTTTATCCTTTGTGGTGGATTTAAGTCTAAAGTCTATTTTGTCAGAAATTAATATTGCTACTCCTCTTCTTTTTTGCTTATTGTTTGCTTGATATACTTTTTTCCATCCTTTGAGTTTTAGTTTGTTTGTGTCTCTAAGTCTAAGGTGTGTCTCTTGTAGGCAGCATATAGATGGATCGTGTTTCTTTATCCAGTCTGTGACTCTCTGTCTCTTTATTCGTGCATTTAGTCCATTTACATTCAGGGTAATTATAGATAAATAAGTTTTTAGTGCTGTCATTTTGATGCCTTTTTATGTGTGTTGTTGACAATTTCATTTTTCCACATACTTTTTTGTGTTGAGGCGTTTTTCTTTGTAAATTGTGAGATCCTCATTTTCATAGTGCTTGACTTTATGTTAGTTGAGTCGTTACGTTTTTCTTGGTTTTTATCTTGAGTTATAGAGTTGTTATACCTTTTTGTGGTTACCTTATTATTTACCCCTATTTTTCTAAGTAAAAACCTAACTTGTATTGTTCTATATCGCCTTGTATCACTCTCCATATGGCAGTTCAATGCCTCCTGTATTTAGTCCCTCTTTTTGATTATTGTGATCTTTTACCTATTGACTTCCATGATTCCCTGTTATGTGTATTTTTTTTTTAATTAATCTTAATTTGTTTGTTTTTGTGATTTCCCTATTTGAGTTGATATCAGGACGTTCTGTTTTGTGACCTTGTGTTGTGCTGATATCTGATATTATTGGTTCTCTGACCAAACAATATCCTTTAGTATTTCTTTTAGCTTTGGTTTGGTTTTTGCAAATTCTCTAAACTTGTGTTTGTCTGTAAATATCTTAATTTCACCTTCATATTTCAGAGAGAGTTTTGCTGGATATATGATCCTTGGCTGGCAGTTTTTCTCCTTCAGTATTCTGTATATGTCGTCCCATTCCCTTCTTGCCTGCATGGTTTCTGCTGAGTAGTCAGAACATATTCTTATTGATTCTCCCTTGAAGGAAACCTTTCTTTTCTCCCTGGCTGCTTTTAAAATTTTCTGTTTATCTTTGGTTTTGGTGAGTTTGATGATAATATGTCTTGGTGTTTTTCTTTTTGGATCAGTCTTAAATGGGGTTCGATGAGCATCTTGGATAGCTATCCTTTCGTCTTTCATGATGTCAGGGAAGTTTTCTGTCAGGAGTTCTTCAACTATTTTCTCTGTGTTTTCTGTCCCCCCTCCCTGTTCTGGGACTCCAATCACCCGCAGGTTATCCTTCTTGATAGAGTCCCACATAATTCTTAGGGTTTCTTCATTTTTTTAAATTCTTTTATCTGATTTTTTTTCAGCTATGTTGGTGTTGATTCCCTGGTCCTCCAGATGTCCCAGTCTGCATTCTAATTGCTCGAGTCTGCTCCTCTGACTTCCTAGTGCGTTGTCTAATTCTGTTATTTTATTGTTAATCTTTTGGATTTCTACATGTTGTATCTCTATGGATTCTTGCAACTTATTAATTTTTCCAGTATGTTCTTGAATAATCTTTTTGAGTTCTTCAACAGTTTTATCAGTGTGTTCCTTGGCTTTTTCTGCAGTTATCCTAATTTCATTTGTGATATCATTAAGCATTCTGTAAATTAGTTTTTTATATTCTGTATCTGATAATTCCAAGATTGTATCTTCATTTGGGAAAGGTTTTCATTCTTTTGTTTGGGGGGTTGGAGAAGCTGTCCCAGTCTGCTTCTTTAAGTGGTTTGATATGGATTGTTGTCTCCGAGCCATCACTGGGAAACTAGTTTTTCCAGAAAATCTGCTAAAAAAAAATGCAGTCAGATCCCTATCAGAGTTCTCCCTCTGGCTCAGGCTATTCAGATGTTAATGAAGCCGCCTGGGGAGGGTGGGGGAGGGAACAGAGAGATAGGAGAGTAGCACCTCAGAATATAGCCAGAGTTGCTTGTCTTGCTTGGAATGGCTATTATATCTGAGATTCCCGCGGTCGCGTCGCCTATGTGTGCTGGCTGTGTGGAGATTGCCCCCGGGGGGTCTGGCCCGCTGAAGTCACGGTCAGATCCTCCGCTTCCAGCCCCACGCCCAGCGTCAAGGCTCCCCTACTGGGACGGTTCACTCTCGACTCCAAAATCAGTTCTCGTCCCTCCAGCTGTGGGGCCGTGCTGCCCCCGAGAACCACTTGGGCCTCCTCCCGGGGTTAGTTCAGATGGGTGGAGCAGCTCCCCGTGCTTGTGCCGTGACCGAGTGTCCCGGCTGGGACGCTGTTCTCCCTGCTCCAATACCAGTCGCAGCCTCCCGGGGACTTCTCCTACTGGCTGCATCCCACGCCGCCCGCACGACCCGGCTGGTCCCCTTCCCGGGGTTAGTTCAGGGGGGTGGAGCAACTCTCCGTGTTTATGGCGTACCTGCGTCCAGTCCAAATCCCGGCGGGACGGTTCCCCGGCTCGGATGCTGCTCTTTCTGCTCCAAGACCAGTCACTGCCTCCCGGGGACTTCTCCTACTGGCTGTGTCCCACGCCGCCCGTGGAACCGGCTGGTCCCCCTCCCGGGGTTAGTTCAGGGGGGTGTAGCCGCTCTCTGTGTTTGTGCTGTACCTGACTGGTACGCTGGCTCCAGGCTCTGGAAACAATCGCTGCTTCCCCGTATTAGTTCGTTCTCCGTCTCTAAATCTGCGTTTGTTGTTCAGGGTTCGTAGATTGTTATGTATGTGATCGATTCACTTGTTTTTCCGTGTCTTTGTTGTAAGAGGGATCCGAGGTAACGTCTGCCTAGTCCGCCATCTTGGCTCCGCCCCTTGTTAGTTTTTTTTTATTTCATCATTTCTTCCTTTTGCTTTAGCTACTCGATGTTCAAGAACAAGTTTCAGAGTCTCCTCTGACATCCATCTTGGTCTTTTCTTTGTTTCCTGTCTTTTTAATGACCTTCTGATTTCTTCATGTATGATGTCATTCCACAACTCAACTGGTCTTAGGTCGTTAGTTTTCAACATGTCAAATCTATTCTCGAGATGGTTTTTAAATTCAGGTAGGATATATTCACGGCCATACTTTGGTTCTCATGGACTTGTTTTAATTTTCTTCAGTTTCAACTTGAACTTGCATATGAGCAATTGATGGTCTGCTCTGCAGCTGGCCCCTGGCCTTGTTCTGACAGATGACATCGAGCTTTTCCATCGTCTCTTTCTGCAGATGTAGTAGATTTGATTCCTGTGTGTTCCATCTGGCAGGTCCCCCTGTATAGATAGTTGCCGTTTATGTAGCGAAGAAAGGTATTTGCAACAAAGAAGTCATTGCTCTTGCAAAATTCTATCATGGGATCTCTGGCATCATTTCTGTCGCCAAGGCCATATTTTCCAACTACTGATCCTCCTTCTTTGTTTCCAATTTTCGCATTCTGGTTACTAGTAATTATCAATGCATCCTGATTGCATGTTTGATCAATTTCAGACTGCAGAAGTTGGTAAAAACCTTCAGTTTCTTCATCTTTGACTTTAATGGTTGGTGTGTAAATTTGAATAATATTCGTATTAATTGGTTTTCATTATAGGCATATGGATATTATCCTATCACAGTGTTATACTTCAGGATAGATCTTGAAATGTTCTTTTTGATGATGAATGAAGCACCGTTTATCTTCAATTTGTCATTCCCACCATAGTAGACCAAATGATTGTCCAGTTCAAAACGGCCAATACCAGTCCATTTCAGTTCACTAATGCCTAGGATATCGATGTTTATGTGTTACATTTCGTTTTTGATGATTTCCAATTTTTCTAGATTCATACATCATACATTTCATGTTCTGATTATTAATGTGTGTTTGCAGCTGTTTCTTCTCATTTTGAGTCATGGCACATGAAATGAAGGTCCCGAAAGCTTGACTCCATCCACATCATTAAGGTCGACTCTATTTAGTAGAGGCAGCTCTTCCCCAGTCGTCTTTTGAGTGCCTTCCTGCCTGAGGGGTTCATTTTCCGGCAGTATATCAGACACGGTTCAGCTGCTATTCATAAGGTTTTCGCTGGCTAATTCCTAGTCTGCCTTGGTCTGGAAGCTCAGCTGAAACCTCTCTGCCACGGGTGACCCTGCTGGTATCTGAATACTGGTGGCATAGCTTCCAGCATCACAGCAACAGGCAAGCCCCCACAGTATGACAAACTGACAGGACAGACGCATGAAGGACTAGTTTGCTAGGTGTAGTGAAATGAGTTTCTTTTGCCTTGGTTCTTTGGAAAAACAGTTTGAGAGATTTTTCTGCTTAGTTCTGAGGAGTTACCTTTGCCCTAGTTTTCTACCCCACAGGGTTTCGCTACTTTTGTCCAGGTTGATTAACATTTCCTAGCTAAGCTGTAATCAACTTGTGGTTTGAGACTCCTTGTCTGACCCTGGGCTGCAGCCTGCTCTGCGATTGGTATCATCTTGAAAGGATTGGTCAATAGACTATGTAAATGAAGTGATAGTAGACTATACAAATGAAGTGACTATAAACTATGCAAGTTAAGTGCATGTAGCCTGCTATGCAAATGAAGTGTCTGTGGTTCACCAAGAGGGACTGGTCAGTTTGTGGCTCCTCACTGGGAGGGGCCATGGCTTGAAATTGACAAGGAGTTGTGTATACATGCAGCCAGCCCCTCAGAGATTTCTCCAAAAGAAGAGGGAAGAGAAGCAGAAAGAAGAGAGAAGCAGAGAGAGAAAGGAGGCAACAAACTGCCTAAAAGAGCTGTAAAACAGGTCAAGGGCTGTAACGCTGAATACAGCAAGAGGCCTGGAAGGGGCCAGAAAGGGCCCTGCAGCAGAGTTGGTGATGACACATGGCAGGGCCAAGAGGAGCATGTCCTCAGGGGACCAAGAGGAAGCCTGCCATGAGGGGGCTGAGAGGAGGCCTGCACAGTCTAGAGAAACTAAGAGAGCTGCTCTGCAGTGACGAGGGGAGGGTTTGCCGACATGCTTTCTAATCCTTTATCTTGTTACTTCCTTAATAAACCACTTAACTGTAAGTGTGGTCTGTTTGAGTTTTGTGTGACTATCGTAACAGACTGTCGAACCCAGAAGAGAAGTAAAGAGTGCCGTGAGAGGGACAGCTGGTGTCAGAATTGGTAAAAAGTTTGGAGGGTGGAAGTGTGCCTGACGTCCATCTCATAGGAATCAGCTTTGGCTGATGCTGGTCATTACCACCGCTGAAGTTAGGCAGGTTCTGATACTACTGCCACCATTTTACACTAGGGCTTCGATAACAAACTGCCGAAAACCCAGTGGCTGGAAACAACAGAAATTTGTCTTCTGCCACTCTGGGGGCCAGAAGGCAGAGGTCAGAGTGTTGGCAGGATGGCACTTGCCCTGGAGGATCTGAGGGAGCGGAGCATCCACTCCAGGCCTCTCCCAGCTTCTGGAGGCTCCCACAGTCCTCAGCTTGTAGATGCCTCGCTCCAACCTGCGTCTTTGTCTTCTCATTGCCTTCTCTGTGTGTGTGTCTCCTTTTCTCTATGTGTCTCTTATAAGGGCACATGCGATGCTATTCAGAGCCCATGAAACTGTAGCACTTTTTAGGGAGGAGTAGAGGCGGAGATGAAGATGGTAGCATGGAGCGAAAAACGTCTGCCGGAGAGGTAGCTCTTGGGGTAACCAGATCCCCTAGCGGGCTTGAACATGATGCCTCAGTCAAGAGTTCTAGGCAGCGCTGTAACATTTGGGGATGTGGAATGTGAAGGTGGAGCTGGTCACAGTTACGTGTGGTTTACATGCTTTGTAGGCAGAAACCCTGAAATCAGGGATTTTTTATCTCTTTTTTAGGTTTGAACTCTCGTGAACTCCTTGTCTACAAAAACTGTACATTCAACTGCACATTTTTATATCCGGTTGAAGTGCCCCCAGAAGCACCAAGAAAAATCACAAGATACACGAATTTCTATTACGTTCGTTGTTGTAATAGTATGCGTTGCAACGATGGAGGACCTACTAATATTGAGAGGGATATCTTTCCCTTTCAAACAATTGAGGAGGAACTATCGCGAGGAACTGTGTATTTGGGAGAATCCACCTTTTTCCTGAGCCTCGCCTCCATCATCTCCATCATCGTAGGCAAAACGCTGACTTGAGAGCCCCTCCTGAAGGGGCTGGTCCTCATCCTCCGTTTCTTCAGCGCACACCTGCTTTGTTGCTCCTGTGAGAACCAGAGACACTGGTGCGCAGGGCCCCTGCTTGGGACAGTTCCCCGTTGATGGCTTATCTTAAGAGCGAAATAAAAGCAGTGATTGTGGAGAACGTGTGTGAGCACTTGCCTGCCTGCGCTTCCTCAGACAGCCGTGGAGCAGTCGGCTCCGACCTCCTCTTCTGACGCTCTCTGCGTGCCCGGGGATTACTTTGTAGCTTTAGTATTTGAGCTGCTGCTTCTCCTTCAGACCTCCTGGGCTAAATATTCATCTTTCTAGTATGCGAAATAATTCCAGCCACCATAGCCTAAAAAGATGGGATGTTTTCATCCAAACGAGAACCAGTGCAGGGGGCAGTCTCTGCGTCAGGGAAGCAGAGGCCCAGCTCTGACTCAGTCCAATACCTGAGGCCGCCGAAGAGTCCATCCCTCTTTTGCAGGCACTTGGAAGCAGAGAGGGTGCTTGGTGAGTGAGGTGGCACATTGATCAACAGGGCCTGTCCTTGGGACCATGTCCTGTGTCCTTGTGTGGGTCAGGAGCTGGAATTGTCTCTTGCAGCAGTGGCCCTTGGCTTCACACCAGCGGTAGGATGAGGGCCCTGAAGCCAGCTGGTGATCAACTTGCAATGGCAGGGAGGGCCGGGGGTTGCTGCTGTCACTCTCAGTGCATCCCTGGTTGGCACTGCGAAACCGGCATGGAGGGAACAGGAAATTCAGACCCTCTTTGGTGTTGCTTTCTTTTGTTACAAGTCAGTTACCAGATTTTTAAAATCACTGTGATAAAATTCAACATTTTAACTGTTTTGAAGAGTTATAATTTTTTTTTTAGTATATTCACAGTGTTGTGCAACCACCACCGTTATCTAATTCCAGAATGTTTTCACCACTCCAGAAAGAAACCCTGTAGCCATGAAGCAAGCAGGCACTCCCCATGCACCTTCCCCACAGACCCTGGCCACCACTAATCTGCATTCTGCCCCGTTAGTAGATTTGCTTATGTTGCACATTTCACAGAAGTAGAATCATACAATATTTGGCCTTTTGTGTCCGGGTTCTTCTATTTTTCATAATGTTTTCAAGGCTGAGCCATGCTGTAGCATGCGTCAGTACTTTATTTCCTTTGTGTGTGTGTTTGCCTGTGTATGTATGTCTGTATGTGTTTAGGCAGCTTTATTGAGATATAATTCACGTACCATACAATTCACCCTGTTAAAATGTACAGTTCAGTGGTTTTTGGTATATTTACAGATATATACAGCCATCACCAGTCAATTTTAGAGTATTTTTATCACCTCAGTGAGAAATTGCGTGCGCTTTGGGTGTCACCCACTAATGGACTTTCTCTCTCCACGGATTTCCTGTCTGGATGTTTCATATGAGTAGGATCATGCTATACGTGGTCATTTGTGACTGGCTTCTTTTACTTACCAGAAAGTTTTCAGGGTTTGTCCACATTGTGGCATGTGTCACATATATAACCAAATAACGTTTGGTTGTGTGGACATATCCTATGGTATCTATCCATTCGTCAGTGGATGGAAATTCGCATTGTTCCTGCTGTCTTTTATGAGTAATGTTGTTATGAATTTGTGTGTGAGTTTTGTGCAGGCGTATGTTCTTATTTCTTTTGAATATACACCTAAGAGTGAAATTGCTGGGTCATGAGGTAACTGTGTGCTCAGTCATTTGAGGAGCTGCCAGAGTGCTTTCCGCAGGAGCTTCAGCATTTGCCATCCAACCAGCAGTGCGGGGGCTTTCCCAGTTCTCCGAATTCTCGCCAGCACTCACTGTCTGACTTTTTTTTTCTCGCATCCTATTGAGTGTGAAACGGCATCTCTTTGTGCTTTTGATTTGCATTTCACTGATGAGTAACGATATTGAGCATCTTTTTAGATGCTTATCAGCCATGTGTACATCTTCTTTGGGTAAATGCCTATTCAAGTCCTTTGCCCATTTTTAAATTGTGTTGTTGTTTGTCGTTTTGTTTTTGAGTTGTAGGAGTTCTTTATATATTCTGAATATTAAACTTTTATCAGATATATAACTTGTAAACATTTTCTCCCATTCTTCAGATTGTCTTTTCACTTTCTTGATAATGTCAGTTGATGCACAAATGTTTTTAATTTTGACGGTCTAATTTATCATTTTTTTTATTCTCTTGTTTGTCCTTTTAGTGTCATAGGTGAGAATCCATTGTCAAATTTGAAGTCATGAAGAATTACCCCTATGTTTTCTTCTAAGAGTCTTGGAATGTTTTTCTAGTTATGTAGATCTTCTTTATTTCAACAGTGTTTTGTAGTTTTCAGATTTTTACTTTTGCACTTCATGAATTTATTCCCCAAGTATTTTATTTTTTGATAACTATTTTAAGTAGAATTATTTTCATAATTTTATTTTCAGATTCTTCATTGCAAGTGTATAGAAATAATGATTTTTTTGTATATACTGCAGTCCTTTTTAACTGTTTTATTAGATACAATAGTTTTGGTGGATTCTTCAGGGTATTCTGTATATGAGGATCATATCATCTGCTAGTCAAGATAGGTTTACTTCCTCCTTTCCAGTCTGGATGACTCTTATTCCTTAAGTGCCCTGGTGGCCTAGTGGTTAAGTGCTACGGCTGCTAACCAAAGGGTCAGCAGTTCGAATCCACCAGGCACTCCTTGGAAACTCTATGGGGGCAGTTCTACTCTGTCTTATAGGGTCTCTGTGAGTGAGAATCGACTTGACAGCACTGGGTTTTGGGGCAATTGCCCTGGCTAGATCCTCCAGTGCAATCTTGAATAAAAGTGGTGAGAGTGGACATTTTTGTCTATTCCTGAAAACACCCGGTCTTTCACTATTAAGTATGAAGTTAGCTGTGGGTTTTTCACAGAAGTTCTTTGTTAGGTTGAGAAAATTCTTTTCAATTCTTAGTTTGTTTAATGATTTTCTTATGAAAGGGTATTGGGTTTCTAAAAATGCTTTTCCTGCATCTATTGAAAGGTCACATGATTTTTGTTTTTTTATTCTACCGATATGGGGTATTGCATTAATTGATTTTGGGATGTTAAACCAATCTTGCGTTCCCGGAATAAATCCCACTTGTTGATGAAGCCTAGTTCTTTTTATATGTTGCTGAATTTTGTTTGCTAGCATTTTGTTGAAGATTTTTTGCATCCATATTCTTAAGAAATATTGGTCTCTAGTTTTCTTTTCTTCTGGTGCCTTTGTCTGTTTTTGGTATCCAGGTAATACTGGCCTTATGAAATAAGTTGAGAAGTGTTCCCTCCTTCCCTGTTCTTGGAAGAGTTTGTGAAAAATTCTTTTTTAAATGTTTTGTAGAATTCAGGGGTGAAGCCATCTGGGCCTGGGCTTTTCTTTGTGGGGCGTTTTTGTGTTTTACTAATTTAATCTCTTGTTATAGGTCTGTTGAGATGGTCTGTTTCCTGTTGGTCAGTTTAGGTAGTTTGTGTCTTTGTAGGAATTTGTCTATGTCATCTAAGTTATCAAATTTGTTGCTGTGCAGTTTTCATAGTGTTTCTTTATAATCCTTTTTATTTCTGTAAGGTTGGTAGTAATTTCCCTCTTTCATTTCTAAATCTAGTAATTTGAGTCTTCTCTCACTTTTTCTTCATCAGTCTTGGTAAGGCCTGCCAATTTTGTTGATCTTTACAAAGAGCCAGCTTTTGGTTTGATTGTTTTTTTCTGTTCTCTGTTTCATTAATTTCCACTTTAATCTTATTTCTCCTCTTCTGCTTCTGTTAGGTTTAGTTTACTCTTTTTTTGTGTGTGTGCCTTAAAACACAGCTTTAGCTGTATCTTGTAAGTTTGGGTTTGTTGTTCCTTCATTTTCATTCAACTCAAAGTAGTTCCTATTTTCCTTTTCAACTAATTGCTTATTTAGGAGTATGTTACTTAATTTCCATAAAGTTGTGACTTTACCAAATATTTTTCTATTATTTCTAATTTTATTTCATTGTGGTTAATAGAACATGGTCTGTATTATACCTATCCATTTAAATTCATTGAGGTTTATTTCATCACCTAGCATATGATCTATTTTGGAGACTATTTCCTGTGCACTTGGAATGTTGTTGTTGGGTAAAGTGTCCTGCAGATGTCCTTGAGATCTGGTTGGTTTATAACGTTTTTCAAACCTTCTATTTCCTTGTTGATCTTCTGACTAGTTCTATCCATTATTGAAAGTGAGGTATTGAACTCTCCAACTATTATTGTCAAATTGTATAGTTCTCCCTTCATTTCTGTAAGTTTTTGCTTCATGTGTTTCGGTGCTCCGTTATTAAGTGCACATATGTTTATAATTGTTATGTCTTCCTGGTGTATTAACTCTATCATAAAACGTCTTGCTTTATCTCTACTGTCTTAGTTATCTAGTGCTGCTGTAACAGAAATACTGTAAGTGGATGGCTTTAACAAAGAAGTTTATTTCCTCACAGTAAAGTAGGCCAAAAGTCCAAATTCAAGGCATCAGAGGAAGGCTTTCTCTCTCTGTCAGTGCTGGAGGAAGGCCCTTGTCCTTGATCTTCCCACGGTCAAGGAGCTTCTCAGGTGCAGGCACACACCAGGGTCCAAAGGACGCACTCTGCTCCTGGTGCTGCTTTCTTAGTGGTATGAGGTCCCCAGCTCTCTGCTTGCTTCCCTTTTATCTCTTGAGATAGAAAAAGTGGTGTAGGCCACACCCCTGGGAAACTCCCTTTACCTTGGATCAGGGAAGTGACCTGAGTAAGGGTGGTGTTACAATCCCACCCTAATCCTTTTTAACATAAAATTACAATCACGAAATGAAGGACAACCTCAGAATACTGGGAATCATGGCCCAGCCAAATTGATACATATTTTGGGGGGACACAATTCAATCCATTACACTCTACCTTTTGGCCCCCCAAAATTCACATCCTTGCAACATGCAAAACATAGTCACCCTATCATGTCATAGCAAAAGTCTTCAAGTCCAGAATCCAAAAATTCCTCTTCATCTGTGAAATCTAGAATACAAGTTATCTGCTTCCAATGGTACAATGGCAGAATGGGCACAAGCTAGACATTTTCTATCACAAACGGGAGAAACTGAAGGGAAAGAAAGCATAACAGGTACCCAGCAAGTCAGCAGAACGCATTATATTAGCCCTTAAAACTTTGAAAATAATTCTCTGTTCTCTGAGACAATTGACACAATGGCACTGGCCTCCAGACTCTAGGTATTGGCCACACTTTCCAGATTCTGAGAGGAGGCCCCTAGGCCCTAGGCTTCAGCTCCGCCTTCCAGGCCACTGGGACAGCAACTCTGCCCCCTCGGCTTTAGGCGCACTATTTTCCTCCTCCATCTGAGTGGCAACTTCACCTTTGGAAACACCAGAGGCCATGGCTCCACCCTTTGGAACCCCAGAGGTCATGGCCGTACCTTTTGAGACTGAGGCATCTCGGCTTCTTGTGTTGTCTCTTCAGCTTCTGCTTCCTGGTTCCTTGGCCTCTTGGCCCCAGAGGCCTCATGCCTGCATCTGCCCGGCTGGGGCAAGTGTTCCAAAGCTCTGTAGCGCCACAGAATACTGGGAATCATGGCCCAGACAAATTGATATGTATTTTGAGGGGGACACAATTCAATCCGTTACATCTACTAACATTTTTGGAATTAAAGTCTGTTTTGTCTGATATTAGTGTATCACTCCAACTTTATTATATTTGCTGCTTGCATGATACATATTTTTCCATCCTTTAACTTTCAATCTACTATTTCTAGAAATCTAAAGTGTGTCTCCTGTATACAACATACAGTTGGATTTTTTTTTTTTTTTTTTTTGCCAGTCTTACAATCTTAGCCTTTTGGTTGCATTGTTTAATCCATTCTCATTTAATATTATTATTGGTATAGTTAGATTTATGTAGCTGTTTTACTTCGTGTTTTCTGTGTCTCATGTCTTTTTTGTACCTTTATTCCTCTTTTACTGTTTTCTTTTGTACTAAGGGAATATTTTCTATTGAATCATTTAAATTTTTTAACAATTATTTTTTTACCATATATTTTTGGGTTGTTTCCTTAGTGGTTGCTCTAGGGCTTACCATATACATGTTAGAATCAGATTGATACTGACTTAATTCCAGTGAAATATAGAAATACTTCTCCTCTACAGCTATATTCTTTTACCTCTTTTTGTGGTATGAATGTTATACATGTTACATGTATTACAATAATTATTTTACATAACTTCAGGTCTTTTAAAGAAGAGAAAAAAGGAGTGATCAGTTATATATTTACAACTTTTGTTGTATTAATCTTATCATTTCTGTTTTTTTTCATTCGTTCCTGTGGATTTGAATTAACCATCTGAAGTCAGTTCCTTAGTTCATACAACTTTACTTCAACTTACTGCTTTTGTGTTTGTTATGGGTTGAACTGTGTCCCCCCAAAATATATGCTGTAAATCCTAATCTCTATGCCTGTGGTTATAATCCCATTTGGGAATGGGTTGTCTTTGTTATGTTAATGAGACAGGATTAGTGTAGGGTGTATCTTTAGTAAATCTCTTTTTCAATATAAAAGTGATTAAATGGAAACTAGCAAGTAGAGACCTCCACTTATCTGTCAGTTTGTCAGTTTGCAGTACAGTGGTGGCTTGCATGTTGCTGCAGGGCTGGAAGCTATGACACCAGTATTTCAAATATCAGCGGGGTCACCTGTGGTGGACAGGTTTCAGCAGAGCTTCCAGACTAAGACATACTAGGAAGAAGAATCTACTTCTAAAAAGTTGGCCAGAGAAAACATTTTGAATAGCAGTACAACATTGTCTGATATAGTGCTGGAAGACAAGCCACTTAGGTTAGAGGGGACTCAAAATATGATTGGGGAAGAGCTACCTCTTCAAAGTGGAGTTAACCTTGATGTGGAAGGAGTAAAGCTTTCAGGACCTTCATTTGTTGATGTAGCACGACTCAGAATGGGAAGAAACAGCAGCAAACATCCATTGGTAATCAGAATGTAGACTGTATGAAGTATGAATCTAGGAAAATTGGAAGTTGTCAAAAATGGAATGCTTGAAGATCAATATCCTGGGCATTACTGAGCTGAAATGGACCTGGTATTGGCCATTTTGAATCAGGCGATGATATGATCTGTTATACCGAAATGACAGATTGAAGAGGAATGACATTACCTTCATCATCAAAAAGAACATTTCAAGATCTATCCTGAAATTCAGTGATGTCAGTGATAGGATAATATCCATACACCTACAAGGAAGACCAGTTTGACTGTTATTCACTTTTATAAACCAACCATTAATGCCAAAGATGAAGAAATTGAAGTTTTTACCACTTCTACAGTCTGAAATTGATCAGACATGCAATTAAGATGCATTGATAATTGTGATTGGAATGTGAAAGTTGGGAACAAAAAAGAAGGATCAGTAGTTGGAAAATATGGCCTTGGTGGTAGAAACGACACCAGAGATCACATGATACAATTTTACAAGAACAATGATGTATTCATTGGAAATACCTTTTTTTACTGCACATAAACAATGAACAATGACTGTACTTGTGGACCTTTCGAGATGGAATACACAGGAATCAAATAGACTACATCTGTTGAAAGAGACGATGGAGAAGCTAAATATCATCAGCTAGAACACGACCAGGGGCCAGCTGCCAAACAGACTATCAATTGCTCATATGCAAGTTTAAGTTGAAACGGAAGAAATTTAAAACAACTCCACAAGGGCCAAAATACAAGACAAGAAAGAAAGAAAAGACCAAAATGAATGTCAGAAAAGACTATGAAAGTTGCCCTGGAATGTAGAGTAGCGAAACCGAATGGAAGAAATGATGAAGTAGAAGAGCTGAACAGAAGATTTCAAAGGGAGGCTCAAAAAGATGAAGTATTATAATGAAATGTGCAAAGACCTGGAGTTAGAAAACCAAAAGGGAAGAATACGCTTGGCATTTCTCCAGCTGAAAGAACTGAAGAAAAAATTCAAGCCTTGAGTTGCAATTTTGGAAGATTCTGTGAGCAAAATATTAAACTAGGTGGGAAGCATCAAAAGAAGATGGAAGGAATACACAGAGTCACTGCAATAAAAAGAATCAGTCGACATTCAACCATTTCTGGAGGTAGCATATAATCAAAAATGGATGGTATTGAAGGAAGAAGTCCAAGCTGCACTGAGAACATTGGGGAAAAAATAAGGCTCCAAGAATTGACAGAATACCAGTTGAGATGTTTCAACAAACAGATGGAGCACTAGAAGTGCTCACTCATCTATGCCAAGAAATTTGGAAGACAGCTACCTGGTCAACCGACTGGAAGAGATCCATATTTATGCCCATTCCTAAGAAAGGTGATTCAGCCGAATGCAGAAATTATTGAATAATACCATTAATACCACACGAAAGTAAAATTTTGCTGAAGATCATTCAAAAGCAGTTGCAGCAGTGCACCTACAAGGAACTGCCAGAGATTCAACCCAGATTCCAAAGAGGACATGGAACCAGCAATATCGTTGCTGATGTCAAATGGATCTTGTCTGAAATCACAGAATACCAGAAAGACGTTCACCTGTGTTTTATCGGCTATGCAAGGGTTTTTGACTGTGTGGATCATAACAAATTATGGATAGCAATGGGAAGAATAAGAATTCCAGAACACTTCATTGTGCTCATGAGGAACCTGTACATAGACCAAGAGGTAGTCATTCGAACAGAACAAGGGACTACTGTGTGGTTTCAAGTCAAGAAAGGCGTGTGTCAGGGTTATATCCTTTCACCATACTTATTCAATCTGTATGCCGAACAAATAATCTGAGAAGCTGGACTATGTGAAGAAGAATGTGTCATCAGGATTGGGGGAAGACTCATTAACAGCCTGTGTTATGCAGAGGACACAGCTTTGCTTGCTGAAAGTGAAGAGGACTTGAAGCAATTACTGATGAAGATCAAAGATCATAGCCTTAAGTGTGGATCACACCTCAACATAAAGAAAACAAAAATCCTCACAACTGGACCAATAAGCAACATCATGATAAATGAGAAAAGATTGAATTTATCAAGGACTTCATTTTACATGGACCCACAATCAACACCTATGGAAGCAGCAGTCAAGAAATCAAACAGTGCATTGCATTGGGCAAATCTGTGGCAAAAGTCCACTTTAAAGTGTTGAAAAGCAAAGATGTCACATTGAGGACTAAGGTGCAGCTGACTCAAGCCGTGGTGTTTTCGTTCTCATATGCATGTGGAAGCTGCACAGTGACTAGGGAAGACTGAAGGATAACTGATGCATTTGAGTTAGGGTGTTGGTGAAGAATACTGAATAGACCATGGACTGCCTGAAGAATGAACAAGTCTGTCTTGGCTGTACTTCCGACCCAGTTCCTGGAGAAACACATCATGCTTGCTAAAGCAGAGGGTCAGCGAAAAAGAGGGAGCCCCTCAATCAGATGAACTGACAACAATGGGCTCGAACACGGCAACAATTCTGAGGACGGTACAGGACCAGGCAGTGTTTCATGTAGGGTTGCTGTGAGTCAGGGTCGACTCTACGGCACCTAACAACAATAGCAGGTAGAGATGGTGAAAGCCACGTCCTAAGCCAAGTGCAGGTCACCCGTAAGCAGAAGCTCAGACGACACAAGGAACTTCTTCTAGAGCCGAGAGAGAAAACGTTCCCCTAGAGCCAGCACCCTAAATTCAGACTTCTAGCTTCCTAAACTGTGAGAAAATAAATTTGTTTGGTAAAGCCACCCACTTGTGGTATTTCTGTTATAACAACACTTGATAACTAAGAGAGTTTGATACTGGAATTAATACCTGACATGTAGAACCAGTTTTGGAATTGAGTAATGAGTAGAGGCTTGAAGAGTTTTAAGGTGTTTTTAGATAAGGCTAGATTACCTTGAAGAGACTGTTGTTAGAATTATGGATGTCAAAGGCAGTTTTGGTGAGAACTCAGAAGGAAGTGAGGAGAGCTATAGAGAAAGTCTCTATCACTGTAGAGAATACGTATGGCACCAGCAACAGAATTTTGCTAGAAACGTGGACTTTAAATGTGCTTCTGGTGAGGCTTTAAAAGAACATGAGGAACATGTGATTGGACAATGAAGGAAGAGCGAAATTTTTTTATGCAGTGGCAAAGACTTGTCTGGATTATGTTCAAATGTTTGATGGAAGATAGAACTTGTAAATGATGAACTTGGATATTTGGCCAATGAGATTTCTAAGCAAGATCTTAAAGGGGCCACGTGGTTTCTTCTTGCCACATATAGTCAAAAGTGAGAAGAAAGAGATGGACTTGAACTGTGCAAAATGAAAACAGAACCTAACGATTTGGAAAATTCAATTGTGTGAACTAAGGCCGCGTGTCCTAGAACACTTACCAAGGATGTGGCTACACAATCTTTGTTAAAGAGGTTAAGCCTCTGACTTATGGATCTAACCAACTACCACAGCAGGAAGCCATCAGCTTAGACTGAAGGGGACAGCTAAAGAATGAAAGGGAAGAACACTGTCAGCCTATTTTAGTTCTACAGGCAGGAAACAAGGCAAAGGAGCTACATCTGTTGTCCTCCAAGAAAAGAAAAGGACCAGGGTGTAGGCAACATGGTGCTATAGACAGAAGCACCACGCTGTCCTTCCACAGCAAAGACCCAAAAAACTAAGTAAAATAGAGACAAACATCAATCCTGGAACCCTAAGCATCAAATGAAGAGATAAAGAACTCAACCAAGCACCTAATGGAATAAGAAACTGACAGAGAACAGAGAGCAAGGAGAGATACAGAGTGGAGGTCCCCTATCAGCTAGCGCATTGTGGATTCACCATCTTGGACTCCTGTTGGAGATTGGCAGACAGGGAGTACAGGAAAGCAGCTTCAAGGAGCTCCCAGCAGACGACAAAGCACCCACTGGACCTCCCCTGCTGCACCATAGCCGAGTGACTGGCCCTGGCCATTGTACAAGTAGGTGAGAAGTATAGTGCCCACAGCCAAGCAAACAACAAAGAACACACGGCCCACCTGCTCAGACATAATGAAATAAAACAAAAAAGCAGGAGGAAACAAACAAATCTACAATCAATAAACAAAATAACTACCGAATTTCCTGAAAACAGCAGACAATATATAAAAAAAAAAGGACAGGATGGTTCCAGTAGGCATCCAAAATAAAACACCAGATGACTTTCCAGTAGAAGAAAAGGCAGTAGAACTACCTGACAGGGAATTCAAATCTCCAATAGTCAGAGCTATCCAAGAGTTGAAGGAAAACACAGACAAAAATGAGGAAAAAAATAGACAAAATCATGGGAAAGGCAGACAAAATCATGAAAAAGACAGACAAACCAGTGGAAGAATTCAGGAAAATAATACAGGAACAAAATGTCAAGATAAATTCACAACTAGAAATCATAAAAAAAAAAAAAAAAAAAAACAGCAATTAGAGATCCGAAAGGTAAACAAGAAGATTTCAGAAATGGACAGTGTCATACAAGGTCTGAAGAGGTTTGAAACAATGGAAGACAGGATCAGCAAAAATGAAGACAAACACTTGGATACCACTTTGAGGAATAATCAGAAAAAAGAATGAAGAAAAATGAAGAAATCCTAGAATGAGGCGGGATACAATCGAAAGCAAAAATTTGCTGGTGATCAGAGTTCCAGAACAGAGAGAAAACTGAAAACACAGAGTAGGATCATTGAAGAATTGCTGACAGAAACTTCTCTGAAATCATGAAAGATGAAAAGCTGACCATCCAAGAAGCTCAGTGAACCTCATATAGGATAGACCTGAAAAGAAAATCACCAAGGCATATCATAAATCACACTCTCTAAAACCAAAGACAAAGAATCATGAGAGCAGCTCGTGAAAAACGAAAAGTCACATACAGAGGGGAAACAATAAGACTAAGCTATGCTTATGCAGTGGAAACCATGCAGGCAAGAAGGCAATGGGATAACATATATAAAACCTTGAAAGAAAAAAATTGCCAACCAAGAATAATATATCCTATAAACTCTTATGCAAATATGATGGTGAAATTAGGACATTTCCAGATAAACAGAAATTAAGGAAATATGTAAAAACTAAACCAAACTTAAAAGAATTATTAAAAAGAGTCCTTCATTTAGAAAACATCAGATGATAACCTGAATCTAAGACACAGATACCAATCTAGGAAATGAACTCTCAAGGGTTAATCAAAACTAAAATATTAATGACAGGGAAACAGAGTTAATCTATAAATGACAGCAATGTCAGAACAATAAAAGAGGGAATAAATGGTGTAGGTATAGAACTTTCTAATAGAGAGGAAGGCAAGGTGATACCAAGTAATAAAAAACTGGTCCAACTTAGGAAGATAAGGATAAATTTCAAGGTAACCACAAAGAAAGTTAACAAACCTACTCATCAAAATAAAGAGCACCATAAAGTCTCAGTATACACAAAGTCTACAAAATCAAAAGAAACTCAAAACAGGAGAGTAAAAGGAAGAAAGAAAACATCAGCACCACAAAAAAAAAAAGCACTACAAAATGACAACAGTAAACTCACACCTATCAATAATTACACTGAATGTAAATGGCCTAAATGCACCCATAGAGTGATAGAATGGATAAAATAAACAAGATCCATCAATATGCTGCCTACAAGAGACACACCTTAGCAACAAAGACATAAATGTATTAAATATCAAAGGATGGGGAAAAAATACATCAAGTAAGCAGCTACCAAAAAAGAGTGGAAGTGACAATACTAATCTCAGATAAAATAGACTTTATAACAAAATCAAACATAAAAGATAAAGAATGGCATTATATAAAAGGATGATCCATCATGAAAGATATAACCATAATAAATATCTATGCCTCCAATGATAGGGCTCCAAAATACATAAAGCAAACTCCAATAGCACTGAAAAAAGAAATTGACAGTTCCACAATAATCGTGGTAGACTTCAACACACTACTCTTGGTAAAGGACAGAACATCTAGAAAGAAACTCAACAAAGATACAGAAGATCTAAAGGCCACAGTCAGCCAGCTTGACTTCATAGACATATACAGAACACTCCACCCAACAGCTGCAACGTACACGTTCTTTTCCAACATGCGGAACATATTCCAGAATAGACTACATCTTAGACCACAAAGCAACCCTCAACAAAATCCAAAACATTGAGATAATACGAAGTGTCTTCTCTGATCACAATGCCATCAAAGTAGAAATTAACAACAGGAAGAGCAAGAAAAAAAATCAATTACATGGAAACTGAATAACACCCTGCTTATTAAAAACCACAGGGTAATAGAAGAAATCAAAGATGGAATAAAAAAAATTCCTAGAATCAAGCAAGAATGAAAACACATCATACCAAAACCTTCGGGACACGGCAAAAGCAGGTCAATTTATAGCACTAGATGCACACATCGAAAAAGAAGAAAAGGACAAAATCAAAACATAAATTACACAACTGAAACAAACAACAGCAAAAGAAGCCCACAGCCACCAGAAGAAAGAATATAATAAAGATTAGAGCAGAAATAAATGAAATAGAGAATAGAAAAACAATAGAAAGAATTAACAAAACCAAAAGTTGGTCTTTGAAAGGATCAACAAAATTGACAAACCACTGGCCAAACTGACAAAAGAAAAACAGGAAAGGACGCAAATAATCCAAATAAGAAATGAAATGGGGGACATTACAACAGACCCCCAACTGAAATAAAAAGAATCATAACAGAGTACTATGAAAATCTATACTCCAACAAATTTGAAAACCTAGAGGAAATGGACACATTTCTAGAAACACACTACCTACCCAAACTAACACAAACTGAAGGTAAAAATTGGAACAGACCCATAACAAGAGATGGAAAAGGTAAGAAAAAAAAGCCTCCCAACAACAACAACAACAACAAAAAACACTGGTCCAGATGGCTTCACTGGAGAATTCTCCCAAACATTCAGAGAATTCTCAAAACTATTCAGAACATAGAATACGAAGGGATACTTCTGAATTCATTCTATGAAGCCAGCATAACCATGATACCAAAATCAAGCAAAGATACCACAAAAAAAGAAAATTATAGACCGGTATCTCTCATGAATATAGATGCAAAAATGGTCAACAAAATTCTAGCCGATAGAATTCAGCATCATATCAAAAAAATAATGCACCACATTCAAGTAGGATTCATACCAGGTGTGCAAGGATGGCTCAACATGAGGAAATCCATCAACATAATCCATCACATAAATAAAACAAAAGAATCACATGATCATCTCAATCAATGCAGGAAAGGCATTTGACAAAGTCCAACACTGATTTATGATAAAAACTCTCAATAAAATAGGCATAGAAGGGAAATTCCTCAACATAATAGAGGGCATCTGTATAAAACCAACAACCAACATAATTCTCAATGGAGAGAGGCTGAAAACATTCCCTTTGTGAACAGGAACAAGACAAGGATGCCCTTTATCACTACTTCTATTTAACATTGTGATGGAAGTCCTAGCTAGAGCAATATGGTAAGAAAAAGAAATAAAGGGCATCCAAATTGGTAATGAAGAGGTAAAGCTGTCCCTATTTGCAGATGATTTCATTAAAAAAAAAAAAAAAAAATTATTTTTTATTTTTTATGATACTATACAGAGAAAACTCAAAAGACTCCACGAGAAAACTACTGGAACTAATAGAAAGATTCAGCCAAGTAGCAGGATATAATATAAACGTACAAAAATAAGTTGGATTTGTATACACCAATAAAGAAAATGATGAAAAGGAATTCAGGAAAAAAAAAAAAAAAAACATTTATAATAACCCCTTAAAAAAAAAAAAACTTAGGAATAAATCTAACCAGGGATGTAAAAGACATATACAAAGAAAACTACAAAATACTGTTGTAGGAAACCAAAAGAGATCTACATAAATGGGAAAACATACCATGCTCATGGATAGATAGACTCAACATTGTGAAAATGTCAATCCTACCCAATGCAATCTACAAATAGAATGCAATGCCAATCCAAATACCAACAGCATTCTTTAAAGAGATGGAAAAACTAATCATTAACTTTATATGGGAAGGGAAGAGGTCCCAGATAAGTAAAGCACTACTGAAGAAGAATAAAGTAGGAGGACTAGCACTACCTGACCTCAGAACCTACTACACACCTATGGTAGTCAAAACAGCCTGGTACTGGTACAACGACATATACGTTGACCAATGGAACAGAACTGAGAACCAAGATGTAAATTCATTCACGTACGGTCACCTGGTCACAAGGGCCCAAAGTCCATCAAATGAGGAAAAGTCAGTCTTTTTAACAAATGGTGCTGCAAAACTGGATGTCCATCTGCAAAAAAATGAAACAGGACCTACACCTCACACAATGCACAAAAAATAATTCAAAAGGATCAAAGACCTAAATATAAAACTAAAAACTATAAAGATCATAGAAGAAAAAATAGGATCAACACTAGAGGCCCTAATACATGTCATTAACAGGATACCAACCATAATTAAGAACACACAAACTCCAGAAGATAACCTAGATAACTGAGATCTTCTAAAAATTAAAACTTAACGCTTATCAAAAGCCTTCACCAAAAAGAGTAAAAAGAGAACCTACAGACTGGGAAAAATTTCTCGGCTATGACAAATCCAAGAAAGGTCTAATCTCTAAAATCAACAGGAAAATCCAATACCTCTGCAACAAAAAGACAAATAATCCACTTAAAAAATGGACAAAGGGAATGAACAGACACTTCATCAAGGAAGACATTCAAGCAGCCAACAGACACATGAGGAAATGCTTGTGATCACTAGCCATTAAGAGAGATGCAAATCAAAACTAAAATGAGATACCATCTCACCCTGGCACTACTGGCATGAACCAAAAAAACAAAATAACAACTGTTGGAGAGGCTGCGGGGAGAATGGAACTCTTATGCACTGCTGGTGGGAATACGAAATGGCACAACCATTCTGGAAAACGATGTGGCACTTCCTTAAAACTAGAAATACCATATGGTCCAACAATCCCACTCTTAGGAATATATCCTGGAGAAACAAGAGCCGTCACATGAATAGACATATGCACACCTATGTTCATTGCAGCTTTGTTCACAATAGCAAAAAATGGAAACAACCTAGATGCCCATCAACAGATGAATGGATGTCTTAGTCATCTAGTGCTGCTATAACAGAAATATCACAAGTGGAAAGCTTTAAGAAAGAGAAATTTATTTCCTCACAGTAGATTAGGCTAAAAATCCAAATTCAGGGCATCAGCTCCAGGGGGAGGCTTTCTTTCTTTGTTGGCCTTTTCGTCAATCTTCCCCCAGACTAGGAACTTCTCTGCGCAGGGACCCAAAGGACGCACCCTGCTCCCGGTGCTGCTTTCTTGGTGGTATGAGGCCCCAGCTCTCTGCTTGCTTCCCTTCTCTTTTGTCTTTTCTAAGATAAAAGGTAGTGCAGGCCACATCCCAAGGAAACTCCCTTTACATTGGATCAGGGATGTGGCCTTAGTAAGGGTGTTACAATCCCACCCTAATCGTCTTTAACATAAAGTTACAAAGTGGAGGACAACTACACAGTACTGGGAATCACGGCCCAGATGAATTGATACACACCTTTTGCGGGGGACATAATTAAATCCATGACAGTGGATAAACAAACTATGGTCCATACACAATGGAGTACTACGCAATGATAAAGAACAATAATGAATGTGGGAAGCATCTCACAGCATGAATGAATCTGGAGGGCATTATGCTGAGTGAAATAAATCAATCAGAAAAGGACAAATGTTGTATGAGAGCACTACTATAAAAACTCATGAAAAAGTTCACACAAAAAAAGAAACAATCTTTGATGGTTATGAGGGAGGGGAGGGGTGAGGATGGAAAAACACTAAATAGACAATAGATAAGCGGTAACTTTGGGGAAGGGTAAGAGAAAAAAAGTCACTTTCAAAGTTGTATATTGAACATGGATTTTATGGTGAATTGGGTGTATTTTTACTTTTTTTTTTCACTACACAGCCATTTCATTTATTTAACAAACAGCATTTTAATAGTCATTTTAAGATAACAGTTATGATACAAGTTATAACATCATAAGTAGACTTTTGAATAACTAGAAAGGATTTATTACACACTTGTAAATGATATACGAATAGATGTAAAGTAAATAAACTGCTTGCAATAAAAAAAAAGAAAAGGACCATCCCTGGAGCAGCTCAGAGATCAGCAGAACTGTTGGAAGGAACATGGGAAGCAGGGTCTTCTCAGTTCCAAAGGGCAAGGCCGTGGTCTCCTGGATCTCAAAGGTGGGGCCACAGCCTCCTAGGTTTCAAAGGTCAGATCTTTGCCACCTTGATTTTGGAGTGTGGGGCTGCTGTTAACGTGTGCCAGGGGGATGCGGCTGATACCCAAAGCTGAGGGGGTAGGGGTTCCATGCCCAAGGGGCAAAAGAATGGGACCCTCTGGAGCCGAAGGGGTGGGATTGCCACTCCAATGGACTAGGAGAATGGGGCTGCCCAAAGCTGTGGGGGAAGAGTTGCCATCCCAGTGGGCCTGGAAGGTGAAGCAGAAGTCTAAGGCTGAGGTGCCTACACCCACAATCCAGAGGGCATTGCCAAAACTCGATCTGGAGGGTGGAACCATTGCCCAGATGGTCCCAAAGAGCAGAGGATTGTTTTCAAGGCTTGAGAGCTAATGTAACTTGTTCTGCTGGGTTTTGGATTTGCTTGGTGCCCATTATACCTTCTTTCCCTCCAATTTCTCCCATCCATAATGGAAATGCCTATCGTGTGTGCCTGTTCCACCACTGTATTTTGAAAACAGATGACTTGTAGTCTAGATTTTATAGGTTCACAGATGAAGAGGAATTTTGCCTCAGGATGGAATACATCTAAAGTCTCACCCATATTCAATTTAGATGAATCAGAAGATGAGATTTTGGACTTGGAGTTGATTTAAGACTTTCGAGATGATGTGATGGGGTGAATGTGTTTTAGATGTGTGAAGGACATGAATTTTGGGGGCCAAAGGGTAGAATGCCATGGATTGAACTGTGTCCCCCTAAAATATGTGTTGTAAATTCTAACCTTTATGCCTGTGATTACAATCCCATTTGGGAATGTGTTGTCCTTGTTAGTGAGACAGGATTAGTGTAGGGTGTGTCTTGAGTCAATCTCTTTTGAGATATAAAAGAGATTAAACAAACCATGGAAAAGCAAGGATGGGGAAGAGAGATGCCAAGCCACATGAAGATTACCCAGGAGCAGAAGCTAGAAGAGACAAGGGCCTTCCTCCAGAGCCGACAGAGAGAAAGCCTTTCCTACAACCAGCACCGCGAATTCAGACTTCTGGCCTCCTAAACAGTGAGAAAATAAATTTCTGTTTGTTAAAGTCACCCACTTGTATTTCTGTTATAGCAACACTTGATAAATAAGAGAGCGCTGTTACTGGCAAATATATTACATTTCCATATGTTATAGACTTAATGATAGATTATATACATTTTATTTTGTACAACTGTTTTTCAAATTCATTATGAGAAAAAGCAGAAAAAATGCAGTAATAGTGTCATGGATTGAATTATGTCCCCCCAAAAACGTGTGTATCAACTTGGTTAGGCCATGATGCCCAGTATTGGGTGGTTGTCGTCCATTCTGTGATTTTAATTTTATGTTAAGAGGATTAGGGTGGGATTGTAACACCACTCTTACTCAGGTCACCTCCCCTATCCAAAGTAAAGGGAGTTTCTCTGGGGTGTGGCCTGTACCACCTTTTATCTCTAAAGAGAGAAAAAGGAAAGGGAAGCAAGCAGAGAGTTGGGGACCTCATACCACCAAGAAAGCAGCACCAGGAGCAGAGCACGTCCTTTGGACACGGGGTCCCTGCACCTGAGAAGCTCCTCAACCAGGAAGGATTGAGAACAAGGACCTTTCTCCAGAGCCAACAGAGAGAGAAAGCCTTCCCCTGGAGCCAACGCCCTGAATTTGGACTTGTAACCTACTAGACTTTGAGAAAATTAATTTCTCTTTGTTAAAGCCATCCACTTGTGGTGTTTCTGTTATGGCAGCACTAGATGACTAAGACAATAGTGTCTATTATAGTCACATAAGTACCTTCATTGTTGCTCTTTGTCTTTTCCGTGGACTTGTTACCATCTGAAGTCACTTGCTTTCAACCTGAAAAATTCCCTTCAGTTTTTCTTATAAAGCAGGTTAGCTAGCAACAAATTAGGTTTTGCTAATCTGGGAATATCTTTATTTCACCTTCATTTTTATAAATTAGCTTTGCTGAATACAGGATTTTTGGTTGACAGGGTTCCCCCACCCACCCCCGCCTTGAGCATTTTTAATATGTTATCCCACTCCGTACTGGCCTCCATTGTTTCTGATGAGAAGTCAACTGTTAATCTCACTGGCGTTTCATTGTAAGTGATGAGCTGTTTTTCTCTTTCTCCTTGTAAGATTTTTTTCCCCTATCTTTAACTCTCAGTTTTTCACTACGATGTTCATGTTTTTGGATGTCGTCATTTATCCTACTTGGGTTTTGTTGAGCTTTCTGGATGTTTAGATTTGTGTTTTTTATTAAATCTGGGACATTTGCAGTGATTTTTTAAAACAATATATTTTCCTGCTCTTTTTCTCCTCTCTTTCTGATACTCCATTATGCATATGTTGGTGCAGTTAATGGTGTTCCAGATTTCTCTGTGGTTCAGATCCACCCAGTGGTACCATGGAAGGAAAGGTCTGGTAATCTGTTTCCATTAAGATTACAGCGAAGACAATCCTACGGAGCACTTCTACTCTGTAACACATGGGATTGCCATGAGTCAGAATTGGCTCAACATCAACCAACAACAATAATAATATTTCTCTGAGGCTCTGTTCATTTTTTTCCATCTGTTTTTCAGATTGCATAATTTCTATCAATCTATCTTCATGTTTCCTAAGTCTTTCTTTTGCCAGTTCAAAATTAACACTGAGTCCCTCTAGTGAATTTTTCATTTCAGTTATTGTACTTTTCAGCTGCAGAATTTTCATTTGGTTCTTTTATTATTATTTTACAATTTCTGTTCTCTATTTGATCCCATTTTTTTTTATTATTGTCATCATGCCTTCCTTTACTTCTCTCTTTTTTTTTTTTTTTTTTTTAGTTCTGTGAACATGTTTACAAGAATATTTTGAGTTCTTTTTCTGATAACTATGACATCTAGTCACATTTACAGGGAGCAATTTTTTTTTTTTTTTGCTGTGGTTTTTCTGGTGTATGGGTTATACCTTCCTGTTTCTCTTCATGTCTCATAATTTTTTGTTGGCATTTGGATGTTATAGATAATATGTTGTTGCAACTCTAGGTGCTCATCCTCCTCCCCAGGAATTGTTATTTGTTTAGTGACTTGCTGGATTTTTTTGTGAAGTCTATTTCTCCTTTTTCCCACCCCCATTGTTTAAGGTATGATGTCTCTCCTCAGGGAGGTGCGGTCTTAGGTATACCCATAGTCATTCTGCAATGGTAGTGGTTTTAATAGGGCTCTGTAATCAATTTCCCTGACCACACTGAGCTGTTAATCTCTACAAGTTATGGGATATTGTTCAGTTGTTTTCAACAATGTAATAAGGCATAAATTTCTCTAGAGATTAATCCAATTAAATTTTAAATACATACTTGATCTCACAAAAGGAAAGGACTTCCACAGATATCTAATATTAAAACACAACTAAAATCTAGAATAGAGTGTAATGCCTCTGGCGGGGATGGTTATAATTCCTAATAGTTCATAAATTAGGTTGCAAAACCCAAGAGACAGGAGATAAGACCTTGATCCATGTGAAGTGAAAGAAGTCAACTGTGACATCTGAATGAAACTGGAAGTCTTAAAGAATTTTCCCTTAAATGGAAGGGACACTAGAAAAGTTCTTAAAGAATTTTCCCTTAAATGGAAGGGACACTAGAAAAGTTCTTAAAGAATTTTCCCTTAAATGGAAGGGACACTAGAAAAGTTCTACTTGGAGTAAAAGAGATTTCAGGATAGCTTATTGCTGACAAAAAATCTGAACAGAAAATCCAGTTGAACCATACATAGGTTTGGATTCCAAATTTATACTACCCATTTGGCAGAGGATTCACCCAGCTTAGTTTTTTTTTAATTTAGTTCCATGTCTAATTAGTCTCTGGGACTCATGGCAGAAGTTATTGAAAAATGTCTCGGAGGGACATGCCCTCAACTCAAAAAGCACAAGATTCTCAGGGAAAAAACTCCCTACTGAATATGTGGTCAGTATTTGGAGACCAGACGAGTTGTGGAATGACATTAAGGACATCATCCTTGAAGAAAGCAAGAGGTCATTGAGAAGACAGGAAAGAAAGAAAAGACCAAGATGGATGTCAGAGGAGACTCTGAAAGTTGCTCTTGAATGTCAAGCACCTAAACCAAAGGGAAGAATTGATGAAGTAAAAGAGCCGAACAGAGGATTTCAAAGGGCGCCTCAAGAAGACAAAGTAAAGTGTTATAATGACACATGCAAGGAGCTGGAAAAGGAAAACTGAAAGGGAACAACACGCTCGGCATTTCTCCAGCTGAAAGAACTGAAGAAAAAATTCAAGCCTCGAGTTGCAATAATGAAGGATTCTATGGGGAAAATATTAAACAACGCAGGAAGCATCAAAAGAAGATGGAAGGAATACACAGAGTCATTATACCAAAAAGAATTAGTCGATATGCAACCATTTTAAGAGGTGGCATATGATCAGGAACTGATGGTATTGAAGGAAGAAGTCCAAGCTGCTCTGAAGGCACTGGTGAAAAACAAGGCTTCAGGAATTGACGGAATATCAATTGAGATGTTTCAACAAAGAGATGCAGCACTGGAGGTGCTCACTCGTCTATGCCAAGAAATATGGAAGACAGCTTCCTGGCCAACCAACTGGAAGAGATCCATATTTATGCCTATTCCCAAGAAAGGTGATCCAACCGAATGTGGAAATTATAGAACAATATCATTAATATCACTCGCAAGCAAAATTTTGCTGAAGATCATTCAAAAATGGCTGCAGCGGTATATTGACAGGGAACTGCCAGAAATTCAGGCCAGATTCAGAAGAGGACGTGGAACCAGGGATATCATTGCTGATGTCAGATGGATCCTGGCTGAAAGCAGAGAATACCAGAAGGATGTTTACCTGTGTTTTATTGGCTTTGCAAAGGCATTCGACTGTGTGGATCATAACAAATGATGGATAACATTATGAAGAATGGGAATTCCAGAACACTTCATTGTGCTCATGAGGAATTTTTTCATAGATCAATAGGCAGTTGTTCAGACAGAACAAGGGGATACTGATTGGTTTAAAGTCAGGAAAGGTGTGCGTCAGGGTTGTATTCTTTTACCATACCTATTCAATCTGTATGCTGAGCAAATAATCCAAAAAACTGGACTATATGAAGAAGAACGGGGCATCAGGATTGGAGGAAGACTCATTGACAACCCGTGTTATGCAGATGGCACGGCCTTGCTTGCTGAAAGTGAAGAGGACTTGAAGCACTTACTAATGAAGATCAGAGACCACAGCCTTCAGCATGGATTACACCTCGACATAAAGAAAACAAAAGTCCTCACAACTGGACCAATGAGCAACATCATGATAAACGGAGAAAATATTGAAGTTGTCAAGGATTTCATTTTACTTGGATCCACAACCAACAGCCATGGAAGCAGCAGTCAAGAAGTCAAAAGATGCATTGCATTGGGCACATCTGCTGCAAAGGACCTCTTCAAAGTGTTGAAGAGCAAAGATGTTACCTTGAGGACTAAGGTGCGCCTGACCCAAGCCATGGTATTTTCAATCGCATTATATGCGTATGAAAGCTGGACAATGAATAAGGAAGACCGAAGAATTGACGCCTTTGAATTGTGGTATCGGCAAAGAATTTTGAATATACCATGGACTGCCAAAAGAACAAACAAATCTGTCTTAAAAGAAGTACAACCAGAATGCTCCTTAGAAGCAAGGATGGTGAAACTGCATCATACATATTTTGGACATGTTGTCAGGAGGGATCAGTCCCTGGAGAAGGACATCATGCTTGGCAGAGTACAGGATCAGTGGAAAAGAGGAAGATGCTCAACGAGGTGGATTGACACAGTGGCTGCAACAATGAGCTCAAGCATAACAACGATTGTAAGGATGGTGCAGGACCGGGCAGTGTTTCATTCTGTTGTGCATAGGGTGGCTATGATTCAGAACCGACTCGACGGCACCTAACAACAACAACAACAACAACATTTGGAGTTAGGAGCAAGTTCCAGCAGACACATAATGTAGAAGGATTATCATCCAGATAACTTGAGATAAAATGACAATTTGAGTTTGTATCATAATTATGCTTTATAAATGTGCTTTATATAATTTAAAAACGAAGGAATAGAAAACATAAGGAAAATTAGAAACTATGGAAAATGTGAGGAAGATTTGGAAGGGAATAAAATAGAATGTCTAGAAAAGAGGACTTTTCCCACTAATTTTAAATTTTCATTGAATAAATTAAACCAGGGGCCAACCTGCTGTCTGTTTTTGTAGGTAAAGTTTTTTTTGGAACACCATCATGCCCATTCATTCATATATTTCCAGTGCCTGCTTTTGCCCTATAATGATGGTCCAGGGTAGTTACAACAGAGACTGTATAGGTCAGAAAGACAAAAAATTTACTATTCAGCTCTTTACAGAAAAAGTTGGCTAGCCTCTGCGTTAAGCAACTGATTGAAATGGAAGTAAGACCTGAGATAATCCTCAAAATGTAGCACAGAGGGAAAAATTTTTAGAGAGACTATATGAAAGATTGTTGCTTTTGTTATTGTTAGATTCTGACTCGTCGCGCCCCGGTGTGACGGAGTAGAACTGCCCCACAGGGTTCCGCGACTGTTACCTTTACGGGAGCAGAGCACCAGGTCTTTCTCCTGCAGAGCCTCTGGGGAAGTTTGAATCGCCAACCTCTCAGTCAGCAGCCAGGCCCTTAAATGTTGCTCCGCCAGGTCTTCTTATATGAAAGATATGTTAAGAAATTTGGAAAACTGACTAAAGAGTTCCAACATTTATTCTATCAGTGGAAATTTGGCTGCATATTTTCCCAAATTGGTAAAAGACAAACTCTTATTTTCAAGAATCACAATTAATCATAAGCAAGACAAATGAAAATAAAATCCACCACTTGAGACATTGTGGTGGAATTCAAAACCACCAAAATTTTTTTTCTTAAAATCTTAAAAGAAACTGAATGAAATAGATTATCAACCAAATAACAGTACTTCTGCTGACAGTAGACTTCTCAACAGCAGTGAGAGAGATCAGAAGTCAATGGGGTGATATGTTCAAAGAGCTGAAGGAAAATTACCAGTAGGCCAAAATTCTATACAGAAGCTGAACTCTAATTCGAAAGTAAAGATAAGGGAGAGGTGGGGCCAAGATGGAAGAATAGTCAGATGCTTCCTGTAGCCCCTCTCAACGAAGACCCCCAAAATAAGTGCATCGATTATATATGATAACCTAGGAGCCCTGCACATCAAAGGCAAAGTTGAGGAATAGGAATGAGTGGCAGGGGGAGGGAAAGACAGTTCAGAAGCAGCAAGGACTTGCCAGACCCGACACAGCGGGAACCGGCACCCCGCAGGCTGGGGCCACTGGTGCGAGCGCAGTGAGGCAAGCAGTAGCGTTTGGGACACGTTTTCCGTATCAGGAGAGACCGAGTGGGCTTCAGAATCAGCAAAAAGCGGCACTCTTGGCAAAAGATAAGTACTTGTGTCTAATCCACCATTTGGACCAAAAAAACACCCATTTTGAGACAACTCTTTCCCAGTTAACTGACCCCTCCCTGCTCTACACTGGGTCCCAAGCCAACTTCGTTGATAGCCGCTTTCCCTGGGCTGGAAGTAGGACCTGTCACACACCCTGAGCCATCCTCCTGGCCTTGGAGAAGGAACAAATCAACAAGTAGGGGGAAAAAATAATCTGCCAGCTCCCATAAGCTGGGAACTCAGGGGCAGAAACAACTCCTTTGCCTAGGCCCAGGCATAAGCAGTCCATGGACTTTGAATCCCTTTCACCCCTGCATACACCTGTGTGGGCCCATTTCAACAGTGTAGGCCCTCATTAGCACAGTACAACAGGGTATATGCCTGAAGTCTAACTTAAGCTGTTTCAGCTACATGGTGGAGAGGCAGGTTCATGACGTTTGACACCTCCCTATTAAGCAGGGTCCTCACTTACCCACTTCAGGGGCCTGAGGACTGGTGGCTTCACCCATGACACTTAGGCATCCTTGACAGAGGTCCAAGGACAAGTGGTGCCTCCCAGTCCTTACATTCAACAGCACTAGCTGCCCATCTGGCTGCAAAACCCACCCACCTAGGTGCTCTAGGAAACAGGGACACTCAGGGGCAGTGGTCAGCCCCTGGCCTTGCTCAGTGTTTGACCCCCTACTGCAGCCAGATACCTGTACCTACACCAATCAGCTCTGCTCATCTAAGACTGTAGGTGAGAGCCTGTACCACACCCTTGGTGACTGACTACCTAGACACCAGAGCTGAATTCGTACAAGAAAAGTAAACGGACTCTGGGGCTCATATACTTAGTAACAGCTCTAACCACCTAGTGACAGGACGTTAGAGCTTCAAAGACACCAGTAACCAAACTAGCTCACTCAAGTAGCCTATCTGGGCATATCAAAGCAAAACAAGAAGCTAAGACACAGGAAGCAAATATAAACAAATAGAATAACTTATTGATGTCTTGGAGACAACAGTCAATATCAAATCCCATAAAGAGGCAGACCATGATGGCTTCAGCAAGCTCCCAAAACAAAGAATCAAGAAATTTTCTGGATGAAGAGAACTTCCTGTAATTACCAGAGGTAGAATACAGAAGATCAATATACAGAACTCTCTAAGAGATCAGGAAGGAGATCAGGTAAAACACAGAACAAGCCAAAGAACGCAGAGATATGGCATTGGAGGAACTTAAGAAGATTAAAGTATAATGATAAGTTTAATAGGCTGCAAGAATCCACAGAGAAACAGCAAACAGAAATTCAGAAGATTAGAAATAAAATTTCAGAATTAGACAACCCAATAGAAAGTCATAGGAGCAGAATTGAGGAAATGGAAGTCACAATTAGTGAGATTGAAGATACCAATATAGTTGAGGAAAAACCAGATAAAAGAATTTTTTAAACATGAAGAAGCCCTAAGAATTATGTAGTATTCTATCAAGTGGAATAACCTACGAGTGATTCAAGTACCAGAACGGGGTTGGGGGGAGGATAACAGAAAATACAGAGAGAATTGTTGAAGATTTGTTGGCAGAAAACTTGCCTGATATCATGAAAGGTGAGACAATATCTAACCAAAATGCTTATCAAACCCCACACAAGATAGACCCCAAAAGAAAATCACCAAGATGTATTATAATCAAACTTGCCAAAACTAAAGATAAAAGAGAGGATTTTAAGAGCAGTTAGGGATAAACCAAAAATCACCTACAAAGGAGAGTCAATAAGACTAAGCTCAGACTACTCAGCAGAAACCATTCAGGCAAGAAAGCAGTGGGATGACATATATAAAACCTTCAAGGAAAAAATTGCCAGCCAAGAATTATATATCCAGCAAAACTGTCTCTCAAATATGAAGGTGAAATTTGGACATTTCCAGACAGAAGTAAAGATAAGGAGCTCTGCTAAATATGGAAGATTATGTATTGTCTCTGTTTCCTCCCAAAACTTCATTACAATGACAAAGAATAAGTAAAAACAAACAGAAAGGGAGACAATACATAGGAGATAACATAAACTGGTGCAATATGGAAGATCACAGGAGAGGAAGGTAGAATCTAAGTATCTAAAGGAAGAAAAGCCAGCAAGAAGCAAAGAGATTTTCACAGCTGGTCCCTGGAAAACCTCTGGAGTTGGAGGCATCTGCTGTCCTAGAAAAAAAAAAAAAAGGAAATAAAGCATGGGTTCAGTTCAATGTCTTTATGAAATCACAGCATGACAGGGTTAGACAACTGCCCTCTCACCTGATGGAAGATGATAATTTCACACAATGAAGAAGGTAAACCAAAGAGAAACTAGACTTGATGACACTAGGCATCTCAGAGGGTGGTGATGTGAGTCCATACTAAAATATAAAGCAGGGTTATTAAATGAAATCCTTCATTCTAAACATGCGTTAACTGAGATGCCCTTCTTCCACTCTGCTAACACAACACTTAGCCAGGCTTTATTCCTCTGGTCATAGATTGTAGATTGTTCTCTAAGAAAACTGACTAGCCCAAGAGAAAAAAGACACAGACACTGTAAGAATGACATTGGAGCATCGGACCTCCTCATCTAACTTCACAAAGCGGAGAGAAAATCACGGTTAGCATCAGCCCAAGCCTGATTCCCATGAGGTGGAGGTCAAATACACCTCCTCTCTACGACCTTTTTACCAATTTTGACATCAGCCGTTCCTCCTATGGCACTCTCTACTTCTGTGCTGGGTTCAATAATTCATTGCAATGACCACACAGAACTCACAGACAATACTCATGATTACGGGGTTTATTAGTGAAGCAACAGAGTAGCAACTCAGGATCAGGAACGACCCAGAAGTAACAGGAACAGGTCTGAATACAGTTCTTGATCAAGACACGTCTTCTTGCCCTCTCCTGCTGGGCCCTGCTTGGAAACTTGTCAGGTAAGTGTTATAACTCTTGGCTCCGTGGGTCGGCAGCCCCGCTGCAGCCATCTCATGCTGGTCTCCTGGTTCATGCTGCCTCACACTCCTGTCACTCTTGCTCCTGCTGCACCACTGTCTCTTGCTGTCTTCTGTGTTACAGCTCTCTGTCTTCTGAGTCTAGGAGAGTCTCAGCACAGGGACCCTGGGTCCAAAGGATGCACTGTACTCCCAGCTCTTCTTTCTTGGTGTTACTGAGGTCCCCGTCTGCTCTAGGATTGCCTCTCTTTTAAGCCTAGGAGATGACAAAACTAACCAATCCCCTTATTAGGGTTCCATATGCCTTATTTGCATGGTCCCACCCCACGAGAGTGCCATACACTTTATTTGCATTATTAGCAAGCTGTCCAGTCCCCTTGGTGGGCCACGAACACCTTTATGCATAGTCCCACCCAATCATTTGGTGGAAGTTACAAGCTAGAAAGGCCGTATAAAAGTAACCCATCATACCACACAGACATTTTGAGATTCCCCAATAAATGGCCAATAAGTGCCACCTAAGCTTCCAATCAACTTTTGGAGACTTTTGTTAAATACAAACAGGCAAGAGTTATCAAATGTTTGAAGAAAAATGTTTGCATAGAAGAGAGAAAAATGAACAAATAGAAAACAGAATGAATTTAAACAAAAAATATGCTGTAAGCAGAAGAAAACTTAAAAATTAGCTTTAATAACAGATTTCACAAAGAGGTAGTGCAGCCATGAAATAATATCGTGATTCTATATATAAGGACTATTTAGAAGACAAAAAAGAGCTCCTAGAAATATATGATATAACAAAAACATCTATGAGGAAAATTTGGAAAATAAATAGCAGAAATCTCCCAGAAAGTAGGAAACAAACACAAAGAGATGGACAATAGGAGAGAAAATATAATCAAAATAGAGAATCATTCAAGAAAACCCAACATCCAACTAACAAGAATTCCAGAAAAAGATATCAATGAAAAATGTTAGCAGAAAATTTTCAAAGATGTTAAAAAGAAAACAAACAAAAACTCCCAAAGTTTACGTATTAGTTTGCACAATGAGTGAAGAAAAGAGCCATACCAAGGCACAACATTATGAAATTTCAGAACATTCGAGATAAAGCAAAAACTATAAAAAATATCTAGCAGAAAAGTTTATTTTGAAAGGATTGGGAAGCAAAATACTATCAGATTTTTAAAAAAATAATTTTTTATTGTGCTTTAAGTGAAAGTTTACAAATCAAGTCAGTCTCTCACACAAAAACCCATATACACCTTGCTACACACTCCCAATTACTCTCCCCCTAATGAGTCAGCCCGCTCTCTCCATCCACTCTCTCTGTTCGTGTCCATTTCGCCAGCTGCTAACTCCCTCCACCCTCCCATCTCCCCTCCAGGCAGGAGATGCCAATATAGAAATACTATCAGATTTTTTTCAATAAATATATACTTGTGGTCAACTGGTTTTTGACAAAGTTTCCAGGAATATCCAATGGGGGAGAGAACAGCCTTTTCAACAGATGGTGCTGGATCAGCTTGATAGCCACCTGCAAAAAAACTTGGACCCTTACCTCACACCATATTAAGAAATTATCTCAAAATGAACCCAAAACCTATGTGAGAGAGCTAGAACTTGGAAGAAAACATAGGATTAACCTACATGACCTTGGATTTGGCAAAGGATGCTTAAGTATATCACCAAAAGCATGAGCAACAAAAGAAAAAAGTGGATACTTTTGTGCTTCAAAGGACACTCAAAAAGGAGAAAAGACAGCCCATGGTATCGGAGAAAATATTTGAAAATCATGTATGTTAAGTAATTTGTATTCATAGTATATAAAGAACTCTCACAACTCAATAATATGACAAATAACACAAATTGAAAAATGGATGAAGAATCTGAATAGCCATTTCTCCAAGGAACATATACAAACAGCCACCAAGCACATGAAAAGATGCATCCTTAGTCAACGGGGAAATTCAAATCAAAAGCACAATGAGATAGCACTTTGCACCCATAAAAAAAAAAAATGGTTAAAATAAACAAGTCGAATAACGAGTGTCCTTGAGTGTGTGGAGAAATCAGAACACTTGCACATGGCTGATTGAATATAAAGTGATGCAGCTGCTTTGGAAAATAGTCTGGCAGCTCTTCAAATGGTTGAACATGGAGTTACCATGTGACCCAGCAATTCTACTCCTAGACATATACTCAAGGGAAATGAAGATGTATGTCCACACAAAAATTAATACACGAATGTTTGTAGCAGCACTATTCATAATAGCCAAAAAGTGGAAACAACCCAAATGTCCATCAACTGAGGAATGGATAATTGAAATGTGGTCCGTCCATACAATGGAATATTTCTCAGCCATAAAAGGAACGGAGCTATGGATTGATATTTATGTCTATTCCCAAGAAAGGTGATCCAACCGAATGCGGAGATCATCGAACAATATCATGAATATCACACCCAAGCAAAATTTTGCTGAAGATCATTCAAAAATGGCTGCAGCAGTATATTGACAGGGAACTGCCAGAAATTCAGGCCGGTTTCAGAAGAGGACATGGAACCAGGGGTATCATTGCTGATGTCAGATGGATCCTGGCTGAAAGCAGAGAATACCAGAAGGATGTTTACCTGTGTTTTATTGACTGTGCAAAGGCATTCAACTGTGTGGATCTTAACAAACTATGGATAATGTTGCAAAGAATGGGAATTCCAGAACACTTAATTGTGCTCATGAGGAACCTGTACGTAGATAAAGAGGCAGCTGTTCAGACAGAACAAGGGAACACTGAGGGGTTTAAAGTCAAGAAAGGTGTGCATCAGGGTTGTATCCTTTCACCGTATCTATTCAGTCTGTTTGCTGAGCAAATAATCCCAGAAACGACTATATGAAGAAGAACAGGGCATCAGGATTGGAGGAAGACTCATTAACAACCTGCATTATGCAGATGACACAACCTTGCTTGCTGAAAGTGAAGAGAACTTCAAGCACTTAACTGATGAAGATCAAAGACCACAGCCTTCAATATGGATTACTCCTCAACATAAAGAAAACAAAAATCCTCACAACTGGACCAATAAGCAACATCATGATAAACAGGGAAAAGATTGAAGTTGTCAAGGATTTCATTTTACTTGGATCCACAATCAACAGCCATGGAAGCAGCAGTCCAGAAATCAAAAGATGCATTGCATTGGGTAAATCTGCTGCAAAGGACCTCTTCAAAGTGTTGAAGAGCAAAGATGTCACCTTGAAGACTAAGGTGCGCCTGACCCAAGCCAGGGTATTTTCAATCACATCACATACATGTGGAAACTGGACAATGAATAAGGAAGACCGAAGAAGAGTTGACACCTTTGAATTGTGGTGTTGGTGAAGAATATTGTATATACTGTGGACTGCCAAAAGAATGAACAAATCTGTCTTAAAAGAAGTACAACCCGAATGCTCTTTAGAAGCAAGGATGGCGAGACTGCATCTTACATACTTTGGACATATTGTCAGGAGGGATCTGTCCCTGGAAAAGGACATCATGCTTGGCAGAGTACAGGGTCAGCAGAAGAGAGGAGGACCCTCAACGAGGTGGATTGACACAGTGGCTGCAACAATGGCCTCAAGCATAACGATTGTAGGGATGGCGCAGGACTGGGCAGTGTTTCGTTCTATTGTGCCTATGGTCACTATGAGTCAGAACTGACTCGATGGCACCTAACAACCACAACAAGAAGAATGAATTCCTGATACATGCAACAACCTAGATGGACCTTGAAAACATACCAAGTGAAGGAAATCAGTCACAAATGACCACATATTATATGACTCCATTCATAGAAATGTCCAGAGCAGGGACATTACAGAGACAGAAAGTATATTAGTGGTTGTCTAGGGCTGCAGGGATAGAGGTGTGGGTGTTGTACGGTGAGAGAAGCATAGGTGGAGGAGGGGGTGATGGCTACAGGGTACAGGGCTGCTTTTTGGGGGTGGTGGAGAATTCTAAAATTGATTATGGTGATGACTGACGTATCTGAATGTACGCACACTGAATTGAATACTTTAAATGGGCACATTGTACAGTATGTAAACTATATCTCAACAAGGCTGTTAAAAATGTTAAAGATGTATTTTATGACTGCATTGGTATAAAGGCAACTATAATCCAGACTGGCTTCGTTACTACATATTCGCTGATACTGCATTCATTTTTCTAATTTTAAGATAAAGCTACGGCTGCTAACCAAGAGGTCAGCAGTTCAAATCCACCAGGCGCTCCTTGGAGACTCTATGGGGCAGTTCTACTCTGTCCTATAGGGTCGCTATGAGTTGGAATCGACTCGACGGCAGTGGGTTTGTTTTATGACATTCTCATGGACCCCAAACCGTGTGGTGGATCCTAGGCACTGATCTCCTGTACCTGAGGGAGGAGTTGCCCTGAGGGGCTGGAGTTGGGCCTGGAGGCTTTGTTCAGCTGCAGGTTTCCCTGTAGGAGGAGCCAGCAGAGGGCAGGAGAAGCTCAGGGCAGGGGGATGCGGAGTGGAGGGGGCCCTCCCCCAGGGCAGTGACCTGCTGCCCTCCTCCATCTTCAAGGTGTGAAACACCTGGAGGAGATTCTTGCAGTGAGCCCCCTGAGAGAGGCGGGCCTGGCCCTTAGCACACTGACCTCCTTCTCGCCAACTACCTTACCATCTGGCTGGCACAGTTTGTGAGGGACCTCCCAGACCAGGTCCGGGACAGACTGGTGGCTGGCTGTAGTGGCTGGGGGAACTGACTATCGGCATGACCTTGGCGGGCTAGTTACCCTCGGTGCCTGGATTCCCCAGCCATAAAACGATGGTAGTGAAAGCGCCTGCCTCAGGAGGTTGTTGGGGGACAAGGAGCCAACATACGCAAAGCACTAAGAGCCCCTTGGGGCAGAATGCATGCTGTGTGTTTTTTGAGTACACCAACAGAAAGTAAAGTATACGCCTGGAAGGCACTCTCAGTACAGATGCCTGGAGAGGGGATGTCTGGAGGTCCTGGAGCCCCTTCACACAGGCATGTGGGCGCCGGGTCCCTGGTCTCTAGAACAGGGCACGGGTCACCCTCATTTAAACCTACCCCAGTGTGAACAGAGAAGAACCCAGAACCTGGTGGCCAAGAGCGGTGACTGTTCCCAAGGTCTCCTGGTGGACTGCTGCCACGTTCTGCCCAGGCCCGGGAGGAGGAAGTGCCCGACCACTGCCTCAGTTGTCAGCGTGTGTGTGTTTATTTATACTTATACATTTATGCTTAGTCTTCAGTTCTTCTGGAGGCTTTTTCTTCATGTGCAAGCAAATACATTTCCACAAATGCTAGCATATGGTGTCGAGTCCTCTGTGTCTCGGTTTTCTCTTGAATAAAGCATCTTGGTGATCACTCTGTATTAGTACGTAAATAACTACCTCTTTGTTTTGGTGGCTGTAGGGTGTCTCATGAGTACACGTTGTTATAATACTTTACCTTGTCTTCTCAAGCCGTCCTTTGAAACCTGTTCAGCTGTCTTACTTCATTTCTTCCTTATGCATGTGGCTCGGTGGTTAAAGCGATCGACCGCTAGCTGAAAGGTCGGCGGTTCGAAACCTCCAGCTGCTTTGCCACCTGCTCTGCGGGAGAAGGATGTGGCAGTCTGCTTCTGCAGACTCACAGCATTGAAAAGCCTACGGGGTAGCTACGAGTTGAAATCGACTGGATGGTAGTGGGTCTGTTTTTTGTTTTTGTGTTTTGTTGAGTCGCCCAGTGATGGGCATCTAGGCTGTTTGCAAACATTTGCTGTTACAGACGTGCCGCACTGGGCGGTTTGTGCAGGGGCGATGCACCTGGAGCTGAGTTTCTAAAATGAGATGGCTGGGGGTGTCAGTCATGTTGATAGGTATTGCCACCTCCTCCTCCCACAGATCCTGCCCAGTCACTGTCCCAACCAACAACTTTGGACGGAGCCTGCTTTCATACACCCTTGCAAATGATTGGATTATCAGATTTCCAGAGCATTGTGACTCTGATAGGTACAGAGAGTTTCTCAGTGTGGTTTATGTGTGGCGCAGTGGTTAAGAGCTCAAGCTGTTAACCAAAAGATCAGTGGTTCAAATCCACCAGCCACTTCTGGGAGACCCTATGGGACAGCTCTGTCATGTCCTGTAGGCTGCTGAGAGTCAGAGCCGACGTGACGGCAACGGCTCTGACGAGCAAGGCTGACCATCGCTGGGCATGTTTAAGAGCCGTCTGTATTTCCTTCTCTGTGAACTGCCTGCTCTTATCCTTGGCAGGTTTTTCTTTTAACTGATGGCATTTTATTGGTGATTTGTGGAAGTGCTTTATGTATGTCATTTCTGTTGCAGTCATTTTTTCCAGCTTGTTGATTGTGTTTTGGCTGTGCTTATGGTAGTATTTGGCATACAGAAATATTCCTTTTTTTTTTTTTTTTTGTCATTTCTATCAATCATTTTAGATCAACTTAGGTAGAACAATGTGCAATGATAAAAGAGTGGTTCCTTCTAGTATTTTTATGATTCAACTTTTTTATTGCAGCAAAATATATATAACATAAAATTTGCTGTTTTAAACATTTTGAAGTGTACAATCCAGTGGCGTGAATTATATTTACAAAGATGTGCCGCCGTCACCGCCGTTTATTTGAAAATCTTCTACATTACTTCAGACAGAAACTCTACACCCATTAAACAGTCCCCTCCCCCAGCCCTTGGCAGCCGCTCATCCACTTTGTCTCTACACATTTGCCTATTCTAGGTATTTCATATACGAGAAATCATATATTATTTGTCCTTTTGAGTCTGCTTATTTCATTTAGCATAATGTTTTCAAATCTCATCCATGTCATAGCATGTATTTGAACTTTATGACTGAATAGTATTTCATTGTATGGATTGACCATATTTTGTTTATTCACCTGTTAATGGACTTTTGGGTTGTTTCCACTCTTTGGCTATTGTGAATAGTGCTGCAGTGAACGCCAGTGTAGAAGTATCTGTTTGAGTCCCTGCTTTCAATTCTTTTGGGTACATACATAGATGTGGGATTGCTGGGTCTTATAGTAATTTGATGTTTAACTTTTTGAAAACTGCCAAACTGTTTTCCATAGCAACTATCTTAGTTATCTAGTGCAGCTATACCAGAAATACCACAAGTGGATGGCTTTAACAAATAGAAATTTATTCCCTCACAACCTAGGAGGCTAGAAGTCCAAATTCAGGGTGCCAGCTCCAGGGGAAGTCTTTCTCTCTCTGTCTGCTTTGGGGAAAGGTCCTTGTCGTCAATTTTCCCCTGGTCTAGGAGCTTCTCAGCGCTTCTCAGCACAGGGACCCCAGGTCCAAAGGATGCACTCCGATCCCAGCTCTTCTTTCTTGTTGGCATGAGGCCCCTCTCCTCTCTGCTTGCTTCCCTCGCTTATATCTCAAAAGAAATTGATTCAAGACACAGCCCAATCCTGTAGATTGAGTCCTGCCTCATGAACTTAACAGTCTGTAATCCTGCCTCATTAACGTAGAGGTTAGGATTTACAACACATAGGATAATCACATCATATCACAAAATGGTAGACAACCAAATGGTACTGGGAATCACAGCCTAGCCAAGTTGACATACATTTTGGGGGACACAATTCAATCCGTAACAGCAACTACAACATTCTACATTCCCACCAGCAATGGACAAGGATTCTGATTTCCCCACATCCTCACCAACACTTGCTATTGTTAATATTATTTTAAATAATAACCATTTTATTGGGTGTGAAGTGGTATCTCATGATTTTAATTTGCATTTCCTTAATGACTAATGACATTGAGCATCTTGTCAGGTGCTTATTGACCATTTGATTATCTTCTCTGGAGAAATGTCTATTCCAGCCCTTTGCCTTTTTTCTTTTCCTTTGACTGCAAAGTGAAAATCCATAAATATGTAAAATATAGACTCAAGAGTATTTCAGTTTTAATTATTTATTTCAGTTTTAATTAAAAAGCTAACATCTGTGATAGCTTTTCACTATTTTTCCAAGATTAAACCCCCCCAAAAACAAACCCACTGCCAATTCCAACTCATAGTGACCCCACCCTTTGCTTATGTTTTAATTAGATTTTTTGTCTTTTTGTTGTTGAGTTGTAGGAATTATTTATATATTCTGGATATTGAATCCTTACCAGATACATGTCTGTATGATTTGTAAATGTTTTCTCCCATTCTGTAGGTTATCTTTTGACTTTCTTGATAATGTTCTTTCATGCACAAAAGTTTTTAATTTTGATGAAGTCCAATTTATCAATTTTTCTTTTATTGTTCATACTTTTGATGTCATAATTAAGAATTTGTTATCATGTTTTGTTCATGTATTTTACCACCAAAAAAAAAAAAAAGAGGTTAAAAAAAAAAAGCATTGACAGATACAAAGGCTTGAAGACTTACCCCTATATTTTCTTCTAAGAATATTGTGGTTTTAGCTCTTACATTTAGGCCATTAATACATTTTGAGCTAATTTTTGTCTGTGGCATGAGATAGGGGTCCAACTTCATTTTTTGGCATATGGAAACCCAGTTGTCCCAGATCATATGTTGAGAAAAATATTCTTTTCCCATTGAGTGACCTTGGCACCTTGGGCTTATTTCTGGACTCTCAGTTCTATTCCATTGGTTTATATATCTATCCCTAGACTAGTACCACACTCTTGGGATTACTATAGGTTTGTCTTAAGTTTTGAAAGTAGGAAGTATCTGTCCTCCTATTTTGTTCTTCTTTTTCAAGGTTGTTTTGGCTATTTCAGGGCCCCTTACAATTCCATATAAATTTGAGAATTGATTTTTCCAATGCTGCAAAAAAACAAAAAATTCCAATGCTGTTGTAATTTTTAATAGGGATTGGGTTGAATCCGTAGATCATTTTGAGTAGTACTGACATCTTAGCAATATCCTTTTCCAATCCATGGACATGAGGTGTCTTTCCATGTGTTTAGATCTCCCTTTAATTTCTTTCAGCAATGTTTATTGTTTTCGGTGGACAAGTCTTTTACCTCCTGGTTAAATCTATTCCTAGATATTTTATTCTTTTAGATGCCATTATAGATGGAATTGTTTTCCTAATTACCTTTCAGATTGTTTATTGCTAGTGTATACAAACACAACTGACTTTTGTGTGCTAATCTTGTACCCTCTTCACTTTCAGCAAGCAAGGTTGTGTCATCTGTGCATCACAGGTTGTTAATGAGTCTTCCTCCAACCCTAAGGCTGAGTTTTTCTTCATAGGGTCCAGCTTCTCAGGTTATTTGCTCAGCATACAGATTGAATAAATATGGCGAAAGGATACAACCTTGACACACACCTTTACTGATTTTAAACTATGCAGTATCCCCTTGTTCTGTTTGAACAACTGCCTCTTGGTCTATGTACAGGTTCCTCATGAGCACCATTAAGTGTTCTGAGATTCCCATTCTTTACAGTGTTATCCATAATTTGTTATGATCCACACAGTAGAATGCCTTTGCATAGTCAATAAAACACAGGTAGAGGGCGGAGCCAAGATGGCGCAACAGACAGGCGCTTCCGGTGAGCCCTCTTTACAACAAAGACCCGAAAAAACAAGTGAAACGAGTATATTTGTGACAAGCTGGGAGCCCTGAGCATCAAAGGCAAGCTTAGACAACAAACTGAGGGGCAGGGGGAGGAGGAGGCCGTTCAGAAGCGGAGAGGAGTTACCGGCCCTGAATCGCGGGGAGCCCCCAGGCAGCATTCCCGGAGCTGTGGTGGCAGCGGTGGCGGCGGGCTGGTCCTAGCTTCGGCCGCCGTTTCCTCAGGGAGAGGCAGCAGCCACCCAGCCCACTCACACCTCTGGAAGCTGAGGAGCACGGCGCTCTAGGCAAAAGCTAAGGACTTGTGTACGTGTTACCGCGCCCTCCCCCCCACCCCCAAGCCAGCTTCAGCAGCTGAATCCCTGGGCCTGAGATAGACCCTGGTGAGCACCTGGAGCCGTCCTCCCGGCCTTGGGGAAGGAAAAAATTTCCAACTGGGGGGAAAAGATCATTTGCTAGCTCCATTAACTGGGCAGCTCACGACAGAAGCGGCTCCTGTCCAGGCATAAACCATCCATGGACCTTGAGCACCTTTCCCTTCTGCTTGGACATGTGTGGGCCTATTTCGGGAGAATAGGCCCTTGTTGGCAAACTCCAACCATTTCAGCCATGTGGTGGAGAGGTGGGTGTTGGACGTTTGACATTGCTTTGCCTATTAAACAAGGTTCTCACCTACCCACATCAGGGACCTAAGGACTGGTAGCTCCACTTAGGTCACCCAGACACCCGCGACAGGGGTCCAGAGATAACTGGTACCTCCCAGTCCTTACAACCAAAAACTTTGGATGGCCATGGTCCGTCTGCAGAATCCATCCACCAGCACGCTCTAGGGAACAGGGACGCATTTTCTTAAGATACAGTTGGGGGTCGGTTCTCAGGCCCCTGCCTTGTTCAGAGCATGACCCCCTGCTGCAATCAGGTACCGGTATATACGCCAGTCACCCATGTCCCCCTAAGACCGTGGGACAGAACCTGTACCACACACTTGATATCAGCTACCTGGAAACCTGAGCTGAATTCTTACAAGAAAACTGAATGGACTCCTAGACTGATATACCTAGTAACAGCTCTAGCCATCTGGGGACAGGACACCAGAGCTCCAAAGGCGAAAATAATCAAGGTAGTTCACTCAAGCAACCCATAGGGGTATACCAAAACAAAACAAAGCAAGCAGCTATGACACAGTAAGCAAGCATAAACTAATACAATAATTTATAGATGGCTCGGAGACAACAGTCAATATCAAGTCACATAAAGAAACAGACCACAATCACCTCAACAGGCTCTCAAAACAAAGAATCCAGGGATCTTTTAGGTGAAAGTGCATTCCTGGAATTACCAGATGCAGAATACAAAAGTTTAATATACAGAACCCTTCAAGATATCAGGAAGGAAATGAGGCAATAAGCAGAACAAGACAAGGAACGCACAGATAAAGCAATTGAAGAAATTAGAAAGATTATTCAGGAACATAATGGAAAGTTTAATAAGCTGGAAAAATCCATACACAGACAGCAATCAGAAATTGAGAAGATTAACAATAAAATTACAGAATTAGACAACTCAATAGAAAGTCAGAGGAGCAAAATTGAGCAAGTAGAAGCTAGAATTTCTGAACTCGAGGATAACTCACTGGGCACTAACACTGGGTTTACTAACATATTTGAAGAAAAATCGGATAAAAGAATTTTTAAAAAATGAAGAAACCTTAAGAATCATGTGGGACTCTATCAAGAGGAATAACCTACGAGTGACTGGAGTACCAGAACAGGGAGGGAGAACAGAAAATACAGAGAAAATTGTTGAAGATTCTTTGGCAGAAAACTTCCCTGATGTTGTGAAAGATGAGAAGATACATAGCCAAGATGCTCATCGAACTCCACATAAGGTAGATGTTAAAAGAATGTCACCAAGACATATTATAATCAAACTTGCCAAAATCAAAGATAAAGAGAGAATTATAAGAGCAGCGAGGGATAAACAAAAAGTCACCTACAAAGGAGAGCAAATAAGAATAAGCTCGGACTACTCAGCAGAAACCATGCAGGCAAGAAGGCAATGGGATGATATATTTCAAAAATTGAAGGAAAGAATTGCCTGCTAAGAATCATATATCCAACAAAACTGTCTCTTAAATATGAAGGTGAAATTAAGACATTTCCAGATAAACACAAGTTTAGGGAATTCGTAAAAACCAAACAAAAGCAACAAGAGATACTAAAGGGAGTTCTTTGGTTAGAAAATCAATAATAACAGGTATCAACCCAAGACTAGAACACTGGGCAGAGCAACCAGAAGTCAACCCAGACAAGGAAATCCAAAAAAACAAAGCAAGATTTTATATATATATATATATATATATATATATATATATATATATATATATATATATATATATATATATATATATATATATATATATATATAAAGCCCAGAACAGGGTAACAACGATGTTATTGTATAAAAGAAGATAACATTAAAATAATAAAGAGGGACTAAGAAATGTAATCATACACCTTCCATATGGAGAGGAAGATTTGGCAATACAAATTAAAGATTAGTTTTAAATTTAGAAAAATAGGGGTAAATAATAAGGTAACCACAAAAGAGACAAACTATCCCACTCATCAAAATAAAATACAAGGGAAAAATAGAGACTCAGCAGAAACAAAATCAACAACAACAAATATGAAGAAAGGACAATATATAAAGAAAATCTACTCCGCACATAAAATTAAGTGGGAAAAAGAAACTGTCAACAACACACAAAAAAAGACATCAAAATGACGGCACTAAGTCATACCTATCCATAATTACCCTGAATGTAAATGGACTAAGTGCACCAATAAAGAGACGGAGAGTGGCAGAATGGATTAAAAAACAAGATCCGTCTATATGCTGCCTACAGAGACACACCTTAGAGACACAAACTAAAACTCAAAGGATGGAAAAAATATATCAAGCAAACGGCAATCAAAAAAAAGCAGGAGTGGCAATATTAATTTCTGACAAAATAGACTTTAAAGTTAAATCCACCAGAAAAGATAAGGAAGGACACTATATAATGATTGAAGGGACAATACACCAAGAAGATATAACCATATTAAATATTTATGCACCCAATGACAGGGCTGCAAGATACATAAAACAAACTTTAACAACATTGAAAAGTGAGGTAGACAGCTCCACAATTGTAGTAGGAGACTTCAACACACCACTTTCAGTGAAGGACACGACATCCAGAAAGAAGCTCAATAAAGACATGGAAGATCTAAGTGCCACAATCAACCAACTTGACCTCATAGACATATACAGAACACTCCACCCAACAGCAACCAAGTATACTTTCCTTTCCAGCACGCATGGAAGGAACAGTCTCTAGAACAGACCACGTATTAGATCATAAAGGAAGCCTTAGCAGAATCCAAAACATTGAAATATTGCAAAGCATCTTCTCTGACCATAAGGCCATAAAAGTGGAAATCAATAACAGGAAAAGCAAGGAAAAGAAATCAAACACTTGGAAACTGAACACTACCCTGCTCAAAAAAGACTGGATTATAGAAGACATTAAGGATGGAATAAAGAAATTCAGAGAATCCAATGAGAATGAAAACACTTCCTATCAGAACCTTTGGGACACAGCAAAAGCGGTGCTCAGAGGCCAATTTATATCAATAAATGCACACATCCAAAAGAAGAAAGGGCCAAAATCAAAGAATTATCCCTACAACTTGAACAAAGAGAAAGAGAGCAACAAAAGAAACCCACAGGCACCAGAAGAAAACAAATCATAAAAATTAGAGCTGAACTAAATGAAACAGAAAACAGAAAAACAATTGGTGAAAGAATTAACTAGACCAAAAGCTGGTTTTTGAAAAAAATCAACAAAATTGATAAACCACTGGCCAAACTGACAAAAGAAGAACAGGAGAGGAAGCAAATAACCCAAATAAGAAATGAGATGGGCGATATTACAACAGACCCAACTGAAATTAAAAGGATCATATCAGATTACTATGAAAAACTGTACTCAAGCAAATTTGAAAACCTAAAAGAAATGGATGAATTCCTAGAAACAACTACCTACCTGAACTAACACAAAGAGAGGTAGAACAACTAAATAGACCCATAACAAAAGAAGAGATTGAAAAGGTAATCAAAAAACTCCCAACAAAAAAAGCCCTGGTCCGGACGGCTTCACTGGAGAGTTCTACCCAACTTTCAGAGAAGAGTTAACACCACTCTTAACTAAAGGTATTTCAGAGCATAGAAAAAGACGGAATACTACCAAACTCATTCTATGAAGCCACCATATCCCTGACACCAAAACCAGGTAAAGACACCACAAGAAAAGAAAATTATAGACCTATATCCCTCATGAACGTAGATGCAAAAATCCTCAAGAAAATTCTAGCCAATAGAATTCAACAACATATCAAAAAAATAATTCACCATGACCAAGTGAGATTCATACCAGGTATGCAGGGATGGTTCAACATTAGAAAAATAATTAATGTAATCCACCACATAAATAAAAGATAAGAATCACATGATTTTATTAATTGATGCAGAAAAGGTATTTGACAAAGTTCAACACCCATTCATGATAAAAAAAAAACCTCAGCAAAATAGGAATAGAAGGAAAATTCCTCAACATAATAACAAGGGCATTTATATAAAGCCAACAGCCAATATCACCCTAAATGGAGAGAGCCTGAAAGCATTCCCACTGAGATCAGGAACCAAACAGGGATGCCCTTTATCACCATTCTTATTCAACATTGTGTTGGAGGTCCTAGCCAGAGCAATTAGGCCAGATAAAGAAATAAAGGACATCCAGATTGGCAAGGAAGAAGTGAAAGTATCTGTATTTGCAGATGACATGATCTTATACACAGAAAACCCTAAGGAATCCTCCAGAAAAGTACTGAAAGTAATAGAAGAGCTCAGCAGAGTAACGGGATACAAGATAAACATACAAAAATCATTTGGATTCCTCTACACCAAGAAAAAGAACATCGAAGAGGAAATCACCAAATCAATGCCATTTATGGTAGCCCCCAAGAAGATAAAATACTAAAGAATAAATCTAGAAAACTACAGTACACTTCTGCAAGAAACCAAAAGAGACTTACATAAGTGGAAAAACATACCTTGCTCATGGATAGGAAGACTTAACATTATAAAAATGTCTATTCTACCAAAAGCGATCTATACATTTAATGTAATTCCTATCCAAATCCCAACGGCACTCTTTAATGAGATAGAGAAACAGATCACCAACTTCATATGGAAGAGAAAGAGGCCCCGAATAAATAAGGCATTACTGAAAAAGAAGAACAAAGTGGGAGGCCTTACTTTACCTGATTTTAGAACCTATTATACTGCCACAGTAGCCAAAACAGCCTGGTACTGGTACAACAACAGATACATAGACCCATGGAACAGAATTGAGAATCCAGACATAAATCCATCCACATATGAGCAGTTGATATTTGACAAAGTCCCCAAAACAGTTAAATGGGGAAAAGACAGTCTTTTTAACAAATGGTGCTGGCATAACTGGATATCCATCTGAAGAAAAATGAAACAAGACCCATACCTCACTCCATGCACAAAAACGAACTCGAAATGGATCAAAGACCTAAATATAAAATCTAAAACAATAAAGATCATGGAAGAAAAAAATAGGGACAACGTTAGGAGCCCTAATACATGGCATAAACAGTATACAAAACTATTATTAAGAATGCAGAAGAAAAACTAGACACCTGGGAGCTCCTAAAAATCAAGCATCTATGCTCATCCAAAGACTTCACCAAAAGAGTAAAAAGACTACCTACAGACTGGGAAAAAGTTTTTAGCTATAACGTTTCTGATCAGCGCCTGATCTCTAAAGTCTACATGATACTGCAAAAACTCAACTGCAAAAAAACAAATAACCCAATTTAAAAAATGGGCAAAAGATATGAATAGACAGTTCACTAAAGAAGACATTCAGGTAGCTAACAGATACATGAGAAAATGCTCACGATCATTAGCCATTAGAGAAATGCACATCGAAACTACAATGAGATTTCATCTCACTCCAACAAGGCTGGCATTAATGCAAAACACACAAAAGAATAAATGTTGGAGAGGCTGTGGAGAGACTGGAACACTTCTACACTGCTGGTGGGAATGTAAAATGGTACAACTACTTTGGAAATCAATTTGGCGCTTCCTTAAAAAGCTAGAAATAGAGCTACCATGCAATCCAGCAATCCCACTCCTTGGAATATATCCTAGAGAAATAAGAGCCTTTACACAAACAGATATATGCACACCCATGTTTATTGCAGCACTGTTTACAATACCAAAAAGATGGAAGCAACCAAGGTACCCATCAACGGATGAATGGATAAATAAATTATGGTGTATTCACACAACGGAATACTACACATCGATAAAGAACAGTGAGGAATCTGTGAAACATTTCATAACATGGAGGAACCTGGAAGGCATTATGCTGAGTGAAATTAGTTGCAAAAGGACAAATATTGTATAATACCACTATTATAAGAACTTGAGAAATATTTTTAAACTGAGAAGAAAACATTCTTTTGTGATTACGAGATGGAGGGAGGGAGGGTAGGAGAGGGACATCCACTAATTAGATAGTAGATAGGAACTACTTCTGGTGAAGGGAAAGACAGCACACAATACAGGGGAGGTCAGCACAATTGGACTAAACCAAAAGCAAAGAAGTTTCCTTAACAAACTGAATGCTTCAAAGGCCAGCGTAGCAGGGGCAAGGGTCTGGGGACCATTGTTTCAGGGGACATCTAAGGCAATTGGCATAATACAATCTATTAAGAAAACATTCTGCATCCCACTTTGAAGAGTGGCGTCTGGGGTCTTAAACGCTAGCAAGCGGCCGTCTAAGATGCATCAATTGGTCTCAACCCACCTGGATCAAAGGAGAATGAAGAACACCAAGGACACAAGGCGATTACGAGCCCAAGAGACAGAAAGGGCCACGTGAACCAGAGACTACATCATCCTGAGACCAGAAGAACTAGATGGTGCCGGCTACAACCGATGACTGCCCTGACAGGGAACACAACAGAGAACCCCTGAGGGAGCAGGAAAGCGGTGGGATGCAGACCCCAAATTCTCATAAAAAGACCAGACTTAATGGTCTGACTGAGACTGGAAGGATCCCGGTGGTCATGCCCCCCAGACCTTCTTTTGGCCCAGGACAGGAACCATTCCTGAAGCCAACTTTTCAGACAAGGATTGGACTGGACAATGGGTTGGAGAGGGATGCTGGTGAGGAGTAAGCTTCTTGGATCAGGTGGACACTTGAGACTATGTTGGCATCTCCTGCCTGGAGGGAAGATGGGAGAGTGGAGGGGGTTAGAAGCTGGCAAAATGGACACGAAAAGAGAGAGTGGAGGGAGAGAGCTGCCTGTCTCATTAGGGGGAGTGTAGCTGGGAGAGTATAGCAAGGTGGATATGGGTTTTTGTGTGATAGACTGAGTTGATTTGTAAACTTTCACTTAAAGCACATTTTTTAAAAAAACAAACAAACAAAAAAAAAAACCAACAGGTAAACATCTTTCGGGGTATTCTCTGCTTTCAGCCAAGATCCATCTGACATCAGCAATGATATCCCTCTTTCCATGTCCTCTTCTAAATCTGGCTTGAATTTCTGGCAGTTCCCTGTAAGTGTACTGCTGCAATCATTTTGAATGATCTTCAGCAAAATTTTACTTGTATGTAATATTAATGATATTGTTTAATAAGTTCTGCATCTTGTTAGATCATCTTTCTTTAGAATGGGCACAAATATGGATCTCTTCCAGTCAGTTGACCAGGTAGCTGTGAAGAGGACTGGAGGTACTTACTAATGAAGATCAAAGACCACAGCCTTCAGTGTGGATTACACTTCAACATAAAGAAAACAGGAATCGCACAACTGGACCAATGAGCAACATCATGATAAATGGAGATAATATTGAAGTTGTCAAGGACTTCATTTTACTTGTATCTACAATCAATGCCAGGGAAGCGGCAGTCAGGAAATCAAATGACATATTGCCTTGGGCAAATCTGCTGCAAAAGACCTTTTTAAAGTGTTAAAAAGAAAAGATGTCACCTTGAGAACTGAGGTGCTCTTGACCCAAGCCATGGTATTTTCAGTTGCCTGATATGCGTGCAAACCTGAACAGTGAATAAGGAAGACCGAAGAATTGACGCATCTGAATTATGACGTTGGTGAAGGATATTGAATATACCACGGACTGCCAGAAGAACGAACAAATCTGTCTTGGAAGAAGTACAGCCAGAATGCTCCTTAGAAGCAAGGACGGTAAGACTTCATCTCACATACTTTGGACTTGTTATCAGGAGGGACCAGTCCCTGGAGAAGGACATCATGGTTGGCAAAGTAGAAGGTCAGGGAAAAAGAGGAAGACCCTTGGTGAGATGGATTGACATGGTGGCTGTAGCCATGGGCTCAAACATAGCAACGATTTTGAGAATGGCGCAGGACTGGGCAGTGTTTCATTGTGTTGTAAATAGGGTCACTATGAGTCAGATACGAGTCAGAGCCGACATTGCAGCACCTGACAACACAAAAATCTTGTACCCTACAACTTTGCTGAAGTAATTTATTCGCTTTGATAGCTTTCTTGTGGATTCTTTGGGATTTTCTCTATGTGTCTGGGATCATGTCGTCTGCAGATAGAGATAGTTTTACTTCTTCTCCAATTTGGATGTCTTTTATTTCTTTTTCTTGCCTATTTGCTGTGGCCAGAATTTCAGTAAAACATTGAATAGCAGATATACTCTTCCTGCCCTTCCTGGCCATCTGTGTGAGGAGGACATCTCTTCTCCTCCTGAGCTGAGGCCAGTGCCTAGTTTGGAACATTCTGGAACCCCAAGAGTCCTTCTTACATATCAAAAGAGACCTGTTGTGGTCAAGTCGACTCTGACACATCGCGACTCTATAGGACAGAGTAGAACTGCCCCATAGGGTTTCCAAGGAGCAGCTGGTGGGTTTGAACTGCCGACCTTTCAGTTTGCAGCCCAGCTTTTAACCACTGCACCACCAGGGCCCCTCCCACATATTAAAACCCAGTGCCGTCAAATATTGGGCTCCCAGAAATTAGGGCTCGTCTGCTCCCTGTGTGAATCTATGATTTCCTTTACCCTCTGAGACACAGGAACCAGGCTTGTTCTTTCTGAAACAAGCACACATGACAGTGTCCAGGTCAATGTCTCCCCAACAGCACCTGCCAGAAATTTTAAGCATGGAGCCAGGTACGTGTTTCATAAGCAGAGAGTTGGCTTCCTGTGGGCTCTGTCCTTCCTGGGGGCACTCAGCGTCAGCGCTGGCTGCTCTCCAAGTCTTACCTGGGAGGAGGGACTGAACATTGTAGGTAAATTACTACGTGGCAGGTGTTGTCCTGCATTTTCATCTTAAGGAGATGTAATCTCTTATGAGAAGTGCATAAGACTTGGGTTCTAGCGTTCTTGTCATGCATTATTGGAAGGAGGCAGGGCTGTGGAGGTGCACACCTAGGCCCAGAACCTCCACTACCACCACCTGGAGGCTCCACAAGGTGCTGCGAGCCTGGAAGGGCTTCTCAAGTGGGGTGTGGCAGAGGGAGAAGGTCACAGTTAGGGGTCATGGCCACATTCTGGCACGTAGCACTGCCGGCTGGCTCTACAGCTCCCTGCAGCTTGGGTGTGCACAGAAAGTCTGGTCTCCCTTGGGGTGGCTGGTGCAATGTGGCAAGAGTCTTTAGGGGAGAGGTGCTAGCCCTGGTAGCAATCCCTCAATTCTCTGGTGATGTGGGTGGCTTTGGCACTTCTTGTAGGTTCTGTGCATGGCGTCCACACGTGGGCAACAGAAATAAGTCAGACTGAGTCTAATTTGAGTGTGGAGACCATCAGCCACAGGAGCCGCACAGCTGGGCAGCCTGGGGTGAGTTTCTTCATGGACACGACCACTGCCCTACCTGAAGCCTCCTTTCCACACACCTCAGGCCTGCGGTCCTCAGGTGTGGGGCAGCAGCATCTGTGCTGTGGCTACAGAGCTGCCCCTGCCCTGTGCCTGCATCCAGTCTGGGGGCATGCAGAGGACATCGCCTGCTGGGTCTGAGAGCTGGGCACTCTGCAGTCTCCAGGGCACAAAGGGAGGCAAGGCCTTTGGCAACACAGAATCTACCCAGTTCCAGCGGCAGTCCCTCTGACGTGGTGGGTCACTCAGGCTGTTGTGCATAGACGACTTCCCCAGGACTGCCCTTGTCACACTCCCTAACTTTCCTGTCACTCAGTGGCAGGAGCTACCTCCCCAGCACGCTGCTGTGGGCAACCAGAGGAAGAGAACAGACCTTAGAGTCACAGTGACGAGGGTCTGAATCCTGATGGTACCATTTGTTAGCCTGGGTCCTTGGGCAACAGCCTGACTCCTCTGGCCCTCAATTTACTTATCAGTAATGGGAATGGTGACAGTTCCTACCTCAGAGTCATTCCTATATTGTGTATAGAAAGTGCCCAGCACCATGCCCAGCACATCGAAGAGTTCAATAAATGTTTGTGAGGTCATCATAAAAAGTATTACTATTCCTTCAGTCCCATTTTGCAGGTTAAAAAAACAACTGGAGGGGACTGGCACTTAGCCCTGGGGGGCTGTATGGATTGAATTGTGTCCCCAAAAAATGTATGTATCAATTTGGCTAGGCCATGATTCCCAGTATTGTGTGATTGTCCACCATTTTGTCATCTGATGTGATTTTCCTATGTGACGTAAATACTGCCTCCATGATGTCAATGAGATGGGGTTAACGGCAGTTATATTGATGAGGTGGGACTCAGTATACAAGACTGGATTATGCCTTGAGCCAATCTCTTTTGAGATATAAAAGAGAGAAGCAAGCAGAGAGACAGGTGGACCTCATACCACCAAGAAAGCAGTGCCAGGAACAGAGCGTGTCCTTTGGACCTGGGATCCCTGAGCCTGAGAAGGACAAGGACCTTCCTCCAGAACCGACAGAGAAAGAAAGGCTCCCCCTGGAGCTGATGCCCTGGATTTGGACTTCTAGCCTACTTTACTATGAGGAAATAAATTTCTCTTTCTTAAAGCCATCCACTTGTGATATTTCTGTTATAGCAGCACTAGATGACTAAGACAGGGGCTGAGAATGAAGGAGGTGCCAGGCCTTGGGACTGGGAGCTCAAGAACCACCTCTGGGCTGCAGGTTAAGCTCACTGGGGCATAAAGGCTGAGAGTTCAAACCTGACCCCAGGGAGACCGGTGGTCTCTTAGCTGAAGACCCCGATTCCTGCTCCACAGTGGGCCTTGTGTATTGGGGGCCAAGGCCCTCGCTATCCCCTGAGAAGGTAAGGGCTGACCATCCTGTAGAGGTCACTTACCCCTGACTCCTGCTCACCCAGCTCCCTTGGGGACCCTGCATTGCCCTCAGCAGCCCCTCCCTGCGCTTGGCCCCTGTGAAGATGAGGGACCGGGCACCAGCCATTTCCTCCCCTCCTGCTGTGGGGCTGCAGCACTGAGCCTGGCTTCAGGCCCTTGGCCTGGTCCAGGGACAGTTTTCCCCATGACGCCAGCAAGGACAGCCAGATTTGGCCTTCCAGGCAGATAAAAGGTTTGGGCTGGGATGGGGTGGAGGGAGCGTGGGGATGGTGCTCAGGGTGCAGGCAGGCATGTGGACCACGGGGCCCCGGCTGGCCCTGCACAGGGCCCGGGCACTGGGCACCAGGGCCTGTCCGGCCCGCCAGGCAGTGCTGCCCTTTGAAGCCATCCCCCAGTGTCCCGGCAACAAGTGGCTGAGGATGCTGCGTATCTGGAAGGAACAGGGCCAGGAGAGCCTGCACCTGGAGATGCAGAAACACTTCGAGGAGCTGGGGCCCATCTTCAGGTAGAGCGGGCCCCATGAGAACACCTGGGGTTGGCCCAGCGTTCTGCATCCTTAGGAAGTGGGGGGGCACTGTGGGCTGTTGGTCTGTGTCCTCGACTGTGCAGAGAGTGGCTCTTCCCCGCTGAGAGGACAGAACTCAGAGCACTAAAGCTGGAGGGATTTCAGTCAGACAGCAGGAGGACCTTCCTGGTTGCTAAGTCATAAGTCCAGGAGAGGGAAAGGTGGGATCCCAGGGAGCCTGGTTGGGCAGAGCAGGGTCCAGGGGAGGACACACCCCACCCAGCCCCTCTGTTCCCGACAGGTATGACGTGGGAGGGGTGTCCATGGTGAACGTGATGCTGCCCAAGGACGCAGAGCAGCTGCAGCAGGTGGACGGCCTGCACCCCTGCAGGATGCCCTTGGAGCCCTGGGTGATCTACCGACACCATCACGGGCACAAACTCGGCGTGTTCTTGATGTGAGGGGGGAACTGGGGGTGGGGAGGCGGGTGCCTGGGCACGGAGAGGGGGAAGCCAAGCAGCACACCACCCAGGTCCTCTCAGGGGCCCGGGGTCACCACGTGACCTGGTGCTGTCTGCCCAGAGCCCGGGGCGGGGAGGGGGAGCGGGCAGTGGTAGAGGGATTTGCAAGGTCACATCCCTTAGAGCAGGAAGAAGGACACTGATGCCACTGCTGAGTGGGAGGGTCCTCTCCCTCCTACAGGGCGGACACTGAGGCCAGGCAGGGAGATCATAGCCTTGGTCATGGTGTCAGCGAGCACCCGCGTCTGGGGGTCACACCTGGGCTCTCGGGTCCTAGAGTTAAGGTAAAAGCCCCGCTTGTTACAGAGAGGGTCCAGAACACGGAGGATGGGGGCATGTGGGCTGATGGCACTGCTGTCCTCAGAATAGGCTGTGGGGCTGGTCCCAGGGTTGTGTCGTTAGCTGTTGAAGGCCCACAGCATCATGGTGGAGCTGCCCTCGAACTCAGATCTGTCCCTGCATACCATCAAGGCCAACGCCATGGACCTCACCGCGGGGAGCACAGACACAGCCGGCCAACACTCAGCTGCCACTGGGCCACTTCCCAGTGCCCAGACAGTGCCCTCCATGCCACCCACATACCCCCATGTCTGCCCCCAGCCTCCACCCAAGACTGTGGTGCCATGACCTTGATTTCTCCAGCGAGGGAAGCCTCTGGGGGCACTGGCCCAGGGGGAGCAGGGGCAGAGGGTGGGCCTGGTCTTCCCTCTGCCAAGTCAGAGGAACCAGGGAGGGGAGAGAAGCTTCCAGACTCAGCAATGGGGAAGACACAGGCTGGAGCCCTGGCTCCCACGAGGGCCCAACCCTGACCTCTGGGAATTTCACGTGAGGGTGCCCATTTGACTGGACCCCGACAACCAAACAGGATGGGTGTCTACAAAGCTCACCGCCCCAAAGGAGCTCAGCAAATGCATATTTCTTCTCCCGCCTCTCACAGGTTGTGGTTTTATTTGTGGTGCTCCTCTGTGGTGAGCAGGTGGCGCCTGAATTAAAATATTATCTACTACCTGGTTACCTTGGGTCGGGCAAGTGCCAGGCTCTCTGCTAAGCCAGACCCACGTGTTAACCTGTCTTCCCAGCATGAAGGAAGGAAGCACTAGACCATCCCATTTCATAGGTGAAGAAGCTGAGGCTTGGAGGATTCACTTCACTTGCCCCGAGTCTCACAAACCATGAGTGGCAGGTGCACCACCTGGCGGGGATGCCACCCAATCTCTTGGTAACCTCTCCACACCTCCTGTGAATCGTCCAGGAACTGGGCATGGGAGGGCTCATGCAGACCTTGGATCTAACCTCCCATTCAATCTGAAGAAGTCAAGGTGCATTGGGGAGGGGTTGTCCCAGCCACCAGCCCATTGCACACTCCACCATGCAGACACTGTGACTTCAGAGCTAGCTCAGACGGGCGAGCTTGGCCAGTTCTCTGGACAGGACATTGGGGACCATGCGGACCCCATGACTCCAGAGCTGGCTCAGATGGGTGAGTTCAGCCTGTCCTTTGGACAGGGCACTGGGGACTTTGGGGACTTTGGGGACATTGGGCACCATCAAGCCCATTGCTTATGTCCTGCTCTGTCCAAACCCAACAACAGGTGCCTTTGCATTGCTCTTTTTTGACCTCTGGAGAATTTAGGGATTTTTTAAATACAGAATTTTCATATTCTTTGTCAAACTTATTTCTAGTATGCAACACCATTTTCTTTAAATGTTGTCTTGGTCCTAGCTGGAGGCTGGTGTGTTCCTCCCTTGAACAGCTGATTAAGTCCACTCTCCACCACCCCTCCATATCAGGTCCTCACACTCGGGCACTGGGCTCCCGTCCTAATTGCTCTGCAGCCAAGTATCCAGCAACTAAGACCCCCCATGCCCCCTAAACTGCAAAATTACCCCAAATACCTGATCCGCAGAAAGCCTTCCCAAGCCAGCGAATTCCACCTGCTGGCCGTGACAAGCTCTCTCCTACACTTCCAACCTGTGGTCACCTTGTCCCGGGTGCAACCACCACGTGGCCCTGCGTCGCTGCCTGCCACCCCTCCCTGTCCATGGGAACCGAGTGTAGTCGTGGGCTCCTCTCTCTGCCTGGCACCAGCTGGCCATCCCACAGATTTGTTAGAGCGTGGTTCTTTAGCTTTTCTTGCTAGTGAAAACCCTGTTTCTAACTGCTGTTTGCATAAAACTATAGGGTTTAGTGCAATCCAAATTAAATTTCTATCCAAAATTTTGTGTGTGTATAAGATGAACAATTTCAAATATTTAGATTCTGTAAATTCTACAGGATTCTAGGAGAACAATAAGAAATAACAGAAGGACTCCTTTCAGATGTTAGAACTGACTCCTCAGCGGATGAGGTAATTGAATCAACGCAGAAATGATGAAAAGCGGCTACTTTAAGTCAGAGGAATTTAACAAACGGCCAAAACCCAGAACTTCATAGTCATGTGGCTTTAATGCTGGGTGCACGGGGCCTGACCAAGCGGAGTGGAGCCCCTGACACGGGGAGTGGTCTGAAGTCACATAGACCCTCTGGCTGGCTTCCTGTCCTGGGATGGGGACCCAAGGCCTTCCCTGCAGGGTGGCAGGAGGCCCACCAGTGGCGCTGTGATTGTGACCAATGGCGTGACCAGGAAAGAACCCCGCTTCTCCCCTGAACTGAAACAGCTTCCAGTCAAGTCAAAGGAACACTAAAAAGTCGATTGGTTGACTGGAAAGCTAGGAGGAGACAGAGCAGGGCACGCGGCCTTCCTCACCCTCCGTTTCTTCCCTCATTTCCTAAGAGACATCCTCTGCACTGTCTGGGGAGCTTCCAGACGTCTTTTTAGAACACAGGGCTCCTGCTTTGTTGACACACATCCAGAGCCAAAAAACCCAGTGCTGTCGAGTCAGTTCTGACTCATAGCGACCCTATAGGACAGAGTAGAACTGCCCCATAGAGTTTAGACAGGATCCGAAAAATCGCGGCCGACGCTCCTCCCTGAGGACCAGGCCTGCGGGGTGCAGTGGAGGGACACACTGACTTCTCACCCTATGTTCATGCTTACGCCCATGTCTGTGTCTCCGTGTACATCTTTGTCCACACCTACACCTATGTCTGCATCTCCGTGTACTTCTGTATCCACACCTACACCTGTGTCTGCTTCTCCGTGTACTTCTGTGTCCACACCTACACCTGTGTCTGCATCTCTGTGTACGTCTGTGTTCACACCTACACCGTGTCTGTGTCTCTGTGTACATCTTTGTCCACACCTACACCTATGTCTGCATCTCCGTGTACTTCTGTGTCCACACCTACACCTGTGTCTGCTTCTCCGTGTACGTCTGTGTTCACACCTACACCGTGTCTGTGTCTCTGTGTACATCTTTGTTCACACCTACACCTGTGTCTGCTTCTCTGTGTACGTCTGTGTTCACACCTACACCGTGTCTGTGTCTCCGTGTACACCTGTGTCCACAACTACGCCTATGTCTGCATCTCAACTGAAATCTATAGCTCTGTGTCTATCCCCATCTACACCTTCATCCGTATCTGTACTTATACCTGGAGCCATGGTGGCGCAGCACTTAAGAGCTCGGCCGCTAACCGAGAGGTCAGCAGTTCAAATCCACCAGCTGCTCCTTGGAAACCCACAGGGTATTTCTGCTCTGTCCTGTAGGGTCACTCTGTGTCAGAGTCCAACTGACAGCAATGGGTTTGGGTTTGATACATCTATATCTAAATTTAAACCTGTAACTATATCCACGTCTACACCTGCATCTGTGTCTGTATCTGTAAACCAAAGAAAGAAAAAAAGTGAACTTTACGGTCGCTAAAAAAAAAGAAGTAAAAAAATAACAGGAGCAATTTGTTTAATCTACAGTATGTAAAGGCTGATATCTGCGGTATGTGAAACACTGGTGTACGTACACACACAGAGATACGTGTGTACATGTATGTACAAAATGTGTGTGTATGTATGTGTATATATGTATATACATATATGTTAATGTCCTCCCTGGGTGAATGTAGGCAAAAAACCTGGAATGCAGAAGTTATAAGTTATGTAAGAGAAAATAAAAATAAGAACAAGGACCTACAGGCTGCATAGAGTTGGGCATGCGGAGCTGGAGGGTGTGGGGCCGGGGTGGCAGGTCGGTGGCAGCAGAGCTGGAGGGTGTGGGGCCGGGGTGGCAGGTCGGTGGCAGCCCTGGAGAAGCACTAGGGACATCTGGGGAGACAGTGCCAGGGGAAGATGTGGCCCTGCTGTCTGAGTGACGCTGGGCCTAGACCTGTGCCATGGGGATGAGCACACAGTAGGAGCTTAATTGATGCTGGGGTGCTGGCGGCCTCTCAGGGCCCCTCCTCCCTCCCCAAATCCCAAACTTGGTCACTAGGTTTGAGCAGCCGAGGGCGATGAGGCTGGCTCGGTCCTCCACGCCCCCGAGCTGACCTGGAGACTCCCCCCCCATTTTAGAAAAAGGCCATTGAGTAGCCAAAACCATTTTGAAAAAGAAGAATTAAGTGGCAGGAATCCCTCTGCCTCGATATTAAGGCTTCTCATATACCTAAGGCACCGTGGGGGCATAGTGGTGAAGAGCTCAGGTGACGAGGAAGGCTGGGCCAGGTGGGCAGGAGCAACCTGCACACCTCACTGTAAGCATTGCAGGTGCCTGTGGACCTATAGTAATGTAAAAAAAAAATTAAAAAGGTGCTTCCAAGGCCCTTTTAAAGATCTCATGACCCAAATCTGACCAATGAAGTCAAGGTTGTTGGCTGGAACCCCAGGACCGCCTTTACCAGGGAGCAGAGGGGCTGGTCTTTTATGCCCTGTCCCCATCCCTTGCTCCTATCTGGGGCACTGCTGCAGAGCCCAGGGGTACAGCACCCTTGTGACTCCAGTGACCAGCCTGAGTTGCTGATGTTGTTCTGGACCCTCTGACCAGCCCTGGCTCACCTGCCTTGGGATTTCCTAGACTCCTTATCACCAGCGAAATCATGGTGTCTTCAGCCAGCACCAGGGAAAGCCCTCAGGGACAAGGATGCCTTGCCGATGAGTTCCAAGCAGGCGCCGTGCCCCGCTCACTGCACTGCCCTGTGGAAGGACTTGTGGTCAAGGGATCCTTTTCCTTGGTGGCGCCAGAGCTGGTAGGGCTGGAACAGTGAGCACGGACAGCTCCCTGCTCTGTCTTTGGGTTTTCCGACCTGGCGCACAACCTTGCTCCTACGCTGAGCAGAGGAACAGGGAAGCAGGTGAGGGGTCAGAGTCTATGGCCCAATCATCCTATCCTGTTGTCAGGAGACAGTTTCTCAAACACCATTAAAGCCCCCACCTGCACCCTGGAGTCCTTCTGAGTACCCTCAGCCCCTGCCCAGGGCCAGCACAGGGTGGGAGTTTCTGGGCAAGCTAAATGAATTCTCTGAGCCTCAGCTTCCTCACCCATGAAATGGGATGGTCTAGTGCTTCCTTCCTTCATGCTGGGAAGACAGGTTGACACACGGGTGTGGCTTAGCAGAGAGCCTGGCACCTGCCTGACCCGAGGTCACCAGATGGTAAGTAGTATTTTAATTCACGCACCACCTGCTCACCACAGAGGAGCACCACAAATAAAACCACAACCTGTGAGAGGCGGGAGAAGAAATATGCATTTGTTGAGCTCCTTTGGGGGCGGTGAGCTTTGTAGACACCCATCCTGTTTGGTGCGTGAATTACGTGAAATTCCCAGAGGAGGTCAGGGTTGGGCCCTCATGGGAGCCAGGGCTCCAGCCTGTGTCTGCCCCATTGCTGAGTCTGGAAGCTTCTCTGCCCTCCCTTGTTCCCCAAGTGGCCTCTGACTTGGCGCCTCAGGACTCTTCTGCAGTGCGGTGTGCATTGTGGTGAAGAGGGTGGACAGGAGGAGCCTCTTGCAAACTCTTTCCCCATCCTGGAGTTCTGGGGCCCAAAGGAACCACACCTGGGGAGGAACCTGGTTCAGATGCCCATGGGAGGCGGATGGCTGGTGCAGCCACAAATGGGGTTGCCCTTCGTTTCTACTTGGGGTGAGCTCATTGCCAGTACACGTGGGTGGGGTGGAGAGGGATGAGGCTGCAGCTTTGCCTCCTGGGCACATTCCTACTTGGGGACATCCCCTTGCCCCCCAGCTGTGTGACCTCTGCCAGTTTTCCAGCTACTCCAAGCCTCCCCCACCGAGGGGACCTGGGGCAGCTGCAAATCCTGGATTGGTTTTCCTGTGGGTCCCTGTGGAGGGAACAGACAGCACTTCAGACAGAGGACTTTATTCAAGGTGCAGGGAGCCGCCCCTGGCTGAGGATGTCCCTTTGGGAAGCCCCGCCACTGGCCAGCTTGTTTGCCCCCTCCCCACACCCAGGAAGTGTCTTCCAGCCCAACTATCTCCTCCGTGCTTCAGCTGCTGCTGTTCTAGCAAAGGTCCACTGATGGCCCCTCGGCCCAGGCCCCGCCTGGGGACTGCAGCCCAGGCACAGAGGGCTGGTCCTGCCCAGAGAAGCCAGCGTCAGCTGAGCAGGACAGGAAGAAAGTAACACCAGCCCCACACTGGCGTCCTCGTGGAAAGGTCGGGCTGAGTGTGGCCCGTGCAAGGGCCAGGGGCAGCACATGGCAGCCTGTGAGGTCGCCGTTGGCAGGGGGAAGGGAGAGGGTAGAGGAAAGAGTGAGACTGGACAGATAGACAAGAGACAGGATCTGGGGGCCCTGGGATGGCCGCCTGAGGAGTCTGCAGCTAGTGCTGGGGCAATGGGGGCCCAGCACACAGAGGGTCTTGGGGGTTGGGGGCTGGGGGCACAGCCAGGACCTGCTGCCCAGTGTCACCCCACCACCACCCTGCCCTTGTCCAGCCTGGCAAGTCCTGTGTCTCCAAGAACCTCGGGTCCCATTTGTGCAAGGGGGCTGGCAGGACAAGGGGTGTGGCTCAAGAGCAGGAGCCTCTGGGGAAATGCAGGGTGGTCTGCGGTGAAACAGCGGGGCGGGGGCTGGGATCGGGTCTGTGATGCTCTGTGGACGGGGCAGCTAGTTGATGGCCTGGAAGGTGAGGAGGGGATAGGTGGAGGGCATCAGCACGAAGCGGTAGACCATCTTTAGGTCCTCGGGGGATACAGTCTTCACCAGGAAGTTCTTCAGCACCTAGGACAGAGGCTAGACTCCCACCCTGCCCACCTAGCTTCCCCCTCCCAGGACGCGCCTGGCACTCGCCTTGGGACCTGCCCCAGGACCCACCCCGGACCTTCCTCAGGCCCCACCCTCTCGGTCTCCTGTCCCACGTGTGCAGGAACCTCCGGACCTGCACCTAGCCGGCTTCCACCCAGCCCTGCACGCCTGGCCCCGCCCACGCCCTGCCTCGCCCCCCTCCCCCCGCTCACGTGGTGCAGGAAAAGCAGCAGCTCCGCCTCTGCCAGCCGCCGCCCCAGGCACTGGCGCACCCCGAAGCCGAAGGCCAGGTGACGGAAGTTAGAGCTGGAGGACTTGGTCAGCCAGCGCTGGGGGTCGTAGCGCTCGGGCCTCGGGAATACCGCGGGGTTTCGACCCAGGGAGTAGAGGTTCAAGAAGACTAATGTCTGCGGACAGCGCGGGGTCGGCGGTCAGCCTGGCCCTGGGGAGGATCTGAGGGGTCTCTGTGTGGAGGGGCTGGGGGGCTTCGCTCACCCCGGCCGGAACGTGATAGTTCTGCAGCACCAGGTCCGACTTTACCCGCCTCTGCAGAGTTAATCCCACGGGGTACAGCCTGGGGGTGGGCGAGCCAAGAGTCGTCAGCTACCCCTCCTTCTCTCCCGGCCCTTCTGTGGCTGGCTTCACCCGAGGCCCTGGCCCACTGGCTTCCCGGTCCCCGGCCCACTGGCTTCCCGGTCCCCAAGGGTGAGCCCACCAGGAAAGGTCAGATCAGGACCCACGCTTCCCTGCACCTGCTGAGCGCGGAGGAACTGCCCAACAGCCTGCTGGCCCTGCCGCGCCCAGGAGGAAGGAGAGGTGGGCACCAGGACTTTGGGGTCCCAGGGGACACTAGCCCCAATGGTGGGGAGAGGAGGGCAGCTCAGGGGGGCTGCTGGAGCAAGGCCTCTCAGCTGCCCCACAGTGAGCGCTCTCCGCAGGGGCCCAGGGCAGCCGGGGAGGGCCAGGGCACCTACCGCAGGGTCTCCTTGAGGGCAGCTCGCAGCAGCGGCAGCTCAGAGGTGACCCTGTGGGAGCTTTCCCTGATGGTGGCCTCCGCCTCCAGGCTCTCCTGGCGCAGGGCCTGCTGCACATCGGGGTTTCGAGCCAGCTCGAAGAGAGTCATCAGCAAGGTGTAGGCCGTCTGCGTGTGGCGGGGGAGGGCTTTAAACCTGGGCCCAGGCTAGGGCCGCCCCCAGTACCCCTCCCAGGAGGAGTCTGCTCCACAGGAAGACTCTTCACTGACCCACTGTCAGGGGCATTCCTGACACCCCACAGTCCTAATGCAGCTTCTCCCCATTTTCTGGAGCCCCTGGGGAAGGGAGGCCCCCACCCAGGTCTGGGCCTCTTCCACCACCCTCCCTATTGCTGGCTCCCTCCCTCCTCTGGCCCTAGAAGGTGGCCTTCCTGACCCTGCTCCTCCTGGGACTTCGGGGATGCTGCCTCTGCCCAGTTGGTCACCTCCCCCCACTTCTGCAGGATCCTGACCCAAACCTTTCTGTCCAGTGTGAACTCACCAACCCACCTCCAGCCACTTCCAGCTCCTGGGTCATTCCCAAGTGCAGCCAAGGGCGTGGGTATGCCCAGGCTGAGGTCAGGGAGCCTAAGTATCTCCAACACCCATCTCCACGCACAGCCCCTCATTTCCTTCTGACCAAAGAGCCAGCCAGTAACTGCCCCTCTGCCACCTGTACACTCATCCAGCTCTGCCCTGGACACCAGGGGCCTTAGGGAACAGAACTGTGACCTGACATGCCCCTCTTGGGCTCCACCTGGTCCTTTTGGACGGCCTGGTGCTGGGTGGCCTCCTGCTCTGCCCTGACCCTCTGCCCTTCCCGCCTCCCCTTCCCTAGGATCCTCCTTCACTCTCTGCAACTTAGACTCTGGGCCACTGTCCCGCCCCTGTTATGGCCTGGGCAATCTCTGTGTGTCTCTTCCACAGCCAGTGAAGGTCAGCCTCCTCCAGGAAGCCTCCTGAGACCTCCCATGGGTGGGCATGCCTCATCTGGGCTCCACCTTCCCCAAAGGGGGCTCTCTGCCAGAGTAGGCCTTGGCGTGAGCTGACAGAGGGGGCTTGGTCTGGGACAGGAGCTGTGTCATGTCCTCAGCTGGCCCAGACCCCATCACTGTCTCCATCTACACTCTCCTTCACTAGCCGGCCACCCTTGCTCTGCTTGTCATCACCTCAATTCTCCAGTGGGTCCTCCTCAGAGCCACAGGTCACCTGTCCCTCCAGGGAGTGGCCCTGTGCAGCCCTAGCTGCACCTCTGCCCCTTCGGGCCCAGGCTCTCTGAAGGGGGGGCTTTGCTGCTGCTTATCCGTAGTCCTGGTCCCTGTGCCCCGAGTGCTGCACCCACACATACCCACTGCCCTGCCCCCCTGGGCCAGTGCCTGTGTGTCCCCCAGAGCCTTCCCTTGCTGCAGAAACCATGCAGGTCATGGCTGGGGGCGCCACAAGTCTTGGGCAGAAATTGGGGGTGGGCACAGGGGCCTGTGTCCCAGTGGCATGGAGGCTGGGTGTTGGCTAACCGTGTCTGCGCTCCCTGCGGTGAGGTCCACGGCATTGGCCTTGATGGTATCCAGGGGCAGGTCTGAGCGTAAGAGCAGCTCTGCCACGATGCCGCTGTAGTGCTGCGGGCGGCCAAGTGCCAGCTCTTGGTAGGTGTTGTACATGGCTTTGTTGGCTGTGGGGACAGAGCCCAGGCCTGGGTGTGGGGAAGGGGTCCCTTCCTCCTCCTCCACCCTCCCCGTGTGACCCCGTATCCCTGCCAGGCAGCAGGCTGGGGTCTGGGGCACCCTGTGCAGGTCGGCCTCACCATACTGGAATATGGTATCCCAGGACCGGAAGTGCTCTGCCCACACGTTGGCGCTGGCCCAACGGGACAGGCTCTGCGGCATGAAGGAGAGCTGCGTGGTGGATTTCAACACAGCCTTCAAGGCCTGGAGGAAGTCCAGGCTGGCCGGGCTGGGGTTGGGGCCAAGGAGGCCCAGCCGCTCTCCATACAGGGCAAAGTTGCTGGCTGCGGGGACACCAGTGCCCAGCCTCAGGCCAGGTCTCCCAGCCGCTCCAGCCCCCACCTGCCTGGGCCCCTGGGATGTGCCCCACCTTCGATGCTGTAGAGGGAGATGTTGGACTGGACGTCCAGGGTCAGGCTCCCTCGGGCATTCTGCAACACTCTCTTCCTCAGGGCCTTGATGAAGTCTTGGGCCACCGTGTCCACCAGGGGCATGAACCTCTGGATATTTCTGGGTTCGAGCAGGTCTGGGTTCAGCCGCAAGCGGTTGTGGCGCCATTCGGGCCCGTTCCTGCAGGGCAGAGAGCAGGTACCCAGGAGCAAGGCCAGGCACGCACACTGCTGGGAGGAGGCTGAGCCTCCCACTTCTGTCCTGGTCCTGCCTCTCAGAGCCGCTTGCTGAGCTGACTCAGCTGCCTCGGTCAGGATGGGCTAGGCCTGCAGATGCTGCCTGAGAGCACCCGAGGGGTCAGGGGACAGCCCGGTGATGCATTGTGCCAAGCCCCCAGCCCCATCATTCTTTCTGTGGAGGGCCTGTGTCTTCCGGGAGGCTGGCCCTCCTGTCCAGCTGGCCCCATTAGCCCACCCTCACCCTGAGCAGGGAGAGGCTGACCACGTTTGTGCCCGCCCCACAGTGAGCCCACCCTCATAGCCCCCCAACAGTGGGAACATGGGGCCCATGGGGGTCCTTCAAGAGGTGACACATGTGGGTGTGCACTCTGCTTCCTTCTTGTGCACAGAATTTTCTGTCTTTCAGCCAGGCTCCCGGGAGTACTGCGAGCAGTGATTGAAATGAACATACCCACAGGCAGACACACATGCACATGTACACTGGACACGCACAGGAACACACACTGATACACATGCATGCACAGCACAACACGCACATATAGATGCACTAAAACGTGTGTATGTACACACACAAAATTTCCGTACACGCACACACACACGTGTGCACACACCACATGCACACACACGTATGGGGGCAGACACACGCCCATAGCCACACGCACACACTTCCACACCCTTACGTGCACATGTGGACACATACATGCAAGCACAGCACACATTCATACAAACGTGCACACAGGTGCACACAGATGCACACGTAGACACAGCGACCTGTGTATATACACACACAATTTCTGCACCGACACACATGCACACGCAAAAGTGTGCACACACCCACACACAGCACATTCACATAAATGGGCAGACACACACTCGTGTATCCACATGAACACACAGTGCAGACACATTCACAATTTGCACACTTGTGCATACACTTACACAATCATACACATTTATGCACACACACACGCACACTCGCCTTCCCTTCCACTCCCACCTTTCTCCCAGCCCTGCCCTTCCTGGGCCCTGACTCCCTTCAGATCCCCACAATCAAGCGGCCCCACCCAGGGCTGCCTGCCCCCCAGCCCAGGGGAATTCCTGTCCTAACAGAGGGGGAGGCCTTGGACAACCCAGTGTCCCTGGGTGGTCCCTTCTCTGTGTCCTAACAGCAGCCTGCTTTCAGCACAATAAGCCCCCAGCACCGCCTCTACCTGCTAATGACCAGCTAATGACACAACCCTGGGACCAGCCCCACAGCCTATTCTGAGGACAGCAGTGCCATCAGCCCACATGCCCCCATCCTCCGTGTTCTGGACCCTCTCTGTAACAAGCGGGGCTTTTACCTTAACTCTAGGACCCGAGAGCCCAGGTGTGACCCCCAGACGCGGGTGCTCGCTGACACCATGACCAAGGCTATGATCTCCCTGCCTGGCCTCAGTGTCCGCCCTGTAGGAGGGAGAGGACCCTCCCACTCAGCAGTGGCATCAGTGTCCTTCTTCCTGCTCTAAGGGATGTGACCTTGCAAATCCCTCTACCACTGCCCGCTCCCCCTCCCCGCCCCGGGCTCTGGGCAGACAGCACCAGGTCACGTGGTGACCCCGGGCCCCTGAGAGGACCTGGGTGGTGTGCTGCTTGGCTTCCCCCTCTCCGTGCCCAGGCACCCGCCTCCCCACCCCCAGTTCCCCCCTCACATCAAGAACACGCCGAGTTTGTGCCCGTGATGGTGTCGGTAGATCACCCAGGGCTCCAAGGGCATCCTGCAGGGGTGCAGGCCGTCCACCTGCTGCAGCTGCTCTGCGTCCTTGGGCAGCATCACGTTCACCATGGACACCCCTCCCACGTCATACCTGTCGGGAACAGAGGGGCTGGGTGGGGTGTGTCCTCCCCTGGACCCTGCTCTGCCCAACCAGGCTCCCTGGGATCCCACCTTTCCCTCTCCTGGACTTATGACTTAGCAACCAGGAAGGTCCTCCTGCTGTCTGACTGAAATCCCTCCAGCTTTAGTGCTCTGAGTTCTGTCCTCTCAGCGGGGAAGAGCCACTCTCTGCACAGTCGAGGACACAGACCAACAGCCCACAGTGCCCCCCCACTTCCTAAGGATGCAGAACGCTGGGCCAACCCCAGGTGTTCTCATGGGGCCCGCTCTACCTGAAGATGGGCCCCAGCTCCTCGAAGTGTTTCTGCATCTCCAGGTGCAGGCTCTCCTGGCCCTGTTCCTTCCAGATACGCAGCATCCTCAGCCACTTGTTGCCGGGACACTGGGGGATGGCTTCAAAGGGCAGCACTGCCTGGCGGGCCGGACAGGCCCTGGTGCCCAGTGCCCGGGCCCTGTGCAGGGCCAGCCGGGGCCCCGTGGTCCACATGCCTGCCTGCACCCTGAGCACCATCCCCACGCTCCCTCCACCCCATCCCAGCCCAAACCTTTTATCTGCCTGGAAGGCCAAATCTGGCTGTCCTTGCTGGCGTCATGGGGAAAACTGTCCCTGGACCAGGCCAAGGGCCTGAAGCCAGGCTCAGTGCTGCAGCCCCACAGCAGGAGGGGAGGAAATGGCTGGTGCCCGGTCCCTCATCTTCACAGGGGCCAAGCGCAGGGAGGGGCTGCTGAGGGCAATGCAGGGTCCCCAAGGGAGCTGGGTGAGCAGGAGTCAGGGGTAAGTGACTTCTACAGGATGGTCAGCCCTTACCTTCTCAGGGGATAGTGAGGGCCTTGGCTTTTCTCATCCCCATTCTCCAAGGACAGAGCTGGGAGCTCTGTGCCTTCTGTCAGCTCCCCCAGGCCCTGTGCTGGGCACAGGCGGTGGAGACGGGGTCAGAGGTTTCCTCCCTGGGGAGCTACCATCCTGTGGGGACAATTCGGGGCGTCCAGGACCCCACCATGAGGCTGATGTGGCTGGGCCAGTCTGACCACCTGTGAGTCCAGCTCAGCGACTCAGTAGCCGGAAGATGGGGCTGCTGGGGAGGAGGGGGCAGTTGCGGGCTCAGCCCTTCCCCACGGGGTGCTTGCTGCCCTCAGTCTTGTTGAAGCTACATGTGTAAAAAAAAAAGATTCACATTAATTGCTCAGAACCATGAGAGGGGCAAAGTCTGGGGGGTAGCTCCACACTGTCCGTGAGTGCTCACAAGCAGGAATGCAGCCAGGCACCCCACCCCCTTCCACCTTGTGACCCCCCCGTCTCTCCGAAGCCCTGCGGGCGTCACAGCAGGTAGTCTTGCTGTCAGCCTCCTGCTTTTAGATCAGGAAACCAGGGTGCAGAGCAGTGAGTCCCCCACCCCAGGTGTCGTCGTGCATCACGGACCCCAGAGCCTGCTCCTCAGCACTTCTGGTCCTGCATCAAGGAGCCTGACCTGTGGCTCCCCAGGGGGCCACACCCTCCTGCTGGCTCCAACAACTTCTGAGAGATGCCTGTGCCTTCTCTTGTTTTCAAAACTTTTTTTTTTTTTTTTAATGGACTTTATTCTCTAGAGCAGTTTGAGGTTTACAGCAATCGCAGGGAGAGTGCAGAGAGCCCCGCACACCGCATCTCTCACTCATACACACAGTTTCCTCTGTACCAACATCTGGCTTTGGTGTGGTACAGTTGTTACAATGGGTGAGCCAACACTGATACATTGTTATAACTAAATTCCATGGCTTACTTTACTGCTCTCTCTTTGTGTTGCACTGCCCTGTGGGTTTTGACAAATGCAAACTGTCCTGAGTTTGCCCTGTCAGCTCCTCGCAGGAGAATTTCCCTGACCTAAAAATGCCCCATGCTCCAAGTCATCCTCCTTCTCCTGAGCTGTGACCTTTTTCTTATCTTCAAAGACCTGTTTGAAGTTTAGCTCTGCTGGGTGCCCGTCTTTGCAATTCTCACTACAAGCTCAGCACCTGCAGTCGGCATCTGAAAGAAAGACCGGTGGGACCAGATGATGCTCGATGATCCAAGGGGCCTGCCTGGAGGCCTGAGAGGGGACACCCAAACCTCTGCCCTGGCCTGGACCCTACTCCTCCCTGCCCTGCCGGGCCCAGCCACCCTGCTGCCCCCGTCGTATCCCTGCTAGCTGTCTCCTGGGAGCAGCCTCCCGTCAGCGGGTCATTTCTGCACGTGGGCTTTGAGGCAGGCGTGGTGCAGGGAGAGGAGGACAAGGCTCCTGCCTGCTCTTTGGAATGGGGCCACTGGAACTTCACCTAGCTTGTGCCACCCTCGATACTCCCAGGTGAGGGGTGAAGGGGCTGGAATACCCCTGTGTTAGTGTGAGCCCCCATCTGCCCAGAGGAAGGGGTGCCCTTCCAATTGCTCCTGCTAACGCAGCTGTGTGTCCTGGGGGCTGTGTGGCCCAGGAGCGGACCCTCCCCAATGCCCCAACACAGCCCTGCCCACAGGACTTAGAGAGTGTGTGTGAGCCCATCGCCCCCACATTTACCACGTTAACGCTGCATTGCATACACACAGGGGCAGGGCGTTTATTGGCAGAATTGTCGCCCCCCACACAGGAATCTGAGTTTGATTCGCAGCTAATGCATCTCACGTGCAGGGACCACCTGTCTGTCAGTGGAAGCTGATGTGTTGCTATGGTGCAGAGCAGGTTTCAGGGGCGCTTCCAGGAAGAAAGGCCTGGTGATCTATGAATCGCCTATGAATCACCGTGGTCTGATCTGCAGCCGATTACGGAGTTGGCGCAGGAGTGGGCAGCGCTCTGTTCACTTGTACGTGAGGTTCCCATGGGTCGGGGCTGGTCTGATGGGCACAAAACACAACAACAGGGGCGTGCAGGAAGCAAGGAGGGAGATGGGAAATTTGCTGGGGAGGTGAATCCCAGCAGCTTCTGAAACGGGAGAAGGAGCCAGCGGCAAGGTGGAGACCTGCAGGCACAGGGTTCTAGTCTGAGGGTACAGGAGAGCCAGGGGAGGGGGCCCCCCAGACAAACAGCAAGGCGGGCTAGGTGTGGAGTAGTGGGATGGCGTCAGAGGAGGGTTTCTTGGGGATAACCAAGATCTGATTTTCTTTAATAAAGAGAAAACCTCCCTCCCTTCTCTGGGGAGCCTTCAGCAGGGGTGGTGAGTCAGAAGCTCTGAGCTTTTTGAGCAAGACTGCCACTGAGGAAGGACAATGCTCCTGTGTGCTCAGCCGTGGATGGCGTAAGAGCTGGCCTTGACCAGCCAGATGCGGCTGGATTTGGAACCTGTCCTTGGAGTGGAGGGGCAATGGGTCTGGCCACACTGGACCACCTCCTGCTCCCACCCTATCTGTGTGCCCACCCCTCCACTCAGGAACCTTCTGGATGCTTCTAAAAGCTCAGAGGACAGCCCAGAGGAGCAAAAGGGATTCTGTGTGGAGCATGTTGGGCTTCTAGAATTGTCTTCTTGGCTGGGCCATCCTGTTCCCTCACAGGGTTAATTTCAGATTAACACTCAGTAAGAGCTTCTTAAAGAACAAATAGGTGCAATTCCCCCTGACCATGACCAGCCCTCCTGTGCAGACAGACACCAGCTGCTGGCCAGCACCCCATGCCCCTCCTGAGGGTCTTTGATGCCCTGCGGGCCACAGGAGAGGCTCTAGAAGCCACAGCACTCTCCATCCCTTGTGCTTCAGCTCCGTGTCCTGTCTGTCCCAGAATCACCTGTACCCCCGGATTTGGGTTCCAGTCATTGTGTTTCTATTCTACCTGGTGTCTCCATCACCTTTAAAAAGACAAAGCCCTCTGCTGGGTGGGAGCCTGTCAGTCCCTCACCTCTACGTAAACCACCTCGGGCTACCCATTCAGCCCAGTGGGTCTCAAGCTTTAGTAGAAGAATGACGCCTGGGTGGTAGGTTACAAATGCACACTACCAGGCTCCACCCCAGAGAAGAGCATGCAGAAGGGCCGGGGGGACATCCCAGGAATCTGAAGTTTTAATAAGTCCTGGCAATGGATTCCCATACAGGTGGCCCTCAAGTTGTATTTTGAAAACCACTGGTTACCTTTTTTCCTCTACTTCTGGCCAGAGACTAGAGGGAGGGGGTGGTAGAGCAGAGAATCACAGAAGGTGGGGCACTTCCAGGCAGACAAGAAAAGGGGTGCCCCGGGGAGGTGGGAGAAGGGCAAAGTCTGCACAGGTGTGGCCCAGAGAAGCCAAGGTAAGGAGGAAGTCAGGACATTTTATTCAGCACACAATCTGTGAGGTGACTAGAGGTGCTGGGCTCAGTAAATAAATACCCAGGAAGAGGGAGGGAGAAGAGGTACTTGGTGCAGGAAATTGGGAAGACCAGGGTGTGGGAAGGGAGCAGGGAGCAGGCCAGAGTGCAGAAGTTCCTGAACAGGCTGGCTGTAGGGACTATGCCAGCCACGTCCTGCAGTGTGTGACCCACACGCGGAGGGTCCTGTGGGAAGCAATGAGATGTGAGCCAATGGTACCTGGATACTGAGCAACAACAATTTGTTTCCTGAGCAAGTTCAATGTTATTTTGTGTGCCCGTTAACATCCAGTGGAGCTTATCTTCTCCCCTTCTTCAGATAAAATATAGTGGATTCTATGACATTTCATATCAGTTTTAGTCAACAAACAGTCCTGCAGTCATCGCTTACAGCAAATGCGGGCTCATTCAGTAATTACAACAACTCAGTACAAATTGCTGTTGTTGTCGTTAGGTGCTGTCAAGTCAGTCCTGACTCACAGTGACCCCGTGCACCACAGGATGAAACACTGCCCGCTCCTGCGCCATGCTCACAATCCTTGTTATGCTTGAGCCCATTGTTGCAGCCACTGTGTCAGTCCGTCTCCTTGAGGGTCCTCCTCTTTCCACTGACCCTCTATTTTACCAAGCATGATGTCCTTCTCCAGGGACTGGTCCCTGCTGACCACACGTCCAAAATGTGTAAGACGCAGTCTCACCATCCTTGCTTCTAAGGAGCATTCTGGTTGTTCTTCTTCCGAGACAGATTTGTTCATCCTTTTGGCAGTCCACGGGATATTCAGTATTCTTCACCCGCACCAAAATTCAGAGGTGTCAGTTCTTCTTCGGTCTTCCCGACTCACTGTCCAGCTATTGCATGCACATGATGCGATTGAAAATACTTGGGTCAGGCGCCCTTAGTTTTCAAGGTGACATCTTTGCTCTTCAACACTTCAAAGAGGTCATTTGCAGCAGATTTGCCCAAAGCAATGCGTCTTTTGATTTCTTGACTGCTGCTTCCATGAGTGTTGATTCTGGATCCATGTAAAATGAAATCCTTGACAACTTCAATCTTTTCTACGTTTATCCTGATGTTGCTCAAAATTCCATAGGTAGCTCAGCATTAAATTTTCTGCCGTTGCTCCGGGCTGGAAGCCTGTGGTGGGAAGGATGCGCGTGAGCACGTGCTGCACATATATTTTCCTCCTTTTATTTCCCTCCTTCTGCTTCCCTGCTTGCCAGCTAGTTTGAGATTGGGGGGAATATAATGGTTAGGAAATGTCTTATTTGAAACTGCACCATTGTGAGGTGAATTCCACCCTCTAAGCCTGGCAGGTATTTAAAGAAGAAACTTTATCTCATGGGTGCTCCTGTGGAGATCTCTTGGACGTGTTGTCTTAGTCTCCTAGTTCTGCTATAACAGAAATACCACAAGTGGATGGCTTTAACAAACAGAAATTTATCCTCTCACAGTCTAGGAGGCTAGAAGTCTGAATTGAGGGTGTCAGCCAGCTCCAGGGGAAGGCTTTCTTTCTCTGTCAGCTCTGAGGAAAGGTTCTTGTCATCAATCTTCCCCGGTCTAGGATTTCCTCAATGCAGGGACCCTGGGTTCAAAGGATTTGCTCCCCTTCTTGTTCTTCATCCTTGGCGGTAGGAGGTCCCATTCTTCTCTGCTTGATTCTCTCTTTTATATCTCAAAAGAGATTGACTCAAGATAAAACCTAATCCTGTAGATTCAGTTCTGCCTCATTAACATAATTGATTCTAATCAAGCCTCATTAACATCAGCGAGGTAAGATTTACAACACATAGGAAAATCACATCAGATCACAAAATGGTGGGCAATCACACAATACTGCGAATCATGACCTAGCCAAGTTGACAGATATTTTGAGGGGACATAATTAAATCCATAACATTCCACCCTTTGGCCCCCCAAAATCCATGTCCTTCCCACATGTAAAACACATTCATCCCATGATATCATCCCAAAAGTCTTAAATCAACTCCAAGTGCAAATTTCATCCTGGGGCAAAATTCCTCTTCATTTGTGAAATCTAGAATATAAATTATCTCCTTTCAAACTACAATGGTTAAACAAGTACAAGGTAGACGTTCCCATACAAATGAGAGAAATTGGAGGGAAAGAAGGTATAACAGGCACCAAGCAAGTCAGGAGAACACATTACACTAGGTCTCAAGGCTTGAAAATAATCCTCTGTTCTCTGAGATCATGTAGGCAATGGCCCTGCCCTCCAGACTCTGAGTGTTGGCCATACTCTCCAGATTTTGTACAGAGGCCCCTCGGCCCTGGGCTTCAACTTCACCTTCCCGGCGACTCTGCTTCCTCAACTTTTGGTGGCCCCATTCTCCTAGTCCATCTGAGTAGTAACCCTACCCTTGCAGCCCCTGTAAGCCCAGTTCTTCTGCCCCTTGGGCATGGCAGCCCCATCCCCTCAGCTTTGCAGTGGATCCAGCCCCACCCCACTGACACTTGTGAGAGGCAGCTCCACATTCTGAACCAAGTTGGTGAAGATCTGACTCTGAAACTTAGAAGGCTGTGTCCTTACCATTTGAAACCGCTGGGGCCATGGCCCTCCCCTTTGAGACTGAGGCAGCCCTGCTCTTCCTATGTTCCTTGTCTCTTCAACTTCTGCTTCTTGATTCCTTGGCCTCTTGGCCCCTCGGTCTTCACATCCCTCGTCTGCCCCGCTGGGGCAAGTGTTCCACAGCTCTTTAGCTCCATTGATAACTGCCTGGAGGCACCCCACTCCACCAGGAAGCCTCCCGCACAAAGGAACTCAGCTCTCTCACTCCGTGGGTCGGCTTTCACACTGTCTCGTGTTACTCTCCTAGTTCTGCTGCTGCTGTATGTCTGCTGCTGCTTCTTGCCATCTGTGCCATCTCCATCCTAACAGCTCTTCTCATTTCCTTCTGAGTCCTCACCAGAATTGTCTTTGATGTCCATAATTCCACCAACAGTCTCTTCAAAGTAATCTAGGCTTTTACCATTGTTGTGGTTGTTGTTGGGTGCCATTGAGTCAGTTCTGATTCATAACGACCCTATGTACAACAGGATGAAACACTGCCTGGTCCTGTGCCATCCTCATGATCCTTGTTATGCTTGAGCCCATTGTTGTAGACACTGTGTCAGTCCATCTCATTGAGTTCCTTCCTTGTCCTCACTGACCCTCTACTTTATCAGGCATCATGTCCTTCTCCAGGGACTGATCCCTCCTGATAATGTGTCCGAACTATGTGAGACAAAGTCTCACCATCCTCGTGTCTAAGTAGCATTCTGGCTGTACTTCTTTCAAGACAGATTTATTCATTCTTTTGACAGCCCATGGTATATTCAATATTCTTTGCCAACACCATAATTCAAAGGTGTCAATTCTTCTTTGGTCTCCTTTATTCATCACCCAGCTTTCACATGCTATTAGGCACTTTACCATTTATCCAGCTTGTACCCATTCACAGATTGGAAACTGCTTCCACATTTCAGCTGTCAGAGCAGCACCCCACTCTCCTGGTACTAAATTCTGTCTTAGGTAACTAGTGCTGTTGTAACAGAAATACCACAAGTAGATGGCTTTAACAAACAAATTTATTCTCTCACAGTCTAGGAGGCTAGAAGTCTGAATTCAGGGTGCCAGCTCCAGGGGAAGTCTTTTCCTCTCTGTCCACTCTGGGGTAAGGTCCTTGTCATCATTCTTTCCCTGGCCTATGAGCTCCTCAGTGCAGGGACCCCAGGTCTAAAGGATGCACTCCCCTCCTAGTTCTTCATTCTTGGTGGTAAGAGGTTCCCCTCCTCTATGCCTGATTCTTTCTTTTATATCATAAAAGAGATTGACTCAAGATAAAACCTAATCCTGTAGATTGAGAACTGCTTTATTAGCATAACTGCCTCTAATCCTGCCTCATTAATATCATAGAGGTAGGATTAACAACACATAGCATAATCACATCAGATCACAAAATGGTGGACAACCAAACAATACTGGGAATCATGGCCTAGCCAAGTTGACACACATTTTGGGGGGACAAAGTTCAACCCATAACATGTGGCCTGATGCACCTTAAGTTCACGTGGTCACTTGGGATTCCACTGATAGCCATAGGATTTAGGTATGCATCTTCACCTTATTGCTTCTTGGATCCCACCATCCTTGTAGTATTGACAAGGTTGCAAGAGGAATCCATGCTGGCTCTCTCTGCCTGGGGCCCTCACCTGGTCCACTAAAAACACTAGTGCATCTTCTGTCCCAACATCATTGGCACAACTGTTTCCCTTGGTCAGTATTTTCCTGGGATATCTTTTCCATCTCATGACTTTCAACCTTTCTGTAACTTGTGTTTTAGATGTTTCTCATTTAAAAATCATATAGCTAGATTTTGTCACTTTTTTTGTCCAATCAGACAATCTTTGCCTTTTGTCTCTCAAGTTGAGTCCATTTACATTTATTATGATACCTAATATATATGGGTATATCGACAGGGAACTGCCAGAAATTCAGAAGATGACATGGAACCAGCGATATCATTGCTGATGTCAGATGGACCCTGGCTGAAAGCAGAGAATACCAGAAAGATGTCCATGTCTGTTTTATTGACTATGCAAAGGCATTCACCTGTGTGAGTCATAACAAACTATGGATAACATTGCAAAGAATGGGAATTCCAGAACACTTCATTGTGCTCATGAGGAACCTGTACATAGATCAAGAGGTAGTCGTTCGGACAGAACAAGAGGATATTGTGTTGTTTAAAGTCAGGAAAGGTGTGTGTCAGGGTTGTATCCTTTCACCATACCTATTCAATCTGTATACTGAGCAAAGAATCAGAGAAGCTGGACTATGTGAAGAAGAACGGGGCATCAGAGTTGGAGAAAGACTCATAACAAACTGCGTTATGCAGAGGACCCAACCCTACTTGCTCAAAGTGAAGAGGACTTGAAGCACTTACTGATGAAGATCAAAGACCATAGCCTTCAGTATGGATTACACCTCAACGTAAGAAAACAAAAATCTTCACAACTGGACCAATAAGCCACATCATGATAAATGGAGAAAAGATTGAAGTTATCAAGGATTTCATTTTACTTGGACTCACAATCACCACCCATGGAAGCAGCAGTCAAGGAATCAAAAGGCTTGACTTCCAGCCAACATGGCACCATAGGCAGAAGCACCATGCCGTCTCTCTAAAGCAAAGACCCCAAAAACTAAGTAAAACAGAGACAACTGCATTCCTGGAACCCAGAGTGTCAAAGGAAGAGATAAAGAACTCAGCCAAGCACTGAATGGAATAAGAAACTGACAGAGGACAGAGAGTGAGGAGAGATAAGTATGGAGGGCCCCATTAGCTAATGCAGCACGGATCCGCCATCTTGGACTCCTGTTGGGGATCGGCAGACAGGGAGCACAGGAAAGTAGCTTCATGGAACTCCCAGCAGGAGACAGAGCACCCACTAACCAGTGATACACGCTTCCCCACCTCCCTCCCCCACCCCGTTCTCTCCCCGCTTCTCTACCTTGGAGCTTGCTGGCTGGCTGCAGTGGCTCTGCCATCCGGAAGTGCAGCGTCTGTGCTGCTTGCATTCACCCCACCCATGTCAGAGATCAGCAGACAGGGAGTACGGGAAAGCAGCTCCATCAAGTTCCCAGCAGGAGACAGAACACCCGGTAATCAATATATGCTTTCCTAACCATCCACCTTCTTCCTCCTCCCTTCTGCCTAAGCCACAGTCTTTTGGTTGGGAGGCAACTGCTTTGGCCTCCGGCTGCTTGATTTCACCCTGCCCAAACTGACCAGGCCCCTGAGCTTGTGTTTGTTCTTTCTGTCTCTTTTGTTTTTTTCTGTGTCTCCTACCACCTCCCCCTCCTTTCTCTGGAATGCCTGGCTCTGTGTGCCACCTTTGCTTCTTCTTGAAAGGCTGTGAATCCATGCTTGACTGGGGAATCACTTCCCCAGACTGCTACACCACGTTTGTGAGATCCCTGGGGCTTTTTTTTTTTTTTTTTTTCTTGTTTTGCTTTGTTAAGTTTGTTTGTTTTCTTTTTCTTTTTGCAGCTTGGGAACCCCTTCTAGCTGGGCTGCACTGCACGGCTTAGAAGCAACTCTCCCAGTCTGTGCAGCCACATAGGTGGGATCCCTTGGGGCATTTTTTTTTTCATTCTTTCTTTCTTTTCCCTTTTTGTTTTTCTTCATTTCTCCGTTCTCATCTCTCTACACTTACCTTCTTTTCCTGTCTCCTGAATACCTGGTGTTGTGTGAAATCTATACCTGCTTTAACCAGGCTATACTGCAAAGCCTGGGAGCCACTTCCCGAGTCTTAGCAGCCCCACCGGTGGGACTCTGGGACTCCTGGGGGCTTTTCTTTTCCAAATTTTTATCTAGTTATTTTTTTCTTTCTTTTCCCATTTTTTCCTTTTTGCTTTTCTCTGTTTCTCATCTCTCCACTCCAATGGCAAGCTCCCTTAGCATTTTTTTCTTCCCTTCTTTCTTTGCTTCTTTGTTTGTTTTTGGCTTCTGTTTCTCTCTCCTCTCTCTCGTCTTTCCCATACCCATATTTCCTCCACATATCACAACCTCCCCCCTCTTTCCTGCCTACCTGCACTGTGCACTGAGCATCACACCCCTGAGCAGCACAGGCATGGCCTACAGGAACCTGCCCAGCACTGATTCCTGGCCCGTCCTCTCAGCCCTAGTACATGCCATCCCCCTTCAGTGGGACCTGCTCTGCCGCACCAGAGCTGATTGACTGACCCTGCCCATTGGACAAGGAGGTGAAAAGTTTCACGACTACAGACCAGCAAACAACAGAGAATGCACAGTCTGCCTCCTCAGACATAACCAAACCAAACAAAAAAGCAGGATGAAACAAACAAATGTACAATCAAGAATCTCAGAAAATCACTACTGAGTGTTCCAAAGACAGCAGACAATATCAAAACATTTATATATATATATATAAAAGGACAGGATGGTTCCAGTAGGCATCCAAAATAAAACACCAGATGATTTTCCAGTAGAAGAAAAGGCACTAGAACTACCTGGCAGGGAATTCAAATCTCTAATATTCAGAGTAATCCAAGAGTTAAAGCAAAAAGCAGACAAAAATGAGGGGAAAACAAAGACAAATTTGTGAAAAAGGCAGACAAATTCATGGAAAATACAGACAAAAAAAAGGAACAATTAGGAAAGTAATACAGAAACAAAATGCCAAAACAAATTTACAACTAGAAATCATACAAAAACAATAATTAGAAATCCAAAAGATAAACAACAAGACTTCAGAAATGGACAGTGTCATAGAAGGGCTGAGGAGCAAGTTTGAAATGATGAAAAACTGAATTAGCGAAATTGAAGAAAAACACTTGGATACAACTGTGTTTGAGGAAAAATCAGAAAATAGAACAAAGAAAAATGAAGAAACCCTGAGAATTATGTGGGATACAATCAAAAACAAAAATTTTCGATTGATCAGAGTTCCAGGACAGGAACAGAAAACCGAAAATACAGAGAAAATCATTGAAGAATTGCTGACAGAAAACTTCCCTAATATCATGAACGATGAAAAGCTGACCATCCCAGAAGCTCAATGAACACCGTATAGGATAGACCCCAAAAGAAAAACACCAAGGCATATCATAATCACACTCACTAAAACCAAATACAAAGAGAAAACCCTGCAAGCAGCTTGAGAAAAACAAAAAGTCACATACAGAGGAGAAACAAAAGACTGAGCTCTGATTATTCAGCAGAAACCATGCAGGCAAGAAGGCAATGGATGACATATATAAAACCCCCTGAAAGAAAAAAATTACCAACCAAGAATTATATATCCTGCAAAACTTTCATTCAAATATGATGGTGAAATTAGGACATTTCCAGATAAGCAGAAATTAAGGGAATATGTAAAAACCAAGCCAAATTTACAAAAATTATTAAAGGGAGTCCTTCGGTCTGAGTACAGGCAACATTAGACTACAGCCTGAATCTAGGATGCAAGATTGTACCAGCCAGATACCAGCCTAGGAAACGAACTCTCAAGGACTATCCAAAACCAGAAGAATTGCAACAGGGAACCAGAGAGGTTAATCTGTGAATGACAAAAACGTCAGGACAATAAAAGAGGGAATAAACAGTATAGGTATAGAGCTTTCTAATGCGAGGAAGGCAAGGCAATACCAAGTCATAATATACTGGTTCAAACCTAGGAAGATAAGGATAAATTTCAAGGTAACCACAAAGAAAGTTGACAAACCTACTCATCAAAATAAAGAATAAAAACATAAAGCCTCAGTAAAAACAAAAGAAATGAAAAAGAAATTCACAAACAAAAGAAACTCAGCACAGAGAGTAAGAGGAACAAAGAAAATGTCAGCACCCCGAAATGACAGCGATCAACGCACAGCTGTCAGTAATCACACCGAATGTAAGTGGCCTAAACGCACTCGTGAGAAGACACAGAAACACCTTAGAAACAAAGACGGAAATTTATTAAAAATCAAAGGATGGAAAAAAATATACCAAGCAAATAACTACCAAAAAAGAGCAGGAGTGGCAATACTAATCTCAGGTAAGATAGATTTTAAAACAAAGTCCACCATAAAAGACAAAGGAAGGCACTATATAGTGATTAAAGGGACAATCCATCATGAAGACTTAACCGTAATAAACATCTACACACCCAATGACAAGGCTCCAAAATACACAAAACAAACTCTAACAGCACTGAAAACAGAAATTGACAGTTCCACAATAACAGTAGGAGGCTTTAACACCCCACTGTCAGTAAAGGACAGAACATCTAGAAGGAAACTCAGCAAAAATACAGAAGACCTAAAGAGCACAGCCAGCCAGCTTGATCCCATAGGCATATATAGAACACTCCACCCAACAGCTGCAAAGTACACATTCTTTTCCAAAGCACATGGAACGTTCTCCAGAATAGGCCACATGTTGGGCCACAGAGCAACCCTCAAGGAAATCCAAAACATTGAGATAATACAAAGTATCTTCTCTGACCACAATGCCATCAAAGTAGACATTAACAACAAGAAGAGTAAGGAAAAAAAAAAAATCAATTACATGGAAACCGAATAACTCCCTGCTTAAAAACCACTCGGTAATAGAAGAAATCAAAGATGGAATCAAAAAGTTCCTAGAGTCAAACGAGAATGAAAACACATCATAGCAAAACCTTTGGGACACAGCAAGGACAGTCCGCAGAGGTCAATTTATAGCACTAGATGCACACATCAAAAAAGAAGGGGCAGAAATGAAAAGACTCATTGCATTGGGCAAATCTGCTATAAAGGACTTCTTTAAAGTGTTGGAAAGCAAAGATGTCACCTTGAAGAGTAAGGTGTGCCTGACCCAAGCCACAGTATTTTCAATCGCACCACACGTGTCTTAGTCATCTAGTGCTGCTATAACAGAATTACCACGAGTGGGTGGCTTTAACAAAGAGAAATTTATTTCTTCACAGTAAAGCAGGCTAAAAGCCCAAATTCAGGGAGTCAGCTCCAGGGGAAGGCTTTCTCTCTGTCAGCCTTCTCATCAGTCTTCCCCCGGACTAGGAGCTTCTCTGTGTAGGGACCCCAGGTCTGAAGGACACACTCTGCTCCCAGCGCTGCTCTCTTGGTAATATGAAGTCCCTTGGTCTCTCTGCTTGCTTCTCTCGTTTCTATCTCAAAAGAGATTGGCTTAAGACACTATCTAATCTTGTAGATCTCATCAACAAAACTGCCGATAATCCATCTTATTACATCATAGTGATAGGATTTTCAACATATAGGAAAATCACATAAAATGGTGGACAAATCATACAATACTGAGAACCATGGCCCAGCTCAGGTGACAGATATTTTGGGAACACAATTCATTCCATGACAATATGCATGCAAAAGCTGGACAAGGAATAAGACCAAAGAAAAACTGACACCTTTGAATTGTGGTGTTGGCGAAGAATGTTGAATATACCACGGACTGCCTAAAGAACGAACAGATCTCTCTTGGAAAAAGTACATGCAGAATGCTTCTTAGAAGGATGACGAGGCTGCATCTTACATACTTTGGACATGTCGTCAGGAAGGATCAGTCCCTGGAAAAGGACATCATGTTTGGTAAAGTACTGAGTCAGTGGAAAAGAGGAAGGCCCTCTAGGAGATGGGTTGACCCAGTAGCTGCAACAATGGGCTCAAGCATAACAACGATTGTGAGGATGGCGCAGGACCAGGCGGTGGCTCCTTCTGTTGTACATACGGTCGCTATGAGTCAGAGCGGACTCAGCGTCACCTAACAACAACACAATGTATATGGATTCTTTTTTACTTTATTTTGTGCTTTCAATTATCCCAAATTACCTATTCTTTAAGTTCCATTTCCCTTTACCTTACACTTTGGAAGATATGTATTCCATTTCTATTGTTTTAGTGGTTACCCCAGACATTTTAAAGAAGCTGCAACAAGTATCCAAGCTCCCCAAGCCCCCAGAGAATTGGGGGGATAGCTAGCAGGGCTAATACCTCTCCCCTAAAGCCTTTCACCACCTTGCACCAACCACCCCAAGGGAGACACTCATACTGCACACCCACACTGAAGTGATCTGTGCTGTTAGGTGCTCACTTACCAGAATGTGACCATGATCCTTAACACAGACCTTCTTCATCTCTACAACACCCCATTTGAGGAGACCCTCCAGGTGCAGTTGTAGCTCCCCCCACCTGATGGAGCCTCCAGATGATTGTAGTAGAGGTTCTGGTCCCAGGTGTGCCTCTTGCCAATAGTGCCGTGATAAGACTCATTTCTATCACTAAGATAAAAGTCGTATTCACTTTGTATAAGAGATTATCTCTCCTAAAGAAGATAATCCAGGGACGTAGTGAGGAGCACCCAAGGGCAATGTCTAAGTTGTGTCCCCCAACCTCTACATGAATAGACACTGATAGTGGAAACATGTCAGCAGAAATGCCTTAGCACCTCTCTTCCCGCTGCCTCAGTCAGACACCTTTCATGTTTTTGGCGTTTCGGAATGTCACATGCTCTTTGGATTTGCGCCTGGGGGCAAGTACCTCCCTCTGCCCCCGCTAGGCTTCTGAGGTAATGCAGAGAAACACCTGGCATATAGTAATTTGCCTAAAACACAGAGTTCCTCTTCCCAGATGAGACTTGGAGAGCAGACAGCACTGACGCTGAGTGCCCCCAGGAAGGACAGAGCCCACAAGAAGCCAGCTCTCTGCTCATGAAATGTGTCCCTGGGCCCATGTTCAAAATTCCTTGAGCAGATGCCGTTGGGGAAATGTTGAACTGGATAATGCCATATGGATGTGTTGGGGAAAATTCCAGAAAGAACAAGCCTGGTTCCTGTGTAAGGAGGGTAAAGGCATTTGTGGGTCAGATATCAGTGTTGGCAACAGATGAGCCCTGATTTCAGGGGGCTTGATATACGGGAGGGACTCTTGGGGTTTCAGAATGTTCCAGTCCAGGCACTGGCCTCAGCCCAGGAGAAGAACAGACGTCCTTCTCCATGAGAAATGACCCAGATATGGGAGGGCAGGAAGAGCGTGTCCACACTGAGGCAGTAATCAAGGGCACTTTCTCCGATGCCTGGGCAAGGCGTAGCAGCAGTCTACAGGGAGATCTTGGGAACAGCCACCCCTCTTGGCCAACAGGCTCTCGGTTCTTCTCTGTCTACACTGGGTGGTGACTGCCAAAGGAGAGTTTGTGAAGTGAAACAGAGCAGGTCCCAAGGCAGCCTCTTACTTAAGGTGTGGTGACAGGAAGGGAGCAACCAGAAACCTGGTGAACCAGAAGAGAACACCGCTCCAGAACCCAAGGCGAAGACTGCAAGAGAAGAGAATGGCCAATAGACCAAAACCCCGGGGTGGGGAGCAAGCTATGGGGCCGGGGGCTCCGCCTCTCCTCCCCCACAGGGCTCTGGGCTTCCACCAGAGGCTCCCAGTGATAGTGGAGACCCCTGCCCTGGACCCCTCTAGGGGAGGACCCTGGTACAGGGAACGCAGGCTCTCAGCCCAGCTCGGAGACACCCCAGGCCAAATGGTTGACTAGATAGCTGGTGGTCGATTGGAGCCCTGTGTGGTGGAGTCTGTATTGGGAATAAAGAGGGCTTCTGTAGACGCTTCCCCCTTGAGGGTCTCACAAGAAAGATTGGCATTAAGCCAGCAATCACCAAACAGATAGGCAGGGGTTGGAGGGCAGGGCAGAGCCTGGGGTGAGCCTACTTTCCTATCTAGGGAAGGTGTGTCCAGGCCTTACTCTATAAGGGAGGTAAGAAAGCATCATTGGGTGCTTCCCTGTTGGTCCAAATGTCCTGGAGAGCCCGAGCCGGATGACAACAGCAGCCTGAGCTCCTGGTCCTCAGCCCCAGCACCACTTCCTCCTCTGGGCCCTGTCGGGAGTGGGATAACCCAGGAGAGGCAAGAGCTCGGTGGACCCCCAGGGCAACTGGCTGTCACTCAGAGGACTTGGGTTCCAGGGTGGGTCCACCTGAGGTCAGGCGGAAGGCCCAGGGCAGCCAGCAGACCCCACAGTCTCTGAAAGTTTCTTCCCTGTAACAGCTTCTGAAGTCCAAGGCAAGAAGTAGTCCGAAGCGTCGAAGGGGTGTGCACTGTCCTGTGAACAGCTTCTTGCTGGGAAACCCAGGAACTTCCTCCAAGAACTTGCAGTCTACAGCTGCACCACTGCTCTGTGTAACCGGCCTGGGGCCAGGGGCAAGGGGCCACCACCGTGGCCCTGATGCTGTGGCCGGCACCCTGGTCACCCTTCTGGGGGTCTCTCTGTGAAGTGGAGGTGTGCGAGACGGTGTAGAAGTAGGTGAGGGCTGCTTCACAGGATCCCCTGTGCCTAGAAGTGGGTGGAATAAACTGAAGGCAGTCCCTCATCCAGGGGGCAAGGGCCAGCTGGGTATCAGGGACCCCCTGGCCACAGGGCCCCTGTGTACTCAGTGAGAACCTCCAGGCCAGGCCTGCAGATGGCTGCCTCCAGCACATCAGCGGTCAAGGGCCCTGTTTGCACTCTGCCCAGCTCCCGTCAAGACCCTCCGCTTCCTGTGTGGACAGGCTCACTGGCTTCTTCTACACTTAAGTACCCAGATCTGTGGTTTTCCTCTCAGCGGCCACTCTGTCTTCCTGTGCAGAGGAGCTTACCCCGAGGGCCGCCCTCAGCCAGTGACCATGGGGCAGGAGCCCAAAGCCTGGGAGCTTCGAGCCGGGACTGACTCTGAGGTGCCCTTACCCTCCAGAGCTCCCCTCATCTTTCCTGCCACCCACCCCGCCAGGCATGTTTCTCCAAAAAATCGTGCACACCGGAGTCCTCAGCTCGGGGGCTGCTTTTCGAGATCCAAACCTAGAGCACCTCAGCAGCCTGCAGAGCTCTGCACACTTGGGAAACAGGGGCTACGTTGTCTCTCTGCTGGGATCCCAGGGTCTGTCGGGGAGACAGCGCCTCTCGCCATGGAAACCATTAAACACGAGTACACAGAGTGTGGTTGTGTGGAGTCAAGTAGACCAGACTGGGAAGCTGAGGGGGTTCTGCAGAGGAACTGGTGGGCTGTAGCCCCCTAAGAGAGGCTGGGCCCAGACAGCTGAGGCCGGAGAATTTAGGCCCTAATCCAGTCCCGCTAGCCTCTCCTTCTTCTCTAGACAGTGGGGATGGAGTCCATGATTGCTTCAGCTGCCACTTCCTGGGGACGGGTGGAAGGCCATGGAGCAGGGCTGGCCGCCTCCAGGCTCCAGTGCTTCCCTGGACTCCATTAAACCAGAGCACAGACCCCTAGGTGGCTAAGGCAAAGACGGCAGGTCGCTAGTGGTGGCGGGGGGTGGGGCGTTCTGCACGGAACTGGCACAGGCTTAGGCTACTGATCTCACCCAGAACTCAGCTGAGAGGGCGGGACTTTCTGAGAGGAAGAGAGGACTGGAGCAAACTTTGGGAAGGAGTGGCTTGGGCTTTCCCTCACCTATCCTGAAGCCAAGCCTAAGTAGTCACCTTTCTTAGTCTCTTTTTTGTGGATAAGGAAAGAGAGGATAGTGGTTACTGGGCTTAAAGAGGGGCTGTTGTTAGCAAGGAGATGTGGAGTGGACACAGGCCCCTACCACGCCATGGGGAGGCAGCAGCCCTCAGAATCTCCATCAGTTGGCTGAGGGCACTGACGGCAGGCGACACTGAACTCTGAACAGATGGACGGATGGACTGACAGAGAGAGCCAGAGGCCTCCAGAGGGTGCTGTGCCCACAGGAAGAATGGGTTGGTCCAAGATCCAAGAGGAGAGAGAGAGCAGTCCCCGGACCACCACAGGAAGGACTTGTGTTTCCTGTATCCACACCTCTGGGCTCTGAAGAGTTGAAGTCATGGTTCCCAAAGGAGGCACATTTTGTGGGTGTGATGAACATATATATACACCAAAACACCCACCAACACAACAATTTCCACATTTACAACTCAATGACATTGATTGCTTTATCATGTTGGGCCGTGTAGACTATGCCCTCAAGCTCAAACTCCACCTCCCCCCAACTCCTGATAACAGCTCGTAACCTTCCAAATGATTTGCACATTCCACGCTCCGATTATTAATGGGTGATTAATGGATGTTTGCAGCTGTTTCTTCTCATTTTGAGTCATGTCATATCAGCAAATGAAGATCCCGGAAGCTTTACTCCATGCGTGTCATTAAGGTCGACTCTACTTTGAGGAGGCAGCTCTTCCCCAATCATCTTTTGAGTGTCTTCCAACCTGGGGGGCTCATCTTCCAGCACTATATCAGATAGTGTTCTGCTACTATTCATAAGGTTTTCACTGGCTAATTTTAATGCTTTTCAGAAGTAGACTGCCAGATCCTTCATCCTAGTCTGTCTTAGTCTGGAAGCTCAGCTGAAACCTGTCCTCCATGGGTGACCCTGCTGGTACCTGAATACCGGTGGCATAGCTCCCAGCATCACAGCAACACACAAGCCCCCACAGTACGACAACCTGACAGACATGTGGGGGAAGACAGCTACCTGGCCAACCAACTGGAAGAGATCCATATTTATGCCTATTCCCAAGAAAGGTGAGCCAACTGAATGTGGAAATTATAGAACAATATCATTAATATCACATGCAAGCAAAATGTTGGTGAAGATCATTCAAAAACGGCTGCAGCAGTATATCGACAAGGAACTGCCAGAAATTCAGGCCGGTTTCAGAAGAGGACGTGGAACCAGGGATATCACTGCTGATGTCAGATGGGTCCTGGAGGAAAACAGAGAATACCAGAAGGATGTTTACCTGTGTTTCATTGACTATGCAAAGGCATTCGACTATGTGGATCATAACAAATTATGGATAATGTTGCGAAGAATGGGAATTCCAGAACACTTCATTGTGCTCATGAGGAATTTTTTCATAGATCAAGAGGCAGTTGTTTGGACAGAACAAGGGGATACTGATTGGTTTAAAGTGCGGAAAGGTGTGCATCAGGGTTATATCCTTTCACCATACCTATTCAGTCTGTATGCTGAGCAAATTATCTGAGAAGCTGGACTATATGAAGAACGGGGCATCAGGATTGGAGGAAGACTCATTAACAACCTGGGTTGTGCAGATGCCACAACTTTGCTTGCTGAAAGTGAGGAGGACTTGAAGCACATTTATGAAGGTCAAAGACCACAGCCTTCAGTATGGATTATACCTCAACATAGAGAAAACAAAAATCCTTACAACTGGACCAATAAGCAACATCATAATAAACAGGGAAAAGTTTGGAATCGTCAAGGATTTCATTTTACTTGGATTCACAATCAACACCCATGGAAGCAGCAGCCAAGAAATCAAAAGACAGATGGCATTGGGCAAATCTTCTGCAAAAGGCCTCTTTAGAGTGCTGAAAAGCAAAGCTGTCACCTTGAAGACTAAGGTGCGCCTGACCCAAGCCATGGTATTTTCAATCACATCATGTGTATGTGAAAGCTGGACAATGAATAAGGAAGACCCAAGAAGAACTGACGCCTTTGAATTGTGGTATTGGTGTTGGTGACGAACAAATCTGTCTTGGAAAAAGTATGACCAGAATGCTCCTTAGAAGCAAGGATGGCAAGACTGCGTCTTACATATTTTGAACATGTTTTCAGGAAGGATTAGTCCCTGGAGAAGGACATCATGCTTGGCAAAGTAGGGGATCAGTGAAAAAGAGGAAGACCCTCAACGAGATGGATTGGCACAGTGGCTGCAACAATGGGCTCAAGCATAACAAGGATTGCGAGGCTGGCGCAGGACTGGGCAGTGTTTCGTTCTGTGGTACATGGAGTTGCTATGAGTTGGAACCGACTGAATGGCACCTAATCACAACAACAGCCTTTCAAAGGTGGCATGCTCTGACCAGCATACAGAGTAAGGATCCCATTGAGCTATAAGCAACAACTCCCACCAGGGCCCTGTGGACTCACTGTGTCCAGGAACCAGAGGCAGGAAGTGGCGTCACCATTGCGGCAGTTGAACCTTAGCAGCAGGAGGAGGTGGGCTGATTTTGCACAATGAAGACAGGGAGGGAAGTGTGTCCACCCCAGTGACCTGTGCAGGTCCTGAGCAGTGAAGAATGGACCTTGACAAAGAGAGATCTGAAGCCCTCGGACTGTGCAAACAGTTCACGTGCTCAGCTACTAATTGAAAGGTTGGACATTTGAGTGCACCCAGAGGCACCGGGAAGAAAGGCCTGGTGATCTGCTTCCGAAAAATCAACCATTGAAAACTCGCTGGAGCCTAGTTCTTCTACTCTGACACCCATGGAGTCACCATGAGTCGGAATCGACGTGACAACAGCTGGTTATACACCGTATAAAGGAACGTCACTTTTGAGGAGAACCGTCTGGCAGTCATTACCAAAATTTTAAATATACAGGCAGTATTTTTTCCCCCCAGAAATTGCACTTTCAGGAATCTATTTCACAGGATTTGGGCAGAAGATGGATGCACAAATAATTACAAAGTTGGAGACAACCTAAGCGTCCACAGAGGAGGACCAGTTAAGTAAATGATAGTGAGTGACATAACTGTTACAGCTGTTGAAAGAGTTAGATATCGGTGTGGATCCTGACGTCCGCACGCCTACAAGACACAATGTTGATTTTAAAAATCAAGTCACATTACAACCCCATCTGATTACACTGTACAGATAGATGGAGAAACGGGATGTGGACACACAGAGAAAGGGGTCAGGAAGCAGATAGCCCAGATCATTATCACCAACACCCCCCCCCCGCCACACACACACACACACACACACAAGCCTGAATTCCACTTTTTATCTGCTGTACTCTACTCTCTTGCCTGGTTTTTAAAATAACGAGGCTGTGTTACTGCATTTTTTTTTACAATTAACAATGTGGATGGAAATGGCTTCTGACTCACCGATTTCCACCCTGGAATGAGAACAGTCCCCCAAACTGCCCTGTTGGGTGATATGGACTCTGGTGGCTGGCTGAGTGGTTTCTATTCGTCTTTAAATGTGGATTAAAAGGTGTTCAAGCTAACTCCCCTGGTACTGTAATTACATAGGCTAACCACTGGTATGGAGAGGGAAGGTAGGGAAGGGGAGAGATTAGCCCTGCGGGGGGCGAGGTCTAGGGAAGTCCCCAGTCCCCAGATCAACTCTCCACCTGCAAGCCCGTGAGTGGAGAAGCGTCAGCTCCGGGTGGCGCCGTAGTCCACTGGTTATTGTTTATGGAGACACGACAGTTAGGTATACTTGAGCACTTTATTAAATCTTCTCAGCCAATTGTCACATTCTGAAACCAACAAGGAGCTCGGAGACCCCCAGGTCTTGCCCTTCTCCAGGCGCACAGCTGGGACCTGGCCCTATGCTCCCCTCCTGTGTTCCCATCCACGTTGCCAGGGAGATGGCATCTCTAGGCAGCAGAGGATCTGATTGGACCGAACGAAATCTCATGGCATCTCCATGGTGCCTGGCTTCTTGGAGCCAGAGCCGTTGCTGGAGCGACCAGCCATTCCCAGGTGTGGCCTGACTGTGGTTCTGGTTGAATGTGCTCAAACTCCAATGACTCTGGGGCTTAGAGCCCACCTGGACAGAAGGGGTGTGACAGGTCTTGCCCTGGGAGGGCGGGGTGTAGTTGGGAAGTCAGCGGCTACCTCTGTACCAGGGGCAGGCCCCTGCCAGGGCATTGACCAGATCTGGTCTGAGACAGCAATTCTGGGTCCCTGGGCAATGTCACCTGAGGGCCTTGGTTAGGTACTTGCCTGACCCCACCAGCTAATCTTCCCAAACTACCATGTGTAGAATCCCCCTCCTCCACCCACGATGAGCGGGGGGTGCCCTAACTTCTTGAGAGGGACCCCAGCCAGCACTCCACAAATAGCATTTGCCATCAGGTTGGACATTGCCAGCCTGTTTCCCTTCCCAAGTTCATTTTCGCCAGATTGTTGTTGTCGTTAGGTGCTCTAGATCGATTCCGACGCATAGTGAACCTACGTACAACAGCACAAAACACTGCCTGTTCCTGCGCCATCCTCACAACCGTTGTTGTGTTGGAGCCCATTGTTGCAGCCACTGTGTCAATCCATCTCGTCGAGGGGCTTCCTCTTTTTCACTGACCCTCTACCTTATGAAGCATGATGTCCTTCTCTAGGGACTTGCCCCTCCTGATAACATGTCCAAAGTACGTAAGACAAAGTCTCACCATCCTCTTTTGGCAGTCCATGGTCTATCCAATATTCTTCACCAACACGTAATTCAGTTCTTCGGTCTTCCTTATTCATTGTCCAGCTTTCACGTGCAAATGAGGTGATTGAAAACACCATGGCTTGGGTCAGGCGCACCTTAGTCCTCAAAGTGACATCTTTGCTTTTCAACACTTTAAAGGGACCTTTTGCAGCAGATTTGCCCAACGCAATACATCATTTGACTTCTGCTTCCATGGGTGTGGACTGTGGATCTCAGTAAAGTGAAATCTTTGGCAACGTCAATCTTTTCTCCATTTATCATGATGTTGCTCATTGGTCCAGTTGTGAGGACTTTTGTTTTCTTTATGTTGAGGTGTAATCCATACTGAAGGCTGTGGTCTTTGATCTTCATCTGTAAGTACTTCAAGTCCTTTTCACTTTCAGCAAACAAGGTTGTGTCACCTGCATAACGCAGGTTTTTAACGAGCCTTCCTTCAATCCTGATACCACGTTCTTCTTCATATAGTCCAGCTTCTCAGATTATTTACTCAGCATACAGATTGAATAAGTATGGTGAAAGGATGCAACCCTGACACACACCTTTCCTGACTGTAAGCCACAAAGTATCCCCTTGTTCTGCCTCTTGATCTGTGTACAGGTTCTTCATGAGCACAGTTAAGTGTTCTGGGATTCTCATTCTTTCAATGTTATCCATAGTTTGTTATGATCCACACAGTCGAATGCCTTTGCATAGTCAATAAAACACAGGTAAACGTCCTTCTGGTACTCTCTGCTTTCAGCCAGGATCCATCTGACATCAGCAATGATATCCCTGGTTCCATGTCCTCTTCTGAATTGTGAATTTCTGGCAGCTCCCTGTTGATGTACTGCGGCAACGGTTTTTGAATTATCTTCAACAGAATTTTACTTTTGCGTGATATTAATGACATTGTTTGATCACTTCTGCATTCCATTGGATCACGGGTCTTTGGAATGGGCACAAATATGGGTCTCTTCCAGAGAGTTGGCCAGGTCACTGTCTTCCAAGTTTCTCGGCATAGATGAGTGGACACTTCCAGTGCTGCATCCATTTGTTGAAACACCTTGGTATTCCATCAAGTCCTGGAGCCTCGTTTTTCACCAATGCCTAAAGGCTACAGCCAAGAAAACCGTACGGAACTCAGTGCTACTTTGTAACACATGGGGTCATCATGAGTAGGAGTGATTCCACATTTGGTTTTTCATGTGCCCGGATGGGAGCGTGCACTGTAATAAAGATATTGTCTCCTCGATTTCACATATACATTCAGTGAAGTTCCAGTCACATTTCCAAAAGTTTGGTTTATTTTTGCTTTGAGTCGTTTTTGGCAGGAGAGGAGAGGAGAGAGTTGCGGGACTTTACAAAAAGATTAGAATTATCTTCTGGAAGGAAGATATGCCTGCTGGCCTCATGGCCTCTTTTGACAATGGACACTCGGGGCGGAGTCCTCCAGCTTTCGCGGCCAAGGCCTCTGCTAGGTGCTCCTCAGCTTCAGCTGTCCCAGCTGCTGTGACAGAGACATGTGGTTTTTTCCAGATACCCAGCATCCGAACGCCCTTCCTGAGTCAGGGGAGTTCCCCACCAGGCGTTTCTCTGGGAGGCAAAGCCCCATTGTCTGCAGAAGTTAAACAGGCCAGGTACCCCTGGCTGGCCAATGGGTGCTCCCACCTTTCTTCAATGCCAAGGTGGGTGGGTGGTGGCTGGACTTGAAGCTCTTTCCTGGGGCCCTGCTGTTTTCTCATTGGGCTCTGGGCCCACATGCTTCCTCATGGATCTCTCAATGTTTTTCCCATCAGCTATTTCACACCAGCTAGTCTCTGGGCTTACCATGCCAGGCACCCCTGCCACCACCACCACCAGTGAGCTCCCTGAGGGCAGGGACAACTAAGGGCATGCACCCAGGGAATGCTGGTTGAGTAGAAGGACCCCGGTCCCTGCCACCTCACCCCAGGCCCTCCCTTGGACTCGGCCTCCAAGACCTGCAGGGTGTGTGGCCCAGAGGGGCGAGACAGGAAGGAAAAGGTAAGCTTTAAGCCTCGACTTGCTCCCAGAGGTGGTACTGTCCCTCCTGTCCACCAGTGAGAGCTTCCTTTGGCTGGCACCCTGGTCCCGTAAAATACACTGGGCTGGGTAGCAGCCATGCACTGATGTAGTCACAGCAAGCCTGTTTGTCAAATCTACAACGTTCAGGGCAGTGAAAAATCCATTTGAGAAAGTCTGTAGTTCTAGGTCATCTTCCTCCTTTGGACCTTTCTGGGGCTACTTCAGCCGTCCCATTCTAGGGGCACCTCTCCACCTTCATTGCATACAGACATGTCAAGCTGCTGGTGGGAAGTGAGGCCAAGGGTGAGGGTCGAGGCCAGGGGGCAGGGCCGTCTGTCTTCTACCCCTAGGATGCAGCATCCATCCAGCGTCTGCGCGGGAGGGAGCAAATATACCGTGCTGGGGGCCTCTGATGCAGAGAAGCGGGTTCTGGTTAGAGAAACAGGAAGCACAGCGCGACACAGTTCTCTGGGGGCTTCAGTCTCCCTGCTGCTGGGCATTGTGGGGTGGGGGTGCAGTGCCGAGGCTGGGGTCAGGAGCCTCGGCAGAGCAGGCTCCCCCTTGTCTGTCGCAGATGCTGCAGTGTTAAATCTATCCAAGCATTTCAAACAAGCCGTCTTCCTTCTGCAGAAGATTACCTGGAACACGAAACCACCAGAGTCCTCTCTCCTGTCCCCTTGCTGTCTGTCTCCCCCACTGGGACCTCTTATGGCTTTCGTCACATGCTTGAGTCCTCTATCCACACAGCCTGTTAGCGGTGTGAGTCGAGTTTTCTTCAGGGTTCTTGTTTTCCTTCTCACTTTTCATATTCAGTTCTTTAATCCCCAAGAAAGACTAATGAGCTAGTCAGGTGAGGGTTCCCCAAAAGGCAGCTGGTTCCCCCAAAAAGCAGCTCAACAAAGCAAGAGAACCAAGAGGCATCAGCAAGGAGGAAGACAGGAAGAAAAACCTGACCTTCCAGGCTTCATTGGCCTGGTTGTGGGGTGGGGGAACCAAGCACGAAGCGGCCCTTCCTTTTTACGTGTTGGTAGCTTGGTGTTTGCTGTGGGTTTAACCCAGTCCCCAGAAAAGGTATGTCAAACTTCTAATGTTCCTGGTACCTGTGAACATGTTTGGGAATGGGGTCTTTGCAGCTGTTCTCAGTGATGTTAGCATGAGGTTACACTGCAGTGGTGTGTGTCCTATCAGAGTGGGGTCCTTCTAAATGAGGCTGTCTGTCTCCTCCACCCCATCCCAGGGCTGGGGGAGCAGATACACAGCAATGGGGAATTGACAGAAGGTCATGTGACCCTGCAACAGCAGACCAAGGACTGCCTGAAGCAGATTCACCCTCAGAGTCTCAAAAGGAATCAACACTGCCGAAACCCTGGTCTTGGACTCCCAGACTCTGGAAGTGTGTGGCAGTACATGTCTGTTAAGATACCCATCTTGTGGGATTTTGTTACAATAGCCGTGGAGTACTAAGATGGAATTATTTTCATTTTGGATCTCACCTTGGAGAATGAGGGAGTTCCCTGATGTCTCCGTGATTTAAGAAGATACCTCCAGACTTCGTCTCCCCCGCTCCTGCAAGAGTCCTTGATTGAACCTGCCCTGGAAGGGCCAAATCCAGCCCTATCCCAAGGCCCTGAGGCTGGTGAGGGCCCACTGGGCCTGCCTCTCCCACAGTGGCCACTGCTGATCCTCTTTTAGGAGCAGAGTTTTCTGACCCTTTCCTGCCTCTGGACCAGAAGCTGGCAAACCTTTTTTCTGGAAAGGATCAGATAGCAAATATTCCCAGCTCCACAGGCAGCAGGGTCTCTGCCACACCTCAACTCTGCCATTGTAGTGGGAAAGCAACCATAGACAATACATAGATACATGTTCATGGCTGAGTTCCAATAAAACTTTACTTAAAAAAAAACTGACAAAGGGTCGGATTTGATCTGTGGACTGTACCTTGCCAACCCCTGCAGATCGTGGGGTTCGCTGACTCATTTACACCTTTACTAAAAGCGAAAGCAACAGCCCCAACAAACTGTCGCTTAATCAATAGACGGAGGATGACTTTAAAACACAAAGCTTATCCCTGGGGAAGCTGTGGCACCCTGAGTTCCTATCTTCTCTGACTCTTGTCTCACCATGGGCTGGGCAGTTGTGGAGGATGACCCCTAACCTAGGACACAGCCCACGGCACTGGGGCCCTGAGCTGGCCTGTGGGTGCTCAGTCCCAATGGCGAGATGCCTCTACTTTCTCTTTGGGCCTGAGTTGGCTGTCAGCAGAGCTGTTGGGACACCATGTGGCTGACCCTGGCACTGGGTTCAGTGGCCAGCTCACACCAGCATGACAACTGCTCCCCAACCGCCAGCCTACAATGAGGGGTGGCAGGGCTGCTATCAGCTAGGCTGGGGGCAGGCAGAGTTACAAGTGGGTTCCCTCCTCTGGTCACTCAGACATTATCACTGACAGCCCACTGTGGCCACAGACTTCGGGCACTAGGGTCTGCATGAATGGGAGCAGATGGACTGCACCCTTTGCAGTGACAGAGGCCATGGTCAGGTAGACATCAGTGTCCTGGCCCCCACCACTCATGGGGGGGGCCGGAGGAGTACAGGGGAGGTCAGGTCAGGCCCTTCGATGGCCACCTGTCCCTGAAGACGCGACTTGAGGGGCATCTGAAGGACTCTGGCCAGGGGAAGGCTCAGAGAGAGGGCCTCCAAAGGGTGGGAGAGCCCCTCCTCACACAAGACCCCACTTGGTGGTGAGCTGGTGTCACTCACTTGATCACCCTTGGTTGGCATTCAGCGGTGCTGTGCCATGGGTATGTTTTGTTTCCATGACTTAACAGTGTACACGGCAGACCCATGGGAGTGGTTGGTGATGGATGTCTGACGTGGCTTGGAGATTGGCCCTTGGAACAGAGAACCCCCTGACCTCCAGTGTGGGAGGTGCCTGACTTGGCTCAGCAGGAGGTGAGCATGGGCTGATTGTCCTGGGCCATCCTGGCCTCTGAGCACCATCTACTCCAAGATTCCATCAGCTGGGGGACAGCCAGGCTGCAGTAGTAACAGGAGGCCTAGCCTGGGCTTTGCTGGGAAAGAGGCCCCAAAGACACTTAGGGTACCAGGGAGCCCTACCATGCACGTTCCCAGGCTGCAGGAGGGGACGTCTCTGCACATTTCCCTCCTAAAGGAGGGGGCGTCAGAGAAGGAGGAGAGGGGAAGGGAGATGAGACACTGTGAGGGTCATCCCACCCCACCATAGTCAGGGCTCCATGTGTGACCAGGATCAGTGTTCTGCATGGTACCAGGATCAGGGGTCGGTGTACGATAAGGATCAAGGCTCAGTGTGTGACCAAGGTCAGGGCTTAGTGTGTGAGCAGGCTCAGGGCTCAATGTGTGACCAGGATCAGAGCTCAGCATGTGACCAGTGGGTGCCAAAAATGGCAGTGCTGTGACATAAAACCCTCCTCTGTCTCTCCACAGGAATCTCATTGAAACCTGCGTCTCCCACAAATGTTTGGTGGGGGGATTCAACAGAGAACTGGAAGAGCTGTTTCAGGGGGCTGCGGTCTCTGAGGACAGACCCACACACACTTCCTTAGGAGGCAGATTTCAGTAACACCTTTAATAAGAAGATGCACACAGTTACTGCAGATTAAGAACCTGACCAAGGCGACCTGTCCCGGCGAGTCTCCCAGCTGGATGTAGTCGGGCCCTGGGTCTCGTGGCGCGCTCCGGGAAGAGGCCTTATGCCAGGGCACATGCAGTCTGCAGGAGCTGGGATTCTCCCCAGAAGAGTCCTCCAGGACCCAGGGAACCTGTCCTCCTGAAGCTTCGTGGGTTGGGGTCCACAGGCATCCCGCAGTGCCACCAGTGCCAACCCACACGTGCTCCAGGTGGCGTCTGTCCCCTGCACCCACACATGGCTCTAGTGGGAGGCTTCTGCCAGCCAGGAGGCACCGCGGGTTGGGGAGTGTCCCATTTTCCAGAGGTATCTGCAGCTGACTCACAGAAGCAGTGAGCATCAGTCAAGGAGGTGCAGGTGGGGGGTGACCTGGAGCTGCCGCTCATCTGAGGGGGTTCAGCATGACTCCAGGGCTCCCCGCAGTTGTGGGAGGGGTTGGGCCTCGGTGGGCAGGTAAAAATGAAGGTCCCAAAAGCAATGGACAGGCTTCCCAGAGGCGCCTGTCTGGGGCCCTGGCACCAGAGGCAGATTCGTTGCCGTAGCCACCAGTTGCAGTCCTGGAGGCCAGTAGGTGGCCAGCTCCCAGGCCGGCAGTCAGAGCAGCACCATGGACAGCAGCAATGACCCGTGGCCAGCCTGAAGACTGCAATATCCGCCTTGGTGCTGGCTCTCCTGGAACCCTTCCAGCAGGAGATGGGCCCAGAGAGGGGGGTGTGATGCCTGAGGTCACACAGCAAGTCTGTGGCATGACAGTATCCCAGTTCCTAAATGCTGGTTCTGTAGTCCTTGAGTGTCCATGGGGCCGAGCCCCTTTCTGGGGCTACCTGTTGAGGTAGGCAACCAAGGCGCTGAGGGCCAGCAAGCTCCAGCTAGTGCTGTGGATTACTGCCCCATTGCAGAGGTCCGTGTTGCAGCAGGAGGCCGTGGAGAAGGCCAGGCTCTCTTGGAAGCCAGGGCAGGTATAAGCGCATGACTTTATGACCGCTGTCTTCTCGCCGGGGGGACCTGAAACACAGGGGGAGAGTTATTTACTGGAGGCCTCCTGACAGTCAGCCGTAACCTTTCAGCTCTGTTCCCTCATCCAGCCAAGAAGGTACAGCAAGAAGCAAGTGGGGTGAAGGCTCACAGTGTGACCAGGGCCAGGGCCCAGCGCATGACCAGGGTCAAGGCCCAGCGCGTGAGCGGGTTCAGGGCCCAGCACATGAGCGGGCTCAGCGTGTGACCGGGGTCAGGGTTCAGGGTGTATCAGGGTCAGGGCTCATGCTCCTCCCACCCCACTCTTCTCCCTCAGCCCCTCTGGGCAGCCTGCTCTGCTTTCACTGGTCACAGAGATCCATCATATGAACTGAGCTCCTGCTTGTGCCCAGGTCAGGGCTTCGCTGGAGCCCCACTCACTCCTCCCAGCACCCCAGGATGGAGCTGGTGGTGCCGTTCCCATTCAGAGGGAGGAGGCTGAGGACCAGCACTCTCCAGAAGCTCCACAGGCTAGTGCCCCACCTGGATTGGAACCGAGGTTTTTGCTGTCTGCTCTTACCTCCCTGCCATGCCTCCCCTCTTGCTGATGGCCAAGTCGCCCGCCCGCCTCCCCACTGCCCCCCCAGGGAAGATGCTCACTGTTCCACGTGGTCAGGCAGTAGCGGGTGTTGGCTTGGCAAGACGTGTCCTGGTAGCAATTCCCTGTGGCAGTACACTCGTGACACCTCAGAGCTTGGGCTGTGGGGATATGGGCGGTGGTCAGAGACCAGGCGAGGTCCTGACCAGGCCTCCCACCCCACGGCCACGAAGGCGAGGCCCTGACCAGGCCTCCCACCCCACGGCCACGAAGGCGAGGTCCTGACCAGGCCTCCCACCCCACGGCCACGAAGGCGAGGTCCTGACCAGGCCTCCCACCCCACGGCCACGAAGGCGAGGTCCTGACCAGGCCTCCCACCCCACGGCCACGAAGGCGAGGTCCTGACCAGGCCTCCCACCCCACGGCCACGAAGGCGAGGTCCTGACCAGGCCTCCCACCCCACGGCCACGAAGGCGAGGTCCTGACCAGGCCTCCCACCCCACGGCCACGAAGGCGAGGTCCTGACCAGGCCTCCCACCCCACGGCCACGAAGGCAAGGTTAACTCTCCTGGGGGCATCAACTACCCACCCCCGCCCCCACCGTCGACATGGGGGCTGAGCCCTGCACTGTTCCTCCACAGGCTGCAGACGGGCTCCAACACAGCAAAGACACAGCTGGGACTCAGGGTGCCACAGCTTCTGGAGGACCCCCAGAATCACCAACACAGGGCCTAGTTCCTGGGGGAGGAATGGAGGACGGAACAGCTGGGAGCCCAGGGAATCAAAGCGGGTGGAGCCCCTCGGCCCTGAAGCATCTCCAGGAGCCCACCAGGCTCATGGTTGCCGTGGAGTTAATTCTGACTCATGACCTCCCCGAGATTTTTCAGAAGTAGATCACCAAGCCTTTCTTCCGAGGTGGCTCCAACCTTTTGATTAGCAGCTGAGCGCTTAGCCATTTGTACCACCAGGGACTCCAGGCAACAGCAGCAGATGAGACTGCATCAGGGCTGAGAGCCGTGGTGGCTGCACCCTGGTCCTGCTACATTCTCTGGGCCCTGGCTTCCCCCACAGGGCAGAGGGCTCAGGAGCAGACCCCAGCAGGCTCCCTCCCACTCGGCCAGACCCTAGGGACCAGATGAGGCTCACCTGGCCACGCCAGTAGGAGCAGAAGCAGCAGGTGGAGCAGGTGGGTCCTCATCGCGGGCGGGGAGGGTAGGCGAGGCCCTCGGTGCAGTGCTCCGGTGCTCCGGTGATCTGGTGCTCCGGCCAGTGCCCAGTGTCTGGCCTGGACTGGTCAGCTTGCCTTTATAGGGCCTCCCTCCCGCTGTGGCAGGGCGGGGCAGCCCCATCCGTCCACCGCTCCTGACTCCATCCAACTGTGTGTCATCACCAGCAGTGTTGTCAATGCGGTAAGTACCTCTGGAGTCCTAGCAACCAGCAACAAACAACACACCCAACTGTCAAACATGGCGAAGTGTGGGAGAAAGGGCAGTGGTAAGATATGGTTGGAGGCCCTGCGGGTGCACACAATGAATGCACTGGGCAGCTAACCGAAAGGTTAGAGGTTTGAGTCCACCCAGAGGTGACTTGGAAGAAAGGCCTGGCAATCTAATTCCAAAAACCCAGGCACTGATAACCCTGTGAAGCACGATTAAAGATTCTGCCAGAGTTTAGTATACGAGATTGCGGAAAGTCCTCCTTCTGTCAGACTGCGGCCTCATTTTGCAAGTTGTGTATTAAATAAACGTCAATCAATTCCTAAAAAAGCAAGGAAAACCCTATGGAGCACAGTTCTACTCTGACACGCACGTGGGTCACTGTACGTCGGGTGATTTATTAAGAAGGCAGAGGGAGGATGGGGAGGGAGGCTGCTCTGGGAAGAAAGACAGCAGAGCCCCCAGGTGTTGGGGGTGGTGGTTGGGAGCCTGAGGGTGGGCAGGGCCTTTGCAGTGGGCTCAGGTCCCCCCCTGGAGTGAGATCTCACAGGCTGGGAGCCAGAAGGCCCCATGAGGGAGTGAAGTCCAAGGATGTGGGCAGCCTTGGGGTCCCACCTTGATTCGCCCCAGCCCAGCTGGGTGCCTGGCGGGCCACAGTGGGCAGCGCTCCCCCTGCAGGCAGGTACCAGTAGGGGAGGGTGGGGATGTGAAGTCAGCAGGACTCCCCCAGCTCTGGTTCTGGTGCCTGTCCCCCAGGACTGCCTCTCTGGCTTAGGTTGGGGGGGTGTTTGCTCCCTCCCTTTTGCCCGACACACAGCAGGAGCTCAGCCCTGAACTCAGCAGGTAGCATGGCTCTAGCCCCTGTGGGGCCCTGGGCAAGTCTCACACCCCCTGGGCCATAAAAACACAGATCCCCAGACCCTGCCTGAGATCCACCAGGGACTGACGCCTGGAGCCTGCGTTTTGGCCAGCACCCACCTTGCCCCAGATTCCTGTTCACTTCTTTCCTCTTCCGATTCCCTCGCCCCCCAACCCAGAGCAGGACAAACATCCCCACCAGTTCCCCTGCCTCACCCATGACTTGCTGGCCCCCCCTCTTGGTGTGTCACCTCTCAGAGCATAGCTTACACCCCTGGGTGAGGAACGGAGAACTAGGAAGGCCCAGTCCCTTGCCCAAGGTCACACAGCTGGTGGGATGGACAGGCCTGAACCCCTGCCTCCCCACCCAAACCCACAAGAGGTGGCAGAACTAAGCCCCTCCCCATGGAGGCATCCTCCAGGGCCAGCCTGGGGACGAAGATGAGTCCTGGGCTGGAGTCTGAGACCACCTCCACTCCCAGAAGGGAGACAGTCATGGGGGCAGCATGTTGGGGTCCTGGGACCACGGGGACCGCTGAAGGGGCTTGTTCTCCCCCTGCCTCACCTGCGGGCAGGGCCCTGGTCCCCTAAACTAGCAAACATACAGGGTACCTAGTGCGAAAGGCCACTGCTTCTCGACCTCAGGGTTCCAGGCATGAGGTTTGGCCCCCACTTTGTGGAGAAGGGAAACGAGGGCCCAAGGGGGAGCATGGGAGCCCATCACACTGGGGGTGAGGGCTTCCCCCACACAGGGTCTCCCCAGGGTCCTCTAGTGCCCAACCCTGGCCAGGATGGGAAGCCCTTCTTTCTGCTCAAGTTCTCAATGTTCCCTCCACCCCACTCCCGGCCCAGCAGAGCTGACTCCTCCAGCCTTGCCCCTCCCTGAATAGCCCCGTGATGCCCCAGGCAGGATTCCTGGGAAGCCCCGAAGAAGCTAGGTGGCAACCCTGGTGACCTTGGCCACCAGCCCTGTGTACAGCTCCTGCTCCTTCACGCCCCACCCCTGCAAGACCAGCTGTGTCACAGGAGGGGGTGGCGGACTGCAGGGACCCTGGGAATCTCTCAGCCGCCCCACAGGAAGCATATTAGAACCCTGCCCCACGGGCTCCCAGGGGAAGGTGCCTGTCCCCCTTCCTGCTTGTTTTTCGCCCCCTGGGCCTGGGGTGGTGCGTCAGCACAGGGCGGCACCTTTACACAGCTCATCGCACTGACAATTCCAGGAGTTTTGTTTGTTTTGTGATTACCAAAGTCAGTCTCTCCAGGCAACATAAATAGTAAATCGAAGGAGCAGAAAGTAATCAGATGCGGCGAACGGAATTATGTCCCCTAGACAGCCACGCCCTCATGCCCAGGATCTGTGAACACGGTTCCCCACAGGACAAAGGGACTTTGGGGTGAGGATCTTGAGATGGGAGGTGAGCCTCGGTCATCTGGGTGGGCCCCGTGGGACCACAGGGTCCTTATGAGAGGTAGGCAGGAGGGTCAGGGGAGGCAGGGGGGCCAGGGGAGGCAGGAGGAGGTATGAGGACGAAGCAGAGGCTGGAGTGGTGAGTTTGGAAGATGGAGGAGGGAGCCATGAGCCACAGAATGTGGGGGCCTCTAGAAGCTGGTAGAGGGAAGGAAGCCAATTCTCCCTTAGAGCCTCCAGGACCCAGCCCTGCAACACCTTGGTTGTAGCTCAGCGAGGACCTCTGACCTCCAGAACTGTGAGATAACAAATCTGAGCTTTTTAAGTCATTCAATTTGTGCCGCAGGAGACGAGTGACATCGGCCTCTGCTTCCCAAAGTGGACCCAGGGACAAATGGCCCAGCTCTGAGGGTCTGCCCCAGTGGCGGCAGCTTGTGAGTGCAGGCTTGACCCTATCACAGGAGTAGGGACAGGCTGTGGTGGGACACCACAAAGGAGGACTGAGCTCTGCTTGTAAAATGGACAGCTGCTGACGATGCCTGTCATGGATTGAATTGTGTCCCCCATAATATGTGTCAACTTGGCTAGGCCATGATTCGTAGTATTGTGTGATTGTCCACCATCATGTCATCTGATGTGATCACCTATGTGTTGTAAATCCTACCACTATGATGTTAATGAGGCAGGATTAGAGGCAGTTATGTTAATGAGGCAGAGCTCAATCAACAGGATTAAGTTTTGTCTTAAGCCAATCTTTTTTGGGATATAAAAGAGAGAATCAAGCAGAGAGACAGGCACTCATACCACCAAGAAAAAAGCACCAGGAGCAGAGCCTGTCCTTCGGACCCAGGGTCCCTGTGCTGAGAAGCTCCTAGCCCAGGGGAAGATGGATGACAAGGACCTTCCTCCAGAGCCAACAGAGAAAACCTTCCCCTGGAGCTGGCACCCCGAATTCAGACTTCTGGCCTCCTAGACTGTGAGAGAGTAAATTTCTCTTTGTTGAAGCCATCCACTGGTGGTATTTCTGTGATGGCAGCACTGGACGACTAAGACAGAGCCACACAAGCCTTTCTGCTCTGAAAGTCCCAGGATGATGCTACCACCTCTGGCCACCCACCCGCAGGCACGGCGTGACCATGGTCCAGAAAGCCCGTTCCTCATCCTGCTCTACACACCGCGGGAGATCAGACATCCTCTTCCATCTGTAACATTCATGAAACAGGCCGGTTTTTCTTTTTATTGCGGTAAAATATACATCATATGAAATTTGCCGTTTCAATCATTTTTAACTGTTTCCAGAACTTGGTCATCAGCCCAAACAGAAACTCAGTTCTCATTAAACAACAACCCCCGTTCCTCTTCCCCCAGCGCCTGGCGCCCACGAATCTACCCTCCGTCTCTCTGCATTTGCCTATTCTGGGTATTTCATACATTGTTGTTGTTGCTAGGTGCTGTTGAGGTGGTTCTGACTCACAGCGACCCCGTGTACAGTAGAACAAAACACTGCCCAGTCCTACGCCATCCTCACAATCGTTGCTATGCTTGAGCCCACTGTTGCAGCCACTGTGTCAGTCCATCTTGTTGAGGGTCTATCTCCTTTTCGCTGACCCTCTACTCTACCAAGCATGATGTCCTTCTTCAGGGACTGGTCCCTCCAGATAACATGCCCAAAGTATGTGAGACTTATATTTTATATAAGTGGGGCTATACAATATTTGTCCTTTGGGGCCTCGATTATTTCACTCAGCGTAATGTCTTCAAGGTTCATACATGTTGTAGCGTGTATCAGGACTTCGTTCCTTTTTATGTCTTCTGCGTTAGATGCCGAGCGTGCACAGTTGATAGGCCCACTAGGGTGCGTGGTATCCTGTGGTCAGTGATGGCTCTGCTCGCTCAGGGGTCCTCCATGAAGATCAAAAGTGGCTGCCAGAAGTCCCACATGGCTCTCTGGTTTGTGAGTACTGTAGCCTGGAGCAATCAGTGTAGGCTTCATCGAGGAAGCGGCACAAAAACAAGGTTTTAAAAAAGCTGTAAGGGTGCAAGGGATTTGGGAGGGTAGAAAGGAGGGGAAAGAAACTCAAAGTCAAGAAAACTACTTCAGCTTGTACGCAAGCACGGACAAAACAAGTGTAATGAGAGTAAACCCTTTGTGGGTGCCACACATTAACTCATTTACTTCTGATAACAACTCGGGAAGTAGAGGCTCTTGTTACCCCAGTGCCAGTGGTGGTGGTGATGGAGGTGATGGTGATCATGGTGATTGTGGTGATCATGGCTGTGATGGAGATATTGATGGTGGTGGTGTCTGTGGCAATGATGATGGCGATGGTGACGATTGTGGTGATGATGGAAGTGGTGAGGGTGCTGACGGTGGTGGGGGTGGGGGTGGCGTTGGCATTGACGGTGGTTGTGACGGTAGTGGTGATGGTGACAGTGGTGGCGGCAGTGGTGGTGGTCGTGACGATGGTGGTTTTGCTAGCAGTAGTATTGCTGAAAGAAGTGGGGGACAGGGTGTTTCAGCTTTTCATGCCATGAGTCAGTACCATGTAGTGGTTAAGACTTGACCTTTGGCTTCCTGTGCACTTGAACTCACCTCTGGCACTGACTCATTGTATGACCGTGGCCATGTTAGTCACCTCAGTGTGCGTGAGGATCATAAGGCTCACGAAGGGTGCTTCTGTGGGTTAAGTGCAATAACGATCACAGTGTGCTCAGCAGGAATGGCGCAGGTGCCTGACCCAGAATCATGGTTCTGCTGACCCTGCCCCACATTTTCATCCTGTTGGCGCTGCTTAACTTCTCCATGTTTCCATTTACCTCTGCCCCTGTTCTGCCCCCAATGACCCACCCCTTTGCCATACAGTTTCTGTCCTTCTGCCCCAACATTGGGGGCGCCCTGTCAGAACTCTGACCCCCTTTCCCGTTTATGTGGCTTTCACTGGGGGTGGCGGGTGGGAGTGCATCACTGGAGTGTACAGAGTGCTACCTGCTCTCAGGACCTGATACCAAAGGCTGGCACGTCTGGGACAGGTTTCATCCATAATGCCCACCTTCACCCTGTTCTTTCCAGAGGCTTTTTATGCCCCCCACCATGTCCTGCCAACTTGGCTGCCTGGTCACCCTCCCCACCCTCAGACTGTCATTGCCCAACCTATGTCCTCACATCAGGTAAAATAATAACCCAGCCAAGCCAGGCATCTGTGCCCTGCCTTCAATTCCTTACCTCCCTCTCACAACATCCAACAGGTCTCCAAAGTTCTGGCCACCCAGAATCACACCTGTGCCCCTCTGTTCCTGCCGCTCTTCCCCAAGCAGCTCTTACCTGGCTTCTGACTCTCGGCCACACCCCTTTCCCATCGCAGACACAGCTGATTTCTAAGCCCCACTGGCTCTCGCCACTCCCTGCTCAAAGCCTCCATCAGCACATGCTTTCCAGTCCTCAGGCCTTTGTGATTAGGAACAAGGCGATCAGGAGCTGGAAGTCTGGAGCTGGGCTCTGACCCCAGCTCTGCCACTCCCCAGCTGGGTGGGCTTGGGTGAGCGATTTAGCCTCTCTGTGCCTCAGTTTCCTCATCTGTAGTTCGGGACTCATATTAGCACCTGTCCCATAAGATTTGGGGGTGGATTAAACGTGTTAATATATGCAACCCCCTTCAAGGAGTGCCGGCACCGTGGTTGTTAGCTGCCATCAAGTCAGCGCCGATTCACGGCAGGCCCCCGCACAATGGAACGAAGCACCGTGCCATCCCCATGACCTGTTGCGGCTGGGACCATTGTGATTCTTGGAGTTCTCACTGGCTGATTTTCCAAAGTAGATGATCAGGCCTTTCTTCCTGGTCTGCCTTACTCTGGAAGCTCTGCTGAAACCTGTCTGCCATGGGTGACCCTGCTGGTATTCGAAATACCGCTGGCATAGCTTCCAACACCAGAGCAACATGAAAGCCACCACAGCAGGACAGACTGACAGACGGGTGGTGGACCCGGCACTTAGCAGTCTCTGAGTAGGTATCTGCTGTTACTACATCGCGGCACTTCCACGTGCCAAACTGTCTGGCAAAAACTTACCCGTCAGAGGATGTCGAAGGTGACATCCTCGTAAGCCCCCCTGGAGGGATGGTCTTCCTGGGTCTCCCCTCCCCAGACAGGCCCCCAGCACTTGATTGAGGGCACAGCACTGCAGCGGTCTGGTTGGCCAGGTGTCTGCCTCCTGCCCTGAGCCCCAGCTCTGTGGGCACTTTCAGTGAGACTTCCTGGTGTGGAGGTGCACTGAGGTGTCTGTTGACCAGGGGGCGAAGGGTAGCTCCGGGGCCTCCATGGTGGTAGAGATGCCATTCAGCTGGCCCCAAATCACCCCAACCCGTCAGTGAGCGTGCAGCCCCTCTCCGCAGGGCTGAAGTCAGCAGGTGCCTGGCCTAGCCCACCCTACCTCAGCGCCTGCCTTTCCTTCTGGGGTGTGACCCACGCCCTGCCCCTTGGACTCTGGTCCAGAGTCTGTCGGGGAAAGGCAGGCGGTGGGACTCACAGAGGTAGGATCAGCCCCTCTCCCTGGGGGCGCGGGGGCTGGCGACAGGAGAAAGGCCAGCCACCCAGGTCCCTGCCCCCGGCCCTGAGGCTACAGCCCCTCCCCGCCTTGCCCCAAATCTCTGCCAGAGTTGTGAAGCCCTTTGTCTCCCTCTGAGCCACCAGCCCCCAGGTCCCATCGGCCCCTCTCCCAGGTCCTAACCAGCCCCTCTAGTCCATAGCCTGGAAGTGCAGGCAGAGGGTAGAGCCTGGGACCCCGGCCCAGAGCTGCTGCGTTCAGACCTGGCTCCCCATGTGCCCTTAGGCCTGGTGCAGAGTAACGGCCATCCCTGTGTTGAGGGCTAAAATCTGTAATAATCTTCATAAAAATTTATAATAAGAATGTTGTATTACAAATATTGTTTTGTAGAGTTACATTAAAATATGTTGTTGTTGGCCCCCGACACGTGGTGACCCCAAGCACAAGAGGATAGAGAACCATCTGGATCCACAGGGTTTTTATTGGCTGATTTTCGGAAGTCGATTGTCAGCCCCTTCTTCCTAGTCTCTCTTAGTGTGGAAGCTCCACTGAGAACCTGCTTAGCGTCAGAGGAGCACACAAGCCTCTACTGACAGACGAGGGGTGGCGGCTCGTGAGGTAATCAAACCTGGGTCTCCCGTGTGGAAGGTGAGCATTCTACCACGGGACCAGCACTGCGCTTATATTTACGTATGAAAATATAGATACATTTACATATAAAATAAAACATATATAGATATGCCATATTATAAATATTAATAGAAATATAATATTTATAAAACTCTGAGAGCAGGGCCTAGCTTGATAAGTGCTATGTACCTGTTTACTGTTATTGTTGTTTCCTGAGCCCCCACGGTTGCACAGAGCTGTCTTCTGCAGGCTCTTCCCCTGCTTGCCTCTCCCACCCCCTGTTCTGCCTCTTCCATCCTCACTACCCCTCTTCCCCCCTCTTCTCACTCTCCCCACTGGACCTTGTCCCCCACTCCTCCTATCACCCCCGGCAGTTCTTTTGCTCCTGCCTCCAACCATCTGGTCCACCTCCAGCCCAGCCCAGCCCAGCCCAGCCTCCCTTCTGGGCTGTGCATAACGGTCATTTCCTTCTGGAAGTTTCTGTACCTGCACCCAAACCAGTTTTAACATCTCCTGCTCCAAGCTGGCCCCTGCCCCATGTACACCTCTCAGGGGAAGTCCCACTGCTTGCCCTGGCACAGAGCTGCTGTCAGCCACGACCCTCCTGACCCTAGCCCCACCACCCAGGACGGCACAGAGCTGCTGTCAGCCACGAACCAGCCCCCGGACCCTAGCCCCACGTGCTGCAGTCCATGAGCCAGCCCCCCGGCCTTCTTTCATCCCTGCCGCCTCTGCCCAGGGCATCCTCTCTCCAAGGCATGGCCTGGCCTCCCCGGGGGCCTCCAGCCTCCACCTCACCGACTGCCCTCCCATCCCAGCTGTAGAGCCCATCTAGGCCCATCACCACCCTGCTCAGCGTGGAGTGCCTTCCCCCTGGGGTGGCCCCTCCCTGCCTGTGGAGGAAGGCACTCCAAGAGTGGCTTCCCTCCACCTGTGCCGTCTCTCCTGAAAGCTGTGTTGTCATTGCTGTAGTTTGCTTTGTCTCACCATCTGAGAAGGGAAGTATGCCGTAAGTAGAGCAAAGTGCACTAAGTACATTTACCTTAAGTGTGTGTCTCACCGTGAGAAGGGAAGTATGCCGTAAATAGATCAAAGTGCACTAAGTACATTTACTTAAGTGTGCAGTTGGAAGAATTTTTCCATATCCATACACCCACGCCATCATTCGTCTGTCAGTCTGTCCTGCTACAGGGGCTTGCGTGTTGCCGTGATGCTGGAAGCTATGTCACCAAATATGAGCAGGTCACCCAGAGTGGACAGTTTTCAGTGAAGCTTCCAGACTAAGATAGACTAGGAAGAAAGGCTTGGTCCTTCCTCCAGTGAAAACCCTGTAGATCTCAACAGACCACTGTCTGATAGAGTGCTGGAAGACGAGCCCCCCGGGTTGGATGGCACAGTGGCCGCAAACATGGACTGGAGTCTACCAAGAACCAAGAAGTTCCTCAGGCTGGAGCCTCCATATGTCCAGGGCCCAGGGGTTTCTCCTCCTCTGGGCAGCGGCACGGTCCTCCTGCCCTTGGCCCCATCAACTGTTATTGTCCACTCATCCCCAGAGCCACAGCATGTTGTCAGGACCTTGACAGAGCAAACATGGCACAGTAAAAAATGTCACAGAAGTCAACCAATCAATCAATAAGCAAATTAACTAAGAAAACGATTTTTGAAAAAACTAAGCAAAAATAAAAATAAAAGAATATAAGAACAGAGGGGAATTGTCTGGCGGGGTTTTAGAAGGACAGCTACGTGATTTGATTTTTGTTTTAAAAAAAAAAGCCACATGGGTAATAGCTCTGTTGTTTTGGCTAAAAAAAAAAGGCACCATAACAGATGTCATTCATTTCGTTGGCCAATATTACTGGGCCAAGACCCTGAAATGTGGGGTGGACCAGGAGACCTGTGAGAAGGCAATCCTGCCCCTCATTCCTGGTCAAGAGACCATTCCCATGGACAGGTGTTGCAGGCTCCTGCCCAGGGGAAGAACAAGGGGCCCTGAGGCAATGCTCCTGGCCTGGAGGGTGTCAGAGGTGATCTTGATGGGTGCCAGGACACTGCCCTGACTCAGTCCCTTGTTGGCAGTGGGCTTCCGTGGGGCAGAGGACCTGATCAGAAAGTCAGGGGAGGGGGCTTGCTGGGCTCTACCTCCAAAATGCCGAGAGCATAGCTTGGCCCTAGGAAGTTCTAGAAGAGGGCTCAGGAGCCACAGCCAGGCGACTTCAGAAGATTTTGGAATCCAGCCACTGTCCCCAGGATGCTCCTTTGTCCCCCTGCCTGGGTCCTCCCGGGGAGCAGAGGGAGACTGTTGACATCTAGGAGGAGCAGTAGCAGTGTGTCCATCTGCCCCTGTCAGTGCAGTGGAGGGGGACCTCGGAGGCAGAGCTGGGGGCAGGGCTGAGGAAGGGAGGGACAGGCTGACCCCCAGGGCACATGCGCCATCTCAACAATGTCCACAGTACAATTCAGTGACATTGATTACGCTCTTCAAGTTGGGCAACTATTCGCGTTATCCTTTTCCAAATCACTCCACCACCATTAGCATGAACTCAGCGCCCCCTGACCATAAACTTCCCCTTTCTCGCTCCCTCCCACCACTGGTAATCACTAAATAAATAATATTTGCTTATTTCATATAAGTGAGATCATACAGGATTTGACCTTTTGAGACTGACTGATTTTGCTCAGCGTGATGTTTTCAAGGTTCATCCATGCTGCGGCACGTATCAGGACTTCATTTCTCTTTATAGCTAAGTAATATTCCATCGTGTGCGTACCACATTTTGTTGATCTCTGGTGAATATTTTCCAATACTTTGAACAGTAAGAAAAAAGAAGGGTATACAGTGAAGTCTCCCTCACCTCTTCCCCGTCCACTCGTCGGAGCAAGGTGCCACCAGCGACCACCCTTCCTGCTTTCTGATTTATCCTTTTAGGTGGGGCTGCTGGGAGACTGGGGCTGGGTGACCTGCAGGAGGCATATCGCCCTGTGTGCTCCCAGTCAAAGACAACACTGAGAGAGAGAACTACAGACCAATGTCTCTCATGAGCCTAAATATAAAAATCATTGACAAAATATTAACAAACAAAATTCAGACCTATACAAAAATAATTATGCGCCATGACCAACTGGGGTTTAGTCCATGATGCAAGGCTGGTTTAATACTTGAAAAACAATCAATCCAACATATTAACAGGCTAAAGAAGAAAAATCACATGATCACATCAATCTATGCAGAAAAAACATTTGATAAAATTCAAACTCATTCATGATTTTTTTTTAAGTCTCAGCAAGTTAGGGATAGAACAGAAACTCATCAAACTGATAAAGAACATCTACCAAAAACTCCAACAAACAGCACACTTAGTGGTGCAGACTGAAGTCTTCCTGCTAAGACAAGGAGGAAACAAGGAATACACTCCTACCACTGTCATTCAACATTGTAATGGAAGTTCTAGTCTGCATAATAAAGCAAAAAAGGAAGCAAAAGACATACGGATAGGCAAAAAAGAAATAAAACTGTCCCTTGCTGCAGGTGACGTGATTGTCTGTGCAGAAAATTCCAAGATTCTACAAAAAAAAAAAACCCAGAACTGACAAGTGAGTTCACAAGGGGACAGGATACAAGATCAACACACAAAAATCAATCGCTCCAAAAATACACTTCCTAATTCATTCCAGCAGCCAGGATTGCCCCAATACCAAAGTCAAAGACACCACAAGAAAAGAAAACTACAGACAAAAATTCCTTGTGAATATAAATGCAAAAATCCTCAACAAATTGAATCCAACGGCATATTAAAATTATTATACACCAAGAGCAAGTGGGATTTACACCAGGAATGTAGGAGAGGTTTCAGACAGAAAATAAATCAGTGTAATATACCACATTATTGGAATGAAGAAGAACACACACACACGCACACACACATGATCATCTCAGTTGATGCAGAAGCCACTTGACAAAATCCTACACTCCTTCATGATGAAAACTAGGACTAGAAAGGAACTTCCTCAACACAATAAAGAGCATTTATGAAAACCCATAGCTGACATCAAACTCAATGGGGAAAGGCTGGAGGCTTCTGCCCTCAGAACTGCAACAAGACAAGGAGGCCCGCTTTCCCCACTGCTCGTCAACATAGTACTGAAAGCTCTAGCCAGAGCAATTAGGTACGAAGAAGAAGAAATACAAGGCATTCAAATTGTAAAAGAAGAAGTAAAACTATCTCTGCTCACAAATGACAAGGTCCTGTATATAAGAAAATCTCAGTGACTTCACAACACAACTATTAGAACTAAAAAAGGAATTCACTAAGTCGTTGTCGTTAGGTGCTATCAAGTTGGTTCCTACTCATAGCGACCCTAAGTACAACAGAAACACTGCGCAGTCCCGCACCATCCTCACAATTGTTGTTATGCTTGAGACCATCGTCACAGCCACTGTGTCAATCCATCTCCTTGACGGCCTTCCTCTTTTTCGCTGATCTCTACTTTACCAAGTATGATGTCCTTCTCCAGGGACTGATCCTTCCTGACAACATGTCCAAAGTATGTGAGATGTAGTCTCACCGTTCTTGCTTTTAAGGAGTATTCTGTTTGTTTTTCTGGCAGTCCATGGTATATTCAATATTCTTCATGAACACCACAACTCAAAGGCGTCAATTCTTCTTCAGTCTTCCTTCCTTATTCATTGTCCAGTTTTCACACGCATATGACGTGATTGAAAATACCATGGCTTGGGTCAGGCACACTTTAGTCTTCAGGGTGACATCTTTGCTCTTCAACACTTTAAAGAGGTTCTTTGCAGCAGATTTACCCAGTGCAATGAGTCTTTTGATTTCTTGACTGCTGCTTCCATGGCTGTTGATTGTGGAACCAAGTAAAATGAAATCCTTGACAATCTCAATCTTTTCCCTGTTTATCATGGTGTTGATTTTTGGTCCAGTTGTGAGGATTTTTGTTTTCTTTATGTTGAGGTGCAATCCATACTGAAGGCTGTGGTCTTTGATCTTCATTAGTAAGTGTTTCAAGTCCTCTTCACTTCCAGCAAGCAAGGTTGTATCATCTGCATAACACAGGTTGTTAATGAGTCTTCCTCCAATCCTGATGCCCCGTTCTTCTTTATATAATCCAGCTTCTTGGTTTATTTGCTCAGCATACAGATTGAATAGGTATGGTGAAAGAATACAACCCTGACTCACACCTTTCCTGACTTTAAATCACATAATATCCCCGTGTTCTGTTTGAACACCCGCCTCTTTATCTAGGGACAGATTCCTCATGAGCACACCTAAGTGTTTTGGAATTTCCATTCTTCACAGTGTTATCCATAATTCGTTATGATTCACGCAGTCAAATGCCTTTGTATAGTCAATAAAACACAGGTAAACATCTTTCTGGTATTCTCTGCTTTCAGCCAGGATCCATATGACATCAGCAATGATATCCCTGGTTCCACGTCCTCTTCTGAATCCAACCTGAATTTCCGTAGTTCCTTGTAGGTATACTGCTACAGCACCTTTTGAATGATCTTCAGTGAAATTTTACTTGCGTGTGATATTAATGATATTGTTCGAAAATTTCCACATTCAGTTGGAATAGGCATAAATCTGGATCTCTCCCAGTCGGTTGGCCAGGTCGCTGTCTTCCAAGTTTCTTGACGTAGACAAGTGAGCACTTCCAGCGCTGCATCTGATTGTTGAAGCATCTCAATTGGTATTCTGTCAATTCCTGGAGCCTTGTTTTTCGCCAATGCCTTTAGTGCAGCTACCTCCTGAAATGCTTGAATGTTGACCAATTCTTTTTGGTATAGTGGCTGTGTGTACTCCTTCCATCTTCTTTTGACGCTTCATCCTTCAATATCGCAACTTGAGGCTTGAATTTTCTCTTCAGTTTTTTCAGCTTGAGAAATGCCAAGCGTGTTCTTCCCTTTTGGTTTTCTGACTCCAGATCTTTGCACAAGTCATCATAATACTTTACTTTGTCTTCCCGAGCCACCCTTTGAAATCTTCTGTTCAGCTCTTTTATTTCATCATTTTTTCTTTTTGCTTTAGCTACTCGACATTGAAGGGCAAGTTTTAGAGTCTCTTCTGACCATTTTTGGTGTTTTCTTTCTTTTATATATGCGTACATATTTTTTTTATTGTACTTTAGATGAAGTTTTACAGAGCAAACTATCTTCTCATTAAACAATAAATATACATACTGTTTTGTGACATTTGTTGCCAACCCCAGAACATGTCAACACTCTCCCCTACTCGACCTTAGGTTCCCCATTACCAGCTTTCCTGTCCCCTCCTGCCTTCTTGTCCTTGCCCCCAGGCTGGTGTATCCATTAACCCTCATTTTGTTTTATGGGCCTGTCTAAACTTTGGCTGAAAGGTGAACCTCAGGAGTAACTTCATTACTGAGCTAAAAGGGTGTCCTGCGGCCACACTCTCAGGGTCCCTAGTCTCCATCAGACCAGTAGGTCTGGTCTTTGTGTGTGTGTGTGTGTGTGAGTTAGAATTTTGTTCTACATTTTTCTCCAGCCCTGTCTGGGACTCTCTACTGTGATCCCTGTCAGAGCAGTTGGTGATGGTAGCTGGGTAACATCTAGTTGTGCTGGACTCAGTCTGGTGGAGGGTGTGGTACTTGTGGTCCATTAGACCTTTGGACTAATCTTTCCCTTGTGTCTTTGGTTTTCTTCATTCTCCCTTGTTCCAGACAGGGCGAGAATGGAGTAGCTTAGATGGCCACTCACAAGTTTTTAAGACCCCTGATGCTACTTACCAGTGTAGAATGTAGAACCTTTTCTTTATATGCTCTTATGCCAATTGAGCTAGATGTTCCCCGAGACCATGGTCCCTACAGCCCTCAGCCCAGTAATTTAGTCCCTCAGGGAGTTTGGATGTGTCTGTGGAGCACCCATGACCTTGCCTTGGACAAGTGCTGGCTTCCCCAGTATTGTGTGCTGTCTTACCCTTCACCAAAGTTACCACTTATCTATTGTCTATTCAGTGTTTTTCCTTCCCTCGGAAACCCTGATGGTGTAGTGGTTAAATGCTACGGCTGCTAACCAAAAGGTCAGCCATTCAACCCCACCAGGTACTCCTTGGAAACTCTATGGGGCAGTTGTACTCTGTCCTACAGGGTCAGTATAAGTCAGAATCAACTAGACAGCAACGGGTTTGGTTTTTGTTTTTTCTCCTCTCCTCCCTCATAACCATCAAAGATTGTTTATTTTTGTGTGTAAATCTTTTCATGAGTTTTTTTAAAATAATTTTTATTGTACTTTAAATGAAAGTTTACAAATCATGTCAGTCTCTCACATATAAACTTATATATACCTTACTACATAATTCCAATTACTCTTCCCCTAATGAGACAGCCCACTCCCTCCTTCCAGTCTCTCTTTTCGTGACCATTTTGTCAGCTTCTAACCCCCTCTACCCTCCCATCTCCCCTCCAGACAGGAGACGCCAACATAGTCTCAAGCGTCCACCTGATGCAAGTAGCTCACTCCTCATCTGCATCTCTCTCCAACCCATTGTCCAGTCCAATCCATGTCTGAAGAGTTGGCTTCGGGAATGGTTCCTGTCCTGGGCCTACAGAAGGTTTAGGGACCATGACCGCTGGGGTCCTTCTAGTCTCAGTCAGACCATTAAGTCTGGTCTTTTTATGAGAATTTGGGGTCTGCATTCCACTGTTCTCCTGCTCCCTCAGGGGTTCTCTGTTGTGTTCCCTGTCAGGGCAGTCATCGATTGTGGCCGGGCACCATCTAGTTCTTCTGGTCTCAGGGTGATGTGGTCTCTAGTTCATATAGCCCTTTCTGTCTCTTAGGCTCGTAATTACCTTGTGTCCTTGGTGTTCTTCATTCTCCTTTGATCCAGGTGGGTTGAAACTCATTGATGCATCTTAGACGGCCGCTTGCTAGCATTTAAGACCCCAGACGCCACTCTTCAAAGTGGGATGCAGGATGTTTTCTTAATAGATTTCATTATGCCAATTGACTTAGATGTTCCCTGAAACCACAGTTTCCAAACGCCTGCCCCTGCTATGCTGGCCTTCAAAGCATTCAGTTTATTCAGGAAACTTCTTTGCTTTTGGTTTAGTCCAGTTGTGCTGACCTCTCCTGTATTGTGTGTTGTCTGTCCCTTCACCTAAATCATGAGTTTTTATAGTAGTGATCTCATACAATATTTGCCCTTTTGTGACTGACTTATTTCACTCAGCATAATGCCCTCCAGATTCATCCGTGTTATGAGATGCTTCACAGGTTCATCATTGTTCTTCATAATTGTGTAGTATTCCACTGTGTGTATGTACCATAGCTTGTTTATCCATACATCTGTTGATGGGCACATAGGATGTTTCCCTCTCTTTGCTATTGTGACCAGTGCTGCAATGAACACGGGTGTGCATATGTCTATTCATGTGGTGACCCTTATTTCTCTAGGATATATTCCTAGGTTTATATTCCTAGGAGTGAGATTGCTGGATCACACGGTATTTCTAGCTTTTTAAGAAAGCATCATATCATTTTCCAAAACGATTGTACCATTTTGCATTCCCACCAGCAGTTCATAAGAGTTTCAATTTCCCCGAAGCCTCTCCAACAATCGTTATTTTGTTTTCTTGATTTGTGCCAGTAATGCCAGGGTGAGATGGTATCTCATTGTGGTTTCAATTTGCATTTCTCTAACAGCTAGTGATCGCGAGCATTTTCTCATATGTCTGTTAGCTGCTAGAATGTCTTCTTTGGTGAACTGTCTGTTCATTTCCTTTGCCCATTTTTAATTGGATTATTTGTCTTTTTGTTGTAAAGGTGTTGGATTTTTCTGTAGATTTTAGAGATTACACCTTTGTCGGATATGTCATAGCCAAATTTTTCCCCCGGTCTGTAGGTTCTCTTTTTACTCTTTTGATGAAGTGTTTTAATGAGCATAAGTGTTTGATTTTTAGAAGATCTCAGTTATGTAGCTTATCTTCTGGTTTTTGTGTATTGTTAATTATGGTTTCTATCCTGTTAATGCTATGTAATTAGGGCCTCTAGTGTTGACCCTATTTTTTCTTCTTTGATCTTTATGGTTTTTGGTTTTACATTTAGGTTTTGATCCATTTTGAATTAGTTTTTGTGTATGGTGTGAGGCATGGGGTCCTGTTTCATTTTTTTGTAGATGGACGTCCAGTTTTGCCAACACCATTTGTTAAAAAGACTGACTTTTCTCCATTTGGGCTTTGGGTCTTTGTCAAAGATCAGGTGACCGTACGTAAGTGGATGGATTTACATCTGGGTTCTCAATTCTGTTCCATTGGTCAAGGTTTCTGCCTCTGTACCAGTACCAGGCTGCTTTGACTACTGTAGCTGTATAGTAGGTTCTGAGGTCAGGTAGTGTGAGTCCTCCTACTTTATTCTTCTTCAATAGTGCTTTACTTATCCAGGGCCTCTTCCCTTTCCATATAAAGTTAATGATTAGTTTTTCCATCTCTTTAAAGAATGCTGTTGGTATTTGGGTTGACATTGCATTGTACTTGTAGATTGCTCTGGGTAGAATTGACTTTTTCACAATGCTGAGTCTACCTATCCATAAGCATGGTGTTTTCCATTTATGTAGGTCTCTTTTGGTTTCTTGCAGTCGTGTTTTGTGCTTTTCTTTGTATAGGTCTTTTACGTCCCTGGTTAGATTTATTCCTAAGTTTTTTTTTTTTTAGGGGTTATTATAAATAGTATTTTTTCCTGATTTATTTTTGTCATTCTCTTTACTAGGATATAGGAATCCGATTAATTTTTGTATGTTTGCTACTCTGCTGAATCTTTCTATTAGTTCCAGTAGTTTTCTCGTGGAGTCTTTTGGGATTTCTATGTATGGTATCCTATCGTCTGCAAATAGGGACAGTTTTACTTCTTCCGTATCAATTTGGATGCCTTTTATTTCTTTTCCTTGCCTTATTGCTCTAGCTAGGACTCCCAGCACAATGTTAAACAGGAGTGGTGATAAAGGAAATCCTTGTCTTGTTCCTGTTCTCAAGGGGAACGTTTTCAGCCTCTGTCCATTAAGAATGATGCTGGCTGTTGGTTTTGTATAGATGCCCCTTACTATATAATGGAATTTTCCTTCTATATGTATTTTATTAAGAGTTTTGTTTTGTTTTGTTTTTAATCGGGGATAGGTTTTGGACTTTGTCAAATACCTTTTCTGTGTCAATTGAGATGACCGTGTGATTCTTTTATTTTATTTATATGGTGGATTATGTTGATTGATTTCTTAATGTTGAACCATCCTTACATGCCTGGTATGAACACTGCTTGGTCACAGTATATATTTTTTCTGATATGATGCTGAATTCTATTGGCTAGAATTTTGTTAAGCATTTTTGCATCTATATACATGAGAGATACCGGTCTGTAATCTTTTTTTTTTTTTTTGTAGTGTCTTTTTCTGGTTTTGGTATCACAGTTATGCTGGCTTCATAGAACGAATTCAGAAGTAGCCTTACCTTTTCTATGCTCTGAATAGTTCGAGTAGTACTGGTGTAAGCCCTTCTCTGAATATTTAGTAGAACTCTCCAGTGAAGCCATTTGGGCCAGAGTTTTTTTTGAGGAGGAGGAGTTTTTTTTTTTTTTTTTAATTACCTTTGCAATTTCTTCTCTTGTTATGGGTCTGTTCAGATTTTCAACTTTGGTTGTGTTAGTTTGGGTAGGTAGTGTGTCTCTAGAAATTTGTCCACTTCCTCTAGGTTTTCAAGTTTGTTGGAGTGTAGTTTTCCATAGTACTCTGTTAAGATCCTTTTTACTTCAGTTGGGTCCGTTGTAATGGCCCCCATTTCATTTCTTATTTGGGTTATTTGCATCCTCTCCTGTTTTTTCTTTTGTCAATTTGGTCAGTGGTTTGTCAATTTCGTTGATCCTTTCAAAGCATCAACTCTTGGTTTTGTCAATTCTGTCTATTGTTTTTCTAGTCTCTGTTTCATTTATTTCTGCTCTGATCCTTATTATTTCGTTTCTTCTGGTGGCTGTGGGCTTCTTTTGCTGTTCTCTATTTGTTCAAGTTGTGTAACTAATGTTTTGATTGTGTCCCTCCTTTTTGATGTGTGCATCTAGTGCTATAAATTCACATCTGAGCACTGCCTTTGCTGTTTCCCAAAGGTTTTGGTATGATGTGTTTTTTCATTTTCATTTGATTCTAGGAATTTTTTATTCCGTCTTTGATTTCTTCTATCACCCAGTGGTTTCAGTTTCAAAGCAGGGTGTTATTCAGTTTCCAGGTATTTGATTATTTTTCCTTGCTCTTCCTGTTGTTAATTTCTACTTTGATGGCATTGTGATCAAGAGAAGATACTTCGTATTATCTTAATATTTTGGATTTTGTTGAGGGTTACTTTGTGACCTAAGATGTGGTCTATTCTGGACACCGTTCCATGTGCGTTGGAAAAGAATGTGTACTTTGCTGCTCTTGGGTGGTGTGTTCTATATACATCTATGAGGTCAAGTTGGTGGATTGTGACCTTTGAATCTTCTGTATCTTTGTTGAGTTTCTTACTAGATGTTCCGCCCTTGACAGAGAGTGGTGTGTTGAAGGCTCCTACCATTATTGTGGAACTGTCAATTTCTATTTTCAGTGCTGTTAGAGTTTGTTTCATGTATTTTGGAGCCCTATAATTGGGTGCATAATTGGGTGATGGACTGTCCCTTTAATTGTTATATAATGCCCTTCTTTGTCCTTTATCGTGGATTTTGCTTTAAAATCTATTTTATCCAAGATTAGTATTGCCACTCCTGCCCTTTTTTGGCAGTTGTTTGTTTGATTTTTTTTTTCCCATCTTTTAATTTTTAATAAATTTATGTTTTGTTTCTAAGGCTGTCTTTTGTAGACAGCATACTGATGGATCCTGTTTTGTTTTCTACCCGTTCTGTCACTCTCTGTCTCTTCAGGTATGCATTTAGGCCATTTAAGTTCAGTGTGATTATCAATAGTTGTGAGTTTATTGCTGTCATCTTGCGGTGTTTTTTTTTTTTTTTTGTAGTGCTGATGTTTTCCTTGTTGCTCTTACCCTCCTGTGCTGAATTCCTTTTGTTTGTGGATTTTTGTTTGTTTGTTTCCTTTCTTTTTGTAGATTTCATGTTTACTGAGACTTTATGTTTTCTTTCTTATTTTGATGAGTAGGTTTGTTAATTATCTTTGTGGTTACCTTGAAATTTATCCTTATCTTCCTATGTTTCAACCAGTTTCTTATTACTTGGTATGATCTTGACTCCCCCACGTGTCTGTCAGTTTGTTGTACTGTGGGGGCTTGCATGTTGCTGTGATGCTGGAAGCTATACCACTGGTATTCAAATACTAGCAGTGTCACCAGGGTGGAAAGGTTTCATCTGAGCTTCCAGACTAAGACAGACTAGGAAGGAGGTCCCAGCAGTCTACTACTGAAAAGAATTAGCCAGTGAAAACCTTATGAATAGCAGCAGAACATTGTCTGATGGAGTGCTGGAAAATGAGCCCCCCAGGTTGGAAGGCACTCAAAAGATGATTGGTGAAGAGCTGTCTCCTCAAAGTAGAGTCAACCTTAATGACGTGGATAGAGTCAAGCTTTTGGGACCTTCATCTGGTGATGTGGCACAACTCAAAGTGAGAAGAAACAGCTGCAAACATTCACTAATAATCGGAACATGGAATACATGAAGTATGAATCTAGGAAAATTAGAAATCGTCAAAAATGAAAAGATCGATATCCTAGGCATTAGGGAGCTAAAATGGACTGGTATTGGCCATTTTGAACCAGACAATCATATGGTCTACCATGCCAGGAATGAAAACTGAAGAGGAATTACATTGCATTAATCCTCAAAAAGAACCTTTCAAGATCTATCCTGAAGTAAAATGCTACCAGCGATTGGTTGATATCTATATTCCTAAAAAGAAGACCAGTTAATACAACTATTATTCAAATTTACTCACCAACCACTAACACCACAGATGAAGAAATTAAAGATTTTTACCAGCTTTTGCAGTCTGAAATTGATCAAACATGCAATCAGGATGCATTGATAATTATTGGTGATTGGAATGTGAACACTGCAAACAAAGAAGAAGGATAGATAGCTGGAAAATCTGACCTTGGTGATAGAAACGATGCTGGAGATCTCATGATATAATTTTGCAAGACCAACGACTTCTTCATTGCAAATACCTTTTTTCACCAACATAAATGGCAACTATACACGTGGACAGATGGAATACACAGGAATCAAATTGACTACATCTGCGAAAAGAGACAATGGAAAAGCTCAATATCGTCAGTCAGAAAAAAGTCAAGGGCCGACTATGGAACAGACAATCGCTTGTACGTAAGCTCAAGTTGAAACTGAAGAAAATTAGAACAAGTCAACGCGACCCAAAGTATGACCTTGAGCATATCCCACCTGAATTTAGAGACCATCTCGAGAATAGATTTGACACAATGAACACTAACGACCAAAGACCAAACGAGTTGTGGAATGACATTGAGGACATCATACATGAAGAAAGCAAGAGATCATTAAAAAGACAGGAAAGAAAGAAAAGACCAAATGGATGTCAGAAGAGACTCTGAAACTTGCTCTTGAACATCTAGCAGCTAAACCAAAAGGAAGAAATGATGAAGTAAAAGAACTGAACAGAAGATTTCAAAGGGCGGCTCAAGAAGACAAAGTAAAGCATTATAATGACCTGTGCAAAGAGCGGGAGACAGAAAACCAAAAGGAAAAACATGCTCAGCATTTCTCAAGCTGAGAGAATTGAAGAAAAAATTCAAGCCTCGAGTTGCAAAATTGAAGGATTCTACAGGAAAAAATATTAAACGACACAGGAAGCATCAAAAGAAGATGGAAGAAATACGCAGAGTCACTGTATCCAAATAATTGGTCAACATTCAACCATTTCAGGAGGTAGCATATGATTAGGAACCGACGGTACTGAAGGAAGAAGTCCAAGGTGCACTGAAGGCATTGGCGAAAAACAAGGCTCCAGGAATTGGCAGAATACGAATTGAAATGTTTCAACAAATAGATGCAGCGCTGGAGGTGCTCACTCGTCTATGCCAAGAAATATGGAAGACAGCTACCTGGCCAACTGACTGGAAGACGTCCATATTTATGCCTATTCCCAAGAAAGGTGATCCAACTGAATGTGGAAATTATAGAACAATATCATTAATATCACACGCAAGCAAAATTTTGCTGAAGATCATTCAAAAGCGGCTGCAGTATGTGATCAGGAAACTGCCAGAAATTCAAGCCAGATCCAGAAGAGGACATGGAACCAGGGATATCACTGCTGATATTAGGTAGATCCTGACTGAAAGCAGAGAATACCAAAAAGATGTTTATCTGTCTTTTATTGATTATGCAAAGGCATTTGACTGTGTGGATCATAACAAATTATGGGTAACACTGCAGAGAATGGGAATTCCAGAACACTTAATTGTGTTCATGAGGAACCTTTACATAGATCAAGAGGCAGTTGTTCAGACAGAACAAGGGGGTACTGATTGGTTTAAAGTCAGGAAAGGTGTGTGTCAGGGTTGTATCCTTTCACCATACCTATTTAATCTGTATGCTGAGCAAATAATATGAGAAGCTGGACTATATGAAGACGAACGCAGCATCAGAATTAGAGGAAGACTCATTAACAACCTGCACTATGCAGATGGCACAACCTTGCTTGCTGAAAGTGAAGAGGACTTGAAGCACTTACTAATGAAGATCAAAGACCACAGCCTTCAGTATGGATTGTACCTCAACATAAAGAAAACAAAAATCCTCACAACTAGACCAATAAGCCACATCATGATACACGGAGAAAAGGTTGAAGTTGTCAAGGATTTCATTTTACTTGGATCCACAATCAACACCCATGGAAGCAGCAGTCCAGAAATCAAAAGACGCATTGCATTGGGCAAATCTGCTGCAAAGGACCTCTTTAAAGTGTTGAAAAGTAAAGATGTCACCTTGAAGACTAAGGTGGACCTGACCCAAGCCATGGTGTTTTCAGTCAACTCCTATGCATATGAAAGCTGGGTGATAAATAAGGAAGACCAAAGGAGAATTGATGCCTTTGAATTGTGATGTTGACAAACAATATCGAATATACCATGGACTGCCAAAAGAACGAAGAAATCTGTCTTGAATGCTCCTTAGAAGCAAGGATAGCCAGACTTCGTCTCACATACTTGGGACGTGTTATCAGAAGGAAGACCTTCAATAAGATAGATTGACACAGTGGCTGCAACAACGGGCTCAAGCATAGCAAAGATTGTGAGGATGGCGCAGGACGGGGCAGTGTTCCGTTCTGTGGTACACAGGGTTGCTAGGAATCAGAACCAACTTGAAGGCACCTAACAACAACAAGAGGAATCGGGCTTTGGGAGAGATGGCTGATTCCAGAAAAGGATCGGGGAAAGAGCAAGGCGATCCTGGAGCATTTCTTGTGCCCTGGTGGTGTAGTGGTTAAGTGCTACAACTGCTAAGCGAAAGGTCAGCTGTTCGAATCCGCCAGGCGCTCCTTGGAAACTCTATGGGGCAGTTTTATTCTGTCCTATAGGGACACTATGAGTCGGAATCGACTCAACGGCAATGGAATGGTATGGTATGTAAAGTCAGGATGTGCTCGGTGACAGGGACATGGGAAAAGAACACGGCAGCCGGCTTCAGGGGGCTGTGAGTAGCCAAATCAGCAATAACGTGAGCAGCAAAGTCAGCATGGACAGAAACGGCTGCCAGACTATGGACGCTACAGAAATGCATGAGTCTACTCCCATATCGGTAAACAGGGGCAGGGCCAGGCACCCTGCCCCGGCCCTCAGGGATGTCATGGCAAGAGGAACCCTCTGGAGACAGCTTGTTTCTGAGCCACAGATTGCTAGATTTCTAGCGGTCTTGGAAAGATAGTGCACACAGGACATGGGGCTTGTGGAAGGTGCTGGGAGCGTAGCTGCCGTCTTCCCCAAGAACTTTGCTACCTGAGCGTTCCAGAGATGGCGGGTACCTCTCCTCATTCACTCTGCTGCGGGCATGCTGGGCCCCCTAGGTGGGCTTCCTGTGGACCCTCAAAGAACTCAGACACTTTCCTTCTTTAAAGGCGAGAGCTTCCAGATCCCCACCTCAGCCACCCCTTTCCAGCTTGCAGTAACACCTGGGAGTCACACCTGGAGGTCACGCCTGGGAGTCATACCTGGGGATCACACCTAGGGATACCTGGGGCTCACACCTCGGAGTTACACCGGGGGGTCATGGTATGGGGAGGGGCTCGGCCCTGCTGAGCCTTCTGGTTGCAGAGACACCGATGCGAGAGTCGCAGTGACCAGGCAACCCTGGCTGGTACCTCCTTCTCAGTGTCTATTTGAAAACATTTTATCTTTAATAAAATTCCTGTTTTCATTGGTTACAAAATTAAGACGTGTTCATTGTAGAAAAGGAAAACATAGAGCACAGGAGGAAAGAAGAATCCTGCACCCCCCATGACCCAGACACACAGGTGGGCTTTTGGTACCTCGAGGGCCACAGGGCGGCTGCTCCTGGTTGTCGTCACAAAGAGACCTGAGACCCCAGAGAAGAAGCATCACCTGTTCAGCTGCCTGAGGTGATCCAGCAGCCACACGTAGGATTTGTCCGCTCTCCGCTCACACCCAGGCTGATCTTCAGCTTCTCAGCCTCTGCGGCAGGGCAGAGAGAGGCCAGAATCAAGGTCAAGTCAGTGAGGTCTGTCACTACATCTCCTAGAACGGGACACGGTGTTTTTACATTCGGACGACGATACATAGCCGTGTTTACCTTTCACCAAATCCTCTTCTTCCACGTGGGCCCATGAAAATGTCTCTTACTTCAAAATCAGTTCCTCAAACTGTTTGGGTCAGATCCCTTTTTTGAGGTACAGCTCCTGTTGTTCCGCTTCTCCTTTCATCTGAGCACTAGGCCAGGTCCCATTCCCTAGTCCTGAGCTAAATCCACTGACCACATCTGCAGTGAAGGATGCAAACCCCCCAGCCCCCTCTGCCTCCTGAGCAGGACCCTCCAGGCATCCAGCATCACCAGCAGCCCGTCGGCCTGCAAGATGGTTATGGAGGAAGAAACCACCACAGTTCAATTCATTGTACCTGGTCAGCCCCAGGGTAGGTGGGGCACCCTCACCAAGTTGTTATAATTGAGCTAAAACGTGCGCAGTCCAATGGGGAAAGAACCCAGACCATCAGCAAGGCCAAGGACGATTCCATTGCCTGCCAGGAGGCAGAGGAGACACTGTCCAACAAGCCTAGCTACGTCTTAGCCGACTGTGGTCTTGCATGGGCCCAGCCTGGGCTCAACTTTGGTCTTAGTCTTGGCCTTGGTATCAGTCATGACCGTCAGCTGGCCTTGGCTGGTGTTGGCCCAGGCCTTGGTTGGTCTTGGCCTTGGTGTCAGTCATGACCGTCAGCTGGCCTTGGCTGGTGTTGGCCCAGGCCTTGGTTGGGCTTGGCCTTGGTGTCAGTCATGACCGTCAGCTGGCCTTGGCTGGTGTTGGCCCAGGCCTTGGTTGGGCTTGGCCTTGGTGTCAGTCATGACTGTCAGCTGGCCTTGGCTGGTGTTGGCGAGGCCTTGGTTGGGCTTGGCCTTGGTGTCAGTCATGACCGTCAGTTGGCCTTAGCTGGTGTTGGCCCACGCCTTGGTTGGGTTGGACTAGGCATCGGACTGGTAAAGAGCTCTGTCTTGGCCTTCAGTCTCTCGATGGCTTCAAGTTTTACCTTAGATTTAGCCTGTATTGACCTAGCTCACCTCAGTCTTGAATTTGATTTTGAATGCTTTTGGTCTTAAATTAACCTTTGGTCTTGGGCCTTGTCTTGCTCTATACATACCCAAACCAAAACCCACTGCCATCGAGTCGATTCCGACTCATAGCGACCCTATAGGACAGAGTAGAACTGCCCGACAGAGTTTCCAAGGACCACCTGATGGATTTGAACTGCTGACCTCTTGGTTAGCAGCCATACCACTTAACCACTACGCCACCAGGGTTTCCTCTATACACACAGGTTTCTATACATACCCAAAACCAACCCAAGCCAAACCTGTTGCCATGGAGTGGATTCTGACTCATGGCAACCCCATGTGTGTACACAGTGGAACTGAGTTCCATCGGGTTTTCTTGGCTATAATCTTTATGGAAGCAGATTCCCAGGCCTTTCTTTCATCAGTGGTGCCACTGGGTGGGTTGGAACCAACAACCTTTAGATTGGCAGTTGTGTGCAAACTGTTGGCACCACCCGGGACCTTTATGCACAGCTAGGTTTAACATAACTCTGGGTGTATCTAACCTGTGGATGGTGATCCCCACTAACTCGTGGGGACCCTTCAAGGACAACCCCTAGGGTTGACTGCTGGTGTCGTCTCAACTGGGGTTGAGGGTTCTGGGTGTGAGGAGCCACTGGACACCCAGGGACAGAGCCCCACAGGCAGTGGGCAGGGCCCAGCCCCCCAACTGCACACAGCCCACCGGGCCAAGGGTGAGTTTATGATGACAGAGCACCCCTGCTCTCTGAGGGTCTGACTGTGCACATCCAGAGCTCCGTGGACGCAGGGGCACTGGACAAAGCTCAGGCTCTGGGCACACGGGCCTGGGTTCCAACACCTTCTCTGCCACATGCTGCCTGAGTGCCCTTGGCAAAGCCACTCCACCTCTCTGAGCTCCCATTTAGCCATCTGTAAAGTTGAGACAGGACTCCCTGGGTGGTACACTTGGCTGCTAACCACAATTTTGGCAGTTCGAGTTCACTCAGAGGCACCTCAGAAGAAAGCCTTGGCAATCTACTTAAGAAACATCAGCCACCTAAAACCCTGTGGAACATGGTTCTACTCTGGCACACATGGGGTCACCATGAGTTGGGGTTCAGTCAATGGCAACTGCTTTTGTTCCCCCCGCCCCCGCCACAATGGAGACAGTTGCTACTCTCCTACAGGCTTGAGAAAACTGTCGGTGATGCGGGGCAGGCACAGCAATCCACAGGGGCCTGGGCAAATGGAATATGCTCAGCAAATGCGAGTAAAGCCCTCCTGAGCCCTGAAAGCATGGTGGGCCCAGGAGCCCTCCCTGTCTGGGTTCCCCCTCGAATCAGGGTCCCTGTATCACACCTCCTCTGCCAGTGGCTGCCGCAGCTTCCAAAAGGGCTGGCCCTGCTTGCTCTGTCGCTCTCACTCTTCCTCTCTCCCTCCAACGACCTCAACTGTGTGGCCTGTATCTGCCCAGCAGGCTCAGTCCCGCTCCCTGGGCCAGCCTCGGGGCTCAGGCAATGCCCAGGCCAGATGGCGGCATCAGCGCCAATGCCATGTGGTCTGTGCTGTGCTCAAGGGCATCACCGGGGCCAGGAGCCCACCAGGGGCCAGTCAGGGCAGTACAGGGGGACAGAACCTTGTAGCCAAATAGTGCAGGGCTGGTGAAAGTGGGCTACAGGCCAAGGAGAGTTGGGAGGGTCAAGGGACGCAGCTCAGAGGTGTTCCAGGCCAGAGGAAGCAGCCGGAGAAAGACCCAGATAGGAAGGACTTGGGGTCCAGCCTTGCCAAATTGAGCTTTCACTGGGCTGGTGCAGGGTGTATGGTGTTGTTTGACACCCTAGAGTCAATGCTAACTCATAGCAACCCCAGGTGACAGAGTAGAGCTGCCCCTGGGAAGCTCCATAGGGTTTCCTAGACTGTAATCTTTATGGGAGCAGATAGCCAGGTCTTTTCTCCTTTAGAGCAACTGGGTAGGTACAAACCACAGACCTCTTGGTTAGCAGCTGAGTGCCTAACCATTGTGCTATCACGGCTCCTTTGATGCAGAACAAACAAAAATCCATTGCCGGCAAGTTGATTCCAACCCACAGGGACTCTGTAGGACCGAGTAGAACTGTCCCTATAGGATTTCCTTTTTTTTTTTTTGGTTAACCTTTATGGAAGCAGACTGCCACATCTTTCTCCCACAGAACTGCTGGTGGGTTCAAACCGCTAACCTTTTGGTTAGCAGCTGAGTGCTTAGTCACTGCACCACCAGAGCTCCTTCTGGTTCTGAATAGACACCCACAAGCACAAACCAAACACACGAACGCATATAAACCCGTTACAGAAAATTCAACCATCTACAAATCGGGAGACCCTTAGCCACATTCCCATGTCTGCAACCCAGTGCAGGTGGCAGGGTTTCCACCGGTTCTTACCTGCACTTTTCTACCCAGACTTGCTCATGGTTTGTGCCCAAATTTTATCCAACTTTTTCTTCTGTAACTTTTTATACAAGCATGTCCCCATAGTTTGAAAATATTCTCAGCGTCTCTTAAGCAGCTGCAAACATCGTGTTCCGTAAATATTTCGTTACTTGATAAATGACTTCCCTACTTCTCTTCCAAGAAGCCCCGGTTAAGCGCTTCGCTGAAAACTGAAAGGTCAGCAGTCTGGACCCACTCTGCAGGAAAAAGACGTGGCAGTGTGCTTCATAAAGATTACAGCCTTGGAAACCCTAGGGGGAAGTCCTACTCTGTCCTGTAGGGTCACTGTGAGTCGGAATTGACCCCACAGCAGCAGGATATTCTTCTTCCAAGTTTCACAATGATTTCATCGGACCCAAGGAATGCAAACATTGTTTTAAGGGTTCGTCACCTGTTGCTGAATTACTTTCAAACTAGACTGTACCTGCTGGGGCTCTTAGTATGTCTGAAGATGTCCATCTCAAACTAGTCTCACTAGCACTGCTTGTTTTCATTAAAAAAAAAAACAAAAAACTTTTGCTGATTAGGAGGATGAACTTTGCCCTTCTGTGTTTGTGTGTTTTTGTTGTATCAGGATCCCAGGTTGCCAGCAAAGACAGACCAGTCCCATCCCGCCTGGGATAAAGGAGAATGAAGAAAACCAAAGATACAAGGAAAATATTAGTCCAGAGGACTGACGGACCATGTGACCCTCAGCCTCCACCAGCCTGAGCCCAGAGGAACTAGGTGGTGCCTGCTACCACCACTGACTGCTTTGGCAGGTACCACAATAGGGAGTCCCAGACAGAGCAGGATATAAAAGTAAAATAAAATTCAAATTCACAAAAAAAGACCGGAATTACTGATCTAAAAGAGACCGGAGGAACCCTTGAAACTAGGGCCACCGGACACGCTATTAATTCAGAATAGAAGTGACTCGACAAGACCTCCTTTCGGCCAAAGATTAGACGGGCCAATAAAACAAACAATAACACACGTGAAGACTACGCCTCTTGGTTCATTCACGTGTACGAGACCCAATGGGCAGCTCCTGCCCAAAAGCTAAGACGAGAAGGCAGGGAGGGACAAGAAAACTGGACAAATGGACATGTTGGGGAGAACCCACAGTGTAAAGGAAAAGGGGAACAGTGCTGACACATTGCGAGGATTGCAACCAATGTCACAAAACAATGTGTGTATAAAGTTTTGAATGAGAAACTTATTTGCCCTATAAACTTTCACCTAAAGGACAATAAAATTTAAAAAAGAAAAAGATGCAGACCACACGGCCTATCAGTGCATGGAACACCTCCCTCACACACAGCGAGACCAGCCTTTGTCTAGTGGTCTCCCACAGCCAGCAGGCTCCTCCTGCACGTGGCCTGTGCAGGGTCGATGTTTTACTCTTACCCCTCTCACGCCGAAGTCCAGGGACCTCGTTCCTCCCCTCACCAAGAGATAGAGAGGTGGGGTTGACCAGGTGCCATGGGGGCCTGTGGCCATGCAATGTGCAAGAGACAAAGAAAGTTTATGCCCAAGTACCGAGGCGGCTGCTCTGGTAAGGACAAGTGGCTGGGAGAATGTCCTCAGACCCACAGCCTCTGCTCAGGCAGCCCAGGGGGAGACGCGGAGGCAAACTTCTGCCCCACAACAGCTCTCAAATATTGTTTCCCAAAACTTTACAAATACTATAACCCTCCAATGTGGAAATGCTGGTCCAACCGCTCAGCTTTTAAAACATTCTCTTCTCTCTGGAGAGTTTGTGATTCTTGCTCGGTACAGGGCTTGTAAGTGTTGTTTCCGTTAACTTGGGTTTCAGTTTCCGAAAATTTTCATTTCTTTTCACTGCAGCAAAGGGAGACAATCCGCTCATCGTTGCTGGGTGCCCTGCGGCAATTCCGACTCACGGAGGCCCCACGGGACGGGGGCCCCACGGGACGGGGGCCCCACGGGACGGGGGCCCCACGGGACGGGGGCCCCACGGGACGGGGGCCCCACGGGACGGGGGCCCCACGGGACGGGGGCCCCACGGGACGGGGGCCCCACGGGACGGGGGCCCCACGGGACGGGGGCCCCACGGGACGGGGGGGAGCGGCCCCACGGGACGGGGGGGAGCGGCCCCACGGGACGGGGGGGAGCGGCCCCACGGGACGGGGGGGAGCGGCCCCACGGGACGGGGGGGAGCGGCCCCACGGGACGGGGGGGGAGCGGCCCCACGGGACGGGGGGGGAGCGGCCCCACGGGACAGAGGCCCCACGTGACAGAGCAGAGCGGCCCCACGTGACCGAGGAGAACGGCCCCACGGGACGGAGGAGAATGGAACCACGGGACAGAGGCCCCACATGACAGAGCAGAGTGGCCCCACGTGACAGAGGCCCCATAGGACCGAGGGGAGCGGCCGCACGGGACGGAGGGGAGCGGCCCCACCTGACCGAGCGGAGCGGCCCCCCAGGCTTTCCAGGCCATAATCTTTATGGGAGGAGATCGCCAATGCTTTCTTCCTTGGAGCCACTGAGTGGGTTCTAACGTCCAATCTCTCAGTTAGCAGCTGAGTGCTTAACCACTGAGCCACCACGGCTCCTTTAACACATATGTATGTATGCTACCTGGCCAACCGACTGGAAGAAATCCAGATTTATGCCTATTCCCAAGAAAGGTGATCCAACCAAATGCAGAAATTACCAAACAATATCATTAATATCACAAGCAAGCAAAATTTTGCTGAAGATCATTCAAAGTGGCTGCAGCAGTGTATCAACAGGGAACTGCCAGAAATTCAGGCTGGTTTCAGAAGAGGACGTGGAACCAGGGATATCATTGCTGATGTCAGATGGATCCTGGCTGAAAGCAGAGAGTACCAGAAGGATGTTTACCTGTGTTTTATTGACTATGCAAAGGCATTCGACTGTGTGGATCATAACAAACTATGGATAACACTGTGAAGAATGGGAATTCCAGAACGCTTCATTGTGCTCATGAGGAATCTTTATATAGATCAAGAGGCAGTCATTCGGACACAACGAGAGGATACTGCGTGATTTAAAGTCAGGAAAGGTGTGCGTCAGGGTTGTATCCTTCCACCGTACCTATTCAATCTGTATGCTGAGCAAATAATCCCAGAAGCTGGTAAATGAAGAACCAGGCATCGGGGTTGGAGGAAGATTCATTAACAACCTGTGTCATGCAGATGACACAACACTGCCTGTGAAAGTGAAGAGAACTTGAAGCACTTGCTGATGAAAATCAAAGACCAAAACCGTCAGTATGGATTGCACCTCAATACAAAAACCAAAAACATTGCCATCGAGTTGATTCTGACTCAAAGCGACCCTATAGGACAGAGTAGATCTGCCCCATAGAGTTTCCAAGGAGCACCGGGCCGATTTGAACTGCCGACCTCTTAGTTAGCAGCCATAGCACTTAACCACTATGCATCCAGGGTTTCCCCTCAATACAAAGAAAACAAAAATCCTCACAACTGGACCAATAAGCCACCTCATGATAAACAGAGAAGAGACTGACGTTATCAAGGATTTCAATGTTACTTGGATCCGTAATCAACACCCATGGGAGCAGCAGTCAAGAAATCAAAAGACAGATTACATTGGGCAAATCTGCTGCAAAAGACCTCTTTAAAGTGTTGATAAGCAAGGCGGGGCCAAGATGTTGGAGTAGTCAGACACTTCCAGTCATCCCTCTTACAACAAAGACCCGAAAAAACAAGTGAAACGATTATATTTATGAAAAGCTAGGAGCTCTGAACATCAAAGGCAAAGTTAGAAAGCCGACTGAGTGGCAGGGGGAGGGAGAGACGGTTCAGAAACAGAGAGGAGCTGTCAGACCTGAATTGCCGGGAACCCTCAGGCACCATTCCCTGGAGCAATTGCAGCAGCACTGGCGGTAGCATTTCAGACGCAGTTTCCTCAGAGAGAGACAGCCAGCCGCACAGGCTACTCACACCTCTGGAACCAGAGAAGAACAGCACTCTCGGTAAAACCTAAGTACTTGCGTATATTTTCCAGCTCACCCAGCCCCCAAGCCAGCTTCAGTGGCTGAAGTCCCTGAGCCTGAGATAGGCTCTGCTGAGTGCCCTGAGCCATTCTCCTGCATTGGAGAAGGAATAAATTCACAATTGGGGGAAAAGATAATCTGCCAGCTCCAATAAGCTGGTGAGCTCAGGTCAGAAGCAGCTCCTGTCCAGACATAAATGGTCTGTGGACTTTGCATACCTTTCCCCACTGCATGGACCTGTATAGGCCTATTTCAGGGGAATAGGCCTTTGTTGTCAGACTGCAACGGTTTCAGCTATCTGGTGGTGAGGTGGGTGTTTGATGTTTGACACCACTTTCTCTATTAAGCAGGGTCCTCACCTACCCACATCAGGGGCCTAAGGACTGGTGGCTCCACCCACATCACCTAGCCACCTGTGACAGGGGTTCAAGGATAACTGGTACCTCCCAGTCCTTACAACCAAAAGCACTGGGTGCCTGTGGTCCAGCTGCAGAACCACCCACCTGCGCACTCCAGGGGCCAGGGATGCACTTTCCTCACAGACACTCAGGGGATGGTTGTCAGCCCCTTTCCTTGTTCAAAACATGACCCCCTGCTGCAACCAGCTACCTGCACCTACACCAATCACCCCTGCCCCTCTAAGGCTGTAGAACAGAGCCTGTGCCACACACTTGATGACCCACTACCTGGACACCTGAACTGAATTCATACGAGAAAAGCGAATGGACTCTTAGGCTCACATATCTGATAACAGCTCTAGCCATCTGGTTACAGGATGTTAGAGCTTCAAAGTAAAAATAATCAGCAGCCTATTTGGGCATATCAAAACAGAACAAAGCAAGAAACTAGGATACAGTAAGTAAACATAAACTAATACGACAACTTGTAGATGGCATGGAGACAACAGTCAATATCAAATCACACAAAGACTCAGGCCATGATCACTTCAACAAGCTCTCAAAACAAAAAATCAAGGGATCTTCTGGATGAAGGTGCCTTCCTAGAATTACCTGATACAGGATACAAAAGATAAATATACAGAACTCTTCAAGACATCAGGAACAAGATCAGGAAGAGATCTGGCAAAAAACAGGACAAGCCAAGAAACACACAGATAAAGCAGTTGAACAAATTAAAAAGGTTATCCAAAACATAATGAAAAATTTAATAAGCTTCAAAAATCCATACAGAGACAGCAATCAGAGATTCAGAAGATTAACAATAAAATTACAGAATTAGACAACTCGATATAAAGTCAGAGGAGCAGAATTAAGGAAATGGAAGGCAGAATTAGTGAGATTGAAGATAAAACACTTGGCATTCAATTTATTCGAAGACAAATCAGATAAAAGAGTTTAAAAAAATGAAGGAACCCTAAGAATCACGTGGGACTCTATCAAGAGAAATAACATATGTATTACTGGAGTACCGGAACAGGGAGGGATAACAGAAAATACAGACAGAATTGTTGGCAGAAAGCTTCCCTGATATTATGAAAGATGCAAAGATATCTATCCAGGATGCTCATCAAACTCCACATAAGGTAGATCTCAAAAGAAAGTCACCAAGACATACTATAATCAAACTTGCCAAAACCAAACATAAAGAGAGAATTTTAACAGCAGCTAGAGACAAAAAGTCATCTACAAAGGAGAATCAGTAAGAATAAGCTTGGACTACCCGGCAGAAACCATGCAGGCAAGAAGGCAATGGGATGACTTATATGAAAAATTGAAGGAAAAAAAATGTGAGCCAAGAATCATATATCCAGCAAAACTGTCTCTCAAATATGAAGGCAAAATTAGAACATTCCCAGATAAACAAGTTTCAGGAATTCGTAAAAACCAAACCAAAACTACAAGAAATATTAAAGGGAGTTCTCTTGTTAGAAAATCAATACTATCAGATATCATCCCAAGACTAGAACACAGGACAGAGCAACCAGATGTCAACCCAGGAAGGGAAATCACAAAAATAAATCAAGATAAAAAAAGCTCAAAACAGGGAAACAGCGATGTCATTATGTAAAAGAAGACAACATTAAAACAATAAAGAGGGCCTAAGAAATGTAGTCATAGATCTTTCATATGGAGAGGAAAACAAGGGCTATAAAGAAATAAAGGAGACTAACAATCCTATTCATCAAAATAAAATACAAGAAAAAAATAAAGACTCAGTGGAAACAAAATCAAGAGCAAGGAACAAAAGTCAATATATAAAGATGAACTACTCAGCACAAAAAAATTAAGTGGGAAAAAGAAACTGTCAACAACACACCGAAAAAGACATCAAAATGACAGCACTAAACTCATACCTATTCATAATTACGCTGAATGTAAATGGACTAAATGCATCAATAAAGAGACAGAGACTGGCAGAATGGATTAAAAAAAACATGATCCATCTATATGCTGCCTACAAGAGATGCACCTTAGGCTTAGAGACACAAACAAACTAAAACTCAAAGGATGGAAGAAATATATCAAGCAAACAACAATCAAAGAGCAGGAGTGGCAATATTAATTTCTGACAAAATAGACTTTAAAGTTAAATCCATCATAAAGGACAAGGAGGGACACTATATAATGCTTAAAGGACAATATACCAGGAGGATATAACCATATTAAATATTTATGCACCCAATGACAGGGCTGCAAGAGACATAAAACAAACTCTATCAGCATTGAAAAGTGAGATAGACAGCTCCACAATAATAGTAGGAGACTTCAACACATCACTCCCGGTGAAGGACAGGACATCCAGAAAGAAGCTCAATAAAGACACGGACGATCTAAATGCTACAATCAACCAACCTGACCTCGTAGACATGTACAGAACACTCCACCCAACAGCAACCAAGTATACTTTCTTTTCTAGTGCACATGGAACAGTCTCTGGAAGAGACCACATATTAGGTCATAAAGCAAACTTTAGCAGAATCCAAAACATTGAAATATTACAAAGCATCTTCTCTGACCATAAGGCCATAAAAGTGGAAATCAATAACAGGAAAAGGAAATCGAACACTTGGAAACTGAACAATATCCTGCTCAAAAAAGACTGGATTATAGAAGACATTAAGGATGGAATACAGAAATTCAGAGAATCCAATGAGAATGAAAACACTTCCTTTCAGAACCTTTGGGACACAGCAAAAGCGGTGCTCAGAGATCAATTTATATCAATAAATGCACACAAACAAAAAGAAGAAAGGACCAAAATCAAAGAACTATCCCCACGACTTCAACATATAGAAAGAGAGCAATAAAAGACACCCTCAGGCACCAGAAGAAAACAGATAATAACACTTAGAGCAGAATTAAATGAAATAGAGAACAGAAAAACAATTGAAAGAGTTAACAAGACCAAAAGCTGGTTCTTTGAAAAAATTAACAAAATTGATAAACCATTGGTCAAACTGACAAAAGAAAAACAGAAGAGGAAGCAAATAACCCAAATAAGAAATGAGATGGGTGATATCAAAACAGACCCAACTGAAATTAAAAGAATCATATTAGACTATTATGAAAAATTGTACTCTAACAAATTTGAAAACCTAGAAGAAATGGATGAATTTCTAGAAACATACTACCTACCTAAACTAACACAAACAGAGGTAGAACAACTAAATAGACCCATAACAAAAGAAGAGATTGAAAAGGTAATTTAAAAAAACTCCCAACAACAAAAAAAAAGCCCTGGCCCGGATGGCTTCACTGGAGAGTTCTACCCAACTTTCAGAGAAGAGTTAACACCACTACCACTAAAGGTACTTCAGAGCACAGAAAAGGATGGAATACTCCCACACCCATTCTGTGAAGCCAGCATATCCCTGATACCAAAACCAGGTAAAGACACCACAAAAAATGAAAATTATAGACCTATAACCCTCATGAACTTAGATGCAAAAATCTTCAACAAAATTCTACCCAATAGAATTCAACAACATATCAAAAAAATAACTCGCCATGACCAAGTGGGATTCATACCAGGTATGCAGGGATGATTCAACATTAGAAAAACAATCACTGTAATCCATCGCATAAATAAAACAAAAACCAGAACCACATGATCTTATTAATCAATGCAGAAATAGCATTTGACAAAGTTGAACACCCATTTATGATAAAAACTCTCAGCAAAATAGGAATAGAAGGAAAATTCCTCAACATAGTAAGGGCATTTATACAAAGCCAACAGCCAATATCATCCTGAATGGAGAGAGTCTGAAAGGATCCCGCTTGAGATCAGGAACCAGACAAGGATGCCCTATACCACCACTCTTATTCGACATTGTGCTGGAGACCCTAGCCAGAGCAATTAGGCTAGACAAAGAAATAAAGGGTATCAAGATTGGTAAGGAAGAAGTCAACGTATCTCTATTTGCAGACATAATCTTATACACAGAAAACCCTAAGGAATCCTCAAGACAACTAATAGAAGACTTCAGCAGATTTTCAGGATACAAGATAAACATACAAAAATCAGTTGGATTCCTCTACACCAACAAAAAGAACATTGAAGAGGAAATCACCAAATCAATGCCATTTACAGTAGCCCCCAAGAAGATAAAATACCTAGGAATAAATCATACCAGAGATGTAAAAGACCTATACAAAGAAAACTACAAGACGCTACTGCAAGAAACCAAAAGAAACCTACGTAAGTGGAAAAACACACCCTGCTCATGGATAGGAAGATCTAACATTGCAAAAATGTCTGTTCTACCAACAGCTATCTATAGACACAATGCAATTCTGATCCAAAGTCCAATGACATTTTTTAATGAGTTGGAGAAACAAATCAACAACTTCATATGGAAGGGAAAGAGGCCCCGGATAAGTAAAGCATTACTGGAAAAGAAGAACAAAGTGAGAGGCCCCACACTACCTGATCTTAGAATCTATTATACTGCCACAGTAGTCAAAACAGCCTGGTAGTGGTACAACAACTGATACACAGACCAATGGTACAGAATTGAGAATCCAGACATAAATCCATCCACATATGAGCAGTTGATATTTGACAAAGGTCCAAAGTCAGTTAAATGGGGAAAAGACAGCCTGTTTAACAAATGGTGCTGGCATAACTGGATATTCATCTGCAAAAAAATGAAACAAGGCCCATACCTCACACCATGCACAAAAACGAACTCAAAATGGATCAAAGACCTAAATATAAAATCTAAAATGATAAAGATCATGGAAGAAAAACAGGGACAACGTTAGGAGCCCTAATACATGGCATAAACAATATATGAAACATTACTAACAATGCACAAACACCAGAAGAGAAACTAGATAACTGGGAGCTCCTCAAATCAAACACCTATGCTCATCCAAAGACTTCACCAGAAGAGTAAAAAGACTACCTACAGACTGGGAAAAAAATTTTAGCTATGACATTCCCGATCAGCATCTGATCTCTAAAATCTATATGATACTGCAAAAACTCAACAACAAAAAAACAACCCAATAAAAAAATGGGCAAAAGATATGAATAGACACTTCACTAAAGACATTCAGTTAGCTAACAGATACATGAGGAAATGCTCACGATCATTAGCCATCAGAGAAATGCAAATCAAAGCTACAATGAGATTCCATCTCACTCCAACAAGGCTGGTGTTAATCAAAAAAACACAAAATAATAAATGTTGGAGAAGTTGTGGAGAGACTGGAACACTTATACACCCCTGGTGGGAATGTAAAATGGTACAACCACTTTGGAAATCAATTTGGCGCTTCCTTAAAAAGCTAGAAATAGAACTACCATACGATCCAGCAATCCCACTCCTTGGAATATATCCTAGAGAAATAAGAGCCTTTACATGAACAGATATATGCACACCCATGTTTACTGCAGCACTGTTTACAATAGCAAAAAGATGGACGCAAGCAAGGTGCCCATCAACAGATGAATGGATAAATTACGGTGTATTCACACAATGGAATAGTACGCATTGATAAAGAACAGTGACGAATCTGTGAAACATTTCATAACATGGAGGAACCTGGAAGGCATTATGCTGAGTGAAATTAGTCAGCTGCAAAAGGACAAATATTGTACGAGACCACTATTATAAGAACTCAAGAAATAGTTTAAACAGAGAAGAAAATATTCTTTGATGGTTACAGGGTAGGGAGGGAGGGAAGGAGAGGGGTATTCACTAACTAGATAGTAGGTAAGAACTATTTTAGGTGAAGGTAAAGACAACACACAATACAGGGGAGGTCAGCACAACTGGACTAAACCAAAACCAAAGAAGTTTCCTGAATAAACTGAACACTTCGAAGGCCAGTGTAGCAGGGGCAGGGGTTTGGGGACCATGGTTTCAGGGGACATCTAAGTCAATTGGCATAATAAAATCTATTAAGAAAAAATCCTGCATCCCACTTTGGAGAGTGGCATCTGGGGTCTTAAACACTAGCAAGTGGCCATCTAAGATGCATCAATTGGTCTCAACCCACCTGGATCAAAGGAGAATGAAGAACACCAAGGACACAAGGTAATTATGGGCCCAAGAGACAGAAAAGGCCACATAAACCGGAAATTACATCAGCCTGAAACCAGAGGAGCTAGAGGGGCCAGAAACGGGAAAGGACAGCCACTCATCTGTGTGCATCTATGTCAGTGTTGTACCTACTCAACTCTGCCCTTATAGCTCAAAAGCAGCCAGAGACAACACATAAACAATGGGTTTGTCTGTGTGCCAATAAAACTTTATTAACAAAATCAGGCACAGGCCGCATTTGGCCCATGGGTCAGAGTTTGCCAACCCTTGGACTCAGGAACTGGAGGGAATAACCAAGCTCATTCTTTAAGCCTGTACTATTTGTGAATGGGTCAGAAAATCTCTTTCTACGCTGAGGACATAGCAATATTTCCTGTTTCCCTCCAATTGGCTTTTTTTTTTTTAAGTGTAATGTTTTCTGTGTAGATTTTTAATCCCTGTGGTATTTATGACTCTATGTACAGGTGGAAGGGACATCTCTCTATTTCATGTGAACAGATGGCCATCCTAACAGCCCTCATTCTGAGCACACCCCTCCCTGTTGTTTGGAGTAGATCCGTTTCTGTGCTGTTGGTCTAGTGCACCCTATTGATCTATTTCTCACCCCACACAAATGCGACGCCATTTTCTTTCTATGGCTCTGTGATATGTTTTCATACCCAGTTTGGCCACTCTTTCCAGGCTGTTTTCTTTTTCTGAAATTGTCTGATATGTGTGTGCCTTTATTTTCCAATTAAAATTCAGGTTAGGTTAAATCTTGTTGGTATTTTGATGGATTTTTTCATATACATACTTGCAACATTGAGTCTTCTGACAACGGAGCAGGCTATGCTGTGTTAGTTGCCTTCACGTCGGCTCAGACTCATAGCGACCTTACGATAAGAGAATACAATGTCGCCCGGCCCTGTGCCATCTTCACTGTTGTTCGCATGCTCTAGTCCATTGTCGTGGCTACTGTGTCAATCCATCTCATTGAGGGTATTGCTCATTTTGGCTGACCTTCTACTTCACCCAACATGATGTCCTTTTCTAGCAACTGGAGATATGTTATAGGCTTCCTTTATTCTTGTATATTAACGCTTATGATTTAATACTTGTCCCAATAAAGCTCTGTGTTGTGCCTTGGGTAGTTAGCAGGGCTAACCCACAGAAGAATTCAGACAAAACTCTTGTAATAAAGGTTCAACCTGAAATTGACTTTAGCATAAGTATGCTCAGAACTCAGGAAAGATTAGGACAGGGAATATCATCCTTGACAGAATAACAAAAGATAGTTTCCAAAGAACCAGCTGATACAAAGTTTAAAAAATTGTAGAATTAAAATAAAGTCATTGAATTAAAAAAAACTCAACAAACAGAATCAAGTGTCGAATGGATGCGCCTGAAGAGAAAACTGGTTGACCTTTACCGGTAGACATTTAACAATTACTCACAACACCACACGGAGATCAAGGCGTGGAGATGACCGTCCTTCCCACAGCAGCCTGGGTGGCCACGAAGTCTCCTGCACAGCACAAGCAGTACAACCTGGGGTGGTATCGTACAGGTGGTCCACACAACCTAGAACTTGGGTCAGGAGGTCTCAGGCTGGCGCCAGCACCAGGCCCGCAGGAGCAAACACCAGTCCTCGATGAAAGACGCCTTTACCCTAGGCTTCCCAACACCCCTGCTTCTAGTTCTTCCATCAGCGTCCAGAAAAATATCGAAAGCGATCGCCACACAAGGACAAGTGATTTCATCAAGGAGAACAAGCCGACATGAAGACCCCAAAGATGCTCAAGACTGGAATTAGCAGTCACAGACCATAAAACAAGCACACTTTTAACGATCTAAGGAAATGAAGGACAAGCTTGAAGATTCACGCCAGAAACAGAAAGCTATAAAAAAGTGGTCCGGCAACAGGAAGAACACACCAAAGAAAAATACTAGAAATTAAAGACATTGAAAACCAGAGTTAAAATTTCAAAGGATTGATTTAAGAGGGCAGTTTTAGAAAAAACAGATCAGGTTTACCTTGCTGCCTTTTCACTCAGCAGTGACCAGCCAGACCAGGTTAAGCGCCCCAAAGCGCTATCAGAAAAGAATTCTGACGATGTGCCTCTGTGTGAGACGACTAAAAAACAGAAAACTTGCAGAGGGATTTTAACTCCAAAGATGGAAGCCATAGCTTCCAGGGCTGAATCTACTCGGCAAAGTCGTCCTTAGATGTTCATCCTGAAGAAACAAGCCACAACATGAGAGCACTTCAGATGCCGCGATGGTCGTTCATCCTGAAGAAACAAGCCACAGCATGAGAGCACTTCAGATGCCGTGATGGTCAGCGTGGACCTGGAAGCAACCAGGAGGGGGTTGGGGATGAAGATACCACAACTGGTCTTGGTGATTTTTCAGGACTGTCAACCTGTGAAAGGAAGAGGCTACAGAACATAACAAAAAATGCAAACTGCTTCTCTTCAGCTGTCTGAGTCAGCTGCAAGGCTCTGTGAAATGATAAAGAGATGACCTTCTAAGTCCCAGAGAAAGACACCTAAGAAGAGAGAAAATGGCAGGATTGGCTGGAGAAGGTCCAAGCGATTACTAAAAGCCAACGCTTCCAGACTTTCATTACCAGCAGCTCCACCCCAACCAGCCGTAGGAGCAGATGAAAACCCTTTGTTACCTCCTGGGCCTTTAGAAATGGCTCCTGAAAATCGAGGTGGTAACAATGAACTATTTAAAGACATGGGCAGAGACGAGCAGACCAGTAGTAAGAATATACTAAGGCGCTATCTAGCCTCAAAGGCTACAAGCCAGTGTGAGTGGCATGGTCCTTAGTGAAGATACTGCTTGCAAAGTGACCAATGGCTCAGTGCTCTCTCTGACTTTCCACCCATCAGAAGAGAGAACCTTGGCAGCAGCTGGGGCCAAATCTGAGCAAACCAGATACTGGGATTTGACCCAACAACCTAAAGAAGATGGGGATTATGTTTTTCATCCCCACAGTCAGCCAGCTAGCCATCTTGACTGTTCACCCGCCCCTCTGGCCCACGTACTGTCACTGAGCTAGGATGGTACATTATGCTCTGGGGACTTTTCCAGAGCTATTTTTGAAGAGCTATATGGAAATGCTAACCAAAGGGTCGGCAGTTCGAATCCACCAGGTGCTCCTTGGAAACTCTATGGGGCAGTTCTACTCTGTCCTATAGGGTCACTATGAGTCGGAATTGACTCAACGGCACTGGGTTTGGTTTGTTTGTTTTTTTATATGGAAATGAAAGCAGTACCTTCTCTTCCTTTGACTTCTTGGCAGAAAACACCTCCAATTTAGTCGTAGGACACCAAGATGCAAGCATGTCACCAGCAGATAGACGGTCACCTGGAACTTCTTATGAGAAACTTCTCAAGTATTCTCCGAAAAAAATAGGAACTGTTCATGTCTACCCAGTGCACAGACAGTGTTCCATTACTGTGGAATTGAGGGGTACTCTTATTTATGATGCAAGAAGCCTGATTCCCAGGGGAAACCAGCCTTTGCTTTCTTTGACTGGACATACAAAGAGCATGGCCTCTGCCTAGGTTTCACCTTTAAGGTGTTTCACCTATAACACGTGCTGACTGTAGTCTGGGAATCTCTGACAACAGCTGTATATCCTCTCAGCTTCCTCTCCTCCCCCTTTCAGGCATAACACCATCACTGCACACTGGCTGACCACGTTCCGAGCCATCTGGGACCCTAATCAAGAAGACCGCATCATAGTTGGCAGAGCGACTAGAAATCTTCCAGGAGACAGCAAAGTGGCTGAGTTCTTTTTTTGTGGAGAGTGCCTCCCCTGTGTGTGTCCCATTGACACCATGCACCCACCTCAGTATATTTTGGCTGAAGGTACTTCCAGCAGGAAGATACGTGTTTTTATGAATGAAAACCCTTCTGAGTTTTTGATTCAGTGGCACTGATTGGTTCCCAGGGACCCAGAAAGAGAAAGCGGGATCCATGTGTTTCAGTCTGTCTACTCGGTAATATGTCATGTTTAGCAAATATAAAATTGCTTTATTATTAAGAACGTTCCACAGAGTAGAATACGCTTTGAGTAAGGGAGAGGCCTTGGAGGTTGTTTTCTACAGGTGGGGAGGAGATTTGCAGGTAGGCGGAGCCGCCTTCGGCACTGTTACTCAGGCACTGTGTTGAGAAATTCTAAGATTATAAATTATAAAGCTTTGAATGGCCAGTATCAGGGAAAAAAAGAATGAGGGCAAGATAGAAATATTTCCAGACAAACAGAAACAGGGTTCCCAACCAGCAGGCTGGAACTAAAATGTATTCTAAAGAACGTACATCGGGCAGAAGGAAAATGAGCCCCAGGGGGAGATCAGAGTGCAAAAGGAGTGTAACACAAAGAAAGTGGGAAATTTGTTGATCAACCAAAATGAGTGTTGGACTCACAAAGCAATAGTTGGCTTGTAAAATTTAAATATCTCCTCTTAATCTTTCTCTCCCTCTCTATCTATATCCATCTATCTGTCTATAAAACACCCACCTAAAACAAAAAATCCCGTTGCTGTCAAGTCGATTCCAGCTCATAGCAACCCTATAGGACAGTAGAACTGCCCCACAGAGTTTCCAAGGAGTGCCTGGTGGATTCCAACTGCTGACATTTTGGTTAGCAGCCATAGCACTTAACCACTACGCCGCCAGGGTTTCCATCTGCCTACATACACACATGCACCTACACACACATGTTGTTGTTGTTATTGCTGTCATTGTTAGTTGCCAGCGAGTCTATTCCGACTCTCGGTGACCCCATGTGTGCAGAACAGAACTGCTTCATAGGTTGTGTGACCTTTTTGGGAGCAGATTGCCAGGCCTATCTTCCTAGGCAGGCACCTATAACCCCTGCATGCAGCTATCAGTGCATCGCCCCAATAAGGAGTTGCTATCTCAGGGTGATATCTTCTTCCTTGATCAGCCCCAAACTCGGAGAGAGAGAGACAGGGAAGTAGACACAGAAAGACAGACAGACAGACATAGAGAGACAGAGAAGCGGGGAGAGCGAGCTCCTCATCTGGAAATGCAGCCTATTGGGGTGCCTGGCTTTGGGGGTACATAAGCCCTTTGCCAGCATCCCTGCCCCTGGGGGGAGAAGTACCCAGAGAAGGAGCAGCCCCATGCTTCTAGCTGACGGCTGGGGTGCAGGGGGGGTCGCCACTGGGAGTTTACCTGGCCCTGGACGTGGGAACATCCAGGAGGGCCTCCAGGCTCACCCCTGGGCAGGGACCCCAGGACGGGAACCAGGAGAGCAAGTGGAAGGAGGTGGGGAGCCACTGGGGGGAGAGGGGGCTGCGGGCCAAGAGACACGGGGAGACACGGTCTTTTCCAGAGCCTGAGACATGGGCCGGGCAGCCTGAGGCTTTTGGAGGTGCAGGGCTGCTTCCTTCCCATCCCCCAGATCTGCTTGTCTGCCTGTGCTGGGGGAAAGGAATAGGGCTAGGCTTCAGCCAACTCTCCTCCCAACCCTGGGGTGGGGGTAGGGGGGCAGGGAACTGCCAACCACGCAATGCACAAGGGGGGGTGGAGGGCGGGAGTCTGCCTACTTCCTGAGCCCTGCCCCCACCCAGCACAGGGCAAGCCCTGGGCTTGTCCCTGAGACCATCTCCTCCCTCTCAGGGCCCCCAGGAGACCCCACCCTTCAGGGTCTGGTCCCAGGGGTGGGTGGGGACTGACAGCCAGTGCACAGAAAGGCGAAACATCTCAGTTCAACCCCTGCATTCCTACAGGTGGGACACCAGGGTTTGGGGGGGCGGGTGGTATAAATACCTTCAGCCCCAGGAGGAAACTCCGGATGCTGGTACCCGAGGTCCCACCTGCAGCACCTGGTGAGTCAGACACCCAGGGCAGAGGATGGGCACTTGCTGCCAGCTTGAGGTGCCCACTCAGGGTGCCTGGCCCCTGGGTGCCCACTCAGGATGCCCACTCTGGGTGCTTGCTTGGGGTGCCTGGCCTCTGGGTGCCCACTCTGGGTGCTCGCTCAGGGTGCCTGGCCTCTGGGTGCTCGCTCAGGGTGCCTGGCCTCTGGGTGCCCACTCAGAATGCCCACTCTGGGTGTTCATTCGGGGTGCCTGGCCCTCTGGATGCTCAGTGCTTGCTGGTGTACCCGCTGGGGGGGTGGGGGTGAGCACCTGGAGGAGGCTGGAAGCTGGGCTCACCCATGAGCATCAGGGTTTGGAAGGGGTTGGGAGCCTGATAGGGGTCATGCTGCAGGAGCCCACCTGCCCAGAGCTGCCCATCCACCACCACACAGTTCCCAGGAGCCATGAGAGGCGTCGGTCTGCTCCTGCTGGCAGCACTGCTGCGCTCCGAGCTCGGTGAGCGGGTGGTGGGCCTGGGGGGACTGCAGGAAGGGTAGGAGAGCCCACAGCTCCTCAGGGGGTGGAGTCAGCTGTTGGAGGAATCTAACCCCCCACCCACTGCGTGCCCTTAGCCCTGGCCCTGCAGTGCCACTTCTGCTCCGGCTACCAGGACACCAGCCAATGTGTGACCATGGCCTGCCCAAGAGACCACAATGTCTGCTTCACCAGCAGTGTGACTGTGACCACCGGCAACAGTAGCAGTGGTGATGGTCAACTCCAGATGGGCCCATGATTTCAGGGCCAAGGGTGTATGATTAGCGGAGGGCTTTGTGCTGAGACCCCTCCTGGCCTCCTCAAAGGGAGTCTGGCAGGGGCCAGTGCCTCAGTCCTGGCCTGACCTTGTCCCCTGGGGCCAGCCCCTGCCCCTTGCAAACCTGCCTCAGTGTCCTCATCTGTCCAGAGAGCAGGTAGCCCCTAGAGGCCTCCTGGAGGAGGGTCTTGGAGCCTGGCACAATGGGCTTCTATCTGGGAGGAGCAGGGAACCTGGGGGCTAGGGCTGGTTGGCAAGTGGGGACAAGGGCTGACCAGGCTGGGGCCTCCAGCCAGAGCCTGGTGTCTTATCCACAGGGAAGATCAAGACATAGCACAAGGGCTGTGCGCCTTCCTGTGACTACTTCTCCAAGACGTTGGAAGCATTAGTGGACACCAAGATAATCAAGGACCTGGTGCCCCAAGGCCTGTCCAAGTTGGAAGTGCAGAAGGAGACCTGCTGCGACAAGGATCTCTGCAGCGGGGTGGCCCAGGCAGGGCGCTGCCTGTGGGCGCTGGCGGCAGGGCTCCTGCTCAGCCTGGGGGTGGCCCTCCTCTGGGCCCAGGTGTGAGGTCCCCTCCTCCAGAGCGAAGGAGGGGCGCTGCAGCCTCTCGGATCCCACCTGGGCCCCGGCCGTGGACTTCATGCCAGCTCGCTCCCTTCTCACACACGTCCAGAGCCGCTACGGCTCCGCAAAGCCGGCGGGTCTTGGCCTTCCCCGTACGAGGCCCAGTGGGGGCGGCGGGCGGCCCCGCGCTGCCGCGTCACCTGCCCTGCCTGCCGCTTGTCACGCCTCTCACCTTGTGCCAACGCCCTCAGTTAATCGCGGACCCAAGAAGCCTCCAGCCTCCGCCCAGGCGCCTCGGGAACGCACCCGGCCCGGCTGCCAGCAGCGCCGCGCAATTCGGACTATAAACGCTTTCCACGCCCACACTGTGGGCGCCTGCGATTCCGCGCGTCTTCCTGCCCTCCCCGGGCGGGCCTGGGGGCTTCCGGGACCCGCCCTCCGCCAACGCAGCGCTGCATCCAAGTTTCCACTGCTAGACCGTCCCTGCCCTTCCCCGGGGTGGCGGGGAGCTTCTGGGGAGGAGGTTAGGATGCGGGGTGACTGGGGAGGCAGCGGCTGGCTGGGCGCCTCCAAGGCCCCGCCACCGCCGGCTCAGCGCAGCACAGTAAGGGTGGGTCCAGGTGGGCGGCAGCATCGCCTCCCGCGCTCTGGCTACCCGCGGCCTCTCCTCGAGCCCGCCAGGCCCTCCCGGGAGGGTCGTCTCTCTCTGCCGGCGGCGCTGGCCTCAGAGGAGAAGGGGTCCCCGGCCAGGCTCCTTTCCTGACCTTTCGCACTTTTTTCACCTCAGATCGCCTGCCCCCTCTCCCTGTGACCGAGCTCAAGGCACCTCTCCCCGGGAGAGGGGGTGGCCCAGCCTTGCCTTCTCCCCAGACCTGCCCCACAACTGCATCTTCCAGCGAGAGAGCCCCCACCTGCACGGCCCTCCTCCTCTCACGGCCCCCCCACGGCCCTCCTCCTCTCATGGCCCCTGTTCCCTGCAATGCCCAGCAAGTCACTCTGAGAGCCCACAGGCATCACCAGACGTGGGAGTCTGCAGGGCCTTGGGCACCAGGGAGGGCCCTTTTGTCACAGGTGGGAAAACTGAGGCACAGCAGGATATGCGGGTCTTGCTGCCGTCTAAACCCTGCTCCTACCCTCGTGGTTCAGGCTGAACTGGACCTGATAACTGGTCTCCATGTCGGTTTTCCTCAGGATGAGGACAGATTTCTCCTAGAAACTGGCAGGCAGAGGGACCAAAGACCCCCCCCACAAAGGGTCTGTCACCCCACCCCACCCCCAAATGGCTTCTGGTTATCTCTTTCTGGGGCACACTCTTCTCCCACAGCTAGAGCAAAGGGGAGGGGGGTGGCCGTTGCTTCCATGGGGTCCCAGGCCAGGGTTGCTGGGTGGCGACCTGGGAACCCTCAGGCCACCCTGACCCCTGGGCAGATGCTGAGCCCCAGTCAAGCCCAGACTCCAGGAGGGCACCTGGCCCTACACCAAGACCTGGAAGGCCCAGGCCTCCTGCTGAGCGGAGGACTCTGGAAGCCTCTCCCCCAGCGCCCTCCTCCCTGCGTGTCCCCCACACTCCCCAGCCGCCTGAATCGCCCCTCCCTGCAGCCACACTGCCCTGCCCCTATGCAGAGACAGCAGGTCTCACTGCCAGGGTGAGGTTCCATAGAGGGAGCCTGTGCCTGCAGGAGGGGGTGCTTGGCTGAAGAGGGCTTAAAGTCTCCCCTCCCCTGCTCAGCTGTAGGGCAGGCCTGGGGCCAGTCTCCTGCCTCCTGACCCCACTGTGTCCTGTCCCCTGGGAGACATCTCCTGCTTCAGCGGCCCCGCCTTCCCATTGTGGGCTGGCTTGGCTGGGCTCCCCCATGGGCCCTGCAGCCATTGGGACTCCCCAAGTTACAGCAATTGGTGGAAGGTCCTTGAAACTGGGGACAAGCTTCGGTGGGCTCATGTGGGACACTGAGGACATGCCTGAGGGAGGGGTGCCTAGAGTGTGGCAGCTGAGGAGCCCTGGGAACAGCCATCGTGATCTCTGAGGAGGAGCAGCAGGGTCTGAGGAGCCTCCCATGCCAGGACCTAGCTTTTCCCCTGGGCTTTCCATGTCCATCCTCTGATCCTTTTAAGAAAGATGTTTCTGAAAGCCCCACCCATGAGCCAAGTGACAAGATTCCCCTGGCTCCTTCCTGAGTGTGGCCATGCCATGAAAGGCCTCTGTGGGGAAGGCAAGTTCTCAGGGGGTTCTGGCTGGGCCAGCGCTCTTCCTTCCATCTGGAGAGGGACCAGGGAGGACCCAGCCTGCTCCCCCTCAGATCAGTGGGATGGCTCCAAGAGTTCAAGGATGAAGCCACGCTTCTCCACTTGGTCTCACAGCCTTCCACCCAGGCCTCAGCCATCATCTATTCACGCATTCCCTATCTAATGGAGACCTTCTTTGTGGGAATGAAATATAATCCCCACATACCTGCCACTCTTTCTCAAATAACGCTGTTGAAGAAATCTTGCTCAACATTTAGTGACGCTTGGTGAAAACAGCCGACAAACAGCCCTGATGTGAGAAAAAAAAGTGAGAAGTGGGGATTAAAACCTTGAGAATTTAAGACTGTAATTTCTCCATTTGCCTTTGTTCAGAGAGATAAAAAGAAGATTGGACTAGCCAAAAGGTTGAACTGAAACCTGACCAGTGGGCCCGTGCCCAGCGTGCAAGAAGCCAAACTCTCAGACACTGGTTTTGAGAAGAAAAAAGCTTATTTCACAGGCTAGCAATTGGGAACTCAGAGATATGGGCCTCAGATTGAGTTCCCCAATCTGCATGAGCAATTTACAATTTATACTTATTCATTCAAGAGTGGAGGAAAACAGTGGGCAGGATCAGAAAGTTTTAACTATTCATAGTTTCTACGGATTATTTATTATGAGGCAGGGCTAAGACTTGGCACGGAAGTGGCTGATGGACCCTTCACTTTTGAAATGGGCTCGACTACTGCCAGTGACATATTTCTGATGATTTTGATTCCTTGGCATGAGTCTTTTGGTTCCGTGACATACATTCATGTTGTAGCATGTATCAGAACTTCATTTATCTCTAAGTTCTCTTGCATTATTGAGCATGTGTGGCAGCCCTGGGTCATCTGTCAGTCATCTTTGTCTGTTCTGCACATGTCTGACCATTCTGGGCCCGTTAGGTCTGAATTCGTCCAGGGCTCTCTAGAGAGTCTGCAGAACAACTTGAGGGAAGTGAGTGATGTGGTTGGGGAGGTGACTAGAAATGGCTGATAACTGGTGGAGTACTAATTAATTAGGTGTCTTCAGCCTCTAAGGTTCCCTAACAGAACCAACCCAAGGGTCCATCCACAGATGCAAGGGATAAATAAAATGTGGAATATAGGTGGTACAGTGGGTAAGCACTTGGCTTCTAACCGAAAAGTTGATGTCTCAAACCCACCCGTTGGCTCCAAGACAGAAAAGACCTGATGATCTGCTCCTGTAAAGATTACAGCCTAGAAAACCCCTTGGGACAGTTCTACTCTGTCATGTAGGGTCGTTATGAGTTGGAATGAACTCAATCACACACAATAACAGCGACAGATATATGCAATGTAACAGTATTCAGCCTCAGAGAAAAATGAAGTTCCGATACATGCTACAACATGAATGAACCTTGAAAACCTGGTAAGTCAAACACAAAAGGCACATCTTATATAAATTCATTTCTGCGAGGTATCCAGAATAGGCAACAGCAGACACACAAGTTTCTTAGTGACTACCAGAGGCTGGGGGAGGAGGAGTGAAGAAAGAGCCTTGTGAAATGTTTGCAAGCCTTTGACTCTGCCATTCCCCTTGAGGCTGCTCCTGTTCTGTGCCTTCCCAGGGAGCTGAGTTTTTAATGGGGGCAGATGGTTTATCTGAAATATCAAATAAAATATTTTATGAAATGTTATTAACATTCAATTTTAATAATTCAGAAGATTATAGATTTGTAAATTGAAGACTAGTGCTGTTGGTCATAACACTGTCGTGAGCAGTCTTCTCACTCAGTGTCACAGATAACATCAAATGGAGCTCAGTTTTGCTCACCGACCTTGTGTTTGTAATTAAGTAAACCAGTATAAAAACCCGGTCACAAGTGCTAGTTCTCCACACGTGAAGTCTGCACAAGCCAACATGGTGGAAATGTCTTGGCTAGGTTAACAAGACCTTGGATGTGGAATTCTGACTCTTGGGGCAGGCTCCGTCCCACTGTTTTCCTCTGGCCATGCTGAGCAGTGGCCACCCACCTGGGCGTGTCTCCTCAGCAGTGTGGCAGACAAGGCCAGCTACCCAGCCAGGATCTGCTCTCTCTGAGCAATGGTGCCTGCCTGTTCATTCTCCAGAAACAAAACACTTTCCATTTCCTGTGCAGTTAAGGAGACTGAAGGCTCTTGCTTAGCTGGCGGAGCAGAGCAGAAGAACGCCATAAGACCTCTCTGCAGGAGCCCTCGGGGGGTCACTTCTCAGTAAAGGTGGGGACACTTGGCAGGTGGGGGCAAGGGAGGTCGGCCATCTGCTCAGGTTCGCACAGTAAGGCAGAGTGGGCCAATGACCCAGGGATCCTGGCCCAAGCCGTGGCTCCTTCCACCAGGGCAAAAGGAGTCTTGGGGTAGGCCCTCCCCTGGGAATGGCACTTGAACGACACACACACACAGTCATGCCCTATTTGAACCTCACCACGGGCATTGGCTGCCGGGGGTATCTTGGAACATCTGCCTTTCGTAATACAGGGCTGCACGCACAAGTTGGACAACAAAAAAGGAGACCAAAGAAGAATTGATGTGTTTGGATTGCGGCGTTGGTGAAGAATACTGAACCTATCACGGGCTGCCAAAAGAACAAACAAATCAGTCTTAGAAGAAATACAACCAGATTGTTCCTTAGAAGCAAGAAATGGCGAGACTTTGGCTCTCGTATTTTCAACATGTCATCAGGAAAGACCAATGGCTAGAAAAGGACATCATGTTTGGTAAAGTACAGCGTCAACAAAAACAAGGGAAACCCTCGATGAAATGGATTGACACGATGACTGCAACAATAAACTCAAACATTTCAAAGATCGTGGAGACGGTGCAGGACCGGGCAACGTTTCACCCTGTCGTACAAAAGGTTTTCGTGAGCCAGGGCGATGGTTACAAACAACAATACTTCTCCTTTCTTCTTGTCACTTCCTTACTGATCTCCGCCTGGAATGCAGATAGGACCTGAAGCCAAATTAGCCACTTGTGGGCCCAAGGCAGCCATGAGCATGAAAACCGTAAGTTGAAGGTAGCAACACCAAAGAATGGAAGAAATGAAGGGTATTGGTGGCACCATGGAGCCTCACCACGATCCTTCTTACATGAGAAGAGTACAAACCTCTCTGGTCAAGACTTCCTGAGCTGGGTGTCCTGCTACCTGCAGGACAATGTATTCCTACGTTATACAAGTATATACCCAGAAGGGCCAAAGCTAGGCCCGAGGACAAGGATGTCATTAAAACAAAACAAACAAAAACCAAACCAGTTCTCTTTGAGTTAATTTCAACGCATGGCACTCCATGTGTGTACAGTAGAACTGTGCTCCTCAGGGTTTTCGATGACTGATTTTTCAGAAGTAGATCACCTCTTGTCCAAGGTACCTCTGGGTGGATTCGAACCCCCAACTTTTGGTTAGCAGTCCAGAGCTTAACAGTTTTTGCCACCCATCGATTCCTAAATTATCTTCCCAAGTAACTGGGCCAGCAAGTCCTCCCTAGGAGTGTTAGTGAGAGTCACTTGCTTTTTGTTCTCTCCACCACTGAGTTTTGTTGGACTTTTTCATCTTTGCCAACTTGACAAGTGGATACAAATACTGATATGCTTCCCAGATTCAACATTGTGCTTTATTGTTGCGTAGTATTCCATTGTGTGTATACACCGTAGTTTGTTTATCCATTATCTGTTGATGGGCACTTAGGTTGTTTCTATCTTTCTCCTGTTGTGAACAATGCTGCAATGAACACAGGTATACATGTCTATTTGTGTGACGGCTCTTATTTCTCTAGGATATGTTCCTAGGAGTGGGAGTGCTGGAGCATATGGTATTTCTATTTCTAGCTTTTTAAGGAAGCTTTGTATCATTTTCCAAAATGGCTGAACTCTTTTGTGTTCCCACCAGCATAAGAGTTTCAATCTCCCTGCAACTTCTCCAACATTTGTTATTTTCTGTATTTTTTATTTTTGTCAGTAATGTCAGAGTGAGATGGTATCTCTAGTTTTGATTTGCATTTCTCTAATGGCTAGTGATCACAGAGCGTTTCTTTATGCGTCTATTAGCTGCCTGAATCTCTTCCTTGGTGAAATGTCTGTTCATTCCCTTTGCCCATTTTTTTTTAATTGGATTATTTGTCTTTTCATTGTAGAGGTGTTGGATTTTCCTGTAGATTTTAGAGATTTAAGCTTTGTCAGAGAGGTCATAGCCAAATTTTTTTTCCCAGCTTGTAAGTTCTCTTTTTACTCTTTTGGTAAAGTCTTTTGATGAGCATAAGTGTTTAATTTTTAGAAGATCCCATTTATCCAGCATATCTTCTGGTGTTTGTGTGTTGTTAATTATGGTTTGTATCCTGCTTATGCTGTATATTATGGTCCCTCGTGTTGACCCTATTATTTCTTCCGTGATTTTTATAGTTTTATATATTTAGGTCTTTGATCCATTTTGAATTAGTTTTTGTGTATGGTGTGAGGTATTGGTACTGTTTATTTTCTTTCTTTCTTTCTTTCTTTTTTTAACAAATGAACATCCAGTTTTGCCGGCACCATTTGATAAAAAGACTGTTTTTTCCCCATTGAATGGACTTGGGGCCTTTGTCAAAAATCCGGAGACCATAGGTAGATGGATATATACTGGGTTCCAGGTCCTGTTCCGTTGGCCAGTGTGTCTCTCATTGTACCAGTACCAGGCTGTTTTGACTACTGTAGCTGTATAGAAGGTTCTGAGTCAGGTAATACAAGGCCTCCTACTTTGTGCTTCTTCAATAAAGCTTTGCTTATCTGGGGCCTCTTTCCTTTCCATATAAAGTTAAATGATTAGTTTTTCCGTCTCTTTAAAGAATGCTGTTGGTGTTTGGATTGGGATTGCATTGTATTTGGAGATTGTTTTGGATAGAATTGACATTTTCACAATGTTAAGTCTACACTTCTATGAACATGGTATGTTTTTACATTTATGTAGGTCTCTTTTTTGTTTCCTGCTGCAGTGTTTTGTAATTTTCTTTTTATAGGTATTTTATGTCCCTAGTTAGATTTATTCCTAAACTATTTAAATTTTTTAGAGGCTATTATAAATGGTATTGCTTTTCCTGATTTTCTTTTCATAGTTCTCTTTATTGGTATATAGGAATCCAACTGATTTTTTATGTTTATCTTGTATTCTGCTCTCTGCTGAATCTTTCTATTCCAGTAGTTTTCTTGTGGAGTCTTTAGGAGGTCATATAAATTTTTAGATTTACTATCAGATCTTTTTTTGTTTTATTAAAACCAATGGTAAATAGTATCTTTTAACATTTTTTTAATCTGTTAGATGATTAAATTTAGGAATACAAATTGATTTCTGTATATTTCTGCATAGTATACACCAATATTAACTTTCTAATTCTGGGACTGTATCTACCAAGGAATGTGGAAGACAGCTTCCTGGCCAACTGACTGGAAGAGATCCATATTTATACCTATTCCCAAGAAAGGTGATCCAACCAAATGTGGAAATTATAGAATAATATCACTGATATCACACGCAAGCAAAATTTTGCCAAAGATCATTCAAAAATGGCTGCAGCAGTATATTGACAGGGAACTGCCAGAAATTCAGGCTGGTTTCAGAAGAGGACGTGGAACCAGGGATATCGCTGCTGATGTCAGATGGGTCCTGGAGGAAAACAGAGAATACCAGAAGGATGTTTACCTGTGTTTTATTGACTATGCAAAGGCATTCGACTATGCGGATCATAACAAATTATGGATAATGTTGCACAGAATGGGAATTCCAGAACACTTAATTGGGCTCGTGAAGAACCTTTACATAGATCAAGAGGTTGTTGTTCGGACAGAACAACGGGATACTGATTGGTTTAAAGTCAGGAAAGGTGTGTGTCAGGGTTGTATTCTCTCACTATACCTATTCAATCTGTATACTGAGCAAATAATCCAAGAAGCTGGACTATATGAAGAAGAACGGGGCATCAGGATTAGGGGAAGACTCATTAACAACCCGTGTTATACAGATGATGCAACCTTGCTTGCTGAAAGTGAAGAGGACTTGAAGCACTTACTAATGAAGATCAAAGACCACAGACTTCAGTATGGATTGCACCTCAACATAAAGAAAACAAAAATCCTCACAACTGGACCAATGAGCAACATCATGATAAACGGAGAAAAGATTGAAGTTGTCAAGGATTTCATTTTACTTGGATCCACAGTCAACAGCCATGGAAGCAGCAGTCGAGAAATCAAAAGATGCATTGCATTGGGCACATCTGCTGCAAAGGACCTCTTCAAAGTGTTGAAGAGCAAAGATGTCACCTTGAAGACTAAGGTGTGCCTGACCCAAGCCATGGTATTTTCAATCGCATCATATGCATGTGAAAGCTGGACAATGAATAAGGAAGACCCAAGAAGAATTGATGCCTTTGAATTGTGGTGTTGGCGAAGAATATTGAATATACCATGGACTGCTAAAATAGCGAACAGATCTGTCTCGGAAGAAGTACATCCAGAATGCTCCTTAGAAGCAAGGACATCAAGACTACGTCTTACATACTTTGGACATGCTGTCAGGAGGGATCAGTCCCTGGAGAAGGACATCATGTTTGGCAGAGTACAGGGTCAGCGGAAAAGAGGAAGACCCTCAATGAGGTGGACTGACACAGTGGCTGCAACAATGAGCTCAAGCATAGCAACGATTGTAAGGATGGCGCAGGACTGGGCAGTGTTTCATTCTGTTGTGCGTAGGGTCGCTATGGGTCAGAACCGACTCGATGGCACCTAACAAAAACAACAACTTCTGCCTTTTACTTATTTGTCTTTTCTAATCTCCACTGTAATGTCTTCTTTGGTTCGTGTGTTATTTGGAAGTATATTTCTTAATTTCTGAACATATTGGGACTTTTTAGTTACCTTTTTTTTTTTTTTTTACTATTTCTAGCTTAATCATGTTGTTGGTAGGTCTCACACTATGCATTGTCATAAGCTGGCATTTATTGGGACTTGCATTATGGCCCTGTAAATGTTTCAAGCACACTTGAAAATTTACAATTGTTAGGTGGGATGTTTTTTGTATATTGAAAGTCGGACTTGTTGCCCACATTTTTTCAAATCTTCTGTGTTCTCAGTGGGTGTTTTCTTCCTGTTCTGCCACTAATCAAGAAACGAGAGTTAAAATATCACACTGTGGTTGTGCATTTGTCTCTTTTGTAGTTCTGTCAACTCTCTTTGTGTATTTTGTGGCTATATGATTAAGTGCTGGGATATTTAAAACTGTTGCATCTTCTTGTTGAATTGAACATTTTCCTGTTATTCACTAACCCTCTCTGCATCCAGCAGTGCTTTTAGCCTTGAAGGCTGCTTTCTACCAGCCAATGTTTGTATATTGTTTTATAACCTTTACTTAACTCTGCAACATTTCTGTAATTTTGTATTTTGGATATGTTTCTCATAAACATTCTATAGTTGGTTTTTTTTTTTTTAATCCAGCCTTTTAATTTTGTTCTTTAAATGAATCGTTTACCCAAATCACACTCAATGTGATTAGTGATAGCTCGGGTTTAAATTCACCACCCTCCTATGTGCTCTCCATTTTTCAAGCCTGTTGTATGTTGCTTTTTATCTCAGTTTTGCCTTCTTGTAGAGTGATTTTTTTTTCTTTTAGTAATTTTTATTGTGCTTTAAGTGAAAGTTTACAAATCAAGTCAGTCTCTCACACAAAAACCCAAATACACCTTGCTACACACTCCCAATCCCCCTTAATGAGACAGCCCGCTCTCTCCCTCCACTCTCTGTTTTCGTCAGCTTCTAACCCCCTCCACCCTCTCACCTTCCCTCCAGGCAGGAGGTGCCAACATAGTCTCAAGTGTCCACCTGATCCAAGAAGCAGAGTGAATATTTCTATTCATCTTTTGTCTTTCAGTTTTGAAGTTACATACTCTTTTACTGTTCTTTTAATGATTAAACATGCTTCATGAGAGTTTTTTAGTTAATAGGTTTTTTTTTTTTTTTTTAGAAGATTTTTCTTTCTACATTTTCCTGGAGTCAATCTGGGCAGAGGGGAGAGGGATTGATCTGGGGAGAAGGGCCCAGTCACCCTTGCTAATTCATCTTCTTGTCCTGAAACCAAACCAAACCCATTGTCGTTGAGTCAATTCCGACTCATAGCAACCTTATAGGACAGAGTAGAACCGCCCCATACGGTTTCCGAGAAGTGCCTGGTGGATTCGAACTGCTGACCTCTTGGTTAGCAGCTGTAGCTTTTAACCACTGCGCCACCAGGGTTTCCATCTTCTTGTCATCTCCCACTAAATATTCTATGACTAGCGTGGGGTTGCCATGAGAATGTACTACAAATTGGGTGGCTTACAAGAACAAAAATTTACCGTCTCACAGTTCTGGAGGTTGAGAGTCTGAAATCAATGTGCTGTTAGGATCACACACCCCCTGAGGACTTGAGGGGAATATCTTTTCTTGTCCCTCCTTTCTGATAGCCCCAGGCGTTCCTTGGCTTGTAGACGCATCTTCACGTGGCCCTCTTCCCTGTCTGTCTCACTGAGTCTCTTCCCCTCTTTGATACGACACCACTCAGGTGGGATCAGGACCCACCCTACTCCAGTATGATGTCATGTTAACTGATAACATCTTCAAATACCCTATTTCCAAACACAGTCACTTTCTTAGGTACCAAGGGTTAGGACTTCAACACAGCTTTTAGGGGAACAAAATTCGGTCAGTAACAAATATACTCTTCGGTATTTTATTGTTCTTGTCTGATATAAGTCAGTTTTTTGTTTGTTTTGGGTTTTTTTACTATCTCGGTTTCAAACTGATTGTTGACAGTATATGAAAGTTATTTTTGTATTTCTCTTATGTCTACTCACTTAACCAAATCATCTTATTGGTTCTAATAGATGAAGCTTTTGGGTTTTTCCAGGTGGATGGACCTGTTTTCCGCAAGCAGAGATGAACGTCACTGCTTTCTTCATAATGTGTGTAACGTTTATTGCAGCTTCCTGTCTAACCCGCTGTGACAATCTCCAGATGAATGTTACAAAGTAGCAGTGAAGAAAATGTTCCTGGTTTTTCCCCACTTTAGGGCTACTTTTTAGTATTTTATCAATTAATGTGTTACTTATCCACTTTTTTTAAAAAAATACACTTCATATTTTTAGGTACATTGTTTGTAGCCCCTTTTATTTAAATTGAAGATTTTATTGGAAGTGGCTACTATATTTTGTCAAACTCTTTTTCACCTATTATGACATAATTCCATGATTTTTACACTTTAGCACGTTGACGTAATGGATTATGCTGTTATACTTCCTAACATGAAACCATTGTTACGAGCAAAAGAATCTTCTGGATTTTTAACAAGTGGCTGGGTTTAAGTTTATGGCATTTTCTTTTTAAAATTTTGCATCTGTATTAATACTGAGCTCAAATCTCGACACAAGCTTACTAGCTTTCTAAAACAAATTGAAGAAATTTCCATCTCTGTGTGCTGTCATATTTGAATATTTGAAAGACCTGTTCCTTACTGACAAGGGAGAACTCGGCTTTAAAGCCATTTGGTCTGGGCATCTTTTGCAGCGAGCAATCTTAGCTCAGCTTGCCAATGGCTTCCTCAGTTTTTGATTTACCCAAGCTATCCACTTCCTCTGGGAATATGTTTCCTCTCAATTTTCAAATTTCTTGCCATGAACTTGTACATAATATTCTATAGCTCGTTTAACCAGTTCCTTTCCTTTTGCGTAGTTGTGTGTTTGTTGTCATTGCTAGTTGTGGCATTTTTAAAATATGTTCACAAATTCTTTGTTACACCTACATTTTGCTATGTCAATGAATTATAGCTTGTAAATAGTAACAGTCAACTGCCAAAAATGACTGGTTGTCTCTCAGGGTGGTTCAGGAGAGCCTGGGACCCTTCACTCACCTCAGGTTCCTGGTCCTACTGCTCACAGCTGCTTGTTCTTCTATGAACAACGGGCCTGCTTTATCACAAAGCCTTGATTACACGCCAGGCACTCATCTGGACTTAAAGGACTAGCCTCTATATCCCACGTGATTCTCAGTCACAGACACCAGAATCCATAACAGCTAACTCTGACTCACAGTGACCCCAAGAATGTCACAACAGAACTGTGCTCCATAGGGTTTTCAATGGCTGATTTTTTGAAAGTAGATGGCCAGGCCTTTCTTCCGAGGCACCTCGGGTGGACTCAGACTTCCAACCTTTCAGTTAGCAGCCGAGCCCATTAACCATTTGCACCACGCAGGTCTCCTCCATTACAGCTAGTTTATGTGAAGAGAGCTTTCAGAAATCTTAGATCAGAATTCAGAATCTCCAGGAAGGCCAAGGAGCCAGGCTGAGATGCTGTGCAGACAACAGGACAGGGAAGAACCCTCCAGCCCCCCACACTGTTCCAGCAGGTGTGGGTGACTCCAGGATCTCTACTTGGCTTGCCCTGGAAAATCCAGATGCTTCTGTTCCCATGCTTGCAGGGAGAGCCAACCTCCTGAGGCAGTAGCTGCCCTCGGTGCCAGTGGCGAAGCCTCGGTAGCAGCTTTGCAACAGTGGTAGATTGCTTGAAGCTCCTCCCCTGGAGATGTGGGGTCTTTGCTCCCTCCCCCGGAATTGGAGCAGATCTCAGAGACTCACCTGGAACCAACAGAACGAAGAGACAGTGGTGATGGTGACTTGGAGGCTAGGTCAGAAATGCTACGCAGCTCCCAGCTGGTGCAAAGGAAGCTCACTCCTGAGGCAGCCAGCACCACACGCAAGACCCCAAGGACCCCGACGCTGCCACGCTGAGGCGTGGTGTGGGCATGCCAATCAGCATGGCCAGCCCCAGGCAGTGTCCCCACCAGCCAGGTGGTGGGCCACCAAGGATGTCCCGCCCAGTGGACGCATGAAGGTGCTCATATGATGGACTCCAAGAGAGAACCGCCCCAAAGAGCCCTTCCTGGACAATTGGCCCACAAAGTATGAACAAAATAAAATGGTTGTTCTGAGCTGCTAAGTTGAGGGGAAGAATGACACACTAATGGGAACTGGAACACCCTCCTTCCAGATCTCAAGTCTGTACACTGCCATTCCCAGACACTCAGCTGCAAGGAGCCTGGGGACTAGCGTGTTTAGCTTTCTAGCCTCTGCACCAGGGTAATACACACTCTAAGGGGTCAGAATGGGTGTGGTGGGGCCAGCCCACAGCACCTTCCCCAGCATGCTGACTGCGGGGTAAACCCACCCAGGGCCCCCTGCTGTCTCTGAGAGGGTGGGGGCTGCCAGAGCCTGGAGCCGTGCAGGTGAAGGGCAGGTGCCGCCTCATGGATAACTTATTGAAGAAACTCATTTTATATGCCCTTGAAGCCTCTGGGTGATGGATGCCAAGAGTTAACAGCACTTGGCTGCTCACTGGAAGGCTGGAGGTCAGAGTCCGCCCAGAGGTTCTTCAGAAGAAAGGCCATCTGCTTCTGAAAAATGAGTCACTGAAAACCCCGCGGAGCCAACCCAACGGCAACTGGTTTTCCTGGTGCAATAATAGCCTGGCTCCTGAGGGTCAGCAGCGTGTGTACGGGTGTGTGTGTGCACACGTAAGGGGTCTCAAAACACTGGGTCTTGCAGTGGGACCCTGTGTTGGGTGCTCTGTTTCGAGGCTGCACTGACAGACGCTCCCCCCCGCTGACCACCACGTTGCTGAGTTACTGCATCTTTCATGGGGGGCGGCGTCATTCATAACAACACTGCCGTTTTGGATACTTCACTCTGCTGGCAACAGCAGGTCTGCCAGCACCTACACACGCCCCAGACAGAGTCTCGCTGACAGTGGTCATCCTTGAAGACAACCACGGTAGTATTCTCGGAGGGGAATCTGGTTCTTGGTTCTAAGCTCCTCTGAGCTCATTATGCTGATAACCTTCCTTCCCTTCACCTTCCTTCCTCTCCCCTCCCCCAAGAAGAGGCCTTCGCCAGCTTTGTCAGGGGTATTTTTAGAGGCTCCATGTTGCTGTTCTTCCAGGAAAGCCCCCAGCACCACCACTAACAGCAACTGAGTCAGCCGTGGCAGTCGCACCCCCCAGCCCACCTCCCTCCAATACCCCTAGGCCCGCAGCCACATTAGAAGATCTGGGGTGGAGGCTGTGGGCAAGCTCTTCTTTCCACGTTTCTTCGATCCATGATAGACAAGGTGCTTGGGGATCTGGGGGGTAGAACGTCCCCAGGGAAGGAGGCTCCATTTCCTTGCTGGAGTTGGGAAGCAAGCCCAGTGCACCCTCTAACAGCTCGGGGCGCCATCTAGTGGGCAAAGGTGGGTGAACTCTGGCTCAGCGGATAATGGGGGAACCAGATGCCTACAGAACGGGAGAGGGTTCTGACTGCTGAACTCACTCCCGGAAACCCCCATCATTCCCCTGGGGTGGGCAAGGCCACTAAGAGATCTCATCCCAGCCCAGAGGATTGCAGCAACAGGAGCTCCAATCATTGGAGGTGATGTCAGAAAACTATCCTTTTCTCTTTAAGTCCAGTTAGCTTGTCTATTAAACGGTGCGTCAGCTTGGGTCAGGCACACGTTAGTCCTCCAAGTGACGTCTTCGCTTTTCAACACTTTAAGAGGTCGTTTGCAGCAGATTTGTCCAGTGTAACACATCATTTGATTTCTTGACTGCTGCTTCCATGGGCGTTGATTGTGTATCCAAGTAAAATGGGTCTTTTTACTTGGGTCCAGTTAGGAAACCAGAGGCCATAACTAGGTATTTCAACAAAGGGAGTTTGACATGAGGGATTGATCATACAGGGGTTGGAAAGCCAGAAGAGGAACGGAGAATACTGGAGTGATCCAGAGATCAATTAAATGCGGCTGCCACTACTAGGGCCAGGGACACAAAAGGGAAGGGAGTGTTATCATAACCTAAAGCTCAGAGAAGTGGCCAGAGTTAGGGCCCAGGCCTCTGATAATAGAGGCATGACCAAGGTGTTGCTGGTTCCTGAGGGAGGGTGATGAGGCTGTTTGGGGGAGGGGGGTGCTGAAAGAGTATGGAAGCAGAGCTCGCTACCCCCACTGGGGGAGGGGGCCACTGCTGTAGGAACAGGGATGAGGCCGCAAGCAAAAAGTTATCCCAACGCCCCTCCTCCTGCCTTCACATCTCCCTCCAGTGACCCCTAGTGGCAGACCCTATTAGGAAGCTGGCTGGCAATGTACTCTGGGAAGTGCAGTTTGCAGAATTCTAGCCCCAACAGCACAGAGCCTCAAGGAGAGCAAAGGTGAGGGACAGGTGAGTAGGTGAGTGACTGGCAGAATCACACCTCTGACAGAGGAGGGACCAGAAAGCCCTCTTTAGCCTGACCTTAGGCAGATGGCTGGCTTCCTGATGTCGTCTTTGATTAAAGCCCGTTCTCCAGAGGTGTTGTTTCCAGACAGAAGAACATCGCTACTACTGGAGTAGCGGTTCTGTCCAAAGAGCCAAGCTCCTGCGGTAAGGGAAAGAGCTCTCTAAACACCAGGCACAGGCGAGAAACTCTGAGACAACCTCAGCGACCAGGTCTCCGGTCACCATTGCTAGTACCCACAGAAAGGACTAACTGAATATTGACTGTGTGCCAGGCATTAGGCTCAGTGCTCTGTGTGCAGTACGGCCACCCCGTGAATGAGGGGCTGTTGCCATCGCTATGTTACAGATGAGGAAGCAGTTTCTCATCTACACTAAGTAATTTTCCCCAGGCCCACAGTTAGAAAGTGCAGTTATCAGTGAGGATGTTTTTAACCAATCGACCAATTCCCATTGAGTCAATTCCGACTCATAGTGACCCTACAGGACAGACTAGAACTGCCCATAGGGCTTCCAAGGAGCGGTTGGTGGATTTGAACTGCCGACCTTTGGGTTAACAGCTGAACTCTTAACTACTGAGCCACCAGGGCTCTGAGGATGTTTTTAGCTGTGAGTAAAATACTCAAGTAAAAGTGGCTGAGATGACAGGGAGATCTGTTCATATAACAAGACATCTAGAGAAAGGGTGGTCATAGAGTTGGCTAATCCAGCAGCTCAAACAAGCAGACAGGCCCCTCATCCCTTATGTCACCCTCAGCACACCAGTGATGACCTCTCCCGTGGCTCCAGGCACAGCAGGCACACAAGGCAGGAAGGAGAGAAAATACCTTCTCCTTTGAACTCACTCTTGAGCCAGACCTGGCTTTGAATCCCAGACGCAGCCCCTACAGCTGTGGACTTGGGCGAGTTACTTAAACTCTCTGGGTCTCAATTTTCCCGTTTGTAAAATGGAACTATAACTAGCACCCCCCCCAAACGTGTCTGTCAGTGTGTCGTACTGTGGGGGCTTGCATGTTGCTGTGATGCTGGAAGCTATGCCACCGGTATTCAGATAAGAGCAGAGTCACCCATGGAGGACAGATTTCAGCTGAGCTTCCAGACTAAGACAGACTAGGAAAAAGGAGCCAGCAGTCTGCTTCTGAAAAGCATTAGCCAGTAAAAACCTTATGAATAGCAGCGGAACAGTGTCTGATATAGTGCTGGAAGATGAGCCCCCCAGGTTGGGAGGCACTCAGAAGATGACTGGGGAAGAGCTGACTCCTCAAAGTAGTCGGCCTTAATGACGTGGATGGGGAAAAGCTTTCGGGACCTTCATTTGCTGATGTGGCACGACTCCAAATGAGAAGAAACAGCTGCAGACATCCATTGATAATCGGAACCTGGAACGTACGAAGTATGAATCTAGGGAAATTGGCAATCGTCAAAAATGAAATGGAACGCATAAACATCGATATCCTGGGCATTAGTGAGCTGAAAGGGACTGGTACTGGCCATTTTGAATTGGACAATCATATAGTCTACTATGCTGGGAATGACAACTTGAAGAGGAATGGTGTTGCATTCATTGTCAAAAAGAATGTTTCAAGATCTATCCTGAAGTACAACGCTGTCAGTGATAGGATAATATCCATACGCCTACAAGGGAGACCACTTAATACGACTATTATTCAAATTTACGCACCAACCACTAGGACCAAAGGTGAAGAAATAGAAGATTTTTATCAGCTGCTGCGGCCTGAAATTGATCTAACATGCAATCAAGATGCATTGATAATTACTGGCGATTGGAATACAAAAGTTGGAAACAAAGAAGAAGGACCAGTAGTTGGAAAATATAGCCTTGGTGATAGAAACAATGCCGGAGATCGAATGATAGAATTTTGCAAGACCAACGACTTCTTCATTGCAAATACCTTCTTTCACCAACATAAACGGCGACTATACACATGGACCTCGCCAGATGGAACACACAGAAATCAAATTGACTACATCTGTGGAAAGAGATGATGGAAAAGCTCAACGTCATCAGTCAGAACAAGGCCAGGGGCCGACTGTGGAACAGACCATCAATTGCTCATATGCAAGTTCAAGCTGAAACTGAAGAAAATCAGAGCGAGTCCATGAGAGCCAAAATATGACCTTGAGTATATCCCACCTGAATTTAGAGACCATCTCAAGAATAGATTTGAGGCATTGAACACTAGTGACCGAAGACCAGACGAATTGTGGAATGACATCAAGGACATCATCCACGAAGAAAGCAAGAGGTCACTGACAAGACAGGAAAGAAAGAAAAGACCAAGATGGATGTCAGAGGAGACTCTGAAACTTGCTCTTGAGCATCGAGCAGCTAAAGCAAAAGGAAGAATTGATGAAGTAAAAGAACTGAACAGAAGATTCCAAAGGGCCTCTCGAGAAGACAAAGTAAAGTATTATAATGACACATGCAAGAGCTGGAGATGGAAAACCAAAAGGGAAGAACACGCGCGGTATTTCTCAAGCGGAAAGAATTGAAGAAAAAATCCAAGTCTCGAGCTGTAATAGGGAAGGATTCCATAGGGAAAATAAATGACGCAGGAAGCATCAAAAGAAGATGGAAGGAACACACAGAGTCATTATACCAAAAAGAATTAGTCGATATTCAACCATTTCAAGAGGTGGCATATGATCAGGAATCGATGGTACTGAAGGAAGAAGTCCAAGCTGCTCTGAAGGCATTGGCGAAAAACAAGGCTCCAGTAATTGATGGAATATCAGTTGAGATGTTTCAACAAACAGATGCAGCGCTGGAGGTGCTCACTCGTCTATGCCAAGAAATACGGAAGACAGCTTCCTGGCCAACTGAGTGGAAGAGATCCATATTTATGCCTATTCCAAGAAAGGTGATCCAACTGAATGTTGAAATTATAGAACAATATCATTAATATCACATGCAAGCAAAATTTTGCTGAAGATCATTCAAAAACGGCTACAGCAGTATATCGACAGGGAACTGCCAGAAATTCAGGCCAGTTTCAGAAGAGGACGTGGAACCAGGGATATCATTGCTGATGTCAGATGGATCCTGGCTGAAAGCAGAGAATACCAGAAGGATGTTTACCTGTGTTTTATTGACTATGCAAAGGCATTCGACTGTGTGGATCATAACAAACTATGGATAACACTGGGAAGAATGGGAATTCCAGAATGCTTAATTGTGCTCGTGAGGAACCTTTACATAGATCAAGAGGCAGTTGTTTGGACAGAACAAGGGGGTACTGATTGGTTTAAGGTCAGGAAAGGTGTGCGTCAGGGTTGTATTCTTTCACCATAGCTATTTAATCTGTATGCTGAGCACATAATACGAGAAGCTGGACTATGTGAAGAAGAATGCGGCATCAGGATTGGAGGAAGACTCATTAACAACCTGTGTTATGCAGATGACACAACCTTGCTTGCTGAAAGTGAAGAGGACTTGAAACACTTACTAATGAAGATCAAAGACCACAGACTTCAGTATGGATTACACCTCAACATAAAGAAAACAAAAATCCTCACAACTGGACCAATGAGCAACATCATGATAAACGGAGAAAAGATTGAAGTTGTCAAGGATTTCATTTTACTTGGATCCACAATCAACAGCCATGGAAGCAGCAGTCAAGAAATCAAAAGACGCATTGCGTTGGGCACATGTGCTGCAAAGGACCTCTTCAAAGTGTTGAAGAGCAAAGATGTCACCCTGAAGACTAAGGTGCGCCTGACCCAAGCCATGATATTTTCAATAGCATCATATGCATGTGAAAGCTGGACAATGAATAAGGAAGACCGAAGAAGAATTGACGCCTTTGAATTGTGATGTTTGTGAAGAATATTGAATACCCCATGGACTGCCAAAAGAACGAACAAATCTGTCCTGGAAGAAGTGCGGCCAGAATGCTCCTTAGAGGCAAGGATGGCGAGACTGTGTCTTACACACTTTGGACATGTTGTCAGGAGGGATGAGTCCCTGGAGAAGGACATCATGTTTGGCAGAGTACAGGGTCAGCGGAAAAGAGGAAGACCTTCAACAAGGTGGATTGACACAGTGGCTGCAACAATGAGCTCAAGCATAACAAGGATTGTAAGGATGGCGCAGGACCGGGCAGTGTTTCGTTCTGTTGTGCGTAGGGTCGCTATGAGTCGGAACCAACTCGACGGCACCTAACAACAACAACAACTAGCACCCCACTTCGTTGAGCAGTTGTAAGATTGTGTGGGTTAATTTTTAAGAAGCATTTAGAAGGGTCGCTGGCACATTTTAAGCACCATAGAAACACTGGCCTTTCTAACTGTCGCCCTCAGTGCTTCCCCTTACGACCCACTGGCCGAAATGGCTTGCAGGCCCTGACCTGGCGCGTTCATAGCAAGAGGTCTTGGGGTCAGGTTCTCTGGAGGCAGGGCCGGAGACAGGGACCCGGGTGCAAGTGAACTGGAGGGAGTGAGGGAAGCAGGGCAGGTAGGAAGCTGGGCCAGGACTTGGCCTTGCCTAGACCTCAGCCTCAGCCTGATCCCAGGGCAGCTCTGGAGCAGGATCAGCACCGCACAGTCGGTGGGGTCTCAACGCAAAGGACCGGTCCTCGTCCCTACCAGCCAGGCCCTGGGAGCTCCTGGCCTGGGCCCGCCTGCCCCGGTCTAGCTGCAGTGGCGCGCTCCGGCCTCCAGAGGGCGCATCGAGGGCCAAGGAAGTCCGGCGAGGGCCAGTTCGGCTGGTTGGGGGCGATCCGGAGATGGAGGGGGGCTCAGGGAAGGAGGGATCCCCCGGACCAGAGCCAGAGAAAGCCCTGCGGCTCCCAGGATCAGCTCTGGGGAGAGGACGGGTAGCAGAGAGGAGACCAGACACCTCTGATCTGGGAGGCTGTATACCTGTCAGTGAATTCAGACACCACCTTTGCAGGTGAAATTCCGGTGACGGCCACCAGCCCCTCCGGGGACCTGGGGAGGGGGCCGGGGGGGAGGGCAGTGTGGAGGAAGAAAGGCCCCACCCTTGAAAGAAGGGGCGCAGCTTCCGGAAGGACAGCCCCGAGGCCGTGGGGGGCGCTGGACCAGGGCTGCACACCTGCCTCCCGCAGGATAAACAGCTGCCCAAACGTCCACAGGCTGGGAGTGTGTTTAGGGACCAGGCTGTCAGTGGGCGAGGGGGAGGCAGCACAGTCCTCCCAGCGGCCACCCTGACCCCTACCCGGTGCACTGCCTGTGAGTTCAGCTCCCGGCCCGGGGCGCGGGGACCAGGGGTGCCCTCAGGCCAGAGGACGCCCGGACACACCGCAGGTGTGGAGCAAGCCAGGTACTGCAGGCGGCAAGAGGGGCCGGGTGGACTGAGCCGGGTGGACTGAGGTCCTGCAGGGCTGCTTCTGCCCAGGACGAAGCGCATCTCCATAAGCAGGCGAGATTCAAACCTGGAATCTCCGCTCCCTGGCTGCTTGGATTGTCGTGTTCCCTGCCCCGGACACACCCTTGACCCCTCCACGGTCCCCACTGTTCTCCGGAGAGAAGGCTATGGCATTCCAGTGCACGCTGCGGAGCCGTGTCAGGCCGCCTTTGGGAGGTGGCTGCCTGACCATTGCAAGGGTCCCAGGCTGCACATACTGAAAGGAACTGGCACGGGAGTCCCCAGCCCTCCTTTTATGAAGCCATCCTCATAAAACAACATCGTGTTTTTAAATTGTAAGTTTGTGGCCTTTTGTACCCACACTGTCTCTCGAGTTGTATTATTCAGGTGTATTCATCAAATTATTTAGCACCTACTGTGTGCTAGGCAGTGTTCTATGTGGGGGACAGAGCAGTGAACACAGAGGAGGAAAAAACTCCAGCTCTCAGCGAACCTAAAACCGCTAGGGCAGGAGAGGCAGGAAACACAGGAGTGGGGCGGGCAGCCCCTGCAGGGCAGCTGGGCAGAGATAAGGCACAATTTCCCTCTCACGGCCCCAGTGTGACCGGCCGACCCTCAGATTCCGCACCGTTATTGGAGCTGTCCACCAATCCTGATAGGCCCTGCCCCTGAACACGCCCTGAAGAGCCCACCCCTATTCTGTTCCCTCCCCCATACATAAATCCCAGGAAACCCTGGAGGCATAGGGGTTAAGAGCTGGGCTAACCAAAAGGTTGGCAGTTTGAATCCACCAGGCGCTCACTGGAAATTCTATAGGGCAGATCCACTCCTTCCTCTAGCGTCCCTATGAGTCAAAGGGCTGTATGGCAACGGGTTTGGCCTTGGGTTTTTTTTTTTTTTTGGTGCCTCAGATCAGGGAGCCATCTTGGCATCACAGGTCCCAGTGAGCTCCTTTCCTTAGCCATCCAAATGAAGTTTTTCTTCTTTCGCTTTCGCCCGACTTGTGCCTCAGCGTCGCCCTGATCGAGTCCTAGAGGTCTAGTAACAGCAGCAAATATGGAAGTGGCAGGTGGTTCTGTGGGATGGGGGCCTGTTACCCGAGGAGTCAGGGAAGACCTCTGCCACATGGGCTCTGGGGCAGAGAAGTGATGGAGCAAGCTGGGGTGGTCTGGAACAGCCAGTGCAAAGACCCTGAGTGTGAGTTAGATGAAGAGCCCGAGGCCCCAGTGGTTGGAGCAGACAGTGAGGGAAGAGAGGAAGGAGCTCTGACGTCACGTGAGCAGAGCCACAACGGGCCTGAGTGGGCCCACTTTGTGGCATGGGAACCGGGCCAGAGAGGCAAGCCACAAGTTCAAGGGGGCAGGTCTTCTGGCCCTCACCTGCACTGTGGGCCGCCGCCCTGCTGGAGCACCCCCTGCCCACAGCAGTGCCCCCTACTGGAGCACTTCTTGCCTGCAGCTGCGCCCCCTGCCGGAGCAGCTCTTGCCTGCAGCAGCGCCCCCTGCCGGAGCAGCTCTTGCCTGCAGCAGTGCCCCCTGATGGAGCGCCCCCTGCCGGAGCACTTCTTGCCTGCAGCAGCGCCCCCTGCTGGAGCACCTCTTGCCCGCAGCAGTGCCCCCTGATGGAGCGCCCCCTGCCGGAGCACCTCTTGCCTTGGGGAGGAAGCCCCCCTCGGCCCAGCCACCCGCCCGCCTCGCCTCAGCTACGAGTTCACGTGGAGTCTGCGAAGCCCCAAGTCAGGCCAGGGACTCGGTGGTGGCTCTGCCCACGCACAGACACAGGCGGTGGAAACAACACATCCACGGGGAAGGCTAGAGTGCGGGGACAGCGTCCCCCTCCAGGGACACCCTGAGCATAGACTGAAGCGGAGCCAGCAGAGGCTGAGGGAAGGCAGGGCAGGGGCCTCCCAGGGCTAAAACCAGTGGGCACCGAGAGACCCTCCCGCCAGTGCACAGGCCACAGCGCCCGAGCACCGTTCAGCCCGCCGACCGTGAGCGGCAGGGCGTTGCAGACACGCCGTCCACCCTGCTGACCCCGCTGGCCCTGTCGCTGGCCTCCGCGTCTCGAGCACCTGCGCTTGCCACCCTCGGTCCTCTGTCCATCACCTGCTCCTGGCCCAGCCTTCCTGCGCACCCCGCATCCGGCCACCAGGGGGCGCCCCGGGCCCGGTGAGGCCCAGAGCAAGGGACGCGCAGAATGGACTGGACAGAGAGGACTGGGCCCGTAGCGCCCCGACTTGCCCACACTTGCCCAGTGACGGCGGGGGTGGGGGGTGGAGGGGGAGTTGTCTCCCCGAAGGGAATAAGCAGCGTGGGGGGACAGAGACGAGGGTGCTGAGACCTGTAAAGGGAGTGGGGGGAGGGCTGAAAAGCCACAGGGCCACCTGGGGCTGTCGGACCAAGGCGGCTCGCTGGAGGCCAGAAGCGCGCCAGTCTGAAGGGAGGGCTGCTCTCCAGATCTGGTGCTTTGGGGGAAACGCGTGGGGAAGGCGCCTGACTCGAGGCCAGTGACTTGGGGCATGCCCATTCCACCCCCACCCCACCTCCTTCCTCCGGGCAAACAGGAGCAGGGGAAGGGGTGGGCAGCGGGCTTCGGTGGCCTTTGAAAGCCCAGAGAACTGGTCCCCGGAGCTCTTCGCCTCCCAGGTCTCCCTGTCCCACCCGCATGCCACAGCTTCCACCCCAGATAAGGACCCCTTGCCTCCCTGCCACACTCCTGCCCCAGACCCAGTGTCCTGCCGCTGGCTTTAAATTAGCCACTAGTCCCTAAGCCTGGAAATAAAGGGCACTCCCTCCTCGGTCCCCGTTAAAGGCTGAGCCCAGACCCATCCACTCTGTCTGCTTCTCCCCCTCATCAGCACCCTGTGAACTCTGCACAGCCCTCAAACCTGCTCCCTTCCGGGACCTGGGAGTGATAAACTGTCATTTCCTCACTTTGGTTGTTGGATGTTAAAGTGTGGCTTCTAACCAGAGATGGCCTGCTGACCCCTCGGGGCGCCCCGCCTTTCTTCCTGCTGACATCTGTTTCTTCATGTTTGTCTAACATCAGCACAGCTGGGCCAGGCCCAGGGGCCACATGCCTCCCCAAACAGCATCCGGACCCGCTCGTCGGGGCCTCCCTCCCTCTGATGAGGAGGATGGAACCGCTGGCCTTCCTGCCCCTCAGCCCTGCACTGGAGGTCCTGGGGGAAGAGCAGGCACAAGGGGTGGGGGTGAGTATGTGAGGCATGAAATACCTCAGGTCAGAACCTTGGAGCATTATTAGAACAAGGAAATCTGAGCCATCTCGGGTGCTCACCACTTTCCACAAGTTCTGGGGGAATTATATGCTGGGCTGGGAAAAGTCTCAGGGACTCCTGGGGACATGAAGTCTTTAGAGACCACACCTTCATCACCGCCTTGAGCTCAGATAGGAAAAGATAAAAAGCAGGAAAACACAGGAATCAAACCCAGACATCAAAGGCAGAATGAATCAGGTAAGACAAACAGGTAGCTGGTTTGATGGGATTGTTGGGATGTCCCAGTCCTGGGCTGACGCACCCAGCATGTCATCCTGTCTGCCCCCTGGGATGAGGCCAGGGTGATCGGTTGCAAGGTCCCCTAAGACCCTGCTGGGGTGGTCAGTTCTGTGCCCAGGGGGTGGGGGCTGGAGAAAAGGGAGACCTGAGCACCGCCGCCCCCCCAGCCCAAGACACCACCAGCCATCCCAGCCCAGATGTCTGAAGTTCCCCAGGCACCATCTGTCCGGAGTCATGACCCACAGTGCCCACCTTGTGGCCACAGAACACTAAAGCACAGTTCCATTGACCCCTGCCGAGTCACACATGGGTGGCCAATGCCTCATGTGACACACCAGGGAGGCATGGCAGCCACAGTCCCTACTTGTGCCTCACATCCACCCTGGAAGGATGTGTGCGCTGGGCCCAGGTGGCCAGAGACAGGACCCCTGCTGAGTTCAGACCTGCTTCCCCAACACATGTGGGCCTCAGGTTTGGCATCTTGCTGTATGATGTTATCACCAGTGTGGCCAGGGTGCGGGGCCCCTGCGGGGAGCAGACCATTGACAATGTTCCCAGTGGGATGAGGGTCTGAACTCCCAACACAGAGGTGCGAGAGCCATAGGTGCCAGCCTGGGCGTTTGGGACTCCTGGGATTGGGACACCTGGATGACGAGGGCACAGCAATCCAGGTCAGGTTCTACAGTCTGTGTGGAAGGGCCATGGTGTCATGGCTGGGAAGACCCTCCGGGGCCCTGGGCAGTGGCTGCGGGTGGAGGAGGATGGAAGGGAAGCACCACCTGCAGGTCAGAGGCACTGGCTGTAGTGACTGCAGACACGTGGACCAGTAGAGGCACAACAGGCCCTCCAAACGGAGCTTTTGGGGTGACAAGTGGAGCTCCTGCCAGGCAGCTAAAGGAGAGTGTGTGACCGGTCACCCCAGTTGGGCGGATCTATCATGAAAACTGCCTGCATCACTCTGGGCCTGAAGAATGCACTCTGGCCACCGCCCCAGGTGGCCAAGCCATGGCGGCTGGGGCTTTCCTCGGGAAGAGTGGACCTGCATGACAGGTTGTGGGGCTGCTGTGGGCCTGAGGGCCGGTCCTCTGAGTTCACCAGGCAACTCGAATCACAACATTCACCACCTCAGACATGCCAAGTGGGCTGCAGGGGGCAAACAGGAGGGCCAGCGTCAGCACGGCAGGCCTCTCCTGCCAAGGTTCCCAGGTAGTGACCCCACAGACTATTCCATTGGAAAAGGTGCCCTCCCCGGCTAGGCCACGCAGGGCTGGAATCCCTTAGACACACCACTCAAAAGAGGTCCAAGTCTTGTGGCCGATGTGAGACTGGCCTTGGGGAGACTTTGTCAGCTGGGCTTTCAGTATCCTAGGGGCCACCCTCCTCAGGTAGTTCTGAACCAAGGACGGCTTCTGAGTGGTACAAATCCCATCATGCATCCCTTCCATAGGTGTGAACTGAGGGCCTGCATGGGAGAGATCGTCCCATGCTACAGACATGGAAGACGTTCCTTGTCCTCCCAGGCTGGCATTCTAGCAGGAGCCAATCAGCAGGCAACAAATACATAAACCTGACGGAAATAGCAGGACAATGTGTTGTTGCCCTCATTGTGTGCCTTCAAGTTGATTCCAACTCATGGCGGCCCCATGTGTGCAGGGGAGAACTGCCCCATAGGGTCTTCCAGGCTGTGACTTTTCAGAAGCAGATCGCCAGGCACCTCTGGGTGGGTTTGAACCACCAACCTTTTGGTTACTAGTCCAGTGCTTAACGATTTGTGCCTCCAGGGACTCCAGAATGTGCATGTCCTTAACCAAATGCTAGAAGCTCTGCTGAAGCCTGTTCAGCATCGTACCAACACACAAGCCTCCAGCGCAGGTGGGTGGTGGCTGCATGTGAGGTGCACTGACTGGGAATTGAACCTGGGCCTACCACGTGGGAGGCGAAAACTCTACTGCTGAACCACCACTGACCCCAAACTCACATAAAACCAAAATCAAACCCATTGCCATCAAGTAGATTCCAACCCTATAGGACAGAACAGGACCGTCCCATAGGGTTTCCAAATACCTGATGGGTTCAAACTGCTGACCTTTTGGTTAGCAGCCGAGCTTTTAATCACTGCACCACCAGGGCTCCAAATTCAGGATAAGACATGGGAAAAGAAGCTCCAAAGGCAGAGAGGATAAGCCCGCCTTGCCCAGACAGACCCTGCCCCTGCCCCCGGAGATGAGAACCAGGAACGGGGCTAAAAAACCACTGAGAAGCAGCTGGGACCACTGGCACCTGGTGTCCCCTGTCCCTGGAACAGTGGGGTATCCCCTCCCAAGCTGTGAAACGCCCCTCCCTCCCCAGGGTGTCACCGCGGTCAGGGATAAGTCCTGCAGCCTTCCCCACACCTGACGAAGAGTTCAGCCTCCAGCCACCAAGGGATGAGTCCCAGAAGCTTCCCAAGTGATCTGTCCATGCTTGGCTGCCAGCATATCAGAGACGACAGCACGAGGAGGAGGCTTCCCAGACTCAGGGACCCAAAGACACACACACACACAACCACACTAGTGTACCCCTAGGCCTCACCCACATGCCTGGCCCCCTCCCTGCCCAGATCCATCCTACCCTCCTCCTGTGGCTGCCCATCCCCCTGAGTTAGAGCTGAGCAGACCCACCCCTGGGGCCCTCCACATCGTCAGTCAGCACAGCTGCCACCCAGAAAGAGTGAGGAAAGGTCAGGTGCAGAGGCCCCAGGAGGAAATGTGCTGTGAAATGTGAAGTGTGAACCTCCCAGAACAAGTAGGTGTGAAGACTCAGCAGCCAGAGGCCCAAGGAGAGGGCTCCATGGAGAGAAGGGGGTGGCAAACGGGTGGGGGTGGGAGAGGGCACACTGCAAGCCTGGTTACACCCAGCGCCCCACCAGGCTGCCGCACAAGAGTACCCCATTTTTCCCACGAGACAGGGAGACAGGGTCTGCACTGTGGGACAGGACATGGGGATAGCAGGAGCAGGGGGACAGCAGGAAGGAGGAGGACAGGGGACAGCAGAAATGGGACAGCAGGAGCAGGGCACAGCAGGACAGAGGTCAGCAGGAGCAGGGGACAGCAGGAGCAGGGGACAGTAGGTCAGAGGTCAGCAGGAACGGGGACAGCAAGAGCAGGGGACAGCAGGAGCAGGGGACAGCAGGATGCGACAGCAGGACAGGGGACAGTGCTGGGGCGCTGTGGGCCGACCCTCCACTGGGCTGGGTGGCTGGGTGGGCAGACGCAGCCCAGGGCTCTGCACACAGTTGGTGCTCCGAGAATATTTGTTGAAGGAGAGGGCCCTAAATAGGCTTTGGGACGCAGAAAGCCGGACAAGCTTTGCGCTCAGGCTGAGGACTGGGGATTCTTGCAGGGACGGACTCCACCATGGGAGGACTTGCTCCGGCCTGCTCTGTAAAGAGCTCTCCCTGCAGACCCAAAGGATCTAGGACAGGGGAGGGTGTCTGGGGACTATATAGGGAGAGGAGCCCTGAGCCTACAGAAGACCCGGATATAACCCGCGTCCCTGCGCGGGGTCACTGTTGGCCAAAACGACTGCTCTGGAAGCCAGAAACCAGAGTCGCCAGCCCCCGCCTCCCACCTTGTCCTTCCTCCCGCGCGCGGTTGGGCCAGGGAACAGCTCAGCCCAGACTGGGAGTGGGAACGGACAGATGGTCGGGGAGCCTTGGACCCAGGGGCCTGGCTCTGCCTGTCCCCATGGAGTGCGTCACTCCTGCGCCCACCCCTGCCCAGCCGGCCCCCCACAGGGGGGCTCCCCTGCCGTATTCCCTCCTCCAAGCTTAGCCCCAGATGGGTCTGGTCGCCCGTGGCTCCCCAGCCTGCGTGGGTCACGCGGACCTGGCCACCTGCCAGGCTCAGGTCCCACCCCGCTGGGGGCGTCCGGGTCCCACCCTTCTAGGCTTCGATCTCCCCGCGGGTAAAAGGGAACCGGAGGCGGGCCCAGGCTGCGACGGAGAGAACCGGGGCGACCGCGAGAGGGCGCTGTCCCTGGACCCCAGGTCCCAACAGCTCCCCCCTCCGTCGTCCTCTAGCCCGAGGCCCCGCCCCGCCAGAGGCCCCGCCCCGCCAGAGGCCCCGCCCCGCCGAGGCCCCGCCCCCGCATCCCTGTGCTCGGCCTGGGACGCTGCGCGCCTAGTTGCGGGGCGAGCGCGAGGGACCCCGGCTGCTCCGCGAGGCTGCTGGTGCGTCCGGGGCGGGCGGTGAGTCCCGGGCCGGGGTTGGCCGCGGCGCGGGCGGCGGGCGGGAGGCGGCCTGGGCCTGGTCCGCGCGCCCCGGCCGGAGGTGCCCTGCCTGGAGCGCGCGGGGGTGGCGGGGGCGTCCTCGGAGGAGCGGAGAGGGGCCAGGACATGTGGCCGCGTGGCCGGGGACCGGGGGCGAGCGCTCTGCCCCCTCCCCCAGCCTTCCCAGCTGACTCACGAGATCTGGGGCAGGAGCCGCCCGAGTCCCTGGGCTGCGCCTCGACCGGGAGCCCACCACCGAGCTCTAGGTCCCCGCGACCCCAACGTGGGCCTTGGGGAGGGGCGCGGCATTGGGGGCGGGAGTCAGCAGGAAGAAGTGGATTAACCGGCCTGGTAGATTACCTGGAGGAATGGGCGCCGGCCCCAAGGCCGAGGATAGAAGCACCCTTTTTTGACGTGATGTATGCAAACGAGGTGCTCTGGAGCCCAGGTTGCCGACCAGGGCCGCCTGCCCCCTTCCCTCCCTGGGGACCAGAAGATGCGTGCTCGCTTGCTGGCCTGGCTGTCGCCAGAAGCCCTGCTTTCCCAGGAGGGAGTTTGTGGGGCTGGGGCGGAAGGCCTGCGGGAGGCACCGCCAACCTCCTCGGGCCCCCTCTGCCCATCCTGGCGGCCCTGGAAGGGCCAGCCCGCGCCTGTGGCGGCGCATCCACCTTACCTCAGCCTGACCCGGTGGCTGGGTTAGGAGCCTTGCAGTGGGTGTGGGTGGGATGCTGGCCGGCCCTGGGGCTCCCTGCATGCCAGGGCTTCCTGGGAGACAGCTCAGGGGTCCTCCACCCAAACCTCATCTTACCGAACCGGAAACGGCTTCCTTCCCTCCTCCCTTGCCTGGAGCAAGGAGGGGCCTGGCTCTGCTTTTGGCCCTCTGGTGCCCTGCTCCCCACCAGAGGTGTCCCTCCAGGGCTGGCCTGGGCAGGAGGGGCTGGGCCATTCCCAAGGGCCCGCCGCCCTCCCCTGCAAGATCTCTGGCAGCCCACCTGGGTTTGTCCTTCTCTGTCCCCATTTCCTCCCAGCCCACCCCCACAGCTATCTAAGCCAGGCAGAAAGCTCCAGCCTCCCACAACATGCCACCTGGCCACGTGCAGAATAGAGAACCAAACCCCCACTGGTCCCCTTCCAATTCCTCTCTCCACCCAAAGCCTGGGCCTCTGCTCAAGAGAGTGCTGGGCAGGCGCAGAGCAGCCCCCGTCGCTCACCCCAGTGGCCGACAGTCAGCTTGGCAGCCCCTGCCAATGTGACTGGAAGCTGGCCTCACGAAGCCTCTCTCCCAGCCACAAACTGGGAGAATTGTCTTTATGGATGCCCCCCCCACTACACCCCACCCCACCCTGGCCAGCACAGAAGCTGCACCAGGTGGTGCTAAGCCTGCCGGGTTAGGTGTCCCTTGGCTCTGGGCACGGGGCCAGCCCACGGAAAGCTCTGGGTGCAGGTTAGCTCGTAGCTTTACTGATCACTACCCCCACCCTACCCCTAAAACCTCAGGGCAGGGAGCCAAGCTGGGGTCCAGGCCCTCCTGCCTCCTTGCCCTGGGATTCTGAGGACACCCAATGAGTTTCTCCATCCATGGCTCAAGCCAGAGCCTGTGGCAAGCAGTGTGGGGAGGGGCCTGGACTGGGGGAATGAGTGTGGTAAGTGCCAGCCACCCCCGCCATGGGCTCAGGCTCCCCATCTACAAAGTGTGGGCACCAGCTGGAAGGGCAGTGGCTCTGCCTCCACTGGAAAGGGTGAGGCCTGCCCTGGGGCCCTGGCCGGGATGGGCAGCTGGTCCTGGTACACTACTTGCCCTCTGATACGTTGTGTCCCCCAGAGTGGGGCAGGTTTCGTGAGCCGCGCAGGACACCGGTTCCTCCAGAATGAAGGTCTTCTTGCCTGTGCTGCTGGCTGCCCTTCTGGGTGTGGAGCAAGGTGAGGTGCCCTCAGGCCTTTGCGCAGCCTCTCCGCAGGTCTCGGACCCTCTTGGCCCCTTCTCTCCTGAGCAGATAAATGCCCAGTGGTCCTTCAGGGCCAGTTCCACGTGACCTTCTCTGGCCTTCCAGATCCCTCTTTCCCAGCAGAGGGGGTCACTCGGTCCACCTGCTCTCCCTGAAGGCCTCTGCCCCTCCCGGGCCCATGTCATCACCGTCATTTGGTGTCACCATAAGCTCCTTGATGGCCAGGGCCCAATGCCCTTGATGTTTCTCCTGGTCTCTTATGCAGGACCTTGCAACCTAATAACATCTGCAAACAAGAGTTGTCCCAAGCACCAGGGCCAGTCCCAAGCTTCAGGGCCAGGTCCCCACTGTTTTGGGGGTGGGCACAAGGAGGGTCTCCGCTGTGGGAAACACTTCCCCCTCCCTTGCAGCCCACTCCCTGGTGTGCTTCTCCTGCAAGAATCAAAAGAGCAACTTGAACTGCCTGACCCCGACCATGTGCTCTGACTCGGACCACTACTGCGTGACAGTGTCTGCCTCAGCGGGCATCGGTGAGTGGCAGGGGGCAGGCTTCCCCCCAAGCCCGGGCCATCCCTGTCCACGTGTGGCCAGGCCATCCGTTTCCACTGACGGCCTCGTTCTCATGCAGGGAACGTGGTGGACCTTGGCCGCACCCTGAACAAGTTCTGCTCCCCGATCTGCCCTGGCCCGAGTGTTAACCTCGCAGTGGTGTCTGTGGGCACCCATTGCTGCCAGAGCTTCCTGTGCAACATCAGTGCTGCCGGTGGTGGGCCGCAGGTCAGTGCCACCGTGCTGGCCATCGGGCTCCTGCTCAGCCTGCTGGCAGTGCTGCTGCGGCCCAGCCTCTGACGCATGGGGCCTGTGCCTGCCGACACCCCCGCTCAGGAAGGAAATCCCAGCCCTCTCCAGACCCCAGACCCCAGCAAGAATTCAAGTCTCCTCTGACTCCCACCCTGCCCCGTCCCACCTCGGCTCAGGTCCCCAGGGCCAGGCCCCACCTTGCACTTGGACCTGCCCCATGAGAAGCCAGCTGCCCTCTTCCAGGGAAACGATATGACTTTCCTGGGTGCCCAGGGAAGGGGTGAGGGTTCCCCTGGAGCCTGAGGGTCCCGGGATCAGGGCTGAGTCCACCGCCCTTGGGGATGGCAGGTGTGGCATCGGTGTGCATGTGAGTGTGTGGGGGGCTGGTGAGGGAGGGAACCCTCAGGTGTATGCAGAGGCGAGTGTGGTTGGGCATGTCCCTGGAGGGAGAGGGGACTCCACCACCCAAGCCTGTTTTCTCTGGCATCTCTACCCACCCCCCCATGTTTCACTCACGTCAAGGGTAGCCTTTTAGGGGGCGGGGGCTCCCACTGCTTCCCAAACCAGGGATCTGCTCCCACCCACACGTCCGCCTGAGCCCCTGCACGCCCCCCCACATCCCCACCACACTCAGCCCCCAGCTTCCCTGGTGCCTCAAATAAACATGTTTCCACTCTCCAACTGCGTAGCCCACCCTGCCTGTTGTCCCGACCCCACAGGTGCTAGTTGGGGAGGGACCTGGGGTCTTAGTTCCCCTGTGGCACCCTTGGGGCAGTGGGAGAAGAGAAGCGGTCAGCCCCCAGCCCCATGTCTTTGCTTTCTGCCTCTGTGGGGGGCTTATCGTTCAGGTGTCCCACTGCAGGCGGGGACGATCCAGGAAGGCTTGTCTGTGTGGGAAAAATGCTTTGCTGGGTCCTGGCAGAGGGCGGAACAGGCTGGATGGGAGAGAAGGTGGGGGCCTGGAGAAGGTCGAGGACTGCAGCCGCTGTCGGGTTGAGGAAGGCAACTCCCCGATGCAAACCTTATTGTGGGAACAACAGGGAGTGGCCTTCAGGTTGCTGTGTTTGTTCTCGAGGCCAAGGAGGGCTTGGATTTGGGCGGCACTGGATGAGAAGCAAGAAGCAGCAAACAGTGGAATGGATGAAGCAGCTCTCCCAGGGCGCCAGGCGTGCTGTGGTCACTTCAGTTCTCAAGTCAGCCTGGGCTCCCGGTTGGGCGGAGCGCGCAGGGTCTGAGCTCACACTTTGTCCGCTTCGTTCAACCTTGCTGTCTCAGGCCAGCCAGAGCTGTGCTGGGCGTGTTTGTCCCGGTGGCGTGTGACAGTGGTCACCCTCAGGCTAATAGTACCATCTCTGAGAGCCTTGAAACCAAAGAGGGGTCAGGTGGAACATGAGGGGTGTCACACAGGCCGGCACTCGGAAACACGTGGAATGTGGTGTCCTGGCTGTTGGCCCAAAGGGGCCTGCAGGTGGTTTGGCCGGCACGCGTGGCTGGGGCACTGAGGGTGCAGAAGCTGGCCAGACTCACCGGTCCTGGAGCCCTGGGGTAGGAATACATCCCAGACAGGCACACACTGGGGAGCTGGAGGTGGTGGGGCCTGAGAAGACACCTACTCCACGTAGGAGGGTAAGGACCCGGACAGAGCAAGCCCCTGGGAAAGACCAAGAAGCGTATCAGAGCCGCCCTTGGGGACTGAGGCTAAGGCTCAGTGGGAGTGAAAACATTTTGATTAACTTGAGTGGGTCAGACCAGCATGAAAAGCAAGAGATGAAAAAAGAGGATGGAAAGAAGGCCATCGCACCAAGGACCCTGACAGCTCTTTCATCACAGCTGGGGGTCCTGAGTCCCCAAGTAGAATGAATTTATAGTGCCTTTCACCTTGCAAGTGACTTTTGAAGAAGAAACGGATTTTGTGAATTGTGGGCAGGGTCAGGATAGGGAGAGGAAGCTGCACAAGTGGAATCAGGTCATGGGCGGAAACTGAACTTGACCCTGAGAACATGGGGCGCCTCCTGGTGAGGCAGCTGGCAGGAATATGCTCCTCTGGGCATCCACTACCCTCCGGAAAAACTCCTTACGGTCGAGTCAATTCCAACTCATAATGACCCTATAGGGCAGAGTAGAACTGTCCCACAGAGTTTCCAAGGAGCACCTGGTGGGTTCCAGCTACGGACCTTTTGGTTAGCAGTTGAGCTCTTAACCACTGTGCCACCAGGTGATCTTAATTCCTCACACTCTTCTCAGAGGACATTGAGGGAAGTCTGGATGGTCACTTCCCGTTCCCAAAATTGGAAACTGAGTTTAGGAGCCGGTCGGGGCAGGACAGTGCGCCTGGGGCCGCATTTCCTCTGCTCTGGGTTGGGGGTCAAAGTCCTTTTAGGGCTGGGGCCAGAAGAGCCCGACCTCCCGGGGACGGCTGGTGGTCCTGCCCGCTTCCTGCTGCCCCGCCCCGGGAGGAGGGGAGGCTAGGAGGGCACACAGCACTATGAGCAGAGGGAGCCTGGGACGGGCCTGGGGGGCGGGGAGGAGGGAAGAGCCGAGGGCGGAGAGTTTCGATTTCCTGAAGCCCGGGAGCGGCCACCCGGAGGGGATGGCCGGATTGGGGGGCAGGGTGGCTGGCGGGCCTCTTGCAGGTCTTCCGCCCCCTCCCTGGCCGGACCTGGTTTGAGAAAAAAAAAAAAAAAAAATCATTCCAGAAACCCGTCCTGATTTTGGCTATGCAAGTGCGCCCCCTCCTGGACCTCCTGCGCCCTGCACTGCCCCACGCAGGGGAAACTGAGCCCCAGAGAGCAACGGCCTGGCCCAAGGCACTGGGAGGCGGGAGAGGGAGCCCCAGGGTCTCCTAGAGCCTGTCTCCCCTCCCCCCTCCTCCAGATCAGGACACTGAGCGTGTGGGAGGGGGGTGCCTGTCCTCCCCCCAACCCCCACAGGAGGAAGCCTGGTCTGGAGAGGCCAGTCGAGAGGGTGGGGCCTGGGGGAGCCAGAGGTGGGGCCTGGACTGTATGCCCTGCCGACAGGAACCCCGAGATTCCACCCCCCCGCCCCCCCGGGCAGCCTCCTGCCTTAGACCTCAGTGTGGCCATGCCGGCTGAGCTGTCCTCTGCCTGACCCCAGATCAGCCTGGTTGAGGAGACTGAGGCTCAGAGTGGCCACCAGGGAGGACGGGGCTCCCCACGCCTTGCTGGCCAGTGCAGTGATCCCGAGGAACTGGACGGGGGGGCCTAGCTGCTTAGAGTGTCGCTCTTCCACTTGGGGAGGCAGTAGGGGTGACTGAGCTGCTTGGGACACAGAGGCCCCAGTGGGAGGCCACACGGGGTCCTGGGTCTCCCACAGGCTGTGTGTGTGTGGGGAGGTGGCTGGAGGGTAAGGAGGAGTCTGGGGGGGGGCCGACACTGATAGGACACCCTGCCTTTCTGACTGTCCCCTACCCACTGCAGCACACCCTGCCCATTTCTCCTCCTGGGTGACTTGGGGAAAGTTTCAGGCCCCAAATAGATGGGGGCATGCCGGGGCCCATCCACATGACCAGCCATCTGGGGTCTCCATCCTCCCCTTGCTGTCTGACACTGTCCCAGAGCCCAGGTCCTCCTGAAACCCACTGGGCAGGAACCACCCCACCCCCACCCACCGCTGCCTGCATGAGGTGCTGCTGGCTGCCTGTTCCCCAGGACTCACATTTTGAGGCAGCTCTACAGCACTGGGGCTTCTGAGTCTGTGGTCCAACTCTCCATCACCTCCCCAATGCCTCATGCTGGGAGGGGGCTGTGTCACCAGCCTGGCCTAGGGGCATCCGGGGCACTGCCCAGCAGGCCACAGGGCCTCCTGGCCCCCCAACCCAGGGCTTAGGATCCCACCAGGCAGGAGGACAGCTGGTACTGGGTGTGGGTGGGACACGGAGGCTGCGGGTGGAACACGGGGCTCCGCCAAGCTGGCCGGCCTTTTCTCTGTCCTGTCCACTCTGCGTCGCTTCCCCTCCCTGCCTGTGCAGCAGGCTCACCTGCCCACCAGGTCTCCTTCCTCTGTGGAGGGACCTGCTTGTCCTCCTTCTTCTCGGCCGCCAGGGGGCGCAAGGGCTGCAGCAGAGCAATGGTGGGAAAGGAGGTGGGGCTGGTCCGGAGAGGACAGAGACTTGGAGGATCCACTGGTGGCAAAAAACCAAGTAGGGTCCAGACCCTGGGAGGTGGCCCCCCACAGGGCTGACCCCAGAGCTGGCGGAGTGTGGGGGAGGAGTGGAGGGAGACGTGAAGGGGGGAAGAGGAGGGGAAGGTGTAAGGGTGGGGAATGCAGGCAGGGAGTGGGGTGGGAAGGGGCAAGGAGGGATGGCCTGGTCCCAGCTTCAGAGAGCTCACCACTCCCCTGGCAGAACTCAGGCCCAGTCCTGCCCGGGTCATGTGAGCATGGAGATCCCTCCCACAGGTGCTGTCCCTTGGTCCTGAATCTGCAGGGTTGGGGAGAGGGCCCTCATCCATTGGTATAACCCTGATCAGTTCGGCAGGTCCCCAGGCTCTGCGCCCAGGTATACCACTGGCACTCTGTCTCTTGACTTCTCCCCCCTTTCCCTGTACCTGCCCACAGGTGGGATCCCTTTTGAGGGTCGATAGCCATTTGCTGTCCCATCTCCACAGGCTGATTTGAGACCTACGGAGCCCTAGCTCTCCAAGGGGAAGTCCCTCCTGCCCCAGCCCCTGGAGGAGAGCAGAGTGGGGGCAGGAGTGCAGGTAGGGGATCCTGGAAGTCCTGCTGAAGGCCTAGTGGGGCTGGGCACTGAGTCCAGGAGCATGTTGGGTGGAAAGACTGTGGTACAGATGGGTGTTAGAGCCAGCTCTGAGCTGGAGGGCTGTCCCTGTCCATCGTGTCCCTGACCACTATGTTCCTGTCCATGGCGTCCCTGTCCACAGTGTCCCTGACCATGGTGTCCCTGACCACTATGTCCCTGTCCATGGTGTCCCTGACCACAGTGTCTGTGACCACAGTGTCCCTGACCACAGTGTCTCTGACCACCATGTCCCTGACCATGGTGTCCCTGACCACGGGTGTCCCTGACCACGGGTGTCCCTGACCACGGGTGTCCCTGACCACAGTCTCCCTGACCACGGTCTCTCTGACCGCAGTGTCCCCATCCATGGTGTCTCTGACCAAAGTGTCCCTGACCGCAGTGTCCTGCTGTCCCTGCACACCCACTCAGTGCCCACTGTCAGTAATGTCCCAGTGCAAATGGAAAATCAGTCACCCAGTAAAAGCTGAAGCCACGGAGGGGACGTGGGGAAACCAGGCCCTGAGCACAGTGCCGCTAGGGGAAGGGCTGCAGGGACCCCTCAGCTCATTGAGTCTACAGTGTACTTTTTTTTTTTTTTTTTTACATTCACCTTCTTTAATTGAATAAAGGCAATTGTGAGTGGGAGGAAGCACTTGGGGTCAGAACCTGTGTATGGTGGAGTTTTGTGAGACGTGGCATCGAATTAGGGAACTCAAAGGCAGGCAGAAGTACTGAGGGGAGGGCGGCAGCTGCTGTCAGAGATGATGGAGGGGGACAGCAGCTTGGAAGTGTTGGACACTTGGGACATCTTTAACCTCCTCCTCGTGGGAACCAGCTTTGTGCTGATCCTTATAAAAGAGATTTGCTTACTCTGTTAGATGCTGGGGATACAGAAATTAAATTAAGCCCACAAGGGGACGTGGCAGAGCCAGGGCCTTGGCCCGTTTCAACAGCAAATCCAGAAGTCTGGGGAGAAAAGGCTGGGAGAGAGAAGCAGACATTGCCTCAGTCCTCAGGGCCAAGTTAGGCCACCCAACCAGCAGCCCCAGCAGGAGGCTCTCCTGCCTTGTGTCCAGATGTCACGGCTGCCCTGAGAGTGGCCAGTGGGGCCTTAGCTAACAGAAGGGGGGGGGGCATCCCAGAGTAAGGAGCGCCTGGTGGGAGCCCCAGTACTGACTCTTCTCTGGCTGGGGGGAGGCAGGAAGGAGACACAGCTGAGATACTGAACAGCCAGAACAAGAACAGGGTGAGACACAGGGAGAGGGATTCCTGCTGGCTGGAGGGCAAGCCTGCGGCTCTGGAAAGGCCTGGGATGCTGAAGATGGGCCGAGAACACCAAGGGGAAAAGCAGCATCAAAAACGACGAGAAGGGAAGCATCCGGCATCCCAGTGGAGGTTCCAGCCTGGGCCCTTGGGGCTCCTGGCTCCCTCGCCCCTAAATCCGGACCACGTTTTCTCTGCTGTTGCCAGCTTTACACTCTGGGCACTCTGGGCACTCAGGCCGTGTCTGCAGCCACTGATGAAGATGGTTGGCCACACACCGACCACAGCGTCCTGAGCAGTCTCAGGAGATACACGACATCAGAAGGTCTCTCCGCCTTGCCGCTGCCCCCAACCCCCACATCGCGGCTTGAAGATCAGTTGGCCACCCTATCTCCCCTTTCTGGTGGCACACAACGAGGCGTCCCTCACATCAGCAACCGTGTCTGACGGTCAGTGGAGCCCCTGGTAACCCGGGGAGTGTGACCACAGAGAAAGGACTAAATTTTCAGCATTCAGGATGGGGCGGGACACCCAAAGGGGCAGTGACATGTTTCAGGATTCAGGGGGGATCTGTGTGCCTTCATAGCCGCGCTTAGAGATACGGGGAGACTGGAAATGAGGCGACTGTGGGGACTGCCGTGAGGCCCCTCCCCCTGGCCCCACTGGGCGTCTGCTGGGACCCCTGAGCCTGTGGCCGCCTCTGTGGAGACTGACCTCCCGCACGGAGTCTTCTGGGAGAGCTATGCCGCCTCTCAGCCCCTGAAGGAATTCGAATAAAAGATGGCAGCAAGTCCTTGGGGAAAGCGTTTAATATGGGGTGGCAGGGCAGTGGCATAAGTGGGCTGCACGCGGAGGAGGGCCAGAGGCAGCTGTGACCCGAAACCCTGAGGGCAGGCACGCCTCCGCGGTCCTGTGCGCACTTACATCTGGCTAAGAGGCCCCAGGAGGGCTGGGACCACCGACCCCTGCCCTCACCTGTCTCAGGAAGGCCCAGGTGGCCAAGGGCCAGGGACACAGCAGGTGCAGAGGTCACTCCAGGACCCAAGCTGAGCAAAAGCCCCCACAACCACGGCCAGCGACCAGAGGCTGGGCCCTGCCTGGGCCACCATGTTACAGAGATTGGGTTACAGCGGCTGAGATCCACATATGTTCCACCTTCAACTCGAGGGTTCCATTCTCCTCTCCTACAGGGTAAGTGGACCCAGAGCAGCCTCTTTGGCAAACTCCAAAAACTAGCGACAAAGATATTCACAGCTCTTGCCAACGTAGGTGGCCTCTTTCCTGTGAAGGGTGGAGGCCCCCCTGAGCCCCCTGGCCCCCCCGGGACCACGCCTTTGGCCCTCAGCTCCCTGCTCCCTCCATAAAGAGGACCCTACCTCTCTGCCTTAGGACCACTCCCCAGCTAGCCTGGAAGCCAGTGCGGACACTGAGGCAGCCAGAAAAGAACAGACACTGGCGGGGGCGGGGGGGGGGCGGGTCACACCAGGGTTGCTGAGCCCTGCCTCCAGGGCTTTCGCCGGGCCAGGGGCTCCTCGAGGCAGTTGTTGTTGTGTTGTTGTTAGGTGCCATCAGGTTGGTTCCGACTCATAGCGACCCTACGCACAACAGAACGAAACACTGCCCGGTCCTGTGCCATCCTTACAATCGTTGTTAAGTTTGAGCTCATTGTTGCAGCCACTGTGTCAATCCACCTCATTGAGGATCTTCCTCTTTTCTGCTGACCTTGTACTCTGCCAAGCATGATGTCCTCCTCCAGGGACTGATCCCTCCTGACAACATGTCCAAAGTATGTAAGACGCAGTCTCGCCATCCTTGCCTCTGAGGAGCATTTTGGCCGCACTTCTTCCAAGACAGATTTGTTCGTTCTTTCGGCAGTCCATGGTATATTCAATATTCTTCGCCAACACCACAATTCAAAGGCATCAACTCTTCTTCGGTCTTCCTTATTGATTGTCCAGCTTTCACATGCATATGATGCGATTGAAAATACCATGGCTTGGGTCAGGCGCTCCTTAGTCTTCAACGTGACATCTTTGCTCTTCAACACTTTGAAGAGGTCCTTTGCAGCACATGTGCCCAACGCAATGCGTCTTTTGATTTCTTGACTGCTGCTTCCATGGCTGTTGATTGTGGATCCAAGTAAAATGAAATCCTTGACAACTTCAATCTTTTCTCCGTTTATCATGATACTGCTCATTGGTCCAGTCGTGAGGATTTTTGTTTTCTTTATGTTGAGGTGTAATCCATACTGAAGTCTGTGGTCTTTGATTTTCGTTAGTAAGTGCTTCAAGTCCTCTTCACTTTCAGCAAGCAAGGTTGTGTCATCTGCATAACACAGGTTGTTAATGAGTCTTCCTCCAATCCTCATGCCCCATTCTTCTTCACATAGTCCAGCTTCTTGTATTATTTGTTCAGCATACAGATTAAATAGCTATGGTGGAAGAATACAACCCTGATGGCACACCTTTCCTGACTTTAAACCAATCAGCACCCCTTTGTTCCGTCCGAACAACTGCCTCTTGATTTACGTACAGGTTCCTCACGAGCACAATTAAGTGCTCTGGAATTCCCATTCTTCCCAGTGTTATCCATTGTTTGTTATGATCCACACAGTCGAATGCCTTTGCATAGTCAATAAAACACAGGTAAACATCCTTCTGGTATTCTCTGCTTTCAGCCAGGATCCATCTGACATCAGCAATGATATCCCTGGTTCCACGTCCTCTTCTGAAACTGGCCTGAATTTCTGGCAGTTCCCTGTTGGTATAATGCTGCAGCCATTTTTGAATGATCTTCAGCAAAATTTTGGTTGCATGTGATATTGATGATATTGTTCTATAATTTCCACATTTGCTTGGATCACCTTTCTTGGGAATAGGCATAAATATGGATCTCTTCCACTCAGTTGGCCAGGAAGCTGTCTTCCGTATTTCTTGGTATAGATGAGTGAGCACCTCCAGCGCTGCATCTGTTTGTTGAAACATCTCAATTGATATTCCATCAATTCTTGGAGCCTTGTTTTTCGCCAATGCCTTCAGAGCAGCTTGGACTTCTTCCTTCAGTACCATTGGTTCCTGATCATATGCCACCTCTTGAAATGGTTGAATATCGACATTCTTTTTGATATAATGACTCTGTGTGTTCCTTCCATCTTTTTTGGTGCTTCCTGCGTCGTTTAATATTTTCCCCATGGAATCCTTCACTATTGCAACTTGAGGCTTGAATTTTTTCTTCAGTTCTTTCAGCTTGAGAAACGCCGAGAGTGTTCTTCCCTTTTGGTTTTCCATCTCCATCTCTTTGCACATGTCGTTATAGTACTTTACCTTGTCTTCTCGAGCTGCCCTTTGAAATCCTCTGTTCAGTTTTTTACTTCATCAATTCTTCCTTTTGCTTTAGCTGCTCGACGCTCAAGAGCAAGTTTCAGAGTCTTCTCTGACATCCATCTTGGTCTGTCAGGTTGTCGTACTGTGGGGGCTTGTGTGTTGCTGTGATGCTGGAAGCTATGCCACCGGTATTCAGATACCAGCAGAGTCACCTATGGAGGACACGTTTCAGCTGAGCTTCCAGACTAAGACAGACTAGGAAGAAGGATCCGGCAGTCCACTTCTGAAAAGCATTAGCCAGTGGAATCCTTATGAATAGCAGCAGAACACTGTCTGATATAGTGCTGGGAGATGAGCCCCCCAGGTTGGAAGGCACTCAAAAGATGACTGGGGAAGAGCTGCCTCCTCAAAGTAGCATCAACCTTAATGATGTGGATGGAGTAAAGCTTTTGGGGCTTTCATTTGCTGATGTGGCACGACTCAAAATGAGAAGAAACAGCTACAAACATCCATTAATAATCGGAACCGGAATGTATGAACTATGAATCTAGGAAAATTGGAAATCGTCAAAAATGAAATGAAACACATAAACATGTATATCCTAGGCTTCAGTGAGCTGAAATGGACTGGTATTGGCCATTTTGAATTGGACAATCATATAATCTACTATGCTGGAAATGACAACTTGAAGAGGAATGGTGTTGCATTCATCGTCAAAAAGAACGTTTCAAGATCTATCCCGAAGTACAACGCTGTCAGTGATAGGATAATATCCATACGCCTACAAGGGAGACCACTTAATACGACTATTATTCAAATTTATGCACCAACCACTAGGGCCAAAGATGAAGAAATAGAAGATTTTTATCAGCTGCTGCAGCCTGAAATTGATCGAACATGCAAGCAAGATGCATTGATAATTACTGGCGATTGGAATGCAAAAGTTGGAAACAAAGAAGAAGGACCAATAGTTGGAAAATATAGCCTTGGTGATAGAAACAATGCTAGAGATCGAATGATAGAATTTTGCAAGACCAACGACTTCTTCACTGCAAATACCTTCTTTCACCAACATAAACAGCGACTATACACAGGGACCTCACCCAATCCTGTCATCTCCTCCTAGTTGTGTCCCCACCCTGGCCCTGCCCCATCATCACCCCCCACTCCATCGTGCCCTCCTCCCCCAGCTCATTAAGCTCCGTGCACAACAACGCCATCAGCAGCACAAGGCCGGCGACCTTCATGGTCTGGGGTCCGGACACAAGGGAGGATGGGCAGCGCAGTTTGAGGCTCTGGGCCTGGGGAGAGCCCAGGGTCAGGCCCTTCACCCCGGGCTGGGAACCCTGGCCTGCACAGGCATCACAGAGACCCTGGGGTCCCCTTCTTTCCTGGGGTCTGTGGGGCTGGGGGCGGCCGCAGCATCCCCTTCTGCTTACATCCCACCCCAAGAATGGCCGAAAACGTGCCCAAAGTAAAAGGTTCAGTTCTCACCTCCTTCAGGTCACCTGGGTCTGAGGGAGGGCAAATCCCCAGAGCCTCCTCCTGTGGCCTCTAAAGAGCAGGACCTTCATGTCCCACCCCCCAGGGCATCTCCCTAGAGTTAGGCTTGGCCTGTGTGACCAGCCTTTTCCCCAGGGCTGCCTCCTGTGGTGCCCCACCCCCGAGGGTCCTCTCCCTGGGGCCCCTTGCCATCCCTGCTCCACCACTCCCCTCTCACGGAAGTCGGCCTCTGCTGAGATCTAAGTCTTACTGTGTGTGCCATGGCCTGATATATTTGTGCTCTGGGTCCTCAGCCTCCACCCTACAGGAGAAGGATGTGAGGTCTGGGTTCTAAACACACCTTGCCTCTTATTCTTGTCCCTGTGCCCCGCCCTGCCCTTCTCACCAGCCCAGGCCTGCTTTCCTCTGTCCCAGCTCAGGGTATTCTCAGGACAGGTGGGGGAGGGGGTTTGATGAGGGGGAGGAAGCAGGGGATGTGTCCCCGGGGGGTGGGAGAAGGATTTGGACAAACTGACCGTGAGTTCCACTCGCGGTTTGGTTTCCTGGAGCTCGGGAGTGAGATCTTTGCCAAGAATGAGTGTCAGAAAAGAGAAAAGGTGGCCAGGACCACCTGCATCTTCCTGACACACTCACCTCCCCTACCCTGGAGGAAGGGTGCACTGCTGAGCCCTCTTCTGGCTGCTCCCTATCTGGGTGGGTCCTACATTGGCACTAGCAGGAAGCTCCAGGAGGGGCCGGAGCAAAAGTGAGGTCCACGCTCTGGCCCTGGACCGGGTGGCCTTTTGCTCCCCACTCTGGGAAATGCCCTGAGTAGGAAGCCAGGACTTCTTCCTATTGGGAGTTAGGCTCTCCTGCCCATGCCCCATCTTATCCCTGTCCTTCCCAGTCAGTGCCACCTTGGTCCTTCCACACTCATGCACACACCTACACGCTCACTCATACATATCATGTTTGTACACATGCACACTCACACACTTGCATGTGCCTGCACACTTGCACATGCTTACACACTCGCATGCTTGCACATGCTTACACACTCACATGCTCGCACACGGTTACACAGTCACACTCACACATTTGCACACACACACACTTTTTTTTTAGGGAGACATCAGAAGGCAGTGGAGGGACCTGTGCCCCCCCAGGACGTCCAGGCTGACCACACGCCCAGTGGCCCTGGGGAGAACGGGGTGGTGGGGGGAGGCTATCTGGGGTGAGAAGACAGAGCCTGTAAACAGCATCCCTGGACGAAGAAGGGCCCAGTGCCTGGGGAGTGGTTCCCTCTTCCTGGGAACCTCAAATTGAGCCCGGCGGCCCTGGGACACGAGGGAGCCTGGGAGGAGAAAACACAGCAAGCAGCGCCTCCCCGCAGCAGGGCCTGGGCCTAAGCAGCCCCTGGTTCCTGTGAGGGTGGACAGACTGCCCATGGCCGTGGGCCCAGGCCACTGGAGCACTGGGGAGGGGATCCCTGAGGTGCAGACCAGGAAAGGATGGCCCAGAAGGATAGAGGGCAGTTCTGGGCAAGGCGCAGGTCTGCGGGGACCCTGCTGTCCTACGTGTGTGTGTCAGCAGTCTGCTCTTGTCCTGGTGGTGGCTGAGAGGGATGTCAGATGAAATAACAGGAGTCAAAGCAGAACACAGCTGTGGATGGCAAGACGTGGAGGGCAGTGTTTTCCTATCTTTTTAGGACTTTTACCCTGACCCACAACAAGACATGTACTTTACAGGCAACCTGAGCACACACAGAGCCAGGTGTGTGCTATGGGTTTTTGAAGCAAGAGTTTTACAAAGCAGCTTTTACCCTTCCTTCATGGGAAGAACTCTGAGGGTTTCTATCCATTTTATTTGAAAAAAAAAAAGCTGGCTGCGTCCCACCGATTGATTTCACAACCCTCCACAGAGCGTGCAACAACGCACACGTGAGCTGCATCGTTTGTTCTGGTTCCCATTGGCCTCCTAGCAACCATTCCTCCACCACTCTGCACCAAGTTTCCTTTAAGAGAATTAGCTCTTTGCCATGAGTTAAATCTTGCTAAGTGGGTACGGCTTGGCGCCTGCCTTCCCACTTAGGATGCTGTCTTAGTCGTCTAGCGCTGCTGTAACAGAAACACCACAAGTGGATGGCTTTAACAAGACATTTATTCTCTCACAGTCTAGTAGGTTACAAGTCCAAATTCAGGGTGTCAGCTGCAGGGGAAGGCTTTCTCTGTTTGCCAGCTCTGGAGGAAGGCCTTTGACCTCAATCTTTCCCTGGTCGAGGAGCTTCTCAGGCTCAAGGACCCCATGTTCAGAGGACACGCTCTGTTCCTGGTGCTGCTTTCTTGGTGGTATGAGGCCCCCAACTCTCTGCTTGCTTCCCTTTCCTCTTTATCTCTTGAGAGATAAAAGGTGGGGCAGACCACACCCCAGGGAAACTCCCTGTACATTGGATCAGGGATGTGAACCGGATAAGGGTAGTGTTACAATCCCACCCTAATCCTCTTTAGCATAAAATTACAATCACAAAATGGAGGACAATCACCCAATACTGGGAAGCATGGCCAAATCAAGTTGACACGTATTTTTGGGGTAGCGGCTCCATCCACTGAACTAGCCTGAGTTACACCTTGAAGCATGCAGAGATTGAAGAAATCACGTCCTTCAACTGATGACACCCCCCTCCCCGCCTCCGGACCCCTGAATATGGGAGGGCTAAGGGGAGAAAGTTCTGGGTTCCAAATCCAACCCCCAATGCCATTAAAAACAAAAAGCTCCCCAGCCCTTTAGTCAGCGAGCACGTGACCTTGTGGTCACTAGACGCCACGCATCGCTCGTCTGCGCAGACAATAAACTTACCACTTTCTGGTTCCCTTGCAATCAGTGTCCATCTTACTTCAATCGGCTAACAAGACGGGACAAGAACCCGAGTGGCACTCGGTTACACTGATGCCCCATTCTTCTTCGTATAGTCCAGCTTCTCAGATTATTTGCTCAGCATACAGATTCAAAAAGTGTGGTAAAAGGACACAACCCTGACCTGATTTTAAACCACTCAGTATCCCCTTGTTCTGTTTGAAGGACTACCTCTTGGTCTTTGCCCAGGCTCTGCATGAGCACAATTAAGTGTTCTGGAATCCCTATTCTTCCCAATGTTATCTGTAATTTGCTATGATCCACACAGTCTCCAACTCATAGAGACCCTTATATATAAAAAAAAAAAAAGAACAAAATTTTGTCCGTTCCTGCGCCATCCTCACAATAGCAGGTACGTTTGAGTCCACTGTTGCAGCCAGTGTGTCAATCCATCTCACTGAAGGTCTTCCTCTTTTTCACTGACCCTCTACCTTACCAAGCATGATGTCCATCTCCAGAGACTGGTCCCTCCTGACAAAATGTCCAAAGTAATCAAGACAAAGTCTCGCTATCCTTGATCCTAAGGAACATTTTTTCTGCACTTCTTCCAAGACAGTTTTTTTCATTCTTCTGGCAGCCCATGGTATATTCAATGTTCTTCACAAACACCACAATTCACACTCATAGTGATGCCTTGTCACACATGCTCTGAATAAATTGATAGAACAAGCAGAGAGAGGGCAGAAGAAATAGACAGCTGAGCCATGATTACCAAAATGAAGCTAACAGATATATATAGAAAAGGGAACCCAACAACTGCAGAACACACATGCTTTTCAAGTTGTGGAGACCAGGCTTAAAAGACATGTTGGGACATGTCTGGACAAGTGTGGCTGTCATCTTCAGTTCAGTCTATAATGAGGGGAAACAGGCTGCTCAGCCATATGGAAAACCCCAATCAACACCCCTTCCCCCCTCTCTTTGTCTTGCTAACCACAAGCTTGTTTTGAGCAGGAAGTCTCAGCAGACCCCGTGGAGTTGGGTTATGAGGGGAGCAGGCCCAAGAGATAAAAAGACCTGGGCTTGACTGAGGAAGGTAGTCGTGTCAGGACAACCAGAGAGACTGACAGACTTCATCAAGAAGAAACCCACATAACGTCACTGAACTTTATCGACATCAACCAGGTGAGCTCAAAGAGCTCCAAAGAATATAAAAGAAGCAACAGAAGGTGACAATGGTGCTCAGAGCCTTCCCAGAGCCATTCGGCCATATGTTGAGAACTTAGGAAGCAGTGAGCTGCAGCAGCTCACCCCGGCTCACTTGTAGAACTTCCTAGTACCACGCTTCTGAGCCCACGCGGAACAATGCGTGATCCAGGGACCACCACTAACCTTTGAGACTGGAGATCATTGCCAACCATCAAACGGCATCATTGAACTGCACCATCTAATTGCTGTCCTCGCTTGCCATAAGCTTGACCTGTCTCTTCCATTTCTCCCCCCTTTGGTGATCTGAGATCTCTGGCATCCGGGATAGCCAAGAACCTGCTAATGTATGTTTGTGCTTAATAAATTAATAAAATTAATTTAAGACCTGAAACAAACCATTTAATAAAGACATTGTGGAAAGACATAAATCGTGTAGTCTATAAGACTCTTCCTTGCAACACAAGTATACACAAAATACTTACAAATATTGGTGACATAATAACTCATTGCCTTCAAGTTGATTCCCAGTCATAGTGATCCTGTGACCGAGTAGGACTGCCCTCACAGGGTTTCCAAGGGTGAAATCTTTAAGGAAGCAGGTTGCCAGGTCTTTCTCCTGTGGAGCAGCTGTGGTTTTGAACTGCCAACCTTTTGATTAGCAGGTGAGCACTTAACCACTGTGCCACCAGAGCTCCTTTGATCGCATCATGAATGGGCCACACAAAAACTTCAACAAAGTTCAAAGAATTGAAATCATAAGGTGGCTTCTCTAATCACAGTGCAGTTATATTTGAAATCATTAACAATGTCACAGAAAATCCTATTTTTTTGGAAATAAAAAGTAAGTAATCCATGGGTCACAGAAGAAATTATAATGGAAATCAGAAAATACATTGAACTAAATGATATTAATATAACTATACATCAAAACCCTGGTGGTGTAGTGGTTAAGTGCTACAGCTGCTAAGCAAAAGGTCAACAGTTCGAATCCACCAGGTGCTCCTTGGAAGCTCTATGGGGCAGTTCTACTCTGTCCTATAGGGTCACTATGAGTCGGAATTGACTCGTCGGCACTGGGTTCGGTTTTTTGGTTTGGAAACATCAAAACACATTGGATGCAATTAATATCATGCCTAAAAGGGGCTGTATAGCCTTATTTTCATGTGTTAAAAAAAAGAAAAATGATTCAGGATTAATGAGCTAAACACGCACCACGAGATGTTATAGAAAGAACAGCAAAGTAAACTTAAAAAAAAAGAAGTAGAAGAAAAGAAAGGGTAAAAATAAGAGCAGAAATCAATGATAAAGAAACCATGCAAGCAAACAGACAGGATAAATAGTTATTTCTTTGGATAAACTAATAACATATGTGTTAGAGTCATCTAGTCCCGCTGTAACAGAAATATCACAAGTGTATGGCTTTAACAAACAGAAATTAATTTTCTCACAGTTTAGGAGGCTAGAAGCCCGAATTCAAGGTTCTGGTTCTAGGCGAGGGCTTTCTCTCTCTGTTGTCTCTGGAAGAAGGTCCTTGTATCTTCAGCTTCTGTTTCCTGGTTCCTTGGAGATCTCCATGTGGCTTGGCATCTGTCTTCCCCCATCTCTGCTTACTGGTTTACTTGTTTAATCTCTTTTATATCACAAAAGGTTATTTACTCAAGACAGACCCTACACTAATCCTGTCCATTAACATAACAAAGACTACCCATTCACAGATGAGATTATAACCACAGGCATAGAGGCTAGGATTTAAAACACATATTTGTGAGGCACAATAATTCAGTCCATAACAATGTGTAAGTCTTGATGAGACTAATCAGGAAAAAAAGAAAAAAAAATAACAAGTATCCATAAAATAATCAGTATCCTCAGAAGTCTAACACATAGTAAGAGCGTTTTGCTAATAACTTTAAGCCAGCAATTTTTTCAAATTTTAGATGAGATAAATTATTAATTAAAAGCTGACTAAAACTGATGCAAGAAAAAATAGAAAAGACAAATAGCTCTGATTTTTACCATTTTATTTTGAAATAATTAGAGATTCACAGGAAATTGCAAAGAAGTTCCTGCACCCTTCACTCAATTGCTCCCGCCAAGGTTACATCTTACATAACTGTCATACAAGATCAAACCCGGAAATTGTCATTGATAAAATGTGTCCCTTGTTCTATGTCATTTGATCACATGTGTGTGTTAAAGTGACCACCACTGCAATCGAGGTGTAGGACGGTTCCGTTGCCACAAAGGTCTCCTTCCCTGCCCTGGTCCCAACCCCACCCCCTCTGTCAAGCCCCTTCCGACTGTGGCAGCCCCATGTAACAGAGTGGAACTGCTTCACGGGGTTTTCTCGGCTGCAGTGTTCACGGAAGCAGGTCACCACCAGGCCTGTCTCTGGAGATGCCATTGGGTGGTTGGAACCATCAACCTTTAGGTTAGTAGCCGAATGCAAAGCGCTTTTGCCACACAGGGACATCTACCTCAGTTTTCACTTCTGGCAACCACTAACCTGTTCTCCACTTCTACAACTTTGTCAACCCAAGAATGTCTCAGAAACTGCACTTTTCTTGTTTAGCATTACCAGTTTTCAAATACTGAGCCAACCTTGCATCTCCGGAACAAACCTCATTTAATCATAATACATCGTTCTTTTCATACGTTGTTGTCAAGTTTATTTGCTAGAATTTTGTTAAGGATTTTAGAATCTATGTTCGTGATTCTGAAGTGATATTTATGAGAGATATCGATCTCTAGTTTTTTGGTTGGACAGTGGTACCCTTCGCTGAGCTGGAGAAGATGAGAGCCCCAGGGAAGAGCCCCACCTTGAGTCCAGAATTCATCCTACAGGTGATACTTATCCTTTTCATTTTGCTGAGCAGTGTGCTCCTCCAGAAACTTAGATGGGATTTCCTAAGCGTTCCCATGCTGTGGCCCCTGGGGAGCTGATGCTCCTCCATGCTCAGGGGGCTCAGGGGAAGGTGGGGAGAATCAATGGCAGGGCAAAGTGGAGGAAAAGACCACCCGCTTCCCGAGGCTGGGCAGGAGGAGAAGCTGTCAAGACAAGACAGAAGAGAAGAGTTGGGCATTCAAGTAGCCCGAGTTTTGTTTCCCAGATTAAAGTGTGTGTGGGGGGGGGGGGGGGTTGCTGTGGGAAAGAAAGTTCCAGAACCCCATGCCTGGCTCTGACCTCCCTGCCCCACTCAGGAACTGCATCTTTCCCAGCCTCTCAGCCACACCTTGGACCTGCACCCCTCACTGAAGAAGGGTTGGCTCTGCTCAGAGACGGGAGGCAGTTAGAGGTGGCCCCCAACACCAGTAGGTCAAGGCTCTGGCAAAGGCGCCACACCCACCCAAGGATGCATCAGAGAAGACCGGGGGAAGGGGCCAGGGCTGCCCTTGGATGACCCCATCCCTCAGCCTTGAAGGAAAGTGACCTTGGGCAAAAGCTTGGCTTTCTGCACAACTGGAGGGCTCTGGGCCACATGCACACGGCTGTGAAAATGAAAGCGTCTCAGTGAAGAGCCTCCTTCCTGAACTGCACCACCACTCGCGAGCCAGTCAGCTCCGACTCACAGCGACCCCACGTGGGTCAGAGCAGAACTGTGCTCTGCAGAGTCTTCAGTGGCTGAGTTTTTGGAAGTAGATCACCAGGCCTTGGTTCCAAGGTGTTTCTGAGTGGACTCTCACCTCCAACCTTTCAGTTAGCCTTTGAACATCAACCGTTAGCACCCCCCAGAGACTCCACCTCCAGCCAAGGTCCTCATTTTGTCATGAAAGAAGCAAGTTGCCTGAACTTCTGAAGCACAAAGGCCCCTACCTCAATCAACCACATCGTATTTTACTGTGGAAGCTGCAGAGAGTTGGGGGTTGTTTCAGCAGGTAACCCCTCCCTGATAACACGAGGGTCCCCAGATTCAGCAAATGAAAGCAGGATGCACGGCTCGATTTGAATTTCACAGGAACAACAAATACATTTTTGGTGTAAAAATGTCCCATGCAATATCTCGGACACATTCATGCTAAAAAAGATTCCGTGTTGTAATGTAAGTGTTTCCCAAACAGAGCTTAAAATCATTGTTTATCTGAAATTCAGGTTTCAGATAAATAATGTCGTAGCATACATATGTCCTAGATATTGCACAGGACAAGCTTACACTAAAAGCGTAATTGTTGTCTATGTGAAGTTCAAATCAAACGGAGCAGCTTGCATTTTATCTGGTGACCCTAACTAGCACACCAGGCCCAGAGGACAGAGCCCTGGACCATTGAGGTCCTACTGCTCAGGGCAGAGGGATGAAGGACTACAGGAGGGGGTGTCTGCAGTATTGGCTAGCATGGGCAACCCAGGGTATCACCACAGAGGGTAGCCCATGGTATGGCAGAACACAGGGTGCCTTGGTGATCTGAGCTCAGCCTGACCCCAGATGGGGACAGACACTCACGTGGAACATTCTGAGGGGCAGAGCAGAGTGGTTACCACCACGGAAGGTGGCTCATCCGGTGCTGACCCTCTCCCTGTCTCCAGCCACGCTTGGCCCACCTCCCCAGCAGTCACAGGTGCTCTAGGGGAACCTACTCTCTGACCCAAGTGTCAGTCCTGGCAAGGAACCCCTCCCCCAACCATGCCCTGCACCCCCACTTGTGGTTGGTGGTCACAGCAGCCCTCATAGTGACTGCCCCCCAGCTCCCTGTCTGTCCTCAGCTGCCCCGACTGTGGGCAGAGGTGCCCGCACTGCGATCTCCTTTCCACCAGGAGAGCTGAGCACCAGGCACCTTGGTGGCCCACAGGGAGGGCATTCCCTGACCCCAGCCAGACACCGTGCCTCGGGGGACATTCCTCAAAGCCAGAGCACTAAAGTGCCATTGGAGTGATCACTCCTCAGGACCATCAGAAACAGAGCTGACAGTCTTGTTCCTGTGAAGTAGAGGAGCGTTTACCCACCACTGTGGAGGCGGTGGCCCCGGCCATTCCTTTCTTTGGACCAAGGTGGCCAGAGTGGGTGAAGAAGGTGGCCCTGTCTCTCTGGGCAGCCCAGAACTGGAGCCTGGAGTCCAGGACAGCAAGTGGCCAGCTGGGCACTGTACCCAGGGTGCGGGCTTGAAGGCTCGGGCTTGAAGGCTTGGGCCGGGGCACGGGGAAGGAAGGGGGTCTAAGCAGGGATTCTCAGTCTTCCCACTGGGGACACATCTGGTGCTAAGTCTTTGCCAGGGAAGTGACCTAACCTCAGGGTCAAAAGCCACCACATTGCACTCCTGGAACTCGGCAGCCCAAAGACTAGGCAGCTGGACACGCGCAGACAGAGGAGGGCCCAAAGCGGAAGGGTGCAGGGAGGGTCACCAGAGCAGGTGCGAGAGGAGGGCGACCCCCAGGTTGAGCAGAAGCCCCCCGGCCAGCACCCAGGCACTGCTGGCTGCTAAGCCAGCCCTGTTGCAGAGGTCACCATTGCAGCAGGAAAAGTTGGTGCTCAGCTTCAGGCCCTGCACATCCATGTTCTGAAAGAGTGTGTCCTTCTCCAGGCAGAAGGGGAGGCAGAACTTGTTCTGGGCTGTCAACTCTTCAGACTGCAGGAGAGAGGGGGGTGAGCACAGCCCTGTGTGGAGACCTCCAGGACTGTGGGAGGAGAGCATGCAGACCCTTGGCCTCTGGGGCAGGCCAGGGACCCTTACAGTGATAGGACCTCAGAACCTCCAGTCTGTGAACATGAGATTTCCCAAATGAGAGGCTGGCAGGATTGGCAAAGAGTCAGTCCAGGACCTTTTCACCTAAGAGGACTCCAAGGACCTGAGGGAAGTAGCTTCCCAAGGATCCCAGGAAGAGGGTGACAGGCCATCAAGCAGGACAGCCAGGCCCCCTCTGGCTCCAGCTGTCTCCCCAAGAAGCAGGCAGCCCCACCCAGTGTGTCCCAGGTATGGGGTGGAATATAGAGAGTGTTGTTGTTATGTCGAGTTGGTTCCAACTCATAGCAACCCTACAGGACAGAGTAGAACTGCCCCATATGGTTTCCAAGGAGTGGCTGGTGGATTCGAACTACCGACCTTTGGTTAGCAGTCGAGCTCTTAACCATTGGGCCACCAGGGCTTTCGGGGGGATACTACTCAATCCACTTCGTTGTTTTGTGCCATTGAGTTGATTCCAACTCTTAGCGACCCCATGTGAAAGAGTGGAACTACCCCATAGGGTTTCCTAGGCTGTGACGGAGGGTGTTAGGGGGCGAAGAAGCAGCCTTGGTGGCTCAGTGGTTAAGTGCTCAGCTGCTAACTGAAAGGTCAGTGGTTCAAACCCACCAGCCGATCCACTGGAGAAAGGCCTGGTGATTTGCTTCCGTAAAGATTACAGCCTAGGAAATCCTATGAGGTAGTTCTACTCCACTATGAGCTGGAATCAACTTGATGGCTCACAACAACAATGTAGGTTGAGGTGTCTCCCCCACAAAAGCTTTGTTAAAGCCCTACCCCTGTTCCTGGGCATGTGACCTTGGTTGGAAATAGGGTTCTCAGGTTAGCATGAGGCCACACTGGAGCAGGTAGGACCCCATCCCATCTGAGTGGTGTCCTTCTAAAAGAGGAGAAGGGAACAGAGAGACTCGGGAAGGATGCCACGTGAGGCTCCACTACAAGCCAAGGAACGCCGGGGGCCGCGGGGCACACATTCCCCCTCAGAGCCTCAGAAGGAATCGACATGGCTGACACCTGATCTCGGACTCCCAGCCTTCAGAACTGGGAGACAGTACATTTGTTCAGTTCTTATTCATTTCTCAGTGTGTGATATTTTGTTACAGCAACCCTAGAGGACCAAAACAGATGGGAATGAGACAGCTCCTGTGAAGTGCCTGGCGGGTGCTGGCCACACGACTGCTCTTCCTGCTGTATCTCATTTAAGCTTGTGCCGCAGGAACGCAGGTACAAGTTGGGGAGCCGGGGGTGCCTCAGGCTTGGGCAGCAGGCAGCTCCTCCCAGTCCTCACCACAGTCCTCACCATGGCCTGGCTGATAGTCCACCATTCCAGAGTCATTCGTTTAGCTAGAGCCCATCTGTCTCCGGTTTCTCATCCTAGCTACTCACTAGCTGCTCACAGGCCCCATGCTACCTCTAGTGTGTAGGTAAAGGATAGGGGTGAGGAGAGGATGAGGGGCAGAGCCCTGGGCACACAGAAACCCCTTCCAAGGCAGGAAGTGAGACCAGCTCCCCGCTGTGGAGGAAGGGCTGGCATGAGTGGGGGAGGGGCCAATCATTTCACAGCGGTGGAAGCGGAACCCCAACTTTCTCTGCTTAGGGCCTGGAGTGACCACCTGGCCCATCTGGGAGTCCAAATGCCTAGGGTGGGGTCTACCCCACTCCCACCCCGCCTCCCATTCCAGAACTCAACAATCCCTCCCCTCATGGGTCACAGAGCAGCTCGCCCTCTGAGAAACCTGGGCCTCTTCCTCCCTGGAACTGTGCCCACCCACCCCCAGGGACTCACCCTTGATGATGGTCACATCCTAGGTGTCACAGACCCCATCCGGGAAGGTACACATCTCCACGTGGCAGGAGCCCAGGTAAAGGACCCCAAAGCAGTGGTAGCAGTGAAGGCCCTGAGCTGCAGGGGTGACAAGTCAGCCGAGGTGACACCTGGCCCAGCTGGGCCACCAGGGGGTGGGTACTGCACCACCCCCACAATCAAGAGCAGACAGCCAGGGCTGGCTTCGAGGGCTCACGGCCGGCAGTGCACAGGGAATCCATGACATTGGTGGCAGCAACCTCAGGGCCTGGGGGACGGGGCTGAGGCCAGTGTAAGGTGGAGGGTGGTGTGGACGGTCTCTGCAACCAGGACACAGGGCTGGGTAGCCCCGCAGGAGAGGGAGGCTCTACCATCCAATTCCATATTTGCCCAGGTAGAGAGGTGAAGCCTGCTAGCCTCCCCCCGCCCCACCCAGTCCTGGCCACGTGTCGCCTGGGGAGGCCTGGGGCCAGGCTGAGCAGGAGAGGCTGTCCTCACCTTAGGGGGGCAGGAGGGGTGACCCCGTTGTGGGGCCCCCAGAGGCCAGCTGGGGTACGAGGGTGAAGGGGTGGTAGCCTTGTGTAACCTTCACTCAGTAAGGAGGTCTTGAGAGAGAAAGTGAAGGGTTAGTCATTTCCTGCCCGGCGCATGGGGTGCTGAGCCCTTCTATGAACAGGGTGCTGAGTCCTGCTGGAAGCCCACCTGGGCCCAGGCACCCAGCTCAGCAGGCCACCTAGTCCCAATAACTTGACCCAGCCCTACACACCTAAGTGCAAGCTCGTGACCACACAACCCACAACCAGGGCCAGCCCCTCTCAGGCACCAAGGCCCCTGTCTGCTCACTTGGTACCTTTTGTAAATGTCCTGCCAGATGGGCTGCTGAGCGGGAAGGGGAGGGGCAAAGGTTTTCTTCTCTGTGTGTGTGTTGGGGGGGGCGGTGGTTGGCGAGGCTTGGTACTTCCCTCCCATCCTGTTGCCCAAGCAGAAGAAACTGGTTGCGCAATTAACCTCTAACTTTCTGTTTCCCAGAACAGAGAATGTGGCTCAGGTTACACTCCTAGACGTGACAGAAGGGCAGCCCACCGTCCCCACAGGTCAGTCCTAGTGGCCACCTCACACCCAGGATAGCTGGGGTAATCCATCCTGGCCTGCTCCCTCAGCATTGTCTCTTGCTATTTTGCAAGGACTAAGGGTCACTAGGAAACCCTGGTGGTGTAGTGGGTAAGTGCTATGGCTGCTAACCAAGAGGTCGGCAGTTTGAATCCGCCAGGCACTCCTTGGGAACTCTATGGGGCAGTTCTGCCCTGTCCTATAGGGTCGCTATGAGTTGGAATCAACTCGGGGGCAGTGGGTTTGGTTTATTTATTTACTTTTTTTAAGAGTTCAACACAGGAAAACGAAGACAGGAGGCCGGTGAGCTCGGCAGTGACTGAGCGCCACGTGCTCCGTCATAACCTAACGTACAAAGAACACTCACTCACCTGCTAACTGAAAAGTTTGTGGTTCAAACCCACCAGCCTCTTTCTGGGAGAAAGATGTGGCAGTGTGCTTCTGTGAAGATGACAGACAGCCTTGGAAACCCTATGGGAGCAGCTCTATTCTGCCTTACAGTGTTGCTATAAGTCAGAATCGACTCAGCAGCAATGGGTTTTGATCACGAGGAGGGCTCTGAAGGCTAGTCAGGGTGTCTTCGCCAGGGTTCCCCAGAGAAACAGACCAGTGAGATAAATACATCAGGAGAGAGAGAGATCTTAAGGAATTAGCTCCCACGATTGTGGGGCTGGCAAATCCAAAATCCACAGGCCAGGCAATCGGGAGAGTAAAGAGAGAGGGGGTGTCATGGATTGAATCGTATCTCCCAAAAATATCTGTCAGCTTGGCTAGGCCATGGTTCCCAGTATTGTGTGATTGTCCACCATTGTGTCATCTGATGTGATTTTCCTGTGCGTTGTAAATCCTATCTCTATGATGTTAATGAGGCAGGATTAGAGGCAGTTATGTTAATGAGGCAGCACTCAATCTACAAGATTGGATTGTGTCTTGAGCCAATCTCTTTTGAGACATAAAAGAGAGAAGCGAGCAGAGAAGGGGGGGCCTCATATCACCCAGAAAACACAGCCAGAAGCAGGGCATTTCCTTTGGACCTAGGGTCGCTGCTCTTGAGAAGCACCTAGCCCAGAGAAAACTGATGACAAGAACCCTCCTCCAGAGCCGACAGGGAGAAAAAGCCTTCCCCTGCAGCTGACGCCCTGAATTTGGACTTGTAGCCTCCTAGGCTGTGAAAGAATAAATTTCTGTTTGTTAAAACCGCCCACTTGTGGCATTTCTGTGATAGCAGCACCAAGACCGGGCGTTCTGGCGAGATGTCTGTCTGCAGTCTGGAGGCAGAATGCCCTCTTTTTGCTCCTAAGGCCTTCAGCTGACCAGCTGAAGGCCCTGCATTGTGGAGGGAATACTCCGTAACAGCGCCTAGACCAGCAGGTGGGTTGGAAAGGGCAGGGGAAGGCGAGAAGTCCTGATCAGCTACCGGGTTTGAGCCTGGGCGGCCAGGGCAAGATAGTGCCTTTTGCAGAGTGGGGAGGCGGCAAAGGCTTCACACTGCGACCAGAGTCAGGGCTGGAAGATTGGTCTGAGGACGGCCCTGCTCCAAACGCTCCCCAATCCCCCTTTCGCAGCCTGCTCCTCTCTCCACTGCCCGGTGGGCCCTGAAGCACCTAAAGACCTTGTTTCTATTATTCCTGGGATCACGATGGCCACAGAAACAGGAATTGCTGATACGCACATGGTTACATCTTAAGAAATCAGTTGCCGTCAAGTCTATTTCAGGTCACGGTGCCCCCATGTGTTCCAGAGTAGAACTGTGCCTCACAGGGTTCTCAGAGGCTGATTTTTCCAAAGTAGATGGCCAGGCCTTTCTTCCGAGGCACTCTGGGTGGACTCGAACCTCCAACCTTTTGGTTAGCAGCTGAGCACTTAACCATTTGTGCTACCCAGGGGCTCCTTATCTTAAGAAAAGAATTCTATATTGACTTCAAGGGGTGTGGAGAGATGAGAGGCCAGACTTCCTGGAGGCAACACTGGGCAAGTCCCTCCAACTGATTTCTCTACTGTTCTGGGTCCCAAGCTGGTGGTCCCTTCGGGAGTTCTCTGTCCCTCACCCAGGGATCTGAAGGACCCACAGACTGAGGGCTGAGATAACAGCCTAGTGAGCAGCAGGGGAGGGGTGGGGTAGAGGTTTCCTTCTATGAGGGGGGTGTGGTACCACAGGAGCGAAGCTGGTTGCACAAATAGCCTCTCACTTTCTGTTCCCAGGTCAGAGGATGTGGTTCAGGATGGTTCGCAGCAGCCAAGACACGTTGGTGGGTGATGAAAACAGCTTAGACCCCCTGACAAGCTGGCTCCCTGGCCCCTCCCTCCTCCCAGGGCCTCCTGTCAATCACTGTGGCAGGTGTGGGCCCTCCTGAACAAAAGCACCTTGTCCTGCAAAGGGGCTCAGAGCTCACCTGGGCAGGAAGATCTCAGCCGCCAGAGAAAGGGAGCAGGTCAGAGCCAGCGCCAGCTGGGCTGCGGGGGAAGAGAGAGAGCCCAAGAAGTCCCCCTCCTTAGAGATGGGAGGAAGAGAGGAAAGGGAATGGCCCCTCGTCCCTCAGGCAGCCCCTCTCTGGATGAGACACTTGGCTGGCTGGAGAGGAAGGGCCCCATGGAGAGAGGTTTCATTCGCTTTTTCCTGTGTTTCCCTGCATTAGTTTACGTGGCTGTACACTCTGTTTTCTGCACTTGGGGGAGACCTGCCAGGACAGGGTACCAGAAAACTGGAGGGCTGGTATGGCTTATGAAGGTCCTGGCTGCAAGACTGCCCTCCTCCGAGCAACGGAGAACAAAGAAAACTGAAAACACAAGGGAAAGATTAGTCCAAAGGACTAATGGACCACATCTACCACGGCTTCCACCAGACTGAATCCGGTACAACTAGATGGTGCCCAGCCACCACCACTGACTGCTCTGACAGGGATCACAATAGGAGGTCCCGGACAGAGCTGGGGAAAAATGTAGAACAAAATTCTAACTCAAAAAGAAAGACCAGACTCGCTGGCCTGACAGAGACTGGAGAAACCTTGAGAGTATGGCCCCTGGACGCCATTTCAGCTCAGTAATGAGGTCATTCCTGAGGTTCACCCTTCAGCCAAAGATTGAACAGGTCCATGGAACAAAACAAGACTGAAGGGGCGCACCAGCCCTGGGGCAGGGTCTGGAAGACAGGAGGGAACAGGACAGCTGGTAATAGGGAACCCAGGGTTGAAAAGTGAAAGTGTTGACATGTCATGGGCTTGTTAACCAATGTCATAGAACAATGGGTGTACCTAACTGTCTGATGAGAAACTAGTTTGTTCTGTAAACCTTCATCTAAAGTTCAATTAAAAAAAAAAAAGAAAAACGAATTAGCCAGATTGATCTTCTATTCTTCTCCCTCCTCTTCCATTAAAAGCCTCATTGTACACAGTTTAATTCAAGCCATTTGCTTTTGCTGGGATAAAAATTGTCTCCCTATATGCTTGTAGTTGCCGTTAGTCTGTCAGTTTGTTGTACTGTGGTGGCTTGCGTGTTGCTTTGTGAATGGCGTCGCATTCATCGTCAAAAAGAACATTTCAAGGCCTATCCTGAAGTACAACGCTGTCAGTGATAGGATAATATCCATACACCTACAAGGAAGACCAGTATATACGACTATTATTCAAATCTGTGAACCAACCACTAGGGCCAAAGATGAAGAAATTAAAGATTTTTATCAACCTCTGCAGTCTGAAATTGATCATAGAACAGGCTGCTTGGCCATAACATGAACAGGACCTATGCCATTTTTCTCTCTTCTAAACTTATTCTTGACTGCTCAGTTCCTTTTTCCTTGTTAAATCTTTACTAATGACTAATGTCCTTTTTAGACTGTAGAAAACAACTGATATGATCTAAGAAAGTCTTATGACCACAGAAACCACCCCAGGAAACCAGTTACTCCCTGGGCAGATGAGATGATACCTTGGGACCATAACCACCGAAAACACCACAGGAGAGAGTGAATGACATTCCATGAATTCCTGAAACCCAGTTCTCCTGTTCCTCAGTTGCCCCACCCCTGCCCAGGACCCATCTCCGTAGGCTGTCCCCCTGTGGGCAGCTCCTGGCACCTGAGCCAAGCTCCTCACTCCTCCTCGCAATGTTCCCCGTCATCAGGAGTCTTTTCCTGGATTCTCCTTCCTTTCTGCCTTTGTTTCCTTCATCACAGCATCTGCGTACCACAGTGAACAAGCCCAGGGAAGGGGGCCTGGGTTTGCAGGATGAGCCCAGCCCACAACCTACCCACAGGCCCATGCAGGAGGTGAGGGGGGATGTTAGGAAGGGCTGCCCCTGCGCCCAGAGAGACCGGTGCCTGCAGCCAGCACTGTAAAGTCTACCCGCCACCAGGATGGTCTCCATACATCCCAGGCTAAGGAACTGTGCCCAAAGGCCTGGAGGCCACTGCCTATGCTGGCATTTCCCCTAGCCCCTCATCTGCTGATAAGCCTCCCAGAAGGAATAGCAACAGCACCCTGGACAGGTGTGAGGGGCACAGGAATTGGGCCAGCAGTGGGGACATCCCCCTTGTCACGTCCTGAACGATTAACCAAGTACTCTTACTGTTAAGGCTGGCGGGTGTTTGCGGCTGCGTTCTGGGTTCAACATCATTTTGGGTACTGAGGGTACGGCTGCGTGCTCTCCCTCAGGCTTTAGTTCCTGCCCTCCTCCACCGCTTGGCGCAGTTGACGAAACACATCCAGACCTGGACACCTTGAACAAGACCACCCAGCGCTTTGATTTTGTTCTCGATGTTCATATTGTCGTTCTTACCACACTGGCAACATCCTCTGTGCCCAGTGCCAAAGCTCACAACAAAAAGCATAAATGACATAATTACACATATTTAAAAGTTGTAGACCATTATTCTAATAAATCATGGCTAGAGAAGAAATCATGTTGGGGATTGAAAAGGTTGAGCCCTCAGGACACTGTCAGAACTCCTGGGCTGCAGTGAATCTGTCTCTGAGAGAACCTGCCCCTCTATGTTCGCCTTACAAAGTAAGAAGATGAATATTCTTGCAGTTACATTTCCTAGGTGTTACAGGAGTGTTTGGTAAAGGAGGAGCCGACATCACTCTTAGATCAACGTTGAAGTAATTAGGGGGTAAAAAAAGGTAGAAATGTGTGAAGCTAAGTCTCCAATCTAAGCAGTTCAAAATGCTACAGAATAAACACAAACTAGCTTGAGCCTCCGTTGCCATGCGCTCCAGGCACATTTCAACACCCTGAGGGCCAGGTGGGCACACAGAAACCCATCATAGGGCCAATAGCAGCCCGAGAGATGCTCACCTGAAGGACCCCCAAGTTCTCCAGAAATCTCCTCCCCCTCTGTCCCCTCCCCTCTTCCTTCTTCCCTTCCCATCTTTCTTTCTCTCCCTTGCTTCCTCCTCCTCCCCCCTGCACTTTCCCAGGCCCCTGCTCTGTCTCCTCCACTGGGTGGCCCTTCCTTCATCACTGATTGTCCAAATGTCCCCTGTGACCCACTGAAGCCCTCCATCCCCCACCCCCAGGCCTCCACATCTCAGGGAAGGAGCCTCTCCATCCCCTCCTGCCTTTCACCCTCCAGCAGCCCCGTCAGGAGCTCAGAGCTGTGTCTCTCCCTCAGCACCCCTGGACCCCCAGGGCAGGGACAACACCTGGGCCTGGGCCTCACGGTGCTGAGCTGCATGCCCTCTGAGTCAAAGTCAGTCATAGGAAGAAGGAGCAGCAGAGCTGACGTGGAGTCTGAGGGCCCAGCTGGGTGAACGTGGGCGGGAGGCAGGTCCTTGCTCTCAGGGACTGACACTCAGCTGCCTTCTCCTAGGGCCCTGGGGCCTTGTTGCTCCAGCAAGAGGTGTTTAGAGGCAGAGCTGTGGTCCTTGGGGACCCTGGGACCTTGGGAGGCCTTCCCCAGAGCAGGAGTTGATGGGAGAGGTGCAGACAGGCCCCCCTCCTCCACCCCTCCTGGGCTGTTTCCACCTCCTGGTAGCGGAAAGGTGCAGAAAGAGGGGCTCAGGGAGGTGGGCGGAGGACGGACTGGGGCCTGGGGTAGCACAGGGATGAGGACAAGCATCTAAGGGTCTAGGAGAAGATGCCAAGGGAAGGGGGCAGGGGTAGGATGTACGGGGCTGGGGGGCTCTGGGCAAGGCCTCTGTCTGCCGTCCCCACTCAGGCCCGCCCTGTGGCATCATGGAGGGGTTTGTTCTGGTCCTGTGGGCATTGCTCGTGTCTGCGGAGTTTGCTGGCATCTGCAGGGACATGACAAAGCCAGGTAAGAAGGGGGTGGGCAAGTGACAAGGCAGAGCAAGAGGGTGGCGGTCCCCAGGTGTGCTGTCCCAGGAGCAAGCGGCACAGCCTCTTCGAATGCCAGGCATTTGTCGGTGGTGGCCCTTGGTCTCTGCGTGGGATATCTGTGTCAAATGCATCCACATTTGGAGGGCTGGTGGCCAGCAGGGAGCATTGGCGGCCCCCTGGCCCTGACATGACCTGCATGGCTGCCCCCTAGGTAACCTGAGCTGCTACAAGTGCTTTAAAGTTCAAAGCCCCTCGGCCTGCTACCCTCTAGTCTGCTCCTCAAAGGACACCGTCTGCGTCTCTCATGAGATGGCCATAATTTTCGGTGAGTCTCTGCCAGCACAGGGGGCCTAGAAAAGGACAAGGGTCTGAGCTCTGGGCCCTTGGGCTGTGTGCAGGGCTGGGGGACCTGGGTGAGGGGAGACCTTTGGTCCAGTAGTACCTCCAGTGCCTTTCTTCCCGCCTGACTCCAGGGCAAGTATCCACGGGTCCTGAATTCAGGCTCCTCTTTCTCCCTCCATTTGAAGTGCCTCTGCCTAGAAACTGCGCATTAGTTTGCCAGGGCTGCAGAGCCAAGTCCTGCCAACGGGGTGGCTAGACCACCAGCAACTAGCCTCGCACAGTGCTGGGGGACCCAAGTCCAAAGCCAAGGTATCTACAGGGCTGCTCTCCCTCTGACGGCCCTAGGAAGCGTCCTTCCCCGCCTCTACCAGCGTCTAGAGGTTGCCAGCAACCCTTGGCGTTCTCTGGCTTGTGGCTGCATCACTCTGATCTCTGCCTCCATATTCACGTGGCTGTCTTTTCCTCTGTTTCTGGGCCTGTCTCACCTGGCCGTCTTTCCTCTGTCTCTGGGCCTATCTCTGTGTGCAATCTTCCCCCTTGTTGTAAAGACACCAGTCACACTGATGGAAGGCCTACCCTGCTCCAGTACATTCTCGTCTTAACTCATGTTGTCTGTGATGTTTCTATGTCCAAGTAAGGTCCCTTCTGAGGTCCCAGGTGGACATGAATTGGGGGGACGCTATTCAGTCGGGAAGGAGCCCTGGTAGTGCAGTGGTTAAGCACTTGGCTGCTAGCTGAAAGGTCAGTGGTTGGAACCCACGAGCCACTCTTCGGGAGAGAGATGTGGCAGTCTGCCACATAAAAATGACAGCCTTGGAAACCCTATGGGAGTGGTTGTGCTCTGTCATATAGGGTCACTGTGACTCGGAATCGACTCAACAGCCATGGGTTTGGTTTTATCATTATTATTCAAATGAGATAAACAGTCAGTGGGACCAAGGCAGGGTGACCTGTGAGATTTAGGGAATCAAATCCGTGAAGGCAAAAGGTGGGGCTGTGATGGGCAGGGACAATCCAGAGATCCCAAGCCTGAGTCTGGGCACACAGCAAGCACAGCAAGTCCCTTGTGTGCCTGCCCCTCCTGGCTCTGCTTGCCTGTCACCACCCTCCCCCCCCACAGAACACACCTGGCCTGGCAGGGGGCAGGGGATGTCTGGCTTCCGAGAATGAGCCCCCCCGCCCCCGCCGATCCCAGGACCAGAAGCCCTGGAATTCCGTCTTTTGCTGATTACAGACCTGAGGGTGACCTTGGCAGGCACTGCCCCACCATGCTGCAGCGGCCTCACTGGGGCTGAGGTCTGGAGAAGGTGCCCTCAGTGCTCCTTGTGACCCAAGGTCCAGCACGCTCTGTGCTGATGGTGTGGGAAGGACTCCTGTGCCTCTTCCCCATTGCCACTGACCATCCCTTCCTATCCTGTCCTCCCTTCTGCAGAAGCTAAGGTGGTAACTAGGATAAGCAAGCGCTGTGCTCCCAGGTGTCCCAACTCCAACAGTCAGTATGAGTGGGTCATCCAAGAAGGGGTGAATGCCAGGCTCACCAGAGGCTGCTGCTCCAGAAACCTCTGCAACAAGGTGGCCCCTGCACACGAGGGGCCCTGGGCCCTGCATGGGGGGCTGCTGCTCCTCTGGGTCCTGCTCTGAGCACCCCACTCTGCGCCCTGCCCACTGCTGCCTGTCTCCCAGCCCTCTGCTCACAAGGCCTCATGCCTGCAGGCTGCCTGTCCCACAGAGGCTCCTGCTCTGAGGACTCTGTCCAGAGTTCTTGCCAGCAGGATCATGGCCTCCCTCCCCTCAGAGACAATAAATGCTCCCTTGCTCGACCTGCACCTTGGCTCCTGCTCCTTGTACCCCCGCCCAGCTGCCCAGACCCTCTCCTCAGCAGCTCTCAGAGGTGAAGGCCTCTGGGGGAGCCATGGCTACGGACCTCAGATCAGTCAGGCCTGGACAGAACGGTCTGGCTAGGCCACGGCCAGGCTCAGGACCGGAGCTGTCCCTGAGGCCAAGGGCAGTGCTGGGTGAGCCAGCCATCGTCCACGCAGACCTGGGCTCTCAGAGGGCAGCCACAGAAGCATGGGGGTGGGAGACTGCAGCGCAGTGGTGGTGGCTGTGGAGGCCAATGCCTGGAGGTGCGGAGAGAAGATGGAGGCTCAGGAGCTGCAGCAGCTGGCACTGGCTTGGCTGCAGTAGCTGGCATGGGCTTGGCTGCAGTAGCTGGCAAGGGCTTGGCTGTGGAGGGGAGCAGGGGCTGAGATCTGAGGGGTGGTCGGGAGCATGTGGCCTGGGCCTGGCCTGTGAGCCATCGGTGAAGAGCACAGAAGAGGCAGGTGGGACCTGTGATAAGCCAGGCCTAGGTGGCTGTGTCAGGGCTCCCGGGGTCACCTAGAGGGACTGGGCCATGAGCGAGACCCTCGTTGTACAGTGGCTGAGGGTGGGGCAGCATCATTACCCTCTTGCCCCACTCTTCAGCCAGTGATCTTCCCCACAGACCAAGGTGGGTCAGCCTGTGGGTGCTCCAGAGCCTGGACCTCGGTTCTGCTCTATTCCTCAGAAGACTCTGGGTTTGCAGGAGCTGCCCTGAATTCCCGGAATCAAGCCTCTCTCCTCTCCACACTTGTGAATTTTCATGCTGAATTTCAACCCCACCTGCTCCCCAGATGGTCACAGTCCACCCCCACCTCCCTACACGGGGCTCCTGGTGTGCTGGGGCATCGGGACATTCTCTGAGCACCTCGGCCAGGAGGCTCCTGTTCTGCACAGGAAGGTGTAGTGGGACCCAGCTGGCAGCGGTGAGGGTGGGGCAAGGCTGCTCCTAGGAAATGCATAGAGCCCAGGCCAGCACCTGTGCAGGGCCAGGTGTCACCTTTTGCCTCTCCAAGTCCACTGTTGCCAGCCCTCCTCCCTGCATTCCTCTCCAGAAAGGCGTGTGTCCTCACTGAGGGGGAACCCAGGTCCCTCCTCTGAACAGAGGACCCAGGACTTCAAGTCCTTCCAGGTAACCCCTCCACTGAAAATGAGTCACCTTGCCAAAAAATGGATAAATGGGCACATAAAAGAAAGACTGCAGGGGGAAGGTGAACGAAGATGAACGAAGGTGGGTGAGCCATACGTTCAACCAAGAGGCATTCTGGGGGTGCGTTAGTGCCTGCTACGGCTGTGTGGGGACTGGAGGGAGAGCAGCAGGGCCACCCCATGAGGGACCAGGCCACCCCTTGGCCCAGCCTTCTGTGCCTGGCTCTCTCCTTCTCACTCTCCCCAACCACTCAGATTCCCCGAGTCCCCCCATCCTAAGAGAACCCCTGGTCACTCACTGTCCAGACCCCTCCTGGGCAGTGTGACCCTTCCTCTGCCTGTCAGGGGGCCTGAGCCCCACATGGCCACAGCGGGCAGCAGTAAACCCCAAGTCTGAGCCTCCGCAGGACGGGAATGATAGGAAGAAGCAGAAACCAGGGGCAGGTGGGCAGCTTGTCTCGCTGAACGAGTCAGAGAAAAGGAGTGTAGTTGTTACTTGCTGTCGAGTCAGTTCAACTCATGGCGACCCCACGTGTGCAGAATAGAACTGCTCCACAGGCTGTAAACTTCTGGAGGCAGATTGCCAGGCCTATCCTCCGAGGAGCCTCTGAGTGTGTTCGAACCACCCCCCTTTTGGCTGGTAGTCAAGTGCTTAACCATTTGTGCCATTCCTGGACTCTGCAGAGAAGAGCTGCAGGGTATTAATAAAAACTAGAGTCACGTATTTTGACTGACAGCACCCATATTTTCCCAGATCCTAAAACGATTGTAGACACAGGTTGCCTTGTTGCCTGGCATAGAGAGCCCTGTGGTTTTTGGGAGAGCCACCCTAGAAGCACCATTGTCCCACTCTAGGGACTGGTGGTGCTTTGTAGGGGATGCCCTGTGGCCACCCCTGCCAGCCACTGTTTCTCACTTGGCCCTGTCTCTTGGGCCACCTCCACTCAGGCCCAGGAACAGCCAACACACATTCCCTCTGAGTGTCTAAGGCTGGTAACTGAAAGGTTAGAGGTTCAAACCCACCCAGCAGCTCCTCCGGAGAAAGGCCTGACGATCTGTTTCTGTAAAGATTATAGCCAAGAAAACCCTATGGGGCAGGTCTACTCTGTCACGTGGGGTCGTTCTGAGTCAGAATCAACTCAATGACACCCAACAACAACAAACAGCCTTCTCATCAGCCCATCACCAGTCAAATAGGGATCCATGGTTGCCTAGCAACAGAAGAGCGGTCCTCGGGAGCTCCACATTTCGCGTTTCCCAAAGATGATGCAGAACTCCTGAGAGGGCTGTCAGGAAGATAATAACACCAGCAGCCCGCAGTGAACACTTACTGTATACACCTGTCCCCATCCTACGCTAAGTCCAGCCCTGTTGGGAAGATAATATCAGTGTTCTTACCTTACCAAATGATGAACAGGCTCAGGGATGAAGACTCTCACTCATGATCCAAAAAGAGAAGGGGTCAGGCGTGGACCTCGGCCAGCCCAGCCGTATCTGACCCCTTCTCCATGCTGCCCCCCGTGCTGCGCAGACAGCTTTGGCCAAGTGCCCACTCCCAGGCCATGAGATCATCTTAGTGGGTCATCAGCTGCCATCGAGTCAGCTCCCTGCTCACTGCCACCCCGTGCACAACGCGACAAAAGGCTGCCTCGTCCTGCTCTATCCCCACAATCCTTTGTGGATTGGACAGTTGCGATCCATGGAGTTTTCACTGGCTGATTTTCAAAAGTAGGGCCACCAGACCTTTCTTCCTGGTTCGCCTTAGTCTGGAAGTTCTGCTGAAACCCGTTCAGCACCGTAACAACACACGAGCGTCCACTGGCAGAGGGGCGGTGGCTCTGCATGACGTGCATTGGCCAGAACTTGAAGCTGTGTCGCCTGCACGGTGGGACTTCACCACTGAACCGCCCCTGCACCTAGTTCACCCTGTTACTAACATCTTACATTGGTGAGTAGACTTGTTACAATAACGAATTAACGTTGGCACAACGTGATACATTGTTATTTGCTGAAATCCACACTTCATTCCGACTTCCTCAGATTTTCCCTGATGTCCTTTTCCTGTCCCATTACATTTAGTTGTCACGTCTCCTCAGGCTCCTTTTGGCTGTGACAGTTTCTCAGGCTGTCCTTGCTTGTGATGACCCCGATGATTTAGAAGAGTGCTGGTGGGTATTTGGTAGAATGTCCCTCAACTGAGGTTTATCTGATGTTTTCCTCATGATTAGTCTGGGGTTATAGGTTTTTGGGAGGAAGATCACAGAGGTACAGTGCCGTTTTTATCACTACACAAGGGTGAATACTATCCACGCACCCTTACTGTCGATGCTAACCTTGGTCACCTGGCTGAGATCAGGTGGGTCAGGATTCTCCACTGTAAAGTGAATTTCTCCCCCTCTCTACACCACCCTTTTTGGAAGGAGGTCACTGTCCACACCCACGATTAACGAGTGGGGAGTTAGGCTCCACCTCCTTGAGGGCAGAGTGTCTACATGAAATATTGGAAATTATTCTTTATGGGAGCTTTTCTATCCTCCTTCACCCACTCATTCATTATTTGTATCCATATGGACTCATACGTATTCGTTTCATACTTTGGATTATAACTCAATACTGCTTTCCTTATTTCATTGCTCAGAATATTCTGGTTTGGCCACGGGGAGCTCTTTCATTTGGCTCCTGTGTCTCTTTGACTGGCCCTTATCACTGTTGGTTTATTTATTTTGTTTTTTGATTACTTTCTGGCCCTATAAGATGCTCCAGGTTCATCTTGTATATTTCCTGCTCCAGACCGGATTTGAAAACCCTATGGAGCCATTTCTCCAAGAATCTCTGGCTCCTTTTATAGGAGAAGGGCATTAGAAACCACAATCTGAGTTCTAGGTGTGTTCAGTACTACTGGGATGTCATTGCTTCTAGGCCCATCAGCTGACAGAGCGAGGAGTCAAACCTGTGTACAGTAAACCACAGTAACCGGTGTATACACACATGTCTCTAAATGTATCTATGTGTAACTATCGGTATCTGTATTAAGCTAAGCATGAGCGTACACTAACGTTTCTGACTCTAATCCATTACTACATAGGTCATTCCAGACGTCTCCCTTGCTTATCTGTAACCTCCTACTCCAACAGTGAAAAACCTGGTTTCTACCATCCACCATACTTTTAATTGCTCAATTTCGGTTTACATGTATAGTGGTAACGAATTGTTAACCCCTACACCCATGAAAACAACCTTATCAACTAGACTACAGTTTCTTTTGCCTTTATTTTTACAGAATCCGCTCATTTCCAAAGTCGCTTAAGTCAACACCTTTCTCCTTGCTTTCTTCAGTGAGGTTGTTGGTGACAGCTGGTGAAGTTTAAATAAGGTCTGTAGATTAGAAAATTGTGTTATATCAACGTTAATTTCATGATTTTAGGTGGCACTGACAGTTTGCACTCAACTACTAACCTAGAGGTTGGCCGTTTGAATCCACAAACGTACCATGGAAGAAAGGCCTGGCGGTCTGTTTCCATTAAAGATTGTGGTTGTTATTTGTTGTTGAGTGTATCCCAGCTCATGGCAACCCCACGTGTGCAAAGTAGAGCTGTGCTCCGTAGGGTTTTCAAGGCTGCGAACTTTCAGAAGCAGATCACCAGGCCTGTCTTTCGAGGAGCCTCTGAGTGGATTCAAACCACCAATTTTTCAGCTAGTAGTCCGACCATTTGTGCCACCCAGGGACAGTCTGTAAAGATTTGTTGCTGTTGTTTTTTTGTGAGGTCTGGTCAAGTCAATTTTTCACTCGTAGCAACCCTGTGTGACAGAGTAGAACTGCCCATGGCTCCGCAGGCGGTAGCATATTGCCAGGCCTTTCTGCAGAGCTGCTGGATGGGTTTACACCACCAGCCTTTCAGTTAGCGGCCAACCGCTTAACTGTTGCCCCACCAGGGCTCTTCCTGTAAAGATTACAGCCAAAAATCCTCCATGAAGTGTGAAGCGGTTCCACTCTGTAACACACAGGGTCACCATGAGCTGAAATCAACTCAACTGCCACTAGTTTGGGTTTTTGCCGTGGTTAGGTAAGGTGTTGACATCAGAGCAACCTCGGAAAGGGTACAGAATAGTTCTTGTACTATTTTTGTGACATTTTTAAGTCGGAAATTATTTCAAAATGAAAAGTTAAAAAAAAAATGAACCCCCCGAGAATATTACCCTTGATTCTTCTTTACTATGAGTACACAGGGGCCCTGGTGGCACAGTAGTTAAGGGTTTGGTTGCTAACCAAAAGGCCGGCAGTTCAAATCCACCAGCCAATTCTTAGAAACCCTATGGGGCAATTCTACTTTGTACAGGGTCGCTGTGAGTCAGAATCGCCTTGAGGGCAACACAGGTTTGGACCTGAGGGGCAGGAGGACAGACGCAAATGAAGGTTTGTGTCTTGGGGGTGGGATTGAGGGGAGGGTAGAAGAGGGGACTCCAGGGCTGCGTGAGAATGGGGGTGAGGAGGGGAGCTCTGGGTGAGGACTCCTTCTCTGCCTCACTCCGCAGGCCTGACTGCCCTCATCATGAATGCCCTCGTCCTGATCCTGGTCCTGTGGTCACCCCTGGTGTGTGCAAAGACCGGTGAGGCTGAGGTGTGGGGCAGGGCAGTGCAGGGGTCTGAGCAGAGAGAGGGCGCCGTGCTCAGGATATTAACTTCATTCATTCAAGCGACCACCCTCACTGCATCCTAAACATTTTGAGAAGGGCTATGTTCTGCATTCATCTGTTATAAATACAAAAAGACATATTTAAGGTGTTTTCTAAGAATGTGGTAATTTGAAATGTGTTTTATAAATTTTCACATCTGTAAAAAAAAATTTTTTTTTTAGAAGGTTATATTCCTCTTCTTTGCTGTTAATTTCCAAATTAATCATATCGAAGCAGAGGACATGGTCTTTGAGATAAATAAGATCTCAAAGAGATGATAAAATCTGGACACTTTGACCAAAATCAAAGTGCTGGAAGCTCTCGTTCAGTCCAACAGCTGAGTGCCCTTGCGGCGCGGGCTTCAATTACCTTCAGAGACGGGGAGCTTAAGGGAGCCCATCGGGTCATTTTGTTTATGGACCATGAACTTAATACACACACTGTTCTCTCTCCCCTCTCTCTGCCCCTTCGGGAGCTCAGGGCTGTGTCTCTCCCTTGGCACCCCTGTGCCCCAGAGGCAGAGTCCACATCTGCGTCCCGTGTTCCCCACAACCTCAAGCTCTCTGCCCTGCGAGTCAGGGCCTGTCACATGAAGAAGAGGAGGCAGCAGAGCTGAGCCAAGTGGGTGGGCCCAGGTGGGTGGGTCCAGGTGGGGAGGCAGGTCCCTGCCCCCTGTGCTGACACTTGGTTGCCTGCTCTTCCCTGGGCCCCTGGTTCAAGAGCCCCAGGAAGCCATCCTGAAGCAGGTCCACCCAGCGACTCCATCCAGCTCCATCAGTGCCCAGCTCCGGTTTGAGGTGGTGGGGGAGGGCCCCAGGTGAGGGAGCCTGGGATGAGTCCAGGTGGGGACAAAGGACCTGAGGGGCAGGAGGACAGATGCAAATGAAGGTTTGTGTCCTGGGGGTGGGTTTGAGGGGAGGGTAGAAGAGGGGACTCCAGGGGTGCGTGAGGATGGGGGTGAGGAGGGGGGCTCTGGGTGAGGACTCCTTCTCTGCCTTGCCCCTCAGGCCTGACTGCCCTCATCATGAATGCCCTCGTCCTGATCCTGGTCCTGTGGTCACCCCTGGTGTGTGCAAAGACCGGTGAGGCTGAGGTGTGGGGCAGGGCAGTGCAGGGGTCTGAGCAGGGAGAGGGCACCGTGCTCAGGGCACTGTGTGCTCTGTGGGGGGTGTTTGTAGGGTGTGCCTGGGGAGCAGGACCATTGAGACCTGGGCGCCTTTGGATGTGGGAGTCAGTCATAGTCACAGGAATTGCTTGTGCACTAGGGGCAGGGGTGCACTCGGGGTGCAGGGTGCACTTGGGGTGCAGGGTGCAGCAGGGCCTGGTATGACCTGCATCCCCACGCATGTGACCACGATGAGGCTTGGTAACCTCGACTCCCCACACTCCCTCCACCCAGCAGAGCCCCTGAAATGCTACCAGTGCCTCAAGGCCAACAGCAGCATGGACTGCAAGGTGGCCACGTGCACCCGTCAAGACCTGATGTGCCTTTACTACCAGGTGGACTTGAGAGTCGGTGAGCTTGGGGTGGGGCTGTATGGCCTGCTGTGGAACCAACCCTCCGAGACTCAGCTCTTCTGGGCCTGAACCCACTCTGCTCCTGCCCCAGCTATGACAGCCCCTTTGGGGGAGGGTTCAGAGATGTGGCCCTGAGTGCCCCAGTCCTAGGCGGCCGCCCTCTCGTCCTCCTACTGGATGTGTTCATAGCCCCCACATTTCAGCTCCTTTCTCCCTCCTCTGGAGTCCCTATTCTTTAATGTTGTGCTTGTAGGACCCTCAACAAGGCAAAGGGGGGCTGCTCCCCAAATCCTACACCTCCCCGAGTCCCACAGCCCCTGTAGCCCGGCTGCCCTGGGCCCCACACAGTCACGCTCTCCCACAGGTACCACCGACAAGACCGAGATCACCAAGAACTGTGTGCCCACATGTGACATGGGGTTCCTGGCCGCCTTGAGCAGCTACCCCATGGACTCGATTGTCAGCATCAAGGCCGAGTGTTGCACCACAAGCCTGTGCAACAAGGCAGCCTTGGTCAGCGGCAGGGGGCTCCTGCTCAGCCTGGGGCTAGGCCTACTGCAGGCCCTACACTGAGGACCCTCCCCAGCCCCCTCCCCCAGGGCCCTTGCCCTCCAGCTTGACAGCCTGAGCACCATCCTGCACTCTCTTCTCCAGCCCAGTTCTAGCTCACCCCCCTCTCCACCCTGGGAGGGGCCCTCCACCAGGGAAGTGGGTGAGGGTCCCCTGCACGTGACCCTGGGGGATTCCTCAGTGTGGCCTGCAGCCATCAGGAGCCAGACCAATAAAAGCATAGACAAAGGACAGAGGAGGTGTTGTTGGGGGGGTGGAAAGGGTCAGGAGGTGGGAGGGACACTGAGGTCACGGAGGGATGGTGCTCTCCAGAAGCCATGAGGCCACATTACTGCTATGTCGGCCACCAGATGGTGAAGCCACAGGCCAGGTCACAGGGCCAAGCAGTCAGCGAGGGGCTCTGGCTCATGTGGAGCTGTTCCCTGAGCACGGCCTTCCCCTGCCCTGCAGCCCAGGTGTGGGTGCCACAGGACTGGGGCGTGAGAAGTAGGGGAGCAGGGAGTTTCCAGCATGTGGGATGCCAGCCTTGGCATGGCTGTTATCTGACTGGATGTTTGCAGCCAGGAGGGAGATGTTTAGGGAACTTCCTGCCTGGTCTGTCTTATAAGCCTCTGTCCTGACAAGAGCCAGAGGGTAGGGAAGGCACCAGGGAGCCCCAAGACACAGGAGAGGGCATCCAGGGGCACAGGAGATCCACACCAGAGGAAAGTTTCCAGGAGAAAGTGTGTCAGGACACCCTGAGCAGACCTGTGGTGCTTCCACCCAGGGCAGGTGTGAAGACAAACAGGAACCCAGGAAGCCCGAGCTCCAGGTGGGCCCAGCCCCATCCTCCTTTCAGGAGTGCTGGGCAGACGGCACCCTGAGGCTGAGGCCTTGGTGCTCCCAGACCTAGACCCAGAAAGAAGCAGGGGGCCAGGAGTAAGGGCCAACCCCGTGCAGCATGCCCCCATTTACCCCTCCGGACTCCCTTCATCCTTCCCTCAAGGCTCCCCGCCCCCACCCCTCAAGGCGCACAGAAGACACCCAAAATACCTGGGGAGCAAATGGCAAGGTGAAGCTCAAGGGGAAGCAGAAAAACAACCCCATGCCATCTGCAGGCTGAATCATAACATTCTTTTTATATAAAATTTTCCTCAAGGCTGTAGGGACGGGAGAGATCCCTGGGAGCCTGAGGGCCAGTCTGAAAAGGCAGGAAGGGAGGAGCAGGCTCCCTGGAAGGGGGCCTTCAGCGGGGACTGTGCCACCTCAGCAGTCACCATGAGCAGGATGATGACCCCACGTTTGCCATGGGGGGGCCCAGCCCCACTGGGTGGTCTGAGTGTCCATTGGTACACCCATGGTGGTCAGTCTACAGCCAAACCCCAAATGTGCCCCTGTTATTGAGATAGGTGGCCCAGGTGTGCCAGTTGTCCACACAGGGTTGTGCTGGTATTTTCAGGGTACTGGGGGAATGGGGGCTGACTTCACAGGTTTATAGCCAAACTGACCAGAGAGCCATGACGCCTTGGAAAGGGCCGAGTCGGCTCTACCTCTCCTGGCCCTAGGAAATGAGAAGAGGAAGGGAAGCACTGACCGCCTGCGGCTGAAAAAGAGCGGGTTTTTTTTCTGCTCTTGGTGCTCTTGGGCGATGTGTAGGGACGAGCAGAGGGCTGGAGCTGAGGGTCGGCCCGCTCAGGCCTCATGCTCGTCCAGGTGGGACTGGGGGGTGGGGGCATGAACGCCCCCTGTTAGCCTAGAGGCTTCCTCTGCACCTGAGGTGGAATCAGAGACAGTGAGCTGCAGGTGTCTGCAGGGGTTCCTGGGTGGCTTCCTTCCCAGCCACCTCCCCCATACTGACCCCCTTCCTGTTAAGGCAGCCTGGCCTGCATAATCCCCCTTTAAACTCCCCACATCGCCACCCCAAAGTCCCCCCCCCTTTGTCCCACTGCAGGGACCCCCCCCCCTTCCCTGCCCTGCACCGCCCCCCTGGCCTCACCAGACTCTGCACACACCAGGGATGACCACAGGGCCAGGGCCAGAACCAGGGCTGACCACAGGCCCAGAGCCAGGGCTGACCACAGAACCAGGGCCAGGGCCAGGGCTGACCACAGAACCAGGGCCAGGGCCAGGAGCAGGGCTGATGAAGGATCAGGGTCAGGACCAGGGCCAGGGCTGACCAAAGGACCAGGGACAGGGCCAGGGCTGACCACAGGGCCAGGGCCAGGGCCAGGGCTGACCACAGAGCCAGGACTAGGGCCAGGAGCAGGACTGATGAAGGATCAGGGTCAGAGCCAGGGCCAGGGCTGACCACAGGGCCAGGGCTGATCACTGGACCAGGGCCAGGGCTGACAATAGGGTCAAGACCAAGACCAGGACCAGGGATGACCGTAGGACCAGGAGCAGGGGCGACCATAGGACAAGGACCCAGGATGACCATAGGACCATGACAAGGGATGACCATGGGACCAGAACAAGGGATGACCATAGGACCAGGACCAGAGATGACCATAGGACCAGGACCAGGGATGACCATAGGACCAGGACCAGGACTAGGGGTGACCGTGGGACCAGGATCAGGGATGACCACAGGACCAGGACCAGGCCTGAGGGGGCAGGTAGAGGAGACGCCCTCACCCAGAGCCCCCTCCTGCCCCGCCTCACAGAGTCCTCGATCCCCCCCAACACACACAACCTTCCCTTCCTGTCTGCATCCATCCTTCTGCCCCTTGGCCCTTTGTGGCTTTAGGGCTGCCCTGTGTGAGGGGTAAATAAGTTGAAAAACACAGTTTGTGTATTCAATTCACCGTCTGTAAACAACAACACCTCTGAAGGTAATTGAAGCCCACGCCGCAGGGGCAATCAGCTTTTGGACTGAACGAGAGCTTCCAGCACTTTGATTTTGGTCAAAGTGTCCAGATTTTATCATCTCTTTGAGATCTTATTTATCTCAAAGACCGTGTCCTCTGCTTCAATACTATTAATTTGGAAATTAATAGCAAAGAAGAGGAATATAACCTCACAGATGTGAAAATTTATAAAACACATTTTAAATTACCACATTCTTAAAAAAGCATCTTAAATATATATTTTTTAAATACCTAGGATGGATGAATGAGGAACGCACACCTCAAAATGTTTGGGGTACAGTAAGGGTGGTCGTTTGAGTGAAGTTGATATCCTTACATATAATAAAGAAGAAAAACCAAAAAAAACAAACCTACTGCCATCGAGTCTATTCTGACTCATAGCAACCACACAGAGTTTCCGAGGCTGGAAATCTCTACAGAAGCAGACTGCTGCATCTTTCTCCTGCAGAGCCGCTGGCGGTTTCAAACTACCGATCTTTCGGGTAGCGGTCAATTGCTTTAACCACTGTGCTTCTGTTAAGGGGTTCATTTTTTTTAACTTTTCATCTTGAAATAGCTTCAGACTTAAATTAAAAAGTTGCATGAACAGGACAAGGATTATCACGCACCCTTTACACAGTTTTCCCAGATGTTAACACCTTACACATGGAGCCCTGGAGGCGCAATGGTTAAGCGCTCGGCTGCTAACCGAAAGGTTGGTGGTTCAAACTCACCCGACAGCTCTTTGGGAGAAAGACCTGGCAATCCACTCCTGTAAAGATCAGAGCTAAGAAAACCCTATAGGGCGGTTCTACCCTACCACAGGGTCGCTATGAGTCAAAATCAACTCAATGGCACCTGACGACAACGGTATCAGGTGCTAAAGCTCCCTGAGTGGCACAAACGGTTTGCTATCAGCTACTAACCGAAAGGTTGGTGGTTCAAACCCACCCAGCGATAAGTACCATGGAAGAAAGTCCTGGCAATCTGTTTCCATAAAGATCACAGCCACTGAAAATCCTATGGGAGCAGTTCTACTCTACCACGTTGGGTCACTATGAGGTAAAATTATTCCATGATACTTAACAACAACACCTTACTTAACTATGGCACAGTTATCAAAATCACAAAATGAACATTGATATAACACATTTTTCTAATCTACAGACCTTATTTAGATTCCACCAGCTACCACCCTAAAGCCCCCTCCAGCCCAGCATCCAGTCTAAGGTCGCTTCTCACCAAGGTCCTCTCCTGTAACCTGGAGCAGGTCCTCGGACTTTGTTCTTCTGTGACCTTGACACCTTTGAAGAGTAATGGCCAGTTCCTTCACAGAAAGTCCCTTGGTTTAGGTCTGCTGTTTGCCCCTGGGTAGATTCAGCCTGTGCATTTTGACACAAACCCTGCAGAAGTGTGGTTGTGTCTTCTCAGTGGTTGTATCAGGAGCCATGATGTCCCTTTGTCCTATTTTGTGAAGTTAACTATTGACCCTATTGTAGCTACAGCTGCTAACCAAAGGGTTGGCAGTTCAAATCCGCCAGGTGATCCTTGGAAACTCTATGGGCAGTTCTACTCTGTCCTGTAGGGTCGCTATGAGTCGGAGTCGACTCGACGGCACTGGGGTTTTTCGGGTAGTTAGTAAGTGCCATGTAAGAGACACTTTGAAGCTATTCAGCAGCTATTTGATTGCCCACCAGTTGTAGAATCGACTTAAGAGTCTTGCCTGAAACAATTATTACTGTGGGTTTTTGCCAAATGGTGATTTTATAATTCTATCATTCCTCCTACCTTTTCTTGGAATTCTACCACAAGGGAGAGCTTTCAATTCTGTCTCATTCACTGTTTACTCATTTGTTTCTTTATAACAGAATGGACTCGTGGGTTTTCTAATCTGTAGGTTAGAATCCACACCAACCATCCTTTCTTTTATTACTCAAACTATTCCGGACTTGGAGACATCCACCTCCAGCAAGACGGAGTAGCTACACTGTTCCCGGTCTACAGCTCAAAATCCTGGACATTATACATAAAACAAACACAAGGAGACCCTGTGAGGGGGGAAGAAGAGCAGCCAGAAGCCTCTGGATCCAGGAACACGGCGAGGGTCTTCTGGTCTCCTTATTGCTGCGTCTATCCCAGACTTGGAGCTGAAGAAGCCAGCCACCTACAAATACCAACACGCCCCTCCAAAAAACCCAGTGCCGTCGAGTACAGACAAAAAAAAAAAAAGTCCCAGCAGAAGCTTGCTCTGTCTAGCCAACCCAGCAAAACAGGAAACCTAGACAATAACTGCTCTCCTGTAGCCAGACACCAGCGAGAAGCCTGTAGCCCCATCCCTGCTGTCTTAGTTACCGTGTGCCACCACACTAAAAAAAAAAACTACAAGTGGGTGGCTTTAATGAACAGATATGAACTTTCTTACAGTCCTGAAGGCTAAAAGTCCAAATTCAGGGCTTTGGCTCTAGAGGAGGGTCCTTCTTTGTCTCTTTCAGCTTCTAGCAGCCACCGGCAATCCCTGGTGTGCCTGGGCTTGAGTGTGTCTGTGTTCTGCACTCCCCTTTATAAGACACCACTCAGAAGGGACTGGGCTTAAGTCCCACCCTACCCCAGTGTATTTCTGGGGGACACAATTCACTCTGTAACACCACCCATTCCCTCAAAGACTAGTGGGAAGCCTGCTCTTCTTCTACCACCCCTCAGCAGTAATGGGGCATTACCCGCCCCCCACCGCCCCCGTCCCCGCTTGATGTCAGGAGGCCTAGGGGAGAGTCAGGGTTCTCATCACCACCCAGCGGTGGCCACATGGGGTCAGTCATGAGATAGCCCCCCCAGCCAGGGAGGTGTCAGTTGAAGCCTAGTAGGGGGACAGCACTCCCACCCCTCCTGACAGTAATGGGAACCCCTTCCCCTCAGGTATCAGTGGGGGCCAAGTGAAAAACCAGACTTCTACCCCAACCTGGCCACAACCGGAGGATGCTGCTGGAAAGGTAGCCAAGGAAACTAGCGAAAACAGTAGGTTTAAATAATATTTAAAGGTCCCTGGGTGGAGCAAAACGTTTACGCTTGACTGGTAACCAAAAAGTTGACAGTTCAAACCCACCCAGCAGCATTGCAGATGAAAGGCCTGGCTATCTTTGTCCATAAAAATCACGGCCAAGAAAACCTGTGGAGCAGTTGTACCATGTAACAATGGGGTCTCCATGAGTCGAAATCTACTCAATAGCAACGGGCTTGATTTTTTTCCCTCGCTGGCCTCAGCTGGGATCTGCTGTCTGCACCGGAAGCTGCTCACGTTCCTCCCCATGCAGCCCCCTCCACCTTCAGTCCAGCAGGTCGAGCTTTCCCACATTCTGAATCTCTGACTTCTGACTTTTCAAGGACCCACATGATTAGGTCAGGCCCACCCAGATAATCTCTGTATCTTAAGGTCAGCTGACTTGGACATAAATTATGTCTGCAGCAGAAATCAGGCCAGTGTTTGAACAAGCAGGGGACGGGAGTCCTGGGCACCATCTTGAGTTCTTCCCACCATACCGCCCCACCACAGAAGGGCATCAGATACTTCTGAGACCAGAGCCACTGGTCACGTCTCTGGTGATGTGAAGAAACACTTGAGTAGAGAGAGAGCAGCCCAGTGAGTACCCTCATAATGTGGAGTGCACATTGGAGAGCCAGGGGCAAGGAGGGGGTGCTGGGGAGGGTGTACAGTGAGCAGGTTGCCTTGCCCCCACTTCGTGACGTGGTCTTATCCTTACAGCTCCCTTCCAACCAAGGCAAAGCAGCTGCCTCATTCACGGGTGGGAGCTACCAGACTGAGGGTCACTTGGCTGTTGCAAACCGGCTTCCACACACCATCAGCTGGTAGGAGACAGCCAAGGCAAAGCTGGTGACGGGGGCGGGGGGGTGGGGGGCTGGATGTGGTTTTAGCAGTGAACAGGAGGTAGGTCTAAGCCCTCCGGGGAGCATTTGGCTGTTTATAGTCTCTTGGGCTGCAGCCAACAGCTCCGCAGTATCATCAGGCAAATGGGCTCCAGACGATTGGACAAAGGAAAAATTCCCTTGATCTCAGTGATGGAAGCCCACACGAGAAGTCAGAGGAAGAGCTAAAGGGCCTCGCATAGGTGCCCAGTTGAGAAGGGGGTTGAAAGCTAAGAGCCCGAGAGCTCACGGGATGAACCGGGATGTGGGTACTCAGGCCACACCCATGGGTGGATGCTCCACATTCCCCTTGTACCCAAGGAAACCAAGTCCTCTGCCAAGAGGAAGGAAATGTTTGCAAATGCCTTTGGGTAGAATTCCCCAAAGACAAGGGCTAGAGCACAGCAGGATCACAAGGGACCCCTTCCAGAAGCCCCAAAGCCCAATGAGTGTTATGGGGAATTGACACCCTGTCCTGGGCTTTGGTTAACTGTAACAGAAGCAGCTTTGGAGAACCCATGAAATGTTTGGAACAGCTAGTTCTCTATCATCTCAGCCTGCCTGGACATGTTTCTTCTGGTCCAGCTATGCCCTGACTCCATCCCAAACCCATTGCCATGGAGTCGATTCCAATTCACAGCAACTCTATAGGAACTCCCCCATCGGGTTTCCAAGGAGCAGCTGGTGGATTCAAACTGCTAACCTTTTGGTTAGCAGCCGAGCTCTTACCCACTGCACCATCAGGGCTCCACTACTCCACCACGGTCCTGAGACAGGCCAGGAGACATGGGGGTAGGTGGCTACGCCTCCCCTTGTTCCCTGTCATGCTCCTAGCATTGGTTGATTTGCAAATGATCAGATAACAGAGGAGTCATTCAGAACAGGTGTGAAAAGTGTTTGTGAGGCAAGTTGTTTCAGTGGCCAAGTCATCAGACCGAGTGTGACGAAAAGAAGGTTCCTGGGAGCAGAGGTGAGGAAGGCGTGAGGGTGGGAGGTGCAACCACACACCTTACACCTGTGCCACCTCTCAAACGTTACACATGTGCCGCCACTCAAACGTTTTCTCTCATTTTTCCTGAGCCAGTGGTCACAGGACCCAACATCCATGTCATTCAAGTTGGCGGCACACGCTCCTGAAAGCACTTCAGGCCGAGTCATAGCTTGACCCCGGGTAGCAAACTGGACCAACTGGGGCCGTGGTCCTGTTGCCAAGCAGAAGGGTCAGTCCTGGGTTCTCTGCCTGCTGAGTCCTATGACATCGGTGTCTGCTCCGTGGGTGGTGGCAGCCGGCCTGGAGGAAGAATGTAAGTCAAAGCAGGACTAAATCAGAAGGTGAAGACAACGGCAAATGGTGAGCATTCACAGGGGACCCATCTCCCCAGAGAAACACAATCACCGTTTCCACGAGGCAGAGAGCAAACCCCTCAGAGCAAGAGAGAAGCGTGGTCGTTGTTGCCTCTCCCAGAACTGCTACCAACTAAGAGCCATTGTTGGTGTTTTCCCTGGAGAAGGGACTGGATTATTCTGATTCATGAAAAGCCACCTAAAAAAGCGGGGCCCTGGCGGTACATGGCTAAGAGCTTGGCTGCAAACCAGTGTCGGCAGGTAGAATCCTCCAGCCGCTCCTTGGAAACCCTATGGGGCAGCTCTACTCTGATCTATAGGGTTGCTATGAGTTGGACTGGACACAAAGGTAAGGAGTTCAAGTGCATTACCTAAAAAAGCATCACCTGGGCCATTTGGAGCCTGTAGGTGAAACAGCGCCCCCTGGTGATCCAGCTCCCAGCAGCCGGCTGGAGCTTCCACTGGGCGCCATGTGACTGTGTCTACCACCTGGTTCTTTTTCCACCCACCACCTGTCTGTCAGTGTGTCGTGCTGACGTGGCTTGTGTGTTGCTGGAAGTTATGTCACCCGTATTTCAAACACCAGCAGGATTACCCACAGAGGACAGGTTTCAGCAGAGCTTCCAGACTAAGACAGACTGGGAAGAAAGGTCTGGCAATCTAATTCCAGAAATTAGCCAATGAAAACCCTATGGATCACAACAGAGCATTGTCCAACACGCTCTCCTTGGATATGTCATCGGGGGGGATCAATCACTGGAGGAAGACACCATGTTTGGTGAAGTAGAGGGCCAGCGAGGGCGTGGGAGACCCTCAGGGAAATGGACGGACACAATACCTGCAGCAATGGGCTTGAGCATGCAGGCGGCCATGAGGATGATGCAGGACCAGACATTTCGTTCTGTTGTGCTTGGGGCCGTCGTGAGTCATCCTCATCTACCTACCCATATATTGATCAGTCTATTTTTCGGGGACCTGCGAGAAACCACGCCAGGGAAGCACATGGCAAGGAGGGGGCTCGTTGACGGAGCATCTGCTCTCTCTCTCTGTGTCGGTGAGTGAGGGTGGGGTGTGGCGGGAAGCCGACCGCAGCCTCCTTCCCAGTGGGCCAGAGCTGGGCTTGCTCCTTCACATGTTCTGGATATGGGTGTGGACGGGAAGTATCTAAGGAGAGCAGGCATGGACCGGACGGCCTGGGAGCGTGGGCGTATGGATGCTATAGTGTGGATGACTCCCTTCCGGGGTACACAGAGGGCATCTGCAGGAAGCCTTGTGACACGCCCGGGAGGATCTAGCCAGGGGTGCAGGAGACCCAGCCGGCCACTTCATGGGGCACTCGGTGTTTTGGGAGCCACACCATTTTTCCAAACTGAGCAAACGCCACCATATTTGCTGGCAGAAGCCGTGGTGGCTTCATTCGCTAGGATTGGCCGCCATGCCAGGCATTCTGCAAGGAGTTTAGGAGCCAGTCTTGGGGTACTGGAGCCCGTGGCTGGCATAAATGGTTAATGCGTTTGGCTGCTAGCCAAAAGGTTGGAGGCTCGAGTCCACCCAGAGGCACCTTGGAAGAAAGGCCTGGCAATCCACTTCTGAAAAATCAGTAACTGGAATTCCTACTAAGCACAGTTTTACTCACACACACGGGTTACCATGATTCGGAGTCGACTGGACGGCAACTGGTTTCTTGGGGGCTGAGTCAGGCAGAAATAAGGGTGTCCTAGGCCCACCATGACGATGAAGACTCGTGCTAAGCCAAGTAGAGACATTGGAGGGCGAGCTCTCACAGGAGGCTGGTCCTCGCTGGACATTGTGTGTAGGAGGCCGTGGGAAGCCATTGGCAAAGGGACCAATCAAAGAGATTACACTGGTCAACACCCTTCCCTACTGTTGTGGATTAAATTGTGTCCCCCCAAAAATGTGTGTCTGTTTAGCTAGGCCATGATTCCTGGTATTGTGTCGTCATCCACCATTTTGTTATCTGATGTGATTTTCCTTTGTTTTGTAAATCTTGCCTCTATGATGTTAATGAGGCAGAATTAGAGGCAGTTACCTCGATGAGGCAGGACTCAATCTACAAGATTAGGTTGTATTTTAAGTTGATCTCTTTTGAGATATAAAAGAATCAAGCAGAAGAACTAGATGGTGCCCGGCCACAACCGATGACTGCCCTGACAGGGAGCACAACAGAGAACCCCTGAGGGAGCAGGAGACCAGTGGGATGCAGACCCAAATTCTCATAAAAAGACCAGACTTAATGGTCTGACTGAGACTAGAGGAATCCCACCGGTCATGGTCCCCAAACCTTCTGTTGGCCCAGGACAGGAACCATTCCCGAAGACAACTCATCAGACATGGAAGGGACTGGACAATGGGCTGGAGAGAGATGCTGATGAAGAGTGAGCTACTTGTATCAGGTGGACACTTGAGACTGTGTTGGCATCTCCTGTCTGGAGGGGAGATGGGAGGGTAGAGAGGGTTAGAAACTGGCAAAACGGTCACGAAAGGAGAGACTGGAACGAAGGAACGGGCTGACTCATTAGGGGGAGAGTAAGTGGGAGTATGGAGTAAGGTGTATATAAGTTTATATGGGAGAGGCTGACTTGATTTGTAAACTCTCACCTAAAGCACAATAAAAATTATTAAAAAAAAATTTATACACACACACAAAAAAGAATCAAGCAGAGAGGAGACAGACCTCACGCCAACAAGAAAGAAGTGCTGGAAGCTGAGTGGGTCCCTTGGACCTGGGGTCCCTGCGCCAAGAAGTTCCTCAGCCATGGGAAGGTTGATGACAAGGACCTTCCCCCAGAGCAGACAGAGGGAGACAGTCTTCCCCTGGGGCTGGAACCCTGAGTTCCTACTTCTAGCCGCCTACACTGTGAGAGACTAAATTTCTTTAAGGCCATCTGCTTGTGGTATTTCTGTCATAGCAGCACTAGATGACTAAGACACTTACCCGGGAGGGACTACTGGACACCACAACCACTACGGAAACATTCCTTAAGGGTTAGGGTGAGAGTATTTATGAGTCGGAACTGGCTCAACGGCAGCTGGTTTGGTTCTGTTGGTTTTTATGGCACATGGGCTCACCATGAGTCGGAATCAACTCATCTAGCAATGGGTTTGGGTTTCTATGGCTGTGGTGGTTCAGTGGCAGAGTTCTCATCTTCCCTTTGGGAGACGTGGGTTCGATTCCTGGCCAGGGCACCCCGTGCACAGCCACCACCCGTCTGTCAGTGGAGGTTTTTGTCTTAGTATGATGCTGACCAAGTTTCCAAGGAGCTTCCAAATTAAAACTAGGAAGAAAGGGTTGGCAACCTACTTCCAAAATCAACCAGTGAAAACCCTATGAATCCCAGTCATCTAATCTGCAACCAGTCACAAGGATGGCACAGGGCCGGGTGGTGTTTTTGTTTTTGCTTTGTTTTGTTAATTTCTCATACAAAAATTTATACACATATTTTTATGTGACTCTAGCTGCAATCCCCATAACGTGTCACACACTCCTCTTTTCCACCGTGGATTTCCCATGTCCGTTCAGCCAGCTCCTGTCCCTTTCTGCCTTCTCATCTCGCCTCCGGACAGGAGCTGCCCACTTAGTCCCGTGTACCTGACTGAACTCAGAAGCGCTCTCTTCACAAGTGTTATTTTATGTTTTATAGTCCAGTCTAATCTTTGTCTGAAGAGTTGGCTTTGGGAGTGGTTTTAATTCCGGGGTAACAGAGAGTCCAGGGGCTGTGCCTTCTGGGGTTCCTCTAGTCTCAGCCAGCCCATTAAATCTGGTTTTTTTATGTGAATTTGAGTTCTGCACCCCACTCTTCTTCTTCTGGGCAGTGTTTTGCTCATCTTGTATGGGGTCACTTTTTGTCACAGCCAACTTGGTGGTAGCTCACAACAACAACAATAGCAGGTCCCTGGATGGTGCAAACAGTTAAGCACTTGGCTGCTGACTGAGAGGCTGGAGGTTCAAATCCACCCAGAGGGGCCTCAGAAGAAGGGCCTGGTGATTGGCTTCTGAAAAATCAGCCACTGTGGAGCGCAGTTCTGCCCTGACACATGTGGGGTCGCCATGAGTCAGAGTTGACGTGATGGCAACTGTTGGTAGACCTAGGCCACGGGGGACATGGCCGGGCAGTGCACTCAGTGCCATTGATCTCTAACGTCAAAGCACCACACATAAGAGGAAGCTTGTCTCTGCTGTATTTGACAGGTGGGAGGGGTGGGTAAGTGGGCAGTCTGGAAGCATCTGTGAGCACACTCACTGGCCACCCAGGAAACAGCGAGGTCCACAAACCAGAGGGACCTAGGTGTGACTGACCGCCGACTTGTCAGCAGCCACTGTCAAAGGACCAGGCAGAGCACAAGTGAAGGCTGTTCTGCTGTGAAGACGGAGAAGGCCCTGCAGTGCTGTTGGGCAGGACGCTGATGGCGCTGCACGGCTCTGCCAGCTTTGCAGGGACTTATAGTCACTGGTAGAACCTGATGCAGGGGACGGGGACAGGCAGGTCTGTTCTGACAGTGAAAACAGGGAGGCTGCCTGGATGAAGTGGGGGGCGGGGGACAGGCAGGCCTGTTCTGACAGTGAGTCCAGGGAGGCTGACTGGATGATGTGGGGGGGCAGGGGACAGGCAGGCCTGTTCTGACAGTGAGTCCAGGGAGGCTGGCTGGATGATGTGGGGGGGCAGGGGACAGGCAGGCCTGTTCTGACAGGGAATCCAGGGAGGCTGGCTGGATGATGTGGGGGGGGCGGGGGGACAGGCAGGCCTGTTCTGACAGGGAATCCAGGGAGGCTGGCTGGATGATGTGGGGGGGCGGGGGGACAGGCAGGCCTGTTCTGACAGTGAGTCCAGGGAGGCTGGCTGGATGATGTGGGGGGGCGGGGGGACAGGCAGGCCTGTTCTGACAGGGAATCCAGGGAGGCTGGCTGGATGATGTGGGGGGGCGGGGGGACAGGCAGGCCTGTTCTGACAGGGAATCCAGGGAGGCTGGCTGGAGGGACTGGTGAACATGCTGGCTTTGCAAACTGACTAGACAGAAAAGAAATTAATTTGACCTTCAAAAAATAACACACAATTATATGCCACTGACATGTATAAGACCTTCATATAAACACTGAAGCTGCGGACACAGCGCTCAGGCCCGCGTCTCCCCTTGGCACCCCCAGGCTCCGTGTGCCCCACAGTGTCCAGCCACGTGGCCTGCGCCTCAGGGTCTGTCCCAGGAAGAGGAGGCAGCAGAGCAGACTGCGGAGCCTGACGACCAGGTCTGACGCCTTGGTGGGCGGGGTCCCTGTCTTCCGGGCCTAGGGGCCTGGTGGCCCCAGCAGGAGGTTGCCAGAGGCCACCAGAAGGCCTTCCCCAGAGCTTTTAGGGGTGGGGCTGGCAGACCCTCTCTGAGGCTAGTCCGGCACCCACTCGGGCTGGGCTGTCTCCTGCCCCCAGTCCTGGTCCAAGCAGGGAGAGAGAAGGAGGGGCATGGCGGCGGGCAGTGGCCCTGGGAGGTCGGATGTGATCAGGTGGGTCAGAGTCCCTGAGGGGTGAAGAGGGCACAGATGAAACAGAAAGTATGGGTCCAAGAGGTGGGGTCGAGTGTGGGAGGAGAAAAAGGAGGGGCACTGAGAGCCGAGGAAGGGTGGGTGGAAGACTGTGCCCGTTTTTCCCCCTTAGCCAGGACGGCCCACACCATGAAGGGAGTGCGGTCAGGTGAGGCCACCGTGGGGCAGGGATGTGGGGACAGTGGAGATCTTCTGTGGGGGTGCTGCTGTCCGCGGGCAGCAGTGTCATGTGTCTCCTTGAGCAGCATGCCCACCCGTGTGCGCTGTGGGTTCCTCGTGGGTGAGTGGGTGTTCTCCTCTGCTGCCCCAGGCTCGAGGAGTGGAGTCACCCGGGCAGGTCGGGCTGCCTACTGTGTCTGCTGTGGGACACGCTGTCACACGCCTGTTAGGTACGTGTGTGCCGAGCTCGGCCTTGGCCTTCTTTTCATGCCCCGAGCTGGGCCGAGGGGCTGCCTGACACCCCTTCACGGTCACTGCGGAGCTGGAGTCTCTACTGGGGGAGGGGCCATGGGGGGAAGGCCAGCGCGGGGCAGCCCCTTCTTCTTAACACACCCAGTGTCCCCCCACCCTCAAGACTGGCTCTGGGCAGGGCTTGGGGGTGCGATGTGAGGCAGGTCGGGCTGAAGAGTGGGCTCCATAGGGGTGAGGTGAGGGGCGAGGCTGGGTGGGGTCTGAGCGGAGCTAGTTCAGGGCAGGTGGGAGAAGAGGCAGGCTCTGGAGCACCTCACAGGGCAGAGGGGTCCCCCGGTGTGGGCTGCGGTCACTCAGGAGCAAAGGCAGGTAGGACCTGGGCCACACCCACTCTGGGCTCCCCTGCAGCCCCTCCCCTAGCTGTCCCCACCTCTGCAGAAACACACACACACACACACACACACCCAGGGCACCGAGCTCCGCAGGCTCCCCGCATCCTCGCGTCACAGTCCTGTCTGCCCTGACGGCACCTCGTCTGCCTTTCTTCCCCGTGGCTCCTGAGGGCTGCACCCTTGCCCTCCAAACGTGGGCTCTGTCTTCCCATCCACCTGGTGCCTCAGTTCTTTCAAGCTGCTGCTTATAGGGCTTGTCAGCAGTCCAAAGGTGTGAGTGAGCCTGTGGGGCTCTGCAGCGAGTGAAGTCGCCTCAGAGCCTGCAGGCAGGCAGGGTTTTCTCAAGCAAAAGGGGAGATTCTGGAATAGCTAGAGCGTCAGCCAGGATGGAGAGATTTGGCAACAGGGAGCACTGGGGAGCACTCAAGAGGACACCTGCCCTGCCCCTTCCCAGCGAGCACACCGAGAGCCACCCACTCTACTCAACAGCAGGGCTTTCGGCCAGAAGAAAACGGAGAAACATGTTTAGAATGCTCAAGGAAAGAACACGAGGTCCAAGGATTTTAGATCCAGCAAAAGCGACAGACTGCTTTCAATCTCAAAGAATTCAGGGACTTTTGTTGCCGTGAGCCCTTCTTTTTTTTTTTTTTTTACTTTATTGTGCTTTAGGTGAAAGTTTACAGCTCAAGTTAATTTCTCATACAAAAATTTATACACATATTGTTTTGTGACATTAGTTGCAACCCCCACAATGTGACAGCACACTCCTCCTTTCTCTCCCAGGTTCCCTGTGTCCATCCAGCCAGCTCCTGTCCCTTCCTGCCTTCTCATCCTGCCTCCAGACAGGAGCCGCCCACTTGGTCTCATGTACTCGTGTATCTGCTTGAACTAGGAGGCACACTCCTCAGGTGTATTATTTTTTATTCTATAGTTCTGTCTAATGTTTGTCTAAAGAGTGGGCTTTGGGAATGGTTTTAGTTCTGGGTTAACAGAGTGCCAGGGGGCGATAGTTTTGGGGGTTCCTCCAGTCTCTGTCAGACCGTTAAGTCTGGTCTTTTTACGTGAATTTGAGTTCTGCTCCACGCTTTTCTCCCGCTCTGTCCAGGACTCTATGTTGTGTTCCCTGTCAGGGTGATCATTCATCTAGCTCTTCCGGTCTCAGGCCGGTGGAGTCCCTGGTTTATGTGGCCTTTCTGTCTCTTGGGCTAGTATTTTCCTTGTGTCTTTGGTGTTCTTCATTCTCCTTTTTCCAGGTGGGTTGGGACCAATTGATGCAATTTAGATGCCACTCGCTAGCTTTTAAGACCACAGACGCCACTCACCAAAGCAGGATGCAGAACATTTTCTTAATAAACTTTGCTATGCCAATTGACCTAGACGTCCCCTGCAACTATGGTCCCCAGGCCCCAGCCCCAGCTTCTCTGTCCTTCAAAGTGTTTGGATGTGTCCAGGAAACTTCTTAGCTTTTGCTTTGGTCCAGCTGTGCTGACTTTCCCTGTAATACGTGTTGTCCTTCCCTTCACCGAAGTTGATCCTTGTCTACTATCTAGTTAGTAAATTTTCCTCCCCCTTCCCCCCTCGTAACCATGAAAGAATGCTTTTTTCTGTGCTTAAACATTTTCTTGAGTTCTTATAATAGTGGCCTCATACAATATTTGTCCTTTCATGACTGATTTCACTCAGCATAATGCCCTCCAGACTCACCCATGTTGTGAGATGTTTCACAGATTCATCATTGTTCTTTACCATTGCATAGTATGCCATTGTGTGTGTGTACCACACACAAACAACATAGGTTGTTTCCATCTTTTTGCTATTGTGAGCAGTGCTACAATGAACATGGGTGTGCATATGGCCATGAGCCTTTCTTGAGGAAGCTACTAGAGAGCAAGCTATGGACAACCAAAATGACTAGTGAGACCTTGACATTCAGAGTGACGTGGAGAACCAAGCATAAAACGCCTGTAGAACTACGATTAAACGTGGGTGAGAAGGGAACTAGGGTAATATGTAATGACTATGTGTTCAGGTAATGTAGACAGAGCACCACCATAAAAAATGTAGAGAGGTACAATTGGTCTCCATTCACCTGAAGCGACTGAGGACGGAGAGTCAGGAATTGGAGGAGGAAAGCCAACACATGTCTGGTTGACTCCATGAACAACTGCCTCCTTTGCCATGAGACCAGAAGAACTAGATCATGCCCAGCTACCAGTACTGAATGTTTTGATTGAAAATTCTCTAGAGGAATTCTGATCAAAAGGGTAGAAATATGGATCAGCATTTCAAATTCTCAGTTGAACCCAGAGTTCCTGGAGTCATTGAGTCTGGGTGAACACCTGAAACTATTGCCTGAAATAATCTTTAAACTGTAAATCTTAAACCAAAACTATTCCCCAAGTCTTCTTTAAACCAAAAAAAAAAAAAAAAGCTTATTTTAATTAGTAAAATACATCTGTGAGCACTGTGCTTTTTAAAAGAATTATCTATGTGAGATCAAATTGACAATAGCAATTCAGGAGGTTGACTGGGAAGCTTAGGGGGCAGTGAGTTTAAGATGAAGGTGGTGGAATACTAATGTGGAAAGGGTGGTGAGAGTGACAGCACAACTCGAAGAATGTAACCAGTATAACTGAACTGTACATGTAGAATTGTTGAAATGCTGTATCTTTGGCTCTGTATACTTTCTCCAAAATGAAAAAAAAATTTTTTTAATATACAGAGAATGCAAAAAATTAATTATATTGCTGGTGATACTTTTAGTATTGTTATTCTGAGATTATTGTGTGTGCAGTGAGGAATAAAATTAAGGAGTAAATTATGAGCTATCTTACTTCTAACAAATTCTAGCAAACTTTATTTTCCCCCGTGTCCTTGAGAACCAGGATTCCCCATGTGGAAGACAAAATATTAATTAAAAAAAATAAGGAAAACAAACCCTGTAGTCCTAATTTTAAAATGGAGAAAGCAATTTAAAGTCATGAAATTTTATATCCCTAGGAGTCAAACATGGTCTTGAAATACCATTCGAAACTTAAAAATAAATAAACAAACACGGCTGCTTGAGGAAATGGCTTATTTCAGGTCTGGTGCAGGAAATGTAAAAGAGGAGACTAGAATAACCTGAGAATTAAAATAAGAGAAAGAAAGACGTAAAATGCTTCAGAGAGAAAGTTAAACTGGAAGATAGGCAAAGAAGATCTGATGTACATATAACTGGAGTTTCTAAAGAAGAAAAACAAAACAAAAAAGAGAGAGAAAAGAAAGAACCTGAATTGAAACCTATACTACCAAGTTGAAGCCTCCCCAAAAACTTCATAAAACTTGGATTTACAAAAATATTTTTTAACCTTTACTCATCTCATATTTTTAGCCAGGTCGGAAAAATCTGCAAAAATCTCTAAAGCTAAACTTTATTCTGCCTCACTTCTTTCTCATGCTACAAAGACCAAGGTTGATTATCAGTGACCCTGGAGTATTTAAAACACTTCTTATAGAAAGTTGAAATCCTGAAACACTGACTGTATGGATCAGATTGTTCCCTCAGAAAGTTATGTTGAATTCTAAATGCAGGTACCTGTAAATATGACACTGTTTGGAAATGGGGACTTTCTTTTGTTAACAGGATCATGCCGGAGTGAGGTGGACCATAAACCTAATCCCTTCTGAGTGGTGTCTTTTAAAAAGGGCCATAAACCTAATCCCGTCTGAGGGGTGTCTTTTAAAAAGAACGGCATTGACACATACACACACAGGGGGAAGACAGACACCATGTCAGAATCCACCTACAAGGAATACCAGGAAACACCCAGAGATACAGAACTGTGGGCATTGTTGGTTCAGTGGTAGAATTCTCACCTCCCATGTGGGAGACTTGGATTTGATTCCTGGCCAATGCATCTCATGTACAGCCACTGCCCATCTGTCAGTGGAGGCTTGGGTGTTGCTATAATGCTGAATGGGTTTTAGCGGAGCTTCCAGACTAAGACAGACTAGGAAGAAAGGCCTGGCCATCTACTTCTGAAAACCAACCAGTGGAAACCATATGGATTGCAACGTTCCCATCTGCAACTGCTCTTGGGGGTGGCACAGGACAGGGCAGTGTTTTGTTCCATTGTGCATGGGGTCTCCATGAGTTGGGGGCCGACTTGACAGCAACTAACAGCAACAGCAAAGAAGTATTGCCCTTGCAAAATGAAGAGCTTTCTCATTTCTCAGACTGGCTGAGTTCACAGCCAAGGACAATGCGATGGCATCTTTTCAGAATTCACTGGGAAAGGCTCCAATGCATGATGGGCAGCAGCAGAGGCCGGGGGGCTTCTGCCTATTGTTTCCTTGACTTTCCCTGCATCTTGGATCCATTGGTTCTTCTCTTTGATGCTGAAGTCCTGAGTGAGACAGGTGGAGCCACACCCCATGGGAACGGACAGCAGGTTCTGAGACAGGCTTCGAGGGTTTTTGAGTGTCCTCGTGGGATAGATTTCTGATTTCACAGAGGCGTGGTACAGTTAGAGGACCCACATCTTACTCTCAGCTGCAGTTTCGATGTTGCTAATATGGTTAAATTAGTGGAAAAAACTTACACAGCAACACTAGAGAAAAACAAATTTCTAAGTCATCTGGTTTTCTTTTGTGCCAGCCTGTCACCATGAGCAACTCCTTGGCTTGAAAGCCTGTGAGTCACATTACAGACTTCGACTTTCAACTATGAAAATGTGACTTGACTTAAAAAAATCATTTACCTAGATTTTTAAGTTGACTATTTTTTGCTTAACTCTGAAGAATTATTGCTACCAGTAAGTAAAGTTGGTCTGCTTCCTCGATTGGACGTTGATAAGAAGGCAAAGAGCATAGGATGGGACAGCAGGACGTTTGTCGAATGTCAATCCCAGAGCTGAAACCAAGCGTGCTGGGGAAATGGTGTTGCTTTCCCAATTTTCAAAAAACTGCTTTGTCTGCACAGCGTAAACGTCGCAGCAGTCATGACAACCTGTCTCCAGCTTTAACATGAGGATGTCCATGCCATCCAGTGCCCCGGGACACTTTGACCTTGACATCCAAATGAATTAACTTGAGCCTGTCCTTTCCAGTCTGAGACCTCAGACATTACTGAGGGCCTCACGATTGCTGCCTGGCCCCGTGAGCCCTAAACCCCTGCTCCCATCTCCACCGCCAGGCCTCCCGCTGCCCCGTTCTCCTGCCCCCCCCCCCACAGTGCCAGTCCTGCCTTGACCCACCCAGGCACAGCAGACCCAGCCTGACACTGGTGGAGAGGCATCTTAGTTTCTGAGCAGGGCCGAGAAATCAGCCATTGGAAACCCTGTGGAGCACAGTTCCACTCAGTCCACGTGGGGTCGCCAGGAGTCGGAGTCTAGGGCATCTGGCTATTCTGCCCCATCTGCAGGGGCAGCCGCTGAGACAGCCCCAGGGCTGATGGGGCTCTGCCCATCAACAGACCAAAGATGAGCTTCTGCCTGCCTGTCCCTTCCCACCCTGCTGTTCCTCTCACACACGGACCTAGTTCCTCCCACGCCATCGAAAGTCAGCTCAGCCTGTCTTGTGTAGGACGCCTCTCATCTTCACCTTAGATGGGGTCTCTCCATCATCACTCTCCCAGGTGATCTCATATAGGTGGTCCCATTCACTGACTCCACTACCACCCCTCCCAGGCACGCAAAGCACACTTGTTCACTCAGACTATCCCTCACACACTTGCATACCCTCACACTTGTGCACACTCGCACTTTCTCACACTCATTCACACTCACACTTTCTCTCACACACTCTCACCCACACACTCTCACTCACACACTCTCACCCACACTTTGTCTCACACGCTCACATACACACCTTCACACACACTTTCACACACTTGCTTTCATTCACATACACCTTTCTCTCACACACTTACATTCATATACACTTTCACACTCTCACATACCTTCTCACACACTCACACTCACACTTTCACACACTCACTCTCACACACACTCACTCTCTCACATATACTGTTACACTCACACACACTCACACACATTCTCTCACACACTCTCACACACTTACATACACACCTTCACACACACGTTCACACACTTGCTTTCACTCACATACACCTTTCTCTCACACACACTCATATACAGTTTCCCACATTCACACTTTCTCTCACACACTCACACTTTCTCTCACACACTCACACATACTGTTACACACACACACTTTCTCACACACCCATGCTTTCACCGATATACACTCACACACTCTCACAAACACACTCACACTTTCACACACATTTTCACATTCACACACTCACTTTCTCTCACACTCTCACACTCACACACTCATGCACACAGTCTGACTCACACTAATTAGGTGGCACTATCTCCTCTGTCCCTTGCTGTATCCCCATGGGCTGGAACCTGACACTTCGTCCCCAGGAGTAGTAAAATGATTAACTGGAGATGTAAAGCTGTGAGTCTGCTCCTCCCAGCTCTTCTCCTGGTGGCCCCTCTGCTCATTATGGGATGTGGATGGCGCAGACCCTAGAGCCAGCTCCGAGCACCTTAGGCAGGATTTCTGGATGCAGAGCCTGGGCATCTGCATTTGAACCCAAGGGACCTCCAGTGCAAGCTGAGCTGGAGCTAAGCCCACCCCTCACTCCTCAGCCCACACCCTGCTTTCATGCCTGGCAGCTTGCAGGGAGGGAGCAGAGCCTCTTCCTGTGCCCCGCCTTGCTTTCCTACCTGCCTCAGGGGATAGGCCACCTTTTCCCCCACCTGTTATATAAAATCCCAGGAACCCTGGACCTCCCGTGGGCAGCTGTTGGAGGAAGGCTGCAGGAAACATCCATCTTGTGGAATCAGAAGTGCGGGGGATCTGCGGGGCCTGCCCTGTTCCATTCTGTTAACGACAGTCACCGATTCTGCGTGTACTCCCACTGCCGGCTGCCACCTGGGGCCCCACGAGAGAGAACACACGTCCCGGGCCTCTGGCACGTGAGATCAGGCAGGAAGCAACCTCAGATGCTGGGGTGCAAGGAAGCAGAGGAGTTTATGCAGAAGGGCGGTCAAGGAAGGGCCCAGAGACATATCTACAGAAAATGGCACCCGTGGCAAGCACAGAAATTGCACCCCTGCAGGCCTGTAATAAGCAGGGCAACCTCTAAGTTGTACCCACCCCCAACTTCAAGAAGAACAGACGTTGATAGCAGTGGCAGATCAGCAGAAGTGCCTCCCCGCCTCTTGTCAGCCTGCCCCAGTCAGGCACCTTTCATGTTTGTGGTGCCTCAGAATGTCATTCCGTGCCTTGTCTTGCGTCCAAGGACGTTGGGTCATACCTGCTTAATAGAAATTGGTCAATGGTGCTCCTTTCAAGGGGCACCCAGGCAGGTGCCATACCTGCCACGCCTTAGAGGCTGCTCTGGAAGGCGTCCTCCGGGGGAGGGAGCAGCAGCAGGAGAGATGTTACCCGCCTCCCCACCCACCCTGCCTGGACCAGTGAGGCCAGGGGCCCCTCCTCCACGTGCAGAGCTGACTCCTGAGCCTGAGGCTGTCTCCGCTGCCTCCTCTAACTCCAGGCCCCTGTGAGCTGGGCTTGTCTCCATTTCCCAGATACAGAAATGAGGCTCAGAGAGATGCAGAAGTTGGCCAAGACCATACACAAATAGGCAACAGAAAAGAAGGGTGGGCCAGCCATCTGACACACCTGACCCCTTCTGGATCCATTTCATCACGTGGACAGTGGACACAGCAAGACCTCTGAGCGACCAGGGCACATGAACTGGGGAGATGGGGTGCTCTGAGAGTGGCAGGCGAGGGGTCCCAGCACCCACTGGTTACATGGGGAAGGGGCAGAGGGTGTCCAGCATCTGCTGAGCAGAAGACCCTCTGAGGGCCCCCCTGGGAGGTGAGCCCACACCCCACAGGCCCCAGGAACCAACCCCAGGGAGCCACACTGCTCTGGATCACGGGAGGATGGGAAATCGCCCGGTCTGTCTGCAAGGCTGCCATGATCCTGAGCCACACCTGACCAAGACGGCAGAAGAAAAACCACAGGCAAATCTCAACCAGGAATCCGAAGCAAATGTCCCAGGGTGCAAATATCCTAAGGAAAATACTGGCGATTTGAACCTCACAGTGGCTTACGAAAGTGACATGCCGTGACGCACTGGGCTTACTCGGTGGCAAATGCCAGGGAGGCTCAGGGCTGGGAGCCCTGCTGCAGAGCACCCCGTGTTAACGCTGCGGGGTGCCGTCGACTCAGCTGTGACTCAGAGACACCCAGGTGACGGAGTAGAACTGCCCCATGAGGTTTTCTTGGCCGGAATTTTTATGGGAGCAGATGGCCAGCTGTTTGTCCCACGGAGGCGCTGTGTGGGGGTTAGCAGCTGAGCGGTTAACCTTTGTACCACCAGGGCTCCTAAGAACTCACTGTATTGACCATGAATCCAATGAGGGAAATACAGGGCTCTGTCAATATAGGTGATGAAAAGGGTATTTCTCTAAACTCATTGGCCATTCCTAATAAAAAATCTAATTAAAACATGAATAAAGAGTCTAAGCAGAATAAAGCCTGGTTTTCAAATCCAACAGCTAACATCAATTTCATGTAACACAAAAGCCCTTCCCATTAACACAGATCTGCTGCGGGTTCCTGTTGTTATTCAGTCATGTTTTGGAGGGCCTACCTAATGCAAGAGAAACACCAGTTAAATAAGTTATATAAATATTGGGAAAAACAAAAACAAAAACAAACCCATTGCCAAGTCCATTTTGGCTCATAGCGACCCTAAAGGACAGAGTAGAACTGCCCCACAGGGTTTCCAAGGAGCAGCTGGTGGATTGTAACTGTCGACCTTGTGGTTAGCGGCCGAGTTCTTAACCACTGCACCACCAGGGCTCCAAACGTGGCAAAAGAAGAGACAAAATCATCTTCATGTGTAGGTTATGTGGCCCTATTCCTTGAAAATCTAAGAAAGTCTGCTACGGATGGACTTTTGGGAAATTCGCGTCCCAAGTAAGTAGCATTCCTTCACCCCAGCTGCAGTGTGATAGGTGGCTGCCCCAAGCCTATCAAACACCCCCTCCATGTTTTGAATGTTCTCCGCGTGTGAAGCGCTTTCCCACTGTGGAATCCAGGAGCCGCATTTTGAAGCCTCAGGCCCCCAGGGTGTAGCTGTGTGACTTTGTCATCCAGGCAAGGCCACCAAAGACAGCTATTGGGTGGAATGCAGGCATTTTCCCCTGGAGCAGGTGGCAGCAGGGGCAGGGGACTCCAGTGGGCATCGGGCCAGTGCCACCCAGGACAACTCTATAGCGAGCTCTGGGGGGTCTTCTGGGGTACCCCCAGCCTGCTTCTCCAGCCTCCCAGCAATGTCCTTTGTTAACTCCCCTCTCTAAAGCCCACTCCAGTGGCTTCTGTGGTCTGCACTTGGGAGCGCTGGGGACACACTGGCGTGGTGTGTCCTCAGCCCACAAACTCAGATGAACAAGAAAAATACCCTTCACGTCTCCATATCTGTTATTTCTGGCCCCATTCTACCAGGGTGGCACACACGTCTTGCCAATGCCGCCTTCCCAGGGCAAGTGGCTGTGGACGGGACAAACCTGCCTGTTCAGACAGCTGCTGAAACCCCCTTGGTCCATAGGGTCCTCATCCATTGCTTGAGACACACAGATCACTGCCAAGACGGCCTTCACCTTATTTACACACCTTATCCAGGCTGGAGGAGGGCAGTCGGTCCCTTGTTTGTGGGCCATGATTCACAGGCTGGCTGTGGCCCAGCCACTCGACCGGCCTCACCCACGTCCCTCTGAGGTCTCGCCCCCTCAGGAGCTCTGCCCGGGAAGCCTGGGCAATCTCTGCCTGAGATCCAGCCACCCTCTGCCCCTACCAGGCCCTCTCCCCTCCTCCTCCTCCCATCTAGGGAGGTGATTATTAGCTGCTGTGAAGTCAGCCCCCAACTCATGGAGACCCCATGCACAATGGAACAAAAGTGCCCAGTCCTGCACTGGCCCCAGGATCGGCTGCAGATTGGATGCTGTGATCCACAGAATTTTCTCTTCCTAATTTGAAGGCAGTCCTTCCCTCCTCCCACTCTTTATCTTGAAATGGTTTGAAGGGTTCCAGCTCCCAGTGCTCTCTCTGTTGAGGTTTGCCTCGGAGATCGGCCCCCTGAGCCCTCTCTGAGGCGACACACACCCTGGCCCACCTGCTTAAATGGGGGAAGAGAGTTGGAAGGGATACTCATGGAAAGAACATCACTAAGAATTTTGGAAATACTAGCTCACCATGCCAGAAAGGGCCAGTCTGATTTAAAGAAAAGGAGAAAATTTCTATTTATAATACCACAAAGGCTGTAAATTACCCAGAGTAAACATATCAAGGATGACGCAAGACCTGTACGAAGAAAACTATAATGCTGTACTGAGGGACACCATTTAGGGGGCTGAAAAAATGGTGGGGTACACCATGCTTCTGCATGGGAGGATTCAAAAGAGTAATAACATCAACCCTCCCCAACTTCACATCCCAGTAAGTGAACTTGCCATTAAAATTCTGAGAGTGTTATTCTGGAACTGGACAGGTTGATTCCAAAATTCATCCATAAAAACACATGGTAACAAGTAACAACTTTTTTAAAAAAAGAAGAGTAGTGAGGGGTTATTTGCCTTACCAGTTACTGAATATGCTGCAAAGCTGCCATAATCAAAACAGCATGGTACTGACCTGGTAATAAAACTGAACAACGGATCTCCGATGGGGAGTGGGCAGGAACACCCAGACATCTACGGCAATGTGTTTATTATAAAGGAGGCACTGTGAATCAGTGGACAAAGGTGGGCTATTTAATACACAGCACTGAGAATACCAGCCACCGACTTAGAAGAAATCTCTACCACCTGTTGTTGTTAGGTGCCATCGAGTCAGTTCTGACTCATAGCGACCCTACGTACAACCTCCTACAACATCATAAATAAACTCCAGATGGACTGAATATCTGAAAGCAGTGACCAGAGCTCCTTTAGAGGAGAATAGAGAATACTTTCATAATATAAGACCAGAGGCATTTCTCCTAAGACAGGAAACTCAGAGACCATAAAAGAACAACCAGACACATTCATCCACATCAAGATTTAGAACATATACATACAGGGAAGACACGGTAAACAAAGACACAGCGACAGACTACACAGAAATACTTGTAAAACATCTAACACGGGAAAGGTTAGTGTCTCTAAAACACAAAGCTCTTACAAATCAGTAAGGAAAAGAGAAACGCTGCGACAGAAGAATGGCCAAAGGGTGTGGCCAGACGGTTACAGAAGAAATAAAAAAATAAAAATACAGGCGGATAGTTCACATAGAGCAGGATGCTCAACCTCACTACTATTTCCCAAAAGGGACATCAGAGCAAGAGGTTTACCTTTTGTCTACCAGACTGGCAAAACTTCCTCAAGTTGGCAGTAGCCATGGCTGGCGCAGGTGTAAGGAGTTCGTGGGAATGTAAATTGACGTGGCCCTTTTTAGAAGGTGACACAGCCTTGATCTACTTTTGAAAAACTCAGCACTGAAAATCCCACCCTGACACACAGGGACCTCCATGAGTCAGGGTCAACTTCATGGCAACTGATAAATGGTATATTTCATATTTAAGTTGATATTTGCTCTAGGGAGCTACTCACCCACCTCTCGGAAGCACTCCCAACTCAAATAATCACTTGAGCCCATGAAGATGGGAGGACAGAGATGGCCACTTCAATGCTGCTGAAGAAAAAAATGGAGAACATACCCTGTGCCCACCGACAAGGCATAGCCAAATGAATTATGGTTCATTCATTCAGGGGACTACTTAACAGACATTTAAAATCAGGGCCCAGTCCAGCTGTACAGACCTGGAAAGATGTCGTTGGTGGACCACTGAGTAGAAAGAACCCCGTGGCAGATGGAGACAGCGTCTCCATGATACCGTAGCGTGCAGTCTAACCCTTCAGTGGCGTGTTGAGGTGGTGCTGTACTAGGCTGAAACTGTTCTGAAGATGCAGAGACAGGTTGAGCAAGAAGTAAGCCACTCTGAAGTGGTGGGCAGAGACTTCCAGACCAGGCTACGCTTTCAGCCCCTCCTCTGATACTGCCCCAGAATGGGAGTGAGGGGGCTGCCCTTCTAATTTTATCTAACTTTCAACAGAGGTGGCAGAAGTTTGCTCCTTTTTGTGTTTTTAAAGGCTTCTCTCAAGTAATAAGTCAACCACACAAAGATTCACATGAAGACTGGCTTACACCACCACCCATGGGCATGGCCAGCCCACCTGCCTCCCGGTACCCCCAGGACACCCTTGGGGGCTCCTGTTTCTAGGGTTCTTTGCTGAATCCAATCTCCTGTCTTCTCCGAACTCTCGGCTTCTCATCACGTCCTCCCCTTGAGTGAGCGGTAACTTCCAGGTCGCCCCACAAACTGTGGCCCACCCTCCGCTCCCCAAAGCACAGGACACAGGCAGAGGGTATCACACTTTACTGAGGGGGGGGTGGGGGTACATCGCAGAGCAGCAGAGCAAGTGGAAAACTGGACGGGAGGTGCCCCCTGAGGAAAAGTCCCTCGGTGTTTCCACCAGCAGGAAGGTGACATCGGTCTCCGGTGAGGGCACTAGAGCCCCTTGTCCTGCACCCCATGCCCCTCCATGGCTCCAGAGAGGAGCCCCTGGCAGGAATGCCACAGCCAGCACTTAAAGCAATCGCTTTTCTTTCGGAGGAGTCCAGGGGAGAGCATGATCCCAGGGCTGAGTAGTGGCCCCAACCTGGGACAGCCACAGGGGTGCGGGAAGAAGGATTGGCCACAGGACAGAGCCAGGGAAACCTCAGGGTCACAGGAGCCACAGCCAGAAGACCCAGGACATGTGCGGGGGCGGGGGGGGGCGCTGGCCAGGGGCAGTGATGAAACGGAAACTCCAACTAGAGCAGGAAGGGCCAGGAGAAACAGCACCTGAAATTTACCTGCAAGGGGGTCCTCCCCTCCCCCTCCCCATCCCACCCCATGCTCGGATGCATTCTGTACCGGACCCTGCTCCCAGGACTGGCCTCCAGACCCTGTCTGCTGAGTAGAAAGAACCCAGTGGCAGATGGAGACACCTCAAGGTGAGGGGTCCAGTTAAGAGGCAGTCTGGCCACAGGAGGTCCCCACTTCACCCAAAGCAGCCCCCAGCCATCCTCAGGCAGCCAGGGGCCCAGAGAGGCTGGCCCCGAACCCGATCACGCTGGGGGCTGAGCGTGAGATAGCAAGTGAGAGCAAGAGGCTTATACATGGACACATCTGTGTGTCTGTGCGTGCATACGTGTGCAGGGCACTGTGGGGTCAGAGGGTGTGTGTGGGTCGGGATGTGCACACACGTGTGTGAAGGTGGGCACCAGGTGGTGTGTGTGCAAGCACACTACCATGTGCCCATCTGTGTGACCATGGGGCGTGCATGCTAGTGCACACCAGGTCTGTGCTGTGTGACGCCACCGTGGAGGGCATGTGCGTGTAGAGCCTGTGGGCACGGGTGTGGACGCGTGGTGCAAATGTGTGTGCACTGGGGGTGTGTACTGGGTGTATGTGTGATTGTACACCATGTGTATTTGCAGTGCTAAGTATGTGCACTGGGTTTGTGTGTGTACACTGGGGGTGTGTACTGGCAGTGTATGTGTGCACTGGGTTTGTGTATGTACACTGGGGGGTGTGTACTGGCAGTGTATGTGTGCGTTGGGTTTGCATGTGTGTGTGTACTATGTGTGTGCACTGGGTGTGTACTGGCAGTGTGTGTGCACACCAGTGTGTACATTTGTGCATGTGCTAGTGAAAGTCTGTCCATCCAGGTGCACCCACTATGCTCACACACAGTTGTAACGCCTCCCCCTTCAGTCCCCTCCCCAGAATCTTGTTCATCTCAACTCCCCCTATCCCAGGTGCCCCCAAACCTTACCAGGCAAGTCCCCTGGCTCCTGGTGGCCCAGGAGCCCCGGCACGCTATGCAGTGCAGCCTCAGGTCTCAGGTGACTGCTGCCCCTGGCCCCTGCCTGTGCTCTCAACCCATCACTGCCTGCTCCCTACTAGGGCTCTCCTGCCCCAAGCCCTGCCTCAGACCCCAGCCTCAGGTCTCAGAAGTGACTTTATTTCTCCACAGATGATGCCTTCCACCAGGTTGCTAGTCTGAGGCTGGCTCAGGCTTGCTGCCTCTCAGAGACCCCTGTCCTCTCCCCCAGGGCCCCCACCTGGATACCTGGTTTCCTGGAGCTGTCCTGCTGCTGGGGACTCAGAGCTGGTGGAGAGACAGGGAAGCCTCTTGATTCGGGGAGGGGCAAGAGCCACAGGCTGTGGGGCCAGCCCAGGCTGCCCCACTGCAGCTGGGCCAGGCTAGGGAGGGGCAGGGACAGGCTCAGGGGGACACGCTCAGAAGCCCTGCGGGAGTGGGGACCTCAGGGCCCAGCCCAGAGGAGGGCAGGCCCCAGGCTGAGGAGGAAACCCCCAGCCAGGGCCCAGGGGCTGCCCCCAGCCCCCGCTGCCCCGTTGCACAGATCCTTCTCACAGCAGTCCACATCCACTTTCAAGACCCCGGTGTTGATGAATCCCATCAGATAGTCTGAGAAAAAGTGACGCTTCACGAAGTCACAGGACGAGGCACACATCTTGTTCACAGAGTGGTCCTTCCTGCCTGGGAGAGAAAGGAGGCGGGGACAGAGGCTCTACATAGGCCCCCTGTAGCTTTCCCAGCACCCAACCAGGGCCCTTCAAATCAGTGGAGGAGCCTGGACACCCTCGCCACCCCTAAATATACAGAAAGGGCCACTGAGGGACAGGGAGGTGCAGGTACCCGCCCACTGTCACTGAGCACAGCCAAATCCTGCCCCAAGCCAGGGAGCTCAGGGGCACCCGGTTCCAACTCACTGCTGCTGGGGTCGGTGATGCGCACACTGGCACAGACGGTGTCCGAGGGCTGGCACTGCTTCGGGGTGCAGTGGCTGGAGTTGGTGGTCAGCGTGCAGTCCTGGCACCACAGGCCATGAGCTAGGTTGGCACAGGGGACATGAGCAGAGGGGACACCTAGGCCTGCCACCCCACCCATTGCTGCAGCAGCTCCACAAGACCACTTAAGTGTGGGAGGCCTGGGCATCCACGCATCAGCTGGCCAGGGCTGCAAGGGCACCAGGGAGAGGCCAGAAGAGCCTGTGCCACCTGGTGCCTGGGGGGCTGCCCCTGGGACACTGGGAGCCCCTCCCTGCATCTCTCAGGCACCCCTCCCACCTTTGGCTCCTCCTGCACAGGCTTCCCCTGAGCGCACATCCCAGTGGTTCAGGGCTCCCTAGTCAGGAAGGTGGACACAGGATTTTGGAGAGGCACATGGGGGCCTTCGAGAAAGTGACCCAGGCCACAGCCGGCCACCAAGGAAGTGAGGCCGCTGTCCTGGCCCAGAGCCACAGGTGCCCGGCTCGGAGGGAAGCGCAATGCCCTCCGGCGCTAGGAGGGACCGCGTGGGGAACAGAGGGGGTTGACCGAGGAAGGGCCGGACTGGGGGCATGAGGTCGCGAAGCCTCGGATCCGGTCGGAAGTGCTATGGGGGACTGGGCGGTTCTCACTGTTGTCTCTCTCCCGAGAGGCCTCAGTCCCCTCCCCCGGGCGCCCCCACTCACCGGGCGCTGACCACAGCAGGGCAGCCAGCAGCGCCAGGCCGAGGCCCTTCATGGCGGCGGGCAGCATGCTTGGAAGGGCCTGGGAGAGGGGCGACAGGCCGGGGTCCTCGGGGTCGCAGGCCTGGGGGAGACGTGGCGTCAAGAGGCAGCCGGGGTCCCCCCCCAAGCTCAGGACCCTGCCAGGCCCCCCCCTCCCTGGACTCCAGAGGGGGTCGGCCTGCGGCTGCATAAGCCCCACCCCCACCCGTCCCCGGCGGCCAGCATCGCAGCATCCCTCCGAGAGAGAAGGTCTGCCCCTCGGGCGATGCCCCACGCCATGCCCCCACCTCGGCCATGCCCTCACTCGGGCCTCGGAGCCCGGGTGCTGGGCGCGGGGGCTCCCTGCTCCTGGGGGGCCGTGGGTGCTTTGAGAGGGGAGGGTAGGAGCAGGTGGGCGCGGGCCCTACCTGCCGATGGGGGAGGGGCACGCCACGTCGCACCTCACCCTCGGGCTGGGGTCCCGGAGCCCCGGGTGTCCCCCGCCCACACCTCCGTCTGGGCGCTCACCGCGGATCGGGGCGTGGAGTGCGGGCCTCGGGTTCGGGGCGCACTTACATCCCTCGGGTGTGCGCACTCAGGGGCTCGAGCAGTAGCGAGGGAGCGTGCCCTTCGGTCTCCCTGCGGACCGGAACCCGGTGCAGCCTCGTCTTTCGGGGGACGCAGCCGCAGACGCGGACCCCGAGCGAGGGGCGGGGCTCGGGGAGGGGGCGCTGGTCCCGGCGGTCGCGGTCCCGGTGCCTCTTACCCCTCGCCACCGCGCCCGCCCACCCTTGTCCTCCCCCAACCTTCCCCTCCGGTCCCCATCCCCACCCCCCAGCCCCCTACCCCGGCGCGCGGGATCCTTCCCCCTTGCTCGGCTGCGATCCCCTCGGAATTTCTCGGAAGAACGTTTACTGCGAAAGGCAGCGAAACGCACAAAGACGCAGAGAGGCGGGGAGGTACCAGGCGCTGGGGCGCGCGCAGGTCCCCTGCCGTGGGGCCCCTCCCCTCCCAGCCTCATCCCCTCCCACAATCACCCATGACGACCTCCAGTAGCAGTCCCAGCCCAGGGGATTTATGCCACCAACCATGCCCACAGCCAGAAGACCCAAATCTTGGCCAGGGCATCCGAGGCCCTCTGCCACCTGCCCTGCCCGCTGCTCGGCTTTGTCTCTCACCCTTCCTACACACACACACACACACACACACACACACACAAGCTTTCAATGTGCTGCGTCTTTGAACTTGATGTTCCCTGTGCCTGGAATCCAGAACCAGGCTGGGTATGGTAAACTGCCCTACAAGAGGTGAAGATTGTTTCTTTCCTTCATTCATTCATTTCTCCTAGTCCCCACTGTGGCCAGCACTGCCCTAGCTCCATGAGAAGACAGATGTGGTCTCCACCCTCCTGAATCCCAGATTAGCAAGTGCTTACCAATAGGATCTCATTGCAAGATGTCACCATAATAGCTAGTATTTACTGAGCACCTATTTATTATGTGTCATGCACTGCCCTAAACACTCTTACAGTATCTCATTCCAGTCTCACAACAACCCTGCTGTGCAGGTGGTTTTATTATTTCCTCCTTACAGATGAAGAAACCATGGCACAGAGAGGTCGAATGCCCTGGCCAAGGTCACACAGTGAGCATCAGGTGTTGGAACCCAAACTCGCCACTCCACCATGCTGCTTTCCGGACCGCCAAAGAAGAGGAACAAGAGACCATAGTGGGATCTGGTTTGGTTTGGGGGTGGGAAAGCTGCTCTGAGGAGCATTGAGGGTGCAAAGGGCAAGATCTGGATAGTGGCTCAAAAGCATTCTCTTCAAAACATTGCAGAACTCTCAAGAAAATAACAGAAATCTCCAAACTTATACTCCATAAGTAAAGAAGGTAAGAGAAAGGATTAGTCAATGGAAAACCCAGTGTACTCCTGTGCAGTGTTGGGTCAGACCTCAGTCTCAGGTCTTGAGTCCTGGCGTGGGTGCTCCCAGAAGAAGAATCTGAGACAAGAGTTCCAGTGCAAGCTGTGTATTTGGGCAAGCAGGGAAGTGATTTAGGGCAGGCAAGGATGCTGAGCTGGCTACCATAGTGGGGAACTGGAGCTTAACGCCACAGAGAAACTCTGGGAAGTGGTGTAAACCATTTATTTCATGCGCACAAGGCCCCCAGTGCATGCTATGTCAAATACCAATCTCACAATGACCTCACCAAAGGGGTGAGGGAACTGTAACCGGCTGAACTGGACTAAGATCCAGTCAGGTCCAGGTCCCTGATGGGCACAGCCTGTCTGAGCAGAGAAATGGACACGGCTGTTAAGGCAAAGTGAAAGCATTTATTTAGTTGGCCAAGTAAAGCAGCATGCCAGGACTCCAGTCACCAATGCAGCTACCCAAAACTGGGTGGGGGTCAACTTTTATGAGGTCATTGTAGTAAGCAGAATCAAGAAGTTATACATATTCATGCTTTTTTGCTGATTATTCATTGTGGGGCAGGGCTAGGAATTGGCACAGAAGTGGCTAAGGGACCCTTTGCTTCTGAAATGGGCCCAGATACCGCAGATGACATAAGTCTGGTGATTTTTCGTTCCTTGGCATGAGTCTTTTTGTTCCTTGACATAAGTTTTCCGATTTACCTGTGCTTGTCTGGTGGTCTGGTGCTGGTTTTTCTTGGGATTTGTTTATGACCTTTACTTGTGGAATTACCCTGAAGTTAAAACAGTGTAAAGAATAGGGAAGTGGTTAGACATAGACAGTGTTGATCCGAAGCACTGGTATAGCCTGCTCCTATGGTGAGTGCAGGAGTGTGGCTTAACAACCATCTCAGACTGGGATATCTTTACAGCAATTCCCAAGATTCCTTAAGGGCTGCTTTTGGAGGTGTCAATTCTTTAACACTTTCAGCTTGCCACTTGCACAATGCAGGCAGAGTGGCCTTTCTCAGGAATGGAGTTGCAGACACCCACCATTGGAAGTCATGGTGGAGCACAGGGTAGGGGTTAAGGATTTGGGGGAGGTACTGACAGTCACAAAGTTGGAGCAGAGGGACACTAAACCACAGTAAGTTGAGCCCTCCAAGAGAACCAGAGTGGTTCCAAGTTGGTAGCACCCCTCAGTACAAGCAGAAGAAAGGTGAATCCTCTCTGGAGGAAAGCAACTCCAATTTAGGGCCCTAGGGTTCTCACAGATTCAGTTGAATCAAATATAAGTTGCAAAAGAAAGAAGACTCCAAAGTGAGGTTCGGCAGAAACAACGGCATGCAAATTGAAGCTATTGAAAATAGAATACAAAGTTGATATGTTTAGTATGTTTAAGATACATCCAAAGAAGGAACAAAACCCACTGCCATCGAGTCGATTCCGACTCATAGCGACCCTATAGAGAAGGAACAAGGCGCTATCAAAAACAACTACACCTATCAGAAAAGCATACATAGATTTCATATATCTGGAATGTTCAAAACTGGCAAATTCGTAGAGACAGAAAGTAGAGTACTGGTTCCCAGTGGCTGGGGGAAGGAGATAGTGACTGTTAAGAGGTGTGGAGTTTCTTTTGGGGGTGATGAAAATGCTCTAAAAAGTGACAGTGGTGATAGTTTGCAACTCCATGAATATCCTAAAAACCATTGAATTGTAGAATTTAAAGTGTTACCTTTTATAGTATGTGAATTATACCTCAATAAAGCAGTTATTTTTTAAAAAGCTCAGGATGTGGGTTAAGCAGCAACCTAGACACAGCTGAAGAAGGAATTTGTGAACTGGAGAATAAATTTAAAGAAATTATCCAGAAGGCAGCCCCAGAAACAAGGAGATGGAAAATAGGAAAGAGAAATTAAGAAACAGAAGAGATAATGGGCAGAGATCTAATATAAATCTGACTGAAGGCCAGAAGGAAAAAAATATCAGTATATGAAGAGATAATGCCTGAGAATGTTCCAGAACTAGTGAAAGACGTGTAACCACAGAGAGGCAAAACATATACTAAATAGGATAAATGAAACGTCACATCTAGATATGTTGTAGTGAAATTGCAGATTACCAAAGACAAAACAACCCAACAGAAAGGCAGGTTAATTATAAAGAAATAACAATTAGATTGACAGCAGAATTTCAACAGCAAAAATGAAAACCAAAAGACATCAAAATAGCATCTTTTAAAGTGCTGAGAGGAAATAGCTGTTAAGAATTTTATGCATCATTTTTCAAAAATGAGTACAAAGTAAATTTTTCAGACACTTAGAAGTTTAGATAAATTAAATTTTTCCAGATAAATAAAATTTCAGAGAAGTTGAGAGAGTTTGCCACTAATAGCCTTCCATTAAATGAACTTCTAAAGGAAGCAAGCTGTTCAAGAGGAAAAAATATTCCAGAAGGAAGGCCTGGAATTCAAGAAGGAGTAGCGAGTGAAGAAATTGGCTTATAAGAAGGGAATTCTAAATTAATGTCTTATAAAAAAATAAAAATTAATATGTGAAGTTTAAAAAGACATAACTAAAGCACTAGACAACAATAGCATTTAAGACAGGAGAGGGTGATCAGAGTTCAAGGGTGTCGTGAATTGAATTATGTCCCCCAAAAAATGTATCAGCTTGGTTAGGCCATGTGTGGTTGTCCTCCATTTTGCGATTTGCCTGTGTGTTATAAATCCTAATCTTTGCCTGTGGTTAAAAGGGTTAGGGTGGGATTGTAAAACCACCCTTACCAAGGTCACCTCCCTGAGCCAACGTAAAGGCAGTTTCCCTGGCGTGTGGCCTGTACCATCTTTTATCTCTCAAGAGATAAAAAGAAAGGGAAGCTAGCAGAGAGTTGGGGATCTCATACCACCAAGAAAGGAGCACCAGGAGCAGAGCATGTCCTTTGGACACAGGGTCCCTTCGCCTGAGAAGCTCCTCCACCAGGTGAAGATTGAGGACAAGGACCTTCTTCCAGAGCCGACAGAGAAAGAAAGCCTTCCCCTGGAGCTGACGCCCTGAATTTGGACTTGTAACCTATTAGACTGTGAGAAAATAAACTCTTTGTTAAAGCCATCCACTTGTGGTATTTCTGTTATGGCAGCATTAGATGACTAACACAAAGGGTTCTGAGGCTCTTGCATTGCTTAGGAGGTGGCTGTAATAATGGTTAACTTTAGACTGTGTTCAGATGTTGAGTATACAGAGTAAAGTTTCGAGGGTAAGCACTAGAAAGGCACAGGAATGAGCACTGCACATGGGAAAGTCAACACTTGCAGAGGCTGAAGATAGAAAAGACCTCAGCATGTTCAAGAAATGGAAAGCGTGCCTGGCCTTTGGTGAGCCATGGAGACAGGGAAGTGGGAAGTACAAAAAAGAACAAATACCAGACCCCACGCAGGTTTTAAATCATATTACAGGTAGTAGATGGTGTCCTGGGAGTTCAGCGTGCAAATTGGGAAGGCTTTGTGATGCAAGTAACAAAACGCACATCCAGAAGTGACTCAGGAGGGATTTGCTTTGTTCTCACAATAGAGCAGAGGGGAGTGGTTGCTGGCAGGTGGGGTAGGGGTGCTTGTAGCTTCCTAAAGTCAGGACTCTGGGTCGACTTTTTTTATTCTCTTGGCCTTGCCCTGGCCATCAGAAGATGGCTGCAGGATCTTCATGTGAAGCACCCTCACGTGACTATCCAAGGCCAGCAGGAGGCGAGGCATAAGCTGGGCTTCTCCTCATGGGCATCTCACTTTCCACGGAGAAGAATACCTTTTCCCTAGCCAACCTTCCTTACTCCTCATTGGCCAGCACTATGTCACTTGACCACCTCTGGCTACAGGAGGTGCGCAAGTTAGCGCCTAGGTTTTCTGGCTTCTGTTAAGGGGGACTGGCAAAGAAAAAGCAGCATTCTTGAGAATAGCTCTGAGGTAAGTGATCAGAGATGTTTGCAGCAATGGGAAACTTGAAGTGTTGAAGGGACAGACGGGCACCATTGAATCACACTTCAGAAGATACCTCTGTCTACTAAGTGGAGAATGGACTGGAAGGTTCTAGAATGGAATGGGGAGGCCAGCAAGAAGGATGGTGGCTAGAACCAGGGAGATGGTAGAGGAAATGGAGGAAATGGATGGATTCACAAGACTCAGTGGCATCTGCTATGGCACCCTCTCCCAGTTTCCTGGGTCAGGAAGCTGATGGGTCTATAGACAGGAGCAGCTGATGTGAGAGGAACATGAAGGATTTGTTAAGTTCAAGGTCCTTGGAAGGCATCCAACATGAATTGTTCAGTCCATTGGGGGTTCAGAAGAGAAATATGGTCTGGAGACATGAATGTGGACACTGCTGGCACAAAGAAAAGAACAGACGTGATTGCTAAGGAGAAGTGGAAAGACAGGGGAAGGGGCCCCCAGCCTCATTGCCAGGAAGTGCTGCTGGTGGAGTCCAGCCCTGGGCGTGGAGGACTCAGAGTCTGCTTGCTACAGGTGTAGCACAAACCGAGCCCTGATGCAGGTGCTTGGTGAGAGATTGGTGTGTCCCCATTGCATCTCATTTTATCTGCAGCCACTCTGAGTCCGGGAACTATCTGTCTGTAGTTCTCTCCGTCATGCACATGAGTTGGCTGCACCCATGTGGGCTGGAGTCCAGTGAGGGTTCAAATAAGCAGACCCCTTCCTTCCTCTAGTTCGGTTGTCCTGCCCCCAGGCCCCTTCATGCTACCCCCTTCCCTGGACTCAGAGTTGCTGGAGATAGAATGAGGCACAGTGGTCAGCTTCTTCCAGACCAGCATCTTGTGGACATTTGTACCTCCAGCGTCAAGTGCAGTCAGGATGCACAGCCCTGCTGTGTTAACATCCCTACCCTTTCTGGGGTCAAGGCAATCCCCCATCCCCGGGGTTGGGGTCAAGACAATCCCTTCTCCTGGGGCTGGGTTCAAGGCAACTCCTTCCCCTGGGGCTAGGATCAAGGCAAACCCTTCCGACCCCTGGGGCTGGGGTCAAGGCAACCCCTTCCCTTGGGGCTGGGATCAAGGCAACCCCTTCCCCTGGGGCTGAGGGTCAAAGCAACTCCTTCCCCTGGGGCTGGGGTCAAGGCGAACCAAAGAGTGCAGAGGAGTAGCACCCTCCACAGTCCTGCCCCATCCTGCCACTTTCTCCCACCCTCTCACCCTTCCCCTCCCCCTTTCCTTCCTCTAGGCCTTTGCTGGTGCAGACTCTCCCCCTGGAGTATCTACCCCACCCCCACCTTCACAGCACCTGTTCAGTCCATACTGGTGAACAACTGCATGCAGTCAGGCACTGTGCCGGCCCTCAGGTGACAAGCCCTCTAGAACTTATACTCCAGTCAGGAGAGATAGACAAAAGACAGGGGACAGGCAGACAAATAGAAAGGTGGTTACAAGTGCAAGTTCCTGAGGTGGGAGAAGGCCAGGAGTGTGCTGGGGTGGAGCCCAGTGATGGAGAAGGAGGCCAGCTGAGACCAGGAGGGTGGCGGGGACGGGTCTGCAGAAACGGTTTGGATGCTATCCTAAAAGCCACAGGGCTGGGAAGGATTAGAGGCAGAGCAGTCCCCATCCAGCCACCATGCTGCCTCCTGGGGCAGGGGGGAAGAGAGACAGACTGTCCCCACTGTCCTGCCACAAGGCCAGCCTTGTCCCTTTTGGTCTACTGGACTCGAGTCCCTGCACAGGCTTGGGGTGGCTATGGTGGCACTTGATGGGTCCCTGCTAACCACAGTCAGTCCACTCCTGGGGTCTCTCTCTGCAAAATTTCTGATCAGAGACTTGGGGATCCCTTCCATCCCAGTTTAAGGCAGGCCACATCTTCCAAAGTCGAGGACCCAGAAAGTGAGAGGCATCTAAGATGGCCCCCATGCTCTGCGTCCCCTGGTGGGCTCATCCTTGGTGATGCCTGCCCCCTTGAGTGTGGGCTGGACTACTCACAGGATTCTAAGGCGTGGAGTAAGGCAGGCATGAGGAGCGAGCACTTCCAAGATCTGGTCTCAAAGGCCTGTGCCTTCATTCCAGGTGTGCGTTCCCTCACTCACTCTCCAGTTCTATCACTCTCTCTCACACACACTCTCCGGCTCTCACTTGCTCTCTTTTTCTCCCTTGCTCTCCCTCTTTCACTCTTTCTCATTCTCTCTCTTTCCCACGCACTCTCTTTCTCTCTCGTCCTGTCTCTCACACACACTCTCTCTCCCACTCTCTTTCTCTCACCCTCTCACTGTCTCTCCTTCTCTGTCCATCTCTCTCCCCCTCACTCTCTTTCTCTCGCTCTCTCTCACACACACACTTTCTCTCTCTGTCTCTCACACACAAACACTTTCTCTCTCTCTCACCCTCTCTCTCATTCTGTCTTGCATCACTCATCCCAGGAAAGCGGCTGCCATGTTGGGGGGCAGCCCTGTGCCTCTGCCTGTGTGACAAGGGGCCACGCCGCCAGCAACCCCATGAGTGAGCCTGGAAACAGACCCCTCAGTCGAGCTCTCAGATGAGACCAAAGCCTGGTGACTTGGCTGCAGCCTAAGGGACCCTGAGCCAGCGGCCCCAGAGGAGCTGTGCGGAATCCCTGACCCACAGAGGCTGAGACAATAGATGCTTGTTTCAAGGCATTAAGTTTATGCAGAAGAGGGTAGGTGGGCCTGGTTTGGGCATAACGAGGGGCAGGGCAGGGAGCTGGGGGCCAGAACCTGGGGTCCGGGCTGTCCCGGATGGGCTCAGGGGACGCCAAAAGGCTGCACTGACTTGGCGGATGTTTCTTCTGAGCCAAGCCCCACACTTCCCCCATGCCAGCTCAGTTGTCAGGGAAACCGAGATTCCTAACCCGGTTTCCGAGCTACTTTGCCTCCCTCCCAATGCACGTGGGTTGTCTCACCCTATCAGGATTTTTGAAAACAAAAATAACAAGCCTGGCCGTGATCTGCAGATAAAGGGCTCTATTAGGGTGAGTAGACAAGAGCAGCGCCGTGTCGCCATGTCCATGTGGCTCTTCAGTCTGAGCCGTGCCTGCAGAGTGGTCCAGAGGCCTGGGCACCCTCCACCAGCCTAACCTAGCCCAGACGCTGTTTGCAGGGGCTTGGGCAGCAAGGGCACAGGGGCTGCACCCTGCCTGGCAGCAACCAGATGGCCATGGCCCAAGTCTCATGTTTGTGCTCGGGGTCATAGAACGATTGGCGAGCCCAGGGTCTGTGACGCCCCTCTTCCCCACTGGCTGCCTTGTGTCCAGAGGGAAGCTGAGAGAAGGCCCCCAGGTCAGGTTCCGACGGCCAAAAAGGGGTGAAGTCTGGGGTCATACGGGACACACTATGAGCTTTCTGCCTTGTGCTCTTGGTCGATGCCATTAGAATCCCTCTGAGAGCGTGGAGGTGGCGAGCTGCAGAAAAGATGCAGGAATACATCAAGTGACAGCTAGAAGAAAGCTGGCGTGGCTGTGCCCATAGTAGTCGGAGTCTTCCAGGGAAATGGAGTTACCAGAGATAAAAAGGGCCACTTCCCCATGACACAAGCTCGGTCTGCAGGAAGATGCTCACCTTAAGTGTTAGGAAAAATGGCTGACATTAACCAGCCATGCCTTCATCTCAAGAAGTTAGAGAAAGAACAATAGCGATAATCTAAAGAAAAAAGGGGGGAAATAAAGATAATTGCAGAAATGAATGAAACAAACTAAACAATGGAGAGGGTGGCTGAAGCTAGAAGCTGCTCTGCTCAGCAGGACATCTGTTGGGGAAGGAGTGGAGGAGTAGGGCAGTCTGGCTTGGTGCTCAGCGCCACCGTCAGGGGACACATCCTTCCTGTCGCTCTGCTCTGCCTTCAGCCAAGTGGGCTTCACCCCAAACCCAGCTCCTGCTGGGCCACACCCTGGCTGTGGGGACTCAGGGTGGTCATCTGCTTCCTTGTGTATAGGCGGAAGCCCCCATCAGTGGCTCCTCACACGCCCTTGTACAGACCCCCATTGGGCACTGTGTTGTCAAGGAGAGGGGGTAGGGATTTGGGGAGACAACTGTGTTCACTATATATGAGACTTTTTAATAATTCAACCTAATTTCAAATTAACGCTGATGGCAGAGTCCCCGGGTGGCAGAAACAGTTAACGCACTTGGCTGCTAACCGAAAGGTAGGAGGTTCGAGTCTACCCTGAGGCACCTCAGAAGGAAGGCCTGGTAATCTGCTTCCCCAAAATCAGTCATTGAAAACCCCACAGAGCACAGGTCTATGCTGACATACACGGGGTTGCCATGAATTGGAGATGATTTCAAGACAACTGGTTCTCAGCAGATATCAGGTGGCAAACCTAATATCCATTAATCCCTGGGATCATGTGTCTGTCCCTGGGGAGGCTTAAGTGGCACTGAGGCACCAGGGGGGGCCCTGCTGGGATGCCCCATATGTCCCTGGGGTGGTCCGGAAAGCATCACTCCACCCAGGCCTATCTGCAGCCCCCCAGGCGGGGACCACTGTTCTCAGGTTTCTTGAACATGTCTGTGATCCATTGGGGTTTCTCTAGGGTCCTGGAGACAGACAGCCAGGCTGGAAAGAAGGGGCTGAGGCTGGGATACAGGCACAGTGGAAGCCAAGAGTATTAGTACCAGCCGTTTTCCAATATTTTTACTTCTCCACATTCCCTGGTCAGGATGTATGTCTCTGACCCCACTTCTCCTCCAGGGCCTCCTTCTACCCCTGCCATGAACGCACGCAGGCCCCAGCACTGAATCTGCGGCACCAGGATAGTAACACTCACCTGTAAATCTGCACCTGGCCAGCAGGCCAAGCAGGAACCTGGGCTCAGTTCCCAGTTCCGTCCTGCCGGCCCCCCCCCACTGCCCTCACCACCCTCCATTCTCCCACCTCACTGCCAGGTACCTCAGGGCTGGCCTCCCACTGCCTGGTCACCGGTGAGCACCTTCCTGGTGCCCGCGGACAAGGTGAGGTGGGCGTGGTCCCAAGCCACCCATCCGCCCCCACTCCGCATGGCTGGGAGAGGTCCACCCCCACCCGCCTGGGCACCCTTTCTGGGTCCCTTCTGCAGGGGAATCCCCAGGTTCCTGCAGGTCAAGCCCACTGAGCCCAGCATCCCAGCCCTCTGGGGCCCTTCCCTGTCTGCAGCCCTAAAGGCAGATGGGCCACGGGATGGGGTCTGCCACTTCACCCTCCCCCGAGCTGTGATCTCTGCTCCACCAGCACACCCAGCATGGGTTCAGCCTGCTGATGCTGCCTGCCTGTGACCTAGAGCTGCAGGGCCCCAGCCCCACCGACAGCGGGCCACGTGCAGGAGGGGATGGAGGCAGAAGCCAGGGCCCCATGAACAGTGGCCTCTTCCCAGGTCCTCCACCTGCCGAGAGCTCAACTCTCTCCCGGTATGGTGGGAGAGCTGGTGAGGCCCCGCCCCAACTGTGCCTAGGGAGAACCAAGGGGCCACCCAGACCCTAGACCTTCCAACACCCGCCTGGTGTCCTCTGTTCTTGGGAGCTGCCAGAGGCCACACACACACACACACACGCACACACACACACACACACACACACACGGGCCCTCCCCCCAACGGCTTCTTCCTGGAAGGGTCAGGGGCCTTGGCCACCCAGCTGGGTGTTAGGATGCAGTGTGTCCAGGTCATTTATACACATTTATTCACAGGCCCGGGCTGAGACACTGGGACAAAGAGGTGGAGACCCCATCCCCCGCCAAGATGCAGTGTGCCCCCGCAGCCCAGCCTGACATTCCAGTCTGCCAAGAAGCAGGACTCCAGGGGCTCGGAGGCCAGCTGAAAGGGACCCTCTGTCAGGCCTGGCCGGGACACCAGAGAGCACAGGGTGGGCACTCAGCCCTACAGGCTGGTGCTGGTGGAGGTGGAGGGGAGGGGGCGGGGGAGCAAATGCAAACCCTGGGGGAGGGGAGGCAGAGGCAGGAGCTAGGGAGTCTGGGGGCCCCACAGCCCTGGGGGTGAGCAGGAGCCCCCAGACCAGCCCCTGGGAGCAGACCCCCTCCTCTGCAGGCCCTCCTCTGGGGGTGCGGGTGAGAACTTCCTACACACAGATGAGGGCACCAGTAGGATGTGGTAGAGGTCAGGCCACCTCAGTGGTGCCCACGGCCCCGAACTAAGGTGGCGAGGGTGAAAGGTAAGAGCAGGTCACCCGGGCAGGCCTCCAGCTGACCCCGTCCGCTCTCCCCCGACATCTGCAAGTGGCGAGAAGTCACAAGTGCCGAGAGGTGTCCTGAGGCCTGGAGAGGCTTGGGATGGTGGGGAGGCGCAGGGGGCACCAGCACCTCCCTCGCGGCCTGGGAAGAGACAGACCTGGGGGCTTTGGGGACACATGGGAGGCCCTGGAGACCTGCCACCAGGAAGCTCCTGCTGTGGCAATTATGGCTAAGATAATTGTCTGGTAAAAACCCCATCGAGTCGATTCTGACTCATAGCAACCCTATAGGGCAGAGTAGAACTGCCCCATAGAGTTTCCAAGGAGCGCCTGGTGGATTTGAACTGCTGGCTTCGTGGTTAGCAGCCGTAGCACTTAACCTCTAAGCCACCAGGGTTTCCAATTGTCTGATACCGACCAAAAAAAGCAAAAGCGGTTCAGCCGCGGTGTGCTATCCTAGGCCACCAGGTGTGCGGTTGTGCGGTTGTGTGCCGAGAAGCCCAGGCCGAGACCAGAAAGCTGGCAGAGCCCCGGGAGAGGCCCGGGCACAGAAAGGGGAGGCGGAAGGGCAGAGGGCCAGGGCCCAGAAAGGAGCTGAGCCTGGAGCACTCCAGTGAGGCGGACAGGACTTCCTTGAAGCCGAGGACTCCGTCTGTTAATGACACTGGTGAGGGAGTGTGGCCCTCTCCTACCGCCTGGAGGAGAAAGTATTTCAGATCGTGTATAGGGCTTGGAGCCAGAGTACACAGAGAACCCTCCAAACACAACGATAAGAAAACGAGCCGCTCAGGTGTTCTGTGTTAACTGGATGAGAAGACACCTGACATCATCAGTCACTGCTGTTTTTCGGGGCCGTTGGGTCCATTCCCTCACAGTGACTCTTATATGACCAAGTAGAACAACCCCACAGGGTTTCCCAGGCTGTAGTCTTTATGGAAGCAGATCACCAGGTCTTTCTCCCAGGGAGCCGCTGGTGGGTTTGAACCGCTGACATTTTGGTTAGCAGCCGAGCACCTAACTGTTGTGCCACCAGAGCTCCTTAAAAGACACCATAAGAAAAGATAAGCCACAGCCTGAAAGAAAACATCTGTAAATCATCCATCTGCTGACGGACTTGTGTCCATAACATATAAGGAACTCTTCCTCTCAGTAACATTAAGAAAAACAGCCTAATTAAAAACTGGGCAAAAGATTTGAATAAAGAGTTCACCAAAGAAGTTAGATGAAGGCTGCTAAGCACATGAAAAGATGCCCAGCATCCTTAGTCATTGTTGTTGGGTGCCGTCGAGTCGATTCTGACTCCTAGCGACCCTGCAGGACAGGGGAGAACTTCTCCATTGGGTTTTCAAGGGTGTGACCTTTACGGGAGCCGACTGCCAGGTCTTTTCTCCATTGGAGGTGCTGGTGGGTTGGAATCACTGACCTTCCATTAGCAGCTGAGCATTTTAGCCACTGTACCACCCGGGGTCCTTCTTCAGTCATTAACCCGCTGCCCTCGAGTCGCTTCCGGCTCATAGTGACCATATAGGACAGGGTGGAACTGCTCCTTAGGGTTTCCAAGGATTTGAACTGCTGACCTTTTGATTATTAGCAGAGATCTTAACCACTTCGACACCAGGACTCCTCATTAGTCATTAGGGAAATGTAAACTAACCACAATGAGATACACTTCTTGCCCTTTTGAATGGCTAAAAATAAAAAATGAATGGCTGTTCCAAGTGTTGGATAGAGTGTAGAGCAGCTGGAGCTCACGTGTATGCCGGTGGGAACGTCAACCGGTGCGGCCACGCTGGAAACTGCTGGGCAGCTCCTTTTAAACGTTGGGCATACACTTACCCTATGACCCAGCAATCCCACTCCTGGGCACTTCCCCAAGAGAAATGAAAGCTTATGTCCTTACAGAGATTTGTGCCCAAATGTTCCCAGCAGCTTCCTTTATAAAAGCCTAAACCTGCAAACAGCCGAACGTCCATCAACAGCCGCATTCAGAAATAAATTGGGCGCTCGCCGTGAGTTGGAATGGACTCAAAGGCAACAGGTTTTTTTTCATAAAACAAAACACTTTTCAGCACTAAGCCAAAACAAACTTGGTGCACACACCAATGGGGATGAATCTCCAAATAACCAAGCTGAGTGGAAGAAGCCAGATAGAAACAGTACAAATTGTGTAATTCCATGCATAGAAAACTCTAGGAAATGCCAACTAATGCATAGTGACAAAAAGCAGCATATCAGTGCTTGTTTGGGGGCCGAGGGGGAAGCAAGAGTGGGAACCAAGAGGCATGAGGAAGACCTTCGTTGTGGCCATGGTCTCCTAACTGTATACGTCTGTCAGACCTTACCTAACTGCTCACGTTAAGCATGTGAGGTTTGCTGTGGGTCAGTTACGCCTCAACAGAGCTATTTAAAAAAAAAAAAAATCAGCACCTCACCAAGAAGATACGCAGATGGTGAATAAGCATATGAAAGGATGTTAAGCTTCTTGGGTCGTTAACTAAATAAACCATTGCTGTCGAGTGGATTCCAACTCATAGCGACCCTATAGGACAGAGTAGAACTGCTCTATAGAGTGTTCAAGGAGCACCTGGTGGATTTGAACTGCTGATCTTTTAATTAGCAGCCATAGCACTTAACCACTACACCACCAGGGTTTCTAAATACAGAGTAGAACTTCCCCATAGAGTTTCCAAGATGCAGCTAGTGGATTCGAACCGCCAACCTTTTGGTTAGCAGCTGTAGCTCTTAACCACTGTACCACCAGGGTTCCTGGCACCGTTATTAGGGAATGCAAATCAAAACAAGGAGACACCACTACACCTATTAAAAAAAAAAAAAAAAAAAAAACACCTATTAGAGTGGCTAAAATCCAGAAGCCTGACAACACCAAAAGCTGACAAGGACGTGGAGCAACAGCGCCCTCACTCATGGCTGGTGGGAAGGGAAAATGGCACAGCCATGGTGGAAGGCAGTCTGGCCGTTTCCCACAAAGCCCGACAGTCTCAACTTTGCTCATTTACTCACATGAGATGAAAACGTGTGTCCACATAAAAACCTGCACATGAATGTTTCCAGCAGCCGTATTTGTCATTGCCCAAAAGGGGAAGCAACCAAGATGTCCTTCAACAGGTGCGTGGGTAAACTGCGGTGGCTGCTCACAGCGGAGTTATCATCCAGCGATAAAAAGAAATGAGCTCTCAGCCACAACAAGACATGCGGGAACCTTCAACGCATGCGCTCTGCTAGGTGAAGGAAGCCAGTCTGGAGAAGCTATGTTCTGTGTGAGTCCAACTACACGGCATTCTGGAAAAGCCAAAACTACGGAGACAGTGAGAAGAGCAGCGGTTGCCAGGGGCACAGGGGGAGGAGGGAGGGATGACCAGGTGGAGCACTGGGCTTTGGGGGGCAGTGAAACTGTTCTCTGCGTGTGGTGTATAATGTATAATGCCTCGGGAGAAAGGCCTGGTGACATAATTCAAAAAAAACCAGCCATTGAAAACCCTGTGGGGCACAGTTCTACTCTGGCATTCATGGGATCACATGCGTCAGAATGACTGGATGGGAGCTGGCTGGTTTCGAGAAGCCTCGGTCCCAGGCATGCCTGCCCCAGGGCGGTGAAGTAAACTCCCGCCTCACATGAAAGCTTTATTGCTGTTTTTATGGCAGACTCCCTTTTGTGGGCCAGTCTCAGGCCCAGAGAAGTGCTCAGGCTTGCTGAGGGGGTCCTCTGGGCTCGAGGGCCAGTCCAGTCCTGGTTTCATCCCCAGGGGGTGGCCCTGAGCCAGGACCTGCCTGCACACTGGCAACATGGCGAGAATGACTCAATCCCCTTCCAGTCGTGGCGGCCTGGGATGAGGTGTCTCTGTCTGGCTCACCAACTCTGACAAGGACAAAGGCGTGCAAGGAGAGGGGAGCAGAGGCCTCGGGGTGGGAGAAGCTGGCTGGGAACTTTCCAGGAGGACTGCCTGCCACAGCCACTATCAGGGGCCCAGTGTGAGCCCAGTGACTCCTCTCTGTCTGGGCTGCCTAGTGCAGCGGTGAGCCCCCACCCAGAGCCCCAAGATAGGCAGCCATCTGCCACAGATAACCAGTTCCTGAGACAGGGCTGAGGTGAGTAGCAAGAGCTGTAAAGTGTAGGGATACCCCGGAGATGAAGTGGAATGATCTCCTCCAAAGCCTGTTTCCCCCAGCTGGAGACTGGCTCACAGATTTATAGGGCAAAATCATGGGTTTCAGGAGCTAGTGGAATGTCGTTCTCTCCTGGGGTGGTTCCCATGAACATGGTCCCAAGGTATCATCTCATCTGCCCACGGGGTGACTGGTCTCCTGGGGTGGTTTCAATGGTCATAAGACTTTCTTAGATCATATTTGTTTTTACAGTCTGAAAAGGACATTAGCCATGAGTAAAAATTTTAACAAGGAAAAAGGAACTGAGCAGTCAAGAATAAGTTTAGAAGAGAGAAAAATGGCTTATGTCCTGTTCGTGTCATGGCTGAGCAGCCTGTCCCAGAGGGACCTTCCAGGTGTGTGGCTTGTTCCTGGTCAGGTCCTGCCTGAGGTGCCATGGCCTGACCCATGGCAGAGTGTTCCCAGGAGGGGTGACAGCACCAGCCTGGGTGAAGTTTGTGGGGTGGTGTCCCACCACCGTCCCATGTGCGTCATGAGTCTCCAAGGTGCATACACCACCACAGAGGGAGGCACAGGACTTGGAGAGTGAAATGTCCTGCCCACAGCCACATGCCACAGCCAGGAGGCAGGTCAGCCCAGCCAGCCCGGCTCTGCAGCCCCCAGCTGTAAGCATCTGCTTGCTACATTCAGCAGTGGACTCGGCCCCTTTCACAACCCCACCTGAAACACCCCAAATCTTACGGGAAAACATTGTCTGGTCTGGTCCAGAGGTGAGGAATGGGGCCAGGCAGGTGCTGTCCCTGGCAGGGTCCCTCATGGACAGGTGGAGGGCACATCCTGCCTAGAGCCCATCCTTGCCTCTGCTGAGAGGGAACTGGGTCCTGGCGGCTGCCAGAGGGCCAGTCTCTGAAGGGCAGTGTCTAGTTCCCTGCCTTGCCTGAGCTGGGCTCAGTCCTGTTGCCCTGGGCCGCTTCTCCTGTCCAGAAAGAAGTTGCTCCCTGCTTAGCCTCAGGGTGTCAATGCCCAGGCAAAACAGTCATCCATGCCTGGGAATGGAGCAGAGAGCAAAGCCCCTTCTCCATCCCAGGAGCAGGGGCCAGGCAGGTGCTGTCCCTGGCAGGGTCCCTCGTGGGCAGGTGGAGGGCGCATCCTTCCTGGAGCCCATCCTTCCCTCTGCTGAGAGGGCACCGGGTCCTGGCGCAGGGGAGAGCAGCAGAGAGAGACCCCTCAGGGAGCTGCTCCCTCCTCTGGCCACCCCAGAGGAGAAGGGCTGGACTCCCCTCTAATGAGGAAGCTCCTCCTTCTGCCAGAACAGTTTTCTCATCTTTCCAGGAGGAAGGGAGGCAGGTGTGAAGGCTAGCTCCTCAGCAGCCCTGCTGCAGCCAAGAGGTCACTCACCTGGTCCTGTGTCCTGCCTGGTGGTGGACACTTGTCCTCACCCACGGATGCCAGACCTTGGCTCCTCTGCCGGAAGCATCTGCCCGCCAATCTCCACAGGCATACCGTGCTCATCCTTCACACCCAGTTCCATGTGCCCCCTCCAGAGAGCCTCCCTGACACCCTAGACATGAGGAGATGGCTGCCTCATGGGGGGGGGGGGGCGGTTGGAGCACCATGTAAGTAAGGCACTGGGCACTGACAATGTCCCTGAGGACACGCCTTGATGTCCCCAGAGGGAGGGGGCAGAGCAGAGGCTTAGAGCCCAGGATGGGGCCACACGGCTTCCCAAGGGGAGCAGGGCCTGCAGCCCCCATGCTATGATGCTGCATGGGGGCTGCCTGGCTTGCTCCACCCCACCAACTCACCCCACCTGGGGCAGGAGGGAGTGCAGGAGCCGTGACCCCTTTCCACAGCTGACTCCAGCTCTGAGCCAAGGCAGCTACAGGAAAAGGAAATGTTACTCTTTGTCCCAAGAGATGGCCAGGCTTGGTCTGGAAGAAGGGATCCAGAGACCAGCAGGGTCCACAGGGGCGGCCAGCTGGCTGGGCAGGGCAGGTAAGGCCAGCCACAAGGCCCAGGGTCTTCATGCAGGTGAGGGGTGGGGGTAGGAGGGCACAGGGCTACCTTACAGGGCAGACTAGGGTGTGTGCCTGGCAGGGGAGGACAAGCTGGGTGCAGAAAGGATGGTGAAAACAGGATGAGGCCTGAAGTGGGCTGAGCTTGACCTGGTCATCTGTGGCCACCCCATGGGTCACCCAGCCTGCACCCTGCCCTGGAGTCTCAGGGTGACATGTCCTTCTGACCTTTGGGTGGGGAAGGCAGGGATCTTGTCACCCCAGTCCCAGGGGAGGGGGCTGAGCTTCCCACACAGTGGGCCACCAAGCCTGGCCTAGCCAAGTGACCACGTCTGTATGGCTGGGCCTATCCTGGGGTAGGTATAGGGAATAGTGTGTGCCTTCAGTGAAGGGTGGCCTGGTAAGGGAGTGTGCAGAGTTGGGGGCAGAGTAGGGGCTGGGCTTCTCAGCCTCAATTCCTTGTCTGTAAGTGAGAAAAATAATAGTATCTACCCTCCAGAGTTACTGAGGAAACCCCGGTAGCGTAGTGGCTAAGAGCTACAGCAGCTAACCGGAAGGTAAGCAGTTCAAATCCACCAGGTGCTCCTTGGAAACCCTATGGGGCAGTTCTACTCTTTCATTTAGGGTCACTATGAGTTGGAGTCGACTCGATGGCAATGTTTTTTTTTTTATTATCAGAAGGAGTCCTGGTAGAGTAGTGGTTAAGTGCTAGGCTGCTAACAGAAAGGTTGTCAGTTCAAACCCACCTAGCAGTTCTACAGGAGAAACACCTGGGTGTTCTGCTACCACAAAGATTATAGACTAGTGTCACGGATTGAGTTGTGTCCCCAAAAAATGTGCATATCAATTTGGCTCAGCCATGATTCCCAGTATTGTGTGATTGTCCGTCACTCTGTTGTCTGATGTGATTTTTCTGTGTGTTGTAAATCCTTCCTCTAAGATGTTAATGAGTGAGATAGGCAGCAGTTATTAATGAGGCAGAACTCAATCTACAAGATTGGGTTGTGTCTTGAGCCAATCTGTTTTGAGATATAAAAGGGAGAAGCCAGGAGAGAGAGAGCAGAATGTCATACCACCAAGAAAGCAGTGCTGGGAGCAGAGTGTGTCCTTTGGATCTGGGGTTCCTTCAAGGAGAAGCTCCTAGACCAGGGGAAGATTGATGAGAAGAACCTTCCTCCAGAGCTCACAGAGAGAGAAAGCTTTCCCCCGGAGGTGATACCCTGAATGTGGACTTCTAGTGTTACCACAAATTTGCAAGTCAGAGCCACCTGCTGCAAACAGCCAATTCTTGAGACCGGTGAGGTGGGTGACAAGAGCTTTATTGCATATACAGAGACAGAGGGGACTGATCTCCTCCTAAAGCTGTCTGTCTCCAGGAACTGTAGGCCAGCTGGGGTTTTATAGGGAAAAGGGGCCGTAAGTTTTAGGAACTTGTGGAACCTGCATTCTCTTTCCTCTGTTTGGTTTCGGTGGTTGTATCTCAAACATGTTGATCTTTTCCTGCCATTATCCCATCAGCCCAGGGAGTGGCTGGCGCCACCCTTCTTCCTGTTTGACAGACTTAGATAGATATCACTTGTTTTTCTACAGTCCTAGGGGAAACATTGGTTTACATTTAACTTTTAGGGGAGCTAACAGCAAAATCATGCTTAGAGACAGAGACAGGCTAGAGAAAGGAAAAATGATGCAGGTTCTGCTCAAGATTTCAACCCCCCCTTTTTGCTGTAGGTTTCTCAATCTTGGGAAACAGGGCATCTTGTTTCTCCAGCTGTTTCCTGCTGAATGGGGGCATAGTGGCCTAAGTTGGAGGGTGGGACTCCTGTATTGTCTGAGTTAAACCATTGTATCTCTCTTGGATCTACATTGGCCCTTTATTGGGCTGTTGTCTCTCTTCTTGATGGGGGATGGGTCAAAATTTCTGGGCAACCGTCATTTGGAGCTGGAACTTTGAATCGCTTGAAATGACTCTACCCTTTGCAGAAGAAGGCACCAACCCATTAAGGCATACGCCAAGACACGTAAGCTCGTCTAGAGAGAGGAACGACACAAGCAAAGGTTAAAACAGAAATGAGTAAAAGGGCTGGAGCAAAAACAATTCTTAATACCTCCATAGCACTTATTTTGATGATGCTTATTTACCGGTCTTTGTTTTGTCTCTTGAATAGCCGCTTAAGTCTTTCAACTGGTTCATATATTTAAAAAGGCAAAAGTGGGAAGTGGACAAGCATGCTGCTAGAGTCATGTCTGTCTTACAGGGTAAAAAATAGGCAAAACCATCGAAAGCTTCACTTTTTCACAAATTGGCTAGAAACTGTGATCTTACATTTAGAATCGTCTTCTTTAACAATCATTGGTACAGGTTTCAGTAACCGACAGTCAGGAGGATCTTCATTGGTCCAATACTTCTTCTATTCAATAAATGATAATTTTAAAAAGTGGAAAGTCTTTTGTGTTCTGGCTTATGTAAAAGCTTCTCTAAAAGATATTTTTATTTTTTAAAAGATAATTTCTAAGATTGTCCCATCTGTTGTCTTTATCTCAGGGCTCATTTGATGTGACTTAGTGAGTCTTTGTGAGTGCTTGTGAGCCAGTTCCAGGTGGGTCACTTTCTCAATGTTCAAGGACAGGGAATAATGGCTCCAATATTACTTCCTAAGTCATTCTCTACTTTTTTTTTTTTTTAATAATTTTTATTGTGCTTTAAGTGAAAGTTTACAAATCAAGTCAGTCTCTCACACAAAAACCCATATACACCTTGCTACACACTCCCAATTACTCTACCCCTAATGAGACAGCCCATTCTCTCCCTCCACTCTCTCTTTTCGTGTCCATTTCGCCAGCTTCTAACCCCCTCCACCCTCTCATCTCCCCTCCAGGCAGGAGATGTCAACATAGTCTCAAGTGTCCACCTGATCCAAGAAGCTCACTCCTCACCAGCATCCCTCTCCAACCCATTGTCCCGTCCAATCTATGTCTGAAGAGTTGGCTTCAGGAATGGTTCCTGTCCTGGGCCAACAGAGGGTCTGGGAGCCATGACCACCGGGGTCCTTCTAGTCTTAGTCAGACCATTAAGTCTGGTCTTATGAGTCATTCTCTACTTTTGATTGGAGATTGGAGATAACACATCGATGATCAATACCTGGACTTAACTGAGCTCCTAGATGGCGGCCACTGCAGGCTCTTTGAACTCACAGTGCTGGCTTTCTACCAGATCTTCACCAGGATCTTAAGTAAGAGCAAAGTTCTCATCAATTGTAGACTCAATGTACATCAATATTTTAGCCCAAGGCTTTTTCTTTTGCCTTGTAAGTGTGTAAGACAGTAGAGGATAAATTTTATTATGTCTAATACTATCAGGACTATCCCTTGCAGTAGTGACCTAGCTCAGGTACTTATTCTGATGATAACCAACCCAAAAACTCTGGTGTCTGTAAGGGTGTTACACTGTAACCAAGTAGCTTGCTGTCCAATTTTATGTGTTCTACTTCTGCTGTGTTATTTATTTAAATGCAACAAGGGGTATTTTTTACAGCACAGATTGCACCTTTTTTTTGAGGGGGGATAAAAAACCTGAAATCTATTTCATTATTCTCATGTCATCTCAACTGAATGAGGTCAGAGATCGCTGTTGTGTTTTTATCCCGGTAGAAACCTCATTTGTTATTTGTCCCATAAAAAAAAACCAAAACCTTTGCCTTCGAGTTGATTCCAATTCATAGCAACCCTATAGTCATTGATAAATTTCTTAAAGATTTTTCTAATTCAACTATATCATAAATAGGAATTAAATCTACCAACCACACCCTGAGTGCTGGACCAATGGCCGTTCTTCTCTCATTTTTCAATGGGTAATCATTTAACATTCCCTTTCTAATATTTCCTAGCATCACTACTATGCATATCTAAAGGCAATCTTAAGGTTCTCAAAGTGTATTGTCCCAAGCACTCTAAACAAGAGATTACTCACGTAAATTCACTGTCAGTTGGAAAAGGATCGTCTAGATTAGTTTAGTTGAATCTATCACACAAAAAACCATATATTCATAAAACACAGAAAGTTTGTCTAGAGAAAACAGAAGGTACAGAAAAATTGACATGTGAGAAGCAAGTTTCCATTAACGAATACATGATTAGCAAGATAATACAGGACGGGCTTCTCCTGCTGGAGGTTTCCAGTTAATTTGTCTAAAACATACAGAGTGTTTTTCCCAAAGGCAAGCTGCCCCTCCTTAGTTTACCTATTAACAGTCATGGGTCACTTTTTCAGAAGCAGGAGTGGAACCTAAGACAAACTGGAGTCTGAGCCATGAGGTCAATATCCTCTGAGAGCCTGATTTCTTTAAGATACATAATTCTTTGTATAGCAAGAGGGTGAGAGATTACAAACATCAGACAGGTATTTCATACAACATTGTCTTGATGACTGATTAAACCGATTATTGATTTACTCTAAACATATTTTTTTTTTAACATAATTCTATTTACTGGTCTTTGGAGTCAGCTTCTCAAAACAGACTGAATTCTTCAAAAAAAAGCACAATACCCAGAGCAAAATGGTCTTGCTAGTTTATCTAGACAATTGTTTGACTCAAGGGGCCCTCAGGAATCAGTTTTTTTTTTTTTTCTCAAAGCTCAAGGTTCAAAAGGACCCCCAAAGGCGATGGCCTATGTAGGTTGCCCCAACCTCCATGAAAGCCAGAAACCTGGATTCCAGGAGACTTACACACAACTCTCTCATGGCTCCCTCCTCTGGATCATGATCTTGTTATAGAATCTTTGATCAAAAATATTCAATAATTGGTAATCGGGCACTATCTGGTTTTTAAGATTCCAGGCACCATACAGCAAGTCAGGAATTAGAATAGAAACACTAACAATAATATGAGGCCAATTGTCTGAAATAACCGACGAAACCACGACTCTAAGGTCTTTGAACCAAGGAAACAAATCTCATGCAGTGTTTGTTTACGCATAAGCGGCCTCAGTAACTGTTCTTCATGTGCCTCAGCAGCAGCTATGTTTTGTAAAACTTCAGCTTGCGTATTAATAGAAATACAGGAAAAATGATCTATTAAGGCACAAAAATGTTCCGAGAGACCTAATAGGAAATCTCATGTTGTTTTAATTTGTAAAATCATAGGTCAAATTTCAGACACTTCTCTGGTTATAATATTTACGACTTTGTTAAATTTATCAACAGGAACTTCTAATTCAAGAGTTACAATATCTAAACCCCCTAGTTAGATAATTTGGGAGAAAGGAGTGTGACCCTAATACTCCCCAGCATGTTCTCGCCTTTTCAAAACGGGCGACTGAGAGGTTGGCGTAACTAACGCCGTGATAAACCTGTAAGTTTTTCTTTTTTCTCTGTCTGCCTCCTCCTTCACATGCGTCTGTTAATGACTCTGCTCTTTGTTTTAATTTGATGCAAACTGCTTTGTTCTGTCTGCCTGTGACTTACGACCCCCCACATGGAGATTAGAGCCCAGGTGTCTGATACGCAAGCCCTTAGCCCAATAAAGAGATGTTCTGGCCTGTGTCTCTTCAGTCCGTCAGAGTCCCCTGTCACTATTCTGCAATGAAAAACTCTTCCAGCCATCTGTGGGCTACAAAAACACTTTTAACCCCTATAAAATCCCACACAAACTCTAATGCAAAATTGCTCCCCGGACTCCACAGAGACAGCTTGTACCACTGCCGGGTCCCAGGTGATGTACACATCCCCTAAGCAAACCTTTTCACTCCTTCTGACTTGGAGTACGTTTCATTGGCTTGACTGCTCCAAGGCACAGACCCTACTCTGGTCAGAGGAAAATGGTTTCTTATATCTAGAAAGTAGGACCTTTTATTTCTAGAAGGAGAGACGTTAAAACATCAGCAATATTCTCACAGAAAACCCATAGTATCTTTTTGTTTATTTTGTCTTATGTAGTTAATTATTGTTCCAAGTGCCTCTGGATTGACTGCAGTCTGTGAACCCATCAACTTCTGCATAGGAATTCTGGAAAGCTTGATTGAGTCTAGTCACAGTCCCTTTCGTAAGTCCAATATAGTCCGTCTTTTTCACTGAGATATTCTGGTCAAATGTTTTCAGAAAATCGGCAAAGTAAAAACTTGTCTGTAGATGACAAAACTTAATATGGCCATGATTAATTTATAACCATAAGTCTTACTAGTGAAAGACCTGATAGAAATTAATTACAAGCATAATGTAAAGGCCAAATAAAATCACTTAAAATCAGTTAAATAAAAGTATTTCTAAATATAACCCTTAACCATTTTTTAAAGAGCTTCAGATATAATACATAATAATCTTGAGATATAATACCATACAGTCAGGATATGTTAAGAATATACCAAGATTATCAAGTCTCTAAATACCTGAATAATAATAAAAAAACTTCATAGGTAAATGATGTGAATTCCTCAATTAATCCATTAACTTTGATGTTGCTAGATTCAAAAAAATAAAGTTTCAACCAAGTGAGCAATAAAAAGCATTATGATATAATATTATGCATTTGCTGCCTAGTATTTTTTTTTTATTAGGCAAAAACACAAGAGGAAATACTAACATATAAATTTTAACCCAAAGAGAATCAGGCACTCCTCTTGATTTTAACATGTTCCATGTAATTTATAACATGTTAAATAAATTAATTAAATCATTAAACTTGGCCTTTTTTGAAAGGCAAAAGATAACTAATTTCTTTCCCTTTTACTGTTCTGGAACTGTTACTTTTACTTTAAGACAAAATTATCTTTTTTCTTTACACCAGCTGCACTAGTATCTTTCTTTCTAAAGGGGCATGGGGCCTTCTTGGCTTCTGTGGCCTTGGTCTCCCTCTTTTCTTTGTTTTCTTGGGGGAAGGCCTTTAGCTTGCAAGGCAGCAGTTAGGAAGGCTGCCTGGCATTTTTGGTCTGTAGCTTTTTTTTTTTTCTTAGAGTAAACTTGGCAGGCTGGTTTTATTACCGAGAGATTTTTAACCCTATACTTCCTTCTTTTTTTGAAGATTTTTTTTTTTAAGTTGTGCTTTAGGTGAAAGTTTACAAATCAAGTCAGCCTCTCATACAAAAAGTTATACACACCTTGCTCTGTACTCCTAGTTGCTCTCCCCCTAATGAGATAGCACACTCCTCCTCTCCACCCCGTATTCCCTGTGTCCATTCAACCAGCTCCTGTCCCCCTCTGCCTTCTCATCTCACCTCCAACAAGAGCTGCCCACATAGTCTCATGTGTCTACTTGAGGCAAGAAGATCACTCCTCACCAGTATCATTGTCTATCTTATAGTCCAGGTCAGTCCCTGCTGTAGAGTTGGCTTTGGCAACAGTTCCAATCAAAGCTTTCCTTTTTTTTAATTGATCATAAGAAAAGAGTTGCCAATGTTTTAAGAATGCACCCTAGGGGTGAATCTCCTGGTATGTTCTCCTGATTTCTTATTCTGTCCAATTAACTGTTCCCAAGAAACTAGCTTTTTATTTTTATGGGTAGTCGATACCACCAGCTTTTTCTTTTAGTCCAATAAGAATTTATTTGTTTCTTGTGCTGCACCCAAGAATTTTCTCAGCTCTGGGAGAGGACCTCTTTTAAAATCTTAACACCCTGCCTGGAGTGTTCTCTGTGTTGTGATTCAAATCCCGGTCTAGACTGAAAATCTGCTTTCCCCATGCATCTCTTTTTCCAACCCAATCAATAAATTCTCAGGAGTCTCTATAAGTATGTTCTAATTCAGCCTGAATTTCTTTTCACCAGTTAATTTCTATGCATCACACATAAATTACACATAAGACACAGACACAGGTGACAGAGACAATCTTGCAGTCTCACCTCCCAGACAGCCCACCAGGTTACGGAGGTGACCTTGGCAGCTTCAACCTCCCAAACAGCCAGCCAGGTTATAGAGGTGACCTTGGCAGCCTCAACCTCTCAGACAGCCCCAGTCACACATACGACTCACCTATAAGACGAACAAACAGAGTGCTTGGACCAGACAAGCCAGAAAGGAAAGGGGGAACGAGGGTGATCTTAGCGAGGTCTAACACATTACTAGGAATGTCTGAACCTCCATTCCAATCCTCCGGATACCTCCTATCCCCAAAACCAGTCAGAGGGGCTTCAATATGTGCACCAACCAGAGACAGACACATCCAGACACGCAAAAACCACGGCTGCCACACACTCAAACACTTGCCCAAACTCTAGAGTCACCAAGAGTCCCTCCTTGTGATCCTACTCATGGTACGGTCATCTAAGGCACCACTCACCTTAGAAACCAAGGGCCTGGGTCCAGTTCCAGAAGCCACGCTGGCCGGCCCTACCCACCCAAGCCTTAGCACAACAGGGAGAGGGTCATAGACTCACCTCAGGATCCTGGTTAGGTCTTGCCTTCACCCACCTCTTTGGCATGCTTGGGGTGAGCCCAGGTCCAGCAACAGCCTCCTGGGACAAACAGAGTCCACAGTGCCCGCTTGGTTGGAGAACTATTGACCAGGCCTGAGCCCTGCCCCAGAGCCAGCGTGTCTCAAACAGCTAGAGATCCCTGTACAGGCCACCAAATTGTTACCGCAAATTCGAGAGCTAGAGCCACCTGCCGCAAACAGCCAATTCTTGACACAGGGGTGAGGTGGGTGGCAAGAGCTTTACTATATATACCGGTATATGGAGACAGAGGGGACTGATCTCCTCCTAAAGCTGTCTGTCTCCAGGAACTGTAGGCCAACTGGGTTTTATAGGGAAAAGGGGCCATAAGTTTTAGGAACTTGCGAAATGTGCATTCTCTTTCTTCTGTTTGGTTTCAGTGGTCGTATCTCAAACATGTTGATCTTTTCCTGCCATTATCCCATCAGCCCAGGGAGTGGCTGGCGCCACCCTTCTTCCTGTTTGACAGACTTAGATAGATATCACTTGTTTTTCTATGGTCCGAGGGGAAACATTGGTTAACATTTAACTTTTAGGGGAGCTAACAGCAAAATCATACTTGGAGACAGAGACAGGCTAGGGAAGGGAAAAATGGCGCAGGTTCTGTTCAGGATAGGGCTGAGCCGCCTGTTCCACTAGCGTGCCAGATTATGAGAAGATAAATTTCTCCTTGTTGAAGCCATCCACTTGTGGTATTTCTGTTACAGCGGCACTAGATGACTGACTCCCAGGAAACCCTATGGGGCAGTTCTACTCTGTCACATGGGGTTGTTATGAGTCGGAATCTCCTTGACGGCACCTAACAACTATGCTGTGACTCCCAGGAGCAGCCCAGGGTAGGCGGGGCACTTTGCATCTGGGTCTTGGTGGCTCCCACCCACCCAGTTGGCCTGAGGAGCCAGGCCTGGGGCTGTCTGGAGGGGACAGCAGCCAATGGACACTCGCTGCTTTTTCAGGAGGAAGGAGGGTCCCCTGGGAATAGAGGCCAGGACCAATGGGTGTGAACACAAGGGATGCAGAGAGTAGGCCAGGCAAAGGATCAAAGCTCCCAACACAGGGGAGGCTGGTTTGGAAAGTGACTTTGGCCCCCAGGACAGGAAAAGGCAGGCAGCCAGGTGGTCAGGAGGCCAGGCTACATTCTCCTCATAGCCAGCTGAGGAAGCTGAGCCAGAGAATTTCAGGCTGGCCCTGAACCCAAGCAGGGAAAGAGGAGCCAGGGTCCAACCCAGGGTTCTCTCTCCAGAACCCACTCTCAACCTGCCCTCCAGGAGGACACCAGAGAACCAAAAACCACCCTCTCCTCTTCCCCTGCCATTGACAGTCAGGGAAACTGAGGCACACTGAGTTAAGGGCTGGTCCAAGCCACAAAGCATACCAGTAGGGGGCAGGCTGAACCCGACTCTGTCTCCGGTTCCAATCCAATATTCCCCCAGCCTCTGCCCCCTGCACACAGCCAGCCCCTTCACAGCCCTCGGGACAGAGAAAGGGGACTTCTCAGGGAGTCCTACCCTCTACACTGTCCGTGGCCTGCCACAGGTGGTCAAAGCTGTGGATGGGGGTGCCCCAGGGAAAGAATTGGGGGGCTGCCAAGCCATTCCAGCCGCCCCACCAGCAGCCTAGGCTGCTTACACAATACACTGCTCAAGGCCAGAGGTGGGTGGGACTGATGGCTTTCCAGCCCAGAGGGCACAGAGGCCCCACCCACAGCGGTCCCCAGAAGCCTCCTTCCCTATCTGGTCCTGCCAAATCTCCCCCAGAAAATGAGGGCCCAGGGGACCTTGCCCTGGAAAGCCGGGGTGTGGAGCAATGCCCATGGTGGATTGGAAGGGCTGGGCTTGGAGTGGGGACTCCAGGCAAACCGCTGCCCCACCTCAGTTTCCCCATCTGTGAAATAGGGCTAGGTCAGAGGTCCGAAGAGTGGATATGTTCGTGTTCTGGGTCTAAGTGTTGGTGGGTGGCTCCCAGCCCAGGGCTGCTCCAGGCACTGTGGTCTCACCCACAGACATAATGCCAAGGAAGGCGAGGAAAGGGCAGAGGTGAGACGGGTGGCCAGGGCAGGCCTCTGCAGAAGCGGCAGCTAAGCAGAGACTAAATAGGGTGAGAAGAGGCATGAAGAGCACACCAAGCAGAAGGGCGAGGGGCAGCCAGGGGCCCCACTGGACGAAAGGCTGAGGAGGTGAGTGCACATTGGACAGGAGGACATCTGCCATGTTTTTATTTAAAATACTCTATAAAAAACAAAATAAAACCCATTGCCGGCTGGTTAATTCCAACTCATGGTGACCTCACGTGTTGTAGAGTAGAACTGCTCCTTAAGGGTTTTCTCTTTATGGAAGATTGCCAGGCCTTTCTTCCATGGTACCTTTAGGTTAGCAGTCAGTCACAAAAAGAGGCCCTGAAATGTCTGTGATCCTCACCTTTTTTTTTACTGTGCTCTAGGTGAACCTTTACAGAGCAAATTACTTCCCATTCAATAGTCTGTACGTTGTGTTCAGTGACACTGGCTGCATTCCCCTCAACGTGTCAGCACTCTCCCCATTTCCACCCCGGGTTCCCCGTTTCCTTTTGTCCAGATTTTCAACCCTTTCTCGCCTTCACTTTTGGGCAAATGCTGTCCTTTTGATCTCCTATGATTGATTGTTCTAAGGAGCACATTCCTCTCGGGTGTTATTGTTTATTTTATGGTCCTGTCTATTGTTTGGCTGAAAGGTGGTTGATCCTCACCCTGAGGTCTAAAGCCATGGGTCACTAGGCTGCACCAGAGGGTCTGAGTTTTGCAGCCTGGGACCTCCAGATTCCACAGGGCAGTGTCATGAACTGCTTAAGATGGCCCTTCTAGCCACAGTCTTTGTAACTCCCACCAAATGATTGGTTGGGCCATGCTAATAGGCTGTATGGAACCCTAACAATGGAATTGGTCAGTTTTACAATCCCGCTAAGCTTAAAATGGGCCTTCCCAGAGGTGAGAAGGGAGGATCTCACCACCACCAAACAAGAAGAGCCAAGAGTGGAACTCGTCGTTTGGACCTGGGATTCCTGTGCTGAGATCCTCCTAGACCCAGGAGACAGAGAAAGAACTGCAACGCTGAAGACAGCAAGATGGTGAGAAGCAGCAGCAGAGGGAGGAGACCAGCAGGAGATGGCATGGTGGGCTTCCTGGGACACGAAAGCTGAGTGCCTTCAGGAGGAGGCTTTCTGGAGGACTAGGTGCCTCTTCTCACGAGTCTGTCAGTTTGTCGTATCGTGGGGGCTTGAGTGTTGCTATGATGCTGGAAGCTATGCCACCAGTATCACCCATGGCAGACAGGTTTCAGCTGAGCTTCCAGACTATGACAGACTAGGAAGAAATAGAACCCCGCAGTCTTCCTCCGAAAAGAATTAGCCAGTGAAAACCCTATGAACAGCAGCAGAACACTGTTTGATATAGCGCTGGGAGATGAGCCCCCCAGGTTGGAAGGCACTCAAAAGATGACAGGGGAAGAGCTGCCTCCTCAAAGTAGCATCGACCTTAATGACGTGGATGGAGTAAAGCTTTCAGGACCTCCATTTGCTGATGTGGCATGACTCAAAATGAGAAGAAACAGCTGCAAACATCCATTAATAATCAGAACATGGGACATAAGAAGTATGAACCTAGGAAAATTGGAAATCACCAAAAATGAAATGGAATGCATAAACATCAATATCTTAGGCATTAATGAGCTGAAATGGACTGGTACTGGCCACTTTGAATTGGACAATCTTATGGTCTTTATGCCGGAAACAACTTGAAGAGGAATGCCATTGCATTCATTGTCAAAAACAACATCTCAAGATCTATTCTGAAGTACAACAGTGTCAGTGATAGGATAGTATCCATACTTCTACCAGGAAGACAAGCTAATACAACTATTATTCAAATTTACCCACCAACCTCTAAGGCCAAAGATGAAGAAATTGAAGATTTTTACCAGCTTCTGCAGTCTGAAATTGATCGAACATGCAATCAGGATGCACTAATTACTTGGGACTGGAACGCGAAAGTTGGAAACAAAGGAGAGGGATCGGCAGTTGGAAAATACTGCCTTGGTTATAGCAACAATGCCAGAAATCTCATGGTAGAATTTTGCAAGACCAATGACTTCTTCATTGCAAATATCTCTTTTCAACAACATGAATGACATATACACGTGGGCCTCACCAGACGGAATACACAGACATCAAATCGACCACATCTGTGGAAAGAGACGATGGAAAAGCTCAATATCATCAGTCAGAACAAGATCAGGGGCTGACTATGGAACAGACCATCAATTGCCCAAATGCAAATACAAGTTGAAACTGAAGAAACTGAAGAAAATGAGGATAAGTCCACGAAAATCAAAGCACAACGTTGAGTTTATCCCACCTGAATTTAGAGACCATCTCAAGAGTAGATGAGACGTGTTGAATGCTAATGACCAAAGACCAGATGAGTTATGGGATGACATCAAGGACTCCATACAAGAAGAAAGCAAGAGGTCATTAAAAAGACAGGAAAGAAAGAAAAGACCAAAATGGATGTCAGAAGAGACTCTGAAATTTGTTCTTGAATGTGTCCAGCAGCTAAAGCAAAAGGAAGAAACAGTGAATGAAGTGAAAGAGCTGAACAGAAGATTTCAAAGGGCGGCTCAAGAGGACAAAGTATTATAATGACAAGTGCAAAGAGCTGGAGACAAAAAAACAAAGGGGAAGAACGCTCTTGGCATTTCTCAAGCTGAAAGAACTGAAGAAAAAATTCAAGCCTCAAGTTGCAATAGTGAAGGATTTTATAGGGTAAATATTAAATGATGCAGGAAGCATCAAAAGAAGGTGGATGGAATACACCGAGTCATTATACCAGAAAGAATTGGTCAACTTCCAATCATTTCAAGAGGTAGCATATGATCAGGAACCGACAATGCTGAAGGAAGAAGTCCAAGCTGCACTGAAAAAAAAAGGCACTGGCAAAAAACAAGGCTCCAGGAATTGACGGAAGATCAATCGAGATGTTTCAACAAATGGATGCAGCACTAGAAGTGCTCACTTGTCTATGCCAAGAAATTTGGAAGACAGCTGCCTGGCCAACCAATGGAAAGAGATTGGAAGAGATCCATATTTCTGCCTATCACCAAGAAAAGTGATCTAAGCAAATGTTAACGAACAATATCGTTAATATCACACACAAACGAAATTCTGCTGAAGGTCATTCAAACGTGGCTGCAGCAGCATATTGACAGGGAACTGCCAGAAATTCAGGCCGGATTCAGAAGCAGACATGGAACCAGGGACATCACTGCTGATGTCAGATGGATCCTAACTGAAAGCAGAGAATACCAGAAGGATGTTTGCCTGTGTTTTATTGACTATGCAAAGGCATTCAACTGTGTGGATCATAACAAATTATGGACAACATTTCAAAGAATGGGAATTCCAGAACACTTAATTGTGCTCACAAGGAACCTGTATATAGATCAAGATGTAACTGTTTGGACAGAACAAGGGGATACTGCATGGTTTAAAGTCAGGAAAGATGTGCATCAGGGTTGTATCCTTTCACCATACTTATTTAATTTGTATACAAACCAAATAATCTGAGAAGCTGGACTATATCAAAGACCACAGCCTTCAGTATGGATTACACCTCAACATAAAGAAAACAAAAAACCTCACAACTGGACCAATAAGCAATATCATGATAAATGGAGAAAAGATTGAAGTTGTCAAGGATTTCACTTTACTTGGATCCACAATCAACATCCATGGAAGCAGGAGTGAAGAAATTAAAAGATTCATTGCACTGGGCAAATCTGCTGCAAAGGACCTCTTTAAAATATTGAAAAGCAAAGATCTCACCTGGAAGACTAAGGTGCGCCTGACCCAAGCCATGGTATTTTCAATCACATATATGCGTGGGAAAGTTGGACAATGAATAAGGAAGATCGAAGAAGAATTGATACCTTCGAATTGTGGTGTTGGTGAAGAATATTGAATATACCATGGACTGCCAAAAGAACGAACAAATCAAGTACAACCAGAATGCTCCTTAGAAGCAAGGATGGCGAGATTGCATCTTACATACTTTAGACATGTTGTCAGAAGGGCTCAGTCCCTGGAGAAGGATATCATGCTTGGTAAAGTACAGGGTCAGTGGAAAAGAGGAAGACCCTCAACAAGATAGACTGACACAGTGGCTGCAACAATGGGCTCAAGCATAACAACGATTGTGAGCAGGAAGCAGGACCAAGCAGTGTTTCATTCTTTTGTACACAGGGTCGCTATGAGTTGGAACGGACTGTTGGCGCCTAACAACAACAGGGTGCCTCCAGGCACTTGGTGGAGCTAGGTTTGCTGAACCACGGAGCTAGAGCTGAGCAACTTCAGGCACTGGCGTAGGGTGCCTCAGGGAACTTAGCAAAGATAAAAGAGCTTTGTTAACACTTGCCCGAGCAGGGCAGAGGCCAAGGGGCAGAGGGAGGCATGCCTGTGGGCACGGCTAAGAAGAGGCTGTCCTGATGGAAGAACTGTATCCTGAGCATTTCTGAACCTGAATTGTAGCCTGTCACTTCCCTTCTAAACCCCATCATTGTGAATATTGTCCGTGAATTCTGTGCGGTCATTGCAATGAATTATCGAACCATCAGAGAAGTAGAGAGTGCAGTGGGAAGAATGGCTGGTGTCAGAATTGGTATAGGTGGCAGATAGAGGAGGCATGCTTGACCTCCACCTCACAACAATCAGCCTTGGGATGTAGATCTTGATTTTCGTTCACCCTTGTAAAGTCAGAGAAGGTCAGACACCTCTGCCACGCCATTTTTACACGTGGGGTCGGCCCAGGAGCCGCCCACCCCAGGGTTAGGCTCCCTCCGTGGCTGCCATCCTGCAGGGTTGAGGCAATGAGGCCCAGGGAGCCCGCCAAGGCCAAGGTGGCTCCAGAGGCCACGCCCTCCTTCCACACAGTGTCAGAGGGCAGGCAGGCGCCGCACAGGTGCACAGGACGTCCCAAGGATGGCCAGGATGACGTCCCCTTCCCCTCCGGCGCCCCTGAGGTCCTGGAGGGAAACAACAGTCCCTGGCCTGGTGCCCAGAGCTGGGGGCTAGCTGGAAGCCCATTGTTTGAGGCTGGAGCTGGCTGGGCCTGGGCCCGGGGGGCCTTGGGAAGCTGGTCTCCCTTTGGCCCCGGGCAATGCCCTTCGTCCCATTTCCCCCAGAACCCAGAGCCCCCAGCGAGGACACAGGCACAGCTGCACTCCCAGCAGGATGAAGGCATGGACGGCTGTCCTGCTTGCCCTACTGCTGCTGTTCGGGGAGCCAGGTGTGTGGGGAAGGGCATGGAGGGTGCAGGGGAGACCCACAGGGTGGGGACAGTGCACGCCAGCCTGCGGGGACCCCAAGCCTCAGAGCAAGACATGGACCTGGGGAGAGAGGGATGAGGCTGAGGTCCTGCGGCCAGGGGGAGGTGCCGAGGGCTGTGCCATTCAATTCCCAAACATCTCTGGCCCTAGTCCAGCCAGACTTTGGGGGTCAGGGGTTCCCCGCCTCAGGCGCCTGCAGCCCCAGGCTCAGGTTTTCCTTTTTGCAGAGCTCTGGGGTTCCTCTACCTCTCTGGGCCTCAGCTTCCTCTTCCGTAAAATGGGCAGGCGTGGGGGGTGAGGATTTCCAGGGTAGTGTGGAGGACTGCTGTAGAGGTCACAACAATGGCAGTGGGCAGGGCACGTGAGGATGGCGGGCCTCACATGGCAGGCTGTGGGTTAGGGGACAACAGAGGGCAGAGGTGGGGGAAGGGGCAGGGTAGGGGGAGGCTGCGGAGGGCATCCTCTGGGCCTGGGGCAGTCAAGGTTCACAGGTGGCCCTGCGCATGGCCAGGGAGAGGGCAGGCTCAAAATGAGGAGGATGAGGATGAGGATGACGAGGACTTCGGGGTGGACAGCTATGAGGATGACTATGATGAGGAAATCAACTTGTTTCCTGCGGAGGAGGACAAAGGTACGGTCCCCACAGAGCACGGAGGTGTCACATGTGGTGAACCTGGGGGCTAGGGGCTGAAGGCTGGAAGGGGCCGTGACCCTTAACTCCTCACCCTTCACCCTGACCCTTGGCACTCTACCTGCCACCCAGAGGAGAGAGAAAGACAAGCGTGTGGGTGGAGTCCGCAGGTGGAGGAGGGCTGCAGGGAGGTGGGAGGGAGTTCTGCTGGGGCAGAGGTGCTGCAGAGCAGGGCTGTGGACCCCCCACCCTGCCCCTGGTAGTTGGGGGGCAGGGGTCTTGGATTGGCTTCTGCAGGCTGTGGGGGCCCTGGAAGCTCAAAGCCAAGCAGAGTGGAGCTGATGAAAGCACACCCCACCATCCCTTGGAGTGCTCCCACCCACCTGGTCCCAACCCAGATGACTGCTGGCACCCTTCTCTCAGATAAAGCCAAGCACGTGGTCCGGCCTCAAAGGCTCTCAACCAGAGCCCCCCAGGCCCCTCTGCCTGCCCCCAGCTTTGGAAGGTCCTGGCCTACCCTGCCTCCTGGGCTTTCCCTCCAGCGGGCTGCGCTGGGGAGACGGAGCTCAAGGGGCGCGGGGAGCCAAGATTTGCGCCCCCGACACAATGCGGAGCCAAGGGGGCTCCGCAGGCCAGACGGGAGGAGGGGCAGACTTGGGGATGCCTGGGGCTCCACCAGGGCTTGGAGGGGAGCGGAGACAGGAGAGGCGGATGGCGACCAGGAGACACCCCCGAGCAAAGGCTCAGGGCTGTGGCTCTGGCTGGGGTGCGGTGGCACCCCCCCACCCCCGCCTGAAGCCACCTTGCCCCCAGGCCAGCTGCGGTGCTACTACTGCCGTGGCCTGCAGGAGGGGGAGGTCTGCAATCAGATGCAGGACTGCTTCCCCGACCAGGCCTTCTGTGAGACGCTCATCGCCCGTGACAGTATCGGTGAGCGGGCGCGCAGCGGCCTGGGTGCAGGCCGCCGGGGGGTCGGGGAAGGGAAGGGCGATGCGGGGAGTGAGGAGTGGTGGAAAGGGAGGAGCCTGTCATCCCGCCGGCCTGACGTCAGCCCCACAGGCAGGACGTCAATCCACCAGGTGACTTGCCCCTCCCAGCCTGTCCTCCCGCGCTTCAGTCCTCTCCCCAACCCCGCCAGAGTCAAGTCTCCAGTCCACGTACACTGCGTGGTGTGCCGACGACTGTGAGCCTGTCACCAGGACTATGGAGGGGACCTGGGTGACCGTGACCTGCTGCCAGCTCCCGCTGTGCAACGCCCCACCCTGGCTCACCGCGGAAGACCAGGAGTCGCCAGGCAGCACGGCTGGAGGCCTGCTGGACGGCAGGGCTGGGAGCTCCAAAGGCAGCCCCCCAACTCTGGGCACAGCCCTCCTGCTCAGCCTCCTGGCCGGCCTGCCTGCAACAGGGTCCTGAAGACACCGCCCCTCGGCTCCCACCCTGGCCAGCCAACACCCTGGCAAGCCAGCACCCTGGCCAGCTGGCACCCTGACCAGGCCCTCCCCTCCCACCCAGCTCCACCAGCTTTGGGGAATAAACTTGGAGCTTCATTAGTCAAGGGCCAGCTTGGCCAGTCTGCATTTCCTGTTCCCCTTCCGACGTCCTGTTCCCCTTCCAGTGGCTGTCATTCCCCTCTCCCCGCTATCTGTGCAGGCGGGGACGCCAGCTTGGGGCCCGAGGTCCAGGACTCAGCTGCTTCATGCAGCTGTGGACTGAGTTCAGCTCTGCCCTTTCCCAGAGGTGGGCGGAGGCCTTCAGAGGGAAGGGGTCTAGGATGGGGAAAGGAGGGGTGGGGCCAACGAGGGTGGCCAGAGAGGAGACTAGGAAGGTCGGGAAGCAGGAGGGGCTGAGATGAGATTTTTCCAGCCTCGGCCTGGAGGGAGGGGGGAGGAGGCTGGATGTGGGGGGCAGGATGGGCCTATGGGTTCATCTGGAGAGGAGGAGAGCCAGAGCCGCAGGAGAGGGCCAGGGATCCGAGCCCAGCCTGGGCCAGGCGGGTGGCCCTGGTGTCCCCTCCCGGGTGGGCTGGTGCCGGTGGCCACTGGGCTTTTGACTTTCTCCCGACTGCACCAAACACTGCTTCCACCAGCAGCTGGTGCCAGGACGGGCCCTGGAGTGGGAGGTAGGAGACCTGGGCCACAGCTTGCCCCCTGACTCAGGCCTCAGTTTCCCTATCTGAGCAGGACAGAACATGGCTTGGAGGGCCCCTGGATCCCCACCAGGGGTTTGGGAAGTCCAGAGCGCTATCCTGTCACCACGTCCAGCCCGTCAGTTCCCTCTGGCCAGAAGTGCAATCTGTGGCTTGCTGCCTGATGTGGCCTCCCACTGCCCATCCTCCCCTTTTCCTTATGAATAAAACCCCAGCACCTAGCTGAGGGAGCGAATTCCTTCACTGGAAGGGGCAAGCGTCTCTTCTTACTGGCTGGAATGATGCTGGAACCCAGCAGCCCTTTTGCACCATGAGGCAGCACACTGAGAACGGCAGACAAATGGGTCACCGATGATCAGGTATCATTACACCTGCCCTGCCTGCGATCAGGCACCATTACACCAGCCCTGCCCTGCCTGCCTCGGGGCCCCTCTTACCTGAGAGGGGAATAATCTTCTACCGTGTCAAATCCACTGTTATTTTGGATTTCTGTTACTTGCATTTTCACACATTGTCACACACACACACGTACATGCACACATGTACTCACACACTTATGTACACACACACGTAGTCACACACATTTTCACACACGTACTTACAACACATACACAGCACACAGTCCCCACTGAAGCGCAGCAGGTAGGAGCACAGCCTGCCTGGACTGGATTCTTAGTTCCACTCCACCAGCTCCATGGCCTAGGGGAGCCAGCCACCCTCTGGCCAGAAGGGAACAGCAGGCCACCCTCCATGCAGGACGCAGCAAGGTGAATGGAGGTAGCATGCAAGGGCTGAGAGCCTGGCCAGCACGCAGTAGGTGCTCACCCACCCAGCTCCTCTGTGGTCACACATGCATGGCCTCTGGTAGACGCCTCACCTGTGCAGGTGCCACGACAAACCACACCTGAATTAGAGACACTAGCTGCCGTCACTCATGCTCACAAAATTCTCCCTCAGACAAAGCCGTAAGGCTCTGCACAGGTCTGAGTGGGCAGACCTCCACCCTCCCCATGCCTCCAGGGCTGGTGGGGCCGGCCCCACCCTGCCTCTGACCCCCTTGCAGGCTCTTGGAGAGGAGCTCGCCTTAGCCAAGGCAAAGTCAGGGTGGAGTGCGCAGCTCAGTCTGCAGCCACAGACATCAGGGCCTGTCCTGGCCCCGCGATGCTGCCTGCCTGGTGCCTGCCTCTTCCCCCGTGCCTCTTCTCCCAGGGCCTGGGGCCCTGCCAGCAGCTGGTCCCCCACCCCCATGGGAGGGGAGGCTCTTCCCTGGGACTCTAACCTGCTCTGCCCCAGGCGTGAGTGGCTGTGTGACACTTCAGGGGCACCTGTGGGTTCAGGAGTGGGCAAGGAGCTGATGTGGGGGGTGAGAGGCCCCTCTGTGGGCACTCCAGCCCCAAACATCTCCCCCAATCCCCCAAAGCTCGCTGTGCTGGCACCCACACATGCTGAGTGGAGGGGCATGGAAATGGGTTGGCATGTGGGGTGCTCTGCTCCATGAGCCCCACCATGGAAGGAGTAAGCTGTCCCAGTCCACCCGACCAAGGAGACATGGAGGCTCAGAGATGACCACTCCTGCTGAAGGCCACACAGACCCACCCCTGGGTGCCCTGCCAACAGCTGTTGGCCCAGCGGTGGCTCAAGCCAGGACGGACAGAGACACCAGGAGGCCTGGACGGCGGCCACATCAGAAGCTGGCAGGATGGGGCAGGCAGATGCCGGCTGAGGCACCAGTGCACTCCCAGCCCATCCAGTCGGGGCCAGGCGGTTCAGAGGCGATTGCTTGCCAGCCAGTGGTCACTGCCAAGATATTCTAGCTTGTCACAGAGCCCAGCGCATGAGGCCAATCCCAAGACAGACGGCGGAAGTCTCGGGAGCTCTGCAGCAAGGCCACCTCCCCCTCCTGCCTGTACAGCACCCGCGCACCAGAAGGGGATGGAGGGGGCTGGACACAGGTCGAGGGGCCATGTTCATCTGTATTAGCGTCCCTCTGCTGCTGTAAAAATGACCACAGGCTCAGCGACCCAAAACAACACAAGTGTGTTCTCTCACAGTCCCGGAGGCCAGACGTCTGAGATCCAGGTGTGGGCAGGGCTAGTTCCTGCAGGAGGCTCCAGGGTCTCCGGCCTTTTCTAGCTTCTAGTGGCCCCCTGCACTCTTTGACCCACGGCCCCTCCACCATCTCCAAAGCACATCACTCCAGCTCTGTTTCCTTCAGCATGCTGCCCTCTATAGTCAAATGTCTCCCGCCTCCGTCTTGAAAGGATCAAGCAATTGCTTTTAGGGCCACCTGGATAATCCAAGGTCATCTCCCATCTCCAGATCCTTGCCTTAATCACATCTACAGAGTCGCTTTTATCATACAAGTTCACATTCACCGGGTTCCAAGGGTTAGGATGGAGGCGCCTGTGGAGGCCGTTACCCAGTTGACCAAGCCTTCCAACCATAGACGCCACCAAGAACCTGCCCTGGCCGCCTGCTAGGAGTCCATAGCCCCATGGACAGGAGGACATACCTGGACACAGGTAGGCACAGCCCAGGAGTGCTTCGATGGGGCTGTGGAGGGAGGGCCTCACCCAGGGTGTGGCAGGGCAGAGTCTGGGGATGAGTAGGGGTCACCCAGCTAGAGGCTGGAGAAGAAAAGGGCAAAGGGAGCTGGCAAGTCCCAGGAACTCCAAGCATCTGGAATGCTGGAAAGGAGGGCGGTGGGAGTGGCTGGAGCGGATGCTGGCAGGCCTCCAGGGGAGGTGTGCAGGGTCTGGGTACAGGGTATGTACCACCACATCCTCCTGGGGCAAGGCCACTGGATGGGCACCGTGATCTGCTCCTGAATAAGGGAAAAGGGCTCCATGCACACAGGTTGGCCAGTGTCAGGATGAGAGGCACGTATTCAGGATCGTCGTCCAGGCATCGTGCAGGAGCATAGGTCCTGCAGATGACAGGTGACCAGTCACAGAGAAACCGGGTCTGAGTGAGGGCGCTGCCTGCACATAGCCCAGACATCAGCCTGTGCTCACTTGCCGTGTCCTGGAGCTCAAAGCCCAGAACTGTCATCATGTTTCCGTGTCACCTCCCCCAGCCCCAGGTGCCAAGCCACACGAAACCCTCCATGCAGGCGCCCAGCACAGGCTGGGCACAGAGCAGCGCCAGGCTCAGGCAGCCATGGGGCAGAGAACAGAGTGGCATGCCCTGGTCCACTACAATGGCAGCCCCAAAGGCAGCAGGGTACCTACCGAAAACAGCGTCTATGGCAATTAGTTTTAAATTGCTGAATGATCTCTCACAGTTGGTGATGGAAACTACTCGTTGGCACCTCGCCCCCGCCAACCTCGGGGCCATACCAACCATACCCTAGAAACCCTGTGTGTTCCATCCCCAGCTCCTAGAACAGACCCCACCCACCCAATGCAGCCACCACATAGAGGCCTGTGGAATGGATTCAAAGCCCAGCCCACCCATGCCAGAGCCCCACCCCACCCCATTCCCACTCCTCCAACCAGAGTCCATCATGCCCTGCCACCAGCTCAGACCCACCCTGAACTGAATGTTGGGAGGTCCTGCCCAGAAACTGGGGTGCCTGGATGGAGAGGGGCTGCTGGGTTGTCCCAGGCATAGGCAGCTCATTACAGGTAGCTGACCTGCAGTCTGCCCACCCACACCATTCACACTCCTTGGGAGAATCCTGGCCATCTGCTTCCAAAAGGTCAGTCACAGCCTCAAAATGGACAGGAAGAGACCTCTGTATGAGGACCCCCCTCCACTTGTTTTAGCTGCTCTTGAGTCAGCACTGACTGAGGACGGCTCCACGCACAACAAAGCAAAGGCTGCCCAGTCCTGCGCCATCCCCATGCTCAGCTGTGGACTGCACCATTGTGATCCATAGGGCTTTCACTGGCTGATTTTTTGAAAATCTCCAGGCCTTTCTTCTTGGTCTCTGTTAGTCTGGAAGCTTCCCTGAAACCTGTTCAGCATCATAGCAACACGAAAGCCTCCACTGACAGACAAGTGACGGCTGTGCTTGAGGCTCATTGGCTGGGAACTGAATCCAGGTCTCCTGCAAGGAAAGCAAGAATTCTACCACTGAACCAGAGGGATTTAGTTCCAGCTTACACCTCACTCAGCTTCTGAGAGTCCAGGGTGCTGGGAGACCTGTGACTGTAATAAATGTGGAGAAAGCCTGCATTCGCGTTTCCACCTCAGTCAACATAAAACCCATCCTAGAGAGAAGCAGCGTGATCCGAGTGGTAAACGTGGCAGGACCCCCAGTGCGCACGCAGCAGAGGACTCATCCTGGGAGAAGTCCTGTGAAGGAAACGCTTCGCGTCACCTCAGAGTTGGCAGGGAACGCAACCCTGTGAGGGAGGACAGGGAGCCTTGGCTGGCCCACACCCCAGCTCTGTGTCGGTGACACCTGCTCACACGGGAGAGGGGCCTCAGGGGCGCTGGGCCCGTCTCAGTGGCCGAGAATTCACCGGCAAGCGAGCCTTCGCGGGAAAGCAGGGCGAGCCAGTGCCATCAACGCCGCAGAAAGCACTCAGACTTTGCACACGGACGTCTTACAAGTGCAATGCAAGTGGACTTTAACTTCTAACTTAGAGAAATCCTGCGGCCAGAGGAGCCGTGGTCAAAGCGCGGGCCCAGGTCCGAGGCGGAGCAGGGGGCGGCCAGGGAGGAGCCGAGGGGGGCGGTCTCCAGCCGAAGTGGGAGGGCGGAGCAGGGAGCCCAGAAAACACCGGAGCGAAGTCCGAATTGACCGCCCCGCAGAGGCCTGGGAGGGAGACGCAGAGGGCCCTGCAGGTCCCGGAGCGCGCGACGCAAGGGGAAGGGGCCTGGGGAGCGTCGGCAGGGTGTCCACCGGGACCAACAGGAGTCCGCAGCCGGGACACGGACAGGACAGCCGGGGCCTCGCACAGCGCCTGTCCCCGGGGCGGGGCTGCTCGGGGGCGGGGCCTGGCGGGCGTGGGGGCGTGGCCGGACTGGGGCGGGGCCTGTCGGGACGTGGGGCGTGGTCGGATCGGGGCGGGGGCTGGCGGGACGTGGGGGCGTGGTCGGACCGGGGCGGGGCCTGGCGGGACGTGGGGGCGTGGTCGGACCGGGGCGGGGCCTGACAGGCTGTGGAGTTGTGTCCGGATAGGGGCGGGGCCTGACGGAACGTGGGGCGTGGTCTGAGGGGGGCCTGATGGGACGTGGGCGTGGTCGGAACGGGGGCGGGGCCTGGCGGGACGTGGGGCGTGGTGGGATCGGGGGCGGGGTCTGCCGAGACCCGGCGTGGGGCAGGGTCGGGACCTGGGGATGGCTAGAGGCCTCATCCCAAGCCAAGCAGGAGTCGGGGCCCGCGACTGTTCAGCGGCGGAGCCTGATGGGATGCGGACGGGACGGGACATGGTCTTGGGAGCGTGCCAGCTGGGGGTGTGGCCTGCACGTGTCCCGGGCGGGGCTGGGTCATGCCTGATCAGGAGCTCGGGGGCGGGGCCCACAGGACGGGGGCGGAACCTTCCGGGGAGGGGCGGAGCCTCATGGGGCGGGACTTCCGCGGCGCACCACCGAGAGGCTCAGGCCTCCTGCTCCTAGAGCGGCGCCGGAAGGGGCGGGCCCCTCAGGCCGTAGGGGAGGCTGGGTGAGTCCGGCTGATCAGCGTCGGTTCTGCGGGGGGCCGAGGGAGCGTCTGGTTCCCCGTCTCACTTCTGGGCACCCTTTGGGGGCTGGAGCGGGTACGGCCGTGGTGCGGCGGGGCTCCGGCGAGGAGGCGCCCCTCTCGCGTCTCCGGGCTCCCCTTCCCGCCGTCCCAGTCCTCGTCCAGCCCTGGGCGGAAATGTGGCCTCGTGATGGGGGTCCTCGTTCCCTCTCACCGGCGAGGTGCTTGTAGGATCCCTGCCCACTGCTGTCTCTTTCGGGGCACAGAGGGTCCTGATGGGTCGACCCCGAGGGCAGGTGCCCCCTCCTTCCAGTTTCACGTGGTGGGTGGAAAGCCGGGCTCTCGCGGAGGGGAGAGTGCGGTTAGCCAGGACGGAGCTGTGTGTCACCGAGTCGAGGCGTTCCCCCCCCGGGGCCGAGGTCCCGAGGCCGCAGCTCTCCACGCGCGGGGGCGAGGTCCTGTCGTTGGAAGGGGGGCCCCGCGTGCTGGTCTTCAGAACCAGAGTGAGAGGCGGGCCCTGCCCCCGCCTGCTGTGAATGTATAAACACTGGTGTCTCGGACTTCGTGGCCTCACAGGCGGTTTGGGCACAAGTTTTGCGCTTAGATCGCAAGCCTATTAATGATGTGGCTCTCACTGAGACCCAGGGACCTGAAGGCAGTGGAGGAGGGGGTCTGAGAGAGGTTTGCAGGCGCCCCTGCTGCTGATGGACCCTCAAAAGCCTAGTGTCACCTAACCCTAGAGGTAGAGGAGCCGGGCTAAAGGTGGCAGCAGAGGCACCTTTACACTAGTGTCTCCGAAGCACCAATACGTGCAGTCTCCAGCCAGGTAACTGAGTTTCAGGGATAAAGAGATGATCCTTGCCCTCAACAGCCCCAGCCTTACAGGAGTGGCATTCTGCATGGTGTCTCCCGGCCGAGGGGACACTGTTGCCAAGTGCAGTGAAGACCCCCCAGACCTCAGCAGCACATTCAGGTCTCAGTAGGTTCATGGGCCACCACCCTCCATTGAGCCAAGTCTGGACTTAGAGCCCTGTTGTTAGGTCTGGTGCCCAGAGAGCCCCATGCATATGGGGCCAAGAGCTTTAGTTGCTCTTGTATTGGTTCTTGGTTTTCATCTCAGGTTCTTAGTAAAGCTAGGCCCAACCTCAAACTCCAGTCTGGGTGCCTGGGGCTGTGACCACTCCCCTAGTTCTACCTGAGTTCCACTTGCCCAGCCAAGCTGCCACCTATTCCTGTTCCGACACCCTCACCTCAGCCCAGGCGAGCTTCCCTCGTTTCCAGTTCTGCCTTCCCACCTGATGCTGAGAACCACCTGCCCCAGAAGCCACCTCCAGGTAGAGCCCTTGGATAGGATGGTCTAAATCTGAATCAAGTTGATTGTTATGGATTGAATTTTGTCCCCCCAAAATGTATGTCAACTTGGCTAGGTCATGATTCCCAGTGTTGTGTGATTGTTCACCATTTTGTTATCTGACGTGATTTTCCTAGGTGTTGTAAATCCTACCCATGTGATGTTAATGAGATGGGATAGGTGGTACTTATGTTAATGAGGCAAGACTCAATCTACAAGATTACTTTGTTTCTTGAGTTTGTCTCTTCTGAGATACAAAGGAGAGAAGCAAGCAGAGAAATGGGGACCTCATACCGCCAAGAAAGAAGAGCCAGGAGAATAGCACGTCCTTTGGACCCAGGGTCCCTGGGTTGAGACCCTCCTAGACTAGGGGAAGATTGATGACAAGGACTTTCTTCCAGAGCCAAAAGAGAAAGAAAGCCTTCCCCTGGAGCTGGGGCCCTGAATTCAGACTTCTAGCCTGCTTAACTGTGAGAAAATAAACGTTTGTTTGATAAAGCCAGCCGCTGATGGTATTTCTGTTACAGGAGCACTAGATGATAGATAACTAAGACACTTACCTAAACATTTTGTTTAGAAAGACCAGACTCTCGTGTTCCCTATCAGATGGATAGTCTGCACGGTCATCTTCCGTGCTGCCTCCAAGTGTGAGTGAAAAGAGGAGAGGCCAAGTACCCCCTTTTGACTTAACAAGGAGAATTCAAAGTATTCACATCTTAAGACAGTCACTTGGAATGTTACTCGGGGCACCACATTTGTGGGTAAGACGGCCTGTCAAATCATGGACCTCGTGCTCAGCGTGGGTGGGGAGACCACTCCCCTGGTGGAGGAGTAAATTCCTCCAAAAGAGCGGGCAGTGATGCCGAGGATCTGGGAGGGGGATAAGGGTCAGGGTCCTGGGAAGTCCAGTGTAAATGTGCATGTGTGTGCACACATGTGTACCCATGTATACACACATGTATACACACATACATGTACATACACACACCCTGCTCCTCTGTCCTGGCAACATAGCTTCTGGAGGACTCACAGCTGTATTGTTCTAGGCGCTTGTCTGTCCAGGTGTTTACGGCCTTGTTTCTGCCCACTGCTGGGCCTTGTTTCTGCCCACTAGCAGCAGGATCGATGGTGCTTTCTTTGTCTTGCAGATGTTTAGTTCCAGGGCTTCAGCTACAAACTCAAGGAGTGAGCTGGGTTAAAAGCCAGACGTTTCTAAAGAAGTCGTGTGTTTCTGAAGAAGTCGTGTTACAAAGAAAGACATTTGTAAGACCGAAGAACTTTGGCACGGCACCTCCCAGCAGAGCAGGGCAGCAGGTCCTTTACCTTCATTGGCTTCCTTGGGGTCCTTCCTCTCCTGGGAGCCAAGAAAGACGGAAGAGCCCACAGGCAAGATAAAGAAAATGCAGACTCTAAAGGAAAAAGCTGATGTGCCAAAGGACACACTTTTCAGAAGAGAAAGTGTCAGGGGAAAAAAGCCAAGTGAAAGCTGCACTCTGGCTGGAAAGCAGAGTGAGGAGCCAGGCCTGAGCCCGGAAGATGAGGAGCGCTTGTTTGATGCGTTTAACGTCTCCTTTAAGGATGACTTTGAGGGGGTCCCCATGTTCGTTCCTTTTCAGAGGAAGAAGCCCTACGGATGTGGCAAATGTGGGTACGTCTCCAGGCACAATACGGACCACATCCAGCACCAGTGTGTCCGCACCGGTGAGAAGCCCTTCCAGTGCAGCCAGTGCAGGAAGACCTTCTGGCACAGCTCAGACGTCACCAAGCACTGGCACGTGCACGGGGGAGAAGCCCTTCAGGTATGACAAGCGCAGGAAGGCCTTTGCCTACAGCTTGTGCCTGATCGGACACCGGAAGTGCCACCTGCAGAAGAGGCACTGAGCAAGGGGCACAGCCAAGAGCCTAATGTTGATGCGAGTTAGGGTCTGTGCCAAGAAGCCTAGGAGGAGTGCCTCCACCCACAGCTCACTCCTCCTCCGCCATCCAGTTGGTACCAATACCAGTCCAGGTGAAATGCATGTCTGCAGGAGCATCACCCCTGTCAGACGTGAGGATACCTGAACGTGGCCGTGTCTGTGGGGTTGTCGTGCCTGTCAGACGTGAGGACGCCTGCGTGTGGCAGAGACCTTCCTAGGGCTGTGAACCTGGGCCCTGGGGTGCAGTGTGAGCCCCTCCTGGCTGTGGCCATACTCTGGGTCCCTGGATGCTGCTCCTCGCTCAGCACTGGCTGAGTGGATGAACTGCTGCTCCTTGGAAGGTTCCAGAAGACCCAGAACATCCCAACAGCAGAAGCTTGTGGGACGAGCGTTCATGTCTCCTGCATCCGCCGGCGCTGGTGTGTGCTCCGTCCTCACGCCCCACCTGCACCTCCAAGCTTCTGCAGACTCGGCCCCTGGCACTGCACCCAGCCCGTAGCCTGGTACCCATGATGCTGCACCCAGCCACAGCCTGGCACCCATGGTGCTGCCCCCAGCTTGCAGCCTGGCACCTGTGGTGCTGCCCTCAGCCCTCAGCCTGGCAGCATGTCCTGCCCCACAGTGCTCGTGGCTCCTGGGAGGCCTGTGACCCCATGCCAGACCACAGTGCTCCAGGTGTCTAGGGCTGGCTCAGGACTGCTGAGGTTGGTGCTCCAGCTCCCTCCTCTTTGGGGGCCGAGTCAGCTCATGACAGGGCAGATGGGGTTGGAACTAGTGCTGTTTTACGTGACCACGTGATCACATACACGCTTTGGTCTCTGCATGTTCGACGTACTTCCCAGTTTTATGAGTTATGTTTTAATTACAGGAGCGTCCTGCCTGCTCCTGTTGCCCTGTGGTCTGGGGCCCACAGCTGAGCTCCCCAGCAGTGGCCACACCCCCCCCCATGTGCTGTGCTCCCCTGCGGCCCCTCATCCCTGCTTCCTCTGGCAAGCACCAGCCTCAGCCTAATAACCACTCTTTTGCTTTAGTGGCCAGCTTTCCCCTAACAAAGGGCTTGGTAATGGTCACGCTTCTTTCTCTAGAAGGTGCGTGTCCTCTTTTTCAGGTTGTTAGAGCAGACCACCCCCAAAACACAAAGTTCCTGCTGAAATGCACACAAGAAGGAGCTTTTAAAACTGACAAGGAAAACTCCCCCTTCCTGAGTTCAAAGGGGGAACAGAGATTAAGGGAAAAATCCCTCCAGAAGGAGAAAGGAAATCCAGCTGGCTGGAACCAGCACCCGTGGGCAAGCTCTTCCCACATTAGGGAGTAGGGCCTGTCATGGATTGAATTATGTCCCCCAAAAAATATGTGTCAACTTGCTTAGGCCGTGATTCCCAGTATTGTGTGGTTGTCCTCCATTTTGTGATTGTAATTTTATGTAGAGAGGATTAGGGTGGGATTATAACACCACCCTCACTCAGGTCACCTCCCTGATCCAAGGTAAAGGGAATTTCTCTGGGGTGTGGCAGGCACCACCTTTTATCTCTTAAGAGAGAAAAGGAAAGAGAAGCAAGCAGAGAGTTGGGGACCTCATACCACCAAGAAAGCAGCACCAGGAGCAGAGTGCGCCCTTTGGACATGGAGAAGCTTCTGTGCCTGAGAAGCTCCTCGTCCAGGGGGGGATTGAGGACAAGGACCTTCCTCCAGAGCCAACAGAGAAAGAAAGCCTTCTCTTGGAGCTGACACCCAGAATTTGGACTTGTAACCTACTAGACTGTGAGAAAATAAATTTCTCTTTCTTAAAGCCATCCACTTGTGGTATTATGGAAGCACTCGATGACTAAGACAGGGCCGAAGCCTCACGGCACTGCAGAGGGCCAACAGTGGGGGGGTTCCCTTGTTGGGGGACGCTGTCCCTGGAGGAGTAGTCAGGCTTGCAGCAGGAGATTGTACACAGGGAGGTGCCTGCGGGTCCACACGTTGGGAGGTCTGACCCTGGGGAAGCAATGAGGAAGTCCCCCAGGTGAAGAGCTAGAGCTGACCCTGGTTTAGTGGCGCAGTGGGGTGCCCCTGGGCACTTACTGGCGTAGATAAAGAAGTTGTAACTCTTGCCAGAGCGGGGCAGAGGCTGAGCCAAGGGCCAGAGAGGCGTGTCTGCAGGCACAGCTAAGAAAAACTGTCCTGATGGCAGAACTGTATCCTGAGCGTTCCTGAGCCTGAATTTTAACTGTCACTTCCCTAATAAACCCCATAATCGTGAGTATCATCTGTGAGTCCTGTGTAGCCATTGCAATGAATTATTGAGCCCAGCAGAGAAGTGGAGTGCCGTGGGAGGGATGGCAGGTGTTAGAATTGGTGAAAAAGATTGGAGAGGGCAGGCGTGTCCAACCTCCAAATCACAGGAATCAGCCTTGGGCCTTTGATGGTGAGAGTGGCTCCTGTCTCCCCTTCATGAAGGTCCAGCCCCCAACCCATGTTTACAGCCCTTCTCAGCGACCACCCCCTCACTCCCCAGACCACCCTGGAAGGGCTCTCGGAGCATGAAGTGTACAGAATCCAGTCAGAGCTCAGACTTGTCAGCATCTGAGAGTGGGGATGGGGCTGAAGCCCTTCCAAGGGGACATGACCAAGTGAGCGCTGGGGTTCTGGCCTCAGGAAAGGTGTTTAAAGGACCTCGCACCCACGACTACCAAGGCCCTGCTCAGACCTGACCCTTTTGCAGGGCACTCAGAGCTGGAACCGATGTTGGGGTGAGCCGTGAGTGGACAATGCAGGCACCTGTCCCCACACCCCGCATCCTGGCCCAGGATCGGTGGGAGAAGGTGGAGCCGCTGCTACTGGGGGGAAAGCAGAAACAAGAGCCCCAAGACCGCATGGGGAGGGCACCTGCTCTTAGGGGACAAGTTCTGGGCCCACAGACTCAGCCCCACTGGGCAGGGCCTGTTCTACCTGGGTGGCTGTGTTCTCCTCCCCACAGTGGAGTGAGGGGCAAGGCCCCCACCAAAGACACCTGCTCTGACCACTGTGCCTGCGTCTCCTGGGGAGCTGTGGACACCTGGGCCTCACCGGGGCTTCCAGCCATGTAAGACCCCGCGCTTTATCTCTTCTCTCCTCTCTCTCAGTCTAGCTGGGGCCATTGAGCCTTGACCCTTCATTCCCTCTGCAGGTGAGTGGGGCCCCGGCCCGCTGTGGCAGGGAGGGAGGCCATCCTGCTTCCTGCTTTCCTGGCCAGGCTGGTAGAGGCTGTGATCCTGGAACACTAGGCAGGCCCTCATCCAGGGGCCCAGCCAGTCCCTGCCCTCCACACAGGAGCTGGACCCCAGGGCCACAGGGTGGAGGTGTTTACAGGGCCCTGTGAGCCATGGACACGCAGACCATCCCTGCCCTGACCAGGACACCCCGGATTCAGGTGTGGCGTGCAGCCTCTCTGCCAGCTGAGATGGGGGCTCTTGCCCTGCAATCACCCCACACAGACATCTCCCTGCCTGGCTCCGCACACAACTTGGTCAGTCTGCCGTCGTGTCTGTTGACTTAATACTCTTGGCTGTGCCTCTCTGTTTGACACATGGCCCTTGATGGTGAGCCCCAACGTCTGCTCCCCACGCTGTTGTGTGGCTGTGCCCCCATCTGCTCCCCACGCTCTCATGTGGCTGTGCCCCCATCTGCTCCCCACGCTGTCACGTAGCTGTGCTGCCACCCCATGTCTGCTCCCCACGGTCTCGTGTGGCTGTGTCCCCCTGCCCCCCGGGCCACAGGGTCATGTGTGTCCTAAACATACTCAGGCAGAGCTGTGAGTCCTGGCCTGCGTGCCTTTGTGGAGAGTCCCTGCTCCGGTTATCCCCACTGCTGTTTGTACTGTGTCTAAACCTTAGTTTCCCAGCCTGAGGGCCCATTGAACTTGCACTTTGTAACGCACTTACAGTCCTCCAGCCCTGGGACGTGAGTGTCCTCTAGTCTGGGATGAATACTCTATTTTGGTTTCAACTCGTTTCTCTGTGGCTGGTTTTTTCTGTAATTATTTCCTTAACCTGTGTGAACTGCTGTGTGGGTTTCCCAGATTACCTTCCAGTCACCTCGCGGCATTGAGTCCAGTGCTTCCTTCTGCTGTCGGTCTGTATCTTCTCACACAATAGATATCTATTTCCGCATTTCCCATGTTCTGTTGACCTTGCTGCCATCTAGGGGTGCAGTCAGGCACCCACCACGGAGGCTGGCAGGCTGCCCACAGTCTAGTTGCAGAACTGCAGAACTCAAAACTCTATTGGTCACTGCCTTGGATCTGTTGTTTGGGGCCTGATTCACATTAGCCAAACTCATAAGAGACTGAAACATAGCCCAGAAAAATAATTCTTCAACTTACAATGGGGGTGACCCCTTTCCAGTGACCGCTGTATAGATCACTGTCTGGTCCCAGGCTGCTGGGGAAGCTAAGTGAAGTTTCAGTCGTTTGCTTAATGCTGTACGGGCTCCCCCCAGAAGAAACCAGAAAGACATCCTGAGCTCCTCCCTCAGCCCCTGTACTCAGGGCAGCTCCCGTGTTCTCGTCGCTCTCGATTCTGTGCACTCCTTGGTACCTGGCTCTGCTTTACCTTAGTTTAGAGCAGTCCTTCTCAGCTGTGGGGTGGGGGGGAGGGGCTCCGCCCCTCAGGGACACTTGGTGAGTGGTAGGATGTCACACTGGAGGAGGGATGTGCTATTGGCATCAAGTGGTTGGAGCTAGGGACGCTGCTCAACGCCCTACAGTGCCCAGGATGCGCCCCAGCAAACGATTATCCGTCCCACAGCTCAGCAGGGTCCACCGGCACGTCCGAGGTCCTCCCAGACTTGACGCTTATCTTTGAGTTCAATCCAGGCTGAAGCCAGGCAACGACACTGCTCCAAACGGTGTGGCAGACACGGCTGCCGGGCCTCAGACACGGAGCGTCTGCGTGAGACATCTGTGCACAAAGTCCAAGTGCAGGGAAACAGTCTGATTTTAGTATGTGGCAAAAACATGCCTTAAGTATTAAGAACTATATGAAAAACCAACGGTGTTACTAACAGAGAACCCAGAAGAGTGCGTCCTGGGTGGGAGGGGACACGACCTGGGATGGTGCATGGTGGCTGGTTTGTGGCCCAGGCTGGCAGCAGAGCACGGTGTTCTCTTTAGAGCCTTTTCCAAACACTGTACACATTCCACACACACATCTGCTCTACTTCACACCAAAGACGAGAAAACAGTGAAGACAACTGTCCCAAGTGTCTATTGCTGTAACTACTTCAGACTTTGTGGGACAGCCCTTTGATTCTATTCCTGGATTCCACGGGTTCAGAGATGGGGTTGGGCCTCAGCTGGGAGCTGGCAGTGCTGGGCCGAGTCCTCGGGGGCCTCGTCGCTGATATGGATACCCCTGGACTGGGATGGGTGGAGAAGGGGCTCAGCAGGACCTGTTACAGAGAGGGTCCCCAGAACTTGGAGAAACCACCGGCTGGTGTCATCTGCCCTCCTTGAAGGGTCAGAGCAGTCACAGCCACCCAGAGTCTGGGGAGGGGACGTGGACACCTTTTAATGGGAAAAGAGTCAAAGAGCTTGAGGCCATTTTTTTTTTTTAAACTGCCACGGTGATAAGTGCCAAAGCCAAGAGCACACCACAGATTTTGGAGTGGAAGGGGGAAGCAGTAGTGAAGATGGTGGGGCCAGAGGCCAAAGAGCATCTACAGGGATCCCTCCTTCCACCGAGAAGGCTGTGACCCAGGGCAGTGGCCTTCTCGGAGTCAATATCATCAGTATCACAAGGCCAGGGACCGGCTGTGGAACAGGCCATAATTGCTCATGTGCAAGTTCAAATTGAAGCTGAAGAAAATTAAAGCAAGTCTATGAGAGCCAAGGAGCCCTGGTGGTGTAGTGGTTAAGAGCTATGGCTGCTAACCAAAAGGTCAGCAGTTCAAATTCACCAGCTGCGACTTGAAAACCCTTTGCGGCAGTTCTACTCTGTCCTATAGGGTCACTATGAGTCGGAATTGACTCGACAGCAATGGGTTTATGACAGCCAAAATATGACCTTGAATACAACCCACCAGAATTTGGAGACTACCTCGAGAATAGATTTGACACACTGGACACTAACGACCAAAGACCAGAAGAGTTGTAGGACGACATCAAGGACATCATACATGAAGAAAGTGGAAAGATCATTAAAAACACAGGAAAGGAGAAAAAAAAAACAAAATGGATGTCAGATGAGGCTTTGAAACTTAGTCTTAACACAGTAGCTAAAGCAAACAAAAGAAACGATGAAGTAAAAGACGTGAACAAAATATTTCAAAGGGTGATTCAAGAAGACAAGGTAAAGTATTATTATGAAATGTGCAAAGACCTAGAGTTAGAAAACCAAAAGAAAAGAACATGCTGAGCATTTCTCAAGCCGAAGCAAATTAAGAGAAAATTTAAGCCTAAAGTTACATTACTAAAGGATTCTATGGGTAAAAAATTGAATGATGCAGGAAGCATGAAGAGCAGATGGAAGGACTTAACAGGGTTGATTTACCTAAAAGAATTGGTCGACATTAAACCATTTCAGGAGGCAGCATATGATCAAGAATAGACGGCGCTGAAGGAAGAAGTTCAAGCTGCACTGAAGGCATTGTCAAAAAACAAGGCTGCAGGAATTGATGGAGTATCAACTGGGAGGTTTCAACAAACGGATGGAGCACTGGAGGTGCTCACTTGTCTATGCAAAGGAATTTGGAAGACAGCTACCTGGCCAACTGATTGGAAGAGATCCATATTTATGCCCATTCCAAACAAAGGTGATCTAATGGAATGGGAAATCACTGAATGATATCATTAACATCACACGCAAGCAAAATTTTGCTGAAGATTATTCGAAAATGGCTGCAACCATATATCAACAGAGAACTGCCAGAAATTCAAGCCACGTTCAGAAGAGGATGTAGGACTAGCGATACCATTGATGTCAGATGGATCTTGGCTGAAAGTAGAGAATACCAGAAAGATGTTTACCTGTGTTTAATTGACTATGCAAAGACATTCGACTTTGTGGATCGTGAGAAATTATGGATAACATTGCGAAGAATTGGAATTCCAGAACACTTAATTGTGCTCATGCAGAACCTGTACATAGACCAAGAGGCAATCGTTCGAACAGAACAAGGGGATGCTGCATGATTCAGTACTGGAAAAGGTGTGGGTCAGGGTCGTATCCTTTTACCAAGCTTATCGAATCTATATGCTGAGCAAATAATCTGAGAAGATGGACTACACGAAGAAGAACACAGCATCAGGATTGGAGGAAAACTCCTTAACAGCCTGAGATATGCAGATAACACAACTTTGCGGGCCAATGAACATCATGATATTTGGAGAGAAATCAAAGTTGTTAAGAATTTCATTCTACCTGGATCAACAGCCAACACCCATGGAAGCCACAGTTAAGAAGTAAAATGATGTATTATTGCACTGGGGAAATCTGCGAAAGACCTTAAAGTTCTTCTTCTTCTTCTTCTTTTTTTTTTTTTATTGTGCTTTAAGTGAAAGTTTACAGTTCAAGTTAGTTTCTCATGCAAAAACTTATACACACGTTGTTATGTGACCCTAGTTGCTATCCATGTAATGTGTCAGCACACTCCTTTTTTCCAACGTGGATTTCCCGTGTCCATTCAACCAGCTCCTGTCCCTTTTTGCCTTCTCATCTCATCTCCGGACAGGAACTGCCCATTTAGTCTCATGTATCTACTTGAACTAAGAAGCACACTCTTCACGAGTATTATTTCACGTTTTATACTCCAGTCTAATCTTTGTCTGAAGAGTTGGCTTTGGGAATGGTTTTAGTTCTGGGGTAACAGAGAGTCTGGGGCCCATATCTTCTGGGGTTCCTCCAGTCTCAGTCAGACCATTAAGTCTGGTCTTCTTACTAGAATTTGAGTTTTGCACCCCACTTTTTTCCTGCTCCATCAGGGACTCTCTGTTGTGTTCCCTGTCAGGGCAGTCATTAGTAGTAGCCAGGCACCATCTAGTTCTGGTCTCAGGCTGATGGGGTCTCTGGTTTATGTGGCCCTTTTTGTTTCTTGGGCTAATACTTTCCTCGTGTCTTTGATATTCTTCACTCTCCTTTGCTCCAGGTGGGTTGGGGCCAATTGATCCACCTTAGATGGCTGCTTGCTAGCATATAAGACCCCAGATGCCACTCACCAAAGTGGGATGCAGACTGTTTTCTTAATATACTTAGTTATCCCAGTTGACCTAAATGTCCCATGAAACCATGGTCCCCAGACCCCCGCCCCTGCAACTCTGTCCGTCAAAGTGTTTGGTTGTATTCAGGAAACTTCTTAGCTTTTGGTTTAGTCCAGTTGTGCTGACTTCCCCTGTATTGTGTGTTGTCCTTCCCTTCACCTAAGATAATTCTTGTCTACTATCTAGTTAGCGAATACCACTCTTGCTCCCTCCCCACCCTTGTAACCATCAAAGAATGTTTTCTTCTGTGTTTAAACCTTTCCTGAGTTCTTATAATGGTGCTCTCAAACAATATTTGTCCTTTTGCAACTAATTTCAGTGTGAATATACCATAATTTGTTTACCCATTCATCTGTTGATGGGCACCTAGGTTGTTTCCATCTTTTGCTATTGTGAACAGTGCTGTAATGAACATGGGTGTGCATATATCTATTCCTGTGATGGCTCTTATTTCTCTAGGATATATTCCAAGGAGTGGGACTGCTGGATCATATGGTATTTCTATTTCTAGCTTTTGAAGGAAGAACCAAATCGATTTTCAAAGTCGTTGTACCATTTTACATTCCCACCAGCAGTGTGTATGTGTTCTAGTCTCTGCGTAACCTCTCCAACATTTATTATTTTCTGTTTTTTGGATTAATGCTAGCCTTCTTCGGGTGAGATGGTCTCTCACTGTAGTTTTGATTTGCATTTCTCTAATGCTTAATAATCATGAGCATTTCCTCATGTATCTGTTAGCCACCTGAATATCTTCTTTGGTGAAGTGCCTGTTCATATGCTTTGCCCATTTTTTAACTGGATTGTCTTTTTGTTGTTGAGGTTTTGCATCACCTTGTAGATTTTAGAGATTAGACCCTGATCAGATATGTCATAGCCAAAAACTTTTTCCCAGTCTGTAGGTTGTCTTTTTACTCTTTTGGTGAAGTCTTTGGATGAGCATAAGCACTGGATTTTTAGGAGCTCCTAGTTATCTAGTTTCTCTTTTGGTGTTTGTGCATGTTAGCAGTGTTTTGTATTTTGTTTATACCATGTATTAGGGCTCCTAGTGTTCCTTAAAGTTCTAAAAAGCAAAAATGTCACTTTGGTGACTAAGGTGCACCTGACTCAAGCCATGGTCTTTTCAGTTGTTTCATATGCATTTGAAAGCTGGACAGTGAAAAAGACAGAAGAATTGATGGATTGGAATAGATTTGAATAGCTTGTTAGAGATTATGCAAGCTGAAGAACAGAAAGAAAAAAAGTAATTAAAAAAAATGAACAGAGCCTCAGAGAAATGTGGGATACCTTTAAGCAGACCAACATATGCATAATGGGAGTACCTGAAGGGGAGGAGAGGGCCCACATAGGAGAGAATCAAATCCCTGGACAGGCAGCATCTCATAACCATTACCCCTCATCCAGCACCAGAGAAAACAGGGCATCTGCCAGTGAAGCTGAACTCTGTGGGGCCTTCTGGCCTGGTATGGAACTTACCTTAACTCCAGAATATAAATCCCTGAGGAAATTGGTTGTTTCTGACTCATACCATGTCTAGCTCAGTGTCACACATGGAAAGTGAGCTGTGTGTCCTGTTGCTAGAAAAACTAGACAGATGATGGCTCCTATTTAGCCACTATGAGTTGGTCTGTCTTCAGTAGCCCCAGGCTATTGAAAGGGAGAGTTACAGCTTGCCCGAACTCCACTCTCCAACTGAGGATGGTATGAATGAGGCAAACACCCAACTTTGGTCCTCAGGCTCCTCACTCAGGGTAAAGCTCCTCTTTTAATTAGTCAACATAGACTCCTGTGGCACCTGACAGATCACAGAGCACTTGCATGCATTAGCCCATGTACATCTCACCAGAGGACAGCTTGTTTTCTCCAGGCCACAGTTAGGGATGTGGGTGTGAGTGGCGTGAGCATCCTGCAGGAGCAGAAGCTGGTGTGGTGGCCACAACTCACGGGGGTCTTGTAGCACCATACACCGTGCTCTGCCATTTCACACTGTGTTCTGACACTTACGGCCAGAAAAGAGCTAACCAGCTTCACTCTCAAACCTTGCTCCTCCTAATTAAAGAAATATCTCTCAACAGACGATGGGATGCAGGCAGAGTCATGATCATATCTGGTGGTTAGAGCCGGTGCTCAGGATCCAGGCACCCTGCTGCTTTCCAGTCCTCACCACCTCCCTTAGGAAGGCCCAGGAATACCCTTCCTGATAAGGCGTCTTTGTACACCTGGGACCCTGGGTGATTAACAGTGTGATTAAGGTAGGGGCTTAGTAACTTGGGTGGCAGCCATGCCTAGGTGACAGATCCCAATACAAATCCTGGACACTAGGGCTCCCGTGTGTGGCCACACAGCATGGCTGGGAAAATTAAGCGCTTATCCGCACAGCTCCACTGGGCGAGGACAAGTGGGCGCTCAGGCCTGGTGTCTCCCAGGCTCCACCCAAAGTGCCTTTTCTTGTGGCAGATTTTAATCTGCATCCTTTCTCTGTAATAACCTTGACCGTGAGCCTACCGGCTTCTCCGAGTCCCATGAATCACTGACCCTGAGGGCGGACTGGGGACGGCGCAAGGTCCTCCCCAGGCTCACCCACAGCCACAGAAGGGCGCAAGATTCAGGAACGGGGAGGCTGAGCGGAGCGGGGCCGCCAGGGAGGTGAGGTCTTCCTGCCACAGGCAGTGGCTGCAGCTTGGGCCAGGGGACCCAAGGCAGGACGTGGTTAGCAGGTGACGGATGGGCCAGACATCAGGGAGTTCTGCTGCCCCTGGGCCGGCGGTGCAGGGCCTGTGGGCCTTGGGGCGGCGCCCTGTATGGGGCTGCTGGAGATGGGGTCCGCGCGCAGGCTTGGGGGCTGCAGAGCCTCGGAGGCCGGCGGCCTCCCGCCCGCCGCGGCGGCCACCGACGAGAGCGGTCCTCCGGGCGCCTAGAGCAGCCGAGAGCGGCCCGGAAGCGCTCGTGCGGCGCTGTGCGGCGGGGTCGGGGGTCGGGGGTCGGGGGTCGGGGGCCGGGCACTTCCTGCTGGCGCGCGGCGGCCGCCCCCAGGCTCGGAAGGTGAGTGGGCACCGGCGGCGGCTCCGGGCGCAGCGGCTGTGCTCGTGCGGAGCTCCACGCGGTCGGCCCTGGCCGTGACTTCGGGCTCCGGCTCCGGGTCTGCCGCCTCGGAGCGGAGAGGAGGGCCCTGGGGTGGCGGGAGCCGCGGGCCGCCCTGCCCCGCAGCCGTCGGCGCACCGGCCCTTCGCCGTCGTGGGGTTTCCGTGCGCCGGGCGCCTAGGCGGGCCGCGCCTTCCGTGCGCGCAGAAGCCCAGGGACGGGCTGGTCACCCCACTTTGCAGGTAGGAGACGGGCGCAGCGGCCCGCTGTCTGAGGTCACACGGCTCGTGTGGAGCCGTGGCCTCGGCCCCGGCGGCGGCTGCTCTCTGCGGCTGCGCCCCCGGCGACCGCGCCCTTCCCCGCGGGCACAGCGCGCCCAGCTGGGGAGAGGGGCCTGGGGAGCGTGTGCTCGCGACCCTGTGGCGCTGGTGCCACTTTCCGTTCAGCTGTTGCCGCGGCGGGGCTGGAACCTGAGCTCAGAGCAGGGTCTGCAGCCCTATGAGCTGAAGGGACTTCCACCCTGAGACCCTTGCCTCCCCTCAGACAGCGAGGATAAGGGTGAGCGTGCCCTTTTTCCAGATGAGTCCCCAGTAAGTTGACTTAAGATGTTCCCTGGGTGGTTGGGAACCTGCACCCACCTGTCACTCCTGCAGCCCGCTCCTGGTCGTGTGCCCACCACACGCAGCTGCCATGACCCTGGCCATCCGGAGGGATGAGGTCAGCCAAGGGGGCAGACCCAGAGGCCCGGGGCGCTGGCAGCCAGCTCTTTGGGGGCTGCTGCCCCCCTTTCTGGAAGCAGGTTTTGTGTGCAGGGCCTCCTAGAACCATGTTAGCTTTTGTCCTTTCCCCCACCCGCTTTCTTACTCTGGAATAGGGAGTTTCTATTTTATCACAATATAAAGAAAAAAGCGCTTCTCATTCCGGACTCATCTTAGACAACCAACCTTAAAGAAAAGGATGGGACCCCAAATGAGCCCAGACGCTACAGGCAGGGCCTCGCGTGTAGCAGAGGATCACAGGGCTGGCCCCTGAGGGCGACCAGGTCCCAGGAAGAGGCTTTTCCTCTGGGACCGCCCCCCTCTGCCTTTTGGGTTGTAGCTCTGAGCCGTTGGTGCCCCGCTGCTCACCCTCCCCAGGGCCAGGCCCCGCCATGGTGCGGAAGGCTTTTCTGGACACACTGGGGTGGTTTTCTGTGTGGGTGCAGACACACTGGGGTGGTTTTTTGTGTGGGTGCGACCGTGGTTGGGAGGAGGTTCCCAACTGTGTTCTGGGATGAGGGCTTTGGGTCAGCCCCTGGGGGCCTGCGATTGCTCTCCATGGGGTGGGCACGGGTCACACTGCTCCTTACTGAGCACACCACGTACCCAGTGCCCAGTTCCGGGTCCCCATGTTCCCCAGCCTTCACCGCTTGCCAGCTCTCAGCATCCTTGTTTCCCCAGCGAGGGAGTGAGCCTGTCTCACTTTGCACTACTGGAGGCCTTCCATGGGGGCCTGGGAGCTGGCGTGCCACCCCACCATCCTGCCATGGGGCCCTGGGAGTTGGCGTGCCACCCCACCAATTTGCCACAGGGGCCCTGGGAGCTGGTGTGCCATCCCCACCATCCTCCCATGGGAGCCCTGGGAGCTGGCGTGCCACCCCGCCATCCTCCCACGAGGGCCCTGGGAGCTGGCATGCCACCCCCACCATCCTCCCACGGGGGCCCTGGGACCTGGCATGCCACCCCACCATCCTGCCATGGGGCCCTGGGAGCTGGCGTGCCACCTCCACCATCCTCCCACAGGGGCCCTGGGAGCTGGTGTGCCACCCCCACCATCCTCCCATGAGGGCCCTGGGACCTGGCATGCCATCCCCACCATCCTGCCATGGGGCCCTGGGAGCTGGCTTGCCACCCCACCATCCTCCCATGAGGGCCCTGGGAGCTGGTGTGCCACCCCACCATCCTCCCATGAGGGCCCTGGGAGCTGGCGTGCCACCCCCACCATCCTCCCATGGGGGCCCTGGGACCTGGCATGCCATCCCCCCCATCCTGCCATGGGGCCCTGGGAGCTGGTGTGCCACCTCCACCATCCTGCCACCTCCACCATCCTGCCACGGGGGCCCTGGGAGCTGGCGTGCCACCCCACCATCCTGCCATGGGGCTTTGGAAGCTGGCGTGTGACCCCTACCCCCTCAGTCCCTCATCCTGCCATGGCTTTCATTTCCCCAGGTCCCAGGTGTGCACACCTTCAGGAGGCCTCGGGGAAGATGGCGGCCCTAGGGAACCATCAGGAGTCCCCTCCTGCCCCACACCCTGTCAGTCTTTCATCACCCAGGACACCTGGAGCCCACCACCATGAGGCCCTGCTTCACCTGCATGATCATCAACATGGTACTTCCCCCTGCTGCCAACACTTCCCCATCCCCTGCCCTGCATACCACCCTAGAGCCCTCCACCCTGACCCTAGCCACCTGGCTCCTGGAAACAAGTCACCCCCCTCCAGGAGCCTCGGTCTCCATGCTGGAAAAATGGGAAGTCTCTGGAGTTCTTGCCAGGCTGGTAGGGGCCGAAAACCTGCGGGGGCTGCGGACACGGCACTGCCAACTCTCCACACACTGGATGGTCACCTGGGGTGTCGAGTGTTGGGATGGGATGGCCTTGTGGTTCCCCCCCCATTTGCTCTCAGGATATGTGTGCTGCATGTCCCCCAGGAGGCTGGCCTCAGCCCCCTCACAGCTGAGAACACTCACACTCCTGACACAGTCTCTGGTATGGCACACGAGCTAATGAAAGCAGGAACGTGGCCTAGCTGTCAATCATGTCAGGACGAGTCCTGGTGCCTGCTCCTCTGTCCTAGACCTGATGCTAAGCCCAGGAGAAGAGACCATATGGGGCCAAGGTGCCACCCCGGTGGCGAGTGACCAGTGTTCCAGCAAGTGCCAGGCTCTGTCACCATGAGGGGCAGTGCCATCACCCAACAGGGCAGGGTGCTCCTGAGGGGTCACTGTGAGGGACAGTACCATTACCTGACAGGACAGGACGCTCCTGAGGGGTTACCACGAGGGGCCGCACCATCACCCAACAGGGGAGGACCCTCCTGAGGAATCACCATGAGGGATAGCACCATCACAACCAGGGACCTAAATTGCCAAGGCAAGCACCCAGAGGCAGGCATGCAGCTCCAGGCGTGTGTATGTTGGGGGGGGGTAACATGTATGGAAACGTGCGAACCATGTGACCTCACTACACAGACAACTTCAAGGGGCACAAGCCGCTGCCGTCACATGTCTGCAGTGTCCCTAGGAGCTGACTCCCCGGCACAACACCTCCTCTGGCTCGAGAAGTGGACCAGGGTCTATAGGAGGTACACAAAGGTCAATGCAAGGCAGACCAAGATCAATGGAAGGTGCCCATTCTCTGTAGGGTAGACCCACACTGGCGCCCATTGACAGGCTGTCCTTCACAGTGACCCCTCAGGAGCGTCCCACCCTGTCGGTTGATGGTGCTGCCCCTCACGGTGACCCCTCAGGAGTGTCCCGCCCTGTCAGGTGATGGCACTGCCCCTCACGGTGACTCCTCAGGAGGGTCCTGCCCTGTCATTGTGGTGTGGCCCAGGTGTGAGGACAGAGGGTCCCTCACTGACCCCAGCCTCCCCACACTGGGAGGAGCTATAAGCAGGCCTGTAAGAGGGTCCCACACAGCCTCCCAGGGGCCAGGGGACTCTGCTCCCTTCTTGACCCAAGCCCACCTCTCCACTGGCACTACTCCAGCAGGAGCAGGGGTACGAGGAGTTGTTGCCATCTCTCCAGGGCCTAGTGACCCCCAGCCAGCTGCCCAGTACACTGGTCAAAGCACTATGACTGGAGCTCCTACTGCAGTGGTCCTAATCTCCTAGCATCTTAACATCTTAGCATCCTAACGTCTTAGTGTCCTAACGTTTTAGCGTCCAAGCCTCCAAACCTCCTAGCATCTTAACCTCTTAGCATCTTAAGCGGACCTTGAAGGAAGAGTGGGGTCTGCTCCGGTGGACGGACAGAGACGTGGCAGGGTGGGTCCTGCAGGCCTCAGGCCAGAGCAGGACCAGGAGGACTGAGAGGGCCAAAGGAGGGACCCTGGGAGCTATGCTTGCCTAGAGGGGGCTTCAGGGTTCAGGGTGACTGAGGAGAGGTGGGGCAGAGGTGAGAGACAGGGTGAGGCAAGGTAACTCGTGGGGATGCTGGGATTCGAGTTTTCCAGGCTTGAGGAGGGAGCCCCGAGAAAATAGGTCAGACCCCCCGAAGGGGCCTGGGCTGGCCAACCATACTTTCCATCTTCATAGGCAGAGGAGCAGGGGGCGGGAGGTAAGGTGGCCCCCAGGCCCCTTGGGTATCCTGCCTTCTCCACACAGGGATGTTGCTCATTTTAACATTACAATTATGTGGGGAGGTGGGGGGCTCCATCATGGTCGTGAGGTGGAGAGTCCCTGCCCCTTCAGGTCGGGGCACCTGTGCCTGGGAGGAGGGGCAGGCCTGGCTGGGTGCTGCCCAGGGTGTCCCTGCAGGCTATGTGACTGGCCCTCTAGCCAGAGCTGGGGCCATGGTCGTTTCCTCTCCCTTAACCTGCACAGTGCTCTCATCTCCACAGCAGGGCCTTGGCTGGCCCTTTGGCTGAGCTTTGCCCTCCCGCCCACTTCTCCACAGCCCAAGCATGGGCGAGACACAGGATTGGCCACACAATGGCCCAGCTTCTGCAGTGGATGAGGCAGGAGGAGTGCAGATGGGACACCTTGCCAAGGCCAGGAGGAAGATCCACAGTGCAGGGCACCGAACAAGGCCCTTCAGAACTGCCTGGGCTCTGTCTCTGCTGAGTGGGCTGAAGGGCAGCACCAAGGAGGGCTTCCTGGAGGAGGTGCTCCTGAGTGTGCTGGGAAGGAAGTCAAGGGCCTTCTGTCAGGAAGCTGTGAGCTGCAGTACCAGGCACAGCTGGCCTGCCAATTTTGGGAGACAGAGAGTCGCCCAACCAGGTTGCAGCAGTGGGTTTGCAGGGGGCCAGGGCAGGAGCAAGTGGACCTTGCGAGCCCACAGCAGGTTTCAGTGAGGAGGGCAGGGGGCAGAGCTGGGGGAGGGACTGTGGTGGATGCGGGGCGGCTCCCAGGTGGGAGAGGAGCTGTAGCCTCCCTGTCCTGCCCCTAGACCCCTCCGGCTCCAGCCCTGATGTACTCTCCCAGCCCCAGCTGGAGGGGGAGCTTTCGGACCTGGATCCCCAAGACGTCCAGGAAGTCGAGATCGGGAGAAACACCTGCTGGCCCGGTGAGTGAGGAGAACACCAGGAGCTAACCAGGGATGGGGGTCTGAGCACTGCCATGTAGCTCACCGTGTGCCGGACCACCCAACTGCTTGGGACCCCCTTGTCCCCTAACCCCCCCGTTCCCTAATCCAGTTGAAGTCTCCTTACTGACAATTCCTGAGACTGTGACTGTAGTCCCAGACCCTTGTAGCCACCTGCCTCCAGGATGGCTCTGTGTGGACTCCTGCAGACCTCGCACTAGGCACATCCAAGCTAGAATTCCTTGTCTTCCCTTCCCCCACCTGCCCTCTGGCTGGGGTCTCTTACTGGTGGCACCACTGTCCCCCAGCGGCCCAGGCCAGCACCACGAGGCATCCTGGACCCCCTCTTCCCCATGTAACGCCCTGGTTTTGCCAGCCTGGGACTGCCTTAACCCAGGCCCTCAGCCCCTCAATGCTTGTCCTGCCCCACCCCTCTCCTCTCCCCTGATTGAAGGTCCTCAGGGAGCCATTTTGTGTCCCCAGCCCAGCATGTGATCAGCACTTAGTAAATATCAGATTGAGCTCTCCACCCACCAACTGGGAGATCCTGGAGGGCAGGGAGCTCAGGTCAGGTTCCCTGGGAATAGATCTGTGTTAGGAAGATTACTAGGGAGTACGCCCAGGCAGGGGAGTAGGCTGGGAGGGGCTGGGCTGTGGTGCAGGTGCCATAGAGGCCTCAGCTGGTCCCATGGGGAGCTGTGGAGCTAGGAGGGCCCACAGAACTGTCCCCATTGAGGCGTGGTGGCCGGGCTTTTGTCCTCACAGTTATCAGACTAGGGCTGGGGACAGAACCCTAGATACGGAAGCTGCCTTCCTAAGACAGGTTTCTCAACAGCACTGTTGACATTTTGAGTCATGATTTTTGCGATGGGGGCAGTCCTGTGCATTGTAGGATGTTTAACAACATCCCTGGTCCTCCTTACCAGATGCCTACAGTGTCTCCTCCCCCAGTGGGATAACCAGATAGCCTCCAGCCATTGTTAAGTATCCCCTGAGAATCCCTAGTCTTGGACAATTCCCAGAGAGGGTGAGCTGTGAGCCATCAGCAGCAAACAGCAGCAGCTGGGGGGCCCTAGGCAGCACACCATGTGACCCGCTACAGGCCACCCCCCGCCATTACCCACTGTAGTCTGCTCTAACTGGTAGCCAGTACAGCCCAGCCCCTAACCTTTATCCACCACAGCCCACCCCCAAGCTGGTACCCACCGCAGCCCACCACCCCCCATCCCCTCCACCCCTGCCGACTGCACAGACCCGTGTCTTCATGTAGTAAGTTTATTCCATCTGGGAACAACTCTTTCAGTGTTCTGTTCAGTCTTTTTTTCTGGGGACAGCTTACAGAAGGAAGGTCTGTGGGGTGTGCTGCAGCCCCTGGTCTCAGGGCTGCACTTAATGCTCGTTGTTTCCTCCTCAGTTATCCCCTTTGGAGCCCCTGCCCCTCAGCCTCCCTGCTGGTTCAGGCAACTCACCTGGCAGGTGATGCAGGTTCTCCCCTGAGCTCTGGCCCAGGCTCTTCTCAGGCGAGGCTCCTCCTGCCTTTGCCATCAGAACTAAGTATGTGCCTGCCAGAGAGGCCCCCCGGTGCCCAGCACACCCTTTCTTGGCTCCCCCCCCCCCAAGTGAGTGAGTTAGCCTTCCTGGCTCTTCCGTGCAAATGGGGACTGCTTCTCCTCACCCCTCCGCCAGACAGGCAACTCCTCACTGCTCCCAGGACACTGAGCCCCAAGGCACACAGTGAGGGCTGCACAGACATTGTCGGTGCCTGATGGTATCTGCCCCTCCCTTCCTCATTGCAGATACGGTGTCGGAGCCAGAGAAGGCGCCACCATCTCCCCAGCCGGATGTTCCTCAGGTGGAGGTGGGCCAGGACACAGGGGTGCTGAAGAGTCTGCTAAGGGCCCTTCCACGGAGACCCATGTGTGGGGACAGCTTTGGGCCAGAGGCCAGTTTGGATCGGCCCACGGGCCAGCCACCAGGGGCGGGACCCTGCACGCAGAAGAGGGTTGCCTGGCGCATGAGGCTTCTGCCACAGGGAGCCCCCGAGACTGGCGGCGGCCCCGAGCTGGGCAGCGGCTTCAGCCTGGGAGCGGGGTTTGGGGCCCGACAGGGCGGTGCGCAGGGTGGGAAGCCGCACCGCTGTGAGACCTGTGGCAAGAGCTTCAAGTACAACTCGCTGCTGGTGAAGCACCAGCGCGTCCACACGGGCGAGAAGCCCTACGCCTGCCACGAGTGCGGCAAGGCCTTCCGCGGCTGGTCGGGCTTCATCCAGCACCACCGAGTCCACACGGGCGAGAAGCCCTACGAGTGCGGCCAGTGCGGCAAGGCCTTCAGCCACAGCTCACACTTCACGCAGCACCTGCGCACTCACAATGGCGAGAAGCCCTACAAGTGCGGTGAGTGCGGCCAGGCCTTCAGCCAGAGCTCCAACCTGGTTCGGCACCAGCGGCTGCACACGGGCGAGAAGCCATACGCCTGCAGCCAGTGCGGCAAGGCCTTCATCTGGAGCTCCGTCCTCATTGAGCACCAACGCATCCACACGGGCGAGAAGCCCTACGAGTGCCACGAGTGCAGTAAGGCCTTCCGCGGTCGCTCCCACTTCTTCCGGCACCTGCGGACCCACACGGGCGAGAAGCCCTTCTCCTGCAGCACCTGCGGCAAGGCCTTCGGCCAGAGCTCTCAGCTCATCCAGCACCAGAGGACCCACTACCGGGAGTAGGCAGGGCTGCTGGGCGGAGCCGCAAGGGACACGGCCCCCCTGCCGATATGGCTCCAGAAGGAAGGGCTTCTGCCCCTGCCCCGCCGCCCAGCTCTGCATGCCCGCTGTCCCCAATAAATCCTTTCCGGTTGCTGGAAGGGGTGCTGGCTCCTGCCCTTCCAGGAGAGGAGTGAGGCTTATCTGCCCAGGCCTTCCATGCAGGACCCACGATTGTCCCCTGCGGCCGGGTGGGCACCTGAGGGTCACCGTGTGGCATAGGGAGGGGGCCTGCAGGTGTCCTGCTTACTCAGCCAGGGTGCCCAAGGCATCCAGCGAGGGCCCAGAGGGACAGCCAGCCTGACCTGGAGGAGTCTGTGCTCTCGACCCAGGCATGGCTCTCCAGGGGCTCTGGTGATAGGTTCCCTCAGGATGTCCATTCCAGAGGCTGCAGCTCCCCACACTTGGCTCTCAGAGCTGCTGTTTCCTGGCCCCACCTCCCTTCTCACGTGGCCGCCTTGAGGCGCCGGTGTTGTGAAGGCAGCTCCCTCCACCATTCTCCCTGCCTCCTGCTGGGGAAGGTCGGTGCCCAGGGCTGCTGATGTCTGGACAGGCGTCTACAGTCCTAAGATCTGCCAGGACTGCCTCGCCTTGCTGGGGTCTGACTGAAACCCAGATGCAGGGGTCCTGGGAATGTAGCCCTGGACCTCCAGCCCCCCAGGTACCAGAAGTGCTCAGCTGGGTGGGAATGCCCCTGGGTGTTCACAATGTCCAGCAGGGGCCTAATGTGGCCACAGAGGCTCCCTGCCTCACCTGCTGCCACCTCCTGGATGGATTTCGGGACCCCCCAAGCCCTGGTGCCACAGTGGTTAACAGCTCGGCTGCTAACCAAAAGTTCAGAAGTTTGAATCTACTGGCTGCTCCTTGGAAACCCTGTGGGGCAGTTCTGTTCTGTCCTCTAAGGTGGCTATGAGTCCGAATCCACTGGACGGCAACTGGTTTTTGGTTTTCCACCCCCCAGATTGCCAAGTTCAAGACGCAGTTCTACAAACCTCACCTCCCAGTACCTTCTGACATTCCTCCTGCCACCGCGTCCTCCTCAGTGCTGGTCCCAGGCCTGCCCCCCCAGGGGCCTGCATTTGGCCTGTGAGGTGGAGAGAAAAGGCAGGTGGGCTCCATTTGCTGCGGCGTCCACACACAGTGCCGGCATCCCTGGCAGGCTGTGAGAGGTGTGGTTGTCTCTTTTATAGAGATGGACATGGCCCCGAGGTACGCAGGGCACGTCCTCCTTGGATATAGTCCAGGACTCAATGTGCAGCCCCTTGAGAAGGGTGGTCCCTGGGGCTCAGCTAGGACCACCCTGCCCTTTCATGAGGCTACCTTGCCTCCCCAGGCCGAATTCCCAGGGCCCCCACCATCAAACGCTTCCATTCTGGGTGAGAGTGGCTGGGGGTGAAGTCAGTGCTGGCTTCTTCACGACACCTCCTTGGAATTCAGCTCAGAACCTGGAAGATAGGGGCAGAAATCCTTGCCCCTCTGTCCTCATCCTTCTCCCATTAACACCTCAGGAGACTGAGACACTGGGCTTCTGGGGCAGTGGCCAGAACCCCTCTGTTGGTCCATCTTGGGCGAGTGTCTTAGCCTCTCTGTGCCCCACCTTTCCTATCCCATCCACAAGCGTGCTCCTCCCTGGGAAGCGCTCCCCCATCCTCTGAGAGAGGTCCTCGGTAGGGGGGGTATGACCGGGGACGGAAGAGCTGCCCCAGTCGGGTGCAAGGAGGGCCCCAGTGGGGACGCTGGCCTGGTCGCCACAGGGGCAGTTGGGGAAGGCCGCCAAAGGAGATGACACCAGAGTTGACTTCCCAGGATTATCAGAGGTCGGCGGGGTAGAGCAGATGGGGAAGGATTTTCTAAGTGACAGGAAAGTCATTTGCAAGGGCGTGGAGACACAATGCCTCTGCAGAGTTGGAGGTCTCAGTGGGACCCCGGGAGCCTGAGGGGCAGGCTCCACCCCACGCCTGACATCGCCTCTAACCCCGGCAGTCGGGGGAGAGGAAGTCATTCTCCTCGCCTCCTGGGCAGCCAGGCCGAGGCGCGGGCGAGCGGGGCCCGAGGAGCTTCCGACGTGGCGGGCTCTCGTCTCTGCCGTGGAGCATCGCCTTGAGAGCCGTCCCTGTGCAGCCGGCCACCGAGCGGACAGCCAGGAGCCTTCCACGCAGTCCTAGGCTGTACCGCAAGGGGCGCGCAGGCACTGGTGCTGGGCGGACCTGCGGCTGCGCGGGGCGGGAGCCTGGGCGGGGCCAGAGTGAGCCTAGTGAGTGGCTGGGCCGGAAGGGGGCGGGGCCGGAGTGAGCCCAGTGAGTGGTTGGGTGGGAAGGGGGCGGGGCCGGAGTGAGCCTAGGGAGTGGCGGGGCCGGAGTGAGCCCAGTAAGTGGCTGGGCGGGGCCTGCTGGAGCCGGGGGGGAAGGGGCGGAGCCTGGGTGGGGCCTCAGTGAGCTTAGAGAGTGGCGGGGCGGGGCGGGGGCGGGGGCGGGACCGGAATGAGCCCGGTGAGTGGCTGGGCGGGAAGGGGCGGGGCCGGAACGAGCCCATGAGGGGCGGGCGGGACCGAGGCTGGGCAGCTGGGGAGCCGGTGGGCGGCGGCCGGCACTGGGGGCTCCACCCGCCCCGCCAGAGCCTGGGCGCCGGGCGCTGTGTTCCGGCGGCTCCAAGAGGGGCGCGGTGGCGGTGCTTGCGGTCCGCCCGGGTCCTGTTCGGTCCTCCCAGCCCGCGGGCATCGGACCCGTTCTCGGCCATTCGATCCCATCACTCAGCTCCCCCTGGACCCCGGGGAGCCTGGTGCGGCCCGGGGACCAGCTCGGGCTCTGTCTCCACCTGGCGATTCCGCCTGCAGTCGGCTTCGAGTCCGCAGCTGGGCGATGATGCCAGCGGTGCTCCGCAGCTCGCGGCGCCGCCTGCCCGTCCTCCGTGGCTCCTGCTGGGCCCGCAGGCTCGAGCCCTGCGCCCGGGAGGCGTCCCCGTGTCACATCCCTGCTGGCCCCCAGCTCTCCCTCCGCTCGCCGAGGGACACCGCAGAGTCGTGGCGCAGGGCGGGCTCTGCACGGCCTGTCAGGTCACAACGCAGGTCCACACCGACAGCGCTGGGCTTAACTCAAGCCTGTGACCCTGGAGAACAGCGGAGGTGAAGAAATACCCGGCCCTTGGTGTGTGGAGAATTCTTAGTGAAAAGAATCCCCCTTCCGCTGAAACCCTGGTGGTGCAGTGCTACAGCTGCTTGACCAAGAGGTCGGCAGTTCAAATCCACCAGGCGCGCCTTGGAAACTCTATGGGGCAGTTCTACTCTGTCCTATAGTCGCTATGAGCCGGACTCCCGATGGCACTGAGTTTGATTTTTGGTTTTTTCCCTCATAGGGCTCAGATAAGACTCCCGGATGCCCCTGTTTACCTAAGAGGAGGCCACACCCACCAGTCCCACTCTTTGCCTCATAAGTGACTAGCTGCCCTGCGTGTCCCCATGGGTCAGCTGGAATCAAGTACTGTTCACCAGACTTTGGTTAAGCTTCTCTGTTTCCCCAGGTCTCTGAACTTTGGCTTTGCCGAAGCCTGAGCCAATACAGAGCCCTTCCTTAAGGGCCTCTCCAGAAACTAGGCCGTCCTCCCTGTAAAACATTGTCTCATTCACTATCTAAGCCACCAGTACATCCCTCTTCCCACACCCAGTCCTTTACAGCCTAGTTCACACCTCTGTAAAAGAAAAACATTTTTAGTCTAACCCTTGAGATGCTCACTGATTTCAGTGTCTGAGAGTTCTCCCTGTTGCAATAGCCTGCTTTCTTCACCTTGCAACAAACTTTTTTAATCACCTTCTCCTTTCCAAGGCCAGAGGAACCTTGGTGGCGCAGTGGTTATGTGTACTCGGATGCTAACTGAAAGGTTGCTGGTTTGAACCCACCAATGCCTCCGAGGGACAAAGATCAAGATTACAGCCTAGGAGACCCTGTGGGGTGGTTCGGCTCTCACATGAGTTGAAATCAATTTGGTAGCACCCAACAACTCTAAGCCCGAATTTGTTTTTATTTGACAACACCTGAGAGCTCGATGAATTCATTCACCACCCATAAGGTGGAAGGCGTTGGCTCAGAGGCCCAGAGTCATGTCCAATGACACTCCTTGAGTGAGTAGTACAGTAGAAACGTCAGACTCCAGCTGTGGCTAGGTGCCATTGAGTCGATTCCGACTCATAGTGACCCCATGTAAAACAGAACAAAACACTGTCTGGTCCTGCACCATCCTCACCATCCTTGCTATGTTTGAGCCCATTGTTGCAGCCACTGTGTCAGTCCATCTCGATAAGCGTCTTCCTTTTTTTGCTGATCCTCTGCTTTACCAAGCCTGATGTCCTTCTCCATGGACTGGGCCCTCCTGATAACCTGTCCAAAGTACATAAGATGAAGTCTCACTACCCTCATTTTGAAGGAGCATTCTGGCTGTGCTTCTTCCAAGATGGATTTGTTCCTTCTTCCTGCAGTCCATGGTGTATTCAATATTCTTCACCAGCACCATAATTCTAATGCATCAGTTCTTCTGTCTTCCTTATTATTCGTCCACCCTTCACATGCATATGAAAAAAAAAAACAAGTGAAAATACTATGTCTTGGGTGAGGCTCACCTTAGTCCTCAAAGTGACGTCTTTGCTTTTTAACACTTTAAAGTGGTCTTTTGCAGCAGTTTTGGCCGATGTAATGCATCTTTTGATTTCTTGACTGCTGCTTCCATGGGCCTTGGTGGTGGATCCAAGTAAAATGAAATCCTTCACAACTTCAATATATTCCCATTTATCATGATATTGCTTATTGGTCCAATTGTGAGAATTTTTGTTTTCTTTATGTTGAGGTGTAATTCATACTGAAGACAGTAGTAGTCTTTGATCTTCATTAGTAAGCACTTCACGTCCTCTTCACTTTCCACAAACAAGGTTGTGTCATCTGCATATGGGAGATTGTTAATGAGTCTTCCTCCAATCCTGATGCCTCATTCTTCTTCATATAGTCCAGCTTCTTGGATTATTTGCTCAGCATACAGATTGAATAAGCATGGTGAAAGGACACAGCCCTAACGCACACCTTTCCTGACTTTAAACCACGCAGTATCTCTTTGTTCTGTTCAAACCACTGCCCCTTGATCCAAGTACAGGTATCTTATGATTACAATGAAGTGTTCTGGAATTCCCATTCTTTGAAATGTTATCCATAATTTGTTATGATTCACACAGACGAATTCCTTAGCACAGTCAGTAAAACACAGGTAAACATCTTTATGGTATCCTCTGCTTTCAACCAGGATGCATCTGACATCAGCAATGATATCCCTGGTTCCCCTTCCTCTTCTGAACTTGGCTTGAATTTCTGGCAGTTCCTTGTGGATGTACCGCTGCAGCTGCTATTCAACGATCTTCAGCAAAATTTTACTTGCATGTGATATTAATGATATTGTTTGATAATTTCACATTCATTTGGATCACCTTTCTTTGGAATAGGCCTAAATATGGATCTCTTCCAGTCAGTCGGCCAGGTAGCTGTCTTCCAAATTTCCTGGCATAGATGAGTGTGCACTTCTAGCACTGCATTTGTTGAAACGTTTCCACCGGCGTTCCGTCAATTCCGGGAGCCTTTTTTTTTTTTTTTTTGCCGATACCTTCAGTGCAGCTTGCACCTCTTCCATTGGTTGCTGATCATATGTACCTCCTGAAATGGTTGAAAGTCCACCAATTCATTTTGGTACATGACTCTGTGTATTCCTTCCATCTTTTTTTGATACTTCCTGTCTTGTTTAATATTTTCCTCATAGAATCTTTCAATATTGCAACTAGAGGTTTGAATTTTTTCTTCAGTTCTTTCAGCTCGAGAAATGCCAAGCGTGTTCTTCCCTTTTGGTTTTCTGTCTCCAGGTCTTTGCACATGTCATTAGAATACTTCACTGTCTACTTGAGTTGCCCTTTGAAATCTTCCATTCAGCTCTTTGACTTCATCATTTCCTCCTTTCCCTTTAGCTACTCAATGTTCAAGAGCAAGTTTCAGAGTCTCTTCTGACATCCATTTTAGTCTTTCTTTCTTGTGTTTTTAATGACCCCTTGCTTTCTTCATGTATAATGTCCTTGACATCATTCCACAACTTGTCTTCAATTATTGGTGTTCAGTGCGTCAAATCTATTCTTGAAAAGGCCTATAAATTCAGGTAGGATATTCTCTTTGGCTCTCATGGGACTATGCATATAAAGTAATCGTGGCCCACAAAGGGGATTGGTCAGATTTGCCATCCTGCTAGGCTTAGAATGAGCCATTCCAGAGGCAGGGAAGGAGGATTTCACCACCGCCAAAAAAGAAGAGCCAAGGGTGAGGTTCATCCTTTGTATCCGGGATCCCATCAGTGAGAAGCTCCTGGAACTAGGGGACTGAGAGAGGGCTGTAACAATGAAGGTGGTGAGCAATGGCAGCAGAGGCAGGAGACTAGCAAGAGACCTCCCGTGGAGCTACAGCTGAGTGCCTTCGGGTGGAAACTTCCTTGTGGAGTGGAGATACCTCTAGGCACTTATCGGCAGAGCTAAAAGAGCTTTGTAACACTTGCCCAAGCAGGGAAGAGACTAAGGGGCCAGAGAGAGGTGGCCTGCAAGCACAGTTGAGAAGAGGCTGTCCTGATAGAAGAACTGTATCCTGAGTGTTCCTGATCCTGAACTGTAATCTGTTACTTCCCTAATAAACCCCATAATTGTGAGTATTGTCTTATCAGTTCTGTTTTGCTATTGCAATGAATTAACAAACCCAGCAGAGAAGTAAAGAGTGCTGTGGGAGGGACAGTTGTTGTCAGAACTGGTAAAGATGGCAGAGAGAGGAGGCACGTCTGACCTCCACCTCATAGAAATCAGCCGTGGGCTGTGGATCTTGATTCTCCTTCCCCCTTGTGAAGTTAGGTCAGATGCCTCTGCCATGTCATTTTTACACAGTGCTTACACTTACATGTGGTGCCTGCTGATATTTCCTATTATCATTATTTCTAAGTGCTAATTACAACCCACTGCATTGAGTTCAGGGACCGTTCCTGGGTCATGACAGACAGTTGAGCCACACACCTGAGGTTACTTACTGTCAGCTTGCTCTCTGGAGTGGGGGAAAGCCATTGGCAAGGCCCCTCACCATGACACTTCTCACTTTCCCATTGCTTTTCAACCTTTCAATTAGTTTTTGCAAGTTTAATAGATTTGTATTACTTTAAGGTGAAACACGGCTCTCATTGTGCCTCTTGGTTATTCGGTGGTGGGGCGGGGTGCTTTCCATGAGGACAGGTCCAGGCCTGTCCCCGTCACTGCTGCATCCCCAGCACCCAGGACAGGGCCTGGCAGGTTCTCGCATGAAATTAAGGACCTGTTCCTGTTCCAGTGCCCTCTGTTCTGAATCTCCAGTTCTTATTTTAGAGCGAATAGTGGGTCTGAGCAGCAGCACGAGCGTCCACAGAAGGGGACCCCCGATGAGCTGACAGGACTCAGGCGATAGTGGAACACCAGAGGTGGCCCCTGAGGACTGGGTGGGTATGCCAGTGAGGGCCGACAAAGTCCAGCAGACAGGGCCCATCAGGAGACGGAAACCTCTCCAGTTTTTCCAACTGAGAATTTAGTATAAGGAATTGTTAACTACATACTGCAAGGACAACAACAGAACTCTAAGGTATCTCAGGTAGCAACTGCGGGAGCAGCGACCATCCCTAGGGCTATGGGAGCCACGGGAAGCCGTTAGGGTTACAGTATTAGCGTTTAGAAGCTTGAAGGAGGGTCCCACGGGGCTGGGACCCAGACACCCGAGCAGAAGGCTGCGGGGCTGGCACCCAGGCCCCTGAGGAGGGGGCGCGATGGACCTGGTCCTTCGACGCTGGAAAAACCACAGGCCGTTCTTAGCCGCTGGGGGCGCTGCAGACAGACCGGAAGCCACGGGAGGAACCGGAAGGAGCAAGTCCCTCCTCCTCTCCAGCCCCGCCGGCTCCCTCTGGCGCCCCTATCGGCAGATCCTGACGTGGCACCAGCTGGCCGAGCAGAAGTGGGGTGGGGGAGCCGCCGCCAGCGCCGCCCGCCGCAGGGTGGAAGGGCGCGTGCGCAACTAAGAGTCAAAAACCTGACACTTGGCACAGGAGGGCAGAGAACCTGTTCCGGAGTGTTATTCACAAGATAAATCCTGATAGGCCCCAATTTATTCAGCGCTCAGACAGCAGCAGGCGAGATCCAGTAGAAAAGCCTCACAGACGTGCTGGTGTGGAGGCGCTTCAGCAGGCATCCAGATGTTGTGAGCACCAGACACAGCCCTTGTAATGTCTGTGCAGAACACTGATTCAAACAGGAGAGAAATCGTGCAGGGAGAAGCCTTGTGCTTGGGATGAATGCGGGCTGACCTTTCGCTGGCCTTCAGACGGTGCACTGCATTAGAGAATTCGTCCTGGAGAAAGGCCTATAACTGTCATGAGTTGGAAAAGGCTTCAGCGTGTGCTCTGGCTCCGTTCAACATCAGAGAATGCTCACTGAGAGAAACCAATTTGCAGACTATATGTGGCAAACTCTTTCGAAGAAGCTCAGGTTGTCCAGAACCAGAGTTCGTATGGAGAGAAACCCCAGGAATGTAATAAGTGTGGGAAAGCCTCCAACTTCACGCTGGGTGGGGAAGGGGACTGTGAATGCAGCAGGTGAAGAAAGGCATTAGAGACTTCACACTGGAGAGCACTCAACCAACATCACCCATGCAGAAAGGCCTTTCACAGCCACTTGACACTCCTTCAGCACCAGAGAAACCACAGAAAGAGGAGCCCACCGGCAGCGGCCACAGCAAGCCCTTTAGGCTCTGTGCCCTGAGACGCCGGAGCCTCCACCCATGGGAGGCTCCATGCCTTTTTCTGGTGTTCGCGCCAAGGAGCACGGCCAAGAGACAGCCACAGACACTGATAGGATTCACTCCAACTCGAGTCTGTGGGAGAAGGGGGGTTCTGTGGGCCAGAGAACATGCTTGGGGCCACGGTTTCAGAAAGGCAGTGCGTTCCTTTGGAGGCTTGCATGGGCTGCGATTCCCTAGAGCAACTTCTGAGGATCCGTGTGCAGGGAGATACTGACAAGGTGCCTGTGGACAGTGGCTCCAAGCCGCTTACAGAGAACTCAGCACCTAGCCTGCGCATGTGCGGATCTGCTGCGGAAGTGGGTCCTGGTGACCAGCTAATGAGAAGGAAGCCCCTACCATCCTCATGTTCTAGAAAGGGTCTGTGCCTCACCCATAAGAGAACGCGGTAAAATGTGAGTGAGCAAGACGGTGAGAACTGTCTCCGAGCTGCTGCAGACTCCACCAGAAAGCCCCAAGGGGCTGCCTCTGATCAGCCTCTGGACACGTTTCTATAGTCTTCACAGCCTCAGCTGCCCTTTCTCTCTCTGTTGGAATGGCCCCTTGTGCCTCCCCCGCCTTGGTTTCTGGAGGTCTCCCTTTGGTCACATCCAATTCCTGTGAATCACTGACCTTTGTCTTGCATTTTCTAGGATCTTTCTTCATGGGTCAAGAAACTTATGGTCATGAGAACTCACTAAGGGGCCAGTCCATTACATCACGGGGGAGCTTGCTGAAAAACACAGACTCCTGGGCCCCACTCGGGGTGATACAGGTTCAGCAGGCCTGGGATGGAGCCAAGGAATCTGGATTCGTTCAAGCACCCCAAGTGATGTTGGTACTAGGCCAGCTTGGGAGTCGCGGGTCTCATCCGACCCTCAGGGCAGGCCTCCTGGACCGCCTCCGCACAGCTGGTCCCCAGCAGGCAGCTTTGCCCTCGTAAGTCGGATTACGTCCCTCGCTCGCTGAGACCTCCCCGGGGGCTTCACAAGACCCTTCTGAGGCTTCGGGCTCGTCCGCCCGGGCCCCTCGCTCGTTCCATCAGAGTCCCTGCCTCGCCCACAGCCAGCCCAGCACCTCGGACAGCACCCGGCTCCCTGAGCCGCGCCGGGACCCGCGGCCGGACCCCCCACCGCCCGCCCGTCCACCCTCCCGGGGGCTCCGAGCGGGTGCCCCGTGACGCTCCGCCGCCCCGACGACTCCCCGGACCCGGCCCTCCTCCCGGGCCTCGGAGCCCGGTCATCCGAGCTTCCTAGAGCGGCCGGAAGTGCCGGAGCGGGGTCTGCGGGGCGGGGCCGCTACTTCCGGTCCGGCTCCTTCCAGTCCGGCTCCTTCCGGTCCGGCTCCTTCCGGTCCGGCTCCTGCGGCGGCCCAGTCCCAGGCGGTGAGCGGCCCCCGCAGCGCGGGTCGCCGGGCGAAGGCGTAGCCGTGCACCGAGGACCCACCGCCTGCGCCGTGCGGCCTGCGGCCCGGCTTCTGGGCAGCGCCCTCGGCGAAGCCGCCCTGGGCCAGGCCTCAGCTTCCTCGCCCGGGCTCCCCTCTGCGCCCGGACAGCACCATTACCCGTCCGGACCCAGCCAGGCGCCCTGCCTTCCCCTCCATAGCACGCAGCCGCGGCGCCACTCTTCGCCCCGTCGTCGAGGCAGGGGAGGTCTCTTCAGCCTCTGGCCAGGAACCTGCGCAGCGTCGGCGCCAATAAGGGGACACCAGGTGTCTGGGCAGCTGCAGCCTGGGGGTGGGTTGACCACAGGTCAGCTCCCAAGGTCATGCCTTTTCCACTGGGTGGTGCAGACGGTTAACACGCTCAGCTACTGACCAAAAGGTTGGCGGTTAGAGTCCACCCAGAGCCCCTTGGAAGAAAGGCCTGGCAATCTGTTTCCCCAAAAATCAGCCATTGAAAACCCTATGGAGCACAGTTCTACTCTGAAACACATGGGGATGCCAGAAGTCGGAGTTGACAGCAGCTGGTAATGTTTAAAGGAGGCTGATGGAAGGATTTGGAAATCCCAGGAGAGGGGGGAGTGTCCTCTCCTAGAGCAGTGGGACAGTCTCTAAGTCCAAGCCATCAGCCGTTTGTCATGGTACCATCTCCGTGCACCCCTGGGGGCTGGCTGGAGGATGGCAAGGATTTCTCTCTCTTTGACGCCAGAAAATGAAACTGAAGTTCCTTCCAAGACTGTTGGACAACGTTCCCTTTCCCTGTTAGCTGCCTGCCTGTCTGCTGGGCCCAGGCTGTGCCCCAGGAGGGCCTCTGGGCTCTGATCACAGCCCCATCCCCACCTAGCTGCGGTTTCTGTCTTCCTCAGGACTTGTCCACGGAGCAACAAGGAGTCCTCACCTAGCCAATGGCTGCTCTGGCCACACCTCCAGTCTCACCTGCAGAGGGGACACGGCTAGGCTTTGCTCTTCCAGAGGCTGGTATCCAGTGGCACGGTACTCCCCTTTCATGCCCTGTTTTCTGTCCCTTGGGCCCCAGGCCTGGCCCTGACTTCTCCCGTTGTTTCACGTGCAGCCCCCTTGGGCTCTGCCTGGCTCTGAGGTCCCAGGACCCGGCCAGGTCACAGATCGCAGGCGGAAGAGTTGAAGTCAGGTCCTTAAGGAGCACAAGTGTGATTTCTTTTTCCTTAGTGGCTTTTGGGAGTTTCTTTTCATTATGAGTGTTGGTGCTCTTTCAAGAAAAGTTGGTAAGTGTAGGAAAATTAGAAGAACAAAATCACCTGTTGGCAATTCTTAAAAGCCTGGACACTGTTTTCTAGACGTTCCTTTTGTCTCGGCATGGTGGGTTACCATTGTTGCTTTTTAATCAGCTTCACCCCTAAAATAACCTTCATGTCCCTACCGTCTGGAGCAGTGCAAGACTCCGGGTGCCCCTTATCCCCAGTGCTCCCATGTGTGAGGGCCACTGCCTGTCCACTGGTCCATCCTCACCCATCTCCTATAACCAAAGGGGACAAGTGTTTCAGGGAGGACACACTGGTGTCCTCCCTGAAGCAAAGGAGGTTGCAAGGGTCCCAGACTCCATTTCTGTTTCAGTGGGCACCCAGACCAGCACCTCTTGGCTGGGCCTTTACCCCCAGTGGGGGAGCCCTCTAGTCTGTGTCCCCAGCACAGCAGGAACATCTGCCGTGGGCTGTCCTCCCTACTGTCTGCAGTGCCCAGATCCTGGCGACTGTGGCCCTGCTGTTAGACTGAACTCTCTTCTCCTCGGTCTCCTGCGTGTCTGCTCTCTAGCCCTGTCATGTCACAGCGCTGGTGGGTCAGCGGGTCCTCTCCAGGCTGTGGAGCCTGCCAGGTTGTGGTCCCACCTGAACCGTTGGGTCCTCGTCTGGGCTCACGTGGTTGTGTTCAGAGCTTAGGTCCCTGCAACTGAGGACTGCACCCTTAGTATCCGCAGTTGCTCCCAGCACAGCCCCGCCGCCACCTCTGTGTTCCACTGGTTTATCGTTTGTTCTCTGAACAGATAAAGGTTTTTCTCTGTGCTCTGCATCTTTTCTTTAGAGAGGCTATTGGTTTGTAGTTTGGGGAGCTCTCTGAGGACACCCTGAGTTGCCTGGGTCTGTTTCCCCCGCCTGCCCCATTGTCTCACTTGGGCCTAGCCTTCTTCTCTGTTTTGCCCTTGCAAGGACCCTGCACCTTTGCGGGGGTGTCTGGTGGAGGACGTTTGCAGGGGCCGCCTCCATGTGGGTCCTCGCCCTGGAGCTGGTCACCAGCTCCCCCAGCCCCTTCCTTAGGCCCCTCTCCTCAGGGCGGTTCCCCTGCCCCTGTGTCAGACCCAGTCTGTGAGGGTACTCTTGGCCCCCAAGCCCTTCCTCAGCCCCTCAGAGACTCCCTGGGGTGGTGGGAGTCGGGGTTTGTGCTCTGACCGCCCAGGCTGGCCAGGGGACACTTCCAGGGAGGGGTGGACCGAGGCCATTCGCTGGTTTCCTGGCAGTGGTGCTAATACTCTGTGTTGTCTTTGTATGGTTTCAGGAATTCGTGGGAAAAGAGAAAGTAAAAGGTCTTTCCTCACTTATCTTGGGTAGAAGTCCTGACTTAGTTTTAGGAAAAGCCGGTTCTGGGTATTATGCAAATGTAGCTGACCACATCAGCATAGCCAGGGCAAGAGGCAGACCCCAGAAGACCCGGGCACGATACAATGGCCCGGCTGCACACCGGCCATCTGTGGGAGGTGGGGAGCTGGGGTGGACCCCAGAGAGGCATTGCAAACCTGCCCAGGGCGGCTCCCACCACCCTTCTCTGTCATCTCTGGAAGCCTCCCTCCCTTTTGCTTTAAGGAGAGTTTGCACCTTCTAACTCATCTTGACACCTTCCCTTCAATCCCATCGTGACAGCTGGAGGAAGGAGCACCCCTCGCTGGCCTCCAAACCTCAGTCCAGTCACTGAAGCTCTTAAGGCACACAGCCAGGCTTCCTTTGCAGCGACTGTGTGTGGGGTTGGGATTTTGGCACACATCCCTGTGGCCCTTTGCTGTGCCGGCAGCCTCCCAGCCACCCCACCCTCCCCCTCTCCTGCCCTGCCCCCGCCTGCCTGGCCTCTGGCCTGGCTACCTCTACCCTCTCTGGTCCCAGTGGAATCCGGTCACGTTCCTTCCCATTTTGGACCTAACTTCCTTGCTTCTTCCCCTTTCGTCCCCCAAGTCTGTTCTCTGGCCCCGATTCCTGTGACATTTGCCTCTCCCCTTCTGGTTTCAGACCAAGAGGAGGGCGCTCAGAGTGAGGAGCTGACTCCCCAGCAGGAAGCGCCGGAAGAGACAGAGTCCTGGGGCACCCAGGGAGAACCACAGGACCAGGGACCTGCCAGGCCCTGCAACAGGGGTCAGAGTGCAGGGAGGCCGGCAGGGCCGCTAGGAAAGACTGCTGCGTGGCAGACCTACGCCGGGGAGGAGTGGAGCTGCCGATATGGGCCCAGAAGCAAAGGCAGTCCCGCATCGCACCTGGGGAACCCCCAGAAAGACACTGCAGGTGGGGCCCTCGATGAGTGTGGCCCTACTATGTATGACCCGGAACTGGGGGGTCCCGCAGCACGCGGCAGGTCTCAGGAGCCAGCTCTGGAGGTCCAGAGCCCCGAGGAGTGCAGAAAGGCCTCCCCGCGTCGGGCCGCTGCGCTCAGGCACCCGCGGGCGCCCGGTGAGGAGAAGCCTCACAAGTGCCGGGACTGCGGGAAGGCCTTTGGCCGCAGGTCGGACGCCCTGAAGCACCAGCGCATCCACACGGGCGAGAAGCCGTATGCGTGCGGTGAGTGCGGACGGGCCTTCGTGCACAGCTCGCACTTCACGCAGCACCTGCGCGCCCACCGCGGCGAGAAGCCCTTCACCTGTCCAGAGTGCGGTCAGGCCTTCAGCCAGAGCTCCAACCTGGCGCAGCACCGGCGCGTGCACAGCGGCGAGCGGCCCTACGCCTGTGTCGAGTGCGGCCGCGCCTTCAGCCGCAGCTCCTTCCTCCGTGAGCACCGGCGCATCCACACCGGGGAGAAGCCCTACGAGTGCGGCGTCTGCGGCCGCACCTTCCGCGCGCTCTCGGGCTTCTTCCGCCACCAGCGCGTGCACACGGGCGAGAAGCCCTTCCGCTGCACCGAGTGCGGCAGGGCCTTTGGCCTGAGCTCGCACCTGATCCAGCACCAGCAGGTGCACAGCCCAGAGTGAGCTTGGGGCCGCAGCCGTCTGGAAGGAGCCGCCTCGCCCACCCGTGGGGAGGCAGTGAGGTCGGCCGGGCGGTGGACGCCGGTCCGCCGTGGATCTGCAGCGGGGGGGCGGGGGGTAGAGGGGCCAGGTGGCCTTCCTGCGCTGAGCCTGGTGCTCAGCCTCTACCCATGTGCCCTTGGCACCCGGAGTCCCGCCCAGGGTCTTGGGGAACACGCCTGCGCCTCCTGAAGCCCCGCTAAAGGCGAAGGAGAGGGACAGAATCAGGATGCGGCCGGTGGGGGTCGGTGGTGGCGTGCAGAGGCGCCAAGTTCTGAGACATCAGCCTCTGCTCTCAGAACACAGACTCTAGGAGACTTGGGCGCTGGTCTCCATCATCCCAACCCCCAAAAAGCAGCTTTTATCCGTCTGTAAAGTGCGGCCAGCGGCCCCAACCCCGCCTGGTTTTTACGGCCTGCAGGGTAGGAATGGCTTTTACATTTTAAAAGAGTTGCAAAGAGAAGAAGAAAAGGTTAATACGCACAAAGCACGCGTTCTCTTGGGCCCTGCGAGGAAAGCGTTGAGGTTCCTGCTCTGGGCGTTTCTGTCCCTGCATAGAGGCGGCCCTTTGATCAGAAGGGCCACGGGCGCTTTGCAGCTAGCCCTTTCGGGGTAGTAGGCGCGCACCTTGGTCTGCAGCGTCCGCAGGGACCCGATCCTCGTGGCCGCGGGCGGGGCGGGGCCCGAGACCCCAGAAGTACGGGGCGGGGCCACCTCTGGGGTGTGGACTTTGGCAGAGGCACCCGGGTCTGGGAGGGTTCCTGCAGCTTGCGGGGCGGGCAGGTGTCAGGATCCGGTGCAGATGCCCGCCTGGCCAATCAGACCATGTTGGTGGCTGAGCCGTTACCGCCCCGTTCCAGCCCTCCGGGAATTCCAGGAATGGCGATATCCGGCGGGGATAGTGAGTTCTGGTAGCGCAGGGAGCTGCCGACTCCCAGGGCCTGGGACTTTTCCTGTCATCCTGGAGTTGAGCCTCAAAAGGGGGACATGGGTCCTGGCTAGGGAGGGTGGGGGTCAGAGACAGGAAGGGCATGCAAGGCCAGGAACAGGTGGTTCCCAGCACACTTGGAGAGTGGCCTCGTTTGGGGGTCGCAGGGCAAGGAGGGGTGGTGGAGGGGTGTGGGAGAAGTGCCCCCAGTCCAGGTAGGAGGGTCAGAGTGGGCAGACCTGAGCTTCAATGTCAGACTCACTTTCTGGGAATGTCATTTGCTAGATGGAGGAGCGTTGGTCCCTGGGACTCGAGAGATGTCCCCCTGGGGTGTGCAGAAAAATGTGTAATTTTAAGTGCTTTTATTTTTACATGTGTTTTTATAATTTTTTTATAAATAAACATTCAGTATGCCCTGGGGTGGGCTCAGAAGTTTTTGCTGTGCAGCGGACAGTGAAAAACCCTGGAGACACAAGATGGGTGTTGTCCGAGAGACAGGATGTGGGGAGCCTTGTCACGGGATGTGTGTGCGGGGTAGGAGTGCAGTTTTGCAGGACACCAAGGTCCCATCTCTATAGACTGAGTCCAGAGTGACCCTGTGTCTTCGCAGGCAGGGTGCGGAGGAGTACTATGAGCAGGTGGGGTGCTGAGGGGTGCTGTGAGCAGGAGGGGTGCCGTGAGCAGGCAGGGTGCAGAGGGGTGTTGTGAGCAGGCGGGGTGCAGAGGGGTGTTGTAAGCAGGCGGGGTGTGGAGGGGTGCTGTGAGCAGATGGCATCCTGGACGCAGTGTCCTGCCTTCAGTTGTACCTTGCCTGTGCTCAGCTTTTTGCTCTCAAGGAGTCCCTGGATGGTGCTAACAGCTGAGCTGCTAACCAAAAGACTGGAGATAAGAGTTCACCCAGAGGATTGGGTGTACAAGACTTTTATTAGGGCTCTCCAGTTTGTTGTACCGTGGGGGCTTGCGTGTTGCTGTGATGCTGGAAGCTATGCCACCAGTATTCAGATACCAGCAGGGTCATCCATGGCAGACAGGTTTCAGTTGAGCTTCCAGACTAAGACATACTAGGAAGAAGGACCCTGCAGTCTACTTCTGAAAAGAATTAGCCAGTGAAAACCTTATGAATAGCAGCAGAACATTGTCTGATATAGTGCTGGAAGATGAGCCCTCAGGTTGGAAGGCACTCAAAAGATGACTGGGGAGGAGCTGCCTCCTCAAGGTAGAGTCAACCTTAATGACATGGTTGGAGTAAAGCTTTCGGGACCTTCAGTTGTTGCTGTGGCACTACACAAAATGAGAAGAAAACAGCTGCAAACATTCATTAATAATTGGAATGTGGAATGTACAAAGAACCAATCTAGGAAAATTGGAAATCATCAAAAATGAAATGGAATGCATAAACATCAATATCCTAGACATTACTGAGCTGAAATGGACTGGTATTGGCCATTGTGAATCAGACAATCATATAGTTTACTATGCTGGGAATGACAACTTGAAAAGGAATGGTGTTGCATTCATTGTCAAAAAGAACATTTCAAGATCTGTCATGAAGTACAATGCTGTCAGTGATAGGATAATATCCACATGCCTACAAGGAAACAGTTCTTACAACTATTATTCAAATTTACACGCCAACGACTAAGGCCAAAGATAAAGAAAATTTACCAACTTCTGTGGTCTGAAAATGATCAAACATTGTCAGGATGCATCGATAACTACTGGTGATTGGAATGCAAAAGTTGGAAACAAAGAAGAAGGATCAGTAGTTGGAAACTATGGCCTTGGGAACAGAAGCAATGCCGGAGACTGCATGATAGAATTTGGTAAGACCAATAACTTCTTCATTTTAAATACCTTTCTTCACCAACATCAACAGCAACTATACACATGGACCTCGCCAGATGAACACACAGGAATCAAATCAACTACATCTGTGAAAAGAGACGATGGAAAAGCTCAATAGCATCAGTCGGAACAAGGCCAGGGGCTGACTACGGAACAGATATTAATTGCTCACATGCAAGTTCAAGTTGAAACTGAAGAAAATTAGAACAAGTCCATGAAAGTCAAAGTACAACCTTGAGTATATCCCACCTGAATTTAAAGACCATCTCAAAAATAGATTTGACATGTTGAACACTAATGACCTAAGATCAGACGAGTTGTGGAATAACATCAAGGACATCATCCATGAAGAAAGCAAGAGATCATTGGAAAGACAGGAAAGAAAAAAAAAGACCAAGATGGATGTCAGGGGAGACTCTGAAACTTGCTCTTGAACATCAAGTAGCTAAACCAAAAGGAAGAAATGATGAAGTAAAAGAACTGAACAGAAGGTTTCAAAGGTGCCTCGAGAAGACAAAGTAAAGTATTATAATGACATGTGCAAAGACCTGGAGACAGAAAACCAAAAGGGAAGAACACACTTGGCATTTTTCAAGCTGAAAGAACTGAAGAAAAATTTCAAGCCTCAAGTTGCAATAGTGAAGGATTCTATGAGGAAAATATTAAATGACACAGGAAGCATCAAAAGAAGATGGAAGGAACACACAGAGTCACTGTAACAAAAAGAATTGGTCAACGTTCAACCATTTCAGGAGGTGACATATGATCAGGAACCAGTGCTACTGGAGGAAGTCCAAGCTACACTGAAGGCACTGGCAAAAGACAAGGCTCTAGGAATTGACAGAATATCAATTGAGCTGTTTCAACAAATGGATGCAGCGCTGGAGGTGCTCACTTGTCTATTCCAAGAAATTTGGTAGACAGCTACCTGGTCAACTGACTGGAAGAGATCCATATTTATGCCTATTCCAAAGAAAGGTCAACCGAATATGGAAATTATCAAATAATATCATTAATATCACACAAGTAAAATTTTGCTGAAAATTATTCAAAAGTGGCTGCTGCAGTATTTCAGTAGAGAACTACCAGAAAGTGAAGCCAGATTCAGAAGAGGACGTGGAACCAGGGATCATTGCTGATGTCAAATGGATCTTGGCTTAAAGCAGAGAATACCAGAAGGATGTTTACCTGTGTTTTATTAACTGCAAAGGCATTCGTTTGTGTGGATCATAGCAGATTACGGATAACATTGCAAAGAATGGGAATTCCAGAACACTTAATTGTGCTCATGAGGAACCTTTACATAGATCAAGAGGCAGCTGTTTGGACAGAACGAGGTCATACTGTCTGGTTTAAAGTCAGGAAAGGTGTGCGTCAGGGTTGTATTCTTTCACCATACCTATTCAATCTGTATGCTGAGCAATTAATACGAGAAGCTGGACTATATGAAGAATGGAGCATCAGGGTCGGAGGAAGACTCATTAACAACCTTCTACACGCAGATGATACAACCTTGCTTGCTGAAGATGAAGAAGACTTGAAGTACTTACTGATGAAGCTCAAAGACCACAGTCTTCAGTATGGATTACACCTCAAAATAAAGAAAACAAAAATCCTCACAGCTGGACCAATAAACATCAGGATAAATGGAGAAAAGCTCGAAGTTGTCAAGGATTTCATTTTACTTGGATCCACAATCAACACCCATGGAAGCGGCAGTCAAGAAATCAAAAGATGCATTGCATTGGGCCAATGTGCTGCAAAGGACCTCTTTAAAGTGTTAAAAAGCAAAGATGTCACCTTGAAGACTAAGGTGTGCCTGACCCAAGCCATGGTGTTTTCAGTTGCCTCCTGTGTGTGCAAATGCTGGACAATGAACAAGGACGACCAAAGAAGACGTGACATCTTTGAATTGTTGGCGAAGAATATTGAATATACCATGGACTGTGGAAAGAAAGAACAAATCTGTCTTACAAAAAGCACAACCAGAATGCTCCTTAGAAGTAAGGATGGTGAGAGTATGTCTCACATACTTTGGACATGAAGTTATCAGGAGGGATCGGTCCCTGGAGAAGGACATCACGCTTGGTAAAGGAGAGGGTCAGCAAAGAAGATGAAGACCCTCAACGAGATGGATTGACAGAGTGGCTGCAACAGTGGGCTTAAGCATAACAACGATCGTGTGGATTGTGCAGGACCCGGCAGTGTTTCGTTCTGTTCACGTAGGGTTGCTATGAGCTGGAGCCCAAGCCAGGGCACCTAACAACAAGAAGAGAAAGTTATACGTATTCATATAAAGGGGGTTGGGTGTCATTTGGTGATTGGCTTAAACTTTGCTCTGCTCACTTTGATTTAAACCAAAAACCCGCTGCGGTGGAGTCCGACTCATAGCAACCTTATAATATGAGCAGAACTGCCACATAGGGTTTCCAAGGAGCACCTGGGGGATTCACACCGCCAACCTTTTGGTCAGCACCCTCTCTCTTAACCAATACACCACCACGGTTGCCATTCATTTTGAAGGTCCGGGCGATTGTTCTGTGCAAGCGCGGCCGAAGCGTTTCAGAGTTCAAGTGTTGGGGACCAGCAAGTTCTTGCCGGGGGTGCAGGAGACACGTTCCACGGGGGCGGGCCTGAGTTTGCGGAGGGTAGGGGCTGGGGCAGGCTCTTTGCGCATGCGTAGAGATCAGAGTTTGTTAAAACTGGTTTTCTGCGTTTTTTCTTGGTACATCTGCTGGTTTCTGAAAAGCAACTTAAAGGACGTTACTTAAGTTCCTGGAAAATGACTGACAGTCATCAAGGCGGGTCTATCAGACTCCCGGGGTTGGGGTCTGGTTACACACCCGCCGTCCAGCTTCTCCCCCTCACCCCGGAATGCGGTTCCAGGCCACCGGGCGCCGACGGGAGAGGCGGGTTTGGCGGGATGGATGTGCAAGGACGCAGGGCTTCCCGGGCGCGGCAGGAAAGCCCCGGGGCGCGGCTGGGAGAGGGAGGGAAAAGGCCAGGGCCGGAAGGGAAGGGCCCGCCACTCGGCGCTACGAACTCCGCCCTGGGGAACGGCAGAGGGAGGGCTGCAGGCTGCAGGCTGCGCGCGGGGTCCTCCGGCCGCCCCGCCCCGGGCACCGCGAGGGTCCCCCCGAGCCGCCGCACTCCCACCCGGGCCACCGACGCGGCCGTGCGCCCGCTTCCGGGGTCGGCCGGCGCGGCTTCCGGGATGGCCCAGCGCGGCCTCCGGGAGCGGTGCGCGGGGTCCTCCGGCCGCCTAGAGCGTCACCGGAAGTAGCCTTTCCAAGGGGGCGGGAGGAGGCGGTGCTTCCGGCGGGCGGCTGGGGCGGCAGGTGGGCGGGGCGGCAGGTGGGCGGGGCGGCAGGTGGGCGGGGCGGCGGGGACACGCACGAGCGGGAAACTGAGGCAGCCACCGCCCGGCCCGAGGCCCCTGCTGGCCCCGCGCGGCGCGTGGCCGCCGTCTGGCCGCTTTGAAGCGCTCCTTGCGCCGGGGTTCCCCTTGGTCCCGAGAGGCGGGCGTGGGCGTGGAGCCGACACGGGCCCCTCAGCCTCTGCCCCCGGGGCAGCCCGGGCCCCGGCCCTGTGCCGCCTCGCCTGGGCCTGCTGCCGCGGTTCCGCGCGCCCGCGCTTCCTAAGATCGGGCGGCCTCCAGGTGTCCCTGTGAGCGGCTTGGCGATCAGCGCCCTGATCCCGGGACAAAGGGAAGTCAGCGTTGGCGGACGGGCGCCTTTGTCGGCGCCGAGCCTGCCTCCGCCAGGGTGCGTCCCTCCTCTCAGCTGGGCGTCAGCCGGCCTGTTTCAGGGTCCTTGCGAGTTTCGCGGTAAAAAGATGGTATTTTGCATTGCATTTCTTAATTCCGAATGAGGTGGTATTTTTAAGGGTATTGGCCATTTTTTTTGTGTGTGTGTGAATTACTTGTTTATGACCTTTGCTGATTTTTTTATATTAATACATGAATCTGTATTTTGCAAATATCCCCTCCCCAGTTCATTTTTTTTAACATTAAGTTTTTCCGTGTAGTTTAATCTACACTTTTGGTGTCTGGCTTCGAAAAATCAATCGTCATCCCAAAACTGCACTATTTAAGTAACTTTTTTTCTTTTTTTTGTTTCATATTTTTACATTCAAATCTTTACGATTATCAATACAATTTTAAAAACCCGTAAAAGTTCTCCCAACATTTGAGGACTGTTAGTAGGTGTGTTTAATGTGGAGCTAGAAAACCACAGCTGGCAGCTAGTGACCTGCTCTGGACCTGTGGAGGGCCAGCATGGCAAGACTGAGCTCCTAGAGTGCAGCCCATGGAACCCATTTCTGGGGGTGTCTTCAGTTAGAACTCTCTTGCTTTCTCACGACAGAAACTCTTCTCAAACTGATTTAAACAAACTTTAAGGCAGGGCATGGCCTTCAGCATGGAGGACAAATCAGGAGAGGCCTTTCCCCAGCTGACGTCCCTCCTTTGTGGGTTTCCTCACAACCAGGCTGCCCTTCTCGCTACATCTCCCACCAGCTCAGCAACCCCTGTGGGAGGAGGAGTCTGCAGAAAGACGCAGAGAGCAAAGAACCGGGTCAGGGCTGGCGTCTGAGCAGTGCTAGTTGAGTCACAGGCCACTGTCCTGAGCTGGGCAGGCTGGGTGAGGAGCTGGCTCCTCGGGGTCCCGGGGGATGCTCTCACCCTCCTCTGTGACCCTATTCCACCTGCCCCTACACTGAGACTTACTGTCATTTTTCACTTTTACCCAAGCAAGAATCGTCTCCACTCCTGGTGCCCAGTGGAGGAAGTGAGGAGGAGCTCCCAGCCTGGGTCCCAGAGTGCCAAGAAAGGCAGCCTGATGGACATGCATGCGCACACAGGTGAGCGGCAGTGGGCGGGTGGGTGAGGGGCCTCGGGCAGGTGGGGGGGATGGCCTGGGCTAGGACGGAGCAGCGGAGGAGCCTAGGCTCCCCGGAATCCATGTGCCAGCCGCTGCAGGTGTGTGCCTGGCTCAGGCAACATTGCCCCAAACCCATGTCTTTCCTGGCACAGCTCATTCATCCCCCACCCTTGCCGCCTGCCCTCCTTTCTTCCTGCTGCATCCTGGGGACTCAGTCCACACTCTCCTGGCACACCCCCTGCCTGAAGACTTCTGAGGACCATAGTCCTACATGCTGTGTCTCCAGGGCTCAGTAGGGTCACAGGTGGACATCAGGAGGCTCGAGGAGTGAAAATCTGTTGAGCCTCCCCCTGCCCTCTCCGGCTGTCAAAGCTGTGACATAATACACTGAGTTGGCAGTGACTCAGCACTGCGCCCAAGCGCTGTGGTTGCATCCTGGTGTAATCGGCACCAGCAGTACCGCCGTCTCACCTCGGTGCCGCCACATGTCCTGGCCTTGCCTCTCATGCGCACGCTCTCCTCTGATGATTCTTGTTCCTCAGTGGGAGCCTGGGAGGATGCAGGGCTGTGGCTGCCCAGTGCACGCACACTCACGCATGCACACACACACCAACAACCTGGGACTGTTTGTCCACAAGTTCACAGGACCCTCATGTCAGGTGTTCAGCTACCTGCGTCCAGCCACAGTCATCCCTTCCTGGGGGTGAGGGTCCCCAGAGGCACCGTCTGTTGCAATTTAGCTGCTCCGATCCCGACATCTCGGTGACTGCCTGTGGGCAGGATGTGGTCTCTCCCCTGCTAGGCGTGCTGGCCTGAGGTCCCGTCCTTGTGCTGAGCCGCCTTTGATCATGGTTCCTGCCCTTCACGGGAGGACACACACAGCCAGCGTCCTCGTGTCCCTGTATCCTGCTGCCTATGAGCACACAGCACTGGCTGACCCCGCATCCTCTGCTGCTGCCCAAGCACCCTCTGTTCTTGGCGTGGGATAGGATCGCCACCCGCTGGGCCCATGGCCCCAGAGGTGGTTGATCCTGGTGCTGTCACATGACAGAGTCCTGTGGGTGGGTGGTTGGGGGAGGATGGTGGGGGTTCGTGTTGTCTCCCAGAACCAAGGTCAGGTGGGAAGCCAGTCGTGAGACCATCAGCACATGTACATCGCTGGGCGCCCCTGCCCTGTGCTTCCAGTGCTCTGGCTGCCCCCCAGGTTTCACTTTCCAGGCTGTGTGGTGGGACAGGAAAGCTCCCAGAACCTGAGTTTGTATCTCCTCCCTTCCTGGAACCAGGCGGCAGAGGTTGGAGGCTCAGCCTTCCCAGAGGCACAGGCGCGGGGCTTCTCCAGGCCCCTGTCCACTCTCGTGTCCACAGTTGGTAAGAAGGGGGCGAGGCGCACGGGGCAGGGACCAGACAGGTGACATACTAGGTGTACGCTGCACGCAGACTGCATTGCCAGCGCTGTTACCGGCAGGTCACCATCGACTGCCAGTGCCATCTTAAAGCCGCGTGCACCTGTGTGTCGTACGGCATTGTTTTCTTATGTCTAAAATCACACCTGCCGCCTCTTGTCTAGCTGCCGTGGCTCCCTTCCCCCCACCGGCCTGTGCACGTTCAGCTGTGGATCGAGGGGCAGTGAGCACAGGGCTGATTCTGAAGCAGGAAGCTTCGTGGGACCGAGAGCCCCTGGGGGGGCCTCCGCAGGCGCCGGGACCGCCCGGCCTCCGTGAGAACCAGGACTCGGTGGAGGGGCCAGGCGCCCGCGAGAAAGCAGGCGGGCAGAGCGGCCAGGGGACACAGCGCGCAGGCCCCCGGAGAGGGCGGCCGTATCCGTGCGGCAGCTGCGGCCGGAGCTTCGCGTGCCGCTCGGACGCGGCAAAGCACCAGAGCATCCACCGCGGCCAGAAGCCGTACGCCTGCAGCGACTGCGGGAAGCCTTTCATCCACAGCTCGCACGTCGTCCGGCACCAGCGGATCCACAACGGGGAGCGGCCCTACGCCTGCAAGGAGTGTGGGAAGACCTTCGGCCAGAGCTTCAACCTCGTGCGCCACCAGAGGGTCCACACGGGAGAGAAGCCGTACGAGTGCGCCGACTGCGGCAAGGCCTTCAGCCAGCGCTCGGACGCCGCCAAGCACCAGCGCATCCACCGCGGGGAGCGCCTGTACGCGTGCCGCGAGTGTGGGAAGACCTTCGGCCACAGCTCCAACGTCGTCCGGCACCGGCGGACCCACCACGGGGAGAACCCCTACGAGTGCAAGGAGTGCGGCCGCGCCTTCAGCCAGAGCTCCAACCTGGCGCAGCACCAGCGCGTGCACAGCGGCGAGCGGCCCTACGCCTGTGCCGAGTGCGGCCGCGCCTTCAGCCGCAGCTCCTTCCTCCGTGAGCACCGGCGCATCCACACCGGGGAGAAGCCCTACGAGTGCGGCGTCTGCGGCCGCACCTTCCGCGCGCTCTCGGGCTTCTTCCGCCACCAGCGCGTGCACACGGGCGAGAAGCCCTTCCGCTGCACCGAGTGCGGCAGGGCGTTTGGCCTGAGCTCGCACCTGATCCAGCACCAGCGGGTGCACAGCCCCAAGGGGGCCCTAACGGGGTGAATGCGGGGCGGGAGAATGTGTCAACGTCAGTGCGGGGGTGGGAGCGACGCCCGTTAGGACGTTGCCACGCCTCGCGGGCTTCATGCTCCGTTCCACGTGAAGTCGTCCAGGGGGTTGAACGTCTTACCTATGTGAAGGGCTCAGCAGGGGCGCCCCCAACACCGTGGACAGGGGCGGGCAGAGTGGAGGGGTCGGAGGGCAGCTTTGTGGGAGCCAGTGGAGGTCTCCCTGGAGGGAAGCAGGTCTTCTGACCAGTGGGGTGTCCGGGCCGGCTGTTCTGTGGGTGCCCTTGGGTCGCACTGTCTCCTCTGCCACCCCACCCCATTCCAGATGCCCCTCCTGGAGAAGCCTAATCCACTGTTGCCCCCTCCTCCGTATCCTTGTCAGTTGCAGTCAGTTCCTTTCATTTTCATAGCACTCGTTATTTTTAATTTCAGAGATACGGTGTACCCACAGTGGAATGAAGACCTTACTGATCCGTTTTCAGAGTTCTGACAAATAAAACGTCCTGGTCTTTATGACCACCACGCCGTCGAGATGTAGATGGTTTCCATCCCCAGAAACTCCCTTACGCCCCTTTCAGGTCATCCTTCCCCAGCCCAGAGGCACCCGCTGCCCTGGTTGCCCTCACTGTGATCTGTTCTGTTTGCTCTAGAACTTTACATAAGTAGGGCTGTATAGTACATGCACCTTTTATGTCTGGCTGCCTTCTCTGCTTGATGTGCTTGAAATCCTTCCATGTGTCAGTAGCAGGTTTTTTTTTGTTGTTCGCAAAAAAAAAAAAAAAAAACCTAAACCCATTGCTGTCCATTTGTCCCCAACTCATAGTGACCCTGTAGGACAGAGTAGAACTGCCCCATAGGGTTTCCAAGGAGTGCCTGGCAGACTCAAACTGCTGACCTTTTGGTTAGCAGCCGTAGCACTTAACCACTATGCCACCAGGGTTTCCTTTGGTTTCCTAGCACTTTCTAAAAAGTCAGTGGTCACCTTCTACCTTGTATCAGAACTATACGCATATGTCTGTCCCCATCAAATGATGAGTTACTTGCAGCCAGGGATGATTTTAGCACGGGCTGGGGCACAGAGCAGGCACTCTGCAAAGGAATAAGTGAGTGAGGCCTGTGGGGGAGGTTATGAAAGATAGGGGTAGAGGAGGGGCTATACGAGGAGATAGCGCTTTCCTTGTTTTCAGGTAAAGAGAAGAATCTTAGCGGTTCTGAGAATGGCCGGGTGGGGTACAAAAGCTAATTGTCAATCATGAAGTACCCAAATTTATGTTATTGTAGTGTGCGGTAAGGCACGTGTCACTGTGTTTGAAGTAAAGACTTTGGACTTCTACATCGTACTAGGTGTTTGAGGGTCCCTACTGCTACAGAACCACTATATCCTGCCTATCTTTGAGGCACTGATTCCACAGATGCAGGGGAGCTTCCCTAGGCTACCCTGCCCCTGTAAAATGTGAGCTTAGGCTACAGGGTTGTACAGCCTATAGGATCAGGGTTACCCTCAGAGTGGATTCTGTGACCCCACAGTTATTAGGCTACTGATCTTGGGCCAATGGTGAGGTAGGAAAGACCCCCAGGGAGCCTGAAAGTCCCTAGGTTAGTAGTGCCTCCTAGGTACACATCACAGTTGCTCTTTGGAGGAAAACTTCCCTTGCTTAGGCCCTGTAGGTTTTCTGCTAATAAGGTCAAACAATGAGCTTAACAACCAAAGATCACCAAGTACACAGGAAGGTGGGTCACAGTGATGAGTGTCAGCAGGAATGGCGAACAGCAGATATAAACCAGAGAAGTCTGCAGACATTAAAACTGAAAGATAATACAGGCTAGAGAATAGTTCTGCATGTAAGACTTAAAGAAAGGCCACCGTGACAGTGAAGAGCAGGAATAAGAGACTACCAGGCATGACCAGGCACGGTCTTAAAGGAGGACTTTAGAAATGAAAAATGTAATTATTGAAGTAAAACTCAGTGGGTAGGTTAAATAGCAGATTAGACAGAGGTAAAGAGTGTGAGTGAACTGGAAGAGACAGCCAAAGAAATTCAGAGTACTAGATGGACAGGATGAAAAATATCAAAGGAGTGTTAAAAGATTTGTAGAATAAAATGAAAAGTCTGGCAAAGATGTCACAGGAGTCCCAGGAGGAGACTGAGAGTGAAGGAGGGGAAATGGAGTAAAACCCACGATTCTGAAGATTTCTATATAACTTGATGGGCAATTGGCTCCCATCCTCCACCCAGCCCCTACTCCCCTATGGGGTGGGCTAACTCTTATTTTCTGTAGGGCTCGGGGTGGAGTGAAGGTGAGGCCTGGCAAGGAAACAGCAGGCAACCCCACCTGGGGAAGGAGAAACACAGAAGATGGGTGTCTGTGCTCCCAATTTTAGCCTGCTCGGCCTCCCCAGAATCAGGCCAACAAAATCATCAGTTAAAGGTGAGATTGTAGAAGTTGGTGTCAGCATCTTGGATGTTCCAGACTCATCAGGACCCAGAATCATCGCCTTTGATACTTAAGCCGTAAGTAGTGCCAACCTACAGCCGAGACTGCTTTGAGGGCCCTACTGCTGGGATCTAGAGCCGTTTCCACCACCTCTGGCTGGCTGGCTGGCTGTGCAAGCCCAGGTCATTGTCTTCACGGTAGCATGACTGCATGTGACGTGATTGGATTCTTCACACCTCACTGGTAGTGCACCAGCAAGATTGTTCTGTGTTTGACTGATGACATGGACTCACAGACCTGGGAAGTATAATGTATAGTAAACAGCACAAATAAAAAAATCCACACCTAGGCACATCCCACTGAAAGTGCACAACAGCAAAGACAATCTTAAAAGCAGCTAGAGAAAGGTTCTGGAGCCCTGGTGGTGCAGTGGTTAAGAGCTCAGCTGCTAACCAAAAGGTCAGCAGTTTGAATCTACCACCTGCTCCTTGGAAGCCCTATGGGCCAGTTCTGCTCTGTCCTGTAGGGTCACTAGGAGTCGGAATCGAATCGACAGCAATGGGTTTGGTTGTTTTGGTTGCGCCTCTGCTTGGCAAGGAGCAAGGGCAGCCTCGCTGGGGCATCTTCCCACCCAGGGGTGACCTGGTGGCTCCGGCAGTGTGCCCAGGCTCCTTGGGGCAGATGCGTGAATGTGGGAGGCCACGCTCAGGCTCCCCACAGCAAAAGCGTGTGTGTGAGGGCTCACCCTCTCGTTCTTCCCCAGAGGGGCAGGCCCCAGGAGGGTGGGGTGGAGGGGCCCAGGCCTTACCTTCCTCACTATGGACACTCGCACCCTCGAGCCTGCTCCTGTACTTTTGGGGCTGTCCTCACCCCCAGCACCCCAAGTCCACAATCAATTCAGCCACCCCCTTCTAGACGAGCCCGTGGCAGGTAGAACTTCCTGCACCATGCCTGGTGACCGGGGGAGCGGGTGGGGGAGGGGCTGGACACCATAGATCGGCAGAATCCACGGCCCCTGGGGTGCGGCTCTTCAGCCTCCATCCTCATAGTGGCTCAGAACACACTTGCAGCAGACATTTTATTGTACGAAATTCCCCCATGCCACCCTAATGGTGAAAAACCACAGAAGAAGCTTCAGGAGACAGAGCTCAAGACTCATAGACCTCGCCAGCCACGGCCACGGCCCAGGAGAACTCCCGCTGCGCCAGGGGCACCTCGAACTGCCGGCTCCTAGGGGGATGAGTCAGACCCACAGGGCAGGAGCCCAAGCACTGCCCCCATGTGAGGATGGGTCCTACCCTGACTGCTTTATCGGGGCTTGGCACCCCCACCCCACTAGGGGTGCTGGGGAACATCGAGGACACTGCGGGTCACAGGCAGAGTGATGTAGCCTCCTCAGGCTTCCCGTCATCCTGACCACAGCTACTGGCTGCTCGGGTCCGCTCGTTGTCAGGGTCCCAAAGCTGAGAGGAGAGACCCCCCCCATCCAGGGCTGGCTCGAGTACTGGGGGTGGGGGGGGGGGGAGGGGATCCCTGATCAAGGCCATCCAGTCCAGGAGGGCCAGTTGCTGACCCAAGGGTCACAGGTAGGGGGTGGGCCTGCCTACCACAGCCCTAGAACAGGACTTGGGAGGTCCCTCTGCCCCTCCCCGGGGACTGTTCCTTCAAAAACAGGATAGCTGCCCCGTGGTGCATAGGCTTCACGAGCCTGCACCCCTAGTCCATGCACCAGGCCACGCTGATCCTGGGGTCCAGGTGGCTGAGCTTGGAGGTGCACACTGTGACCTGCTTGCCCTCCTCCTGGTCCACAGCCCGTGTGCATGGCCTCAGCAGCTGTTCCTCCAGCCTCTGCAGTCGCCCCTGCTTCTACTCCAGGAAGCTGGCAGGACTCCTGGGCTCTGAGTCTTCTCCGCTGGCCCACTGCACTCCCTCAGGGAAGAGACAGGGACCATGGCCCCTGGGGGACACACAGGGCTCTGAGTCTCCTCAGCCAATAACAGGTAAACTGAACTTCATCAAAACTGAAAACTTTGGGGCCTCAAACGACAACGTAAACAGTAAAAAGACAACCTGCAGGATGGGAGAAAATATTTGCAACTCATATGTCTGATCAAACCAAACCAAACCCATCGCCATGAGTCGATTCCAACTCGTAGCAACCCTGTAGGACAGAGTAGAACTGCCCCATAGGGTTTCCAAGGCTGTAAATTTTTTACAGAAGCAGACTGCCACATCTTTCTCCCATGGAGCAGCTGGTGGGTTCAAACCATCGACCTTTCAGGTAGCAGCCGAGTGCTTAACCACTGTGCCACCAGGACTCCTCATATATCTGGTAAGGGATTGATATCCAGAATATATAAAGAGCTCTTACAACTCAACAATTAAAGGACAGACAATTTGAACAGTGGACAAAAGACTTGATAGACATTTCTGCAAAGAAGCTGTAGAGAAGACCACATAGCGCATGAAAAGATACTTCTTATTAATCGTTAAGGGAAACAGAAATCAAAACCACCATGAGCTACCACTTCAAACCCACTAGGATGGCTATAATTAAAGAGACAAATAATAGCAACTGTTGGTGAGGCTGTGGAGCAACTGGAACCCTCATGCACTGCTGGTGGGACTGTAAAGTGGTGCAGCTGCTTTGTGATTCTTTAGAAAGTTAACCACAGAGTTACCGTATGGCTCAGCAATTCCACTCCTGGGGATATGCCCCAAGAAAAGTGGAAACACCCAAAAGCTTGTACATGCATGTTTGTTGCAGCATTGTTCACAATAGCCAAAAGGTGCCATCCACAGATGAACGGATACACAAAATGTGGTCTGTCTGTTGTGGTCTGTCTGTACAATGGAATCTTATTCAGCCATAAAAAGAAAGGAAATCCTGACACACACTAGACATGGGTGAACCTCAAGAGCGTCATGCTTGGCGACAGAGCTAGACACAGTGGATTGCATATTGTGTGGCCCCACTTACATGAAATGCTTAGACTAGGGAAGTCCACGGAGACAGAAAGATCAGCGGTCACCAGGGCTGGGGAAGGGGTGGCGGAAGGAAGCGGGTAACAGCTAAGGGGTGCGCAGTTTCTTTCTAGGGTGATGAAAGTGTTCCAAGCTTGATCGTGACAATGGCTGCACAGCTCTGTGAACACACCAAACACCACGGAGCTGTGTACTTTAAATGGGTGAACTGTACAGTTTGTTGAAAACAAATGGCCCACACCCCAGCCCCGCAATGCGCTGAGTGCTGTGTCAGGAGCCCCACTGCACTGCTCCAGTTGTTTTTTTCTGCGCAAGGTGTCATTTATAATTAATGAAATCAGAAAATGACTATCGAGAAAGAAAATAGCATTGGCCCAGGGAGAGTTAATTATGTCTGAGACCACTGTGCACCTACTGGATCTGCTGTCACCGCTGGTTCTGTGGGTGGCCTGGGCCTGCCGCAGCTCCACCTTCACCTCAGCCACCTGCTCTTTCCTGCCCTGGATCTGCCGGGCCCCCACATGCACACGCACACGCACACGCACAGCCCTCTGTTAGACTAAGGCTCCAGCCCCGACACATGCGCCCCCTTCAGCCCCACCCCCACGTCCAGCAGCTTTCAAGGAAGCGTGGAAGCCATGGCACCCCGTCGGTGAAATAGGGGCCACATGGCCATGCTCATCTTCATCTCCTGTGACTTCCTGTCCGCCCGGTACCCACAGCCCCTGTCAGGCACTGAGCGACGCATGCTTTTGTCAATCTTTTCCCCCCAAATGAAGAATACAAATGGTAACTGAGACTGTCTCTGGTCCTGTTAACCCTTCTAAATAACGGGGACACTGCCAGTTCTCACGCTCCCGCCCCCGATGTCACAGACTATCTGCAGTGCCGCATGGAGCTGTCCACCATTGCTGGGCCACAGCCAGAGCAGCTGGGTCTCGCTTAGTGAAATGTAAAGTGACAAGACTTCCCACACCTCGTTTAAGACGGGTGACTGGTGGGCATGTACAATTTCAACATGGCTTATAGTACCAGGCCAGTTTCAGACGAACCTCTGCAAACAGGTGAGAGCACCTGGCAGCCTGCTGGAGCTCCTGCTCAGGACTGTGTCTCCCATTGCCCGCACCACCAGGGCCCAGCTGGGCCTTCTGGGCCCAGGAGGGGGATCAGCACCACCCACTCCGGCTGTACCTTTAGCTTCCAGCTGGGGTTCAGCACAACGTACTTGATGGAGCCCTGGACGTTCTCCAGGATGCCAGCCATGTGAGGTGTTGTCTGAGCGTACCTGCTTCTAGTAGTGGCTGGCTGGCAGCTTGGACACCTTCGTGTTCCTGTGGTAGGGGGTGACCACACACCTCGGCCTGGTGCTGCAGAGTCTCTGGGCAACTGGTGAGCTGGGCAGGGGGCTGGGGGCTTGGGGAAGGCAGTGGACTTGGGGGGGCAGCAGTCCCACACCCCTGTTGCAGCTGATGACCACGTCCTCCGGTATGACAATCCACTTCGACATCCCCGTCTTGGGGTGGTCACCATGGCCACGGAACACCCTAGTGGCTCAGTCTTGAAATTGCCTATTTTTTCCTGGTGACCACCTAAGATACAGCAGCCAAACTCTTACTGGAGTTTTTCTGGTTCTCCGTTTAGCTTCTAAGTTAACAAAATAGTATGTATTCTTTAGTAATGAAAAGCACAGAATGACACGGAGTGCCCCGGGGTTCACCCAGGACTCATGTCTACTCTGATTAGTCTGGACTCTTGGAGGCCCCTTTGCTTTCCTAAGGGACGTGGGGCTCACAGTAAACATGTGCAGAGAGCACTGGCGCTGGCCCACCGGCCCCGCCCCACTGGCCCCGCCTGAGTCTGGGAGTGAAGCCAAGGCAGGTTCTGGAGTAAACTGGGTTGCCACAATCCCTCCCTAGGGGCCGACCTGTGAAATTAAGTCATGCTCAAAGACCTGCAGCCTTGTTCCCGCACCCATGTGCCCTCTCTCAAGTTTGTGTTTACACTGAGGGCATTTCGAAAAGCGAGTTTGCATCAAAACATGCTTGGGGTGAGCTGAGCAGCGCTATAAACACCCTCAGGGGCACAGAGCTGCAGGGCAGAGTCACCGGTCGGGGCGATTCGGTGAGGTGGGTCTCCAGGACCGCGCGTGATTGGGGTCGTATGTACACAGCACGACCTTCTGCCCACAGTCACAGAAACCACAGTGCCCGCCATCCTGCCTGCCTTGCGGGCGCCCCGGGAGCCGCTGACATGTTTCTCATCCCAGGACAGGGCCTTAAGGGCCACAGTTCTGTCCAGGAAGTGCCTGTGGATCTCCACGAAGTTGTACTTGTCCAGGTGCTCGATGGCCATCATTTCCTGCACCAACCAGAGACACGAGCTCCCAACATGTCCAGCAGGCACCTTCTGACGGTATGGACCTCCCTCCTCAGGCTGGGCGACAGCCCTGGGAACCAACTCTCCTGTCGCCCCAGTAAGAGCTGGCTTCAAAAGGCTCCTGGGTGAAGGACCAGCATTAAGTCGAAAGGCCACACACCCAGCAGCAGAAGAGCCAAAATGCACAAGACGGACTGCCCAGGTGTTGGCAAGGAGGGCCGGAGGCGCCCAGGGAGGGGGCAGCCCTGCCAGCCAGGATGGACAGCTTGTCGTAAAGCTCAGCCTCACCCAACCAGGGACCATCAACGCTGGAGACAAGAAAACACAGGCCTCAGGACTCGGGTCAGGTGAGAGCTCTTGGACATGCCACTAAAGGCACAGCCTGTGCTTTTAGTCCCATCCACATTAAACACATCTGCTGGAGGGTGAAAAGAGCAGCCTGGGCTGGGAGAAAATACCCGTGAGCCCGGCGTCTGTTAGTGGGTATACACCGGCCACAAGAGCGCTGAACGTGGGAGGAGAACTGGAAGCTGGACTCTATTAAAATGTCTAGTTCATCCACAAAGAGGAAGGGGAGGCCACAGCCTGGGGCAACATCCACAGCGTCTGTCCCCAGTGAAGGGCAATGTCCGGCCTACAGAATAACTGCAGCAGGTGTTACTGAACCCTAGAAGGGGGGTCCCTGTCCGTCGTGCTCAGACTTGCCAATTACCTGGACACTGGTCTTTGAGAAAGTAACTTTATTGCAGTGTGCAGAGCAAGGAGCCAGGAGCAGTTCCTCAGATCTGGCTCCACGAGCTACGGGTACCAAAAGCCAAACCCGTTGCTGTCGAGTTGATTCCGACTCAGGACAGGCTAGAGCTTCCCCATAAGTTTCAAGGGGCGCCTGGTGGATTTGAACTGCTAACCTTTTGGTTAGCAGCCATAGCACTTAATCACTATGCTACCAGGGTTTCTGAGCTATGGGTAAAAAAAAACCCGTTGCTGTCAATTCTGACTCATAGCAACTGTATAGGACAGAGTAGAACTGCCCCAGAGAGTTTCCAAGGAGCGCTGGTAGATTCAAACTCCCAACCTTTTGGTTAGTAGCCTTAGCACTTTACCACTACACCACCAGGGTTTCTGGGCTATGGGCAGGCAGGGCTTACATGTGATTTGGGCAGCAAGATGGCAGCCGCATATGGGTACTGGGGAGGGAAAGTTCTAGAAGGCTGCCAGGAAACAGGAGGTGACATGGTTCTTGTTAGACCTCTCACTTCAGAATAGGGTCCGAGTGATCACTTCTGGTTCATTCCTCCTGTTGCTGCGTCCTCTGTTGAGGTCACTTAGTGGTCACAGCTGGCCCTTCTGCGCACGCAGGGCAGGCCAACTCTCACTTGGGCTACTTTGAGGACTAATGGAAATGTACTGGCATTAGTAGGGTCAGGTTACACAAGGAACAGGCAAGCAGCTCCATTTTAAAAAGAAAACATCCAAAAGGCAAAACAAGCATTGTGAGGGAGCGCTCCACAGAACCCGGAGATGCTCTGTCCCACCCCAGATGGCTGGGAGCGAGGTCTGCCTGGGGCTCCGCATGTGCTGGGGGCCAGAAATGGAGCCACCACGGTGGGACCCACCTGGCGCAGCTCCTAACCAAGCCCAACACACGCGCAACCTGCGGCCTAGCAGCCCCACTCCCGGCATGTGTGGAGAGAGGCTTGTGCATGTCCACACAGGCCTGTGCACTCACGACAGCCCAGCCTGGAACCACCTAGATGTCCGTGAACCCATCCATCAACAGGACAAGGAACACATCAGCAGTGCCCCTTCACACGAGGAGAGATTGCGGGTTGTAGACTCCAGGGACACAGTCATGGGACACAGCCAGCACACAGGGGACACGGCCTGGAACACAGGGGACACGGCCAGGGACACAGGGGACACGGCCAGGGACACAGGGGACACGGCCGGGGACACGGCCAGGGTATACAGCCAGGAGACACAGTCAGAGATGCAGCCAGAGGACACAGGGTACATGGTCAGTGGATGTGGATGCCAGGAGACACAGCCAGGGGAAGCAGCATGCATGTGAAGGTTACCACACATTGATGTAAAACTCAGCTTTTAAACATCATAAAAGAATAAACTTCAATGTAGCACCCTCATTTTCAAAAAGCTTCACACTAAGTATTCGTTCCTGGGGCCAGAAGACCCCCTCCGGTCCCTCTGTGAGAGTTGCCTGCCTTCTCAGCCGGGTCCTGGAGCTGGGGGAGGTAAGACTGAGGGAGTCCCCCTCGGCTGGCCCCTCCAGTCCTGAGAGCAGACGCTAACCAGGAAGCATCCCAGGCTCCAGGCGGTGCAGAGACCGGCGGCCAGCAGGGCATGGCGAGGCTGCATGGGAGACACGGCCAGCGTGGAGAGTGACGGCCTCCTCCGCTTCTAGGCTCAGCTTCACAGGCTTCCCTGTGGAGACCACCTGTGAGGTCAGGGCCACCTGCTTGGCCGCCTGGCCACACGACCCTCAGGTCATGCTGCACCAGGAGCCAGGAGTCAGCAGCACAACCTAACCTAATAAGATCCCCACACCTGTGTGAGGTGACCACCTGGACTGCCTTGTGACCCCAAGAGCTTTCTGGGAGGCTTCCAGTACTCACACCTCCTGCTTTCCTGCCTTCCTACCGCATTCAGATGAAAGTTTATGGTTTAACAACACATGCGTTTTTAGAACACTCAAATCTCCACGGAGTGACAGAGGCAAAGCTCAGGCTTTAAAGCAGAAGAGTGCACGTGACTGTAGGTGCTGTAACCTTCTGAAAATCTTCACCTCTTTGCCCAGTGGTTTTCCCCATTTTACTCTGGGATTGAGTGTGTCAGGCGACGTTCAGTAGCGGTGACTAAGCCACAAAGTAAGATGCTGATGGAGGGACTCAGGTGGCAGCTATGAGGGCGTTCCTGCTAAGGCTTTGTCAGCTTTCGGTATGTCTGGAAATTTGTCATTACAAAGGGGTGGGAAAACATACATCAGTTTGGTAACAACAACACCAAAAGACACTGGGAAGGCCTGCTGTTCATGGTGAAATAGCAGCTATTCTGTCCAAAACTGGCCTCCTGTGGGACAGACCATCCGGCGAGAAGCCTGGGGCCCAGGGCTCAGCCCAACATCCGCTCCTCAGCAAGGCCCTGGGCTCCACCGTGGCCCCATCCCTCAACCCGCAAAGTCCACTTCTCTGAGTTTCAGGCTGAGGTCAGCCCAGAGAACCACACGGACAGTCCAGACCCGAGAGGGACAGGCAGTGCCAGCTGGGCAGGAGCCCTGCCAGACCTCCAAAGTGACAGTGCCCTGTCCTTGTGCCAGTTGGACCTAACTGGCTGGCGAGAGGCCACGCCGGCTTCCCGTGGTGACTTGAGCAGAGGAGCCTGGTGAGCAGGGCCAGCGTGAGGGGCTCCTTGTGCTCACTGTCGTAGTAGAAACGGACTCTGCTCTGGAGAGGCTCCTATGGAGGTGCGAAGTACGGGCCCCTGTGCTCCAGCTGCCGCCCCTTCACCACAGGGTCACTGTCATGGATTGAATTGTGTTCCTCAAAAACATCTGTCAACTTGGCTAGGTCATGTTTCCCAGTACTGTATGACTGTCTACCATTCTGTCATCTGATGTGATTTCCCTATGTGTTGTAAATCCTGTTTCTGTAATGTTAATAAGATGGATTAGTGGCAGTTATATTAATGAAAATCACAAGATTAGATAATGTCTTAAGCCAATCTATTTTCAGATACAAAAAAGAGAAGAGAGCAGAGAGACGGGGGACCTCATACCACCAAGAAAAGCACCAGGAGCAGAGCCTTTCCTTTCGATTTGGGGTTCCTGCGCAGAGAAGCTCCTAGTCCAGGGGAAGATTGATGTCCAGGAACATTCTCCAGAGCTGACAGAGAAGGCCTTCCCCTGGAGCTGACACCCTGAATTTGGACTTCTATCGTACTAGACTGAGAGAGAATAAACTCCTGTTCGTTAAAGCCATCCACTTGTGGTATTTCTGTTAAAGCAGCCCTAGATGAAGACAGTCACTCCCTCCTCCTCCCACCTGGGACAGAGAGGAGAAGCACACATGGTGACACTGCACCCTAGCCCCAGGCTGTGCCTCCTCCTCACCAGCTCCCCCCAAGCTCAGCACCCAGGCGCTCCTGGAGCCCTGCACGCTGGGGCCTTTCTCTGTCCCCTCACAAGCTCAGTCACCACCACCCCTGGGGAGCATTGACCCCAAACCCCTGACCCGTTCCGAGCAATTTCAGCCCAACTATTCTGGAATCTGCTGTGGAGGCCCTGACCATCTGCCAGGGGCAGCTGGAGGGGCCGCTTCTGCCCTCCTCCCGCCAGCCAGGCGCAGCTCTTGCCTCTGCCCTCCTCCTGGCCCTGCGGACCTCTCCTGGTGAGCGTCAGCCCCAAGCCAGTGCCCACCCAGGACATCTGTGGTGATGGGAGGTACTGCGGCTCAGTCGGCTCAGGAACTTTGGAAGCGCCCGGGGTTTTCACGCCCAAGCGTCCCAGCTACCCCACCGGCACACTCTAAGGGCTCTCCCCCATCTCGGGAGGGGGCTCGCAGGAGCCTCCTCCGGAGAAGCAAAAGTCAGGGGACAGCACTGACGACCACCAAGGGGGCCTGCGCGCATTGCCTTGGCTGCGTGCGCCCCAGCGACCTTCCAGACAATGAGGACACAGGAGACCCCCCGGCTGCGGGGACGAGCGAGTCTGGGAAGCGGAAGCGGCGGCGTGAGCGATTGTAGCAAGTTCAAACCGGTTCAGCACAGTCTAAGGCCACGCACACCCACGCTCACTGTGACACGCGCCAGACCAGAAAGAGGGCCCATAGCACCCGGACATGGGGAGGGCTGTCCCGGGCGGGAGGGTTCATGTGTCCTCGTGTCATGAGACGGAGCTGCCGTGTTCTCTTGGGTTCACCACAGGTCACGCTTACAAAGGCAGCAAGAGAAACTGAGGCTCGCCCCCAGCGCAGGGCTCCGCTCGGGTGGAAAGGGCTGGGGCAGGGGTCTGCCCTAAACTAGACACGGTGACACCCCCTCCCACGACAGCCTGCAGCGGCTCGCACCCCCACCCACTCGCCAGGCTTTGGCGGCCGGCCCCTCTCCCGTCCGCGCGGCCCGCGGGCCAAGAGCCCCCGGGGAGACTGAGGACCGCGAGGGGCGTCTCCCCGCCGCAGCACCTCGGCTGCGCGCATCGGAACCACGGCTCCGCGGGACCGAGCCGGCCGCGCTCCGCGCACACACGGGGTCACCCGCGCTCAGAGCAGGGCCGCCCAGGCTGCCCGAAAACCCGGCCCGGCGGACACGGGGGCGGGGAGAAGCCCTGGCCCGCCCGAGGCTCCTCCTCCCCTGGGGACGGACCCAGGACCCACGCAGCTGCAGACCCCTCTAAACCCATCTCCGCGAGCCCCTCTCCTGTCGCAGCCGGGCCGCGTCCCCACGGCTCTCCCTCATCTCCACCCCGCCCCAACCCGGCACACAGCCCCAGCCTAGCGTCTCCACCTGCCGGTTCGCTCCCACTCGCGGGGCCGAGCAAGGATCCCGGGACGGGCTCACGCCAGGGGCCCCGTGAACGCCAGGAGCCCTCGCATGCCGCGTCCCCCGCGAGGAATTCCTGAGGCGCACCTGGCAGGGTGCACCTACCGGGGCACCTGTGCTTTCCCCGAGGTAAGGATTGAGATTCACAGCACTAGAAGCTGGCGCAGGAAGACGTCCGCTGGTCAGATTCCTCTTTACGAGACAGTTTAACCTGACTGCGTAACAGGACACAGGACCAACACTGCTGAAGCCCCGGGACCGCGGGAGTGCCGCCGCTCTCCTGGTCAGCCTCTCCCATGAGTCCGTTTTTTGACCTGCGGTACCTACAAGGGCAAGACCCTTCCGGCAACGTGCACCTCACCGCAAACACTGGAGCCCAGATGGTCGAGGCCTCTCCCCACGGCGCACTGCCCGTGACACCTCTACACTCGTGTCCCCTCCACGCAGGCAGCTGCGCCCCCTTGGGTACTGCTGATTCTGCTGCCTCTTCTCTCTCTGAGGGTGTGGTGCACCCTGACAGCACACAGCAGGCGCTTTGCCCACGGGGACCCGGTGGCCTGGCTCAGCCTTGAGGACGCACAGCAGGCATTCTGCCCAGCTGGACCCCACATATGACCTGGCCCTGACAGCACACAGCAGGCTGCTCTGCCCAGCCAAGCCCGGCGGCCCGGCTGGGAGCAGAGCTGGCCGCCGGCCTCAGGCTGCTGCAACTTTTTGCATTTTCTACAGACATCTAGCTGCTAGAAGCTAACCCGAAGAGGACAGCGCTGCTCTCAGTGGCTCCAGCTCCAGATGTGTCAGAGCACCAAATACACATGAGGATGGAAGCATCTGGGCTCCCCGAGGACCTACTTGGTACCCATGCTGGCGGGGCTCTGCACAGTGTCTCCCTCACAACCTCTCCTGCACACCTGGGCCAGCAGCATGGCACAGACACCTGTGTTCTGAAACTAGACCGTCCAGAAGGACTTGTGAAAGGGAGCCTGCAGAACACACACGCCACCACCTCGCTCCACCCAGAAAAGGTATCCAACCAAGCCCAGCACCCCTTCGTGGTAAAAACCAGGACTAGAGGGGCACCCCCAACCTAATACGGGGCATCTACAAACAACCCACAGCAGACATCACCCTCGATGGGAAACCCTGGCAGCCTTCCCCGAAGCTCAGGAACGAGACAAGGGTGCCCGCTTTCGAGGCTGCTGGCAGGAAAATGAGGCAGTACAAAGAAATAAAAGGCATCCAGGCCGGCTCCTGTATACAGAAAGTTGTAGGGAACCCACTAAAAAAACTATTAAAACAAATAAACAGGTTCAGCAAAGTTGCAGGATACAAGATCAATACATAAAAACCCACTGCATTTCTATACACTTACTGTGAGCATCTCAAACATGAAATTAGGAAAACAATTCCATTGACTACAGGAAACCCTGGTGGCCTAGTAGGTGAGTGCTACAGCTGCTAACCAAAAGATCAGCAATTGGAATCCACCTGGTGCTTGGAAACCCTGTGGGGCAGTTCTATTCTGTCCTGTAGGGTCACTATGAGTCAGAATTGACTCCAGAGCAATGGGTTATAGGGCCCTGGGGGGTGGGGGCCACAGCCAAGTGTAGTATCTCAGCCCACCACTGTGGAGTTGCGGATGGTGTGGGTGATGTGGCCACTCCCCGGGTTTTCCTTTCTTTTCCTCCTGACAGCCCCGCACCAAGCCCCACCAGCCGCCCCTGCTCTCTTGATTTCTCTTTGCTCCTGCTCTGCTTTGAGGGAAATGTCTTTCCTCTGCTTTCTCCTCCCTTGAAGGCCAGCCTGCCTCCTGGACCCCCAGCCTCTCCTCTCCACCTTCGGTCAGCCCCCCGGCCCCCACTTCACCCTCGGCCAGTGCCCCAGCCCCTGCTCTGCCTCCTGGCCCCCGGCCCCCTCTCCACGTTCTGCCTGCCTGCCTCCTGGCCCCCCCAGACCCCGCTCCACCTTCAGGCAGCCTCCCCGGTACCTGCTTCACCTTCGGCCAGCCCAGCCCACCTCCTGCCCCCCCACACCTTCGCCATCCTCTTGCCCTCCCTCCCCTCCCCCTCCCTCCCTCCCTCCCTCACTCTCTCTCTCACTTGTCTGCTCCTAGCACCTTCTTCCCTTGGTTTGTTTGTCTTCCTTTTCTCTTTCTTGGATACTGTGGTCTCTGAAGGTCCTTTGTTATTCTCTGTCTTCTCTTCTACCTTCGGGCCATGCCCAACATTTCATCTTCTTTCTTAACAGTTTCCACCCACATATCTTCTCCGTCCTTGTTTACCTGGTTCCCTTCCAGGAGCGCCTCTGTCTCTTCAAGGTTGACTAGCTTTGTCTTCCTGGTAGCTTGTGCCCGGTCAGGCTTGTTCGGTTCTCCCCCGCAGTGCCCTTGCTGGCTGTCCCCGGCCCTCAGCACCCTGCCAGCCGTGCCCCTTTCCCAGCAGCCTTGCCTCTCCTGGCCTGGCCTGGCTCCGCATTGGTCTGCCTTCCTGGCATTGCTGCACTTGGAGGCCTCCCAGCGCGTCTCTCCCTAAGCCCTGTCTCCACTTTTACTTGAGACTGTTTTTCTTTTTTCATTTTTTCCCCATTTGCTTCCAATCTTCACAGTCTTTCCTCTGGTGGTTGTATCTCTACGCCATCTTCCTCTCTGAGGGTGCTAGATGTTGGGTGGCTTGTGCTGCCCTTCCTGCCAGCTGTGGTCTTCAGAGCAGCTTGATCCCCTCTGCTCTCTTCCGTCCCCAAGCATGTCCACCAGGGGCCATCTGCATCTCACTTCCTGGGCCTTCTTGTGGCCTCAAAGCCTTGGCCAAGACAGAAAAGGCAGACGTCAGGACCCAGGCAGCATCACCTTACTGCAAAGAGCACATGGCCCACATGGGTGGTCCCCTGTCCTCACAGGGACCCCCATCAGAGGGTGACACAGTGGGGGCCGAGTCTGGACAATCAAACACCTCTAACTAAGGCATCGGAGTGGTGTCTTTGCCCTCAGCCCAGTCCTCGCAGGAGCAGCGAGCCCTCGCGGGAGCAGCGAGCAGCCCGGGTCACCAAAATCACACCTTACATCTACCTGCCCCTGGTAATGCTCACCTGGCCTTTTTTTGTGGGAGGCTTTAACAGGCTGGGCTCTCTGCTCAGATCTGTAATACAAATTTACATGTGACGGTGTGAGCCGTCTGCTCACGTAGGGAGCCCACCACTTTAAAACCGAAGGAGATTCAACATGACCTGGTGGAGGCTGTCTACCTGTTGTGGATTTTTCCACAAGTGTGCGTGCCTGCCCCCAGGGTCACCGCAACCATCCCTATCCCCCCCCCCCGAACAGCAGTCCGCACAGGGGCGGGGTGTGGGGGAGAGACACAGGCCCTGCGGCTGTCATGCTAACCAGTCATGACCACAGAAGCCCCACGTGGAAAGCTGACCAGCTCACGTCCTGGCTGAAGGAAGCAGCCAACTAGATGGTGGGCTCACGGTGACCACCAGGGGCCCGAGCGGCAGGGAGGCTGCAGGGAGCTGGCTGGTGTAAGAAACACGAAGCGTTAGGTTGGAGAAGCCGGTTCAACACACTGACAGCTGGTTTGATGCACACGACTGTATCACAGCCAAGTCCTCGTCACAGCTACAGTCTGTGGGGTGAGACAGTGAAAGGAGGCAAGGTTAGACTGAGTAAGGAAGGCACAGGGATCCTGCCAAAAGTCAACTCACTCCCTGCCTGGTCTCAGTTGGAGACGTGTCCCGGCCCAACTGGAAGGTCCCACCAGGGACTTGAGGGAACTGTGAGCCTCTGACTGCTAAATTCCACCGGGCTGACCAGCTATACCAAACTCTTCTAGATTTTACCTCAATTGACTCCATGGCAACGGGTTTAGTTAAGTGACAAGAAGCCCTGGTGGCCCGGTGGTTAAACACTTGGCTGCTAACAGAAGGGTCTTTGACTTGAACCTGCCAACTGCTCCAAGGGAGAAAAATGTGGCAGTCTGCTTCCATAAAGATTACAGTCTTGGAAACCCTGTGGGGCAGTTCTACTCGGTCATGGGGCGGGGGGGTGGGGGCGGAGGGCCGTGGTTGTCGCTATGAGTCAGAATCAGCTTGAAGGCACACAACAGCAAGATGTGAAGGAACGGTCTTCTGACACGTCACCTCAGACTCCTGACAGAAAGCCAACTGGAGTAAGTACAGGGGACGCCCCCTCTCGTCCCCGGGCGCACCAGTCCTTTCTGTCTATCCCTGCTGCCGGTGGGCTGGCCCCTGAACTGTGGACTGGGCACGGGGCACCAAGGATTCTGACCCGCCTGTAGGGCTCCAAGGGCCAGGCGCCCTGTGACTGAAAGGTGTCATCACAAGCCCGCCACCTCCAGGCGCTCGTCACACCTCCCCACTGCTGGGTGTCGGCTTAGCAGGGTTTTTCTCTGTTTTAAATTAACATACAGATAAGTTCTGCATTAATTTGAGTAGTAAAGCTCAGCATCAGTTTGAGGCTTTATTAAAATATACAGGAATACGTGATGTGTTACCAGAATGTAAGAGGCAGAGTAATTCACTTTTAAAATATGTTGATAAAGTCGGTCACCAGGAAAGTGGAAAAAGTCCCCTCACAAGACATTTTTCTAGATTAACTTCCAATAAGGTGTGTATCATTGGCATTGCTTTTCAAATGGACCATACCTAATAATCCGTTAGTGACATCAGCAGCGAGGTGACGCTTGAAGGCTTTCTCTTAGACGGCTGAGGTAAATCTGAAGAGGTGTGGCTGGAATGGAGCAGTCACAGGCGGCCTTGAGCAGGGAAACACTTTGCTGTGAAGGTGACGGTCACTCCACAGGGGAAGGCTTCTGTCCCAACTCCTCCTGTCTCTGTGAATGGATATAGTTCACCACATGTAAATTTTACTTCAGTAACGCTGGGATTTTCCATGCCCCAGTGATGGCAGCATGAACCCCAGGAGACCAGGAAGACAGACGGCTCCTGCCCGTGTTGAGGGCTCGCCCCCCAGCCCCTCAGGTGCAGTCAGGGGGAGGAAATAGCACTCTGCTTAGTACCCTGCCATCCCAAACCCCTCACAACAACAGCCTGGGACAGCCTCCACGGGCTACTGGAACGAGTGTTCACACCACCCCCAGCTATGTGGGCTTCCCCTGGCCAGAGGTGGTCCCCCTAACCACAGAGAGACCCTCGCCTGTCCCCAGCGCGTGGACCCTCCTCCATTGTCCAGAACAAAGGAGCAACAGACACTCAAGGAAAGTCAAAACAAGAAGGGAAAAGTCCCCACAGGCAGTGGGAGGAGCCAGGAAAAGAAGAAAAAAAAAAAAAACAACTCAGCCACAACCTTGTGGATGTTCCAGGACCTCACCCCCGAGTCCCTACTTCAGCTCAGGGCCCGTGGAGACCACCTGCCCTCTGTGGGGTCTGGGTGTGGGGTGGAGAGGCCACCTGCAGAGACTCTCACCTGGTGTCCTGCCATGCCGCGGGACACCACCAGGCAGAGAGAGACCTGCTGGGAGGGGGACAGGGCCATGTGGGAGCTCTGAGCGTGGCCCCCAGGAGCAGGCAGCCTGGGCTGACGGCTAGCAGGACACAGGGACCCAGTCCCATCTGCCCAGAGCCTCAGGGCATGGAGGCAGATTGCCAAGGCTGCACCTCGTGAGACCCCAGGGAGAGGACCACCGAGCCCACTCGACCGCTGAGCGACTCCAAGACCTGAGCTCCTAAGTGGGGGGTTGTTCAGCCCCCAAGTCTGAGGGGGTACTGGCCCAGGAGATGGCTGTGGCACTCCCCCCTGTCTGGCGGAGCCACCAAGGGACTTTTCCTTGAGCCACAGGCACCAGAGGCTGCACCAGCCAACACAGAGGGCACCGTCCAGGATGAGGCCTGGAAACCTGAGTTTGATGCTTTACCAGGAAACCTGAACACTCACTTGAAGGCAGAGAGAATGGCACGTGGGTCCATGTGTGACCCTGACTCACTGATTTGAACAGGAAGGACCAGAGGGCCGGCACCGAGGGTGGTCGGATTCCCAGCTCTCACACCAACACCCTACCTGGAGGTGGAGCCAACAGAGAAACGGCTCCTGTTTCAAACCCACTGACAGCTCTGCTGGGTCCCAACCTTCTGCCTGAGCAGACGCTGCACCTGCCGTGAAAACAGGCACTCAGGTCCACATCCTGCTGCAAAGGCCGGGCTCTCAGGACAAAACGAGGTCCCCATATCTCCCCCTCCACTTGATCCACATGTCCTGACCAGGCCCATTTCACCTCAGTCCACAAAGGAAAGGGGGCAAAACTTACCTGCTAAGGAGATTATCCCATCTGGGATTTTCTTTCAAAACAGAGAATCTAATTTCCCCTTCCAGGCCTGCTAGACGCCACCACATAACAGAAAGCTTGCTCACCGAGTGTCCCCACGTCACAGTGAGCTGCTGGAGCTGCTGTTAAAATGAAGAACACAGCATATTGAAGACTGTGAACTTAAAAACCAAACTTTGGCAGTAAAGAAGACTCGAACCCGGGCCTCCCCATGGCTCCCTGGTTCTTCAGGTTTGGCTCCCTCACCTTCCGTTCAACTTCATCTGTTTAGAATGCTCTCTCTTCCTTTAATCAAAAAAACATTTTCATGTGACTCCAAAGAAAGCAACCGCAGAGTCCACATGGCACGAGGCCTTTGACTGGAGACACAAGCCATGTTGCAGGGGGCTTGGCCGCCTCCCTCTTTAGCCAAAGCCAGTCTTGATCCGCAGCGCTGACACCATCCGGCTGCAGAGGCACCGGCCCTCGCATCACAGCTTCCACCACGAAGTCAGGAGGCCAGTCAGGTCACACTGCTACAAATGCTGAGAAAGTAGGCAACGTGCCCCATTAACAAAAATCATGATCCTCCCAGGAAAGGCCAAATCTTGTTCCCTAAAGGAGTCTGCCACCTCACAAGGGTGACCTTATCTTCCACCGTGATCTACCTCACAAAGGCGACCTTACCCTTCACCATGATCTACCTCACAAGGGCAACCTTATCCTTCACCGTGATCTGCCCTGAGCTGGCCCGTCACCACCTTCCATCGCCCCTCTGTGGTCTGGAACAGTGAGTCAACTGCAAGGGGGCACATGGGGTCAGAGGCATTGGGGGCCCAGGACCAGCATTCTCAAGGGGCCGAGACCGGACCCCACCACAGACTCCAGCGCCTGGGGTGTCTGCAGCGGTGGGGTTGAGTCCCCATCTAAAACAGTAACAACCAGGGCACCAACCACGGCCAAGGGGCTGGCAGAGGCCTCCGTTCACAAGGGCGCCGCTGGCTCTCACTGGTGACAGAATGCACTTATCCTCTACTGCTCCAGAAGACAAGCCCTGTAGTGCAGTGGTTAAAGCGCTCGGCTGCTAACTGAAAGGTCAACAGTTCAAATCTTTGGGAGAAAGATGTGGCAATCTGCTTCCATAAAGGTTTACAGCCTTGGAAGCCCTAAGGGGCCGTTCTTCTCTGTCCTGTAGGGTCGCTACGAGTCGGAATCAACTCGAAGGCAGCTAGGTTTTCTTTGGTTAGTCTGAAGACTAAACAGGCTGTTTGACAAATACTTCCATTGAAAGTTCTTAATAAATTTGCTGTCACCTAGCCGTCAGTTTGGCATCCTCTGGTGGCGTGCATGTTACTGGGATGCTGGAAGCTCTGCCTCCTCTATATCTAACACCAGCAAGGTCACCCATGAGGGACAGGTTTCTGCGGAGCTTCCAGGCTAAGACAGAGTAGGAAGAAAGGCCTGGAGATCTACTTTTGAAAATTAGCCAATGAAAACCCTATGGATCACAACAGAATATTGTGCAATATAGGCCTGGTGGCAGAGTGGTTAAGAGCTGTGGCTGCTAACCAAGATGTTGGAAGTTCGAATCCACCAGGCACTCCTTGGAAGATGAGCCGCTGGGTGGGAAGGTGCTCCGAATACACAGTGGCTGCAACAATGGACTTGAGTACACCAGCGATGGTGAAGATGTTGCAGGCTGGGAGTTTCATGCTGTTCTACATGGGGTCGCCAAGAGTCGGGCTGACTGGACAGCACCTAACAGCCACAACAGTTGTAGGCCACATTTTCAGTCATTTAACGTGGATGTCCTTGTGCCGGACGCTGGGCCGAGTGCTGGGTGTGAAGGGAAACAAGACGTGCTCTTCGGTGTTGAGAAGGATAGGGAAGACCGAAGGAGACAGTGGCCAAGTCGCCCCGGGTGACAGTCAGGAGAGGTGACACCGAGCCGAGTCTGGAAAGCTGAGATGTTGCCCAGGGCGACAAAGGCGAGAGAGCCCAGGCAGGAAGCCGGCTGTGTGAGTGAGGCCACGGCGGAGCTTGGTGGGGTGCACGCAGGTTTGGAGGTGCACCCTCAGAAGCAGACCTTGCCTGCTCACACTGTATCTGGGAGGTGGTCCCACGAAGGCAGGGGGCATGAGCCCGTGAGACAGGAGGGGCAGAGGCTGGTGTGCTGACAGCAGGCTAGTGCGTGGGCAGCTGGCCTGAGTCCCACTTGGGACCTCTGGGGACTGGGACACATGCCCAGTGAGCTGGCCCCACATCTATCCCAACTCTGTCGTCCTCAGCTGGGACTGCTGTGGGGCGGTTAACTCCCAGGGACTCCCTGCCCTGGGAACACACCTCCCACTGAGGCAGCCAAAGGAGCCGTCAGGCAGAAAGGCGAAGGTGCCTGGGGGAGGAGGCCTGGGCCCAGGAGATGGGGCCAGCGTGTGTGTGTGTGTACACGTGTGTTCCTGCATGTACGTGAGCAAGCATGTGTGAGTGAACCCATGTTCATGCATGTGTGAGTGTGTGGGCATGACTGTTCACGACTGTGTGTTTGCATGTGTGTGAGTGAGCGTGTGTTCATGACTGTGTGTGAGCGTGTGTGCACCTGTGTGTGTGTTAGTGCTGGAGGGCGGCTGTGCTGGCACTGGTGGGCACCCGTGGGTGAGGTAGGAGAGTCATGTGCTCCCATCCACATTTTAGGGAGACTTGGCATCAGGGCTGCTGGCGGGACACAGCAGGCACAGGAAGCTGGGTGCTTGAGGTCAGGTGGGGACAACAGGCCCTAAACCACAGGGTAGGTGGAGGGGACCACTAGGGGCTGTGGAGATGGGGACTAGAGGACTTGAGGCAGATGCCCGGTGGTCAGGTGGGTGGAGCTGTCTTCTCTCCCCGGTGCCGTGACAAACGTCGCCCATCCTGGGATACAGAGGAGGCTGTTAAAGCAGGCTCCAGTGCAGTATCCGCGCTTTCTAGGGCCTCTGTCTGAGGTGATTAAAGACGCCGTGTCCTGCCTTCTTAACAAATGGACGTGGGGCAAATAGGTGTTTCTCTGTTTTGGCGAACAATGGTGGTGGAGGCCTCCTGTCATACAGACGGGCTTTGGGCTGCCAGCCACACTTGCAGCATGACGTGAAGACGACATCTCATCTCAACCACGCGGGATCGCTGGAGCTACACCCAGCTGAAGCCATTTTATCCCCGATGCTGGAGAACAACAACCAAAAAAGACACCATGAAGGCGGCATATATCACACGCTTCTTAGAAAGCCCTTTGTCAGCACCCACGGCAACAGCGTCACTGCTCAGTCCCTAGGAATAAAATCAGTCACTGCTCAGTCCCTAGGAATAAAATCAGTCACTGCTCAGTCCCTAGGAATAAAATCAGTCACGTGGCAAGTGGAAGCCAGCTGCCCTGAGCAATGCCCTCTTCTGCTTGGTCAGTAAGTGGCCTGGGCTCTCTGCCAACCTGTTTGGTCCGGTAAGTGGGCTGGCGTGGTCACAGAGTCCAGGTCATAGGCTCGTTGCCAGTGACTGGCTGGGCAGTGCTCTGATGATGTCAGATTCGCCACCTTCCAGGAACCTGCGTTTTCATGACACAGTCACAGCGAGTGGAAGGGCCACAGGAAGTGGGGACGGTGGTCACTGAGGCGCGGTCCAGTAGCTCTGACCCTCCACCTCCTCTCTTCTCTTGGAACCTCAGACACAGCCCCCGTTCGAGTCCCAGATGTGTGTGGTGCAGCTGGCCACACTGTGACCTGAGGCCGTGAAATGGCCAGATGGAAAGTTCTGGCCCTGGCCTGGGAGGGAGAGGCGGCAGAGTTCAAGTGCCTGCTCAGGGAGTGTGTGGGGGCAGTGGTCTGGGGCAGGGCTTAAGGAGGGGAGGGGGTGTTCCGAGGCCCACAGAGAAAGCAGAGGGAGGGGAGATCAGGGCCATGGCTGGAGGCCCGGAGCCAAAGAAGGCAGGAAGGGTAGGACGTGGTCCAAGTGTGGTCCTGGTCCACAGGGCGCAGCCTCCTCCCCCCGCCCCCACGGTCCTCCCCCTGCCGACTTCAGCATGGCGGGGCTGGCTCTCCTGTGCCCGTCCCGGGTGCTGGCTCCTTCACACCTCCTCGCGTGGACCGTTGTTATACCCGGCTGCCCCATTACAGAGCCGGGAACTACCCCAGGGCCACTCAGCTAGAAACCAGCCGCTGGGTCCCTGTCAGCTCTGTGACCTGTGACGAGTGGCTTCACTTGACTGTGCCTCAGTTTCTCTGAGAGTAGCAGCACCTCGCACAGCGAGTTTGCACACGGGCCCTCCCTGGCATCTCTCTCCTCTCAGCGCCCATACAGGCTGGGCTCCTCATCCTCTGTCCTAGCCTGTGTCCTGGCTCCTCTCTGCCTCCCTCCAAACTCAGGCTAAACCCAGCCCTCTGCCTTCTCTCGGTTGCTGTGCTGATTGCAACCACAGATTTCAGGGGGACTTCAGCCCTGTAGGAGCCCCCACCCCTGTCTCAGGACCTCTGGCTGCCCCTCCCCTGCCCTCTGTCAGCTGAGGCCTGGCCACCAATTTCTCTGACACTAGAAGCAATCTTCTGAGAGCGTCCCTGTCCTTCCAACATTGCATCTGCCTGCCCCACCCCGTTTCCTACCACGGCTCCTGTGTGTGTGGTTGACGTGTTCATACGCACTTGAAAGTCCAGCGCCTGACCCCACAAGAGGTATGGCACCAATTTCTGCTCCCTGCAGAACTCATCAGGTTCGTGTCCACTTCCTGTGTCCACTTTCTGCCTTTACTTCCTGTCTCTGCTTCCTGTGTCCATTTCCTGTCTCGGCTTCTCCTGTCCACTTCTTGTCTTTGTTTATGTCCATTCCCTGTATCTATCTCCTGTCTCCATTTCCTGTGTCCACTTCCTGTATTCACTTCTTTTGTCCACTTCCTGGCCTCTACCTCAAGGCGGCCTTCTGTCCTCACACTGCACTGAAGCCACCTCCCATCCAAAGCCTCCACTGACCGCCGCATCCCACACCCTCACCTCGATGAACGCGCTGAACGTGCTGGGCACGTGGGTCACTGGCTGCCCTTGGAGCGTGGCCCTCCCTGGCTTCAAGAACCTCCTTGCCTGGTCCCTGCTGCCCCAGGCTGACCTGCCTCTTCCTGACCATAACGCTGAGTGGTCCCAGCACCACGTCCCAGGCCCTGTCTCCTCTACCCATAACTGCTCTTCAGTGACTGTTCAATGAAGTCGCCTCACCCCTGAGCGCCACGCTCAGCTGCCCAGTTGATTGTTGGATGCATCCGTGGAGCCCGCTAAGGACTGCCGGCGACTCCAGTCTAAAGCCCAACTCTGCATCTCCCAGCCTGCCATCCCAAATCTCCCCATCTTGGGGATAGCCCCCATCTCCAGGCTGCTCAGGCCAAAATCTTGCCCACACGTGGTCACACCCAGCACCCCTGACCCGGTGCCATCCAAGCTCCAGAGCGAATGAAGCAGGAGGGTGTAGCCAGTTTCCCGGGGCCAGGGAACGGCCACAGAGCCAGGCCACTTTGCCTGGTTCACAAGGACGACGATTCCCCGGCACATCTCCTCTTCCCTGTACTTCCAGACTAGTACCCTGGGCTGTCAGGCAGCTGCCTCCTTTCTCCGGGCACCCGCTCCCTCCGTCTGTGCTGGCTTCTCAGTGTCAGAGAGGCGTGAGCACAGGCCTGGCCTGGGAAGGGGGGCCTGGGCAAGGCCTGCAAGAAGGGGGCTTTGAAGGGTTCTCCCTGCTCCCAAATGACTTACTAACCACAAGCTAGTGCTGCCCACTGCTCTTTTATTTGTTTTTAATTTTTTAATAACTCTCAACGTGTCTTCAAATGAAAACAAATATGCCGTGCCTGCTCTCTGGGGCCCAGATGGCCCTGTCTGCCCCGGGACTGGGAGGGATCGATGATCCGGGCTCACCCAAAAGCCAGGTGATTCTTTACCGAAGGTGCTTCTTGAATGATTAATAGCTTTCTGACGAACACAGAGTGTGGATTGTATTTACGAACAACTCCTGTTTTACGTCTGGTTGGCTCCCGCTGCTCTTCGGTGACACACCTCGCAGGTGATGCATCGGCCACTATCACTGCCATTGATTAAGGCGCCCCCCGCATCCTGCGGCAGCCGTCCCTCCATCCGTCACGGCGGGGCTGCCAGCGTGGTCTTCTCTTTGCCTCATGCTGCCTGACCGTTGACTCCTGAGTCGGCGCAACAGTGGACAAACAGTCATCTAATTAAACTCTCGGGCCTTAGCCAACCCTGGGCCTCCCCAGGCTTCCTCCTCTGCTGCTCTGGGAAGGCACAAAGGTAAACATAGTCAGCTGACTCGTCAGGAGGAATGTCCACATCAGCACCTCGCCTGCCACCAGAAGACGCCGAACCCTGGCGACGGGGAGTGGTGTTGTGAGCTGTTGGCAACTCCACCTCACGCGTGACGTGTGCAGAGCAGAACTGCTCCGTAGGGTTTTCAAGGCTGGGACCTTTTGGAAGCAGATGGCCAGGCCTGTCTTCCAAGACTCCTCTGGGTGGGTTGGAACTACCAACCTTTCGGCTCGTAGTCGAGTGCTTAGCCATGTGCGCCACCCAGGGCCTCCTAAACATAATTAATGGCGCCGAATCGTACATGTGAAGAATGTTGACGTGACATAGAAACCAGAAATGACAGGGGCTACCAGCAGTGGGAGGGAGCGGAAGGGGCATTGCTTAGGGGGCGTTGAGGTCGTGTTGATGGTAGTGGAATGGTCTGGAAAAGGGTAGTGAGAACAGCCGTCCTACCTGAAGATGTGGCCAGGGACACGTGGTTGTACCTGCAGACCCTGTTGAGATGTTGCACGTTTTGTCGTATACATTTTCACCACAAAAAGCTTTAAAAAAAAAAAAAAAAAAAGTTGAAATGGCTTTTTTTTTTTAATAATTTTTATTGTGCTTTAAGTGAAAGTTTACAAATCAAGTCAGCCTCTCACACAAAAACCCATATACACCTTGCTACACACTCCCAATTACTCTCCCCCAATGAGAGAGCCCACTCTCTCCCTCTATTCTCTCTTTTCCTGTCCATTTTGCCAGCTTCTAACCCCCTCCACCCTCTCATCTCCCCTCCAGGCAGGAGATGCCAACATAGTCTCAAGTGTCCACCTGATCCAAGAAGCTCACTCGTCACCAGCATCCCTCTCCAACCCATTGTCCAGTCTAATCCGTGTCTGAAGAGTTGGCTTCAGGAATGGTTCCTGTCCTGGGCCAACAGAAGGTCTGGGGGCCATGACCACCAGGGTCCTTCCAGTCTCAGTCAGACCATTAAGTCTGGTCTTATGAGAATTTGGGGTCTGCATCCCACTGTTCTCCTGCTCCCTCAGGGGTTCTCTGTTGTGTTCCCTGTCAGGGCAGTCATCGGTTGTAGCGGGGCACCATTTAGTTCTTCTGGTCTCAGGATGATGTAGTCGCTGGTTCATGTGGCCCTTTCTGTCTCTTGGGCTCGTAATCACCTTGTATCCTTGGTGTTCTTCATTCTCCTTTGATCCAGGTGGGTTGAGACCAATTGATGCATCTTAGATGGCTGCTTGCTAGCGTTTAAGACCCCAGACGCCACTCTTCAAAGTGGGATGCAGAATGTTTTCTTAATAGATTTTATTATGCCAATTGACTTAGATGTTCCCTGAAACCATGGTCCCCAGACCCCTGGAAATGGCAAGTGTTTTGTGGCCTATATATTTACTTACCGCACACACACAAAAGTGCCCCACTGTGGGCAGAGGTCTGGGTAGCAGGACAACTGGACAGGCCTGGCCTGACGCTGCCCCGACCCCGGCAGAGTAACCGTACCCCTGCACCCCCCCTTTTCTGGTCTGCCCCACGAGGCTTCCACTCTTGCAGCCCCCCATCACAGCTGGCTTCCTTGATGGCTAAGTGGACGCTCAGGGCCCAAGGCCAGGGCTTTGTGAGGCCTGGACCGAGTGCTCTGGACCAAGAAGGCCCTGACTGTGGCACAGCCCTGCCTGAAGGAGCCCACACCAGCCCAGCTGTGACCAAGGGGGAGTCACCTCGTACCAGCATGCTGGGGCTGGCCCCTTCAGCCTGGTGTGGGCAGGGTGGGGTGTCTTAGGCTGGGTTCTCTAGAGGAGCAAAACCAGTAAATTGTATAAATATATAGAGAGAGAAAAATTTATATCAAGGAAATGGCTCACGTGATTGTAGAGGCTGTAACTTCCCAAGCCCCTGGGTCAGGAAAGAAGTTTTTCCTGATTCACATAGCCCCAGGGGCTGGTGAACTCAAAATCAGCAGGCTGCAGAATAGGGCTATAGATCACAGGCTGTGAAGATCGATGAATGCCAACATCAGTAGAGAAGAGTGCAGGTAAGCTGCTAGCTCGAGTCCCAAGAACTGGCGGTCAGACGAACTGGAGCCAGCTGCAGGATCTAGAGCCAGCAAAAGCCCCCAGGCCCTGCCAGAACATCTGTCCACGCTTGATGCAGGCCACACACCCAAGGAAGCTCCCCTTCAATTGACTGATTTAGGGTCCAGCCCACTCACAGCAGATCCCAACATGGGGGTGATCACATATCGAATCTCAACAGGGATGTGACCACACATCACATGACTGCCGAAACACTGAGAATCATGGCCCAGAGAAATGGACACACGATCTTACCATCACAGGGGGCGTCCAAGGCAGGGTGGTACTGAGTCGCCACCTCCCCAGGTCCTCTCGAGAAGTGAATCTGCACCCATGCAGCCCTGGCCGCGGCTTGCCAGACAGTCTGGCTTCAGCCTCGGTCACCTCGGGGCCAGTGGGTGTGTTTCCTGCATTCAGAGGCTGAGGCTTAGGGTTCAGCCCACTCACACAGGTTGCCCAGGTTGCAGGTCCAGGGTCGCTGAGCTGGGAAGAGGCACGCGAGCGTTCTCCAGGGTACAGTGTCCCCTCCATACAGATGTGTGTCACCCCAGAGCTCAGGGAACAGGAAGATGGAACAAGGAAATAAGCAAGACGAGAACTTCGAGCATTTATTGCCTTTGTTATTAATAAACCCCTACCCCCGGATTTTTTACCCCCGGAATTGTCATCTAGTCAACTCCAACTCACGGCGACCACGTAGGACAGAGTAGAACCACCCCATAGCATTTCCAAGGGGCAGCTGGAGGATTCAAGGTGCTGATCTCTTGGTTAATAGCCAAGTTCTTTAGCACTGAGCCCCCACGTCTCTTGTTTTTAATAGGATATGTGATTGACTCGATGGCACTTTTTTTTTTTTTTTTATGTAATTGCAGGAATTTCTACGATCACAGGCACCCATGGTTCAAGTCCTCGGCTGCTAACCGAAGAGTCCGCCAGAGGTGCTGCAGAAGAGAGCCTCGGTGGCCCGCTTCCAGAAGCTCTGCCGCTGAAAATCCTGGGGGACACAGCTCTACTCTGACATATGTGGGTCGCCAGGAGCTGGGCTCAACTCAATGGCACCTGGGTTTTTTATTTAATTCCAAGTTTACTTAATTTTTAATAATATCCGTTTTTAACAACTGGCGCAGAAATTTTCTGATAACAACAGGTTTTCTTCGTGGATGGGCAGCTTCCATAAGCCGGTGTTGCTGGTTCTTCTGCAGCCGAGGGGGAACGAGGACGTGGTTTCCCAGGCACGGGGCTGCGTCCACCCCAAGCCTTTCACCACGCCCTCATCCTCTTGTGGGCAAAACTCTCCGTGGCTGTCGAGTTGATTCCGACTCATCGTGACCCTATGGGACAGAGTAGAAATGCCCCATAGGTTTCCCAAGGAGTGGCTGGTGAATTTGAACTGCTGACCTTTTGGTGAGCAGCCGAGCTCTTAATCACTGTGCCACCAGGGCTCTGGGAGTCTGTATCTTCAGCTAGCATCGCTGGGGGCTCTTACATCCCGCCGAGTTCGAGAGCCACTCCTTCACTTCCCAATGACCACTGCCTGACGAGCCAAAAATCCCTGGCAAAATTGCTGTTAAATTGCGTGATAAATATTTAAAACTGAATATTACTTCAGTGACAGCTGCTTGCTAAAACACACAGATGAGGCCTCCTGGAGTGCCTGAGATTCTGAGGGCTGTGAGGAAGGCTGGGCTGTGTTTTGGGGGACAGGCTCATGGCAGGTGTGGAAGGAGATGGCCCACATGGAGGTGCTTAGTACACCCAAAGGCCCCACAAAAGTGTGCTCACCATGCCCTGAACCTTCACGATGAACTTAGGTCCCTGGGTGGTGCAGACGGCTTGTGCTCCATTACTAACCTAAACATTGGCGGTTCAAACCCACCCAGTGGTGCTGTGGGAGAAAGGCCTGGCAGTTTGCTTCCGTAAAGATTACAGCCAAAAAACCCTCTGGAGCAGTTCCATTCTGTGACACGTGGGGTCACCATGGGTTGGAATCGACTTCACGCCAACAGGTTTTTCACTGAGAACTTACGAAGTGCCAGCCAGCGCTCACACGAGTGAGACAGGAGCCCAGCTCTCCTGCAGCATCAGCGCACGCCCGCGAGGCAAGCCGTGGACACGCGGGAGCCAGTGCTGTGGTGGAGGAGAGTGAGCAGTCTCTGCTGGTCTGTGCAGTCTGGGTAGAAGTGAGAAGAACAAGTGAGTCCACTGGGCAGGTGGACTTCCTTGTAGGAAGGGGGCTTCAAGGCAGAGGGTGTCAGGGCAGCAAAGGCCACCCACTGAGGGAGGCCAGTCTGACCAGTGGACTGGCAGTGGCTGGCGAGGGCCTTTGGGCCTGGTGAGGGGCACTGCTGGGGAGAGCCCACTACTGTGGTTGTCGGCAGGGGCAGCCAAGGAGCTCAGCTGACAGGATTTAGATCCGGGATGGCAGGGTCCACGTGCATGTTCGCGATGGGTGTGGAGGGTGGCCTGGGAGGGGCTGCCACCAGGGTCGGGCTCCCGAAGCACGCAGGAGGAGCCCAGGCCCAGCACCAAGGAGGCAGTGACCTGGTGGGGTGGCGAGGACAGAGACTGCTGCTCAGAGAACTCCAGCGAGGAGTGTGGTCACCGTACATGCCCTGGTCTGCCTGCCCTAGGATAGCTGCGTTCCCCGAGAGGAGAGCCCAGGTGGAGTCTGGGGAGCTCCAGAGTCACCAGAAACCTAGCGCAGTTACGGAAGGACCTGGAAGGAGGCACGTTGCAGGGGCAAGCCCATCAGGGAGCACAGGCTCTGACAGCAGGGAGGTTCTAGGGGCAGGCGGGGTTCTGGAGGCAGAGGCGTTCTGGAGGAGAAGGGTTCTGGAGGCTGAGGGGGTTCTGGGGGCTGATGGGGTTCTGGAAGCGGGTGGGCTCTAGAGGCAGAAGGGTTCTGGAGGTGGTATTTTGGAGTCAGGTGGGGTTCTGGAGGAGCCAGGTTCTGGACGGAGAAGGGTTCTGGAGGTGGGTGGGTTCTAGAGGCAGAAGGTATTTGGAGGACGGTCACGTTCTGGAGGCGGGCGGGTTCTGGAGGCGGGCGGGTTCTGAGGCGGGTTCTGAGGCAGGCCGGCGCCGCGCTGGGCCGGGCCGGGCGGCTCTGCGGGGGCGAGAAGAAAGCCGCCTTTGTCAGGAGCTCCGCAAGCGCTCGCCTCCAACAAAACCGTTTGAAAACCCTATTGTGAGCCCTGTGGAGCAACCCTCTCCGAGGTCCCGTTGCCGGGTGACGGGGTGACGGGGTGCCGGGTGACGCGGACGGCCCATGCTTCCGAGACTCTGCGAGCTCCCTAGAGGGCTCGGAGGGGCGACCCCGCGCCCAGTCCCCACTTTTTTGTCGCGTCCCCCCGCCCCGAATTCCCCCCGCGAGCCGGACCTCGGAGCATGCGCACTGCCCGGCCCCAGCGGCGCTCCCGGCCCGCTGTTGCCCGGGTTACCACACTCCCTCGGGCCCACGGTCCCGCCCGGAGCCCGCCTCCCCCGTGCGCTGATTGGCCTGTGCTGCTGTCCGTCCGAGCCGCTGCCGCCGCCGATTGGGCGAGGCAAGTTTCGCACGCTCGGCTCTCCCAGCCACGCCCCCGGCCCCGGGCAGCCCCAGCGGGAAGAGCGAGTCCGGCGGCGGGCGGCGGCGGGCGGTGGCGGGTCGGGCCCGGGCGGCTGTCGGAGCCGGCGATCGGTCGCTGCAGGGGCGGCGATGATCCTCGAGGAGAGGCCGGACGTCCCGGGCGGCGGCGAGGACAGCGCCTGGCTGCAAGCGGCCGGCAGTGGGCGCAAGGTGGGGGAGCGGGGCGGGGGTGGGGGGATCTCGGGGTGCGGCGGCGCGGGGTTCCGGGGTCGGTGAGGATTCAAGGCGGGGGATGGGGCCGGGGGACCCGCGGAGTGCCGTGGCGCAGGGCGAAGGACACGGGGGGTTACGGCTGGGGGTCGCGGGATGGAGGGGTATTGCGGGATGTGGAGCAGGGGCTGTGTGCAGGGGTGCGGGCCAGGGGCCAGGATGCATCTGGGGCTCTCGAGGTGCAGGGGTATCGCGGGGTGCAAAGCGCAGTTCCGTGGGGGTGCGGACAGGGGTGTTTGGGCGCAGATAGGGCTCCCGGCGTGCAGGGGTATTGCGGGGTGCAGAGCACAGGTCGGTAGGGGTGCGGGACTGGGAAGGTCTCAGGTGCGGGGCGGGAGTCCCCAACACCTGGTTCTGTGCCGGCAGCCACCTGTTAGCGGGGCAGGGGCAGAGGAGCTGGTGTTGGCACCCCCCCAACCCCAGGCCTGCTGCCTTCTGGTCTGCGGGTGCTTGGGAGGCGACTGTCCTTCAATGTTTCACCTGCCCCGGAGGCAGGCAGGGCTGTACCAGTGGGGAGAGTGAAGAAACTGAGGCTGGTGGCCAGGCCAGAGCCTGCTTCCCTTGCTGCCCCTGTCTAGGGTCACAGTGTGTCCAGTGGCCCCTCAGGACTGGGAGGAGGGTGAGAGTCACGATGGTCAGCCTCTCCGAAGCCACCAAGCCCCCACACAACTGCAGGGCTCCCCTGGCCTTCCTGGATCCCCCTTCTCTGCAGGTTTTGGGCTGTGGGTGTGACAGCCACAGGCCCCCATGTTTGTTTCCAGCCCTGTAATTCCTCCCTTCCTAGCATTGTCCCCCCTGCCATGGGGTGGCTGCGTCACTGGGCGTTGATGTGATTTTATTTGAGCCGCTGACATCTGGGGGTGTGGGACATCACTGGAGGACCCCTCAGCTGAGCAGTTTGTCCTTCCGTCACTTTCTAGTCACTTTCTCAAACCTTTGGCTCTCCTGAAGTCCCTGACCTGGGATGCTGACCAGGACAGCTTCTAAGAGCACTGAGGAAGGTCTGGGACGTGGGGCCGTGTTGCAGGATGGTGCCTTGGGTCACCGTGGCTGCTCCACTGCTCTATGCCAGGTGCCCTGTCCCCCAGGCTCTCCATCCTGAGTGCCCAGCAGAGGTGATGTCTGCTCTAGGCCCAGGTGCCCCCGCCACGGTGCAGGCCTCCTTCCTCTCAGGTATCAGGCTGCACATTGTCCCCCAGCTGGCTGAGTTCAGCTTTTGTGTGTCTGGGCCTCGTCTGCTGGGCAGGAGGAGAGAAGCAGGCCATGGGCCAGGTGAGGTGACCTGATCCTGCCCAGAGACAGAGCAGGCGCTCAGAGAGAAAGAAGGGGGCTGGGCCTGGCCCCGTGACCCCCGGGCAGTGTTTGGAGGAGCAGTTGGGGGGCTGCAGGCAAGCAGCTCCACAGGGTCTTCCCCCCCACCGCAGGCGCATCTTCAGCCGTGGGCCGTGGTGACTCTCTGTGGTTGCTGCACCCACCCAGCCGTCTCTGTACCTCTACCCTAGAGTGACCCTTCAGTCAGGGAATCCTGGCCTGTGTCTGCCCACACAGGTTGAGGCGGGGAAGTGGGCCTCAGGAGCCTGTGGTGAGGTGGTGGGACCCTGGCTTTGCTGGGGGGAGAGGATATGAGTGGCACATGGTAGAGCTGGCATTCTGGGAGCAAGTGGTGGGGCAGGGCCAGCCTGCAGGGTGGGGGCTCTGCTGCCATCCCTGGGCCTCTGTTAACACGCCTGAAGAATGGGTTGAGTAACTGCCTGAAGTGACTCTCCCCTGAGCGTTGCCCCCAGCCCTGAGCTCTGGGCCCAGGGGAGCCCCAGCACGGTTGTTAGTGTCAGGAAGCGTGGCCTTGGCAGCAGCCCATATCTGGTTTCCTCCTGTCCTGGGGTCATGGGCCCGGGTGTTCCCAGCAGCAGGTGCAGACTGACCTCTGCCCCAGGGCGGGTGCAGGGCATTTGCTTCTCTTGCTCCTGTCCCTTTCCGCCAGCCATTGCCAAGGCCCTGCCCCAGTGTAGCCACTGTGGGGATGCCCAGAGGCCACACCCCTGCTCTGTCCACAGTGGGGCCAGAAACAACCGCAGCGGGTCCAGGGCCCCAGCAAGCTGGAGCCAGACTGCCAGGGATAGCGGGATACCAGGTGGCCCGGCACCTGAACTCCTCACCTGCGGGGTTGTGGGACCAAGCTTCACTGCCTGGAGGGTGAGGGGCACTGGCTTCTGAAGTCCACAGCAGCTGTTCCCACGCCCCTCCACCCCCAGCAGGCTGTGCAGGCAGCGGCCTGGGATGGGGGAGTAGTTAAGGGTTATCAGGGCACCTGGCCGGGCTCAGAGCAGACCCGACCTGACATGTTTCTCCAGGAGCAACTGGACCCTCAGACACCTGATGGTCCCTGTGGATGAGGCAGCCTGCGGAGCTGGGCGGTTCTGCCCAGCACACACACCCCCAGCCCCAGAGCAGATGCCTGCCTGCCCTGGGGCAGATATCCCCAACCCCACATGGGGGCAGATCCCCCCCCAGGGTGGGTGCCCCCCTGCTCAGGCTCCATAGCAGCTGCTGGCACATTTCAGGTCAACTTTGGAAGTAAACGGGCTGTGGCTTTGGCTTTGGCCCTTCTGCCCCCACCTCTGGCTCCGCAGGTGTCTTGGAGGGCCTGCCGCCTGTGTGCACAGGGCAGGCCTGGGGTCACCGCAGAGAAGGGGCGCAACCCCACCATCAAGAAGACAGACTGACATACGCAGAGTAGGGGGGCCACGTTTGCCTCCTTTTATCCTCGTCCACCCCAGACTGGCCTCCCCTGCTAAAGGGAGCTGCCCAGTCCTTGGGAGGGCCTGCTGCAAGTCCACATGCCTGACAGCCGTGGACGCCCCTGCCCTTCCGGTCCCCCCAAGCGTCTGCAGGAGGCAGCAAGGTCTCAGGTGGGGGCTCTGGGTGAAAGAGCCAGGTCAACAAGAGGGTCCGGCCCTGGGCATCTACACAACGGGTTGCCCTCAAGGAGGGGCTGGGCCGAGGTGGTCCTAAACAAAAAAAAAAATCCATTGCCATTGAGTTGATTCCAACTGATAGCAACCCTATAGGGGTGCCTCTGGAGTGGCCGATTTGGCTGGAGGCTCCAAAGATGGAATGTCCAGTGACCAGGGAAGGGATCCTGCCATGGGCCGAGCCCTGGGGGTCTGTGCACACACACTGCCCCACCCCCAACATGGAGGGAGTGGAGCACACAGGGCTGGAGCTGGATAACACTTCCACCTGCTCAGTATGCCCCTTATTGGTGCACGTCCAGCTCTCATGACCCATTTGTGGCCACGGCAACGTGAGGCTTCCACTGTGTAGAAGAGAGCAGTGGGGCAGGGAGGGCGGTGGAGGGGGGCGCAGGGAGAGGGTGCCAGGGGAGGAGAGGGCTCCTGAGGAAGAGAGATGGTGTGGGGGCATGGAGGTGCAGAGGGGGTGCCGGGGTGCAGACAGGGCGGTGAGGTGATGTGCCCAGGGCCTCCCGGCTGGGTGGGCTCAGGCTGTACCCTCATGGGGAGCTAGGAGGGGTCTGGGTGGGAAGGGCCTCTGGTGGCCCCAGGGCTGAGGTAGGGCTGAGAGCTCCGAGTGCCGCACCCCACATGTGCTGCCCAGGAACCATCTAGGGGACTGTCCCACAGGGACACCAGGGACTCCGTTGAGGTGTTCACACAGCACCTGGTCAGAAAAAGAATGAGGTCTCCCAGATGGCCATCAGGAGGCATGCCCCCGTGGCTGGGCCCCCTCTTTGAGCCTGCTGGCGGCCCATGGGAGCTCCCTGGGGGCTGGGAGCTCGATGGCAGCCTGCCACCATGACCCCTCTGCGGCTTCCCGGCAGGGCTGTGACCCGCTGGCTCAATCGCAGCACAGCCGCCTACAGACCCGCAGGGCCCGTGTCCACCAGCTGATCAACAAGGAGCTTCGCATACGGACAGGAGCTGAGAACCTGTACAGGTGGGTGCCAGCACCTGCCCCTCTCCCGGGCCTCGATAGCTTCCAGGCCCCTGCAGACCAGGCCCAGGCTGGGTGTGTGAGGGCCCTGGGGCTGCTGGAATGAAGCACCACACACCAGGGACTTAAAACAACTGGAATTCATTCGCTCACAGTTCTGGAGCACAGAAGTCCAAGTTCAGGGTGCCTTTGGAGGCTCCAGGGAGGACCCTCCCTTGTCTAGTCTGGTGCTTGTCCAGTCCTTGGCGTTCCTTGACTTGTGGCCACATCTCTCCAGTCTGCTACCTGGGGCCCCATACCTGCACACCCCCATCTTCAGGGGAGGCTGAAACTCGGGGCTGACCACAGGCTGCATTAAGGGCTCTGCTTGAGTCCCAGGGGCCCCTCACCCACTCCAGCACCTCCTGCACACCCCTACCAGCCTGGCTTTTCTTGCTGACCACTGCACCGTGTCCGTCCCCCAGACACAGGTGCAGAGGACTGAGACTCCCCCCTCTTCTCCAGGGGAGATGGTCTTGAGTCAAAGGGGTGGTCCTGTATCCTGGGGCTGGGCAGAGGGGAGGGGGAAGTGGTGGAGGAGACGTGCCCCCAGGGCAAAGTCAGGACTGCCTGTGAGGGGGTTTGGGTAACCAGGACTGTAGGGAGGCGACGGGGGGGCTCCCAAACCAGCTGAGGGCTGTCTTGTGTCTATTCTGGGCCCTTAGGCCACCCCATCATCTTAGGCTGGGTCACCAGGGCAGTGGGGGGCCTGGGCATGGGTCTGCCTCAGGACAGGGCTCTGACCTCATGGGGTCCTCCAGAGCAACCAGCAACAGCCGAGTCAGGGAGACGGTCGTCCTGGAGCTGAGCTATGTCAACGCCAGCCTGCAGCTGCTGAAGGAAGAGCTGGAGGAACTCAACAGCGGCATGGACACACCCCGGCATGAGGGGTGCGTGTGTGCATGGCTGTGCCCTGGCATGAAGGGTGCGTGTGTGTGTGTGCATGGATGCACTCCGGCACGGGGGGTATGTGTGTGCATGTGTGTGTGCATGGATGCACTCGGCTTGGGGTACATGTGTGCGCATGCGTGAGGCTGTGTTTTGGAACAAAGCGTATGCACGGAAGTCCCCTGGCACGAGGTGGGTGTGTATGTGCACACATGTGTATAGATGCCCCCCAGCAAAGGAGTGCATGTGTGTGAACACACCCCATCACGAGGGATGCGTGTGTGCTATGCGCGTGGGCGTGGACGCACTCTGGCCTGGGGTACGTGTGTGTTCACGTGTGAGGCTGTGTTCCAGGACAAAGCACGTACGTGGACATGCCTTGGCCTGAGGGGTGTGTGTGCTGTGTGTGTCTGTCTGTGTGTGTGTCTGTCTTAGGCTGCATTCTCTAGAGAAGCAAAACCAGTGAAGTGTATATATGTAAATATACAGACAGATTTATTTCAAGGAAATGGGTCACACAGTTGTGGAGGCTGACAAGTCCCAAATCCGGGGGTCAGGCATCAGGCTGGAGGCTTCTCCTGACTCACATGGTTGCAGGGGCTGACGAACCCAAAATCGGCAGGTCAGGTGGAAGGCTGCTGGGTCACAGGGTTGTGGGAGCTGGCTAATCCCAAAATTTGCAAGTCAGATAGCAGGCTGCTGGCTCATGTCCCAAGAACCAGAGGTCAGAGGATGACGAGTCAGATGCAGGATCGAGAGAGTGAGCTTTGCCAGGACATCCGAATATTGGATACAGACCACGTCCCAAGGAAGCTCCCTTTTCAGCTGCTTGGGTGCTCACGTCCAATCACAAAATGGAGGAAGATTAAACCATATCCGCCAAACTGCTAAGAACCCTAGTCTGGCCAAGTCGCCACAAACGTCACTCTGTGCCTGTGTGAGTCTGCGTTCTGGGACAAAGCGTGTGTGGATGCGCGGATAGAAGGAGGGACAGACATCAGTAGGGCAGGAGCAGTGGGTGGCACCTGGTACTTGGGGACAGCAGGGTCCGGCCCCGGAGTCTGGAGAGGACACTCTGATTCCAGGGAAGGCGTCCGCATCCCTATGATCCCTCTGGGCCTGAAGGAGACCAAGGAGCTGGACTGGTCCACACCCCTGAAGGTGAGTTGCTGCTGAGCCCCCTTCTGCAGGGCCTGAGTGGAGTTTGCCCTTCCTGGGGTGGTCTGAGGGATCATGGCCCTGCCCTGGGGTTCAAGGGATCAGGGTCCCAGGGTCCTGGCCCTGCCTGAGGAATTGAGCAGATGAGGAAACTGAGGCCCAGAAAGAGGAAGGGGCTAGCCTGGTCGCCCAGGGGCCTGAGCAGAGCCACAGAGGCCCGGTGCCGCTCCGCTTCTGCTCTGCAGGCCACACTGGACCCCCCTGGAGGCAGAGGTGGTTCTGCCCGGGCGGGAGGGTTGGGGTGAGTCGACTCCCTGCCCTGGCACAGTGTGTCAAGTCTGGCTGTCCTGCTGGAAGCCCCAGGGTGGCTCCAGGGTCCTGGGACTGATGCTCTGAGGACCCCATGGCCTGAGGGCTGCCTGCCCACTCCAAACCAGAGCCTGTTCCCCAGTGTCTTCTTGAGCCCCCACGGGCCCAGTGTTGGCAGTGGTTCTGGCCCAGCCACCACCAGCAGGTTCCCTGAGGCAAGTGGCCCACCTCCATATTCCTCGATTTCCTTGCCTGTCAGACGGCAGCCAGCACCTGCCTCAGGGTGGCCTGTCAGATGGCAGCTGGCACCTGTCCCAAGGGTTGCCGTGTCCCAAGGGTTGCCGTGTCCCAAGGTCCCCGTGGGGGTCGGTAGGGGAATGCAACAATAGCATCAACTGTCCTGGCCTACATCTGAGGGGGCTGGCATTGTCTTCGAGGAATCCCAGGGCCGGGGGGGACACAGCTCAGCACCCAGCCCAGTGCCTGCCAGGCCCTGCACACCCACCAGCCCTTCTCGGGGGCCAGCCCTTTGCCACCCAACCAACACCCCGGCCCTGCTGTGCAGACATAGCCCCCCCCCACCCCTCTGCCTGCCTCTCCCTGTCCCCGCCCCCTTAGGAGCTGATCTCAGGGCACTTTGGAGAGGATAGCGCCTCCTACGAGGCGGAACTCAAGGAGCTGGAGGACCTGAGGCAGGTATGTGGCCTCTTCCCTACCCCCACTGCCTCCTGGGAGGGCAGCTGTGGGGCCTCAGGAAGGTCCCAGCTGCCCGAAGGCCACCCTGGTGCCCCACCCTCCATGAGGTGGCCCACCTAGCTTACAGGTGAGCAAACAGGCTCATGTCGGGCACCAAGCAGGAGCTCAGTGTAGATGTTCACCCGGGTGGCAGGGACCAGAACACCAGAGGGTCTGCACACCCCCAAGGGGAATTCCTTCTCTGGGTCCCTGCTGGCCTCTCACCCCAGTGCTGACCCTCACTCTGTGTCCTACACTGGCTCCCAGATGGCACACGTGGCTGGGGGAGGGGAAGTGTGCCCGGTGTGGCTGGCATGGGTGGTGAGGGGGTAAGGCCTCCACCAAGGATGCAGGTGCTCTGCAGCGGCTCCCACCACTGAACCCGTGGAACTTATGCTCTCCACCCCTCCCTGAGTGCTGCCAGCAGGCCCCCAGGGCCGTGAGTGTGCTGGGGGGGACCAGGCAGTGGGGCCCAGCTGGCTGCTCCCCGCAGGCCATGCGGACACCCAGCCGGGACCAGGCGGGCCTGGAGCTGCTCACGGCGTATTACAGCCAGCTCTGCTTCCTGGATGCCCGCTTCTCCACGCCCGCCAGGAGCCTGGGGCTGCTCTTCCACTGGTAGGGGGCCTGGGGGTTGGGCCCCCCGTGAGGTCCTCCCCTACCACCCCCCCTACCCTCGGGCCCTTCTCGGCGCCCAGGGACCTCACCAGCCCCATGCCCACCCCACAGGTACGACTCGCTCACGGGGGTCCCGGCCCAGCAGCGGAGCCTAGCCTTCGAGAAGGGTAGCGTGCTCTTCAACATCGGTGCTCTCTACACCCAGATCGGGGCCCGCCAGGACCGGTCCTGCATCGAGGGCACCAGCCGCGCTATAGAGGCCTTCCAGCGGGCCGCAGGTAAGGGCCGCTCAGGGCCACCGGCTGGGGGCTTCCACACCTGCAGTGGTGGGCAGGGTGTGGTTGCAGGCCAGTCTGGTGCAGGGCGGGGACGCCCAGTGTGGGGCTGAGCAGGGGCCAGCGGGTGTGGGAGAGGCCTTGCGGCCCAGGGTGAGCATTCCCCTCTGCAGGGGCTTTCAGCCTCCTTGGGGAGAACTTCTCCCACGCGCCAAGCCCCGACATGAGCCCCGCCACACTACGTGTGCTGGAGCAGCTCATGATGGCGCAGGCCCAGGAGTGCGTCTTCGAGGGCCTCTCGCTTCCAGACCCTGCCGCGCCCCACGACGGCCCAGCCCAGCTGCGCCTGGCCCAGGAGGCCGCCCAGGTGAGGGTGGGCAGCTCCCACTGCCCTGCCAGGACCCTCTCCATCTAACCCAGGGTCCTAGCCCCCAGTGGACAGGAGAGGCTGGTCCAGGGGCTGGGTGTGGGTGGGGGTGGAAGGAAGGGGCAGAGCAGGGTGTGGGGAGGCCCAGGCTGGGTAGGCAAGGTGGCCACGTCCCCATGTGTGTTGGGTCCTCAGAGCTGGTGTCCTGGTCCTGGGTCCTGTGGCATCACTGCGGTGCCAGCTCCAAACACCATGTTCCACAGCCCCCCTTAGGCTTGGGCCCCTCATTGTAGTCTGCTGAGGAGGGGCAGTACCAACCAGAGCAAGAACTGGGGAACCCCGAGCCCCCTCAGCTTGTGGTGTGGGGGCTGCTGAACCTGGGTTGGGGTGGACAGAGGCCGGGCCCTGGGCTAGGGTGGAGCAGGGCTGAGGCTGGCTGGGCCCTGCTGGCCTGCCCTGGTGCCCTGGACTCTCCATGTTCACTGGCAGGTGGCAGCCGAGTATGGCCTCGTGCAACAGGCTCTGGCCCAGTCGCCTGCCCATGACTGCATGCCACGCTCCTGGGCTGCTCTGGTCCAGGCCAAGGCTGAGTACTTCCGTGCCCTGGCCCACTTCCACACAGCTGTGGCCCTCTGCGAAAGCCCCTGTGAGTTCCCTGCCTTGCAGGCCTACGTGGGTGGTGGGTAGGTGGACGCTCGGGGCCAGGCTCACGGTCTCTGCCCCCAGCACCGGCCGAGGGAGATCTCCCTATGCATGAGGTCTTTGGGCCACCTTGGGCCTCTAAGCCACCGGGCCCTGCGCTGCCGCTGGAGCTGGAGGAGTGCAGGAAGCGCGGTGAGGCCTGCAGGAGGGTGGGAGACCTGCCTGGTGGGGAGACCCCAGCAGCAGAGCAAGGGACCCGAGGGTGAGGCACGCCTGGCAGGCAGCGTCCCTGGGACCCGCAGCTCCCCAGTGGCCCACTCTCCACCCCGAGGCCAGCTGCGTTGGGACCCTTGGGCTGACCCCAGAGCCCCCCCATTGCCTCTCTCTTGCCAGTCCTGGGGTAGGGCTGTCCCCACGCTGTGTGACAGCTGCTGCCTGCTGTAGGCAAGGCCCACCTGAGGCGCGCCATCCTGGGGCAGGAGGAGGCGCTGCGGCTGCACAGTGTGTGCCGTGTGCCTCGCAAGGTGGACCTGCTGAGGGCCGTGGTGGCCCAGGCACTGCGGCACTCACTGGCCAAGTACTCGGAGCTTGATCGTGAGGACGACTTCTTCGAGGCTGCCGAGGCCCCCGACATCCAGCGTGAGCAGTGGGCCTGGAGGTGGGGGGGTGGGGGGTGGGGGGCTGGGGGGTGGGGGGCTGGGGGTGAAGGGCAGAGGTGGGGGGGTGGGGGGTTGGGGGGTGGGGCAGAGGTAGGGGGGTGTGCCCTCATGGGTCCTGGCTGGGGCGGGCACACTGGACCAAGGGGTGGGCGTACCCTCACAGGTCCTGGCTGGGACGGGCACAGACTGCTCCAAAGCTTCTGTTGGCCACTCGCCCACGAAGTGCATTTCTAGCCTCCCAGAGCCGCTGCTCCGGGCTCACTTGAGCCTATGAGGACCAGGAGAGGCTCAGATCCAGAGGCAGGCCCGGGGAGCTGGTGGAAAGCCGAAGCACCGCCCTGGCCTGCCTTCAATCCCCCCTCCCCACGGGCCGCTCCTGCAGCAGGGAGGGACACTGAAGCTGGTCACCCAGCACAGCCTGCACCACCTGGAGTCCCAGGGACCCCTGCCAGCCAGTCTTCAGGGGGCACTTCCCAGTGAAACCCCCTGGAGCTCCCTAGGCAGATGGGCCACCTGTGCCGGACCCCAGGCAGCTTCTCAGGGTGGGGGCAGGCTGGCCTGTCGGTCTCCTCAGGGCCGGGCTCCAAGGCCCAGGCTGGCCTGGCCGTGCCGCATCCTGGCTGGGAACTGGGGTCCTCAGAGCCTCCCTCCACCTGTCCCCTTTCAGCTAAAACCCATCAGAAGCCAGAGGTCAGGACGCCCAGCTTCTCCCAGGTGAAGGCGGCTGACATCTTCCACAGACTGGTGAGTGCTGACCCCGTTCAGGCCCCTTACCTGGACCCCAGGGACGGACCCCCCACATGATCCTCTCCAGGGGCCCCGTTGGTGTCTGTCCTGGAGTGTACAAGACTGGGTGCTAGTCAGGCCAGGTGCTCTGACCTCTGACCTCATCCTGCCCCCAGGGACCCCTGTCTGTGTTCTCAGCCAAGAACCGGTGGCGGCTGATGGGGCCAGTGCGTGTGACCCGAGGAGAGGGGGGCTTTGGCTTCACCCTGCGGGGAGACTCGCCCGTGCTCATCGCAGCCGTCATCCCAGGGGGCCGGGCTGCGGTAAGGGGCCGCCTGCCCACCCCCGGCCAACTCCCCTTCCCGAGGGTGGAGCTTCACCCGCTCACCAGCGTCCCCACAGGCAGCCGGCCTCAAGGCAGGGGACTACATCGTGTCAGTGAACAGGCAGCCATGCAGGTGGTGGAAGCACGCAGAGGTGGTGGCGCAGCTGCGGAGCGCTGGTGATGAGGGCGTGGACCTGGGCGTGGTGACGCTGCTGTCCCGCGCCGAGCCACCAGGCACGGTGAGGCCCAGCCTGGCACCGGGTCCAGTCACCCCACCCTGATGCTCTAGAGGGATGCTCCTAAAAAGAGCAGAGAGGTGGGCAGGTGGTCTGCACTGATGGGGACCTTTCAGACAGCAGCCACCTGCACCTGCTGCCACCCCTGGCAGTCCCCATCCTGCCCTCGAGGACGTCCCAGCCTGCCCCATGGCCATCAGCCAGGCCTGTGTCCCTAGCACTCCTTGGGGCTCCTGGTAACCCTGTCCCGGAGGTCTTATCCTCCCGATGGTCGAGGGGGTGAAGCGGCAAACCCTGGGGCCCACCGCACAGCATCCCACATCTCCAGGCACCCAGCCTGCGGGGTGGCTGACTGTGTGTTTCTGTCTGAGTGCAGGGGGACCGCTGGCCAGCCCTGCTGGGCACAGGGGGCCTCCTGAGGAGCCAAAAGGAGTGTGATCGTGAGATGCCAGCACCCATCCGGGTCAGCCCCAAGCCTCTCCTTGGCTGGAGCCGCAAGACCAAGGGGGGCAAGGCTGCAGGCTGTCCCCCGTTCCTGGGCCCTGTGGGGACCACCACACCAGCCCCTGACCCTTGTGGGCCACCCTCACCCTCCGAGTGCCCAGGCTGGCCGTAAGGGGCTGGTCCCTCCCGGGGGACCTTCAGGGCACCACCAGCCCTGCCCAGCCTCCGGGGCTTCGGGGAGGACCCTTGCCTGCCATTAAAGACCATCTTCAGATGAGCGAGCGTGTTCGCCCAGTCCTGGGCCATAAGCACTGCGCCCACACACGGGAAGCAGTGCGTCCCGGCTGGCCTTGGTGCCCAAAGGGCCATCTTCACGTGCCCAAGGCACTGACCAGTAGAGACAGCTGCCTGGGGGTGAGCGGAGGGGGTCCGGCTGCTTCAAGAAGTCATCCTGGAAAGCTGGGGTGGGGGGGAGCAAGACGTGTGGCAATGGGTCCCTGCAGCTTGGACCTTCACTCACCAGAGCACCCTCAGCTGGGCTATCTGTGCACCCCCCACCCCCCCAACCTGTCCATATCCTCCCTCGGTGCCCAGCCACCCTGCTGCTGCCTGGCACGGATCCCTGCGCCCAGCCCTGCTCCAAGCCAAGTTCCCCTGGCTGCCTCTCTTCACTGCCCACCCCACTGGCCCCACTGGGCTCGGCTTCCTCCCCAGCCCCCAGACCACCCTTCCTGCCCTGCCCAGCCTCTCTGGGGAAGGGCCCAGCAGGACTCTTTCCCCCACCCTCTCTTGGCCCCTCCCTACCTCCCACCCCACTCTCTGCCCTCCACAGGCACCTGAAGTGCAAGCCCAGGGGCTGTGGCAGGCAAGCTTTGGCAGCTATCTGTCGAGGCCAGCAGGGGGCCCCCCATGCTGCCCCTGGCCCAAGAGGGCTCTGCCATGTCTACCCAGCCCCTGCCACCCTTGGCTGGCTCCTCAGGCCATGAGCCCTCAGGGTCCCCAAGCCGGGAAATGGGGACAGTAGACAGGCCCCAGCAAGGCCATGTGTGAGGGAGCAGGGTGGCGGTGGGCAGGCTGGGCTGAGCTGGGAAAACCAAATTGGAAGGGGGTGCTCAGGCCCACATGCCTCAGCGGAAAAAAAAAAACAGCGGAGGGGCCTCCAAAAGACCAGGCAGGAGCAAGGAGAGATGGACAGAGCTGGGCCAAGACTCGCTCCCCTGTGGTCACCAGGGGGCAGCCGCCGTCTGCTCAAGCCACCACAGGAGACATCTGGCAGGCTCCGTTTGGGGAAGGGGAGGGGAGGGGAGGGGCAGGCTGCAGACCAGGAGAGCAGGAAGCCCCTGCTAGGCAGAGGCCCCCAGGTGGTCCCCCCCGCTACGTGCGGTCATGGGATCTGGTCCCCGGGTGGGAGCAGCCCGGCTCTAAGCTTGGTCCATTGGCACCTGGTGTCCCATCACATCCCTTCTGCTTTAGCCTGAATGCCAAAGCCCCTGGGTGTGAGAGAACTGCCGAGTGTGTGTGACTTCATGAGTGTGAGTGTGCCTGAGTGTGTCTGTGAGCCTGTGAGTGTGGTATGTGTGGGTATGCACAGGTGTGCTCATGTGTACAGGCATGACTGCATGACTTGAGTGTGCCCGTGTGTGTGAGTGTATGTGTGAGTCTGTGCAACTTGGAGCCGTGGGAAGTGCAGTCATCAGAGGCAGAAAGGAAGGGCTGGAATCTAGGAGTGTGGGGGCCAGGTGCACCCCTCCCCACCCACCCAGAGGGAAAAATCCCCATCTCAGCAGAAATGGCCAAGGTCACCCAGGTCTCCTCAGCACTTATTAATTTGATTAATAAAACTGTGCATCAAGGAGGCCATTACACACTAATTGGGGACGACAGGGTTGGCAGGGCAAGTTCAGGAGACGCAGTGCCCCCCTCTCACTGCCCCATCCAGACTGGGGGCGGGGGGGAGAGCGTGAGAGCTGCCCTTGGCTGGCCATCTGCCACTGGGGCGCCTCCAGGCTGGTGAGGTGGGGGTTGCTCCCTACACAGAGAGACTGGAGGGACCCACCAGACTCCCCTAGGCTCAAGACGCATGCTCTGTCCAGCCTCCCTGGTGTCTTCTGAGTCCCTGATGGATGGCTGAATTGGCAGTGGTAGAGCTGCCACTGCTCCGGAAGAGGACAAGGGCGTGGGCCCAGCCTGGGAAAACCAGTTCCTCCACCCTAGCAAGACCCTGGCCACCCCCAGGGGCCAGGACAGGACTCAGGCCAGAGGGCACTGCCTGAGGCAGTGACACTGGTGGGGGAGCCCTGTGGGCACTGTAGGTCCACCCCCTCAGGGCCAAGCCTTCAGGGTGGTGTCAGGGATGCGCAAGTGCCCCCAGCACAAGCAGGAGGCCCCAGCTGTGCTGTGTGCTGGGGGCACTGGGGCATCCAACCTGGGCTGCCCTGAGGGGTGACCCTGTGGGGCCAGGCTCTTGCCCATGAGCGCTGACATGGGCGGAGGCCTTTTCCATGTGGGCAGCACTGCCTGACCCCTGGGCACCTGAGGTATCCACACCGAGGAGTACACGTATGCATGCGTGCGTGTGCATGTGCAAGGGTGGGCCTCTCTGTGCACCCTGCTGCTTTCTCCTACAGGCTCCTGGCTCCAGCTCTTTGCTGGTGCTCTCCCCTCCCACCTTCCCGGCTGGGCCCTGTGGCCTCTGGGAACCAGCAGGTGCCTTCCTCAGACAGGCTTTTCCTGGCCAGCACTGCTGTCACTGGCTTTTGCCCTGCTTCCTTGCCCAGCCACATCACTACGGCCACTGTACAGCCGCCATGGGCCGTGGGTATGGTCGCACTGGCTTGCTGACAGCCACGAGTGCTTGTAGAAGGTTCCAGTGATGTGCTCACCGCGGGCTGTCCCCAGTGCCAGTGCTGCGCGAGGGGCGCGGGAGGGCGTGCATGCGGACTTGGCCTGTCCCCGTGGGTGCGCGGCCTGGGCGCCGGCGGGGCTGCCACTGGCTGAGCCCGCGCCGGGGAGGCGCCGGCCCACGCGGGGTATTTCATCTTCCAGAGCGGCCCCCCTTGGCGGGGAGGTGAGCGTGAGCTGCGATCCTTTTTGCTTCGCCAACAGAAAACTGCCGAGAGGGAGCAAAGGTAAACTCTGTTTTGCTTGGGTCAGCAGGTAGCCGCAGCACAGATACTAACGGGGAGAGAAGGAGCGCTGGATGTAAGCTCCAGGTCCCGCCCCCTCGGCACCCAACCCCACCCCCACCCCGCCCTTGCGGGCCACAGATTTAAGGCTAGGAACACGCAGGCTCTCCCCAGACTGACTTGGGCCGCCCTTTGGCTGCACATCTCAGCCCCGCCCCCCGCCCAGCCCAAGCCTAACCTTGATCCCAGCAGAGGTGGGGGCCGCTGAGGACTCTCCAAAGCAGAGGCTGGATCAAGGCTGCACCCTAGCTGGAGCCCTGGAGGCCGAGGCCCCTGAGCCTCTCTCACCCTCAGCTCCCATTTTGTGCCAGTGGCCCCAGGACCCTGGGCTGCGGAAGTGGGCAGGTGGGCACAGGGAAAACAAGCACCAGTCAGAGGGGCAAGACGCCCCAAAGCCCCCAGCTCCTCTCTAGGGGCAGAGCTAGGATGGTCCCGGATCCTGGGGGCACAGACACAGGCTGGTGGGAGGCAGTAAGTGAGAGAAGCAGCAGACACCTATGAGGACCCTTCTCCAGGGGCTGAGTGTAGGCCACAAGGAGACAGCAAGGAGCAGAGCCTGCGGTGGTCTGGCCTCTGAAGCCAAGGTCCTGAAGTTGGACTTCTTCAGGGGGCCCAAGGGGTCTGAGAGGTTCTGAGCACCAGGCGCCCTCGGAAAAGCCTTTGCCTTCTGAGCTGCTTCTGAACCTGCTGACTGCGTGCAGCGGGCTCAGTGATGGCCCAAAGGATAAAGCCACCCAGAACCTCAGGGTGTGAGGGTCTCTGCAGATGTATTTAAATTTAGGATTTCCAGATGAGGCTATTCTAGATCCAATCACTGGTGTCTAAGAAGAGATAAGATGCACAGGGAGAAGGCTTGTGGAGACAGAGGCAGAGGTCAAAGGCATTTGCCTACAAGCCGAGGACACCAACGGTGGCCGGCAGCCACCAGAAGCTGCAAGAGGCAAGGAAGGACGTTCCCGAGAGCCTTCAGAGCAGCCTGACTCTGCTGACACCTGGATTTCAGACGGCTGGCTTCCAGGGCTCTGGGCAAACATGCCTGCTGTTTGGAGCTCCTGGTGTGGGGCCCAGCAGCACTGGGAGACCCACACTCCGCCCTCACACAAGTCTCCGTCTTTCTCGGCCTCAGTGTGCCCTTCTGCAGGATGAACATGACCTAAGGGCCCCGTTGTTGTGGGGAGAGTGGGGAAGAGACGCTCCATTTGAGTGGAGGGCCCAGCCCGGGCTGCCCAAGAGAAACACCTGGAGTGCCCACCTCTCCAAATTCTGAAGCCCTGAGCCATCAAGAGCCCTTCACTCTGTGTATATGTGTGCATGTGTGTAAGACAGTGGCTAAGTTTGTGCGTGCATGTGTGTGTGAGTAGGTGTGTGAAAGTATGTGTGTTGAGTGTGTGTGTGAATATGTGACTTTATGTGGGTGCTGAGGCCTGGAGAGCTGCCCAGGCCCAGCCTGGTGCACCCACCCCTTATGGTTTCCCCTTCTGCCTCCTGCCCCGGTGGTGGAGAGTACGTGGGTTCACCTGGACTACAGGGGCCAGGGCAGGTGAGGTGCACCCGGCAGAGGGAGGAACCCTCAGATAAACACAGAAGTCCCCCAGGCTTTGACAGGAAGTGCACTGGAACTGCTAACAGTGACCAGGCCCATATAGGGCCAGGGAGTTTCCTGAAGTTCTGGGCTGGGACCCAGGTTCACAGGAGCCCGGAGGTGGGTGGTGCTGCCAGCGTGGGCAGAGCAGAGACCTGGGGAAGGGGTGCTCTCTCACGTACACTCACATACACACACTCACGCACAAAGCCAGCCCCCGTTGGGGCCAGTCCTTCGTCCTCAGAGCTCACAGACACAGTTGTGTCCTGCAGGTTTATTGGGAAGAAGGAGCCACTCCCCTCCCCCCACCCACACACCAGCTCCCATTCCCAGCCTGCCACCCATTCACCTGGGGTCTGATGAGGATGGGGTGTGCGTCCGTGAGTGGAGAGGACATGGGATAGACAGAATGAAAGCCAGTAGGCTGGGGGGGCAGGGGGAGAAGGCAGGGCAGAGGGCTCTCTAGGGTCCCATGTGGGAAGGGCACATCCCAGGGGACACGAGGGAGAGGAAAGTTGTGTCCCTATAGTGGTAGGGGCACTGTTGCTGACTTTGCCTCAGTTTCCCCACCTGTAAGCTAAGGCTGTGAAAGAACCTGCCCCGAGCCCTGTTTGACCCCTTGTGGAGGAGGAAATGGCAGCAGACCCAAAGTTCGTCCTCCGGTTTCTAAATGCCCATTACTGAGTCAGCCAGGCCAACCCCACCCATCATGCACTCACACACAGACACACACATGCATCCGTGAACACATGCAGATGCACATGTGCGCACACACATCCAGGTGCACATGCAGACGCACTCAGAGGAGAGCATGGGGTCTCTGGAGCAGGGTGAACCCTCCTTTACTTACTAGATTACTACTTTTGCCCTGCTCCCCAGGAGCTGTATGGCTGCATGGGCAGGACTGGAGGACTGCGTCCTTAGAGGAGTGGAGTGCGACAGGCAGACATCACCCACCTGCCACCTCTCCCCTCTGCTGCCATGAAAATTGCCACCATCTCCAAGGCCAATATCAGTATTTCTACTGCTTCACTTCCACCTTGAGCCTTACCACCACCACCACTAATATCAACAGAAGCATCACCACCACCACCATCTCTGATGTCAACATTACCATCACCACCTCCACCTCCAACATCACCACCACCTCCAACATCACCACCACCTCCACCTCCAACATCAATGTCACCACAACCTGCACCTCCAACATCACCACCACCACCACCTCCAATGTCAATATCAGCAACACCACCACCTTCATTGTCAACATCACCACCACCTCCACCTCCAACGTCAATGTCAACACCACCACCACCTCCAAGATCAACGTCACCACCATTACCTCCATCAACATCACCACTACCATCTCTAATGTCAGCATCACCGTCGCCACCACCTCTGTCAGCATTAGCATCATTATCATCATCGCCACCTCCACCTCCAACATCACCACCACCACCACCTCTGATGTCACTACCAGCATCAGCACCACCTTCATTGTCAGCATCAGCACCACCATCACCTCCAACATCAACATTAATTAGCATCATCACCACTACTGAAGAAGAGCCCTGGTGGTGCAGCGGTTAAGCTTTTGGCTGCTAATCAAAAGGTTGGCAGTTCAAACCCACCAGCCACTCTTTGGAAACCCTATAACGTTGCCACTCCTTGGAAACCCTGTGGCATAGTTCTACTCAGTCCTGTAGGGTAGCTATGAGTCGGAATCTCCTCGATGGTAGCAGGTTTAGCTTTTGTTTTTGTTTTCACCACTACTACCTCCAATGTCAACATCACCATCATTGTTACCAATTGAACTGTGTCCCCTCAGAATGTGTCAACTTGGCTAGGCTTTGATTCCCAGTATTGTGTGGTTGTCCCCCATTTGGTGATCTGATGTGATTATCCTATGTGTTGTAAATCCTAGCCTTTATGATGTTGATGCCCCCACGTGTCTGTCAGTTTGTCATACTGTGGGGCTTGTGTGTTGCTGTGATCCTGGAAGCTATGCCAGCAGTATTCAAATACCAGCAGCATCACCCATGGTGGACAGGTTTCAGCTGAGCTTCCAGATTAAGACAGACTAGGAAGAAGGACCCGGCAGTCTACTTCTGAAAAGCATTAGCCAGTGAAAACCTTATGAATAGCAGCAAAACATTGTCTGATATAGTGCTGGGAGATGAGCCCCTCAGATTGGGAGGCACCCAAAATACGACTGGGGAAGAGCTGCCTCCTCAAAGTCGAGTTGACCTTAATGATGTGGATGGAGTCAAGCTTTTGGGACCTTCATTTGCCGATGTGGCACTACTCAAAATGAGAAGAAACAGCTGCAAATATCCATTAATAATTGAAATCTGGAATGTACAAAGTATAAAAGAATTGGAAATAGTCAAAAATGGAATGGAACCCATAAATAGCTACATCCTAGGCAATAGTGAGCTGAAATGGACTGGTATTGCCGATTTTGAATCAGACAATCATATAGTCTACTATGCCGGGAATGACAACTTGAAAAGGAATGACATTGCTTTCATTGTCAAAAAGAGCATTTCAAGATCTATCCTGAAGTACAACACTGTTACTGTTAGGGTAATATCCATATGCCTACAAGGAAGACCAGTTAATACGACTATTTTTTTCAGATTTGCCCACCAACCACTAAGGCCAAAGATGAAGAAATTGAAGATTTTTACCAACTTTTGCAATCTGAAATTGATTGAACATGCAGTCAGGATGCACTGATAATTACTGGTGATTGGAATGCAAGAACTGGAAACAAAGAAGGATCGGTAGTTGGAAAATATGGCCTTGGTTATAGAAACGATGCTGGAGATCAAATAATTGAATTTTGCAAGACCAATGACTTCTTCATTGTAAACACCTTTTTTTTCACCAACTTAAACGACTGTACAAATGGACCTTGCCAGATGGGATACACAAAAATCAAATCGACTACATCTGTGGAAAGGAACGATGGAAAAGTTCAATATCATCAGTCAGAACAAGGTCAGGGTCCAACCAGGATCAGACCATCAATTACTCATATGCAAGGTTAAGTTGAAACTGAAGAAAATTAGAACACATCCCGGAGAGCCAAAGTATGACCTTGAGTATATCCCACCTGAATTTAGAGACCATCTCAAGAGCAGATCTGACGCGTTGAACACTAATGACCAAAGACCAAAAGAGTTGTTCAAGGACATCATACATGAAGAAAGCAAGAGGTCACTAAATAGATAGAAGAGAAAGAATAAACCTAAATGGATGTCAGAAGAGACACTGAAACTTGCTGTTGAACATTGAGTAGCTAAAGCAAAAATAAAAAATTATGAAGTAATAGAGCTGAACAGAAGATTTCAAAGGGCGGCTCGAAAAGATAAAGTATTATGATGACATGTGCAAAGACCTGGAGACAAAAAACCAAAAGGGAAGAACACATTCAACATTTCTCAAGCTGAAAGAACTGAAGAAAAAATTCAAGCCTTGAGTTGCAATAGTGAAGGATTCTACAGCGAAAATACTGAATGATGCAGGAAGCATTGAAAGAGGAAGGAAGGAATACAGAGTCACTATACACAATTGGTAGACGTTCAACCTTTCAGGAGGTAACAAATGACCAGGTATCAACAGTACTGAAGGAAGAAGTCCAAGCTGCACTGAAGGCATTGGCAAAAAACAAGGGAATTGATGGGATACCAATTGAGATGTTTCGACAAATGAATGCAGTGCTAGAAGTGCTCACTCATCTATGCCAAGAAATTTGGAAGACAGCTACCTGGCCATCCGACTAGAGGAGATCCATATTTATGCCTATTCCCAAGAAAGGTGATCCAACTGAATGCAGACATTATCAAACAACATCATTAATATCACATGCAAGGAAAATTTTACTGAAGATCATTCAAAAGTGGCTGCAGCAGTATATCGACAGGGAACTGCCAGAAATTCAAGCTGAATTTAGAAAAGAATGTGGAATATCAGATGGATCCTGGCTGAAAACAGTGAGTACCAGAAAGATGTTTACCCATATTTTATTGACTATGCAAAGGCATTTGACTGTGTGGATCATAACAAATTATGGATAACACTGCAGAGAATGGAAATTCCAGAACACTTAATTGTGCTGTACATGAATCAAGAAGCAGTTGTTTGCACAGAACAAGGGGATACTGCATGGTTTAAAGTCAGGAAAGATGTGTGTCAGGGTAGTATCCTTTCACCAAACCTGTTCAATCTGTATGCTGAGCAAATAATCCGAGAAGCTGGACTATATGAAGGAGAATGGGGAATCAGGATTGGAGGAAGACTCATTAACAACCTGCGTTATGCAGATGACACAACCTTTCTTGCTGAAAGGGAAGACGACTTGAAGTAATTACTGATGAAGGTCAAAGATCACAGCCTTCAGTATGGATTATACCTCAGCATAAAGAAAACAAAAATCCTCGCAACTGAGCCAATAAGCAACATCATGATAAACGGAGAAAACATTGAAGCTGTGAAGGATTTCATTTTACTTGGATCCACAATCAACACCCATGGAAGCAGCAGTCAAGAAATCAAAAGGTGTGTTGCATTGGGCAAATCTGCTGCAAAAGACCTCTTAAAATAAAGTGTTAAAAAGCAAAGATGTCACCTTGAGGACTGAGGAGCACCTGACCCAAGCCATGGTGTTTTCAGTCACCTCATATGCATGTGAAAGCTGTATAAAGAATAAAGAAGACTGAAGAAGAATTGAAGCCTTTGAAATTGTGGTGTTGGCGAGGAATGTTGAATATACCATGGACTGCCAAAAGAACAAATCTGTCTTAGAAGAAGTACAACCAGAATGCTCCTTAGAAGCAAAGATGGCGAGACTATGTCTCACATACTTTGGACATGTTGCCAGGAGGGATCAGTCCCTGGAGAAGGACATCATGCTTGGTAAAATAGAGGGTCAGGGAAAAGGAGGAAGACCCTCAATGAGACGGACTGACACAGTGGCTGCAACAATGGTCTTAAGCATAGCAACAATTGTGAGGATGGCGCAGGACTGGGCAGTGTTCCGTTCTGTTGTGCATAGGGTCGCTATGAGTTGGACCTACTCGACAGCACCTAACAACAAAAACATGGTGTTAATGCAGCAGGATTAGAGGCTGTTATATTAATGAGACAGGACTAGGTTATATCTTGAGTCAATCTCTTGAGATATAAAAGTGAGCAGAGAGGAGAGGGACCTCCTACCACCAAAAAAGCAGAGTCGGGAGTGGAGTGCGTCCTTTGGATCCAGAGTCCCTGCACTGAGAAACTCCTAGACCAGGGACGATTGATGACAAGGACCTTCCCCCAGAGCCGACAGGGAGCTGGCACCCTGAATTCAGACTTCTAGCCTCCTAGAATGTGAGAGAATAAATTTCTGTTTGTTAAAGCGATCCACTTGTGTATTTCTATTATGGCAGCTCTAACTGACTAAGACAATCACCATCACCACTTCCAATGTCAACATCACCATCACCACCTACAATGTCAGCATCACCATCACCATTACCACTTCCAATGTCAGCATCACCATCACCACCTACAATGTCGGCATCACCATCACCGTCACCGCCTACAACGTCGGCATCACCATCACCGTCACCGCCTACAACGTCGGCATCACCATCACCGTCACCGCCTGCAACGTCGGCATCACCATCACCATCACCGCCTGCAACGTCGGCATCACCATCACCGTCACCGCCTGCAACGTCGGCATCACCATCACCGTCACCGCCTGCAACGTCGGCATCACCATCACCGTCACCGCCTGCAATGTCGGCATCACCATCACCGTCACCACTTCCAGTGTCAGCATCACCATCACCATCACCGCCTACAATGTCAGCATCACCATCACCACCTACAATGTCAGCATCACCATCACCATCACCGCCTACAATGTCAGCATCACCATCACCATCACCGCCTACAATGTCAGCATCACCATCACCATCACCGCCTACAATGTCAGCATCACCATCACCATCACCGCCTACAATGTCAGCATCACCATCACCATCACCGCCTACAATGTCAGCATCACCATCACCATCACCGCCTACAATGTCAGCATCACCATCACCATCACCGCCTACAATGTCAGCATCACCATCACCATCACCGCCTACAATGTCAGCATCACCATCACCATCACCGCCTACAATGTCAGCATCACCATCACCATCACCGCCTACAATGTCAGCATCACCATCACCATCACCGCCTACAATGTCGGCATCACCATCACCATCACCGCCTGCAATGTCGGCATCACCATCACCATCACCGCCTGCAATGTCGGCATCACCATCACCATCACCGTCACCGCCTACAATGTCAACATCAGCATCACCTCTGTTATGGATTGAATTTTGTCCCCCAAAATATGCGTCAACTTGGCTAGTCCATGATTCCCAGTATTGTGTGATTGTCCACCATTTTGTGATCTGATGTGATTTTCCCACGTGTCTAAAATTCTATCTCTATGAAGTTAATGAGGTGGAATTAGCAGCAGTTATGTTAATGAGGCAGGACTCAAATCTACAAGATCAGATATTGCCTTAAGCCAATCCCTTTCGAGATAATAAAGACAGAAGCAAGCAGAGAGACAGGGGGACCTCAAACTATCAAGAAAGTAGCACTAAGAGCATAGCATGTCCTTTGGACCCTGGTTCCCTGCTCTGAGAAGCTCCTAGAACAGGGGAAGGTTGATGACAAGGACCTTCCCCAAGAGCTGACACAGAAAGACTTCCCCTGGAACTGACACCCTGAATTTGGACTTCTAGGCTCTAGGCTGTGAGAGAATAAATTTCTCTTTGTTAAAGCCATCCACTTGTGGTATTTTGGTGATAGCAGCACTAGATGACTAAGACAACCTCCAACGTCAACATCATCACAATCACCAACGCCATCTGCAATGTCAACATCACCAGCACCTCCAACACCAACATCACCCATCATCAATGATGTCAAGATCAGAATCACTCCTAATGTAACCTTCCCCTCAGTCCTCACTGCCATTTTCTCAAGACCCTCATATCACTACATACCGTCAGTCCCACCAGCATTGCCAGCCCCATCACCAGCCTCACCAACACCAGCACAATTTCCTCTGCTGGTTGAAGCAGGCAGGCTTGTCAAGGCAGATGTGGAGACCCTGGGGAGGGGCGTGGGCAACGGGAGGAGCTCCCGGTTTGGGGCAGGCAGTGGTGGGACTGTAAGGAGGAGCAGGTTGGACCTACTGAGGGGTGAGGGGTGAGGGGTGAGGGGTGAGGGGTGAGGGGTGAGGGGTGAGGGGTGAGGGGTGAGGGGTGAGGGGTGAGGGGTGAGGGATGGCTGCAGGAAATTGCTGGGTACAGGATCCCTGATTCTGGAGGGAGAGTGGCCATAGGCCTGATGACGTTCCCAGAAGCCCTGGGAGACGTTAGATGGGCTGGAAGGGGAGGGGGAGGGCAACCTGGAGACCGAGGAAGAGAAGTCAGAGAATGGCTGCAGGGAGGTGGGCTAGGACTGTGGCCAGGGCAGGAAGAGCCCTGGAAGGAGGGATGGGGGAGGAGGAAGTGGTTGGGCTGGGGCTGTAGGCTGCCCCAGAGAACAAGGTGGGCACTGCCCTGGAAGGAGGGATAGGGGAGGGGGAAGTAGTTGGGCTGGGGGGACTTCTCCGTGCTAACGCAAGAGGTACGAACCAAGCTAGGCTCCCCAAGCCCCACCCCACCCCTAACCCGATGCTGAGGGGCAGGGGCTGGAGTGGCAGGGCCTGGGCAACATCCACCTCCCTTGCACTGAAGTCTTACTGGAGAATGGAGATGGGCATGGGGGCCACAGGAGCCCTGGACCCCAGGGGCAGGTACAGGCCTCCTGGGCCACAAGGCCCTGCGTATCTGGGAGGGTATGCAGCTGGGGGGCTGGGCAGGTTCCCACTCAAGGTGGGCCCCTCTGGGGTCAGTGTTCTCACCAGGCCTTGCCCCCCAGGAAGACCTCAGCAGGCCACCCTTTCCTGGGAGATGGGGGATCTACTACCTCAGTTTCTCCTCCTTTCCAGCTGTCTGCCCAGAGGCTATGTTGTCTTCTCCAGGATCCCAGAGGCCACAGAGTTCCTGGGGACCAGGCCCATCACAGAGAGAGGATGGTGCCTGGCAGCCTGGCCAGGTGGCCCCACCACAGTGCACACCTGCACTCCACTCTTGCACCTCATACCTGCGCCAGTACCCCACACCAGTACCCCCGCATCCCACGGCCCACACCCTCACTTCGCACCTGCACCCACGCAGCACCCCACTGCAGCCTACAGCCCGCACCCCAGGGGCGGCCTCGCTCCCTGACAGGCATGATGCAGTATTCACCTAGCGGGGAGGGGTGATTGGCAGCCCGTGGCTCCTGGTCTCCTTCCCCCAGCCCAGACGGTGAGCCAGACGTGCATTAAGGCAGGAGTGACTTATCGAGCTGTCAGGGGGAGCGTTTTAAGACAGAATTATAGGGGGGAGAAAAAAGATTTTTACCAAATTAATGAAAAATCAATCTGGCCTCAAAAATCCATTAGCCTTCATAATGTACCGGTTACAGGCAGGCTGCACAATCTGATATCGGCTGTTAAATACCGGCCACCACCGCCAGTCGCCATTCATTACCTGAGTGCGGTGTTTACTTCTAAGAGTGACACCTGCCCCCCCGCCATGTCCAGTGGCTTCTCCAGGGCCCTGACACCAGGACCCCACAGAGGCCCCCCTGGGACCACTGTCTCGCCTGACACACACAGACCAGCAGGGTGAGATGTGGTGTCCCTGGGGACTGGGGGAAGTCAGTGGGGAGGGTAGTATAGCCAGGTGAGGGGTGGGGCGGTCGTGTAGACAGCCATGGAGAAGAGCAGAAGGGTGGTGTGAATGTGAGTGACCGCAGGGGAGTGACCGAGGGTGTGACTGTGGGTGAGTGACCCTGGGTGAGTGACCACGGGTGAGTGACCATGCGTGAGTGACCGTGGGTGAGTGACCACGAGCTGAGCGACCATGGGTGAGTCACCGAGGATGTGATTGTGGGTGAGTGACCATGGTGAGTGTGGGTGGGTGACTGTGGGTGAGTGACCACAGGTGAGTATGGGTGAGTGACCGTGGGTGAGTGACCGTGGGTGAGTGACCGTGGGTGAGTCACCGAGGATGTGATTGTGGGTGAGTGACCATGGATGAGTGACCACAGGTGACCATGGGTGAGTGACCATGGGTGAGTGACCACAGGTGAGTGTGGGTGAGTGACCATCGGAGAGTGACCACGGGTGAGTGACCATGCGTGAGTCACCATGGGTGAGTGACCACAGGTGAGTGTGTGTGAGTGACCGTGAGTGAGTGACCATGGGTGAGTGACCATGGGTGAGTGACCATGGGTGACTGTGGGTGAGTGACCATGGGTGAGTGACCGTGGGTGAGTGACCACAAGCTGAGCGACCATGGGTGAGTCACCGAGGATGTGACCATGGGTGAGTGACCATGGGTGAGCGACCAGGGTGGTATTGCTGTTGGTCTATGCAGCAAGGCAGTGTGGGGGGTACTGATAAGGGGCTGCAGGTCAAGGGCGAGTAGCTTGCTGTCTGTGGTTGTGGGGTGGTCATGCAGCGGCTAATGGTGACCACGGGGAGTAGAAGTGGTGTGGCTGCACCACAAGGAGGAAGTGGGCGCTGCCTTTTCCTCAGGACAGAGTTCCTACAAAAGCAGAAGATGCCAAGTCCAGTGGGCAGCTGGAACTCAGGTCCCCCAGGGAGGGGACAGGGTTGGAGCCTCATTGCACCCCCACCCAGGGCCACGTCCTGGGTGAGGAGAGCAAGTCTCCCAGGCCCAGGGGGCCCAGGGAGGTCAAAGGGGCTGGGGGTCCCAGGACAGCAGGAGGGCCCTGGTTAGACCCCGGACCAGGCCATGGTCGAGGGGATGCCTTCCCCCTGAGGGCTGAGGGCTGGCCCAGCATCTGGTTAGTACAGGGCTGGGAGGCTGGATGACTTCTCATTAAATTGGCAAAAGGCTTATTCCCTCTCCTAGAATCTTGCTTCAAATACCCCCTGCCGCCTGACAGTCACGTGGGCCTTCCCTCTGACCCCTCTCCTGAAGGCAACGCCAGACCTTCCTGTCACCCCGCCCTGGGAAAGCCCACCCACTGCCCACATACTGCAGCCCCTCCTGGGCTGCTCCTCGGCCCCTGGCTTGGCCCTGCCCCAGCCCTGACCATCTGATACAGACCGTCCTCTCTCCTGAAGCCATGACCCAAAGGAGCCACCCCTGAGTTCTGGTTCTCGCTTCACCTCATTCATTCATTCAACAGCTCCTGAGCCCCTCCTGGGAGCTCCACCCTGCCAGGCCTGCCCAGATGGGGCTCCATCCAGGGTCCTGCCTTCCAGGAGTCGGGGGCTGGTTCCGGCCCCACAGGCAAGAGTGGGGGCACAGGATGAGGGTGGGGGCTAGACAGAGCTGCGAGCATGGAGCTGGGGCGGGGAGGCCTGGGGCCAGAGGCAGCAGCAGGGGTGAGGCAGAGTCTGGGTTCAGGGAAGGTGTGGAGGTTGGCCTTGGGCCAGGGCCTGTGATGAGGAGTAGGGATGATGCCCTGGGACCGGAGGAGGCTGGGGCTGCCCACAGGCCCTCACATACTCTCCTTCCCACCCCAGTCTGGGGTCCCCTCTAGTCCTGGCATTCTGCAGGGTCGCAACCCACAGGGAGCCCTGGTGGCCCAGGCCGCAGCGGGGCACGCGGACCCTCCCACCTGCATCAAGGGGTGGGTGGTGGGCAAACCAGCCAGGGCAGCCCTTGGGGGACTCCGGGCCTTGCATGACCACCACCCTGCCCCTTGCCCAGTCCCCCTGGAGCCAGGCTGTCCGAGGCCACTGGCGGGGTTGTGGTCTCATGGATCAAATCCCAATTCATTAGCGGTGAGGCTGGGCAGGGCCAAGGCCCGTCTGCGGTTTTCTGGGTGGCCTGGCCTCCTGGCTCCAAAAGCTCCCAGGCCCTACCCCACGCATGAACCCACTTGCAGCAATCAATCTGAGAACTGCACATGCTGCCAACCATGAGTCACTCAGGCTGGCCGGCGGCAGGCGGTGAGGGCAGAGGCTGCCCCCAAGGTGGCCGGAGCCTGGCCCGGCCCAGTGGGGCACCCAGGTGGGGAAGGGGGCCCAAGTCACAGCCTGGCCATGTTCCTCGATTCCCAAGCCCTTGCCTGCAGAGGAACAGTCTTCCCACCCCACTCTCTTCTCTCTCTCTCTGTCTATCTCTTTTTTCCCTCTCTCTCTCTCTTTGTCTCTTTCTGTCTCCGTCTGTGAGTCTGTCTCTCTGTCTCTCTCCCATTTTCTGTCTCCCTGTCTCTGTCTGTCTGACTTTCTCCTTCTCTGTCTCAGGGTCTTGATATTTCGGAGTCTCTCTCCCTCTATCTCTCTCTCAGTCTCTGCACCCCTGTACCACCCTCGGCCCCCTCCTCCCTCTGCTTCTTGGATCTCAGATGACCCCCCTCCTGTCTCTGCCACAGGGTGTCTCCTCTATGGTCCCACCAGATGTCTGTCTCTTTCTCCATGTCCTGGCCTGATCCACTCAGAACCAGGAACGTCTGGGGTGTGCCCATGAAAGGGGGACAGTTGTCGAGGTGGACAGGCCCTCAGAGCTGGCCCTTGGAACACCTGCCTAGGTTCTGAGGTCATGCTCCCCCTCACCCCCTTTGGCTGGCAGGAAGACCCCATGGGACAAGGGCTGGGACCAGGCCCCCTGCCCAGCTCAGCCAGATGTGGGAAGGGCAGGGGGTTCAAGGCTGTCCTGGGGAAGGGGGCTGGCACACTGCAGCCAGAGAGACCTAGCTCTCCAGTGGGGGGGTCAGCCTTGCCCAGCCCCTGGCCTGGACCACCCAGGGTGGCCAGGCTGCCCCAAGGTGAGGGCATCAGGGATCGCACTCCCCTTCTCTGCCGGCAGCCTGCAGGTCAGGACTTAGGGTGGCCGAGGCTTCATGGTGGGGGTGAGGAGGGCCCACTGCACTGCTTCGGTGCCCCCACCCCCACCCCAGGCCAGGCCTTGTCTGTCCAATCAATAGCCAGGCACATCCTGAGCCTGGCAGATCTGCTGACCCAGGCCCGGTGAACCATCCTGCCCTGCCTCGTCAATAGTGGGTCATCTGGCGCCCTGCTGTCCTCAGCCCCCCAGAGAGCCCAGCAGAGACAAATGGCTGGGCCTGTGGCCTCATGGGTGAGGACCTGGGCAAGGCAGGCGGGCTGCAGAAGGGGTGCTGGCCTCGTCCCCTCCATCTCCCCCGAGAACTCTGAGACCTGCAGGGTGGGACTCGAAGGCTGCCCACAAGCTTCCGCCAGGCCTCCGTCCCAGGGCTCCTATGGCATGGGACAGCCGGCCTGTGACTTCTAAAGCAGGGCTTGCTGGACAGAAGGAGCCAGAAGGCCAGGCAAGGCCAGAATGTACCCAGGGCCCTGGGGAGGAGCTCCAGGGCCACATGGCTCTCAACTTGAACTTTATAGCAGGCAGGACTGTCCCAAATAGCATGGGGCCATAGAGGGGTGTCCATGCAGAGGCCAAAGGGCCAAAGGGCCTGGGACTCACTGTCCCCAAGGAGCCTGGAGAATGCACCTGCATCCAGCACCTCTGTCCTCCTTGTCCCCAAGATCCCTGGGACTCACTGTCCCCAAGGAGACTGGACGATGCACCTGCACCCAGCACCTCTGTCCTCCTCGTCCCCATGACCCCTGGCCAGGCAGGGAAGGGTCCCGCCTACCACACAGGGGATTGCAGAGCTACAGGCAAGTGCCCCTGCCCCAGTGCCCTCTGACTCTGGAGGTCCCGGTCCTGCTCTGCCTCTCGTTTACTGATTCATAAGGAGGTTGTCAGTGCCCCTTGGGAGGGGAGGGCCTGGGGGGACAGGGTCTGGAGATGGGTGACAGTGTTGAATGGGACCCCATGCTGGAAGTGGATCCCCTCCCTTCCCCCCCCACCTGACCTGACCTCCTGGGGGACTTTTCAGGTACTTCCCAGGAGTCTGGGGGCTCCCAATAGGTAGGTCCCCAATTCAGCCTGAAGGCCTGAATGTGTTGGACCTGTGTCGACACTGGCAGGCAGACGGTGCTGGGTGCGGGGTAGGGGGAGTGTGGAGCCCCGCCCTGTGGCAGGCAGATGGTGGGGGAGTGTGCAGCCCTGCCTTATGGCAGGCAGACATTGTGGGAAGTGTGGAACCCCGCCTCGTGGCAGACAGAGGGGTGAAGGGAGCGTGGAGCCCCGCCTCACACTTGCTGGTGTCTCCTCTTTGGGGCTCTGGGTCATCAGTTTCATGACCACACCATCAGTCTGTCCCCCAGGACAGACAAACGTTTAATAAACAAACACACAAAGGCGCTTTGGGAACAGGGGCTCACCCGTAGGGCCTGTGGTCCAAAATGCTCACAGAACCTGGGTCCATACTCTAGATTCCAAGGATTTTCCACGGAGGAGGCTAACCCCCAGCCGTCCATTCAGCAAGCGGCTGGGGCAGGGACTGAGAGGAGGGGCTGCCCAGGGACAAGGAGGGCACCAGTGCATGGGTACCAGAGTGGGAGCCATGGTTCTCCCTGGGAGGGGCAACTGAAAAGGGTTTTCAAGGGTTAATAAAAGTTCTCTGGGTCAACCAGAGACTTGGAATAGCATGTTTTGACTAAAAGTATGAGCAGGGAGTAGAAAGAGGAGGTGCTGAGAGGAAGCAGGGAGGGCCAGGCCCTGGGGGCCACGGAGGGGGTTTTGGCAGCGCCCGCACTGTGGCTGGAAAGTCGCTCTGCTCAGGGGAGGTGTCCTGGGCCCTGACACAGTCCCTGGGTCTGTGGGGTTGGGCTTGCCCCCAGATTCAGCCACCCAGAGAGGTTCTGAGACCTGTCAGAGTCACAAAGAATGTGGGGCCGGCTTGGTGGGACTAGACGTTGACCTCCAGGCCTGTTTGGGGCGGTTGTTGGTTTGGGGCTGGCAGCCCCCAAGGCAGGCCCAGTCTGCCCCGGCTCCCCTCGCGGGCCTACTTGGGGCTGGGAGGGAGGAGGCTGGGAGGGAGGCTGCTGGGGACTGCACCTGGCTGCCTGCTCCCCCCAACACACCACCGACCCCTCCCCCAGACCCTCCCCCACCGACCCCTCCCCCGCCGGCCCCTCCCCCGCCGGCCCCTCAGGATGACCCACTCAGCGTGGACACAGGATTTATCTGCTCTTGGAGCCGGTGTTTATGAATATCCCTAAAGAGGAAAATCGATCAATTATCCCTGGGGCCATTTTTCTAATCGGGAGAACAAGCAGTTTTACTCTCTCAGAAGCCGCTGGGGTCGATGAAAGTGGGGGTGCCCTCTCGCTCCCTGCCTGGGCTGGCGGCTGGCCCGGCCCTGCAGGAGCGTCCATCTGCCCGCACAGCTCCCCCCACCGCCTGGCCCTCCTCCAAGAAGACAGGACGCTGGGCCCTCAGCAGCCAGCCAGAGTCCCCCTGCCCAGGACCCCTCCCCTTTGGGACAGGTGATGCCTGTGGCCAGGTGAGCCTGCAGGTAGGCAGTACTGAGCCCTGGGTGCTCCCCTGACCCTGGTCCCGCCCCATCGTTCATGGCTCGCTCATGTCAGGCATGGACCTGGGCATGGGCGGTGCTGGGGCACAGGCCGTAAGGGGGGCATTAGCTGCAGAGAGATTAAAAATGACAATAAATGACTGAAAATTTTCACCGTCACCTTGTGCTGGCAGTTCTCAAAGTTGTCAGTGATGACACATCCCTCCCCAGGGGCGGGCTTCTCCCTGCCCCCCCAGCACTGTTTCTTCCAGCTGCCCTCAAAGCCTTGAGCTCTCCACTGCAGGCTGGCCGGCTAGGGCAGGAGCCCCTCTGCCCTGTGCTCTTGCCATCTCCCTGCTCACTTGTCCCCCTCCTCCAGCCTTGGTCATTCCTAGTCCCCCTCAGCGATGGCCGTCCATGAATGAGAGCTGCGAGGGAGTCCCAGGCCAGCCTCACTGGGTGCTTGGGGGGCGGGAGGCTGGGAGTGGACCAGGGCAGGGACGGGTGAGCCAGTAAGCTGGGAACAACGCACTGGTTTACAATAAGCAAGGCGCACACGGGCTTGTTTTTATTCACTAATTTGTAGTGAACAATTTCACAAGGTGTGGCGCACACCAGGTAAAGCTGTGTAGTACAGATTAGTTAGAAGGAACAAGTAAGCCCAAGTGTACCCGCTTACTGGGTAATCCATCTCCGGGTCACAAAGGTGTGAGGCTGGCTCAGACCACTCCAACCTCTGTGGACAGGTGAGCCCTGGCTCCAGCTCCAGAGGCCTGGTGAGCGGCTTTTGGGTGTGGGCCAGGGGCAGTTAAGCTTTGAGGCAGGGCAGAGGGAGCCCTGAGAGGCAGGGAGGCTCCAGGGAGGAAGCAGGGCAGTAACTACAGACCAGGCAAATTGTCTCCAGGGGGTGGAGCTAGTGTCCTTAACAGTCCTTGAAGCCCTCAGTCAGTGGTCAGCATCCACCTCTGCCAGGCTGGGGGCCTGAGCGGCAGGAGCCCACCTCAGACCTCATCTCCCTCCACCACCCCCCAGAGCCTGGCGGTGGGGCCCTGTCCTGTGGGCCACAGACTCCTAGGCAGACCATCCCTGCCTGCCTTCAGGCCCTGCTGGGGGGCAGGGACCTGCCGGAAACCCCCAGTGCCCCCACAGCTATTTGTCACAGGACCCATTAGGCCCTGACAGCTGTTTCCCAACCACCCGCAGGGGGGCCACAGCCCCATACCCATCCATCACCGGCCCTGGGGCTGTGGCCACCACGAGGTCCCTCCAGGGCCTCTACGGGCAGCCCCCTTTGGGGCCCCCAGAGGCCGGTCTGTCTTTATCCAGGAAGGACTCTAGGCACATGGGGAGGAAGCATTCCCATCCCCAAATTCCTACCAACAGGGACAGCTAGTCCCTGAGCAACAGCATCCCAGGTCAGGGGATGGCAGCACACCACCCCAGGCCCACTGGGACCCTGCCTAGTCTGTGGGGAGCAGATCTGGCATGCCCCGTCCCTCAAAGCCCACCCAAAAGAAGTGGCGGAGGCTGGAGGAGCAGGGGAGGCCGGCCAGACCAGGGCAGACTGACAGGGCAACCACAGGCCTCATGGGAAGAGGGGACCCCGGGCCCCCCTCCGGCTCACCCCAGACCCAAGACCCAGGACCCAGGAGGTCTGGGGCCCTTCATCCTTCCCAGGGCTGGTGGGAGGCTGGGTGCAGGAGGCGGCCTGGCCAGGCACTCGGTTGCCCTGGGGTCAGGGCAGCCAGCAGGCTGGGGTTTATTTATATGATGAGGTTCATTTATTTATAGGGCTCCAGGTGGGCGGGGCGTTTCAGGCTGGTAGCTCCCGCTGCTGGAGGGGCCCCAGCCCTGACAAACCCAAGGCCCCACTGCAGAGGGGCAAAGAGGCCCCTCTGGGCCCATGCCAAATGTCTGCCACTCCTCTGGGCAGTTTCCCCCTCCCAGGTGGCCTCCCTCCTGGTGGGAAAGCAGAGACCAGAGGTGAGGTCACTGAGAGGGAGCCAGGTCACATGGGTGCTGGGCGTGACTCTGAAGACACTCCTAGGTGACCCCAGCGCCCAGGGCGGGGTGGCCTGCCCTCAGCTGGACCTCACCGTGGGTGGTGGGGGCAGGCCCTGCGGTCACAGACTTCCCCCCGAACACCTGTGCCCCCTTTAAGATAGGGTCACCACATAAAATACCGGAGTCCAGGGCCATGTGAGTTCCGGATGAACGGCGACAAATCACACGGGGCATGCTTGCAGCACATTGTTCCTCTGAAATCCAAATTAGTGTTCTACATTTTTTAAATTCTTTTTTAAAAGTGTGGTGAAACACATAACAAAATCAACACTAGTGGCTTTGAGTGCCCTCAAAACGCTGCACGACCGTCGCCACTGTCTAGTTCCAGAACCTTCCACCACCTGAAGAGGAAACCCGTACCCGCAGCAGCCCCCCTCGGCCTCCGGCGACTGTCAGCCTACTCCGTCTCTGTGGCTCTGGCTGCTCGGGACGTCTCGTACCCGTGGAATCAGACGGCATTTGTCCTTCAGGGTCCGACGTACCTCACTCGGCACCGTGTTTTCAAGGTCCATCCATGTGGTAGCATGTTCCGGAGCTCTACACTATGGCCGAGTGATATCCCATCCTGTGGACGGGCCACGTTTGTGCCTCCGGTCATCTGTGGGTGGGCGCCGCGGCGGTCTCCACCACTTGGCTACTGAGAACAGTGCTGCAGCGAGCCCTGGTGCAGGGTCCGTTCAAATGCCTGCTTTCGGACCCTTTGGGCACACACCGAGGAGGGCTTGTATTTCTGTTTGCTAAATCTGGCACCCTTGTGTGCTGGACAAGTAACTCCCCAAAAAGAAGAGACAGAGGGAAGCCGTGCTCTGCTGAGCAGGCTGGGAGGACTCTGCCAGGGTCCCAGGAGGCCGGCCAGAAGGTGCTGCTCAGGCGCCCTATCACGGTCCCTGCCCTCTGCCCCGCCCCCACGGGCAGGATTAATTTGGGAAGGACGATGTTTATATTAACCATTCACTTACCAACGTCAGCTTGCTGGGTCAATGGCCAAATTTATTGTCTCATGAGATGGGCTGTATTGAGCTGGGCGCACCTCCCCCCAACACGAGATGGACAGATGCTGTCAATGCAAAGACCACTGACCTTGGGCCTGCCAGTCCCTTCTACATACTCCCCTCCCACCAGGCCTCAGGGATCTGGAGAAGGGTGGGCAGCTGGGGCTCACCCACCCTCACCACAGTGCCCTGAAGCAGCTGTACCCATGTTCCCACAGGCCCATAGGGACAGGTCAGCCATCAAGAAGACAGGGATCCTGAGGGCAGTCCACACTCCCAGGGGGCACTACTTTGGGCCAGCCCCCGGCTACCAGTCTGACGGGGGAGCAGAGGAGTCAATCTGTAATTACAAGTGGCGATTATCAGCTGGGGAAGGAGTGCTGAGAGGGGTCCTGGCAGCTTCCCAGAGAGCCCCTCCTTTGGAGATTCCCCCTACCTGGGCCACTGGTGGGGGCAACTGGGGTGGGCAGGGGGCAGGAGCCAGGGGATGGGAAGCAGAAGACCTTGGAACTGGCTCCATGTCCCCACCACCTGGCTGTGTAGACAGCCAGAGTAGACGCCTGTGGCAGCCTAGGCAGAGTCGGGTGGGCTGGGAGGGAAGCACAACCGTGGGACCACTGCCCCTCCAGGCTGGCCGAGTAGGCAGGAACGTGGAAGAGGGTGGTTCCCCCAAACACTGGGGTCTGCATGGGCCCCACTTATCCTCTGCCAGCTGAAATCCTGCAGCACATTCGGGCCCCATTCAACGCCCCCTCCAGGAGGGACCCTGGGCCCCTCTCTTCAGGCTCCACAGAACACTTCTCAGGGCTGTCGCCAGAGGTGGCCGCTCTCGGAGAGGCTCAGGCAGTCAAGGGCCCCGGGGAGCCAGGCCGGTGCCCACCAGGGCCTGACCCTGAGCTGGAGGTCCACGGACTTGACCCTCTGCCCCACAGCTCTTGTTTCATTCATGTACTCAGTCAAGGTGAGCATTTACTGAGTGCCTGCTGTGTGCCGGGATCTGAGGAACATAGACCCTTGCCCATGTCATGGGCTGAGAGTGCAGGGCGGCTGGGGTGGTCTGACCTCTGGATTAACAGAGGAGGTAGAGAGGGGCTTACAGACACAGTGTTGGGAAGAGCGCTACTGGCAGAGTGGCTGTGTGTGCAAAGGGCCTGGGGCAGCACGTGTCTGCACAGGGGAAGCCCTCTGTCCCTGGCTGGGGCCTTGGGTGGAGAGCAGACCCTGTGAAGAGGCCTGGGAGGGGCCATGCAGGGTGGGCAGAGCTTTTTCTGCTGGAGGTCCCCGAGGTCTGGAGACTGCACTGGGATCCCACAGACCAGACGCATAGCAAGGGGGACAGAGGGGAGCACTTGCCCCTGGGCACAAGTCCAAAGGGCACCAGACAAGGTTGGCCAGCGAATCAACCCCCCATCTAAGAGGCCGGCAGGCAGCGGGGGTGCATGCCTAGAGATTGCCCCTGGGTGCTTCACCTCTGCCACAGACCCCCACTCCTCCCCTCTGGCCAGTGGCCTCTGCTCCTCAGCTGTCCTGCCCCCTGTGGCCACTAGGCGGCGGGAGAACCCTGGCAGGCCCAACGCAGGCGAGGAGGCAGCCATGGGCTGGTCAGTGGCCTCATTTGTGGGGTGGGCAGGCAGTCCACAGGCCCAGGAAAGCCACGTGCCAATTAAGATGCCACACTTGAGTTAGGACCTCCTGCTCATAGTGTTGGACACTTGATCAGCTGGTCAGGGGCTGAGGCTGAGAGAGACAGGGATGGGGAGGAGAAGGGAGAAACACAGAGATAGAGAGAGACGGAGAGACAGAGAGATAGAAGGACAGTCAGAGAGAAAAGCAGACAGACAGAGAGAGGTGGAGATGGAGAGACAGAGACTGAGAGACAGAGGTGGAGAGAAATGGAGGGGCAGACTGGGCCCTGCCACCCCGTGTTACCTCTGCCTCAGTTTCCCCACTCTTGATACAGGGCACAGGAGGAGGGTTGGGTACCCTCAGGGCAGGTGGATACTGGCCCCTCAGAGTGCCCCCCTTCACCCCTCATCCCTTCCAAAGGGGGTGGGGCCATCCCAGGTGCCCACACCTTTCGCTGTTTCCTTTGATATTTATCTTCCTATTTCTAAATAATCTGCCAGTGCACTTTCTTTGATTTTTCACTGTGGACATTTACTGCTGCCTCCTTCCTGTAGAAATTGCATCTCTTTTTGCCCTTCCTCCCCTACAAGGCTCCCTCGTCCTCAACAGCTATGGTCACAGAACCATCTTCAGAGTGTCTCTCTCTCTCTCTCACATGTTCATGTCACCTCTGTGTCCTCACCTGCTCATGGTTCATCCCCATACTTGGTGCTTTACCCTCTACCTCCAGCCATCTGTCACCGTGAGGTGGCCGCTGTCACTGTCATATGACACCTTCCCTTGGCCTCTGCTGTGTTGGATCCCACCTTCTTGGGGCCCATGTCCTCCTCCTCCCTGGGGCACATTGCCCGCTCACTTCCTCAGAAAGCATGGAATGGAAACATTCAGGAGGTTCATACACCTTAAAAGTCCTTGTCCACAGTCGCCTGGATTATGGTCATTTGACAGAGTTTCTAGTTTGGAAACTGACGGTGAATAGGCTGACACAGTCTAGCTCACTGTGAGGTGCCTGGCTTTCAAATTTCCTTGTGTGCAACCTGGATTTCCTCTCTGGAAGCTTTTAGCATCTTCTCTTTGTCCTCAGGGTTCTGACGTTTCATGCTGATGTGTGAGTCTCTTTCCACTGGGTTTTGGGGGGGCTTGGTGAAACTTCATTCTAGATTCTAGACTCTAGACACTCCTGTCCTCCCACTGTGGAGCATGTTCTGGGGTGGTTTTCTGAGAGCACCTCTATGGTGTCCACCTCCCCTTCCTTCTCCTCCTGTGCACACCTGTGCCATCCTCCCCCTCCACCTCCTACTCTCTGGGAAGCTTCCTCAACTTTACCTTTAGACTCTCTCTGTGAGGCTCACTTCTGCTCTCAGATTTTTAATTTCCAAGGACTTTTATTGTCTGACTGTTCCTTTTTATGGTTTCCTGTTCTTGTTTCAGTGATGTAATGCCATCTCTTTCTTTAGTTGTCTTAGGTTCCTTGGATTATCTCCACTTCCCTCATTTTTTTTTCTTCGTGTCTTTCTACTGGAGACAGAGGTCCTTGGTGTTTAGTTCGTGGCTTAAGGGGAGCCTCTAAGAAGTTGATTTGGGTTGGCCGGCCAGAGATGTCACTGTGGCAGGACCCTCTGGGCTGGGTGGCCACTCGCGTCTGGTCCTGTGGTGTGTGTTCAGGTCCACACGTGTTTGTCCAAGAGCACTGGGCCTGTCCAGGTGTCCATTACTCTAGTGGCCTCCCCTCCTCTCCCAGAAAGCTGGGCTAATGGGTGGACCATTGATGGCTTCCGCCCCAGCCCTCAGGGTCATAAGCTGCCTGCCCCCCACCTAACCAACCACAGACAGCAGCTCGAATGCCTGGAGATGACCATTTGGATTCCCTCAACCATGTTTGGGTTTGACCAGGGATGGGTAACCCAATAAGCAAGGTACACATGGGCTTCCTTGTGCTTACTTACTAACACGGAGTATACGATTTCACCTGTTTTTTACCACATCTTTCAAATTAAGAAATTATCCACTCAGATTAGTAAGTAAACACAGGGAAGCCCGGGCATACCTTGCATACCGGCTAATTCTCCCCTGGGTTTAACCACCATTTCTGGCCCTGACTGTTCGGGACGACTGGCAGGAGCCTGAGGACTCACACAGGATGCCAGAGAGGCCATGGGGAGCAATAGGCACCCAGTCCTGACCTTTAGGGGACAGGGAGCCACACCCTGCCCTGTCCCTGCGCCAGTCCCTCCTCCTCACCTGCCATCGTCCAGGGTGCTGGCCAGGCTGGGACAGGGAGCCAAGAGGAGGCAGGGGCCCGGTACAGACAGGCTCATGGAGGCTCAGGCCGCCAAGCCCACCCATGCACCCTGAGACCCAGCCAGGAGGGACCCAAGGAGTCTCTTGTGGTTTTCTGCTGGGGTTCTTGGGCCTGTCCTCGGGGAGCCCAAGCTGATGGGGGAGGCAGAGGCCCATCCTTGGTGAGTTTCTGGACTTGGCGGCCGGAGAAGAATGGAGGGCAGGGCCCAGGCTGGGGAGTTCCCAGTGTCCTGGTCAGCAGAGGAGAGGCTGAGGCAGGCGAGGAGGCTCTGGGAGTGCCCCACCCTGGGCTGAGGTCACCTTCCAATCTCAGTGGTGGCTGCAGCACGGCATTATTCATGGCCTGGCAGAGCTGCCTGAAACCTGACCCCAAGGCTCCAGTTCCCTCGCCTGGCCCCCAGCCCTGAGGCCTCTGGGACACACTTCCAAAAACCTGGAGGAGCCGTGTTGTGGGACATCATCATAGGGTGGGGCAGGGGGACAGGCAGGGTGGGATCTGCAGGGCCAGAGCCACTGGGTTTCCAGAGGGCTCTGGGAGTAAATGACCAGAGAAAGGCCCTGCCCACTTTGGCCCCTGCACCCCCAGGCCTTGGCCTCTCTGCCCCACTGTGCCCCCCTGCTGCATCGCTGCACCCCAGGAAGCCCTCCTCTCAGCCACTGCCCCTCTGTCTTTCTGCCATGGTCAGTCTGGGCCGGTCCCTGTGAGAAAATTCCAGGGTGTCTTTGGCCTCTGGGCTGTGCAGTGCCCGCCTGGCAGACCCTCAGAGGGACTCCCCAATCTTGAGGCTCTGGCCTCCCACGTGCCCGCCTTGATGTCAGGTGTCCCTAGCACATGTGGCAGGATAGCTAGCTAAGGGTTGTAAAAATGCAGGTTCTCTGGCCTGCCCTAGGCCTTAGAACCTCCACTGCAAGGGTGGGAATGAGCATCCCAGAACCTCCTGGCGTCTGGCTCAGGGTAGGGGCTGTTGTGAGGGCCTCTGAGGAAGCCTGGCTAGAACCCCATAGTTTTGGGGGCTCATCTGCCTGGAATCAGAGCCCCAGGAAGGCCAGAACATGAGGCCAGAGCCCTGGCTAGCTGCTCCCTTGGTGTCCTGGGCCCCCCCTTCTAATCTGTCTCTTCTCAGCCTTGAGTCCCAGTTTCAAACCCGCCCACCCAAAATGTATTATCCATGATAAATACATTCCCTCTGTCAAATGGATTTGAGTGGGAAGACATATCGAGCTGAATTCCACTGCTTTGAGAAAACATATTGAATTTGGGTCTGAATTAATCCTATTTGTTTTAATAAAAGTGCATCGGGCTGAGATTTATAAAGCAGCAGCTGCACCCAGCGCCTCCACGGTGACCCCACCCTGCAGCCGCCCCACGCTCTCTCAGCTGCAGCTCCTTCCCTCCAGGGCCACCCGTGCGCCACCAACACTCACTGGGAACCTCCTGGCTTGGCTCTCTACACCCCAGGCCTCCAAGTCCTAAGAGAAAGGACCCTGTCTGGGTCACCGCCGCGGCCCCAGGGCCGGCTATCACATTCGGCCCCAGGAGGAGAGATCCCTTCAAGGCCCTTCTGCAGCCTGACCTGGACTCACCCACGGCTCCCTCGCCAGCGTCCCCACATCTCACCCCATCGCCTCTGCTCCAACACCCAGCACAGAGCCCACAGGGCTTGGAAAGCAGGAGCAGGGTGGCGGGGGGTGTCCCTTTAACCCTTGGGATCCAGTAGGCTGGCCTGGCCTCCCCAGCACAGCTGGGGTGGGAAGAGAGCTTTGCCCAGGGTCTCCTTCCCTTGGTAGCCCCTGCGGGACAACCAGATGCCGAGTCCTCACTGGCTTCCTGCCAGTGCCCCCAGGGCCAGCCTCAATTATTCAGGAGAGAGCTGGTCTGCCCCCTCAGCCTCCTTCCCAGAAGCCTGTCACCCGGCCGCCTGCAGGGAAGGAGCTGGAGGGGAGGTTTGGGCTGAGCAGACCAGGCTGGCTCAGGGGCACCCTCCCTTGCTATAGGGCACACTTCCAGTGCCTGGCCCCAGGTAGCAGAGCAAGGGGGTGCCTCCTGGAGTTGGGCAGGCGTGGTCACCACAGTAGGTTGCATGCTGGGTGTCCATCACCTTTTCCTCCTCAGGCATTTTGCATCTCTTCTCTAAGAATGTATTTTCTGTCATCACCTGGGTTTCCTGCACCTCAAAGGCTGATGCTCTGCCCCTGTCCTTGCCCCAGGCCCGGGTCAGGGCCGAGAGCCCACCTGAGCCCAGAGGGGCAGTCCCGGAGGTCACCGGGCAGCCTGTGGACACAGCCCGAACCAGCGGCGGGCCGGAACCGCGCAGCGGCTCTCGCACCTGCGCGCCGGCACCTGCACGCAGCCGCACCTGCACGCAGCAGCGCTCGGCGGCGGCGGCAAGGAGACAGCTGTGCCTACAGCGCGGTTCCCCCTGCCCGGCCCTCCCGCGTCAGGCCGCCTCGAGCGCCGGCGGTGGCAGCTCCGCGTGTCACTTCCCTCGCCACCCGCGCGGCGTCAGCGGGCACGCGGCCTCCAGATGAGCAGAGCCCAGGGCCGCGACAGCTTCCCCGGCGCAGGCGGCGCAGGGTGGCCGGGGGCGCAGCCATCTGACGACGTTCCCGTTGCCGCAGCACCCCCGCCCCTGCCATCTGTTGGTGATGGAGCCGTGCCAAGCCACGGTGGCACTGTCCTGGCCAGGCCCCCAAGTGTCCATCCATCGAGGGCGCCCCACCCTCAGATGCGAAGGTAGAGCCTCTCCCTGTCCTGGTTGTGTCCCTGGCCAGGATACCCCACTGAGGGAGAGGAGAGAAGGGGAGGGGGGAGGAGAGGAGGAGGGAGGAGAGGACGGTAGGAGACAGGAAGAGTAGGGGGAGGGAGGGGTCCCGCCTCCAAGAACAGCTGAGGAGCCACCTGGTGCTCCTTGCAGAAAGTTCCCCCCTCCCCTTTCCTTTGGGAAGGATGGCCTGGGGTCCCTCCCCCTCCAGGCCCAGCTGAGCAACAAAATCCCCAGGGCCTCCAAGCCCTGGTGCTGCTCCTCTCTTCAGGGACCCAGAGTCCTTGGGACCATCTTCAAACCCAAGACCTCCGTGTCCTGCTCACGGCCAAGCAGGGGCCAAAATCCTCATCCACCACATTTCCTCTATGGGCAAAATGACCCTGGACACATGGCCCCCAATGTCCTTAGCCGGCCAGGGGGGCCACACCTGTCACTCTAGAAATGGCTCCGTGGTGGGGGTGCCCAGCTTCACCCAGGTGTGGAGGGGAAGAGACACGGGAAAACCCTGAAGCAAGAGCTTGGCGGCAGGGAGGTGGAAGGCTGGCATGGGAAGGCCTGCCCTGCCTCCCCCAGCATGTGGCTTGCGGGCAGAAGGAGCAGAGAGCGAAGACAGACAGAGGGACCCAGGTGGGAGTGACAGAGATGTGCCGGACACAGAGAGTACCTAGCTCTCAAGGTGACAGGGCCTTGGCCCTGGCATGTCTGAGATGGTCAGAGAGAACTAGAGAGGCCACCAGGCAAGGGCCAGGGTGACGCCAGGAGCTGTGTGGCCTGGGGGAGGGCCAGGACTGGTGGGAGGGAGTGGGAGGTGAGGGCTGGGGGTCCACGGCTGGGGATTCAGGTGTGCACATTGGGGTGCAGGCAATGGAGCCAGTGCAGCCAGGCACCCTCAATACCAAGGTCGCCCTTCATCCTCCTCCAGGCTCAATAAAGCCACTAATTAGCGTCCTGACCACTCAATTAATTAGGCCAGCGTGCTTAATTATGACAGAGTGTGTCGGCGGAGGCGGGGCGATGCTATCAGCCCCCCTCCCAAGGTCCCCTCAGAAGCCGGGGTTTATTGACCAGAAAAGACATATGAGGATCACGGCCATCCGCAGTCCTGTTACCCCAGTGGCAGGGCTGGGGGGGTGAGTGTAGTGGTGGAGAGGCAGGCAAGGAGACCCCAAGCCCCAGGCGGCATTCCAACATCCTCAGCCTGGCCGTCTTCCACCAGGTCCATGGGGATGAGTCCTCCCCATTCACCTCTGGCCTGTACTGCCCCTCGGCCTCAGCTCCCAGTTACCTAAAATTAACCAAGGGAGGGGTGGGCTGATGGCATAGCCCCTTGGAGTGGAGGCCATGTCCCTGCCTAGCCCTTGTCTTGGGGCCTGGAGCATGTGTGTCTGAGGCTGGTGTCCAGCTTCTCCACGTAGCCTTTGTCCTGGGCTGACAGTGACATCAAGAGTGTCCTCCTCCAGCTACACCCCAGGCCCATCCGGCCACTCTGTTCCATTCATCAAGCATTCCCCCTGACTCCAACCACATCAGGCCAAGTCCCTCCTAGACAACCCAGCCCAGACACACAGCCCTGTTTTACTGCTTCTTGGGCAAAAACAGTCTATTAGAGCTTAGTTTTTCTATGAGAAATTTGAGAGGCGGTGTCTTATCTCTCCACTAGGTCATGAATATACCAAGGCCCTGAGTCTATAGTAAACACTGATGGTGAATTCTGCAGCCGTGATGCTGCTGATGACAGCGGAGCTGATGGTGGAGCTGATGACCATGGTGGTGGTGGTGATGGTGGTGATGACGATGGTGGTGATTGATGACGACGATGGTGATGATGGTGATGGTGGTGATGATGATGGTGGTGTTGATGATGATGGTGGTGATGACGATGGTGATGATGGTGATGGTGGTGATGACGATGGTGGTGATGACGATGGTGATGATGGTGATGGTGGTGATGATGATGGTGATGATGATGATGGTGGTGATGATGATGGTGGTGGTGTTGATGATGGTGGTGATGACGATGGTGATGATGGTGATGATGGTGATGGTGGTGATGATGATGGTGGTGGTGTTGATGATGATGGTGGTGATGACGATGGTGATGATGGTGATGATGGTGATGGTGGTGATGATGATGGTGGTGATGACGATGGTGATGATGATGATGGTGGTGATGATGATGGTGGTGGTGTTGATGATGGTGGTGATGACGATGGTGATGATGGTGATGATGGTGATGGTGGTGATGATGATGGTGGTGATGACGATGGTGATGATGATGATGGTGGTGATGATGATGGTGGTGGTGTTGATGATGGTGGTGATGACGATGGTGATGATGGTGATGATGGTGATGGTGGTGATGGTGGTGTTGATGATGATGGTGGTGATGACGATGGTGATGATGGTGATGGTGGTGATGATGATGGTGGTGGTGATGATGGTTGTGGTGATGATGATGGGGTGATGATGGTGGTAATGGTGGTAATGGTGGTGGTGGTGATGGTGATGGTGATGATGATGGTTGTGGTGATGGAGATGAGGGTTCTTTGAACAGTGGCTTGGACTGAGGGCCGTGGTAGGTGCAGCCCACCCTCCTATGGGGCCCTGCACACAGCTCAGCCCTCTTCTGCAGGAAGGTCTGCTGTCCGGTGAGGACAATCAGGGCTATGAGCTTTGGCCCTTAAGGGACCCAGGGACCTAGAAGGATGTTTACGAGTCCTCACCAGAGAAAGTCAATGGGCTGTGGGTTTCTCAAATCTCCTGAGAGGGGCAGGGGCCCACGTCCCCCCTCCTACCTGGGCCTGTGCTTGCCTCTGAGATGAAGACCCTCTGGGGCGAGGCTCTGCCTAGCCTCCAATCTCTGACCTTTTCCCACAGTGGCACATCCCAGGCACACAGTGGGATTAGTCACTGTTGGGGACCCAAGTGGCCCCTGCCCATGGAAGCATTGGCAGGGGTGGTGAAGTGAGAGGAGGCAATTCTGGTACAGGGAAGGGGACAAGCGTGGAGGGGGGTGCAAGCCAAACCTCCAAGGCGGGCTGAGGGGCAGTCAACTGATAGGCGAGAGAGCAGCTCCCTAACAAAGGAGCCTGGGGTGGAAGTCCCTCAGGGTGTCTGCCCTGTATAACTCCTGCTATAGTGAAAGCTCACCCTGGGTTGAGCGGTTGGAGATGCTCAAAGTCATTCTGCAATATCTGTGGTCCTACTGTGTGCCGGGCACATCAGCTGCAGCTAGACTGAAGCCAGGAAAGCCCTGTTCTAGGGCCCATGTTCTAGCAGGACAGATGGACGACCAGGGCATCGCCTGGCAGGAGCCAGAGGCCCCGCCAGGGCTGTCCTGGGCACAGCAAGGCCCAGTGTCCTTAGGGAATCATGGTGGCCATGCCAGACACCAATGGGTGCCAAGAGCTGTCCCCAGGAGGGAAGAGGAGGGGTCCTGGCTCAGAACAGGTGCTGTGGGGTCCCCTGCCCTAGGAGTGGCCCCAATCCTGCTCCGAGGAGCTGAGAGCCTGGGGTCCAAGGGTAAAGCCGGGGAGGACCCTGTGCTGGGGCCACAGGCTGGGGTCTGGCAAGCAGAGCTGTGGGACACTGGCCTGAACCTCGCCCCTTGTGGGTGCTGGGAGTCAGATGCAATCACACTCTCAGTTCATCATAATTACTGCAAATGGCTCATTAAAGAGAAATTATCATCAATAGGGTATTAGCAGACAGCAGGGAAATGAAGAAAGAAAAGTGCTTATTCTCCCATTGTTCCCTTAATGGAGACAGGGATGGGGGAGGCAGGGCACCCTGTGTTCACTGGCCTCCCCCTCCCATTGCCTGGCCCCCCTCCCCACCTCAGCAAAGCCCCGGGGAGGGAGGCACCATGGGGGCCAGGCCTCAGGCCAGCCTCTTTACTGTGGGAGGCTCCACTCTGTCCCCTCCCAAACAGCTCCACGCCCCTGGCCCTCCTCCAGGTGCGCCCCCCTTGCTCCAGCCCCGCTCTGCCCAAGCCTCTCAAGCCCCTGGGGAAATGCCCTGAGCTGAGAGGGGTCCTGGGTTGCCGGTTCTGGCTCAGTGGAGAGACAGCCCCTCCAGGCCCTGGAGTCTCTACTTCAGTAAGACGTGGCAGAGGCACACATGCTGCTCCTCACTGTCCCCAGTATGCCCCCAAAGGGACAGAAAAGTGCTAGACAGCAGTGGAGGCCACAGCAAACAGGTGAGGGCGTGATAGCAGGCAGGGGATGAAGGACGGTGGCAGCAGGTGGCCCTGGCTGGGAGGAGCAGAGGACCTTGGGGAGCTCTGGGTGGCTTGGCCTCTCCCAACCACGGGACCTGAGGTCTGCTGTCGGGGAAACAGCCCAAGACCTGGACTTGGGCTCCGGCTGAGTGGAGGAAAGAGCGCATGGAGGGGCAGTCACAAACACAGCCCCTCCTCCCCTTCTCTCCAGCACCAGCAGCTGGTAACACCCCCACCCTCACCGCTCAGGAGAGGGGGGAATCCTTCTCTAAAATCCCACTGGCACAGAGAAAAGAGCAGCTGCTGAGGGCCATGGCTTACCAGAGAAACTGCCAGACCACTGCCTGGCACCTTGCAGGAGGCCAGAGGCCAAGACTACTGCCACTGTCCCGAGAGCCAACATGTGCCTCCACTGGTATGAGAGACGAAGGCCATAAACCACCAGGAGGTGGGACAGACCCGCCAATGCAGAAAAGAAGACCCCAAGGAGCAGAGGGGTCATACTAAACTGACAACTGCGACTCACCCTGACGGGCAGCTGTGACCAGGCCCTGGTCTGAACTTAGACACGTGGCTACTCGCTTAGCCCTTCTGAGAAGCCGAAGAGGTGGGCACTGTTACATGAGAAAACAGCCTCAGCTAGGTCGCAGAAGCCTCCTCAAGGTCAACAGCTAAGAGTGACAGAGCCAGGACCTCACCAGGCAGGCTGGTCCCCGGGGTCACACTCCTACCTCAGTGACAGGACAGCAGGCAGAGAGAGGGTGCAGGGGAGAAAGTCCCGGGGGGGTGAAGTCATTAGCAGGGTTAGAGCATCCCTGGGTGGCGCAAACAGTTAATGGGTTTAACGGCATACTGCCCATTGGAAACCCAGGTGTAAACCGCAAGACCAGTCCCCGTGGCACTATCCTGTGGGAATATGCCAAGGCAGGGGCTTGCTGTTACAAGGCCTGTGTATACTCATTTTGGAGCCCTGGTGGCACAGTGGCTAAGAGCTATGGCTGCTAACCAAAAGGTCAGCAGTTCGAATCCACCGGCCACTCCTTGGAAACCCTATGGAGCAGTTCTACTCTGTCCTATAGGGTCACTGTGAGTCGGAATCAGCTTGAGGGCAGTAGGTTTGTTTGTTTGTTTTTGGTGGCACAGTGGTTAAGAGCTTGGCTGCTAACCAAAAAGTTGGCAGTTCAAATCCACCAGCAGCCCCTAGGAAACCCTATGGGGCAGTTCTACTGTGTTCTATAGGGTCGCCATGAGTCAGAATTTTTTTTTTAATATTCATTTTACCATAATTAGTGAGTTGGCTCTTTGGAATTGTTGCACCTGCCCCCTTCCCACCAGCTGAGCACAAGGGCTCCTGTACCCCCACATTCTCACCAACACTTTGGCGCCATCCTGCTTTCTAATTTGCTGGTCCAGTGGATACAAAAAGCAGCAGTGTTCGGTGGGGGAATTCTTGCCTTCCTTCCGCCCAAGAGGCCCGGACTCCGTTCCCGGGTGCGGTTCTCTTCGTGTGCGGCCGTCTGTTGAGGTTTGGGCGCTGCTTTGACGCTGCACAGGTTTCAGGGGAGCTTCCAGACTAAGGCAGGCCAGGAAGAGAGACCTGAAGATCTATTTTCAAAAAAGCAGCCAGTGAAAGAAAACACTATGGATCACAGCCTTCCTCTCCTGCCGTGTGTGGGGTCACTGTGAGTTGGGGGCCAAATCAACAGCAGGTGTGAGCGGATCTCACCTCGTGTTGCATGTCTTCAGTCGCTACTGGTTGTGAATATCCCTATATCCTGATTAACATTTTTGGTTTCCTCGCCTGTAAAGTGCCTGTCCGTATCCTTTGCTGATTTTTCCATTGCAGTAACCATCGTTCTGTTGATTGGCAAGAATACACACACACACACACACACAGTCCCCAACTTACGACGGGGCTCTGTTTCGAGGACTCAAGTTTTAAGTTGATTCTGACATTGGTCAAATGTCTTGTTTTTTGTTTTCGTTATTATTGCCTTTTATTGTCAATATCTTTATAAATCCAATCTTTATTTGCCTTTGGGGTTGGAACCATTACATATAAAAAAACTTGTGAATATTTTTGATACATATATACATTATAAAATACCCAAATCATAAAAATTTGCTCTGATGATAAAGAAAAGTTGGGCGACCTCAGCATTTTGTCAGTTTCGGTAACAACTCCACTTGTGGAAGGTTCTGGGTCACCTGGAATATCCCTAGGAATAGCGATGGAGTTTCTAGCCAGGAAATTAGTGATGGTTGTCTGTATGGTCCTTTTCTTTTTTTCTTCCTGTATTTCATGGTAATATCTTACTGGTTCCTGAATCTGCCTATCAACCCAGCGATCAGCATCTGGGTCACGTTTTCAAGTCACTGAAGCCCCTGATTTAGTTCAGAAAACTAAATATATACAGCAGTGTTTTGAACAGTCAATCATAAAATTAAAGGTCCGTGAATGACATCAGCAAATTACAGGCTGCAACATTGCATGTAGTACATATCATTAATGATAAGATGTACGAAAAATGAAAAGACGGTTGTGTGGCTCACCGTGACTTGCATACATCACAAGCTGGGTACGTACGCATGTGCGCTGGTGGGATGAACTCACCCAGAGGCACCTCGGAAGACAGGTCTGGCCGTCTGCTTTCAAAAGGTCACAGCCTTGAAAACCCCAAGGAGCAGGTGTACTCCACACGGTGGGGTCGCTCTCAGCCAGAGTCAACTCGGCGGCAACTAACAACGAGAAACAGGATTAGAAGATTAAACGACAAATGAAGAGACAGAAAGCAGAAGAGAAACCAGAAAAATTCAGGACTGACCCAGGGTGTCTAACATCCAGCCGGGCTCAGAAAGAGGAGAAAAAGGCAGGGAATCCAAGAGCCAGGAAATAAATCCAGATCGCTGCCCAGGACGACAGGCGCGCCCCGGGCCAGCGTGAGGGCAGGAAAGACCTCTGCGTGTCCTCGCGAAGTTTCAGACCACTGAGGGCAAGGATATCCCAAAAACTTGCAGAGAGAAAAAACCAATCCCCTACCAAGGTTCAGCAATAAGGACAGAGCTGGACTTCCCTCAGGGCACGGAAGGTCAAGGACAAGGGAGCGGTGCCTAAAAACGCTGAGGGCAAGCGGTTCCGGACAGCACGCTCTGCACCCAGCCAAGCTATCCCCCTGGCCTGAGGGAACGAAGGAGCATTTACTAAGGAAGCCTCAAAATACCTCCCAGGCATCTGTTCCCCCCAAAAGGAGGAGTCAGCCGAGAGAGAAGGAGGTGACAACATAGGTGAGGCAGGAAGGCACCCCAGGCCTGGGATATCCCAGTCTGGAGAGCAGCTAGTCCTGCTGTAGCAGGAGGTTGGGTGGTTCCCAGAGAAAAGTGTCCACGGAAAACTGGACTTAATAGATTCCTTGATGGAGCGTCCTGTAGAAACGATGTGGAGAGAGATTTCTAGATTAGAGCACTGGGAAGGATTTGGGGTCAGGAATTTTTTAAAATCTTTAGTACATTTTTTTTTAATTAATGGCATGTGTCACTTTGGAAAAAGTAAAAATTCCTTTAAAAGTAAAATTGGATGTAACGGGTGCCGAAGTGGACTCCCGAGCATGTTAACGGAGCAGCGTTCCTGGAGGCTTTGGGGACCTCCTGGATCCAGCCAGCATTTGCTGAATGAAAACCCCCAGGCCCAGGCTTAGGACCCTCAGTAGGTGTGGAGCAGAGAGGGTGATTAGACCCTGCCGAGCACCCTCACCTGTGTACCGCCGTCCATCCGTCCATCCGCCCACTCATCCATCATCCTGCCAGCCAGCCGTATATCCAGCCAGGCAGCCAACATCTTCCCATCTGCTTAATTAAAAAAAAAAAAAAATACCCACCCTTAATTCCTTTCACCTTCCTATCCATCCATCCATTCATCCATTTTTCTGTCTGTCCATCCAGCCAGACACCACAGGTGGCCAGTTCTGACCCCCAGCCTCCAGCTGCTGCCCCAATAGTGTCCTGGACTATGGGATCATTGGACAGCTTCTCAGACCTTTCTTAAAAGACAGCAGGGGCACCATCTTTATTCTCTTCTTCTTTATCCCCTCCTCTTTCCTGCATTCCGGAATGCAGATGTGATGGCGAGAGCTGAAACAGCCATTTTGGACCATGAGACCAGGGCATGGGAGTCGAGATGGAAGGAGCCTGAATCCCAGAGGACTTTGTGTTGTAATCACCATGCCTGCCCTGGACAAGGCAGAAATTAAATTTCCATTTTGTTTGAGTTTCTGTTTATTTTGGCTCTCTGTTACCTGTGCCTACATTGCTCATTTGTCTGAGTTGCAGGGTTTGCAATCAGGGCATTACTGAGCCTCAGGCCCACATTCAAAGGTGAGCGAGGGCACAGTTCTTGTCACAGAGATTCAAGGTGGACAGGCATCCTCATCACACTCCTTCACTGTCTTCAAGAAAGGGGGGCCCGGGGGGAGGAGGTGGGGCTGAACTTCCTGCCCCACTCTCTCCCCACTCTGGTGGCCACTACCTGTGAGAGCAACTGGGCCTGGCCCGGGGGTTTCCATAAGTGCCTTTCCAGGTAAGAGTGATTAAACATCTTTTTTCGTTTGTTTGTTTCTTTTTTTTTTTTTTTAATAATTTTTATTGTGCTTTAAGTGAAAGTTTACAAATCAAGTCAGTCTCTCACACAAAAACCCATATACACCTTGCTACACACTCCCAATTACTCTACCCCTAATGAGACAGCCCATTCTCTCCCTCCACTCTCTCTTTTCGTGTCCATTTCGCCAGCTTCTAACCCCCTCCACCCTCTCATCTCCCCTCCAGGTAGGAGATGCCAACATAGTCTCAAGTGTCCACCTGATCCAAGAAGTTCACTCCTTACCAGCATCCCTCTCCAACCCATTGTCCAGTCCAATCCATGTCTGAAGAGTTGGCTTCAGGAATGGTTCCTGTCCTGGGCCAACAGAAGGTCTGGGGGCCGTGACCACCAGTGTCCTTCTAGTCTAACTCAGACCATTAAGTCTGGTCTTATGAGAATTTGGGATCTGCATCCCACTGCTCTCCTGCTCCCTCAGGGGTTCTTTGTTGTGTTCCCTGTCAGGGCAGTCATCCGTTGTAGCTGGGCACCATCTAGTTCTTCTGGTCTCAGGATGATGTAGTCTCTGGTTCATGTGGCCCTTTCTGTCTCTTGGGCTCGTAATCACCTTGTGTCCTTGGTGTTCTTCATTCTCCTTTGATCCAGGTGGGTTGGGCCAATTGATGCATCTTAGATGGCTGCTTGCTAGCGTTTAAGACCCCAGACGCCACTCTTCAAAGTGGGATGCAGAATGTTTTGTTAACAGATTTTATTATGCCAATTGACTTAGATGTCCCCTGAAACCATGGTCCCCAGACCCCTGCCCCTGCTATGCTGGCCTTCAAAGTGTTCAGTTTATTCAGGGAACTTCTTTGCTTTTGGTTTAGTCCAGTTGTGCTGACCTCTCCTATATTGTGTGTTGTCTTTCCCTTCACCTAAAGTAGTTCTTATCTACTGTCCAATTAGTGAATGCCCCTCTCTTCCCCTCCCCCCTCCCCCTTCTTGTAACCACAAAAGAATATCTTCTTCTCAGTTTAAACTATTTCTCAAGTTCTTATAATAGTGGTCTTATACAATATTTGTCCTTTTGCAACTAATTTGACTATGAGTCAGAATCGACTCGACAGCACTGGGTTGGTGGGTTTTAATTTCACTCAGCATAATGCCTTCCAGGTTCCTCCATGTTATGAAATGTTTCACAGATTCCTCACTGTTCTTTATCGATGCGTAGTATTCCATTGTGTGAATATACCATAATTTATTTATCCATTCATCCGTTGATGGACACCTTGGTTGCCTCCATCTTTTTGCTATTGTAAACAGTGCTGCAGTGAACATGGGTGTGCATATATCTGTTCGTGTAAAGGCTCTTATTTCTCTAGGATGTATTGCAAGGAGTGGAATTGCTGGATTGTATGGTAGTTCTATTTCTAGCTTTTTAAGGAAGTGCCAAATCGATTTCCAAAGTGGTTGTACCATTTGACATTCCCACCAGCAGTGTAGAAGTGTTCCAATCTCTCCACAGCCTCTCCAACATTTATTATAATTTCTTCCTTATTTATGTAATTCATTTTCAATTTATTTAATGTGTGTGGGGAAGAGTTAACGGCTTTTCACATTCTTACAGAAGTTATTCCCCTCTTGCACGTGACTTCCTAGGACAGAATCTTGCTCCACCTCTCAGTCCCCACCCCAGTGAGCTTCTAAATCAGTCTCATCCTGATGGTGGAGGGGGAACATGACAGTCCCTGTGAACAATCCCTGGTGCCCAGGTCTGGACGGGGCAAAGCTGAGCTGGGGCCCTGCCCATGGCTCCTCCTTACCGGCTCCCCTCGCTCACTGGGGCCAGGAGTCCCAAGGCACAGCTCCCACCGTGATGGGTCCGATCTCTACCGTCTGCAAGGACCCCAGACTTGGCAAAGATGTCTCTGGTCATGGAATGCAGGCATCCCACCCTTTCATACCCTGTCCTGGTGCACCTGGAGAGGCATATCCGCTCCACGCCCTTCTCTCCGTACAGAGCCTCCTCTTCCAGGAAGCCTTCCCAGACTGACAAGGGACATGTAGGGGGTTTCTGCACTTGTCCCTCCCAGGGTTTGTGTATGTGTGCATGTGTTCATGAGTGTGTGCATGTGTGTGTATGTGTACGTATGTTTGTTAGTGTGTGTTCATGTGTGTGTTTGTGAGTGTGTGTATGTGTGTGTTTGTGAGTGTGTGTGTGTTGGGTGGGGTAGGGGCCCTATTGTCTTTTTTTATAGACCACATCATTGAGCCCAAAGAGGTTACCTGCCCCTACGCTGGCTGCCAACTGGTGAGGGGCAAAGCTGGGCATGGGGTCAGCCTGACTCCAGCCCAGCGTGGCACCCCATCTGCTGCCTGGGTGCGTAGGGGTGAGTGGTACCCAGAAGCTGAGGGTCGCTCACTCTGGGGAAAGTGTCCACCCTGCCGGGCCAATGGGCTGCCCACTGCCCTCGCCCCCAAGAAGGGGGTACCAGAGCTGAGCTCAGCTGGGCCTTCAGGATCTCTCCCAGCTTGCCACCCCCAGGTGGAGCCTCTGCCCCAACACAGTGCCCTTGGCCTCTTCAAGGTACTAAACAGGAGCCCAAGCCCACACAGATATCCTGTGGGGCTTCCCTCCTGGGAGGCACCCAACCTGCCCAGGAGGCCTCCTTCTCAGCCTGGGGGCTGGCCAGGATGGCCGGATGGGTGCCTGGTCACCATGCAGGACGGAGGCTCCGGGCCATATTCAACCTCGCCTGACCCCAGGAGGCAGGCTATAGTGTCCCCAGGCCATAAAGGGACGGTCAACCTGTGTCCAGGTCTCACCTTGCAGTGGCAGCGTTGGACGCAGCTGGCCTGGGCTGGGCACAGCACCCCAAGGCCAGAGTGCTCTGAGATGATGGTGGGTCAGAGGACTTCATGGGTCCTGCCCTTGGCTCCCTAAGGAATAAGTCAGTGAGGTGTCCGCTCTGGCAGCTCCAACTGTGCCCTGCAGGTGTTACCTCAACTGCCCATCTGATCCTGGACAGCACGGGGAGGAAGGTTCTATTATTACAGCTCCCATTTTACAGCTGGGAAGACTGAGGGCTTGGAGCTTCTCTGACAGCACAGGGCAGGTACGTGAGGGAGAAATCACAGGTCTCGACTCCCTAGCCAGCCTGTCTCCCTGGACGGAGGCCATGGCCTCCCAGCTACTGCCTGTTTCCACCCAGAAGCAGGGGTTTCTGTCCTGCTCTGGCCCACAGAGGCTCCCAGCACACTCGGTGTGGCCCATGTGCCCTTATGTGATCTACCCTCATGCCTCCCACTGTCCTCCCTCCCTCTGCTCCTCTTCCCTCTCCCTGCTCCTCCTCCCTCTCCCTGCTTCTCCTCCCTCTCCCTGCTCCTCCTCCCTCCCCTGCTCCTCCTCCCTCCCCCTGCTCCTCTTCCCTCCCCCTGCTCCTCCTCCCTCCCCCTGCTCCTCCTCCCTCCCCCTGCTCCTCCTCCCTCCCCCTGCTCCTCCTCCCTCCCCCTGCTCCTCCTCCCTCCCCCTGCTCCTCCTCCCTCCCCCTGCTTCTCCTCCCTCCCCCTGCTCCTCCTCCCTCTCCCTGCTCCTCCTCCCTTCCCTCTGCTCCTCCTCCCTCTCCCTGCTTCTCCTCCCTCCCCCTGCTCCTCCTCCCTTCCCTCTGCTCCTCCTCCCTCCCCCTTGCTCCTCCTCTCTCCTCCTAACCCCTTGTCCTGCCTGTTCCTCTCACGGCTGCTCAGGTGCGGCCAGCCCTGAGTTACTCTATCCTTCATTTTGTTTTTTTTTTCACTTGTGCATCTTGCTGAGGGTCTCTTCTCCACAGAGCTGGGAGTCCCACACTCCACCCCTACCTGTGCCTGCCTGCCTGGGAGTAACAGGTCCCAGTGCTGCTGCCACGCATCCTGCGGCAACCAGCCAGAGCGTCTTACACACAGCAACACACGCGTCTGCAAGTGCCACCTCAACACCTTCCACCAAGCAAGCCTGCACCCACGCAACCCTCCACCCCACCCCACCCCAACCCCTCGCCTGTGAGGTACAGTCCCCACTGCAGGCCATGGGTGCAGAGGCAGGAGGACCTTGATCCACCTACGGCTCCCCTACATCCCTCTGTCCTCTCCTTCCTGCAGGATCCTCACCCTAAACCAGCCCCCCTCCCCATGTCTGCTCCCAGCCCTGCCACCAAACCACCATGTGGACCCATGAGGGCGTGGAGGCTTACTGGTGCCCAGACCCCTCACTGTGCCCAGAACTTGAGGGGATGGGGAGACACAGGGAGGCAGGAAGGAATGGATGTGGCCCCGCTAAGGACCTGCTTTCCCCCAGGATCTCATCTGTTCTCAGACCCTAGCAACTAATGTCTGTCTTAGCCTGCTGCTCTCATCCGCTCTGCCCCTCTGCTGAGAGCTCGTTGGCTTAGAGCCTCCACCTCGGCATGGAGCTGGGTTTGCTCCCAGGCCAGGGTGGCCTCCTTCCAAGCCCACTGCTGTGGCGACCAGCCATCACTGTGACCTGTGCTCCCTTCCAGGGTGAGTGCAGGGGCTGTGGGGTTCAGGGAAGGGCTCACGGAGAAGCTGGCGTTCTGAGAGTGAGTGGGAGTTGGTCAGTAGCTATAGGAAGAAGCTCCCAGGAGAGGCAACGTTGGTGCTGAGGTCAAAGGGCAAGGGCCAGATCCCAGAGCGAGCTCGGCTTGAGGGTACTTGGGAGTCACAGCGCTGCTCCGAGGAGACAGCAGCCCTCAACACGCAGGCGAGAGAGAGCAGCATCAGGGTGAAGGCCAGGCAGGCAGGTTGGGGCCGGGCAGCAGAGTCAGGGTGGGCCCAGGAAGGCCAGCTTTGTTCAGTCAGCCCGCCTCAGGGGAGACGTGGGCTACAGCCTGGAGGGCACCAGCTGCTCCCTGTGGCCTCTGCGTGTCAATCCTGAGGCTGTGGGCTGTCCCCACCTCGAGGTCTGGCATGTCTGTGGTGTAGCTGATGTGACTCCCCCTTGTAGGAATGAGAGGGCTGTGGCTGGTGGAGTGGTCCCTCACCTCTCCAGGGGCCCCAGTTAGTGAGCTTGGGCCCAAGGTCAAGAACCCAAGTGAGTGGGGCCTCTGGCCTGTGAGTTCCTGGTGGTGCCGCTGAGGAAAGCTATGATCGCCGGTGTCTGACTGGTCCGGCGCTGGAGTCAGGGAGGCCAGCACCGAGGCGGTGACAAGGCCCAGAGAAACGCCCGGTGGACAGCTGGGCAGGGATCCCGGAGGAGGCCGCCGAGAGCCCGGTTCTTCATGTCCCACCCCAGGGTGGTTGCAGGGGGTCCGGCGGCTCGCCTAAGTGTGAACATGGAGCAAATGCTCCCTGGCCAAGAAAGCTGCCTGCTTCCCTTGCCTCTCCTGCGGGCCGCCGGATAAAGGCGTCCTGCTGCGCCCCGCCTCTGCCGGAACCAGAATCTACATTTGAACAGGCCTGGGGCGCGCGCGCCTGCTCCGGTCCGGGAAGCCCTACTCCTGAACCTTCGGCTACCATCTCCTTCCCGGGGGCGAGGACCGGAGGCCAGAGAGCCTGGAGGCTTCCTGGAGGAGGAGAGGGGTGAGCGCCCGGAGGAGTGTGGGCGGGGCGGGTCCCCGGATCGCGGCCCGAAGTCCCGGCTCTTCGCGCCGCGCTCTGCTGGGCCTGCCCTTTCCCTCCCTCCCGGCGCTGTCTCCCCAGCCCTTCCCCTGCCCCGCCCTCGCTCGTCCACGGCCGCCGGCTAATTGGATGTGACAGCTCGAGCCCTCGGCAGCTGAGCGGTGTCACCGCGAATTAGGCAGGCGCTGAGCCCGCCAACAGCAAATTACTGTCACGGCTCCGCGGGCGCAGGAGTTGGAGTGCGCCTGTGTGTGCGCGCGTGGGAACCGCTGAGTGTGTGCATGTGTGAGCATGTGTGAGCATGTGTGTGCATGCCTGCATGTGTGAACTGCGCATGTGCGTCCGTAGCGTGTGTGCATGTGAGTCTGTGCAAGTGTGTACACGTGTGAGCTGTGTGTGTGCACATGAGTGTTTGCGTGTGTGAGGATGTGTGTGTCACGTAAACGTGTGTGTACAGGTGTGTGTGAGTGAGCTGGGAAGTGTGTGCCCACTTCTCCCAACGTCCCCCAGCTGGCTGTCCCCACTCGCTGGAGCATGCTTTCTGGATCCCTGGGGTGGGGGGGGGTCCCCAGCTCCCCACCCAGCTGACCTTCTGTTCCCATTCCACCGCCCCCCCCACCAGCTGACGGCCTCTCACAGCACTCCAGCCCACTGCCCTAGTGGTCACAGCCGTGGCCCTATCATGGGCTTGGCTGGTGCCTTGCCCTCCCCATTACCCTCCCCAGATGAGTTCCAGGCTCTAAATGTTTTCTCTGTGAGACTCAGCCAGGTGACTCCCCCTCAGGCTCCTTCTGGGTGGGCAGCACCACCCACCCCTACACCCAATGACACTTGCAACCTGGACTTCCAACTTGACCGACCCCATCCCTCTTCCCCCAGCCTTCCCACTGAAGGGCCAGCACCTCATCCTAACTGGGCCCTAAGCCCTGGACTCACACCCTCCACATTTGACCCACAGGCAAACCCCAGCCCCACCTCCAAGGACACCCTGAAGTGGCTGCCCCCACCCTGCACCCCCACCCTGCCCAGTCTTCTTCCTCCTCCACCCCACGCAATGTGGGCGACATTGCCACAGTGGGACTGCCCTTATCTGTCCCTCCACGACCCCAACCCCATAACCCACATCCACCGCTGTTCCACCTGCTCTCCCTGTCCCAGCTTGCTCTCACACCCCCCCAAAGTCCCGTGGCCCCCTCCCCACCCCCCACCCTCACTCCTCAGCTCCCCCTCCCCACCTCCTCTGACCCTGGGCCCCTGTGCTGGGCTGACAGGTTCCTTCTCCAAACAGAAAGGCCTGGGGCAGCTGCTGGCTTGATCAGTCCTGCTCACAGCCATGTTCCCACCTCCCTAGCACACAGTAGGTGCCTAATCAATATTCCTGAATGCATGAATCCCCTCCCAGGGGCCAGTCAGGCTTTTCTCTGGATCCAGGGACAGAGAGCTTGGGGGGGATCCAGTGGGGGCTGGGGATGGCTGGGCTTGAAGCAGGGAGAGCAAGAGCACTCTGTAATCCCCAGTTCCAGCCAGGCCTCCCTTTTGCCCAGCGCCACCCCCCAGCCTCCCTGGATGGTGGCTCCATGGCCTGGAATTGCTGACCAGGCAGCTGGAGCCAGGCAAGCCTGCGCCAGGGAGAGGGCAGGGGTGGGCACACCAGACTGTTGCCCCTTCCTTGCCCCCACTGTCCCCTCAAGTCCCGGAGGGCAGCCTGTCATCTCCATGGCCAGCTTGAAGCCCCACTTGTCCCCTTCCTGTGGGGCCTGAGGATACTTTGGCCCCACTTGGCCCCAGCCTCAGAGACAGCTATAAAAAGGAGGTGGGGAGGGGGTGCCACCGACACTGCTCTGCTGCCAGAGGGGGATGACAGAGTCTGGGGGCTGCAGGCTGCAGACAGAAGTGAGGGTGTCCCCATAAGGAGCAGCTGCCTGGGCCTGGAGGAGGGCCGGCAAGGGCCAGGGCTGGGGAAGGAGCCGGGCTTGCCCCTGGCTGAACTGCACCCCAGTTCCCCAGACCTGGCCACCCCACAATGCCCCCAGCTCTTCCAGGGCCAGGCCGAGTGCTGAGCCCCCCTCACCCCACAGCCTCCTAGGTTGGGTCACCTGGATCACTGATGTTGCTGGAGGACTGGGCACGTGGGGCAGCTGCACTCCCTCTGTGTGAGGGGCAGGGGTCTTCAGGCCTGGCCAAATGGGGCCCTACTAGGCTCCTCAGCACCTGGGCTGGAGGTGCTGGGGGGTGGCTGGTAGGGAAAGACACTGGTGGAGCCGGGACGAGGTTGTCCTTCCCTCGATGGGGGTGGCCCACAGCAGATGCCCTGGGCAGTGGTGGGGGTGGCAGCCTCCCTGGGCTGGGAGCTGGGGTGGCCTTGCAGGTGCTGCTGGAGGTGAGTATCCCTGCCTGCCCCTCGCTTGTAAGCACCTCAAGCCCCCACACAAGTAGAGGAGGTACAAGTGTGGAGTGACCGCCATGCTGGACGGGCAGGCAGGGCCGCTGCAGCTGAGGCCCCTGCACAAGAGACTGTGTGTGCGAGACAGTGTGTGTATGTGTGGGAGTGTGTGTGTGAGGGTATGTGTGTGCATGAGGGCATGTGTGAGGTGTGTGTGTGAGAGTGTGTGTGTGCATGAGGGCGTGTGTGAGGTGTGTGTGTGAGGTGTGTGCGTGTGTGAGGGCGTGTATATGAGGGCGTGTGTGAGGGTGTGTGTGGGAGTGTGTGTGAGGGTGTGTGTGTGTGTGAAAGACTTGCGAGGGTGTGAGAGTGTTGCAAGTGTGTGTGTGTGTGAGAGAGAGTATGTGTGTCCATATGTGCAGGCCCGATGGCCCATGGTGTCCGTGACTGCTCTGATCTCCCCCAGGCCCCACTCAGTCACAGGTCTGTGCACCCCACAACCCCATAGGGCAACCTCATAGTCTTCCCCTGCAATCAGTGAGGGAGACTCCCAGGTGGAATATCTCTGCTCTGCTGGACCCAGCTCGAGCCCCTGGGAAGGTAAGGGTCCCCACACCACCAGGTTGCCCCATCTGCTCAGAGAGGCATCCCAGCAACCGGGTTAGCACTACATGCCCCAAGCCGCAAGGCCCGATATCCTTTCTCCAGGCCATTGCCGGAGCTCTGGGTACCGCTGCACCTGGTACAGGTGGTTCATCGTAGGTGCTGGTAGACGCAGGACTTAGGGAGGGGTAGACCCAGTGGTCACGTCCTTCCTAGAGAGCCGGCAGGCGGGCGAGGCCAGGGTGGGGTCGGGGCAGTAGCCCAGGTCCCAGTGGTTCCTCTGGAGCCTCCAGCTCAGCTCCAGCAAGAAGGTGAATGGAAGGTATAGGATGACCCCAGGGCCGAGGTGCTGGGGGGTCCCCACCCCTGCAGGATCACCGAGTCTAGGGGGTGCCATCACCACCACCCCCCTTGTGACACCTAGGCAGGGAGAGCTGGCTGCCCCTTCCGGGGCTGGCTGTGCTCAGGGTCCAACACAGCGGTCAGCCCTGCCCCAGGCCCAGCGTCTGCAGCACTGCCCTCCAGCTCTCCCTCAGCCTGTGGTCCACGTGACTCTGAATCAGATACCACAGGGCTGCCACTGCTCCCAACAGCCACGCAGTCACAGACACACACCCACACGTGCAGACACACGGACAGAGATATACAGGCATACACACAGGCACACACACACCCCCCCCCGCACACACAGACACACAGAAACACACAGACACATGGACAGACATAGAGACTCATAGATATACACAGACACAGACAGACCTACACACCCACACACACAGACACACAGATGAACACTCAGACACACATGCACATAGGCATACAGATACACCCACACAGACACACACATGTTCACACATGCAGATACCCAGACACACACGCACACACACGCACATCCACATACATAGATGCACAGAAGACACAGATACCCACACACGCCCACACACGGACACACAAGCACACACACAAATATAGACACATCCAGATGCCCGCAGGCCTTCAGTACCCCGTGGACCCCTGCTGCTTTCGCAGGCCCAGGTGTGGTGGGGTTCCCAGGACTCCAAGTCTCACACCGGCCCCCCATGAACCCCCAGGCAGGACAGCTAGAGCTGCTGCCCGTGGCCCTGGGGGCGTCTGGCACAGCACCCCCTCCCCGTCCCCAGCCAGACCAAGAGCGGTGGCCACTGGCTGGGCAGCCCTGTCAGTGGGGACACATGTCCCGGGAGAGACCTCCTGAGAAAGCAGCGCCCCCCCCCCCGGGGAGCCTGGGTGGGCCGGGATTGGGGTTCCTGGCCATGAGAACTGCTGGCTCACTGGCGGGAGCCGGGGCCAGGCTGCTGGCAGGAGGGTGGGGCAGAGCGCTGGGCCCCATGGCAGTATCGAGGCAGCACCCAGCTGGCATGGATGAGGAGGGCTGAAGACACTCTCCATAAATGGGCTGCTTTTCCCCATAGGAAGGCAGGGGGCAGGGCTGGGTGGGGGCAGCCACCCAGGTCCAGGTAGTCCCTTGGGAGACTGCAGCCCAGCTTCATTGGAAGGGCCGGCTGCGGGTTGGCGGAGACGGGGCATGAGCTGGAGACCAAGGAGCTGGGATGCTTTTTAGCAAAAGTCTAAGCACAAAAACGAGCTACTCTCCTGCCCAATAATGTCCGTGTTTCCCAGGTTTTCTGTGGTTCTTTTATCCAAGGGGAAAACCAGACAGGAAAGCTTTTGAAAGCAAAATCACACCCAGCCCCGCGGCAGCTCCAGCAGTTTCACCCGGCTCACTACAGACAGCCCCGCGCTTCGGCCCACCCGGGACTCGGGCTCCTCGAAGCCCCCAGCGCCCCAGGTCCTTGTCCAGGCCCCTGTGCCAGCTGGGGCTGCCTGAAAGCTGGGTGCATCGGGCCCGGTGTGGAGGGAGGCCCTGCGGTGAGCCTCAGCTCTCTCCCAAACCAAAAATTCAAAACCAAATCCAGAGCCAACGAGTTGATTCCGACTCATAGCGACCCTGTCAGACAGGGTAGAACTGCCCCTATGGAGTTTCCAAGGAGCCCCTGGTGGATTCAAACTGCCAACCGTTTGGTTAGCAGCCATAGCTCTTAACCACTACGCCACCAGGGTTTCCAGCTTTCTCACAGCCCTCCCTAAGAAAGCCACCCAGGCCTCCAGTGGCCCCGGTTCCTGACCCTGCCAGGAAAAACTCCACTCAGTGGGCTCCCAGAAAGAAGGAGAGTCCAGGCCCCTCTGCTCAGGACTCAGCAAAGAAGGTGCTGTAAAAACAAGCCCAGCTCACGCTTGGGTCCGGGCCTCAGCGGCTGAGACACCGTGGTCTCGGACAGAGCGGGGGGCCAGGACAGCTCCCGGCGGGCTCCCCCTGTCCCCTGGCGCCTTGTCTCCGGACTGTTCCCTTCACGTCTCCACCCAACTTCTCTCCCACAAGCAACTCAGCAGCTCGCTCCCCTCCTGGGTTTGGGATTTTGCTCAAACCCCTACGAAGACTCAACCTACTTGCTCTTTTATTCTTAAGGGAAGAGAGAGAAAAAAGAAATCAGAGAGACAGACGAGACAGGAAGAAGAAAAACACCTGGAGGGGTGGCGGCAGGGACAGAGGCGGAACCGCCCTCATCTGCCCGTTTTTCAGTAAAACCTAGTAAAAAACCTAGTGCCGTCTAGTCGGAACGTAAAACGAACTCGGCGACTTGCGGCTGAGCGCCCAGGGTCCCGGCCCGATCAGGAAGCAGCGCAGTGCTCCGCGCGGAGAAAGCTGCCGCCGGTTATTTTCCGAGGAGGCCCTCGTAGGCCGGAAATCACTCTCTCTCCAAATTTGCAAACCACGAGCCGCGTCCACGGAGGGCAGTCAACTAAAAGCCCATCAACTCCCTAGGCCCTTGACGGTGATAGTGCCGGGGGCACCACCCGTCCACTCCGCGTCGGCGAGGAGGAAGACCCGAGGCTCAGAGGGCTGGGGGCCTTCTGGACTGTGGACGCACTGCACTGCACGTGGTCACCACCAAGGACAACCTCGTCCCAAGCGGGAGCTAGTGGCCGTCCCAGGGCTGCAACCACCAGAGCTCGGTTCCCCTGGCCTCTCGGCACAGTCGCGGGAAGGGTGTTTCCCTGCGGAGGGAATCGCTGCCGCTGGCAGGCAACTGATTGACTCCTGTCTGTGTCCCCGGGGCAGGGCCCCCCGTCAGTCTCTCCCTGCTCAGTCCCTCCCCAGTGGGTTCTTCTTCTCCCTGCCGGGTTTCTCCGCAGCCCGGGGCGTTCACTCAGCGCTCAGGTCTGTCCCGGTTCAGAGGCCTCTTTTTCTTTCTATTCAGGGAGGAACATGGCAAAAAACGAAAGCCACAGACAAACCAGCCAGGTTCCAGCGACTTTTGGATCTAGACGGATTTATTTTGCTTGTACTTTTTTCCTTTCCTCAGTTTCGTAGCAAATGAAACAAGGACACAACAAAAACCAACAACAGAACAAAACTTGCAATGAGTTGGCGTGGTCTCCGGCTAGGAGCCGGCGGAGGACCCGGGAAGGGCTGGAGCTGGTGGGGCGGCCCAGAGCGGCTGCGGAAAATGGACTGCGCCCCAGAGCTCGCTTCCCACCGTCTCTCCTGGCTAGTCCAAAAGTGATCGAACTGTAGGAAAAAAAAAAAAAAAATCCCACAGAAGGAAACACAATTTAAATTAAAATAAAAACGCTTAATCGCCCTACTCCCACGCAGAACCCTCCTCTTTAAAATTGTTTCTGCTAGAAATACTGCGGTGACTTTTTTTCTTCCACTTCTCTTGAAGGCTAAAATAAGACGTTTCCCCGGGAGTCACAGATACGACCTGGTGCACAGAGAAATAGCACCGCGGAATCCCGCCCAAGCCGCGCGCGGCCCCCTCTCCTCGTGGAGCATAGTCGGGCAGCAGGGCCCAGCGCGGGTAGGTGGGCTCCTCAGCTTCATCTCTAGGACAGGCCAGTAGCAGGGTGGGGGGCAGGCGGGCAGGCAGTGGCCGGGCCCCTCCGAGCGAGCAACACATGCTGGGACAGGCGGACCTCGGGGGACCCAGCAGGGAAAGAAGGGGGCTCCAGGGACTTCTTTTCTAATCGCCGAGCAAAATAAATATAAATAACTCCGAAAATAAGATCACTTTAAAAGGGAGGGGGGGCGGCTAAAAACGGGCAAGGGAGAGAGAAGGAGGAGGAGGGCGGCAGGCAGAGGCTGCCCGGGAAGGGGGGCGGCGCAGCCCCTCTCGGCGGGCAGGGGCGAAGGTCGGAACGGAGAGCCACGATAGACATATGTACAAGTGTACGCCTTTAAGTAAGTAAGACCTGGCTCGAGTTTCCTTGAAAATCACCGTTCTCTGTGCGCAGAGGAATTGTAGCGACATCACCACGAGTCCGGGAAGATGCGCGGCCCCCGGCCGGGCAGCGAAGAGGCCGCGCGGCGGGAAGGGGCCTCCAGTCCGGGGCCGGCCGCTTGCGGACTTTGCGGCGAGGCGCGCGCAGGCTGGCCGCGGCTGGAGGCGGCTGGGGGCACGGCGGGGACGCGGGCGGCCCGGCCAGGAGGCCCCGGCGCGCAGGGGCCTTGCGTCGACGTTCTGGGCGGGGTGTCCAAGCCGGTCCCCGGCCGCAGCAAGGGCGCGGGCGCTCACAGGAAGAAGTCTGGCGCGCCCTTGGCCCCGCCCGGGCCGGCCTGCGGCGGCGAGGACTCCCGCGGAAAGCCGGCTGCGCCCGCGCCCCCTGGACCACCCCGGCCCGCCAGCTTCTCGTATTTCTCCTTGTACAGGTCCCGCTCCTTGGCTAGGCGCCCCACCTCCAGCTTCAGCTGCTCCACCTGGCTCTGGAGCTGGCACTTCTCGCTCTCCAGAATGTGCCGCTGCTGCACCCGCTTGAAGCGGCACGACTGCGCGTAGCCGCGGTTCTTGAGCGTGCGCCGCTTCTGCTTCAGTCGGATCACCTCCTCCTTGCTGAAGCCGCGAAGCTGCCTGTTCAGCTCGCGCACAGACATGGACACCAGCTGGTCGTCGGAGAAGCGCTCCTCCAGCCGCACGTGGTGGCCCGCGCCGCCGCCGCCGTGGCCCGCGCCTCCGTGGTGGTGGTGGTGCGCGGCGTGGTGGTGGTGCGCGGCGTGGTGGTGGTGCGCGCCGTGGTGGTGGCCGGCACCCATGTCGTCCGAGCCGCTGCTGCCGCCGCCCGCGAAGCCCTGGCTCCGGAAGGCCTCGTAGGCCGCGGCGGCCGCCGGGTGGTGCGCGCCGTGGTGCGCGCCGTGGTGGCCGCTGCCGATGAGTGCCTCCACGGCGTCCTCGGGCGTCAGGTTGAGCGCCTCGGGGTTCAGGTGGTGCTGGTAGCCGCTCATCCAGTAAAGATCTTCCAGCGCCGGCTTCCCCGCGGCGCCCCCGACGGCGCCGGGGCCCCCGCTCGGCGGCCCGGGGGGACCCCCGGCCTGCGCCGCGCCGCCACCGCCTCCCGCGCCGCCGCCGGTGCCCGGGCTGGGCGCGCAGAAGCTGGGCGAGGAGGGCACGGAGGAGCAGGGCGTGCTGAGAGGCGTCGAGGAAAGCGATCCGGGGGGCAGGCGGTGGCAGAAGCGCTCGGCCTCGGGCGGCTCCTTCTTCACCTCGAACTTCATCAGGTCGAAGTCGTTGACGTACTCAATGGCCAGCGGGCTGCTGGGCAGCTCGGCGCCCATCGCCAGCTCCGCGGCCATCGCCCGGGGCCCCGCCCGGCTGCGCGCCGACGGGCGGCGGGGGGAGCCGCGGGCCTCTCCCCCCTCGCTCCCCGCGGACGGCGGGCCCGGCGGGGGTGCCTGCGGCCGGCGGGGCCGAGGGGCGCGAGGGGAAGCTCCACTAGCCCGGCGGCGCGCCCACGACCGAGCTCCGGCCGCGGCCCGTCTCCTCCTCCGGGCCCGCCCGCTCCCCCCGCCCCCCGCGGCCGGCTCCCGGCGCCCTGCGCGCCCCTTTATAGAGCCGGGCAGCCGGGCCCGCCTTCCCGGGAGGGAGTGCGCGCCCCCGGGCCAATCGGAGCCCCGGGCCCGCCTCCCTCATTTGCCTATCCCCGTGGCAACAGCGGAGCCCAGCTGTCAATCTCCAGCGGGAACGGCTGTGGGGAGGGGTGCGGACCCGCGGGCGCGCGGAGGGGGCAGGGCCCTCTGGTGGCCGCCGCGGGGGACTGCACGTGCCGAGGGTCGCGCCGGGGGGCCAGGGGCGGACCCGCCCGCGGCCCCCGGGGTCCTCGCGCCGGCGACGGGGCGGCCCGAGAGTCCGGGCAGGAGGAGGGCCTGTCCGGGGACCCCGTCGGGGCCCGGCCGTCTGCCCCCCGAGGCAGTGAGCACGGAGCCCCCTGCCCGCCAGGGTCTCGCCCGGACGGCGCAGCGCCCGGACCTCCGGGGTCCCGGCCCGGTGACACCGCTCGGAGCCCCGGACGGACGGCTGCGCGCTGGGCTGCCGGTTGCTTTTACCCCGCGGTTCAGGCGGGTTCAGAGGTCCGGCCGACAAAGTTGCTGGCACCTTCGGGCGCGGAAGCCATCGGTGGTCGGGACCCGAGCAAGGCCCGAGGGAGGTGGGCGGGGGGACAGGCCCGGGGAGGGGGGCGGCGACAGAGGGGCGAGGGACCCTCGGGGAAGGATCAGGGATCGACGATCCACTGCGGGGGGGCGAGGGCTGCCACGCCGGCCCCGCTTAGGAACCCCGTCCCTCAGCTGTCCGCCGCGTGGTCTGGACACGGGGTATAGGTAACAGGTGGCCGTGTCTTCCAGCTGCTGGGAGGGAGCCTCACAAGGCCAGTCTATAGGTGCGTCAGGGCGTCAGGGAGGAAGGCTAGAACCGGTAGCTGGCTGGAGCCTGCAGAGATCCGACCACCTGGCCGGACCACACGGGGGCAGAGAGGGGACATGCCAGGGGTGCCTGCTGCAAGAGGGTCCGGATTGAGTCTAGTTTTTCTTCCAGTCCTCTGTATTGTGGGTATATGGCTTTGACACTTAAAAATTAAATCATAACTACAGCTCTGAGGCACAGGGCAGACTAGAAGGATGGTGGGGAGTGTCCTGGAGAGCCTAGCCAGGGCCTGGAGGGTTCTTGTGGCAGCCTGTACACTGTCCCCCCAGGAATGGCTTTCATAATTAGGAAATGCCCTTCAGCCAGGAGCGAACACCCAGCTGCTGAGACTTCCCCTGCTGTGGCCCAAGGCCCCAGTGTGCCAGGTGGGCTATCCACCCTCTACCTCCCCTCTTCCCCTTTGCCCCCCCCCATTTTTCTGGGCCTGGGGCTTGGGGGTCCAGGCCTCTCCCTGCAAGGTAGGGCCAGGGAGAGCAGAGGATCCATCACAGGGCCCCCCATCAGAGCCTGCCTGGGGAGGGAGGTTCCCTTGCCACCTCTCGTCTGTCCTGTCTGCATCCGGGTGTCCCTGAGCACCAGGGGTTCAGTTGGGGTCCAACCCCTGCTGAGATCTGCATTCTAACAAGTTCCCAGGTGAAGTTAATGCTGCTGGTTAGGGACCAATTCTGAGAGCAAACCAAAACCAAACCAAACCGCCAAGTCGACTCCAACTCATATGTTTTTCAAAATTTATCATACATAAAAATCACTGGGGATCTTGTTAAAATGTAGATTCGGATTCAGACTGTCTGGGGTGGATATACAAATTCTCAGCAGGGGTTTGAACCTGAATGAACAGGTTTGAAACCCTGCTGAGCACAGACCCCCCCATATCCCCTGGGCTGTGCCCAGACCCTAAGGTGGACCCTTAGAGTGGCGTTTCTCAAGTAGCGTTTCTCAAACCGTGCTCAGTGGAGGAACCCTAGTGGGGGATGTTGAACTTCAGGGCCACCATATGGGAAGTGTTGCTCCCCGCCCACCCCAGCGTTAAGCACACAGGCATCACTGCTGGCGTCTGGGCAGCTGTGTGGCTCAGCACTTCCCCACAGCCCCCTCCACAACTGAGGGAATTGAGGCTCACAGACGGCACCCATGACACCTCAGCTAGTGGCAGGATCCTGGCTCCATAGCCAAGTGTTGGGACCCCAGACCACACGCATTGCTGGGGGCCTGGGTTCCTGTTAAAGCCCCCAGTGTTTGGAGGGAGGTGCTGGGGGGTCTGAGGGCCTGAGTGGGAGCCTGAGCCCCGGGGGGCTCTCCAGGGATCCGATCAGCACCTCTGGGCCCTACATCAAGTGCACAGAGGGGTAGAACGGGAGGGGGGCAATGTCTTATGGACCAGGCCGGGGTTCGGCTGGAAATCCAGGAAGATCAGGCATCTTGTGGGGATGAAGGCACAGCCTGACCTCAGGCTCACACGAGGGGAAGGCTTCTGCGGCAGCAGACAGAGGCCCAGTGGCCAGCTGAGCTGGGACCCTCCTCACAGCTCTTGGCCTCAGGCTGAGGGTGCCAACCTGAGAGGAAGAGGAAGGCAGAAATGGCTAACACAGGGAGGCCTTGCAGACTCAGCCCTGACTGGCCAGGTCACCCACCCCAGGCCATCTCCCACTCCAAGCTCATCGGGAACAATTTCCCCCATATCTGGCCTCAGAGTGTGATGTTTGGAGATGCTGGGTCCCAAGCTACCCCGTGTCTTTCTCACCAGTCCCTTCCTCCCCTACTCTCTCACCCCTCTCTCCCTCCCTCCCTCACCCTCCTGAATTCACCCCCTCTCATTCAACCACACACATATTCATTTATTCACTCACTCACACACTTACCACTCATTGCTCCTTCACCCATTCATTCAGACCTTCACCTCCCCCCCCCCCCACAGCTCCCATGAGGGTGCACGGTACAGGGGTAAGCTGGTTGGGGGCATAGGGAAGTTCCGGGTTCTCCCCAGAGCAACCAGGAAGGGCTGGGCGCCACCCCTGGACTACCTCAGGCTCCAGGCCAAGCTGTCCAGGAATTCTCATGGCTAGCAGGCTTGTCCCTCAGCCCTGGTATGCCCCCAAAGCTTCAGGGACCCTTATGGGCTGGCCCAGGGTCCTCTGGGCACTTGGCTGCAGCCTGTCGCCCTTGTAGGCCTGTTGGGCCCCATCCCTGTCCTCTCTATCAGCGCTAGGGATGTATCTGAGCCCCCGGGCCTGTCTTAGTCATTTGACACTGCTGTAACAGTCAGTTTGTCATACTGTGGGGGCTTGTGTGTTGCTGTGATGCTGGAAGCTATGCCACAGGTATTCAGATACCAGCAGGGTCACCCATGGAGGACAGGTTTCAGCTGAGCTTCCAGACTAAGACAGACTAGGAAGAAGGACCCGGCAGTCTACTTCTGAAAAGCATTAGCCAGTGAAAACCTTATGAATAGCAGCGGAATACTGTCTGATATAGTGCTGGAAGATGAGCCCCCCAGGTTGGAAGGCACTCAAAAGATGGCCCGGGAAGAGCTGCCTCCTCAAAGTAGAGTCGACCTTAATGACATGGGTGGAGTAAAGCTTTCGGGACCTTCATTTGCTGATGTGGCACGACTCAAAATGAGAAGAAACAGCTGCAAACATCCATTAATAATCAGAACCTGGAATGTATGAAGTATGAATCTAGGAAAATTGGAAATCATCAAAAATGAAATGGAAAGCATAAACATCGATATCCTGGGCATTAGTGAGCTGAAAGGGACTGGTATTGGCCATTTTGAATTGGACAATCATATAGTCTACGTCAGAATCGACTCAAGGGCACTGGGTCACTGGGTTTTATAGTCTACTATGCTGGGAATGACAACTCGAAGAGGAATGGTGTTGCATTCATCATCAAAAAGAACGTTTCAAGATCTATTCTGAAGTACAACGCTGTCAGTGATAGGATAATATCCATATGCTTACAAGGAAGACCAGTTAATACTATTATTCAAATTTATGCACCAACCACTGGGGCCAAAGATGAAGAAATAGAAGTTTTTATCAGCTGCTGCAGTCTGAAATTGATCGAACATGCAATCAAGATGCATTGATAATTACTGGTGATTGGAATGCAAAAGTTGGAAACAAAGAAGGACCAGTAGTTGGAAAATACGGCCTTGGTGATAGAAATAATGCCAGAGATCGAATGATAGAATTTTGCAAGACCAACAACTTCTTCACTGCAGATACCTTTTTTCACCAACATAAACGCAACTATACACATGGACCTCGCCAGATGGAACATCAGAAATCAAATTGACTACATCTGTGGAAAGAGACGATGGAAAAGCTCAATATCATCAGTCAGAACAAGGCCAGGGGCCGACTGTGGAACAGACCATCAATTGCTCATATGCAAGTTCAAGCTGAAACTGAAGAAAATCAGAGCAAGTCCATGAAAGCCAAAATATGACCTTGAGTATATCCCACCTGAATTTAGAGACCATCTCAAGAATAGACTTGATGCATTGAACACTAGTAACCGAAGACCAGACGAGTTGTGGAATGACATCAAGGACATCATCCATGAAGAAAGCAAGAGGTCACTGAAAAGACAGGAAAGAAAGAAAAGACCAAGATGGATGTCAGAGGAGACTCTGAAACTTGCTCTTGAGCATCGAGCACCTAAAGCAAAAGGAGAAATTGATGAGGTAAAGGAACTGAACAGAGATTTCAAAGGGCCTCTTGAGAAGACAAAGTAAAGTATTATAATGACCCGTGCAAAGAGCTGGACATGGAAAACCAAAAGGGAAGAACACGCTCGGCATTTCTCAAGCTGAAAGAACTGAAGAATAAATTCAAGCCTTGAGTTGCAATAGTGAAGGATTCTATGGGGAAAATATTAAACGACGCAGGAAGCATCAAAAGAAGATGGAAGAAATACACAGAGTCATTATACCAAAAAGAATTAGTCAATATTCAACCATTTCAAGAGGTGGCATATGATCAGGAACCAATGGTACTGAAGGAAGAAGTCCAAGCTGCTCTGAAGGCATCGGCGAAAAACAAGGCTCCAGGAATTGATGGAAAATCAATTGAGATGTTTCAACAAACAGATGCAGCATTGGAGGTGCTCACTTGTCTATGCCAAGAAATATGGAAGGCAGCTTCTTGGCCAACTGACTGGAAGAGATCCATATTTATGCCTATTTCCAAGAAAGGTGATCCAACCAAATGTGGAAATTATAGAACAATATCATTAATATCACACATAAGCAAAATTCTCCTGAAGATCATTCAAAAACAGCTGCAGCAGTATATCGACAGGGAACTGTCAGAAATTCAGGCCAGTTTCAGAAGAGGACGTGGAACCAGGGATATCATTGCTGATGTCAGATGGATCCTGGCTGAAAGCAGAGAATACCAGAAGGATGTTTACCTGTGTTTTATTGACTATGCAAAGGCATTCGACTGTGTGGATTATAACAAACTATGGGTAACACTTCGAAGAATGGGAATTCCAGAACACTTAATTGTGCTCATGAGGAAACTTCATGTAGATCAAGAGGCAGTTGTTCAGACGGAACAAGGGGATACTGATTGGTTTAAAGTCAGGAAAGGTGTGCCATCAGGGTTGTATTCTTTCACCATACCTATTCAATCTGTATGCTGAGCAAGTAATCCGAGAAGCTGGACTATGAAGAAGAACCGGGCATCGGGATTGGAGGAAGACTCATTAAGAACCTGCGTTATGCAGATGACACAACCTTGCTTGCTGAAAGTGAAGAGGACTTGAAGCACTTACTAATGAAGATCAAAGACCACAGCCTTCAGTATGGATTGTACCTCAACATAATGAAAACAAAAATCCTCACAAGTGGACCAGTGAGCAACATCATGATAAACGGAGAAAAGATTGAAGTTGTCAAGGATTTCATTTTACTTGGATCCACAATCAACAGCCATGGAAGCAACAGTCAAGAAATCAAAAGACGCATTGCGTTGGGCACATGTGCTGCAAAGGACCTCTTCAAAGTGTTGAAGAGCAAAGATGTCACCCTGAAGACTAAGGTGCGCCTGACCCAAGCCATGGTATTTTCAATCCCATCATATGCATGTGAAAGCTGGACAATGAATCAGGAAGACCGAAGAAGAGTTGACGCCTTTGAATTGTGGTGTTGGCAAAGAATATTGAATACACCGTGGACTGCTGAAAGAACGAACAAATCTGTCTTGGAAGAAGTGCGGCCAGAATGCTCCTTAGAGGCAAGGATGGCGAGACTGCGTCTTACATACTTTGGACATGTTGTCAGGAGGGATCAGTCCCTGGAGAAGGACATCATGCTTGGCAGAGTACAGGGTCAGCGGAAAAAAGGAAGACCCTCAACGAGGTGGACTGACACAGTGGCTGCAACAATGGGCTCAAGCATAACAACGATTGTAAGGATGGCACAGGACCGGGCAGTGTCTCGTTCTGTTGTGCATAGGGTCGCTATGAGTCAGAACCAACTCGACGGCGCCTAACAACAAAAGCAACAACATAACAGAAATACCACAAGTGGGTGGCTTTAACAAACAGAAATTTATTTTCTCACAGTTTAGGAGGCTAGAAGTCCCAATTCAGGGCACCAGCTCTGCGGGAAGGCTTTCTCTCTCTGTTGGCTGAGGGGGAAGGTCCTTGTCTCTCCAGCTTCTGTTTCCTGGTTCCTCCGGGATCTCCATGTGGGTTGGCATCTGTCTTCCCCATCTCTGCTTCCTTCCTTCCTTGTTTAATCTCCTTTATATCCAAAAGAGATGGACTCAAGACACACCCTACCCTAATTCTTCCTCATTAACATAACAAAGACAACCTATTCCCAAGTGGGATTCTAACCACAGGCATAAAACCGAAACCCATTGCTCTCCAGTGGATTCTGACTCATGGTGACTCTGTGGGCATAAGCATAGAGATTAGGATTTACAACACATATTTTTCGGGGACACAATTCAATGCGTATGTAACTGAGCCACTTCTTGCTTGTTACTCCCAGCCAGGCCAGGTGGGCAGGGGTCCCTGGGTCCCTGTACAAGTGGTCTGTGGAGCCAGAAGTGCACCTATCCAGCAGGGCAGGCATGATGGGTCCTCCCAACCCAAGGGGCGTTCTAGCCTACTCTGGCTCAGGCGACAGCGTCCTGGGCTCCCTTGTGTCCTGGGCTCCAGGTACATAGGGCCCTGTCTCCGCCTGGCACCAGGGGATGTGAGCATCCCACGTGGACACCAGGAGGGGGCACTCAGGGCCTGCGGTGGGGGGGGCGGGGGTTGGCAAGGCCAGGAGTAGCGGTAGAATTGCTACAGAAAAGCAAACAGGAGTCCAACGAGCCCAAGGCCTGGCAGCCGTACCCCCTAATCCAAACAGAGAGGAACGTGCCATCACAGTCCTCCCTAGAAAAGTCTCCTTTTCACTCCATCCCAAACCACCACACCCCCGAGGGTGGCTTCTCCCCCTCACACACCCTAAATAAATTCCACCTAGCCTCCAGTCCTCACGGAGCTCCACAGGAGCCACCCATGAGGCTTCGTCATTATGGTGTGCACCCACCAACCTTGGTGGGCACTGCAGGCCTCATGAGGGACACGGCCCAGCACTGTGAAGTTTGCAGCACAAAACAGCATTTCATTGTGCTCACGGATTCTATGGGTCAGGAATTGGGACTGGGCTCAGTGTGGATGGCTCATCTCCGATCCTGATGTCTGGGAAGACTCGAAGGCAGGGAAGTGGACGATGGAGTCATCTGCCAGGTGGTATCGGCTGGCTGTCGGCTGACAGCTGCTTGTGGTGTCTCCATATGGTCTCTCACAAGGGCTGGCGTGGGCTTCCTCACAACATGGCAGCTGGGTTCTGAGCGTGAGCATCCCAAGAGAGCAAGGCAGACAGGCGTGGTGCTTTTATGACCTAGCCTTGAAGTCACTCCCACCATACACTACTACCCAAGGCACTCCTGAAGGTCACCACGTTCATGAGGAAGGTCATGCTGTAGGGGGAGCATGTGGGAACATTGTTGCAGCCATCTTTGGAAAAGGTGATTGGCCAGAGCCAGGGTCTTTTTTTAGGGTCAGAGAACAGAAAACAAACCATCAAAGCAGTAAATATGGTATATCGGGTTTCTACTGCTGTGTGACAAGCTGCACAAATTTAGCAAGTTAACTCAGGGCACATTTAAGGTGGCAGTTTCCACGGTCAGGCTTCGCCAGGCCCCTGCTCAGGGTCTCCACAGTGGCAGTCTCATCTGGAGCTTGACTGGGGAAGTACCTGCTTCCACGCTCACTCAGGCTGCTGGCAGAATTCAGTTCCTTCCATTCACTTTGGTGTGACCGAGGGCCCCAGCTTCTTGGGGGCCGTTGTCTGGAGGCCGCCCTTGGGTCCCAGAGGTGCCCACAGTTCTTGGCCTCCACCTGGCCACGCACCCCATCAGGCCAACAAGAAGAGGCTTTCAGGTGAGTCTACCAGCAAGACGGAGTCTAATATAACCTAACGTGGCCACAGAGCAACAGCCCGTCAGCATGATCACAGGTGCTGTTCCCCACTCAAGCGGAGGTGCTATGGATTGAATTGTGTCCCCCCAAAATATGTGTTGTAAATCCTAACCCCTATATTTGTGGAGGAGCCCTGGTGGTGCAGTGGCTAAGAGCTCAGCTGCTAACCAAAAGGTGGGCAGTTCAAATCTACCAGCCACTCCTTGGAAACCCTATGGGGCAGTTCTACTCTGTCCTATAGGGTTGCTTTGAGTTGGAATCGACAGCACCGGGTGTTTTATACTTGCAGATGGCCCATTTAGGAACAGGGTTTCTTTGTTATCAATGTAGGGTGTGTCTTAAGGCCGTCATTTCTCAGATACAGAAAGAGCAGAATGGACACAGAAGCAAACATGAACGGGGAAGAGAGACGCCACATGGAGATGTCCAGGCATCGCCAAGAACGGTCGAGAAGCTGACACAGGATCTCCCTCCAGAGCTGACAGAGAGAAAAAACCTTCCCCTAGAGCTGGGGAAGTCCGGAATTCGGACTTGTGGCTTCCTAACTGTGAGAGAATAAATTTCTGTTTGTTAAATTCACCCACTGTGGAATTTCTGTTATAGCAGCACTAGTTGACTAAGACAGGAAGGGACCACGTGGCCATGAACACCAGGAGGCTTCTGTCCAGTACACGGTGCTAGACGGTGAGTGGTCAGGCAGGGTGGGGGCAGCGCTGTGTGGTAGGGGCTGGCAGGGTTAAAGAGAGTGGCCAAGGTGGGCCTTGCTGAGGAGTGGGGTGTGAGCAGGTGAAGGGAACCTATCTCGAGCCCTGTGGCCTTCATGTCTGGGGACAGACTCAGGCCCAGGAGTGGGGAGCCTATGACTGCCTTCGAGGGGCCGCCCAGGCCAGACTGCCAGGGTTCCTGAGTGGTTGGAGCGGGGTGTTGACTAGGGTGCTGGGGTGGTTGGGGGGATGTGCGGTTGTCAAAGGGGGGAGCCGGCCTGGTCGGGTGAGGTGCCAGGGTGGTCGTTGGGGAAGGGGCCAGCCTGGGGCCATTGTGGGGCTCTGGGTTTGCTTCAGTGAGGTGAGAGCCACTGGGGGGCTCCAGTCCAGGGGGCCTTGGTCCTACATGGGTCTTGAGGGGCTGCCAGCTGCAGTTGGGGTGGGCCCAGTGGACGCGGGAGGGGGCGGAAGGGGGAGTTTAGGGGAAGATTCAGCCAGGTTCTGAGTGTGTCTGCCCCAGTTTTGCAATCTGTACCTGGGAAATAATCCCAGGGTGGGCTCAGGGGCCCATTGGGCCCCTGTGAGATGGGTGACCTGACCTCCATCCGCCCATTGCTGCCTGCTGCCCCACAGCGACATGTGGGCTCTCCTAGAATTAGTGTCAGTTCAGAGCAGTGTCCCAGAATCCCCTATGCACTGCCACCCTGGCCGTAGATCCCTCTAGGGGGAGGTGGACTTGGAGGGGGCTGGAGGAGAGCCCCCGTCCCATGGGGTTGGGTGCAGGGTGAGACGTGGGGAGCCAGGACTCCTAAGTTTGGATGGGCTACCGGCAGGATGGGGGTGCCTCCCGGGCTGGGAGCCTGTGAGGAGGGACCTGGAGTTTGGAGCAGCCGCTGCCTGTGCCACCCACCACAGGAAGCCCACGTGCAGTTGGCCAGAGTATCCCTGAGGGCCATGTGCTCACTCCAGAGCCCAGAACCTTGATGAGACACAGCCAAAGTGATTCAGAGCAAGGTTGGAGGCCCAGGAATGTCCAGGTACAGAAGGGACGGAGGGTACATGGCTGGCGATGGCGGGAATGAGGCTGGGATGGAGGGGATGAAGGGAATGGGGGGGTGGAGGGGGCAGAAGGGCTGGAGGAGGGGTACACAGCCATGGATCAGAGAAAAAGAGGAAGACCCTCGACAAAATGGATGGACACAGTGGCTACAACAATGGGCTAACCCAACAACGATTGTGACAATGGTGCAGGACTGGGCCGTGCTGTGCTGTTGTACTGAGTCGGAATCGACTCTACTGCCCCTGTCAACAACTGGAGTCTGACGCTCCATCTCTACCCCTGCCAGTTCTTCTGGTCTCATGACAAAGAAGGCGGTTGTCCATGGAGGCAGTTAGAGACCCATTGTTGTGCCTTGGATGGTCGCTTGCAAGCATTTAAGAACAGAGGCACTAAACACGTTATTAGACCAATTAATTAGGATGTTCCATAAAACCGTGACCCTAAACCTCCAAACCAAGAAACTAAATCCCATGAGGTTTTTGGTTGTACATAGCAGCCTCAGCAGCTTTATTTTTTTGACTTTCTTGTAAATATATCTATCACACAACTTTTACCAATTCAACTTTTTACAGGTGTACAACTTACTGACAGGAATTAAAATACTTGGCTGTGTGACCTTATCCTTAATCAACTCAATATTTCCATCACATAAGCCTCCCTTCTTCCCCCTTCCATAACTGTTAATAAACTTTAGTCTCCATACATTTGCCTTTCTTGACTCTTTATATAAGTGAGGTCATGCATTTGTCCTTTTGTGACTGACTTGTCTCCCTCAGCATAGTGTCTCCTAGCTCCATCTATATTTGTAGCACGTATCAAGACTTGGCTTCTCCCACTGGCTGAGTAGTATGCTGTTGTATGAACGTACGTTTTGTGGATCCATTATCTGCTGATGGGCATTTATGTTGTTCCCACCTCTTGGGTATTATGAATAGTGCTGCAGTCAACAGTGGCGTACAAGTCTCTGTTTGAGTCTCTGCTTTTTTTTGGCTATATGCCTCAGGCTGGAATTGCTGAATCATATAGTAGTTCTAATTTTAGTTTTCTGAGGACGCGCCACACTGTTTTCCACAACGGCTGTACCATTTTGCATTCTCACCAGCAATGGGTAAGGGTTCCAATTTCCCTACGTCCTCTCCAACATTTGTTATTTTCTGTTTTTTTTTTTTAATCTTAGCCATTCGACTGGGAGTGAAATTGTATCTCATTGTGCTTTTGATTTTTCTCTCTCTGATGGCTAATGACGCCGAGCACCTTTTCATGTGTTTGGTGGGTAGCCATTTGAATGTCCTCTTTGGGGAAATGTCTATTCAAGTCATTTGTCCATTTTATGATTGGGTTGTTCTTTTGTTCTCAAAGTTTTATATATATTTTGGTTATTAGGTTCTTGTCAGATTTATGGTTTCTGAAAATATTCTCCCAGTTGGTGGCTTATCTTTTCATTTTTTTGGTAAAGTCTTTTGATGAACAAAAGTTTTAATTTTTATGAGGTTCCATTTATTTGTCTTTTGCTGTTTGTGCTTTTATATTAGATAAACCAAAACCAAACCAAACCCAGCGCCGTCAAGTCGATTCTGACTCATAAGCGATCCTATAGGACAGAGTACAACCGCCCCACAGAGTTTCCAAGGAGCACCTGGTAGATTGAAACTGCTGACCTTTTGGTCATGTTAAAACTAGGCCTGACAGCGTTGCCCTCGCTTGTTTTTCTAAGAATTTCATGGTTTTAGTTTGCACATTTAGGTCTTTAATCCATTTTGAATTTCTTTGTATGTATGGTGTGAGGCATGGATCTTGTTTCATTTTTTGCCTGTGGAAATCCAGTTTTCCCAGCACCATTTACGGAGGAGACTCTTCCTTTCCCACTGAATGGACTTAGCGCCCTCATCAAAAATCAGTTGGCCATAGATGTGTGGGTTTATTTCTGGGCTCTCAATTCTATTCCATTGGTCTATGTGTCTATTGTTATACCAGTACCAGGCTGTTTTGATTACTGTAGCTGTATAAAAAAAGCTAAACCATCGAGTCTATTTTGACTCATAGTGACCCTAAAAGGGCAGAGTAGAACAGCCCCATAGGACTTCCAAGGCTTTAAATCTTTATGGATGCAGACTGCCACATCTTTCTGCTATGGAGTGGCTGATGGGTTCGAACCGCAGACCTCTGGATTAGCAGCCGAGCGCTTAACCACTGCGCCACCAGGGCTCCTTCTGTAGTTGTGTGAAAAAAAATTGCCATCAAGTCGATTCAGCTCATAGCAACCCTCTAGGACAGAGTAGAACTGCCTCGTAGGGTTTCTAAGGAGTGACTGGTGGATTTGAACTGTTGACCTTTTGGTTAGCAGCTGCATTCTTAACCACTGTGCCACCAGGACATTGTGCTTTAAAGTCAGGGAAGTGTTATTGGGTCCCCCTACCTTCTCTGTCAACATTGCTTTAGCTGTTTGAGGCCTCTTACCATTCCACACGAAGTTGAGGGCTGGTTGTTTATTTCTGTAGAGAAGACGGTTTCATTGTGGTTTTGATTTGCGTCTCCCTCATGGCTAATGGCAGGGAGCATCTTTTCAAGTATCTCTCGGTCCCCTGAGAATTTGTGGAGCACTTGCTGTATGCTGGACACCAGCCCAGGGACAGCACTCAGCCTCGAGATGTCCCAGCCCCCAGCTCCTCCTGCAGTGTGTGCTCGTGGTGGGCACAGACAGTGAGCAGAAATGGCAGGTCTGCAAGCCAGTACAGGCGTGGCAGAGACGCAGTGGGGCAGGGAGGGGGTGGCCGGGTAGACGCCGCAAGAAGGAGGTGCTTGAGCCAGACAGGAAGGGGCAGAGGGTTCCGGGCTCTGGTGCCACCCTCTGTGGCTCCTCCATCTCCTTCCTGGACGTCCCCTTCCATGAGTTCAGGCACTGCATGGGCTGCCCACCTGCTCCGCCTCACCAAACATGGGTTACTTAGACCCACGCTCAGAGTCACGACTGTGCCCTTACCCTGCCCACCCCCAGGGCCATTTACTCTCCCAGATCTGTGCCCTCCTGCCCCTCCATGGCCACCATACCTGCTCTGGCATCCAGTGGCCCCATGACCTGTCTCCTGGCAGCTCAGCTCAGACTCTCCACACTGGGACCTCGACAGCACCGACATTTCCCCCGGTCAGGACCCTGCCCCCAAGGCCTGCCAGGCCTGCAGGGTGGCCTGGCTCAGGTCCCGATCCCCCCACCCTCCCATTAGCCTCTGGCCTCGGGGTCTTGGTCTGGGGGTCCCACCAGCCCACACTCGCTGCTGCTCACGCAGCTTCAGGCCTCAGTGTAAACGTCAACTCCATGGTGGCCTTCCCTGTCCTGACCCCCTCCAGGGACGCAGCAAGAGGGGCCAACGGGAGGGCATGTGGCACAGTGGAACCACTAGATAGCCTTGAGAAGCCATGAGTCCATGGAGGGAGGGAGGACTAGCCTGCAGCCCCGTCCCCACAAAGCTTGTTTGTGGTGCCTCCCACCTCAGCACCAAAGGGCCCTGGGCAGGCTGAGCGAGGGGCTAGGCCTGAGGCAGTCAGTCTCATGCGCAGCAGATGGCCAAGGCCTGGGCAGACCACCTGCCACATCCTTATGTGATTAGCCTGTTCCCACTGGGCAGAGCTGCCCTTCGCTGCCAGGCCAGTGACGGGCGGCGGTGCAGGGCCAGCCCAGGACGGGGCTGCTGGCAGGGCCTGGGAGTCCTTAAGGGCCATTCCTCATCTCCACAGGGGCGTGGGGGAGGTGGGACACAGGGGTCTTCAACACCTCACCCTCAGCCTCTTCCATGCTGCCTCTGGAGTCCAGGAGTCCGGGGCTGGGTTCTGCCCTTCCCAAAAACCCATGAACTGGGGCCCTGTCCCCACAGCGTCCCCATACCTGGCCTCCAGGCACGACCTAGAGCCATACAGGGCAGGAGATAGGGGCCTGGACCAGCTGCTTCCACAGGCTGCTGGCTTTGTGGTACCCAGAGTTTATCCTATCCGGCTTGTCCCAGAGGCCTAGCCTCCCACCAAACAGCAGGCTGGGTCGGCCTCTCAACCACCCCAACGGGCAGGGAAGTGGGGCCCAAGTGACCCCAACATTCCTGCTCAGAGGCAGGGGAGGAGCTGGGCCAGCTGCCCCACGTCAGCCGCCCATGTGGGCCCAGGGCCAAGAGGGAAGGTGGGAGGCATGAAGCAGGCCCCCTGAAGGCCCTGTTGCTCCCAGGCTGGTGCCTGCCCGCGCTTCCCCTCGAGCCCCTCGACCTCAGCCTCAAAGACCTTCTGGGGTGGCACCAAGAGGTGCGGCGGGTGGCAGGCAGGAGGGCACACAGATGTGGGACATGACCTTTATTGCTGAAAATAAAACGCCGCCCGGTGGCCTGGCAAGGAGTCCTCCAGGCAGGGTACTATGGGACAGGCCGGGGTGAACTCTACCTAGTGCCCCACAGGCCGGGCGGGGGGCCTGGGCAACCTGCCGCGGACCCAGGGGCAGGGAGGGGTGTTGGGGACCGGCTGGGCGCGGCTGGCACATGCTGGTCCCGGGAGGCTGGGGGCCCAAGTCGTGCTGCTGCCCAGGGCTCAGTGGGCACCCCTGGCAGTGTGCATGGAGTTGGTTTCCTTCCTTCCAGGACGGCTGAGGTAGTGGGCTGGTCCAGGGCCTCAGAGGCGGGGTTTGATGTGCAGAGACTTCCCTGTGGCCGAGAAGCAGCAGTCAGATGCAGGGCCCAGGGTCTGGGGCCCAGCCAGGGGGAACGCCCCCAGAGGCTCCTGGGTCTGGGGCCCTATCAGACCAAGCCTGCCTGCATGGTGGGCCAAAAAGGTATCCCTGAATCAGAGCAGGATTAGAGGGGTCGGCTGTCAACACCTGCCCTGAGGTCCAGGTGGAGCCCGCTCACAGCCATCCAGTCCTGGGTAGCCCAGTGTGGGGAGCAGGGCACAGAGCTGCGCTTGTGGGTCTCAGCTCCTGCCTGGGCGGCCCCTCCCAAGGAGGGCAGGGGTCACAGTGGGCGCCAGCACTCACAGCGGGGCCACCAAAGTCTTCCGCTAAGCTATAAACGCCTGGAGCACAGGCCCTCCTCGCTCACCTGCAACCAGGCCGTCAGACACACGCATGCATGCATGCACACAGACACAGGCACACACGTGCACACACGCACGCATCAGACTGTCTCAGCTGGGTGGGGGCAGGATGGAGGCTCCCGTGCAGGTGACGCTGGCGGCCTAGAGGTAGGAGGCAGGGCTGTGGGTGGGTGGGGGGAGGCTTCACCCAGGAGGGGTCAGAGGACAGCACATGCCCCGCCCTGTGCATGCTCAAGGCCACCCTACAGATCCCTCCATGACAGTGGCCCACAGGCGTGGCAGTCCACATGTCACCTGCAACCCCGTCTCCCTCCTGGGCCCCTGGAGCCAGAGCCAGGCCCAGCCCTGGGGTGGCCGTTTTGGCAGTTGCAGCTGGCTTCCTGCCCGGGACTGTCCCAGGCCCACCTCTGCCTCCTCCGCAGCTCCCAGCTCCAGCCGGGCCAGGCTGAGGCCTCAGGTCGAGAAGGAGGACTGAGGGGCAGCAGGGCCAGGGAGGTGCAGGGCCTCTCCCACCCGCCACCCCAGGCATGACACCACACCTGCCTCCCTGGGGCCAGCCAGCTGCTGAGCTCCTGACCAGGTTCCCATCAGCACCCCCACCCACTGCACCTGGACCACCCAGCCAGAGGGTGCTGGTCCTGGCTGGGTGGGTAGGGGGAAGGTGTGAGCTCACGGCCGGCCCACCCCTCCTGCGCCCTCCGCGGCAGGCATTGAGCGAGCTCAGCGGAGCTGTTAAAGAAGGCTGTAGCAAGCATCTTCCATTAACGTTACGACCGTGAAATATGACAATAAAATGATAGCCGTATGGTCGCGAATTTGCAGCCCGCAGAGCTGCTTGGGGTTTATCGTCACTCAAAAGCGCGGAGAGCTGTAAAATGTTTACAGAAAGGGTCGTTTGCAGCCATAAAATCCTCCTTTCTCTCCTAAACAAGGCTGAGTGGAGCCATTTACCAAGCCCCAAATGTTCACCGGGGGAGGGCAACATCTGTTCTCTCCAGGAGCACACAGCGATCTTCTCCAACAAATTAACAAAAATGGGTGCTTTCTAATTAAATCAGCCCTTGGCTGGGATGGCCCGTGTGGGCGGTGGGCAGCCGGTGGGTGAGGGCTGCTTGCCAACCTGGGGCAGGTGCACACCTGCCGGCCCCACCCAGGGGCTCGGACTGTGGCTCTGGGGGCCTGGTCACCTACCTGAGTCCTTGGTTGGGGGGCTCCTGTGGGCACGGGCGCTGGGTTGGTGGGCTGGGCTGGGCGAGGACCGCAGAGAGATAAAGGAGGGCAGCTTGGAGAGGGTGCTGGAACCCGTCACAGCCGACGCTGTCTCCTGGACAGAGGCTGCCTCAGGGTCCCGGGAGGCTGGGGACAGGGAGGGCGAGGACGAGGAGGGGGAGGGGGAGGGGGAGGAGGAGGGGGATGGGGAGGAGGAGGAGGAGGAGGAGGAGGAGGCCGTGGATGACATGTGGGAGGTGGAGGCAGAGGCTAAGCCTGCAGGGATGGAGTGGGAGAGGGCCGGGGCTGGGGCAGCTGCTGCGGAGTGGGGGGAGCTGGGTGTCAGCCTGGTAGGGCGCTGGGTGGCCGAGGACTTCCTGTATGTGAAGGACAAGGGTGTGTGTGAGAGGGAGCCCAGCCCACCCCACCGTCACGGGCAGAGCCCACGGCCCAGGAAAGTCAGGTCATGTGCCAGCCTGGCCTGAGGGTCCCACTTGGCACTGACCACTGGCCTCACTACCCACAACTCCCACTCCAGGCCACCTGGGGTCACCCCTCCCACTGGCCCAGCACACTCTCCACCTCGCTCCAGGCTGGGCCAGGGCTGTCCTTGGCTCTCTTCGCCACAAGGGGCAGGGAGGGGTCCCAAGGTCACAGCCCTCAGCCTTGGACGGAGATGTCTTTCCGGTTCAAGAACCAAAGCTGGGAGGTTGGGGGCTGTGTGCAGGGACAGACGCCTTGGCCCGGGGCTCACATCACCCACACTTGCTGCCCGTCACCTGGGCCCGTGGCCAGTGCAGACCCTGCTCCTGGGGTGCATGTCACCGGTTGTGGGGGCTGGGAGGGCCTTCCTGCCAGGGCGCTTCTGGCTGCGGTGGAGCAGCTGGCATTGGGCGCCACGGGGGCAGACACCACGGCGGGAGAAATCAGGGCACAGCAGCGTGTGCTTCTTCTTGCACTGTGGGGAGAAGCATGGGCACCCCAGCTCAGGCCAGTGCCCCTAGGCAGGAGGCCTCCACACCCCAGGCCACTGCAGCCCCACCATCCTTTCACCCTCCAGGCGGTACCCTTGCTATGCCCTTGGCTGGGCATGGACCGAGCGGATAGGCTGGCTGGGGAGCCCCAGAGCCGCTCATCCCTCCAGCTGCTTCCACCCCTGGCCGCCTCTCCCAGCAGGCACAGGGCCCGGAGGAAGGTGGGTGTGGCTGAAGGTCTCCCCGGGGCGGGGTTCCACTCAGGCTGGGTGCAGGCGGGTCGGCCAAGGCCAGCACAGCCCTGGGCCCTGGGGAGGCCGCCTGGTCACCCGATCCGCAGCACCTGTCAGGCAGCTAATTATACCCAACAGGCTGCCTGTGGCAGGTGCTCCAAGAAATGGTGCAGCTTCGGAGAACACACTGCCCTCGTGCCTCCCAGGAGCACTACCCCGTCAGGGAGGGGCGTCCACTCTGCCCACTTCCCCTGCACCAGCATGATGGGGGGCAAGCCTGTACCCAAGCCTGCCGAAGCACCTAGGCCGCTCTCACAAACACCCACAAGAGGCAGCTGGGGACTTGCGAAGACAGACAACACTGAGTGTGCCACGACGGATCCCACCAGCCCGTCCAAGCCCAGAGCCAAGGCCACGAGCACATACCAAAAAAAAAAAAACAAAAAAACATTAGCGCTGAGTCGATTCCAACTCATAGCAACCCTACAGGACAGAGCAGAACCGCCCCATAGGGTTTCCAAGGCTGTAATCTTTGCGGAAGCAGATCGCCAGGTCTTTTCTCCCACGTGGGGGCTGATAGATTCCAACCACTGACCTTTCGGTTGCAGCCAAGTGCTCAACCACTGCGCCACCAGGGTTCTTCGGAGCACATAACTCCCAGGAAATGCTGCAGGCACCTCACACATGCCCTCCAGCCTGGGCCTCCCTCCCAGGGCTGCCTTCAGTGGCTCTGATCCCAGCCCTGCAGCCCCAGGGGCCGCAGGAGGAGCCGCTGGGAATGTGCGCCAGCTTAAGCCTCTTTGCCCAGGTAGTGCTCACCCACTCACTCATCATCTATTCCAGATGGAGCTGGCCTGGCCCATGGATGCAGGGCCCTGAAGCCCCATCCAGCCTGTCCTCGGGGAACCCATCACCCAGAGACTAGACGTGTGGAGACTCGTGGCATATGGTAGGGCCGGCTGTGGGTACAGCCATGGGGATGAGTGACGCTGGGCCAGTAGGGAGGTCAGGAAGGACATCTGCAGTGTGGAGGATGTGGGAGCCCCCTCAGGGCATAAGTGGGAGTGCAGCCTGTGTGTGGGTGTCTGCGTGGCATGCGTGGCTCATAAACGCACCCAGCTGCTCAGCAGGGCCTCCACTTGAGTCCATCAGTACCCCCCGCAGCCTGGACACCAGGACGGGGGCAGGAGAGGGTGCAGAGTGCCCATCTGAGAGACGACAGGGCAGTCTGGACCTGCGCCTTCCCAGATAGGGCCATGAGGGCAGTCTGGACCTGCGCCTTCCCAGATAGGGCCATGAGGGCAGTCTGGACCTGCGCCGTCCCAGATGGGGCCATGAGGGCAGTCTGGACCTGCGCCGTCCCAGAGGTGCCATGAGCCACATGGGTCACTGAACACCCAAAACACACAGATCTGGTGGAGATGGCACAGCACACACGGGTTCAAAGGCTCAGTGCAAAAAAGAACTTAAATTCCACATTAATATACATTTTTCTTCATACACTGGGTTAATGAATATGTTGTTAAAATTCAATACACTTTTTAATGTGGCTTCTAGAAAGTATAGAAGCACACGTGTGGTTTGCATCTGTGGTTAACCTTTCTACTAGACTAACCCTTCTCCAGAAAACCACCCAAGATCTAGGATGGGATATAAAGCAGCACTTCCTCAAACCACCCAAGAGTACTTGAGAAAGTAAAATGATAGAAGAAAATGCACCAAGAAATACCAGACCAAGAGAAAGGTGGTACGGTGAATTGATGCTACAGAGAACTGACTTCAAGCCACAAGCACGTGGAGTGTACATCACTGTGATGAAATGATAAAGAACGATACTTCTAAACTTGTGTGACAAGAACACAACCTCTGAGTACGCAAAATAAAAACTACAGAACCTCACAGAGAAACAGACAAATCAACAGTCACAGTGGAAATTCTGACCCACCTCTTTCAGCAACTGATGAATTGAGGCCACTAAATAGCAGCATGGGCACAGAATGCTTAGACAACATGTGTAAGCAAACTGCCCAGCAGCATTAAATTAACAGGCTGGGTTACTGCTCATGCTTCACCTAACAGCTGCAGCACAAGTTCCTTCAAGCACCTGTGTAACACTGATTAAAATATTCAGTGAAGAAAAAACAAAACCAACCAATCAAAAAAATCAATAATTCATGGGTCAAAGAAGAAATGATGGAAATTAGATAATATTTAAAATCACATGATAACAACAAAATGGCATATCAAAATTTGAGAAGTAGCTAAAGCAGTACTTAGAGGGAAATATATAGCCTTTACTGCTTACATTAGAAGAAAAGACCTATCTCAAGAACTTAGGGGGAAAAACTGCAAAATGAGCCCCAAAAAAGCGGAGAGAAGAAAATAATAAATATCAGAACAGAAATTAATGAGACGACAAAAATCAAGAGATTCAAATGTTGGTTCTTTGAAAATGTTAATAAATGTATCCAATAAGATTGTAGTCGAAAACTAAAGAGAGAAGGAACGTATGTAATGTAAGGAGTGACAAAGGGCCATAGCTGTAGATAGTAAAAAGATATCAAGACGATAGAATGAACAAACTTTATGTCAGTAAATGTGAAAACACAGATGAAACTGACAAATTCTAGAAAAACTGACAAGAAGAAAAATAAAATTTGAAAGTTCCTGTAACCATAATGGAGTCTGAATCGGTGTTGAAAAAATAAGGTTCCAGCTCCAAGGGTCTTACTGGGAGTTCCACCAAACAGTCAAGAAATGCATCATTCCAATTTTACTCCGATCGTTTTACAGAATAGAAATTCAGAGAACACTTCTCAACTTAGTTTATGAGGCCAGAATAATCTTGAAACCAAAATCTGACCCAAACTGTATAAGAAAAGAATATTCAAGCCAATTTTACTGATAAACAAGATGCAAAAGTCCTATACAGATTATAAGCAAACTGAGTTCTGCAATGTATAAAAACACTAATATATAAGGATTGTGTTGGGTTTATTTCAGAAATGCAAGGTTGGCTTAACTTTATAAAATCACTGAACAGAAATTAGCACATTAACAGGCTAAAAGAGAGGACCTATATGATTACCTCAATAGAAGTGAAAGAAGTGCTTAATAAAATTCAACATCCATTCAAAGTTTAAAGACAACAACAACAAAACCACTTAGCAAATAGTGTTAGAAATGAACTTCCTTAGCCTGACATAAAGAGTTTCTTAAAAGAACCTTCCAGAAAGCATCACATGTAAAGAGGAAAGGTTGGAAGCATGGCTGCCTACTTTGATTACTACTCAGCACTGTACTGGGGTTCCAGTCAGTACAGGAAGGAAATAAAAAGCATTCAGATCAAAAGGAAGAAAATGAAGCTATCATTATTTGCAAATGATATGATTGTTTATGTAGAAAAATTCATGTTTAAAGAAGTATGAAGACAATGTCTCATCAAACAGAGAATATTAATACAGAGATATAAATTATTAAAAAGAACCAAACGGAAATTCTGAGGGTGAAAGTACAGTAACTAAAATGAAAAGTTCATTAGAGGGACTTGACAACAGATTTGAAGTGGCAGAAGAAATAATCAGTGAACTTCAAGATCGAAAGAGATTATACAATCTGTCTGAAAAACAGGGAGAAAATACAATGATAAAAAATGATCAGAGCCTCAGAAAAATGTGGGACACCTTTAAGTACACTAATATACATGTAATGGGAATACCAGAAAGAAAGAAGAAAGAGAAAAGAGCAGAAAAATATTCAAAGGTATAATAGCTGAAAAGTTCCTAAATTCTCTGAAAAACATCCAAGAAGTTTAATGAACTTCAAGCAGGATAAATGCAAAAATCTATACCATGACACATTGTAGTAAAAATGCTGAATTCCAAAGACAAAGAGAAAATCTTGAAAGTAGTCAGAGAAAAATGATTCATCAGGTACAAGGGAACTCTAATAAGATTAACGCTGATTTCTCATAAAAAACGGCAGCCAGAAAACAGTAGTATGACATGTATAAGGCGCTGAAAGAAAAAAATGTCAATAAAAAATTTAACATGTAGCAAAACTATCTTTCAAAAGAAGGTGAAATAAAGACATTCCTACATAAACAAAAACAGAATATGCTGTTAGAAGACCCACCTTACAAGAAATACTAAAGAAAGTTCTTCAGGCTGAAGGCAAGTGACCCGAGAGACTAATTCAAATTCAGATGAAAAAACAAGGAACAGTAGTAAAGGTAATTATGTAATTATAAAAGGCACTATAAACACATTTTTCTCCTTTCTTCTCCTAACTGATTTAAAAAGCAATTATATAAAACAATATGTATATAATGTTGGGCCTTTACAGCATATAATTTGATTATATATATACACACACACATACATATATATATATTTGACAATAGCAGCATAAAAGAGGTGAGTGGGAACAGAGTTGTATTGGAGTGAGGAAATGACACCAGGTAATTTAGACCCGCAAGAACAAATGAGGATAACCAGAAACGGTAAATAAGTAGGTAAATATAATAAAGTCTACAAATATATACTTGCTTGTCTTCTCTTAGCTTCTTTTATAGACATATAAATATACAGATGATCATAACATGTATTGTTGGGTTTGTAACATATAGACTCAATATATATATATTGATCACAATAATAACAAAAAGGTTGAGCAGGAATAGAGCTCTGTAGGAGCAATGTTTTTGTATCTCACTGGCCATATAGCAACCGCTAAGAAAATAACTGAAAATATATATATATATTATATATATCTTAGCTATCTGTTGTTGTTGTCAGGTGCCGTCGAGTCGGTTGCGACAGATAGCAACCCTATGCATAACAGAACGAAACACTGCCCGGTCCTGCGCCATCCTTACAATCGTTGTTATGCTTGAGTTCATTGTTGCAGCCACTGTGTCAATCCACCTCGTTGAGGGTCTTCCTCTTTTCTGCTGACCCTGTGCTCTGCCAAGCATGATGTCCTTCTCCAGGGATGGATCCCTCCTGACAACATGTCCAAAGTATGTAAGACGCAGTCTCGCCATCCTTGCCTCTAAGGAGCATTCTGGTTGTACTTCCTCCAAGACAGATTTGTTCATTCTTTTGGCAGTCCATGGTGTATTCAATATTCTTCGCCAACACCACAATTCAAAGGCGTCAATTCTTCTTCGGTCTTCCTGATTCATCGCCCAGCTTTCACATGCATATGATGGGATTGAAAATACCACGGCTTGGGTAAGACACACCTTAGTCTTCAAGGTGACACCTTTGTTCTTCAACACTTTGAAGAGGTCCTTTGCAGCAGATTTGCCCAATGCAATGCGTCTTTTGATTTCTTGACTGTTGCTTCCATGGCTGTTGATTGTGGATCCAAGTAAAATGAAATCCTTGACAACTTCAATCTTTTCTCTGTTTATCATGATGTTGCTCACTGGTCCAGCTGTGAGGATTTTTGTTTTCTTTATGTTGAGGTGTAATCCGTACTGAAGGCTGTGGTCTTTGATCTTCATTAGTAAGTGCTTCAAGTCCTCTTCACTTTCAGCAAGCAAAGTTGTGTCATCTGCATAAAGCAGGTTCTTAATGAGTCTTCCTCCAATCCCGATGCCCCGTTCTTCTTCATATAGTCCACCTTCTTGGATTATTTGTTCAGCATACAGACTGAATAGGTATGGTGAAAGTGTACAACCCTGACACACACCTTTCCTGACTTTAAACCAATCAGTATCCCCTTGTTCTGTCTGAACAACTGCCTCTTGATCTATGTAAAGTTTCCTCATGAGCACAATTAAGTGTTCTGGAATTCCCATTCTTTGCAATGTTATCCATAATTTGTTATGATCCACACAGTCAAATGCCTTTGCATGCTAAATAAAACACAGGTAAACATCCTTCTGGTATCCTCTGCTTTCAGCCAGGATCCATCTGACATCAGCAGTGATATCCCTGGTTCCACGTCCTCTTCTGATCTTAGCTATCTAGTGCCGCTGTAACAGAAATAACCACAAATGTGCAGCTTTAACAAACAGAAATTTATTTCCTCACAGTTTAGGAGGCTAGAAGTCCAAATTCAGGGTGCTGGCTCTAGGGGAAGGCTTTCTCTCTCTGTCGGCTCTGAAGGAAGGTCCTTGTCTCTTTTAGCTTCTGCTCTTGGGTGATCTTCATGTGGCTTAGTATCTCTCTTCCCCATCTCTGCTTCTTTTACTTGCTTGCTTAATCTCTTTTACATCTCAAAAGAGATTTATTTAAGACACACCCTACACTAATCTAGTCTTATTTGCATAACTCATTCCCAAATGGGGTTATAATCATAAGCAGAGAGGTTAGGATTTATAACATACTTTTGGGGAACACAATTCACTATATAACAATATATATAGTGAAAAAATCATTAAAGCAATTAAAATATTATACTAGGAAATATTCTGTTAATGCAAAATAAAGCAGTAAAGGAAGATCTGAGGAACAAAGAAGACAGGAGACGTATTTAAAAGCAAAGTAAAACAGCAGATGTAAACTGAACTATATCAATAATACTAAGCGTGAATGGATTAAACAATCCAATCAAAAGGCAGAGATTGTCGGACTGGATATTTAAAAAAGAAAATATCCAACTATATGCTGTCTATAGGAGAAATACCTTAAAGATACAAATATGCCAGAAGTAAAAAGATTGGAAAAAGAGATACAAACAGCAATAACTAAGCTGAAGTGACTATATTAACATCAGACAAAATAGGCTTTAAAATAAAATACACTACTAGAGATAAAGAGGGACTTTTTATAATGATAAAAGGGCTGATCTACTGGGCAGTTACAACAACTGTAAGTATATATGCATCTAACACCTAACAAGAAAAAAAAAAAAATTTTTTTTTTCTTTTTTTTAAAAAAAAAAAAAAAAAACAAGAGAGCCTCAAAATATGTGAAACAGAAGGTAGACAGAACTGAAGGGACAAATAAACAATTCTACAATAACAGTCAAAGACTTCACTATCTTACTTACAATAACAGGTAGAACAACAAGGCAGAAGATCAATAAGGAAACAGAAGCACAACCCTACACACGAGCTAGACCTAACCTGTAGGACAGCAGGATGCACAGATTCTTCTCAGGTGCTGAAAAGACTGTATGCGAGGCTTTATTATGAACCAAGTCTGAAAAAATTTAACAGGACTGAAATCATACAAGTGTTCTCAAATCACAATAAAGTGAAAGAAGATATTAATAAGCAGAATAAAAGTGAGAAATTTAAAAATATGTGGAAATTAAACAACACACTAGTAAACAACTAATGGGCCAAAAAAGAAATCACAAAGAAAATTAGCAAATATTTTAAGATGAATGAAGATGAAGACACAGCACATCAAAACTTACGGGATGCAGCTAGGGAGCCAAGATGGTAGAATAGACAGACTCTTCCATCGAGCCCTCTTTACAACAAAGACCCGAAAAAACAAGTGAAATGAGTATATTTGTGACAAGCCGGGAGCCCTGAGCATCAAAGGCAAGCTTAGACAACGAACAGAGGGGCAGGGGGAGGAAGAGGCCGTTCAGAAGTGGAGAGGAGTTACCGGACCTGAATTGCGGGGAGCCCTCAGGCAGCATCCCAGGAGCAGCCGCGGCGGGAGGGTCCTAGCATTCAGTGGCAATTTCCTCAGGGAGAAGCAGCAGCCACACAGCCCACTCACACCTCTGGAACCTGAGGAGAATGGTGCTCCTGGCAAAAGCTAAGTACTTGTGTATGTTTTACTGCGCCCCCCACCCACCCCAAGTCAGCTTCAGCAGCTGAATCCCTGGGCCTGAGATAGACCCTGGTGAGCACCTAGAGCCATCCTCCCGGCTTTGGGGAAGGAAAAAATTTGCAACTGGGGGGAAAACATAATTTGCTAGCTCCATTAACTGGGGGAGCTCAGGACAGAAGCAGCTCCTGTTCAGGCATAAACCGTCTGTGGACCTTGAGTACCTTTCCCTTCTGCATGGACCTGTGTGGGCCTATTTCAGGAGAACAGGCCCTTGTTGGCAAACTCCAACCATTTCAGCTGTGCAGCGGAGAGGTGGGTGTTTGACGTTTGACATTGCTTTGCCTATTAAACAAGGTCCTCACCTACCCACGTCAGGGACCTAAAGACTGGTAGCTCCACTCAGGTCACCCAGCCACCCACGACAGGGGTCCAAAGATAACTGGTACCTCCCAGTCCTTACAACCAAAAACTTTGGGTGCCCATGATCCCTCTGCAGAACCCAACCATCAGCACGCTCTAGGGAACACAGACGCGTTTTCCTCAGAGACACTTGGGAGTCGGTTCTCAGCCCTCTGCCTTGTTCAGAGCATGACCCCCTGCTGCAATCAGATACCGGTATATACGCCAATCACCCTGCCCCTCTAAAACTGTAGGACAGAGCCTGTACCACACACTTGATATCAGCTACCTTGAAACCTAAGCTGAATTCATACAAGAAAACTGAATGGACTCCTTGACTGATATACCTGATAACAGCTCTAGCCAGCTGGTGACAGGACACCAGAGCTCCAAAGGTGAAAATAATCAAGCTAGCTCACTCAAGCAACCCATAGGGGTATACCAAAACAAAGCAAAGCAAGCAGTTATGACACAGTAAGCAAGCATAAACTAATACAATAACTTATACATGGCTCGGAGACAACAGTCAATATCAAGTCACATAAAGAAACAGACCATGATCACCTCAACAGGCTCTCAGAACAAAGAATCCAGGGATCTTTTAGATGAAAGTGCATTCCTGGAATTACCAGATGCAGAATACAAAAGTTTAATATACAGAACACTTCAAGACATCAGGAAGGAAATGAGGCAATACGCAGAACAAGCCAAGGAACACACAGATAAAGCAACTGAAGAAATCAGAAAGATTATTCAGGAACATAATGAAAAGTTTAATAAGCTGGAAAAATCTATACACAGACAGCAATCAGAAATTCAGAAGATTAACAATAAAATTACAGAATTAGACAACTCAATAGAAAGTCAAAGGAACAGAATTGAGCAAGTAGAAGCTAGAATTTCTGAACTCTAAGACAAATCATTTGACACTAATATATTTGAAGAAAAATCAGATAAAAGAATTAAAAAAAAAATGAAGAAACCTTAAGAATCATGTGGGACTCTATCAAGAGAAATAACCTACAAGTGATTGGAGTACCAGAACAGGGAGGGATAACAGAAAATGCAGAGAAAATTGTCGAAGATTTGTTGGCAGAAAACTTCCCTGATATTGTGAAAGATGAGAAGATATCTATCCAAGACGCTCATCGAACTCCAAATAAGGTAGATCTTAAAAGAAAGTCACCAAGACATATTACAATCAAGCTTGCCAAAACCAAAGATGAAGAAACAATCATAAGAGCAGCGAGGGATAAATGAAAAGTCACCTACAAAGGAGAGCCAATAAGAATAAAGTCAGACTACTCGGCAGAAACCATGCAGGCAAGAAGGCAATGGGATGACATATCCAAAAAATTGAAGGAAAAAAATTGCCTGCCAAGAATCATATATCCATCAAAACTGTCTCTTAAATATGAAGGTGAAATTAAGACATTTCCGATAAATACAAGTTGAGGGAATTCGTAAAAACCAAACCAAAACTACAAGAAATACTAAAGGGAGTTCTTTGGTTAGAAAATCAATAACATCAGGTATCGACCCAAGACTAAAATACTGGGCAGAGCAACCAGAAGTCCACCCAGACAGGGAAATCCAAAAAACAAAGCAAGATTAAAAAAAAAAAAAAGCCCAACACAGGGTAACGGCAATGTTATTATATAAAAGAAGACAACATTAAAATAATAAAGAGGGACTAAGAAATGTAATCATACACACTCCATATAGAGAGGAAGATACGGCAATACAAAGACATAAAAGTCAGTTTTAAATTTAGAAAAATAGGGGTAAACAATAAGGTAACCACAAAGCAGACAAACTATCCTCCTCATCAAAATAAAATACAAGGGAAAATACAGACTCAGCAGAAACAAAATCAACAACAACAAATATGAGGAAAGGACAATATATAAAGAAAATCTACTCAGCACATAAAATTAAGTGGGAAAAAGAAACTGTCAACAACACACAAAAAAGACATCAAAATGATAGCACTAAATTCATACCTATCCATAATTACCCTGAATGTAAAGGGACTAAACGCACCAATAAAGAGGCAGAGAGTGGCAGAATGGATTAAAAAACAAGATCCGTCTATATGCTGCCTACAAGAGACACAATTTAGACTTAGAGACACAAATAAACTAAAACTCAAAGGATGGAAAAAATATATATCAAGCAAACAACAATCAAAAAAGAGCAGGAGTGGCAATATTAATTTCTGACAAAATAGACTTTAAAGTTAAATCCATCAGAAGGGATAAGGAAGGACACTATATATTATGATTAAAGGGACAATACACCAAGAAGATATAACCATATTAAATATTTATGCACCCAATGACAGGGCTGCAAGATACATAAAACAAACTCTATCAGCACTGAAAAGTGAGATAGACAGCTCCACAATAATAGTAGGAGACTTCAACGCACCGCTTTCGGTGAAGGACAGGACATCCAGAAAGAAGCTCAATAAAGACATGGAAGATCTAAATGCCACAATCAACCAACTTGACCTCACAGACATATACAGAACACTCCACCCAACAGCAACCGACTATACTTTCTTTTCTAGTGCACATGGAACATTCTCTAGAATAGACCACATATTAGGTCATAAAGCAAGCCTTAGCAGAATCCAAAACACTGAAATATTACAAAGCATCTTCTCTGACCATAAGGCCATAAAAGTGGAAATCAATAACAGGAAAAGCAGGGAAAAGAAATCAAACACTTTGAAACCGAACAATACCCTGCTCACAAAAGACTGGATTAGAGAAGACGTTAAGGATGGAATAAAGAAATTCATAGAATCCAATGAGAACGAAAACACTTCCTATCAGAACCTTTGGGACACAGCAAAAGCGGTGCTCAGAGGCCAATTTATATCAATAAATGCACACATCCAAAAAGAAGAAAAGGCCAAAATCAAAGAATTATCCCTACAACTTGAACACATAGAAAGAGAGCAACAAAAGAAACCCACAGGCACCAGAAGAAAAAAATAATAAAAATCAGAGCTGAACTAAATGAAATAGAAAACAGAAAAACAATCGAAAGAATTAACAAGACCAAAAGCTGATTTTTTGAAAAACTCAACAAAATTGATAAACCATTGGCCAAACTGACAAAAGAAAAACAGAAGAGGAGGCAAATAACCCGAATAAGAAATGAGATGGGCGATATCACAACAGACCCAACTGAAATTAAAAGAATCATTTCAGATTACTATGAAAAACTATACTCGAACAAATTTGAAAACCTAGAAGAAATGGATGAATTTCTAGAAACACACTACCTACCTAAACTAACACAAACAGAGGTAGAGCAACTAAATAGACCCATAACAAAAGAAGAGATTGAAAAAGTAATCAAAAAACTCCCAACAAAAAAAAAAGCCCTGGTCCAGGCAGCTTCACTGCAGAGTTCTACCAAACTTTCAGAGAAGAGTTAGCACCACTACTACTAAAGGTATTTCAGAGCATAGAAAAGGGCAGAATACTACCAAACTCATTCTATGAAGCCACCATATCCCTGATACCAAAACCAGGTAAAGACACCACAAGAAAAGAAAATTACAGACCTATATCCCTCATGAATGTAGATGCGAAAATCCTCAACAAAATTATAGCCAATAGAATTCAACAACATATCAAAAAAATAATTCACCATGACCAAGCGAGATTCATACCAGGTATGCAGGGATGGCTCAACATTAGAAAAACAATTAATGTAATCCACCACATAAATAAAACAAAGGACAAGAATCACATGACTTTATCAATTGATGCAGAAAAGGCATTTGACAAAGTTCAACACTCATTCACAATAAAAACTCTAGGAAAAATAGGAATAAAAGGAAAATTCCTCAACATAATAAAGGGCATTTATACAAAGCCAACAGCCAACATCACCCTAAATGGAGAGAGCCTGAAAACATTCCCATTGAGATTGGGAACCAGACAAGGATGCCCTTTATCACCACTCTTATTCAACATTGTGCAGGAGGTCCTAGCCAGAGCAATTAGGCTAGATAAAGAAATAGAGGGCATCCAGATCAGCAAGGAAGAAGTAAAAAGTATCTCTATTTCCAGATGACATGATCTTATACACAGAAAACCCTAAGGAATCCTCCAGAAAACTACTGAAACTAATAGAAGAGTTCAGCAGAGTATCGGGATACAAGATAAACATACAAAAATCAGCTGGATTCCTCTATACCAACAAAAAGAACATCGAAGAGGAAATCACCAAATCAATGCCATTTACAGCAGCCCCCAAGAAGATAAAATACTTAGGAATACATCTTACCAGAGTTGTAAAAGACTTATACAAAGAAAACTACAGTACACTTCTGCAAGAAACCAAAAGAGACTTATGTAAGTGGAAAAACATACCTTGCTGATGGATAGGGAGACTTAACATTATAAAAATGTCTATTCTACCAAAAGCGATCTATACATTTAATGCAATTTCGATCCAAGTCCTAAGGACATTCTTTAATGAGATGGAGAAAAAAATCACCAATTTCATATGGAAGGAAAAGTGGCCCCAGACAAATAAGGCATTACTGAAAAAGAAGAACAAAGTGGGAGGCCTTACTTTACCTGATTTTTGAATGTATTATACCGCCACAGTAGTCAAAACAGCCTGGTACTGGTACAACAACAGATACATGGACCAATGGAACAGAATTGAGAATCCAGACATAAATCCATCCACATATGAGCAGCTGATATTTGACAAAGTCCCCAAAACAGTGAAATGGGGAAAAGATAGTCTTTTTAACAAATGGTGCTGGTGTAACTGGATATCCATCTGCAAAAATATGAAACAAGACCCATACCTCACTCCATGCACAAAAACTAACTAAAAATACATCAAAGACCTAAATACAAAATCTAAAACAATAAAGATCATGGAAGAAAAAATAGGGACAATGTTAGGAGCCCTAATACATGGCATAAACAATATACAAAACATTATAAAGAATGTAGAAGAAAAACTAGATAACTGTGAGCTGCTAAAAATCAAGCACCTATGCTCATCCAAAGACTTCACCAAAAGAGGAAAAAGACTATCTACAGGCTGGGAAAAAGTTTTTAGCTATGACGTTTCTGATCAGCGCCTGATCTCTAAAATCTACATGATACTGCAAAAACTCAACTGCAAAAAGACAAATAACCCAATTAAAAAATGGGCAAAAGATATGAATAGATACTTCACTAAAGAAGACATTCAGGTAGCTAACAGATATATGAGGAAATGTTCACATTCATTAGCCATTAGAGAAATGCAGATCAAAACTAAAATGAGGCTGGCATTAATCCAAAAAGCACAAAATAATAAATGTTGGAGAGGCTGTGGAGAGACTAGAACACTTATACACTGCTGGTGGGAATGACAAATGGTACAACCACCTTGGAAATCAATTTGGCACTTCCTTAAAAAAAATTTTCTTTTTTTAAAAAGCTAGAAGTAGAACTACCATATGCTCTAACAATCCCACTCCTTGGAATATATCCTAGAGAAATAAGAGCCTTTACACGAACAGATATACGCACACCCATGTTTATTGCAGCACTGTTTACAATAGCAAAAAGCTGGAAGCAACCAAGGTGTCCATCAACGGATGAATGGATAAATAAATTATGGTATATTCACACAATGGAATACTACGCATCGATAAAGAACAGTGACGAATCTGTGAAACATTTCATAACATGGAGGAAACTGGAAGGCATTATGCTGAGTGAAATTAGTCAGTTGCAAAAGGACAAATATTGTGTAAGACCACTATAACAAGAACTTGAGAAATAGTTTATACTGAGAAGAAAACATTCTTTTGTGGTTACTAGAGGGGGGAGGGAGGGAGAGTGGGAGAGGGGCATTCACTTATCAGATAATAGATAAGAACTACTTTAGGTGATGGGAAAGACAGCACACAATACAGGGGAGGTCAGCACAATTGGACTAAACCAAAAGCAAAGAAGTTTCCTGAATAATCTGAATGCTTCGAAGGCCAGTGTAGCAGAGGCAGGGGTCTGGGGACCATTGTTTCAGGGGACATATAAGTTAATTGGCATAATAAAATCTATTAAGAAAACATTCTGCACCTCACTTTGAAGAGTGGCGTCTGGGCTCTTAAACGCTAGCAAGCAGCCATCTAAGATGCATCAATTGGCTCAACCCACCTGGAGGAAAGGAGAATGGAGAACACCAAGGACACAAGGTGATTACAAGCCCAAGAGACAGAAAGGGCCACATGAACCAGAGACTACATCATCCTGAGACCAGAAGAACTAGATGGTGCCCGGCTACAACCGATGACTTCCCCGACAGGGAACACAACAGAGAATCCCTGAGGGAGCAGGAGAGCAGTGGGATGCAGACCCCAAATTCTCATAAGACCAGACTTAATGGTCTGACTGAGATTAGAAGGATGCCGGTGGTCTTGGCCCCCAGGCCTTCTGTTGGCCTAGGACAGGAACCATTCCTGAAGGCAACTCTTCAGACATGGATTAGACTGGACAATGGGTTGGAGAGGGATGCTGGTGACGAGTGAGCTTCTTGGATCAGGTGGACACTTGAGACTATGTTGCCATCTCCTGCCTGGAGGGGAGATGAGAGAGTGGAGGGGGTTAGAAGCTGGCGAAATGGACATGAAAAGAGAGAGTGGAGGGAGAGAGTGGGCTGTCTCATTAGGGGGAGAGTAACTGGGAGTGTGTAGCAAGGTGTATATGGGTTTTTGTGTGAGAGACTGACTTGATTTATAAACATTCACTTAAAGCACAATAAAAATTATTAAACAAAAAAAACATGGGATGCAGCTAAAGCAGTGTCTAGAGGAAAATGCTATAAATGCCTACATTAAAAAAGAAGAAGACCTCAAATCAACAACCTAACCTTCTATCTAAAGACACTGGAAAAAGAATAGCAAACTAAACCCAAAGCAAGAAGGAAGGAAACAATAAGGACTAGAGCAGAAAAAAATGAAATAGAAAAGAGAATAACAGAAGCAAAAATCAACAAAAACAAAAGTTGGGTCTTAAAAAAGATCAACAAAACTGACAAATCTTTTGCAAGATTGACCAAGGTTGGGGGGTGGGGAGAAGACTCAAATTACTAAAATCAGAAATGAAAAGGGAGACATTACTACCAACCTTACAGAAAACATAAGGAAACAATATGAACAACTGTATGCCAAAAAATTAGATGACTTAGATAAAATGGACAATTTCCTAGAAAGACACATACTACTGAAACTGACTCAAGAAGAAATAGACAATCTCAAGAGACTTATAACAAAGATATTGGATCAGTAATCAAAAAACATCACAAAGACAAGTCTAGGACTAGGTGGCTTCACTGGTGAATTCTACCAAACATTTAAAGAAGAATTAATACCCAGTTTTCATAAACTCTTCTAAAAAATAGAAAATGAAGAAACACTTCCAAACTCATTCTTTGAGGCTAAAACCAGGCAAAGATATAAGTAAGGGAAACTACAAACCGATACCTCTTATAAATATAGATGCAAAAATTCTCAAAAAAATCTAGCAAACTGAATCCAGCAATAATAAAAAGGATTATATACCATGACCAAGTGGGATTTATTCCAGGAATGCAAATTTGGCTTAATATAAAAAAATCAACTAGTATAATATACCACATCAGTGCACAAGAATAAAGAACAAAAACTACACAATCATTTCAATAAACGCAAAAAAGCATACAACAAAATTCAACACTCCTTCATGATAAAAACATTCAACAAACTAGGAATAGAAGGGAACTTCCTCAACCTGATACAGGGTATTTATGAAAAACCCACAGTTGATGTCATACTTAATGGTGAAAGATTGAATACCAAAAACCAAACCAAACCCACCGCCATCGTGTCAATTCCAACCTACAGCAACACTATAGGAGAAAGCAGAACTGCTCCATAGGGTTTCCAAGACTGTAAATCTTTTACAGAAGCAGACTGCCACATCTTTCTCCCATGGAGCAGCTGGTGGGTTCAAACCACCAATTTTTTGGCATACAATCGTTCATAGTGTTTCCTTATGTTTTCTGTAAGGTTGATAGTAATGTCTCCCTTTTCCTTTCCAATTTCAGTAATTTGAGTCTTCTCCCCACCCACCAACCTTGGTCAATTTTGCAAAAGATCTGTCAGTTTTGTTGATGTTTTTTGAAGACCCAACTTTTGTTTTTGTTGATTTTTGCTTCCATTATTCTCTTTTCTATTTCAGTTAGCAGCCAATCACTTTAATCACTGCACTACCAGGGCTCCTTAAAAGCTGAATATTTTCCCCCTAAGATCAAGAACAAGACAAAGATGTCTGCTCTCGCCACTTCTGTTCAATATTGTACTGGAGGTTCTAGGCAGGGTAATTTAAAAAAAAGCCAGACTGGTTGCTGTCAACTTGATTCTGACTCATAGCGACCCTACAGACTGAGTAGTATTACCCCATAGGGTTGCCAAGGAGTTCCTGGTAGATTCAAACTGCTGACCTTTTGGTTAGCAGTCAAACTCTTAACCACTACGCCACCAGGGTTCCCAGTCACAACAATTAGGCAAGGAAAACAAAAAAGTGTACCCCAATCAGAAAGGAAGAAGTAAAACTATCTCTGCATGCAGATGACATGACCATGAATACAGAAAATCCTAAGAAGTACGCTAAAACACTATCAGAGCTAATAAAAAGGTCAGGGAGGTTGCAAGACACAGGAGCAACAGACAAAAATCAATTGTTTTTCTATACAATAGCAATGAGCAAACCAAAAATTCAATAAGAGTATAATTTCAAAAGGGGTGTAAGACAAGTCAACGACAAAAGGGTAGCTTTTTCAGTAAACGATGTTGTGACAATTAGATATCCACATGCAAAAAGATGACCTCGCACCACACACAAAAATTAACCCAAAATGGATCACAGACTTAAACACAAGTGCTAAAACTATAAAACTTTTAAAAGAAAATATTGCATGACTTTGGGTCAGGCCAAGAGTTCTTAGACACAATCCTATAAGCATGAACCATAAATTAATAACAGTAATAATAAAATGATTAACTGAACTTCATTATTGTTATGGGTTGAATTGTATCCCCCCAAAAACGTGTTGTAAATCTTTGTTATGTTAATAAGGAAGGATTAGTGTAGAGTGTGTCTTGAGTCCATCTCTTTTGGATACAAAGGAGATTAAACAAGCAAGGAACAAAGCAGAGATGGGGGAACACAGATGCCAAGCCACATGAAGATTGCCAAGGAACCAGAAAACAGAAGCTGGAGAGACAAGGACCTTCCCCCGGGCCGACAGAGAGAGAAGGCCTTCCCGCAGAGCTGGTGCCCTGAATTGGGACTTCCAGCCTCCTAAACTGTGAGAAAACAAATTTCTGTTGTTAAAGCCATTCACTTGTGGTATTTCTGTTATAGCAGCACCAGATAATCGAGACAGTTATGATTAAAAACTTCTCCACTTCTCCGATCCAAATTCCAATGTCATATTTTAAGGGGATAGAGAAACAAATCACCAATTTCATATGGAAGGGAAAGAAGCCCCGGATAAGCAAAGCACTACTGAAAAAGAAGAAGAAAGTGGGAGGCCTCACCTTACCTGACTTCAGAACCTATTATACAGCCACAGTAGTCAAAACAGCCTGGTATTGGTACAACAACAGACACATAGACCAATGGAACAGAATTGAGAACCCAGACATAGATCCATCCACGTATGAGCAGCTGATATTTGACAAAGGACCAGTGTCAATTAACTGGCGAAAAGACAGCCTTTTTAACAAATGGTGCTGGCATAACTGGATATCCATTTGCAAAAAAATGAAACAGGACCCATACCTCACACCATGCACAAAAACTAACTCCAAGTGGATCAAAGACCTAAACATAAAGACTAAAACGATAAAGATCATGGAAGAAAAAATTGGGACAACCCTAGGAGCCCTAATACAAGGTATAAACAGAATACAAAACATTACCAAAAATGATGAAGAGAAACCCGATAACTGGGAGCTCCTAAAAATCAAACACCTATGCTCATCTAAAGACTTCACCAAAAGAGTAAAAAGACCACCTACAGATTGGGAAAGAATTTTCAGCTATGACATCTCCGACCAGCGCCTGATCTCTAAAATCTACATGATTCTGTCAAAACTCAACCACAAAAAGACAAACAACCCAATCAAGAAGTGGGCAAAGGATATGAACACACATTTCTCTAAAGAAGATATTCAGGCAGCCAACAGATACATGAGAAAATGCTCTCGATCATTAGCCATTAGAGAAATGCAAATTAAAACTACGATGAGATTCCATCTCACACCAGCAAGGCTGGCATTAATCCAAAAAACACAAAATAATAAATGTTGGAGAGGCTGCGGAGAGATTGGAACTCTCATACACTGCTGGTGGGAATGTAAAATGGTACAACCACTTTGGAAATCTATCTGGCGTTATCTTAAACAGTTAGAAATAGAACTACCATACAACCCAGAAATCCCACTCCTCGGAATATACCCTAGAGATACAAGAGCCTTCATACAAACAGATATATGCACACCCATGTTTATTGCAGCTCTGTTTACAATAGCAAAAAGTTGGAAGCAACCAAGGTGTCCATCAACGGATGAATGGGTAAATAAATTGTGGTATATTCACACAATGGAATACTACGCATCGATAAAGAACAGTGACGAATCTCTGAAACATTTCACAACATGGAGGAACCTGGAAGGCATTATGCTGAGCGAAATGAGTCAGAGGCAAAAGGACAAATATTGTATAAGACCACTATTATAAGATCTTGAGAAATAGTAAACCTGAGAAGAGCACATACTTTTGTGGTTACGAGGGGGGGAGGGAGGGAGGGTGGGAGAGGGTTTTTTATTGATTAATCAGTAGATAAGAACTGCTTTAGGTGAAGGGAAAGACAACACTCAATACATGGAAGGTCAGCTCAATTGGACTGGACCAAAAGCAAAGAAGTTTCCGGGATAAAATGAATGCTTCAAAGCTCAGCGGAGCAAGCGCGGGGGTCTGGGGACCATGGTTTGAGGGGACTTCTAAGTCAATTGGCAAAATAATTCTACTATGAAATTATTCTGCATCCCACTTTGAAATGTGGCGTCTGGGGTCTTAAATGCTAACAAGCAGCCATCTAAGATGCAGCAATTGGTCTCAACCCACCTGGAGCAAAGGAAAATGAAGAACACCAAGCCCACATGACAACTAAGAGCCCAAGAGACAGAAAGGGCCACATGAACCAGAGACCTACATCATCCTGAGACCAGAAGAACTAGTTGGTGCCCGGCCACAATCGATGACTGCCCTGACAGGGAGCTCAGCAGAGGACCCCTGAGGGAGCAGGAGATCAGTGGGATGCAGACCTCAAATTCTCATAAAAAGACCAAACTTAATGGTCTGACTGAGACTGGAGGAATCCCGGCGGTCATGCTCTCCAGACCTTCTGTTGACACAGGACAGGAACCATCCCTGAAGACAACTCATCAGACATGAAAGGGACTGGTCAGCGGGTGGGAGAGAGACGCTGATGAAGAGTGAGCTAATTATATCAGGTGTACACTTGAGACTGTGTTGGCAACTCTTGTCTGGAGGGGGGTGGGAGGATAGAGAGAGAGGGAAGCCGGCAAAATTGTCAAGAAAGGAGAGACTGAAAGGGCTGACTCAAGACGGGGAGAGTAAGTGGGAGTAGGGAGTGAGATGTATGTAAACTTATATGTGACAGACTGATTGGATTTGTAAACGTTCACTTGAAGCTTAATAAAAATTATTATTAAAAAAAAAAAAAAAAACTTCTCCACTTCAAAATACACTACTAAAAAAAATAAAAAGACAATTTCTTGCAAAACTTATATCTGATAAATGGCTCATATTTAGAATATATAAAGAACTCTTAGAACTCAATAAGAAGACAAATATTCCAATTTTAAAATGGACAAGAGATTTGAATAGACTTTGTACAAAAGAAAACACAGAAATAGTCAATAAGCACATAAGATGCTCAACATTTTAGCCATTAGAGAAATGCAAAATAAAATCAGAAAGACCACTTCACACCCACTACGAAGGCTACTGTCAAAAAGGCAGATGATAATGAGTGCTGATGAGAATGAGGACAAAATGAAATCCTCATTCATTGCTGGTGAGAACGTCAATTTGACATCTTTTCAGATGGCTAAATACAGAGTTGCCACATGATCCCCAATTCCACTCCGAGGTATCTGCCCAAGAGAAATGAAAACCTAGTCCACTTGTACATAAACGTCAACAGCAGCATTACTCACAATAACCAAAAGCTGGAAATACCCAAATGTCCATCAGCAGATGACACTGTCATTGTTGTTATGTGCCGTCGAGTCGGTTCCGACTCATAGTGACCCTATGCACAACAGAACAAAACACTGTCCGGTCCTGCATCATCCTTACAATCCTCGTTATGCTCGAGCCCATTGTTGCAGCCACTGTGTCAATCCACTTCGTTGAGGGGCTTCCTCTTTTCTGCTGACCCTGTACTCTGCCAAGCATGATGTCCTTCTCCAGGGACTGACCCCTCCTGACAACATGTCCAAAGTATGTAAGATGCAGTCTCTCCATCCCCGCTTCTAAGGAGCATTCTGGCTGTACTTCTTCCAAGACAGATTTGTTCGTTCTTCTGGCAGTCCATGGGATACTTAACATTCTTCGCCAACACCACAATTTAAAGGCATCAATTCTTCTTCGGTCTTCCTTATTCATTGTCCAGCTTTCACATGCATATGATGGGATTGAAAATACCATGGCTTGGGTCAGGCGCACCTTAGTCTTCAAGGTGACATCTTTGTTCTTCAACACTTTGAAGAGGTCCTTTGCGGCAGATTTGCCCAATGCAATGCATCTTTTGATTTCTTGACTGCTGCTTCCATGGTTGTTGATTGTGGATCCAAGTAAAATGAAATCCTTGACAACTTCAGTCTTTTCTCCATTTATCACGATGTTGCTCATTGGTCCAGTTGTGAGGATTTTTGTTTTCTTTATATTGAGGTGTAATCCATACTGAAGGCTGTGGTCTTTGATCTTCATCAGTGAGTGCTTCAAGTTCTCCTCACTTTCAGCAAGCAAGGTTGTGTCATCTGCATAACGCAGGTTGTTAATGAGTCTTCCTCCAATCCTGATGCCCCGTTCTTCTTCATATAGTCCAGCTTCTTGTATTATTTGTTCAGCATACAGACTGAATAGGTATGGTGAAAGAATACAACCCTGACGCACACCTTTCCTGACTTTAAACCAATCAGTGTCCCCTTGTTCTGTCCGAACAACTGCCTCTTGATCTATGTAAAGGCTCCTCACGAGCACAATTAAGCGTTCTGAAATTCCCATTCTTCACAATGTTATCCATAATTTGTTATGATCCACACAGTCGAATGCCTTTGCATAGTCAGTAAAACACAGGTAAACATCCTTCTGATATTCTCTGCTTTCAGCCAGGACCCATCTGACATCAGCAGTGATATCCCTGGTCCCACGTCCTCTTCTGAAACCGGCCTGAACTGGCAGATGATAGGTAAACAAAGTGTGGTCCATCCATACAATGGGATATCGTTCAGCCATAAAAAGAGTGAAGCACAGACACACGCCACAACATGGATGAACCTCCAGAACGTCACGCAAAGTGAGACAAGCCACACACAGAAGACTACATATTGTATGATTTAATTTACATGAAATGTCCAGAAAAGACAAGTCAATAGACACAGAAAGCAGACCAGTGGTTGCTGGGGGCTGAGGGCAGGGATGAGGACTGACTGCAAGGAGGCCTGAGGAGAGTTTTGGGGTGATGGAAGCACTTTGAAACCCTATAGTCGTGATGGCTGCATGACTCCAGGTTTACTAAACCCACTAACTGTGGGGAGATGTATGATGTGCAAAGTGAACCCCAATAAAGCTTTTATTTTTAAGTTGCAAAACAAGTCAGTGGAGAAGAATGGCTGGTTTAATATGTAGTTTGGGGGAAAACGGTTCAGTAATGACAAAAATTAAGTGAGGCCCTACCTCACACCACACACAAACAGCTAACGCACAGCTCTGTGCCTGTTCAAAGGGCTTTAGCTGACTTCCACCAGTCCTGTGAATCACCACAGCCACCTACGAGGTAGGCTCCACCATGACTCCAATTTTACGTTAAAAGGAAACTGAGGCCCAGAGATGAAGTAACTTGTGCAGGGTCCCGGCAGGCCAAGCTGGTCTTACCATGGCCGGGGACCAACAGTGACATGTAGAGCCCCCAGGCTGGCAGAGAAGGCAGAGGAGAGCATCTGTGGCCTAGAGTGGGAAAGACTCCTGAACAAGATGCTCAAAGCACACACTCCACAGGGCGAGAAGCAGAGGACTCTGTCCCATGAAGAGGGGAAGCAATTCCACCATGAAGGACCCGCAGGCAAAGCCAGCAGCGGTGACAGCAGGGAAATGACACCTGGAACTCCAAAGCCATGAAGGCAATGCCTAGGGAACACAGGGACTCCGAGGTGGAGTCAGATGTGGTTGGGGCAGAGCAACAAAGCACAAAGGGACTCCCTAGTGACAGCATGCATCTGGGAGTGGAAACTGAGCCTCACGGCTCTCACTCCGTCAGCCAGAGCCGCAGGTGGGCAGGAAGCACATGAGGCAGCCCAGCCCACAGGCCACAGGCCACAGACTGGCCATGTGCGTGTCGAGGAAATGGGGACACCAATGGTCAGAGGTGTCGGTGCAGACATACAGCAGGTCTCCATGTGCTGCAGGGGTTGCAGGGGGACTGGCTACCATGGGCCGGGTCCCTGTGTTCTGGGGGGGACTGGCCACACTGGGCCCAGGTCCTGTGTTCTAGGGGGGGCTGGTCACCCTGGGCTGGGTCCCCGTGTTCCGGGGGGGGGGGGACTGGCCACCCTGGGCTGGGTCCTCACGTGTAGAGGACACAAGGACAACTGGAGATACCTCAATGGGGTCTTTCCCGCTCACCCTGACCCCCCTGTTCCTTTTAGATTAACATCAAGACAGCTGGCTGCCCAGGAATTCCAAGAAACCCCCAGGCAGCCTCCGCAGCGTTCGCAGCACCCAAGGGCCAGTCCTGGGCAGTAGGTGGGGTGGAACAAGAGGGCCAGAAGGCCCCCCAGAGGGGAGGGCAGATTCACTCCGGCCTAAATTATTCACAGAACAGGGCCGGGCTCTTTAACAGGGCCCCACTTTATGGAGCAGGGTTAACAATTTCACTTGATTCAGTGGAATATTATAAAATCTCTGGGGCCCATTTGAGGACTTCTACTTCAGAAGCAAGGTGACGACTCAGCACTTTTTATCTTATTTAGAGAATACAGTTAACCCTCGCAGGCCCAGGCAGGATCGGGTGTGCTCAGCGCTTTCCCCACATATAATTACAAGCTGCTATCCATCATGCGGGGGAGGACGCCACGCTGACACGCTGAAAGGGACACAGTAAGCACTTCCACTAATAGAATCAGGGCCCAAACACCGCCTGGATATTTTCATTTATATTGTAATATTTTACAATAATTGTCTGAGGCCTCCGTGGGAGTCCTAGGTCCCCCTCACCTGGGTCAGGGTTTGGGAGGCCTCCCATCAGCCCCGCCCACTCAAGGGAGGCCCAGTGGGAGGGCCCAGCCTGCTTCCAGCAGCCACAGCAATGGTGTTCTCCAAGGTCACCCGCCAGGGTCCCTGGTGGCCCAGCCCCTGACCTTTTGGCAGGAAGAGCCGCCTCCAGGGAGCAGGTGCGTGATGGCTGGGCCAGACTGGCCTCAGGGTCCCCTGGAGGCAGCTGGCGGGGCCACCTCACAGCTAGAGGGTAGGATCGGGGAAAGCGTGCATGCGGAGGGCTGTGCGGGGGCCGGGGGGGGTAGCTTCTGTGCAGTCTGGGCTCAGGAGGTGGGGTCCCAGGTCCCAGGTCGGTTAGAAAAGAGCTCTGGAGGGGGAAACTGGCCCTCCACAGATGTGGCCCTGGCTCAGGGCCCAACCCTCTCCTTTTCCACCGGCAGTGGGGGCTTAGTCCTGAGGTGCAGGATTCCCTGAACTTCTTGGGGCTCCTGGCCAGCCCAGGCCTGCCACATACACAGCAGGGGCTTGACAAGGCCCCCAGCCTTGCCCTCTAGTATTTGAGTCCTCAAGGCAGGGAGGGGGTCTAAGGGACAGGGACCTGGCCCTGCCACAGACCCCAGGTGGTGAGCAAGGGCCTCCCGGGCTGGGTCAGCCAGCAGGACCCCAGCAGCCTCTGCCTGCCTTGTCCCACCCCAGGCCCTGGGACCCCTTGCCGTCCCCCCGCCGCCCAGGTACAGGGGAGCCCTGGTGCTTCCTCCAGCCTGGAGTCGGGAGAACTCAGGGAGGAAAGTGGTGTCCGTCCATCTGGGCCACGCAGCTGGGGACGCTGTGGCCCGGCCCCTGCCTGACAACTGGGGGTGGGGGGGGAGGGAGTGGCTTCGGTGGGCCGGAACCTCGCATGCAGCCACAGAACTGCTAATTAAGAAGGGGAAGGAGCCAGCTAAGCTGTCAGGAATTGCTCACAACAGGCCTTCCCGGCTGGCAGGGAAGGTGACAACTGCGGGTGCAATCACAGCATGGCCACTGCCTCCTCGAGGCAGATCAGAGTCCCTGGGAGGGAGCCAGGGCTGGCCAGCTCGCAACTCCCAGAGGCTGCCTTGTCCATGGCCCCTTGCAGGCCCCTTACGTGGCCGTGCCAACGCTCCTGGGGAGGGGCGTGGGCCTCAAGGCTCTACCCCAAGTCCACCTGCACCCTGGCAGCCCCTTAGCCCTCCCTACAGTGCACACCTCCCCCAAACAGTGGCCACCTGCCTCCTCTCACCTCCACCCCAGTCAGAGGCATAGGGGGTGAGGGAGGAGCAGAAGGGGGCACCTGCCCCCAGGCAGAAGTCCAAGGGAGCGCCCGCCGAGGTGCAGAGTGAGATTCCAGGGCACCACAAACATGAAAGACACCTGACTGAGCCAGCTACACAAGACAGGGGAAGGCATTTCTGAAAACGCATCACCACGATCAGCGTCTATCCATCTTGGAATTGGGGACCCACAACTTAAAGGCACCCCTGGGCACTCGTCACCCTCTCTATGCCCTGTCCCAAGCCTCCCCAGCCACACTGTTATCAGCAAGGGCTCTTCACGTCCCCTCCTCTCGGCCTCCCCAGTGGCTCCCCTCCTGGGGGTCCCCCTCCTGCGCCCCCCATGTGACCCTTCCCGTGAAACTTTCCCTCCAGGCCTCACACTCTGTCTGTCTGCCCAATGGGAGTGGCTGAAGACCAAGTTCAAAGCCCGTCTACCACCATTCCCCGAAGCATGACCTCTCTGTGACCGGGTGACCCTCAGAGTGCAGGTCGGGGGCCGGGAGTGTGTAGGAAACACAACAGGCCAGGGGAAATCGCCAGGCTGGGGGCCTGGGCCCCGGATGCCACCGGACCCCGTGCCCCTTCACCGCCCCTCACCTTGGCACCCAGCGGGCAGTAACCTTTGAGGAAGTCCTTGCAGACCTCTGCCTTTCGGGACACGTAGACGTGGCTGTAGGGACAGTCGCTGTTGCTGCAGATTCCCTTCAGGAAGTAGGAGCACACGGGCATCTGTGGGGGGGCCAGACCCCGACATGGGGGCAAAGGGGTGAGGGCCAGACGCCCACATGGGAGGGTAAGGCCCAGACCTGACACATCCCACAAGTGCCTGCCTGCACCCCACCTCCAACCCTGGAACTAGGCACTCGCCCCATTTCACAGATGGAAAATCAAGCCTCAGGCAGCTGGTGCAGCTGGTGGCTGGTGAGCCCAGAGGGGGCCCCAGAGTCCCCACAGGGGCCCCTCGCCCCACCCTCTGCCAACACACGGGGGGGCACCGAAAGGCCGGGCAGCCTGCTCAGCAATCGACCCAGGCCCCCCCAGGGCCCCACCCGACAGGCCAGGCAGTGGAGGGGGAGTGCCCTGCTGCTGCCCGGCCCACCTCTCCCACCCACAGCCTCTACCAGGTTCCTTCCCCTCTGTGGGGCATCAGTGTCCCTCCTCTGTCAGACCCCTGCACCCCCAGGACCCTGACCCTGCTGTGGTACCCCCACCCCATCAATCCCAGCGGTAAGGAGGGCCTCTGCACCAAGCCCCTCCAGGCTCGAGCCCCGCTCAGCACCTGCTGTGATTCAGAATGAACTCCAGGTGCTGTGGGCTGCTCGAGGCCCCCAGGGCCCCAACAGGGAGGTGCTGAGCAGTGGCCCGAGACCCTGGTCCCTGCCAGGAGATGGCACACAGAGGTTTTAAAAAGCCACTTTTCTGGGGTAAGGAACGGGCAGGGGCAAGGCCAGGGGGGCGGGAGGGGGAAAGCAAAGAAACAAAGGGTGATTTCCCGTGGACGCCTGTGTTTTTAATTGTCTCTTAACTGCAGCCGCAGAGGGGAAGAGGGGCTGGGGGCTCTCCGGGGCTGGCGGTGGAGCGGCTGCCGACGACTCCCTTAATGCAGTTTTTGATATAGAGCCCAAATTAGCTCTAATAAAAAGGGATAATAAAGCCAACTCTTACACCAAACGAAACCCCTCCTAGCTGTCAGATCGGGGCCATTATCAAGAGGAAACTGCGTTCTCATTTCAATTAACCTTGTTTGCACCCCACCACGTCCACACAAATAACAATAACATTAATTCAGGGCGCTGGTGCGGCGGCCGCAGATAGCTCAGTGTGCAGGCTCAGAGCTGGCAGCTAATGAAGCCGAAACCCGACGTGAACCTCCAAACTGCTCACAGCAGAGCTTCGGAGCTCCATTAGGGAGGAAAACGCTGATTCTTTTCAAGTCCCTCAAGAGGAAAAGCTGTTGGTAGCAGCAGCCGCCTCTGCTCGGGGAGCCTTGCTCTGCCCCTCCAGTGGCCCCTCAGCTGCTGTCCCTGAACCCCTACCTGCCCCGGGTGCTGCGGCCACCACAAGCCTTGGGTGCCGGGTGATGGGGGCCGAGGGTCATCAGATGGCCAGGCTGCCTCCCTGGCTCCTGCGTCTCCCCAGCCAGCACCCACCTGAGCCCAGAGGTCCCTGGGTCCTTGCCTGCAGAGGGACCTTCCTCCTCTCAGGGCTGGTCCAGGGGTGGAGCCATGGGGGTACCTGAACCACAGACCCCCTCCCCGCCTACCTTGCCCACTCCCAAGGTCCTCAGGGCCCCCTCACAGAGCACCCCAGCTCCACAGCACAGCTCTCCAGATCTTCCCTCCCACCTCCAGCAGTTTCAGGGGAGCTGCTGACCCTAACATGAAGAGGCAGGTAAGGCCTCAGCCCTGGGCCCCCTGGAGCTGTGTCTCAGGTGCAGGGTGAGCATGGCAATGGGGGTGGGGCAGGGAGAAGAGAAAGGTATAGGGCCCGGAAGGTGGCACTGACCTTGTCCTTGGAGACGTGGTGGGAGAAGGGGCAGGTCCCATCTGTCTTCTTACAGGTGCCCCGGAGGAACCTGCGGGCGGGAAGGTGAGCAGGGGGCGGGGGGGGCAGGGGAGGACAGGAGTGGGGTGGGGGGGCAGGTACCTGGTGCACACGGCCACCTTCTCAGGGTCGTGGATGTAGGGGCAGCGCTCACCGCGGTTGCAGCGGCCAAAGCGGTTGTAGTACATGCAGTACTCGTCCCTCCGCCCTTGCCTCTTCTGCCTCGCCTGGCGGATGATGGCCAGGCTGCGCTGCACGGCCCGGCTGTGGAGAGGGACCGGCGTGTGAGCCCGGGCGGTAGGGCACCCCCAACCCAGCCCCAGGTGCATACCTGGCCAGGGAGCGGCTGCAGCTGCTGGCTGGGTCCAGGCGGCCTGTGGAGGGAAGGGCCCGGTCACACCAAGCCTACAGCCAGGTCACTGCCCTGCCTCCTCAGCCCCACTTGGCCAAGGCTTTCGAGAGGGACCCCACACTCATCTCAGGCAGGCTGCCTCCTCCAGGAAGCCACCCTGAGCTGTCTTGAGGAAGAACGGCTGGGCTGGCACCACCACGCCCACGGGAGAGGCATGATGAGCACTGTGGGGGCAGGAGGCCCTCCTAGGCCTGGCCCTCAGGCCACTCTCAGGGCCCCAGTGGGCTCGGCCTCATGGCAGTCCTGTTCCCCTGGGTCCCATCCTTGTGGTCAGGCTGCCATGTGGCAGGGTGGCAGGATGGCTATCCCTGAGGCTGAGCAGTGACGAGCCCATGCACTCTGCAGGTCCCTGATCTTCCTGGCCCCCCGGTGCAAACATGCAGCTGCCCCCCCTCGGCCCTGAGCTCCCCTCCCGGAGCACAGTGGAGGCCCAGACACTCAGACTGAGAGGTCAGTTCCTGCAGCAGAGCCACCTGCCAGGCAGCCACCGAGGTCACGGCCAGCTGGTAAGGGAGCCTGGAGCGGCTTTTACGTTTTTAAAGGTTGTAAAAAACCCCAAAACAAAAGGACGCCTGTTCCACTGAGAAGCATGAGAGCAGCAGAGCCTAAAGCAGGGGCCACCCTACTCAGCCCCGCAGAGCCCACACCCCGAGGTTCCACCTTCCCAGCTTGTCTAAAGGAGCGCTCGGTGGGTGAGGGGTGAGCAGGGCAGGTACAGGAGGGTGCAGACGCCTCCAGGGCTCTGGGTGGCCGCTGGGCAGGCTGCGGTGAGGGCCCCAAGGGCCAAGTGGGTGGGGGGGGGACAGGCTCCCCTTTCCTCAAAGACTCGCATTACCAGTCACAAACCAGACCAGATTTCCTGCGGGCAACTGCTGAAACGGACCCGGCAGTGAGAACCATCTGAGTGGCTGGTCCTGCTCCTCTGCCTCGAGCTGTGCCCCATCCAGCACTGAGCCTGGTGGACACTGTACCAAAGCCCCCCACCTCCTGCAGCTCCGCTTAGAGAGGCGGGGAGGGTCTGTCCCAGCAGCCAGCCTCAGGGGCTCTCACTGCCGCCCCCCTGGCATTTCCTTAGCTCCTTTCAGCGCCCCCTCCCTCCATGCCCAAATCAAAGGTGCTGGTACCTCAGACCCAAGGGGCCTAGTCTGGCTCCACCCACTCCCTGAAGCCCAGCCCACTACACAAGCAGAGTGACGTGTGACAGTCACGCCAGAGGGCTCTCCCCTCACACTAGCCAGCCCGGGGGTCCACCACCTGCACACTTGGAGGCTCCAGGGCTCCCCACGCACTCAGCCCAACTCTGAGCCCTGAGGCCCTGGACCCTTCTGCAGCCCTCCCCTGTGACAGGGCGTGGGTGGTGTCTACACGCGTCCTCACAGCCTTGGGGATGGTGGGGGACCCTGTGGGGAGGGGCCCTCTGGGCAAGCTGGTGGGGGAGACTGACCACCACCCCACCTGGAGCTACTTTGAGCTCCATCCCCCCAGGGCTGAGGGTCAACCACCTCCGGAGCAGAGTGGGGCTCTGCAGCAGGGGTAGGGGGAGCTGGTCATAGGCTCCTGGTGTGGGGGGGGGGGGCGGTGACAGCAGAAGCAGGCACACCTGGCTGTGGTTGAGTCCCCTGTTCCGGGCTGGGGACACCCGTCCAATGGCTCTAGGTGGCACCAGAACCCGCTACCCCACCAGCCTGCATGTGGGCGATGACCGGGTGCAATCTGAGAGCCTGTCAATGGCACGGCTTTCCTGGGTTGTCACCAGGCTGTCACCAGGTGCAGGGACACCACAGTGCCATCTGCTCCAGCCCGGGGGCCACGCGCCACCTGCCTGCCTGCCTGCCTGCCTGTCGGACTGCAGCACTGGGGGGCCCGGAGACAGCGGCCCTCCCCACTCTCTATTCTTAAAAAAACGTCTGCGCTCTGTTCAGCTCAGCGGGAGTTTTGACAGGAACGGGACGCAGCTTTTCAAAGGCTTCGCAGTGTTAAAAATACATATAAAATAGCTGGCTTGAAAAAAGGCAGCCAAGAGAGGTGCTAACACCTGTCACTCCTGACCTGGGCGGCCTGGAGAGCAGAAGGTGCTGAGCCTTCTAGAGAACTCTCACCCCAGGAGCCCCAAAATAGATGGCCCCACCCCCAGCTGGGAAGGAAGAGCTGGCTTCCTTGCTGGGGAGCGTCCAGGCGCGAGGGCAGGCTGGGGACTCAGCAGACAGCGCTGGCCGGTGCGAGTACAAGCTGGGGCAGGAGGCCGACCAGGGCCAGCAGAACCGGGCCCTCTGGCCAGAGCCTGCTGGGAGCAACCACCTCATGTGCTGCCAGACGACCACCAACCATGGGGATCCCAGGTCGCCCCTCTGCCTGGCCCCCGCCCCTTGGGGACAGCTGGTCCTTGACCCGAGGTCCCAGGCATGGCTTTTTCTTGGGGCCCTCTGGTCAGGATGGCCCTTGGTTCCCTGCTGTGGAGATCTGACAGTGAGTCTGTTGAGTGGGGAGTGGCAGGGTGGGGCCTGGGGGGTAGAGCAGCGGGATGGCGGAGGGAGAGTTGCAGGATAGCGCGCGGAGCTGCAGGGTGGTGGAGGGAGAGCTGCAGGGTGGGAGGGAGCTGCAGGGTGCGGGGGAGCTGCAGGGTCGGGGGGAGCTGCAGGGTGGGGGCTTCAGGGTGGGGGAGGGAGAGCTGCAGGGTGGCAGGGAGCTGCAGGGTGGAGGGGAACTGCAGGGTGGGGGAGCTGCAGGGTGGGGGCTTCAGGGTGGGGGAGGGAGAGCTGCAGGGTGGCAGGGAGCTGCAGGGTGGGAGAGGGACAGCAGGGTGGAGCCTGGGAGGAAGCACAGCAGGGTAGGGCTCAGGGGCCCATCCTGTGTGGCCCTGGCAGCACCCCACAGCTGAGGACAGACCCACGCCTCGCTGGGGACTCCCACTGCCCTGCGTCGCCAAGCATATGTGGGAACCAGGTCTGGGCCAGAGGTGGCGTTCAGGGGCTCACAGATGACCTGGGGCCAGTGTTCCACTGGAGGACCACAGGCACCTGGTGCCGCACACAGGCCCAGAGGGGTCCACGCCAGAGCTCCAGGGAGGGTCCTGGTGTCTGCCTGGTGGACAGGGGGCCTTGGTTCCAGGAGCCCTAGGGAGGCCAAGGACCAGGCTGCCCCAGGCATCAAGCCAGGCAGGGAGGCTGTCCTAGAAAGGCAGGTGAAGGAGTCAGGCCGCCCCTCCAAGAAGGCCGGCACTTTCCTTCTGAGGTCCAAGTTTTGCTGACAGCAGACTAAGAAATTTATTTCTTTAATTATCATTCATAGAAGTGGGATCCACTGGTCAGCAGAAGGCCCTACCGGCGGAACCATCTACTGTCCTAACGGTGATCAGGGCTGGCCCACACAATGGGGTCGGGGGGGCAGGAAAGCCATCCAAGTCCCCCCCCCACACCCAGGAGGCAAAGCCTGTCCCTGTGCAGCCAGCTGGCTTAGTGGCACGCCAGAGGCCTCGTCAGGGCCGGGACACGTCAGGAGAACTCGAGGGGGATAGGCAGAGGTGGGAGACAGTGGGTGTGAACCGGGATAGCCTGTTCACACCATGACAGCCTTGGTGACGTCACCGGCTCTGCTGCCAGCCAAGCCTTTTGTCATGTGTGTACGTGTGTAGCGGAGGGTTCTGCAGAGCTCAGCACTTGGGAACCGGGTAGTGAGGAGTGTGGCAGCATGCTGGGAAGGGCGGGCCGCAGGGTGCTGGGCTGGGGCAGCTGCAGCCAGGCCTGCACCTGGGCCCCGAGGCGCCCCCTTACCCTCATGGCTCCCTCCAGAGCCCCCAGTGTGCTCCCCCTGGGGCTCCGATCACCATCGCCCAGGGGCAGCCAGCTAGCCTAGGCTCAGACTCAGGCTGTCTCGATGTCCAGAGGCTGCAAGCACAGCCATGTGGCCCCTGGGGCAGCTCTAAGGAGGTAGCATCCCTTCAGCCTCAGCGGCTCCTCCCGGGATTCCCCTTCCTCACAGGATCAGCCCACCGCCCTGGCGCCACCATCTGCACTTACACCCATTTTGGGTGGAGGCCCCACATCTGGCCTCACTTGGGCACTGAATCCCTTGAGGGGCTTGGCCCAACGGCTTCGGTTTCGGATGAAGTCGGGGCCTCCTGACAGGGACACGAGAAGCCAGGCTGCCTCCCACAAGAGTAGGTGAGGGGCACGGCAGCGGTGAGGGCGTCACTGAACTTGGTGGCCCCCCAAGGCGTGTGGCCTTGTGACCTGCTCTGGCCAATGCAGTGCTGGCTGAGTAGCCGGGCCCCTGCGGCCAGGTGAGCTCCGATCTGCAGCCAGAGGAGAGCCTGCCACAGGCCTCCGCTCCTTACACCCAAGGCTGTCCCTGCAGCAGAACCTCGCCACCAGGCTGATACACTGGCCGGCGGTGCCGCCGGGCTGGGCGCTGACTTGACGGCTGTCATCCTGGATGCTCAGCTGCAACATCTGTGAGCACAGCTTTGTAACAACTGGGGGCTGTGAACACGGCCGTCGTGGTGTGTATAAAAATTCACCGTTCTTACCGGAGCCTGAGGCCCATGCAATCGGCACTCCAAACCTCATCTTCTCGTGCACTCTCCCTCCTTGCTGAACCCCAGAGTGCCAGTCCCCACGCACACCCAGTCTGCTGCTCTGCCCCAGGGCCTTCGCACAGCTGCCGCCCATCTGGAATGCTATTCCTCCAAACCTACCCTGGCCCTGTTCCTTTAATTCCTTCCACCTCCACGCAGATGTGCCCCTCGGAAAGCACCCCCCGACCACCCGCCTGCCTGGAGTGACCCCTGTGTCCCACTACTCTCCTGGTGACCCTCCCTCGAGGGGTCCTGCTGCCCAAGCAGGGACAGATGTGGGGCAGCCCATCGCCACCTGACACAGTTGGGTTTTTTATTACCTGTGGGCACTGCCGGGCACCCAGCCGACCCTGTAGAGGACTGTTTATACAGCTGGCCCCTCCACAGCCCCATTCCCCCAACTCTGGCCCGGCTGGTGGGTTCACATATGCTCACTGGGGCCCACCCCCTCTCGCCTGTGCAGAGCCCAGCTGATGCCATGCCCAATGCCAGACAAGTGAAAGGCCATTCTATGGGGTCAGGCCCAACCAAGTCACCTCCCCACCTGGAAAAACAATCAGCAGTTATTGGTCTGAGTCTATAAGTTCTGGGGAGTTACATCACACAGCAGAGCTGAGAGATGCACGAGCAGATAGCGCTAGGTCTGACTCTCCAACGACCAGGCCTTGGATGAGAATGGCCCATCCTGTGGAGCCCAGGCTTGTTCTTCCTGCAGGTGCTCAGCACCCCACACCTCTGTGCCCAGGGAGGGGCCACACTCAGCCTCAAGGGCCTGTCAGAGTGCCTCTGCCTGGCATTTGGGCCCAGCGCTGCTGCCCCCTGTGGTCCAAGCCCTCGGCCCAGCATTGCCCCTTCACCTGCACTCCTTGCTGGCGCCTCAGTGTCATTCTGGCCCAAGAGCGTTACTCTGCACACATCACCGGCTTTCCCTGACTCTCAGTCAGCTCAGCACCAGTCGTCACGGCCCCACTCCAAGTCCAAATCCCCCATGCTACATGGGATGCCAGCCCCGTGCTCTAACCCAGTGCACAGCGACCTCCCCACCACCCACACTGACCACCCTGATTCCGAAGACCACCCTGGTGGGGTGTGGCTGTGCAGTGAAGGCCGGCCTGCCGCCCTCTCCCTGGAGCTGTGCCTGCCTGGGAAAGATGGCCTGGATCCCGAGAGGGGTCAGGCCGGGGCGGGCACCAGCCTCACAGCCCCTCCTCCCCCAGGAGCTCCCTGGAGCCCTGGGGCCTTTGCCACCCAGCACACTGCCGGGATCGCACCTTTGTTTTTGTGATGGACAAGGAGGAGGGTAAAATTGGACTGAAACCAAGATATTTTTCTAGTTAATTTGTACAATAACCGAGTCTGAAGAATCCCCTCCTCCTAAGCCTGTCTCCTGAGCTGCTGGAGCACACGCAGCCACCTCCAGACACAGTTGGTGAGGCGTTGCCAACACAATTACCGGACGCGGGCCCAGGTGTTCACGAGCTGGGCCTGGTTACCATACTCGCTTGTTGCCTTTGTCCAAAAGACACGCACTTGCACACGGCCACAGAGAGTCGAGGCCCCGTCGGCAGGAGGGGGGCCCTCCAGACTGCCTGAGCCCCCCAGCCCTGCAGGCCTCCCCAGGGCCAGCAGAGGAGAACGTGCACCCAACGCGGCCCGGCCAACCAGCCCCCATCTCACAGCGTTGGCCACCGGTGCCACATGTGTGGTCAGGAGTAAAACTAACCCTTGGCTGGGATGAGGCCCATCTGGGAAAACCCCTAGGATGGCTCACTGCAGCGCCAGGCCCTCCAGCCTTGGACTTTATCCCCACACGACTGAACCACAACCAACTCCCTTTTAGGGAGTTGGGCCCAGAGGAAGCAGGAGCGCCCACACAGACACCTGCAGGGCCACAGTGCCCTGCTGAGGGCATGACCCTCCCACCACTGCCCCCCACCCTACCTGGCACCCCCCCAAGCTCTGTGACCTGACCCTCAACCCGCCCAGGCTCCCCCCACCCCACCTGGCATGCCTCCTGCCCCACCTAGCGTGCCCACCCCAAGCCCTGTGCCTCCACACTGCTCAGCGTTCCTGCCCTGCCAGGCATCCCTAACATCCCCACCCAGAACTCTGTCTCCCGCCCTACCCCATACCCCCCACCCCACGTCCCCCTACCCAGCCCTGAACCCTCACCTGTGCGGGGGAGCAGCCTGCTGCCCCCATCACTGGGCCGGCCCGAGGTCTTGGAGAGCTTGTTGGCTGACACCCTGTAGAGGACTCCTCCGATGCAGCGGTAACCCTTGTTCCGCCACCGGGGGGCACTCGGCAGGGCTTTCCCAGATCCAGTGGTGGCTGGACGGAGGCGATTCAACACCAGGGACCTGCAGAGATGGGGAAGGCCCGTCAGACTTGGTGGCTGTCAGCACCAGAGGCCCAGGCCCGGGAGCAGATGCACCACAGCCCCCGACAGACATGCCCCGCCACCACTGGCACCACCTGCCTGACAGTTTTGTGGTCCTAGGAGGTGCCCCTTGACTGCCTGCCAGGCTGGGTGCTTGTGACCGCCTGAAGAGCCACGCACACACCCTGGGAGGGACATCACCCTGGGCTGGTGGGCAGCACTACCCTGACCACCTGGGGGGGGGCACTGCTGGGTAAGGGTCCCTGGGCAAATGCTGCAGGGCTGAGGGGGGCTGCAGGGGTACTGTACGTTGGCAAAAAGCCCAGGGTCAGGGAGCTGGGCTAGGACCCTCCTCCCGATACCCTCACTGGCCCTGCCAAGGAGCCCACACTCCAGGGAAACCCCCACGCCCTCAGCGAAGCCCAAGGGTGGGGCACTCAGGAGGGTCGTCACCCACAGAGGACCCTAGAGACGGTCCCCACACTTTGCTGAAGGTGACCTTATCCCCAAGAGGAGGCCCGGGTCCTGCGGCCCCGTGGGGTGCACCCTAGCAGAACGGTACGTGCACCGTCCCATGGTATCTGAGCTGAGCCACTGAATATCAGGCAGGCGAATGGGTCTGCACCTATCCTGGCAACCTCCTCCAGGTCCCCGTGCTCACACACTGAGACCCCCAGGGCCCTGCAGCCCACCACAAGTCCAGCTCCAAAGAGCACGAGGCCAGAACATGAGTTTCCCTCCAGGGGGCACACAGACCCCCAACTCTGCACACAGGGGCAGCACACCTGTGTATGGAGGGACGCAGTGTGAGGAGGGTGGGCATCAGGCAGCAGTGGCCACCTGCAGTGGGTGTCAGGAACGGGGCAGGGGGTCATGGCCCTTCAGGGCTTGGTCTGTCCGTCTGCGAGCTGGCCAAGCCTCCAAGGGCCCACAAGCGAGAGGATGTGGGAGGCACGGCGGGGGCAAAGCTGAGAAGCAGAGGCCATCAGAAAGCCTCAGAGGCACTTAACCCAGTTTCCCTTAATTAAAATTCAAGTGCAGACACTTAACTTGGGAGGAATGAGCCTGCCAAGGGCCTCACCACGGCTAGGGGGTCCCGTGGGCTCCAGTGCTCCCAGCCCACCGCTCTGGGCAAGAGGGCTGGGTGGGGAAGGAGTATTCACAGTCCTGAGGGACCCCAGCTCTAGCTGCCCTGCCTGGCAATGCCAGGGCGTGAGGAGGGGCGGGTGAGGCCGGCTGGGTCTTCCTGCCCAGGAGGGCAGTAGTGTGTCCCTAGCCCCTTTCCGAAGAGCTGTCAGGCCTGGCAGTCCAGACTGTACTGCCCGGAGACACAGGCTCAGCCTGAGCATGTCACCATACCGTGCACTAGCCCAGGACAGTGGACTCACAGCTCACCAATCTGAGGCCAACAGGTCCCTGGTGACAAAGGCTGAGATGCTGTGACACCTGGCACCAAGCCACTAGCCCATGTGGTCCGAGAGGGCAAGGAACTCTGAAGGCCGCCCCCTTGGCCCAGCACCCTCAGCCTGGGTCTGTGAAGGGCCCACCCTGGGCAGGAAGGTCCAGTGGCTCCTCCTGCCCAGCCACCCCATCTACCCATGAGCCCTGCCCCCACTGCCCCCACCCACCTGCCCACCCCACCCCCTCTGTCTGGCCCCAGGCTGCAGGGGCACACCGTGAACCCCTCCTCTTCACGGGCTGCTCTGAAGGCTGAGAGGCACATCTCAGGGAACACGTCTCTCCAGAGCCGGCCTCAGTTATTCTTGCATGCTTATGCTTATTGACAAATACTTGCAATAACTGTGTCCCATTCCCTTTTCTGCTGTGGGCTGACCTGTGTCCCCAGAAAGATGTGCTGAAGTCCTGACTCCCAAACCTATGAATGTGGCCTGGTTGGAAACCAGAGTTTTTGCAGATGTAACCAAGTTAGGAGAAAGCCACACTGGAGTAGGGTGAGCCCTAAACCCAAGGACTGGTGTGCTCATAAGAGGGGCATTTGGACAGACACACAGGGAGAAGGCCATATGACAACCCAGGCAGAGATAAGAGGATGCAGCCACAAGCCCAGGAATGCTGGTAACACCAGAAGCTGGGAGACAGGGAAGGATCCTCCCCTTTGGCTTCCAGAAGGAACCAACCCTGCCGATACCTTGGTTCTGGACTTCCGGGCTCCAAGACTGAGATAATGAATGTCTGTTGTCTGAGTCACCCTGGGACACTTATACCTTCTGAACTGCCCCCCTGGACTTGGACGGCAGTCAGCTACTACAAGTCCACTGGGGCAAACGATGGCCAGGCACACGCACTGGGGGCGGGGCGAGTGCCACCCACTGCTCAGCACACCCAGGAGCCTGGAGCACTAGGCGGACGTGGGCGTGCCCGAGAACCTGGGGGTGGGGGTGGCCAGACCCACATGCAGTCGAGCAGATTAAGACTGGGGTCAGAGGAAGACTGCAGGTACTATACGATGCCTCTGTCCCCTCCGCTGCTCCGTCCCCTCCACTGCCCTATCCCCTCCTCTGCTCCTCTGCTCCGTCCCCTCCGCTTCTCCATCCCGTCCCCTCCACCGCTCCACCTTTGGCCAGGAGGACACCAATCCATAGGGGCCGCCCTCCCCAGATGCCTTGTAGATTCCCGCAGCCTCGGGTGTCACAGTACTCCAGTAAATTGTCAACTAATAGAAAGGATGGCCTTTGGAAACGAACTGTATTGAGAAGAGAGGATGAAATGAATGAGATAATAGCTGGGCCAAGGACCCAGAGAGCAGGCCTGCCCTCCCGGCACGGACCTGTAATTCCTTTTCTACAACGGGGTCTCAGATCTAAAGACTTCTCCCACCCGGCCGCAGGCCCACGCCGCTGGGAAATTTCATTAACGCTGGAAAATAGGAAAGGTATTAAGCGTGGATAATGAAGGCCAGGGCGGGAGCAGCGCCTGAAGACGGTCTTCTTTCTCGCCTTTGTAATGGGAGGCATGAACTCTCCCTTCAAATCCATTTCTAATCCATTTGAAATACTACAGCAAATTATCTCTCCTTCAGCCCGAAAGCGGCCAGCCAATTTACTCCGAATAGAAGTGACAATGCACCAGGATTTATCACCCTAACCTTGACTACACAGGGTGAGGGCTGGTCCTCCCCTCGGCCCTGTGGGGGCACCAAGGACGGGGCGGGGGCGACGACACTTTAAATGAACAGGAGTGGTAGCGCAGAAAGACACAACAACCACGAAGTATGTTTAAAGGAAAAAACAAGCCACCTGTCACCCACCCTCAGGCACACCCGCACACTTGGTGGAGACGACTGCCCAGCCTGATTGCCCGGGCTGCCAGCCTCCCAGCTGCACCCAGCAGGTGAGACACAGCAGGGGAAGGAGCTGAGGCCAGGTGCCAGGCAGGGACATGCACTTGGACCGCTTCCTCACGAGGTCAGGAGGTTGAGTTGAAGGCCCAGGGAATAGAGACCTTCCCCAAGGCCTTTCTGGGTTTCCTCAGCCATCAGGGGGCTTTATCCAGAAGGTGCCCATTGGCAGGGGTCAAGAGTACCCCAGTCCACCACAGCCTGGCCAGAGCCAGGAGTAAAGAGGTGCCCCTGGGCCCCACGCTCTGCCTGTCCTGAGAGCCCCAACACGCTACACCTGGGTGTCCCGCCAGGTCTGCCTGTCAGGGGGCTTCTCAGCCTACATCACTGCTGCCAAGGCCTCCCCAAGGCCTCTGGGGTTCCACTCATTCCTGAGTCCTAGGTGTGCATGAGCACACATGACAGGCAAACAGACTCCCATGTGTGCGTGCGCACAGGTATACCACACACGCACATACGGGCGCATACACATACACCATGAACACGTGCACAGACGCAATACACTGCCTGTACACACACTCACGTGCACACGTCATGCACGCATGCACATATATTGCACACGCACACGCATACCCTGCACATGCACACACATACCACATGCACACATGTGCACGTACCACGCACACACGCAGTGCACGCTTGCACCTCTCCAGGGTGACAGCATCAACACTGGCAATACCAGCACCAGAGTCTCATCCATTAAAAACCGGAAACAATCCTTACCGCCCCCTCCCCTCCCTTCCCAGCCAAGGCCCAGGAAGCCATCGACACACACTGCCCCCCTCACCGCCTGGCCCTCCGAGGGGGCAGGTCTGACCAGGCTCCCTGCCCAGCTCCATATCCAGCACCGCAGGCCAGGCCTCGTCTCCCCCAGCCTACGGCTGCCCCCACCCTGGGGTCCTGTGCAGGCCTCCTTCCTCTGCCCATGCTCCACTCTCTCCCTAGGGGCTCTGGGCAACGTCTACCCCACCGAAGGGACATCTGCATGCTCAGCCCACCCAGATGACACTGCCCCCCCCACAGAGCCCAGGTACTCCTGCACCCACCAGCTTTGCAGGCCAGACCCAGGTCCCTGATGGTCCTGTCCTCCCTGTGCAGCCCTCCAGGGCATGCCTGGTCTCCCCAGGCTGGAGCCCACACCCACACTACCCTGCCAGTGGGTTTGTTTGTAAACCAGCTTTGATTGAGTCTTCCCACCCCCACTTGACATCCCACAGCAGTCCCCTCAGCTCCTACAATGATGACCAGGTCAAGGCCCAGAGTCACCCTCCTCTGGCTGCAGCTCCAGCCACGCTGGCATCTCCCAGCTCCTGGAAGCCTTGACACGTGCTGGTCCCCCTGCCTGCCACCCCAGTTGCCCGAGACAAGCTCATATGTCACGTCCTGGGGGAAGCCCTCCTGGACCCCAACAGCTTGCTCTGAGTGCCCAAGCTCTCCCTCTTGGCGTTGGCTCAGCACAGTGTCACCCCTAGGAGAGCCTGGCCCCAAGAGATCTAGGAGGTGGGGCCGTTTCACCCTGGCTCAGGTGACAGAGCAGAGAGAGCCAGAGGGGGCAGGCAGGGAGCACGGGGCAGGCAGGGAGCATGGGGCAGACGCAGGGTCAGTGAAAGGCCTGAGGGACAGGCAGGGAAGTGTGGGGCAGGTGCAGGGTCAGCAGGAGGCCTGAGGGACAGGCAGGGGAGTGTGGGGCAGGGGAGTGTGGGGGCAGGGACACAGGCAGCAGGACAGGGTCGGCAGAAGGTCTGAGGGTCACACAGGGTGGGAAAAGCTTGAGTCCAGAGGGAGAAGCAGGGCCAGGTCTGTCCTGCTAGCTGTTCCTAAGCCAATGCCTGACGGAGGAGCGTGAGCTGGGGGTGTGAGAACACAGCTATACACCACACCGGCAGGGAGAGCCAGGGGCAGGGGCAGGGATAGGAAGGGGCTGGGGGACAGGCAGAGGCTGCCACATCAATTGGGTGGAGGGGAAGAGGGCATCACCTGAGTGGACAGGTAGAGGTGGGACAGGGCGAGGCCAAGGCCAGAGGGAGGGAGCGGGTCTGAGTGGGTCCTAGCACCGACTCCGACAGCTTGGTGCCTGGCTGGTTCTGAAGGCGGAAGGCATGGGAAGACACAGATGTGGCCTCTAAACACAGCTGGCAGGGCAGGGGCAGTGTGTGGGGCAGGCACTCTGCACCCCAAACAGGCCACCCAGCCAGTGGAACCCAGGCAGGAGATGGTCAGGCCAGCGGGAACAGTAGAAATAACCGGGGAAGCATTTTTCAGGAAATGGAGCAGATTTTGCAGAGCTCAGAGCCCAGGCAGGGAGTGCGTAGTCAGCAGAAGAGGCCCGGGCCCGAGGGAGGCGGCTCAGCACAGCGAATCCCCAAGTAGGTCAGGCGCCAAGCCGCCTCACCGTGACAGCGGCCCTCAAAACTGCTTAAGTGGGGCTTTCCACCGGAAACGCTGACGGGCCGCTGAGCTCGCAGCCCGAGCCAGCAGCTCAGCTCAGGAGGAGCGCAGGCGTGTGTGTACGTGCAGATCCATGTGTGTGCATTCCCATGCATAAGCACGTGTGTGTGGTCTGTGCACATGTGTGTGCACACAGGTACACATGTGGGGGTGTGTGTGCGTACAGGTACACGTGTGCGGGTGTTTGCAGGTGCATGTTTATGAGCTTGTGTGTGGTACGTGTGCGTGTGTTGAGATACGTGTGCATGCAGGTGTGTGTACATGCGTGGGCATGCATGTGTACACAATCCATGCCCAGCCATTCTCCATTGCTCACTGGATTCAGTCAAGCTGCCCAGAGGTTTCTCGGCAACACCCACCCTGCCAGCCTCCAGCCCAGTGCAGCCCTGTGCCCCACTCTGCCTGCAGGGCCCAGGCCACCCTGCTAAGTGAGAAGTCTGACCAGTCCCCAGAGCGGAGACTTCTCCCCTCCCAGACACACATCCTGTACGGTTCGGCCAGGGCTTTGGGGCTTCAGGGTACCTCCTCGGCACAGGCTGGCACAGCCCTGCCAAGTCCCCAGCCTGAGGGGAGCCGCAAACACCTCCGGGAGAAACTTTTGGGTCCACAAGCACGAACTGAGGCCCAGTGAACCGATGTGCTGGGCACAGGACTGCGCAGCTGGTCAGTAAGCACCCCCCATCACCTGCCTAAGCCCAGGAGCTGCAGCCAGGAAGAGTGAGAGGTCTCCCCCACCTGCCCCTTGACCCTGGCCTGGAGGGCGGGCCGTGGCCCATAAGTGCGTGTCCCCACCCTGCTCCTATGGCCCTGGCCAAGCTTCCTGCCTTCTATTGCTCATGCAGAGCCCATCTGAGGAAACGGGTGTGGCAGGCCACTGGGGGGCTGAGAAGGGCACGTGTACTCTGTGCGCTGTCCTGGCTGCAGCTGTCCACGACCAGCCTGAGGTCCTGTGACCACCCGGGGGAGGAGACTTGGTGGCCAGGTGTCCACTCGGCCAGCTCCTCAGCCTTCCCCCACACACAGTGACTGGCGTGCAGTGCCTCCTGGCCGACGGCCTGCTCCTCCTGCCTCCTAGGCCAAGGTGGTCAGGGGCAGGTGGGGATGGGCAGGCAGGCGGGTGGGCAGGCAGCGGCCCACCTTACAGGCCTGGGTCAGGGCTGAGGCCTCAACACTGAAGGTCTGAAGGTCCCAAGCAGGAAGAGAGCTGTGCGACCATGGGCAGTGGACCTGCGGCCTCTGGCCTCAAGGCATCACCTGCATATGGTGGGCGGGGGGGGGGCCGGGGCGGGGAGCAGCATGGCCCTGGCAGCTGCAGCAAGGACAGAGACAACCCCAGCCAGGGGCTGTGAGAGGCTGAGCCTGGCAGGCAAGGAGCTGGGTACGGGCTGGGTGCTGAGGGAGAGGCCTGAGGGAGTGGCTTGGTGGCTTGGGGGAGGAAGCTTGTCCAAGCCCCTCAGACCGACACCCCCCTCCCCAGAGGCTCAGCAGGAACTTGATGGCAAGGGCACTGCCCCTTCCCGGACAGAACTCACTCCTGCAGTGAATAAAAAGGCTCACAGCATCTTGCCGACAGCCAGGAACACTGGGCGATACAAATTGTCCTGCCTCTTCTCCAAACAGGCTCCTGCCCTCCCACGGAGTGGGCTATTTTATGCGCGAACATCTATCCCATTGGTATTTTGGTCGATGGACGCATTACAAGCTTTCCCTTTAAGAGCCTAATAAACAACAAGATGGAAAGTAAAATTCTCCATAAGATGACACTTTTAAAAATCCATTTCAGCTGAAGCTATCTGTGTTTTCTATGTTCCCATAGAAAACAGGCATCCTGGGCCCTAGTGGCTCCAGAAGCGTGGGGCTCAGCCCCTGGGGGTGAGGGGACTACCAGGACCCCTAGTGGCTCCAGGCGCTGGGGCTCAGCCCCTGGAGGTGGAGGGGCTACTGGGACCCCTAGTGGCCCCAGGAGCATGGGGCTCAGCCCCTGGAGGTGGGGGGACTACCGGGCAGTAGGGGGGCAGAGCCCAGGTCTGGAGGCCACAGCGGGCCTCAGTGGCCCAATGGTGAGGTTGGTTGGGGGAGGCTGAGAGCCTGACCCACGTTTTCATGTGGAAGAATATTCAGAATAACCAAGAAGATGAAGGAACAGGCCAGCGGTACCGGGTGGAGCATCTGGAAATGGTCCACACAAACCCAGTCACCTGAAGGAGGATGAAGGCACCAACGCTCTGCAGGCAAGGACTGTCAGCACACGCACCTCCGCACAGAGACACAGGGACTGTGGTCCCCCCCTCAGACCACAGACAGACACTCACGGGTGACACGGAAAGGCTAAAACAGTCTGAGGAAGACCAGATCTTGGGAGAGGCAAGCATCTCTTAAACAGGACACCATGAGCGCTCACCACGAAAGAAAAGATGGGCAGATCAGACGTGGCTGAAAGGCAAGGAACAGAAGACAGCAGCACGTGGAGACACCAGCATCCTTGGGTACTGCCGTGGGAAAGCATTCTGCCACAGCACCGTGGACAACAGTCTAGCAGGTCCTCAAACAGCTGAGCACAGTTTCCCAACTCTTCCCCTTCCTTACCCAAGAGACTGTAAAGCAGGGACTCCAACAGAGACCTGTACACCAATGTTCATTGCAGCACTAGTCACAATAACCACACAAGTGTCCACCAACAGATGAATGGAGGAACAGGTGGTACATACACACAATAGAACACGGCTCAGCCATAAAGAGAAAAGAAGTCCTGACACATGCTATCACATGGATGGCCCTTGAAGACATTATCCTGAGTGAAATCAGTCAGTCACAAAAGCACAAATACTATATGGTCCACTTATACGAAATATCTAGAATAAGCAAACACATACAGACCAAGGTTTATTAGTGGTTACTACGGGCAGGAGGGAGGCAGAAAAAGGGTCATTTAGAAAGCATCGAGTTTCTGTTTTTGGTGATGGAAAGCATGGCCATAGACACTGGTAATGGTTTCACAACATGATGAATGTAACTGGCGTCACTGAATTGTATATATAAAAAATGTTGAATTGGCAAATGTCGTGTTGTATGATTTTTTAAAAAGGAAGGCGCAGATTGCTAGAAAACATCTGACAAAGGAATGTAACCAGAATATGTAAAGAACCCCAGCAATCGGTAAGAAAAAGACCGGCAACCAAACATGGGTAAAAGACTGCAAGGGGTCCCTGACAAAAGTGCACATCCCAGGGGTCACTCAGTGGACACTGATTAACGACAGCACAACGGGGTGCCGCCACACCACTACCAGTGCACTGGACTAGACCTGGGATCCCACCCAGTCCAGGAGCACGGGCAGCACAGCCACTCTGGAAGCCTGCTGGGTGCTGTCCACAGGATGACACACCCCTCTGCCCTCTGACACAGCTGCTCCACGTCACTCAGGGCATGGCCAGCAAGCCCAGGGCAGCTCCATGAGTCTGTCAACAGCAACATGGGAAAACTGAGAGTGGGGACCCCTGGGGTGGAGACGGCTGGAGGGAGCACCAGGTGCCTTCCAGCACAGAACACCGTGGCGGAGGGGGTGCTACAGACAAACCCATGTACAGGACGCTGACGCTGTGGCACTTTCACCTGTTACACCTCAGAACAATAGAACCAAGGCTGCTTGAAAAAGGAACCAGCCCTGGCCAAGACACTGGGGGCGACCTCAGCTTGGCTGGGACCAGGATGCGCTTTCGTGCGCCTCACCCGCGGAGGCGCTGCACCGCCCCCCAAACAAGGTGAGGCTCTGATGTGGGCGCGGGCCGCCCCCAACCCCCAGTCTCTAGCGACCCAGGAAGGTGGACAAGGAGCCGGTGGGCGTGGCCACCCTATTGGGGGTGCCCACCCTGCCCGCCCCGCTCTCCACCCCGCCTCCGCCGGTCTGGGAGCACACCAAGGGGATGGGCCACAGCGGTAATTCACGCTCCCCTGCCGATACTTTATGGCTTTCTTAATTCGGCTCCTGCTACCATTAATGTAGTTAATGTTGAGATGATATCTATTTTCTGGCGTCGGGCGGTGATTTATCCCAGCCATTCTTCCGGTGTAGGCTCCCACGCTGTTAAATCAAGCGCCTTGCCAATTAAGTGCTGACTTGGGGAGTGGAGGCAATCTGAACAGACATCTCACCGCAAATCACACTGCTCGGGCCCTGGGGAGTGGGCGGGCCGCGGGAGACCTTGCTGACTTCGAGGAAAGTCAGAAGGAAAATCAAACAGGGCGGCAGTCCTGCGCCTGGTTGTGCCCTTATGTCCTGGGCGAGGGGAGTTGGGGTGCACTGAACCAGGTCTGCAGGAAGGGCACGGGTTACCGGCGCTGTCCCAACCACACACGAATCTCTGCGATTGCATCCCTCCCCCAGGAACTAACGCTGGGAACAAAACCGGCCCACAGGCCTGAGCACATTTCTGCTCAGCTCCCTGGTCCTTGGAAGGAGGGCAGGAAAGGGCCCAGCCCCTCCTACCCAGGGCCTACACCCTGTAGGGCCTGGAGAGGGCTCCCCCAGAGTCCCAGGCCCAGGCAGCTCAGGCACAGTGGGGAGGGGGGCAGGACTTCTTGGGTCCACTGCCTCCCAGGCACCGCACCCTTCCCGCCTCCTCCCTCCCGCCCCGTGCAGCTACACAGACTGACCACTGATGACCACTGACCGCCCTGTGGCCCGAGCACCGACAAACACCAGAGAGGTTGCCTTAGATCCCCACGTGCAAATGCCCATTGGGTTTTGGGGTGAGACCGGCAGAACAGGAGGGCTTGATATGTGGGAGAGCTTGAATGGTGCTTTGCTGCCCACGTCAAAGTGGTAGTAAAAATGCCGGAGACGCAGGGAGGGGTTGTTTTTCCTGTCCGCACTGTACTTCAGCTTCCTCTGAGCCTCATTCCAGGGCTGCCAGGGCCGCCCTGCAGCCCCCACACACAGCCCCATGGTGGCTCCCTCCCCCACCCACGGAAGAGCGTCCTTCCTGAGCCCTGAAGTCCTCACGAAGCAGCGTCTAGACTCCGAATCAGCCAGGAAACACCCGCACAGCGGAGCCGCGGTCCCCTCCGTGATGGCGCTAGCGGGCTGCAGGGAGCGGGCTGCAGGGAGTCACCCCGTGGCCTGTGGTTTTGTGGCTTCAGCAGCGAGGCAGCGTCCTACCAGGGTCAGGCAAGTCCTGTCCCTCAGGGCACCACCACGACGGGGACAGGCCCTGCATGATTTGCTCCCCCGTGCCCCCAAAGGCAACCAGAAGCTGGGCAGCCCACAGTGCTCATCCCATGTGTGGGGCCACACCGACACTGCAGGGTGACCCCATCCCTCTGCCACCATCCTGTCCCAAGGACGGAGAGGCCAGGGCTCAGGCTCCACGCGCAGGCGCAGGGCAGTGGGCAGGAGCTGGCGCAGGAAGGGGGATGCTGCCTGGGGCAGAAGAGGGGGACAAAGCTGGCGGCGGGGGCGCTGCATGAGGGTGGAGGCGGGCCACCCTGGCACAGCGTTGCAGCAGAGGAGGTGGGATGTGGTCCTGAGTCATAGCAGAGGTAAGAGGTCGCCTGGCCTGTCCTGTCCTGAGTGGCCCAGGATGTGCAGCTCCCATGCTCCTTCACCCTCAGGACCATGGCTGAAGCGCTGCCCGACACCGCCACTCCCTCTGAGCCCGCACCTCCCACCCCAGCGTCCACTCAGCATGCTCCTCACCACCAGGGCACCGGCCAGCAGAGCCAACGAGGACAGAGCACCCCGCACAGAGGAACAGAGACCCCACGGAGGAGGGGGAGACAGAGGAAGACGGTACACAGGCCGAGGAAGGGCTGGGCAGGGAAGACGGGGAAAGGCACGAGGGAGAGGAGAGGCTGGAGGGAGGGAGGATGGCCATTGGGCCAGGACACGGACACAACACACGTGGACATGAGACACGTGGGCAGGCAGCGGGGACGAGGCCCCTACCCAGCAGGCCCTCGTGGCCGCCCACGCTCCCTGCTCTCCGCGGTCACACTCTTGTCCCCTCACCTCTCTAGGTTCTATTTCCATGTCACTCCCCGGAAGCCCTACCCCCATCTGTGCCCCTGCACCCCCTACCCTGCAGGCTCCTCACAGCACTCTGCACCTGGCTCCCTGTGACATCCCGTTTGCATCTTGCCGTAGCCCTGAACCTACGGCACACCTGGGCATGGTCAGGCTCCGCTAACACCTGAGGGGTGGGTGCGTGCACCTCCACAATGACGTGGGGGTACAGGGGCACGTAGGCCATTCTGCCGAGGGACACTGAGAAGAGGAAACCAGGGGCAGAGCTGAGCCATGGGGTGGCCCCTCTCCACCCACATCCCGCTCTAGAAGGTGGCGGCCTCTGGATGTAAAGGCATCCAGAGCAGAAAAGGGACATCAGCAGGGCACACTGGGCAGATGCTCCTCCTCCTGCACCCTCCGGCACTGACCACCAGGGCTGAGCCAGCCTGTTCACGCAGGCCACTGTCTCCCCAGCACTGGGCAGGACCATCCCAGGGCTGGTGCCAGGCACTGATGCACAGAGGTGGGCAGCGACAGAGTGGTAGGAAAGCTCCTGCTCAGGGGCGTGCAGGACCCCAACCTGCCACTGACACTACCTGGAGACTGGCAAAGTGCACGCACCGCCTGTATATGCGGTCAGCACACATGCGGCCCCACACACGGCCCCTATACACGGCCTGCATATGCGGTCTGCACACACGCGGCCCCACACACGGCCCCTATACACGGCCTGCATACGCGGTCTGCACACAGGCGGCCCCACACACGGCCCCTATACACGGCCTGCATACGCGGTCAGCACACACGCGGCCCCACACACGGCCCCTATACACGGCCTGCATACGCGGTCAGCACACACGCGGCCCCACACACGGCCCCTATACACGGCCTGCATACGCGGTCAGCACACACGCGGCCCCACACACGGCCCCTATACACGGCCTGCATACGCGGTCAGCACACACGCGGCCCCACACACGGCCCCTATACACGGCCTGCATACGCGGTCAGCACACACGCGGCCCCACACACGGCCCCTATACACGGCCTGCATACGCGGTCAGCACACACGCGGCCCCACAAGCGGCCCCTACACACAGCTCACACACACACGGCCCCCACACACAGCCCCGACACACAGCTCACACACACACGGCCCAAACACACGGCCCCTACACATGGCTCACACACACACGGCCCACACAAATGGTCCACACACACACAGCTCATACACAGCTCACACAGCTCACACACACACGGCCCACACACACGGCCTCTACACACAGCTCACACACAAGCAACCCCCACACGCGACTCACGCACACAGCTCACACACACACGGCCCACACACACAGCTCACACGACCCACACACATGGCCCACATACACACAGCTCACACACACACAGCCCCCACACACAACTCACACACACAGCCCACACACACGGCTCACACAGCCCACACACACGGCTCACACGCACAAGGCTCACACATAGCTCACATGTACAAGGCTCACACACACGGCCCACACACACAGCTCACACGCACAAGGCTCGCACACAGCTCACATGTACAAGGCTCACACACACACGGCCCGCACACACAGCTCACACACACCTCACACGCACACCTCTCACACACAGCTCACATACATGGCCCGTACACATACAGCTCACACACACGGTTCACATGCACTGCTCACACAGAAAGCAGCAAGGAGAAGGTGAGCCTGCCTTGGTCCCCGCACCCAGGGCTCCACATCCCGGGCCCACTCTGCCAGCCTGCTTTGTGACCTTAGGCAAGAGGTCACTGCTGACCCCGCCAGCCTCTGCCCCAGGTCACTGAAGGGCAGGATTCTAAGAACTCAAGCAAAAAGCCCGGCTCCTTCTGGAGGAGGTCCCAGAGGAAGATGAGGAGCAACCCTCAGCAGCAGTGGCTATAGCTCCGTGCCCATCAGGGCCAGCTGATGGCCTGGCAGGGCAGTTCTTCTCTCCTCAATCTCCCAAAACCATCGAGGGTGGGGCTGGGAGGGCCAAGGCTACATCCTGCCCAGAGGGCCCAGGCCACCAGCCCATCCGGGCAGGACCTCCGGCCCCGAAGGGCCCGGCCGGCGGAAGCAGCAGCAGCTGACACCGGCACTGCTGTGGAACATGGCGCTGAGAGGCCTGCCTGCCTCAGACAAACGCAGAAGGAAATAAATCTGTAAGCGCTTTGAACTGACTTCCAAATCAAGAGCTGCACCCATGCTGTCAGCCCTGCCAGCAGCTTCCGTAGCACCTTCTGTGCAAAAACGCGTCTCAGCCATCCATTAGAATGATGAAGGCAAAGGGATCTCAGAACCGCACTCCTTCCTTAATGAGCAGCCGAAGGGATCGGTAAGCATAATTTCAGAGGCCAGTAATATTTTATATAATCGCCGAGTGGTTTAAATTGAAAACCCCCAACTGAATCAATATTTACTGCATTGAAACGAAATGAATAGTAATAAGTCACTAAGCTCCCTGTCCTGTTTCATAAAATAAAAAATTATAAAAATGAGCACAGGCGCAGAGAGGCCATCACATTAACTTTTACAGCACTTGGGGAGCCGTAACCGACTGTTCTCATAAAATAAAATTCTAAAAAACCTGCCGTGGAGACCTGGTTCAGCAATGCGCTGGGGAGATGGTGGGAGCGGGCGGCCAGGCGCTGGTAGGCAAGGGCGTCACTCCTGCGGTGCCCTCCAGCTCCCAGGCTAGAGCCAGGCCAGGGGACCCTGCTGGCCCCTGCCCGCTGATCACCACTCCTGCAGCAGCCCAGGGCTACGCGGGGCCCTTTGCAGCCTAGAAGCCTAGGTGTAGGCACCCAGACCAGTCCCGGTCCCACCATGTGGGCGCACCAGCAGAGACACATGCGTGGCCCCCAGGCAGGCCTCCTCCTCTGCCCTGGGGCTGGGGTAATAGTGCCTGCAGTCTTGGTTCCCCAGAGGTCCCCGTGCTCCCCCCATAGGCCAGTCTTAAAGTGGGGGCACAGAGGGGTATGTGCACAGGCCTGGGAGAGCAGCTCACTTCCAGCCTCTCAGGCTGCCCTGGATCCTCAGTCCCTGTCTGGAGTCAGAGCCCTGTGGCACCCTCACCCGCCCAGCCAGCACTTCTTGTTTTGAGTCATTACCAAAGAACCAAAATGTAACCAAGGGCTGCAGCAGCAACGCCCCGTAGATGCCCCACAGGCCAGCCCTGGGTGTCCCTGCCCCAGCAGGCGGCAAGGTGTGCCCTGCCTTCCTCGGCTCCCCCAGCCAGTGCTCTGCGTGTCCTGCCCGGGGACGGCACCTGACTGGCACCAGCTGCCCGCCTGCCTGCCCACTTCAACCTGAGCCCACATGCGGCTGCTGCTGCGCCTGCTGCCACCACCTCGCCCCTCCCACACAGCAGCCGTAGTCTTCTTGGAGAGTCAACCTGGGCCACCACGCCCCTGCTCAGAGCCATCGACGCTCACGATGCACCTCAGAGGCCCACCTCCCACCGCAGCCTGCAGCCCGGCTGCCCCAGGCGGAGAAAAGGGGCACCAGAGGCTTTGAGGAGTTTTGTGGGACAGGACAGCAGAGACACAGGCTGAGCTTCAGGGGACAGTGCCCAGGTGGACCCCAGTGCACAACCCACTGCAGATCACACATATGCACAAAACACACAACACATGCACGCAAGCACGTACATGCATGTACACAGATGCACATGCATGTACATATACAGCCGCATATACATACATGCATGCACACGTATACACCCATCTACAGATCACATACACACATACCTACACACATACACAGACGTGCACACATATACACACGCATACACAGGCTGACACACACATACACACAGGCACTCATCCTACTTGGTCTCCTGGAGCCTCCTGCCACCACCTCCTGCTCAGGCCCAGCTAATGGGTTTAGGGGCTGAACTAGAGTTAGGAGGGCCACGCCAACTGGGTGGGTGCCCCAGCTCCAGAGGCTGCAACCCCGGCCACCAGCATGGAGAGAGAAACAGGGCCCTCGTGGGGGTGGGGCGGTCCTCAGTGGACCTTCCTCAGTGGACGGCTCTGGCTCCACCAGGGTGTGCAGGCGGAAGAATGGCACTCTCTTTCCAGTTCCCTGGGCCTGGGCCGCAAAGGAAGGCGTGCACTCAGGCGGAGGACAAGGCGCCAGCAGATACCGCCTGGCCACCTCTGGACCTGCTGGGCTCCTGGAGGGACAGGAGCACTGACGGCAACCAGACCCAGTGTCAGCCAGACATGAGTGTGCCCCCAGAGGGTGCTGGAGAGGGGTGACAGGCACAGAGACAGGGCCATGGGGCACCACAGCCACCAGGGCACAGCCCACCTGGAGGCTGACAGCCCCCTGCACCGCCACCCCTGATGCCCAGACAGGAACAGCCCACCTCCAAGCCAGTGAGGCTGGTATAGCAGGGCAAGGAGGGCACAGTCCTCGGCCCTGGATATACCCCCCATCTCTCCCAAGAGGACAAGGACAGACGGCCAATGAGAGCTGCCGAAGGGAAGACGAGAAAGGCCTGCACGTACAGACAACATGTCCTCAGGGACATGCCCGCTGAGACGGCACCGGGCGCCATCACACACCCAAGAGAAGCTGAAATCCAAGCCGGCGACACCAGTGTCTCGGGGACAGAAAGGGCATACATGTGGGAGGAGCCTGGCTGGGACACAAGGCTGGCACCGCCCCCCGTGTCCCAGCAATGCCACCCCAGGTGCTCACCGTAGACTCACAAGCACAGGTCTGCAAAGAGGGCTCAAAATTGCCAACATGGGCTCAGCCAGAATCCCCACAGGGGGACTGAGAACAGGAGGAGGGCCAGTGCACAGCAGTGCCCTGCCACACACACACGCGCCCACAGGGGGAGCAGGGTGTGACGCGGGGACAAAACCCACATGTGGGATACCACTTGTGCAGAGGCCCAGAACCAGCAAAATTGATACAAGGGAAATCCAGAAGGGCAGCTGCCGCAGGAGAGGAGGTACGGGCTGTTGCCCTCCTGCCAGGGTTGTGGGTCACACAGGTACAGCCACGGAAGCAAGCACCTCAGCTGGTCACGGTTCTCTGTACGGGGGGGTGACCCAAATCTTCATTTCTGGAGCGTCTGGGCCATTAGGAGTCATCTCAGAATGGGGTTGCTGTAGTTTTCCATTGACTTTCATCACAGGGCATGGTTGTACTAAGAGACGCCCTAAGGGATCTCCCGCATTCCAGGCATACTCTTCTTTACCCCCACCATGCAACATCAGTCCGACTTCCCCTTGGTAGTCAGGGTCAACCACAGGTCCAGAGGCATGAGGAGCCCAAAGTGGCAGGGTAGCATTCTTAAGTTCCAGTTCAATGGAATCAGTGCTGTGTCTCCAGGTGCGAGCATTCCTCCCTTTGGAACCAAGACCTCTACAGCTGCAGCGCATGGCATCATGGGGACAGGAAGCAAAAATTACGCGAGTGGGTCACTGGGGGTAATGGTGAGTGGTGCCACTCCCACTTCCACCCTTTGATTCCTGGAGCCATGAATCCTGGTGTCTGAGTTATCTATTGCTGCTATAACAGACATACCACAGATGGCTTTAACAAAGAAAAGTTTATTTTCTCACAGTAAAGTAGGCTAAAAGTCCAAATTCAGGTGTCAGCTCCATGGGAAGTCTTTTTCTCTCCGCTGGCCTTCTCATCAGTCTTCCCCGGGACTAGGAGCTTCTCTGCACAGGAACTTCAGGTCCAAAAGACGCCCTCTGCTCTGGTACTGCTTTCTTGGAAGTATGAGGTTCCCCATCTCTCTGCTCTTTTATATCTCAAGAGATTGTCTCAAGACACAATTTAATCTTGTAGATTGAGTCCTGCCTCACTAACACAACTGCCACCCATCCTCCATCATTAACATCATAGAGCCAGGATTTACAACATATAGGAAAATCACACAGTATCGCGAATCACCACCCAGCCAAATTGATACACACATTTTTGGGGAGACACAATTCAATCCATAACATCTGGCTTTGGGAGAAACAGCACCATATATGGGACACCGCTTTAGAGCACATACAGCCTCCTGGAGAGCAATGCCCCAACCCTGCAAAGTGTTGCCACTTAGCTGGCACCACAATTGTGTCTTTAGAAGCCCATTCTATCAAGCCAGCTTCTTCAGGATGATGGGAAACACAGTAAGACCAGTGAGTTCCATGAGGACTGGCCACTGCCACACTTCATTTGCTGTGAAGTGAGTCCCCTGATCCGAGGCAATGCTGTGTGGGATACCATGACGGTGGATAAGACATTCTGTGAGTCCACAGATGGTAATTTTGGCAGAGATGTTGCGCGCAAGGAAAGCGAATCTACATCCAGAGAAAGTGTCTATCACAGCAAGAATGAAACACCGGCCTTCCATGATGGAAGCGGTCCAATGTAATCAGCCTGCCACCGGCCTTCCATGATGGAAGCGGTCCAATGTAATCAGCCTGCCACCGGCCTTCCATGATGGAAGCGGTCCAATGTAATCAGCCTGCCACCAGGTTGCTGACTGATAACCCTGAGGAATGGTACCGTATCAGAGACTCAGTGTTGGTCTCTGGTAGGCTGGGCAATCAGCAGTAGCTGTAGCCAGCCTTGGTGAGTGTTTAAGTCCATGTTGCTGAGCCCATGTATAACCTCCATCCCTGCCACCATGGCCACTTTGTTCATAAACATTGGGCAATGACGGGAGAGGCCGGGCAAAGTGGATGATTGGTTTCCACAGAACACGTCACCCTATCCATGTGATTGTTAAAATCCTCCTCTGCCTAGGTCACTCTTTGGTAACCATTCACATGAGACACAAATATGTTTACTTCTCTGGCCCATTCAGAGAGATCTATCCACATACCTCTTCCTCATACCTCCTTGTCTCCGATTTTCCAATCAAATTCCTTCCAAGTCCCTGACCATCCAGCCAAACCATTGGCCACAGCCCATGAATCAGTATACAATCGCACATCTGGCCATTTCTCCTTCCAACCAAGGCAAAGTGAATAACCAGGTGCTCTGCTTGAAGTTCTGTCCCTAGGGAGGATTTCCCTTCACCACTGGCCTTCAGGGAGGTCCCAGAAAGGGCTGTAGTGCTGCCACTATCCACTTTCGAGTGGTGCCTGCATTTCGTACACAACCATCTGTAAACCAGGCATGAGTATTCTCTTCCTCAGTCGATTAATCACAAGGAACTCCCCATGAGGCCAAAGGTGCAGACTGGGAGAGGGCAGGTAATATGACAGGAGTGGAGACCATGGGCATTTAGGCCACTTCCTCACGCAACTTACTTATGCTTTCAGGTCCTGCTCGAGCCCGATCTCGTATATACCACTTCCATTTAATGATGGAGTGATGCTGTGCACATCCAGCTTTATGACTGTGGGTCAGACGACACCCAGTTCATTATGGGCAGCTCAGGCCACATGGTGACTTGGTGGCCTATGGTTGGGTGTTTAGTTTCTCCAAAGGCCCAGTAACTAGCCAAAAGCTCTTTCTCAAAAGGACAGTAGTTATCTGCAGGGGATGGCAGGGCTTTGCTCCAAAATCCTAAGGGTCTGCACTGTGATTCATTAATAGGGGTCTGCCGACAACTCCAAACAGCATCTCTATCTGCCACTGCCCCTTCGAGCTGAATATGATCCGCTGAATCATGTGGCCCAAGTGGCAGAGCAGCTTGCGCGGCAGCCTGAACCTGTTGCAGAGCCTTCTCTTGTTCTGGGCCCCACTCAAAACCAGCAGCTTTTGAAGATACTTGATAAATAGGCTGGAGTAGCACACCCAAATGAGGAATATGTTGCCTCCAAAATCCAAAGAGGCCCAGCATTGTGCCTCCTTTTTAGCTGTAGGAGGGGCCGGATGTAATAACTTATCCTTCACGTTAGAAGGGATATCTTAACATGTCCCACACCACCATACTCCCAGAGATTTCACTGAGGTGAAAGAAACCTGAATTTTTGCCAGGTTAATTTCCCACCCTCTAGCATGCAAATAAATGTTTTACCAATAAGTCCAGGGTTACTGATACTTCCTACTAGGTCCAATCAGCACGTCATAAACATAATGGACCAGTGTGATGTCTTATGGAAGAGAAAGGCAATCGAGGTCTCAGCAGACTAAATTATGACATAGGGCTTGAGAGTTGATATACCGCTGAGGCAGGACTGTGTCATGGACTGAATTATGTCCCCCAAAAAATGTATGTATCAATTTGGCTGGGCCATGATTCCCCATACTGTGTGGCTGTCCTCTATTTTGTGATTGTAATTTTATGTTAGAGAGGATTAGGGTAGAATTGTAATTTTATGTTAGAGAGGATTAGGGTGGGATTGTAACACCCTTACCAGGTCACATCCCTGAGCCAATGTAAAGGGAGTTTCCTTGGCATGTGGCCTGCACCACCTTTTATCTCTAAAGAGATAAAAGGAAAGAGAAGCAAGCAGAGAGTTGGGAACCTCATACCAACAAGAAAGCAGCACCGGGAGCAGAGTGTGTCCTGTGGACCCAGGGTCCCTGCGCCTGACAAGCTCCTCGCTACCCAGAAAGCAGCACCAGGAGCAGAGCACATCCTCTGGACCTGGGGTCCCTGAGCCTGAGAAGCTCCTTGACCGGGGAAGATTGATGACAAGGACCTTCCTCCAGAGCCGACAGGGGTAGAAAGCCAACCTGGAGCTGACACCCTGAATTTGGACTTGTAACCTATTAGACTGTGAGAGAATAAATTTCCCTTTGTGAAAGCCATCCACTTGTGGTATTTCTGTTATAGCAGCACTAGATGGCCGAAACAGACCGTGAAGGCCAGCTGAAGGCAAACTGCTTCTGGTGGTCCTTTGAAACCAGAATCAAGAAAAGGGCGCTGGCCAGGGCGACAGCTGCACACCAGGTACCAGGACATGGATTAACTCGCTCAAGCAATGAAGCCACACCTGGTACAGCAGCTGCAGTTGGAGTCACCACCTGGTGAAGTTTACAACAATCCACCGTCATTCTCCAAGGTCCATCTGTTTTCTGCACAGGCCAAATTGGCGAGCTGAATGGGGATGTGGTGGGAATCACCAGCCCTGCTTCCTTCAAGTCCTAGATGGTGGCAGTAATCTCTGCAGTCCCTCCAGGAATGTGGTATTGCTTTTGGTTTACTATTTTCCTAGGTAGGGGCAGTTCTAATGGCTTCCACTTGGCTTTTCCTACCATAAATGCCCTTGCCCCACTTGTTGGGAATCCAGCGCAGGGGTTCTGCCAGTTGCTGAATATATTTATTCCAATTATGTATTCTAGAACTGGGGAAATCATTGCAAGATGGGTTTGGAAACCCACTGGACCCACTGTGAGCCGAACCTGAGCTAAGACTCCATTAATAACCTGACCTCCATATGCCCCCACTCTGACTGGTGGGCAACAATGACATTTTGTGTCTCCTGGTATTAGTGTTAGTTCAGAGCCAGTATGCAGTAATCCCCTAAAAAGTCTCACTATTTCCTTTTCCCCAGTGAACAGTCATTTTTATAAAAGAATGTAGATCCCTTTGCAGAAGGCTGGGAGAAAGAATAACAGTATAAATTTTTGGCAGGATAGTAGAGTTCCTCCTCAAGGGGACCCGGCCTCCCCTTCATTCAAGGGGTTGTGGGTCTATAAACTGGCTCAAGTCTGGGAACTGATTGAGGGGCTGTGACTCTCTATTCTAGCAATTCAAGTTAGACTGCTGTTCATTTGACCTAGAATTCACCCGTTTGTACAGATAAAGTAACTATTTAGTCTATTTCCCCTCTATTTCACTCCTAGGGACACCATGACAAAGTAGCCAATGCCGTTAAGTCCATATGAGTCCGACTACTCTGATTACTGCTTTGGCTCTACCGTCCATTATGGTAACCACGCCTGCCTTGTCTTTGTCAACTGAGTGCCACCACTTGGCCCCTACCACTATGGGCTCCAATCAGCCCCACTGTAGTTAGGTGTCTTAATTCAGTTAGGACAGTTTCCACTATCAAATTTGACTTACATAAAATAGCAATCACAGCAGTCTTCGAGGATGCTGGGGCTCCCTTCACAAATTTGTTCCTCACAGTTGTGCTAAAGGTGTGTCCTCCGGGCACTCCATGTATGGGTCTGTGGGTCTAACCTGATAAATCCACTCTAGCATGCCAACTTCCCTAAGCCTGTGGATACCTTCTTCTACAGTACACCAAGGCAGGTCTGGTACTTCAACTTGATTTAGCGTAGGCCACCGTGTAATCCATGCTTCAGTGACCCAGCCAAATAAACTATTAGGTCCTTTCCTAACCTCTCGAGCTGAAACACTGCATGAAGGATCTGTGCTTATTGGGCCCATATCAATAAACCAAGACTGATCCATCTTTATGTTCCTTGCACCATTATCCCATACCCTTAGTAGCCATTCCCACACATATTCCCCAGGATTCTGTTTGTATGTATTAGGAAAGTCAAGCAGTTCTTTTGGAGTATAGCATATCTCCTCCTGGGTCACACTTTATACTTTACCTTTTGGGGCTTGCTGGGACACAAGTCTGCTTATAGGTCTAGAAGCAAAAACAGATGGTGGGAATGGGTCCTGGGAATATTCAGCAATGTCCTGTAAGGCATCTACCTCAGGCCATGCTCCAGGCAACGCCCAAGGCACCACCCCAGGCAGTATCACAAAGACCCTTCCAAAAAAAACCCAAAATCAAGCCCACTGCCATTGAGCCGATTCTGACTCCTAGCGACCCTATTAGACACCAAAAAAACCAAACCCATTTCTGTCAAGTCGATTCTGACTCATAGCGACCCACAGGACAGAGGAGAACTGCCCCATATGGTTTCCAAGGAGCACCTGGTGGATTCAAACTGCTGACCTTTTGCTTAGCAGCTCTTCGGACACAGCTGGGTTAATCTCGCCAGACTGGGGTGGAAGAGATAATGGTTTTACCAGGGAGGGTGGCTTAGCAGACACAGATGCAGTGAGATCTCTTTAGATGGCAGTCAGAGGACTGGTTCTGCTGGCAGGAGTGATTTAATGGAATTTAGGGACTCAGTGTCCCTAGTTTCCTGATTATCTGCCCATATGTCCCTGCCCCAAGTTTCAGGATCTCATTTCTTCCCAAACAATGCCCTCACTTTAACTTCAGACACTATTTGAAGTTGGGAATTCAACTGGCATTGTAATTCAGTCACTTTTATAATAAAACTCTGAGTTTGGTTTTCAGCAATATCAGCACTGTTACTACAAGAAATGAGGCTTTCGAGAGGTGGGGCCAAGATGGCAGAGTAGTCAGACGTTTCCTGTGGTCCCTCTTACAACAAAGACCCCAAAAAACAAGTGAACTGATTATATATGATAATCTAGGAGCCCTGAACATCAGAGGCAAAGTTGAGGAATCGGACTGAGTGGCAGGGGGAAGGAGAAATGGCTCAGAAGCAGCAAGGAGTTATTAGACCTGACCTGGAGGGAACTGGCACCCTGCAGGCCGATTCCGCTACTGCCACGAGCACGGTGAGGTAAGCAGAGGCGTTCGGGATGCGTTTTTCACATCGGGGGAGGCTTAACAGCGGAGAGTCTGTTCAACCCTCCAGAAAAAGCCAGAATTGGCCCACAATCGGCAAACAATAAGTACTTATGTTTAACTTCCCGAGAGAAAAATCTCTCACCCACTTACCTGCTCCCTTCCTGCTCTGAACCATGTCCCAGCTAACTGCATCCCCTGGGCTGGTAGAAGGACCCTGCACTCCCCCTGAGCCATTCTCCTGGACTTGGAGAGTGAACAAACTAACAAACAGGGAAAAAATAATCTGCCTGTTCCCCTAAGCCAGGAACTCAGGGCAGAAACAGCTCCTTTGCCTAGGCACAGGCATAAGGGGTCCACAAACTTTGCATGTCTTTCACCCCTTCAGAGACCTGTGTGGGCCCATTTCAACAGCCTAGGCCCTCATTAGCATAGTACAACAGGGTATGTACCTGAAGCCTAAATTCAACTGTTTCAGCTACATGGTGGAGGGGCAAGTTTGTGTCATTTGACACTACTCTGCCTATTAAGCAGGGTCCTTACCCACATCAGGGGCCTGAGGACTGGTGTCTCCACCCATGACACCTAGCCACCCAAAACAGAGGTCCAAGAATAAGTAGTGCCTCCCAGTCCTTACAGCCAACACTGCCCATAGTCCAGCTGCAAAAACCATCCACCTACACACTCTAGGGAACAGGGACATGCTTTCCTCACAGACAGCCTCACAGACAGCCCCCTGCCTTGCTCAGCAAGCGACCCCCTACTGCACCCAGATACCCGTGCCTACACCAATCTCCTCTGCTTGTTTAGGACTATAGGTGAGAGCCTGCACCACACACTCGGTGACTGACTATCTGGACACCTGAGCTGAATCCATACAAGAAAAGTGAACAGACCCCTGGGCTCACATAGCTAGGAACAGCTCTAACCACCTGATGATAGGTTGTTAGAGCTTCTAAGGTGCTAATAATCAAATTAGCTCACTTGAGCAGCCTATTTGGGCATACCAAAACAAACAAGAAGCTAGGACACAGTAAGGAAACATTAAATAAATAAATACAATAACTTACTGATGGCTCAGAGACAAGAGTCAATGTCAAATCAGATAAAGAGGCAGACGACAATGGCTTCAGCAAGCTCCCAAAATAAAGTATCAAGAAATCTTCCAGATGAAGAGAACTTTCCGGAATTGTTGTTGTTGTTAGGTGCTGTTGAGTTCGTTCCGACTCATAGCGACCCTATGCAAAACAGAACGAAACGCTGCCCAGGCCTGAGCCATTCTTACAATCGTTGTTATGCTTGAGCTCATTGTTGCAGCCACTGTATCAATCCACCTCGTTGAGGGTCTTCCTCTTTTCCACTGACCCTGTACTCTGCCAAGCATGATGTCCTTCTCCAGGGACTGATCCCTCCTGACAACATGTCCAAAGTATGAAAGACGCAGTCTCGCCATCCTTGCTTCTAAGGAACATTCTGGCCGCACTTCTTCCAAGACAGATTTGTTCGTTCTTTCGGCAGTCCATGGTATATTCAATATTCTTTGCCAACACCACAATTCAAAGGCGTCAATTCTTCTTTGGTCTTCCTGATTCATTGTCCAGCTTTCACATGCATATAATGGGATTGAAAATACCCTGGCTTGGGTCAGGCACACCTTAGTCTTCAGGGTGACATCTTTGCTCTTCAACACTTTGAAGAGGTCCTTTGCAGCAGATTTACCCAATGCAATACGTCTTTTGATTTCTTGACTGCTGCTTCCATGGCTGTTGATTGTGGATCCAAGTAGAATGAAATCCTTGACAACTTCAATCTTTTCTCCGTTTATCATGATGCTGCTCATTGGTCCAGTTGTGAGGATTTTTGTTTTCTTTATGTTGAGGCGTAATCCATAGTGAAGGCTGTGGTCTTTGATCTTCATTAGTAAGTGCTTCAAGTCCTCTTCACTTTCAGCAAGCAAGGTTGTGTCATCTGCATAACGCAGGTTGTTAACGAGTCTTCCTCCAATCCTGATGCCCCGTTCTTCTTCATATAGTCCAGCTTCTCAGATTATTTGTTCAGCATACAGATTGAATAGGTATGGTGAAAGAATACAATCCTGATGGTACACCTTTCCTGACTTTAAACCAATCAGTATCCCCTTGTTCTGTCCAAACAACTGCCTCTTGATCTATGTCAAGGTTCCTCATGAGCACAATTAAGTGTTCTGGAATTCCCATTCTTCAAAGTGTTATCCACAGTTTATGATCCACACAGTCGAATGCCTTTGCATAGTCAATAAAACACAGGTGAACATCCTTCTGGTACTCTCTGCTTTCAGCCAGGATCCATCTGACATCAGCAGTGATATCCCTGGTTCCATGTCCTCTTCTGAAACCAGCCTGAATTTCTGGCAGTTCCCTGTCAATATACGGCTCCAGCTGTTTTTGAATAATCTCCAGCAAAATTTTGCTTGTGTGTGATATTAATGGTATTGTTCTGTAATTTCCACATTCAGTTAGATCACCTTTCTTGGGAATCGGCATAAATATGGGTCTCTTCCAGTCAGTTGGCCAGGAAGCTCTCTTCCATATTTCTTGGCATAGACAAGTGAGCACCTCCAGCGCTGCATGTGTTTGTTGAAACATCTCAATTGATATTCCATCAGTTCCTGGAGCCTTGTTTTTTCACCAATGCCTTCAGAGCAGCTTGGACTTCTTCCTTCAATATCATTGGTTCCTGATCATATGCCACCTCTTGAAATGGTTGAATATTGACTAATTCCTTTTGGTATAATGACTCTGTGTATTCCTTCCATCTTCTTTTGATGTTTCCTGCATCGTTTAATATTTTCCCCATAGAATCCTTCACTGTTACAACTCGGGGCTTGAATTTTTTCTTCAGTTCTTTCAGCTTGAGAAACGCCGAGCGTGTTCTTCCGTTTTGGTTTTCCATCTCCAGCTCTTTGCACATGCCATTATAATACTTTACTTTGTCTTCTCAAGAGGCCCTTTGGAATTTTCTGTTCAGTTCTTTTACTTCATCAATTCTTCCTTTTGCTTTAGCTGCTCGACGCTCAAGAGCAAGTTTCAGAGTCTCCTCTGACATCCATCTTGGTCTTTTCTTTCTTTCCTGTCTTTTCAATGACCTCTTGTTTTCTTCATGGATGATGTCCTTGATGTCATTCCACAACTCATCTGGTCTGCAGTCACTAGTGTTCAATGCGTCCAATCTATTTTTGAGACGGTCTCTAAATTCAGGTGGGATATACTCAAGGTCATATTTTGGCTCTCGTGGACTTGCTCTGATTTTCTTCAGTTTCAGCTTGAACTTGCATATGGGCAATTGATGGTCTGTTCCACAGTCGGCCCCTGGCCTTGTTCTGACTGATGATGTTGAGCTTTTCCATCATCTCTTTCCACAGATGTAGTCAATTTGATTTCTGTGTGTTCCATCTGGTGAGGTCCATGTACACAGTCGCTGTTTATGTCGGTGAAAGAAGGTATTTACAGTGAAGAAGTCGTTGGTCTTGCAAAATTCTATCATTCCATCTCCGGCATTGTTTCTATCACCAAGGCTTTATTTTCCAACTACTGGTCCTTCTTTGTTTCCAACTTTTGCATTCCAATCACCAGTAATTATCAATGCATCTTGATTGCATGTTCGATCAATTTCAGACTGCAGCAGCTGATAAAAATCTTCTATTTCTTCATCTTTGGCCCTAGTGGTTGGTGCGTAAATTTGAATAATAGTCATATTAACTGGTCTTTCTTGTAGGCGTATGGATATTATCCTATCACTGACAGCAGTCTACTTCAGGATAGATCTTGAAACGTTCTTTTTGACAATGAATGCAACACCATTCCTCTTCGAGTTGTCATTCCCAGCGTAGTTCAAGAGATCAGGAAGGAGATCAGACAAAACACAGAACAAGCCAAGCAGCACACAAAGTATTAGAGGAACTTATGCAGATTAGACAAGAGCATAATGACAAATTTACTACGCTGCAAGAATCCATAGAGAGACCCAGCCCAGTGCCGTCGAGTCAATCCCGACTCATAGTGACCCTATAGAACAGAGTAGTAACTGCCCCATAGAGTTTCCAAGGAGCGCCTGGTGAATTCGAACTGCCAACCCTTTGGTTAGCAGCCGTAGCACTTAATCACTATGCCACCAGGGTTTCCACAGACAGACATCAAACAGAAATCCAGAAGATTAACCATAAAATTTCAGAATTAGACAATTCAATAGAAAGTCATAAGAGCAGAATTGAGGCAATGGAAATCAGAATTAGTGAGATTGAAGATAATGCACTTGGCACCAACATATTTGAGGAAAAATCAGATAAGAAACGAGGCTTTCTCTCAGGGCACAATAGCAACTTTCAGGTCTTTTATGCAGCACTTGAGCTGTGACTCTGAAGCCTGAATTCATGTCTTTCTTTCACCACTTTGTCTAGTGAATGGAGGACCAACCAATCAGCTTCCCTACACTTTACATTCTGACAAAATTGTAAAAAAGTGTCAAACATATAATCACCTAGAGCCTTGCTTCTCACCAATACTTGATCTACTGGTGGTATGTTACATGTTAACACTGCTAGCTTACACCATGGATCAGGAGCACCCTCTTCACTACTGGAGACAGAGTCATCAGTGCTTTTAAGACTAGTCACACTTAAGAACAAATTTAGAGAATTCATCCTTAAGATTTTGTTTCCCTAGAACCACTCTTGGGGCCAAATATCTTAGGCTGGATTCTCCAGAGAACTAGCGAAACATATATATATGGGGGAAAAAAAAATACGGGGGAGGAGGGGTTATATCAAGGAAATGGCTCACACAGCTGTAGAGACTAGCAGGTCCCATGTCCATGGGTCAGATGTCAGGATGGAGGCTTCTCCTGACTCACGTAGCTGCAGGGACTGATGAACCTAAGATCAGCAGGTCAGACGGCAGGCTGCTGACTCACAGGCTGGGGAAGCTAAGAAGTCCCATGATTAGCAGGCAATACAGCAGGCAGCTGGCTCAAGTCCCATGAATTGGAGGTCAGATGATGACAAGCTAGGTGCAGGATCGAGAGAAAGCAAGCAAGCTTTGCCAGAACGACCACATACGTATATACGTATATATGTATATACATATATATATATAGGATGTAGGCCATGCCCTCGAGGAAACTCCCCTTACAACTGATTGGCTGATCACATCAGATCACATCATGGAAGGGCGACTATATCGTTACATAACTGCCAAACCACTGAGAATCATGGCCCAGCCAAGCTGACACAACCTTAACCATCACACATGGGCACATCCACCAAAGCTTGCGGGACTGTATATAAACCCATAAAAAACCCATTGCTGCTGAGTTGATTGTGACTCATAGTGACCCTATAGAACAGAGCAGAACTGCCCCGTAGAGTTCCCAAGGAGCGCCTGGAGGATTCAAACTGCTGACCTTTTGGCTACCAGCCATAGCACTTAACCACTACGCCACCAGGGTTTTCGAACCGTACATAGGACTTGCGCATTCCACACACACATCGGACGTGAGTCGTCCAGCTTTGCAGCGATGTTGGGTGAATTCAGAAGCTTGTATTCTGGCTCTTGCAGATGAGCACTGTGCTGAGGACAACTGGCCAGGTGTCCCCTGCTGGGTAGGGGCACAGACATGGAAAGGAGGGGCCGGGGCCTACCGGTGCTAGACAGGAGCTGCACCTGTCAGCACTGCGGCCTGAACTGTGACCCCCAAAATATGTGCTGCGGTGCTGGCCCCTGTACCTATGACCTTGTTTGGAAATAGGGTTTTCTTCTGTTATGCTAATGAGGTCATACCAGAGTTGCGGGAGTCCTAAACCTCATCTCTTCTGAGTTACGAAAAGAGGGAACTAGACACAGAGACATACAGGGGAAGACAGACATCACGTGATGGTCATCTACAAGCCAAGGAATGTCCAGGATCCCTCAGACACCAGAAACTAGGAGAGAGGCCTCAGAAGGAATCAACATGGCTGAGACCCTGATCTGGACTTCTAGCTTCCAGACTACGAGACAATAAATCCCTGTTCTTTAAAGCCACTCTGTGGTATTCCTGTCATGGCAGCCCAAGGAGATTCAGGCACGCAGTATGAGTGTGTGGTTTGCGATAGAGACAGACTAATATGGTAATGAAAGCAGATGCCTGTGTGTGTAAGAATGTATTGTGTAAATGTGTGTGTAAGCATGTGTGTGAATATACATATGTGGGGGTGTGTGTGCCTGCCCATGTGCATGTGCACGCATGCACACAGAGTTCCCTTTTATGCCCTGAGAGGCCGGAAGCAACGACACCCCAGGGCCTGGAGCGGGCTCGTCACCTCAGCACCACTAGCGTTTGGGGCCAGGTGACCCTGTTGGAGACTATCCTGTGCAGCGATGAGAATGGTTACGGCCCGTCGCACTAAAGAAACCAGGGCCCTCTAGAGAAATGGCGGGGGCCAGGCCGGGATGTCCACGGTGAGCCTGGAGTGTGGCTGGTACGCAGGAGTCAGCTTGAGGGGACTTCCATGGCCAAGTCTAGACACACTGAGGAGCACAGTGAACAACAACCCCAGGCTCCAGCCTCCCAAGCAAGACAAGCCTCGATGCATGCTGCTGTAGTGGAGGGGTGTGGACTCCCAGCAGTGGGCACCGATGGTGGGCACGGGGGGATGACAGGGCAGGGAGATCGCAAGGATCTAGAACTGGGGAGTAGGTATCCACGCTGCCTCAGAGCCCCTCTCACACATGACTGCTACAAAAGGAAAACCAGCAGCCTGTGGGTGACCAGATTGGGGATTCTTGGTGACCACTGAGCAGAGCTGACATCGCTGTGAAGGACCTGGCACCCCATGCACCCTGGAGCACGCCACAAGGGCAGGCACCTGGTGGCGGGGCTCTCCACCAATGCTGAGTCCTAAAGGACCAGAAAGGTCGAAGAGTTGCTCCCAATGGCAGAGACCAGGACCACCCAGCACTCGCTCCCTGGCAGGGACACAGCCTGGTGTGGCTGGGCTGGCCTGAGACTCCCCCCGCAGCTATGAAGCACAAGGTCCTCCTTCCTGGGAAACGCACAAGAGTATTTAGGGGATGAGGCGGGGGCCCCCAATTTCCTCACAAATGGTCCCATCAATATGGAGAGGGGACGTGAGAGCACCGAGCAGGTGGTCACAGAGCAAATGCCACAAGCCGGGGTGAGGGGCATGTGCCATTTGACAACTTTCCTGTAAGTGCAAAAGCACATCACTTTAAAAGCCACCCCCAAATTTAAATGTAAGAAACCAATTAGAAGAAGAAACGTGAGTGAGCCCAGGAACTACTCAGTGGCCCTCCTCTCACCCACCACGGTGCCGGGGCCTAGATGTGCTGACATCCGATGAGGTCTCCTGGCCTCGGGCGCAGGGCAGGTCTGCCTGGGGCCAGGCTACACCCCGCGCCAGCAGCTGTGACCTCGCAGACCTGCCGGCAACATCTGCAGCCGAGGCCTGGCTGGCAGAAACTGTGCTGCAGTCAGCAGGGCCCGCGAGGCCGGCAGCCTGCTAGGCTGCACACACGTCTCAAGCCAGCATCCGCCCCAGCAAGGCGCTGTATGGGCTGCACCAAGGAAGTCCAGGAACTGCCACGCCCAGCTACCCAGCCCATGGTCAGCACTAGCCCACCTGTCAGCCAGCCCCTCAGCGGAGGCCCGGCCTGGGCCAAGCCCGCTTTCCCCTGCCTGGTCTCACCTGAGGACTCATCTGCGAGCTCCTTCACACCCACCACTGGGGCCTCTCCGGAGGCTACTGCTCCCATGCACCTGTGGACGCCTGTTGAGGCCACGCTCAGGGAAGGGCTGGGAAGAACAGGATACTCCCTGAGCTGGAGCACGGGCGAGCAGGCGCCCCCACTCATCAGGAGACCCCGCGGCTCCCAGGCTGGGGCACCTCTGTTCTCGTGCTGAGCGCCTCTTTAATGAAATGTCACTTTGGAGACGCACTTCAGTCTTCAGATCGCGGCTGAACGGCGACATGTGCGCAGAGGTTACTGAAGATTTACCACACAGACACAAAAATAAAGTAAAACAAAAACGGCCGGCAAGCGTCAGGCTCGGTCACGGCCCATTTGTCGTCAGGAGAAGAGGCCCATCCATCTGCTTAAGCACACAGCTTCTGTTTATTCCGCACTTTCGGTTAAATGAATTCAGAAAGAGGAAAAAAGTGACAGGCAGTTTAGGGGTATAAGTCACGTTTCAGCCTCAGTCCGGATTAACGAACTTGCTGGAAGCCAGGCGAGAAAACAGGCAAATCCACAAATCTCAGAACAACAGAAAGATTAAACCCTTGCTGCATGACACCCCAGCCCCAGGCACACTCTGCGGGGACCCTGGTGGGAACGGCCCTCCCCAGGCAGGAGGGCGTGAGGTCGTCCAAAGGCAGGGCTGCAGGGAGCCCACAAGGGGAGGGCCTTGGTGGAGGGGGGGCTGGGCCCCGAGCTCAGACCGCAGCCCTGGGCCAGGCACTGCAACCAAGGGGCCATCAGCGCTGCCTCAGCACTGAGGCCCAGATTCCGGCATCTCCCTGCCCGTCCACCACCCAACCCGGTCTCCACAAGCCAAAAGGAGGGGGGCACAGGTGATGCCAGTAGACCATCACTCGCTGGGTCTGACGGTGCCAGCGTGGACCGCTCCAGAGCCCACAACTCCCCAGGGCCCCGGCGTCTGTTGGGAGAGACGTTCCGGCAGGGGATGGCTCCCGAGGACACACTGACAGCACCCACACATCTGAGATGTGGCTGCCAGCTGCCTCTGAGCCACCTGTGTGGCCAGACAGGGAAGTGCCAACCAGCAACAACACCCGGCAGCTCCATGATTTACTTCCAGCTGGTGCTCCTCACAAAAGACTCTGGGGTCCATGTCTCTGCCTCCTGCCATGCCCCATAAATATGAACACAGATGGCCCAACTGTCTGCGTGTGTCCACATGCCAGGCCAGGGCTGACCCGCCTGAGAGAAAACTTCTATCAGGCAAGAATAAATCAAACCTCTCAAGGCTCAGAAGCTGCAGGAGTGGCATCTCCATATGCTCACACCCACACACCCATACTCACACATGCTCACACACAGATATGCTCACATGCATTCACAATGCTCACACACACACATGCTCACATGTTCACAATGCTCACACACATGCTTACACGCTCATACATACACTCACATGCTAACACGTGCTCACGTGCTCACGTGTTCACACATCCTCACATGCATTCACACATGATTACACATGCATTCACACATGCTCACATGTGTTCACAATGCTCACACATGCTTACATTCATACCTGCTCACATACACACTCATATGTCTTCACATGCTCACGCATATGCTCACGTGTTCACACCATGTTCACATATGCTCACACACATACTCATGTGTGTTCACAAATGTTCACACATGCTCGTGTTCACACGTTCACTTTCACAGTGCTCACACATACACAGGATCACGTGTTCACACATCCTCACACACATGTTCACATGTGCTCAATGCATTCACACCTGCTTGCATGTTCATACACACGCTCACTCACACACGCTCATAGGTCCACACATGCCCACATGCGTTCACATATGCTCACACATGTTCACAATGGTCACACACGCTCACATGTTCTCAATGCTCACACTCACACATGCTCACATGTGCTCACACATACACGATCACACCTTCACACATGCTTACATGCATTCACATCTGCTTGCATATGTTCACACGTGCTCACACATACGTGTTTACACACACCCACCCACACACACTCCCAATGCTCACACGCTCACATGCTTACACATGCCTGTACACACATGCTCACACGTATACACGCACATCCACATGTGCTCACATACATGCTTACTCACATGCCCACATGCGCTCACACATGCTCATATATTCACAGGTACTCATACATATTCTCATGCTCACATGCTTACACGCATTCACATCCCTCACACACATGCTCACAGGTGCTCCCCCTCACTCCCTAAATCCTTTCAGCCTCTGCTCTGGGGTGGCTCCTGTGACATCAGTCACACAGCCTGGTACCCACCACACTGCGGCCTGGCCCAGACACCCTCCGAGCCCTGCTAGGACACTCTATAAAGACCCAGACCTGGGCCGGCTCCTTCCTCATCCTCCCTACCACATGCATCTGTTCCCATGTCCACCTGTCCTCCTCCAGCGGGGCTGTGTCTGGGACTAGCCTGGCGCAGCGCAGGTGCTCAGTGAAGGTGCTCTGAGTTGGAGCAGGTTCGGTCTAGCCGTATGCCCCTGGGAGGGAGCTGCTTTCCCCATTCTGCAATCAAGGAAGCAAGGTTCCAGGAGAGAGGCCTGCCTGGGGTCACGCACTGTCTGGACCAGCCCCCTCTAAGTCCACCAGCTCTCCCTCCAGGGTGGCAGCACACCTACAGTGCCTCTCTCTGCAGTGCAGGCATCTCCCCCACCCCCCACCCCCCGGCTGAGTGTTTGCCCCTGAGCTGCTCACCTGGCCCCCACAAAGGCTTCAGACTGCTGGGGCCACAGCCAGCCTCTCTAGGGTGGCCCCTCCAGGTGAAGGTCACAATCTCCTTCCAGAAAGGCAGACACACAGCACCCAAGGAGAGTCCCTCACCCCATGCCCAGCCTTCAATGGATGTGCCAGGGCCCAGGCCTGCCTGGCTGGACAGCTCTGCACCCCCCAGCACCACCCCTGCCCACCCTCCCTCTGCCCAGGGACAGAGGCGGAAACTGCAGCCCAGGCAGGTCAGAGATCACTGCGAGTCGAAGCCCGTTGTCCCAGCCAGCCCCACCCACAGGCCTGGGGACCACACAGGCAGCATTCCCACTCGGATGGATGCCAACCATAGCAGGCAGGTGGGCAGGCACCAGATCAGCCCTGACCCCAGAGACGGCCCTTTCTGCTGCCTCAGCCACGAGCCCAAGTGTGAGAACTGCAGGACCAGGCAGCCAGCGAGCAGCCACTCTGCTGAGAAGGCAGAGCAGGCCTAGGTGACCTTGGGCAGAGGCCTCTCCTCCAGGGCCCTCAGGCCCTCGCCCACCAAGGAAGGGGTGCTCAGGGCTTTCCCACTGCCCCTGCCCCCATTGCCCTCTCCCCACTCCCGACAACCAGCAGAGAGAGCCACCAAGGGTCAGGGATGGAGCCTTCGAGCCCAGGGCACATCCCCTGCACCTGACAGGGGCAGACAGGACAGGGTGGGAGGTCAGGAGAGAGGAGGCCCAGGATGAAGCCTTTCGGCAGGAGGCTCTGGAGAGGTGCCTGATGGTGCCTGCCATGCCTGACAGAGCAGCACTGCATGGAGCCACTGAGACTTCTGGGACCACTGGGCCTGGCATCTCGTTTCTGCTCCTCAACCCCTCACCCACCATGGGCAGCCTGCACCTGTGGCCCGTCCCCCACCTTGGGGAGCACTGGCCCAGGCAGGGCTGCAGAGGGGCCAAGTGCCGAAAGAGGAGGGGAGGCAGAAGGGAAGAATCCGTAAATCTGAACCTCATTCCCGGCGATCTGGGGCTCTTAGTAAGTAAATTAATTTAAGTTAATTTAGCTCAATCACGACTCCCGATCACAGTGATTTAGTGAGGGGGAAATTGCATTAGGAAAGGCCATGCTCACCAGATAGAAGAACGGAAGAAAATTAGATCCACTTAGCAACATGGATTAATACGGAAATAGCAGCTGTAAATTTAACCTTATCGAGAGAGTGAGAATTATCTTCATAAATTTGTAGAAATAGCCCCCAAGATGCTTATAAATCTATTTAAAACAAAAATATTACAAAAAGTGCAGTAAAATTAATTTAAAATATACTTCCAGCTCTTGCCTCCAGAGAAGTCCGTGGCAGGACACAGCCCAGTGGTGAGGATGGAGGTGCTGCGTGCCAGGCACTGCCTGCCCACATCTCTCAGGCCGCCTCTGCCACAGGACCCGGCCAACTCCTGGGCCACCACAGGCCACATAAACCTCCAAACAGCAGGTCTGGCAGCAACAGGCACCCCGCCCGGCAGCACAGTGGAGGGTGGCAGAATCCCAGAGGCTGGGAGGGCTGCCCCCAACCCTGGGCCCTGACTGCCCTGCCTGTGGACCAGCTCTCACAGGGCACCGGGGTCACACTACCCCAGTCTCTGTGCCACTGAGTCTTTGCGGAGCCCTGAGGTACGGAGCCTATGACAGGGGCCCCGGAGCTTGGTCTCACTGAAGCTGCTGCCAGGACGCCAACGCCCCACAAGCTTGGGTGCAGGTCTGGACTGTCTGGGCAGTGTGCGGGCCAAACCAGCTATGAGTCTGGCTGATACCCTGTGGGGTGTGCAGGGTGAGGGTATGTGTGTGCGTGTGAATCAGTGTGTGTGTACGTGTGTGTACATGTGCGCACATGGCAGCATGTGCGTTAAGCATGTTGTGCACGTGTGTGTGCACGCATGCGTGGGCGTGCAGGGCGCACAGGCTGGCAGTCTCTGGGGCACAAATTGCTAAACAAACAGAAAAATCAAGCAATTTCCTAGCTAATGAGCTGTGGCGCAGGCATGGCCCCTGTGGTGTGTTCAGCCCACCTGGCCCTCAGGTTCCTCCCCTCAGCCATCAGCCACCCAGACAGGCCCCCCTCCTACCCAAAGTTGCCGTCAGTGTCCCCTTACCTGGGCAGTGAGAGCCGCCGGGTGCGCCAGGTGGGCAGAGCCAGGTGGATGGGTGGGGTGCTGAGGGGGGAGGCCGGGCTCTTCTTGATGATGCGGTAGCGTGTCTTGATCACTTTGCTGGGGGGGGGCGAGCGCAGGGTGTACAGGCTGCACGCTGCAAAGAGATCGAGTCCAAGGTCAGCTGGGGGGCACCCAGAGCCTGAGTCAGCAGGGCGGGGGGGCGGCAACCAGGGTCTGAGTCAGTTGGGGGGGTACCCTGGGTCCATGGGGGGACATCCAGAGCCCAGAGTCAGCGGGGGGGGGCACCCAAAGCCTGAGTCAGTGGGGGAGGGGCACCCAGAGCCTGAGTCAGCAGGGAGAGCACCCAGAGCCCCAAGTCAGCTGGCGGGGCACACAGACAAGGATCAGAGGGGGGTGTGCATCCAGAGGCAGTGATGGGGGGACACCCAGAGCCCAGGGTCCATGGCGGAGGGGCATCCAGAGCCCAAGATCAAAGGCAGGGCACCCAGAGGGACCAACCAGCACAGGGACCCACTCAGATCCTGGCCCTGGCATCAAGCTTCAGAAAGTAGTTCAGGAGACATGGCCCTGGACGCCAGTGATGTCAGGAGTGGGGCTCTGTGCTCGGCCCTCACCTGCTCAGCTGTGCAGGAAGGAGCAGGGAGACTGCTTGGCCACTCCACTTGGGGACTACAGATGCCAAGTGAACCCAGCTGGCCGGTCCTGGCCCACGCCCCCACTTGCCCCATTGGCTAGCGCTCCTGACCTACGCCCCTACCTGTCCCTTCCGGCCCCTGGCATGGCCCTTCCCAGTAGACTTACGTATTTAATCATTTCTGTTTTCATAATGCCTTGCAGGGTGATATACACAGCAGCTCTTCCTTGCTGAGTGTTTCACACAATTAGCAGAGATCCGTTTTGCCCGAGCTCCTTCACTTGAGAGCGGAAATTTCTCCGCAGCTTCGAGGAACACGTCTAATTGCCCAGCTTTCATCACACACAGCTCTAACTGCCCAGATAATTAAAGCTAACACTCATGGATGGGCACTGCCTCGAATCGCTGACCCTGGAGAGGGGCCCGGGTCAGGAAGCTCTCAGGGTTCTGAGTACACCTCACATACAGGACCCCAAACTGGGAGGCCTCAGCCTGCAGCCCCTCCGGGCCCTCGGCTCCTGCGTGCCTTGGCCCTGGGCAGACCCATGGCTCCTCTGGGACCCCAGAATCCTGCACAGGATCCGGTCTAACCTGCCAGAGGGGACAACAGCAGAGGGGAGGTGAGGCCCCAGGCACTCAGGGTAGGCGGGAACAGGGCATAGAAGGCCCTCCTCTCTGTCCACCCCCACCAGGACCACCTAAATCACAGGCTGACGGGAAACACTGAGTGGCCAGGTGGTTTCAGTCCTGGGCAAGCAGCCTGATCGGGCAGAGGCAAGTGGGGATGCAGGCCCAGGTTGAGGGCCATCTGTGGCCCAGACAGAACCAGCTGTCACTCAGCTGAGGGCCGTGGGCTCAGGATGGCCCAGGTGGATAGCTGGAAGGGGTGAGACCCTCACTATGGCCCTGTCTGCTGACCCAGGACTGCCTGAAACACAGCTACCCTCGCCAGACAAGGCCCTGCCCTGATCAGGCGTACCAGGGGCCCTCAGCACGTCATGCTCAGCTGAGCAAGCTACCACGGGCCCCCAGCACCTCACAACCACCTGAACAGGCTACCACGGGCCCCCAGCACCTCACACCCAGCTGAGCAGACTACCACAGGCCCCCAGTACCTCACACCCACCTGAGTAGGCTACCACGGGCCCCCAGCACCTCACGCCCACCTGACCAGGCTACCACGGGCCCCCAGCACCTCACACGCACCTGAGCAGTCTACCACAGGCCCCCAGCACCTCACGCCCACCTGAGCAGACTACCACGGGCCCCCAGCACCTCACGCCCACCTGAGCAGACTACCACGGGCCCCCAGCACCTCACAACCACCTGAGCAGGCTACCACGGGCCCCCAGCACCTCACAACCACCTGAGCAGACTACCATGTGCCCCCAGCACCTCACAACCACCTGAGCAGGCTACCACGGGCCCCCAGCACCTCACACCCAGCTGAGCAGACTACCACGGGCCCCCAGCACCTCACTTCCACCTGAGCAGGCTACCACGGGCCCCCAACACCTCATGCCCACCTGAGCAAGCTACCACAGTCCCCCAGCACCTCACAACCACCCAGATGCAGACACTCCCTGCCCTTGCCAGCTCTGGAGCTATTCCTTGGCTCGTGGCTGGAAATTGTCTTTCAAGGCCATAAACCAGCTGCCCTGGCCCCCAGGGAAGCTGGGCTGACCAGCAAGACACCCACAGCAAGGCTGCAGCGGGAGAGCTCACTGCCCAACCTGGGAGCCTCTTGTGCTGCAGGCTGCCCTGAGGAGCTGCCTGGGCCACAAGGCTGAGGTTGGTGTGCATTAACTCCTGGCCATGAAGCCTCTTGGGCCTACCTGCCCACTGCCCTGGATGCCTCCTCCAGGCCAGACTGGCCAACACTTCCTCCAGGCTCCCCCACCTGCCAGGGAGCCGGAGAGGCAGGCCTAGGACCCAGAGCCGTCACCCCACCGCGTGTCCAAATGCCCCTGAGGAACCCCACCAGGGTTCAGGGCTAGGCCCAGTGTTGCTGCCCCGCCCCACCCAGGGCTCCCACCCAGCCACAGACAAAGGCAGCTGAGGGAGCCAGACCCTGCCAGCATGGAGTCTGGCTTGGAGCCCACTCAAGCACTCACCAAGAGCCCCCTAGGAGCTCCCACAGGCCCAGCAATGTGCCTGCCCATGCCACAGGGCCCTGGAGTGCACGGTGCAGGCGACAGCTGGTCAGGGTGCGGATGCAGATAAGGGCTTTGTCCCGACATCAGAGCCGAGATCATGGTGGGGCTCCAGACGCCAGCCCTGTCCCCTGGCTCCGTCGGGCCACGCTACATCACAGGGGGGCCTCCCGCCTCTCTGAGCCTCACGGGCAGTGGCCTGGGTGAGTCCGGGCGAAAACAGAGCTCAGCAAAGCTGAGTGCAGCCCCTAGTGAGACCCCCCCACTGAGGACCAGATGCCTGACACTGGGACAGGGGAGCCAGGCACAGGGTGCCAGTGAGCATTTATCACGATGAGTTCTCAAGGTCTTACGAGCAGAGAGATGGTTATAAGGCATCAAGTGCCTGTTCCCAACAAAGAACCAAAGAATGTGGAAATTCTTTAAGTTACCAGTAAACCCACGCTGGCCTCACAGCGGGGCCACCAGCCTCTGCCAGCGCGGCCCCCGGACGCGCTCACCCCCACAGCTCTTCGGTACGCCCCGTGCGGGCCTAGGGGCTGTGTGGCACACTGGGGGGTCACCAGGATGGGCTCAGGCGAGGGCCGGTCTCTCCAGTGCTCAGAGGCCATGGGGTTTCCCCGCCTCTGGTCTGAAGCCCCTTGTTGACCACACCCGAGTCTGCCCCCAGCTTCCAGCAGCCACGGCCTGAGCTCAGCCCCTCGGATGCACTGGCTTCCCCTCCCCCACATGGCTGACCCAGGGGCAGGGGTGACGCACATCCCCAGACCCATGAGGTGTCTGGGCTCCAGACTGCAGCCAGCTGCTCAGGGTGTAGACAAGGGCCACGTGGCCCAGCCTCACCCACCTCAGCTCACCGGGCCCACAGTGGTGTCTGACTGGGCCCGCTGCCCTCACCTGATGCCAATATCCCTTCTCCTGCCCTCTGCGGGCCCAAAGCCACCACCTGCCAGGCCCTCACTGCCCACAGGACGGTCACTGCATTCCAGAAAGTCACAGCAAAGCTCGTGCCAGGGCTGGGCCCACAATGAACCCAGAGCAGGAGCAGCGAGTGCCTCTGGGCCTGACGCACGTACCTGCGTGTTAACAGGCATCAGTATTTACAACACATTACCATGCCATGCGGGCCCATTGTGAAGCCATATTTTTTCATTAACTTACTGTGTTTTACTTATCAGTACCCAATAATTCGAGAAGCTAGACTATATAAAAAAGAACGTGGCATCAAGATTGAAGGAAGACTCGTTAACAACCTGCAATCTGCAGATGACACAACCTTGTTTGCTGGAAGCAAAGAGGACGTGAAGCACTTACTGATGAAGATCAAAGACCACGGCCTTCAGTCCGGATTACACCTCAACATAAACAAAACAAAAATCCTCACAACTGGACCAATAAACAACATCATGGTAAATGGAAAAAATGCTGAAGCTGTCAAGGATTTCATTTGACTTGGTTCCATGATCAACACCCATGGAGGCAGCAGTCAACAAATCAAACAACGTAGCGCAGTGGGCAAATCTGCTGCAAAAAACCTCTTTAAAGCAAAGACATCACTTTGAGGACTAAAGTGTACCTGATGCAAGCCATGACATCTTCAATCGTCTCATATGCAGGCGAAAGCTGGACAAAGAATAAGGAAAACCGAAGAACTGACGCCTTTGAATCATGGTGTTGGTAGAGAATATTGAATATCCCATAGACTGCTAGGAGAACACCACATCTGTCCTGGAAGAAGTGCAGCCAGAATGCTCCTTAGAAGTGAGGATGGCGAGACTTCACCTCACGAACTTTGGACACGTTGGCAGGAGGGACCAGGCTCTGGAGAAGGACTTCATCGTCAGTCAGGCAGAGGGTCCGCAAAGAGGAGGAAGACCTTCAATGAGACGGGCTGACACAGTAGCTGCAACACTGGGCTCGAACGTAGCGACGGTGGTGAGGCTAGCGCGGGGCTGGCCAGTGTTTCGTTCTGTAGTACGTGGGGTTGCTATGAGTCAGACCGGACTCTACGGCACCTGACGACAACCCAACTACCAGGTCTAAGTCAACACAGGCCTCAGGTGGTGATAATCCAGGCTCCCTGTGAGACCGGCAGTCCCGTGACTGAGTGTGGGGCCGGCACACTCCCACGCTGTCCACAGGGCCCACAGCACCCACACGCCCGCCTTTCGCAGTAACCACTGAGCTCAGGCCTGTGGACGGGGACTTGTCCGGACGCCTGCGTCAAGTGCCCGAGTGCTGGGCACGGTGAATGTGTTAAACAGGATGGGTGAGGAGCGTCCTCCAGGACCATGTCCTGGCACCCAGCGGCCTGGAGTCAGGGTGGCAGACGACAAGGGTTACAGAGTAGCCGGCAACGGCGGCTGCCAGGCCCAGCTAAGCCCCGGGGCCTCCTACGTGCAGCCAGCCACCTGAGCTGCAAACAGGCCTACACAGGTGCCGTCGGCTCCCGGGGGAGTTGCTCCCAGAGTCACAGGCAGGTGCCAAGCCCTTGCCCCCGCATGACCTGCGCCCAGCCCAGGCCACCCCACCACAGCGCACCCCCTTCACTCCTGCCGGCTGAGGGGTTTTGTGTAGATAATCCTGTTATTTAGATAGGATGCTCGTTTAATTCCCTTTATTACAGCCTCCTCGGCTGTGATTCTCCCTCCGTGGGACGTACTCCCCGTGGCACATTTCACTCACATCAAGCCCTCGTGCCTTTATTGCAAACGATGCCCCTGCGTCCCCGTTATCAGGCCCACACACACGGCCGCACCCCGCCATCCCGAGGTCACTGCTAATGACTAATCGATCTCATTAGCTTTCCTAATTAAAAACTTTACTGCCGCAATGGAAGACAAACTACAAAAAACTGCTGGCATCATATGTGAATGGATATGAGCCCCATCCATCAGGCCAGCTCGCCTCCTGCCCACAGCACGGTGCTGGGTCGGGCCCGGTTCTCCTGGGTGTTCCCACCTCAGCCCCTTCCGCTCGGCTGGCCTGCCCGGCACACACTCAGCAGGCGGCTGGGGTGGGTAGCCTGGTGGCACAACAGTCACAAAGTCTCCAGGAAGCCTTCCTGTCTGTGCCACACACAAGTGTGCCCCATAGGTTCACGATGTAAGCCCCGCAGCTTGGGCTGGATGAAAGCGAACCGGCAGTCTAGTGTACCAGCCCTGACCCAGCACCTCACTGCCCAACGTGCCCAGGCAGGAGCTCCAGGGATGGCTCCAGTAGCAGGCCCTCTCAGGGCCGGCCAACCGCAGGGCTGGCAGACTCCGGTGGCTGGTGGGAGATGGCCCCCCCACAGGCCAGCCTGAGGGGCTCACCACCCACCTGGGCCCACAATCCCACCACAGACGGCAGCATGAGTCAAGCAGAGGTCACGCGTGTGCTCACCCGGCTCCACAGCAGACAGTGAGTTGAGAAGGAGTTCAGGTTTTTATGGAACTTCAAAGGGAAATAACTAGGGAGAAAACGAGTTGCTCATTTCACAATTGGTTAATGAGTAATGAGAAGATGAAACTGGAATTGCTACTTTGTGCAAAGAACTACCGGAAGCGCAAGAAGGCTGCTTCAGAAATGGCATGGAAGGTCCCTTCACAGTCCTGCCGCGGCCCCGTCCTGCAGTTTGTCTGGGCCCAGGGTGCAGAGGGAAGCAGGCTTAGCTCCGTAGGAGGGCCTGACCTACAACAAGGGCAGAGAAGCCAGCGGTCCCTAGACAGAGTTCAACTGCATCCCAGGCCTCAGGGATGCCGGTACCTCTGTCCAGGGGCACGCAGGGCCCAGCAGAAAGGAGCAGAGGGGTGCAGGGGCCTCTGCCAGGCTTAGTGATGTGTCCTCGACACTGACAGTCCCTCCTGGCCTACGCAGGCCAGAGGGGACACCACACGAGGTGCATGGGCCCTTCTCACAGAGCCACCAGGCCAAGTCCCAGTGGGAAAGCCGGAACCAGCCACAGAGGCACTTAGCTGGCAGGACAGGCCAGGTCCAGCTCTGTGAATCCATGAATGGCAGGTGCCAGGGCACCAGCGCAGTCCTCAGACAAGGGTGCTAGGGAGCAGGTGGGAGAGAAGGGTGGGGTGTGGGTCAGCACGGAGGCTCTGGGCCCTTACCGCTGTGGAGGGGCGGCGAGAGAGCGAGGCAGGGTGCAGGTTGGCCCTGAGGCACCTCGCTGCTGTGTGGGGAGGGGACCAGGGGTCACAACCCAGTGTCCACCCAGACACCTGCCCTTCCTGAGGGCTTGCCTGGGAGGCTGCAGCAGGCCACCTAAGGGAGGCTGGCAGGCTTGAGGTAGGCGTATGGACACCACTGTGCTGGAGGCCCCACACAAGCCCGGGGGTCTGCCACCACCCTGCCCTGGCCGGCTCACACGGGGCCACAGCGGGCAATGGCTAAATCACACTCAGAAAAACAGCCAGACGCACAAGCGGATGTGCAGTGTGCGTTTCCGGGCAGGCTTTAAGAGCTCGAGCTGCTCTTGCGTTTTGAACCCTGATGCGCATCTGAGCAGCTCCAGGGCCGGGGGCAGGCTGTCTGCCCACTGCTGTGGCCTTGAGCAGACAGTGTCAGCTGTCTCTCACTAAAGGTGGTGCAACCAGTACTGCTCCCAGGCTGAAGGGCTGCCCAGGGCGAGGTGTGCTCAGCCCAGCTGGCCTGACTCAGGCCCTGACCAGGGTGACCACCCCACGGCCACTACCAAGAGCCTGAGCTCACACCTGCCTACAAGCTCAGCCCAGCTCAGCCCACCCGGGCGCCCACCACGCAGGTCCCAGGCAGAGAAGCCAGGGTTGCCCTTTGGAAGAGAAGGGCTTCAGGCTCGGAGGAGATGGCGGACCTCAGTGGCCATCTGGAAAGTCCTTGGGGTCAGGACTTCCCTGTGATGGAACAGAGCCCAGGATATGCACGGGCTCTCCAGGCTGCCGAGTCAACCATGGCGTGTTCCACCGCAATACTGCCTCATCTTATGCTAGGGGCACTGGAACCAACTGCTGCCCAGGGACCATAAGCCCACCACCCAGCCCGAGTCCTCGCCCCCTTCCTCCAAGCCCTGCAGCCCCTTCAAGCCCCCGTCCCAGACACACCACCCACCTGCGGGAAAGCCCACTCAGAGCCGTAGCCCAGGCACTCACTGCACCGCTGCCCACCCTGCTCACTGCTGACCCCCTCTGGGCGCCCAGACCGGTCCCCAACCACAGCCTCCAGCCTCCAACTCAGGCTGCACCACAGAGAGGACCCCTCCCCCATCAGGCCTGTCTCTGAGTGAGTGGAGCCCTGAGGGATCAGAGAACGAAGACCTAACAAGCACCGCTCTGCTGACAAGCTCTGGGGCTGGCCCTCACACGCGCCTCCCAGGGCCCCGCCAGGACAACAACTGCAGCTGCCATGCCAGGCACCTGCTGCACACACACCCCGTGTAACCCCTCTTCACCCCAGAGGCGAGCTATATTAGCATCCCCAGCATACAGGTGAGAAAACGGGCTCAGAGAGAATGAGTAACTTGCCCAAGATCACACAGCCCTTGAGCCAGGAGCCAGGATTCAAGCCCGGCAGCTGGCTCCAGGGCATTCTACCACACAAGGCCATGCTACCAGGAGCATGGACGTCCCTCTCCTCCTGGGAGACAGAGCCCCTCATGACCACGATGTCTTCTCTGCCTCTTCTTGCCTTAATCCACTTGGCATGTTCTCAGCGTGGGTAGTGTTTGCACAGTGTAGCCCTTGCAGACTTTTATTTTCAACCCTCCTGTATCCTTCTATTTGAAAGCACCACATACTCCGGTTCAGTTTTTCTCTTCAGCCTGACAATCTCTGTTAATGAAGGCATCTAGCTCGCTTACATTTAGTGAAATCAGTGACATCTTTGGGTTTAGGTCTACTCTCTCACTATTGGCATGAAGTGCTCTGGAGGGCTGGCCAGCGGCTACGAGACAGTGGCTGGGGCCTCCCTGATGGGCAGATCCCAAGGATCTACAGCGTGTCCGTGGCGGCAGAAAATCACCTGAATCGCCCACGGGAGCCAGCCCCCCTACCTGGGCTCTAGCCAGGCACCTGCCTACCTGCTCCCACCAAAGCCCCTTTTGCAGATCACCGTTTAATGTCTCGGGCCTCCTCCTGGCCACCCTCCCTATTTGTAGGGCCTGATGCAGTCTCTGTTGCCATGGGACAAGGCACGTGCCACCCAGGGCCCCTGCCCAGCAGGTGCCAACATGCTCACGTCCCCGGACACCAGGCGCACCAAGGGCCTGCCTGCCCTTCTGCTATTCCAGACTTAATGTAGAAGATGCTGGGCTCATGGCACCACCCCCACAAGAGGCTGGCCTGCCACCCAGCCCACTTACACAGGCCAGCCCCCTACCTTCAGCTCCCACTGGAGGGGAAGGGTCCAGCGGTACAACCTTGTCACAGCAATCGAGGGCCACTGAGCCCTCCTTCCATGACAGAGTCCCTAGCATCAGATGCACAGCCAAGCTGCAGGGACACCGGCCCCTAATCAGACAGGGAGACAGGGCACGAGTGGAGCAGTGTGAGATGGGACAGGCTGGGGTCCCAGGACGGGTGTACAGGGAGGACGTCGGCCTGGATGGCAGTTACAGGAGGCAGTGAGTGCATCGCTCCACCCGTGAAGGGTGCTGGGAGACAGGCTGCAGACCCAATCTGCACGTGCCAACGGTGCTGCAGCCCAGGGTAACCCCAGGCGGCCCTCCCTGGCCGGGACCACTGCCCCACCACCTCGCCCGCTGCCCTGGCAAGGACCCTCTGACTGGGCCCGCATTATCATAACAAAGCCCCAGGGCCAGGATAGCAGTGAGATGGGGGGGCCCTGACGAACACCTTGAGCAGCAGGAGCTGCCAGGGCACGCGCTCTAACAAGCTTCAGAGGCGGGATGACTGGAGTCACAATGTCTGAATTCATATGAGCCTCATAAATCACTTCCCTTTTCCTCCTCTTGATCGCTTCCAGCACCTCAGAGGCAGAGGCCCGCCTGCGTCGACGGCTCGGGGCCGTGGCTGCCATGACCAGAGGGGTGGCAAGCAGGCAGCCAGAGACCAGGAGCTGCCCTCACCACACAGCTCCCCCAGGCGCCTGGAGTCCCCAGCTCTCCGCCTAGGACAGCCCCTTGGGAGGATGAGCAGCAGAGGGTTCCTCCTGCTGTCCCCCACTGCCCGCATCAGCAGATGTGCGTGTGCAGGGCCCTGCTGGAGTGGAAGGAGGTTAGGTTACCCCACAGGTGGCCACAGGGATGCCCCTCCTTCTCCCACTCAGAAGCAACACGGGAGGCTGGTGTCCAAAACAAGTCAGCTGTAGGGTGTGGGCACATGTGCACATACATGTACACTTGCACACACGGGCATACACACGTGCATTCACACACGCACGCACATGTGCGCACACACTGCACACCTGCATGCGCACACACTTGGGCACAAACATGCACACACACAGCCCTCTACGCGGAGACCAGGTAGTATCTAAACCACCAGACCCCGAGGGAGGGTGTATAGGCTGACCAAGGTCTCCCAGGCATATGTGGGCCGGTGGGACAGGGAAGCAACCCCTCAATGTCCCCAAGGTGGCACGGGTACCACCCACTGACAGTTTCCCACCCTCGCCCCACGCCTGGTGCACTGACGGTCACTGGCCTGCTTGGCGACGCCAAGTGGGGAGAGGGGCCTGTCTCTGACAAACGTTCACCGATCATCCAATCCCAGCTGCAGCCGACAGGCCAGCAAGTTGCCGAGCAGTCGTGCACTGCAGTGTGAGGGTCCAGGCGCAGCAATGACAAATCACGCTGTCAGCGCCTTCCCCCTGCAGGCCCCAAGTCCCCCACATCCCACTACCTGGTGCTTAATGACAGCACTGTCAGCCGAGACACGCAGCTGCCGCCACCGCCGCTGCAGCCCGTCACAGCCCTGTTAGAGGAGAGATTGAGACCCTCCCCTCCTCAGACGCACTCGAGCAAGGCGCGCCGCAAGTCCTCGTAATTACTGCACACCAACCGTCGATCCGCACTGACACCTCACCCGTCTGCATGACATGGGGGTGTGCTCCCTGACAGGTGCTGTAGATTATGGGAGGCGGGTCTTCCCCACCCCTTTTAACCACCGCTCCTCCTGCCTAAAAGCAGGAAAGGGATTAGGGAGGGTAGGCGCCTTCCCATCTCCAGCGCAAAGCGAGGTGGGGGGATGCACCTGGGGACAGGGCCTCTGGACCACTGTGCTCCACTGGGCTCCTGAGAGGACGGGGCCTCCACTAGCATGTCCCCAAAGGCTTGGTCAGGCCCACAGGACCCTCCCAGCCCAGGACAGGTGAGCACGGCCAGCAGCCCGCCCCTGGTGGTGGCACCCCTGCCCTCTCAGGCAGCAGCGGCAACAGGGATGGATGGACAGGAGAGGCCGGCAGAGCGGGAGAAGGCTGGGCGTGGGAGCACGACACACACAGGGTGGCTCTGCTCCCTGCCTGGTGCCTGCACCCCGCACAGCGCCGAGGCCCATACCCGCAGAGCCAGGTGTTGAGCCTGACCCTCCTCACCCTCGCCACAAGGGGGTTCGGGCAGAGGACTGAAGACAGGCAGAAGCCCAGGGCTGGGGGCCGTGCCAGAGCCGCCACTCAGCTGAAGAGGGGCCCGAGGCGCCCACATTGCTGAGGCTTGCTGCTGGGCTTCCTGTGCAGGAGGGTACGGGATGTGCTGGTGACGCAGGGGGTTGGGGCCGGGGACAGCGTGTCCGTGCTCACAGAGGGTCTGCCTGCCTTAAGAGCCACACTCCTGTCTCCAGGCTGGAGCCACGCCCGAGGGTCCTGAATGCTTGTCCCGTGGGGTGGCTCCACAGACTCTGCTCCCTCTTAGTTTCTGTCCATGGACTTCTTCACCAGAACCAAGCGACCAGGACATTAAAAATGAAAAAATACATGTGAAAAACGTTGAGCTGGCAAATATTTCGTTATCTACATTTTTGCAATTACAATATATATATATAAAGATAACAGTGTTTCATGGGATTATTACAATTTAGCATTTGAAAACTTAAGGACAGTTTTTACAGCAACTGGAAACCCCGGGAGGCAGGGAAGGCCTACACTGCAGCCCAAGAAAGGCCGCTTGGGGCTGCTGCCTGCCATGACGTGGGGCAAGGGGCAGCTGGACGCCACCACCAAGTAGCAGCACTCCACTCGCTCAACAAATACGTGGCAAGCTCACATCGCACGGAGACCACTCCAAGCACTGGGCACGGCCCTGCGAAGAGGAGGTCCCTTGGCAGCGGTTCCAAGATGGCCCTGAGCAGGGCTTCAAACCAATTTGAACCAGTTCAGTCATGGCCAAAGAAGTGAAACCAGAAGAGACTCAAAAATTAAAAAAAATTGGGTGATCTGGAATGATAACTAGAACATGAAAAGTTACAGGTCAAAGCCCTGGACTGGGAGACTTAGGAGAGGCATAGTGAGCCTTTCAGGAGCCTGACGCAGGAGACCGAATTACTGGCAGGACTGAGGAAGGCGACACACGTTCAAAGCTGCGTGGTTGGCCACCATCTTTGAGCAGGGCACCATTGTTTCCAACTCTGCACAAAATGCTATGGGCAAGAAATTTGGTTGCTAGGCAACACCTACGCTGCCCTTGTTTTCTAACAAGCAGATTAAATTTCTAACAGGGCTTCGACCCATAACTTTTCCCATTCTGGTTATGGTTCTGGTTCACCCAAATTTTAAAGATTCAGGTCTGTTTTGGTGTCGCTTCCTGGGGCATGACTGAACCAGGAAGAACCAATTCGAAGCTCTGGCCCTGCCTGAGCACGCTGACCCTGGGCTTCCGGTCAGAGCTCCAGGGGCCCTCAGGGTGCCCTCTAGTGGCCTGGCTGTGGCAGCACCTCAGGGAGATCTCTCACACCTGACCTGTCTCCCCTGGCTGGGTCAGCTGCCCCCTCCTGCCTGTGTGTAACTATTCTGGAGCAGGTCCTGTGCCATGCCAGTACCCGAGCTCAGACAACCCCTCCATCCCGCCCTGTCCACTGCCTGTTCCCCTCACCTACATGCCAGGTCCCTGACACGTCACAGGTGAGAGAGAAGGCCACCTGGAGTGACCAGGGCAGGCCCACCCTCCAGGTAACATGAAGCCAGCCATGCTAGGCCTCCCTGGACAATAATGGCCCACAGTTACAGGAGGAGCAGGGAACTCTACAAGCCGCCAGCTCTCTCTCCACTTGGTCACCCCCACGTGCACCACTGACTCCTAATGGATAGACAGCCCCAGGCCCCTGCCCATGAAGGAACGAGGTTAGTGCTTCAAGGAAGGGTAGGGCAGCTGGCCTGGGGGAGGGACAGAGCAGTTGTGGCAGTGTTCGGGGGACCTGGGGACAGGCCCTGGGTGGGGAAGTGGCAGGTGGCTGGCAGATGGACTGGCAGCACCAGCCACTCCACTCTAATTGGCTGCTGGCCACAGGGCCACAGTGCCGACCCACCCAGAAGGTTCTCAACAAGGATCCAACTGCTTGGCTACCTGGGCTCCTCCCAGGAGACCCTTCCCACAAAGGGAGCAGGGGTGGAAGGCCCACACAGGAACCTACAGGGGGCTGGGAAAGTGCAGGGCGGGGCCCAGGGTGGGGCTTGGGGAAGTAAAATGGCATAGGCCCCCCCACCCTGCCCACAGGGCACTGGAGGGGAGCAGCATGAGGACACAGTGCAGAGACGGGAGTGACAAATCAGGTATGGCCCAGGCAGGGACGGGCGATGACAGGGAAGAGGGGCCAAGCATCCACGGAGGACCACAGCAGGGTCAGGGTGAGGAGGGAGGCAGGAGGGGGCCAATGTCATAGAAGACCATGGTAGGAATGGGGTGACGATGGAGGGGACCGATGTCAGGAGGACCACAGTGGGGATGGGGTGACGATGGATAGGGGAATGCGGCCAGCATCCCTGGAGGACCACTGCAGGGATGGGCCACCCTGGGCACCTTGGCTAACACAGCTCACTCACCTTCATAACAACCCCGTCACAAAGTGCTCACAGCTTGTCCTCCATCTTCTTGGTGAGGTAGCTGAGGTGCACAGCAGAGACACTGGTGGCACCGGTGGCGCCAGGACCATCATGTACCTCCCCGACCCCTGGCCCCAGGGACAGAGGCCTGGTGCCCAGCACAGGGACAGGCAGTCCTTTCCCCAGCCACAGGAGGGCTGGCATGGGGACCCCTCCCTTCCTCGCCACCGAGGAAACACGGCCGTCTGACAGAGGCCCCTTGGCTCAGGGAGGCCTCAGCACAACCATGGCTGGGTTTCCCTTCCCGCACTGCTACGACGTCCCCGCAGGGCCCAGTCACTCTGGGGGATGCCATGCCACGCGCCTCATTCAAGCCGCACGTTTGATAGTTCCACTGCCGAGCAAGGAGGGCAATTAGAAGGAAAGTTGCCAGATCCTGTCACAGCTCCATGGGGCATGGACCCGTCGAGCCGAAGAAGCACAAAGCTTGGGTGGTGATGCAGACAGGAACAGGGCACACAGACCGGGGGAAGGGCTCAGCAGGGGGACCAGACACTGGGTTCCAGCCCCCTCCAGGGGGCTCCGCAGGGTTCTTGGCACAAACCTCCATGCGGCAGGACCTCTAGGCAGCTGAGGGCCCTGCAGTTCAGCCCCGAGTGGACTAGGGGCACAGTGAGGGTGGGTGTCAAGGAAAGCCTGGGGGCAGAGAAAGCTTCAGTGAGGGCCCTGAGGGGGACAGACATGGAGCCAGTCACAGGTAGGTGCCTCCTCACTTATGCCCCCAATCTAGCTGATTCCTTTGCAAATCCCATCATCTCTAGGCACCAAGCCCCAACCTTACGACGGGGAGGCAGCGATGTGGATGTCCACAGCTAGGCCCTGACCCCAACCTTACAACGCGGGGCAGCGATGTGGACACCCAGAGCTAGGCCCTGAGCCCCAGCCTTACAACAGGGGGCAGCGATGTGGACACCATACAGCTAGGCCCTGAGCCCCAAACTTACAACGGGAGGCAGCGATGTGGATGCCCACAGCGAGGCCCTGAGCCCCAACCTTACAACGGGGGGCAGCAATGTGGACGTCCACAGCTAGGCCCTGAGCCCCAAACTTAGAACGGGGGGCAGCAATGTGGACGCCCACAGCTAGGCCCTGAGCCCCAGACTTACAACGGGGGGCAGTGATGTGGACGCCCACAGCTAGGCCCTGAGCCCCAACCTTACAACGGGGGCGGGGGCAGCGATGTGGATGGCCACAGCTAGGCCTTCTCAGGTCCTCCTGCCCTGCGGGACCCCTGGCTAGGCTCCAGTCTGCTTTCTGGAGCCTGGGTGCACATAAAGCTTGAGGAGGACATGGGACAGGTTCTGGGGTGGCCGCCCCTCTTCCTTGCTGCCCCTGGGGGCCTGCTCGGCCAGAGACCTCCAGGCCTGCGCTCACCCCCCACCCCTGGGACAGTCCTCAAGCAGCCAGCTCTTATCCAGAGTCTGGGAGAACCCCGCCCCGACTCCCTCCCCTGGGTCTGGACACCAATGCCCACTGCCCTGAGGCTATTCCTGGAAGTACAAGGCTCTCCTCCTGGGGTCCCGGGGCTGCCATCACCACGCAGCAAGCCCACCCAGCACTAGGCACAGACCCAGACTGCTCACTGGCCCATCTCCCCAGTCCAAGGGCAGCATCTACCCCACAGCCCAGCCCACCTGGGAGTCCCAGCTAGGCTCCTGTCCATGGCTGTCCCCTCACCTCCCTCTCAGAGGACAGTTAGTCCCACTCACTGAAGCTGCTTCCTTGGGGACCGTCAGAAACTGCCCCCATCAACAGCCTGGAGCACCATGGCACAGCCATGTCACTCTGCTCAGCTCTGGCCAAGCGCCCACCCCCAGCGGGCACCTAAGGAACTTCAGCCCCTCAGGACTGAAAACCAATCACCGACCATCTGGTCTGGCCCCTTCTCTGAAGTCTAGGCTGATTGGCCTGCCTGGGCACTATGACCTCAGCAAGAGCCCCCCTCTCTTGGCCTCTTGCTCCCTGGCCACCTGTCTGGCACTGTCTGGGGCCCAAAGTCAAGAACATACATATGCCCAAAGAATGCTGACCCCACGGCAGCCCCGAGGGCCCTGTGCAGAGGGGTGGAACACTCTGCCCGTCACAGCCTGACTGCCCCTGGCCCCCAGACACAGCCCAGCTTCAACCACAGCCCCGATGCTAGGGGACACACAACTGGGTGGGCTGCCAAGGTGGTGGGGGGAGCGGTAGCCTGAGCCAGATCCAGACAACAAGCCCTCCACCCTCTAAAAGAGAAGGAGCAAACCAGGGTTGACAAGGGGAGCACTGAAGGAAGACACGCCACCGTCCATCTCCATGAGATGCTGGTCTCTGGGGACCCTGCGCTCTGCCTCTGCAGGCCCGGCCGGCTGCCCCTCGTTTTCCGAGCCCTCAGTTCCAGATGCCGAGCAGAGGGGCAGGGAGGGGCTAGGCTGAGGGCTCCTCGGGCCACAAAGGCCGGTAAGGTGGCCACCCTCCTGCGCTGATGGCTGTTCTTGCCCCGCTGTCCCTCCACACCAGGGCATCTTCTATCCCATATCCCAGACCAAGAGAGTCTCCACAGGTTCTGCCCCAGTCTACCCGGCCTCCCACCAGAAAGCCTGCCCTGGCCAACACCATATCCCACCACGCGACCCCTCGGGACCACTTCCCCTCAGGGACCACACTTGCTCAGTACATGGGCACAGCAGCAGGGAAGTGCTCCCAGAGTCCAGCCCCGCTCCAGCATGCAAAGTGCTCCGCTGGGAGACACGCAGGGGTCAGCTGTGCCCCACACAGGGTGACTGGTGCCACCCCGAGTGCCACAGGAGGGCAGCACAGAACCCGGCCCTGCAGAGGAGGATGAGGCTCCCAGAGACCCGGTGGGGGCAAGGCGGCAACATGCAGCTCCTGCCAGCCCTCACCTGGGTCCTCACCCGCCAGCTGCATCCTTCCCCTCCTTGTGGAGCCTGTCACCTGCCCATCTTACAGAGGAGGAGGGGGCTAAGCTGACCAAGGCCACAGGGCACAGGCACCCAGGGTGAATGCTGGCCCCAGCACTGAGCTGGCCACGTGCTGCTATCTTCAAGGAGTAGGCGTGGGCAGCTCCTCTGGGCCTGGGGCGATCTCATGCAGAGTGCCTCATGGAACCAGGTAAGCGGGGCAATGGGGGCAGGCTGCCCCTCCAGGCCTGCCTCCCCACTCCATCTGCACCCCAACGGGCTGCAGGCCCACCCAGCGCATGCCAGCCCTGTCCTCACTTTGGCTGTCAAGCCCAGCATGAGCTCCACAAGTGATGCTAAGCTGCTGGCCAACACTGGGCGGGGAAGGCCGAGCGCAGGAAGAAGAGTGAAGCGGGGCCAGGGCCGGCTCCCACAGCACAGGCAGGCTAAGGAGACTGTCCTGCCATAGCACCATGGAGAACAGCAAAGGGTGGACGAAGGGTCCACCGGAGCCAGAGGGGTGGCTGAGGCAGTGGGGCCTCAGGGACAAACAGCAAGGGCCACAGGCTCCGGCCAGCTCCTTGGGCCAGTCAGCAACTGCTAGGAAGGCGGCGGGGCCCAAGGACAGCATGTGTGGACCCTGGTGGGGCAGAGGGAGGGAAGGCAGTGAGCTTGACTCCAAGGCTGTCCACCCGTCCCCGTGGAGACACAGGACCAGCTCCTCGTGCTCCCCAACCTCAGTGTCCCCCGGAGAATGGGCCACTCCATGTGCAGCGCCTGGACAGCAGCTGCTCCCCAAAGCCCTCCCTCTCCTCCCCAAGGCTGCCCCTGTGATCCCGGGGTCCAGGGCAGAGACACAGCTGTCAGCTTGGGCCTGTACAAGGCAGGTCACCCCTCACAGAGAACCTTCTCCGGAGCACGTCCCAGAAAAAGGTGCCAGGAGAGGACAGGCCTGGAGTCATGGGATGCCTCCTGGATAGTGCAAGCAGCCACGTGTCCTGCGTGCTCCGCCCGGGAAACTGGCAGGCAGTTTGACAGCCCACCCTGGCGGCAGCCACAGGCAGAAAGGTCACAGCAGTTTCATCCCATAAGCGGTGACTGTCCACTAGGATTCCCAGGCCAACCAGGCTCTGCGGCAAGAAAGACACATGAGGGCAGGGGACCGCTCCGGGGCCGTGTGCTCTGCTGCCTGGTCACTGGCTTTGCAGCGCTGTGGGGTGTTGGCTCACTGGGAGGACGGAACCCCGGGAGGAGAGATGCCAGCGCACACGTGGCCACACCCGGGTATCCCACGCCAACTCCCACAGAATAACTAACTGGCACGACCATGAGGAGCGTGAAATCAAGGCCTCCGCGCCCAGTAATTTATGCCAGAATCACAGGAGCCACGGCTGCCTTTCTCGTGCCTAATTCAGCATTTTCTTTTCCCTGATGAAAGCAGGACTCCAGATTTAACGACTCTCCTGGCCTTTCACGGTGTTTGCTGTCGTAAAGGCTGACAGGCCGCTGCATGCTGGCAAGCGGGCGACCGCGCCCTGGGCATCTGAATCTCCTAGACAGCCTCCTGGGAGGGCGCCGGACCCAGGGCACCGAGGCTGGTGGCCAACACAATCTCCAAGCCGGCTGCTCTCTCTGCTGGTAGCCCCCTGCTCCTGACCATCCCCAAATGCCAAGGTGAGCGCTCCCCCCCACACCGAGATGTCAGCCACGGGGTGCGCAGCAGGGGTTCTGGGGCCAAGCCCTGCAGGGGCAGGTGACAAGTGGCTTTCAGTAGGCTTGGGGCAGAACCGGAGAGAAAAGACTGCACGGGTGGACCCTCGCCCAGCATGGTTCTGTCCCCCTGGGACCACTGGCCCCACATGGTAGTTGGGGCCCTGGGGGACCCTCCACCCACTCAGCCCCAGTGCAGCCCTGCCTGCCTCCCAAGCCTCTCTGGCAGACCGAGCCGTCTTCCTTGCCTGGGATGAGGTAACGGGTACACAGTCCTGCCCCTGCAGGCCAGGCGCTCGGGGTGAGGCGGCACCCCACATGATCAGGTCGGTGTGCCGGCCAGAGGGCGGGGCCGTCAGAGGGGCAGGACGTCAGAGGGGATGGGTGTATCAGAGAAAGGGCGGGTGTCGGGGGGCGGGGCTGCTAGAGAGGGTGGGATTGCTAGAGGGGGCAGGGCCATCAGGAGTGGAGGCGGGGTCGTCATGACGGCCCCAATCAGAAAGGGACGGAGCCAGAGCTGGAACACCAGGACCAAGAGCACCAACAGCCCACAGGAGGATTTTAGGGAACGTGGTGAGCCCGAATCGACTCGACGACAGTGGGTGGGATGTGACAAACGCTTGAAAAGCTCCATGGATGGCTGCGCGGAGGAGCTGCTCGGGGTGCAGTGGGGGGCAGCGGCCTTCCTGTAGGGGAAGCACGAGTCCCTACAAGCTGCCACCCACTCAGGGAGCCCTGTACACGTCCCTGAGTCCAGGGAGGCAGGGAGGGACAGAGGCTCAAGGGGTGCCCGATGCCTGATGCCTAGGGCTGCGAGAAGGGCGGTGCAGAAAGCACCCGGTCTGCCCCGCAAGGCCTACTCTGGCACGTTGCAGGCGTAGGAAAGCGCCAGGACACAGGACCCCTCGGGCGCGGCCCCAAACAGGCCCTTCAGAACCGAAGCCAAAGGAGCAGCCTCGACAGCGGGCCAGGCGCACTTGCCTGAGGAGCCAGGAGGGGGCGCACGAGGACCAGCTTCTAGAGGTCTGTCCTGTGCAGACCACCCAGCCAGGCAGGCCACAGCCCAGGGACCCCAACCCAGGGACCTGGAGGTGCCCGGCCAGAGCTCCTAGAGGTTGGCGCCCGCCCTGAGGGAGCTCGGTGTGCCTGAGCAGTGAAGGGCGACGGTGCTCACCCATGGCTCCTCGCACCTCGGAGGAGGAGCACTGAAGCCGGCCGGCACAGGTGTGGTTCTGGCAGACGCCCTTGCTCAGGCAGAGCGAGGGCTGGACATGGCCCAGTGCAGTGACACCAGCCAAAGGAGTGCCTCGGCTGCCACCGCCACCTGGGGCAGAGCCTGGGGGCCGCGTGGTGAAAACCCTTTTCCCATCACCTACAGCTCACCAAGAAAAGCCCAGCCCGGCCACTCCAGCACACACAGGGAGCCAGGTTCAGGTGGCGCCCTGTGCCCGACCCTCACCTGGTACCAGGCACGTGGAGGTGAGTGCTGCAGGAAGGGAGATGAGGGCAGGGCTGTCAGCAGCACATCCATTGTCCCGGGCATGTGAAGTGAAGGGGGTCCCCACCCCACAGTCCTCCCACTCCACCCCTCTCTGCAGCCCAGTGTCCACAGACCCCAGCAGGGTTTCAGGGCAATGTCAGCACTGCCTACTGGGTGGCTTCCCCTGGCAGATGGCAGCAGACATCTCCAGCCAGCTGATAGGAATCCATGCCCTGTTGCCACCAAGAACCCCTTAGGCCTGAGGACGCTTAGGGGCCAGGGTGACAGGAGAGCTGGCCCCTGCCCGGCCTGGGTGCACGTTGGTTTCTGCAGACAGGCCCGGCAGCTCCCCAGGAGCCAGCTCAGTGGCCCAGTCAAGGCTAGCACTTCAGGGCAGCCTAGTGGCAGCTAGAGAAAAGAGAGTACACCTGAAGTGAGGGCCGATGGCAGGACAGCTGTCTACCATGTACCATAAACTCTGCAGGCTTGGGAGCTAATTGCCATCATTACATGGGTGGTAAATCGGTTTCTGAGGTCTATAAATGTTTTCATCTTTTCTGCCCAAATGCCTTCCCAGCATCTGTGAGCCCAGAGCAGGACGCACAGGGGCCCAGGGCCCACGTTCCGCCACAGCTGAGGCTGGAACAGCCCTCGGCAAATGCAGCTGTGCCTGGGTCCCCTGGGCCAGGAAGCCCTTTTCTGGGTGCCTCATCTCCACTCCCCCAGCTGCCAACAGGGCGTCCACAGGAGAAAAGAGAGGCCAGAAATGGAGGGTGGAGACACATTCGGGCTCTCCCCACCTGTGGTGACACCCAGGGTCACATGCCCCACCCCTACTCCAGCTAAAGTCCAGCTCTGGCTGACCACCCGGCAGCCCAGGAGATGACACAGTGGGTGGGAGGGCAGGGCAGGCAGGGGAAGAGGAGAGGGGCAAGCAGAAGAGGTGTCTCCGCGAGCTGCAGTCCCTGCGGGCGGTGAGAGGCCACGCGGCTGCTGAACAGTGCAGTTTTGAATTCAATTAAAGCGATTATCTGTTGTGCCACATAAATTGTGTACAGCATCTATCCTGCGGCACTTTACACCTTCAGGCTCATTATTCCTGTTTCCCCGTTTATGCGCTCTCAGATTAAACTGCTGATGATATGCACCAAAATAAAAAATGAGGCACCTTGTCCGAGGAAAACTGATTCTCTCTTCTCCTGAACTGGGCGATTGCCAGGTTTTATATACTCGGTTCCTGGTGCTCATTAGTAATTCAATTTTCTTTTTATTAGCCCCCTTATCTGCGGAGCAATATAGTGGCAGAGCTGACCTCTTTCGCACGGGTAAATGTTTAAAATCTCTTCCCTGATTAATTTTGCCAGTTAAGAAAAGGAGGAGAAATGGCCCGGCTCTTAGCCATCACAATGAATAAAGCTTAATGTTGATTGTGATGGAATTTCTAATGCCAGGGAAATTGATTGAACGCAGCAATTACACTGCAATAGTAACTCAAGGGAAATGGGATCGGCTCTCCTGGCCGTAGCCTTTTGGTTATTTAAAACAATCCAATTTGCAAGGATAATTATGTGTTAGTGTTTTATCCGCCACTTGAAACGAACAGGGGAGTTTCAATACTGGTCCGGCATTAGCAGGTTATTGCTGCAAATTACTTGATATCTGCTTTCTTTCACAGCAAGAGGAAATTAGGCAATCAATTACCAGAAAAAGGTGGACTTCGGGCACGGGAGGGGCACGCACGCCCTCTTCTGGCCGCCAGGCAGCTCCACAGGGCTGGGTCAGAGCTGGGGACCATGAGGCTGGGAGCTGGGGAAGGTGCCAGAGCCTGTTCCCCAGCCTCCTGGCCAGAAGCCAACAGTGGGGGGGCAGGTTCTTCCGCAGGCACCTGGGAAGTGGCCACCTACCACTCAATAAGGAAAGCTGGCCTTGAGGCTCAACGCCTGCTGTGAGGACACAGGGGAGGAGAAACCGCAAGGTAGCCTCAGTCTGCTCACCCGATCCCACAGTGGACCTGCCCCACTGTCCGATAGCCTGCTCGCCCCGTCCACACACTGGCCCTGCTATCCGTGACCACACTCACCCTGTCCACACGGTGGCCTGCTATCCGTGACCACACTCGTACCATCCACACGCTGGCCCCGCTGTCCGTGACCACGTTCATCCCATCCACACGCTGGCCCTGCTGTCCATGACCACGCTCGCCCTGTCCACGAGGTGGCCCTGTTGTCCGTGACCACGCTCGCCCTGTCCACGAGGTGGCCCTGTTGTCCGTGACTACGCTCGCTGGGGGTCTACATCTTCTTGCAGTAGCACAGCCTCACTGTAAGGCAGGAGCTGGGGGGGCTCATTCACTCACCAGGAACATTCGCAGCCTTAACGAGCGTGTGCTAGGTGGCTGGCCTGGGAGCTATCCCCACGGCCACCCTGGGGGTCCCAGACAACAGGGGGCCTCAGGAAACCGTATGCTGACTTGGGGGGAAGTCTCCCGGAGGCGGTCCCTGTGCCACACTGCCCGCCTGCCACCTGCCCAGCGGCTACACGAGAACACAAGTTCAGCACCCACGCCACTGCCCGAGCACCTTTACAGCCCAACCCACTCTGAGCGTGGACCCCATACCTGCTCATCCGCTCACCCTCCAGGCCTGTGTGACACTGGGGCTGTCCACTGCTTCTTCCATCTCTGACTCACTGCCACAAACCCAGGGCCCTTCCTCGGTCCTGCCTGGTCCCCTCCACCCTGTGCTCCTGACCTCACCATGCAGGCCCTTTCTGTTCCCTGCCCCTCAGCATGCCCCCTGGAGCCATGCCGTCTTCCCCTCTCCCTCCTGCAGTTCCTGGTTTGAGTGTCACCTCCACAGAGAAGCCCTCCCTGGCCACCTGCTAATGCTGACCCTCCTACAACTCCAGTATGTTGTCCTATTTCCTTTCCTCAGCACACACCCCCACCTGGACGCACCTTCTGACGGGCACCAAAGCAGCTGCCTATCTGTGCCTTGGCAACACCAGTGCCGCCTCTGACTTTTCACCACAGTGTCCCTGGACCTGGCACGTTCCCATCACAAAGGGGATTAGCACGCATTTGTTGAGTGAAGCAATGGGTGGGGGTGTAGGGTGAGTAGGTAGGTGGCTGGGTGGGTGGGTGAATGGGTGGATGGGTAGGTGGTGTGTGGATGCTAGGTAGGTGGGTGGAAGGATCGGTGGGTGGATGATAGGTGGGTGGGTCTGGGGGGAGGATGAGTAGATGATAGGTACATAGGAAGGTGGATGAATGGGTAAGTTTGTGGATGATAGGGGGGTGGGTGGGTGGGTGAACAGGTAGGTGAGTGGATGATAGGTGGGTGGGTAGAAGGATGGGTGGGTAGATGGATGGATAGGTGGATGATAGGTGGATGGGGGTGGGGGGATGAATAGATGATAGGTAGATAGTTGGGTGAATAAGTGGGCGGGTGAGAGAATGGGCAGTTGGATGATGGGTGGGTGGGTGAGCAGGTGAGTGAGTGGGAAGTCCCACCCCCCCATGGCAGTGCTCACACTGTGGCCATCACACCTGTCTGTAATGACCAGGTTAATTGCTCCCTTTGGAGTAGAGTGAACACTAGAGACAGGGACTATGTCTTCTCCTTCAGGCATGCAAGAGCACACACATGTATGCACACATACACACACATACATGGGCACACACAAGCATGCATACACGTGCACACGTGCACACATATGCACAAAACCACGCACACACACACAGGCACACACACGCATATGGTGCCAGCTCAAAGCCAAGAGTGGTGACTCTCCCCAGGCGGGCCCAGCCATCTCTGGGCCAAACTCCTGCCCTCAACAGGGGTGTCCCTGTCCAGGGCCTGATGTCCCCTATGCTCTCGCTCTGGGTGGAGGCAGGTCAGGCCCAGCACCCTTCCAGGACACCTGCTTTTCCCTCAGCCACTGCCCATCCATGCCCTCCGCTCTCCGGGGTGGCCTCTACGTAAAACAGACCCCAGCCTGTCACTGCTTCATCCTCAAGAACGCTAGCCCGGTGCCTCAGCCTCAGGACGCTGCCAGCTCAGCCCTCCTACTGGGGGTTCCTGCAGCCGTGGCCCACTGCCCATGCCTGGGGCACACTTCTCCTGGCTCCACTCTGCCTGGGAGCCCAAGGTGCCACCCACGGGGCTCTCAATCCCCAAATCTAGTAAGGGCCCATGCCGGTCCCCCCAGTGTACCTGTCAGCCCCCGCCCCACGAGCGGGGGCATTTGGAGGCATCACCCAGGCCCTGTGCACTTCCTGGGGGCTATGGGACCCACCTAAGGCCGGTGCCTCAGCAGGCTGACCTGCAGCAGGGACTCGGTCATGTGTGCAGAACCAGGGAGAGAGTGAATGAATGAGTGAGGGTGACGATGAATGAGTGAATGAGGGAGGGGAATGAGGGCAGCCACGTGCCGACCACAGCCAGGGAGCAAGAGCACACAACCAGCTACTGCCTGCTGCCCCCCTCTGGCCTGATCGCCCCAGAGCCCCCAGAGCTCCCCGCCAGTGGCTGCGCAGCTGGTCCCCCCTGCAGGAGCAAGAGAGAAGGGCCCCAGCTGTGCTGCCCAGCTGCTGGCCAGCTTCTTGCAGTGGCCCCCCTAGCACTGCCTGCCTCCCAACCCGTCTGGAAGGAGGCCAGGAATCTGGCCAGGGGGCCCTCCTCCCACACACCAACATGGGCTCCCCAGCTGCCCCTCCTCTGGGAAGCCTTCTGGGCCTGCAGGCTTGGGTGAGGGCCTCATGACTGGGTAAAGGGGTGGCATCTGTCTTGGGCCTGTCTGCCCCACCGGACTCTCAGCTCTGTGGGGGCAGAAGCAGCTCACCAGGGCTTGGCGCAGCTAGACTCGAGGTCAGCCCAGCTGCACTACTGGGAGAGCAGCAGAGTACAGCAGGTACAGAGGTGGAGTGGTCCGGCTGTGCCCACTGGGGGCACCCCACAAGCTCCTCCACCCAGCAAGTACCAGGTGAGGGGCTGCTGACCCAACACCCTGGGGAGACAAAGAGGGTGCACGAGGCCAGGGGCTCTGCCGGGTGCATCCCTGTGTGACCTGAGACCTGGCCTACGTTGCCAACAAACACTGTTGAGGAAAGACTCACCAGATGGACGGCGACCTCCTGCAGCAGCCCCGGGGCCCCTGGCCCTGCACCCAGAACCAGTTCCTGGGCAAGAGCTCCGGCGCTGGGAGGGAGAAGCAGGCAGCTGGAGAGCCACACAGGCCCAGGACAAACCAGCGGGGCCGAACAGCAGGGCTGGGCCCCAGCCTTCCCCCACAATATTCCCCTTGCCATCCACTCTTCTCGGGCAGGGGCTTGGGACCCCACATTCCCCACCCACCAGTTCCCACATAGGGGCTCAGCTCTGCTTAGGCACTGGCTCCTCTGGACACCTCCTCCCACCGCTAGAGCCTTGCTGGTTCCCAGAGCGCCTACCCACCCTGCATGTCCAGCCCATACATCACTCAGAGCCTGCTATACCCAAACATCCCTTCTCAAGATCCCACCTGTGGCAGCTTGGCAGATCCCGACAACCTGTTACCCAAGGATTGAGGCTCCCACATGGCCAGCTGCTCCACAGGGCACTGCAGACCTCCTGCGCTCACATCAGTCCCCTCAAACCGCTCGGTGTCACAGGTTGCTGTTCCCATCCCTGGCCCCAGCCCTAGCTCCACACCCCTCCCCTAGAGCCCCAAGCACATGGCCCACGGCCTGGGGCCTATGCCAGGCTGGCCACGGATGGACTGAGCACAGGGGGGCCTCACACAAGGCAGAGCCTGGCGGGACCCGGGCAGCACCCCCTCACACCCCTTCCCAGCCCTGCTACCATTAGGGACACACAGGCCCCAAGTGGTCTGCACCAGAAGTGCGCTGGGCAAGCCGCCCACCAGCCCAGCAGTACTCCCCCAAAGCAGAGCACAGCACCACGGCCTGCCAGGCTGGGCCCTCTCAGCCAGCCTGTGGACAGTGCGTGGTAGACAAATGGACACGGACATGGCTCATAATGGAAAACAGAAGCAAGACAGGGCCCAGGGAGTGACATGGCTCAGCTCCAGGGCTCTACTTTGGCCCCCCATGTGCACAGACCAAGGCCTCCCAGATCCCCGTTCCCAGCTCATACCTTCCTTTGTAGGGAGGTGGGCCCGGCCTGGTGGCAGGCGGCACAGCCGGTGCCTGGTGACCTGCAGCAGGCCCTTATTGGGGGTCTTCTTCAAAACAGGGCTGCCCTTCCCCCGCAGGGGCTGTCTCCGCCGGAGGCTGAAGTGGCTTTTTGCAGTGGTAGCAGGTGGGCTGGTCTTCTTGTCCCCAGACAGGCTGAAGAGACAACAAGCAGGAAGCTCTCAACAGGCTCCCGAGTGGCTCTCCCCACCCACCTGAACTCACCCAAGTCCAAACAAACATGGAAATGGCCCCAGGAGGCAGGTCCTTCCGTGGCCAGCAACCAAGAAGGCCAAGGCCAAGCAGTGACACTCACAGGGCTCCCCTCCCCACTGCAACCAGGCTTGGGCCAGCATTTCTGATGAGAGGAAGGTCTCTGTCCAAGGCCCAGCCAGGCCCCGGCCACTCAGAGCAGGGGTGTGTCACTAGGACTCAGTGGGCAAAAGGATGCCCTGAGTCTGAGCCAGCACTCCTGGCCACAGGCCTGGCATGCGCCCATCACAGATCCATTAGGACAGGGTGCCGGGAAGGTGACTCGGAGCCTGGCCAGCATGTGGGCATGGGGGCTTCACACCACTCTGCCTCCTCTGGCCAAGGCCATCCAAAGACTCTGCCCTCCTCCTGGGGGGTACACAGAGGATGAGGGCCCAAACCAGGATGCACACAGACGGCTGTACCCGCCGCCCAGCTGGGGCCTGGTGCCCCAGGTGCAGATGCGGGGGAAACAGATGGCTTCTCCCAGGGTCCCACCTGAGCTGTGAGCTCACCCGGCTGCCACCCCCTGAGGAGGCATGCCCACCCCCAACACAGACATGCCATACTCTGGGCAGACTTGGGGTATCTGCATCTCCCCACCCCGGCACCTGGCCCGGCCCCACGTGATTCCCATCAGCCCTAGAGACCTTCCTGTGGAAGCTACCTCCAGCAGCCCACTGGTCTCTCACCACAGGGGGGTGGAGGCCCACCAGCACCCACCAGGGCTGGGGTACCTGCCTCCACCTCTTTCCCTGCCTTGCCAGGGCCCCAGGCAAGCCCCTGAACCATTCTGAGCCCCATCTTTCTCATTGTTAAGGGACAACAGTAACTCCTGCATCCTGTCATTACTGGAAAAGTTGAACACGCCTGCACGCAAAGCTCCAGGCTCAGGCCTAGCGCACAGCAGGAACTCAGTAAGCACAGCTGCCATCCTTCGCTTTCTCTTCCCACAACCCTGGGGTGGGCCCTACAATTAGTTCTACACATCAAGGAGCAGGCAGCCTCCCAGAGGTGAGGCCACTTGCCCAAAGCTCCACAACCCAGGGGCCCAATGGCCTGCATGCCCACCCTGCCCTGCCCCACCCACCCAGACCCATACCTGGCACCACCCCGCCGCCGGATGATCTTGGTGCGGCTCTTCACCTTGTACCCCAAGAGTGGGGTCTCCCCAAGGAGTGGCTTCGAGCCACTGGGCCCCGCCGCCAGTCTGTCCTCGGGGGGTGACTGTGACAGGACTGGGGAGAGCGGGGCAGCAGGGTCCCCAGGGCCAGCCTCTGGTTGCCAGTGGAAGGAGGAAGAGGAGCCTGAGGGGCTGCAGGCCTTCCACTTGTACTTGCTCGGGGAGGCCCCAGGCTTGGCATCCAGGTTGGCTCTGAGCTGTGGCTTCCCCGCCCTCTCTGCCACGCTGACGGAGGCTTTGCACGTGTTCTCCACAGCTGCTCTGGGGCTGAGGGCCCTCCGGGTGGCCCGGGGACTCTTGGTCGAGGCAGCCACCCATTTGTAGTTGCTCTTCCGGAACTTGCTGGTTCGACAGGACACAAGTCTCGAGGACTCCCGGGCCTGCCTAGGCCCTGGGGTTGCTCGGGCTGGAACCACTGCCAAGCCCAAGAGGGCTGGCTGATCTGGACGGCCAGCATCCACTCTTCCGTCTCCAAGGAGCTGCGTGGCACAGCTGGCTGCCGAGTGCAAACCCACCTTCCGGCCTGGGGCCCCACCACTGCGCTGGGGCAGGGTGGACGGGACGCGGGCCTTGACTGCAATCGTGCCCTCGCTGACTGTCCGCCGGGGCTCCGGGGGGCTCCCGTTCACGCTGCTTACGGACCTCACCACACGCGGCTTGCCTGGCTCCTTCTGGCAGACCAGCAGGGGGTCCTCCCCACTGCATAGATCCTTGACTCTGCCTGGCCTTGAGGGCTGCAGCTTCCCACCAGGGGGCTCTCCTTCGCCCTCCTGGGGTCTCTGGTCACTCCAGGGAGTGCCCTCACACTCCTCCAAAGGATGCCGCTGGGCCCCCAAGCCACTGGTTGAGTCTGGTTTTGGTGGTGGTTTAATTTTGATGACCATGTTCTGATCTGGGCTGAGCTGGACCTGCCTTTCAAGGACACAGGGCTGTGGGTCAGGCCCCGGGCTGGTCCCAGCACCCAGGGCAGGCTGTGCAGCCTGGTCACCAGGTGGGTCCGTGGCTCCTGGAGGCCGGTTCACCAGGGAGTACTTCTTACGCCATGCAGGCCCGTGGTGGGGGGCAAACCCCCTGCGGCTTGGACGAGGGTAGCGGGCAGTGAAGGACCTGCTGCTAGGGTACACAGGCGGCTGCCACCGGGAGGCAGCAGAGGTGCACGGGGCAGGGGCGTTGCCATGAAGGGTTTTGTAGTCATCAATCAGACCTGAGAAAACAGAATCACAGCACAATCAAGTGAAATCCACAATAATCACAGCCGCCCAGGGGGACATCGGCCGGCAGACACCCCACAGGCATCATCTTACTCTGAGGAGCGGCAGTGCCGGTCCCTGGGGCTGCACTGACTGTGCCCCGAGTCCCATGATCCCTTCCCCCACCAGTTCTGCTTCTGTGCTTTTTCTGGCTGCTTATCCTGAAACAACACTCTCATGGTATCTTGTTAGTTGTCGCTGAGTCAGCTCCGACTCATGGTAACCCTGCGTATAACAGAACGAAATCTTGCCCAGTCCTGTACCATCTTCACGATCGTTGGTATGTTTGAGTCCATTTTTGTGACTGTGGTGTCAATCCATCTCACTGCAGGTTTTCTTGTTTTCACTGACCCTCTACTTTGCCAAACATGATGTCCTTTTCCAGCAATTAGCCTTTCGTGATCACCAAAGCGCCCAAAATAAGTGGGTCAAAGTCTCACTATTCTTGCTTCTAAGGAGCATTGTTTGTATTTCTTCTAAACAACAACAAGAAAAAAAAACCCACTACCATCAAGCTGATTCCGACTCATAGCCACTCTATAGGACAGAGTAGAACTACCCTATAGGGTTTCCAAGGCTGTAATCTTTGATTGCCACAACTCGCTCCTGAGGGGCAGCTGGTGGGTTCAAACTGCCAACCTTTCGGTTACCAACCAAGTGCTTTAACCACTGTACCACCAGGCTCCTCTGTATGTCTTCCAAGACTGGCTTATTCTTCTGGCATCCAAGGCACATTCAATGGTCACCCTATGATGCTGGTGTTATTAGCTGCTGCTGAGTCGACGTTGACTCGTGGCAACCCGATGGTATGATATTCCCTATTTGCCAGTCTACTGTGTCCCCAACTCTTTGAGAGGAAGTGTCACTCAGTATGAAGAGATCAACAAGACCTTATGCTGTAATGGCTTGACAAGTAGGGAAACAGTCAGCCATAGGCAATAAGAAGGCAGCCCCCTGGGGGCAGGACTGCGTCTTAGTAATCTCCACTGCCCAGCACACAGCACAATGAATGTCACAGAACTGACACCCGGGGTGCTCAGCACTGGACACCAGCAAAATCAAGTACAAGGAGCATAGACCATTCAGCTGCCAAATGTCACACACTGTCCTCCCTGCGAGAGAGAAGAGACCTGATTACATGGAGCCAAATGACCCCTGGATGGCTGTCATAGTGCAGAAGGACCCCCAAAAGTCCTCCAGCTGAACAACCTGGGGCATCACAACTCAACCTACAGATCAGTGTCCAGCCCCCCAGTTATCAGCATCCCCTACCACAGAGAGCCCTCGTCCAGACCTGGTGACACCTTAGGGCAGGTATGACGAAGCCCAAGAAGTCAAAGCGGGTGCCAGCCCACCTGGACTCAAACACATTTTCCAAATCCCTAAGTCTTCTCTTTGTGGAAACAGCCTTTGTGGAAATAACCTTAAAAAGGGATTTTTGAAAAAGGTTTAGATCCCACTTTGGTGAGTTGCGTCTGGAGACTCTGTTAGTTAAAAGCTGGCAAGAGGCCATCTAAGATGCATCAATTGGTCTCAACCCACCTGGAGCAAAGGAGAATGAAGAATACCAAGGACACAAGGAAAATATGAGCCCAAGAGACAGAAAGGGCCACATAAACCAGAGACTCCATCAGCTTGAGCTCAGAAGAACTAGATGGTGCCCAGCTACCACCAATGGCTGCCCTGACAGGGAACGAACAGAGAATCCCTGGTGGCACAAGAAAAAAGTGGGAAGCAGAAGTCAAATTCTGGTAAAAAGACCAGAGACTTAATGATCTGAGACTGGAGGGACCCCAGAGGTCATGGCCCCAGACTGTTAGCTCAAAACTAAACCATTCCTGAAGCCAGCTCTTCAGACAAAGATTAGGCTGGACTATAAGACATAAAACGATACTGGTGAGGAGTGTGCTTCTTAGCTCAAGCTCAAGTAGACACATGAGACTACGCGGGCAGCTCCTGTCTGGAGGTGAGATGGGAAGGCACAGGGGGACGGGAGCTGGTTGGATGAACACGGGAAATGTAGGGTGGAGAGTGTGCTGTCACATTGTAGGGAGAGCAACTAGGGTCACACAACAATGTGTGTATAAGTCTTTGTATGAGAAATTGACTTCAATTGTAAACTTCCACTTAAAGCACAATTAGAAAAAAAAGGTTTAAAAAGTCCAGCTTGGGTCTAAAAATTGGAAAATGTTGCCCCTGAGGCCTGGGGAGTCTGGGCCTGACACACGAATACGGGAGCGGGGGGTGTGGCTATGCAGGGAAGGGATGTCAAAACTCGCTGTCAGGGGACAACGAACGCGCACACACACACACACACACACACACACACACACGCACACGGGGCGGGCTGGGCCAGAGATGAGACAGGCGCCTCCCTGTCGGGGTGCGACGGTGGCCGCCCTGGGGGCGAAGCGGGCCCGCCCCGGTTACCGAGCGACGCGCCCCCCTCACCGCCGCAGCACCAGAAGGGCGAGGGCTGTGGGCCGAACGAAGACCGAGCAGGGGACTGACCAGCCCTCCCGAAGCTCCTCTGGGTCCCCATCCGCTGCCCGGCCCTGCTCCCCACCACGGACAGCGCTCCCTCGGGGGCGGCAGGCGAGCGACCCCTTCGGGGAGGAGGACGGGAGCTGGCCGTGAGGGGAGGGCAAAGACAGGCCGCGCGACCCCAGCCCCCGGCCCCATCTACCCTGCAGGAGGCGGATCTGTCGCCGTAATTGCTCCTTTTCCTCCATCTCCGGAGACCGCGACGCCCGGCCTGGCCCCCGCGACGTCATCGCTCCGCGACCGTTTCCCTGCGGACCGGGCGGGGCCGCGACAGGGAGGAGCCGGAAAAGCGCGAGCCGCCGGGAAGCGCGGAGACTGCGTGCTGCGCCGGGGCCGCGGGAGCAACGCCCCACCCACTCCCCCGCCAGGCCTCCTGGGGGCGGGGCCGCGCACGCGCAGAGCGAGGAGGGCGGAGGTGGCGTCACCAGTGAGCGCCCACGAGCTGACAGCTGTAGTGGGGTCGCCTTGTCAGGACTGGCGAGGAGGCGAGACAGTACCGCGGCCGCTCCCTGCCGGGAGGGGCCGCCGGAGCCCTCTTCTCCGCCGCCAGCTCTCTTCCCCTCGGGGTCGTGGGCGAGGAGCTGAGGCCTGAGCCCCCTGCCCAGTGCAGCCCACTTCGCCGTCCCTTCCCTACGGTCTCCACGTGGAGGGCCCCTAGGGGAGACCTCGTGGGAAAGAGACCTCGAAGGGAGATGACAGCTCACGGAGGCCGTGAATGTCAGACCCCAAAGTTAGAGAGAGACTGATTTGCCTGGGTTCAAATCCCAGCTCCCTGTGTTACCAATTGCCAATCTGACACAAAGGTTCCTTGTCTTTTCCTGAGTAAGAATACATGTGGAAGACAAACTTTATCTTCAGCAAGCTTTGTTTTGTTTGAGTCAAGCAAAAGGAGTCAGCGAGGATCTAAGCCTCTCCAAAAGACTGACTGGAAAATGGAAGCAAGGCTAGGGCTTATATGGGTTGGTGGAGACAATAGAGTAATAAATATTTAGTGGGCTTCTTTCAAGGGGCGGGTACTTCTCAGAATGGCGGTGTATGTTAATGTATGTTAATTCCATCTGGAATCTAAGATGGAACCCGCTGATATTGAAGATGGAGTCCTCTTGGCAGCCCTTGGCATCACTTATTATGGGATATAGCGCAAGCGCACTTGATCTTCAGCACTACTTCACCATCCTCCTTGGGCTAAGGAAGGTTAAATAGAGGTCATACTTTGTTCTTCTGCGCATGCAGAGCCTGTAAAGGAGGAGGGGACTAGAACACTAAGAAGGAGATAGTAATTCATGGGTTGTTTCAATCTTATGTTGACAGGGTGGGTTCCTGTTTACCCAGCTTCTAGATGGTAATCTTTTAAAAGCTCTTTTGTTCCACCAGCACAGTTAACCCTATCTGTCTCACAACAGGGTGTGGTTCCTGTTTACATAATTTCTAGATAATAATGTTTTAACAGCTCTTTTTTTCAGCCACTGGCACAGTTAACCGTGTCTATCTCAGTCCCCCCTGAGAGATTTCATACTCTTCATTCTTAAAAGAAACATGGGTGAAGGTCTCTTCTGTAACTTCTTCATGTTGGCAAATGGGTGCTGTTCTGCCTAATATAGTAGAAATCTCTCTCTGCCTGTTCTAGAGATTTATAGGAACTAGGGTTATCTACAGCCGACACTGGCTGGTATCCCTGTAGCATCATGAGCTTTATTTGGAATTGTTTAAGCCTGGAAGTCACCAATTTGACCAGTAGTTTGAACAAACACGGGCCAAACAAAACAACAGGAAGATTGTTACTGTAGGTCCCGGAAGGGGAAGGAACCAAGTCAGGGAAGGCAAGTACCCCTTAATCTGGTTCCAGATATTGTTACTCATTTGGATATGGGCTGTCTTTAACCATTCAGCATGTTGGAGGATTCTCTGAGCCCGAAGCTCTACCTCCCCGGAGGTATTAACATACATACAGCAAGAGGTGTTTATAACTGCGCAGACGCCCCCTTGTTCGGCCAGGAGGAAATCTAAGGCAATCCAGTGGTCCATGACCATGTTGGCTAGCAAATCCAGGGACTTCTGCAGTGCTAACAGACTCTGCCCAGAGTCAGTACTGACTTCTTGAAGGATCCTAGACACTTTTTGACCTGGGCATTATTATAAACAACACCTACCGAGAGTCCGGTGAGGGCTCCAACTAACACAGTGATCTCTAGTGCTAATAGGCTCCCTTTTTCTTCAAGTAAGAACTCTTGAAGAACCTTCATTTGGAGTTGAAGAGTCTTGGAAGATTGTAACTGTTTTGTTGTTAGGTGTTACAATGCCCAGGAAGCAGCTAGCATTCACCATGGCCAGGTCAAGGCATCCTGATGCCCAGGTATAATTATTTTTTTTCTAGGCAGACAAACCAGAACCCCTTAGGGGTGCATAGGAGTGGGCTATGGTCAGTGTTTTGTAGGTTTATAGAGGTATTGGCATTAAGCATCCAAGAAAATAGGGAGCTGTTATGTTGAGTGTGTACCACAGCATAAATAATTGGGTTTGCACTGAAAGGTCTTCATATTCCGGGGCTCTTAAAGGGTTGTTAAGAGCCAGACCTGGGAAGTAGTTGAAGGGAAAATATAGATGGTCATTTGTGGAGTAGTCAGTGGTAGAATTTGTTCTATTAAAGTACAGTACTTGGAATGTGGTGGAGTTAAGTTGGTAACAGCTTAATCGGATGCCCATATTAAAAGGGAGCTTTGTGTGGAGCCACTGGTGTGGGTCACCTTGCAATCCATCAGTTAGAACACAACTCTGTTCATGAGTGTAATTAAGGAAAATTAGAATTTTGGGGTGCCTAGTGGGTCTTAGTTTTAAAGGTTCTATTGTTTTGGTCATAGGATAGGGAAAGGTTCATTGGGTTGAACCATAAGTTGTTGTTGTTGTTAGGTGCCGTCAAGTCGGTTCCGACTCACAGTGACCCCATGCACAACAGAACGAAACACTGCCCGGGCCTGAGCCATCCTTACAATCGTTGTTATGCTTGAGCTCATTGTTGCAGCCACTGTGTCAATCCACCTCATTGAGGGTCTTCTTCTTTTCCGCTGACCCTGTACTCTGCCAAGCATGATGTCCTTCTCCAGGGACAGATCCCTCCTGACAACATGTCCGAAGTATGTAAGATGCAGTCTCGCCATCCTTGCCTCTAAGGAGCATGCTGGCTGCACTTCTTCTAAGACAGATTTGTTCATTCTTTTGGCAGTCCATGGTATATTCAATATTCTTCATCAACACCACAATTCAAAGGCATGAATTATAAGGCATGGCTGGAAAATATCCTCTCTACCAATAGGATTGGCACCTGTGTGTAACGTAGGGTAGTAGAGATATAGGCATTGGGAGTGTCAGAAAAATTTGTAACTGGAAAAACCTCAAAAGAGGGGTGGCTGGTCGTGGAGGAGTGTCGTTCATGAAAACACATCCAACAATTGGTTAAGTTTGACCCTGAGTTGTATGCCCAGACTAGTCTGACTAATGAGTTGTCTTCCCACTGTCCTGCTACTCTGTGCAAGAGGAGAAGTAGCAGGAGGAAGAGTATCAGTTTCTTGGCCATTTAGGGTTACTTATCTGTCCTTTTGAACAAGAACCAGAGGTCTTCGATGGGGCTGCAGGTATATTCAGGCAGGGCCTCTTCTGGCTCCCCGATTTCTTGAGGAAGATAAGGTTTAAGCCGAGAGTTATGAATCCATGGTTTTATTCCCTTCAGTTATACAGCCAGTAGAGTAGCTAATATGACCTGGTGAGGTCCTTCCCATTTTTCTTGAAGTTGTTCTGCCGGTGACCCTTCCTTCCAGGATTTTAGCAAGACCCAATCCCCAGGTTTAAGGGTGTTGTCGTCACCTCCAATGGGGGCAGGCAATATTTTGTTTCCATATTCTCTGAGGGCTTCTTGCACATGGCCTAGATTTATAACATACTGCAGGGCATTAGTTGTCTCAGCATCAAAGGAAAGGTCTGCCTTTGAGAACGGCCTTCCATACAACATTTCAAAAGGACTGGGCTTTAACTTACTCTTGGGGGCCATTCTGATTCTTAAGAGGGCCACACGCAACATCTGTAGCCAGGTCTCTTGAGTTTCCTGGCAGAGTTTTGCCAGGTGCCTTTTAAGGATTTGGTTCATTCTTTCTACCTTTTCAGATGATTCAGGATGCCAAACGGTGTGTAATTTATATCTAATATTTAAAGATGATACTAGGCCCCGGGTAAAATCTTTGCTATAAAGGTAGGGCCATTGTCACTTTGGAGCGATTTTGGCAGACTGAAACAGGGAATAAGTTCTTTGAGGAGGGCCTTACATACCTCAGTGGCTTTTTCTGACCTGGTGGGGAAGGCTTCAACCCACCTTGTGAACGTATCTGTGAAGACAAGCAGATATTTATATCCTTGCTTAGGAGGCATTACAGTGAAGTCCATTTGCCAGTCTTCTCCTGGGTATGAGCCTCAGTGTTGGATTGGTCAGGCCAAAGGAGGGGGAATGGGGTGGTTTAGTGGATTGTTACGTAGGCAAGTTTCGCAGGCCTTTACCACTCGTTTGACTGTTCTTTCTAGGCCTCTTCCCTTGGCTACTCTTTTTAGTAGATTAGTTAGGGCTTCCTGTCCATAGTGGGTGGAGTCATGTAGGCCCTTGACAACTTTCCAGACCATTGAGGTAGGGATTTATATTTTTCCTTCCTCATCTTCAAACCATCCTTCAGAATTTGTCTTGTAGCCCTGGGCCTTTGCCCAGCTCTGTTCCTCTACCTCCTATTTTGGACCCTCAGTCACAACTTGGCTTGGAAACAGCCCTAACATTGGTTCAGGTGTCATAGTTATGGCTGCCTGCCTTGCTGTTTGATCAGCCTTCCTGTTTCTCTGGGCTATCCAAGTATCTTCTTTTTGGTGTCCCTTACAGTGTATTACTGCCACTCTCTTAGGTAGCTGTAGTGCCTCCAATAGTTCTAGTATAAGTTGCCTGTGTTTGACAGGGGAATTTTGAGCTGTCAACAACCCCCTTTCTCTCCAAATTGCTGCATGGGCATGGAGGACAAGGAATCCATACTTTGAATCTATATACAGATTGAGGACCTTATTTTGTCCTAGCTGTAAGTCCCGAATCAGAGCTATAACCTCTGCCTTTTGGGCTGAAGTACCAGGTGGCAATCCCTTCAATTTTATGACTTCACAAGTACTAACAATTGCATACCCTGCTTTCCATTTTTCTTCTTGTACAAGACTACTTCCATCAGTGAACCATTCTGCATCTAGGTTTTCCAGTGGTGTTTCTTGCAAGTCTTCTCGACTAGAATAGACCTCCTCTATTGTTTCTACACAGCTATGTTCTAATTCCGACGTTTTGGTGTTGGGAAGTACGGAAGTGCGGCTTAGAGTCTGACATACTTTTAGGGTGACTTCAGGGGTATCTAACAAAATGGCCTGGTATTGAGTAATCTGACGCCCGGACAGCCATTGGTTTCCTTCTATTTCTAGTACTGTGTGACCTTGATGGGGGGTAAGAACTTCCAGGGGTTGACCTAATGTAAGCTTAGAGGTTTTTTTTTTTTTTTAACCAATATGGCGGTAGCTGCCATAGCCCTAAGGCAGCTGGGACACCTTGGGCAACTGATTCTAGCTGCATTGAAAAGTAGGCAACAGGGCGAGTTGCAGGGCCCACCTGTTGGGTCAGGACTCCCAGTGTAAGACCTCATCTTTCATGGAGATACAATTTGAAAGATTTGGCTAGATCAGGGAGCCCTAATGCAGGGGCTCGGCACAACTCAGTTTTAAGGGTCTGGAATGCCCATTGATGATCCGACCTCAATTTCAGGGACCCTTCCTCCTCTCCCTTTAGAGCCTCATACAAGGGCCTGGCTATAAGGCCAAAGTTTGGTATCCATATCCGGCAGAACCCAGCCATGCCTAAAAATCCTCTAAGCTGTTTCCGGTTGGTGGGGGTAGAAAGGGACTCAATTACTCTTTTTCTGTTGGGGCTCGGCACTCTGGCCCCTGGAACTAGCACGAAGCCCAGATACTAAACCTGCTGTTGTGATACTTGGTCCTTCTGGGGTGACACTCTGTAGCCTTTTTCACCCAAGAATTTGAGGACAGTAACTGAGTTAGCATCTGAGCTTTCTTTGGTTTTGCTAGCTATGAGGAGATCATCGACATATTGGAGGACGACTCCATCTTGGAGTGTTAATTCACTCGAATCTCAGGCTAAACTATTTCCAAACAAATTAGGGCTATCTCTAAGCCCTTGAGGAAGCACTGTCCGTGTATACTGGGTAGCCTCCTGGGATTTTGGATCTCTCCATTCAAAAGCAAATAAGTACTGGGAGTCTGGCTGTAAGGAATGCAGAAGAAAGAATCTTTTAAATACAAAACAGTGAAGAACTATGCATCCCCTGCCCCTAACATCAGGAGGGTGTATGGATTTGGAACTATTCGGTGGATGAGGACTACTGCTTCATCCACAGCTTGCAGATCTTGGCAGAACCGGTATCCTCCATTTGGCTTCTTTGCCAGTAAAATAGAGGTATTGCAATGGGATTGGCAAGGACATATAAGCCCTTGTTTTAGGAGTTTCTGCAGGACCGGGAGAATTCCTTTTTGGACTTCTGATCTCAGGGGGTACTGTCTTCACGGTACTCTACTCCTGGCCTGAATTTAATGACAATGAGGGAAACATCCTTGGCACATCCTGGGCTGGAAATGTCCCAAACTGTTGGATTTACCTGAGCTAGGATTGACTGTGGAAGCCTTTGCTCTGGGGAATATGTGGTTAAGGTGGCTAGCAGACTAATATCTAAAGTTTCTTCATTATTTAGACCTTCCTGAGCCTGCTGGGGAAATCCTGGTGGTGAAGTGGTTAAGTGCTACGGCTGCTAATCAAAAGGTGGGCAGTTCGAATCCACCAGGTGCTCCTTGGAAACTCTGTAGGGCAGCTCTACTCTGCCCTATAGGGTTGCCATGAGTCGGAATCGGCTTGACGGTAAAGGGTTTGTTTGTTTGGTTGGTTGGTTGGTTGGTTGGTTGGTTGGTTGGTTGGTTGGTTGGTTGGTTGGTTGGTTGGTTGGTTGGTTGGTTGGTTGGTTGGTTGGAGCCTGCTGGAGGGAGACAGTGGCTCCCAACTGGGACAAAAGGTCACAGCCCAACAAAGGGGTTGGGCATTCTAGGATATACAGGAAGGAATGTTGCAAAGTGATAGACCCCACAGCACAGCAGAGGGGAAAGGTAAAGTTCCTTACCTTTGGCATCCTGTCAACCCCCATAACTACACAGTCACGGGTAGAGAGAGGCCTTCTATGGTGGGTCAGAACAGAATAGGCAGCTCCAGTGTCTAATAAGAATTCAACTTTCCTATCTCTCATGTCGATGGCAACCTGAGGATCCGCAGTGGAAATGGTTAACATAGGATGTTGTCCTGGAGCCAGGCGGTCCCCTAGGTCCCGTCAGTCAGGCAGCATCACCGCCAGGGTTCAGTCTGTAGTGGTCAACCGCACGCCCTGTTTTGGGACATTTGGGACACTCCTTCACCCAATGCCCTTCTTCTTGCTGTTAGTGCACTGGTTCAGGCCCAGCTGCAGGGTTTGGTCTTCTTGATGGTCCAGATGTGGGTCGTTGTTGAGCTCCCCAGGGGTTGCCTTGAGGTGGGGGTCGGATGATGGCAGCTAACAATTGAGCCTTCTGTTCCATCCTTCTTTTCTGCCTTCTCTGCACTGTCCCGACTGTTAAACACTTTAAATGCCTCTTCTACTAGTCATGAGGTTAGGGTCTGTGGGCCTGCCTCTAACTTCTGCAATTTCCTCCTTCTATCTGCTGAGGATTGAATTATAAAATACATGGCCACTAAGGGCCTTCTTTCAGCAGACTCAGGGTCGGTGTTAGTGTATTTCCTAAAGGCCTCAGTCAACCTGTTGAGGAACACTGCTGGGTTCTCTTCTTTTTTCTTGGATCACTTTCCTTATTCTATCATAGTTCACAGGCTTAGACCTGCATTTCTTCATCCGTTCTGAAATGCAAGTAATAAAATGTCTCATCCTCCCCTGATCTATTCTATCCTCATAATTCCATTTTGGGTCCTGATCAGAGACAGCCTTCCCTCCTACCCTGAGAATATCATGCCATGGGTTAGCCAATATGAGGCCATCTGCACCTTCTCTGGCCTTAGCCAAAATCCTAGTCTTCTCATCTGGTGTACAAAAATTTGTTAGAACTACAACCACATCTTTCCAGGTTAGATCAAAAGTCAGACTAAGTTTTACAAACTCTCCTCTAAACTTATTGGGGTTTTCAGAAAAAATCCAAACTTCTCCTTGCATTGTACAATATCTGCTACTGAAAAGGGAATATGTATTCTTGCTGTCCTACCCTCTCCATCCACTACTCGCCTTAAGGAAAAAGTCAGGGCTTGTGGAGCCACATGTGGAGAACCAAGCATCTGAGGTCCTGAGGGGATTTTACCCTGACCTAGAATTAGAGAAGCAGTGGAGCCTGGGTGTGGAGTAAGAGAGGGTGGTGAGGTTGGTAAGGGAGGATACAACTTCACTCCAGACCTTAACCCCATGGGTGAGGGATCAGGTTTGCTTTCCACCTGAACTCCTGAAGAGGGGCCATTGGCTTAGGTGGAGGCCATAGCACTGGGTCAGTTAGTATGTCAGGATCTGGATCTTTTGGAGTTAGTCCCGCTGTCCAACCCCCCAACACACACACCCTACACTTTCTCCTTAAATCTGGGTCTTGGTAGAGAGACATAAATGCCTGCACATAGGAGTTTCCCCCCACTTTTTCTGTCTCTTGAAAAACAAATCAAGTTGCGGAATGGTGTCATATGAGAGTGACCCATCCTTCGGCCATTGTTCTCCACTCTGTAGTTTGTATTGGGGCCAAGCAATGTTACAGAAGATTAGCTTCTTTTTCTTTAGCTCATCTAGTTTGAACTTTGGCCAGTTCTGAAGCAGGCATCCCAGAGTGGAATCTTTAGGGATGCTAGGTCCGGCTCCCATGTTTAAATACCTTATAGCCAATTATTAAAGGTCCTGGAAATGGGTGAACCCCTGGGATTGAACTTCTTTTTCTCTCTTTTTTTTTCCTATCTTCACACTCTGCCTGGTGTGTTCTCTGTATTTTGATTTGAATCCCCGTCTAGACTGAAAATCTGCTCTCCCCATGCATCTCTTTCTTCAGCCCAATCAATAAACTCTCAAGAGTCTCTATAAGTATGTTCCAATTCAACCCTAATTTTCACCAATTAATTTCTATGCTTCACACACAAATTACACATAAGACTCAGACAGAGGTGACTGAGATAATCTTGCAGTCTCGACCTCCCAGAGATGCCCCGGTCACACATAAGATTCACACATAAGATGAACAGACAAACAGAGAGTGCTCAGACCAGACAAGCCAGAAAGGGAAAAGGGTGACACGGATGATCTTAGTGAGGTCTAACACATTACTAAGAATATCTGAATCTCCAGTTCGATCCTCCATATACCTCTTATCCCCAAAACCAGATGGAGGGGCTTCAATCTCTCAATCTAAACAGATAAAGATGTCTACATCCATTCCCCAGAAGCAGGGTGCACCAACCAGAGATGGACAACATTTAGACACACAAAAACGACAGCCGTCACACACTCATACACCTGCGCAAACTCTAGAGTCACTAAGACCAAGAATAGTTTTAAAACGAAAGGAAAGAAGAAAGAAAAAAAGTCAAGGAAGTAGACTATCAGAGCGCTGTCCACGACCTTCCACTGGGGATACGCAACCTGCTCCAGAGAGCTCTCCACGGCCTCCTCGTATTGGAGACTAGCAACCAGCTCAATTTACTGAGTGCTGTCCACAACCCTCTGATGAGGTTCGTGACCCACTTGGCAGGTGCTCTCTGCCACTCTGTCCGAGGTCCACGACCCACCTTTGGGATATGGGCTGATCAGCCTCTATCAAGGACTCATTCCTTGTCCCCAAACTCTTTCACAAAAGCCAAACGACCTGACGCTCTCTGCAAACCCCTTTTCATTGGGGCTTGTGCCCCATTCAGTGGAAAAGGGAAAGAAGAAGAAGAGAGAAAAGAAGAAAAAGAAAAAAAAAAATGGAGACAAGGTATGCAGAAAAAAAGAGAATAATAAAAGTTGCTGAAGAGGGACAGAGGGCTGAGGGGGAGAATCACCCGAACTTACCGCTTCAAAGAGACACCAGACAAAAAGTTTGAGGCGGCTTCTTGTCTCTGAGTAGAGGTCTGTTCCAGAGGCTACGTCCCTCTGGTCTGCGTGCCCTAACCAGGGGCTAATTTGAGCCCCTAGTCTCCTGGCTGGCTCACCAAATTTTGTTACCAATTGCCAATCTGAACACACACGAAAGACAAACTTTAATTCAGCAAGCTTTGTTTTGTTTGAGTCAAGCAAAAGGAGTTAGCGAGGATGAAGCCTCTCCAAAAGACTGATTCAAAAATCAAAACAAGGCTAGGGCTTATATGGGTTGGTGGAGAAAAGAGAGTAATGAATATTTAGTGGGCTTTTTTCAAGGGGCGGGTACTTCTCAGAATGGCGGTGTATGTTAATTAGGTTGTGAGAGCCTCTGGGATCTAAGATGGAACCCGCTGGTATTCAAGATGGAGTCTTCTCGGCAGCCCTTGGCATCACTTATTATGGGATAGAGCGCAAGTGCACTTGATCTTCGTCACTACATCCCCATCTTCAGAGGGCTAAGGAAGGTTTAACAGTGGTCACACTTTGTTCTTCTGCGCATGCGGAGCCTGTAAAGGAGGAGGGGACTAGAAAAACACTAAGAAGGAGATAGTAATTCATGGGTTGTTTCAATCTTATCTCATGTTGACAGGGTGGGTTCCTGTTTACCCAACTTCTAAATGGTCATCTTTTAAAAGCTCTTTTGTCCCACCAGCACAGTTAACCCTGTCTGGCTGAGTGATTGTGGGGGAAGTTCCTAACCTCTAAACCTCAATGTCCTCGTATGTAAAGGGGTAATAATGCCTGCCTCTCAAGACTGTTGTGGAGCTCTATATGAGGGATCTAGCCCTTAGTGGCCACTACCTAAAGGGTAACTTTGTTATCTATGACTGCTGTTTTCTTTTAGTATCACCATTTTAATCTACTCCATCCCTCCCCAAGGACCCCTGCTTTCTTCCTTCAGAGAACAGATTTCTGCTACTTTTTTTTTAACATCTCAAAAAATGAAGACGTTGAGAATGACAATAAAAAGAAATTATTTGCACCAATGCAATTCAATCTTGGTCTATTCAATCAATGGTGCTGGAACAACTGGATATCCTTAATGGAAGGGAAAAGGGGCACTCAGTACCTACGACACGCCAAAAAAAAAAAAAAAAAGACTGATCAAAGACCAAGACATAAAAGCTACAAATTATAAAACTCCTAAAAAAAAAAAATTAGGAAATTATCTTTACAACCTTTGGGTAGGCAAAGATTTCTTACACATGACACAAAAAGCACTAACTAAAACAAAAAAGGAAAAATTAAAATATTCTGCTCATCAAAAGGCACTATTTAAAAAAATGAGAATGCAAGCCACAGACACTTACAGTTCTGGCTGGGGTGATGTCTGTCAGATTCCCACTATCAACAAATGTAAAACTGGAAAAATATACAAAGTAACTGCTTTCTGGCACTGTAAACAGCATCAGAGACCTACGATCTTAGAGAGAAAGGAAATGGGAAAGAAGTTCCACACTAGCCAGGTTTCTGCCTGAGACAATTTCCAAAGAATGTCACACAGAAGAAGAGTTCAAACAGAGGCAAAGTTGCTTTGGCCAATAGCAATGACCAAACAAGTCTTCAAAGGCACTTGAAGAGTTTGGAACTCTTCACCCACCACCCCGTGGGTGAGCCAGGGCTAGTCTGCTGGAGGATGGATGAACAACACATGTTTGCTTAACTCCATGAAGCATCCTCTCAGCCAGTCATCTGCCAGACATGTGAGTGGAGGCCAGACGATACCACGTGGAGCAAAGATGAGCCATCTCAGCCGAGCCCAGCCCCAAGTACCAGTCCACATAATCATGACTAAACCTATGGATGTTGTTTTAAGCCACTAAATTTGGGGGTGACTTGTTATACAGCAGAAACTGAGTGATTCATGGGTCTAGCACTAAACCCTGTTCTGTGCCGGACAAATTCTCTACGCCAGGACTCCAGTATGGGGGTGGCAGGAGAGGAGAACCCAGTCACTTGAGGAGCGGGACAGGGTTTGTGGATTTGTCTCCTGGGTTTGTGAAGTTGTATTGGGAAGTAAGTGCTGTCAGAGTTAACTTGCTAAAATTGACATCGCAAAAAATGAAGATGTTGAGAATGACAAGAAAAAGAAATTATTTGCACCAATGCAATTCAGTCTTGGTGCTGGAACAACTGGATATCCTTCGACAGGGGAACAACCCAGAAAAGGAGGGTGAGAATAGTTACACAACTGGAAAAATGTAATCAACACAACTGAATCGTACATGTAGAAACTGTTGAATTGGGGTACGTTTTGCTGTGTATATCCTCAATAACAACAATAACAAAATAAATAAAATTAAAAAAAAACTCTGACACCTATCAAACAGGCAAAGGTTAAAAAATCAGCCTTCAGCGTTGGCAAAGGAGAAACAGACTCAGTTAAACTTGCTTTGGAAGCTGGTGTAGCCTTTCTGAAGACCGGCTTGCAATATCTGCCAATATCCTGGGTGCTTTTTGAGTAGTTTCGCTTTTATGAATCCCTTCAAAAGAAATAACGAAACACACACAAAGACTTCTGAACAAAAATATTGGGTGCAGCTTTGTTTACAAATATTGGACAAAAATAATTAGCATGTTTACAGCACTTTTAGTATGCTAGCTCCTATTCTAGTGTTAAAAAAAAAAAATACCAGTTGCAGTCAAGTGGACTCCAACTCATGGCGACCCCCTGTGTGTCAGAGTAGAACTGTGCTCCATAAGGTTTTCAACGGCTGATTTTTGTAAGTAGATTGCCAGGCCTTTCTTCCAAGGTGCCTCTAGGTGGACTGGAACCACCAACATTTTGATTAGCAGCTGAGCACGTTAACTGTTTGCACTACCAGGAACTCTCTCTAGTGTTAACACTCATTTAATCCTTACGACAACCCATCAGATGTCATCCCTGCCTTAGAGATAAGGAAACCAAGGCACAGATCGTTGGTCACTTGCACCAGCCACACAGAGAACCAGGGGGAGTGTGAGTGGGATCCAGACAGGCTGGCCCAAGCATCCTGCCAGGTGACATCCAGCACCACCCCCCCCCCCCCGGGGACGCTGACACAATCCCTAGCCCACAACAAGTCTCTGACCTCCTCCAGATTCCTGAGGCCTCACCCACCGGTCTGTGGCCCTCTTTCCCCCAGTGGCCTCTTCTTGCTGCCCACCTGGTGTCTCTTCCCTCACCTCTCTGTGCACACTCCCCCGGTGGCCTAGGTGGGGCTCTGGGGAGAGAGGATTTTCAACTACACATGCTAAGCAAGAAGCCCGGCCTGAGGATTGCACACCCATGTTTGTATGAGGCATCGCCATGGGCTGCTTCCTCCCTCCCTTCCAGAGATTTCCCTCCGACCTCAGCCTCATGTCCCCTCTCCACCGCCGTTCCCCCAGCTTCCCACCCTTTTCCCATGCAAGAGTTTCCTTCTCCAGCCTCACCCATCTTCCAGGAGCTGCTCTGATGGATGGCAGCGTAGTTCACTTCCTCCCTGCGGTGCGCTCTGCCCCCCCCAACCACCCACCCCTTCTCACCACCTCACCACTAGGGTACCCCGGTAACAGCCTCTCAGCCGGGAGTGGGGAGTAACTAAAGCGACTTACAATGGTGCACTTTAAACATGACTTTTTTCAGGGACACACACAAAATGTCAAACCCTCGATGGGGTCCCCCTCATGGGTACACCCATTTGTTTATTTATGGAAAGAAAGCTCCTATTTTTAGTTTTATTCTTTTTTTTTAATAATTTTTATTGTGCTTTAAGTGAAAGTTTACAAATCAAGTCAGTCTCTCACACACAAACCCATACACACCTTGCTACACATTCCCAATTACTCTCCCCCTAATGAGACAGCCCGCTCTCTCCCTCTACTCTCTCTTTTCTTGTCCATTTGGCCAGCTTCTAACCCCCTCCACCCTCTCATCTCCCCTCCAGGCAGGAGATGCCAACATAGTCTCAAGTGTCCACCTGATCCAAGAAGCTCACTCGTCACCAGCATCCCTCTCCAACCCAATGTCCAGTCCAATCCGTGTCTGAAGAGTTGAATTCGGGAATGGTTCCTGTCCTGGGCCACAGAAGGTCTGGGGGTCCTTCTAGTCTCAGTCAGACCATTAAGTCTGGTCTTTTTATGAGAATTTGGGATCTGCATCCCACTGCTCTCCTGCTCCTTCAGGGCTTCTCTGTTGTGTTCCCTGTCAGGGCAGTCGTCGGTTGTAGCCGGGTACCATCTAGTTCTTCTGGTCTCAGGATGATGTAGTCGCTGGTTCATGTGGCCCTTTCTGTCTCTTGGGCTCATAATCACCTGTGTTCTTGGTGTTCTTCATTCTCCTTTCCTCCAGGTGGGTTGAGACCAATTGATGCATCTTAGATGGCTGCTTGCTAGCATTTAAGACCCCACACGCCACTCTTCAAAGTGGGATGCAGAATGTTTTCTTAATAGATTTTATTATGCCAATTGACTTAGATGTCCCCTGAAACCATGGTCCCCAGACCCCTGCCCCTGCTACGCTGGCCTTCGAAGCATTCAATCTATTCAGGAAACTTCTTTGCTTTTAGTTTAATCCAATTGTGCTGACCTCCCCTGTATTGTGTGCTGTCCTACCCTTCACCTAAAGTAGTTCTTATCTACTAATTAGTGACTACCCCTCTCCCACCCTCCCTCCCTCCCCCCTCTCGTAACCATAAAAGAATATTTTCTTCTCAGTTTAAACTATTTCTCAAGTTCTTATAACAGTGGTCTTACAGAATATTTGTCCTTTTGCAACTGACTAATTTCATTCAGCATAATGCCTTCCAGGTTCCTCCATGTTATGAAATGTTTCACAGATTCGTCACTGTTCTTTATCGATGCGTAGTATTCCATTGTGTGAATATACCATAACTTGTTTATCCATTCATCCGTTGATGGGCACCTTGGTTGCTTCCACGTTTTTGCTATTGTAAACAGTGCTGCAATAAACATGGGCGTGCATATATCTGTTTGTGTAAAGGCTCTTATTTCTCTAGGACATATTCCAAAGGGTGGGATTGCTGGATCATACGGTAGCTATGAGTAGGAATTGACTTGATGGCACTGGGTATGGTAGTTTTATTTCACCAAATCAATTTCCAAAGTGGTTGTACAATTTGACATTCCCACCAGCAGTGTAGAAGTGTTCCAATCTCTCCACAGCTACACCCATTTTTGTAATCTGGCCCCATCTCATTATCCTGCAAAAGTACACTCCCCCGCCCCCCATGGACCCAGCCTGCACCCACCCACCCAACTGAGGGAATTTCCCACACCCAACGTGGATGTGGCCCCGGACCATTCTAGCTCCCCCCTGCATTCTCCCCAAGGCCAGGGTCTGCACATAGGGCGCCAGACGGCCTGGACTCACCAGCCCCATGGCTAGCAGGGACTGGCATGCGGTCCACTACCTTTACCCTGGGGGGACAAGCAGTGTGTGGGGAAGAAGACCGTGCGTCACTCTTCACGCCTGCATCACACCCCCGCCAACCGCGCCGCAAATCGCGCCCTGGAGCCGGCCAGGTCCGTCTAGGAGAGCATTTCACGGTTCAGCTCCTACTCCCTAGCCAAAGCGTTTCCGATGGGCACAATGGCTGCTGCTTTGAGTCTCATGGGGACAATCTTCCACGGGCTCCCACCAACTCGGCTGGCCTGTCGCCGCCGGCGCCGGCCTGACTCCCGGGCGGCCTGGACCCCAAGCCCGGAGCCCTGGGCCCGGTAACCATGCGCCGAGCGCCCGCTGCGCGGTCCCGCCCCCGGGCGCCCTCGGCTGCGGTCTGCTGGAGGACGCAGCCCCCCAAAGGTGCTCCCTTTGCGCCCCGCACCCTCCGCCCGCCCCAGCAGCGGGCCCGCCTGCTTGTACAGTCTGTGCCCCGGCGGCAGTCCCGCGCCAGGGGTGGTCTGGGAGCTGGTTGCGGGGCGCGGGTCCCAAGTCCAGCTGAGGGGGCAGAGGTGTGGGCGGGGTGAGGCGGCGGGACGAGCGAAGTGAAGGTGCAGCTGAGAGTGGCGGGGCAGGTGGGTGGGGGTAGGGCCAGTAGAGGGGGTGGGGCGAGGTGGAAGTGAGTCGGGTGAAGGCGGGGGCTGTGCGATTACAGATGTTGGTGGAAGGCTGGCCAGGCCGGTAACGGTAAGGGCGGAGGATGGAGTGAAGTGTGGGGCAGGTAAAGGTGAGGGTGGGGCAGGTGGAGGAGGGATGAGGGGAGCCGGCAGTCTAGGTCGTCGGGCCCGCCTCAGCCCTCGCCTGCCCGCCCGCGGACAGACCCTGGGACACCCGCCAGGCCCCTGCCCCAGCCCCAGGGCCGCGCCTCCTCTGGCTCCTCTGGACCCCCGGCGATCGCAGGGGGCGAGGGGCGAGAGCGGCGGGGGAGAGGCCAGGCGGCCGCTGTGCTCCGACTCTTCCCCCGCGAACGTGCACGGAAGCAGCACCGTCCCGGAGGCATGAGCTGACGCTGGCGGCCTCCGGAGCACCCGGAGGTGAGGGCTGGGCCGGCCCAGCCTCGCACCCGAATGTGGCCCTAGTGCCCCTTGCTCTCCCTCTGCTTCTCCGCTGCGTCTTGGCTGTTGCCCTGCCGCCCCAGTGCCGCTCGCCCAGCTTGCCGGTGCAGCGCCCCCTCCGCGGGCTGGGCGACTGGCCCTAGCGCTCCTCTCCTGGGTCTTGGCGATCTGTCATTCCCTGGGGGGGAGGCCTGTCACTGCCTGTCCCCGCCCCTTACACCGCTGCAGGCAGTGGGGGGACAGCAGTGGCTGTGGTTGGCAGTGAGGTTCCTCTTCCTTGGAGCCCAGCCAGCCAGAAGCCCCCCAGGCTCCCAGCTAGCCTCAGCTGCTATAGCAGGTGTGGTCTGCCCAACCCACCTGGGCAGCCTCACCATCCTCCTCTGCCCTGGGGTCAAGTAATAGTGCCTGCCCCTCTTGGTTCCCCAGAGGTTCCCGTGCTCCCCCCACAGGCCAGCCCTGGGTGTCCCTGTCCCCAGCAGGGGGTGTGGTGTGCCCTGCCTTCCTCGGCTCCCCCACCCAGTGCTCTGCGTGTCCTGCCTGTGAATGGCACCTGCCTGGCACCAGCTGCCTGCCTGCCCGCCCACCTTAACCTGAGCCTGTGCGTTGCTGCCTCTGCACCTTTGCCACCACGCCGTCCCCCCCATGCAGCAGCCACAGTCTTCTTGGAAAGTTAGCCTGGGCCACCATGCCCCTGTTCAGAGAGCCACTGAGGCTCACAACACGCTTAGGATGCTGTGTTAGGCTGGGTTCTCTAGCGAAGCAAAATCAGTACAGTGTATAAATAGAGAGAGGGAAATTTATATCAAGGAAATGGCTCACACAATTGTAGAGGCTGGAACATCCCAAATGTGTGGGTCAGGATAGAAGCTTCTCTCTATTCAGATAGCCACAGGGGTTGGCGAACCCCAGATCGACAGGTCGGAGAGCAGGCTCCTGCTTTCAGGCTGTGAAGATCCACGAATCCCAAGATCTGCAGATAAGCTGACAGCTCAAGTTCCAAGAGCCACAGCTCAGAGGAAGAGGAGGAAGCCACAGGATCCAGAGTGAGCAAAAAGCCAGAAAGTCTGCTTATATTCAGATGCAGGCCAAGGAAAGTCCCTTTCAACTGTTTGGCTACTCAGAGCAGATTCCATTATGGGAGCGATCACACATAAACACTGAGAATCCTGGCCCAGCCAAGTTGACACACAATATTAACCATCACAGTCCACCCCTTGTCAACTTGGCACTTGTACCCATTTCCTTAAACCATAATCTCTGAATAAAGACAATTAGAAAGTCATAATTTCCCCTAACATGATACAACTAACACACATACAACTGAAAACAAAGTAGCCCAATATACATTTTATATAAGTGAAGAAAATAAAAATATCTGATGCACACACGCAAAGCAGAAATACTCCTGACAAATACCGTTCTCGTTTCCGCAACTGATCACATGGCTGTAACTGGTATTTAGAACTACCTTCTTCCACCACCCATTCCGTATTCCCTTTGCCCTCAGCAAGCACCTCAGCTGGTCGTGGTCCTTTGCCTGGTGGGGTGACCCAAACCTTCATTCTTGAAGGATCTGGGTCATCAGTAGTCATATCAGAATTGGGATGCTGTAGTTTTCCATTGACCTCAATCACCAGGCATGGTAGTACTAAGAAACACCCTGAGGGATCGCCTGCATTACAGACATACTCTTCTTCACCTCTGTTACATAATATCAATCCAATTTCCTCTTGGTAATCAGGATCAATCACATCAGCCAGTATGCTAACTCCTTACTTTGCCTATTGATCTGAAGGCATAAGGACCCCAAAGTGGCCAGGTGGCATTCTTAGCTTCCAGTTCAATGGAATCAGTGATGTGTCTCCAGGTGGGAGCATTCCTCCCTTTGGAACTAAGTCCTCCGGATCTGCAGAGCATAATGTTGTGGGCACAGGAGGCAAAAACCTTGAGAGTGGGTCACTAGGGGTAATAGTGAGTGGTTCCACTCCCATATCCACCCCTTGATTCCTAAACCCAAGAATCCTGGCTATGGAAGAAACAGCACCATATATTGGGCACTGGTTTAGAGCATATACAGCCTCCTGGAGAGCACTACCCCAGCCCTGCAAGATATTGCCACCTAGCTGGCACAATAATTGTGTCTTTAAAAAAACATTCCATGGTTCTATCAAGATGAGGAACGTGGTAAGACCAGTGAATTCCATGAGCATGGGCCCACAGCTGCACTTCATTAGCTGTGATGTAAGTCTCTTGATCTGAGACAATGCTGTGTGGGATACTGTCTTAGGCCGGGTTCTCTAAAGCATATAAATATATAGAGAGAGATTTACATCAAGGAAACAACTCACGGGATTGTAGGAGTTGGAAGTCCCAAGTCCTTGGATCAGGATACAGGCCTTTCCCAATTCACAGAGCTGCAGAAGCTGGCGAACCCAAGATGAGCAGGTTGGCGAGCAGGGATCCCACTCACAGGCTGTGAAGTTCAAGAAATTCCCAAGCTCAGCAGGCAAGGCAACAAGGTTTCTCCTGAGTCATGTAGCTGCAGGGGCTGGAGAACCCAAGACAGGCAGGTTGGGAAGCAGGACTCTTGCTCACAGGTGGTGAAGATCAGCTAATCCCAAGATGGACAGGTAAGCTGCTGGCTCAAGTCCCAAGAACCAGAGGTCAGACAAGAGACAGCTGCCGGATCCAGAGCAAGCCAACAACCTTTGCAAGGTGAGCAGGAAGGAAGTGGGCGGCAGAAGTCAGAGAGATGAAGGCTGAGGGGGTGGTGAGCTCCCACAGGCCCCACCCCAGCAGTACCACTCAGCAGATTCCATCATGGGGTGATCATATATCAAATTTGGACAGGGCAGTGATCACATTATACAACTGCCAGAACATTGAGAATCATAGCCCAGCCAAGATGACACATAATCTTAACCATTGCAGATACTGTGACTGAGGGTAAGGCATTCTGTAAGTCCACGGATGGTACTTTTGGCAGAAGCATTGTGTGCAGGGAAGGCAAACCCATACCCAGAGTAAGTGTCTATTCCAGTAAGGACCAACTGCTGCCCTTTCCATGATGGAAGTGGTCCAATGTAATCAACTTGCCACAAGGTTGCTGGCTGATCACCTCGAGAGATGGTGCCATATTGGGTACTCAGTGTTGGTCTCTGCTGCTGGTAGATTGGGCACTCAGCAGTGGCTGTAGCCAAGTGAACCTTGGTGAGTAGAAGTCCATGTTGCTGAGCCCATGCATAACCTTCATCCCTGACACCACGGCCACTTTGTTCATGACCCCATTCAGCAATGAAAGGAGTAGCTGGGGAAAGAGGATGACTGGTTTCCACAGAACTTGTCATCCTAACCACTTGATTGTTAAAATCCTCCTCTGCTGAGGTCACCTTTTGGTGAGCATTCACATGAGACAAATATCTTCACTTCTTTGGTCCATTCAGAGAGGTCTATGCACATACCTCTTCCCCGTCAATCCTTATCTCTGATTTTCTAATCATGTTCCTTCCAAGTGCCTGACCATCCAGACAATCCATTGGCTACAGCCCACGAATCAGTATACAATCGCACATCTGGCCGTTTCTCTTTCCAAGCAAAGTGAACAACCAGGTGCACTGCTTGAAGTTCTGCCCATTGAGAGGATTTCACTTCACCACTGTCCTTCAGGGAGGTCCCAGAGTGGGACTGTAGTGCTGCCGCTGTCCACTTCTGAGTAGTGCCTGCATATGGCGCAGGACTGTCTGTAAACCAGGCACGAGTTTTCTCTTCTTCAGTCGACTGATCCTAAGGAACTCCCCATGAGGCCATAGGTGAGGACCAGGAAATGGAAGTTAATGTGACAGGAGTGGAGGCCGTGGGCATTTGGGCCACTTCCTCATGCAACTTACTTATGCCTTCAGCTCCTGCTCAGGCCCGACTTGTATATACTACTTCCACTTAGTGATGGAGTGCTACCGTGCACAGCCAACTTTATGGCTCTGTGGGTCAGACAACAACCAGTTCATGATGGGCACCTCAGGCTGCATGGTGACTTGGTGGCCTATGGTTAAGCATTCAGTCTCTACGAAGGCCCAGTAACCAGCCAAAAGCTGTTTCTCAAAAGAAGTGTAGTTATTTGCAGGAGATGGCAGGGCTTTACTCCAAAATCCTAAGGGTCTGCACTGTGATTCACCAAAGACTCCAAACAGCACCTCTCTCTGCCACGGACACTTTAAGCACCATTGGATCAGCTGGATCATGTGGCCCAACTGGCAAGTGGCTTGCACAGCAGCCTGAACCTGTTGCAGAGCCTTCTCTTGTTCTGGGCTCCACTCAAAACTAGCAGCTTTTCGAGTCACTGGATAAATAGGCCAGAACAGCACACCCGAATGAGGAATATGTTGCCTCCAAAATCCAAAGAAGCCCAGCAGGCATTATGCCTCCTTTTTAGTTTTGGGAGGAGCCAGATACAATAACTTATCCTTCACTTTAGAAGGAATATCTCAATATGCCCCACACCACTGGGCCCCTAGAAATTTCACTGAGGTGGAAGGTGCCTGAATTTTTGGGGGTTAATTTCCCAGCGACGGCACTGGGTGTTTTTACTGGGTAGCATGCAAATGTTTTACCAATAAGTCCAGAGTCATTGACACTTCTTCTTTACTAGGTCCAAGGAGCATAATGTCATCAGTGTAATGGACCAGTGTGACATCTTGTGGAAGGGAAAGGCGATCAAGTTCCTCGTGGACTAAATTGTGACACAGGGCTGGAGAGCTGATGTAGCCCTGTGTCTTAGTCATCTAGTACTGCTATAACAGAAATACCACAAGTGGATGGCTTAAACAAAGAGGAATTTATTCTCTCACAGTCTAGTAGGTCACGAGTCCAAATTCAGGGTGTCAGCTCCAGGGGAAGGCTTTCTCTCTCTGTCGGCTCTGGAGGAAGGCCCTTGTTCTCAATCTTTCCTGCTCGAGGAGCTTGTTAGGTGCAGGGATCCCGTGTCCAAAGGACATGCTCTGCTCCTGGCACTGCTTTCTTGGTGGTATGAGGTCCTCAACTCTCTGCTTGCTTCCCTTTCCTTTTATCTCTTTAGAGATAAAAGGTGGTGCAGGCCACACCCCAGGGAAAATCCCTTTACCTTGGATCAAGGAGGTGACCTGAGTAAGGGTGGTGTTACAATCCCACCCTAATCTTCTTTAACATTCAGTTACAATCACAAAATGGAGGACAACCACACAATGCTGGGTATCATGGCCTAACCAACTTGACACATATTTTTCGGGGGACACAATTCAATCCATGGCACTCTGAGGTAGGCAAGTGAAGGCATACTGCTGGCCTTGCCAGCTGAAGACAAACTGCTTCTGATGATCCTTTGAAACAGGTATGGAGAAAAAGACATTAACCAGATCAATACTGGCATACCAGGTAAAAAATAGCAGGAGATGAATTAATTTGCTCAAGCAATGGAACTACAACTGGAACAGCAGCTGCAATCAGAGTTGCCAACTGGTTGAGTTTTCTACAGACTACTGTCATTCTCCAAGATCCATCTGTTTTATGCACAGGCCAAATAGCCGAGTTAATGGAGATGTGGTGGGAATCACCCCCCCTGCATCCTTCAAGTCCTTGATGGTGGCAGTAATCTCTGCAATCCCTCCAGGAATGTGGTATTACTATTCGCCTAGGTAGGGGCAGTTCTAATGGCTTCCACTTGGCTTTTCCTACCATAATAGCCCTTACTGTATTTGTCAGAGATCCAATATGGGTGTTCTGCCAGTTACTGAGTATATCTATTCCAATTATGCATTCTGGAACTGAGGAAATCACTACAAGATGGGTTCAGGGACCCACTGGACCTACTATGAGACAGACATGAGCCAAGACTCCATTAATAATCTGACCTCCATATGCCCCCACTCTGGTGGGCCACAGTGATATTTTGGGTCTCATGGAACTAGTGTCCGTTCAGAGCCAGTATCCAGTAATCCCCGAAAAGTCTGATTATTTCCTTTTCCCTGATGAACAGTCACTTTCATAAAATAATGTAGGTCCCTTTGGGGAGGGCTGGGAGAAAAGTTAACAGTAAAAATTTTTGGCAGTGTATTGGAGTTCTTCCTCAAGGGGACCCAGCCTCCCCTTCATTCACAGGGCTCTGGGTCTTTAAACTCTCTCAAATTTAGGAATTTATTGAGGAACTCTCTATTCTGGCAATTCAATTTAGACTGCTGTTCACCTGACCTAGAATTCATCTACTTGCACAGATCAAGTAAATCTTTAGTAGATTTCCCACCTATTTCACACCTAGGGACACCATGACTAAGTAGCCAGCGCCATAACTCCATAGGAGTCAGACTATTCGGATTACTGCTTTAACTCTGTTGTCCATTACTGTAACCGTCTCCACTTTGTCTTTGTTGATTGAGTGCTGTCACTCGGCCCCTACTACCTAGAGGTCCGATCAGCCCCATTGTACTTAGGTGTCTTAATTCAGTTAGGGCAGTTCCCACTGTCAATCTGATTTACGTAAAATAGCAATCACAGCAGTCTTCAAGAATGCTGGGGCTCCCTTCACAAATTTGATCCTCACAAGTTGTGGTACAAGGTATGTCATCTGGGCACTCCAGGTGTGGGTCTGTGGGTCTAACCTGATAAATCCACTCTAGCATGCCAATTCCCCTAAGCTTTTGAACACCTTCTTCTACAGTACACCAAGGCAGGTCTGGTGCTTCAACTTTAGTGTAGGCCACCGTGTAATCCATGCTTCGGCGACCCGACAAATTAAACTATCAGATCCTTTCCTAACTTCTCGAGCTGAAACATTGAACAAAGAATCTGTGCTTAGTGGACCCATATCAATAAACTCAGACTGATCCATCTTTATGTTCCTTGCACCATTATCCCACACCCTTAATACCTTCCCACACATATTACCCAGGCTTCTGGTTGTACATATTAGGAAAGTCAAGCAGTTCTTTTGGAGTGTAGTGTACCTCCTCCTGGGTCACACTTTGTACTTCACCCGTTGGGCTTGCTGGGATTTAAGTCTAGTTATAGGCCTAGAAGCCTGAATCCGTAGTGTGGAATTGTTTTGAGGCCATTCAGCATTGTCCTGTAAAGCATCTGCCTCAGGCAATGCCCCAGGCAATGACTCAGACACGGGCTCTTTAGAGGCAGCTGGGCGAGGGCTAATCTCATTAGATGGGAGTGAAGGGGCTAATTGTTTTCCAGGGCAGGGTGGTTTAGCAGACAAACATGAAATAATCTCTTCAGATGGGAGTGGTTCTGTTGGCAGGAGTGATTCAATGGAATTTAGGGGCTCAGTGTCTCCAGCTTCCTGATTATCTGTCCATATGTCCCCATCCCAAGTTTCAGGATCCCATTTGTTCCCAAACAATGCCCTTACTTTAACTTCAGACACCTCTCGAGGTTGGCAATTGATCTGGCATTGTAATTCAGCCACTCTTACAATAAGACTCTGGGTTTGTTTTTTGGCAATTTCAGCTCTGTTACTACAAGAAACAAGGCTTTCTTTCAAAGCACAAGTGGAAGCCTTAAAGTCAGTTATGCAGCACTTGAGTTTTGGCTCTGAAGCCCTGAACACATCTCTTTCTTTCACCAGTTTGTGTAGTGAAAGTAGGACCAACCAATCAGCTTCCTTATACTTGTCATTCTGACAAAACTGTAGAAAGATATCACACATGTGTTCACCTTTCGCCAATATCTGCTCTGCTGGTGGTGATATTTTGTGTATTTGTATGACCACCTCACACCATGGCCTAGCAGTGCCCTCCTTACTGCTGGAAGCAGAGTCATCGACACCTTTAAGACTAACCAGACTTGAGAACCAGTTTAGAAACCTCAACCATATAATTCGGTTTCTCTAGAACCACTCCTGGTACCAAACGTCTTAGGCTGGGTTCTCTAGAGAAGCAAAGTCAGTAAATACATGTACAGAGAGATTTATATCAAGGAAACAGCTCACACGATTGTAGAGGCTGGAACATCTCAAATCCACAGATCAGGATAGAGGTTTCTCTCAGTTCACATAGTTGCAGGGGCTGGTGAACCCAAGATCGGTAGGTTGAGGAGCAGGGCTCCTGCTCTCAGACTGTGAAGATTGATGAATCCCAAGATCTGCAGATAAGCTGACAACTCAAGTTCCAAGACCCAGAGGTCAGATGAAGAGGAGGCAGCCGCAGGATCCAGACAGCAAAAAGCCAGAACATCTGCTTATATTCAGATGCAGGCCACACCCTCAAGGAAATTCTCTTTCAGCTGATTGGCTACTCAGAGCAGATTCCATCATGGGTGTGGTCACCTGTAAATGCTGAGAATCACGGCCCAGCCAAGTTGACACACAATATTAACCATCACAGATGCCCACCTCCCACCGTGGCCTGCAGCCCGGCTGCCCCAGATAGAGATAAGGGGCACTGCAGGCTTTGAGGAGTTCTGTGGGACAGGACAGCAGAGACACAGGCTGAGCAGCAGGAGACAATGCCCAGGTGGACCCCGGTGCACAACCCACTGCAGATCACACATATGCACAAAACACACAACACATGCATGCACACGTGTGCACATGTATACACAGATACACATGCATGTACGTATACGGCCACATATGCATACATGCATGCACACATATACACTCATCTACAGATTCACATACACACATACCTACATACATACACGGGCGTGCACACATATACACACTCCAACACAGGCTGACACACACATACACACAGGCACTCATCCTACTTGGCCTCCTGCCACCACCTCCTACTCAGGCCCAGCTAATAGGTTCGGGGGCTAAAATAGAGCTAGGAGGTCCACGCCAATTGGGTGGGTGCCCCAGCCCCAGAGGCCATCAGCCAGCAGAGCCCTCAGGCCTGAACCCCCAGCCCCCAGCATAGACGGAGAAACAGGGCTCCAGAGACGGGGGCCAGGACACCGGGCCAGGCCTCTCTTCTGCCTTGCCCCCACTGTAGGACAGCTGTCCCTGCCCCTGACCCCTATACACAGTGGTTCTGCTTGTGCGAAGTACCGTGTTTCCTGCTTGAGTTTCTCATTATTCACAGCAGAAACATCCCAGTGCACACATGGCCACAAGTCAGACCCCTACAACTTTCCGCAGGCAGCGTCCCCCCACTGGGTAGCTGTGCCCAGCAGGGACCTTGTCCTGTCCACCTGAAAAGGAGTGTAGGCAGGCTGGCTGGGCTGGTTCCAGCAGGCCCCTTTCCCCACCCCTGCCCCAGGTGTCTACTTGATTCTTCGAGTCCTTTCACTCAGCCCAGCCCCGTGGCTTCTGAGTGGCCGTGGTGCTGTCAGGGAAGGGGTCCTGGGCTCCAGGGCAGGCTGGGGTCCCTGCCTGCGGGGCCCTGGCGAGATCAGCCCTGCCCAGCAGCACATCCTCCAATGAGGCCTACATCCCCCTGGTCCCCAAACCAGTACCCGAAAGAGAAGGGAGTGGCACCTGGGGGGCCTGACTTCACCCCTCCACTCAGACCAGGCCTGGGGGGAGGAGGGGTACAGTGCCCCCACACAAGGCCTGACCTTAATGCCCAGAGGGGCTTTCTGACCATCCCCTCTGGAATCTCCAGACCCAGGACTCAAGCCCAAAATGACTCACAAGACAAATGTGAGCTAGGAGGCAGAATAGACCACATGCAAGGGGAAGGTAGAAGGTGCCCTAAACTGGCCCACCAGAACCTGAAGCAACAGGATGGAGGGGCCTTCGGAGTACGGACGTTGCTGCTCCTCTCTGCACTTTTATATACCAGCTTTATTGAAAAAGAATTCATGTACCCTACAACTCATCCGTTTAAATGATACAATTCCAGGTTTTTTAGCACGGTCACAGAGTTGTGCAACCATCATCGCAAACAATTTTACAACCTTTTCACCACTCCAAAAAGAAACCTGTTCTTTTTAATAGTCACTCCTGCCTCCTCTCTCCTCCACCTTCCTTCCTGCTCCCTCCTCCTCCCTCCTCCACCCTCCTTCCTCCTCCCTCCTCCCTCAATTCCCTGGAAACCTCTCACCTACCTTCTATCTCTGTGGATTTACCTATTGTGGACATGTTACACATGAGAAATGACATAGCATGTGGCCTTTTGTGACTGGGGTCTTTCACTCAGCATGCCACTCTCAAGGTTCATCTATGTGGTACCACGTATCAGAACTTCATTTCTCTTTTTGGCTGAATAATATTTCAGTCCCCCACGTATCTGTCAGTTAGTCATACTGTGGGGGCTTGCATGTTTCTGTGGTGCCGGAAGCTATCCTACCGGTATTCAGATACCAGCAGGGTCACCCATGGAGGACGGGTTTCAGCTGAGCTTCCAGACTAAGACAGACTAGGAAGAAGGACCCGGCAGTCTACTTCTGAAAAGCATTAGCCAGTGAAAACCTTATGAATAGCAGCAGAACATTGTCTGATATAGTGCTGGGAGATGAGCCCCTCAGATTGGGAGGCACCCAAAATACGACTGGGGAAGAGCTGCCCCCTCAAAGTAGAGTTGACCTTAATGATGTGGATGGAGTAAAGCTTCCGGGACCTTCTTTTGCTGATGTGGCACGACTCAAAATGGGAAGAAACAGCTGCAAACATCCATTAATAATCAGAACCTGGAATGTACGAAGTATGAATCTAGGAAAACTGGACACCGTCAAAAATGAAATGGAATGCATAAACATCAATATCCTAGGCATCTGTGAGCTGAAGTGGACTGGTATTGGCCATTTTGAGTCAGACAATCATATAGACTACTATGCTGGGAATGACAACTTGAAGAGGAACGGTGTTGCATTCATTGTCAAAAAGAACATTTCAAGGCCTATCCTGAAGTACAACACTGTCAGTGATAGGATAATATCCATATGCCTGCAAGGAAGACCAGTTAATACGACTATTATTCAAATTTAAGCACCAACCACTAGGGCCAAAGATGAAGAAATAGAAGATTTTTATCAGCTGCTACAATCTGAAATTGATCAAACATGCAATCAAGATGCACTGATAATTACTGGTGATTGGAATGCGAAAGTTAGAAACAAAGAAGGATCAGTAGTTGGAAAATAAGGCCTTGGTGACAGAAACAATGCCGGAGATCGAATGATAGAATTTTGCAAGACCAACAACTTCTTCACTGCAAATACCTTCTTTCACCAACATAAACCGCAACTATACACATGGACCTCATCAGATGGAACACACAGAAATCAAATTGACTACATCTGTGGAAAGAGACGGTGGAAAAGCTCGATATCATCAGTCAGAACAAGGCCAGAGGCCGACTGTGGGACAGACCAACAATTGCTCATATGCAAGTTCAAGCTGAAACTGAAGAAAATCAGAGCAAGTCCACAACAGCTAAAATATGACCTTGAGTGTATCACACCTGAATTTAGAGACAATCTCAATACATTTGACACATTGAACACTAGTGACTGAAGACCAGATAAGTTGTGGAATGACATCAAGGACATCATCCATGAGAAAGCAAGAGGTCACTGAAAAGACAGGAAAGAAAGAAAAGACCAAGATAAATGTCAGGGGAGACTCTGAAACTTGCTCTTGAACATCGAGCAAAAGGAAGAATTGATGAAGTCAAAGAACTGAACAGAAGATTTCAAAAGGTGTCTTGAGAAGACAAAGTAAAGTATTATAATGACATGTGCAAAGAGCTGGAGATGGAAAACCAAAACGGAAGAACACGCTCGGCGTTTCTCAAGCTGAAAGAACTGAAGAAAAAATTCAAGCCCCGAGTTGTAACAGTGAAGGATTCTGTGGGGAAAATATTAAATGATGCAGGAAGCATCAAAAGAAGATGGAAGGAATACACAGAGTCATTATACCAAAAAGAATTAGTCAATGTTCAACCATTTCAAGAGGTGGCATATGATTGGGAACCGATGGTACTGAAGGAAGAAGTCCAAGCTGCTCTGAAGGCATTGGCGAAAAACGAGGCTCCAGGAATTGATGGAATATCAACTGAGATGTTTCAACAAACAGATGCAGCGTTGGAGGTGCTAACTCGTCTATGCCAAGAAATATGGAAGACAGCTTCCTGGCCAACTGACTGGAAGAGACCCATATTTATGCCTATTCCCAAGAAAAGTGATCCAACTGAATGTGGAAATTATAGAACAATATCATTAATATCACTTGCAAGCAAAATTTTGCTGAAGATCATTCAAAAACAGCTGCAGCAGTATATTGACAGGGAACTGCCAGAAATTCAGGCTGGTTTCAGAAGAGGACGTGGAACCAGGGATATCGTTGCTGATGTCAGATGGATCCTGGCTGAAAGCAGAGAATACCAAAAGGATGTTTGCCTGTGTTTTATTGACTATGCAAAGGCATTCGACTGTGTGGATCATAACAAACTATGGATAACATTGGGAAGAATGGGAATTCCAGAACACTTAATCGTGCTCATGAGGAAACTTTACATAGATCAAGAGGCAGTTGTTTGGACAGAACAAGGGGATACTGATTGGTTTAAAGTCAGGAAAGGTGTGCCATCAGGTTTGTGTTCTTTCACCATACCTATTTAATCTGTATGCTGAACAAATAATCCGAGAACCTGGACTATATGAAGAAGAACGGGGCATCAAGATTTGAGAAAGACTCATTAACAACCTGCATTATGCAGATGACACAATCTTGTTTGCTGAAAGTGAAGAGGACTTGAAGCACTTACTAATGAAGCTCAAAGACCACAGCCTTCAGTATGGATTACGCCTCAACATAAAGAAAACAAAAATCCTCACAACTGGACCAGTGAGTAACATCATGATAAATGGAGAAAAGATTGAAGTTGTCAAGGATTTCATTGTACTTGGATCCACAACCAACAGCCATGGAAGCAGCAGTCAAGAAATCAAAAGACGCATTGCATTGGGTAAATCTGCTGCAGAGGACCTCTTTAAAGTGTTCGAGAGCAAAGATGTCACCTTGAAGACTAAGGTGCGCCTGAGCTAAGCCGTGGTATTTCCAATCGCATCATATGCACGTGAAAGCTGGACAATGAATAAGACTGAAGAATTGACGCCTTTGAATTGTGGTGTTGGCGAAGAATATTGAATATACCATGGACTGCCAAAAGAATGAACAAATCTGTCTTAGAAGTACAGCCAGAATGCTCCTTAGAGGCAAGGATGGCGAGACTGCGTCTTACATACTTTGGACATGTTGTCAGGAGGGATCAGTCCCTGGAGAAGGACATCATGCTTGGCAGAGTACAGGGTCAGCGGAAAAGAGGAAGACCCTCAACGAGGTGGATTGACACAGTGGCTGCAACAATGAGCTCAAGCATAACAACGATTGTAAGGATGGCTCAGGACCAGGCAGTGTTTCGTTCTGTTGTGCATAGGGTCACTATGAGCCGGAACCGACTCGACGGCGCCTAACAACAACAACAATATTTCAGTGTACAGATAGACCATGTTTTGTATATGCACTCTTTGTCAATGGACACTTGGGTGGCTTCCATTTGGGGGCTGTTTGTGAATAATGCTACTATGGACATCCATTGTGAAGGTTCTTTGTGGACATCCGGTTTCATTTCTCTTGGGTGTATACCTAGGAGTAGAATTCCTCGGTAGGATGGTGTCTTAGTTGTCCAGTGTTGCTATAGCAGAAATACCACAAGTGGGTGACTTTAACAAACACAAATTTATTTTCTCACAGTTTAGGAAGCTAGGCTTCCTAATTCAGGGTGCCAGCTCTAGGGCAAGGCTTCTCTCTTGGCTCTGGTGAAAGGTCCCTCTGAGTTTCTGCTCTGGGCTATCTTTATGTGGCTTAGCGTCTCTCTTCCCACGGCTCTGTTACTCACTTGCTTGTTTAATCTCTTTTATATCTCGAAAGAGATTGACTCAAGACACACCCTACACTAATCCTGTCCCAGTAACATAGCAAAGACAACTCAACCCATTCCCAAAAAGGGTTATAACCGCAGGCATAGAAGTTAGGATTTACAACATTTATTTCTAGGGGACACAATTGAGTCCCTAACTGATGGTGACTGTGTCTAACTGTTTGAGGCAGCACCAGACTGTGGTCCACAAAGGCTGCAACAGTGTACACTTCAACCAGCACAGCACAAGCGTTACAGTTTCTCAACACCCTCACAAACCCTTGTGTTTTCCTGTATTTTTTGCAAAGTCATCCTCATGGTGTAATTTGTTTCTGGTTGTGGTTTTGATTGCATTTCCCTAATGACTAACGGGAGCCCTGGTGGCACACTGGTTAAAAGCTATGGCTCCTAACTAAAAGGTTATAAGTTTGAATCCACCAGCTGCTCCTTGGAAACCCTACGGGGCAGTTCTACTCCATCCTATAGGTTTGATAACATGGCAAGGGGTTTGGTTTTTGTGACTCTAAAACCTTGCAACATGTTTTCTCCTATTCAAAATGAGTCATTGAAAGCTTGACATAACTAATGCCATAATGATACTCTAAGTAATCGCTAAGCTTTTTTTTTTTTTTTAATTGCACCAGGTGCTCTGGTCTCTTCCCAAAGGGGTACGAGGCCCTCTCAGCTCCCATGGGCTGGGTCTCTCTCCTCTTCTTTGTTCTTTTGAGAAATGGCCTTCAGCCTGCAAGACGGCAGCTAGGAAGGCTGCCTGGCGCTTTTGGTTTGCAACTTTCTCTCTCACACTTTGTCTCAGAGTGGATTTGGCAAGTCAGCTCCACTAGCGGAGAAATTCTTATGTAAGTTTTTTTCAGCCTGTTAGAAAGATACAGATTAGAGTCCAGATGTCTGACTTGCATGTCTTGACTTTAACAAAGAGTTTCTTACAGTTGTATTGTGATGTATAGGACCATCTGTGGGCTGTGTGCTTAAAAACATTAGGCAATCCTTGCCAAAATGATATATAAGCTCTGCTGTAAACACTGCTTTTGGGGAACTCTGTAAAGGACAGCCTGGGTTGCTGTTGGGGCCTTTCCATTGGTGTCACCTCCTAATAAAACTTTCTTTTTCTGGGGAGTACGTTTCATTAGCTCCGCTGCTCCGGGGCACTGACCCCAATCCGGTAACAGTGTTTTTGTTTTTTAGACTTTCTAAGCACTGGCACCGAGTCTTTTCTAAGAAGGAGACGACCTGCGGCTTGAGGGGGGCCAGGCAGAGGCGCGGGACCAAGCAGACGCTTCCCGGCTCCCAGCCCCGCTCCGGCCCCTGACTGGGCCGGGCAGCCCCGTGGCGTTTCCGGGAAGGCCAGCAGCTTCGTCAGGCCCCCGGTTTCACTTTTGAACTCGGGCATTTCCAGGCGTCAGGTCGGCCTCGCTTCGCTCCGTGCTCCCGAACCCCTCGGGCCCCGGGTCCCGGTGAGCCTGCCCCAGACGCGCCCTCGCCCACCCGCTCCCCGCGACGCCCCAGCCGCCGGCGCTCAGTGCTTCCCGCGCGGTTCGCCTCGGGGTAGGGCGGCCCGCTGGCGGGGTGGGGGTGGGGTGGGGTGGGGTGGGGTGGGGGTGGGCGGTGGGGGTGGGCAGCGGCGCTGGCCAAGCATGCACAAGCCTCCTGACTTTGCCAACTCTTGGGCTCTGGGCAGGCTGCGCCCCACGGGACTGGCTAGGCTGGGCTGGACTCAGAGCCTGCCATCCTGACCCCTCTGCCCCAGGCCGTTTGGGTCTCACCCTCCAGTTGCCAAGGCCACATGGAGGCGCTGGCTCCCTAAGGGAGTGGTGGGTTCCAAGCAGTGTGGTTAGGCCTCCTCGGTTCTGGATCAGGCCCACACGGACCACTGACCGACCCTTCCTGGGAATTAGCACCATGGGCAGGTGGCTAGTGGGCTCGGGCACAGAGAACGCCCTGAGGACAGGTGGACCAGCACCATCTGGCTGTGCAGGCATCAGGTGCCTGTGTCCTTCCCAGCCTCCCGGCTTCTCAGCCAGGGAGGTGGTTGCGTGGCTGCTTGGTCCTGCCCCTCCCCAGTGTCCCTGTCTTCCTGATGACCCTGGCTCCTGATGGCCCCACGCTGCTCCTCCCTGATGGCCTCTTTCCTCCAGGACGGGCTGCCAAAGTGATGTTGACAGGGAGGAGGCCTGAGTGGGTGGCTGAGGCTGGGTCCCCAGGCCTCTTGGTGTCCTGCAGGCACTTGTCATGGAACACATGGAGCGAGTGGCAGTGGCCAGGCAGGGTCCTGCTGAGAGCTGTGAGCACCGTCTGTCAGGGTGCTCACAGTCCCGTGGGGCAGTGGTCAAGGGCGGCTGGGTGGGCACACCGTCTGTGTCAGGCAGCAGTCAGTCAGGAGCTTCTGCCAGTCAGTGCAACCCAGGACTACTAGGTGGGCTGCTTTAGAGGGAAAGAGCTCCCCATCACAAGAAGCATCCAAGCTCCAGCCAGCCTCTTCCCTGCTCTTGCAGCCTGAGGGCACGGTGCCTAACCCTCCGCCCTCCTCAGGGGATGCCGTCGTCCTTCAGCGGTGTGGTCCGCAGCGTGGTCCGGGAGCTGGATCGCACTGGGGAGCTCATTCCCGTGGACAGCCTGCGGAGTTCCACCAGCTTCCAGCCCTACTGCCTGGTGAGCAGGAAGCCCTCAACCTCCTGGTTCTGGAGATCCCGCTACACGTCTGTCAATCTGTCCATCCGAGACATCCTAGAGCCCAATGCCCCGGAACCAGGTACCGGACCTGGCGCTGAGACAGCCCATCTGGGCGGGTGGGAGGGGGGACAAGCGGGGACCAGACTGCCAGCAGCACCAGCCTTGGATCTCTCCTGAGGCCACAGGGCCTGTGTCCAGTGCTGTGCTCTCTCCCTGGGATCAGGCCAGCGTCAGAAGCCTAAGCTCTGCTCTCGTCCCAGGTGTGCAGTGCAGAGGCCCCTTCCACTTCCACGACACCATGGATGGGCGGGTGCAGGGCAGCGTGGAGCTGGCAGCTCCTGGACAGGGCAGGATCAAAGGCGGAGCAACTGTGTCTGGCAGCTCCAGCGCCTCGATGGACGTGTTCACACTGCGCGTGGATCCCAGCACTTGGGAAACCCTGCACAAGGAAAGGTGGGCCCTGGTGGGATGGGGCTCCATGCAGGCGGGACACTGTGCACCAGGAAAGCTGGACCCTGGTTGGGGGGTGGCTCCATGCAGGTGGGACATTGTGCACCAGGAAAGCTGGGTCCTGGTGGGGGCAGGCACTACTGACCCAGAGCAGTCCCTCCAGGCCTTGATTCCTGGGTCTGAATTTGAAACGGCACAGGCCCTAGGCAGTGGGAGCACTGGCTCAACACAGTGTGAGGGAGGGTGGCTGTAGAGGCCTGTGCAGGAGGACCCAGAGGCAAGGGTGTTGGGGGCAGAGCCTGAGCAGGGAGTGAGGCTACAAAGGTGATTTGGGGCCTCAGCTGCCAGAACTTCATCCTAAGGGCCCAAGGGGCCAGATGGGGAAAGGCAGGAGCCGGCGGGGACCAGGAAGAGCCAGGTAGGGGGAGGACAGGAGCCAGGCTAGGGTCCAGGGGGTCTGGCGTCTGAGGACACTGGAGTGGACCAGGGGCTGGGAGGGGAGACTTGCCATATGAACCCTGGGAGAAGCAGAGACAGGATGGGGAGCAGCTGGTGGGGGGGGCACCTTCCCCAGCGTCATCCCTCCTCTCTGCACCCACTATGCCCACAAACAGTCGGGAGAACCCAGAGTGGAATGGTGACTGCCCAGTGCCTGGGTGTCCCCAGAGCACCATGGCCCCATCACCCCACTTGGCAGGCAGGAAAACAGGCCCGAACCGCAGCCAGCCCAGCCTGGGGCAGAAGCCGTGTTGTCGGGGCCCGGTAGACCCGGTGCCTAAGCAGAACCTAAGCAGACCCCCTGCCTTGCCCGCTCCAGACGCCTGCGGCAGCCGGAGCACAAAATCCTGCAACAGCTGCGGAACCGCGGGGACAATGTGTATGTGGTGACGGAGGCTCTGCAGACACAGAAAGAGGTGGAGGTGACGCGCACCCACAAGCAGGAGGGCTCAGGCCAGTTTGCACTGCCAGGAGTCACGTGCCTGCAGGTGTGAGACTGGCCCAAGGGCAAGCAGAGGGCAGGCACCAGAAGTGGTGGGGGGGCGCCCCAGGGAACTGTGCACAGCCCTGAGAAGGCCAAGGAGCCTGAGCTGCCACAGCCAATGACGGTCAACACTAGTGGCATCCAGCCTGCCCCCCAGCGTCTACAGCCCAGGGCCCAGAGTCCAGCCCCGAGCCACCTCCCCACCTCCCCAGGGCGAGGGCCAGGGCCACCTGAGCCCCAGCCCCGAGCCACCTCCCCACCTCCCCAGGGCGAGGGCCAGGGCCACCTGAGCCGGAAGAAGACGGTCACCATTCCTTCTGGCAGCATTCTTGCCTTCCAGGTGGCGAAGCTCGTTATTGGCCCTGACTGGGGTGAGCAGGGACTGGGGTGTCCTCTGGGGCCTAGGCTGAGGGACAAGGCAGGGAGGCCTGGAAAGGGCCCCTGGAGGGCTGGGGACAGACCTCTCAGCTCCCTGGTCTGGGTGGCTGAGGTCAGAGCTCTGGCATGTGGGAGATTGGGCAGGACCTCAACTGAGCTGGGGCACCCTAATGGGTGAGGGGAGGCCGGAGCCTGGAACGACTGGCCTCCTGTCACTGCTCCTGTCTGGCCATCAGACATCCTCCTCCTTCCGGACAAGAAGCAGAGAACCTTCCAGAAGCCCCCAGCAGGTGAGGCCATGACCTGCCCCCAGCCCGCTGTCCATGGGAGAAGTATGCTCCGTGGGCCGTTGAGGCCTCTTCATGTGCTGAGGGCATGGGGCAGACTGATAACCAGGTGGGTGGGCACAACACACACACACAAGGGTGGACAGAGGGACCCCGGGCCAGCCAGTGTTGAGGCGGGGCGATGGGGTGGTGAATGCCCTATACTGACCAGCCCTGTCTTCCTCCCCTCCTCCATGTGCCCCAGCCCACAAGCCCACCAGCCGTAGAGCTGACTGCCTATGTTCCTTGGGCCTCCCTCTGCTGATGGATTCCATCCAGCAGCCAATCAGATTCCTGTCTGGTCAGTGCCCTGACTCCCTTCTGTCCCCAGGCTTAGGCCACCCTTCCTGACCTAGCTTCTCCAGAGCCCTGAGAGCAACTGGGCAATGCCAGCCTCTGTCCCTGCAGACGGGCCAACAGAGGAGCGGGCAGCGGTCACCAAGGACTTTGCGGGCCTGAGGGCAGAGGTGGAGCCCCAGGCACAGGAGCTGGAGAACCTGAGCAAAGAGCTGCGGCAGGAGATGCTGGGGGCCCTGGGGAGGCTGCTCCTGGACACACCGGCATTACAGGACCTGGAGGAGGCGGTGAGAGGCAGGTGTAAGCAGGGGGGCAGCGAGGCCTGGGCCAGCCAGCCAGCTCACTGCCCACCCATCCTGTGTCCCAGCTGGAGCAGGGCCTGTGCTGCGGGCGGGTGGAGCCGCGGGACGGGCCAGTAGGCACTGTCCTTGAATGCCTGGTGCTGCCCTCCCAAGAACTGGTGAAGGACTTGGCCATCCCTGTCTTCTACCTGCTGGGAGCTCTGACTGGTGAGGGCCCCAGGGGTGTGCAGAGTATGGGCAGGGGGAGGCATATGGTGCCCTGGCTGGGGTCTTCCAGAACCCCCTTACCTGAGAGGTCTCTCCCCAGCTCTGAGTGAGACCCAGCACCTGCTGGTGGCCCAGGCGCTGGAGACGAGGGCCCTGCCGAGGCAGCTTGAGCTGGTGAGAGGGCACAGGTTGTGGGGGGTTGCGCTGAGCTGGGCAAGGCATAGCCCCTGGGAGAGCCTGGAAGGGGTGTGGGTGGATGCTGTGTGTCTGGGGACTCAGGACTAAGGGGTCCCTGGGGCCCCCACCTGACAGCCGCCACTCTGTCCGGGCAGGTGGGGAGCGTCTTGAAGCAGAGCTCCCCGTGGCAGGAGCCCAGGGCTGTGTCCCTGCCACCAGGGCTCCTGGGGAGCAGCTGGGGCGAGGATGCCCCTGCCTGGGTCCTGCTGGAGGAGTGTGGCCTGGAGCTGCAGGTGGGCCCCCCCCGGGCGTGCTGGGATCCCGAGGCCCAAGGCCACACTTGTGCACTCTACGCCGCCCTGGCGCTGCTGCTACGGCTGGGCCAGGAGCCTTGCTAGCCCATGAGGACAATGCTCCAGGCCTGGCCCCCAACCTGGCCAAGCGGATGAATGTCTGGTGCACAAAGGAGCGGGCATCGAGTTAGGTTTTGTTTTTTTCTTTTTAGTTTTTATTATGGTGATCTATACCTAACATTTGCCATTTCAACTATTTTAACCTGTTTGTAAGTTTTCTCATCCCCTTTAACAGAAACGCCGTAACTGTCAAGCAGTCACCCCTCCTTTCCCCTGGTAACCACTAATAAACTTTGGTCTCTGTCCTTTTGCCTATTCTGAATGGTTCATAGAGTGGGGTCACACAGCATATGTCCTTCTGTGTCTTGTTTCAGTCGGTGGTGCCGTGGTTAAGCACTCAGCTGCTGACCGAAAGGTTGGTGGTTTGAACCCAACAGTGGCTCCGCAGGAGAAGGACCTGACAATCCGCTCCCATAAAGATTTCAGCCTAGACAGGAGGGGATAGAAAAGCTGGTGATAGGGACCGAAGGTGGAGAAGGGAGCGCTGAATGTTGTGGGTTGGTAACCGAGGTCATAAGACAATATGTGTACTGTTTAATGAGAAGCCAGATTGTTTTGTAAACCTTCATCTAAAATACATTAATAAACAAGAAAAAAAATTCAGCCTTGAAAACCCTATGAGGTAGTTCTACTCCATCACGTGGGGTCACTGAGTCAGAATCACCTCGACATAATGTTTTCAGGGTTCATCCATGTCGTATCATGTACCTGAACTTCGTTTCTCCTTATAGCTTGATAACCGAGTTTGTTTTTCCCACTCTTTTGAGTGATAAAATACACGTAACGTTACTGCTGTAACCGTTTGAAGTGTGCAGTTTGGTAGCACTGGGTGTAGTCACCTTGTCCTGCAACATCGCTGCTTTCTGTTTCCAGAACATCTCCATCACCCTGAAAGGAAGCGCAGTCTGTTTGCTCTTCACTCCCTGCTCCCCCCAGCCTTTGGTAACCACGCATCTGCTTTCTGTCCCTGTGCGTTGGCCTTGTCTAGATATTCCATGTAAGCGGAGATCATACAATATTTGTCTTTTGTGTCTGGCTCCTTTCAGTCAACATAATGTTTCCAAGGTTCATCTACATTGCAGCATGTATCAGAACTCCATTCCTTTTCATGGCTGCGTAATATTGCATTGGATAGATATACCACCTTGTATTTATCCATCATCTGTTGGTGGACACTTGGGTTGTTTCCCCCTTTTGACTATCATGAGTAATGCTGCAATGAACGCTGGTATACATGTTTCTGCTTGTGTTCCTGCTTTCGGTTCTTCGGGGTATATACCCAGGGTCATATGATAATTCTATACTTCACTTTTTGAGGAACCGCCAAATTGTTCCACAGCAGCTGCACCACGTTACAATCCCACCAGCAGTGTGTGAGGGTTCCAGTTTCTCTGCATCCTCGCCAACACTTGTTGCGTTTTATTCTAGCCATCCTGTTTGGGGAGGGGGTGAATTCATATCTTGTGGTTTTAATTTGCATCTCCTTAGTGGCTAATAACGTTGAGCAGTTTTCATGTGGTTAATGGCCATTTGTATATCAGATCACTATTACTGGAGTGGAGCTGTGGGTCTGCACTCCTGACCTGACCCTTGGCCCTTAATTCTGGCTACGGGGCACCTACCCTTTGCTTCGGCTTGGCCATTCAGAGCTGGCCCACCCTGACGCTGTGCCCTAGCCCTCCTGGCATGCTTGCTTGCCTATGTAAGAATGGGGCAGAGCACTTTTGGCTAGATGAGTTAGTTATTGTGCCAGGATGGGTCTCTGTCCGGAGTACTGAAGGAACCTGTACCTCAGGGAACTTAGGAACATCCTGCCGAAGATAGCAGGCTTGTCCTCAGCCCCCAGGAGCCATGGGTATGCTGGAGTAGATGTGGCTGACAGCAGACAGAGCTGCCCTCCTGGGTCACAGGGAGGCTCCTGGAGGACTGAGGACCCCAACTGAAGAAACTGGTCTTTAGTCTGTGTAATGGATTGGATTGTGTCCCTCCAAAATATCTGTCAACTTGGCTAGGTCCCAATATTGTGTAGTTGTTCACCATTTTGTCATCTGATGTGATTTTCCTATGTGTTGTAAATCCTATCGCTGTGATGTTAGAGACAGGATTACAGGCAGTTAGGTAGACTCAATCTACAAGATTAATCTACAATTTAAGTCAATCTCTTTTGAGATATAAAAGAGAGAAGCAAGCAGAGAGACACGGAGACCTCATACCACCAAGAAAGCAGTGCCAAGAGCACAGTATGTCCTTTGGACCTGAGGTTCCTGTGTGGAGAAGCTCCTAGACCACAGGAATACTGACGACAAGGACCTTCCTCCAGAGCCAACAGAGAAAGCCTTCCCCTGGAGCTGACACCCCGAATTTGGACTTCTAGCCTACTAGACTGTGAGAGAATAAACTTCTATTTGTTAAAGCCACCAACTTGTGGTATTTCTGTTACAGCAGCACTAGATGACTAAGACAGTCTGTCTCATCCAGATACATGTACTATTTCTAGAGAGGAGGCCTCATCATTCTTGAGTTGCAGGTCCCTGGAATGTCAACGGGTCCTGGGGCACGTGTTGAGTTCATTACTTGCAGGGGCTCTACCTTGGTGGAAATCCAGGTCCTCAGCAGTTAGTGGGGGAAGTGGCCCCACTTCTAGGGAGCAGTAGGGACCAACTGATCTAGCCAGTGAGTTGCTCTTGATCTCTTGGAACTTAAACAGCCTTTACTTGATGGAGACACCAGTCTACCTTCACAGTAGAACCCAGCCTCCCTCAATGTGCTAGGCTTGTGGGGTGGAGGGTGGCATAGCCAAAGTGGCCCCTCAGTCCCAGGGCACCACTGATACGTCACGTGCAGGACTCAGAAAGGGAAGGTACAGAGGTTCTGCTATGGCTGGGAAATTAACCTCAAGAAACCCAGATTCAGGCCCAGCTGTGAGGTTACTACCAATACAGAGGACAGTCCATACAGGTTGCAAATTCCCTAGAAACTGCTGTCCCCCACACAATGAAGAAGCTCAATGCCTCATAGGACTATATGGCTTCTAGACGGCCCACAGTCCTCCTTTAGAAACCCTCTTGAAGATTACTTAAAAAGCAAAACCAGAGTAATGGGGACTGGATCAAGCCCAGGCCCTGTTGTTGTTGTTAGGTGCCATCGAATTGGTTCTGATTCATAGGGACCCTATGTACAACAGAACGAAACACTGCCCAGTCCTGTGCCATCCTCACAATCATTGTCATGTTTGAGCCCGTTGTTGCAGCAACTGTGTCAATCCATCTCATTGAGGGTCTTCCACTTTTTTTCTGACGCTCTTCCTTGCCAAGCATGATAGCATTCTCCAGAGTCTGGTCCCTCCTGGTCCAAAGTACATGAGATGAAGTCTTACCATCCTCACTTTCAAGGAGCACTCTGGCTCTATTTTTTCAAGACACACTTACACATTCTTCTGACCGTCCTAGGGTATATTCAATATTCTTCACCAACACGATAAATCAAAGGCACCAGTTCTTCTTTGTTCTTCCTTATTCATTATCAAGCTTTCACATGCATATGAGGCAATTGAAAATATCATAGCGTAGGTCAGGTGCACCTTAGTGCTCAAAGCAACATCTTTGCTTTTCAATACTTTAAAAAGGTCTTCTGCAGCAGATTTGCCCGATGCGATATGTTCTTTGTTTTCTTGACTGCTGCTTTCATGGGCGTTGATTGTGGATCTAAGTAAAATGAAATCCTGGACAACTTCAAAATTTTCTCTGTTCATTCCTTATTGGTCCAGTTACGAGGAAGTTTGTTTGTTTATGTTGAGGTGTAATTCATACTGAAGGCTACAGCCTTGGATCTTCATCAGTAAGAGTTTCAAGTCCTCTTCCAGCAAACAAGGTTGTGTCATCTGCATCTCACAGGTTGTTAATGAGTTTTCCACCAATCCTGATGCCACGTTCTTCTTCATATACTCCAGCTTCTCAGATTATTTGCTCAGCATACAGATAGAATAAATTTGGTGAAATCAATACAATTCTGACACACATCTTTCCTGTTTTTAAACCATGCAGTACGCTCTTGTTCTGTTAAAAAGACTGCCTCTTGGTCTATGTACAGGTTCTGCATGAACACAATTAAGTGTTCTGGAATTCCCGTTCTTTGCAGTGTTATCCATAATTCGTTATGATTCACACAGTCGAATACCTTTGCACAGTCAATAAAACACAGGTAAGAATCTTCTGGTATTCTCTGCTTTCAGCCAGGGTCCATTTGTCAGATGCTCCCCGGCTCCATGTCCTCCTCTGAGTCCAGCTTGAATTTCTGGCAGCTCCCTGTTGATGCACTGCTGCAACCATTTTTGAGTTATCTTCAGCAAAATTTCACTTGTGCATGTGTGATCATGAATGTTATGTGTCAGCTTGGCTGGGCCATGATTCTCAGTGGTTTGGCAGTTATGATGTAGTTTGGCACTCGTGTAATGACGTGGTAATCACCTCCTTGATGACATCTGATACAATGTGATCACCTCAACGATGAGCAGCCAATCAGTTGAAAGGGAGTTTCCCTGGGGGTGTGGCTTGCATCCAATATAGGTGGACTTTCTGGCAAGGCTCGCTGACTTTTGCTTGCTCTGGATCCTGCAGCTGGCTCGTGTTCATCTGACCTCTGGTTCTTGGGACTTGAGCTAGCAGCTTGTCTGCTGATCTTGGGGTTCATCAGCCTCCACAGACTGGATCTTGGGTTCACCAGCCCCTGCAGCTATGTGAGTTGGGAGAAGCCTCCAGCCTGACCGATGGACTTGAAACTTTCCAGCCTTTACAACTGTGTGATCCGTTTCCTTGATATAAATCTCTCTCTATATGTATTTTTTTTATATGTATATATAGTCATTCCATGGGTTTTGCTTCTCTAGAGAACCCAGCCTAAGGCAGCGTGATAATAATGATCCACCCAGTGCCGTCGAGTTGATTCCGACTCATAGCAACCCTATAGGACAGAGTAGAACTGCCCCATAGAGTTTCCAAGGAGCGCCTGGTGCATTCGAACTGCCGACCCTTTGGTTAGCAGCCGTAGCATTTAACCACTATGCCACCAGGGTTTCCGATATTAATGATATTGTTTGATAATTTTCACATTCTGTTGAATCACCTTTCTTTGGAATGGCCACAAATACGGATCTCTTCCAGTCAGTTGGCGAGGTAGCTGTCTTCCAAATTTCCTGGCATAGATGAGTGAGCACCTCTAGCACTGCATCCGTTTGTTGAAATGTCTCAGCTGGTATTCCACCAATCACTGGGGCCTTGTTTTTTTTTTTTTTTATTGTGCTTTAAGTGAAAGTTTACAAACCAAGTTTACAAAAACTTACATACACCTTGCTATATACTCCTAGTTGCACTCCCTCTAATGAGACAGCATACTCCTTCCCTCCACTCTCTATTTTTGTGTCCATTCAGCCATCTTCTGATCCCCTCTGCCCTCTCCTCTCTTCTCCAGACAGGAGCTGCCCACATAGTCTCACACGTCTATTGATCCAAGAAACTCACTCTTCACCAGTAACATCTTCTATCCCATACTCCAGTCCAATCCCTGTCTGAAGAGGTGGCTTTAGGAATGGCTCCTGTCTTGGGCTAACAAAAGGTCTGGGGACCATGATCTCTGGGGTCCTTCTAGTCTCAGTCAGATCATTAAGTCTGGTCTTTTTACAAGAAATTGAGGTCTGTATCCCACTGCTCTTTTGCTCCCTCAGGGGTTCTCCGTTGTGTTCCTCATCAGTGCAGTCATTGGTTGTAGCCGGGCACCTTCTAGTTCTTCTGGCCTCAGGCTCATGTAGTCTCTGGTTTATGTGGCCCTTTCTGTCTCTTATACTCATAGTTACCTTGTGTCTTTGGTGTTCTTCATTCTCCTTTCCTCCAGATGGGTTGAGACCAACTGCTATATCTTATTGTCCTATATCGCCTTGTATCCCTCTCCACATGGCAGTTCTATGCCACCTGCATTTAGTCCCTCTTTTTGATTATTGTGATCTTTTACATATTGCCTTCAATGATTCCCTATTTTGAGTGTTTTTTTCTTTTTAAAATTAATCTTAATTTGTTTTTGTGATTTCCCTATTTGAGTTGATATCAGGATGTTCTGTTCTGTGACCTTATGTTGTGCTGGTATCTGATATTATTGGTTTTCTGACCAATTTCCGTTAGTATTTCTTGTGGCTTTGGTTTGGTTTTTGCAAATTCTCTAAGCTTGTGTTTATCTGTAAATGTTTTAATTTCGCCTTCATATTTTAGAGAGAGTTTTGCTGGATATATGATCCTTGGCTGGCAGTTTTTCTCCTTCAGTGCTCTGTATATGTCATCTCATTGCCTTCTTGACTGCATGGTTTCTGCTGAGTAGTCTGAACTTATTGATTCTCCTTTGTAGGAGACCTTTCTTTTATCCCTGGCTGCTTTTAAAATTTTCTGTTTATCTTTGGTTTGGGCAAGTTTGATGATAATATGTCTTGGTGATTTTCTTTTTGGATCAATCTTAAATGGGGTTCGATGAGCATCTTGGATAGATATCCTTTCGTCTTTCATGATGTCAGGGAAGTTTTCTGCCAACAGATCTTCAACTATTCTCTCTGTGTTTTCTGTTATCCCTCCCTGTTCTGGGACTCCAATCACATGCAAGTTATTCTTCTTGATAGAGTCCCACATGATTCTTAGGGTTTCTTCTTTTTTTTAAAGTCTTTTATCTGATTTTTTTTCAGCTATATTGGTGTCGATTCGCTGGTCCTCCAGATCTCCCACTCTGCATTCCAATTGCTCGAGTCTGCTCCTCTGATTTCCTATTGCGTTGTCTAATTCTGTAATTTTATTGTTAATCTTTTGGATTTCTGAATGCTGTCTCTCTATGGATTCTTGCAACTTATTAATTTTTCCACTATGTTCTTGAATAATCTTTTGAGTTCTTCAACTGCTTTATCAGTGTGTTCCTTGGCTTTTTCTGTAGATTGCCTTATTTCATTTCTGAGGTCATCCCTGATGTTTTGAAGCATTCTGTAAATTGCTTTTTTATATTCTGTATCTGATAATTCCAGGATTGTATCTTCATTTGGGAAAGATTTTGATTCTTTAGTTTGGGGAGTTGTAGAAGCAATCATGGTCTGCTTCTTTATGTGGTTTGATATCGACTGCCGTCTCTGAGCCATCACTGATACTGTAGTGATTTATTCTATATTTGCTCACTGAGTCTTATCTTGTTTTGTCTTCTTTCAATATAGGTAGATGGGCTACTAGATTGCGCTGTCTTGATTGTTGTAGCTCTTGACTCACTTATGTCCTATTACCAGCTGGTTTGGGCTGTTACCAGATGTATAAGCCTAAGAGTCCATTCACTATTCTTGAGTAGAATCTGATTTTGGGTCATCAAGTGTGTGGTGCAGACTGTCACCTATCCACCTAGAGAGGTAGTGGTGATAGTTGTGGGCACCAGATTCTAGTAGCAGCAGGGTTTCACACTCCAGGGGGGGCAGGACGCTGACAGGCTTCCCCCAAGTGCCAGTGAGGTAGGTGTGTCTCTATTCCTAAAGCACTTTGGTGGGTGGGCTCTGCAGCTGTACCTTAGGCCCCCAGTGCAAGTACCTCTACAGATTGGTAGGTGTCACCCTCCTTAGACCCCTAAGGCAGGAGGCTAGGTGGTCTGGGGTGAGCTTCAGCCCTCAGTTCCCTGTTGTGGGTCAGTGAGGGCTCTGTTGAATAAGCAGAGATATCAGACCTGGGAAACTTGTCTTTCCAGTAATCTGCTAAAACAATTACAGTCAGATCCCTATCAGAAATGCCTTTGCATTATAAAAGCCACCTTGTTCCCCATAGGGATGAAAGCTCAAGACTGTGGATCACATATGCTTGGCTGGAGCTGGTTCTGTGTTTTTAGTCCAATTAGGGAAGGATTTTTGGTCCCTGGGTTTTTTGTAGCTGCTTCTCTCAGGCCAGGAGAATGGGTTAAGAAAAGACCAAAAAAAAAAAGAAAGAGAGAAAGAAAAACCGCAGAGCAGTTCACTCTCTGGCTCAGGAAATTCCAATGTTAATGAAGCCGCCTGGGAAGGGGAGGGGAGGGTTCAGATAAATAGGAGAGAGTAAAAAAAAAAAAAAAGTTACTTATCTTGCTTGGGATGACTGTTTTATCTGAGATTCCCGAGGGGCGTGTTGACTGTGTGCACTGGCTGGGTAGAGATTGCCCCCGAGGGTCAGGCCCGCATCCTGTGCTTGTGCTGTCCCAGAAGCCGTGGTTACTTCCTCCGCTCCCAGTCCAAAACCAGACGCTGCCTCCCAGTGACCCCTCCTCCTGTCAGCCACCTCACTGCTCTGCCTGCGTGCACTGGCTGGGCTTCCCCCGAGGTCACTTCTGGGGGCTAGGGCTGCGCCCCGTGTTTGCGCCCTCTCAGGATGCCGTGCTCAGCTCCCCCACGCCCAGTCCAAAGCCCGGCGCCAAGGTTTTCTGACTGGGACGCTGGCTCCAGGCTCTGAAAACAGTCGCTGCTTCCCCGTGGTTGCTCGTCCTCAGTCTCTGTCACTCAGGTCAACTCTTTAGATCTGTGTTTGATGGTCAGGGTTTGTAGATTGTCATGTATGTGATTGATTCACTTGTTTTTCTGAGTCTTTGTTGCAAGAGGGATCTGAGATAGCTTCTACCTCGTCAGCCATCTTGGCCCCGCCTCGCAACTGATACATCTTAGATGGCCGCTTGCTAGCGTTTAAGACCCCAGACGCCACTCTCCAAAGTGGGATGCAGGATGTTTTCTTAATAGATTTTATTATGCCAATTGACTTAGATGTCCCTTGAAACCATGGTCCCCAAACCCCCACCCCTGTTACGCTGGCCTTCAAAGCATTCAGTTTATTCAGGAAACTTCTTTGCTTTTGGTTTAGTCCAGTTGTGCTGACCTCTCCTGTATTGTATGTTGTCTTTCTCTTCACCTAAAATAGTTCTTATCTGCTATCTAATTAGTGAAAACCCCTCTCCATCACTCCCTCCCTCCCCCACTCATAACCATGAAAGGATATTTTCTTCTCTGTTTAAACTATTTTTTGAGTTCTTATAATAGTGGACTCATACAATATCTGTCCTTTTGCAACTGACTGATTTCACTCAGCATAATGCCTCCCAGGTTCCTCCATGTTATGAAATGTTTCACAGATTCATCATTGTTCTTTATCGATGCGTAGTATTCCATTGTGTGAATATACCATAACTTATTTATCCATTCATCCGTTGATGGGCACCTTGGTTACTTCCATCTTTTTGCTATTGTAAACAGTGCTGCAACAAACATGGGTGTGCATATATCTGTTCATGTAAAGGCTCTTATTCCTCTAGGATATATTCCAAGGAGCGGAATTGCTGGATCGTATGGTAGTTCTATTTCTAGCTTTTAAAGGAAGTGCCAAATTGATTTCCAAAGTGGTTGTACCATTCTACATTCCCTCCAGCGGTGTATAAGTGTCCTAGTATCTCCACAGCCTCTCCAACATTTCTTATTTTGTGTTTTTTGGATTAATGCCAGCCTCATTGGAGTGAGATGGAATCTCTTTGTAGCTTTGATTTGCATTTCTCTAATGGCTAATGATCATGAGCATTTCCTCATGTATCTGTTAGCCACCTGAATGTCTTCTTTAGTGAAGTGTCTGTTCTTATCCTTTGCCCATTTTTTAATTGGATTATTTGTCTTTTTGTAGTTGAGTTTTTGCAGTATCATGTAGATTTTAGAGATCAGACCCTGATTGGAAATGTCGTAGCTAAAAACTTTTTCCCAGTCTGTAGGTAGTCTTTTTACTCTTTTGGTGAAGTCTTTGGATGAGCATAGGGTGTTTGATTTTTAGGAGCTCCCAGTTATCTAGTTTTTCTTCTCCATTGTTAGTAATGTTTCATATACTGTTTATGCCATGTGTTAGGGCTCCTATTGTTGTCCCTATTGTTTCTCCCATGATCTTAATCATTTTAGATTTTATGTTTAGGTCTTTGATCCATTTTCAGTTAGTTTTTGTGCATGGTGTGGGGTATGGGTCTTGTTTCATTTTTTGCACTGTTTGTTAAACAGGCTGTCTTTTCCCCATTTAACTGACTTTGGGCCTTTATCAAACATCAGCTGCTCATATGTCTGGATTCTCAATCCTGTTCTACTGGTCTATGTATCTTCTGTTGTTGTACCAGTACCAGGCTGTTTTGACTACTGTTGGGGTATAATTGGTTCTAAAATCAGGTAGTGTGAGGCCTCCCACTTTGTTCTTGTTTTTCAGTAATGCTTTACTCATCCGGGGCCTCTTTCCCTTCCATATGAAGTTGGTGATTTGTTTCTCCATCTCATTAAAAGATGTCGTTGGCATTTGGATCAGAATTGCACTGTATCTATAGATTGCTTTGGGTAGGACAGATGCTTTTACAATGTTAAGTCTTCCTATCCATGAGCAAGGTATGTGTTTCCACTTATGTAGTTCTCTTTTGGTTTCTTGCAGTAGTGTCTTGTAGTTTTCTTTGTGCAGGTCTTTTACATCTCTGGTAAGATTTATTCCTAAGTATTTTATCTTCTTGGGGGCTACTGTAAATGGTATTGATTTGGTGATTTCCTCTTCGATGTTCTTTTTGTTGGTGTAGAGGAATCCAACTGATTTTTGTATGTTTATCTTGTATCCTGATATTCTACTGAACTCTTCTATTAGTTTCGGTAGTTTTCTAGAGGATTCCTTTGGGTTTTCTGTGTATAAGATCACGTCATCTGCAAATAGAGATACTTTTACTTCTTCCTTGCCAATTGGATCCCTTTTATTCCCTTATCTAGCCTAATTGCTCTGGCTAGGACCTCCAGCACAATGTTAAATAAGAATGGTGATAAAGGGCATCCTTGTCTGGTTCCGCTTCTCAAGGGGAATGCTTTCAGGCTCTCTTCATTTAGGGTGATGTTGGCCGTTGGCTTTGTAGAAATGCCCTTTATTACGTTGAGGAATTTTCCTTCTATTCCTATTTTGCTGAGAGTTTTTATCATGAATGGGCATTGAACTTTGTCAAATGCCTTTTCTGCATTGGTTGATAAGATCATGTGGTTCTTGTCTTTTGTTTTCTTTATATGATGGATTACTTTGTTTTTCTAATGTTGAACCATCCCTGCATACCTGGTATGAATCCCACTTGGTCGTGGTGAATTATTTTTTTGATATGTTGTTGAATTCTGTGGGCTAGTATTTTGTTGAGGACTTTTGCATCTAAGTTCATGAGGGATATAGGTCTGTAATTTTCTTTTTTGTGTGGTGTCTTTACCTGGTTTCGGTATCAGGGATATACTGGCTTCATAGAATGAGTTTGGGAGTATTCCATCCCTTTCTATGCTGTGAAATAACCTTTAGTAGTAGTGGTGTTAACTCTTCTCTGCAAGTTTGACAGAACTCTGCAGTGAAGCTGTCCAGCCCAGGGCGTTTTTTTTGTTGAGAGTTTTTTGATTACCTTTTCAATCTCTTCTTTTGTTATGGGTCTATTTATTTGCCCTTCCTCTGTGTGTGTTACTTTAGGTAGGTAGTGTGTTTCTAGAAATTCATCCATTTCTTTCTAGGTTTTCAAATTTGTTAGAGTACAGTTTTTCGTAGTAATCTGATATGATTCTTTTAATTTCAGTTGGGCCTGCTGTAATATTGCCCATCTCATTTCTTATTTGGGTTATATGCTTCCTCTCCTGTTTTTCTTTTGTCAGTTTGGCCAGTGGTTTATCAAATTTTGTTCCTTTTTTCAGAGAACCAGCTTTAGGTCTTGTTAACTCTTTCAATTGTTTTTCTGTTCTCTATTTCATTTAATTCTGCTCTAACTTTTACTATTTGCTTTCTTCTGCTGCCTGAGGGTTTCTTTTGTTGCTCTCTTTCTATTTTTTCAAGTTGTAGGACTAATTCTTAGATTTTGACCCTTTCTTCTTTTTGTTTGTGTGCATTTATTGATATAAATTGACCTCTGAGTGCTACTTTAGCTGTGTCCCAAAGGTTCTGATAGGAAGTGTTTTCATTCTCATTGGATTCTATGAATTTCTTTATTCCATCCCCGATGTCTTCTCTAATCCAGTTGTTTTTGAGCAGGGTATTGCTCAATTTTCAAGCGTTTGATTTCTTTTCCCTGCTTTTTCTCTTGTTAATTTCTACTTTTATGGCCTTATGGTCAGAGAAGATGCTTTGTAATATTTCAGTGTTTTGGATTCTGCTAAGGCTTGCTTTATGACCTATTGTGTGGTCTATTCTAGAGAATGTTCCATGTGTGTTGGAAAAGAAAGTATACTTGGCTGCTGTTGGGTGGAGTGTTCTGTATATGTCTAAGAGGTCAAGTTGGCATTTAAATCTTCCATGTCTTTACTGAGCTTCTTCCTGGATGTTCTGTCCTCGACAGAAATTGGTGTGTTGAAGTCTCCTATTATACTTGTGGCACTATCTCACCTTTGAATGCTGTTAGAGTTTCTTTTACGTATCTTTCAGCCCTGTCGTTGGGTGCATAAATATTTAATATGGTTATATCCTCCTTGTGTATTGTCCCTTAATCATTATATAGTGTCCTTCCTTATCTTTTGTGGTGGATTTAACTTTAAAGTCTATTTTGTCAGAAATTAATATTGGCACTCCTGCTCTTTTTTGATTGTTGTTTGCTTGATATATTTTTTCCGTCCTTTGAGGTTTAGTTTGTTTGTGTCTCTAAGTCTAAGGTGTGTCTCTGTAGGCAGCATATAGATGGATCTTGTTTTTTAATCCATTCTGCCACTCTCTGTCTCTTTATTGGTGCATTTAGTCCATTTACATTCAAGGTAATTATGGATAGGTATGAGTTTAATGCTGTCATTTTGATGTCTTTTTTGTGTGTGTTGTTGACAGTTTCTTTTTCCCACTTAATTTTTTGTGTTGAGTAGTTTATATATATTGTCTTTTCCTCTTATTTGTTGTTGTTGATTTTGTTTCTGCTAAGTCTGTATTTTTTTCTTGTATTTTATTTTGATACATAGGATTGTTAATCTCCTTTGTGGTTACCTTAATATTTACCCCTATTTTTCTAAATTTAAATCTAACTTTTATTTCTTTATATTGCCTTGTCTTCCTCTCCATATGAAAGATCTATGACTACATTTCTTAGTCCCTCTTTATTGTTTTAATGTTGTCTTCTTTTACACGACGACATTTCTGTTTCCCTGTTTTGAGCATTTTTTTTATCTTGATTTATTTTTGTGATTTCCCTATCTGTGTTGACATCTGATTGCTGTGTCCGGTGTTCTAGTCTTGGGTTGATATCTGATGTTATTGATTTTCTAACCAGAGAACTCCCTTTAGTATTTCTTGTAGTTTTGGTTTGGTTTTTACAAATTGCCTAAATATCTCTTTATCTGGAAATGTCCTAATTTTGCCTTCATACTTGAGAGACAGTTTTGCTGGATATATGATCCTTGGCTGGCAATTTTTTCCTTCAGTGCTTTATATAAGTCATCCCATTGCCTCTTTGCCTGCACGATTTCTGCCAAATAGTCTGAGCTTATTGATTTTTCTTTGTAGGTGACTTTTCATTTATCCCCAGCTGCTTATAAAATTCTCTCTTTATCTTTGGTTTTGGCAAGTTTAATTATAATGTGTTTTGGTTACTTTCTTTTTTAAAAGCTTCCTCATGTGGAGTTTGATGAGCATCTTGGATAGATATCTTCTCATCTTTCACGATATCAGGGAAGTTTTCTGCCAACAAATCTTTAACAATTCTCGCTGTATTTTCTGTTATCCCTCCCTGTCCTGGTACGCCAATCACTCGTAGGTTATTTCTTTTGATAGAGTCCCCCGTGATTCTTAGGGTTTCTTCATTTTTTTTTAATTCTTTTATCTGATTTTTCTTCAAATATATTGGTGCCAAGTGCTTTATCTTCGATCTCACCAATTCTGCCTGCCACATGCTCAATTCTGCTCCTCTGACCTTCTATTGAGTTGTCTAATTCTGTAATTTTATTGTTAATCTTCTGAATTTCTGATTGCTATCTCTCTATGGATTCTTGCAGCTTGTAAAATTTTTCATTATTTTCTTGAATAATCTTGTCAATTTCTTCAACTACTTTATCTGTGTGTTCCTTGGCTTGTTCTGCGTAGGGTCTGGTCTCCTTCCTGATCTCGTTCCTGATGTCTTAAGGAGTTCTGTATATTAATCTTTTGCATTCCGCATCCGGTAATTCCAGGAAGGGACCTTCATCTTTGTTTTGAGAGCTTGTTGAAGCGATCATGATCTGTTTCTTCATGTGATTTGATATTGACTGTTGTCTCCAAGCCTTCTATAAGTTATTGTATTAGTTTGTTTTGTTTGCTTACTGTATCCTAGCTTCTTGCTTTGTTTCATTTTGATATGCCCAAATGGGTTGCTCAAGTGAGCTAGCTTGATAATTTTCACCTTTGAAGCTCTGAAGTCCTGTCCCCAGATGGCTAGAACTGTTATCAGGTATGTCCGTCTAGGAGTCCATTCACTTTTCTTGTATGGATTCAGCTCAGGTGTCCAGGTAGCTGGTCATCAAGTGTGTGGTACAGGCTCTGTTCTAGAGTCTTAGAGGGTCAAGGATGGTTGGTGTAGGTACGAGTACCTGGTTGCAGCAGAGGGTCACTCTCTGAACAAGGCAGGGGGCTTAGGATCACCCCCACATGTCTCTGAGGAAAATGTGTCCCTCTTCCCTAAAGCATACAGGTGGGTGGATTCTGCAGATGGACCATGGGAACCTAATGCTTTTGGTTGTAAGGACTGGGAGGTACCAGTTATCCTTGGATCCCTTTCACAGGTGGCTGGGTGGCCTGAGCGGAGCCACCAGTCCTTAGGCCCCTGATGTGGGTAGGTGAGACCCTGTTTAATAGGCAGAGCGGTGTCAAACATCAAACACCCATCTCTCCACGACACAGCTGAAATAGTTGCAGTCTGCCAACAAGGCCCTATTCTCCTGAAATAGGCCCACACAGGTCCATGCAGGGGGGAAAAGTATTCAAAGTCCATGGACCATTTATGCTTGGACAGGAGCCACTTCTGTCCTGAGCTCCCCAGGTTAGTGGAGCTGGCAGATTATTTTTTCCCCAGTTGTGAATTTATTCCTTCTCCGAGGCTGGGAGAATGGCTCAGGGTGCACAGCAGGACCTAACTCAGGCCCAGGGAAATGGACAGCCACTGAAGCTGGCTTGGGGGCTGGGGGCGTGGTAACATATACGTTAGTACTTAGCTTTTGCCGAGAGCACTGTTCTTCTCTGGTCCTGGAGGTGTGAGTAGGCTGTGCAGCTGGCTGTTTCTCCCTGAGGAAACAGCAACCGATTGCTACCACCAGCCCACTGCAGCCTGAGGGCTCCCAGTGTTTCAGGTCCGGTAACTCCTCTCTGCTTCTGTACCATCTCTCCCTACCCGTGCTGCTCAGTCCATTTTCTAACTTTGCCTTTGACATTCAGGGCTCCTAGCTTGTCATAAATATAACCATTTCACTTGTTTTTTTTTTTTGGTCTTTGTTGTAGCAGGGTTCACCGAAAGCATCTGACTACTCTGCTATCTTCTGGAGCCTTGTTTTTAAATAATGCCTTCAGTGCAGCTTGGACTTCTTCCTTCAGTACCATCAGTTCTTAATCATATGCTACCTCTCTAAATGGCTGAATGTCAACTAATTCTCTTTGGTACAGTGACTCTGTGTATTCCTTCCATCTTCTTTTGATGCTTGCTGTGTCATTCAATATTATGCCCATAGAATCCTTCGAAATTTCAACTCAAAGCTTGAATTTTTTTCTTCGGTTCTTTCATCTTGAGAAATGCCACACATGCTCTCCCCTTTTGGTTTTCTATCTCCAGCTCTTTGCACATGCCATTATAATACTTAACTTTGTCTTCTCGAGCCACCCTTTGAAACCTTGTGTTCAGCTCTTTTACTTCATCATTTCTTCCATTCACTTTAGCTACTCTATGTTCAAGAGTGAGTTTTAGAAGAATCTCTTCTGATATCCATTTTGGTGTTCTCTTTCTTTCCTGTCTTTTTAATGATGTTTTGCTTTCTTCCTGTATGATGTCCTTGATGTCATGCCATAACTCGTCTGATCCTCAGTCATCAGTGTTCAATACATCAAATCGATTCTTGATATGGTCTCCAAATTCAGGTGGTAAATACTCAAGGTCTTAGTTTGCAGAAATTGGTGAAAATCATCAGTTTCTACATCTTTGGCATTAGTGGTTGGTGCTTAAATTTGAGTAATAGTCATATTAACTGGCCTTCCTTATAGATGTATGGATATTATCCTATCACTGACGGTGGTGTACTTCGGGATAAAAAAAAACACATTGCTGTGGAATTGATTCCTACTCACAGCAACCCTACAGAACAGAGTAGAACTGCCCCATAGGGTTTCCAAGGAGTGGCTAGTGGCTTTGAACTGTTGACCTTTTGGTGAGCAGCTGAGCTCTTAACCACTGCACCACCAGGGCTCCTTCAGGATGGAAAGCACTAAACAAGCAGGTCCCCCAACACTTCTCCTGGGGCTGAGACCTCATGGCCAGGACAAGGAGGTCCCGGCCCTGTTCCCAGGATCCAAGTGTTGGCCCTTGGGGTCTAGGACTACCAGTGCTCTGAGGTCTTCTGTGTGAGGGTATTTGAGCATCAGGCCAAGCCTAACCGAACTGGTGGCAGGAAGGCCTCTTATGGAAAGGAAGTGAATTCACCGGGGTGGCTCTCTGTCAGTGTGATTTGATGGATAGGTCGGTGCCCCAGGCCAGCACTCTCAGCCCAAGGACTGCTCACTTGGGACCAGGCTGGGGCAAATCCCAGAGGGTGGGCAGGAGGCCTCAGGAATCTGGTGGGACTGGGCCACACTCCCACAAAGCCTCCCTGGCCACCCCAGCGGAGAAGCCCCCTGACAAGCAGCACTTCCTCAGGCCCGGGCCTCAGTCTGTGCAGAAGCCTGAGTGCTCTGGCCAGGAGTCCAGGGAGCCTTCCAGCTCCTGGGCGGGTCCCAACAAGGTGAGGAGGACACATGTTCATAAGCAGGTGGACACGTGGCATAAGACAGCCTGGGCTACATGACTAGCCTCCATGGCCTGCCGACTGGCCTCTCTGGATGTCATGGGGTGGGCTGAGACAGCTCATCCTGCCCCAGTGAGAAGACACAGTTATCAACACTCAGCTGGACTTGGCTCCTGGGCTAACAGGTACAGGGAGAAGCTGGTTTTCTGCCTCCGATGCTGCTCCAGGCCACACCTGAGCCCCCCGGCCAAAGACCCTGCTCAGCCAGCAACAGTAACGCGGTCCTGCTGCCCCTGAATGAGGCCCTTCGTAGTGAAGGTGCTCATGCCAATCCTGGGAGGCTCGGGACTCCCCTGGCAGGGGGATTGGGCACGAGACCCCCTGAGGGCCTCCACCTGACCTCCTTCCTTCCCTCTCTTTCTCTTCAATGGGGTCTCCTGGCCGCTCCTCACCAGTTTACCTCAGCAGCATCTCCCTAATGAATTTAATATATTTAATCCCATCTCGGAGTCAGCTTCAGAGGACCTGAACAAACACACCAAACCTGGCTCTTGGCTCCACGTGCCCTTGACCTGGCTTTTAAGCGTATGGCCAGGTTGACCTTTACACCTGGCCACAGGCTGCCTTGCTATATCCACAGCCTGACCCTGATCTTGGGCCCTGGCCACAGCTCATGGCACCCACATCTCAGCCCTGACCCAGGCCTCAGATTGACTCCCAGGCCCTTTAGTCCAGACAGGTATTTACTTTAAAGGTTTTCCATGTAGGAGTGGGGAGGGGGTGGGGGGTGGAGGGGTGTGCTTGCCCCAGAAGCACCCGCCGGTGCTCTGAGAGGTGGTCCAGGCCTAGGATGGAGTCCCTGGTGGCCTGTAGGGCCAGAGAGGCCTCACAGGCTTAGAGGACAGACATTTCGAGGCAGGTGTTCGGGTGGAGGAAACAGTCGGGAAAGGCCGGACAGTGGGTCACAGCTTTGGGAGCTTCTCCTGGACTGGAGAGTCCCTCACTCAGCCCGCAGGCACTGGGCCCCATGCAGGGCACTGGATGCCAGCTGGTGAGGATGAGGATGTCAGTTTCCACCTGAACCCACAGATATAACCCCGGCTGGCAGGGGAGTCAGGGATACCTCCGGAGACAGCCACAGTGAGGATGGACAGGAGGGGAGGGTACAGGACGGTAGTCGGGGGCGAGACGGCAGCCATGGGCAGGAAGACAGGCCAGGCCTCTTGAGCACAGAGGGCATGGCCCAGAAAGACCAGGACGCTGTTGGGGGCACACAGTGGGTGGTGGGTCTGTGCAGGAGCCTGGGCCCAGACCAGGTGGGGACTTGGAAAGGAGGCAGGGGTACCAATTCAGCATCAGCTCATGGATGGGGCTGTTCAGTGTCACAACATCCCCCACTGTGCTCCAAGGCTCACAGAGGCCAAGTGCTGTCTGGGCAGATGTCTGCCCCCATGTACAGGGTACACTCAGGGCTAGGTGAGTGGACCCTCAGGCACAGGAGGTGAAATGGTGTTGGACAGAAGTGCTAGGTCCCTGGCTCCTGCAGGTGACTGTGCCCACTAGACCTCTGGGGCAGCTCCAGGGGGCCTCTTCTGCAGATCACCTGGGGTGGGGCCTGGCGATAGGGCGGATGGGGTGCCCTGCAGCCACCCCAGGTGAGACCCATCTCAGACACTGCCCCCCACACGGCTGGGCAGACAGGATTGTGAGGTCTCTGGGTAGGATCAGCCAGGGCTGGAGCAGCCCCAGCGGTCTGCGTGGCTCCGGCGCTGAAAAGGGCTGTCGGCATAGACCGGTGGGGCCCGCATAGGGCTGGTGCAGCGCCAAGTGAGGCGAGCGAGGCAAGCCAGGCAGGGTCCCCGGGGTTGGCTCTGCACCAGAGCCAGCAGAGACACCTGCTGAGAGGACACGTGAGCAGCTGCTCCCACCTCTGACTCTGGGTCATTCTGCAGCTGCCCCAGGTCTGCAGGGAGAGAGCCAGGGAGGGCGGCTCAGGCGGCAGGGCGGGGCTCTAGGACAGCCGGCGCCCTGCCCCTCACCCTCCAGCCCTCATTCCTGCCACCTCCTCAGGACCCTAGCCCCCAGTGAGTCAGGTCCTCACCCTGGAACAGGGAGTCCAAAAGATCCTGGCTGACTTGGCTGGGGCTGGTGTGATGGGTGAGGAAACCTAGACCAAGGCAAACCTGTGAGCATGGGCCTCGAGTGGCCAGCAAGGAGGGCCCACCAGAGCTCTGGGTGCAGGGGTGGTGTGAGCCCCAGCCTTGGCCTTACCTATAAGCACTGCAGCTCCCCGGCGCAGGGGAACCTGTGGGCACTGAAGGTAACCCTGGGTCTGGCTCAGGAAGCTGGGCACGTGTCTTGGGTACCGCTGAACCTAAGGACAGGAAGGGTCATGGCAGAACAGGAGGGCTGCCTTGGATGGAGAAGAGGCCCCAAGGTGAACCCAAGGTTGAAACTTCTTGGGGAGCACCCCCCCACCACAGGGCAACAGGGCCTGGGGCCCCAGACCTGCCCCACCAGAGCCTGATGGTCAGACTGGGCTCAGAGATGGGGGGACACAGATTGGTAGGCAGTGCACTCTATAGTGCACTCAGGGGACAGGCAAATACTGGACCAAGCGGGTAGCTGACCTCAGGCCTCATGGTCACTGTCTCCCTCCCACTGACCAGACGGTGGCAGAGGCGGCTGAGAGCCTCCGGGCTGTCGTAGTGGGCCACAGTCACCAGCTCCTCCAGCAGGCCCCAGCGCAGGGCCTGGTCACAGCGAGCCAGGGTCCACTCTGAGCTCTGCGATGCGGAAGGGAGCAGGAAATGGCAAGGGGTGGCCAGCCTAGCCACAATAAGTGGTGAGGGAGCCCAGGGCAGGGGTGGACTGTGGGAGGCCAGGGAGGACCACAGAACCTGCGAACCCATGAGGCCCTCAGCTGAGGTCCTGGGAGAACTCCTGACCCGCAGTTTTAGGGGAGACTGAGAGGGACTGGGTAAGGTTGAGGGGGACGGAAGGGGGTGGTCCCGGGAAGCGGCTGACCTCAGCAGCGTCCGGGCTGGGGTCTTGCAGGCGAAGCAGCAATGGCACCAGACTCTGCAGCACCAGCTTCCGCAGAGGGCCACGGAGCCCCACCCGGAGCCCACCCCGGCCCCGCCGTACCAGCGTCCCGAGGAGCCCGATCGCCGAGGCGCGGACCGAGTCCCGGGCCTGCGGGAGAGCGGGCAGTCAGGGATGACTCCGGACAGGCCCGGAAGCAGAGGTCCACGGGAGGGAGGCGGCGGCCAGGACGGAGCAAGGACCGAGGAGGACTAAGGAGGACTTCGACGTGGGGACCTGGTCGGGCCGGGGTGGTGCTCACGTCATCCAGTAGCCGCGGGAGGCGCGGCCTCAGCTCCGAGCTCAGCAGCTGCACTGGCGCCCGCGGCTGCAGCAGGAGCCTTCGCAGCGCACTCAGAGCTGCACCCACAAGCCGCGAGTCGGCCTCTCCCAGAGCGCTCAGGAGAGCCGGCAGCAAAGTGTTCACGTGTCGCACCTGCCGGGGCAGTGACTCGTGGGCGGGTCCTCGAAGGCCCCGCCCCGGCCCCGCCCATTCGCCTCGCCCCTCACCTTCCCGCGGTTCAGCGCCAGGTGGCCCAGGCCCAGCAGGCCCAGCCAGCGCACGGTGGGCTCGGGGTTGCCCTGCCAGGCGCGGAGCCGCTCCAGGATGTCCTCCTCCCGCAGGAGCCGCGTCGTGGGCCGACTCTGCAGCAGCTGAGAGGGGGAGACGAGTCTGCACACTCCCGGTCCCCTTACGGTGGCGCTGCCTAGCGACCGAGTCCATGGTCACCACTCACCACCCGTCCTGGATCGCCAGACCAGGCGGGGAAGCAGGCTCACCCCGGTGAAGAAGGCCATTGCCGTGAGGCGCTGCGTGTCGTCGGAGCTGCGTAGCCGGGGAAGTAAGTCGGCGAAGAGGCCTCGCAGGTGGTGGTCAGCATGCGTCACCATGGCGCTGTGAAAGGGAGGAAATGGGGGCTCTCCCTCCGCTTGGGGCATCACCCCTGAGAAGCCCCCAGTGGACCCCACCCCGCAGCTGGTCCGCAGTAAGCCGCCTCCTGGCGCGTGGCCCCAGGTTCCTCCTCACCTAGCCAGCAGCAGGACCCCCTCCAGGTGCGTGTGGGCTCCCACCAACCTCCTCCAGCCTCCAGCCTGCTCCATGCACGTGACCACCATGCGGCCGCCGTCGCCAGTGAGCAGGGCCTTCAAGGCCTCCACCGCACAACTGGAGGTGGAGGCAGCGAGCAGTGAGGGTAGAAGAGTCTGGCTGGGCCCCCGCTGTCTCCCCACCCCCAGTGGCCGCCCTCACCTGGCGTGACTGTGCAGCGGTCCTTGGTGGGACGGGGCCCAAACCTTGGGGGTGTCAGGGGAGTGCGCACCGCGGGCAAGCTCGTGCAATTGTGTGACCAGCGCGAGAAGCAGGTGCGGGTAGAAGCCCCGCGTGGCGCCCACGCAGCCCGACACAGCCAGCATCTCCCCGAGGGCGCGCGTGGCCTGTGGAGAAAGTGATCTGCTCAAGCCTAGCGCGCGCCCGGGGCAGCGTCAGGCACCGGACAGGGCCAAAGCCTCAGGGACACATGCGGGACATTCTGGACTCGCCGAACTCCCTCGGCGAAACTGCGGCCCTGCCCTCTCGCCGCCCTGCCGTGCCGCCCTGCCGAGCCCCCGGCGGTGCCGGCAGCCACCTACAGCCAGCGCCTCCTGCTCCGGCCCCGCCGCGCCCTTCAGCGCCCACAGCAGCTGCACGAGCACCTGCCCATTCACGCGCTGGTTCCGGCTCAGGCTGCGCCACAGCTCGGCCGCCGCCCTGGGGTGCCGGGGCGTTGGTGAGCCGAGGGTCCGAGGGGGAAGGGATGGGGCGCGTAGGGAGGTTAGGGAGGGGGTTCAGCTAGGACTCCAGCAGAGGAGGGGCAGGTAATCCACCCCCTTCCACGCCCGCAGAACCCCAGAAAAATGAAATAAGTGGTAACTGAGCCCACCCCACGGAGCCGGTCTGCTGGGAGAGCTTCAGGGCCAGCGGCTGTAAACAACCTGGGATGATAAAAACTCACCCTTGAAGACACTTCTCCTGGGGCAAATTAACCAAAGCGGCAGGGGTGTCGGGCGCAGACGCCCAACCAGTTCGCCCCCCGCCCCGGGGCGCACCCCAAGCTGGTCTCCGGGAGCCACTGAGAGGGAGGGAGGGTTCCCAATTCAGGAACCCTGGCTAATGGCCGGAGGAGGCGGAAAGGAGGGGAGGGAGTCGGAGGCTCTGACCCCTCCACCACCCCCCATAGGGGGCTAGCCTGGGCCACCAAGCGGGAAAGAGGAAGGAAGCCGCGTGGGGCCCGCGCTAATGACCGCCGGGGACGCGGCGGACGGGCGATTGGTTACCGGTCTGGGGGCAGCGAGCGCGGCAGCAGCGCGCACACGACATCCCGCGCGTGTTCCAGGGCCAGGGCGCTCAGCACCCGCAGGGCTGCCCGCCGGGGCCGCCCCTCCGCTAGACTAGGCACCTGAGCCAACAGCCCGCGTAGCAAAGCATGCACCTGGGGTGGATGGGCGCAAGTCAGCGTTCAGCGGCTGTCCTTGACCACCAGACGTTACCCTCGCGCCAGCACCCACCCTCAGCCTGCCAGAGCCAGAAGCGGGTGGATCGGACTGCTCCCTCCTATCCCTACCCTTAGGAAGGGAATGACTGGAGTCTAAAGAGAAGGGGGAGGGATCCCTGGAAAAGGGAAGGTCTAGGGTGGAGAGGGGGCAGGCTAACCTGGTCCTCCAGCCGCTCCCCCCGGGCCTCCAGGGCTGAGGACAGGGTGAGCGCTGTCGCCTGGGTCCCAGAAAGGCCAGCCTCCTCCAGGCAGGCAGCGGTGTGCAATGCCAAGTCTGCTAGGGCCCCCTCCTCCCAGGGACTCTGGGGAGCCTAGGACAGTGGTGGGTGGAATATACGAGGTCCTCAAGGCTCTCCCAGCTCTGCTCCCCAACCTCACCCATGACCGAGCCCTCCTCAACCCGCACCTGTCCCCCCAGCTTCCAACACCGTCCCAGCCCCTCCACTGTTCCCAGTCCAGTTTACCCCCCTTCACCTCTCTCCTGCTTCGGCACCCTCCGGAGATTGAAGGAGCCCAGGCGGAGCCGTGGGCCCCCAGGCTGGTCTCCAGCCTCCCTTTTCCCCTCTTACCTGGTGGGTCCCTTCAGGGGGAGGCTCCTGGGCATTGGGTGGGAAGCAGGGCTCATTGCCAGCTATGGGGACAGTGGTTGCTCTCCGAGGCTCAGCCTCACAGGACAGGGCAGGAACCTGGGCCTCAGGTTCAAGCTCCTGAGGCTCTGTCTGGAGGCCCCGGGAAGGAGCTGCCAGGTGCTGCCCCTGGCTAGCCCGGATGCCTTCCGCCAGAGCTGTCAGGGTCAGTGCCCCCACGGGACCCCCCCGGGCCCGGCCCCACACGCCCCCAGGCATGGTTGCCCACCACACTGAGTTGCGCAGCAGGGCCTGGCTGGCAGCACCTGCCAGTGCTCACCTGGGAAGTCCTGCCCAGGCCTGACCTAGAAGCAGGCCCCGGGCGGGACCAGAGGACAGGCGTGGTGGCGCCTGCGTGCATGAGCACTGTGTGCATGGGGGGCTGGGGTGCCATGCAGAGATGCCCCCAGGTGTGGTGCTCACTGCAGGAAGTGGCTTGAGAAGGGCCCTCTTGCCCAGGACGCTGGGGACAAACTTGTTGGATCTGGGGGAGAGGTGAGGTCCCGAGTGGGGTGGCTCTTCCAGGGGGAGAAGGGCCCTTGGCTCTGACCCCAGCCCCTCCTGGTGGCAGAATCTGGCAGGTATGGGCAGCCCCAGGAGGCCCCAGCAGGGGCTGTAAGCCTGGGCCTAGCCCTTTGCCGGTCTTGCCCAGCTCAGCCCTAAAGTAGCCAGCAGGCTAGGCCAGGCCAGGCCCAGCCAGCATCCTGGGGATGTTTAGGGGAACTGTCACCACCTCTGCGCTTGCTTAGGCAGCCCTGGGGTGGGACAAGTGAGGAAAGATGGAGCCGTGGCTGTAGCTCCTGGACGGCACCATTGTCAGGGCCGGGACCTCACAGGTCCTAGACGGCCCTGTGGCGGCATCCCCCCATCCTGGCTGGTCCTAGACGGCCCTGTGGCGGCATCCCCCCATCCTGGCTGGTCCTAGACGGCCCTGTGGCGGCATCCCCCCATCCTGGCTGGTCCTAGACGGCCCTGTGGTCACATCCCCCCATCCTGGCTGGTCCTAGATGGCCCTGTGGTCCCATCCTCCCCGATCCTGGCTGCTCCTAGATGGCTCTGTGCTTGCACCCCCCCCATCCTGGCTGGGCCTCAGGGTTCCTGGGTGCTGGCACCGAGGAAGGTGCACCTGGGAGCTGGCGGTTCACGTGGGGCCATGTGTTCTGCCCAGTATGTGTGTGTCTGTGTGTCTGCCACACTCTCCATGCACCGTGCTGCCCATGGTGCTGGCCTGATGGGGCCTCTGCCCAAAATCCTACCCTCCCCCCTACCCACCACCACAGCAGGCGCTGCCCTACCCCGGAGTCCCAGGGGAGCCGGATAAGCCAGTTGGGCGGAATACCTGGGCAGGAGGAAGTGCTCCTGGAAGCTCTCCCAAACACTCAGCACTACCCCCACACCCATGCCCTGCCTGCCTGGACAGGAGGGCCTGGCTCCCACCCTCTGCTTCCTGTTGAGCCTCCCCACTGAGCAGTCCCAGGAACTGAAATTGCCAAAGCAGGCAGAGACCTGGGGTCAACTTGCCCACACAGAGGGGGCAGCCCAGGGCTGACCACTGGTCGTCCAGAGCTTAGCACCTCCTGGGCCCAGGACTGCTATGTCAGGAGCTGGATCCCTGCACGCCAGGGCATGTACCTGGGGTGGCGGGGGCAGAAGTCCCCCAGGGCCTGGAGGCAGTAGAAGACAGAGGATGGGGTCCCCCAGTGGCAGGGTTGTGAGGGGCTGGCAGCAGCAGGGGAAGGGCACATCTGGGCTTCTCCCCCCTTAGAAAGCCTGGCACATCCCCACTGACCCCAGCCCAGGGGACAGAGTCCTAGGCAGATGTGGGAGCCCAGGACCATGCTCAGACCCCCCAGGGCCCTCTCTGGCATCACCAGCCCTGCCTCTGACACAGAGTCTTCCATGGGACTTCCTGGACTTTCAGGGGACACCAGAGCCTCCCTCTCCTGTGGCCCTGCCTCCCACAGCCCAGCTTCCCCAACACATCTAGGGCTCCTGAGACAGGAGCACAGAGCAGCTGCTCCACCTGGCGGTCAGTGGGCTTCCCTTGGGGGCATGAGCCCCCAGCACCCTGGGAGCCCTGGAGGGTGGACAGATGACTCAGACACATGGTGCAGGGCTGTGAGTGACTCGTGTTTGCTCAGGCTGCCCTGCCCATGGGATTCTCACAATGGGCCTCCAGCCCTCAGCCTGTCCACCAGGGCCTGCAGCTGCTCAGACAGCGCCACCTGCAGGGGAAGAGGAGGGGCTGATGAGGGGACCACTGGCAGAGGGCATTCAGGCCAGCGGGACAAGACCCTCCACCCACCTGGCAGAGCTCGGGGCTCTCCAGCCGCTTGTGGGCAGGGCTGAGGCGGCTCAGGGACAGCTGGGCAAAGGCTCTAGACTCGGCCAGAGATGGGAGGGGCTCACACAGCTGGAGGGAGAGGGAGAGGGAGGGGCTCAGAGGCTGGAGGGAGAGGAAGGGAGGTGCAGGGGATCAGTGCTGGCTAGGGCTGGGGTTGAAGGTGCAGACAGAAGGGGTGGGAGTGGCCACCTGTCCCTGCCGGACCCAGAGTTTCAGCAACGGCTCCACATGGGCTGGCCTCACAGTCTGAGGTTCCTGGGCCCCCTTTGGCCACACTCTCAGTTCCTGCCCAGCCTGGGGTGGTGGCTCCTCAGCCAACTGCAGCAAGTCCAACAGCAGAGACCCTGTGGGGGGCTAAGAATGAAGAGGTGGGGCTGGGGCCTTGAAGGGGGCACCAGAGGGATGGGAGGGCCTCACCATCTGAGCCCAGGAGCCGGAAGGCGGCCTTGCTTCCAGGCAGGGTCTGCTTCTCAGCATCCTCTGTCAGCTTCATCCGGGGCTGGCCCCCCATGGCCACCAGCTGGGGGGAGAGGGTGCTGGGTGGCTGGATGCTCGCTTCCCCCCATGGTCCCCTAGGTTCGCCCCTACCTGGGCCCTAGAACCGGGCCCCACCTTGTAGACACAGCCCAGGGCAGGCTGCCGGGGGCAGGTGACCAGGCTGGTGCCAATGCCAATGAGGTCTACTTCACTGCCCTGTGGGGGGGGAACAGGTGACACCAGCTCCTCCAGAATCTGGCACGGCCCAGGGACCCTCCTAGCCACCCTGCGGCCTGCCGCCTCCCCACCTCCTGGGCCAGCCGGGCCAGCTTCTCTTCATCGATGTTGTCGCTGACAGCGATGGGGACAGACCCCAGCCAGGGCACCTGGAACCTGTGAGGTGGGTGGGGTAGGGGCCCCTGGGTAGAGCCCCCTGTCCCCAACTCGCCCTAGTTCCCCCCTTCCTCCCCCCAGCCACACTCTTCCCCCAGGCACTCAGAGCCCCAGGTAACCCCAACCTGACCCTCACACTGGTCACCCCTCCCTGCCACCCCTCCCCCTCATGCGGATACCCAGCTCCCATCTGAAGGCACCTTCCAGGCACTTACTGGGCTGCAGTGGTCCGTAAGACCCCTCGGACCTCCCGGGCCTGCTGAAGCAGATCACCACTGTCCAGCCGCACTCCCACTGCCCGATAGCCCAGCTCTCCCAGGGCCAAGGCAACGGCCAGGAAGTTGGGGAGACCGCTCCTGCAGACAGGACGGGAGTGAGGGGCTGCAGCCTGCTCTGCCAAGTCCACCCTGGGCACCAGGTCTCACCTCCACACACTGTAGGAGTCCAGCAGGCCCTGGAAGCCCCGGGGGAAGGCCAGGGCATAGGCCACAAAGGCCGCCCGCTCCCCTTTGTGCGGCTCCTGCACCCCCAGCCCCAGGTGGGCACACACAAGCTCCAGCCACACCTCCACACGGCTGGCCAGGTCCACCTGAGGGCCCTCACTGGCTGCCGGTGCCAACATCTGTGGAAAGGAGTTGTGAGATCTGGGGGGCTGGGCTCACCTCGGGCTGGGGTTCTAGGCAGGGATAAGGCGTTACAGGATGGGGCTGGGTCAGCCTGGAGGCACAGCTGGGCTGGCCCACCCTTTCCTGGAGCAAGGGCTTCCCTCGGGTCTGGTGTTTGGTTCTGGGTAGGGAAGGGAAAGGGTCACTGACCGGGTCAGGAGGCACCTCAGTGCCTGAAAAGGAAGTGACGAAGGAGTGCGCCAGTGTCCCGGCCACGGGCACTCCCCGCAGCTGGCCGGCCAGCACGTTGCTGCTGCAGTCGAAGCCTGGGCAGGGGAGTCAAGCGGGTTGGGAGGCTTCAGGCGGAGGGGTGGGGGTTTCTGGGGCCGGGCCTCCTCCTTCCCCGGCTTGCCTTCCTCCCGGCCCTCACCGCCCAGGTAGCTGTAGGTGGAGGCCGTGAGCCCCCCGTCGGGGCCCTGGGCACGCCGCAGCCCCATCTCCAGCAACCGCTTCTTCGGCCCCGCGATCAGGCGAAGCCGCGCCGCGTTGGTGGCAACGAGGCTGCGCGGAAGATGGGTAGAGGGGACCCAGGGTGAGGCTCAGGAAGCCATCCGAGCCGCCTGTTAACCTGGGGCCTGGAGCTCTACCAGAGTCCTGCGACTCCGCCAGGCCCCCATCGGGGCCGGTGCCTTGGCTCTCAGGGCGCACACGGGCAGAGGCTCGAGTCCCAGGTCCCTCGCTCCGCCCCACCGAGCCCGGCTTCAGGGCTCCACCCCGCGGGGCGCGGAGCTCCGCCCCCGGGACCACACCCTCAAGGGGCCGCCCTTTCCGAGCCCCGTCCCCAGATCCCTGCGGGCCCAACGAAGCGTCGCCCCCCCCACACCCCGGGTCCCACCTGGCGTAGCTGACCAAGCAGAGCAGCGGCGTCTCCAGCAGCTGCACCACCAGGAGCGGCCCGGACACCTGCAGCAGCGGCACCTGCGGGGAGTGCTGTCAGCGACAGGCCGGCGCCCCTTGCGCACCCCGCTCCACCACCCCCTGGCCCGCACTCACGCCCGGAAAGGCGAGGGAGCCCTCGGGCAGGGCCCGCACGGTCACCCCGGAGCAGTCCAGGGCCCGCAGGTGCGCGAAGAACGCGGGCTCGGTGTCCGGAGGCAGCACGGAGGCCAGAAACTCCACATCTGGGGGCGACAGAGGCACTCGTGGGGCGGGCAGGCACGGCCCTGAGCTGGCTGGTCGCGGGGCCGGGACGGGGGCTACCTGCGTCCCGCAGGCGGAAGGCCCTCAGGAAGCGCACGCAATCGCGCAGCCCGGCGGCCAGGGCGAAGGCGCCGCCGAAAGGGCAGCGGCGGAAGAAAAGCTCGAACTCGGCGTCGTCCCGCGCCCGTCCCGCGCGCCAGTAGGCCAGCGCCATGGTGGCCTGGTACAGGTCGGTGAGCAGCGGCCGTGCCGCTGCTAGGCCCTCGGGGTCGGGGTCCCGTTCCGTGCCCCGGGCTGCCGCCATCCCGTTCTGGCGTCTGCGGACTCTGGCCGGTCCTACCCGCCCCGCGTGACGCGCCGCAGCCAGTGGCTTTGCTCCCGAGGCCAACCCCGCCCCGCCCACAGGGGCTGGAGCTCTAATTTGTCCCGGGCCCTGGCCCACCTCCTGCGGTTCGCATTTCGCGGGTGCTCTTGGGACCGATAGGGGCTGGGCGGCCGAACCAGAGTCGGCTCCTTACGCAACGGACTCGTAACATTCAGAAAACGCGGGAAGGTGGGGACAACTGGAGTGCGACCTCCATTTCCCCGCGCTAGAAGGGGTCAGGGAAGGACACTCAGTAGGGCCAAGGGATACTTTCTTCAGCAGTCAGGTTGGGAGGGCCTGCGTGCTCTAATCCCCAAACCCACCCAGAACCCTTGGGCTCCTGGGGCACAGCCTGTTCCAGCAGCAAAGACCCTCCTCCCAGCCTGTGTTGCCCACCCCTGGCATAGGGGGGCCAGTGGTAGCTCTAGATGGACCAGTCTTCATTGTGCCCATGCAGAAGCCATGCTGACCCTACTTCAGCCCCTTTCAGGAATGGGTGCCATGCCAGGAAAAGTGAGGGGGCCTTTGGCCCACCCCCACCTGGTATCAGGAAGGCTTTTCTGTTACCCGCCTTGCTCTTGTGTGCCTTGACATGAAGGTGCTGCCAGGGCAGTGGCTCCTGCACCCCCAAGCCCCTCAGAAGGTCCTCCAAAGCTCCTTGAGGGCAGCCATATGTTCCCCAGTGGCTTGGGTCCCACAGGAAGTAAGTCCACCCATACCCTTTCCACCCAACAGGAGGGTTGGTTATGGAGGCAGGCAGGCAGGCCCTCAGGGCATGTCATGGATTGAATCTTGTCCCCCCTCCAAGTATCTGTCAACTTGGCTAGGTCCTGATTCCCAGTATTATATGATTTTCTACCATTTTGCCATCCCAGGTGATTTGTCAATCCTATCTCTATCATGTTAATAAACTGGATTAGTGGCACTTATCCTGATGAGGTCCACAAGATTAGGTAGTATCTTAAGCCAATCTCTTTCGAGATGCAGAGAGACAGGGGGACCGCATACTACAAAGCAAGCAGTGCCAGGAGCAGAGTGTGTCCTTTGGACCTGAGGTTCCTGAATGGGAAGCTCCTAGGCCAAGAGAAGATTGATGACAAGGACCTTCCTCCAGAGCCCACAGAGAAAGCCCTCCCCTGGAGGTGACGCCCTGAATTTGGACTTGTAGCCTACTAGACTGTGAGAAAATAAATTTCTCTTTGTTAAAGGCATCCACTTGTGGTATTTCTGTCATGGCAACACCAAATAACTAAAACAGGACCCAACTCCCAAGGGCACTGCTGTGCACTCTGGGCATCCTACAGTGTAAGGGCTAAAGGGGTAGACCCAGCTGGCTCTCCACGAGGGTGAAGCACTGGTCCCTGGGCAGACCAGTGCCTGTGGCTGGGAGGGCAGAGGTTGGCCCTCAAGACTCAATTGAGAGGGAAGAAGGAGGGGCAGCTGAGGCCTCCAGACCTCGTCAAAATGTGGGGAACATGGAGGTTTGCACCAGTCAGAGCTGGGGTGGACCCACGGCCCAGGAGGATGTCCCCACAGGAGGCCAAGCAGAGACATTGGGCAGGTGCTGGCTGTGTCTTCAGTTAACAAGCCGAAGTTACATTTCTTCTGGCTTAAACAACATGAACACAGGCAGGGCCTGAGAGGCCGAAGCACCGGAGGGAGGAGAGCCAGGAGCCTTGGCCAAAGCAGGAGGGTGCCACATAGAACGCAGGGGCTGGTGCCGGTGTAGGCCCCTGCCTGCACTCCCGCCGAGCACCGCCCACTGAGCCCTCCTGGACACCAGGACAGGAGTCAGAGTGCTGGACTCAGTCTTTAATTGGCTGCAGGCTCACGCACACACACACCAGGGCTCAGATCTTGTTGAAAGCAGCAATGTCGACGCTCTGCACCTGAGGGAGGAGGACAGTTGTCACCAGAAGGGACTTCCCACAAGCCCTGCCCACTCCTGTTGGCTCCAGGAACCTTGGCGCAGTGGGGCTCCCCACGGGGACCCTCCCACCAGGGCACGCCCAGCCAGTCTGTCCTTTCCTGCCGCCCAGCCACTCACGTGCTCCTCAAACTTGGTGATCTCCTCCTCCAGCAGGTCGGTCCCCACCTTGTCGTCCTCCACCACACACTGGATCTGCAGCTTATGGACACCGTAGCCCACTGGCACCAGCTTGGAGCCCCCCCAGGTCAGCCCGTCCAGCTGGATAGAGCGCACGCAGGCCTCCAGCTGCGCCATGTCCGTCTCATCATCCCACTGTGGGGTGAAGGGCATAAGGCCCTGAGGTCAGCCACCCTCCAGCCCAGGGTGGTGGTATGTCAACAGTGGTGCCCACCATTCTTAGGGGCCTCAGCACACCATCCGGCTGGATGAGGGTGGGGAAGAGGAGGGCGCTGGAGGCTGAGCCAGCCCCCTACTCAGCTGCTGGGGGACCCCAGCAGCCCCCGTACACACTCACAGGCTTGACGTCTAGGAGGATGGAGGACTTGGCCACCAGTGTGGGCTTCTTGGCTTTCTTCTCAGCGTACTGCCGCAGCCGCTCCTCCCGAAGACGGGCTGCCTCCTTGTCCTCCTCCTCCTCATCACTGCCAAACAGGTCGATGTCATTGTCCTCGTCGTCCTCTGCTGGTGTGGCTACCTTCTTGGCCACAGGCTCCACTTGACGCATAGGAGACACGTGCTGCCGGGGGAGGGAGCCTGAGGCCCTAGGCCAGGCCAGAGCCCACTTTTCGGCCAAGAGGCCACCTCCATCCTGCCCCCACTCAGGGCACGCCCCTCAGTGCTCCCTGGCCTGGGCCAATCCCCTACTCAAGTCGCAGGTGCTAAGCTTGGGCGGTGGGGGGGGGCGGCAAGGGGCAGGCAGTAAGAAACGGTGGGCACTGTGTCCCTCTGAAGGGCCAGCCATGGGGTTTCTGGGTCTGTGGGACTGTAGGCTGTCTGCCTGCTCACCTGGGTCTGAGGGGCGGTGGCCCGGTGGGTGGGTGAGCTCCTCTCCAAAGTGCTCAGCCTGACCTCCAGCTTGGAGAGGGCCTGCTGCAGGTCCTGCACCACTGTGGGGGTCAGTCAGATGGTGGCCGGGGAGGGGAGGGGGTCGTGGTCAGATGGCAGCCAGGGAGAGGTGGGGGAGGGGCTCTGGTCAGATGGCAGCCAGGCAGGGGTGGGGGAGGGGCCCATATCAGATGGTGGCACTTGGAGGGGGGGACTAGAGGGACATGGGGAAAGGTGAGGAAGAGCCTCCCACCAGGCTGGCCCTCACCGCTGCGCAGGCTCTGGTTCTCCACCTCCAGGCTGGCAATGCGCATGACAAGTTCACTGTGGTCCCCGCCAGGCCCGCTGGAGGCCCCAGAGCTCTGTAAGGAAGGGGGAGCAGTGAGGGCCTGGCCCCTGTCTGGTGAGAACCCCACAGTTGCTTGGAACAGAGCCCTGGGCTGGGCACACGGCTCCCATCAGGACACCCAGCAGTGCCAGACCGGGACAAAGAGGGCCAAACCCCTGCTGACACAGCCCACCTGCCCCCAACGACGGGCAAAGACCTGGCTACGTAGGTCGGCTGTGGAAGGCCACCATGAGATCATGGTGACGGACATAGGCAGAGGGCCCAGGGGCAGCGCAGGCACACAGCCGGGGCCCCCACCACCATGCAGCTCTGCCAGACACGGGGTGAAAGGAGGACTTACTACAGTCCCTGGGGCAGCCTGGCTCGGGGCCTCAGGGGGGCTGGGCAGCACTGCCTGGAGCTGGAAATGGGAGGGAGAGCCGTTAAGGCTGGGCGGCAAGAGGAGCCGCCTGTGTAGGAGGCTATCCGCTCATCCTTGCACACGTGGCCCAGCAGATGTTCACCCTCACATGGGTGGCACGTCCGGCACCCATCAAGCCCTGCCTCCAAGGCCTCAGCCCCCTTCCTGACCAGGAGCCCCTATGCCTGAGCCCCGTCCCAGGTTACGTCCCAGGCACCCGCAGGCTTTGAGGCTTGTGACTGCCCTGTCCCCAGATACCACCCGGTCCTCAGTGAGGGGCACATGAGCACAAGTAGGCCAGTCAGCACAGCATACACCCCACTGAGGTGGCTCTGAGGATGGGGGGCCCAGGCCCAGCACTGAGTTGGCCCCCAACATACCCAGTAAAGACCCTGGGCTAGGCCTGCCCCCTACCCTACCCTGCCCTTCCCACATGTGGGTGGCTATGGCCACCTTGCCATCCCTACTCAGATCTTCCAGGGTTTTGTGCTGCCCAAAAAGAAACCCTGTAAGGGAGCCTTCACTCCACATCCTTCCCTGACCCCGCCACATAGCCCAGCTCGGCACACGGAGGTCCCCCCAGAAGAGCAGGCCCAAGGGCTCACTGCCTCCAGACTTCTTGTCCTTAGCCCAGCACCATCCACCAGCCGGAGTCTGGGAACAGTACAATAGGCACCGCGGGGCCCTGAGCCACCTGACCCGGGGATGCCTGAGCTGCCTGGGGGACACGGAGACGGTCCCATTAGAAGAGGAGCTGGGGCAGGGGATGGACTCAATTCTGGATGTCCCAGGCTCCTGGGACAGCAGAAAGGCTAGGGCCCAGGGACCCAGCAGGGCTGGGAGGCCTCAGGCCACATAATGTGCTGGGCCAGGCAGATACTCTCTACTGCCTGCCTGGCAGGTCCCAGGGGCCCCAGGAGCCCCAGGCGGTGCTGACAGCCCCTCAGCTTGCTTGCAGGCCTTCCCACCAGATCCACACACTGGGGCCTGCCCTCACTGCTCAAACTGACCCAGGCAGGGACCAGGAAGCCAGAGGAGTCCAGGGTCTCCGGCCTCAGAGAGGTGGTCCAGCCAAGCCCATGAGTGCTGACTGCACAGAGCCACCTGGTGGTCCTGGAAGGAAGTGCTCGCACGAAGTCCAGTCACTTCGCCCCACCCCACACATGGCCGGCAGCCCCCAGAACCCCTGGGTTCTGATGTCCCAGTTGTCTGATGAGTTCTGTCCTCACTTAATCCAGCCTGGGCTGGGCCAGCAAGGTCCTTTCTCAGTTCCCAAGCCCTAGAGCGTACCTACCTGCCTGTCCCAGAGACCAGGACTAGCAGCAGACACCAACACAACCAGGGCCTCTGCCCCAGCTGGGAGATGAGAGCCAGAGGAATCCCTGCCACCTGAGAGCCACCAGCACACCCCACACCAGCTGTGGTCAGCAGAGTAACGGCACCCAGAGACGTCCACACCGTAATCCCTGGACCCCACAAATATGTAACTTCACACGACAAAGGGGATCTTGATGTGGGACATTTCTTCTGGACCACCCAGGTTGCCGGATGTGATCACAGAGGTCCATATGAGAACCAAGGAGATTAGAAGATGGTCTGCTGCTGGCTCTGAAGATGAAGGGCCCATGAGCCAAGGAATGTGGGCGGCCTCTAGGAGCTGAAAAAGGCCAGGAGACAGAGCCTCCCTTACAGCTTCCAGAAAGGAACGCAACCCTGTTGGCACCGTGATTTTAGCCTTGTGAGACCCAATTCAAATTTCTACCCGAACTGTGTTGGGTAAATTTCTGTTGTTTGTGGTAATTCTTTGTGGCAGCTCTAGGAAACAAATACAGATTCTGGTACTGGAAGTGGATGGTGCTCTAAAAAATGGCTAAAAAAGTGGAAAGGGCTTGGGAATTAAGCAACGAGTAGAAGAGTTTTGAGAAATATACTGGAAAAGTCTAGATTACTTTGAACACACTGTTGATAAAAACGTAGACAGTGACTACTACCAGTGAGATGCACTCAGGAAAAACATCATCTTAGAGAACACCTAAACCATTATAGGCCGTTGCTGGTGAGGACTCAAAAGAGGCATGTGTCATGGAAACTGGCAGAAAGTTCAGCAGAACTGGGTCCTGCAGTTACGTGCGAAGCAGGACTTATAGCCACGTGACTGGGTGTTGAGCTGAGATTTCCAAGCTCAGCGTCCAGAGTGAGGCCTGGTTTCCTCCTGCTGCTTATATTACAACGTAAGAGGAAACAGACTGAAGGAAGGATAGTTGGGCAAACAGAACACAGGACTCGGTGATTTGGGACATTCTCAGCCTATCCGTATCACCAAAGACACTGACTAAATCAGGAGAGTGAGCTCTGGAGAACCAAGGGTGTAGCTGGTAAGGATCGAAAAGTCAGGCACTATCACGAGCAGGCTCTTTGAGAGAGATCAGGCATGTGACTCAGGGACCCCTCAGCCATTGCAGCAGAAGCCAAGAATAGAGATGGGGGGTCCAGGGAGATCTGTGGAGGAGTTCTTGGTCTAACAGCATGGATGCCTGTGACATACACAGGAAACCTACAAGGTTCTTGAAGAATGTTACACCAGCAAAAACCTTACCAACTTGGACCAAAAGGGATAGAGTCTAAACTGAAAGAAGACTGCTGGACCCCTCAAATTCTACAAGCAGGAAACAGGCCAACAAAATTGCTCAGCACCAAACACATGCAACCTCCCATGGCAATATGGGCACTAAGAACAGAACCTTGACCCACAGTTATTCCCAAGCCTTGGAATCTACTGTGTTTCCCTGGCTGTACTTTGAAATTGCTTGGGGCTGGTGACCCCTTTCTTCCTTCCATTTTATCATTTTTGGAATGGGAATGTCTGTAATTATCATCTTATGCCTGCCTGATTTCATTTTAGGAGCCGGCAACCTGGTTTCTAGTTTCACAGTTCCCCAGATGGACCACTCCCAGATCTTCACCTGCACCTGATTTAGATGAGATTTTGAGTTGATGTTAGAATGGCCTGAGACTCTGGGATGGGGTGAGTGCATTTTGCACATGGGATGGGTGTGAAGCTCTGTAGACCAGACTAAGGTAGACAGAATGATGGCCCCTCAAAGACATCCATGTTCTAATCACTGGATGGCAAGAGGACCTTTGTAAATATCAAGTTATGGATTTTACGATGTACTAGGGTGTGTGGGTAGATCCAAGGTAAGCACCAAGGTCCCTACAACTCAAAGAGGAAAACAGGAGAGTCTGAAAGAGAAGTGATGGGGAAGCTGAGTGATGGGGCTACATGCCAAGAAATAGAGGCAGCCTCTAAAATCTGAAAACGGCAAGGACGTGGATTCTCCCCTGGTGCCTCTAGAATAAACAGCTCCGGACCCGCAGAACAGTGGCGATATATATCGGCGATGCTTTAAACACTAAAATTTGTGGTAATTTGTCACAACAGCAACGGGAAACTCATACACCAGCCTCCAAGAGCTCTGGAGGAAACAAGGCAGGAAGGCAGTCTGCCTGCCTCCCAGTTACACACCTTCCTACTCAGCCTTGATTGCCAAGCAGGGTGTGCCTAGCACTGACCATTTCCTGATCTTGGTCGGGACCTGTAGACTGAGGAAGGCTGCAGGGACCCTCTCTGGGCCTCAAACTCAAAGTGTGCCAATTCTACAAATCAAACCCAACACACCCTGCAAACCCACTGACTATCTCTTGGGGCCGGGGGGCTGAGCACGGAGGGAGGTCAGCGAGGCAGACAACAACCCTGAACGTAAGTCCTGAAACAGAAACAACCAGGAAGTGAAAGGCCTCCCAGGCAAAAAAGCGTCCTCAGCCTGCACTCCGCAGCATGGCGAGGCTCAGCTCTGTCCTCAGGGACCCGCCTGTGGGGCCCAGGCTTAGCTCCGTGCTGGCACTGCAGGAACGGCCGTGAGGAGGGCAAGGAGCCTCAGGGACCCCAGCAAGTGAGAGGCAGGGCAAGAACACGAAGGTGAGAATGTCTCCTGCAGCGGGCTGGTCAGGTCAGTCTGAGCCTGGAGGCCACTAAGCACCATGTCCTAGCCTGGAACACAGCGCCGCACACCTGACCCCTCCTTTGCACTAAAACAACCGTCATCATTGGGGAAGACGCGCCTCCAGCTTGGGGGTGGTACTCACGCCAGCCAGGGATTTCTGGATGTTTTCTCTGGCTCGCGCAATATCCCGGAGGATCACACTGGCGCCATTCTCCTGCTGACGTTGCAGAAAAAAACATGATCTTTATCTTCTTCACAAAAAAACAAAAATAAAGAGCTGCATCACACAGAGAAAACGGGAAAAAGGAGGCACATAGAGGAGGGCCAGCAACAGTAAGCATCGGAAGAGTGGCTGTCGGGGCGGACACCGGCAGGTGGGCATGCGGTTTGCCAGCCCGCACTGAGGCTGGCCCCCATTGGCCTAAGGGCACCCCAGGCTGCATGCCCATGTGCTGGGATCGTGTGTGGGCCCTGAGCAGACCTGCACCCAAGAGCCACCTTCCAGAGACTACGTAACTGCCACCTCAAGTAAAGCCCCTGCCCTGTGGGTGCCTGGCAGGTCCTCCCCTCCTGGGGCCCCACCTGAGCCCAAAGCAACCATGGCTGGCAGGGGGCAGGCCTCACCTGACGAGAGGAGCCGGCCATGGGCCCGTTCATCTGTTCGTAGAACTTGCGCTCTGCGTCATCATATTTGAACTTATCGAACCAGATCTTCTCATGTACCAGGAAGTCTGTGGCCATTTTCCTGCTGGGATGGGAGAAAAAGGCTAAGTCAGTGGGGTAGGGGAGGACAAAGACCCGGACACCCCTGCCCACCTGCCCGGCCTCCAGGCTGAGGCCTGCCCTGAGAGCCCCATGGGGTGGCCCGGCAGCACAGAGTACTGTGAGGGCCAGACATCCACACGCCCAGACGCCGGCCCTGCTGCTCACGAACCCAGAGGAGGAACACAAGCGGACCACTCGAGCCCGTGAGGACCCACACGTGAGTGTCCCCCAATTCTGAGGTGACAGTCAGTGGCACAGTGGGTGCTGCCTAGAAGGAGTGACTCGAGTCACCTAATCACAGGTCTGTCCCCAAGGCAGGAAATGAGCCTGGACCACCAGCCTGCAGAAGTGCCCCCAACTGGTCCCTCACGGCAGTGGACAGCACCTGCCCCAGACCTAGCCTCAAGACCACCGCTCTTCAAGTGAGGCTCCAGGACCCCAAGCACCTGCAGTTCTCTGTCCCACCCCCAAGTCTGCGTAGCGCCAGGTTTTTTCCACACTCGCCAACCAGCCACACCAGCAGCTCCACATCCTAAACCAGGTCCTCTGTTCACCTCGTCCCCTGACTCACAGGAATACTTCTCACAAAAACGTCATCATTAACACATAAGGAACCGAGGATCACCACTTCCTAGCGAGCAAGGATCCTAAACATCTGTGCTCACTGCTGATGTGTGGCCATTGCTAGATGTCACGGAAGCTCCTGGGACCTGGGGAAACCACTGCTCTGGACCAGAGGTCGGAAAGCTCCAGGGGCATGGACACGTCTCAGCTGTGTGGTTTCCTCGCCACATGGAGCTCACGCTCAGGCCCTTCACAAGCAGCTCTATGTCTGCTCTGGACCACAACCTCGCTCTGCTGCCAACTCTCACCTGGCCACGGCAGGCAACCCCCAGTGACGAGGGGCAACGCTCAGCCACGTTCCTTCCCCGGCTCCACCATGACCAAGGGTTCAGCTCCACCCACACCCACTGCTGCTGCCTGACCACAATGAGGTCCCTGCACCTAGGCCCAGATCCTGTCCATCAGCAAGTCCAGCACCACCAAGACAGCCACCTCCCTGGGCCAGTGGAGCCCAGACAGCCAGACCACACTCACTTCCCCAGCAAAAACCCAGACCTTGCCTGCCGATCCTGCACTCCCACCTGGCCCGCTATCTGATCGTCCCTGCATGCCAGCCTCAGGCTGGCTGTCAGGTGGCACCTCCCACATGGCCTCCCTGGCCTGAGGCCACTGGTGGTGGAGATGAGGCAGCCCTGGGCAAGGCCCTCTGGGTACCAGACTCCAGGCCAGTCTCCCACCCCCATCAAGGGTGCAGAGATGGGATCCAGCCACATGCTGAGTGTCTAAGACACCCCCCACTCTGGGAGGGGTTGTCAACTACCAGGGGCCCTGGGAGTCAGAGAAGAGGTAGCCGGGGGTGGGGGGCGTAGGCCTCCAGCATCACAAACCCTAGAGAAGCTCAGGGCCAGAAACCACTGCCAGCCTCTCCCCTCGCCCTAACAAATGTGAGCAGGGACGTGGGAGCTGCCCAGACACCGAGAGCCCCATACGGGCTGGAGGTTTCTACCCTGGGCTGGCCCCCTGCCCCCAGCTCCCCACAGCCCCAAGCCTGCCCTTGCTCTTTCTGCTCCTGTGTTCCACTGGCTGGATCCAGGGGTCTTGGGGGCCCCCAGGGCAGGCAGGGAGGGGACACCAGGAAGCAGTGGTACGTTTTCCTACTTGGGTCTCAGGCTGGACATGGATGGGCCGGACCTAGAAGTGGGCCGGTGGGCCAGGGAGGCAGCCTCGAGGCGCCAGGCCATGCGCAGGGCCTCAGCAGCATGGTGGCGACACTCGGCGCTGTCATAGGCGGACTTGTTGAGCCAAGTGGCCTCTGAGTCTTTGTGCAGGAAGTACCAGTAGGGCAGGGCAGGGGGCACCTCCCCGTCCGCCCGCCGTGGCCCCATCCGCTTGGTCCCCACAGCATTGCGGCCACGCCGGTCCCTGCGGCCACGCCGGGAGCCCTCGCTCTGGCCAGCTCGCTCCTGCAGGCGCACCTTCCCTGGGGGGTGGCCATCAAACAGGGCCTCGTAGAAACCCCGCTCGGCAGCATCATAACGTGGCTTCTCTAGCCACACCTCCCGCACCAGTGCCTGCAGGCTGCCCAGAGGCAGCTGGCCCCTGGCCAGTGTGCTGGGCTGGCGGGCCAGGGACAGGTTGGGGGCGGCTGGCCTCTGGCCCGTGTCAGGGGCACTCTTCCCACTGCACCCCTCTGCAGCCAGGAGCAGGGCCTGAGACCACTCCACAAACGCCCGCTCGGCCTGGTCGAAGGAGGACTTGTTGACCCAGACGCCCCAGGTCACATGGTGGCAGGCCACCTGGCTTCCGTGGGTGCAGGGGCCCCAGGGGGCCAGGGCAGGCGGCTGGGTGGGCTGGGCAGCCGCATCGGCCAGCCTCTGGCGGTAGGCGCTCTCTGCCCGGTCGAAACGCGGCTTGTCCAGCCACACACGGTCAGCTGAGAGGCCCACAAGGGCCAGGTCGGCCTGGACAAGCCAGCTCTGGGGTGAGAGCCTCCTCTTCTTCTGCAGCAGCCTCTTCCCAGCGTGGCTCTTCCCGGGGTCCGTCCTGCTGCCGGTGTCAGGAGCCTCTGCCGCATCAGCAGCCCCGGTCTCCTCCTGGCCAGGCCCATTCATGGCACCCGCGGCCAGGAGCTGCTGGGTGGAGGCGGCGGCTCGCATGGCCGCGCCCTCGGAGAAGTGCCGCTCTGCCTCCTCATACTTGTGCTTGTCCTCCCAGACGGTCTCCAGGGCACACGAGGCCTTGCTGCTCCTCATCTTCCCGGCGCAGCCGTGAAAAACAAGCACAAGAAGGCAGTTGCAACACAGTGGAACAGCCTGGGCCCCGACAGCGAGCCAGCACAGGCGTCTGGGCCAGCTAGCCAGCCCAGAACCCCCCCACACCTTCCTCAGTCTCCTCGGCAGGGGTGGGGATAGGGAAGTCAAACCCACGTGGGACTCTGAGCAACGCTGGAACGCAATACGCGTGTGTGTGCGCACACTCACAGATACATATTTTTTTACCTGGAAAACTTGTATTTGCTAACCTAACACGTACCCCGACTCTCCCAAAGGGACAAACACAGTGCTGTTTCCAAACTCTTTTGGCCACCGAAACCCTCCTCATGGAGCCTCCAAGCCGTTGTCAGATACACTGTTGGTTTGACTTTCAGATAAACAACATTTTAGCCTAACCACATCCCAAAAGATACCGGAGACGCATTTGTACTAAAAAGTTTCCTGTTGTTTACTTGGAAGTCAAACGTGACCAGATACCTGTGTTTTCTGTTTTCAGCACTCAGCCACCCCACCTGTGAGGTGCTCGAGCCTCTGTGGCTGCCCTGCTGAGTCCGGCCACCCATGTGGCTCAGAGAACATGCTTTCCAAGGGAGCTGCGAGGGCCTGAAACAGGGCAGTCCCCCAGTCATGCCTGCCTGCCCCCACCCCGAGGGCCAAGGCAGATAGGGGGTGTCTCCAGCCGCCTCCACCCACATTGGCAACCACTTGAGCTGAAAGAGGACCATGGCGAGGGTGTGGGGACAGCGGGGGTGTGGGGACCACCAGGGCATCACTGTTTTGGTGCAGAGCCAGGTGGACAGGCAGGCATGGCTCTGCTGACCTGCTGCTGTGGCCGTGGACAAGCCTCTGGCCCTGAAGCCTCAGCCTCCCCCTGGGCAGAAGGGGCTGTACGCCTAGTCCCTCCAGCTCTGAGTGAGTCCTGTCTCCTACCCCATCCCAAACCGTGGACTGCTGGGGGTGACAGTGACCACAGCACCCACGGGGAACAGTCCTTACCCTGTTGCTTCTCCTACTCCTGCATGTGCCACCAGGCCCAGGAACTGCCTCAGAAGCCCCCCGAGACACTGTTCCCCACTCGGTAGGGATTCTTGGCCCCTGGGTGTACCCCTTTCTGGTTGCACAGAGTCTGCTCTAGGCTGCAGGGGAGCCTCGAGCAGGTGACCAGCCAGCCAGATAGCTTCCCAAGCCCAGAGCTGCCACTGCCCCCAACAGAGAACAGGCTGCAAGGTCAGGCCATGCAGGTGACTGGGGCCAAGGTGATCCTCGCAGTGGCTTAGGCCTGCTCTGCCCACATCACATCTCCCTCCCTGTGGCACCCTACATGGCCCAGGCAAAGGGCTCCAGAGAGGACCTCTTTAGACAGCACTGGCTGCTGGCTCTCCCACCCTTTTCTATCCCCCCAAAATAGTGGCTCCAGCTCCCCCAAATGGACTTCTTAGTTGTCACGTCCCACATGAGGTCCAGAAAGGGCCCATGGATCCCCCAACTCCCCTTCCCGCCAGCAGCAGCTCCCTGCTCACCAAGGTTGGGCACCTGGGGCAGAGGCTGTGGGGGACGCAGGAGCGGAGCCCAGGGGGCCAGCCATTGTGACATCACCCACCAGCCAAGGGCCACAGACCCTGCTGGGGACTGCAGGTGATCCGCCCCTGGGCTCTTCTGCCTCAAGCCTTCAGAGGGACTCCTGCCAGGCTCCCAGCCCTAGAAGTCCCAATCCTTCCAGCCCCCCATGGGCTGCAGTGGGACCCTCACCCCCATGCTGGGCCCAGAGACTCACTGGCCTAGCACTCCCAGCCTCCCTGGGAGGAGCTGTCCAAAGTTCTTCAGGGCAGCACTCTGCAGTGCAGCCGAAGGCAAGACATGCCCTGCCCCCCGTGTCCCCAGCAAGGGGCAGAGTGCAGTCCCGAGATCTGCCCAGGCCCGCACCCCGTCCGTGGTACAGAAACGCCTGGGCCAGCAGAGGCATCAGGGTTAGCTCCCCACTGCCCAGGGAGCAGAGCCCACACCGCCATGGGTGTCAGAGCTAGGGAACCCTAGCCAGGCCTCTGCAGATGAGGAGACCATGGCCCAAGAAGCAGAGAACTGGCACCTGGCAGGCCTGAGTGCCTGCCCCATCTGTGATGGCAGTTGGAGGGAGGGGGGACATTCCCCTGTCTCAAGCAAACAGAAACCAGAGACAGGTGGGTACTTACTTTTGCTGTAAGCTCCTAAGGCAGCGTGAAGGAAAGGCAGCAAGGTTAGAACAGCGGGAAAGGCTGTGCTTGTCACACACCAACGTCAACGCAGTGTGCGGCCAGCACAGGCTCCTACAGGTGAGCTCAGGAAGCCAAATCAAGCAGGTGCGCCCAGACTACCACCACCACTACATCCACAAGGCGCGAGCCGCTCGTAGGCCAGGCAGGGCCACTCTTGAGGCACCCTCTGTCCCACTCCCACAGGGCACCGTGGCCAGTCCAGTGGCCTCACTCTCCATCTGGAGCTGCTGGGAGGGGTACTGCTCAGCCCACGGGGCCGGGCCTGCAAGTCCCTGCAGGCTAAACCACAGACCAACTCCAGATGCCGAGAGCTCTGAGGGTCACGAAGTCTTCCCAGGCCCCCCGCACCAGGTCCACACAAAAGACAGAGATGTTCATCCCATTTACAGAGAGAAAATGGGCCACAGACACACACCCTGCCCCAGATCCACAGAGGGGCAGCCCAGCAAACAGAGGCCACCAGACCAACCCACACATCTTGGGAATGCCAGACTGACAGGCCCCCCACCCCAACTCACCCAGCACCAGACAGCCCCATGGAGCCTGCTTCCCACCCCATTCTCAACAGGAGCTGTGTCACCCAGGCCCTGCCTCCTTGGTCCACCCCATGCTGCAGCAGGCACTGAGGGCAGGGCGGGAACAGGGACACTGGCACACATGGGGGGCCTTCTCCTCTGGGGGGCCTTCACCTGCAGAGGAGCCTAGGAGGACACCCGCCAAGGAGCTCTTGGGAGCAGACGCTGCATGGAGTGTGTACAGGTTAGGCTCTCCATGGAGCAGGGCCACATGCGCATCGTCTCGTCTGGTAAAAGCGGGAGTTAGTCTGCACACTCTCTTTGGAGATGCCAATGTCCAAGTCCAGGAGCTCCCAAACCCACCAAGAGGTGGGCCCGCGCAGCAGGGACAACGGAGGCTCTGCGAACCTGAGAGCAAAGAGTACTCCCACGGGGACCCAGAAGGACAACAGCTGCACCCCAGCCCCACTCTGGGGGGCATGCCAACACTTTTCACCAGAGGAGCGGCCGAAGACAGAGCCTTTCCCAGCTGCCAGGACCCAGGGCTCCAACACCTCCTCCCAGGGGTCAAGCCTGTGGCCTGGGCGGTGGAAACGCAAAGACAATCCTTGTTTCTGGCTAGAGTTGGCAGGAGAGCATCATGCCTTTGCACCTCTCCCGGCGCCCAGCAAGCCTAGCACTCAGTGCTGTCTGTGCTCACGCAGGACTCGCAGAAGGAATGCGCTAGCTGCTACAGCGGGGCAGGTGTAGGATTCAAGTGTGTGCAGGTGACAAGGCACTCCACGGCCACTGGAATGGGAGATATCTTCCAGCGCCAGTGCAGGGATTTGGCAGCGGCCTGCCAAGGACACTCCTGGCTTCAGGGCTTCAAGTCCACGTTGCGAGGGCTGGGCCCCCCACAGCAGAAGGCCACTGGAGGATCTGACCTGGTTTCCGGGAAGATCTGCCTCTCTCTGCTCTCCTGCAGGGCACCTGCCATCGTTCAGACACGCTTCAGGTGGCCCAGTACCCCATGCCACCCCAGTGCAGCCATGTGTGCGATGGGTTTGCTCCAAGACTGTCCGTCCACCCAAGGGTCAGGCCTATGGGCTCGGCCTGTGACCCGACCCCCGCTGCCAGCAGCAGCTTTCTCCTGGCTCCCTGGGCTCATGTGAGCAGATGCTGTGTGGCCGGACCAGATAGCGCCACTCAGCAGAACTTTCTAGAACCCTTGTCCAGAACAGTAGCTACCGGCACTTGGAACGTGGCTATGTAACTACAGGAAGAGCACGTCCAGACGCAGTGCAGCTGTGCATGGGAGTGACCCTTCCTGACCTCTCAGGGGAAGCTCTGTGGCTCAAATTCCCATCAGCTGCTCCCCTGCCCTGGCGCCTGTTGGGGAGGTACACCCTGATGTTCTAGACACCATGCCACCCATCCCTGGCTCAACAAACAATTGCTTCATGTCAGTTCCATTCTGGCCCCATTTGGGCATCCACCCTACCCCACAACGCCCTCCCCTGCACTGGCCTTCTCTACCTGGCCACTCATACCACTTCCTGGCCTCACACGCAGCTGCAGAACAGCCAAGAGAAACAGGCCTGTGGCTGCCCACTTCCAACACGCGTGTCATCCTCACATACCAGCACAGGGTCCGGTCAACGCTCAGTGTCAGGACTCCTGCATGCAGCTCCCAAAAACCTAGACCCAGTGAACGGCACGCCAGAGGGGTTCTTTCCATCCATCCTTTTCTAAATGGTAACCTCCCTCGAGAAACCTCTGTTCATGAAAACCTTCACCCAGTACGCGTGGCCACTGGGTGCTGAACCCCACAGCTGGACCTGGCGCCCAGGAGCGAAGAAGGCAGGAGGCCCGCCCAGGGTCAGGTTCATCCAAGGGCAGCGAGACCTTGCTCAGGGCAGGAAGCCAGGCCGTGTCATCCAGAGCATCAACTTCACTAGGTGCCTCTGTGCATCAGGGTGGGGTCACACACCTGGAGCCCAGCAAGCTTGCACCCAGAGCAGCCTCCAGGACATGCAACCATCTCCCATTCTAAGGAAGTGGAGGCCTGGCCATCGAGGCACAGGCAAGAAGAGCTCCTGGCTTGCCTCCTCATGGGACTGGCACAGGGCCCAGGCACTGCCCACCCCTCCAGAGGCCACCAGCCAACCTGGGTTCCTGAGTCTGTACTGCCATGGTGTGGAGAAGAGGGCGGCTCCTGAGAACATCTTACCCCACACATCAAAAGGCCGTCCAGGAGTGCACACCCCACTCCCAGCTCAGGCCTGGTACGCAGAAGGGGCACAGAACGGGGCATGTGCAACAGCCCATCCACAGGCTCAAACCTAGGGTCGGAAGGCGGAAGGGGGGCTTTCTGTAAGTGACAGTCGTCTGGGCCAGTCCTCCCCTGTCAGGCTGGACATCCGCCAGGTTGAGGTATGTGCCACGTGGCTTTGATAAGCTCTTCCCCCAGGGAAAGACCACCCCAAAACAGTGAACACAAATAACTCTTGCTTGGGGGTGGCCCTTCATTCTGAAAACCCTGCTGACCCACCTCCTGCTGGGTCTCCACCACCACCCCTCCACTTCCCTCAAGCTCCAGCACAAGCCGTCCCCGTCTTCCTTCCACCCAGGGCCTGGGACGGCATCACCCTCCCTTCAGACACGGGATTCAGTCACCTGCTCAGAGATCACCCAGACCCCGACCCAGCCAGACAACCCACTCAATACAGCACGTCCTTCACGCTCTCCCTCGTGTCCGCGGACCATGTAAGTTCTCCGAGGGCCTGGCTTGCGAGTGCCTAACAAGCACGTGAGCGGCACAGAAGAGCCACGGGCCGAGCAACCGTGGGTGGATGTCCCTGCCGCCCAGGGTTAAGCCTGAGGCCGTGGGGCCGGCACCCACGCCGCCCCGGCCCGGGCAGTCCGCCGCAGGAGCCGGCGCCACGTGGGCGCGCCGCCGGCCCGCCCCTCTCCGCCCGCGCGGGGAGCCGCACTTGGCCCACCGCCCCTGGGCCAGCAGGCCGGCGGCACTTGCGCCCCGGTCCCTAACGACGCTGGCGCGCGGGCCGCCCGTACCCCCGGCCCCCTGGCAGGTAGGGCGAGCGCGGCTCCTCCCGGCCGGGCCGCGGTACTCACACGCAAGCCAAGGACGCGGCGACACGGAGGAGGCTCGCGGAGGCGACGGGCACTGCGCGCGGAGGAAAGGGAGGGCCGGCCAGGCCGCGCACGGGAAATGAAGGGCTGGGGCCTACCACCCGCGGCGGGGGGGAGCGGGGACGGCGCCCGCGCAAGCACCCCGCCTCGCGGTCCGGCCCTTCGGCCTGATGCTCCCCGCGACGGCACAGGCAGACTGCAGCCTCAGAAGGCCAGGCGCTCGGGAAGGATCGGAGAGATCCGCCAGCGACCGTGCTGCAGCCTGCCCGACCCCCCTGCGCCGCGCACCCAGTGGACTCTCCGGGCCGGGCCGGGGCGGGGCCGACAGAGCGGCGCGAGTCCGCTGACGCGCGCCGGGCGGCCAGTGCGCAGGCGCCGCTGCCGCGTGGGCGGGGCTGGCCCCGAGCGCATGCGCCCCGGCCGCCCTTCCCCGCGGCGGCAGCGAGCCCGCCAGACAAAGGGGAGGGCCGGGGGCCGCGCCCCGCTCCGCCCCAGCGGCCGGCGGGCTCGGGCGTATGGCTCCCGCGTCCCGGCCGCCGCCATGCACCTCGCGGGCCCCCCGGCCGGCCCGGGCCCGCGCCCCGCGCCGCGCCGTGCCCGCCGGCCCCCGCTCGCGCGCCCCACCGAGCCGCCGCGGGCGCCCGCACCCGGTGCCCCCGTCGCGCGCCCGCTGCCCCCCGCGCCCGGGTCGCGGCCGCGCGTGGCCGTGAAGATGGCCTTCCGCAAGGCCTACTCCATCAAGGACAAGCTGCAGGCCATAGAGCGCGTCAAGGGCGGCGAGCGGCAGGCCAGCGTGTGCCGCGACTTCGGCGTGCCCGGTGGCACGCTGCGCGGCTGGCTCAAGGACGAGCCCAAGCTGCGCTGGTTCCTGGAGCAGCTGGGCGGCGAGGTGGGCACGCAGCGCAAGAAGATGCGGCTGGCCAACGAGGAGGAGATCGACCGCGCCGTGTACGCCTGGTTCCTGGCGCTGCGCCAGCACGGCGTGCCGCTGTCCGGGCCGCTCATCCAGGCGCAGGCCGAGGCCTTTGCGCGCCAGATCTACGGCCCCGAGTGCACCTTCAAGGCCAGCCACGGCTGGTTCTGGCGCTGGCAGAAGCGCCACGGGATCTCCAGCCAGCGCATCTACGGCGAGGCCGAGCCCCCGCCTCCCGCGCCCGGCCCGCCGCCGGCTCCCGACCCGCCGGTCAAGGAGGAGCCCACCCTACGGCTGCCTGGGGGCGCGGGGCCTTTCTCGGCCCGACCGCCCGCCCCGCTGCCCCCCGCCAACGGCGGCTACGGCGACGAGCAGATCTACAACGCCAACGTCACCGGCCTCTATTGGAAGCTCCTCCCCGAGCAGGCGGCGCCCCGGGGCGCAGGGGACCTCGGGGGAGGGGGCTGCGGGCGGCGCTGGCGGGGCGACAGGGTGACCGTGCTGCTCGCCGCCAATCTGACCGGCAGCCACAAGCTGAAGCCGCTGATCATCGGGCAGCTGCCTGACCCGCCCAGCCTGCGCCATCACAATCAGGACAAGTTTCCCGCCTCTTACCGTTACAGCCCGGACGCCTGGCTCAGCCGACCGCTACTGCGGGGCTGGTTCTTTGAGGAGTTCGTCCCCGGCGTCAAGCGCTACCTGCGCCGCAGCTGTTTGCAGCAGAAGGCCGTACTGCTGGTCGCCCACCCGCCCAGCCCGAGCCCGGTCGCCAGGACGCCGGCTCTGGGCGAGAGCGAGGAGACGCCCAGGCGGGCCCGACCCGAGCCCCCTGGGTCCCCGGAGGAGCTACAGACACCCGATGGCGCTGTGCGAGTGCTATTCCTCCCCAGAGGCAGCGGCCGGGCGCAGATCCCCGCGCCGCTGGAGCAGGGCGTGGTGGCTGCCTTCAAGCAGCTGTACAAGCGCGAGCTGCTGCGCCTGGCCGTGTCCTGCGCGGGCGGCTCCCCACTGGACTTCATGCGCAGCTTTATGCTCAAGGACATGCTCTACCTGGCCGGCCTCTCCTGGGACCTGGTGCAGGCCGGCAGCATCGAACGCTGTTGGCTGCTGGGCCTTCGGGCCGCCTTCGAGCCCCGTGCCGAGGAGGCGCATGGGGCGCCACCAGCCGGCCAGGCAGAGGAAGCAACCGAGCACAGCACGGTGGTCAGCGACCTCAACCATCTGGCTGCACTGGCCTACAAGCGCCTGGCGCCCGAGGAGGTGGCCGAGTGGCTGCACCTAGATGACGACGGGGGGCTGCCCGACAGCTCCCGAGAGGAGTCAGGCGCACGCCCGCCGCCCTGGCCAGCCCGGGAAGACCCTGCACCCCAGGCCAGCCTACCCCCGGGCATGGGAGGCGGAGAGGAGGCGGGGTTGGGGCCTGCAGCGGCCGAGCAGGAAGGGGCCCCAGTGCCCACCGCTGGCGAGGCTATTCGGGGTCTAGAGACGGCTCTTCGGTGGCTGGAAAGCCGGGACCCCGGGGAGGTGGGGCCGGTGAAGCTGGTGCAGCTGCGCTCGCTCATCAGCATGGCCCGGCGATTGGGGGGCGTCGGCGGGGCAGTGCCGGAGGACGGGGTGTGACTATCGGCCTGAGCGGCCCCCAGCGCCTTTTTTTCTCCTTTTCCAGTTGCCGGACGGAATATGCAGTCCATCTCACTGCTCTCAGTCTCAGGGGGCTAGAAGAGTCGCCCAGGCAGCTCCCTGGGGGAGCACACGAAGGGCCGGGTCACAGTCTCAGCCAGGGTACCTGCAACAGGATCCCGGCAAGCGTAAGCTTAGCGGCAGCACTTTCCCGTGCCCAGCCAGGCCCCCGTGGGACTGGCTCCTGAGGTTGGCGGGACTCCAGGCTGTGCCTGTCAGCACCCCCCCCACCCCAAATCGCCCATCATGTGCACTGGACAAAGGCCAGCACCCCAGAAGCAAAGCCCTGGTGCCGCGTGGTCTGCTGTGGTTGCCATGATCTTTCCTCAGGGCTGTCAGAAGCTCAGTGGAGAAGCACACCACTTTTTTTTTAAACACAGCAGTACACTTTTTAAAAATAATCCTTAGAGGGGCCATGAGAACAGGAGCAGGGTGGTGGTCTCTGGGCTGCACCACCAGTGGTGCTAGTCGAGTGCCAGGGTGGGCGGGGTAGGCCCCCTTAGTGATCAGGGCCTGTGTGCAGCAAGGCTGCGTGTCTCTGTCCCGCTGGACGTGGGACTGCTTCATTCCAAGCAGGTCACCTATTCCCAGGGGTTGGCCAGTGTCTCTGAGGGGTGCCACCAGGGTCCCGCAGAGGGTGCAGCTCCCCCAGGCCTCCCCTGCCCCAATGTGCCCCCTAGGGGTGCAAGTCAAGCAGTTGAGGGTACAAACACTTGTCTTCCTGGTAGAGCCTGGGCTTTGGCAGGCAGGGCGGCAGCTGGGGTGAGCACCCCGAAAAGGAATTTCCACACAAATCCAGGAACGTTAACGGTCCTCTTGAGCTGCCACCATCCAGAACCAAAACGTCTAGTCAGAGCTGTGGGAAAGTGGGGAATTTGGGAGCAAGAGAAGGATGGTGTGGGCATGGTGAGCCCTGTAGCAGCCTCAGGGCTATCTGGCCATCTGAGGCTCTCTCCCTTGGCAGCCTGGCTGGTTTCATGAAGCTCAGTATGTTTACAGTGGCTCTTGGGTCTCCAGCTGACAGCCACTCATTATCCAGGGCAGGGAGCTGGCTGAGGGTGGTGCCAGGTGAGGGCCACTCAGCTGAGCCCTGACAGGCAGCTCAGGAGCTCTCTGTGAGGTTTCAGTCTCAAATTGAATGTTCTGTTGAGACCTTCCTGTTGGCCTGAGGAGGGGGCAGCTGTGGGGGTGCTGAGGAGCCCTCTTGTTACCTCCTGTGGCCCAGCCTCCTCCCAGCTGTCCCCTCTAGCTCTGGGAACCACACTGCACTGTCCCTGTGCCCTGGACAGGTGTGTCTGGTAGATGGTGTGTGGACCGCTCCCTAGACTGCTGCCAGGTACAGGTGGTAACCTAGAATTCCCCCATGAGAGGGCCCATAAGTGTCTTCCTTCTCGCACGGCTGCACCCTGTGTCCTGGGTGCTGCTGCGGGACAGGCTGCAGGCTCCAAGCCCCGCGCATAAAGAAGGCTGCTCCAGCCCTCACCGTCCTCCACACCGAGGTGTGTCCCCAGCCTTCAGAGAGCCCAAACAGGAGCCAGAGGCTGTAACCTGCGCTCATACCCCAACCTCCTGGTTTCAGTCCAGAGTCTGCAAAAGGCACCATCCCCACCCAGCCTACTATCCTGCTGGGCCCTGTGGGCATTTAAGTTTGCAAGCCAGGTCCGTAATAATGAGGGTGAGGGAGTTGATGCCTTGGGGTAGAAGCTGCTAGAATCTCCCTCAACAGTCATTGGCCGCCTGCTGATCAGGCCTTGTATTGCAAACTGGGTTTCTTGCTACTTATTACCTGCCATCCTTGCAAGGGTGCATGAGTGCCCCCCAGTACTCTCAAACTTGGGGCCTGGCCTCTTGGCATGAAAGCAGCTCTACATAGTTGGGGTTGTGTCTGAGGCCAAGGCTTGAACTGAAAGGCAAGTCTCCTTGAAGGGGCTGCTGGCACATGTCCACTTGGGAGCGGCATGCTTGGTTGAGGGCTCATCCCTTTAACCACCCAACCTCCCTGAAACTGAGTTCACCTGGTTAGCTGCCGCCCCTCAATGGTGCTTTATAATAAAGGTTGAACATGTCAACTTCATAAGATCAAAACTTTTTAATTATCATTTTGTCATTGTACCATCCCCAATCTAAAGTTTTATTTTTATAATTTTAGATCCAGTGCTTGGATCTAGAACATCCCATTGTTTGAGAAAGTGGGGGGAGGGCATAGAAATGCAAAAAAAAAAAAAAAATTAAAGGAAAAATCGGTGTCAATTTCTACCCTAAAAAGCAGTCATTTTAGACTTAAAGGGGAAAAGGTCTGCGTTGGATCCCCTCCCTCGGGAGTCTCTTGGGGGAACTGGGGACTAAGCCCATCCTGGTGCCTAGGGACCCGTCAGAAGATGCATCACTGTGACCTGCTGGGGAGGGCTGCCTGGGAATTCTCGGGGGGGGGGTACTGGAAAGGGGCACCCAGAGCCTGGCCTCCAAGCCTGCCTGGGCTCAGTGGATGCCAGCTCCCCCGGGGTGCAGTCGGGCTGTGGTGGAGCCGAGGACTACACCAGGCAGGGCTCAGTGATAGGATTCGCGGCTGGGTGGAATGCTGCCCTCCCGAGCCACCTGCTCCTGCCAGCACAGAGGTCTGCTCATAGCCCAATGCCCAAGGCCTCGATTGAGACCTACTGTACTTTCAAAATGAAAATAAGCAGTTGAAATTTGGCTTTATTAGCTCCAGTTAAATGACATCTTATTTAGTCCTATAATGTTGAGTCTTCGTGCCCACCTTACAGAGAAATCAGAGCATGGAAGCAGTCACAAGGTTACCCGCCTGACATGTGGCAGACCCCCATCGGCCCAAGGACAGTTTGCCGAGGACTGGGGATGGGCTGGGGCTGGCGCTGGGAGAGCACTGCTCTCCTGCTGGTGGGGGGAGGCAGGGACAGGGCTCTCTTGGTGGACTGGCACCTCCCTGAGCCCTGTCAGCAAAGAGGTCAATCTGCTCTGGGTGGCACAGCCGACTAGCAGCATGTTGGGGACTGGAGCCAAGCTGCCAACGCCGTGGAAAGGAAGCGGGGGGGGGGGGCAGCAGGTTGAGTGGAGAGACTCAGGTAAGCCTTGGAGACAGCAGGCCACCCAGCCCCCACAAAGGCCCCAGCACCCCAGCTTTTAATACCATGTCTGCTTTCTCACCCGCATCCCTGGTTTCCTGACCTCTCTCCACTGGGGACATGCTGAAGAGCCAGGCAGGCAGAGGCCAGTGGTGTGCAACAGACTCTGCAGACTCCCCACTCGGGGGGGGGTCAATGGGGCCCCTACCCCACCCACAGTCTACCACAAGGAGCAGTGCTGGTGTGAGCACCGTGCTGGCCCCTTGAGTGGAGGCTCTGCCCTAGGTGGGCTCCCAGGGGAAGGGACTTGGTGCAGTTCTCTCTGTAGCTGGCAGCAAAGGATACAGCCCACAGCAGGCCAACCGAGGCACAGGACAGGTATGCAGCCTCACGCCCCTGGCTTTACTGCGGGAGGTGGTCTCAGGCAGGCTTGCTGCCTCCAACACACCCACAGCTAAGAGGAGAAAGGGGCACCTGCCACATGTAATGGACCTGTGGTGCACCGGAGGGAGGCACTGGGCACCAGGGCACCAGGCTGGGGCTGCTATGCATGTCTGTAGCCAACCACCCAATCCTGCGGGGCACCCCACCACAGAGATCTTCCCCTTAAAAGGGCTGTCACCATGGTATCCCCATCAGTGAGCCCTGCCATCCCTTGAGTCCTGTCCCTTCACAGGGGGGAGGGAACAGCCATGCTGTCTTGGGGGTAGGGGCCATGGAGGGATAGGGTGGCAGACTGGTGTACTCTCTGGTGCCCCAGGCTGGGCGGTTCCCAGCACTCAGGGCTTGTGGGGCCTGTGCCCCATCCTGAGCCTTACTTCCTGGTAAGCTCCTTGGCCCGGCTGGTGGCAGCCTCCACGGCACTCATGGCAGCTGCCCGCAGTCCACCCTGCTCCAGAGCATGGAGCCCATGGATGGTGGTGCCACCTGGTGTGCACACATCCATCCGCAGCTGGGCGGGGTGCCGGCCGTCCTGCAGCAGCAGTTTGGCTGTGCCCTGGGGAGAGGGGCACTTGGGGCTGTGACGGAGTCAGGACGGCCCTCCTCCTGCTCACTCCCCACCGGGGACTCTGCCCTGTCTGGCCTGCCCAGCTCCCTCCTCACTGCTCCAGGAGGCCCTGCAGCTGCTCACCAGCAGTGTCTGGATGGCGATGCGGTAGGCCAGGTCACTGGGCATGCCCATCTTGATGGCACCTTCAGCCAGGGCCTCAGAGAAGGCGCACACCTGTAGACAGACACGGTGGAGGCGGCTCAGACCCGCTCTGCCCTGGACACGGCACGCAGCCCTGTGAGAGCTCAGAACCCTGCAGGCCCAAGGCCCAAGGTGCAGGGCCAAGGCCTGGCAACCACCTTCAGAGGTGACCCAGGAGTTGCAAAGGAGATCAGCAGAGACCCAGTCTGACAGAGTGGGAACGTAATGGGTGTCCCAAGGCAACGAGAGGTAAAGAGACAAGGCCACCACTGCCCTGTGACACGGAACTCAAGCCTGTGAGTGAACCTGGAAGGTGAAGGGTGGGGGTGGGGAGACAGCACTCACAAAGGCCACACCACTGCCACCAAGGCCAGTGTGAATGTCCACGTAGGCCTCGGGCACCTCCTCACACCACCCACAGGCTGCCAGCAGGGTCTGCAGGAGCTTGGCTTCGCTGTTGCTGGCCCAGCGGCCCCGCGCCATCACCACAGCCCCCTCCTGGACAACGCAGGGCAGGTTGGGCGAGATGCGAAGCACCCGTGTGCTCGGGGGCAGCAGCTGCCGGAGTGGGACTGGAGTCAGCAGCCAGGAGGCTGCAGGCCCCCTTCCTGCTCCCAGTTTGGCTCCAAGGATGACCCTCACCCAGCCTCCGGCCCCCAGCCCTGTGCAGCAGCCCAAGGGCTACAGGCAGGCTCTTGGGCACCCATCCCACTGGCCCCTGAAGGGTGGGTGCAGCCTGGGGCAAGAGAGGGAGGGAATCAAGCCAGCAGTACCCACTTGGGTCAGAGCTCTCTAGTGGCTGAAGGGAAGGCCCCCACCCCCCGACACTTCACAGCAGCCACTCACCTCTTCCAGAGTACTCAGAGGGACCCCCCCAGCCACGGACACCAAAATGTGCTCAGCAGTGACCACAGGGGCCACCTCCACAAGGACAGCCGGCAGCACGTGGGGCTTGGTGGCAAGGAAGACGAGGAAACAGCTCTGCAGCACCTCCTGGTTGGCATGGGTGGTCCGGCAGCCCAGAGCCTGTGGCACCATGGCCAGCAGGCGGCTGTGAGCTGGGGTGGACCCTGAACACCACCTGCCTGCTGGAGGCCACCTTGCATCCCATGGCCCCCTCAGGCCCCTCTTGCTGTAAGTGCCAGCACCGCCCCACTCCCGGTACCCAGGTCTCACCCACCACCCATCCTTGTTCAGCCCCCAGCCCTGCTCCTCAGAGACCCCTGAGGTTAGCACCTTCCATGAGCCTTCCCTCCCTCAGTGGGTGACTGGCCTGGCCCGCCCAGCACATACACACCTTTACTCTGCCCTGGTCTCTAACCCCCACTTTTTCAGCCCAGTGCTGCTAAACCAGCAACACTTCCCTGGCTCTGGGAAGCACTGAGAAACAGGAACCAAGAAGAGCCCGCCCGGGCCTCATGAGGGGTGCCCCACAGCTCACCTGGAAGTGGCAGAGATTCCTGTTGGTTGGTGCGCTGGCCACTACATTACGGGCTTCCACCTTTCCTGGAAAGAGCAGCAAAAACAGAGGAGCAGTGAGGAGGGAGGAGCGGGAGGAAGAAGAGGAGGCGGCGACCTGGACTATCTCTTATTGGAGGGTCCCTGCCTGGTCCTCAGCTGGCCTGGCGGCACAGGACTCAAAGCGCCCAGTGGGCATGCTCCGTCCACCTGGGGTGGGGCAATCCAACCCATTTCTACTGGACAGGCTCGGCTACCTGCCTGCTGCCGCTGGACACTGCTGGGAGAATGAAAAGATGAACCAGGCCCAGGGCTGGCCTCCTCCCGTGAGGATCCAAGAGATCCCCAGGACTCTTACTTCCGGGGAAAGAAGGCTGTCCGGAACGCTTAAGCTCCTTGGCCACGTCGCCCCAGGAACCGCCCAAGGAGAAGCCCCAGGGCTGAGGGCGCGGCGAGGTGGGTGCGGAGGCAGATGACCACCCAAGGAAGGCCCAGTGGGGCCATGCTTCCTCTGGACAGGAACAGGACGCCCACTTGGTAGAAATCCCCTGCTTCTGTGGGGCACGGGGCTGGGAGACCGGGTGAAACCTCTGTACGGCCAGCGTGGGAGGCAAGGGACACTGCCGACTTCGGCCTTCGTTCGAGACCTTACCCCATTTTCCAATCCGGACTTTTTTACGCGCAGCGCCCGTCTCAGTTCGGACCCGCGTCATGGCACGCGCTCAGCAGCCGCACGTGGCTCGCGACTACCTGTGCCCTTCCACGCACCCGCCTGCCGTGCTCTCAGTGGCCGACGAGCGTCCCACCTGGAGCTCGGCACCTGTCCCAGCCCAGTGGAAGGCCACCCCGCCGGCGGCTCTCCGGCCCCCTGGGACGTGGGCCGAAGGCCCCGCGCGACGCGGCCGGCGCCCACCTGCTCGGATGAGGCCCCGCGCGATGGCCTCCGCCATGCGGCCCGCGCCCACGAAGCCAACCTGCAGCGGCACCGCGCCCTCCGCCGCCGCCATCTTGCCGCCCGGGTCGAGCCCGCCCCCACGCCTCGGTCCCAGCAGTGGGCTGCGCAGCCCCGCCCACTCCCTCATTGATTGGCTGCTGGCACCCCACGCCCCGCCCCTTCCGTCCCGACTCCCCGTGCGCCCTCTACCGGCTCCCAAGGCAGCGGGCCCCGCCCCCTCACTGCTCATTAGTCCGAAAAAGCGCAGGATCGGCCTAGCCCCGCCCCTCGGCTGCGAGAGATCACTGCCTGGCTGCCCCCGGCTCCGGGGCGGGGCGTGGCGGAGGGGCAGGGAAGGGCGGGCCTCGCGGGCCGCAGAGGGAGCGGCGGCAGGCCCCGGCGTGCGCGTGCGCGGGGGTCGGCGGCCACGGCGGGGGGCCAGTCCTAGCCCCCAGAGGCGTCTCCCGAGGGCGCGCCTGGCGGTGTCCCTCGGGAGGGTGCTGCTGCAGAGCCCTAAGGCCACCGACGGCCGCCCAGCATTTGGGCCTTCGGCAAGGAGCTCTTTCGCCGAGAAGCGGCCACCCTGGTGAATGCCGGTCCGGACTAGGCGGATTCCTCCGGGTGGGAGCAGCCGTTTCTGAATGCGTTCTGTTTGGGGCCTGAGTGATGGAATGGGGTTCCCTCGCCTGGGGCCGTTTTTCTGTAGTGAAGCTCCTAGGCCAGCCCCACTCTGGTGTCTGTGAGCGCCCCCGAAGTTGCAGGGAGGAGGCCTCAGAGGCCACAGTGAGGCTGGGCCCTAGGGGAGGCCTGGCCAGGAGCTGGTGAACTCTAGAGTGGCAGGACCCCCTGTGCATAAGCCATGAATCCCCTTGCTGGTCTTGGAGGAGACAGGGGGGCTTGGCAGGGCCTAGGGGGCATCCAGAGACTGACTGGGGAAGGTCCTAATTGAGAGGTGACCACTTGATCACCACCTGCACCCTGGATCTAACCGTGTGTCCCCAGATGGCCTGCTCAAATTCAGACAAGCCCCTTCGCCGAAAGTCCTCAGGACTGAGGTCTGAGGGAGCCCAGCTGGGCTCAGACTACCCAGGCCTGCACATGGCCACGTGTGGAGGCACAGGCTGTGGCCATGGTCACAAGCATCTCCAATGCGCCCTCCCTCCCGGCCCAGCAGGCACTGCCTGGAGACGTGACCTGCCCTTGCTTTCTCCTCCGGGGACTCTCCACCCTTGCCTGCCCAGTCCATGCCTGTCTGCCCGGCAGCCCCTCTGTACACTTCCCCCACCTGCCTGCTGCCCACCACACACATGACCTCTGCCTTTCCATCCAGGGCCAGTCGGCCCCCTTTCCCTGGGCAGGCCCAGGGTTGACTCCCAGCAGCTCTCAGGGGCTGTGCAGTGAGCAGGGGGCTGGGCCCAGAGACCTGGGGGAGGCTGCACCTGCAGTGTGGAGGACTGCTGTGAAAACCGAAAATGTACTTTATTGCTCACAGGCAATGGGACAGCAATGCCACATGTAGACAGACCAGATATGCAGGGACCAGCGTGAAAGAGTGAGGTCCCAGGCACTGACCAGGCCCTGGTTTCCCTGAGGATAGACATGAATGGGTGGTCCCACTAGACAGCTGCCAAAAGCCGGCCATCAGAAGTGGAAGGTGGGCTCCGGTTGCTGGGCAGACCCTCGGCTCCTGGCAGGGGCCGAGGGTGGTCACCACTGGGCCTAGGGAGGAGCCGGTGCTGCTCCGCCCACTGTGTCACTTCCGGGCTTGCTCGTAGTTGTCCGTGAACCAAGTGCAGGTCTCCTTCACGGCTGAGGGGTGGGAGGTGAGGGCGATGGGGTGACCCCGACTGGAGGAGGTGGGAGGGTGGGGGACCCAGGGACATCAGGAGAGTCAGTGTGCCTACCTCCCAGGCTCTGACCGAGTACCCCAAGGCCTAAGCTCTGAGGATGGCTACCCTTCACAGGTCGGGAAGTCGAGGCGTGGGGAGGGTGGGTCTGGGAGATGGGAGGCATGGGGGCCTTGACCAAGGGAGCACTGAGGGGAGCCTCACCCTGCTTGAAGGGCGTGAACTGGAAGTCCGGCAGGTAGGCCCGCAGCTTGCTGTTACTGGCCGTCTTCTTAAACTGCCCGTCCGACTTGGTTGTATCAAACTGGACGTCGGGTCAAGGCCACAGCGGAAGGAGCCGCGATCCCCCCAGCCGCCTCCGCCTCGCCCTTGAGCCACCGGGTACTCACCGCCCAGGCAGACCCCGCCCCTCGCCTCTGGGACCCCCTAGGCTCCACCCCCATACCCCCATCTCCCCCCACAGAAGCCAAAGGACACGATGACCTCCCCGTGGAAGTCCATGGCTTCCGCCACGGCCTCAGCTGCCTCTTTGATGGAGACCTCCTCCTCCTCGCCAACTACAGGAGCGAGGTGCCCAAGGCCAGCTCAGCCACCCTGCCTGGGCAGGGATGCCTGCCACCCCCCAAGCCCGTGGGTGGCCAGCCTCCCTGTCCCCACCCCTCAGTGGGTTGGCGGGACAGGGCCACAGTGGGATGGGCCGAGCTGCACCTGAGAGGATGATGGGCTCCACCTGACTGTATTCGCGGAGGACCCAAAGGAAGAGCCGGGCCAGGTCCTGGGCACCAGACAGGGCAAGGTCAGGGGCCACAGCTCACGGACCACTGGAGCCACCGTCCCCAATGCCCTTCCCAGGAGCTCACACTGCCCCCTGGTCCCTTTGGGTGGTGCTTGGCCAGCTCAGATGCCACCGACCAAGTCTTTTCACGGCCTGGGCTCAGGGCTGCACCCGTGACGCCCAGGGCCTACAGGGACCCAGCGATGGCCAGGGATGGCTACTCCCGCACCCTTCACCCCACTCCGGGCTCGCTCGTGTCACGCCCACCTCCAGCCCCAGCATGGGCGTGGGGCGAGGAGCGTGTTAGCTGGCCGAGGGCAGGGGACCGGGCCACAGAGAGGGGGCATCTGGGGAGAGCTGTGCTCCTCCTACACGAACCAGAGAGTAGATGAACTGCCTCCTCGGCTTCCCCGTGCCCCACACCGTCAGCGCGGAGCCACTGCCTGCAGATGTGGGAGGGGTGGGTGTCCGCTGTGCCGACACTGCCACCACCCCCCACCCCCAGGCCCCCGGGATCCCGTCCTCATGTCAACCCCATCGGCATGGGCACACTGGTCAGCCAGCACTTACTCTTGGCCAGGTGCACCTTGTGGATGAGGCCGGGCAGAACATGGCCGTCCTCGATGTTGAAGTTGTCATGGGGCCCGAAGACATTGGTGGGGATGACTGCGGTGAAGGTTCGGCCATACTGCTGGAAGTAGGCCCTGCGGAGACCCGGCAGGCTGCTCCCTCCCACGTCCTGGGACCGCCCACAACACCTACTGCCCCTGGCCTCTTAGAGACACAAAGCAGACCGACCAGGAGGGGAAAGAGGCAGCCTTGGCACACCTTGTTCCTGGAAGTCCCAGCCTATCCCATCCAATCCTAAGCCAAAGAGCCCTCCTCCCCCATTTTGGCCTCCGTAGGGCGGGCACCAGACGACCTGTTCTGCACGTCGATCATCCTCTTGGCGTAGGAGTAGCCAAAATTGCTGCTGTGGGGGGGGCCATTGTGGATCTAGGGGAGCAAGGTATGCACTGAGGCCACAGCTTCGGGGGCGCTGGTCAGGCCCCGCCCACAAGGCTAGATCTATTTCCCTGCCTGCCTCCAGGTCAGGCCCCAGCCCTGTACTACTTCCCAGCCCCGCCCCCAGCTCAGGCCCCACCCCCTCATACAGGTCAGACCCCACCCCTGCAAAGCTAACACTACCCACACCCCATGGTGAGACCCCATGGTGAGACCCCACTCGAGGGTGGTACAATGTCCCAGGTCCTACCCATATGGCCAGACCCTGCCCCCTCACCATGGTCTCATCAATAGGGTAGGTGGTCTTGTCAGGAAAGATGCAGGTGGACAGGCAGGAGACCACTTTGCGGGCACCCACCTCGAAGGCTGCGTGCAGGACGTTGTCATTGATGTGCACATTTTTCCTCTGCAGTGGTGGGGCGGGGTGGGCTCAGGCTTCTCCAGACAGCACCCCAGCCCTCACCAGCGCCTCCAGGGGACACCCTGGCCCGCAGACAGGGGCAGTACCTGAACCTATGCATCCTAACTCCTCCCTGGGGCAAGGCAGAGCTGCCTCCCCTCCCAGGGGTTCATTCTTACATAGTCTGTCCCCCCCCATCAGGCTGCAGGGGAGCAGGCCCTAGAATGAGGACCATACCCCTCTCGGCCGAGGACAGGGCCCACCAGCAGGTGCTGCAGAGAGCCCACAGGTAACGGAAGGAGGGGGAAGGAGCCTAGTTGGCCCATTGGGGCCTGGGGTAGGGATGGGGCTCCCACTGCGGGGGCGGGGGGGAAGGGGCCCATTCCCATCCCCTGAGGCCTCTGCTCCAGCTCTTTGGCCCAGTAACTGTACAGCCTTGGCCAGCCTACACCTCCCTGCCCACCTCTACCTCCACTATTGGTTATTTAATGACCAGGGCATTTGGACAGCCTAGAGAAGAGGATAAAAGTGGGGGCCAGAGGCCTGCTGGGAAGGTAGAGACAAGGAAAACTTGGGGCTCTAGGGGAGACAGGGGCCCCTGGGTAGGATCTGGGCTGAGCCAAGGCCAGATGCCCGGAGACGGGTGGGGCCAAATCTCAGGCCAATAAGCCGCCCCTCAACCCACAGCCCTGGGGCCCTCGGGCTGCCTCACCAGGGCTGTGCCAAGCCCTGACCCTCAGGATCTTCTGGGGTGCACTGGGAAGCCAGCCAGGGAGCTCTCAGAAGCCCAGGCCCCTGGGCCTTGCTGCCCATTGGGGTGCCTCCTCACTCACCCAGAAGTCCAAATTGTACTTGATGTTCCGGAACAGTCCCCCCACCATTGCTGCGAGATGGATGACATGTGTGGGCCGAACCTTCTCAAACAGGGCCCGCGTCTGCGCTGCGTCCCTGGGGGAGCCGGGCTGTCAGGGGCTGCTTGAAGGCTGATGGGAGCTAGCAGTCTGGGGCCTGGGATGGGGGGGCAGCAGCTGGGCTGGGCCTGAAGGGGGTGGTGGGTCTGATCTGGCAACAGGGAGGTTGGCAGAGTCCAGTGCCTAGCTGGTGTGAGGATGTGAACCACCTGGCTGGCTGGGCTCTTTGGTCTGGAGAAGACCTGGATGAGGGGCAGGGGCACCCAGAGATGGGCTCACTCACGTAAGATCGGCATCCTTGGAGGAGACAAACACCCAGTCCTCTCCGGGCAGGCCTGCCCCATCTGCCACCACCTTCTGGATGGCTCTGCCAACCAGCCCAGAGCCCCCTGTCACTAGGATCCGCACCGACCTCCCGGGCTCTTCCATTTCTGCTGCACCTGTAGGGCCCAACAGTGTGAGCAGGAAGCCATCATGCTCCCATCGGCCTGAGGCCACTCCCTGATGTACCCAGACTGGGGTCCCTGTCCTTCACACTGGGCCCCACAGCAATCGGGCAGGGCTGGCCCTGAGCTCCCTAGGGCAACTGGCACAGGTGAGGCCCTCAGGGAGGGGAGAAAGTCCATGCGGAACCAGCTAAGCCCATCACCGCCCCCCCAGCCCTGTTCCCCAGGAAGGCTTGCCAGGCTCCACCTACCCACCCGACCCACGACCCCCACTGGGCCCGGGAAAGGGTACATTCTGTTCCCCTCCGGCTCACAAGAGGAGTGGCAGAAAACCTCGGGGCTGGGGGTTCCTGGTGCAGATCAACAGGGCTGCTTCTGGCCAAAGCCCATGGGCCACAACAAGAGAAGGGGTAGAGTCTGTGTTTCAACCCCGTGCCCACCCGCGGCCGGTCGGCCCGGGAGTACCCTCGCAAGCCTTGCTCCTCCCGGCCAGGTCGCGCTCAGCACCGGGCAGGACTCGGGGGCCGCCTGCTCTCCAGGACCCGGTGCCGGAAGGCGGGTATCTGCTCGGACCCTCCCAGACCCCGGGCCCGTCCCATCTACCGGGCCCCGGGGCCCAGCCCCGCAGGGAGGGGTATCTGCCCAGACATCCCGCTGCTCCAAGCAGCCTAGCCAGCGGCCGGCGGAGAGGCCGCACTGCGGGCCGGCTCGGACCCCTGCCAGGCCTGTGGCCCCCTCCCAAGCCCACCGGCCCTGCCATTCCCCCGGCCCCCTCCTACGCACATAGATCCCTGCTCGCTCGGGCTCCCGGGTCCTCACCGCGCGCTCAGGGCCCAGCCACACCCGCCCTGCCACGCCCCCTGGGGGGTCGCCTTGCGCCCCGGGCGGTTTCACCTGCGCCGCCGCACCTGCCCCGGGCACCGACAGCTACTTCCGGCGCCGGGAGCGCCTCCGGCCACGTCTCCGGCCACGCGCCCGGCCAGGTAGGGGGGGCGGGACTGGGACGGGCCCCCCCCCCCCCCGCGGCACTCCGGGAAATGGAGTCCTTGAGGCGAGGCCCACGGCCTCCGGTGCGCTCCTGGGAAGTGTAGTCCGGGCCGCCCAGCAGAGCCGGAAACGTAGTTCTCAGCCGCTGTCCGTCCTCGGGGTGGGTGCTTTCTGGGGCGGCGCAGAGCTGGGGCCGGAGCCCTGAGCCCGCGACCACCTGACCCACCGAGGCCCTGGGCCTGAGGCTGTGATGGGGAGGGTGGGCGCACGGGCAGCGCCACCCCGCTCGGGAGCTCAGCATCCGTCACCTACCCCCGTGTAACCCAGCTCCCTTCTGCAGCTGGGGGCTCTGCCGACTTGGGTCAGACTTGCTGAGTTATCTGGGCTGGGCTCGCTCCCGACCGCCGGCAGCAGGCCTAGGATGAGACCCGCTCGGTGGCTGGCTGGTGGCCGCTGGGGGCAGGAATGTGGGCCAGTGGCGCCAGCAGGTTCCCAAGAGCAAGTAGGAGGATGCGAGCCTCTTGAGTCCTGGAGCCCACAAGGTCGCTGCCGCCATGTTCTATTGACAAAGCAAGTCACAAGGCCAGATTCTCAGGGTCGGGAAATTGGCCCTGTATCTGGTGGGGGGGCTACAACGGGCCTGGATGGGGGGGGATTGCTGTTGTTGTTAGGTGCTGTGGAGCCATAGAGACCCCACCTACAACAGACTGAAACACTGCTCGGCCCTGTGCCATCCTTACGATCATTGTTATGCTTAAACCCATTGTTGCAACCACTGTGTCAATCATCTCATTGAGGTCTTCCTCTTTTTTCCAAGACCCCTCCACCTTACCAAGCATGATGTCCTTCTCCAGGGACTGAATCTTCTTGATAATATGTCAAAAATATGTGAGGCGTAGCCTTCTCATCCTTGCTTCTCAGGAGCATTCTGGCTGTACTTCTTCCAAGACAGATTTGTTCGTTCCTTTGGCAGTCCATGGTATATTCAATATTCTTCGCCAACACCACAATTCAAAGGTGTCAGTTTTTCTTCGGTCTTGGTTATTCATTGTCCAGCTTTCACGTGCATACGGTGTAATTGAAAATACCATGGCTTGGGTCAGGTGCACCTTAGTCTTCAAGGTGATATCTTTGTTTTCAGCATTTTAAAGACGTCTTTTGCAACAGATTTGTCCAATGCAATACGTTGTTTGATTTCTTGGCTGCTGCTTCCATGGTGTTGATTGTGGATCCAAGTGAAATGAAATTCTTGACAACTTCAATCTTTTCTCCATTTATCATGACCTTGCTTATTGGTCCAGTTGTGAGATTTTTGTTTTCTTTATATTGTGGTGTAATCCATACTGAAGACTGTGGTCTTTGACCTTCATCAGTAAATGATTCAAGTCCTCTTCACTTTCAGCCAGCAAGGTTGTGTCATCTGCGTAATGCAGGTTGTTAATGAGTCTTCCTCCAATCCTGATGTCCTGTTCTTCTTCATATAGACCAGCTTCTTGGATTATTTGCTCAGCATACAGGTTGAATAAGTAGCTAGCCCATGAAAATAAGACACCAAAACCAGATAATGACTAGAATCCTGTGACCTGTGGGTTCCCTTCCACAGACAGCATAGTTGTGGCACCTGCCAGGGTGTGCTATGTAACAAAAGATTATTGGAAAGCCATGTAGCCCTTCTGAGTCTCAAAGGCATTTAGAAACTATCTTGCAAATAAGGACAAAGACATAAATCTTAAAAACCAAATGTGGATACATTTGAAAATAGTAACTTTCAAAGTACAGATGTGTCCAGGAAAGTGCCACGCCAGGGAAGTTCCGGAACTGTCTGCCACGGAAGGCAGGGAAGCCCAGCAGTGGACCGTGTGGCTTGGTGGGAAGGACCTTGACATGCACATGTTTGATAATTGGCACAGAAAAACCAGAGTGGATACTGGGCATGAAGGCCCTTGGTGCTGGTCTTGACACAGGCTGCTCAGCCACATTGTGAACAGAAGAACCTGCACCATTTTTCCTTTCCCTAACCTGTCTCTGTCTCCAATTATAATTTTGCTGTTAGCTCCTCTAAAAGTTAAATGTTAACCAATGTTTCCCCTTGGACCGTGGAAAAACAAATGATATCTATCTAAGCCTGTCAAACAGAACAAAAGATGGCACCAGCCGCCCCTGGACTGATGGGATAATGGCAGGAAAAAGATCTTCAACATGTTTGAGATACGACCACCAAAACCAAACAGAAGAAAGAGAATGCACGTTCCACAAGTTCCTAAAAACCGTGTCCCCTTTCCCCATAACATCCCAGCTGGCCTGCAGTTCCTGGAGACAGACAGCTTTAGGAAATCAGTCCCCTCTGTCTCCATGTACCGGTATATATAAAAAAGCTCTTGCCACCCGCCTCACCCCATCTCAAGAATTGGCTGCTTGCAGCAGGCGGTTCTAACTTGCAAAATTGCAGTAACAATTTGGTGGCCCTTCTGGGGACCTCTAGCCGTTTGAGAGGTAGTGGCTCCGCAGCGGAGCCTGGGCCTGATTGACAGTTTTCCTTTCAAGTGGCCACTGGGGACTCTGTCCCTGGAGGCTGTCCCCAGACTCAGGCTCACTGCAGCATCACCGGTCCCCAACCATGCCAAAGAGGACGGTAAAGGCATGACCTAACCACGATCCTGAGGTGAGTCCACGACCCTCTCCCTGTTGTGCTTAGGGCTCAGGCAGATAGGGCGGGCCAGCGTGGCTTCCAGAACTGGACCGAGGCCCCTGGTTTCTAAGGCAAGTAATGTGTAAGACCTCACTAAGATCATCCTCGTTCCCCCTTTCCTTTCTGGCTTGTCTGGTCCGAGCGCTGTTTGTTCATCTTATGGGTGAATCTTATGTGTGACTGGGGCTGTCTGAGAGGTTGAGGCTGCCAAGGTCACCTCTATAACCTGGATGGCTGTCTGGGATGTTGACACTGCAAGATTGTCTCTGTCGCCTCTGTCTGTGTCTTATGTGTAATTTATGTGTGATGCATAGGAAGTGATTGCTGAAAAAAAATACATGCTGAATTAGAACATACCCATAGAGACTCTGGAGAATTTATTGATTGGGCTGAAAAAAACAGAGATGCATGGGGAGAACAGATTTTCAGTCTAGACCGAGATTTGAATCACAATACAGAGAACACTCCAGGCAGTGTTAAGATTTTAAAAGAGGTCCTCTCCCAGAAATGAAAAAAAAAAAAAAAAAACTCTTGGCTGCAGCTCAAGAAAGAAATAAATTCCTATTGGACCAAAAGAAAAAGCTGGTGGTATGAACTACCGATGAAAATAAAAAGCTCTAGGTTCTTGGGAACAGTTGGTTGGACAGAATGAAAAATAAAGAGAATGTACCAGGAGATTCACCCCTACAGTGCATTCTTAAACAATGGCAATTCTTTTCTTACGATCAATAAAATAAAATAAAAGTTACAGACCAAAAAAACCAGGCAGCCTTCCTAACTGCTGCCTTGCAGGCTGAAGGCCATCCCCGATGAAAACAAAGAAAAGGAGGGAGTCCAAGGCCACAGGAGCCAAGAAGGCCCCAAACCCCTTAAAAAGAGACCAGTGCAGTTGGTGTAAAGAAAAAAAGACATTAAAAGTGAGAGTGTACAAAATACCAAGCAACAACAAAAACAACAAAAAAGGACAATTTTGTCTTAAAGCAACAGGTACAGAACAATAAAACGGAAAAAAATTAGTTATCTTTTGCCTTTCAAAAATATCTAGGTGCACTTAAACACATGTAAATTAATAGTTGTTGTTCTTAGGTGCTGTCCAGTCAGTTCTGACTCATAGTGACCCTATGCACAACAGAACGAAACCCTGTACCGTCCTTTGCCATCCTCACAGTCGCTGTTATGCTTGAGCTCATTGTTGCAGCCACTGTGTCAATCCACCTCGCTGAGGGTCTTCCTCTTTTCCGCTGACCCTGTACTCTGCCAAGCGTGATGTCCTTCTCCAGGGACTGATCCCTCCTGACAACAGGTCCAAAGTATGTAAGATGCAGTCTCGCCATCCTTGACTCTAAGGAGCATTCTGGTTGTACTTCCTCCTAGACAGATTTGTTCGTTCTTTTGGCAGTCCATGGTCTACTCAATATTCTTCGCCAACACCACAATTCAAAGGCGTCAACTCTTCTTCTGTCTTCCTTATTCATTGTCCAGCTTTCACATGCATATGATGTGATTGAAAATACCATGGCTTCGGTCAGGTGCACCTTAGTCTTCAGGGTGACATCTTTGCTTTTCAACACTTTAAAGAGGTCCTTTGAAGCAGATTTACCCAATGCAATACGTCATTTGATTTCTTGGCTGCTGCTTCCATGGCTGTTGGTTGTGGATCCAAGTAAAATGAAATCCTTGACAACTTCAGTCTTTTCACCATTATCATGATGTTGCTCATTGGTTCAGTTGTGAGGATTTTTTTTTTTAATAATTTTTTTTTTTTTAGTATTCTTCTTAGCCTTTTTATTATTTTATTATTATTAACTTTTATTGAGCTTCAAGTGAACGTTTACAAATCAAGTCAGTCTGTCACATATAAGTTAATATACATCTTACTCCTTTTCCTTACTCCCACCCACTTGCTCTCCCCCTAATGAGTCAGCCCTTCCAGTCTCTCCTTTCGTGAAAACTTTGCCAGCCTCCAACTCTCTCTATCCTCCCATCCCCCCTCCAGAAAGGAAATGCCAACACAGTCTCAGCTGTCCACCTGATATAATTAGGTCACTCTTCATCAGCATCTCTCTCCCACCCACTGTCCAGTCCCTTTCATGTCTGATGAATTGTCTTCGGGGATGGTTCCCGTCCTGTGCCAACAGAAGGTTTGGGGACCATGACCGCCGGGATTCCTCTAGTCACAGCCAGAACATTAAGTATGGTCTTTTTATGAGAATTTGGGGTCTGCATCCCACTGATCTCCTGCTCCCTCAGGGGTTCTCTATTGTGCTCCCTGTGAGGGCAGTCATCGATTGTGGCCGGGCACCAACTAGTTCGTCTGGTCTCAGGATAATGTAGGTCTCTGGTTCATGTGGCCCTTTCTGTCTCTTGGGCTCTTAGTTGTCGTGTGACCTTGGTGTTCTTCATTCTCCTTTGCTCCAGGTGGGTTGAGACCAATTGATGCATCTTAGATGGCTGCGTGTTAGCATTTAAGACCCCAGATGCCACATTTCAAAATGGGATGCAGAATGTTTTCATAATAGAATTATTTTGCCAATTGACTTAGAAGTCCCCTTAAACCATGGTTCCCAAACCCCCGCCCTTGCTCCACTGACCTTTGAAGTATTCAGTTTATTCAGGAAACTTCTTTGCTTTTGGTCCAGTCCAGTCCAGTTGAGCTGAGCTTCCATGTATTGAGTGTTGTCCTTCCCTTCACCTAAAGCAGTTCTTATCTGCTAATTAATCAGTAAAAAACCCTCTCCCTCCCTCCCACCCCGTAACCACAAAAGTATGTGTTCTTCTCAGTTTATACTATTTCTCAAGATCTTATAATAGTGGTCTTATACAATATTTGTCCTTTTGCCTCTGACTGATTTCGCTCATCATAATGCCTTCCAGGTTCCTCCATGTTATGAAATGTTTCACAGATTCGTCACTGTTCTTTATCGATGCGTAGTATTCCATTGTATGAATATACCACAATTTATTTACCCATTCATCCGTTGATGGACACCTTGGTTGCTTCCAGCTTTTTGCTATTGTAAACAGAGCTGCAATAAACATGGGTGTGCATATATCTGTTTGTGTGAAGGCTCTTGTTTCTCTAGGGTATATTCCGAGGAGTGGGATTTCTGGGTTGTATGGTAGTTCTATTTCTAACTGTTTAAGATAACGCCAGATAGATTTCCAAAGTGGTTGTACCATTTTACATTCCCACCAGCAGTGTATAAGAATTCCAATCTCTCCGCAGCCTCTCCAACATTTATTATTTTGTGTTTTTTGGATTAATGCCAGCCTTGTTGGAGTGAGATGGAATCTCGTCGTAGTTTTAATCTGCATTTCTCTAATGGCTAATGATCGAGAGCCATGTATCTGTTAGCTGCCTGAATATCTTCTTTAGTGAAGTATGTGTTCATATCCTTTGCCCACTTCTTGATTGGGTTGTTTGTCTTTTTGTGGTTGAGTTTTAACAGAATCATATAGATTTTAGAGATCAGGCGCTGGTCGGAGATGTCATAGCTGAAAATTCTTTCCCAGTCTGTAGGTGGTCTTTTTACTCTTTTGGTGAAGTCTTTAGATGAGCATAGATGTTTGATTTTTAGGAGCTCCCAGTTAACGGGTTTCTCTTCATCATTTTTGGTAACGTTTTGTATTCTGTTTATGCCTTGTATTTGGGCTCTTAGTGTTGTCCCTATTTTTTCTTCCATGATCTTTATCGTTTTAGTCTTTATGTTTAAAAGGTCTTTGATCTACTTGGAGTTAGTTTTTGTGCATGGTGTGAGGTATGGGTCCTGTTTCATTTTTTTGCAAATGGATATCGAGTTATGCCAGCACCATTTGTTAAAAAGACTATCTTTTCCCCAATTAACTGACACTGGGCCTTTGTCAAATATCAGCTGCTCATATGTGGATGGATTTATATCTGGGTTCTCAATTCTGTTCCATTGGTCTATGTGCATGTTGTTTTACCACTACCAGGCTGTTTTGACTACTGTGGCTCTATAATAGGTTCTGAAATCAGGTAGAGTGAGGCCTCCCACTTTCTTCTTCTTTTTCAGTAATGCTTTACTTATCCAGGGCTTCTTTCCCTTCCATATGAAGTTGGTGATTTGTTTCTCCATCACATTAAAAAATGTCACTGGAATTTGGATCGGAAGTGCATTTTGTATATAGATGGCTTTTGGTAGAATAGACATTTTTATATAATGTTAAGTCTTCCTATCCATGAGCAAGGTATGTTTTTCCACTTATGTAGGTCCTTTTTAGTTTCTTGCACTAGTACTTTGTAGTTTTCTTTGTATAGGTCTTTTACATCTTTGGTAAGATTTATTCCTAAGTATTTTATCTTCTTGGGGGCTACTGTAAATGGTATTGATTTGGTGATTTCCTCTTTGGTGTTCTTTTTGTTGATGTAGAGGAATCCAAGTGATTTTTGTATGTTTATCTTATAACCTGAGACTCTGCCAAACTCTTCTATTAGTTTCAGTAGTTTTCTGGAGGATTCCTTAGGGTTTTCTGTGTATAAGAGCATGTCATCTGCAAATAGAGATTATTTTACTTCCTCCTTGCCAATCCAGATGCCCTTTATTTCTCTGTCTAGCCTAATTGCTCTGGCTAGGACCTCTAGCACAATGTTGAATAAGAGCGGTGATAAAGGGCATCCTTGTCTGGTTCCCGTTCTCAGGGAAATGCTTTCAGGCTCTCTCCATTTAGAGTGATGTTGGCTGTTGGCTTTGTATAGATGCCCTTTATTATGTTGAGGAATTTTCCTTCAATTCCTATTTTGGTGAGAGTTTTTATCATAAATGGGTGTTGGACTTTGTCAAGTGCCTTTTCTGCATCAATTGATAAGATCATGTGGTTTTTGTCTTTTGTTTTATTTACATGGTGGATTACATTAATGGTTTTTCTAATATTAAACCAGCCTTGCATACCTGGCATAAATCCCACTTGGTCGTGGTGGATTATTTTTTTGATATGTTGTTGAATTCTATTGGCTAGAATTTTGTTGAGGATTTTTGCATCTATGTTCATGAGGGATATAGGTCTGTAATTTTCTTTTTTTGTCATATCTTTACCTGGTTTTGGTATCAGGGAGATGGTGGCTTCATAAAATGAGTTAGGTAATATTCCGTCATTTTCTATGCTTTGAAATACCTTTAATAGTAGTGGTGTTAGACTCTTCCCTGAAAGTTTGGTAGAACTCTGCAGTAAAGCTGTCCGGGCCAGGGCTTTTTTTTGTTGGGAGTTTTTTGATTACCTTTTCAATCTTTTTTTGTTATGGGTCTATTTAATTGTTCTACTTGTGATTGTGTTAGTTTAGGTAGGTAGTGTTTTTCTAGGAATTAATCCATTTCTTCTAGGTTTGCAAATTCGTTAGAGTACAATTTTTCATAATAATCTGATATGATTCTTTTAATTTCAGTTGGGTCTGTTGTGATGTGGCCCATCTCGTTTCTTATTTGGGTTATTTGTTTCCTTTCCTGTATTTCTTTAGTCAGTCTGGGCAATGGTTTATCAATTTTGTTAATTTTTTCAAAGAACCAGCTTTTGGCTTTGTTAATTCTTTTAATTGTTTTTCTGTTAGTTGTGAGGATTTTTGTTTTCTTTATGTTGAGATGCAATCCATACTGAAGCCTGTGGTCTTTGATCTTCATTAGTAAGTGCTTCAAATCCTCTTCACTTTCAGCAAACAAGGCTGTGTCATCTGCATAACACAGGTTCTTAATGAGTCTTCCTCCAATCCTGATGCCCCGTTCTTCTTCATATAGTCCAGCTTCTTGGATTATTTGCTCAGCGTACAGATTGAATAGGTATAGTGAAAGAATACAACCCTGATGGCACACCTTTCCTGACTTTAAACCAATCAGTACCCCCTTGTTCTGTGCAAACAACTGCCTCTTGATCTACGTAAAGGTTCCTCATGAGCACAATTAAGTGTTCTGGAATTTCCATTCCTCTTAACGTTATCCGTAATTTGTTATGATCCACACAGTCGAATGCCTTCGCATAGTCAATAAAACACAGGTAAACATCCTTCTGGTACTCTCTGCTTTCAGCCAGGATCCATCTGACATCAGCAATGATATCCCTGGTTCCACGTCCTCTTCTGAAACCAGCCTGAATTTCTGGCAGTTCCCTGTCGATATACTGGTGCAGCCATTTTTGAATGATCTTCAGCAAAATTTTGCTTGCATGTGATATTAATGATATTGCTCTATACTTTCCACATTCGGTTGGATCACCTTTCTTGGGAATAGACATAAATATGGATCTCTTCCAGTAAGTTGGCCAGGAAGCTGTGTTCCATATTTCTTGGTATGTACGAGTGAGCACCTCCAAGGCTGCATCTGTTTGTTGAAACATCTCAATTGATTTTCCATCAATTCCTGGAGCCTTGTTTTTCGCCAATGCCTCCAGAGCAGCTTGGACTTCTTCCTTCAGTACCATCGGTTCCTGATCATGTGACACCTCTTGAAATGGTTGAACATTTACTAATTCTTTTTGGTATAATGACTCTGTGTATTCTTTCCATCTTCTTTTGATGCTTTCTGCATCATTTAATATTTTCCCCATAGAATCCTTCACTATTGCAACTCAAGGCTTGAATTTTTTCCTCAGTTCTTTCAGTTTGAGAAATGCTAGTGTGTTCTTCCTTTTTGGTTTTCTATCTCCAGCTCTTTGCACATGTCATTATAATACTTTACTTTGTCTTTTTGAGCCACCCTTTGAAATCTTCTGTTGAGTTCTCTTACTTCATCGTTTCTTCCTTTTGCTTTAGCTGCTTGATGTTTGTGAGCAAGTTTCAGAGTCTCCTCTGACATCCATCTTGGTCTTTTCTTTCTTTCCTGTCACTTCAATGACCTCTTGCTTTCTTCATGTATGATGTCGTTGATGTCATTCCACTACTCGTATGGTCTTTGGTCACTTGTGTTCAATGCTTCAACTCTGTTCTTGAGATGGTCTCTAATGGACTTGCTCTGATTTTCTTCAGTATCAGTTTCCCATGTGCCTGTCAGTTTGTCGTTCTGTGGGGGCTTCCATGTTGCTGTGATGCTGGAAGCTATGCCACCAGTATTCAGGTACCAACAGGGTCACCCATGGAGCACAGGTTTCAGCTGAGCTTCGAAACTAACACAGACTAGGAAGAAGGACTTGGCAGTCTACTTCTGAAAAGAATTCCACCCAAAACCCACTACCATTGAGTTGATTCCGACTCGTTGCGACCCTATAGGACAGAGTAGAACTGCCCCATAGAGTTTCCAAGGAGCGCCTGGTGGATTTGAACTGCCAACCTCTTGGTTAGCAGCTGTAGCACTTAACCCACTATGCCACCAAGGTTTCCCTGAAAAGAATTAGGCAGTGAAAACCTTATGAATAGCAGCGGAACACTGTAAATTAATTAGAAAGACCTATTCTACCACTAGTTGAAAGGTTGGTAGGGCAGGGCAAGATCAAGCCTTCTCAGCCCACAGTCCCTACTCTCCAGGGTCATACAGCTCCAGGGATGCTTTTGAAAGACTCTTTTCAACAAGGTGGAGCCCCTTCTAAGACAAAAGATACAGGAAATTGCCATTTCACTATAGTTATCAGAAATTGGGTGGATGCCAATCATAAAAAAAAAAAAAAAGTAAACGAGTTCTTTCAACTGTAAGAGAACTTTAAGAAACCAAAAAGAAAAATATGTACGTGTGATTTTGGGTCTGCTGATGAGTGACTTCATTTTTGCCATTTAAAGTGATGTCCTATCGACTCGATGGCACTGGGTTTGGTTTGTTTTTTTTTTTACTATAAGACGTATCCAACGAAGAACATTTAAGAGGTTTATTTTTTAAATTTACTTGATAATGGTCAAAAGTTTTATCTGTCTGACTAAAGTTTAATGTCTTAATTTATGAGATTTTTTTTTTTTTAATGTTAAGTAACATATAAAGCAAAGAATTAGGTTTCTCGCTGTTAAAATAACAAAATTTTCTTTGATTACTGAGTTAAAGAGTTGATCTCTTTGTGTACTCTGCTTCAAAGACAAAGGTTTGGTCTGTCATTGCAATAAGATTCCTGAGTCAGAAACCAAGCCACATTGTATCCGGAATCGAATAAGGTTCTTGCCTCTCACTGGTCAAGAATGAGCAGGTAAGGCACAAAGAGTTTTCCATACAAGCAAAGCTTTATTGAAGAGGCTTGTAAGTGGAGACAAGGAGGGCCTAAGCTATGCTCACCCTCGTCTCCCAGAACAAAGGACTTGCATGGAGAAAAAGATTCACGTTTATTCAGAGGCATAGGTGGGGTTTTCTGGCAAGTAGGCCGTTCTGGGAGGGGATAGGTTAACTAAGGTGGGCACAAAGCTGCTCTCTAAGATGGTTCCTGTCCTGAACGCTTCTGGGATTTGCAGCAGGACTTATTATGGGGTGTCACACCTGTGCAGTCTCTCACTTCCCGAGATCGATTCCCTAGCTGCGGCTGTAGCCCCTCACTTTTCCTGGTGGAAGGTCACACAGCGGTCACAGGTGGATGTTCTGTGCATGTCCCTGGGGCTGGTTTCATCTGGCTGCTTCTGAAAGACAACTTTAAAGAAGGTTGTGGTTTGTTTTCTGAAACCCTACCCCATTGTTCTCGGGAATGCCTTTGTTTCTGCATCCTGGCCCATTTCCTGTTACTTTGTTTGCAGATTTGGGGGCCCCTCTGTTCCCTGTCTTACTCCCCCCGAAAGACTTTAATAAATCTTTATGGGAATGTGGATGGAGGCCTCTCTTTCTGTAGCTTCTTCATGCTGGACTGGGGTGTTGTTCCTGCCTAACCGAGTAGAAGTCTCTCACTACCTGACCTAAGTTAGTACGCACTATCGGGACACCTTCTTGGGAAATCAGTTGGTAGCCTTGCATAACCAGGAGCTTGGATGGCATAACGGTGAAATCTATTTGCCAGTCGTCCCCTGAGTACATACCCCAATGTTGGACAGGTCTAGCCAGAGGTGGGGTATAGGGTGGCTTTGTGGGTTCTTCCCCAGACAGATCTTACAACTACTGTTAATTTGTTTTACTAATTTGTGTAGCCCTTTTCCTTTTACACATTTAGACAATAGTCCTCGGAGGACATCCCTGCCATAGTGTGTGGCATCATGAAAGGCTTTTACTATTTTCCATAATAAATATTCAGGCACATAGAATACTTCCTCATCATTCTTCATCCATCCTGTCTTTTTCCTTTCTCTTCTTCCTTTTGGGTGTATTTTGGCTCTAACTGATTTAATCTGTAAAGAATGAGGGCCATTAATTGTGATGTCTCTGCCATCCTTGCAGCAGCTTTAGTGACCAAATCAGCCTTGTGACCCCCATTGCTTCTAAGAAGTTGTCTTTCTGGTGTCCCTTGAAATGAATCACTGCTAACTCTTTAGGCTTATGTACTGCTTCCAGCAGTTCCAGGATCCTAACTGGAGGGCACACACCAGGGCAGTTAGCTCAGCTTTTTGGGCTGATATTCCTGGTGGTAAAGCTCTTGCCTCAATAACACCAGTCTGGCTGACAATAGCATAACCTGCTTTATGGATGCCTTGTTCGGCAAAGCTGCTGCCATCCATATATGACCCAACCTCTGGGTTTTCTAGGGGTTTTTCTTAGAGGTCAGGACGACTAGAGTAGACCTCATTATTAACTACTTCTATACAGTTATGAACAGGCTCAGATACTCTGAGGGGTGGTAAAAGGGAACTCTAGGGTATCTAGGAGAAGGGCCCAAAAAGGGTAGAGGGGAGTGTTTCCCGCACTGCCCACCAAATATCTTGGCCTCCCCCTCTTTTGTTTCTCAATCTCATACTGTTTTTTGTTACATTTTCTGGCCCACTTCACAGGAAAGGGGAAAAGTAAAGTTCCTTACCTTAGGCTTTCTGTCAACCCCAGTGACTGTACGGTCATGACTGGATGGTGGGCCTGGATTTTTGGTTAAAACAGAGAGGGCAGCTTATCTAGCAAAAATTTCGTCTACCATTGGGGCTTTTTCTTCATTTTATCCTCTGCTGCCAGGTCCGCATCGTTAAAGAACTTAAAGCCTTCCTCAACCATTCGTGAGAGCGGAGTCTGGGGTATCACTTCTATATTTTTCGGCTTCTTTCTAGTATCTGCTGCAGACTGGGTAATACAATGCATAGCTGGCAAAGTCTTACCTCCTGGGCTCTCAGGGTCAGTGTTAGTATATTTCCTAAAAGCCTCAGTCAGCCTGGTGAGGAAGACTGTTGGGTTCTCCTCTGCTGTCTGGGTAATTTCTTTCACCCTCTCAATTAACAGGCTTGGCTACACACTTCTGAATCTCGCCTATGACACATGTCACTAAATGCCTGGCTCTTTCTTTACCATCCCCATTGCAACCCCAATTCGGCTCTGCGTTGGGGACTGCTTCTCCTCCCCGTCTGAAAATAATATGTGTTGGTTGTGGGCAGTCAGCATCATCGTCTGCCTGTTCTCTGGCCTTAGTCGGTGTCCTTGTCTTCTCATTGGTACAACAGTGAGTTAAAATGACCATCACATCTCCCCAGGTCAAATTAAAATGCAAGCTGAGTTCCACGAACTCATCCTTAAACCTCTCAGGGTCTTCTGACACACTCCCTAACTTTTCTTTGCACTGGCTTAAGCCTGAGACTGAAAATGGCACATGAACCTGGGTTGTGCTCTAGTTCCATTAAAAAAAAAAAAAATCATAGTGACTGATAAATTTCATAGAGATTTCTCTAATTCAACTATACTATAAATAGGAATTTAAGTTACCAACCATACCCTAAGAGTTGGACCAATGGGCTTTTTTCTGACTCTTGTTTTACAATGGGTAACAAATTTAACATTACCTTTCTAATATTTACTATGAATATCTAAAGAAAATCCTAAAGTTGCCAAAGTCCACTGTCCATGCATTTATCAGGAATTTAAAGAAGAAACTGTCCACGTAAATTCACTATCAGTTGGAAAGGGATCATCTAAACCAGTATAGGTGGATATATCACATAAAAAATATCTAAAAGGAACACACAAAGTTTGTCTAGAGAAAATAGGAAAACTTACATGTGACAACCAAGTTCTCATTGGAGAATTCATGATTAGCAAGATAATACATGATGGGCTTCTCCTGTTGGAGGTCTCCAGTTAATCTGTCCAAAACATGCTACATGTTCTCCCTGAGGGCAAGCTGTCCCTCCCTGGCTCACCTATTTAACAGTCACGGGTCACTTTCTTAGAAGCAGAAGTGGAACCTGAGACAAAATGGAGTGTGAGCCACGAGGCCGATCTCTATAAAATAGAAACATTAACAAATAATGTTAGGCCAATTGTTTGAAATAACCGATGAAACCATGACCCTAAGGTCTTTAAACCAAGGAAACAAATCTCACGAGGTGTTTGTTTTGCACAAACAGCATTAGTAACTGCTTGTCACGTGCCTCAGCAGCGACTACATCCTCCAAGACTTTAAAATGTATGTTAATATAAATACAGCAACACTTATCTATTAAGGCACAAACCATTCTTTGAGAGAATAGGAAATCTAATGTTATTCTAATTTGTAAAATCATAGCTCAAATTTCAGACACTTTTCTGATTATGATATTTATAACTTTAAGTCTGTCAACAGCAAGTTCTAATTCAAGAGTTACGATATCTAAACTCACTAGTTAGGTAATTTAGGGGAAAAGAGGAATATGGCTTCTTATCTCCAGAAAGTAGGACCTCAGAGCATTTCTTATTTCCAGAAATAAAGACCTTAAAACCCATGGTCATTTTGTTTACTCAGTCGTATATAGTCAGCTTCTGTGCCACGTGATACTGGACCAACCGCAGTCTGTGAGCCCATCGACTTCTGCACAGGAGTTCTGGAAGCTTGATTGAGTCTAGTCACAGTCCCTTTCATAAGTCCAATATAGTCCATCTTTTTTGTTGAGATATTCTGGTCAAATGTTTTCAGAAAATCAGCAAAGTAAAAACTTATCTGCAGATAACAAAACTTAATATGGCCGTGGTTAATTTGTAAACATAATTCTTAACGGTGAAAGACCTGATAGAAATCAATTACATGCACAATGCAAAGGCCAAAAAAAAAAAAAATCAGTTAAAAAAAAAACTTAAATAAAAATATTTCCAACAATAACCATTAACCATATTTTTAAAGAAGTTCAGATATAACACATAATAATGCGAGACACAACACCATACAGTCAGGACATACCAAGAACATACCAAGATTATCAAGTCTCTAAATACCTGAATAGTAATAAAAACAACTTCATAGGTAAATTATGTGAATTCTCGAATCAAACTACTGGCTTTAATGATGTCTAATAATAGCCAAAAACACAAGACGAAATACTAACATAAATTTTAACCCAAAAAGAAAAAATCAGGAACTTCTCATGATTTTAACAACACGTTCTATGTAATTTATAACATGTTAAATAAACCTTTTTAGCACTCTTTCTTTATTAAAAAAAAATGTTCATGGCTTTCAAACTTGTCAGAAGTTTATCATAAGTCACCAAGAAACAATACTTTAGTTATTTAACCAAAGATCTTAAAATAAAAACCTTAGTTTTTTTTTTTTTCACTAAAGCCATGTGGGTTGGTTTCTGACTCAGGAATCTTATTCTAGTGACAGACTGGGCCTTTGTCTCTGAAGCAGAAAACACAGAGAAGAGATTAACTCTTTAGCTCAGTAATCAAAGAAAACTTTGTTATTTTAACAGTGAGAAACCTAATTCTTTGTTTTATAAGCTATTTAACATTAAAGCTCTTAAAAATCTCATAAAATTAAACCATTCAACTTTAGTCAGAGAGATAAAACTTTTGACCATTATCAAGTAAATTTCTTTTTTTTTCAATAAACCTCTTAAACGTTGTTTGTTGCATACCTCTTATCCCTTTAAATGGCAAAAATGAAGTCACTCATTAGCAGACCCAAATACACACATGTATATATCCTTTCTCTTGTGGTACAAAAAGCAAAAAGTATCTAAGCTTAAATTATGATGAATATCTATTAACTCAATTTAACATCAGTAAGTTACCTAAAAGGTCTTAGAAATTATTTTAAGCCTGTGACTCGATGGTTTGTATACCATAAAACATAACTAATTGAAATAAAAGTTTCTTTAAATATTCCAAATTTTCATTTGACTTTTACTATTTCTCACATTTTTCCAATCTAATTTAATCAACTGGCACTGGAAATCACAAAGTCTCTGTTAACTGACTAATCCATTCATATGAATGTAACCTTAAGTCTCTGGCTACTGTTGGAAATATTTTTCCAGGCCATTTCAGGCATGTCTCATTGTGATTTCTATTTGACCTTGGCAGCTGAGGGCTGGGGTCTGAGGAGGCCTGGTTTTGCCTCGCCCTTACTTACCTTTTAACTCGGGGTAGAAGACAAAATTAGCCCATTCTGGTTCATTTACATATGTTGAAATTGACAGAGGCATTTTGAAAGGGTATCTACCCAGTAAATAGCAAAGCTCTTTAGCAATTTTGTAAAACAATCCATCAATTCTTAGCTAGGGAGACTCGGGTCATCCCAATTCATTTATGTATGTTTAAGTGCACCTAGACATTTTGAAAGGCAAAAGATAACAATTTCTTTCTCTTTTGCTGTTCTGAACTGCTACTTTTCCTTTAAGACAAAATCATCCTTTTTTTTAAGCCATCTAGAGCAAAAGATGACCAACTGCTCAGTAAACAGCTCAGTAAACAATCCATAAATTCTCAGGAGTCTCTATAAGTATGTTCTAATTTAACCTGAATTTCTTTCCACCAATTAATTTCTATGCTACACACACAAATTACATGTAAGACACCGAAGGAGGCTGACATATTCTTGCAGTCTCAACCTCCCGGACTGCCCTGGTCGCACATAAGACAAACAAACAGCGCTTGGACCAGACAAGTCAGAAAGGGAAAGGGTGAATAAGGATGATCTAGTGAGGTCTAACACATTACTAGGAATATCTGAATTCCCACTTTGATCTTTCAGGTACCTCTCATCCCCAAAACCAGACGGACAGGCTTCAATGTCCCAATCTAAACAGATAGTGATGTCTACATCCATACCCCAGAAACAGGGTGCACTGTTTAGAGACAGACAAGATCCAGACACACAAAAAGGACGGCTGAAACAAGTGGCTGGGCAAAAGGCCAGCTTGAGAGGGAAGGAAAGAGGAGGAAAAGGGACGGGCTGCAGTTCCTGCCAAGAGTGCACTACCAGCTGACCAGAAATCCCCTACTCCCTGGGGTCAAAAAGAAGGTATCCCTTCGTTCCTAGGGTCAGAAAAACCCATCACACTGGGGACCCACTGTAGACCTTTTAGTAGTAATTCTGGTGTGAAGGCCCCTAGTCCCTGAGGTTTAAGGTGTCCCTTCATCCCTAGGGTCAGAAAAACCCATTGCACTGGGGACCCTTCACCCTTCACTAGTGACTCCAGCCCCCATGGTACGAGACACCCATCCATGGAGGACTCCTGGGTGGCTTGACCTGGACGAGCGACTCTTATCCACCACTCAGATGTTTATTGAGTCCTTGTTATTGTGCTTCATGTTTCCAAGGAAAAAGACAGAATAGAAAGGGAAGTTTTCTTGGGAGGAAAATGAAACTAAGTTTGGGCCACGAGGAGTAAGGGGGAGGAGTCCTTACCCGGCAGAGAAACGCAAGAAGAAATCTGTCTCGGCAGCTGCTTTGTTTGTCCACCAGGGTCAGGCAATTCTCCTCTCCACACTGCCTCAGGTCCAAGAACGAGACAGGAAGGATCCCGTCTCCTGGCTGGATCACCAAATTGTTACCAGAATCAAATAAGGTTCTTGCCTCTCACTGATCAAGAATGAGCAGGTAAGGCATGAAGAGTTTTCCACACGAACAAAGCTTTATTGAAGAGGCTTGCAAGTGGAGAACAAAGGACTTGCATAGGCTTTTAAAAATTCTTGAGCGGGGGCGGGGGGGTGCCGGGGGGAAGATTCATGTTCAGACTACATCATCCTGAGACCAGAAGAACTAAATGGTGCCCGGCTATAACCGATGACTGCCCTGACAGGGAACACAACAGAGAACCCCTGAGGGAGCAGGAGAACAGTGGGATGCAGACCCCAAATTCTCCTAAAAAGACCAGACTTAATGGTCTGACTGAGACTAGAAGGACCCAGGTGGTCATGGTCCCCAAATCTTCTGTAGGCCCAGGACAGGAACAATTCCCGAAGCCAACTTGTCAGACACGGATTGGACTGGACAATGGGTTAGAGAGAGATGCTGATGAGGAGTGAGCTACTTGCATCAGGTGGACACTTGAGACTATGTTGGCATCTCCTGTCTGGAGGGGAGATGGGAGGGTAGAGGGGATTAGAAGCTGACAAAATTGTCACGAAAGGAGAGACTGGAAGGAGGGAGCGGACTGTCTCATGTCTCATTAGGGGGAGAGTAATTGGGAGTGTGTAGTAAGGTGTATATAAGTTTATATGTGAGAGACTGACTGGATTTGTAAACTTTCACTTAAAGCACAATAAAAATTATTAAAAAAAAAAAAGATGTTCATTCAGAGGCATAGGTGGGGTTTTCTGGCAAGTAGCCCATTTTGGGTGGGGACACGTTAACTAAGGTGGGTGCCAGCTGCTTTCTAAGATGGTTCCTGTCCCGGATGCTTCTGCGATTCGTAGCAGCACTTATTATGGGGTGTCGCACCTGTGTAGTCTCTCCCTCCCCGAGTTCAATTCCCCAGCTGCAGCTGTGGCCCCTCATTGCCACTGGTGGAAGGTCACACAGCGGTCACAGGTGGATGTTCTGTGCATGTCCCTGGGGCTGGTTTCATCTGGCTGCTTTTGAAAGACAACTTTAAAGAAGGTTGTGGGCTGTTTTCTGATACCCTGCCCCATTGTTCTCGGGAATGGCTTTGTTTCTGCACCCGGGGCCATTTCCTGTTACTTTGTTCACAGATTTGGGGGTCCCTCTGTTCCCTGTCTTAACATGGCTTTAGGAAAAAAAAAAAAGCTAAGTTTTTTACTTTAAGATTTTTGTTTAAATAACTAAAGTATCATTTCTTGGTAACTTATGATAAACTCCTGACAAGTTGGGAAGCCACAAAATTTTTATAAAGGAAAAGTGCTAAAAAGGTTTATTTAACATCTCATAAATTACACGGAACGTGTTCTTAAAATCAAGACAAGTGCCTGATTCTTTGTCTTTGGGTTAAAATTTACATGTTAGTATTTCCTCTTCTGTTTTTGCCTAATATTAGACAGCAAACACATAATATTATGTCATAATTTTATTATTATTTCTTTATTGCTAAGTTGGTTGAAGATTTATTTTTTGAATCTAACATCATTAAAACCAATGATTTGGTTGGAGAATTCACATCATTTATCTACGAAGTTATTACCATTCAGGTATTTAGAGACTTGATAACCTTGGTATATTCTTAATATATCCTGACTATAAAAAAAAAAAAAAAAATTTTTTTATATGGTATTACGTCTCAAGATTGTTATGTATTATATCTGAAGATCTTTAAAAATGTGGTTAACGGTTATATTTAGAAATACTTTTATCTAAAGTTTTTTTTAACTGATTTTATTTGGCCTTTACATTATGCTTGTAATTAATTTCTATCAGGTCTTTCACTATTAAGAGTTATGTTTATAAATCACTCATGGCCATATTAAGTTTTATCATCTGCAGGTAAGTTTTTACTTTGGTGATTTTCTAAAAACATTTGACCAGAATATCTCAACAAAAAAGATGGACTATATTGGACTTATGAAAGGGACTGTGACTAGACTCTATGCAGAAGCTGATGGGTTCACAGCCTGCGGTCCATCCGGAATCACTTGGTATATAAATTAACTACATAAGACAAAACAAACGAAAAGATACTATGGGTTTTATGTGAGAATATTGCTGATGTTTTAATGCCTTTCTTTCTAGAAAGAAGAAATGGTTTAAGGTCCTACTTTCTAGATATAAGAAACCATTTTCCTCCTGCTACCTGATTAGGGTCTGTGCCCTGAAGCAGTTGAGCCAATGAAATGTACCCCAAGTCAGAAAGAGTGAAAAGGTTTGCTTAGGGGATGTCTACATCACCTGGGGCCTTGCAGCAGCATGGGCTGCCTCTGTGGAGTCCAGGGGAGTGATTTTGCATTAGAGCTTGGGGGGGGAGGTTTATAGGGGTTAGAAGTGTCTTTGTAGCCAGTAGATGGCTGGAAGAGTTTTTCACTACAGAATAGTGACGGGGACTTTTTGTGGAACTGAGGAGACACAGGCCAGAACATCTCTTTAATGGGCTACCCAGTGCCGTCGAGTCGATTCCGACTCATAGCGACCCTATAGGACAGAGTAGAACTGCCCCATAGAGTTTCCAAGGAGCACCTGACGGATTTGAACTGCCGACCCTCTGGTTAGCAGCTGTAGCACTTAACTGCTATACCACCTGGTTTCCAACTCATGGGTAGACAAAACAAAACAAAGTTGTTTGCATCAAATTAAAACAAAGAGCAAAGTCATTAACAGACGTACCTGAAGGAGGAGGCAGACAGAGGAAAAAGAAAAACTTACAGGTTTATCACGGCGTTAGTTACGCCAACCTCTCAGTCACCCATTTTGAAAAGGCGAGAACATGCTGGGGAGTATTAGGGTCACACTCCTTTCTCCCAAATTATCTAACTAGGGGGTTTAGATATTGTAACTCTTGAATTAGAAGTTCCTGTTGATAAATTTAACAAAGTCGTAAATATTATAACCAGAGAAGTGTCTGAAATTTGACCTATGATTTTACAAATTAAAACAACATTAGATTTCCTATTAGGTCTCTCGGAACATTTTTGTGCCTTAATAGATCATTTTTCCTGTATTTCTATTAATACGCAAGCTGAAGTTTTACAAAACATAGCTGCTGCTGAGGCACGTGAAGAACAGTTACTGAGGCCGCTTATGCGTAAACAAACACCGCATGAGATTTGTTTCCTTGGTTCAAAGACCTTAGAGTCGTGGTTTCATTGGTTATTTCAGACAGTTGGCCTCATATTATTGTTAGTGTTTCTATTCTAATTCCTGACTTGCTGTATGGTGCCTGGGATAGTGCCCAATTACCATTACTGAACGTTTTTTGATCAAAGATTGTATAACAAGATCATGATCCAGAGGAGGGAGCCATGAAAGAGTTGTGTGTAAGTCTCCTGGAATCCAGGTTTCTGGCTTTCATGGAGGTTGGGGCAACCTACATAGGCCATCGCCTTTGGGGGTCCTTTTGAACCTCGAGCCTTGAGAAAAAACTGACTCCTGAAGCCACTTTGAGTCAAACAATTGTCCAGATAAACTAACAAGACCATTTTGCTCTGGGCATTGTGTTTTTGTTTTTAAATTTAGTCTGTTTCGAGAAACTGACTCCAAAGATCTGACTGAGAATTATGTTTAGGGTAATCAGTACTCAGTTTAATCAGTTGTTAAGATGATGTCCTATGAAACACCTGTCTAGCGTTTGTAATCAAACTCTCAACCTCTTACTATACAAAGAATTATGTATCTTAAAGAAACCAGGCTCTCAGAGGAGAGCAACCTCATGGCCGAGACTCCATTCTGTCTTAGGTTTCACTTCTGTGTCTGAAAAAGTGACCGTTGACCGTTAATAGGTAAACCAAGGAGGGGCAGCTTGCTCTTGGGAAGAACACCTGGTATGTTTTAAACAAATTAACTGGAAACCTCTAATAGGAGAAGTCCGTCCTGTATTATCTTGCTAATCACGTATTCTTTAATAGATACTTGTTTGTCACATGTAAATTTTTCTATACCTTCTGTTTTCTCTAGACAAACTTTCAGTGCTTTATGAATTTTTTTTGTGTGTAATAGATTCAACTAATTTAGAAGATGCTTTTCCAACTCACAGTGAATTTAGGTGAGTAATCTCTTGTTTAGAGTCCTGATGAATGCTTGGGACAATGCCCTCTGAGAACCTTAAGATTGCCTTTAGATAGTCGCGGAATTGACTCGACGGCACTGGGTTTGGTTTTTGGGTTTTTTTTATTCATTTTTAATGATGCTAGGAAATATTAGAAAGGGAACGTTAAATTGTTACCCACTGAAAAACGCGAGTCAGTAGAAAGCCCATCGGTCCAACACTCAGGGTGTGGTTGGTAGATTTAATTCCCACTTATGATATAGTTGAATTAGAGAAATCTTTAAGAAATTTATCAATCACTATGGGACAAATAACAGAAAAAGTTGCTACCGGGTAAAAATACAACAGTGATCTCTGACGATCTCTGACCTCATTAAGCCGAGGTGACATGAGATAACCAAACAGACTTCAGATTTTTTTTATCCCCCCTAAAAGGTGTAACCTGTGCCATAACAAATACCTGTTGTTACATTTAGAGAAGTAACACAGGAAAAGTTAACACATAGAATTGGACAGCAAGCTCCTTGGTTACACACTGTAACACCCTGACAAACACCAGATTTATTGGGCTGGTTACCATCAAGAATAAATACGTGAGCTAGATCACTACTGCAAGAGATAGTCCTGATAGTATTAGGCATAACAGAAGTTATCCTCTATTATCGTACACTCTTAAAAGACAAAAGAAAAAGCCTCAGGCCAAAATATTGATGTATATTGAGCTACAGTTGATGAGAACTCTGCTCTTACTTAATTTTAAGATCCTGGTGAAGAACCAAATGGTATCCGGTGGAAAACCAGCACCATGAGTTCAAAGGGCCTGCAGTGGCCGGTCAGTAAAGTCCAGATATTGATCATAGATGTGTTATCTCCAATCAAAAGGAGAGAATGATTTAAGAAATAATATTGGAGTCATTATTCCCTGGACTCAGAAGGACACATCAACTGGGCCCTGAGATAAAGACAGTAGATGGGGCAATCTTAAAAATTATCTTTTAAGAAAGAAAAATATCTTTTAGGGAACTTTTCACATAAAGCCAATCAAACAAAAACCAAAAGACCTTCCACTTTTTTTATTAGCATTTAATGAATAAAAAATTTGTGGGACCAATGGAGACCCTCCTGACTGTCGGTTATTGAAACCTGTACAAATGATTGTTAAAAAATGCAATTCAAAATGTAAGATCACAGTTTCTAGCCAATTTGTGAAAAGGTGAAACTCTCAATGGTTTTGCCCATTTTTTACCCTGTAAGACAGACATGACTCTAGCAGCATGCTTGTCCACTTCCCACTTTTGCCTTTTTAAATATATGAACCAGTTGAAAGACTTAAGCAGCTATTCAAGAGACAAAACAAAGACCGGTAAATAAGCATCATCAAAATAAGTGCTATGGAGGTATTAAGAATTGTTTTTGCTCCAGCCCTTTTACTCATTTCTGTTTTAACCTTTGCTTGTGTCGTTCCTCTCTCTAGACGAGCTTACGTGTCTTGGCGTATGCCTTAATGGGTTGGTGCCTTCTTCTCCAAAGGGTAGAGTCATTTCAAGCGATTCAAAGTTCCAGCTCCAAATGACGGTTGCTCAGGGATTTCAACCCATCCCCCATCAAGAAGAGAGACAACAGCCCAATAAAGGGCCAATGTAGATCCAAGAGAGATACAATGGTTTAACTCAGACAACACAAGAGTCCCACCCTCTAACTTAGGCCACTATGCCCCCATTCAGCAAAGACACGATGCCCTGTTTTCTAAGACTGAGAAACTCACAACAAAAAGCGGGGATTGGAAAAGGCTGCTCAACTGTATCTTGAACAGAATCTGCACCATTTTTCTTTTCCCTAGACTGCGTCTGTCTCCAGGTGTGATTTTGTTGTTTTAGTGGGTTCTCCTCTAAAAGTTAGATGTTAACCCACGTTTCCCCTAGAACTGTGGAAAATAAGTGATATCAATCTAAGCCTGTCAAACAGGAAGGAGCATGGCACCAGCCACCCCCTAGGCTGATGGAATAATGGGAGGAAAAGACCAATATGTTTGAAATACGACCACCGAAACCAAACAGAAGAAAGAGAATGCACATTGCACAAGTTCCTAAAACTTACGGCCCCTTTTCCCGATAAAACCCCAGCTGGTCTACAGTTCCTACAGACAGACAGCTTTAGGAGGAGATCAGTCCCCTCTGTCTCCATATACTGGTATATATGATAGAGCTCTTGCCACCCACCTCACCCCGTCTCAAGAACTGTTTGCAGCAGGTGGCTCTAACTCACGAAACTGCGGTAACAGTCTTGTCATGAAGGATGTGGTGGACTCCAGGGCAGAGCAAGAGGAAGAGGACTGGGGAAGAGGCGTGCGATGAGCAAAGGAGCAGACCACTGCAGCGGGCACTCGGCCACCGGGGCATAAGGCTATCTGTCCCATGGACATCGGCCAGCCTCTACCTTCAGCCACACCTGGGCTTGGACAATGATCCCCTGCGCAGAGTAGCCTAAGCAACAGTAGGGGACACAAAACCTCTCTCTCAACAAAGCTGGTCCACCTGTGACAGCTGCTGAGTGCCTGTCCTGTCTGTCAGGAGCAGAGGGCGAGCCCTCAATGTGGAGCCACCAGCAGGGAGGCCGATCAGAGCCTGTAGGCAGTTGGCCAACTAGGTCTTCCACTCTGGAGGGGACAGTGATGCTTCCAGACCACAATGACAGCAACTCCAGACACAGGTTTGCCTTCCCTGCCACAGCACCCGTGCTGGCACCACTGTCTAGGGCCCAAAGATCACTGCTGTACACCAGGGATCCCATTTTATAGAAAATGAGTGAAGCAGTGCTCTCAATCCACTGGCCTCCACACACGCATCCATGAAGCAGCCAGTCCCATAACTGCAGAGGCCGGCACCCCCGGCAGGCCCAGGGTGTGGACCTCGCCTGTGGGTATGTGTCGAGACAACAGCTGCCAATAGAGCGGCATCCCCCACAGCTTGTGGACAAGGGTCCATGCGCTGTGACTCCCTGTGTCCTGCTTGCAGCGGATTTGCTTCCTGATCCTGTAACTTTTGCCACTGCAAAAAACCAAGGCTGTGGATCCTGTAAAATCTAAAAGATTTAAATAAGGCCCTTTGCAGAAAACACCTGCTGTCTCAGGCTGGGTCCTCTAGAGAAGCAAACCCAGTGAAGGGTATATATAAAACTTATAAACATACATATATAGAGAGAGAGAAATAGATTCATGTCAAGGAAATGGCTTACATGGTTATAGAGGCTGGAAAGTCCCAAGTCCATGGGTCAGGCTGGAGGCTCTTCTCGACTCACAGAGCTGCAGAGACTGGCGAACCCAAGATTGGTAGGTCGAACTGCAGGCCTCTGGCTCACAGGTTGCAAAGGCTGACGAGTCCCAAGGTCAGCAGGTAAGACTACAAGCTGCTGGCTCACAGGTTTTAATGTCTGACGAATCCCAAGATGAGTAGGTAAGCTGCTAGCTCAAGTCCCAAGAACCAGAGGTTATATGAACAAGAGCTAGCTGCAGGATCCAGAGTGAGCAAAAGCCAACAAGATTTGCCAGAAAGTCCACACACGTTGGATGCAGGCTATATCCCCAACGAAACTTCTTTTCAACTGATTGGCTGCTGGTAGTGGATCTCATCGTGGAGATAATTACATCAGATATCATGGAGGTGTTTACATTTTTCCATAGCTGCCAAACTACATCATAACTACCAAACCACTGAGAATCATGGCCCAGCCAAGTTGACACACAACCTTAACCACCACAGCCTGCCAACCCTTGCTCTAAGGCAAGGCTGTCCAAGAGAACTTTCTTTGCTGATGTGTTGCCCAACATGGCAGCCACAAGCCACATGCAACCACTGAGGACTTGAAACGTGGCTACTGCAACTGAAACACTGAATTGTGCATTTATTTCTTTAAATTCAAACTGCCACATGTGGCTAGTGGCTCCTATGTTGGAGAATGCAGCTCTAGGAACCCCCTAAGATTCCGGGTCCCCTCTCCAGTCCCTTAGGTCCTTTACAAGGAGCAGGGCGAGGAGAAGCTCGAGTCAGTATCCTGGGGTGGAGAGGGATAGAGTAGGAAGTTCACTGCTGAGCAAGAAAATAGCTCCAGGTACTATACAGCCAGGGAACACACAGACTCTGGGGCAAGTGGCTGGAAATATCCGGAAGATCTAACCTGCAAGCCCAGTCATGAATCAAGAGCAGCCATCCAGTCTCCTGTGGACGGACCTTGAAGTTCTGAGACCAGGCTGACATGAGGTGCGGACGCTGGTAGACCTGATGACCCTGGTGGCCACCTTCACCACGCATTTCTGCTGGTTCCTTCCCAGGTGCCCTCTTCTGTCCAGCAAATATGTGTGCACCTTCCACGCAGAAGGCACTAGAGGTGCCGGGACACAGGGGCTAGCACCGAGCACTCCACGCAGCTGGCCACGTCAAATGCCCAGGGGCTCGGCGCTGGCCGGGCCTCTGGATTTTCTGCCCGTGCCCACTCGCTTGTCTCCTAGTGACACTCCCCATGTGGCGGACATACGCAGGCAGTGCCCCCATCATTACATTGAGAACGACTTTCCTCGCTGGGCGTGACGCCTTCGAGACCTCTCCGAATTGTTGTGGGTATCGGTGGTTTGCTAATGGTTTTGTTTTGAACATCTGTATTTACAGTTCACCGGAAATTAAATTCTTTGCAAGGATTTAATATTTAGGAGAAAAACATGCTCGGGGTCTGTGACTTTTCAGTGGTCTTTTGGGGACATCGTATTTCACTCCCAGGGGCCTTCTCCCCAGCCCCACCCCAGGCCGACTCCCCGCGCCGACCCTGCAGCGCCCGCCCCTTTCTGCCCGGGCGCGCCCCTCCCCGCTCCGCGCTCCCGACGCCCTCTCGCCGCCCCGCCCGCGTGCTCACGGCCGGAACTCCGCACCACCGAGAGGAGGCCGGCCTCCGGCCCTCCTAGAGCGGCGCCGGAAGTCCCCGGGGCGGGGCCTGGCGCACTTCCGGCCGCCGCGCGCGGGCGGCTTGCGGGCTTTGTCGGCGGGGCTGCTGGGCCGGCGGCCAGCGTCTCCCGTCGCGCGGCAGGTGGTGCCGCGCCGGCGCAGCCTCTTGCTGCTGGGCGCCGGGTGAGTGGCGCGTTCCGGGCTGGGGGCGGGCAGCGCCTTTGCCGTGGGCCCCAGCGGCCTCCGGGGCCTGGCGGCCGGGCCGGGGCAGAGTCCGCCGAGGTGGCCGGCGAGCGCGGGCGTCCGGGGCCTGGGCCTGGTGAGCCGTCTCCCTGGTCGCGGGCACGGCCGCGCCCCCGAGGCTTCGCCCCTCAGGGAGCCCCGTCTTTCCACGGAGCCCCAGCCCTGAGGCCCCTTCGCTCGGGAGCTTCACGGGATGAGTTCCCAGGTCTCTGCTCTCGGTGCGTTTCGGCGTGACCTCTGTCCCTTTTCCTGGTTCCCAGGGGCTGCACACCCAAGCCCTAGGGCTTCTAGCTCAAACTTGGGTGCCGGAATTCCCAGGCCATGCCAGCCCCTTTTAGGTGGCCGGCCCCAGATCTTTTCTTTGTGATCTGGGAGGCTTAGGTGTGAGCATCGCTGCCGTTTGCTGTAGCCCTGCTTCCTCTCCCTGGAGCCCGAGGGGTCTCCCCAAACGATGCTGAGAATGTGTCTGGGGGAGATGTGGAGCAGCACCTGCTGACGTGTGGAGGTGGAGGGGGGCTCCCCCACTTGGAAATGTGATAAATAGAATTCACTCCAAAGCATTTAACACTTGGGCCTGCAGGAGACTGCCCAGATGGGGAGACGCGGGCTGGCTGCATTGTCCTAGAGCCTTCCTGAGGAATCCTGTTTCTTTGGAGAGGCCTTTGTGCTGTGTCAGGACCGCTGTCAGGGACCTGGGGAGCGATAGATGGAGGAGGGCTTTGAGCTCAACAGTTGTCTGCAGAGCCAGTATATCATCATCCTGTTTTTCACCTGGATGCTTTCTCCCTGAGGCCGAGACCCGATGAATGAGAGAGGTCACTGTCTTTTGCCCACCAAGGGTCCGTCTGAATGATGCTCATCTTTTCCGCGCCTTCCCTTGCTTCCTCTCGGCAGAGGTGGGACTTTTGTCCCTATTATAAATGCGGCAGTCTAACAGCGTCTCGATACTGCCACTAACCACAACGTCCCTCTTAAGGGAGCTACAGGAAGACATTGGGGGATGGAGTTGCTCCATTTCTCCACAAGTCTGAAAACATATCTCCAGCCTCTCCTGGAGTTACCATGATGGGCTCCTGCTCTCCTGGAAGGTGCCTGCAGGTGATAAGGAGAGCAGACAGAGCTGAGAAGGCTGAGACTCCATTCACTGATTCAGTTGATATTGCGTACATACCAGGTGCCAGGGAGTGAGACAGATACAGGCCTGGCCCTCATGGAGCAAGCCTTATGGAAGAATACGTAGTCCCTGGGTGCAGCAGACTGTTATAGTGCTCAGCTGCTTACCGAAAGGGTTGAAGTTTGAGTCCACCCAGAGGCACCTTGGAAGGCCTGGCGATCTGCTTCCGAGAAACCAACCATTGAAAACCTTATGGAGCACAGTTCTATGCTGACACACGTCGGGGTGCCATGAGTTGGAATGGACCTGATGGCAGCTGATGTGGTGTAGGACACAAGGCAGGACTAGGGCAGGTTCAGGATCCTCTCCTCATCTCAGGCCCAGCAGCTCCTCCAGGACACAGCTTGGCTGTCAAGGGTGAGAGCCCCGGAGTGTGTGGATTTCACCGCCAACCTGAATCGTCACTTAGGTCCAAGGCTGTGTCCACCCTACAACTCCCCCGACCCAGGCGCAGTTCCAGACAAGGAAAGTATTTGTTCATGGGGACCGTGGTCATTCTCACACTGGCCTTGGATCCACCCAGGCCTAATATTAATCCCTCACTTACAGGGAGTTAAAATAAACAAATACAGATGCGCACGTGTGCATGTTAGGTTGTGACAGGTGCTGTAAAGAAATGAAGCGCAGCAAAGAGGTGGAGACTAGTAGTGACTATTGCTTTGAAGGGTAGTCAGGTGAGGCGGCTTATGCAGAGAATCAGAGAAGAGCACTGTAGGAAGAGAACAGCAAGTGCAAAGGTCTTGGGGTAGGAGAGTGTGTGATGTGCTCAGGGAAGGGCAGGAGAACAGCATGGCTGGAGTGAAATGAGCGAGAGGAGGGTGGTAGGAATGACACTGAGGAGGCTGGACAGGTCTGGCATTTCGAAGGTGATAGGAAGCCATTGGAAGGCCCAGGGCCAGCTCAGGTCCCAGGTCCCCAGAGCTGCTTCTGTGTCCTGAAGACCATGGTGCTTGTGCAGCCTGGCTGGGAGAGCTGCTCCCTTCTCAGGCCGTAAGTCCTGGGTCCTTTTGTGGGCCCGAATGACCAGGGAGCAGATGAGGCGCCATCTGACAGCAGGAGCAGAAGGGGTCTGTCCTGGGTGCTAGGTGGGCAGGGTCTGGGAGGGACCAGCTCCAGGAAGTTTAGGGGGTGGAATTGGGCATGTTCATTCCAAACAAATCTACGGGGGCCTCTCAGGTGATACCAGCTTGAAAGTAGTTCTCTCTCCGAGGGTGGGAGACAGGAGTGGATCAAGATGAGCCTCGAATGCTACTCCCAGAAGTTGTGGTTTTGTCCTTTAGTCATTAGAGGTATGGACGAGCCTTACACAAAGGAACACCCAGTCTGGCTTTTCAGAGGTAGCGCTTTGACACCCATGCTGTAATGGACAGGGAAAATAGGCTGGGAGACCAGTCAGGAGGCTTTTCAGAATTTTGGAAGAGCTCCTTCTGGGATTGCTGGTTGAGAGGGGTGGTGGTTGGCCCACAGTAGGTGATGTCACTGAGTGGTTTCATGGAGTCACTGAGCACATCCAGGGCGCCCTGGGGTCGGGGACTTGTCAGGAAGGGAGGCGCTCCTCGTCCCTTGGGTGGAGCCCCGATAGTTGGCGGCCATCACTGGTTCCTGAGGAGGACTAGGTCCACGTCCTTCTGGTTGCCCAGTGCAGGCTGCCTCCTGAGCCACCTGGGCAGACGGTTGTGAGGAGTCGGAAAACAAGGACAACACCTTGTGGGCGTCAGCACGCAGGTCTCAGCCCCTCGTGCCTGCAGTGGCACGCAGGCTGATGGCAGCACCGCCGCAAGGCGGATGCAGAGGCCCCGGTTTCTGAGTGGGTCTGGGCACATCTTGCTCAGGGCTGTCCTGCTGCACCTCGTTATGCCCCGGGGGTGTTGCTCAGCACACCCTCCCGCTTCCTCTCCTTAGGCAGCAACAGACAAGGCCTCATCCCTTCGCCAAAGCCACCTTTCCAGGGCTTGAACTGGGGTGTACACCCCCCTCCGCCCCAGAGCCATTCTGGGCTGCTGTGCCTGCTTCCAGGACTGGTTCCAGCTTCATTGCCTTTCTTTCTCTCAAGATCAGCTGTGTATTGTTACGTAAGTTATAACGTAGTTATGTATACGGTTATATATATGTATACACACAGCTGTAATTATGTGCACAGTTATATACATGTATACACCCAGCTATAGTTATATACACAGTTATATATGTGTACACACACAGCTATAATTATATACAGTTACATATATGTATATACGTAACTATAGTTATGTACAGTTATGTAAATGTATACACCCAGCTATAGTTATATACACAGTTATATATGTGTACACACACAGCTATAATTATATAGTTATATATATATATGTATATACGTAACTATAGTTATGTACAGTTATGTAAATGTATACACCCAGCTATAGTTATATACAGTTATATATGTACACACACAGGTGTAATTATAGTTTCATGTAGGTATATACACAGCTGTAGTTGTATACACAGTTACATATACGTATACACACGTAGTTACAGTTACACATGTAGTCATATATACATGTACACACACAGCTGTAATTACACACACAGTTGTATGTAGCTGTGCAGTTGTGTGCTGCATTCTGTTCTGCGAATCCCGTGTGTTTGTAACAGCAGGGTGGTCCTGGTTAGCTCAGCCCAGCGTGTTGCGGAACCATTGAAGCCTGGCCTGGTTTTACTCCCTTTTGTTCATCTCATTCAGCTTTCTTTAAATGACAAAGTATCGATATGATTTTGCTTGAGTTCACAGAAGAAAAAGAAGCGAAGCAGAAGCTGAAGGTTGCTGATTCTCAGGTAAATTTTTCTTCAGAGCAGGATCTATTCAATTTTTAAAAACTTCCTAAAGTTAAAAAGAATTACGGAAGCCTTTGGGAGGCTGGGGTTAATAGGTGTTTATACACACACATCTGTTTGTATGCAGCCTGTTTCCAGGTTTTAAAAACAATGAGTCGTTCTAAAAACAAAAATCGGAAGTTATTACTGAGTTTCAAAACAGAAAACTAACACTCTACTCCCTCCCCTTTTTAATAAAGGAAAAGAATAAAGTTTAAAGTTCAGTGAAACCTGTGAGATCCGGAACTCGACAGGACTCTCTTGTTTTCCTGGGTCTCGTGACTCTTCTGCCTTTGACAGGGTGCAGTCTTACCCCTTTACTGCCACTTATTTTAGTGGAAAACGTTTGAGTTTTCCTTCTTTGACAGGTTTCGGCCTTACACGGGTTCCAGCTTTCATAGGCTTTACTGGGCAAAAGTTACTTTTATAGTACAAATTCCAGCTGACCTCTAAGCAAATTATCCTGTAAAGTGACAGATGGTACTTAAAAAGGGAAGAAGTCTTCACAGTGGGGACATGGGCTGTGGGAGCAGGCAGGCCTGGATTGGTCTTGGCTCTGCCACTTCTGGTCTGGTGACTGCAGAAACTTACTTTCTCTCCTGGTCTCTGTTTCCTCATCTGTAAGACAGTAAGTGGTAGGGGTAATAGCTGTTCTGGAGGTTACTAGGCAGGTTAATGAGGTAAGCTACTCAGTGGCTCAGCGCTGTGCCTGGCTGCGCGTGAGGGAAGCAGTGCTCCCCACCGGCATGTGAAAAGCAAAATGTCACCTTTTTACTGGTAAAGGCCAGGTTAGAACAAGATTGGACTTCCTCAGGCTAGATGGCAGCCAGACAGACTTACCTGCCAGTGCTGGGTGCACAGATGGCCGCAGGCCTCTCCCGCCTGGCCTACCACCATGCAGTCCTTGGCCTGGGGAGCAGTGCAGGTATCTTAAGAGGACAGCCGGCTCCAAGAGAGGACAGAAGAGGCTGGTGTCCTTCTGCTGGACATGCCATCCTGCTAACTCATCCACCTGTTGGAGAGGAGGCAGCGGGGGACAAGAGGCCAGGACACTTCAGGGGAAATGCCTCCTCATGGAACCAGCCCCTGACCCAGAGCAGCGACTCAGGACGTGTTGGCTCTGACGCTGACAGCATCCAAACCGGGCACGTCTGCACACACTGTGGCCAAAGGCTGCCCAGGACAGGTGACAGATGAGGAGACTTATGGGCGGACAGGTGCCGTGTCCCATTAGTGTTTTTGAAAGTCACGTGTGTACATGAGTAAATGCGCACATGTGATTGTGTGAGAAAAGGCCTGGTAGATGTGTTTAAGCAGCTAACTGGTTATCTGTTGAATTGCCAAGGATTTTCATTTTTTATATTTTACATTTCTTTATCATTTTAAATATTTTCACAGTGTGTATCTTATATTTAATCGACTTGATGGCAGCAAGTTTATATTTTTAATCATTAAGAATTAAAAAAGTATAAAAGTAAAGGTGGATATAGAACTGAGTAGTGTGACCTGATTTCATAAAATATTGGTGCAGAAAAAAATACCCAGAAGGAAAACTGTTAACTGTGATCATCTGAGTGGTGAGGTTAAAGGTAATTTTCGTTTTTAAAGTTTTTGTCTGTGGTCTCATTTTTCTCAGCATGATTTAATTTACTTCTATACCTTGAGACAACTAGTTGAAAGTAACTTCTATAAGCCAGAGAGGGGATCTTAAAAACCAAGTGAGTGGGCATTTAACTCCGGAGGACATTTCTGGTGACTCCCTGTCAAGGCCTGTATCCAGTGCCAGAGGGTGACCACATGCCCAGTGGGTGCCATCTGAGGACAAGGTGTTGCTGAACTAATTGTGTCAGCTAATGTATGGACAGAAGTTCCCTGCATAGGTTTGTATTGTGTTTCTTACTGGTGACATGCAATATGAGTGTTTATCATCACCAGGAGCACAGCATCTGAATACTCAGCTGTGTGTTTGCATTATTTAAGGTTAAAGCTCCGGTAACAGAGACCCAGAAAATACAGCATTTCAAACAAAAACCATGATTTCTCACATTAGAGCTCAGAGCTAGGTGGGTGACCACAGACCAGTGGATGGTCTGCCCTCAGGGTTCTCCAGGGACCCTGGCTGTTCTGCCCATCTGTGGGGCTGCCCTTTTGGCATGGCTAGAGCCAGCTCAACAGCACCATGGAGGGGAGAGTGTAGAGGGCAAGCAGTGCCCTTTTAAAAGGTGTGCACATATCACCTCCATTGCCATCCCACTAGCTGGACCTTAGTCACCCACCACACCTCACTCCAGGGGAGGAAATGCAGCTGTTTGCTGGATGGCCATGTGCCTTTGGTGGCTTAACAGTGGTAGTGACTGTGGGGTTTTCGTTACCAAAAGGAACACGGGACGTGTGGATGCTGAGGGACCTTTAGTCTCTGTACCGTTGACCCCCTGCTATCACGTAGACCCTCTATCCACACACAGTATGCTCAGTGACTGCCTCTGGGCAGAGCCCAGGGTCTGTGGTGATGTGTGGCCTTCATCAGACACCAATGTGGCTTCCAACAATCAGTGATCTGAACTCAAGTTTTCCACACCCCGCCTCTCATGTGCAGCTGGGGAGCAGGGCCACTGCAGTGAGTCCTTGCACTCAGGAAAGGGAAGAAGGAAAATGCATGGCAGCCCCTGGGCCATCACAGGATGGAGTCCTGCTGGGTGGCACATCCTAGCAGCTACTGAAGCAGAAAATTTGTATGACCCATCACCCAGCAGTTACTCTCCTGGGGGTGAACCCAGCAGAAATGAGGACTTAGGTCTACTGACAGACACGAGCAGGAATGTTTGTATCAGCTTTGTTCATTATAGCCCAAAGTAGAAACAACCCAACTGTTCAATAGAATGGAAAAATGATTGTGGCATGTTCATAAAATGGGATACTACACAGTGAAAAAAAATGAACTATCACCAGCACGGATGAGCTCCACAGCCCAGCACGTCTTTCGAGTGTAAGCAAAGACATCTCTGGGTGATGATTGCACACCTTGGGAATGTACTAGACACTGCTGCATTATACACTTTTAAAATGGTGAATTTTATGGTATGTAAATTTAAGGTATATGTGAAATAAAAAGGAGACACAAAAGAGAACTATGATTCCATTTAAAAGAAACCGCAAACAGGCAGATTTATATTCTTGGAGATGGTTACCTTGTAGGGGAGTATCGATGGGGAGGAAACAAGAGGAAGTCTTTTTAGCTGACAAATGTTAGATGTGTTGATCTGGGTGGTGGTTACACAGATGTATACATGAAAAATTCATCAAGCGGTACAATTCAGATTTGTGCACCTGGCTGTAGGCAAGTTACGGCTCACAGATAAAATGCTTTTGAAAAGCTACCCTCCCCTGACAGTAGTGGATGTGTTGGTTCACCAGCAGATCTGCTCTCTGCTCCTTTCCGTTTTGTCCCCTGTGGCCCTGGTCTCACCCTCTGAGGGATGGAAGCTTATCCACTGTAACCCACCGTTCATGGGGACTGCACAGCACTCCCCATGCCGATGAAGATTGGGGCCTGGCTGTAGCCTGATGGAGTCATCTTAGATTGAGTTCCCTGGAGATAGACTGAGCTGGGAAGTTGTGTCCAGCATGTTCATTCAGGAGAGCTCTCTGGGCATAGAGCTAGAAGGAAGGCAGAGTTGGATATAGGGAAGAGCTGACCCACGGTGACCCCTGGGTTGGGATGACCTTCAGAGTTGTTCCTAACTGAGGCAAAGGGCCTGGGCCTTTAGGTTCAGATTGTCAGTCAGTCATGGACTGTTGATGTGGTCCTCGGCATTCTCTGGTTGCCTCCCGAGATTCCCAGCCCCTAGTGTGCACGTACCTTGGTCTTCAGTATTCTATGGTTGCCTCCTGAGAGTCCCAGCCCCTAGTGTGCACCTGTCTTCTCCCAGTTATTCAGACACTAACCTGCTGCTCTGAAGGGCTTGTGCAGGTGTGATGAAGGCCCCAAGTCTGTTGACCTGAGATATCCAGGTGGGCCCTTTAAGAGCAGGATGGTTTCTCCAGAAGAGAAGCCAAGTTTTAAAGCACAGGAAGGATCCAGCACACCATTGCTGGCTCAAAGGTGGAGCACCCTATGGCAAGGAATGCAGGCAGCCTCTAGGAGCTGAGCACAGCTGCAAAGAAATGCTGACCTCAGTCCTACCATCATGGGGAATTGAATGCTGCCAGCCATGTGAGTAAGTTTGGAAACATTCCCCCCGGGCCCTCCAGATGAGCACTGTAACTGCAGCCTTGTGTGACCCAAGCAGAGGGCCCTGACCAGACTGAGGTAATAAATGTGTGCTGTTTTAAGAGGCTGAGTTCGTGGTCATTTGTTATATAGCAGTGGATAGCTAATAAAGTTGCCATCCCCTGGGGAAGGTATAGCCTTGGTCAGGTGCTCTGTCTGCCTGAAGGCAGGTCCCTGTGTGAGAGTCCCCAGAGCTGGAGGGGGTTGTGTGCCTGGCCCTGGAGAGGGTTCTGGGCAGAGCACCATAGTGACCACATAAAAGTGAATAATCACAGACTTTTTTCTTCTAAAAAATACGTATATTTTGTAAATATTGAAGTATATAGCATATATGCAGTAAAGAGCCCAGGTCTGAAGCTATGGCTCAACATATTTCCAAAGTAAGCACACCTGTATAACTCTGATCACAATATAGATTTCCAGCATCCCAGAAGTCCCCCTTGTGCCCCTGCCAGTCATCGTCTTCCCCAACGGTAATCACTATTTCGATTCTGTCAGCATGGATTGCGCTTTTTGGACTTCGTATAAATGGAACCATAAAGTACGTACTCCTTTGTGCCTGACCACCAAAGGTCAACATCACATCTGTGAGATTTGGCAATGCTTTTGTGTGTGGCAGTTGTTTTTTTTTTTTTTTCATTGCTGTATATTATTCTGTTATGTGAGTATTCCTGTTTACCCATTCTTAAGTCGATGGATACTTTGGTTAAGTGTAATACGCCTATGAGCAGACTTCTACAGGGCAGGCTTGTGGCTTCTTCAACAATATATTTTCCTTGAAAATGTAATGCAGTTCTGTGCTGCCTGCTCTCTGGGAGCTCCCTGTGCAAGAACCACAACCCAGCTCCAGTTCTTAAATCTGCAGAGCCCTGCTTTGTGTGCTGGCTTCTGTGCTAGGCCCCGCCCTCCTCTCATTTTTTGACAATTATGGTATCTGAAACAGGAGGACTTGGATAGTGAGGTAATACCTATTGCTTGAGCTTGCAGCTGGGCAGGCTCCCACTGTCTGATAAGATCCCTTAATGAGAAGACTCGAGAGGCAGCTGGCTTTTCTAATCCTGTGAGATCCTAGATTAATGGAAACGACTAAATTAATGGAAACGACTCGATAGCACTATTTTTTTTCATACTTTTTACTGATAAAATGCAGGTGTTGTAGAGAGAGTCACCTTATTAGAGCCATATCTTATTTTTTCTGCTTAAAAATGGGTTGATTTTCATTAAACTTCATTTCTTTTATAATACTTTGCTCTAGAAGCACAAAGAACTAGCCAACACAGGCCGACATTATGGCCTCCTAGCCCCTTTTCCTAGAGCTAACTATGAGGTTGGTGGGTAGGCATATAGCTTGCCTTCCAGTTTTACCAAATCCTTTGCCCTGACATGCTAATACTGATTTCCTTACAGCCTGACTGCTAAGCCAGCGCCACATGTTTTAGTTTTTTATTTTGTCATGACCCCATTGCAAGGGGCTGAATTTGTAATAGGGTATAAGCTAAACCACGGTAAAAATACACTGGTGCAGATGAGGTGGTTGATCGCTTACGTAGTCCAGATGATGGTGGGTGGTCCAGGGTAGGTCAGTACTCGGCTTTTTGAGATCATCCAGGAACCAAGACTACTCCTAGTTTCCTCTGCCCTTGCCTCAAGTGTTGCTTTCCTTGGCATCTTCGAAACTGGTTCACCAATATCTCCTGCTGCTCTCCAGGCTATAGGAAGGGAGTGTAGCAGAGTAGATGGTGATATAAAAGGTGCCCATAGCCCAGTGGCCAGACTTGGACAGTGTGGAGGACTGCTGGCAGGTCTCAGGCCCCATTAAGCAAGGAGTTATCAACTTAAAGAGAACTCATTCTGCAACCATGCAGACTGCAGGAAGCAAGCTGAATTTAACCAGATTTGGAGTTTTGTCATGAAAGTATGATAGAGGAAGAAAAGAGCAAGGAGTTGGGACTAAATGCAAGGGAATGATTATGACATAAAATTAATACCATAGACCACGGGAGCTAAGCTGGTTAAGGAGGGAAGGGAGGACTGGAAGGAATGAGAGACAGTGAAAAGGACGTAGAACCCATGAATTTTGTGTCTTTAGAAGAAAATGTCTTGATTTTTTAAGTCAGTCCAAACTATGTCCCTACTCAGTGGTTGGGGAATTAGGCTTATGAGTAGGTGTTATCTGGCACCCATTCAGTACTCACTTAGAGCTAGAGGAGTTTTATACACCAAACACCAGTCTGCCCCCCTGCAGCTGAATGTATTAGAGGTAGAACCACAAAGAGTCTTTTGTAAGTGGGTGTCTTAGTCATCTAGTGCTGCTATAACAGAAGTTCCACAAGTGGATGGCTTTAACAAAGAAGTTTATTCTCTCACAATTCAGTAGGCTAGAAGTCTGAATTCAGGGCAGCGGCTCCATGGAAAGGCTTTCTTTCTCTGTTGGCTCTGCAGGAAGGTCCTTTTGATGCATCAGTCTTCCCTTTGTTTTTTGAGATATCTCAGCAAAGGAACCTCGGGGCCAAAGGACACGCCGTGCTCCCAGCACTGCTTTCTTGGTGGTATGAGGTTCCCAACTCTCTGCTTATTTCCTTTTCCTGTTATCTCTTGAGAGATAAAAGGTGATGCAGGCCACACCCCAGGGAAACTCCCTTTACCTTGGATCAGGGATGTGACCTGGGAAGGGTGTTACAATCCCACCGTAATCCTCTTTAACAAAAAATTACAATCACAAAATGAGGGACAACCACAGAATACTGGAAATCATGGCATAACCAAGTTAATACACTTTTGGGGGACGTAATTGAATCCATGACAGTGGGAATGGTTGATTTGGAGTGAAAGGAGAGCCATGAATAACGGTGTACAGGATCAAGCATGTGGGGCAGAGGAAACACCTTTCTTACTCTTCTCGGATATGTGTTCTGTCCTCTTTCTGCTCTCCAGATTCCTTTCTGTTAACAAAGGGAAAAGATGATCTTTTTATTCTCTTGTTTCAGGTTCTAAAGTAGCAACTGGTGACACAGAGGCGATTCAAAAGCCTGAATTTCCAACGATGAAAATTTTCATCAGATGATGTCAGAAAAACTTCCAGTAATGGAGTCCTCAGCCCCTGAGTCTGGGGAAGACCCTGAACCCAGATTAGGCGGGCTATTGAGAAACTCAGAAGGGCAGAGCCTGAGGAATTCTTCTCAGGCAGCAGGTTTTAGACAGGTGACAGTTACCCATTGGAAAATCCAAACAGGAGAGACAGCCCAGATGTGTAATAAATCAGGAAGAAGTCCAATTCTGAACTCCAATCTTCTTATACTTCAGAGAGAGCTTATAGAAGAGGAAGCTCATCAATGTGATTCTTGTGGCAAGAGCTTCACATTTCATTCGGACCTAATTAGACATCAGCTTTCTCATAGTGGGGAGAAAGTTTATAAATGTGATCACTGCGGGAAAGGCTTCAGCCAAAGCTCACACCTTACTGAGCATCAGAGAATTCACACGGGAGAAAGACTCTATGTATGTAATGTATGTGGAAAAAACTTCATTCACTATTCAAATCTTATTGAGCATCAGAGAATACATACAGGAGAAAAACCATTCAAATGTACTCAGTGTGGGAAAGCCTTCTGTCACAGCTCAGATCTTATTCGACACCAGAGAGTTCATACCCGAGAGAGACCTTACGAATGCAAAGAATGCGGAAAGGGCTTCAGTCAGAGTTCATTACTTATTCGACATCAGAGAATCCACACAGGAGAAAGACCCTATGAATGTAATGAATGTGGAAAGTCCTTCATTCGGAGCTCAAGCCTTATCCGCCATTATCAGATCCATACAGAAGTGAAACAGTACGAATGTAAAGACTGTGGAAAGGCCTTCCGGCATCGATCGGACCTTATTGAACATCAGAGAATCCACACTGGAGAGAGACCTTTTGAGTGCAATGAATGTGGGAAAGCCTTTATCCGGAGTTCAAAGCTTATTCAGCATCAGAGAATTCATACTGGAGAAAGACCATATGTATGTAATGAATGTGGGAAACGTTTCAGCCAGACATCTAACTTTACTCAGCATCAGAGAATTCACACTGGAGAGAAACTCTATGAATGTAATGAATGTGGGAAAGCATTCTTTCTGAGTTCATACCTTATTCGACACCAGAAAATTCACACTGGAGAGAGAGTTTATGAATGTAAGGAATGTGGGAAAGCCTTTCTCCAGAAGGCTCATCTTACTGAACATCAGAAAATCCACACTGGGGAGAGACCCTTTGAATGTAAAGACTGTGGGAAAGCTTTCATTCAAAGTTCAAAGCTTCTTCTACATCAGATTATTCATACTGGAGAAAAACCCTATGTATGTAGTCATTGTGGAAAAGGATTTATTCAGAGGTCAAACTTCATTCAACATCAGAAAATTCATACTGAAGAGAAACTCTATGAGTGTAGTCAGTATGAAAAAGATTTTAATCCGACCCCAAACTTTAAAAATAATCAGTGTGTTCACCAAGAGGGACTTGACTTGAATAAGGCCCCCATACATTTGGGTGAGAAGTCTATGTGTCAGGGGGAACATACAGATAACTTATAAAATAATTATTCTCCAACTCAATGAGTGATGCTTGGAAATCTGTGTTGTAAATCATAATTCATATGGCTTTTAAGATTTGGATGCATCAATTTCCCAAAGTCACAGATGGTACTGCTTTTTGAGTGTGCACCACCAGTACCGCTCTGTAGCAGTACCGGGCGTCATTACTCTTCCTCAGACGTGAACGCTTGTCCTCTAGAGCTACGTGATTTTACAGCTGACTTTGAGCTGGAACAGGTCAAGAGAAGGTTTCTATATTTCATAATTGCAGTCATCCTAGAGTTATATCCCTTTTGGAGTGGAACTATGTATCTAATCTTACCACTTAAAACAATATTGCCCAACAAATTTTTGTTTCTCAAAAAGGCAGGTTGGAGAATGATACTTTCTTATTTAAAACCACTGACTGGTCCCCTGTGGTCCCTAGGACAAAGTCCAAGCTCCCTAGAATATATCCTGAGGCCTTCTGCTTCATTGACCTCCTCTCCCACTGCTGAACTTCCTGCCACAGAGTCGATGCCCCAGCAACACTAACTGCTTAATGCCTCTCACGTCCACCAACCTCTCTCCTACTTTGGCCTTTATCCTTGTCGAAGGGCCTTCTCACCTCATTAACTCCTACTCATCATTCAAGACTCATCTCAGGCATCATGTCAAGGAAATTTTCCCTCAAGCTTAGCTAGATTCCCCTCTTATGTGCTTCCATGTTCAATACCCGTCTCTGTTACTGCGCTTACTGTGATATGTCAGAGTTACGTTTTTATACACAATATCATGCTGTGTGTTTCCTGAGGATGGTGATCATGCCTGATTCATTTATGTGCCCCCAGTGCCTAGCACAAAGGCAATAAAAAACACACCCCAAAATCTATGTGTAATTGACAGCCTCTTTGTCATTTCTATACTTTTTAAAATTGCTGGGTGTGTTTTGTTTGTACTGGTAGAATCTTCTATTAGAAATATCTTTTTTCTTAGCACTGTGATATCTTCTGTTCTTATATAGCTCAGAAGCTGCAGGCAGTAGCCAGTATAAGAGTAGGGTTCCTCATATTTATTGCCTTTTTTTTTTTTTAGGCCACACCCATAACTTCACTTGTTTTGGAGAGCATTGTCTTACCTTAGTTGTTGAAGCTTTGTAACCCACCCAAGGTACACATAATCTCTATGAACTATGTATCTTTTTCTTTCCTAGCAGGAAAAAAATGATGGAATACAACTCATTCTGTCACTTTTGGTACTCTCTGGCTTGTTTTATCACTCATTTGAAAATGAGTTGATATCTACAAAGACCCGTGCTAGATATTGGGAAAGGAGAGATGGGTAAGTCAGCAGCCATCCTCAAGTCATTCAGAGTTTAGTAGGGAAGACAGGAAGATCGCAATACAAGGTAGGAGTTGAAATAGAAGTGTTTTTGAGCTGTGTAGGAGAATAGATAAGGAAGTTACTAATTTGGCATGGAGAATCTGGGAAGGAGTCACAGAAGAGGTGACATTTGAGCTGGTCTAGAGAGAGAAATAGACATCAGCTAGAGAAGAAAATGACCTGGGAGGGGTAGCTGTGTGCAGAGACAGGGAAGCATGACAGATCCCTCTTTTGGCAGGACTGTTCAAAAGCAAGCAACTTTTGTGGTACAGTGGATAACTGCCAAGCAAAACTGTTAGTGTTTGCCTCTGAATTTCTTCACCTGGAATATTAACCAGAACAATCAGTTCTAAAATGATAAAAAAAATTTTTTCCCACGAGGGGTATTTTGAGTTCTTAAATTACACCAACCCTAGAAGCTTTGAGGAGACAAGTATTTTGAAAAGGACATACAGTACCCCGTCTTCTGGAAAAGTCATCATTGCCATAAATGTTTTAAATGGTATGGAAGCAGATGTTACCAGACTGTTTTTATACCATAAAATATCCATTTTAAGTGTAAAGTTTGAGTTTTGGTAAATGCATACATCCATGTAACCCCCCCACCCCCAGAATTAAGATAGATAACATTCATGACCCTAAAAAGTTCCCTGTGCTGTTTCTTGGTCAATCCCACCCCAACCCCAGGTAACCACTAATCTGATGTCATGGTAGACTAGGTTCACTAGTTCTAGAATTTTATGTAAATGAAATCATATAATATGTACTCTTTTATGTCAGATTTCTTTCAGCATGTTTTTGAAATTCATCCAAGTTGTTTCGTGTTTGAGTAGTTCTTTGCTGAGTAGTATTCCTTTGTATGAATAAACCATCATTTGTTTATTCATTTACCTTTTGATGAACATTTGGGTTTCTGTCTTTCCCACTAAACTATTATGAATAAAACTGCTGTAAGCGTTTGTGTAAAGGTATATGGACAGATGTTTTTATTTCTCTTGGATAGACATAAATAAATGCAGAGGCATACCATGTTCAAGAATTGTAAGTCTTAGAATTTTAAAATGTCAGTCTTCCCCAAATCAACCTATAGACCCCAGGAGGCTTTTTATTTTTTTGTAGACGTTGACAAGATGATTCTAAAACTTGTATGACATGTGTAGGACCAGAAATAGCTAAAACAATTTCGGAAAAGAGCAAAATTGAAGCAGTTACATTACCTGATTTCAATACTTATTGTAAAACTACAGTAATCAAGACAGTGTAGTATTGGGGTAAAGATAGACATAGATTAGAGGAACAGAGTAGTGTCCAGAATAGACCACCCATATATTGTCCAGTTTTATAAAGGTGTGGAGGTTTATTCAATGGGGGAATGGGTGGTCTTTCAACAGATGGCACTGAAACAACCAGATGTCCTTACAGATAAAAAAATAACCCTTACCTCACACCACACACAAAAATAACCCTTACCTCACACCACACACAAAAATAACCCTTACCTCACACCACACACAAAAATAACCCTTACCTCACACCACACACAAAAATAACCCTTACCTCACACCACACACAAAAATAACCCTTACCTCACACCACACACAAAGATTAACCCTTACCTCACACCACACACAAAAACTGAGCCAAAATGGATCATAGACCTAAATGTGAAAGCTATGAAATTTCCCAAAAGAAAGAAAAAAAAATAGCCCTGGCGGTGCAGTGGTTAGAGTGCTCGACTGCTAACCAGAAGGTTGGCCGTTCAAAACCACCAGTGACTGCAGGAGAAAGAGGTGGCAGACTGCTTCTGTTGAGATTTACAGCCTTGGAAACCCTAAGGGGTTGCTATACATTGCAATTGACTTGGCAGCAGTGGGTGGTGGGATATGTGGATGTGTGTGTGTGTGTGTGTGTGTGTTGTGTATCTTAGTTACCTAGACCTGCCAAAAGCAGATGGCTTTAACAAACTTATTTTCTCAGTTTATTTATTTTCTCACACTCTAGAAGTCCAATTTAGGGCACCGGCTCCAGGGGAAGGCTTTCTCTGTCAGCTCTGGAGGAAGGTCCTGGTCTCCTAAGCTTCTGTTTCCTGGTTCCTTGGAGATCTCCATGTGGCTTAGCATCTATCTTCCTCCATTTCTGCTTGCTTAATTTGTTCTTTTTATATTTTGTAAGTAGTTGACTCCAGACACATCCTCCACTAATCCTGCCTCATTAACATAACAAAGACAACCCATACCAAAATGGGATTATAACCATAGGCATACCCATTACCGTGGAGTCAGTTCAGACTCAGCAACCCTATAGAACAGAGTGGAACTGCCCCATAGGATCTCCAAGGAGCGTCTGGTGGATTTGAACTGCTGACCTTTTGGTTAGCAGCTGAGTTGTTAACCACTCCAACACCAGAACTTCTCTAACCACAGGTGTAGAGGTTAGAATTTACAACACATATTTTGGGGGGACACAATTCAGTTTATATGTATTTAGAAGTTTCTATTTTTCAAAAAGTCAAAACATTTTCTCACTAGTTTTCAATTTCATTCTTTTATTGTGAAAATATACACAACATACTTGTGGCTAGATGTGGTCATTTGACTGAATTATAGCCAACGATGTGTGCAATCTCTGGGTCATGTTCTTAAAAATAAAGCTGCTTGCTTTTCTTTTTCTGTCTACCCCCTGGTTCAGAAATGGCAAGACTAGAGTACCTTTGGACCATGAGTGGTAGCAATGTGTTCGGAATTCTAGTGCCATGCTGCCACTTTCATAGCTTCCTCAAGTTATAAAATAATCCAATACTGGTATGTTTCCCAAAATTTGTATTACTCAGTTTTATCCAAACACCTTTTTACATATTTTCTTGTAAAATAGGAGACAAAGTTACCTTCCAAGTGAGAAGAAAGGTACTGGATTGGAGTAGGGTGGCTAAACAGTGGTAAAAAGGTTACAAGGATAAAAAGGAGCACTGATTATGGAAACTCATGAAGTGAATATCAGGCGGCACCAAAGGCCCAACTGAGGCTGGAAGCTGCCGGGCACCCACTTGCCTTTGCCTTTCAGCTTCAGATTTGTCCTGCATTACCTGCTGTGTGAAAATGGAAATGGTCCCTTAAGAAAATTATCCTTTCAAGTTGGTGTTATGTCAAGCTTTGTCAGTAGACCTGCAGGAGGAAGAAACTTCTCTCCCTGCTTCTGCTTTTTTTTTTTTTTTTTTTGAATGTCTTTGCTCCAGACATGCAGCTGCCAACAGCACCTCTGGAAGACATCAAGTGGTGGGTGCTCACTCTCACTGAATTTGAGCTATGCTGCTGTGGTTGGATTCCCATTGAGTCTTGTAGGTACCCCATTGGTCAGTGTTGCAACCTTGGCCTGCCAGCAACCCAGAGAGATGTTTCTTGCCTGACAGTCACAAGAGTACCTTGTCTACCACCAGTGGCCCATTTGCATCCTAAAGGGTGTTTCCTTCCTACCCATTGACAGACCACCTTTGGGGGCAACCCAGCAGACTTCTCGCCATCCAGTGAACTGCAACCATACCTTTTCCAAGATCTGAATCCCAGCCTTGGTGTTGCTGCGGAAGGGATTTCATGTTCCTTTACATCCCTCTCTTGCTCTCATACATTGAAAGGCAGACCTTAAATAGCATGACTGTTGTTAAGTGCCATTGAGTTGATTCCGACTTACAAAGACCCTATGCACAACAGAACAAAACACTTCCCTGTCCTGCACCATCCTCACGATTGTTGCTATGCTTGAGCCCATTGTTGCAGCCACTGTGTCAATCCATCTTGTTGAGGGTCTTCCTCTTTTTCGCTGACCCTCTGCTTTACGAAGCATGATGTCCTCTACAGGGACTGATCCCTCCTGATCACACGTCCACAGTAGGTAAGATGCAGTCTCACCATCCATGCTGCTAAGGAGCATTCTGGTTGTAGTTCTTCCAAGACAGATTTGTCCGTTCTTTTGGCAGTTCATGGCATATTCAATATTCTTCAACACCACAATTCAAGGCATCAATTCTTTGGTCTTCCTTATTCATTGTCCAGCTTTCACGTGCATATGAGGCGATTGAAAACACCATGTGTCTTGGTCATCTAGTGCTGCTATAACAGAAATACCATAAGTGGGTGGCTTTAACAAAGACAAGTTTTATTCTCTCATGATTCAGTAGGGTAGAAGTCCAAATTCAGGGCACCAGCTCCAGGGGAAGGCTTTCTCTCTCTCTGTCAGCTGTGGAGGAAGGTCCTTCTCATCAGCCTTCCGTTGGTCTGGGAGCATTTCAGCACAGAAATCTCAGGTACAAAGGACATGCTCTGCTCACTGCCCTGCTGTTTTGGTGGTGTGAGGTCCTCACTCTCTGCTAGCTTCCTTTTTCTTTTATCTCTTGAGAGATAGGTGGTGCACACCATACCCCAGGGAAACTCCCTTTACATTGGATCAGGGATGTGACCTGATGAAGCTGTTACAAACCCACACTAATTCTCTTTAATATAAAATTACAATAAAATGGAGGACAGCAACAGAATACTGGGAATCATGACCTAACCAAGTTAATACATGCATTTTTGCAGACCACAGTTCAGTCCATGACTCCATGCCTTGGGCCAGGCGCACCTTAGTCCTCAAGAACTTCTCAACACTTTAAAGAGGTCTTTTGCAGCAGATTTACCCAATGGAATGCGTCTTTTGATTTCTTGACTGCTGCTTCCATGGCTGTTGATTGTGGATCCAAGTAAAATGAGATCCTTGATAACTTCAATCTTTTCTCCATTTATCATGATGTCACTCATTGGTCCACTTGTGAGAATATTTGTTTTCTTTATGTTGAGGTGTAATCCATACTGAAGGCTGTGGTCTTTGAGCTTCATTAGTAAGTGCTTCAAGTCCTTTTCATTTTCAGCAAGGAAGTTTGTGTCTTCTGCATAATGCAGGTTGTTAATGAGTCTTCCTCCAATCCTGGTGCCCCGTTCTTCTTCATATAGTCCAGCTTCTCGGATTATTTGCTCAGCATACAGATCGAATAAGGCATGGTGAAAAGATACAACCCTGATGGCACACCTTCCCTGACTTTAAACCAATCAGTACCCCCTTGTTCTGTGCAAACAACTGCCTCTTGATCTACATAAAGGTTCCTCATGAGCACAATTAAGTGTTCTGGAATTTCCATTCCTCTTAACGTTATCCGTAATTTGTTATGATCCACACAGTCGAATGCCTTCGCATAGTCAATAAAACACAGGTAAACATCCTTCTGGTATTCTCTGCTTTCAGCCAGGATCCATCTGACATCAGCAATGATACCCCTGGTTGCACGTCCTCTTCTGAAACCGGCCTGAATTTCTGGCAGTTCCCTGTCGATATACTGGTGCAGCCATTTTTGAATGATCTTCAGCAAAATTTTGCTTGCATGTGATATTAATGATATTGCTCTATACTTTCCACATTCGGTTGGATCACCTTTCTTGGGAATAGACATAAATATGGATCTCTTCCAGTAAGTTGGCCGGGAAGCTGTGTTCCATATTTCTTGGTATGTACGAGTGAGCACCTCCAAGGCTGCATCTGTTTGTTGAAACATCTCAATTGATTTTCCATCAATTCCTGGAGCCTTGTTTTTTGCCAATGCCTTCAGAGCAGCTTGGACTTCTTCCTTCAGTACCATCGGTTCCTGATCATATGCCACCTCTTGAAATGGTTGAACATTGACTAATTCTTTTTGGTATAATGACTCTGTATATTCCTTCCATCTTCTTTTGATGCTTACTGTGTCGTTTCATATTTTCCCCATAGAATCCTTCACTGTTACAACTCGAGGCTTGAATTTTTTTCTTCAGTTCTTTCAGCTTGAGAAACACTGAGCATGTTCTTCCCTTTTGGTTTCTAGCTCCAGCACTTTGCACATGTCATTATAATACTTTGTTTTCTTGAGCTGCCCTTCGAAATCTTCTGTTCAGTTCTTTTACTTCATCGTTTCTTCCTTTTCCTTTAGCTGCTCAATGTTTGTGAGCAAGTTTCAGAGTCTCCTCTGACATCCATCCTGGTCTTTTCTTTCTTTCCTGTTTTTTCAATGACCTCTTGCTTTCTTCATGTATGGTGTCCTTCCACAACTCGTCTGGTCTTCAGTCACTAGTGTTCAATGTGTCAAATCTGTTCTTCAGATGGCCTCTAAATTCAGGTGAGGTATACTCAAGGTTATATTTTGGCTCTTATGGACTTGCTCTGATTTTCTTCAGTTTCAGCTTGAACTTGCATATGAGCAATTGATGGTCTGTTCCATAGTCGGCCTCTGGCCTTGTTTTGACTGATGACATTGAGATTTTCCATCGTCTCTTTCCACAGCAGGGTCTTCCAACTTAGGAAGCATTTAATATTAAACACCTACGGCTGCCCAGGAGAGGAGCATGGATGAAATCTACTGTGTATTTCGTAATGTGGAATGGACAGCCAGGGAGGTGGGGAATGGCTAAAGAGTTCAGTGCAGTGGGGGTGGCTGGAAGATATGGCTGTGTTTATTCAGGGACCCTAATGTCAAATGGGATGCTTGTTATTCTGTCACTGGGAGGGACCAGCCTCTGGTAGCCGAGACCTCAAAGAGTTAGGGGGTAGGGTGTGGGAAAATGGCCATGGGTGTGTACTGGGCCTGGACTGTGTGTGAGGAACTGGGACTGACAGACCTGCTCTCAGCCCACTCAGACCCACCAGGCACGGAGCAGGGCAGGCAGCCCATTCTGCCCCCACAGCCAAGCCAGGATCAGAGGGCTGGGCATGTCTGGGACAGGGTCAATGTCGTTTTGGGAGACCGAACCACCTGTCACCTGGAGATTGATTTCTTGACTGCTGCTTCCATGGACATTGGTTGTTGATCCAAGTGGAATAAAATCACTGACAACTTCAATTTTTTTATCCATTTTTCATGACGCTGTTTATCGGTGAAGTTGTGAAGATTTTTTTTTTCTTCATGTTCAGACATAATCCATACTGAAAACTATAGTTTTTTTTTTTTTTTTAACCTTCATCAGTAAGTGCTTCAAGTCCTTTTCATTTTCAGCAAGCAAGACTGTGTCATCTGCTTTTTGATGTTAACTAGTGCTCCTCCAATCCTGGTGAAATGTTATTCATGTAGTCTGGTGTCATGGATAGAATTGTGTCCCCCCAAAATATGTGTCAACTTGGTTAGGCCATGATTTCCAGTATTGTGTGGTTGTCCTCCATTTTGTGATTGTAATTTTATGTTGAAGAGATTAGGGTGGGATTGTAACACCCTTTGTAAGGTCACAGCCCTGATCCAATGCAAAGGAAGGGAGTGTGGCCTGCACCACCTTTTATCTTGCAAGAGATAAAAGGAAAGGGAAGCAAGCAGAGAGGGAGGAACTCATACCACCAAGAAAGCAACTGCTAGGAGCAGTGTTTGTCCTTTGGACCTGAGGTTCATGTGCAGAAAAGCTCCTAGGCTAAGGTAAGACTGATAACAAGAACCTTCCTCCAGAGCCAACAGAGAGAGAAAGCCTTCCCTGGAGTTGACACCCTGAATTTGGACTTGTTGCCTCCTAGACTGTGAGATAATAAACTTCCGTTTGTAAAAGCCATCCGCCTGTGGTATTTCCGTTAGCAGCACTGGATGGTTTTTCAGATTATTTTTTCAGCATACAGATTGAAGTAGTAATGTGAAAGCATAAAACCCTGCCCCACACGTTTTCCAATTCTGAACCACATCCAGTTTTGAACAACTCATTATTTTTTTGTTCTGTTCCAATAACTGACTCTTGATCCATGTAGAGGTTCTGCGTGAACACAGTTACATGTTCTGAAATTCTCATTCTTCTCAGTGTTATCCATAATTTGTTATGATTCACACAGTCAAATGCCAGAGAGTTCGGCTTCATCAGCCCGGAGCAAGCATGCTCACTTCTTCTTCTTAGCCTTTTTATTTGGAAATAACTGTGGATTTGTTGCAGGGCAAGGATTCCCAGCTTGGGACTAAGCCCTGCCTAGGTTCTTGCCTTCTGCTGACCAAGAATGACCAGGAAAGGTTTAGGTGTTCCACACGAACAAAGGTTTATTAATGACCAGTGCCGTTGAGTCGATTATTAATGACAGAAAGAGAGTAAAGGCTCGTGAGCGGGGAACAGAGAGGGACCGTGAAACGCTAGCATCTGTTCCCCTGAACAAAGGTTTTTCTGGGGCTTATATGGGTTTGGCGAAGGTAATAAGGTAATGAATATTTAGTAAGTTTCTTTCAAGGAGTAGGTACTTCTCAGAATGGCGGTCCACACTAAATTAGGCTGCTGAAGCATCTGGACTCCAAGATGGAACCTGTAGCAAAGGCTCCTGCGACTGGGTGGCAGGATTTATTACGGTGTGTTGCACCTGCACAGTCCCCCTGCGGTGCCAGTTCAATTCCTGTAGCAGGTACTTGCATCGGGTGGAAGCCATCTCTTGGTCACCTTGCCGATGTTTGCATGCTCCAGGGACCAGATCGGCCGGTCCTTCTGAAAAACATCTTACAGGGAGTACATTGTTCTTTCCCTATCACACATTCCAGGATGGGGGTTTTGTAGCCTTAGGCAAGCACACAGTTTTGAAGTTGCAAGTTGCAGGTGTTGCAGGACTCCTTGCCTAGGGGCTTAGTTCCTGTTTCTTCCCTATCTCGGATTTACATGCAATTGTAAGAGATAATAGCGAGAGCCTGTGTACCCTTTATCCACTTTGCCTCCAGTTGGTAACATCCTGAAAACTGTATAAAGTTCCAACCAGGATACTGACATCCATGTGGTCAAGATACAGAGTATTTCCAACATCCTGAGGACCCCACTTATTGCCCACACCCACTTCTCTCCCACTATGCCCTCATCCCCTCCCTGGCCGCTGGCACATTAATCTCTCCATTTCTGTAACTGTTCAAGAATGTTTTTGCACATGTCTTCTGCAAAATGAGTGTTGACAAGTGGGTTGGTAACCAGTCATAAAACAATATGTATTTTTATACTACTTAATGAGAATCTAGTTTTGTTGCAGGGCAAGGCTTCCCACTTGGGACTAAGCTCTGCCTAGGTTCTTACCTTCTGACCAAGAGTGAGCAAGAGAGGCTCAGAGGTTCCACACAAAGATTTATTAGGGACAGAAAGTAAAAGGCTTGCAAGGGAGAGGGGTTTCCACCTACACTAGCCTCCAGTCTCTCACTGAACAAAGGATTTCCTAGGGCTTATAAAAGTTTTTTGTGGGGGAAGGGGGGAGGCATTATCTTTATTCATCAGATGGGTGGAGATTTCCAGGAGAAGGGGAGGGATTATGAAAATCAAATGCACACACAGAATTCAAGATGGATTTCCTCACAGAGGTTGCTGGAACTAAGATGAAGTCTGTCACAGAGGCTGCAGGGATGTTGAACAGGACTTATTCTGATGCCGCTGGATCTTGGTTCGAGCCCTGGCGAGAGGTCCCTGCTCCTGTTTGTCTCATGTGGACGGTCATTCATAGTCCGCGTGATCTTTACTGTATGCGCTCTACACCTGGTGAGGCCTTGAAAAACAACTCGGGAGGATTATCAGTAACTTATAGCTGGTCAAGCACGCAGGGCCTTGGAATGTAGCCCCATACCTTGTCTAAGCACCTAGTCTGTTAATCACAAGTAGTTTTTGGGTGCCAGGAGTCAAAGTTGTACGGCTGTCTGCCCTTAGGTTTAGATTCCAAAAATGCTGAGTCAGAGGTTATTATACCTGCGGAGCACACAGGGCCTTGAAATGTAGCCCTTATTTAATTCAGCCAGCCCGCTCTCTTCCCTGTTTGTTCTGTAAACCTTCATTTAAAGTACTATAATTAAGTTTAAAAACATCTAAGCAAATAAAAACAAAAAAATAGAACCTGCTTCCAACATTTCTACCATATTGTTACTTAAACAACAACAAAAAAAGCTTTGCCAATTTGGTAGTCCCAAATTATTTTTATTCTAAATTGATTTAATGATTAAAGTTGAACATCTCCTACTCCCCACCCCACTCCCCGCAAATAAATGTTTTATAAACGGCATCTGCAGTAGTACGGGGTTGGTCAGTTGGGGCCCCTTCTCCAGCTTCCAAGGGAATAAATTCTGTCCCCTGAGCCCAGGAGAAGTGTTTATGGTGAGACGTCCGGGGGGGCCCAGGGGTTTGTCTCTTGGACTCTAAGGGGATGGCCGCCGGCCCAAACGTGGAAGTGGCAGCCTGACGCCTGGACCTGGGGAATTTTATCCGCCGAGAGGGCAAGTTGTTCTAAAGAGACATGGTCTGAAGACGTGGACGACGGGCGACGGGGAGGTGAGGGCCCGAGTGGATGGCGATGGGGCGGACACGAGGCGCTGAACGCTTCCGGAGCAGCCCCGGCCGTGGGGTGGCCCGCAGGCCCAGTGCCCGCGACACCAGGTGCCCAGGGTGGAGACAGCAAGAGCAGCCGGCCTCCTAGAAGCGGGGCCGAAGGCGCAGGGTCGGGACTCGGGTTACACCGGGGCCTGGGGGGCGCGGGGGCGGCTGCGATAGGCCCGACGCTGGGCTGGGCGGTGGGGCCCGGCCTGGCAGGGTGGGCCGGAGGGTCGGCCCGAGGGGGCAGCCGACCGCCGGGGGAGGGGGCCGGAGCCGCGCCCGGGGAGCCCGACGCGCCCCGCCCGCCCGGGGAGCCCGACGCGCCCCGCCCGCCCGGGGAGCCCGACGCGCCCCGCCCGCCCGGGGAGCCCGACGCGCCCCGCCCGCCCGGGGAGCCCGACGCGCCCCGCCCACCGCCCCGCCCCGCCCCGCCCCCGCCCCGCCCCGCCCCGGGCGGCCCGCGCGCACCACCGAGACGCAGACTCCTAGAGCGTCCGGAGCGCTGCTTCCGGCGGCAGAACAACTTCCGCTCGCGAAGTTTGTAAAGTCCCAGGCGCCGGGGCGGCGGCACTCGCACCGGGAGCCTCAGCGGGAGGCGCGCGCTGGCGAGCGTCGCTGGTGAGTGCACCCGGGCCCACGACGCCCCTCCGTCCGCCCCGCGCCCCCGTCCCGCGCCGCCGTCCCGGCCGCGACCCCGTCTGCGCCTCGCCCGCCTCCCGCGCCCGCTGAGCTCGGACGACCTGTTCGCCGGCTGTGGGCGCTCCCAGCTGCCCGAGCGCCGAGCCCGCAGGCCTTGGGGGCCCCGGACGGTAGTGGCGGGGTGGGCGTTCGGCCCGGAGCCCGCTTCCGCCCTGACTCGGGGCTGCTCGTTAGTCCCTCCAGCGCAGCCTCTCTCCCTGCCTGTACGTTTTCTCCTCCGGCTGGACTCTCGATCGTGCGTGGCTTCAGCTGCCATCCACAGACCTTCTGTCTCCGGGCTGGACGACTCCAGCGGGGCCCAGACACATCTACCCCGCTGCCTAATCAGCACCAAACCGAAAACCAAACCCGTTGCTGTCCAGTCGATGCCGACTCATAGCGACGCGATAGACAGACTGGAACTGCCCTGTATGGCGTCCAGGGAGTGGCGGGTGGATTCCAACCGCTGACCTTTTAGTTAGCAGCTGAGCTCTTTAATCACTGGGCCACCAGGGCACCAGTTAGTACCAAAGACACCTAAAATCCGCTTTCACTGTCCCCCATCAGATGGTTCTCCAGTGATTCTCTCAGGAAGGCGATTGGATAAGTGAGCACTTCCAGGATTCCCCTTTGTTCTTCTTCACTCCTGATGTCTTGTCGTTTTAATCTCATACCGAAAACGCAAAGCAGCTGTTGGGTCCATTCTGACTCACGGTGACTCTGTGTCGCAGTAGAGCTGTGCTCCACAGGGTTTTGAAGGCCGTGCGTGGTCTTTGAGAAGCAGATCGGGGTTTCCTGGAACAGGGGGCTGCACCGTATTTTGATTTGGGGGAAGGCTGTGATGTTGCCTTGTTTGTAGGAACCAGCCTGAAGCAGGGGCAGTGCTAGGAGAAGCCGCCTTGGCTGGGGCTCTGGCCCGCCAGCTCCCTCTCTTGCTTGCCACTAGGCTTGTGGCTCTCAGTTAGAAATGGCTGGTCTCAGCCATCAATTGGTGCTAACTGTGGCTGCTGACTGGAACATCAGTGTGCTCCTGTGTGGAGGGAGTGGAGCCCACCGTCCACGTTTACCCACAGGGGTCCTGGCCCCTCTCCACCCCCAAAGTTCTCTTCCATCGGTGGGAGTTGGTGGGTGGTTTTCCCGGAATTGACTGAGTCACTGTGTGGAGTGGGCTTCAGCATTGGGCAGGGGGTGCCTGGGGCTGCTCTCAGCCACCTCGTTTGTCTCCCCAGGTCGGTGCTCCCCAGCACCTGCCTCTTGCAAGGCAGCCTGCAGGTCTAGCCGTCCTGGTACCACTTCCCATGGATGTGCCCCAGGTAAGCACGTGGCTGCTGCATGTGGCCTGTCCGCCCCGCAGACCTGTCGTGGGGGTGGGGAGAGGGCTGGTCTATTAGTGGCTTCTGAGGCTCCATGACTGGGCCCTGCCTGGGGGGATGGGGGGAGGGGAGAGAAGAGTTTGCATGAGAGAACCAGTGTGGAAATACATTCTCTGTCCTTGGGCGTCTTGACGTCCTGCTCTGTGAGACCCTTGGCTCCTGTGTCCAGTCCTGTGCAGACTCCTGCATGGTCAGCATTCCATTTGCTTCCTGGCTGCCCTGTCTCATGCGCCCTTCTGACTCCCAGACCCAGCTGGCACTGTCGCTGTTGCAGGTGTTGCAGGAGCTGGTGACCTTCAAGGACGTCGCTGTGTACTTCTCCAGGGAAGAGTGGGCATGTCTGGACCCCACCCAGAGGGCGCTCTATCGGGACGTGATGCTGGAGAACTTCCGGACCCTGGTGGCGCTGGGTGAGGGCTGTGGGTCATCTGGGGCTTGGGGCCAGGGTCTTGTCCTTTCGGGGACCATGCCAGCCTGTCAGGGTGGTCTTCCCATTCTTCTTGTGCTGTTCTGGGGTTGCCCACCTCCTGCGTCAGGCTTGCGCAGGTAGAGTCTCTGCTGCCAAGGCCTTCTGGAGCCTTTCCACCACCCACCAGCTTGCCCGTGGTAAGGGCTTCTGACACCGATCATGTTCTCCCTTCCTGTCGTCTCTGCTTCGGGGGTCTTCTCCAGGGGACCCTGAGCGGGCCAGGCTTCTGGACGTTTGTGCTCTGGGACCTGAGGGTGGTCTGAGCCTCTTGACCCTGCTGTGCCTGTGGAAGTGACAGCCCATTCTTCCCTCGACAAGGGCTCCGTGGGCCGCGGCCACGGCTCATCCTGTACCTGGAGCAGTGGGTGGGGCCGTGGACCAACAAGTGGGAGAGACCTGAGCATCCAGCCTGGCAGAGGGGTCCCAGCCCAGGTGAGCAACTGTCGGGGGCTGGGCCGGGCCGGGCCGGGCCAGCCAGTCCGTCCTGTGTCTTGTCTCCGCCTCTCAGCTCTGGAGAAGAGCAGTGGAGCGCAGCGACTGCAGCATTCGCAGTGGCGGCAATGGGGTGGTCAGCTCCTAACAGGGAACCCTGAAAGACGCACAGGGTGGGGGCCCTGGGCCTGCCCTGAGCGAGGCCTGACAACAGCTGCTCGAGTGGGGGGGGGGGGAGGGAGGGGGGGGAGGGCCTCGTCCTGTGGACATCTGAGTGGGTGTATTTGATGCGTGACACACCTGAGTTGGAACCTGCTGAGTGTCTCTGGGTGTATTGTCTGGGGCAGGCTCCTTGATTCTGCTGCCTCTCTGCTTGTCTGTAAAATGGGAGTGATACAGTGTCTCCCTCTGAGGTGCTGCCAGAGTTCATTGAGGCAGCTGTCACGGTGGTGCTGGCTGTCACTGTTGGTGGTGGTGGGCATGGCGGTGGTGGGGGTCCCAGGCATTGGCTCATAGTTTCAGCGTTTTACATCACCTGATTCTCACAGCTGCCCTCGAAAGGGTGGCGGTGTTGTCGTTAGGTGCCGTGGAGTCAGCTCCGACTCATAGCGACCCCGTGCACAACAGACCGAAACGCTGCCCGGCCCTGCACCATCTTTACAGTTGTCGTTAAGCTTGAGCTCATCATTGCGGCCACTGTGTTAATCCCCCTTGTTGAGGGTCTTCCTCTTTTCTGCTGATCTGTACTCTGCCAAGCATGATGTCCTCCTCCAGGGACTGATCCCTTCCGAGAACAAGTCCGAATTATATAAGATGTAGTCTCGCCATCCTTGCCTCTGAGGAGTATTCTGGCTGTACTTATCCTGAGACAGATTTGTTTGTTCTTTTGGCAGTCCGTGGTATATTCAACATTCTTCGCCAACACCACAATTCAAAGGCGTCAATTCTTCTTCATCGTCCAGCTTTCACATGCATATGATGTGGTTGAAGATACCATGGCTTGGGTCAGGCACACCTTAGTCTTCAAGGTGACATCTTTGCTCTTGAACACTTTAAAGAGGTCCTCTGCAGCAGATTTACCCAATGCAACGCGTCTTTTGATTTCTTGACTGCTGCTTCTATGGCTGTTGACTATGTATCCAAGTAAAATGAAATCCTTGACAACTTCAATCTTTTTTCCATTTGTCATGATGTTGTTCATTGGTCCAGTTGTGAGGAGTTTTTTTTTCTTTATGTTGAGGCGTAATCCATATTGAAGGCTGTGGTCTTTGATCTTCACTAGTAAGTGCTTCAAGTCCTCTTCACTTTCAGCAAGCACGGTTGTGTCATCTGCATAACGCAGGTTGCTAATGAGTCTTTCTCCAATCCTGGTGCCCCGTTCTTCTTCATATAGCGCAGCTTCTCTGATTATTTGCTCAGCATACAGACTGAATAGGTATGGTGAAAGACTACAACCCTGACGCACACCTCTCCTGACTTTAAGCCAATCAGTATCCCCTTGTTCTGTCCGAACAACTGCCTCTTGATCTATGTAAAGTTTCCTCACGAGCACAATTAAGTGTTCTGGAATTCCCATTTTTTGCAGTGTTATCCATAATTTGTTATGATCCACACAATAGGATGCCTTTGCGTAGTCAGTAAAACACAGGTAAACATCCTTCTGGTATTCTCTGCTTTCAGCCAGGATCCATCTGACATCAGCAATGATATCCCTGGTTCCGTGTCCTCTTCTGAAACTGGCCTGGATTTCGGGCAATTCTCTGTCAATATACTGCTGTAGCCGTTTTTGAATGATCTTCAGCAAAATTTTGCCTGCGTGTGATATTAATGGTATTGTTCTATAATTTCCACATTCAGTTGGATCACCTTTCTTGGGAATAGGCATAAATACAGATCTATTCTAGTCAGTTGGCCAGGAAGCTGTCTTCCACATTTCTTGGCATAGACGAGTGAGCACCTCCAGCGCTGCATCTGTTTGTTGAAACATCTCAATTGATATTCCATCAATTCCTGGAGCCTTGTTTTTCGCCAATGCCTTCAGAGTAGCTTGGACTTCTTCCATCAGTACCAGCGGTTCCTCATCATGTGTCACCTCTTGAAATGGTTGAGCATTGACTAATTCTTTTTGGTATAATGACTCTGTGTATTTTTTCAACTTCTTTTGATGCTTCCTGCATAGTTTAATATTTCCGCATGGAATCCTTCACTATTGCAATTCGAGGCTTGCATTTTTTTTCAGTGCTTTCAGCTTGAGAAACACTGAGCATGTTCTGCCCTTTTGGTATTCCATCTCCAGCTCTTTGCATGTGTAATACTTTACTTTGTCTTCTCAAGACGCCCTTTGAAATTCTCTGTTCAGTTCTTTTACTTGAAAGGGAGGCACTGGCGTATCCCAATGTGCAGATGAGGAGCCTGAGGCCCAGGGGTGGTGGGGCCAGCTGGTGGTAAGTGCTGCCCCCGCTGCTGTCCATGCTGGCGTGGGTGCAGCCCCAGAGCACCATGTGGTGTGGGCATTGGCAGTAAGTTGCTGAGTCTCAGGAGGGAGGAGCAGAAGGATTTCCACAGCACCATGTAGACAGAGAGGGTGCGGGCTCCAGAGAATGTGGCTTGTCTCCCCGCAAGCATAGGTGACCGTGGCAGTGACTGTCTTTCTGCCTCTGCTGGCCCTCAACTCCTCGGCCTGCTCAGGTGTGACCAGAATCACCAGCAGCTAGACTTGTTCTTCCAGCTGCCCTCTTCTTCAGAAAAAACAAGTGACATGTTTTGTTTTATCTTCTGTTTCAGAGTCTCTAAGAAGTGAGATCGAGCAGCTGTGTGAAAACAAAACAAATTGGGAAGACCCTGAGTCCTGTGGAACCCCAGGATGGGGAGGACTGCGGGTCCCAGGTTTGAGGGAAGCTTGTGGCCTAGAAGGTAAGTGGTCTGGATTCAGGTAGTGCCCTCGGCTCCCACACGCCTGTCCCAAGCATCACCCCCAGGCATTGGAGCAGGGCCTTGTTAGCAATCCAGGAAGTTTAGAGTGTCTACTTGTTCCAAGTAGGATTTTTCTGTCTATATGTAGGCGCATATTTACTGTACTGTTGGCCATTTAAACCGACTGATGGTACTGCCCCCTGCCACTCACACCAGTGCCCTTAATTGCCCTTTTCTATGAGCACGAGTTCATCCTCTGTTTCTCGTCGTCTGTAGCTTTAGCTCGTCTAAGTGTTTCTGTGTGTGTTCCTGGCACTGACGCCCTGAGTGGACCAGAGCAAGGTGACACCACAGATTGGGTATCCTTACTCCATGCTGTATGAGGTTGCCCCTGGTGGTGCAGTCTGTTCACAGCCCTGCACGTCTATTGTCTGTTCTCTGCAGGGACTGGGCGACTCTCTCAGCAGGAAAGACGCTGCGGCCGGGCATCGTCCACACACAGGAGCGTCCCCTTATGGGAAGGAGCCAGGGAGGCAGTTGGGTTCCGGACAGACTTTGTTCTGAATTCAGGTCGTGGGCAGCTTCCTGGAGCCGCCTCAGCGCGAGGGGCCGGCAGGTGCCCAGGCCTGCAGCGTCCGGCGTGCGGGCGGCGGCGTGGCTGCCGTGCGGGCGAGCACGCGTTTATCTGCGGCACATGCGGGAAGGCCCTGAGCAGCCACAGCCGGCTCATCACCCACGAGACCGTGCACACAGGTGCCAAGTCCCTTGAGTGCTTCCAGTGCGGCCGGGCCTTCCGCTGGGTCTCCAACCTCCTGCGGCACCAGCGCAACCACACGCGCGAGAAGCCCTTCCGCTGTGAGCAGTGTGGCCAGGCCTTCAGCCTGAAGGACCGGCTTACGCAGCACCGCAAGGTGCACTCGGAGCACAGGCCCCACTGCTGCACTGTCTGCGGGAAGGCCTTCAAGCAGCGGTCGAACCTGCTGCGGCACCAGCTGGCACACACCGGGGAGCGGCCCTTCCGCTGCGGTGACTGCGGCAAGGCCTTCCGCACCAAGGAGAACCTCAGGCACCACCTCAGGGTCCACAGCGGCGAGAAGCCCTACACCTGCCCCGACTGCGGCAAGGCCTACCGCTGGCCCAAGGGCTTCAGCATCCACCAGCGGCTGCACCGCTCGCAGCGCTCCTACACCTGCGACCTCTGCGGGAAGGGCTTCCGCCACCTCGGCTTCTTCATGCGGCACCAGAGGACCCACAGGCGGGGGGACGTGTAGACGCCTGCTGGGCCAGCCCCATGGGCTCGGGGCTCACGGACGGGCTTTAGGCCTTTGGGACAGCGTGGTTTGTGGATGCCTTTGGCTAATGCTGCCCAGAGAGTTGCCTTTTCAGACCTTGTGGCACAGGAAAATGGTCATGCGGGAGGAACGGGTTGTGAGCATCCAGTGGGGTGGCTGCTGCTGCCTCTTGGTCCTCAGGTGCCCCGGAAAGACACCACCATGGTGCGCTGAGGGTGTGTGCAACCACAGAAGCCCATTGTGGTTAGGTGCCAGGAAGCTGCTGTGCGTCTGTGCCTCCTCCACACGGTCCTGATGCAGTCTGGCCTCCCCGTGGCCGCCTTGTCCACGACCCCCCGGGTCTGAGCGCCATCCTCCGAACCCCCGACCCTCACACCATGCGTTCTCTATCCATTTTTCTCTTCTCTTCTACTGAATTTGTCATCTAGTGCTGCTATAATAGAAATACCACAAGTGGATGGCTTCAACAAACAGAATTTTATTTTCTCACCGTCTAGGAGGCTGGAAGTCCAAATTCAGGGCGTCAGCTCCAGGAGAAAGCTTTTTCTCTCTGTCAGCTCTGGAGGAAGGTCCTTGTCTTCAGTCTTCCCCTGGACTAGGAGATTCTCAGGCACAGGGACCCTGGGTCCAAAGGACACACTCTGCTCCCAGTGTTGCTTTCTTGGTGGTGTGAGACCCCCATGTCTCTCTGCTTGCCTCTTTCTCACATCTCAGAAGAGATTGGCTTACGGCACAATCTGATTTGTAGATTCTGCTGCCTCATTAACACGACTGCCCCTACTCCCGCCTCATTAACATCACAGAGGTAGGATTTACAACGTAGGATAGTCACATCAGATGACAACATGGTGGACAGTCACAACACTGGGAATCATGGCCTAGCCAAGTTCATTCTGGGAGACAGTTCAATCCACGGCACCCATCTTCCCCCTTATTTAGGCATCTTAGGCAAGGTAGCTCATTTTTGCACAGAAAGTTAAGTCCCTCACAGGCCCTCCACCTGTTGGGTCTTAGAAGCGAGCACTTCTGCCATCATGAGCTCCACCTGAGCGGAGACGAGTGAAGGCACGCAGAAGGCATCCTTGTAGCCATACTCAGCCAGAGGTGGTGCTCTGCTCAGCCAGGGATGGTGTGGGAGTAGCTCACAAACCTCAGTGCTGACAGGACCATGTGTCGGCCCACATTCTTGCAGCACTGCAAGTCTGGCTGGATTTCTGAAACTTAAGTCGACTCTAGGGTGCTAGACCTTTGATGAGACAGCACTGGGACTTGTTCTGGTTCGTCTTACTGATACATGGAAATTGGGAAGGCCTTCTCCCAGGGTCCTGTGATCGGACCCTGGCAAGTCCACAGACAGGAGTTTGTTAGGGGTAGCCTTGAGAATCCTTCAGACTCTTGGTGCCCTGTAGCTTGCTGTGTCAGGTCACCTGGCCAGGAGAATAGGTGATGTTGCGGATGTCTGCCATCGTGACTGCTGTCTGACCCCTGGCTCAGCAGCAGGGATGTTTGGGTAAGGAGTGAGGCCAGAGGCCCTGGTAGGGCCCATAGGAGTGGGCGATTCCTACCAACCTTGAGCCTTCAGCATGGAGACAGTGCCCAGCCTGCGGCAGCTCTCTTCCACACTGCCCTGGGGGAGCGGGGGGCTCCTGTCCTCTGGAAAACAGGAGCCCCACGTAACCACAAAGTGCTGTGGGTTTGTGGTGGTTGTGGGCTGAGGACCTGGTCAGGTAGGGCAAGGCAGCCGCTGACAGAAATGGGAGAGCCGAGCCTTCTACACACACACAGTGGCTGTCACTCAAGTTGTGGGGTAACCAAGCCAAAACATTTGGTGTTTGGAGCAGTGGGGGATGGTTGCGTTTGCTGTGGGAGGTTTATGAGGAAGAAGCAATCTCTTTGTCCTGAACTGTCCAGAAGTAAAAGCCAGGTGGTGCTCACAAGGGCAGAGCCTGGACTCTGAGAACCAAGGAGAGGCTAAATGCAGGCCCTTCCTGTCCTTTGTGAGCTGTGTCTTGGGTTACCCAGGTGTTTGGTGAAGGAAGAAAAAATTTAAGAATTCCAGTGAACAAATGGAGATGGAATGATAGAGTTGGAAATGAATTTACAGGGAATGGGGGAAGATAAAAAAATGCCAAGAGCCAAGTCCAGCCAGGTGGGGTTACTGGGCCAGTGGCTCCTTTCCCCAGAATTGTTGGCATGGAAGTGGGGGTGGGTTGTGGTAGAGCAGAGGAGACAGGCACCAGGCCCCGGTGTGGGGGTGACCCTGGTCTGTAAACCAGCTGTAATGACATTTCTGAGACAATCATGGGAGTTGGAATGTGGACTGAGTATTAGATGGGATTAAGGAATTATTGTTAATTTTTGTGGTAACGATGTGGTTATGGTTTTATAAAGTCCTTATTAAGAACAATACTGACATCTTTGTGGGCAGAACGACATGATGTTTGGGATTTGCGTTAAAATTCTAATAAAAAGGAGAAAGAAAACAACGAGTCATTGTTGAGGCTAGGTGATGGCTACGCACCAACCATTTCAGGAGGTAGCATATGATCAGGAACCGATGGTGTCTTTTTCATCTAGTGCTGCTATGACAAAAGTACCACAAGTGGATGGTTTTAACAAAGAGAAGTTTATTTCCTCACAGTGAAGTAGGCTGGAAGCCACATCCAGGGCGTCAGCTCCAGGGGAAGCCTTTCTCTTTCTGTCGGCTCTGGAAGAAGGTCCTTGTCCTCAATCTCGCCCTGGTCGAGCAGCTTCTGAGGCTCAGGGACCTCAGGTCCAAAGGACACGCTCTGCTCCTGGTGCTGCTTTCCTGGTGGTATGAGGTCCTCAACTCTCTGCTTCTCTGTCCTTTTATCTCTTGAGATAAAAGGTGGTGCGGGCCACACCCCAGGGAAACTCCCTTTACCTGGGATCAGGGATCTGACCTGGGTAAGGGTGGTGTTACAATCCCACCTTAATCATTTTAACATAAAATTACAATCACAAAATGGAGAACAACCACAAAATACTGGGAATCATGGCCTAACCAAGTTGATACATTTTTGGGGGGACTTAATTCAATCCATGACAGATGGTATTGAAGGAAGAGGGCTAAACTGTACTGAAGGCATTGGCAAAAAACAAGTCTCTGGGAATTGATGGAATACCAACTGAGATACTTCAACTAATGGATGCAATGCTGGAAGTGCTCACTCATCTATGCCAAGATATTTGGAAGACAGCCGCCTGGCCAACCAACTGAAGAGATCCATATTCATGCTCATTCCAAAGAAAGGTGATCCAATAGAATGCGGAAATCATCTAACAATATCAATACCACACACAAGTAAAATTTTGCCAAGATAATTCAAAAACCGTTGGAGCAATACATTGACAGGGAACTGCCCGAAATACAAGCTAGATTCAGAGGAGGACAGAACCAGGGATATCATTGCTGATGTCAGGTGGATCTTGGCTGAAAGCAGAAAATACTAGGAAGATGTTTACCTGTGTTTTATTGACTATGCAAAGCCATTCGGCTGTGTGGATAATAAATTATGGATGACATTGCGAAGAATGGGAATTTCAGAACACTTAATTGTGCTCATAGAGAATCTGTATATAGACAAATAGGTAGTCGTTCAAACAGAACAAGGGGATACTGCATGGTTTAAAATCAGGAAAGGTGTGTGTCAGGATTCTATCCTTTCACCATACTCAATCTGTATGCTGAGCAAATAATCTGAGAAGCTGGACTATATGAAGAAGAAGGGGACATCAGGATTGGAGGAAGATTGATTAACAACCTGCGTTATGCAGATGACACAACCTTGCTGAAAGTGAGGAAGACTTGAAGCACTTACTGATGAAGATCAAAGACTACTGCCTTCAGTATGGATTACATACACCTCGACATAAACGAAAGTCCTCACAACTGAACCAATAAGCAACATGATAAATGGAGAAAGATTGAAGTTGTCAAGGATTTCGTTTTACTTGGTTCCACAATCAACGCCCATGGAAGCAGCAGTCAGGAAATCAAATGATGTATCACACGGGGCAAATATCCCGCAAAAGACCTCTTTAAAGTGTTAAAAAGCAAAGGTGTCACTCTGAGGACTAAGGTGCACTTGACCCAAACCGTGGTGTTTTCAGTTGCTTCATATGGATGTGAAACTGGACGATGAATAGGGAAGACCAAAGAAGGATTGATTGATGCCTGTGAGTTACAGTGTTGGTGAAGAATATCGAAAATGTCATGGACTGCCAGAAGAATAAACAGATCTGTCTTGGAAGAAGTACAGCCAGAACGGTCCTTAGAAGGGCAGATGGCGAGACTTCGTCTCATGTACTTTGGACGTGTTATTAGGAGGGACCAGCTCCTGGAGGACATCGTGCTTGGTAAAGTAGAGGGCCACTCGGAAATGTAGGTGTTAGGAGGAGGATTGACACAGTGGCTGCAACAACTGGGTCACTATGAGTTGGAACTGATTTGATGGCACCTGACAACAACAATAACCGTTTAAAAATCATTTAAATGAGATAATTAAAAAGGAAGGCTGCAAGGCAAGGAGAATAAATCAGTACCACATTGTCACGGTCGACCAGATACCTGAACACATGATGTCTGTAGATGAGAAAGCCTTGGTCTGGCTGGTTTCCTGTTGCCGAGACGCAGACGAGCACATGTCTGCTGAGAGGCCATTCAGTCAGCTACTCCCTGGAGCCAAAGATGAGGTATCTCAGCACAAAACAAGTCTTAATACATTTGAAAAGACTGAAATCATACAAAGTATCTGTTCCGACCACAATCGATAATGGGAAGAAAACTGTACAGTTCAGAAATATGTCATTTAATTAAACAATACCCTGTGTAGCAGGAGTTGCCGGGGAGTGTGTGGAAGGAATTGAGGACTATTGTCCATCCAAGCTGTGGAACACACATGCAGGCATGTCCCCAGTGGTCAGTGTGCAGGTGAATGACTGCCCTCCAAAACATCGTCTAATTTGTGGCTTAGAAAGTCCAGGCAGGCACAGAGTGAACCCGACTATGAAGCGCGGAGTTAATGAATAATCACACATCCACATTGGCTGATCAGTTGTATCAAATGCTCCACAGGGATGCAAGACGTCAGTAATAGGAAACTGGCTGGGGGGCCACATGGGAGCTCTGTCCTGTCTGCATAATTTCTCTGTACCCTCTGTAACCTCAAACTGCTCTAAAAACCAAAGTCTTAAAAAAGAAGTCACACAACTCATTAGACATGGAAGGGACTGGACAGTGGGTTGGAGAGAGATGCTGATGAAGAGTGAGCTACTTGTATCAGGTGGACACTCGAGACTGTGTTGGCATCTCCAGTCTGGAGGGGAGATAGGAGGGTAGAGAGGGTTAGGAACTGGCAAAATTGTCACGAAAGGAGAGACCGGAAGGAGGGAGCGGGCTGACTCATTAGGGGGAGAGCAAGTGGCAGTATGGAGTAAGGTATAAGCTTATATGTGACAGACTGACTTGTAAACTTTCACTTAAAGCACAATAAAAATTGTTAAAAAAAAAAAGTCACAGCAGAACTAAGGCTCTAGGTCAGGAAGGGTGTGATGGAAACCCAGGGATCAGGAGGAAAGTAAAGATGCTATCTTTGTAATTTGTGAGCTTAAGTGTGCGTGTTAACATTTCTCCTTTGATGCATTTAAGAGTCCCCTGGAGAAAACGTGAGGTATGCTGGCATTTATTAGTTTCGTGCTCAACAAGGAACGCTTTCTGTCTTGATTTAACACCTCAAATCATAGTGAGGGTTTGGACAAGACCCACACGGAAATGTTGGTTGAAATGTGTCTTAAGACTCTGTTCATTGGAAGAATTCCCCCTCCCTATTTTTTTTCCTTGACAGTTATTTGTTGGAAAAATCCGGACCCTTTGCCCTAGAGAGGACTTGATTGACTATCCCTGCTGTGTCTTTTAACGTGTTCCTCCATCCCTCATATGTACCGGCAATTAGATCAGCATTTTTCATTTTGAATTGAGACTGCCTCATAGCGTGTACTGGGCCAATTCTCTAGGGTCGCCCCAGGGGACACTTAATGTCTTGCTCTTTGGCAGTGTTAGGGCTCATTTGTGGGTTGAGTGTCAGTTGGATCTATCTCATATAAAGTTCCTCACAGTCTTCCACCTAAAGCCTTTAGCATCCCATTCAGATTATTGGATTTTTGGCCAGTCCTTTCAACGTTGCTAGCCCGTGCTTCTGGCTGGGCTTCCTGACATGTCTCTGGGAGCATCCTTGCCTTCTGGCTCCAAGGCTCATTTGTGTATTTCCTTCCCTAGATCTCAAAGGAGCCCTAGTATTTTTTGTTTGTGTGTATTTTTGTTCTGGTGAAAATACACTTAACAAAGCACACACCATCTCAATAATACCCACATGTACAGTGCACTGACATCGATTGCATTCCTGCTATCCTTTTCCAAATCTCCCACCACCATTAACATCAACTCAATGTGCCTTAAGCAAACACTCCTCCCATCCTAGTTTCTTTTAATGGGAAATGGCTATAGGAATTGTTGAAGACCTGGGTCTGAAGTGAAGTTTTCCCGAGAGGATCTATGTTTGCTTCTGCCACGTACCTAGAACCCATTACAGGTTTAATTTCCTGCTTCGGGGGCAGGTGGGAACCAGGCACACATGTAAGGTGTGTTCAAGGCCCAGACATGGCCAGTTCACCCCTCTTGCTGCCCTTAATATATAAAAGTTTAATTTTAAACTTCTGATTTGGGCTCCTCCCTCCACGGGGTCCCAGATTTTACCCTGTTCTCTGACCCCCCCCAATCCCAGTGGCCGTTTTGTTTGGACACCTGCGAGGGTCACCCCACCTGACCTCCACTCCAGGTGTGATTTACTGCCTGTTTTGGAGGTCTCTAAGGACCAAAAAAAATAAAAATAAAAAACTTTTTTTTTTTTTTTAAGGACCATGTCCTGCCCAGCTCCGGGCTACTCAGAGTTCAACTCCACGCTTTGTATGCCTACACCTTTCAAAGAGATGCCTGCTGCCTCCTGGGCAGCTCCCCCTAGTGTCCCGCAGAGCCCAAACCCAACTCCTGAGCCCCACCAGCATCTCGTGTTTTCTGACTCAACAACCAAGGCTTCCCAGCCCCTTCAGGCCCAGGCCCAGGATCCAGCCTGGGAGCTGAAATCGCAGCCCTAATGGAAGTGCTGCCAGCGGCTCCAGTTACTGGTTGGACCTCTCCCACGCTACACTGTAGTCCAGGGGCCAAAGTGACCTGACGTTTTTAATAACCTCCCCATTACTCCCTACTCCCCTGGGGCCAGCAGTCATGGTGCGAGACATGCAAGCCGCTGGACCTCAACAATATAGAGTTGATAAAAAGAAACCTCAATTGAGAGACATTTTTAACAACTGGCCTGTACACTGGTGGTCATGACAGCTACAAGCAGCACGTGATCTTGGGGAGGGGCACCCTTGAGGGCACAATTTTAACGTGAGCTCTGGGTTAAATACTATTTCTCCCTGCTAAAATTTCCGATTTTGATGGTTGTATTGCGGTAATGTAGGGGAGTCCTTTCTCTTGGAAACACATACTCAAGTATTTAGGGAAAAGGGGCACGGAGTCTCCAAGCTAATGCCATGTGGTTCAGAAAAAATTCATACGCACACACACAAATAAGGCTTTTGGAGATTCTGGGTAAATGGTTCCTGGGAGTACCCTGTACTATTCCTGTAACTTTTCTCAATTGGAAATTATACCAATATTAAAATAATAGGTTGAAACCTCCCGGTTCTCATGGCGCGGGGCACACAGCTCATCCTCCCTCCCGAAGGCCCCGCCGTCCCTTCTGACGCCCTGGAACCAGGCTGGCCTCCGAGGTCACAGCGAGGACATGCCCAGCCCCTCCCCGCCCCCCCGGGTTTCCTTCCCTGCACTTAATACGGTTATCGGGATGCCACCCGACTGAAAGCTCCTCGAGGGCTGTACATGGCTGCGCTGGCTCCTCCGCCGGGGTGGCACAGGGCTAGAGGTCAGCTGTGGTCAGTTGCTGAATGGAGGGATGCTCAATCCCAGCGGACGAATACGACAAATGGGGTACGAAGCCATCTCGCATCTTGGAAATTGGAAGTCCGAGGGCGTGGCCCCCACCGGCAGGAACTGCTAGAGCAGCGAACCAGACAGGTGCCCAGGCAGTGAGGGCCAGACCTTTATTAACAACCGCCCTCAGCAGATGGGCGTCCTCCATTGCCCACTGGACCAGCGCCTCGTTGGTCTTCCCCACCGGCTTAGGTTCTCCCTGAAGCGGCTTCTGAGGCGGCATCGGTGTTCATGGTCTCCTTTGACAGGGCGGAGCGCGGAGTCAAAGCCCGGGACAAACTCGAGGAAAACTTGAGGCGGGACTCGTCAGAGGAGCTGGCATCGTGGGAGACCGCGCCCAACGAGGGCCGCGAAGAACTCCGGGAGCTCTTCTGCGACAGCTCCAGGGACAGAGTCCGCGAGCCCACGTGCAAGGGGACCAGGGACGGGGCCCGCGAGCCTGCGCGCGACAGGGGCAAGGACTGGACCGGGGAGCCCACCCGCGAAGGGACCATCGACTGGGCCCGAGAGCCCGCGTGGGACGTGCCTATGGAGGCTGCAAGGGACGCGGGCCGCGAGCTGGGTCGGGCGGAGGTGGGTGGTGGCTCCCACAGCGGCGGACCCCCGGGGCCCCGGCGCAGCCAGCCATGCACGCGCGCCAGGTCCCGCGTGTCCTCGTGCTCGCGCAGCAGCTGCTCGCGCTGCTCGATCAGCTGGCGTCGCGTGTTATGCAGGAGCTGGGCCCGGCGGAGTAGCCGCAGCAACTCCTGCCGCAAGCGCCCGTTGTCCGCCTTGATGGACTGCGTGTGCACGATGAGCGCGCGCGCCGCCTCCCTCTCTGCGCGCCGCGCGAGGGACTGCACGCGCTGGCGCGCCTCGCGCTCGAAGGCCGCCTTGTCCTCCAGGAAGCGCCGCTTCACGCGGTGCAGCAGCTGCGTGTGTTCCACACGCATGTGCAGGAGCTCGCGTTCCAGGGCTCGAATCCGCGCCAGCTGCTCCAGCTGCAGCTCCTGGGGCGGACAGCGCGGGTCAGTGGAGGGTTGGGGAAGAAGACCTGCCCCCGCCCGCCCTCCCTCCCTCCGGCGCGCGCACTGGCCTTGTAGGGCTGCAGATCCTGCACTCGGCGCGCCATCTGCGCCGCGCGCGCCTCCATCTCCAGCAGCTGAGAGCGCACGCCCTCCTCGCGCCCCTGGTAGAGCGTGGCCAGCTCGCTCCGCTGCCAGTGGATCTGCGCCAGATCCATACGGTTCTGCTCATCCAACCGCACGATAGCGTTGGCGCAGCGCTGCGCGCGCGCGCTCACGTAACTGGCGTAGAGCCGGTTCTCCTCCCGCAGGCGCAGGGCCTCGCGGTCCAGGAAGGCGTTCTCCTGCAGCACGTGGTCCATACGTTCCTCGCAGGCGTCCAGCTGCTCGGTGAGCAGCGCGTACTCGCGCTGCAAGTACAGCGCACGCTCCGACAGCGGCTCTGCGCCCTCTCCGGCGGTGCCCGGCCGGCGCCCGGCGCTCGGCCCGCGCTTCTTCCTTGGCGCCATGGCTTGGGGCCTGGGGTACAGGCACGCGTGAGGGCACCGCCCCTTCCCCCCTGCTGTTAGCTCAGCTCTTCCCCTTCCCCCATCCGGAACATTCTAGAGCCGGGGTGGGGCGAGTCCCAGGGTCATGAGGTTTGGGGGAGGTCGGGTCAGCGCAGCGGCTCCAACCTTTATGCGTTGGTGCCTGTGGACCTTGGCCTTCGTCCAGGCGCGCCCAACATCAGTAATGTTAATGTCCAGCAGCCACAGTCGCTATGGAGACAGAACTTAGTCTCCCTCCTGCTCCCTGTTGCCTGGGCAACAGCCAGACTCCATCTCCTCAGTCCCTACCCGCCCCCCGGTCGGTGAAAAACAGTTTGTTTCCGCGCCGCAGAGGTCGGGACTGAGACTGGGACTTCGGCTTCCGGAGGGGGAAGCTGGACTCACTTCCGGTCCTGACAAGACTCCCCACAGCCGGGACCACCCCCACTCTCCCTGCGCCAAGGCCTGTGCGCTGCTCTGTCCGTCAACGGGGCCTTAACCCTGGTTGCCCCCCATCTTCGCCAAGTTTCTTTCCGCATCTACAAGTACGAAGTCTCCGTTTGTCAGCATGGAGCTTTATATCTCCGAAGAGACCCTTGTTTTCCGTTGAAGCCTCGCTTGAATCCTTGAGCCCTTCTTCTGAGACACCCGTACGAATTAGGGTTACTGGGGGATATTGAGAACATTCAGATTTCACACGATTAACCCGTGGTCCGCGTTGTATACCTCTCTGGGGTGCTCTGAGCGGCAAACGGGTGGTATCTGCTGAAGTCACCTCACAGCTGTGTCCCCCCCATCCCCCGTCCGCTTTCCTCCCAGCTTGGGGTGTTCTTCTGGGACTTGACTGTTGCTGTTTTTGCTCTTTGGAAACCCTGGTGGCGCAGTGGTTAGTGCTACGGCTGCTAACCAAAGGGTCGGCAGTTCGAATCCGCCAGGCGCTCCTTGGAAACTCTATGGGGCAGTTCTACTCTGTCCTATAGGGTTGCTATGAGTCGGAATCGACTAGACGGCACTGGGTTTGGTTTTTGGTTTGGTTTATTTTTGCTCTTTACATTGTGGAAACAAAGTCATAAACCTCTCGATTTTGGCTAGAAAATATGAACAGAGAAGTCACCTGCACCACATGGGCCGTAGTTAGGAACCGAATGCACGGGCCGGGGCCAGCTGCGCACACCTCACCCATCTCGTTAGATGCCTGTCCAGAGGTGCTTCCAGGCAGCTCCGAACTTAACAACCTAAATCCACATCTCTGTGTGTTTTGTCCTCAGGTAGCTGAGTTTCTGTCCAGGCTTGTCTGCGGGATATGGGCAATTCAAGGATCGGTGACTTTTGGCTTTGGGAGGGGACCTGACTTAGGAAACCGCGTTTGTCGGAAGGGTGGTGTTGGAAACAGTGTCACAGCAGATAGTGTCACTGCCCTGGTGATTCAGTCACATCGTGGGATTTTCTCTAATTAACTCCACCTGCCCCAACCTGGGCCCCAAAGACCGGACCGCAAGTAAGGGCATTTCCTCTGTACAAAAATGTACTTTGTAAGTAAAGATGAAACGTCAAACTTCAAAAACAGTGCAGACTCTCCGTTTATTTTTACATTAAAATTTAAAGGAAGCACCGATTCATAAACTCCTAAAACAGCATATGAATGTTAGCCTTAAAATACCGATCTTTAATATGAAAGTGGTCCCCTACTGAAAAAGAAGGTGGCCCCTAACTTCGTTCAGAATATAGGAAAAGAGGGCCCCGCAGTTGGGGCTCCTCGGAGCCCATTTGGGTGTTTTCTGCCAGCCCCTCCCCTGGCCTCGCGCTGGCGTTCACGTCCTGGACCCCCTGTGCACGCCGCCTCCGTTTTCCCGGGGGACCCTCGCCAGGCTCCACAGCCCACAGAGGCAGCGGTCTCCTCCGCTCCCCACCTCGCCGCCCTCAGGCCTCGCCTGGGGTCACTGTCCCCACTTTACAGACTGGGACACTGAGGCTACGAGAGGTGGGCGCCTGCCCACGGGCCAGGCGGTCCCGCCAGCCGCTCGGGCCCGGTTCCCCCCAACACCTCGGCTCCGGGCCGCCCCTGCCCTCCCTCCCCGCCTACAGCTGCGGCGGGAGTTTCCGGGCCGCCCTAGGCCCTTCCCTTCCTGTCGCGCGGTGCGGGACTCGGGCGGCCAGAGGTTTCTAATGGTCTCGGTGTTTCCCGGTGGTTTCTCTTCGCCTTACGGCTCATGAAGGCCTCTCCCAGAGAGCTTTGGCAAGCATTTCCTTCTCTTTCTCCAGCTTTCTCGAGCCTTTCTGCTTCTCCAGTCGTCTGCAATCCCGAGGGAACGGTCAGGGGAGCCGCGCAGGTGGCCCCGCACAGGCCGCGTCCGGAGCCCCCGGGGCGCATCCACGCCCCTCGGCTTCACCCCGCCCCCGCCCACCTCTGGCCCCGCCCACCCCGGGGCCCACCCAGCCGTCACCTCTGGCCCCGCCCACCCCAGGGCCCACCCAGCAGTCCACCTCTGGCCCCGCCCACCCCGGGGCCCACCCAGCAGTCCACCTCTGGCCCCGCCCACCCCGGGGCCCACCCAGCAGTCCACCTCTGGCCCCGCCCACCCCTGGCCTCCGCCCGCCCGGGCCCACCCCTCCCACCTCTGGCCCTGCTCACCCCGGGGACCGTCAACCTGTGGCCCCGCCCACCAGAGCCTGCCCCGAAGTCTGGGCCACGACCCTCCTTTCCTCCCACCCCTGCCCCGCCCACCTGCCGCCCCGCAGGACCATCCACACTCGCTCGGCCTCTGCCTCGCCCAGAGCTTCCTCCAACCCCGCACCCAGTCCTGGACACCTTTGCCCGGCTCCCCCAGCTCAGCTCCTCCCCTTTTCCCATTCTGAATATTCTAGGGACAAAGGTGTGGCGAGTCTCAGGGTCCTGAGGTTTGGGGGAGGGCAGGACAAGGCAGCGGCTCCAACCTTTACTCGTTGGTTCTTGGACTTTGGCCTCTCAGGAGGGATTAGGGGCAGGAGGGGACCGCCCAGCCTGGGTCGCGTAGTGATTCCGGGAGCAGCCCCCTCTTCTGGGACAGGAGGGTGCCTGGCTTGGATGCCGGCTGAGCGGCCTCCTGGGACACCCCCCAACCAGGGGCCTGTGTGTGTGGGGGGGGGATCTCTGGTGTCCGAGTCTGTCCCGTCGCCGGCCCCCAGAACACAGAACTCACCTCCGAGCTGCGCAGATGCGTGCAGCATCTCTCCCCACCCTTGGGGGATTTTCCTTCTTGTTCCGTGAGTGAGGTGGTGGTCTCTGTCCCCCCAGGGGCACTGGGCGCGACCATGCTTCCCTCAGACACACGCCAAGAGAGACTGAGGGTTACTCACCTCTTGGCCTGGGCACTGAGCTAGAAAGAGACTGGGAAGACGGGGAACAGCGTGCTGTCTGCGCAGCCTCTGCCAAGGGCACCCCAGCCTCTCACCAATGCCTCTGCTCAGCGCCCTCTCTGCTGGGGAGTGCCCGGGCCGTATAAACTGCAGGCAGCGTGTGGTGTTTGTGCTCTTTCCCCTCCACTCCCTGAAGGCTCCCAGCGGGATCCTCCACAGCCTTGTCTTGGGTGCCCTTCCCTGTACAACTTCTAAGATTTGTGGGGGTGGGGGGGTGGGGGGGAGGCTCCTCTAGGAGTGGCCAGTGGTTTGGGTTGTGTGCCTGGCCCTGCTCCCATTTCACAGATGGGAAACCAAGGCACAGAGGGACTCGTCCATGGCCCTCTCCAGGCACTGGGGCTGTAACTTGGAACTTGCTGAGCTCTTGCCACTGTCCTACACCACCGTCCTGCCTTTGACTGGACCCTGGACTGAGGTCAGGGCCAGCTGCCTCCATTGAGCCCCACCCCATGGGAGCCTGGGGCCAGCACATGGCTGGTGCCCACAACCCTCCATCTGCTGAGGCCGCCCACCACAAAGTCAGGGGTGGCTTCAGGTGAAGCAAGAGACCCCACCCCAGGAGCTCCGCCCAGTGGTCAGATGAAGGGACCCTGGCAGAAGTTGCGCCCCAGCCCCACCACAAGTACCTCGCCCCTTGATCAGAAGCATTACGATGATGGTGACCACCATGGCAAAGGGGACGATGGGCAGGAAGGTGAGGGAGGCCCAGCAGAGCCTGTCCACCCAGGGCATCTTCTGGCTCAGGCCCAGCCCTGCAGCCCCAGGCCAGATTGTTGCTGGGCTGGGGGCTGGACCCTGAGCTGTCCCTCTTCCTTGCAGGTCTGTCTGCCCCATCCCCACCTGGAACTGGCTCTGCGAGGGTATTCATGCAGGGACTATTTTTGCAGGGACCCCATTCCACGTGCCCTCCCAACCAAGTACCTTGGAACCCGTGCCAGAGCCACACCAGGCTGACGGTCAGCCCCAGGTGGAACACCCAGACCCAGGCAACAATGCGTGTCAGCTCCCATAGCCATGGCTGTGCCTGGAGGAAGCGCTCTGGACAGACATGTGTGTGCATACATGTGCACGCGTGCGCGCACACACACACACACACACACGGTGAGGTGAGGGCCACGAGCACCCTACCCCCCTCCCAGCAGGAGCCCTGGGCAGATGCTAGAGCACAGGAGAGGCAGGCCAGTTCTGTGATGGTTTCTGGGGCCCCAAGGAAGGGAGACTCAGGTCTGCTTGGCTGTAGAGGTCAGTGGGGTCACGGCTTAAGGGACACTGCTGAGCTTCCTGTGTCCTCCCTGAACCCGGAGCACCAGGGCCTGTGGGCTGGGGCTCCCTCATCTCCCCTGACAGGCTGGGGCCTGAGGTGCAGTCACATCAGCCTGCATGTAGTCCCTAGCCCCCCAGAGGTGCTCACTTACCTTTGTTTGTGAGGAAGAGGATGGCAAACAGGAGAATGCCCAGGGCCCAGATCCCTGCATAGGCTCCAGTGACAATGCTTATGCCCATCTTTTCCGGCTGGCCCAGGGTCACCTCTGGGACAAGGACCATGAGAGGGTGCCCAGCTTGGGTGTGCTTCACAGGGACCTCAGATCTGAGCCTGTGGCACCTGGGTGCCTGACCTTAGAGACAACACCACACCCACACCCCACATGTGTCCTCCTAGGGGGGGCCATGGCAGGTGACTGGAGTAGCCAAGGTGACCAGGGTCTGGGGTACCTCGCTACATCGTCCACGATGGGAGCAGGAAAGAGGATAACCTTGGAGATCCAGGAGGTGGAGGAGCCCACCAGGTCATCCCACGAGGGTGAGGGAGGCTGTGCACGAGGAGGGCTGGGCAGTGGGCTACAACTGTGACACAGATGGGGACAAGGCTGTGACACCTACGCGTACTGCGATGGGGCGTGTGAACTGTGACTCAGTCAGGGTGGGGGTTGAGGGCAGGCCTATGACACACGGGAGGGGTGAGGCCTACACACAGGGACTGTGACGTTTGGGAGGTGCGGACCTTGTGAGTTTGGTCTCCTGGCAAGGGTGGAGCAGGAGATTGTGGCCTTCCCACCCTGGAGCACAGACGTCAGTGCCCGGGCTAGAGCATGCCCCCAACCCAGGTCCACTCGGCTGGACTGTGACAGCCGGGCTAGGCTGTGATTCTCAGGGGTTTGGCCAAACGATAGTTGCGGTTTCACAGTGTATGTAATGTAATTACTTTCCATAATTCAGTCTAATGTAATCAACCAATTAGTTGATCTATGGATTTAGCTATTCTGAATATATCATATAAATGGAACCATACAATATGTGGCCTTTGGTGTCTGGCTTATTTAACTTAGCATAATGAGGTTCATCCGTGTTATTAATTGCTGAATACTATTCTATGATAAATGGAGAAGAGATTGAAGTTGTCAAGGATTTCGTTTTACTTGGATCTACAATCAACACCCATGGAAGCAGCTGTCAAGAAATTGCAGCATATTTGCCCAAAGCAATGCACCTTTTCACTTCTTAATTTTTTTAATAATTTTTTTATTATTGTATTTTAGATGAAGGTTTACCAAGCAAACTAGACTCTCATTAAATAATTAGTACACATGTTGTTTGTGACATTGGTTACCAACACCGCAACATGTCAACACCCTCCCTTCTCGACCTTGGGTTCCCTGTTACCAGCTTTCCTGTCCCCTCCTGCCTTCTAGTCCTTGTCCCTGGGGCATCTTTTGATTTCTTGGGTATTGACTGTGGATCGAAGTAAAATTAAATCCTTGACAACTTCAATCTTTTTTCCATTTACAATGATGTTGCTTATTGGTCCAGCTGTGAGGATTTTTGTTTTCTTTATGTTGAGGTACAATCCATACTGAAGGCTGTGATCTTTGATCCTCATCAGTAAGTGTTTCAAGTCCTCTTCGCTTTCAGTAAGCAAGGTTGTGTCATCTGCATAACGCAGGTCGTTAATGAGTCTTCCTCCAAGCCTGATGCCCCATTCTTCTTCATATAGTACAGCTTCTTGGATTGTTTGCTTAACATACAGATCGAATAAGTATGGTGAAAGGATACAACCCTGACATACACCTTTCCTGACTTTAAACCACATGGTACCCCCTTGTTCTGTTCGAACTGCCTCTTGGTCTATGTACAGGGTCCTCATGAGCACAATTAAGTGTTCTGGAATTCCCATTCTTTGCAACATTATCCATAATTTGTTAGGATCCACACAGTCAAATGCCTTTGCACAGTCAATAAAACACAGGTAAGCATATTTCTGGTATTCTCTGCTTTCAGCCAGGATCCATCTGACATCAGCAATGATATTCCTGGTTGCATGTCCTCTTCTAAATCCAGCTTGAATCTCTTGCAGTTCCCTATTGATGTACTGCTGCGGCTGCTTTTGTACAATCTTCAGCAAAATTTTACCTTCATGTGATATTAATGATATTGTTCAATAATTCCCACATTCTGTAGGATCACCTTTCTTGGGAATAGACATAAATATGGATTTCTTCCCGTTGGTTGGCCAGGTAGTTGTCTTTTTAATTTCTTGGCATAGACGAGTGACCACATCCAGCATTGCATCCAATTGTTGAAATATCTCAGTTGGTATTCTGTCAATTCCTAGATCCTTGTTTTTTGCCAATGCCTTCAGTGCAGCTTGGACTTCTTCCTTCAGTACCATTGGTTCCTGATCACATGCTACCTTCTGAAATGGTTGAACATTGACCAATTCTTCTTGGTATAGTGACTCTGTGTATTCCTTCCGTCTTTCGTTTTTGATGCTTCCTGCATCGTTTAATATTTTCCCCATAGAATCCTTCAGTATTACAACTCGAGGCTTAAGTTTTTTCTTCAGTTTTTTCAGCTTGAGAAATGCTGAGCGCGTTCTTCCCTTTTGGTTTTCCGTCTCCAGCGCTTTGCGTGCGTCATTATGAAACTTCTTTGTCTTTTTGAGAAGCCTTGGAAATCTTCGGTTCTTTTACTTCATCATTTTTTCCTTTTGCTTTAACTACTCAATGTTAAAGAGCAATTTTCAGAGTCTCTTCTGACATCCATTTTGGTCTTTTCTTTCTTTCCTGTCTTTCTAATGATCTCTTCCTTTCTTCATATATGATGTCCTCTGATATCATTACACAACTCATCTGGTCTTTGGTCATTAGTGTTCAAAGTGTCACATTTATTCTTGAGATGGCCTCTAACTCAGGTGGGATATGCTCAAGGTTGTACTTTGGCTCTTGTGGACTTGTTCTAATTTTCTTCAGTTTTAACTTGAACTTGCATATGAACAATTGATAATCTGTTCCACGGTCAGCCCCTGGCCTTCTTATGACTGTTGATATTGAGCTTTTCCATCTTCTCTTTCCACAGATGCAGTCAATTTGATTCCTGTGTATTCCATCTGATGAGGTCCACATATATAGTCACTGTTTATGTTGGTATAAGAAGATATTTGCAATGAAGAAGCCGTTGGTCTTGCAAAATTCTATCATGTGATCTCTGCGTCGTTTCTATTCCCAAGGCCATATTTTCCAACTACTGAGCTTTCTTCTTTGTTTCCAGCTTTTGAATTCCAATCACCAGTAATTATCAGTGCATCCTGATTGCATGTTTGATCAATTTCGGACTGCAGAAGTTGGTAAAAATCTTCAGTTTCTTCATCTTTGGCCTTAGTGGTTGGTGTGTAAATTTAAATAATAGTCTTATTAATTGGTCTTCTTTGTAGGTGTGTGGGTATTATCCTATCACTGACAGTGTTGTATTTTAGAATAGATCTTTTTTTTTTAATTTTTATTGTGCTTTAAGTGAAAGTTTACAAACCAAGTCAGTCTCTCATACAAAAACTTATATACACCTTGCTATATACTCCTAGTTGCTCTCCCTCTAATGAGACAGTGCACTCCTTCCCTCCACTCTCTATTTTCGTGTCCATTCGGCCAGCTTCTGACCCCCTCTGCCCTTTCATCTCCTCTCCAGACAGGAGCTGCCCACATAGTCTCATGCGTCTACTTGATCCAAGAAGCTCACTCTTCACCAGTATCATTTTCTATTCCATAGTCCAGTCCCATCTCTGTCTGAAGAGTTGGCTTTGGGAATGGTTCCTGTCTTGGGCTAACAGAAGGTCTGAGGACCATGACCTTTGGGGTCCTTGTAGTCTCAGTCAGACCATTAATTCTGGTCTTTTTGTGAGTATTTGAGGTCTTCATCCTACTGCTTTCCTGCTCCCTCAGGGGTTCTCCGTTGTGTTCCCTGTCAGGGCAGTCATCGGTTGTAGCTGGGCGCCATCTAATTCTTCTGGTCTCAGGCTGATATAATCTCTTTCTGTCTCTTGGACTCATAATTACTTTGTGTCTTTGCTGTTCTTCATTCTCCTTTGCTTCAGGTGGGTTGAGACCAATTGATGCATCTTAGATGGCTGCTTGCTAGCCTTTAAGACCCCAGATGCCATTTTCCAAAGTGGGATGCAGAATATTTTCTTAATAGATTTTATTATGCCAATTGACTTAGATGTCCCCTGAAGCCGTGGTCCCCAGACCCTTGCCCCTGCTATGCTGGCCTTCGAAGTGTTTAGTTTATTCAGGAAACTTCTTTGCTTTTGGTGTAGTCCAGTTGTGCTGACCTCTCCCATGTTGTGTGTTGTCTTTCCCTCCACCTAAAATATTTCTTATCTACTATCTAATTAGTGAAAACCCCTCTCCCTCCCTCCCTCCACATTCTCGTAATCATCAAAGGATATTTTCTTCTCTGTTTAAACGATTTTTTGAGTTCTTATAATAGTGGTCTCATAATATTTGTCCTTTTGCAACTGACTAAATTCACTCAGCATAATGCTTTCCAGATTCCTCCATGTTATGAAATGTTTCACAGATTCCTCACTGTTCTTTTTCGATGCGTAGTATTCCATTGTGTGAATATACCATAATTTATTTATCCATTCACCCGTTGATGGGCACCTTAATTGCTTCCATATTTTTGCTATTGTAAACAGTGCTGCAATGAACATGGGTGTGCATATATCTGTTTGTGTAAAGGCTATTATTTCTCTAGGATATATTCCAAGGAGTGGGATTTCTGAATCATATGGTAGTTCTATTTCTAGCTTTTTAAGGAAGTGCCAAATCGGTTTCCAAAGTGGTTGTACCATTTTACATTCCCACCAGCAGTGTATAAGTGTTCTAGTCTCTCCACAACCTCTCCAACATTTATTATTTTCCTTTTTTTGGATTAGTGGCAGCCTTGTTGGAGTGAGACAGAATAGATCTTGAAATGTTCTTTTTGAAGAGACTGCAATGCCATTCTTCTTCAAGTTGTCATTCCCAGCATAGTAGGCTGTATGATTGTCCTATTGAAAACGGCCAATACCAGTCCAATTCAGCTCACTAGTGGCTAGAATATGGATCTTTATGTGTTCCATTTCACTTTTGATGATTTCCAATTTTCCCAGATTCATACTGCGTACAGTCCATGTTCCTATCATTAATGGATGTTTGCAGCTGTTTCTTCTCATTTTAAGTCATGCCACATCAGCACATGAAGGTACCGAAAGCTTGACCCCATCCACATCATTGAGGTTGACTCCAATTTGAGGAGGCAGCTCTTGCCCGGTCACCTTTTGAGTGTCTTCCAACCTGGAGGGCTCATCTTCTGGTACCATACCAGACAGTGTTCCGCTGCTATTCATAAGGTTTTCACTGGCTAATTCTCTTCAGAATAAGACCGCTGGATCCTTCTCCCTAGTCTGTTTTAGTGTGGAAGGTCAGCTGAAACCTGGTTTGCCATGGGTGACCCCACTGGTATTTGAATACCAGTGGCATAGCTTCCAGCATCACAGCAATACGCAAGCCCCCCCAGTATGACAGACATGTGGGGGTGGTAGAGGGTCAGTGATAAAAAGGAAGACCCTCAAAGAGATGGATTGACACAGTGGCTGCAACAATAGGCTGAAGCATAACAATGACTGTGAGGATGGTGCAAGCCGGGGTAGTGTTTCCTTCTGTTGTGCATGGGGTCGCTATGAGTTGGAACTGAGTGGCTGGCACCTAACAACATCAGTAATTCCGTTATATGTACAGACCACACTTGGTGTATCCATTCATCTGTTGATGGACATTTGTGTTCTTTCCACCTTTTGGCGATGTGAATAGTGCTGTTATGAATATTTGTGTACAAGTTTGAGTCCCTGCTTTTGAGTCTTTTGGTTATATACCTAGGAGTGGAATTGCTGAGTCATATGGTAATTCTATGAGGAATTCTTTGAGGAATTGCCAAGTGGCTGCACCATTTTATATTCCCACTAGTGATGTACGAGGGTTTCAATTTCTCCATAATCTCACCAACACTTGTTCTTTTTTTTTTATTGTAGCCATCTTAGTGGGGGTGAAGTGATATCATGCGTTTGATGTGCATTTCCCTAATGTCTAACAGGAAAACCCTGGTGGTGTAGTGGTTAAAAGCTACAGCTGCTAACCAAAACATCAGCAGTTCGAATCTACCAGGCGCTCCTTGCAAACTCTATGGGGCAGTTCTACTCTGTCCTATAGGGTTGCTATGAGTCAGAATCAACTCAACAGCAATGGGAATGTCTAACAACTTTGAACATCTTTTCATGTGCTTGTTGGCCGCTTGTCTATCTTCTTTGGGGAAATGCCTATTCAAGCTCTTTGTCATTTTTAACTGGGCATACCTTGGGCCTTTTAATTTGAGCTGGGTGCAGATAGTATGATTTTTTTGCTATTGAGTGTCTGAATCCTGTCATTTTCCTTTAAAAGCTGCTGAAGTTTGTTTTGATAGACAGTTTTCTGTTTTTAAATTCTTTTCAAGAGGCAGGGCCAAGATGGTGGCATAGTCAGATGCTTCCTGTGGTCTCTCTTACAATAAAAGACCCCCCCAAAAAACAAGTGAATCGATTATATATGACAATCTAGGAGCCCTGAACACCAAAGGCAAAGTTGAGGAATCAGACTGAGTGGCAGAAGCAGGGAGAGACAATTCAGAAACAATGAGGAGTTGCCAAACCTGACCCAGTGGGAACCAACACCCTGCAGGCCAGATCTGCTTGTGCGAGCACAGGGAAACAAACAGAGGCATTCAGGGTGCGTTTTCCACATCAGGAGAGACTGAGCGGTGGAGAGTCCACTCACGCCTCCGGAATCAGAGAAAACCAGTGCTCTTGGCAAAGTACATGTGTCCAATTTACCTAGAGGACCAAAAAAACACCCCGTTGGGAAAAAACCCTCTCCCATTTACCTGACCCTTCCCCACTCTGCACCAGGTCCCAAGCCGGCTTCAGTGATAGCCACTTTCCCTGTGCTGGAAGTAGGACCTGTCACACACCCTGAGAAATTCTCCCAGCCTTGGAGAATGAGAAAATTAAGAAACAGGGAAAAAATAATCTGCCAGCTCCCTTAAGCTGGGAACTCAGGGCAGAAACAGCTCCTTTTCCTAGGCCTAGGCATAAGAGGTCCATGGACTCTGAATGCCTTTCACCCCTGCATAGACCTGTGTGGGCCCATTTCAACAGTGTAGGCCCTCATTAGCACAGTACAATAGGGTATATACCTGAAGTCTAACTTCAACTATTTCAGATACATGTTGGAGAGGTAGGTTTGTGATGTTTGATACTGCTCTGCCTATTCAGCAGGGTCCTCACTACACACATCAGAGGTCTGAGGACTGGTGGCTCCACCCAAGCCACCTAGCCACCTGTGACGGGGGTCCAACCATAAGTCGTGCCCCCAGTCCTTAAAGCCAACAGCTTTGGGTGTCCATAGTCCAGCTGCAAAACCCACCCACCTACTCACTCTAGGGAACAGGAACATGCTTTCCTCACAGACACTCAGGGGCAGTTGTCAGCTCCCTGCCTTGCTCAATGCATGACTCCCTACTGCAGCCAGATACCTGTGCCTATATCAATCACCCCTGCTCATCTAAGACTGTAGGTGAAAGCCTATACCACACACTTGGTGACTGACTACCTGGATGCCTGAGCTGAATCCGTACAAGAAAATCAAACAGACTCCTGGGCTCATATACCTAGTAACAGCTCTAAATGCCTGGTGACAGGATGGTAGAGCTTCAAAAACACCAATAAGCAAACTAGCTCACTCGAGCAGCCTATTCGGGCATATCAAAACAAAACAAAACAAGAAGCTAGGTCACAGTAAGCAAATATAAAATAAATAAATAAATACAATAACTTATTGATGGCTTGGAGATAGCAGTCAATATAGAATCATATAAAAAGGCAGACCATGAGGGCTTCAGCAAGCTCCCAAAACAAAGAATCAAGAAATCTTCTGGAAGAAGAGAATCTCCTGGAATTACCAGAGGTAGAAAACAAAAGATTAATACACAGAACTCTTCAAGAGATCAGGAAGGAGATCAGGCAAAACGCAGAACAAGCCAAGGGGCACACAGACAAAGCACTAGAGGAACATAAGAAGATGAGAGAAGAGCATAAGGACAAATTTAACAGGCTGCAAAAATCCACAGAGAGACAGTAAACAGAAACCCAGAGGATTAACTATAAAATGTCAGAATTAGACATCTCGATAGAAAGTCATAGGAGGAAAACTGATGCAATGGAAGTCAAGATTAGTGAGACTAGAGATAAAACACTTGGCACCTACTTATTTGAGGAAAAATCAGATAAAAGAATTTTTAAAAAATGAAGAAACCCTGATAATTATGTGGGGCTCTAACAAGAGGAATAAACAACGAGTGGTTGGAGTACCAGAATGGGGGGAAATAATAGAAAATACAGAGAGAATTGTTGAAGATTTGTTGGCAGAAAACTTCCCAGATACTATGAAAGATGAGAAGAAGATACGTATCCAAGATGCTCATCGAACCCCACACAAGGTAGATCCCAAAAGAAAGTCACCAAGACATATTATAATCAAACTTGCCAAAACCAAACATAAGGAGAGAATTTTAAGAGTGGCTAAGAATAAAGGAAAAGTCACCTACAAAGGATAGTCAATAAAACTAAGCTTGGACTACTCAGCAGAAACCATGCAGGCAAGAAGGCAATGGGATGACATATAGAAAGTCTTCGAGGAAAAAAAAATTGCCAGGCAAGAATTACATATCCAACAAAACTGTCTCTCAAATATGAAGGAGAAATTAAGACATTTCCAGATAAATAGAAGTTTAGGGAATTTGCAAAAACCAAACCAAAATTACAAGAAATACAAACAGTAGTCCTCCAGTTAGAAAATCAATAACATCAGATAACAACCCAAGACTAGAACGCAGGACAGAGCAACCAGATATCAACCCAAATAGAGAAATCACAAAAATAAATCAAAGCTAAAACACCCAAAACAGGGAAACAGAGATGTTATTATGTAAAAGACGACAACATTAAAACAAGAAACGGGGACTAAAAAATGTACTCATAGATCTTTCATATGGAGAAGTCAAGACGATATAAAGAAATAAAAGATTGGCTTAAAGTTAGAAAAATAGGGGTAAATATTAAGGTAGCCACGAAGGAAACTAACAAATGCATACATCAATATAAAAAAACAAGAAAAACATAAAGACTCAGCAAAAACAGTGAAAAAGAGGAAAAGACAATATATAAAGAAGAATGACTCAGCACAGAAAATTGAGTGGAAAAAAGAAACTGTCAACAACACACACAAAACATCAAAATGACAGCACTAAACTCATAAAATATCAATAATTACGCTGAATGTAAAGGGACTAAATGCACCACTAAAGAGACAGACAGTGGCAGAACGGATAAAAATACACGATCCATCTATATGCTGCCTACAAGAGACACACCTTAGACTTAAAGACATAAACAAACTAAAACTCATCTGATGGAAAAAAATATATCAAACAAGAAACAATCAAAAAAGAGCAGGAGTGGCAATATTAAATTCTGACAAAATGGACTTTAAAGTAAAATCCACCACAAAGGGTAAGGAAGAACACTGTATAATGATTAAAAGGTCAATATTACCAGGAGGATATAACCATAACAAATATTTACACACCCAACAACTGGACTCAAAAATACATAAACTCTAACAGCATTGAACAGAGAGATAGACAGCTCCACAATAACAGTAGGAGACTTCAACATGCCACTTTCAGTGAAGGACAGAACTTTCAGAAAGAAGCTCAATAAAGACACCGAAGATCTAAATGCCACAATCAAACAATTTGATCAACCACTCCTTGGAACATATCATTAATCATTAGACATTACACATATACAGAACACTCCGCCCAACAGCAGCCAAGTCTACTTTCTTTTCCAAGGCACGTGAAACATTCTCCAGGATAGACCACAGATTAGGCCATAAAGCAAGCCTTAACAGAATCCAAAACATCAAAATAATTACAAAGCATCTTTTCTGACCATAAAGCCATAAAAGTAGAAATCAAAAACAGAAAAAGCAAGGGAAAAAAAATCAAACATATGGAAACTGAACAACAACTTGTTCAAAAACTACTGGGTTATAGAAGAAATTGAGGATGGAATAAAGAAATTCACAGAATTAAATGAAAATGAAAACACATTCTACCAGAACCTTTGGGACACAGCAAAATCAGTGGTCAGAGGTCAGTTTATAGCAATAAATGCACACATCCAAAAAAGAAGAAAGGTCCAAAATCAAAGAACTATCCTGACAACTTGAACGAATAAAAGAAAACAGCAAAAGGAGTCCTTGGGAACCAGGAGAAAGCAAATAATAAAAATTAGAACGGAATTAAATGGAAGAACAGAAAAACAATTGAAAGAGTTAACAAGACCAAAACCTGGTTCTTTGAAAGGATCAACAAAATTGATAAAGTATTGGCCAAACAAAAAAAGAAAAACAGGAGAGGAAGCAAATAACCCAAACAAGAAATGAGATGGGCGATATCACAACAGATCCAACTAAAATTAAAAGAATCATAACAGAATACTGTGAAAAATCGTACTCTAGCAAATCTGAACACCTAGAAGAAATGGACAGAGGTAGAACAACTAAATAAACCCATAACAAAAGAAGAGATTGAAATGGTAACTAAAAAACTCCCAACAAAAAAAAAAGCCCTGGCCCTGAGGCTTTCACTGGAGAATTCTGCCAAGCTTTCAGAGAAGAGTTAACACCACTACTTCTAAGGGTATTTCAGAGCATAGAAAAAGATGGGATACTCCCAAACTCATTCTGTGAAGCCAGCATAACCCTGATAAAAAAAAACAGATAAAGACACCACAAAACAAGAAAATTACAGACCAATATCCCTCATAAACTCAGATGCAAAAATCCTCAACAAAATTCTAGCCAATAGAATTCAACAACATATCAAAAAAATAATTCATCTTGACCAAGTGGGATTCATACCAGGTATTTTATGCAGGGATGGTTCAATACTAGAAAAAAAAATCAATGTAATCAATCACATGAATAAAACAAAAGACAAGAACTACATGATCTTATCAATGGATGCAGAAAGTTCAACGCTCATTCATGATAAAAACTCTCAACAAAATAGGAATAGAAGGAAAATTCCTCAACACAATAAAGGGCATTTAGACAAAGCCAACAGCCAACATCATCTTAAATGGAGAGCTTGAAAGCATTTCCCTCTAGAACGGGAACCAGACAAGGATGCCCTTTATCACCACTCTTACTCAACATCATGCTGGAGGTCCTATCAGAGCAATTAGGCTAGAAAAAGAAATAAAGCGCATCCAAACTGGTAAGGAAGAAGTAAAAATATCTTTATTTGAAGATGACATGATTTTATTCACCGAAAACCCTAAAGAATCCACAAGAAAACTACTGCAAAAAATAGAAGAGTTCAGCAAAGTATCAGGTTACAAGATTAATACAGAAAAATCAGTTGGATTCCTCCACACCAACAAAGAGGACATCGAAGAGGAAATCACCAAATCAATGCCATTTACAATAGCCCCCAAGAAGATAAAATACTTAGGAATAAATCTAACCAGAGACATAAAATACCTGTACAAAGAAAACTACAAGACACTATTGCAAGAAACCAAAAGAGACCTACATAAGTGGAAAAACATACCTTGCTCATGAATAGGAAGACTCAACATTGTGAAAATGTCTATTCTACCCAAAGCGATCTACATATAGAATAAAATCCCAATCCAAACTCCAATGGCATTTTTTAATGAGATGGAGAAACAAATCACCAACTTCATATGGAAAGGGAAGAGGCCCCACAGAAGTAAAACATTACTGAAAAAGAGGAAGAAAGTTGGAGGTCTCGAACTACCTGATTTTAGAACCTATTATACTGCCACGATTGTCAAAACAGCCTGGTACTGGTACAACAACAGAGACCTAGACCAATGGAATAGAATTGAGAGTCCAGACATAAATTCATCCACTTATGAGCAGCTGATATTTGACAAAGGCCCAAAGTCTGTTAAATGGGGAAAAGACAGTCTCTTTAACAAATGGTGCTGGCATAACTGGATATCCATTTGCAAAAAAATGAAGCCATACCTAAGCCTCACACCATGCACAAAAACTAACTCAAAATGAATCAAAAACCTAAATATAAAATCAAAATAAAGATCATGGAAGAAAAAATAGGGACAGCAATAGGAGCCCTAATACATGGCATAAACAGTATATAACACATTACTAACAGTGCAGAAGAGAAACTAGATAACTGGGAGCTCCTAAAAACCAAACACCTATGCTCATCCAGAGACTTAACCAAAAGAGTAAAAAGACTGCCTACAGATTGGGAAAAGTTTTTAGCTACGACATTTCCAATCAGCATCTGATCTCTAAAATCCACATGACACTGCAAAAACTCAACTACGTACCAAGGATGTAAAAGACCTATACAAAGAAAACTACAAAGCTCTACTACAAGAAATTCAAAAGGACATACTTAAGTGGAAAAACATACCCTGCTCATGGATAGGAAGACTTAACATAGTAAAAATGTCTATTCTACCAAAAGCCATCTATACATTTAACGCACTTCCGATCCAAATTCCAATGTCATATTTTAAGGGGATAGAGAAACAAATCACCAATTTCATATGGAAGGGAAAGAACCCCCGGATAAGCAAAGCACTACTGAAAAATAAGAAGAAAGTGGGAGGCCTCACCTTACCTGACTTCAGAACCTATTATACAGCCACAGTAGTCAAAACAGCCTGGTATTGGTACAACAACAGACACATAGACCAATGGAACAGAATTGAGAACCCAGACATAGATCCATCCACGTATGAGCAGCTGATATTTGACAAAGGACCAGTGTCAATTAACTGGGGAAAAGATAGCCTTTTTAACAAATGGTGCTGGCATAACTGGATATCCCTTTGCAAAAAAATGAAACAGGACCCATACCTCACACCATGCACAAAAACTAACTCCAAGTGGATCAAAGACCTAAACATAAAGACTAAAACGATAAAGATCATGGAAGACAAAGTTGGGACAACCCTAGGAGCCCTAATACAAGGTATAAACAGAATACAAAAAAAAAAAAAAAAAAAAAACTCAACTACGAAAAGACAAATAACCCAATTAGAATATGGGCAAAGGATATGAATAGTCACTTCACTAAAGAAGACATTCATGTAGCTAACAGATACATGAGGAAATGCTCACGATCGTTAGCCATTAGAGAAATGCAAATCAAAACTACAATGAGATGTCAACAAGGCTAGCATTAGTTCAAAAAACACAAAATAATGAATGTTGGAGAGGTGGGAATGTAAAATGGTACAACCACTTTGGAAATCAATTTGGTGCTTCCTTAAAAACCTAGAAATAGAACTACCGTACGATTCAGCAATCCCACTCCTCGGAATATATCCTAGAGAAATAAGAGTCTTTACACAAACGGATATATGCACACCCATGTTCATTGCAGCACTGTTTACAATAGCAAAAAGATGGAAGCAACCAATGTGCCCATCAACGGATGAATGGATGAATAAATTATGGTATATTCACACAATGGAATACTACACATCGATAAAGAACAGTGAGGAATCTGTGAAACATTTCATAACATGGAGGAACCTGGAAGGCATTATGCTGAGCGAAATCAGTCAGTTGCAAAAGAGGACAAATATTATATGAGACCACTATTGTAAGAACTCAATAAATAGTTTAAATAGAGAAGAAAATATTCTTTGATGATTACGAGAGTAGGGAGGGAGGGAGGGAGAGGGGTTTTCACTAATTAGATAGTAGATAAGAAATATTTTAGGTGGAGGGAAAGACAACACACACTATAGGAGAAGCCAGCACAACTGGACTACACCAAAAACAAAGAAGTTTCCTGAATAAACTGAACGCTTTGAAGGCCAGCATAGCAGGGGTGGGGATTTGGGGACCGTGGTTTCAGGGGACATCTAAGTCAATTGGCATAATAAAACCCATTAAGAAAATATTCTGCATACCACTTTGGAGAGTGGCGTCTGGGGCCTTAAATGTTAGCATGCGGCCATCTAAGATGCATTAATTGGTCTCAACGCGCCTGAAGCAAAGGAGAATGAAGAACACCAAAGAGACGAGGTAATTATGAGTCCAAGAGACAGAAAGGGCCACATAAACCAGAGACTACATCAACATGAGACCAGAACTTGATGGTGCCTGGCTATAACCAGTGACTGCCCTGACAGAGAACAAAACAAAGAACCCCTAAGGGAGCAGGAGAGCAGTGGGATACAGACCTCAAATTCTCATAAAAAGACCAGACTTAATGGTCTGACTGAGACTACAAGGACCCCAGAGGTCATGGTCCTCAGACCTTCTGTTAGCCCAAGACAGGAACCATTCCCAAAGCCAACTCTTCAGACAGAGATGGGACTGGACTATGGGATAGAAAATGATACTGGTGAAGAGTGAGCTTCCTGAATCAAGTGGACACCTGAGACTATGTTGACATCTCCTGTCTGGAGGGGAGATGAGAGGGCAGAGGGCGTCAGAAGCTGGCCAGATGGACACAAAAACAGAGAGTGGAGGGAAGGAGTGTGCTGTCTCATTAAGAGGAGAGCAACTAGGGGTATATAGCAAGGTGTATATAAGTTTTTGTATGAGAGACTGACTTGGTTTGTAAACTTTCACTTAAAGCACAACAAAAAAAATTTTTAAATTGCTAATAATGCACAAACACCAGAAGAGAAACTAGATAACTGGGAGCTCCTAAAAATCAAACTTACGTTCATCCAAAGACTTCGCCAGAAGAATAAAAAGACTTATTTATAGACCAGGGAAAAATTTTTGTCTACAACAAATCCAATCAGTGTCTAATCTCTAAAATCTACAAGATACTGCAAAACCTCAACAACAAAAAGACCAATAACCCAACTAAAAAATGGGCAAATGATATGGACAGGCACTTCACCAAAGAAAATATTCGGGCAGCTAACAGATACACGAGGAAATGCTCACGATCATTAGCCATTAGAGAAATGCAAATCAAAACTACAGTGAGATGTCAACAAGGCTAGCATTAGTCCAAAACACACAAAATAATAAATGTTGGAGAGGTTCTGGAAAGACTGGAACACTTACACACTGCTGGTGGGAATGTAAGATGGCACAACCACTTAGGAAATCAGTTTGGCGCTTTCTTAAAAAGCTAGAAAAAGAAGTACCATACATTCCAGCAATCCCGCTCCTTGGAATATACCCTAGAGAAATAAAAGCCCTCACACAAATAGATACATCCACACCCATGTTCATTGCAGCACTGTTTACAATAGCAAAATGATGGAAACAGCCAAGCTGCCCATGAGCGGATGAATGTAAACAAATTATGGTATATTCACAGAATGCAATACTACGCAAGGGCAAAGAACAACCACGAATCCGTGAAACGTCTCATAACATGGAGGAATCTGGAAGGCATTATGCTGAGTGAAATTAGTCACAAAAGGACAAATGTTTTATGTAGCCACTCTTATAAGAACTCAAGAAAAGGTTTAAACACAGAAGAAAATATTCTTTGATTGTTATGAGGGTGGGGAGGAAGGGAGAGGGGTATTCACTAACTAGATAGCAGACAAGAATTAATTTAGGTGAAAGGAATGACAGACAACACACAATACAGGGGAAGTCAGCATAACTGGACTAAACCAAAAGCTAAGAAATTTCCTGAATACAACCAAACACTTCAAGGGACAGAGTAGCAGGGGTCTGGGGACTATGGTCTCAGGGGACACCTAGGTCAATTGGCATAACAAAGTGTATTAATAAAACGTTCTGCATCCCACTTGGGTGAGTGGCGTCTGGGGTCTTAAAAGCTAGCAAGAGGCCATCTAAGATGCATCAATTGGTCTCAGCCCACCCGAGGCAAAGGAGAATGAAGAACACCAAAGACACAAGGAAAATATGAGCCCAAGAGACAGAAAGGGCCACAAAAACCAGAGACTCCATCAGCCTGAGCTCAGAAGAACTAGATGGGGCCTAGCTACCACCAATGACTGCCCCGACAGGGAATACAACAAAGAATCCCTGATGGAGCAGGAGAAAAGAGGGAGGCAGACCTCAAATTCTAGTAAAAAGACCAGACTTAATGGTCTGACAGAGACTGGAGGGATCCCAGAGGACATGGGCCCCAGACTGTCTGTTAGCCCAAAGCTAAAATCATTCTCAAAGCCAACTCTTCAGATAAAGATTATTGTTGCTAGGCACCGTCGAGTCAGTTCAGACTCATAGTGACCCTGTGTACCACAGAACGAAAGATTGCCCGGTCCTGTGCCATCCTCACAATCTTTGTTATGCTTGAGCCCATTGTTGCAGCCACTGTGTCAAATCATTTCTTTGAGGGTTTTCCTTTCTTCCACTGATCCTATACTTTACCAAGCATGATGTCCTCCAGGGACTGATCCCTCCTGACAACACGTCCAAAGTATGTGAGATGCAATCTCGCCATCCTTGCTTCTAAGGAGCGTTCTGGTTGTACTTCTTCTAAGACAGATTTGTTCGTTCCTTTGGCAGTCCATGGTATATTCAATATTCTTCGCCAACACCACATTTCAAAGGTGTCAGTTCTTCTTCGGACTTCCTTGTTCATTGTCTGGCTTCCACATGCATATGAGGCGATTGAAAATACCATGGCTTGGGTCAGGTGCACCTTAATCTTCAAGTTGACATCTTTGCTTTCCAACACTTTAAAGAGGTCCTTTGCAGCAGATTTACGCAATGCAATGAGTCTTTTGATTTCTTGACTGTTGCTTCCAAGGGTGTTGATTGTGAATCCAAGTAAAACGAAATCCTTGAAAACTTCATTCTTTTCCCAGTTTATCATGTTGTTGCTCATTGGTTCAGTTGTGAGGATTTTTGTTTTCTTTATGTTGAGGTGTAATCCATACTGAAGGCTGTGGTCTTTGAGCTTCATTAGTAAGTGCTTCAAGTCCTCTTCACTTTCAGCCAGCAAGTTTGCATCATCTGGATAACTCAGGTTGTTAACGAGTCTTCCTCCAATCCTGATGCCCCGTTCTTCTTCATATAGTCCAGCTTCTCGGATTATTTGCTCAGCATACAGATTAAATAGGTAGGGTGAAAGAATACAACCCTGACGCACACCTTTCCTGACTTTAAACCAATCAGTATCCCCTTGTTCTGGCTGAACAACTGCCTATTGATCTATGTAAAGGTTCCCCATGAGTACAATTAAGTGTTCTGGAATTCCCATTCTTCGCAGTGTTATCCATAGTTTGTTATGATCCACACAGTCGAATGCCTTCGCATAGTCAATAAAACACAGGTAAACATCCTTCTGGTATTCTCTGCTTTTAGCCAGGATCCATCTGACATCAGCAATGATATCCCTGGTTCCATGTCCACTTCTGAAACCAGCCTGAATTTCTGGCAGTTCCCTGTCGATATACCGCTGCAGCCATTTTTGAATGATCTTCAGCAAAATTTTGCTTGAGTGTGATATTAATGATATTGTTTGATAATTTCTGCATTAGGTCGGATCATCTTTCTTGGGAATGGGCATTAATATGGATCTCTTCCAATCAGTTGGCCAGGATGTTGTCGTCTTCTAAATTTCTTGGCATAGGTAAGTGAGCACTTCCAGCGCTGCATCTATTTGTTGAAACATCTCAATTAATATTCCATCAATACCTGCAGCCTTGTTTTTCACCAATGCCCTCAGTGCAACTTGGACTTTTTCCCTTGGTACCATTAGTTTCTGGTCATATGCTATCCCTTGAAATGGTTGAATGTCAACTAATTCTTTTTGTTATAATGACTCTGTGTCTTCCTTCCACCTTCTTTTGATGCTTCCTGCGTCCTTTAATATTTTCCCCATAGAATCCTTCACTATTGCAACTCAAGTCTTGAATTTTTATTCAGTTCTTTCAGCTTGAGAAATGCAGAGTGTGTTCTTCCCTCTTGGTTTTCTATCTCCAGGTCTTTGCACATGTCATTATAATACTTTACTTTGTCTTCTTGGGCTGCCCTTTGAAATCTTCTGTTTAACTCTTTTACTTCAACATTTCTTCCTTTTGCTTTAGCTGCTGGACATTTGAGAGCAAGATTCAGAGTCTCCTCTGACATCTGTCTTGGGCTTTTCTTTCCTTCCTGTCTTTTCAATAACCTCTTGCTTTCTTCATGTATGATGTCCTTCCACAATTCATCTGGTCTTCGGTCATTAGTGTTCAAGGTGTCAAATCTATTCTCGACATGGTCTCTAAATTCAGGTGGGGTATACTCAAGGTCATAATTTTGGCTCTCGTGGACTTGCTCTGATTTTCTTCAGTTTCAGCTTGAACTTGCATATGAGCAATTGATGGTCTGTTCCACAGTCGGCCTCTGGCCTTGTTCTGACTGATGATATTGAGCTTTTCCATCATCTCTTTCCACAGATGTAGTCAATTTGATTTCTGTGTATTCCATCTGGTGAGGTCCATGTGTATAGTCACCGTTTATGTTGGTGAAAAAAGGTATTTGCAATGAAGAAGTAGTTGGTCTTGCAAAATTCTATCATTTGATCCCTGGCATTGTTTCTATCACCAAGGCCATATTTTCCAACTACTGATCCTTCTTCTTTGTTTCCAACTTTCGTATTCCAATCATCAGTAATTATCAATGCATCCTGATTGCATGTTCTATCAATTTCAGACTGCAGAAGCTGATAAAATTCTTCAATTTCTTCATCTTTGGCCTTAGTGGTTGGTGCGTAAATTTGAATAATGGTTGTATTAACTGGCCTTACTTGTAGGTGTATGGATATTATCCTATCACGGACAGCGTGGTACTTCAGGATAGATCTTGAAATCCTCTTTTTGATGATGAATGCAACACCATTCCTCTTCAAGTTGTCATTCCCAGAATACTAGACTATACTATTGTCCAATTCAAAATGGCCAATACCAGTCTGTTTCAGCTCACTAATGCCTAGATATTGATGTTTATTCATTCCATTTCATTTTCGACTATTTCTATTTTTTCTAGATTCATACTTCATATATTCCAGATTCCAATTATTAATGGATGTTTGCAGCTGTTTCTTCTCATTTTGAGTACTGCCACTTCAGCAAATGAAGGTCCCAAAAGCTTGACTCCATCCATGTCATTAAGGTCGACTCTACTTTGAGGAGGCAGCTCTTTCTCTGTCATCTTTTGAGTGCCTTCCAATCTGGGGGGTCACCTTCCAGCACTATATCACACAATGTTCTGCTGCTATTCGTAAGGTTTTCACTGGCTAATTCTTTTCAGAAGTAGACTGTTGGGTCCTTCTTCCCAGTCTGTCTTAGTCTGGAAACTTAGCTGATACCTGTCCTCCATGGGTGACCCTGCTGGTTTCTGAATACCAGTGACACAGTTTCCAGCATCACAGCAACACGCAAGCCCCCACAATATGACAAACTGACAGACACCTGGGGCAGACAAAGATTAGACTGGACTGTAACGCACAAAATGTTATTGGTGAGGATGTGCTTCTTAGCTCAAGTAGTCACGCGAGACTACGTGCGGATTCCCAGAGGCGAGATGAGAAGGCAGATGGGGACAGGAGCTTGTTGAATGGACACAGGAAATACAGGGTGGAGAGAGTTAGTGTGCTGTCACATTATATGGAGAGCAACTAGAGTCACATAATAATGTGTGTATAAGTTTTTGTGTAAGAAACTGACTTGTATTGTAAACTTTCACTTAAAGCCCAATAAAAAAAAGAAAAAAAAATTCTTTTCAAGGCTTGTTTTCTATATTTATGATGGGTTTCTTGTTAGATGCCATCAAGCTGATTCTATGATGGCGTGGTGAAATGAGTTCCTTTTGCCTTCGTTCCTTGGAAAAACCACTTAAGAGATTTTTCCCCTAAGCCCTGATGAGTTACCTTTGCTCTGGTTTTTTACTGGAGGATTTGATATTTTTGTGCAGGTGGATTGACGTTTCCTGGGTAAGTTGTAAACAACTTGATTTGATATTTTTTGTCTGGTCCTGGGATGCAGCCTGCCCTGTGATTGGTATGCGCCTTGTAGGGTTTGGTTAAAAAACTATGCAAATGAAGTGACTATAGGCTATGCAAATGAAGTTACCATAACCTACTATGCAAATGAAGTGTCTGTGGCCTACTGAAAGGAGATTGGACAGTTTGTGGACATGGTGGGAAAGCCATGCCTTCAGATTGACTGTTGTTGTTGTTAGGTACCATCAAGTCGGTTCTGACTCATAGTGACCCTATGCACAACAGAACGAAACACTGCCCTATCCTGAGCTATCCTTACAATTATTGTTATGCTTGCGCTCATTGTTGCAGCCACTGTGTCTATCCACTTCTTTGAGGGTCTTCCTCTTTTCCGCTGACCCTATACTCTGCCAAGCATGATGTCCTTCTCCAGGGACTCATCCCTCCCGACAACATGTCCAAAGTATGTAAGACGCAGTCTCACCATCCTTGCCTCTAAGGAGCATTCTGGCTGCACTTCTTCCAAGAAAGATTTGTTCATTCTTTTGGCAGTCCATGGTATATTCAATATTCTTCACCAACACCACAATTCGAAGGCGTCAACTCTTCTTCCATCTTCCTTATTCATTGTCCAGCTTTCACATGCATATGATGCGATTGAAAATACCATGGATTGGGTCAGGCGCATCTTAGTCCTCCAGGTGACATCTTTGCTCTTCAACACTTTGAAGAGGTCCTTTGCAGCAGATTTGCCCAATGCAATGTGTCTTTTGATCTCTTGACTGCTGCTTCCATGGCTGTTGATTGTGGATCCAAGTAAAATGAAATCCTTGACAACTTCAATCTTTTCTCCATTTATCATGATGTTGCTCATTGGTCCAGTTGTGAGGATTTTTGTTTTCTTTATGTTGAGGTGCAGTCCATACTGAAGGCTGTGGTCTTTGATTTTCATTAGTAAGTGCTTCAAGTCTTCTTCACTTTCAGCAAGCAAGGTTGTGTCATCTGCATAACGCAGGTTGTTAATGAGTCTTCCTCCAATCCTGATGCCCCATTCTTCTTCATATAGTCCAGCTTCTCAGATTATTTGTTCAGCATACAGATTAAATAGGTGTGGTGAAAAAAATACAACCCTGATGCACACCTTTCCTGACTTTAAACCAATCAGTATCCCCTTGTTCTGTCCGAACAAGTGCCTCTTTTTTTTTAATATTTTTTATTGTGCTTTAAGTGAAAGTTTACAAATCAAGTCAGTCTGTCACATGTGAGCTTATATACACCTTATTACATACTCCCATTTATTCTCCCCCTAATGAGTCAGCCCGCTCCCTTCTTCCAGTCTCTCCTTTCGTGACCCTTTTGCCAGTTTCTAACCCTCTCTACCCTCCCATCTCCCCTCCAGACAGGAGATGCCAATACAGTCTCAAGTGTCCACCTGATACAAGTAGCTCACTCTTCATCAGCATCTCTCTCCAGCCCATCGTCCGGTCCCTTCCGTGTCTGATGAATAGTCTTCGGGAATGGTTCCTGTCCTGGGCCAACAGAAGGTTTGGGGACCATGACTGCCGGGATTCTTCTAGTCTCAGTCAGACCATTAAGTCTGGTCTTTTTATGAGAATTTGGGGTCTGCATCCCACTGTTCTGCTCCCTCAGGAGTTCTCTGTTGTGTTCCCTGTCAGGGCAGTCATCAGTTGTGGCCGGGCACCATCTAGTTCATCCGGTCTCAGGATGATATAAATCTCTAGTTCATGTAGCCCTTTCTGTCTCTTGGGCTCATAGTTATCGTGCAACCTTGGTGTTCTTCATTCTCCTTTGATCCAGATGGGTTGAGACCAATTGATGCATCTTAGATGGCTGCTCATTAACTTTTAAGACCCCAGACGCCACACTTCTAAGTGGGATGCAGAATGTTATCATAATAGAGTTTATTATGCCAATTGACTTAGAAGTCCCCTTAAGCCATAGTCCCCAAACCCCCGCCCTTGCTCCACTGACCTTTGAAGCATTCAGTTTATCCCGCAAACTTCTTTGCTTTTAGTCCAGTCCAGTTGAGCTGACCTTCCCTGTATTGAGTATTGTCCTTCCCTTCACCTAAAGTAGTTCTTATCTACTAACTAATCAGTAAATAACCCTCTCCCACCCTCCCTCCCTCCCCCCTCTCGTAACCACAAAAGAATGTGTTCTTCTCAGTTTATACTATTTCTCAAGAACTTATAATAGTGGTCTTATACAGTATTTGTCCTTTTGCATCTGACTAATTTCGCTCAGCATAATGCCTTCCAGGTTCCTCCATGTTATGAAATGTTTCACAGATTCGTCACTACAACTGCCTCTTGATCTATGTAAAGGTTCCTCATGAGCACAATTAAGTGTTCTGGAATTCCCATTCTTCAAAGTGTTATCCATAGTTTGTTATGATCCACACAGTCGAATGCCTTCGCATAGTCAATAAAACACAGGTAAACTTTCTTCTGGTATTCTCTGCTTTCTGCCAGGATCCATCCGACATCAGCGATGATATCCCTGGTTCCACGTCCTCTTCTGAAACCGGCCTGAATTTCTGGCAGTTCCCTGTTGATACACTGCGGCAGCCGTTTTTGAATGATCTTCAGCAAAATTTTGCTTGCATGTGATATTGATGATATTGTTCTATAATTTCCACATTCGGTTGGATCACCTTTCTTGGGGATAGGCATAAATATGGATCTCTTCCAGTCAGTTGGCCAGGAAGCCGTCTTCCATATTTCTTGGCATACATGAGTGAGCACCTCCAGCACTGCATCTATTTGTTGAAACATCTCAATTGATTTTCCATCAATTCCTGGAGCCTTGTTTTTCAGTAACATCGGTTCCTGATCATATGCCACCTCTTGAAATGGATGAACACTGACTAATTCTTTTTGGTGTAATGACTCTGTGTATTCCTTCCATCTTCTTTTGATGCGTCCTGCATGGCTTAATATTTTCCCCATGGAATCCTTCACTATTGCAACTCAAGGCCTTGAATTTTTTCTTCAGCTCTTTCTGCTTGAGAAATGCCGAGCGTGTTCTTCCCTTTTGGTTTTCCATCTCCAGCTCTTTGCACATGTCATTATAATACTTTACTTGTCTTCTCAAGAGGCCCTTTGGAATCTTCTGTTCAGTTCTTTTACTTCATCAATTCTTCCTTTTGCTTTAGCTGCTCGACGCTCAAGAGCAAGTTTCAGAGTCTTCTCTGACATCCATCTTGGTCTTTTCTTTCTTTCCTGTCTTTTCAGTGACCTCTTGCTTTCTTCATGGATAATGTCCTTAATGTCATTCCACAACTCGTCTGGTCTGTGGTCACTAGTGTTCGATGCACCAAATCTATTCTTGAGATGGTCTCTAAATTCAGGTGGGATATACTCAAGGTCATATTTTGGCTCTCGTGGACTTGCTCTGATTTTCTTCAGTTTCAGCTTGAACTTGCATATGAGCAATTGATGGTCTGTTCCAGTCAGCCCCTGGCCTTGTTCTGATTGATGATATTGAGCTTTTCCATCTTCCCTTTCCACAGATGTAGTCAATTTGATTTCTGTGTGTTCCATCTGGTGAGGTCCATGTGTATAGTCGCCTTTTATGTTGGTGAAAGAAGGTATTTGCAATGAAGAAGTTGTTGGTCTTGCAAAATTCTGTCATTTAATTTCTGGCATTGTTTCTATCACCAAGGCCATATTTTCCAACTACTGATCCCTCTTCTTTGTTTCCATCTTTCGCATTAAAATCACCAGTAATTATCAATGCATCTTGATTGCATGTTTGATCAATTTCAGACTGTAGCAGCTGATAAAACTCTTCTATTTCCTCATCTTTGGCCCTAGTGGTTGGTGCATAAATTTGAATAATATTCGTGTTAACTGGTCTTCCTTGTAGGCATATGGATATTATCCTATCATTGACAGCGTTGTACTTCAGGATAGATCTTGAAATGTTCTTTTTGACGATGAATGCAACACCTTCCTCCTCAAGTTGTCATTCCCAGGATAGTAGACTATATGATTGTCCAATTGAAAATGGCCAATACCGGTCCATTTCAGCTCACTAATGCCTAGGATATAGATGTTTATGCATTCCATTTCACTTTTGATGATTTCCAATTTTCCTAGATTCATACTTCGTGCATTCCAGATTCCGATTGTTAATGGTTGTTTGCAGCTGTTTCTTCTCATTTTGAGTCGTGCCACATCAGCAGATGAAGGTCCCGAAAGCTTGACTCCATCCATGTCATTAAGGTCGACTCCACTTTGAGGTGGCAGCTCTTCGCCAGTCATCTTTTGAGTGCCTTCCAGTCTGGGGGGCTCATCTTCCAGCACTATATTAGACAATTTTCCGCTGCTATTCATTTATTTATTCATAAGGTTTTCACTGGCTAATGCTTTCCAGCAGTAGACTGCCTGGTTCTTATTCCTAGTCTGTCTTAGTCTGGAAGCTCAGCTGAAACCTGTCCTCCATGGGTGACGCTGCTGGTATCTGAATACCGGTGGCATAGCTTCCAGCATCACAGCAACACACAAGCCCCCACAGTAAGAAAAACTGACAGACATGTGGGGGTCAAATTGACTAAGAGTTTGTATATATGTACAGCAGCCTCACAGAAGTTTTTCAGAGAGGAAGTAGGAAGAAGCAGAAAGGAGAAAAGGGAAGACAGAAGAGAGAAGCAGAGAGAAAGGTGGCAAGGAACCTCCGAAAAGAGCTGTAATATGGGTCAAGGGCTGTAATACTGAAGAGAGTGACAGGCCCAGATGTGGCCTAGTGGCAGAGTTGGTGGTGACAGATGGCAGGGCCAAAAGGATCCTATCCTGATGGGGCCAGGAGAAGCTGAGAGAGCTGTTTGCCTACATGCTTCCTGTCTTAGTCATCTAATGCTGCTATAACAGATCCCACAAGTGGATGGCTTTAACAAAGAGAAATTTATTCTCTCACAGTCTAGGAGGTTAGAAGTCTGAATTCAGAGTGACAACTCCAGGGGTAGGCTTTCTCTGTCTGTCAGATCTGGGGGAAGATCCTTGTCGTCAATCTTCCCCTGGTCGAGAGACTTCTCAGCACAGAGGCCCCAGGTCCAAGGGATGTGCTATTATCCTGGGTGCTGTTTAGTGGCAGTATGAGGTCCCCATGTCTCTCTGCTCACTTGTCTCTTTTATATTGCAAGGAGATTGGCTTAAGACACAACCTAATCTTGTAGATTGAGCCCTGCCTCATTAACATAACTGCCTCTAATCCTGTCTCATTAACATCATAGAGATAGGATTTACAACACACAGGAAAATCACATCAGATGACAAAATGGTGGATAAGCACACAATACTGGGAATCATGGCCTAGCCAAGTTGAGAGATTCTTTTGGGTAACACAGTCCAATCCATGACACTAACTAGTAGGTTTAGATATTATAACTCTCAAACTAGAATTTTCTGTTGGTAAACTGAGCAAAGTTGTAACTATCATACCTGGACAAAATAGAAGAGCATTAGATTTTCTGCTAGCCTTCCAAGGAACAGTTTGTGCCTTAAGAGATAAATGTTGCTGTGTTTATATTAATATGCAATCTGAGTGTTTTGCAGATTGTAGTTGCTGCTGAGACACATGAAAGGCAATTACTGATGCTGCTTATGTATAAACACCTCATAAGATTGTTTCCTGAGTTCAAAGACCTTAGGGTCATGGTTTCATTGTAATTTCAGACAATTAGTCTAATATTATTGTTAGTGTCTCTATTCTACTTCTTGGTTTGCTGTATGGTGTCTGGGATCTTAAAGACCAGATTGTGCTCAGCTACCATTTATCGAACATTTTTAATCACAGATTTTATAGTAAGCTCATGATCTAAAGGAGAGAACCATGAAAGAGTTATAATTCTCTTGGAATCCAGATTCCTGGCTTTCAAGGAAGTTGGGGTAACCCACACAGGCCATTGCCTTTGGGTGTCCTTTTGAATCTTGAGCTTTGAGAGAAAGAGAAAAATACACAAAAACAAAAACAGTTCCTGAAGCTACTTTTGGGTCAAACAATGGTCCAGATAAACCAGCAAGACCGTTTTGCTCTGGGTGTTGTGATTTTTTGAAGGGTTTGGTCTGTTTTGGGAAACTGACTCCAAAGATCAGACTGGGAGCTATGTTTAGGGTAAATCAGTAATCTGTTTAATCAGTCTTCAAGACAATGTTGTATGAAATACCTGTTTGATGTTTGTAATCAAACTCTCACCCCCTTACTATGCATAAATTTATGTATATTAAAGAAGCCAGGTTCTCAGAGGAGCTCAACCTCATGGCTCAGACTCCATTTTGTCTTAGGTTCCACTTCTGCTTCTGTGAAAGTGACCCATGACTGTTAACAGGTAAAGCAAGGAGGGGCAGCTTGCCCTTGGGAAGAACACTTAGTATGTTTTAAATAGATTAACCGAAGATCTCCAGTAGGAGTCCATCCTGTATTACCCTGCTAATCATGTATTCTTTGATAGAGACTTGGTCATCACATGCAAATTTTCTATACCTTCTGTTTCCCCTAGACAAACTTTGTGTGCTCCTTATGGATATATGTTTTTGTGCGGTGGATCCGACTATACTAGTTTAGATGATCCCTTTCCAACTAATAGTGAATTTATGTGGACAATTTCTTGTTTAGATTTTTTTAAATTGTGTTTTAAGTGAAAGTTTACAGTTCAAGTTAGTTTCTCATACAAAAATTTATATATACATTGTTCTGTGACCCTAGTTGCTATCCCTATGTCAGCACGCTCCTGCTTTCAATCTCGAATTTTCCATGTCCATTCTGCTAGCTCCTGTCCCTTTCTGCCTTCTCATCTTGCCTCTGGACAGGAGCTGCCCATTTAGCCTCATGTATCTAGTTGAACTAAGAAGCACATTCTTCAGAAGCATCATTTTATGTCTTATAGTCCAGTCTAATTTTTGTCTGAAGAGTTGGCTTCAGCAATGGTTTCAGTTCTGGGTTAACAGAGTCCGGGGGCCATGTCTTCTGGGCTTCCTCCAGTCTCAGTGTTACTAATTGCCAATCTGACACAAAGGGTCCTTGTCTTTTCCCAAGTAAGAATACACGTGAAAGACAAACTTTACCTTTAGCAAGCTTTATTTTGCTTGAGTCGAGCAAAAGGAGTCAGCAGGAATCTAAGCCTCTCTAAAAAACTGACTCGAAAAGGGAAGCAAGGCTAGGGCTTATATGGGTTCTGTGGAGACAGCAGAGTAATGAATAGCGGGCTTCTTTCAAGGGGCAGGTACTTCTCAGAACGGTGGTATATGTTAATTAGGTTTTGCATCCATCTGGAATCTAAGGTGGAATCTGCTGATATTCAAGATGAAGTCCTCTTGGCAGCCCTTGGCATCACTTATTATGGGATATAGCACAAGCACACTTGATCTTCGGCACTGCATCGCCATCTTCAGAGGGCTAAGGAAGGTAAAACAGTGGTCACACTTTGTTCTGCGCACGCGGAGCCTGTAAAGGAGGAGGGGACAAGATGGAGATAGTAATTCATGGGTTGTTTCAATCTTGTCTCATGTTGACAGGGTGGGTTCCTGTTCACCCAACTTCTAGATGGTCATCTTTTAACACCTCTTTTGTTCAGCTGCTGGCACAGTTAACCCCATCTGACTCGTCAGTCAGACCATTAAGTCTGGTCTTTTTACCAGAATTTGAGCTCTGCACCCCACTTTTCTCCTGCTCCATCAGGGACTCTCTGTGTGTCCCCTGTCAGGGCGGTCATTGGTGGTAGCCGGGCCCCATCTAGTTCTTCCGGTCTCAGGCTGATGGAGTCTCTGGTTTATGTGGCCGTTTTTGTCTCTTGGGCTAGTATTTTCCTTGTGTCTTTGGCGTTCTTCATTCTCCTTTTGTCCAGGTGGGATGGGATCAATTGATGCATCTTAGATGGCCACTCGCTAGCTTTTAAGACCCCAGACGCCACTCACCAAAGTGGGACGCAGAACATTTTCTTAATAAGGTTTGTTATGCCAATTGACTTAGATGTCTCCTGAAACCATGGTCCCCAGGTCCTCGCTCATGCTACTCTGCCCCTTCAAAGTGTTTGGTTGTATTCAGGAAACTTCTTAGCTTTCGGTTTAGTCCAGTTATGCTGACTTCCACTGTACTGTGTGTGGTCCTTCCCTTCACCTAAGATAATTCTTGTCTACACCCCACCCTCGTAACCTTCAAAGAATGTTTTCTTCTGTGTTTAAACATCTTCTTGAGTTCATATAATGGTGGTCTCCTACAATACTTGTCTTTTTGTTACTGACTAATTTCACTCAAGCTGAACAATGAATAAGGAAGACCAAAGAAGAATTGATGCCTGTGAATTGTGGTGTTGGCAAAGAATATTGAATATACCATGGACTGCCAAAAGAATGAACAAATTTGTCTTGGAAGAAGTACAACCAGAATGCTCCTCAGAAGCAAGAATGACAAGACTGTGTCTTGCATACCTTGGACATGTTGTCAGGAGGGATCGGTCCCTGGAGAAGGACATCATGTTTGGTAAAGTACAGGGTCATCAGAAAAGAGGAAGACCCTCAAAGAGATGGATTGACACACTGCAACAATCGTGAGCATGGCAAAGGACCGGGCAGTGTTTCATTCTGTGGAACATGGGGTCGCTATGAGTCGGAACGAACTTGATGGCACCTAACAACAAACTTTTACCAAGAAGTGTGACAGTTTCATTCTTTCTTGAGAGTTAAGTTTACAGATTCAAGAAAGACAAATTTTACTCCTGTAGGCATGTCAGTTTCCATAACAGAAGATAAAATACAATGTGTATTTTCCAACATTGAATGAAATTGTTTTACACTTTAGTGAGCACAGACCACAACAGAATGCTCATTTTTGTCTCCAACGCGACTCAAAAACCCTCGGTGTACAAGAAAGATTTGATTCATTATCCTTATTACATATGGAAGTAGATATTGTTCGGCAGCTTAACTGTGATGAAATCATTGAAGAGTTTGTAAGAGCAAAGAATAGCAATGTTTTTAATTATAACACGTTAGAGATGAAATATCTATCTAAAAATAAAATATAGTAATTTGTTGTAATACTTGTTTTCTGATCGTTAAATTTTCTTTAACGACATCTTTTGTTTATAATTATAACATTTATTACAAAACAAGTATCAAAACTCAAGTATGAGCCATTTAAAGCAAAATTTGTGAAAGTCAATTTTTCATTGTAGGAAATCAACAGAATTTTACACTGATTGTTGAAACAACTAAGTTCACTGACTCATTTTCTTTGTTGTAGAATATTCTTTTTTTTTTTTTAGAAAATGTGGTATCTTAGTACCCTGTATCCACTAAAATTTTATAATCCAGTTCATCCCATCCAGTTAAAATTGCATACACCACTTTTGCGTTCAAGTGCCATGATTAGCATTGGAAAAGACGCTACCTGACGGATAGCTTAGGCGCACACGCACACACACGTATGTATGTAGCTCACATATCCCCTTAGCATGTGCGGGGTAAGGGGGCACCACGGGTTATCGATGCCTAGGGCCCTCACAGGCTTCAGCCTGCCCTGTACCCACAGCTTTCCCCATCTCAGCCCCCGCCCTTCTGGACCCCCTGACCATGCACCTGCGGGTCATGTGATTCCTCTTTCTCACACCCACCGCCCCCCCACGGTAAATCTTAGGGGCTCTCCTGCAGCCAGAATCCACCCTCGTCCCTCCACATACCCTGGCTGGAGCCACGCTCCTCTCTTGCTCCCCTGGTCTCCCTGCTTCCACCCTTGTTCCTTTGGTGTGTCCCTCCAGCCCCCCGCCCAGTGTATTCACAGCGCTGGGACCAGTCCCCGTTCAATCCAGAGGACCAGCGGTTCACGCTCCCCCCTCCCATCTCCCGGTCTGCGTCCTAGCGCTCCAGCCACGCGGGACTCCCTGTGGTCCTAGTGCACCTGTGGGCCTTTGCCCTAGCTGTCCCCTCCGATGCTCTCCAATCTTCAAAGGCTTCAGCTCCCCTTTTCTTCCCTGGGCACCCCGCCGCCCCAGCCCCCTGGCCCTGGTTTTCCTCCGAGGCTCTGATCCCGGTCTGGCCTTTAACCACCGGAGCACAGAAGAGCCCCCTAAGCCAGTCTTGCAAACTCGCCTCCTCCGCTTCCCTGTCCTGGACACTTTCGCTCAAGTCCCGGCCCCGGAACCTCTGCCCTCACACTCTGCAATTCTGGACGGACCCCTGGGAGGTCTCGGTTGCCTCGCGGGCTTGGAACCTGCCCACTCCAGGCCCCCAAACAACTCCGGAATGGAGGGCGTTGTCTGCAAGGGGCGCCCTAAACATCCAGACTGTCTTGGCGGAGCCCAACAGCCACGCGGAGGGCGGACAGAGCTTGCAGGCCGCGGGGAGAGCACGTGCAAACTCAGGCGGCTGCAGACGGCTCCGCGCGCGCGCCGGAGGTGGGGAGACACAGGACACTCGCTCGGGGCGTGCGCCTGGGCAGCGAGGGTCCGAGCCGCCCAGTCCCGCTGCCGCCGCGCCATGGATCCTAGATGCCGCACCGGGGCGGGCCCGGGCTGGGCGGAGCTTGGGTCGCCGGCCCGTCTCCACCCCCGCAGCGCAGGCGCTAGGAGAGGCCCCGCGCGGCCGTCGGTTCCCAAGGCAACCGGATAACAGCTCCGGTGGTGTCTGCAGGCTGAAACCGAGCGCGGCCCGGCGCGGGCGGGCAGCCGGCATGTGCGCGGCGGAGGTGGACCAGCACGTCGCGCAGAGATACCTACTCAAGCGGCGTCTGGGGAAGGGGGTGAGCTCCGCAGACCCCGGGCGTAGGGGCGGGGGCACAGGCCTGCGGGAGAGGCCAGTGCAGGTTGTGAGCGACTCCGGGGCCCACGTCCTGCCTCCTCCACGGTCTGGGAAAACCACCCAACCTCTCTGTGCCTTGGTTTCCTTACTGGGTAACAGACTCTAACAGTGCCTGCTTGCAGGGGACCTGTCAGGGGCCTGGCTCCAGGCGGCAGTCGGGGCCCCCAGAGGCCTCAGGCCCAAGAAACCCCGGTCCCTCCCCGCAACACCGTCCCGTCTTCCTGGGCCGCCTCTTCCTTCGCCCACAGGACACCCCGGGGAGGCCAGGCTCACCCACTTCAGTCGATAAAGGGGGAGTGAATCAATCCCAGTATCGGCCGGCGGGGCTCCTGGGCCCTGGAAGCACAGAGATCATGTGTCTGGCGGTGGGGCGGGGAGAAGGGGGTGGGGAAGATGCAGGAAGAGCGTTCTCGACGCAGGAACTGTATGTGCAAAGGCCCCGAGGCCAGCACCTGCTTCGCTGATGGGGAAACAGGGTTCAGCGGAGTGACCCGGGGAGTGATGACGTGTCCCATTGTGGGCGACTGCAGCTTTTAGTCCGAGTGATGCGCGACACGGGGACTTTAGAAGGCTTGTCCTTCCGCTCTGCTGAGGATAGACTATGGGAGGCGGGCAGGAGTGGTAGGAAGTAGTTGGCTCCTGGATGAACTCTCAAGGCAGCCTCCATGATTGGCTGGAGGGCTGGATGGGGCTGTGAGAGAAGGGAGTGGCTGTCCCCCAGGCCAGGGCCAACTTCACCCTCCTGCGAGGACCTTCCATCTTCGACCTCATTTCCTCCCAGACCCCTCCCACAGCCTTAACAGGAAAGTCTCCATGTTTCACCTCCTCATCTCCCTTGATCCCATCACTCTCCTCAGCAGGATGCTGGAGTCCCAGGCAGCCGGCAGTTGTGCGGTGGGGTCCTCGCCCCTCACTACAGCCCCTCCCCACACCTCCGCCCCTCCCAGGACTCCAGAGAGAGGAAGGACAGATTCTCCAGTCTGCTGGGGGCTATCTCGGTGGGTAGGGGATGGCTGGCCTCTGGCCCTGTGCCCAGCAGGCTGACTGCTCCTCCCTAGGCCTATGGCATCGTATGGAAGGCAGTAGATCGGAGAACTGGAGAGGTTGTGGCCATCAAGAAAATCTTTGATGCCTTTAGAGACAAGACTGATGCCCAGGTAAGTGATGGGGGAAAGTGGGGGGGGGGCAGGTGAGTGATGGGGAAAGGGAGTGAGGGCAGGTGAGTGATGGGGAAGAGAGGGGGGTGAGGGCAGGTGAGTGATGGGGAAGGGGTGAGACAGGTGAGTGATGGGGAAGGGGGTGAGGGCAGGTGAGTGATGGGGAAGGGGTGAGGGCAGGTGAGTGATGGGGAAGGGGGTGAGGGCCGGTGAGTGATGAGGAAGAGAGGGGGATGAGAGCAGAGTGTGACCCTCTTCTGCCTGGAAGCTCCAGGGTAGATGCGAGGCCCCCACCACAGCGCCATCCAGCAGCGGTTCTTGGGACTTCTCAGAATGGGCCTCCCCCACCCACCTCACCTCCCACGGCTCTGGACCCCTGACCAACACAAGCGCTCTCCCTCTGACCAGCTGGTGTCTGGGGACCAGCGCTCCGCAGCCTTGAGAACTCTTTCCCGCCTGCTCTGCTCCACACCCATTTTTCTCTCATTCCAGAGAACGTTCCGGGAGATCGTGCTCCTCCAGGTGCGTGGCTGAGGCTGTTCTGTCCGCATCCCTTTCTGGGTGCAGCTTTTTCAGACGAGGGGGAGCCTGGGCCCTTCAGCGCCCAGAGTGCAGCCCCCACCTTCCAGCAGCCCACAACTCCCTCCGCAGGAGATTGGGGACCATCCCAACATCATCCGCCTCCTCGATGTGATCCCTGCAGAGAACGACAGGGACATCTACCTGGTGTTTGAGTCTATGGGTAAGCTGATGTGCATGTGTGGGGCTCAGCCCCCAGCGTACCCCTGCCCTGGTCCTGGACCCCTCCCCAGGTGCCCACGGGAACCCATCTGGAGGCATGCTGCCTCTGTGACCCTCTGTCACCTGGGTCCCTGCAGTGGCCAGCCCCCTGGCCTGGGGGCAGTGTCCTTGTGCCCAAGAACAAATGGCCAGAGTGTGTCTGCTTCCAGGGCCAATTAGACCACCTTGACCGTCTGCTCAGGAGACAAGGCTCTTTCCCACTGTCAGCAGCTGCGTTTTCCCATTTCCACTTGCTCCTCTAAACCAAGGGCAACGTGAGATGAAAATTTACAGTAATTTCACAAAAGTTTATTCTGTACCTACAAAGACCTGAACAGGGCTGCTGGCAGTATAAGCGCCAGGAGACATCTGTAATGGTGGCTCTGGGGGAGGCCAGCAGGGCCCAGGGACTGCAGGCAGGGGGCTGGCGAAGGGCCCACAGGCGGGTTGAAAGTGGGGCAGACCTTCATGTCCTCGCTGTGTCCCTTCATCCCCCCCCCCAGACCATGCCCTGGTGGATCCCCATCCTGGTCCCCTCTCCTCTGCCCCCCCAGACTGACCTGCACTCCTCTCCCGGCCGCCTCACCCCCGCAGACACTGACCTGCACCCCTACCCAGTCCCTTTCTCCTCCACCCCCCCCCAGACTGACCTGCACTCCTCTCCCGGCCGCATCACCCCACCCCTCCCCCCAGACACTGACCTGAACGCAGTCATCCGGAAGGGCAAGCTGCTGAAGGACATCCACAAGCGTTACATCTTCTACCAGCTCCTGCGGGCCACCAAGTTCATCCACTCAGGGAATGTCATCCACCGGGACCAGAAGGTGCAGCCCCCCAGCACGCTAGCACTGCTGCTTCATCCTCCCCCAGCACCCACGCTGTGTGCACTGCTACCAGCCCACAGCCCCCCTCCTCCCCCAGCCATCCAATGTTCTCCTGGACGCCAACTGCTTGGTGAAGCTCTGTGACTTTGGCCTTGCTCGCTCCCTGAGTCAGCTCCCTGAGGGGCCTGGCCAGGCCCTGACGGAGTATGTGGCCACACGCTGGTACCGGGCCCCAGAGGTGCTGCTGTCCTCATGCCGGTAACACCGAGACACCCCCACCCCCCTTCCGCCTGCGGATCCCCCAGGGCATGGCCTCCTCCCAGCCTGGCCCCCAGATCCACCTTTCTGCCTTGGCCCCCCCCCCCCAGGCTGGCTGTCCCCATGGTACCACAACTTTCCCAGGTACACCCCTGGGGTAGATATGTGGAGTCTGGGCTGCATCCTGGGGGAGATGCTTCGTGGGAGGCCCCTGTTCCCTGGCTCCTCCACCCTCCACCAGCTGGAGCTGATCCTGGAGAGTGTGCCGCTGCCTTCAGAGGACGGTGAGCGTGTGTCCAGACACGCAGCAGGGCCCAGGACCCAGCTGCGGGAAGACAGTGCCTGGCTGGGGGGCAGACAGTGCCTGGGGAAGCTGGGACCCGTGTGCCTTGCCAAAGAGGGCCTTGGATAGGAGCTGAGAGAGGAGGTGGGAGTCGTTCCTTTTGTGGGGGGACCCGCGCAGGAGGGGCTTCCCCTCTGCTGTGCTGAATGGTAGCTACAGGGCTTTTTCCCTGAAGTGTGAGGGTGCCTGTATGGGGGAGTGTGTGCAGGTGGGCTGCATGTTGCACACGTGGAATGCACATGTATGCATCTCGCCCCTTCTGATTTTCCCACTGGTCACACCATCTTCTGCCTTCTCCACCCCCAGACTTCCAGGCTCTCGGCTCAGGCTACAGCGCTTCTGTTCTGCACCGCCTGGGGGCCCGGTGAGTGGGGGCGCTCTGTCCTGGGGCAGGGCGGCACGCGGGGCTGTGTGGAGGCGTGAGGCCTGACCTCTCCCGAGGGGCTGTGAGGGTGGGTGTGGGGTCGGGGAGGAGGCACGAAGGCAGGGATCCACAGAGACGAGAAAGCAAACCGAGCCCCCGGCCCCTGACGTGGATCTGGGATGGGGTTCGCGGGTCGATGCCCTGGAGAGGGGGTGACGGTCTGGGCTGCCCGCAGGCCACGGCAGACGCTGGACGCCCTTCTGCCGCCGGACACCCCCCCGGAGGCCCTGGACCTGCTCAGGCGGCTCTTGGTGTTTGCGCCTGACAAGCGGCTCAGCGCGGCCCAAGCCCTGCAGCACCCCTACGTGCAGAGGTGCGGGCGGGCAAGGGGCGTGGCCCCACAGGACAAGCCCCTGGAATAGGGCCGCGGCCAAGGGACCAGGCCCCAAAGTGAAGCGGGTCCCAAGGGTTGACAGGCGCACCCGAGGGGCTGACCTGACCGAGCCCCGGCCGCCCGCTTTTCCGCAGTTTCCACTGCCCGGCCCGCGAGTGGACACTGGAGGCGCATGTGCGGCTTCCGGTGCGTGAGGGAGAGCAGCTCTCGGCCCCCGAGTATCGCAGCCGGCTCTATCAGGTGCCCGGCCCGCCACCCCGCCATTCCCTGTCCGCGGGCGCCCTCGGCCCTCCCCCGACCTCAGGGACCCCCCCAGTACGCCCACGCCCTGCACCTCTGAGCGCCCCTCCTCCCGCAGATGGTCCTGGAGCGGAGGGGCGACAGGCACGTCCAGAGACAGGCGGGCCTGGGGAGCGCGCCGCCGGGGGGAAGGCCGAGGGCCTCCGGGCCCCGGGAGCACCGGCTAGAGCCCGGACCTGTCCCGCAGCTCCCCTCGGGGGTGCCTGCGCAGAGCTCCGGAGCCAGGCCGCGGAGCAGCAGCGCTCACGACCCTGCGCACGGTGTGTGACCTAGGAGCACCCCCGCACTGAGCATGGCCGCAGCCCCGCCTGCGGGCCCACCAACGTCCGCGGCGCGGAGCCCCTAACCCTGGGCTGATCTTGCGACCCCACAGAAACCCCCGGCGGAGCCAAGAACATTCCCAGACAGACCTTGGCCCTCTTGCTCCAGCCTCCGCTCCCAGGAGCCTTCGGGAGGGGGAGAAGGCCCCCCGGGGTGGCGGCGGAGTCCTCGTCTGCACCCTCGTGGGTGAGTCATGGGGGGGTGGGGAGGGTCCCTCCCCGCCCCCAGCTGACCCTTTCCAAGGGCCTGTTGCACCCCTGTCTGCCAGTGACCGGGTGACGCGCCCCTCGCCAGATGAAGCTCCGCGTCAAGGGGGCTGTGCCCTCCCTGACCTCTCAGGCGGCGGCGGAGGTGGCTAACCAGGCGCTGATACGGAGGGAGCGCACCCCGGGCCGTGGGGTGAAGGCGGCTGGAGCCCCACGGGTGAGCCTGGCCCCGCCCTGTCCACGCCCACCGCCGGCTCACCTCCCTCAGGGCCCGCCCTCCTCCCTCCGCCCCGCCCCTTCCCACTCCACTCCGCCCCGCCCCTTCCCCATCCGCCCCGCCCCCTCCGGGGAGCCCGGCTCACTCCAGGTCCCTCGCGGGCCTCCCCAGGAGCTCCAGCCCGGGCCCCGGCCGGGCCGGAAGATGTTCTCCTTCTCCACCTTGCAAGGGGCCCAGGGCGCCGCGAGGGCCTCGCTCGGGGGCTACTCCCAAGACTACGGAACCGTCTGCCTCTCGGCGCTGGGCCGCCTGCCCCTGCCCCCGGGACCCCGCGCGTGAGCAGCCCCACCTCCTTTAGCCCCGCCCTCCCAGTTCCAGCCCAGCTTCCCAGTCGCGCGCCTCTCCCCGGTCGGTCCCCCGACAGTTCTCGGCCTTTTCCCAGTTCCAGTGCTCCCCGCCCCTCCCCCAGCCCCCGACGCTCTCCCTGTCCCCCCCACCCCCGGGCGCACCCCGCCCTTCTCTCAGTCCCCAACACTTCTTGTCCCCGGTATTCCCCGCCCTGCCCCGCCGCCCTGCATACGCCACCCCAGCCTTTCCCCTCAGCCTTCCTCTTTGCCGGGCCACATTCGAGTTCCAGGGAGCTTGTCTGGACTCCTTGTGGAGTGGACGACGCTCCCACCCAGCCCCAATTACCTCCTCCAATAAAGTCTTGATCGACCCCAGCCTCACTGCCCATCCTTCTGTCTGCCTGAGGAGCTTCCTTTTGTGGCTATGCCTCCCCCATCTGAGGGCCCCACCACCTTCCCAGGGTCCCCACTGCCCTGTCCTGAAACCCTTCCATCCTGGGTCTAGGACACAAGCCCAAGGAGAAGCCCTTTGTCCCCTTGTGTTAGCACCCTTTGCCAGCCCCTCACCCAGTGGAGGCCTTCCCTTTTGGCTCCCATCACTGGGGTGGCCTGCAGAGTAGGCATGGGGTCAGCATCCTGTCCTTTGCCCCCACCCTGGCTCCAGCTACCCTGCTGGTCCCTGAGCACAAGACCCCAGACAGGGACTGCTGCAGGGGCCCTGCTGCCCCAGTGTGATCCTGGGGGGCAGAGCTGTGCGTCTGTGATATGATACTGAGCCAGAGAGGGTAAGGGGGAGTGATGGTGGGGCAGTCCCCCTTCCCTTGGGGTCTAGCCCCAGACTGGTCATTGTCAGTGCCCAGCTACGCCCACCCCACACCAGCACAGTGACTCAGGGCTGGGCCCTGGAGAAGAATCAAGGTGGGTCTCCAGGCCCTGGTGGGCAGGGTGGCTGGGCAGCCAGGGGATATCTTGCCAGACTCAAGGCTCCCTTCTCTGGTCACCACCAGGCAAAGGGCCTGCTGTGACTCCAAGTGTGGGAGACAAGATCTCAGGGGGGCACAGAGCTGCATACCGTGGTTCATAGATGCCCCACACTGCACCCACCGTGGGCTGGGGCCGGGACCCATTGGGCCACTTCCCAGCTGCCCTGTCTGGGGGAGCTCCAAGTCTGCCACGTGTGACCTGGGGTGTGATGGAGGCTGGCTGCCACATGGGTGGGAGGGGTGAAGTGTAGTGACAGTTGCTGGGTGGTCCCCCGGGGGCACGGCAGAGGCCTGGCCTGCAATAGTGCCCGCCATAGTCACAGACAAGCAGGGAGTCCTTGAAGAGGGGTTCAGAGAGCAGAGCGCCCAGGCTGGGAGAGGGTTGGCTGCCAGAGAGGACAGAGAGGCAGGGGCCATGGATGGGAGGTGAGCCAGTCAGTGAGACTAGCCAAGCTGCCTCCTGGGGCTGCAGCGGGTCAGTTTGTGGAGCTTCAGGAGTCCGAGGCACAGTCCTGTGGTAACAAGCATGGACAAAGGCAGCCATGGAAAGAATCCACTGCCCAGAATGAAGCAGGTGAGGGGGGCCCACAGTCCAGCCCTGCTCGCCAGGCAAGGGAGTAAAGAAGGGTTGGACGGGTGGCTGCCAGGCAGCCCAGCACAGGGGAGGACCTGCTGGCTTGGTGACCTGGGGACCTGGGTGGGCGCCAGTGGGCGCCGAGGAAGGGAGAGGAGAAGGGGAGGGAGGCCTGAAGGGGCGGAAGGATGCCGGCGGAGGGTAGAGAGTGGAGATGGGGGTGTCCAGATGGGAAACATGGAGAGTCCGCCAGGTTGAAGGGCCGTGCATGTTGCAACGTATGACTGAGTGATCATAAATACTTGGGAATGTGTCACTTCAACTAAAAACATAGGAGGAACCTGGACAGTTCTCGGTGAGAGAGGAAGGGAACCAAGATCAAAGGTGGCGGTGGGTCTGCCAGAGCAGGGACTGAGACAAACCCTGTCCTCAGCCCTTACCTGCCCCATGGCCCCTCTGGCCCCACACCTGTGCGAGGACAGTGCCCCACACCAGCCTTTCAGGGGCAAAATTGGCTAGGGGGGCCTCTGAGTGTGTGTCTGTTGGTGTGTGAATGGGTGCAGGGATACCTGGAGGCTGGGCCACGTCGTCTGTCCAGAGTGGGTTTTATTGTGCTGCAAAGCCCAGCCCACCCACCCCTCTCCAGGCCTTGGCTGAAGCCTAGCTGGAGGAGAAGGCCGATCCGCAGGACAGTCCCTCAGGGGTCCCTGTGGCACCCCCTCCTAGTCACTGCCCAGAGGGGCATCCTGTGGGTCTGGACCCACCCCTTCCTCACAAGCTGCTGTAGCCAGCCTTTCCTTCCGGAGGCCCCAGGAGGCAGAGTCCAAGCAGGGAAGGAAGGAAGCCAGGTCTGGATGGAGAGGGAGAGAGAGAGAAGGAGAAAGAGGCATCAGGAGACAGTGAAGAGGCAATGGGGAAAGGGGAACCTTGAGAACACAGAAGCCCTGAGAGAAGAGACCCTGAGAGTAAGGATGGGGGACTGAGGTCCCAAAAGGTGGGGCTCTGGGGAGAAAGAAGGTCCAGAGCAGACCTGAAGCCCAAGGAGATGGAAAGGAGCCAGTGCAGAGGGTGGGGGGTGGGGGGACGACTGAGGCCAGGATGGAAGTGCTGAGAAGGGAGGTGGGGAAGAAAGTGCCAGGGCAATGAGGGGCGAGACCCCGGCAGGAGGGAGCCCTGTCAGCCCGGTGGAACCAAGCTCTGGCTGTGCTTAGCCAGCCCAAGACTGCTTCAGGCAGAGGGCCTGGGGCCTGGGGCCTGGGGCCTGCGTCTCCCAGCCCAGCCCAGCCGGCAGTCTGGGTGGTGGGTGGCAGTGATTTGCCTGGCATGGGCTGGGCCCCTGGGCCTCACTTCTTGCCCTTGAATGTGCCCAGGATCTTGGGCATGAACTTGCCCACCTTGCTGTCCCTGGCGTCTTCCTCAGCCAGGCCCTCTCCAGCGCTAGCGCCGCCGGCATCCTCCTTCTTGCAGAAGACCTCGAAACGGCTGTACACGCGCTTCTCCTTGCGCATGCTTTCCATGCGCCGCAGCAGCCGGTCGCGCTCCTCCGCGGTGGCCGGCAGCGTGCGGCTCAGCCGGCCCTGGGCCCCGAAGCTGTCCGAGCGGAAGATGGCCGAACATTTGTCCTTGTCAGACATGTCAGGGGCCAGGCCGCTGGAAGCTGGTGGGCGGCCGAGATCGGGGCTGTTGTGGGCCGGGATGGGCCCTGGCGCGGGGGCCCCACGATGCTTCTGGCCGTGGGCGCTGATCTGCTCCAGAATGGCCTTGGTGTCGTCCCGCAGGTTGCTGCTGTACAAGGCATTGGCCGTGGCCGAGGCCACTCGCGCCCGCGGACCCCGCTCTTCCGCGGCGGCTTCGGTGCTGTCGCCCCGGCCCAGCGACGGCCGCCGGGGGCTCTCGGGCTGCCCATTCTCCTGTGGCACAAAGCTGCCCTCCTCTTCTGGCCGCCGCTCGCCCTTGGGGCTTAGCAGCTGCCTGAGGCGCAGGGAGCCCTTGCGCAGGACCTCCATGGGTCCGCCCGTCGGCTCATCTGCGGGCCCGGCCTTTGGGGCCTCCCCGGCCAGGGCAAGGGTGAGGCTGCCCCTGCGCTCAGGCACGGGGGGCACCGGGCTGCTCCTGCGCTCGGGTACAGGGGGCACTGGGCTTCCCCTGCGCTCGGGAACCGGGGGAACTGGGCTGCCTCTATGCTCTGGGTAGGTCGAGGCGGGGCTCCCCATCTGCTCAGTAAATCCTAGTGTTGGGCTGCCCCTCCGAGTGGGAAGCCCAGGTGTGGGGCTCCCCTTGCACTCGGGGTGGGCCGAAGTGGGGCTTCCCTTCAGCTCCGAATGTTGTACCTGGTGTATTCCGGGCCCCTCCAAGGGGGGGCTGTTCCGCCTTTGCGGGGAGGTCCCCCGACCCTGGGGTGCGAGGAAGCGGGAGGGCAGCCTGTCGGCGCCACCGCCGCCTAGAGTGTCTAGCAGCTGCGAGGCCGTGAGCGTGGCGGCTCCCGGCTGCCGCTCGGCCTCCTGGTGCAGCCGCTGCGCGAAGGAATCGCGCAGGTCGAGCAGGCAGCTCTCGAGGCTGCGGCGCTCAGCTGCCGCGCCGCTGGGAGCTGCCACCTCCTCCTTCCACGCCTGGGACATGACCGCCTTACTGTGGCTGGCAACATTAACTGCACCACCTGCATCACGGGCCGGGCCCCTGTACTTCTCTAGGAGCTCGGCCACCTTGGCTGAGGCAGTGGAGCGCACGGCCTCACCACCTGGGCCCACCGTCTCGTTGACCGTCTGCTCCTTGTGCATCAGCTGCACCTTCTCAGTGGTGGTGGTGGCGACCCCGCCCACGCCCTCCGCCTGCGACGTACTGAAGATAAGGGAGGAGCGCAGCCGCGAGCTGCGCTGCATCAGCGGGTTCGGGCGTGAGCGGAAGCAGTCCTGCTTGGCCAGGCCCGATTCCTCCAGGCCCTCCCGCTCTGAGCTGTCACCGCCCCCAGAGTCCAGCCCTGGGCCTTTGGCTGGGAAGGCTGCGGGACTGCGGAAGGCTGAAGGGAGCAGGTCCCCAGCGACTGCCCGACCCCCGGGGCCTAGCACGTCATCTTCATAGGCCTCGGCCTCCATGGGTGCCGGCAGGCCCTCGTCGCCCGCGTCCTCCCCGTGGCTGCCGCTTAGGTAGGAGGCCAGGCGCCAGTGCCGCAGGCCGGCGCGCCCCTCGGGCCCGCCTCTGCGCTCCGGCTCTGCCTCCGGCGCGGCCTCTGGGCCCAGCCTGGCCGCCGCCTGGCATGGGAAGCGTTGACCCAGGTTGGGGCGCAGGAGCCCGCTGGGCTCCATGGCGCGGGGGCCTGGCCCGAAGGGGGGGTCAGAGCCGTGGCGTACCTCGCGCGATGCGCTGGACGGCACGTAGTCCAGGCGCAGGTGGCTGTCGGGCCCCAGGTCGGGGAAGCGCGGCCCGCCGCCCAGTGCGATGTCCTCGTGATCCCCGAAGCCAGGGCGGCCGGCGCGCAGCTTCTCGAACAGGCCCTGTGGGCGTGCCGGCGCAAGCTGCGGGTCCCACTGATAGTGCTGCTGGTAGAGCTGGTCGCGCTGAAAGTGGCTAGTCTGGAAGCGGAAGTCGTCGCCGTGGGTGAGGAACGTCTGCCGTGACACCTGCCGCGCGGCCGCGAAGTTCTCCACGGCGCCCAAGCCATCGGCTGCAGCAGCGTAGCTGTGCCGCTTGAAGGCGTCCATTTCCAGATGCCGCGCCTGGAACAAGCCGCGCGGCCCCGCCAGCTCCCCGCCGGGCCCGGCCTCAGCGTCCAGCCGCCGCGACAGTGGCCGCAGCCCCGCGTGTGGTTCCAGGACGGCTCCGGGCCCCCTCAGCGGCTCCTCCCGGCGGAAGGCCGACAGAAAGTGTCGATCGGGGTCGAGGAAAGAGGGGAAGCCCAGGCCCTCTTCCCGCGGCAGCGGGAACAGCAGGTGAGCCCGCTTGGGGAAAGAGAAAGGGGTCGGCGCCCCGGGCCCCGGGCAGCCCACGAGAGGCCCAGCGCCCGCATATGGAGCCAAGGCATAGGCGTCCATGCGGGCCAGCGCCCCGGCAGAGGGCACCAGGGGCTCCGATTGTGCGAATAGTATGCGGAACTCCTCATCGAAGCTGGACACCAGTTCGCCCTGGAACACGTGCGCCAGGCTGCGGTGGATCTTCTCGAAGGACCACATGAAGCTGGGGGTGGGGGTGGAGGACGGGGAGCAAGTCAGGGGTGGCCCGGGGCTAAGAGACACGAGCATTGGGGTGGGAGGCACTGGAGGCGGAGGCCAGACCGGGGGGTGTACCCTCGCTCAGAGACCAAGCAGGGGCGGGGCTTGAATGGGGGCTGGGCGGAGGGGCGGGGCCGGGCTGAGACTGGCTTTGGGTGGGAGGGGGGAGGCGGGGCTGGGCGCACCTGTAGTTCCCGCTCATCACCACCGCGCAGTCCACCAGCAGGAACTTCTCCTTCACATGGCCCTTGAAGGACTTGCCCGTGCGGCAGTAGTAGGTGGGGCCTGCCACGGTGCGCACACGCAGGAACTGGGGGAGGGAAGAGCGTCAGTTTTTGCCAAGAGGTCTCTCCTCCCGCCCCGTCGGGTAACTCACATCCACGTGGTGCAGGTTGACACGGCACTTGTCTGCCATGTCAAGGAAGTGCTGTGCGTTCATCTCATCCAGCAGGATGTAGACGGGGACTCGGCGTGCCGCTGCCTCCAGCATCTCGCTCAGCAGGTCCACGTCGGTGAACATGTCCATCACCACGGCCACTACCTGAGAAGGAGGGCCACAGATGGAGGGCAGACTCCCTTGCAGTCCCCACCCCATTCTCCAGCCTCACCTCCACGGCCCACGGGGCCCACTGGATCACCCACAAACACTGTCAAAGGCCACGAGCCCATCCCAGGGGAAGGGTCAGGGAATGGGGTGGAAGTGGGGATGCCAGAGCCTCTATGGGAGGGGTCTGACAGACGAGGTGATGGACTGCTGGCCGGGTAGGTGGCCCATGAGCTACACCAGACAGGCAGAGGGCCTGCATCTTGGGGAGAAGGAGGGGCTGTCCTTCAACTGGGGGGGCTCTCCCTTGGGCAGAAAACCCCGGACTGGAGGGTGGCACCTGACCAGGGGAGTCCCTGCAATCCCCCTGCTCTACAGAGGACTAAGCCCCAGGGTCCTCTTCTGCAGGGTGTGGAGAGGGCTGGGCAGCGGCAACCCCAGTCCCACGGTTAAACACACTCTGATTGCTAACTGCCTGGTGGAAGTAAGAAGTCTTTGGCTGGGCCACGGGCCACTGGTCAGGACGAGAGTGTCCCCAGAAAAATAAATCTGGGCTGGGAGAGGCCACTAGCCCCTGGTGATGCCCTTGGATCTCTGCCATGGACTCCCCACTGCAGTCCAGGACCCTCAGCTTGGACACCCCACCTTGGCTCATGCCAGGGCTCCTGCCGGATGCCTGCAGTGGCCTGGCCCATCCCAAGCTGGCCACACTTGTGCTTCACGCCTTCACCCTCACACTCCTGCTTCAAGATCCACCTGATGGCAGCGTACCTGCTGGGCGGAGCGGATCATCCTGCGTGCTTCGTCCTTGATGCTGGGGCTCTCAGGTGGCGGTGGCTGTACCAGCGTGGTGACCTCTGTGCCCTGGAAGCCAAAGGTCAGGGGCCAGCCCAAGTCGAGCTCAGGCACGGCCTGGTCTGAGTTCACGGGCCAGTAGGTGCCCGAGGAGCCGTCCATATCCATATCGGGCGGGCTGCCCTCGGGGGACTCGCCGGCAGCATGCTGCGGGGGTCGCAGGTGGCGGCTCACGTGATCCAACTCCTCGGGGCACAAGAAGGCTGGGGCCCCCTCAGATGCCAGGAAGCGGTTGTAGGCCTCTGGCCCGCCCTCAGCCAGTGCGTCCACTGCCAGGCGGTAGTACTCTTTGTAGTGAGGAGGCAGGTACCCGGGTGCCAACGGGTTGTCCCCCTGTGAGGAGCTCTGGGAGCGACGGGCCATGTCGGGGCCACGGGCCTGTGAGAGGGGGCAGACAGACAGGTTACCTGGGGGAGGGGCACTGGAGCCCTTCCCCACCCTCACACATGGACACGCATTGGGGAGGGGGACCTTGGAGTTCAGCGCAGGCTGGGAACCAAGCCCAGCTCTTAGGGCAGGCAACCCCAGGCCCCAGTGTGTCCCTAGCTGGGAAGGGGGACATCAGGGAAGAGCATCAAGCCCTCTGGAGGGCCCCTGTTCCAGGCCTAGGACCCAAGGATGGCCTTGAACCCCAGCTTTCAGGCAAGGGCTTGGCTCCTCCCCCAGCCCCCCAAAACTGCTGCCTTTGAGCTGACGCTGGCTCATGGCAACCTGGTGTGTGACAGTAGAACTGGGTTGCACAGGATTTTCTTGGCTGTAATCTTTACAGAAGCCGATCGCCAGGCCTTTCTTCCAGGCTGGGTAGGTGTGAACCGCGGGCAAACCATGTGTGGCACCCAGGACTCCATCCCCTACCCCCATACAGGGTTATATTTGACTTTGGTGGCCTGTGGTGTTTTTGCTTTGTGAGCTCCTTCTTCCATTAAAAAAAAAAAAAAAAAAACCCAAAAATGTTAAAAGTTCTATTTCCTGACTGCTGGTATAAGGACAAATATAATCTAAGGAGATATTGTTCCTGTCCACTTTTTCCCTTCTGATTTTAGAAGACATGAACACATTCTTGTGGGCCCCTGTCCCCACTGCCTGGTTTATCTTGTCAACTGCCTGGGGCTGCTGGGCAAGCCGCTCTACCCCTGGGCCTATGCTGCCACGGCAGAACACAAGTTCTGGGTTGGCATGAGGCTGGACACAGGTGAGCTAAGGACACAAGGTTTGTGACTGCCATTATCCTGGGAAAGGCGGCCTGAAGCCCCACTACATGATTGAATCGTGTCCCCCAGAAAGATGTGTTCAAGTCCTAACCCTTGCACCTGTGAAGGTGACCTTGTTTGGGTCTTTGAGGATGCTTTCCAGTAACAAGAGGCCACACTGGAGTCGGGGTTGGGGGGGGGGTCCTAATCCCTTCTGAGTGGTGTCTTTTAAGACAGACACGGAGACAGAGAGAAGATGAACATGTGACAACTGAGTTACAATGCAGCTGCAAGCCAAGGGATGCCCAGGGCCGCCAGAAGCCAGGAGAGACAAGGAAGGGTTTCCCCTAGAGCCCTGAAGGGAGCACGACCCTGCTGACACCCTGAATTCAGACTCCCAGGCTCCAGAGCCGTGAGACGATAAATTTCTGTTCTTATAAGCCCACCACTGTGTTTTGTTACAGCTGCCTCGGGGCTCTAGGACTCTCCCACCCGAGCCTCAGCCCATCTGGTCACACCTCCTCCCTGTCCCCCCGCCCCCACCTATTCACAGAGCTCCAGCCCTTCCATCAATGTCCAAGGCCAGCTGATGGCCCTCTCCATCTCTGACAAACCTGCCTGGATCTGGGCTGCAGCCTATTCCTTGTCCAACCTTAGAGTCCTGTCCCCACCAAGCCTGTCCACGTGGCAGTGATGACCTCCCCAAGTCTTGGGGTCACCACCATGTTCCTGCTGCACTTGGAAAGCTAGGGCCTCTGTGGTGGCTAGCAGGCCTGTCCCCTCACCTCTCCCCCCAACTTCACACCCCCACCTGATCTCCACAGGGCCTCTGGGGCCTGGCCTCTCCTGGAACGTGGCAGTGCCCTTGGAGGCCAGGTGAGGCCACTCTTGGGCTCCTAGGGCCTGTCTGCACCTGTCACTGAAGTTCCTGGATACCTGTCTACCCCACCCCCGCTGTGCCCCCTCGTGACACCCGGGAGGGGGCCCTTGTCCTTCCTGCACTGAGGCTCCTGGCTGGGGTCATGGCTTTGCAGGCTGCCCAGAGGGGAACAACACTGTCCCCAGGAGCAACCAGGTCTGGCGGGACAGGGTGAGTGCTGGCTGGGTGGCTGTGCTGCACTGGGGTCAGAGGGACACAATTGCTTGTGAATGCGGGAGCCAGAATGCTTTTGTAGGACAGGCAATGTGAGGACCCATCCTGGCTGGCTTCCCCATGGGTGACATGCTAGCTGAATGTGGAGATGGGTGGTGGGGCACTCTGCTGCCGCCTGGGAGACACAGCCTGGTCTGAGAAGAGACTTGGTCCCAACATTCCTTGTGGGGTCATTTTTGCTATCCGACTGCATCCAGGTCCCCATTGTACCTGTCCTCATGAGGGCTGTACCAGGAACAGACTGAAGCTGACTACATGGGGTGAGTGGCGCTGTGGGGGCCATGCCTCATGCTATAACTGACCACAGTGGGCAAAATGTGTTTTTGAGGAGGTCTCACCATGTGTGACCATGGTGGACCCAACTGTGGTGTTTGGCTGTGCCAGGGTCATACGTTTCCAGCTACCCTGTCTCTGCTGAGGTTAGTGTTTGACTACACAGAGGTAGGAGACATTGCTCTGTATCAGACTGGAGCAGTGTCATGCACCGTGTCTGACCACAGGGAACGGGGCACTGCCCTATGGACTCTGAGAACTGCATGTCACCATCTGGAAGAAGCCACACAAGAAGTGATACTGTCCCATTTGATGTCCTCTGGAAGGGTCAGGCTGCATGTATGGGGGCGGTCTCCCGGAACTAGGGTACTGCTGTTGGCAGGGAACCTCCCACCAGACTTGACCTTCGAGGAGGGGCACCCAAATATGGTGTGATAACAGGGGGCTGCCCTAGGGCCCCACTCAAAAACACCAGATTTCCAGGGACTATTCCTTGGCCATTTCCTCTCGGGGTTCGCACCCCCACTGCGGACTCCCCTGGGCAGTGACCACGCCCCAGACAGCAGTTTGCTGCCAAACCCTGGTGGCATAGTGGTTAAGTGCTATGGCTGCTAACCCAAAGGTCGTGAGTTGGAATGCACCAGGCGCTCCTTGGAAACTCTATGGGGCAGTTCTACTCTGTCCTGTAGGGTCACTATGAGTCGGAATCGACTCCACGGCAACCGGCAACGCGTTTGGTTTTTGGTTTTGTCTGGGACCCGCTACAGTGCCCCTCCCCACACATTTACCTACGGAACACCTGCCCCGAGGTAGGGAGGCGCCTTAATCCCACCCAGGCCCATGACTCAGCAGAATCCACTCCTCTGTCGCTGACCTCTGACCCGAAGCCAGACAAAACCTTCAGATGCCTCCCCAGGGGTTCCTTCACTTCGGCCTTTGAGAACCTTGTCACTGCCCACCTTCACTGCCCACCGAGTAGAAGGTGGGCGTTTAAGTGCCTGGAACAAGGATCTCGAGGGAAGAGTGTGGGGCTAAGGCACAAAGGGGCGACTCTGCGCCACGTATGGCAGGGCGGGGCGTGAGACACGTTCGCGGGAGGAGGGGGCCTTATAGACATCAGGTTTCAGGCCAGGAGGTGGGTTCCAGTGGTTGGGGCTCCCCGACCGGAAGTTGGGTGAGCTGTAGTTTTATGGGGCGCTCACACAGGGGCGAAGGGGGTTAGCGGACACCAGGAAGTTAGCGGCTGGCCAGCCCAGGGTGCCATCCGCTCACTCCAGTCCAGGGGTGTGGGCCGAAAAACCGGGCCACTTGCTCTCCCAGGCCACCCAGCACGTCGCGGCTTGGGCGGGAAGTTCCCGGGGAAGGGTCCCACAGCGCCCAGGCCCTGCCCCCCCACCCCCGCCCAAGACACACACTCGAGCTAGTGCGCCAGGGCGAGAGCACCGCCTGGGTAGGCTCTCCTCGGGCCGGACTCTTCCCCTCGGCGCTTCCGGGGCCGGCATCGCCCGAGGCCGCTACGTCCACCCCGCACACGCGGTCTGTGGCCCCTGAGGAGCTGCCGCCCCCGCCCCCGCCCCCACCCGGGCCCGCGGCCCGCTCCGCGCACACGCTCGACTCCCGCCGCCCGGCTTGGGGTCGCGGCCCAGGTGCGCCGGTAGGGCGGCCAGGTGCGCGGCGCTAATTGCGGCGGCGCCGGGGGGAGACGGGCCGCACACCCCGCCCCACCCGCCGGCACCCCCTCGGGCACGCCTGCCCCGCCCGGCCGGGGGAGGGGTCCCTACCTGGCCAGGTGCGCAGGGTCTCGGCAGAGGGACAGCAGGAGCCGACCGCCGCCCAGCGGCCCTCGCGGTCCGGTCGGTCCGCCAGCCACTCCCTGCCGCGGCCCGCCCGCCGGCCTGATTCACGCGCCCGCCCCCGCCCCGCCCGCCGCCCCGCCGCCTGCCTGCCCGGGCAGCACCTGGAGGCGGGGCGCCCCACCCGCCGGCGCGCCCGCATTCCTCCGCCCGCGCCCCCGGAGCCCCCCACCCCCCGGAGCCCCGCGCCCCCGGAGACCCCCGTCCCCGAGCCCCGCGCCCCCGGAGCCCCCCCACCCCCCGGAGCTCCGCGCCCCCGGAGACCCCCACCCCCGGAGCCTCGCGCCCCCGGAGACCCCCGCCCCCGAGCCCCGCGCCCCCGGAGCCCCCCCAGCCCCCGGAGCTCCGCGCCCCCGGAGACCCCCACCCCCCGGAGCCTCGCGCCCCCGGAGACCCCCGCCCCCGAAGCCCCCCCACCCCCCGCCCGCGCCCCCCGGTCCCCCCGCGCCCCGCCCCCCGCCCCCCGAGACCCCAGCCCGCGCCCGGGGACCGGGGAGGCCCGCGCTGTGACCCTGACCGCAGCGCCCCCGGAGACCACTGAGGCCCGACTTCAGGGCCTTGGAGCCCGCGGGCGCCCGTACTGCTAACAAATTTCACGTCCCTACGCCTGACCCCTGACCCTTGCCCCGGAAATGGGGGCGAGTCGGAAGTTCCGGCTCTGTCGCTAGGCAACGGGCCAGCCCCGACGCGAGGGGCGGGGCTTCTGATCTGGGCGGTGAGTTTGGGAGGCAGGTGAGGCAGGTGAGGCCGTGGCGGCGGCTCTAAAGCCCGGGCGGGGCCGGGCCTGGGGACTCGACGCTCACACGGGGTCCCCTTCCATATACTGACTCCCACACGTATAGGGAGCCTCGCATGCAACCGTCTGTACACGCACAGGTGACCCCTCAAGTATCCGCCCCCGAAGGGACAGGGGATCCAGCACCCGTAAAGAATCCTACATGCGTACCAATCCCCCCACTCACACCGACCCCACAAGCAACCCAGCAAGTTAAGACTCCCGCAGGCATAGGAGACCCCCACCGGCATACGGGGACTCTGTACGCATCGACCCCACAAGCACAGGAGGTTCCCAAGGCACCGAGTGCGGCATTGGCGGATTCCCCACGCTGGCGGAGTCCCAACGCCCGCTCATCCCCGGCCCCAATTCCACCTTGAGCAGGGAAGGCTCGGCTGCCTTTCGGTCCCCAGCACCCCCAGTACCTACAAGCACTTCAGATCCCTTCTCAGAACCCCAGTTCCCTCTCAGACCCTCCCTGAAGGCTCCTCAGCCTCCTTTGTCCCTGCCCTGCCTGAACCATCAGTCCAATCAGCCTGGCTCCTGACCCCCTCCCGGCACCCTGCTCCTTCCCTGGTCACCCTCCCCTGCCCCCCAGCACCCTGCTCCTTCCCTGGTCACATCCCCACCCCCCAGCATCCTGCTCCTTCCCTGGTCACCCTCCCCTGCCCCCCAGCACCCTGCTCCTTCCCTGGTTACCCCCCCAGCACCCTGCTCCTTCCCTGGTCACCCTGCCTGTCCCCCCAGCACCCTGCTCCTTCCCTGGTCACCCTGCCTGTCCCAGATATCTCTTGAACCTCCTTTCTGCCAGTCTTGAGTCACATCCCATCTCCTTCCCTCTCTGGCTGTGGTGATCGAATTTTCTCTGTGTTCAGGGTCTTAGCGACACTAGTTCCTTCCTCACCCCCTCGGTGACACCGAACAGTGCCAGCTCGGTGCTGAGAACACAGGCATGGGGTCAAACCAGTGTCCAGGCCATCATGCTGCAGTGGGGGCGTGAGGGGCTCTGGGGAAGACCTCAGCGAGCCTGGGGGACCAGAGACGCCTCCCTGGGGAAGTGATCTGTGGGGTGAGCTGGCTGCACTGGGGAGGAATGTTCCCTCCAGGCCCCAACAGCCACATATACCAAGGCCAGGAAAAGACAGCATGGGGCGTCAGTGGCTACTGGGTGGGAAGGTGGTAAAGACTTCATCAGAGGGGGCTGTGCTCCAATGTGTGCCCTGGGATGCTGCCTGTCCAGCTGGGAGCCCAGTGTGGGGCAGGGAGACAGGTACCAGAGCCAGACCCTGGGGAGGATCGGGGAGCCAGGTAGAGGGTAGGCGAGTAAGGATGAGGGGCAGGTGGGCTGCAGCTAGGCACACAGACCCTATAGACCCCATGCCAGTGTGTGTAGGGGCTGCTCTGCTGCCTGGCCCTCTGCCACTCTAAGCACCCCCTCCGTGGGCCTTTTCCTACCTACCCTCAGGAGGATGAGCAGTAAGAAGAGGGAGACCAGATCTACATCAGGGAAGGGGCAGAAGTCAGGCCCCACGGCCAAGCCAAGACCCCCTGCTGGTGAGTGCACCCTCCGGCCTCCAGGGACCCCCATTCAAACACTGACCCTGGAAGACCCTCTCTGAAGCCACCCAGGACACCTCCTCTGAGAAGGCCCTTCCCCTGAGAGTGGCCTCCCAGAGCGCCCTGGCTTGGGCTCAGGTGTAAGAGATGGAGGTTTAGAGGTCAGATGTCTGTTCCGGACTTTGGCCCTGAGTCTTGTACCCCTGGTGGCTGGGTGGGGGCCAGAGATCAGGGTTCCAAGGAGCACAGCTTTAGAACACATGGAGATGGGAGGGAGCAAGAGGGGACAGAAGGGGCCAGTGTGGGCCAAGTCCGTGTTCTGAAACACGGTTCTCAGGTAAGTGCATGGGCCACTCTGAGCCTCTGCTCTACCTGGGCCATGCTATGCTTTTCCCTGCTTGACACTCCTCCCTTAGGCCAACCTCTCCATAGTCTCTTCCGGCTGAACAGTGACAGCTGGTCCTGGAGCTCAGCCTTGCTGTGGGTCAGGAAAGGGACCTCCTCCATGCTTCCCCATCACTCCTCCTGCCTACCCCCACCAGTTAGCACCCCCCTTCTCTAAGTTGCATTTATGCTGTCATGATACTCATCTGAGTTCTTTGCTAAGCTGTGGATGCCTTCCAGGCTGTGGCTCTGGGCCCTCCAGAGCGCAGGGCTGCACTGGGGCCTGTGTCTGCTAATGGGGTGTGGACTTGGCTGCAGAGACCACCCCTCCCCGTGTCCCCTAGACGCAGCCTCCCTGCTGGTCCAGAAGGCTCCTGGATTCACAGGGCCCAGCCGGAAGGAGTGGCTGTGCTTTTCTTCCCCAAAGAGCCCCAGCTGCCTCTGAGACCGGCAGCCCTCCTGGAATGAGGAAAATGGGCACAGGCACTGCGTGCTGCCTCCATGATCTCAGGCCACCGCGCACACACGTTCCCATAAACAGGAACTGGCCAAGAGCCTTGGGGGGCGTGTTCCCTGTTCTGCCACCTGCCACCTCTGTCCATCCAGCCACATCCTAGGCAGCTGCCTCAATGCCCCAGAACAAGTGCGCTCCCGCGGTGTACTCTGTGAATCAGCACGTCAGCCCTCAGTGAGCTTTCTGGTGCCATCTTTGCAGCACTCCAGGTGGTGGGCACCAGTGTGCTTTGACAAAGGGAAAATGGGCGTGCTGACCGTTGTGCCATGGCCAGGCCGTAGTGTGCAGTGCGCTGGGCTCTTCGCTTCCTGGTTCTCTGCAGGCATCCCCAGGTGCCTGTGTGGCCACTGCACCCCACACACTGTCTGGCACCCCACACTGCCCTGTGCCCCCCACAGGCCTTACCTGGCCTTGGGTCTGCAGCTCCTCCACGCCCTCACTCCAGAGCTGCTCCAGGGCCAGGGCCAGCTCCAGCCCCTCCACGTGCACCCAGGCCTGCTCCTCCTGCAGGTGCTGCAGCCACAGCTGCTCCTCCTGCCACAGCTGCTCCTCCTGCCACAGCTGCATCTGCAGCTGGATCTGCCGCCTCCGGTCCTCCAGCAGCAGCTGCTCCTGGGCCAGGCACAGCTGCACCTCGTGGAGCCTCAGCAGCTCTGGACCCAGGCCCAGCATGGGGCCCCCCTCCCCGCAGCCCTCCATGTCCACAGCAGGGACTAGCGCCAGCTCAGACCCAGGGGCAGCCGCCTGCACTGGTCTGGTGGCTTCCTGTGGCAGCTCTGGCCTGGCCTTTCTGGGGTGGCCCTGGGAAGCCGGCTGGCTGCTGGTCACATGCCCCGCGGGGCCCACCCCCGCCACCTCCCTGGGGCCCCCTGAGGCAGGGGGCGGGGGCTGAGCCTCAGGACCCGGCTGCCCAGCTTTCTGCAGAGCCCTGCCTGCCCTCCTGGCCCGGGCTTTTCGAGATCGACCTCGTTTCCCAGACATAGCCCTCTCCAGCTGCCTCTGCCAGCAAGTGTCTGCTCCCCAGGGCCTGGCTCATCAGAGTGCCTGGCTGTGGTCAGCTGCCTCCGAGGGCATCACGGAGGCTGTGGCAGTGCTGCCCCTGCCTTGCCTGGCAGTGCCGCGGCACTGGCTCAACTCTGCCTTTGGCCCTGGTGGGGCCCTACTCAGCAGGCTGGGCCACGCGAGGGTTTATAGGACTCCAGGTGCGGTGCTCCCGCCGTGCAGGCTGACTAACGTGCTGACAGGGCGGCGGCATTTACAGGCCACAGGCCCCACTGGCCAGACTGGGAGGGAGTCTGAGAGAAACTGGAGGCGGCTCTCTGTGGCTCTCCCAGCCGGACCTACGGCGGGGTGCAGGCTTGTCTGCACCTGCCTGGGCGGGTGCCTGCCTCTGCCCCACCCTGCTCGCGGGAAACTCAAACTCCAGGCCCTCAGGCCGGGAGCTACCGCCTCAGTGACTCTGTACCCAGACCCTCACAGCCACAGGAGACCCCAGTCTCAGCCCATACCTAGAACCCTACAGTTCCCTGCTCGGGTCCCAATGCAGACCGGGCTAGTCAGCACCCTCAGAGAAGCCAGCAGGGCTGGGGTCTGCTGAGGTGCCAGTGGGGCAGGCTGCATGTGGGCTGGGGCGGGGCACTGGGCTTGGAATGGCTGCTTGGCTTTCGTGGCCTGAAAATGGGCAGAAAGGGAGAGACCTGCCTGCCCCTGGGCCCTGGGAGGGAGCTCTGGATGCTGCCGCAGTTGTGGGCACTGGGCTGGGTTGGGGTCCAGCTCCCTGCCTACTAAAACATGGGCCCTGTCTGGGTCCCCAGGGACTGACGGGTGGGGGGGGGGGGGTGGCACAAGGCCAGCCGAGATGGTGGTGTTGGCTGGATACCTGTGGGAGGTGAGGCTCCAGCCAGCCTCTGCCCCAGCGTTTCCCCAGCCCAGGGCTGGCTGACTCACCCCCACGCCCAGGACCCAGGACCCAGGCACAACTCTACCACACTGGCCAGACTGGTTTGCTTGGCCCAGCCCTACCCAGCACCCCACCCCCTGCACTCCTCTCCACTGGTCCTTGACTCCAGAGGCCTGAGAAGATGGATGGACAGCCTGGGCAAGGGGTGGGAGGGAAGAAATGGGGAGACGCACAGACCAAAGAGCCTGGGTGAGGGAAGCCGGGTGGGCAAGATGTTAGGGTGCTGGGTGGGGCCGGCAGGCAGGAGGGGCGGGGACTGCCGGGTCCTCAGAGACGGTGGTGTTTGCTGTTGAAGGACGCTCCACCCTTCTTGTTAAAGGTCTCCCGTGGTGCCCCATAAAAAAAAGGAGGCTCATTAATGCCCAGGACGCAGCAGTTCTCCCAGTGCCCCATAAAAGCCTCCGACCCGCACTGACTGAGCACATCCCCTCCCTCAGGGAAGCCAGGAGAGGACCACCGACCACCCGGGAAGACAGGCGAGCACACAAGGGAGTCCGCGCCCCCCGTGGGCCCCAACGTCCCCAGAGGTGAGAGCCCCCCGGGTCCCAATCTGTTCTTCCGGGGCGGGGACGGGGGCCCGGACACGCTGTGTGTGTATGTGCGCGCGCACGCGTGTGAGTGTGTGTGTGTGGCGCGCACGCTTGTGAGTGTGCGCACCTGCGCGTGTGAGCAGACCCCTCCCCTGCGCCGCGGGCGTGTCCCTCGTGGAGGCGGATGGGCAGGGCGACCTCAGCCCCTCCTGGCTCACCGCCCCTCCTCCGCGCATCCTGCGTGAGGGCTGGTTTGGGGACAGCCCTGGGCTCGAGGGCCCTGCTCCCCACTTCTGTCCACCCCTGCAGCGCAGCTACCTGGGGAGCCCCTCCCGTTCACGCTTCTCACCCTCTTGGTTGGGCCGCGGTCCACCGTGTGCTCCTTGCCGTGCGTGTGGCCCCCTCTTGTGGCAGGGAAGGGAGCCAATCGCCCAGGGCTCCCTCGCAGGCGGCCTCAGGCCCAGCGCCGCATCAGACTGACTGTCGGGCTACAGCCCACCTGCAGTTCCTCCTCCCTCCTGGCTGGCGGTCCTCGGCCTCCTTCCTGGGTTCCTCCTGCCTTCGGCTTCTGTCCCCAGCCCTGTCTTCTCACTCCACCCGAAGCTTAGATTGAGGTTTCTTGTACTGAATTCTCACATCTGTATCTTTAGGCCAAACCTTTCTCTGGCGCTCCAAACCACACATTCAGCTGCCGACTGATTCTCCTACTGGGTGTTCCAGCAACCTCAGACTCCCCAATGCACCCAAAACGAAAATACTCCCTTCTTCTCCTGGGCCCCATCCCTCAGTGACTGCTCCTCACTGACCCCAAGCCCTGGTCATCCTAGTGCTGGTCCCTTTCTCCACCCTCAAAGACAGCTAATCGTGTTCTCTGCTTCTTTCCATCTCTCTTGTTTCCACCCTATTCCGCTCCATCTTCTCACCTGGCTGATGACTGGGCTGTAAACTGGCCTCCCGTCCTCCACCCTATTCCACTCCGTCTTCTCACCCGGCTGATGACTGGGCTGTAAACTGGCCTCCCGTCCTCCACCCTATTCCACTCCATCCTCTCACCCGGCTGATGACTGGGCTGTAAACTGGCCTCCCGTCCTCCACCCTATTCCACTCTGTCTTCTCACCCGGCTGATGACTGGGCTGTAAACTGGCCTCCCGTCCTCCACCCTATTCCACTCCATCCTCTCACCCGGCTGATGACTGGGCTGTAAACTGGCCTCCCGTCCTCCACCCTATTCCACTCCATCTTCTCACCTGGCTGATGACTGGGCTGTAAACTGGCCTCCCGTCCTCCGTTTTCTTCTCCTGGTCTGTTCTCCACAGAGTAGGCAGAGCCTTGCATGGCAGATTAAAGTTCAATCCTGAGGCCTCCGTGCTAAAAACCAGTGATTTTGTCCTACCTTGGGATAAACTCCTAGTGCCCGCCAGCCGTTTTTGTATGTGCCACCCCCTCAAGTGCCAGGATAAAGGACCTGACCTTTGCCCCGAGGAGGGGGTGGACCACAGAAGGTTTGGAAAGTAGTGACTTTATTGTTTTCATAAAAATTATATATGTTCAGTGTATTAATGTGGGTTCATGATTGCACACAGTAGAAACGGACTCAAAGGACATGTGCCTGGTAAAGTACAGGGTCAGTGAGAAGGAGGGAGAACCCCAGTGAGGTTGATTGACAGAATAGCCACAGCAGTGGATGAAAACAAACCAGTGAGACCGGGCGACGTTTCCTTCTGCTCTGCGCGCGGTCGCCGTGAGTCAGAGCCAACTAACAACCACCAAGCAGAAATGGAATTCATAGGAAAGACAACCGGGGATGTGAGGTGTTCCTTCTTGCTGGAGATATGGGCTTGGGAAGTGGGCAGAAATGAGAGGACATAGCCGAGGTCAGGCCCCAGAAAATGTCTGGGTAGGATGCCCCTGTGGTCACTGAAGATCACTACTGATGCTAGTCTGTCACCTCTGCTACCTTCACTGTCAGCCACCATCTCTAACTGCTCCTGTGTCTTGGTGTTGCTTTCTCAAGATTCTGACTCCCGGTGAAAAGTCTCACAGTCTGCTCTCACCTCACGGGCCCATGCTCTTGCTGTTAGGGCAGGGGGGCATGTCTGACCCCTCCCCCCGTCTTGGTTTCTGTAGCAGGAAGTGGGCCGCTACGCACACTCAACAACAGCACCCCAACCTTATAAGACACCAGTCCCTCAGGCTTCAGCAGGCCGCTCTGCTCTTCTCTAAGACCAGCTGTTCTGAGCGATGTGGAGTAAAACAAGACCAGTGTGTCCCCTGGGTCCTGTTTCATTGCTGATTTTTGCTATAATGTGAGTTTCTAGCCCAGAGACAGTGCTGTGTAGGGCACATGAACTGTATAAGCAGTTAGTGGGTCTACATAGGTGGTGGTGCTGGTAGAAGGGCAGGAAAGAACACACTAGCACAGTAGGAACATCTGTTTCAGCCCCTTCACAATGGAAGGTGTCAAATAAAACTGCCCTCCAGGTGGCTGGCTCACGGGCTGGGACATGCATAGACAGCACCCTGTCACCATGGCCATGTCGTACGTGAGCCCATGGAGCAAGTCACTGTGTCCGTTTGCTTATTGAGACCCATCTTTGCAGTGGGGCCACTTTGCCTGCGCTCACACGGGACACCAATACCTTCACACTCTGGGTCTGCTCTGAGAAGTGCACTGACAGAGCATCTTTTAACCTCCTCGTCACCATTCTTCAGCCTTGCTCTCTCCCACATTTCTGGTTCTCTCTGAACCATTAGCTAGAGCTAGTGAGTTGGCACAACCTTATTATTTGATGCATCCAGTTTTATAATACTGGTGAGCTGTTGCAATGTTATGCGATACCAGTAAATTGATCATTGCCATTTTTTATCATGGTAAAAATATATGTAATGTAACATTTGACATTTCAACATTTTTTATACGTACAATTCAGCGACGTTCATCCCATTCATCACGTTGTGGAACCATCACCACCGTGCCTTTCCAGACTGATCCCTTGTCATTCTGAAATATTTTTTTCTTTAGCTCTAGTAATATTTATTACCTTAAATTTAGTCCATCTGATATTAAAATAGCACAGCCAACTTTCTTGTAATTAATTGCTGCATAATATATATTTTGTCCTTTTATTGTTAATGTTTCTGTATCTTTATACTTCAGATGCGTTGATTTTAAGCAACATAAAGCTTTTTCAATCCAGCCTGGTAATCTTTGTCTTTTACTTGAAAATCTTTGTCTATTTACATTTAATATAATCTGTGACACATTTGGGTTTTAGTATTCCTTATTAGTATTTGCTATTTACTTTTCTACCTACTTGGTGTTCCTTTCTACTCACTTTTTTTTTTTTTTTGCCATCTTCTGAAGCATTAAAAATTTTTATTATGCAGGACTAATAGACCGCAACTACCACAGCCTCCACCAGATTGAGTCCAGCACAACTAGCTGGTGCCTGACTACCATTACTGACTGCTCTAACGGGGGTCACACTAGAGGGCCCCAGACAGAGATGGAGAAAAGCATAGAACAAAATTCTAACTCACACACACAAAAAAAGACCAGACTTACTGGTCTGACAGGGAGTGGAAAAACCACAAGAATATGGCCCCCAAACACCATTTTAACTCAGTACTGAAGTCACTCCTAAGGTTCACCCTTCAGCCAATGATTCGACAGGCCCATAAAACAAAACGAGACTAAGTGGGCATACCTGCCCAGGGGGAAGGATGAGAAGGCAGGAGGGGACAGGAAATCTGGTAATGGGGAACCCAAGGTTGAGAAGGGGAGAGTGTTGACATGTTGTGGGGTCAGCGAACAATGTCACAAAACAATATGTGTATTAATTGTTTAATGAGAAACTAATTTGCTCTGTAAACCTTCATCTAAAGTACAATTAAAAAAAATAAAGGGGAAAGTAAATGAACATGAGTTTATCTAGGAAAAAAATTTTAGTATCCAATTTTTCCTACTAGTAGCAAGTGTAAATTTGTATTTTCTAATACTGCATTGGAATGCAAAAGTTGGAAACAAAGAAGAAGGATCAGTAGTTGGAAAATATGGCCTTGGGGATAGAAACAATGCCAGAGATCGAATGATAGAATTTTGCAAGACCAACAACTTCTTCATTGCAAATACCTTCTTTCACCAACATAAACAGCATCTATGCACATGGACCTCGCCAGATGGAACACACAGAAATCAAATTGACTACATTTGTGGAAAGGGACGATGGAAAAGTTCAATATCATCAGTCAGAACAAGGCCAGGGGCCGACTGTGGAACAGACCATCAATTGCTCATATGCAAGTTCAAGCTGAAACTGAAGAAAATCAGAGCAAGTCCACGAGAGCCAAAATATGACCTTGAGTATATCCCACCTGAATTTAGAGACCATCTGAAGAATACCTTTGACACATTGAACACTAGTGACCGCAGACCAGACGAGTTGTGGAATGACATCAAAGACATCATCCATGAAGAAAGCAAGAGGTCATTGAAAAGACAGGAAAGAAAGAAAAGACCCAGATGGACGTCAGAGGAGACTCTGAAACTTGCTCTTGAGCGTCAAGCAGCTAGAGCAAAAGAAAGAATTGATGAAGTAAAAGAACTGAACAGAAGATTCCAAAGGGCCTCTTGAGAAGACAAAGAAAAGTATTATAATGGCACGTGCAAAGAGCTGGAGATGGAAAACCAAAAGGGAAGAACATGCTCGGCGTTTCTCAAGCTGAAGAAACTGAAGAAAAAATTCAATCCTTGAGTTGCAACAGTGAAGGATTCCATGGGGAAAATATTAAATGACGCAGGAAGCATCAAAAGAAGATGGAAGGAATACACAGAGTCATTATACCAAAAAGAATTAGTCAATGTTCAACCATTTCAAGAGGTGGCATATGATCAGGAACTGATGGTACCAAAGGAAGAAGTCCAAGCTGCTCTGAAGGCATTGGCGAAAAACAAGGCTCCAGGAATTGATGCAATATCAATTGAGATGTTTCAACAAATAGATGCAGCACTGGAGGTGCTCACTCATCTGTGCCAAGAAATATGGAAGACAGCTTTCTGGCCAACTGACTGGAAGAGATCCATATTTATGCCTATTCCCAAGAAAGGTGATCCAACTGAATGTGGAAATTATAGAACAATACCATCAATATCACACACAAGCAAAATTTTGCTGAAGATCATTCAAAAATGGCTGCAGCAGTATATCGACAGGGAACTGCCAGAAATTCAGGCCGGTTTCAGAAGAGGACATGGAACCAGGGATATCATTGCTGATGTCAGATGGGTCCTGGCTGAAAGCAGAGAATACCAGAAGGATGTTTACCTGTGTTTTATTGACTGTGTAAAGGCATTCGACTGTGTGGATCATAACAAACTATGGATAACCCTGAGAAAAATGGGAATTCCAGAACACTTAATTGTGCTCATGAGAAGCATTTACGTAGATCAAGAGGCAGTTGTTTGGACAGAGCAAGGGGATACTGATTGGTTTAAAGTCAGGAAAGGTGTGCGTCAGGGTCGTATTCTTTCACCATACCTATTTAATCTGTATGCTGAACAAATAATCCGAGAAGCTGGACTATATGAAGAAGAACGGGGCATCAGGATTGGAGAAAGACTCATTAACAACCTGCATTATGCAGATGACACAACCTTGCTTGCTGAAAGTGAAGAGGACTTGAAGCACTTACTAATGAAGATCAAAGACCACAGCCTTCAGTATGGATTGCACCTCAACATAAAGAAAACAAAAATCCTCACAACTGGACCAATGAGCAACATCATGATAAACGGAGAAAAGATTGAAGTTGTCAAGGATTTCATTTTACTTGGATCCACAATCAACAGCCATGGAAGCAGCAGTCCAGAAATGAAAAGACGCATTGCATTGGGTAAATCTGCTGCAAAGGACCTCTTCAAAGTGTTGAAGAGCAAAGATGTCACCCTGAAGACTAAGGTGTGCCTGACCCAAGCCATGGTATTTTCAATCGTATCATATGTATGTGAAAGCTGGACAGTGAATAAGGAAGACCGAAGAAGAGTTGACACCTTTGAATTGTTTCAGGGAAGAATATTGAATACCCCATGGACTGCCAAAAGAACGAAGAAATTTGTCTTGGAAGAAGTGCAGCCAGAATGCTCCTTAGAGGCAAGGATGGCGAGACTGCGTCTTACATACTTTGGACATGTTGGAAGGGATCAGTCCCTGGAGAAGGACATCATGCTTGGCAGAGTACAGGGTCAGCGGAAAAGAGGAAGACCCTCAACGAGGTGGATTGACACAGTGGCTGCAACAATGAGCTCAAGGATAACAAGGACTGTAAGGATGGCGCAGGACTGGGCAGTGTTTCGTTCTGTTGTGCATAGGGTCGCTATGAGTCGGAACCGACTTGACAGCACCTAATAATGACAACAACAATGCTGCATAACAAATTACCACAAACTTACTGGCCACAAGTTAAACTGGGTCCTTCCCGTCGTGGCTCAGGCTGTAGTCATGTTGTTGGCTGGGGCTGCAGTTTCATCTGTAGGCTTAACTAGGGAAGAATCCTCTTCCAAGTTTATTTATGTTCTTGGCAAAATTCATTTCCCCAGCATTTTACTGACTGTTGGCTGGGGGCCACTCTTCTGTCTCAGAGGCTGCCCACAATTCCTTGCCATGTGGCCTCTCCATAGGCAGTTGACACATGGCTGCTTCCTCGAGGCCAACAGGAGACCCATCTTAGATAACACAACATAACCATGGGGGTATATCCCAACACCTTTGCCGTATTCCATTGGCTGGAAGCAAGACAGCACTGATCTCCCCATACTCAAGGAGAAGGGCTTATACAAAGCGTAAAGCATTGGGTGTCACCGTAACATGGGTCTGCCATGACATTCTTTTAATAGTCTTTTAACAGGGTTTACAAAATAATCTAATTCTTCAAGTCTAGTATAATTGTCCTCTTCCCTGACGTTGCAGGAACCTTAGAGCAGTTTAACAACACTTACTATCTTGCCGTATATGTACTATTATTTTTTGTGTATTTTAATTTTCATATATATGTGAGGTTAGTGCTTTTGTTTTATACTATTTACTTACATATTTATCATTTTTATTGAACTTCATTCCTTCTTGCACCTGTAAGTCTTATTTGGCTTTTTCCTTTTGCCTGAAGAACATCTTTTGTATTTAGAGTGGGCCTGCTACTGTTGGATTCTTTTAAGGTTTTTTTTTTTTTTTTTTTTTTGCCCAAAGGTGTGTTATTTCGCCTCTTTTTAAAAACTTTGTAACCTGTTTGAAGACAATGTATCTCATTTCGTCTGACTAATTAAAATTTTTTTTTCCCTGTCTTTAATTTTTAGCTATATTACTGTGGTTTGCTTTGGTATATGTGTGGGGTTTTTTTGTATTTATCCTAATTGGAATTTACAGTGCACATCAAAGCTGTGAGTTGATGTCTTCTGTTAGCTTTGAAAATTTCTCTTCAAATGTTGCTGCCATCCTGTTCTGTCTGTCTTTTTTGTTTGCAGCTCCAGTTACACCTGCACTAGACCTTTTCAGTGTATACCGTACATTCCTATTTTCCATCCTTTTATCTCTCTGTTCATTAATCTGGAAAGTTTCTTTTGTATTATAGTCTAGTTTACTACTTATATTTTCAGTTATATCTATTATGCTGTTAAACTCATCCACTGAGTGCTTAATTTCAATTTTTGTATTTATACATTGCAGACTTTTCATTTGATTCTTTGTTGTTTCTACTTCTCTGCCCAAACTTTTCAATCTTGTCTTTAAATTTCTTGAACATACTGAGCATAATTATTTTAAGTAATGTCTAAGAAATCCATTATTGGATCTCTTTCTATTGTCCATCATTTCTCTTGCTTTTCAGTCATATCTTGTTTTTTCATTTGCTTGATTATTTTTAGAGTGCATGGGGCCCTGGTGGCACAGTGGTTAAGCGTTTGGCTGCTAACCAAAGCTTTGGCTGTTCGAATCCACCAGCTGCTCTTTGGAAACCCTATGAGGCAGTTCTACGCTGTCCTATAGGGTCGATGGCAATGGGTTTGGTTTGGTTTTTTGGTACGTACCATATTAAAAATTTTGGAGTGTGTTTAAGATCTGAACAATAGCACCTTCCTCCAGGGAAGATTTGTTTTATTTCTAGTAGGCAGCTAGGGACAGTCCCAGGTCACAATCCAATCAGGGATCGAGATGATTTGAAGCTGGGCATCTGTTCCAGAGAGTTGCTTTATTTCCTGAAGGATGTAGTCATTTAGGATTCCTACCCAGATACGGCTGCCTGAAAAAAATGAACACCCATTTAAATTTGAATTTCAGATAAACAGTTTTAGTGTAAATATGTCCCCAAAATTGTGTCCTGTATTTTTATTTGCTAAATTTGGCAGCACTAAACCCAAAGCCTTACCAAGTGCTACGAATTTCAATTTTCGTCTCCTCAGCTCTATGATCTGCAAAAGCCTTGTTTCGTTCCTTAGCCTTTCTACTGACACTTTTGCTTTCAATATTGGCAATTATCTCTAGGTAGAACTCACTGTCTTAGTTACCTGGTGCTGCCGTTACAAAAATACCACAACTGGGTGACTCTAAGGAACAGATATGTATTGTCTCACCGTTCTAGAGGTCGGAAGTCCAACTCAGGTCATTGACTAAGGGGAGGGTCCTTCCTTCTTGGCGTTCCTTGTCTATAGATGGTCCTTCACATGGCCTGTCTCCCCTGTGTGTCTCCGTGTTTATTCTGTGCTTTTTCTCCCTCTGAACTTTATTTTGTTGTTGTTGAGAATATACACAGCAGAACATACACCAGTTCAGCAATTTCTACATGTACGAGTCAGTGATATTGATTACATTCTTTGAGGTGTGCAATCATTCGCACCCTCCTTTTCTGGATTGTTCTTCTCTCATTAACGTAAACTCACTGTCCCCCCAAGGTTCCTATCTAATCTTTCGAGTTGCTGTCGTCAATTCGATCCCCTTAAAAGAACATAATGTTGAAGGCAGACCTTTTTTACTAGTTAAGCTAAACTATTGTTTGGTTTTAAGATGACTTCAGGGGATATTTTTGGTTTAAGGTTTGAAGATTATCTCAAAACAATAGTTTCAGGGGTTCATCCACCCTCCATGGCTCCAGAAAATCTAGAGCCCATGCAAATTTGAACTTGTGTCCTATAATTTTCCCCCTTTTGATCAGGGTTCTTCTATGAAATCTTGGATTTAAAATGTTCAGTAATGATAGCCAGGCACCGTCCAGTTCTTCTGGCCTCATGGCAAAGGAGGCAGCTGTTCATGGAAACAGTTAGCCACGGACTCCTTATCCTCCCCTTATCCCCGACTCTCCTTCTTCCTCTGTTGCCCCAGGCGAATAGAGACCAATTGTCATGCCTTGGGTGGCGACTTGCAAGCTTTCAATACCCCAGGGACTATGCAGCGAACTAGGAGGTAGAGCAGAAGCATTAAACATATTAGGGCAATTAACTGGGGTGTCCCATGAAACCCTAACTCTGAACCTCCAAACCGAGGTGCTCAATCCCACGAGGTGTTGGGATGAACATAAGCAGCCTCAGCAGCTACTCTCTCTCTCTCTTTTTTTTTTGGTAAATATGTTGTTGTAAATATCACGCAACTTTTGCCAATTCAACTTTTTACGGGTGTAGAAATTATTGGCAGTGTCTTAGTCACCTAGTGCTGCTATAACAGAAATACCACAAGTGGATGGCTTTAACAGACAGTTTATTCTCTCACAGTAAGTAGGACAGAAGTCCAAATTCAGGGCGTCAGCTTCAGGGGAGGCTCTCTGTCAGCTCTGGAGGAAGGTCCTTGTCGTCAGTCTCCTCTGGACCAGGAGCTTCTCCACACAAGGTACCAGGTACAAAGGAAGTGCTCTGCTCCTGGCACTGCTTTCTTGGTGGTATGAGATCCCCAACTCTCTGCTTCTCTTTCCTTTTATCTCTTGTAAGACAAAAGGTGGTGCGGGCCACATCCCAGGGAAACTCTCCTTACATTGAATCAGGGATGTGACCTGAGCAGGGGTGTTCCATCCCACCCTAATCCTCTTTAACCACAGGCAGAGATTATAATTTATAACACATAGGAAAATCACAAAATGGAGGACAACCACACAATACTGGGAATCATGGCCTCACCAAATTGATACACATGTTTTTGGGGGACACAATTCAATCCATAACAGATGGCAATTACAGTAATTGGCTGTGCAACCCTACCCTTAGTCAATGTGATTTTTCTATAACTGTTAATGCCCCTTCTCCGCTCCCCCCGTCCCTGGTAACCACTAATAAACTTCGATCTGTATACAGTTGCATTTTCTTGCCTCTTTTGTATCAGTAAACTCATATAGTATTTGTCCTTTTGTGGACTGGCTTATTTCACTCAGGATAATATCTTCAAGCTTCATCCATAGTGCAGCATGTATCAAGACTTCATTTGTTCTACTGACTGAGTAGTATTCCATTGTATGTACGTACCACATTCTGTTTATCCATTCACCTGTTGATGAATGTTTAGGTTGTTTTCACCTTTTGGTTATTGTGAATAGCACTGCAGTGAACATAAGTTGTATAAGTCTCTTTTTAAGTCTCCGCTTCCAGGTCTTTTGTGTATACATCTAGGAGTGGAGTTGCTGGGTCATATGGTAGTTCTATTTTTATTTTTTTGAGGAACCATCACACTGTTTTTCACAATGGCTGTACCATTTTGCATTCCTACCGGCAATGGATACCAGTAAAAGAAGTCAAAGCTGCCCTGAAGGCATTGGCAAAAAACAAGACTCCAGGAATGGACAGAATACCAATTGAGATATTTCAACAAACAGATGCAGCATGGAGGTGCTCACTCACCTATGTCAAGAAACATAGAAGACAGCTTCCTGGCCAACCGACTAGAAGAGATCCATATTTATGCCTACTCCCAAGAAAGGTGATACAACCCAATGTAGAAATTATTGAAAAATATCATTAATATTACACACAAGTAAAATTTTGCTGAAGATCATTCAAAAGCGGTTACAGCAGTATATCAACAGGGAACGGCCAGAAGTTCAAGCTGGATTCAGAAGAGGACGTGGAATGAGGGATATCATTGCTGATGTCAGATGGATCCTGGCTGAAAGCGGAGAGTACCGGAAAGATGTTTACCTGTGTTTTATTGACTATGTAAAGGCATTTGACTGTGTGGATCATAACAAATTATGGATAACATTGTGAAGAATGGGAATTCCAGAACATTTAATTGTCATCATGCAGAACCTGCCCATAGACCAAGAAGTAGTCATTCAAACAGAACAAGGGGCACCGCATAGTTTAAAGTCAGGAAAGACGTTCGTCAGGGTTGTATCCTTTCACCACACTTATTCAACCTGTATGCTGAGCAAATGTTCCAAGAAGCTGGATTATATGAAGAAGAACGGGTCATCAGGATTGGGGGGAGACTCATTAACAACCTTCGGGATGCAGATGATACAACTTTGCTTGCTGAAAGCAAAGAGGATTTGAAGCACATATTGATGAAGATCAAAGACCACAGCCATCAGTATGGATTACACCTCAACATAAAGAAAACAAAAATCCTCACAACTGGACCAATGAGCAACATCATGATAAACGGAGAAAAGATTGAAGTTGTCAAGGATTTCATTTCACTTGGATCCACAATCAACATCCATAGAAGCAGCAGTCAAGTAGTCAAAAGACGCATTGCATTGGGCAAATCTGCTGCAAAGGACCTCTTCAAAGTGTTGAAGAACAAAGATGTCACCTTGAAAACTAAGGTGCACCTGACCCAAGCCATGGTATTTTCAACAGCCATGGTATTTTCAATCCCATCATATGCATGTGAAACATGGACAATTAGTAAGGAAGACCGAAGAAGGATTGACACTTTTGAACTGTGGTGTTGGCGAAGAATATTGAATATACCATGGACTGCCAGAAGAATGAATAAATCTGTCTTGGAAGAAGTACAGCCAGAATGCTCCTTAGAAGCAAGGACGGCGAGACTGCGTCTTACATACTTTGGACATGTTGTCAGGAGGGATCAGTCTCTGGAGAAGGACATCATGCTTGGCAGAGTACAGGGTCAGCGGAAAAGAGGAAGACCCTCAACTAGGTGGATTGACACAGTGGCTGCAACAATGGGCTCAAGCATAACAACGATTGTAAAGATGGCGCAGGGCTGGGCAGTGCTTCGTTCTGTTGTGCGTAGGGTCGCTATGAGTCGGAGCCGACTCAACGGCATCTAACAACAGCTATGATGTGTCTTGGTGTAGATCTCTTTCAGTTTATTCTATTTGAGGTTCTTTGAGCCTCTTGGATTTGTAGATTCATATTCTTTGTCAGATTGGGGAAATTTCTGTCATTATTTCTTCAAATATTCTTCATGTCACTTTCTTTCTCTCATTGCCTTCTGGAATTCCCATAAGCATATTAGGTCTCTTGTTGTCCCATAATTCCATTAAACTGTGCTCAGCCTTCTTGAGCCTCCATTCGTGTTTCTCATCAGTGTCTGTAATTTTAACTACGTTTTTCTCTAATTTGTTGATTCTTTCTTCTGCCTGGTTAAATCTGTTGGTAACCCTTCTATTGTGTTTCTCATCTCGGTTATTGTCCCCTTCAGTTGCAATAGATCCTCATTTTGTTCTTGTAGTGTTTTCCTTATTTCTTTTAGCTCTTTTCCTATGTTATCCCTTAGTTCTTTAATTATGTTTAATGTTGTATTATGTTCTTTCATTGTTTTCATTATTTGGTCATCCATAGATGCTCCCTTTGTCATATTCATTTGGATGGGCCATTGTGTTTCTGTTCTTTGTGTGTCTTCTGATTTTTTCACTGGGGCATTGGAATTTTTCGAGGGTGTTGACTTTCTCAGTTTTCCCCAATATTTGGTGTTTTTGCCTGAGCTAATTTCTGCCTTCAGCCTTCGCTTACCGTTTCCTTTTCCGATCTGTGATAGTTCCTTCTCTCTTCCTGGTTTAATTGAGATTCAAAAGTTTCAGATCTTGTTTTTCAACTTTCAGCCTCTCCCAAACACACCTAAGAACATGCCTTGGTCAGTCTGTCCACCAGTAGCCACCACCACTCAGGCAAGACAATGCGTACTAATCAATCTGGCCACCAGGGGGAATAGTCCCCTCTCTCTGGTTATTACTTCCTTCCCTTCTCTATTCCTGCAATCATGTTTGGGGCTTGGTGTTATCTTCTATTTTTTTCTGAGGTTTCCTTCTCTGCTCTGTGGCAGCTGCTTATATCTGAGCTGGCATTCAGGGGGAAGCACAGGTAGACTTTCCTCCATTTCAGGAAGAGGAGCAGCTGGCACTCCCCAGAAGGACCTCTAAGAAGTCTGTCTTCTTGGTTTCACCGCCTCGCTGGCCCTGTGGTGGTTGTGGGAGCAGTCTCTGCTTTGGTTACCCACCTCCTGCCTCTGCTACTGTAGGAGTTTGTATCATCCCGGCAGCTGACAGTTACTGGCTGGAGGCAGGGTAATCACACTCCGAATAGACTCCCAGGGAGGTCTGCCTTGTTGCTATCAGGGCCTACCCCATAGTATGCGGGCTGTGGGCGTAGCCTCTACTGAAGATGCCTTCTTCCTAACACATAGCAGCCTCAGTCAGCAGTCCTCAGTGCCAGCTGTAAGGGGGAGCAGTCAGACCCAAACTGATCCCTGGGGGAGGTCTTTCTGGTTGGTCTCAGAGGCCTGAGCTATGGAGTGCACTGGAAGACAGATGGAGTACTGATTATGGGAGCAGACTCCACTGTAGGGGTCTTGTGTAGCAGTTTGCAACAGCCTGGCAGCCAACAAATACCAGGTGGGGGAGGGGGTGTCACGGTCTGGTCAGATCCCCACGGAGGTCTGCCTTGCTGCTATCAGAGTCCCTCCAGCAGATTGTTGGCTGTGAGCGCAGGTTCCACTTAAGACTCCTGCTTCCTAACACACAGCAGCCTCAGTCAGCAGTCTTCAGCACCAACTGGAAGTGAGGGCAGACTAAGCCTAATTGGCCCCCAGGAAGTTTTGTCCTGCTGGTGTCAGAGGCCAGAGTTGTGGGGTGCACAGGGCTCTTCTGTAGCAATTCACAGTAGGCTTGCAGGTGAGGACAGTGTCTGGATGGGGGAGGGGCTGTTTGTCACATTCCCAGCGGAACTTCGGAGAGGTCTGCCTCCTAGCTGTCAGAGCCCTCCCCGTAGTATGCTGGCTGTGGGCGTAGCTTCCACTAAAGATGCCTCCTTCTTCGCAAACCGCAGCCTCAGTCTGCAGTTATTCTGCTCCTCCTATAAGAATCCGTTCAGAAGGATTAGGTTTTAGGACTCACCCGACTCAGGAATAACCCCATTAACACAACAAAACAAAACTTTTATGTACAAACAGGGTCACATTGATAGGTACAGTGGTTAGGACTTCAACGTAACTTTTTGGGGGACACAATTCAACCCATAACGCCCACCTTCCCAGTCCACTTCCCTCTTCTTGGCCCCATAACCCTTTACTCCTTAATATCTTTCCAATGCCTTCAGACATAGGTTTTAGAAATAGATTTATTTTGTCCATCTTTTCTATTGCTGTCATTGGGAAGGCTCAGCTGACCCTCTGGCTCTGCCAGAGCTGGAAGCAGAACCTGTCCATAGCATCTTCTTGAGATACTTTTTTCACCTCAATATTTTGTGGGCACTGATTCACTGTCGTGTGACACTGAATGCTGCTGTAAAAAGCCTTAGGAGAGACCACTGTTAGGGGGTTGGAGCCACCAGCCTTTCAGTTGGCAGCCAAGCGCTAAACCATTGCACCAACGATTTTTCTTCAGGGCTGGTTCAGACACTGCTTCATCGGATAGAAAACCTGCATAGAGAAGATGGCAGAGTAGTTAGATGCTTCCTGTGGTCCCTCTTACAACGAAGACCCAAAAGAACAAGTGAGTCAGATATATAGGACAAGCTAGGAACCCTGAACATCAAAGGCAAAGTTGAGGAATCGGACTGAACAGCAGGGGGAGGGAGAAATGGTTCAGAAGCAGCAAAGAGTTGCCAGACCTGATTCGGTGGGAACCGACATCCTGCAGGCCAATTCCCGGGCACAAGTGCGGTGAGGCAAGCAGTGGCGTTCGGGATGTGTTTTCCACATTGGGAGCGAATGAGCAGTGGAGAGTCTGCTCAACCCTCCAGAACAAGGGAGAAGAGGCCCTCAATTAGCAAAAGATAAGTACCTGCATTTAACCTACTGTGTGGATTGAAAAATACCCCTTTGGGGAAAACCTCTCTCTCACTGTCACGGATTGAATTATGTCCACCAAAAAATGTGTGTATCCTTTTGCCTGGGCCATGATTCCGGTATTGTGTGATTTTCCTGGATGTTGTAAATCCTGCCTCTGTGATGTTAATGAGAGAGAATGGGTAGCAGTTGTGTTAGTGAGGCAGGACTCAATCTACAAGATTGGATTGTGTCTTGAGGCAATCTCTTGAGATATAAAACAGAGCAGTGAACATAGAGGCAGGGGGACTTCATACCCCAAAAAACAGTGCTGGGAGCAGAGTGCATCCTTTGGACCTGGGGTCCCTGCACAAAGAAGCTCCTAGTTTGGGGAAACATTGATGAGAAGGGAGGCAGAGAGAGAAAGCCTTCCCCTGGAGGTGACACCTTGAATTTGGACTTTTGGTGTACTTTACTGTGAGAAAATAAACTTCTCTTTGTTAAAGCCATCCACTTGCGGTATTTCTGTTATGACGGCAATAGATGACTAAGACAGACTTCGGTACCAGGAGTGGGGAGCTGCTCTAACAGACGCCTAAAATGTGGAAGCCGTTTTGAAACTGTGAATGGATAAAGAACCTGCAGTGACACAGGGCCAGCAGTAACAGAGATCTGGCAGGGGCAGAGAACCTGCAGCGGCAGAGAAGCAGCAGCAGCAGAACAAGGAGACCAGTGCCAGACAGCACTGGAGCTGACCTACTGACAAGAAAGCTGAGTGCCTGTGTGCAGGAGGCTTCCTGGCAGAGTGGGGTGCCTTCAGGCACTTATCGGTGGAACTACGGAGCTTTGGACCACTTGCCCCAGCAGGGCAGATTTGGGCATGAGGCCTCAGGAGCTGAGAGGCCAAGAAACCAGGAAATAGAAGCAGAAGAGACAAGGAGCACAAGAAACCGAGCTGCCTCAGTCTCAAAAGGTATGGCCGTGGCCTCAGGAGTTTCAGAGGGTGGAGCCATGGCCTCTGGTATTTCTAAGGGTGGAGGTGCCACTCAGGTGGACTAGAGAATGGTGCATCTAAAGCCAAGTGAGCAGAGTTGCTGTCCCATTGGGCCTGGAAGGTGGAGCTGAAGCCCAGGGCTGAAGGGCCTCCACTCAGAATCTGGGGAGCATGGCCAATACCTAGAGTTTGGAGGGCAGGGCCCCTGTGTAAATTGTCTCAGAGAACAGAGGATTATTTTCAAAGCTCTGAGGGCTAATGTAATGTGTTCTGCTGACTTGCTTGGTGCCTGTTACCCCTTTTTTTCCTCCAGTTTGTCCCATTTGTAATGGAAATGTGCCTGTTCTACCATTGTACCTTTGGAAACAACTTGTATTCTAGATTTCACAGATGAAGAGAAATTTATGGATTTTGGACTTAGAATTAAGACTTTTGCTATAATATGATGGGGTGAATATGTTTTACATGTGCAAAGATGTGGTTTTTTTAGGGGCCAAAGGGTAGAATGTCATGGATTGAATTATGTCCCCCCAAAAATGTGTGTATCAATTTGCCTGGGCCATGATTCTTGGTATTGTGTGATTTTCCTGTATGTTGTAAATCCTGCCTCAACGAAGTTAATGAGAGAGAATGGGTGGCAGTTGTGTTAGCGAGGCGGGACTGAATCTACAAGATTGGATTGTGTCTTGAGGCAATCTCTTGAGATATAAAACAGAGAAGCAAACAGAGAGACAGGGGGACTTCATACCACCAAGAAAGCAGTGCTGGGAGCAGAGTGCATCCTTTGGATCTGGGGTCCCTCTGAGAAGAAGCTCCTAGTCTGGGGGAACACTGATGAGAAGGCCGACAGAGAGAAAGCCTTCCCCTAGAGTTGACGCCCTGAATTTGGACTTTTAGCCTATTTCACCGTGAGAAAATAAACTTTTCTTTGTTACATCCATCCACTTGTGGTATTTCTGTTATGACAGCACTAGATGGCTAAGATACCCACTTAGCTGCTTCCTTCTTGCTCTGCACTGGGTCCTAGCTGGCTGCATCCCCTGGGCCAGAAGAGGGACCCTACACTTGCCCTGAGCCATTCTCCCAGCCTTGGAGAGGGAACAAATTAACAAACAGGGAAAAAATAATGTGCTGGCTCCACCAAGCCAGGAACTCAGGGCAGAAACAGCCCCTTTGTCTAGGCACACAGGCATATGGGGCCAAGGACTTTGAATGCCTTTCAGCCCCTCATAGACCTGTGTGGGCCCATTTCAACAGCATAGGCCCTCATTAGCACAGCACAACAAGGTATACCTGAAGTCTAACTTCAACTGTTTCAGCTAGATGGTGGAGAGGTAGGTTCATGACATTTGACACTGTTCTGCCTATTAACTCCCAGGGCCTGGGGAGTGGTGGCTCCGCTCATGATACCTAGCCACCATGACAGGTGTCCAAGAATAAGTGATGCCTCCCAGTCCTTACAGCCAACAGCATTGGGTACCCATAGTCCAGCTGCAAAACCTACCCACTTACATGCTCTAGGGAACAGGGACACGCTTTCCTCACAGATGCTCAGGGGCAGTTGTCAGCCCCTTGCTTTCTCAGCGTGTGACCCCCTACTGCAGCCAGATACCTGTGCCTACACCAATCACCCCTGCTCGTCTAAGACTGTAGGTGAGAGCCTGCACCACACACTTGGTGACTGACTACCTGGACACCTGAGCTGAATCCATACAAGAAAAGTGAAAAAACTTCTGGGCTCACATACATAGTAACGGATCTAACCACCTGAAGACAGGACGTTAGAGCTTCAAAGGCACCAATAATCAAATAGCTCACTCGAGCAGCCTATCTGGGCATCTCAAAACAAAACAAAACAAGAAGCTAGGACACAGTACACAAACATAAAATAAAGAAATACAATAACTTATTCATGGCTCAGAGACAACAGTCAATATCAAATCACATAAAGAGGCAGAACATGATGGCTTCAGCAAGCACCCAAAACAAAGAATCAAGAAATCTCCCAAATGAAGAGAACTTCCTGGAATTACTGGAGGTAGAATACAAAAGATTAATATACAGAGCTCTTCAAGAGATCAGGAAGGAGATCAGGCAAAATGTAGAACTAGCCAAGCAGCACACAGACAAAGCATTTGAGGAACTTAAGAAGATAAGAGCATAATGACAAATTTAATAGGCTGCAAGAATCCACGGAGAGACAGCAAACAGAAATTCAGAAGATTGACAGTAAAATTTCAGAATTAGACAATTCGAAAGAAAGTCATAAGAGCAGAATTGAGGCGATGGAAGTCGGAATTAGTGAGCCTGAAGATAAAGCACTTGGTGGCAACATATTTGAGGAAAAATCAGACGAAAAGAGTTTAAAAAAAAAATGAAGAGACCCTAAGAATTATGTGGGACTCTATCAAGAGGAATAACCTACGAGTGATTGGAGTACCAGAAGAGGGTTGAGGTGGGGGAGGCAGGGGATAACAGAAAATACACAGAGAATTTTTGAAGATTTGTTAGCAGAAAACTTCCCTGATATCATGAAAGACAAGAAGATATCAATCCAAGATGCTCATTGAACCCCACGCAAGGTAGATCCCAAAAGAAAGTCACCAAGACATGATCAAACTTGCCAAAATCAAACATAAAGAGAGAATTTTAAGAGTGGCTAGGGATAAATGAAAAGTCACCTACAAAGGAGAGCCAATAAGACTAAGTTTGGACTACTCAGCAGAAACCATGCAGGCAAGAAGGCAATGGGGTGACATATAGAAAGCCTTGAAGGAAAAAATTGGCAACTAAGAATTATATATCCAGCAAAACCGTCTCTCAAATATGATGGCAAAATTAGGACATTTCCAGGTAAACAGAAGTTTAGGGAATTTGCAAAAACCGAACCAAAATTACAAGAAATACTGAAGGGAGTCCTCCAGTTAGAAATTCAATAGCATCAGATAACAACCCAAAACTAGAACACAGGACAGAGCAACAAGATACCAACCCAGAGAGGGAAATCACAAAAATAAATCAAAGCTAAAACGCTCAGAACAGGGAAACAGAGACATCAATGTGTAAAAGATGACAACATTAAAACAAAAAAGAGGGACTAGAAAATGTAGTCATAGATCTTTCATACAGAGAGGAAATCAAGGCAATATGAAGAAATAAAAGATTGGTTTAAACTTAGAAAAATTGGGGTAAATATTAAGGTAACCACAAAGGAAACTAACCATCCTACACGTCAAAATGAAAAACACAAAGACTCAGCAAATACAAAATCAGCAACAATGAAAAAGAGGAAAAGAAAAAAAGTCCTACGAGAGCCCAGTTTTCTTGCTTGTAGGTGATTGCTTTTTTTTCCTTCAATTTTTATTGTGCTTTAAGTGAAAGTTTACAAACCAAGTCAGTCTCTCATACAAAAACTTATATACACTTTCTATATACTCCCAGTTGCTCTCCGCTTAATGAGACAGCACGCTCCTTCCCTCCACTCTGTCTTTTTCTGTCCGTTCGGCCAGCTTCTGACCCCTCTGCTCTCTCATCTCCTGATAGAGATAGTCCACACAGTCTCAGGTGTCTACCTGATCCAGGAAGCTCACTCTTCACTGGTATCATTTTCTATCCCATAGTCCAGTCCAATCCCTGTCTGAAGAGTTGGCTTTGGGAATGGTTCCTGTCCTGGGCCAACAGAAGGTTTGGGGACCATGACCACCAGGGTCCTTCTAGTCTCAGTCAGACCATTAAGTCTGGTCTTTTTGTGAGAATTTGGGGTCTGCATCCCACTGCTCTCCTGCTGCCTCAGGGGTTCTCTGTTGTGCTCCCTGTCAGGGCAGTCATCGGTTGTAGCCGGGCACCATCTAGTTCTTCTGGTCTCAGGATGATGTAGTGTGATTGCTTTTTTAACTTGGGTCCCTAAAAACTTTTTGTTTTGTTTTGAGGTTCAGCAACCTGAGGAAGATGTGTCTTGATGTCCATTGTTTCATGTCCTAATTTTCCTGGTGTATAAAAAAAAAAAAAAAAAAAAAATTTTTATATTTCTTGCCTTTTTTGTCTCAAGGTTTATTTCTTCCTCCTGTGAAATAGTGGCAGTAGCGGTAGTGTCAGAACCTGCCTAACTGTTGGGGGATAATCATCATCATCATCATCAGCACAAAGCGGATTCTCACCAGGGGAAGTCAGATATATCTCCACTCTTCAACCTTTACCAATTCTGACACGAGTCGTTCCTCCCATGGCAGTCTCTACTTCTGGGTTCTATGATCCATTGCAATGGCCACACAGAGCTCACAGACCATACTTACAGTTAAGTGGTTTATTAAGGAAGTGAATTAAGTTTATTAAGGATTGAATTGTGTACCCCCAAAATATGTATCAACTTGGCTAGGCCATTATTCCCAGTATTGTGTGGTTGTCCTGCATTTTGTGGTGTGATATAATTATCCTATGTGTTGTGAATTCTAACCTCTATGATGTTAGTGGGACAGGATTAGGGGCAGTTATGTTAATGAGGCAGGACACAATCTACAAGATTAGATTGTGTCTTGAGTCAATCTCTTTTGAGATATAAAAGAGAGAAGTGAGCAGAGAAGAGGGGTACCTCCTACTACTAAGAAAGAAGAGCCAGGAGTGGAGCATGTCCTTTGGGCCCAGGGTCCCTGCACTGAGAAGCCCCTAGTCTAGGGGAAGATTGATGACAAGGACCTTCCCCCAGAGCTGACAGAGAGAGAAAGCCTTCCCTGGAACTAAAACCCTGAATTTGGACTTCTAGCCTCCTAAACTGTGAGAGAATAAATTGATGTTTGTTAAATCCATTCACTTGTGATATTTTTGTTATAGCAGCACTAGATAACTAAGACAGGAAGCACCAGGGTACAGCTCAGGAGCGGGATCAACAGGCTACAACTCGGGGTCAGGATTAGGCAGTCTTCTGTCTTCAGTACAGGATAGATCTCTCAGCTTCTCTCTGCTGTGGAAGCAAGCAGGCCCTTCTCTCTGCTGTGCATGCCCCTGCTCAGCTATGCAGGGCTCCTTTCAACTTCCTGAGGACAAGCTCCTCTCAACCCCTTGAGGACAGGTTCCTCTTGGCCCGGCCATCTGTCACCACTGACTCTGCTATAGGGCTCCTTCTGGACCTGTTGCCACTTGCCCTGCCGCTAGGCCCCTTCCAGGCCTGTCATTGTCTTCAGTGTTACAGCCCTTGACCCATGTTACAGCTCTTTTGGGAGGTTCCTTGCCTCCTTTCTCTCTGCTTCTTCTCTCTTCTCCTTTCTGCTTCCTGTTTTCCTGCTTCCTTCTGACTGAAAAGCCTCTGTGAGGCTGGCTGCATATATACCACAATCTCCTCATCAATTTCAAGGCATGGCCCTCCCACCAGGGCCACAAACTAACCAATCTCCTCTCGGTAGGCTACAGACGCTTCATTTGCATAGTCTATTGACCAATCCTTGTGTCATGAATTATGTCCCCCCAAAAATGTGTGTATCAGTTGGGCTGGGCCATGATTCCCAGTATTGTGTGATTTTCCTGTATGTTATAAATCCAGTCTCTATGTTAATGAGGGAGGATGGGCAGCAGTTGTGTTAGTGAGGCAGGATTCAACCTACAAGATTGGATTGTGTCTTGAGGCAATCTCTTGAGATACAAAAGAGAGAAGCAAGCAGAGAGACAGGGGACTTCATACCACCAAGAAAGAGTCACTGGGAGCAAAGCATGTCCTTTGGACCTGCGGTCCCTGTGCAGAGAAGCTCCCGGTCCAGGGAAAGACTGATGAGAAGGTCAGCAGAGAGAGAAAGGCTTTCCCTGGAGCTGATGCCCTGAATTTGGACTTTAGCTGATGTTACTGTGAAGAGACAAATTTCTCTTTGTTAAAGCCATCCATTTGTGGTATTTCTGTTATAGCACCACTAGATGACTAAGACGCCCTGCAAGGTGCATCCCAATCACAGTTCAGGCTGCAGCCCGGGACCAGACAAAAAGTATCATAGCACAAGCTGTTTACAACGTACCCAGGAAATGTCAATCAACCCAGACAAAAGCACCAGACAGACCCTCTGGGGTAGAAACTAGAGCCAGGTAACGCCTCAGGGTTTAGGGGAAAATCTCTCAAGCTGTCTTTCCAAAGAACCAAGGCAGAAAGCCACATAAAGGAACTCATTTCACCACACCTCCCTTTCAGGAAAATTTTGTGTATTTTACCTCTAAGTTCCCCCCCCTCCCCGCCCCCACTGGCAGAGAGACACTATTCTTTCAAAAAAAAATTTTTTAAATTTTATGTTGGTGAAACACGCATAACAAAACCTACACCATCTCAGCAATGTCTACATGTACAATTCAGTGACGTTGATGACATTCACCTGTTGCGCAACCGTTCTCGCTCACCTTTTCCTAATCATTCCACCACCATTAACATAACCTAACAAAACCCAAAAAACCAAACTCATTGCCATCATGTTGCAGGGCAAGGCTTCCCAGCTCAGGACCAAGCCCTGCCTAGGTTCTCACCTTCTACTGACCCAGAATGACCAGGAGAGGCCCAGAGGTTCCAACGAACAAAGTTTTATTAGCGACAGAAAGAGAGTAAAGGCTTGCAACCAGGGAACAGAGAGGAACCAGGCATCGCTAGCCTCTGTTCTCCCGAACAAAGGTTTGTCTGGGGCTTATATGGGTTTGGCAAGGATGATCGGGTAATGAATATTTAGTAGGTTTCTTTCAAGCGGCGGGGGGCGGGGGGGGATGCTTCTCAGAATGGCGGTGCATGCTAAATTAGGTTGTGCACGCGTCTGGAATCTAAGATGGAACCCGTAGTAAAGGCCCTGGGACTGGGTGGCAGGACTTATTTTGGGGTGTCCCCCTGTGGCACTGGCTCGATTCCTGTCATGGGTACTTGCATCAGGCGGAAGTCACCCGTCAGCCACCTTGCGGATGTCTGCGCATGCTCCAGGGGCCAGATCGGTCGGTCCTTCTGAAAAACATCTTGCAAGGGAGTACATTGTTTGTTCTTTCCTTATTACACTTTCCAGGATGGGGGTTTTTGCATTAGCCAAGCACATAGTATTGTAAGTAAGTTGCATGTTGCAGTTGTTGCAGGGCTCCTTGCCTGGGGGCTCAGGCCCTGTCTCTTCCCTATCTGGATCTGGTTGATTCCAACTCATCCCCACTCCATAGAGCATAGTAGAACTGCCCTCTAGGGTTTCCAAGGAGTGACTGAACTGCAGACCCTTTGGTAACATAACCTTGGTGCCCTCTAACGTAAAACTCCCCCCAACCCTGGTCACCACTAATAAGCTTTGATTTTTATATATATTCATGTGTTTTTATTGTCTTTGTCCATTATCTAGTGCTGCTGTAACAGAAATACCACAAGTGGATGGCTTTAACAAAGATACATTTATTTCTTCATAGTAAGGGAGGCTAAAAGTGCACGTTAGGGCATCAGTTCCAGGGGGAGGTGTTCTCTCTCTGTTGGCCGTCTCATCGATCTTCTGCCAGACTAGGAGCTCCTCTGCGCAGGAACCCCAGGTCTGAAGGAGGCACTCTGCTCCCAGCACTGCTTCCTTGGTGGTATGAAGTCCCTCTCTCTGCTTGCTTCCCTTTCCTTTTTATCTCTTGAGAGATAAAAGGTGGTGCAGGCCACGTCCCAGAGAAACTCCATGTACACTGGATCAGGGATGTGACCTGGGTAATGGTGGTGGTGTTAGAATCCACCCTAATCCTCTTTAACATAAAATTACAATCATAAAATGAAGGACAGCCACAGAATACTGGGAATCATGGCCTAACCAAGTGGACACAATTCAATTCATGACACTCTGTGCCTCGTCCTTCTAAGTGTTTTCACTCTCGTTTTATCTGTATTGGATCTGATTTCCGCAAGCCTGTATTGTTCACGTCACGAACTCCACTTTCAACCACACTTACTCCTGCTTTGGTGATTGGGTCTTGCTATGGATTGAATTTTGTCCCCCAAAGATGTGTGTCAACTTGGTTAGGCCATGATTCCCAGTATTGTGTGGTTGTCCTCCATTTTGTGATCTGATTTAATTTTCCTTTGTGTCTAACTGTTATCAGAAATAAGGTTCTTGCCTCTCACTGGTCAAGAATGAGCAGGTAAGGCAACGAGAGTTTTCCACATGAGCAAAGCTTTATTGAAGAGGCTTGCAGGTAGAGATGAGGAGGGCCTAGGCAATGCTTACCCCGTCTCACAGAACAAAGTTTTGTACGGGCTTTTAAAGGTTTTTGGGTGGGAAAAGATGTATGTTTATTCATAGGTATAGGTGGGGTTTTCCAGGAGGTGGCTTGTCTGGGTGGAGATATGTCAATTATGGTGCGCTTGCAGCGGCTTCCTATGATGGCTTTAAGATGGCTCCTGTCCCAGAGGCCTCTGGGATTTGTAGCAGGACTGATTATGGGGTGTCACACCTGCACAACCTCTCACTCCCCGAGTTTGATTCCCCAGCTGCAGCCCCTCACTGTCCCTGGTGGAAGGTCACACAGTGGTCACAGGTGGATGTTCTGTGCACGTACTAGGGGCTGGTTTCATCCGGCTGCTTCTGAAAGACAACTTTAAGGAAGTTTCCAGGCTGTTTTCTGATACCCTGCCCCATTGTTCTGGGGAATAGCTTTGTTTCTGCACCCTGGCCCATTTCCTGTTGTTTTGTTACTTTAATTTGTTTATGTGAATTGCAGATTTGGGGGCCCCTCTATTCCCTGTCTTATAACCTTTATGATGTAATGAGGCAGGAGTAGAGGCAGTTATGTTAATGAGGCAGGACACAATCTACAGGATTAGGTTGTATATCGAGTCAGTCCCTTTTGAGATATAAAAGCGAAAAGCTAGCAGAAAGACTTGGGGACCTCATGCCACCAAGAAAGAAGTGCTAGGAGTGGAGCACGTCCTTTGGACCTGGTGTCCCTGTGCTGAGAAGTTCCTAGACCAAGGGAAGATTGATGCCAAGGACCTTCCCGCAGAGCTGACAGACAGAGAAAGTCTTGCCCTGGAGCTGGTGACCTAAATCTGGACTTCTAGTCCCCTGGACTGTGAGAGAATAAATTTCTGTTTATTAAAGCTATCCACTTGTGGTATTTGTGTTACAGCAGCACTAGATAGCTAAGACAGGTCTGTAGGACTGAGTTTTGTTTTTACTGTGTCTCTTTTGCTTTGCTTACTCCCTTCTTTACCTCATTCTGCCATCTCACCCATCTTATCTTTGACCCCTTGTTTCACTGAATTTAATGTTTTCATCAAGACTGTTTGTGGCTTGATGTGCTTGTGGAGACCTGGCTGGGTCGCATGTCTTCTTCTTGCCTGGTTCCTAGCTGTCCTCTAGCTGCCATGCTGTCCCCCCACAAGATGTGTGTGCTCTTTCCTTGCCTTGTCATGTCATGCTGAGCCTGGCTATGGTGGCCAGCTCTGATCAGGTCTTCTCTGTTCTGAGATACAGAGTCATAATTCTAGCACCCATATTGAGCATTTGCTAGGGTCAAGGAACTGTGTGAGTCACAAGTGTTCTGTTATTAGACTGTTATGAATGCTCTGAGGAGGGTATATGCCCATGTCTGGGTCGTTGTAGAGGAAAGCACACTGAGGCTGGTAAGTCGCATGGTCAGGCATGCATGCCCTCTGCAGACCGTGCCGTGGGACCCCCCTGGAGGCCAGCATGCGAGGGTCAGGGTCAGCCTCCTGTGTGTGGCCAAGGGCACAGGGTGGGGTGTGGCCGAGTCTGGTGAGCCCTGGGCTCTACTCCCTCTTCTGAGATCCTGTGGGGCTGTGATTGGGATCCTCTCCCAGGTTCCACCTTCTGAAGACTCAGAGCCTGGACACAGAGGGTCCTTCTGCCCTTCCAGGAAGGGGGTCCTCTGGGACCACAGGGCTCCTCTGCTCTATTTTCCTCATCTCTTCTCTGCATCTCTACCGACTCCTTCAGCCACGTCGTCCAGGTTGAGCTGTGTGTGGGTGGGTGGTGGGAGGTCAGAGATTTGATGAGAGATCTGGGTCCTCTATTTCCGCCTTTGGCAGCCACGAATTAGTCTGGCTGGGCTGTGTTGTGGGGCTGTGTTGTGGGTTTGTTGTTGGGCTGTATTGTGGAGCTGTGTTGTGGGGCTGTGTTGTGGGTTTGTTGTTGAGCTGTGTTGCAGGGTTGTGTTGCAGGGCTGTGTTGTGGGTTTGTTGTTGGGCTGTGCTGTGGGGTTATGTTGTAGGTTTGTTGTTGAGCTGTGTTGCAGGGCTGTGTTGCAGGGCTGTATTGTGGGTTTGTTGTTGGGCTGTGTGGTGGAGCTGTGTTATGGGTTTGTTACTGAGCTGTGTTGTGGGGGTGTGTTAATGGGTTTGTTGTTAAGCTGTGTTGTAGGTTTGTTGTGGAGCTGTGTTGTGGGGCTATGTTGTGGGTTTGTTGTTGGAGCTATGTTATGCGTTTGTTACTGAGCTGTGTTGTGGGGCTGTGTTGCAGGTTTGTTGTAGGGCTGTGTTGTGGGTTTGTTATCGAGCTCTGTTGTAGAGCTGTGTTGTGGGTTTGTTGTATTGGGCTGTGTTGTGGGGCTGTGTTACAGGGCTGTGTTGTAGAGCTGTGTTGTGGGGTTGTTGTGTTGTGGGGCTGTGTTGCGGGGCTGTGTTGTGAGTTTGTTGTTGAGCTGCGTTGCGCGGCTGTGTTGTGGGGCTGTGTTATGGGTTTGTTGTTGGTCTATGTTGTGGAGCTGTGTTGTGGGGTTGTTGAGCTGTGTTGTGGGGCTGTGTTGCAGGGCTGTGTTGTGGCGCTGTGTTCTGAGTTTGTTGAGCTGCGTTGCGGGGCTGTGTTGTGGGTTTGTTGGGCTGTGTTGTGGAGCTGTGTTGTGGGGTTGTGTTGTGGGTTTGTTGTTGAGCTGTGTTACAGCGCTGTGTTGTGGGGGTGTGTTGTGGGTTTGTTGTTGGGCTGTGTTGTGGAGCTGTGTTGCAGGGCTGTGTTGTGGGGCTGCGCTGTGGGTTTGTTATTGAGCTGTGTTGTAGGGCTGTGTTGTGGGGTTGTGTTGTGGGGCTGTGTCGTGGGTTTGTTGTTGAGCTGTGTTGCAGGGCTGTGTTGTGGGTTTTGGGGACATTCTTGGTCCTCTCTCACCTGTGGGGAGGGTCCCTCTTAGTATTAACACCCGGAGGTGATGGAGGCCTCCTGGCAGCGGTGGATGGAGTTTGGAGGGGAGACTGGCCTCCTGAGTGTGGCCTCTCCCCACCTCAGCTCTGACTGCGAAGGACAGGGCGGCCACCGTTATCCAGTGTGCTTTCCGGGGGCTCCTGGCCAGGCGGGAGCTGGTGCGCCGGCAGCAGGAACAGCAGGAACACCTGGAGCAGATGGAGAAGCTGCAGAGGGAGGTGAGGCCGGCCCGCTGGGCAGCCTCAGGATTCCCGGGGGCGGGAGCCGGGAGGAGACGGAAATACCGGGTGTCAGAGCCTGGGGGAGCTTAGGGTGGTGAGGTCATGACCTGAGGGTAGGTGAAGTTCTTGACTTCAGACTGGGGGCAGTGACCTCAAGGCTGGGGGGCAGAGGCCTCTTGGCTGGGAAACCGTGGCCTGGGGCTGGGACGCTGGCAGAGACCTCAGGGGAAGGGGAGGGGGAAGGTGGACCTCGGACGGGGCCTGGCTTTGGCCGTGGGCTAGGTCCAGGCTGGCGCCCCCAGAGCCCCTGCTCTCGCAGGCCTTCCTGGCCATGGTGCGCCGGGAGCAGGAAGCTGCACGGCGGCGGCGCGAAGAGGAAGAGGCTGCGCAGCGGAGGCGCCGTGAGGACATGCAGCGTCGCCACCGCCTGCTGGAGGCAGCCTTCGACGGCAACGTGGGCGAGATCCGGGCGGTGCTGAAGGAGGTTGGCGGGGCAGCGGGCAGGGTCGGGTGGGGTGGGGTGGGGTTCAGGTGGACGCCAGGTCTGGTTGGGCCGTGGTCCCGATGAGTGGGAGTCTGGGTGGCCAGGGGTCCAGGCAGGTGCTGGGTCCAGGTGGAGTGGGGCAGTTTTGGGGTCCAACAGGTGCGGGATGTGGCAAGTGGGGGTCCCGCGGTGCGGTCCAGAGGCGGCCCGGCTGCTGACCGGCCCCCCTGCACCGAGGTGGAGGACCTGCTGACCAGCGAGGGCGTGGGCCACGACGAGGCCGGCCAGGCGCGGCGGCTGCAGAGGTGCGTGGAAATGGTGGAGTGTGAGGACAGCAACCACAACACGCCGCTGTCGGAGGCGGCTGCGGGCGGGCAGCCACAGGCCATACAGCTGCTGGCGGAGCGAGGTGCCAGCCCCAACAGCAAGGTGGGTGGCGGCGCATCTAGGGGGTGTGCTCCCCATGAGGGGTGGGGGGCTGTTGCTTAGGGAGTCCTTCCCGCAGGGCGCCTTTGGCCGGACCCCGCTGTACCGAGCTGCCTTCGGGGGCCACCTGGAGGCGGTGGAGGTGCTGCTGAAGCTCGGAGCCGACCCCCGGATCTACGCTGACGATGGGAACACCCCGGAGCAGGTAGCCGGGCAGTGGGGACGGTGGGGACAACTAGGCAGGGGGCATAGCCACTCCCAAGAAGCCAGGAGCCCAGCGAGGTGCTTCTCTCCTAACTTCCAGAACCCAGTGCCATCTGCAAGGTCCTGGTCTTCAGCCTCCTTGTCACCCAGTAGTAATGGAACTATCTCTCAGTACCTTCCCCATGCAGGTTTACCTTACTTCCTTAACTCTCCCGTCAACCTTAGGAGATCTTAGATAAGGAAACTGAGGCTGACTCCCTCAGGGACTGGCCTGAGAGCTCACCTGGCCCTTACTCTGGGCTCCCTGTTCCTGAAATCTGGGAATCTGCTCATCACCCGCCCAACGCTGCGGCTTTGCCTCTGGGCAGCTTCTCCTTGCTCAATGAAGGTGGTAGAAATGGCAAAGGGGGAGTGGCGGGGGGCCAGAGAGGCATTTTGAGCGCCCTGGGTTGAGCTGGGGACAGAAGGGCCTGGACATGGGTGTGGGAGGCAGTCAGGTAGGGCTGGCTCAGGCTACCAGGGCAGGGATGTGTGGGAAATGCTGTATCCTTAATGTTCGTCAGTCAGCCTAGTCTGATCCCTCCCCCCCGCCCCAACTTGGTTATTGTGTGTGCCCCCATCCCCAGGATCCCACCCAGATCTGTAAAGCTAAGGGATTGCTTGGACCATGTGGGCCTCAGTCTGCTGGCAGGCCCATTGTGCCCAGCCCCTGAGATTCAAGGTCACTGCCCTGGGCTGGCCCCTCCTTGGCCTGTCCTGTCCTGGGGCTCACTGTTCCTTTTCCTGGACTGCAAAGGCGCCTCTGCTGTTTATCTCCAGGACCTTGTGTTGGCTCTTGAATGGACAAAGGGCTTTGAAAGGGCTTCTCACTGCCTCTGCTCTCTCCCCAAACAAAGGACAGTGAGGCCAGGAGGACAAAAGCCTGGCTCCTTGTTCAGGTAGTGGGCAGAAGGGTGTGCAGAGAACCCCATCCCTCATGCAGGGCTGGGGAAGGAGGAGAGGGGACAAAGGAGAGTGCCTTCTGGCAGGTGGGAAAGGCTGGGGGATCTGCGCTTAGAGGTTGGGGGAGCTGCAGGTGGGGTGTCACCAGGTCTTGAGGAGGCTCCAAGGCCATCTGAGGGTGAGGGTGGTCAGCCACAGGGACAGGGAAGGGGGCAAACTCAAGGTGGGGAGGGGCCTTAGATGCCAGAGTCCAGAGCTGTCTCAAGACTAGGGCCATGGGCACGTGGTTGCACTAGAGCACGCAAGTGGAGGGTGTGTGAAGTGGGGGAGCTCAGTCTGAGTGGTGTCCTTGGCGGCAGCTCCCTCAGAGGCTGACAGGGGCTGGGAGGCCAGGAAGCGGAGAGAAAGCAGCTGCTAGGTAGGAGGGCAAGGCTCAGAGACGAGCATTCCAGAGAGCCTCAGGGGAGAGAGGTGGCTGAGGTTGGAGCTGCCGGTGAAGAGTGAGCAGGTGTCAAGCCAGATGTGTGAAAACTCTTCAACAGGAAACAGCAAGGAATCCCTTCAGTTTTCCTAGGGTAGGCAGCAGCCTCATGCAGAGAACACAGGCTTCCACACACACAAGAGGGGCATTTTAAGCTGTGTGGCTGTGGGCATATTGTTTAACCTCTCTGAGTCTTGGTTTCTTCTTTGTAAAACCAGGATAATAACTACCTTTAAGAAGTGTTGTAAGAATGAGAATTAATGAACCAAAACTGTCTGCCCTCCACTGAGCATTTGGTACATATTAGTGATCAAATCATATGATGCTTTGTAATGATGAGGTAATAATGGGGGGAACAAATGGGGACTAAGCTGACCCCATGCTTTTAATCTCCCTTGCTTCAAATTCCCATTCAAATCGCCAACACAGTATTTACCCCCTCTTATGGATTGAATTGTGTCCCTCCAAAATGTGTGTAAACTTGACTAGGCCATGATTCCCAGCATTGTGTAATCTTCCACCGTTTTGTCATCTGATGTGATCTTCCTATGTGTTGCAAATCCTACCTCTGTGATGTTAATGAGGCAGAATTAGAGGCAGATATGTTAATGAGGCAGGACTCAATCTATTAGACTAGGTTGTGTCTTGAGTCAATCTCTTTTGAGATATAAAACAGAGATGCAAGCAGAGAGACAGGGGGACCTGATGCCACCAAGGATGAAGAACCAAGAGTGGAACACATCCTTTGGACCCGGGGTCCTTGTGCTGAGAAGCTCCTACACCAGGGGAAGATTGATGAGATGGACCTTCCCCCAGAGCCAACAGAGAGAAAGCCTTCCCCTGGAGCTGCCACCCTGATTTTGGACTTCTAGCCTCCTAGGCTGTGAGAGATAAATTTCTCTTTGTTAAAGCCATCCACTTGTGGTATTCCTGTTATAACAGCACAAGGTAATTAAGACAACCCCATTGCCGTCGAGTCGATTTGTACTCATAGTAACCCTATAGGATGGAGTAGAACTGCCCCATAGGGTTTCTAAGGAGCAGCTGGTGGATTTGAACTACTGACCTTTTGGTTAGCAGCCGAATGCTTAACCACTGCACCACCAGGAATCCAAAACAATATAGGAAAGGTAAAAAAAAAAAAAAAAAAGGAAAAAGAAAAGTTTTCATCTTCTCACTGCTAGGAACCTGTGCAGATGCCACCCATAGACCTGAAACACAGAGGGATTTCTGAGGAGCTGGGATAGGCTGGGTTGGAGGAAGAAAGGAAGGAAGGGACGGGGTGAAGGAAGGAAGGAAGGGACGGGGTGAAGGAAGGAAGGAAGGGGAAAGGCAGGCAAGCAGGCTGGTGATAACCAGCTCGTGAAGGGAAACTGTATCCATGTGGTGGCCCGTGCATGTGTGCTTACCTCTGTTCCCTGTGCAATGATAGAAAGAGGGTGATAAAGGCTTAAACCCATAGATCAAGCTGGAGGAAGGATGGACAGATGGTAACTAGCTCAGTCATTTAAGCCGAAATCTGTCAGTTGTGGAGCCCCAGATGGACTCAGGAATTGGAGGCACCTAGTACCTTGGAAACCCTGGTGGCATAATGGTTAAGTGCTATGGCTGTTAACCAAAAGGCCGGCAGTTTGAATTCACCAGGTGCTCCTTGGAAACCCTGTGGGGCAGTTCTACTCTGTGCTACAGGCTCACCCTGACTCGATTTCAACTCAATGGCAACGGGTTTTTAACAGGTTAGTACCTTTGAAGGAACCCTGGTTACACAATGGTTAAGAGCTCAGTTGCTAACCAAAAGGTCAGCAGTTCCAATCCACCAGCCACTCCCTGGAAGTCCTGTGGGGCAGTTCTACTCTGTCCTATAGGGTCGCCATTAGTAGGAACCAACCCGATGGCAATGGGTTTGGTTTTTTATTTGAAAGTGGAGGTGTGGGTGAAAAGCAGGCTCTTGGTTGGAAGCCTGGTCCCTTCCCCCACCCCAGCAGAGGACTGAAAGTTTGCTCTCTGGAAATGTTGACCCAAAGGAACCCTGTACGAAAAACATTGGGATCTGTATTGATAGAGGGGGACTAAGTGAAAGTGTCTGTCCTTACTCAACATTGAGACGGTCCAGACCCCTTCATCCATTTGGCCCCCAGGATGCCATCTGCCAGGTTTGTAAGCCCCAGGCTGACTCCTTTCAGATAAATTCACCAACCCAGAAAGAAGACCTATAGATACGCACAACCGGGGACTCCCAAGGTGAAATGGCTCACTTCTATCACCCTACAGTACTCCGCTACACAAATATCCTTGCCCAGGCGCACAGTTTCCCAAAGTATCTTATAAACACAGACAGCTCAGTATCACCAGATATTGAGGAAAGCTTCACTTCACCAACATGTAGATAAAAAGAACTTGGAAGAAACAGAGACAATGTACAGAATTAAAAAAAAAAAACTATGATGAATGTTTTTAGAGAGGTAAAAGATTTTATTCAAGACAAAGGAATAGGAGGCAATGAGGAAAGAATTTTCAGAAAACAAAGCAAAGCGAACAAGCAAAAAAGAACTAGAGCTCTTGGAAATTAAAAAAATATATACGATAGAAGTTAAAAATTCAGTAGAAGTTTTGGATGCTAAAGTTTAGGAAATCTCTCAGAAAGTAGAACAATAACCACGAAAACAAACAAATGAATGGATAATAGGAAACAATAAATAAGAAAACTAGATTTTTCAGTTCAGTGATCTATCACCAAAATAAAAGTAGCACCAGAAAGAACAGACAAAAAGGTGCCAAAAAGCTATTTAGGAAATTGTTCAAGAATACTCCCCAGAGTTGAAGGACATGAGTTTCTAAATTGTAACAGTTCACCAAGGGCTCATGGCTCATAAAAATAAAGAGATCCACACCAATGAGTATTAACACGTAATTTCAAATCACAGGCAATACAGAGACTCCTAGAGATGTTCAAAAACAAAAACAAAAAAACACCAAAAAATAGATCACATCCAAAGAATCTGAATGTCATCTGAATTCCCAGCAGCAACCCTTGAAAATAGAGTATAATAGAGAAATCGATGAGGAAAATGGCCTCCAATTTAGGATTTTAGACCCAGCTGAACTATCAAGCAAGTGTAAAGATAAAATAGAGATATTCTCAGACTTGCTAAGTCTCAAAAAAAAAAAAAAATTACCTCCTTTGCACCATTTCTTAGGAAGCAACTAAAGATGAAAGAAGAAACCAAGAAACGGAGATACGATACTCAGGAAACAATTCGAGTAGCCGCTATATGAAGAACTCAGTATCAGGGTTGAAGGAAGACTCATTAACAACCTGTGATATGCAGATGACACAACCTTGCTACTGAAAGTGAAGAGGACTTGAAGCACTTACTGATGAAAACCAAAGACTACAGCCTTCAGTATGGATTACACCTCAACATTAAGAAAACAAAAATCCTCACAACTGGACCAGTAAATATCATCATGATAAACGTACAAAGACTGAAGTTGTTAAGGACTTCATTTTGCTTGGATCCGTAATAATGTCCATGAAAGGAGAAGTCAAGAAATCAAACAAGGTATTTCATCGGGCAAATCTGCCAGGAAAGACCTCGTTAAAGTGTTAAAAAGCAAAGATGTCACTTTGAGAACCAAGGTGCACCTGACCCAAGCCATGGTATTTTCGATTGTCTCATATACACGCGAAAGCTGGACAATGAATAAAGAACACCAAAGAAGAATTGACGCCTTTGAATTGTGGTGTCGGCGAAGAATACTGAATATAACATGGACTGCCAAAAGAACGAACAAATCTGTCTTAGAAGTGCAACCAGAGTACATCTCACATACTCTGGACATGTTATCAAGAGGGATCAGTCCCTGGAGAAGGACACCATGCTTGGTGAAGTACAGGGTCAGCAAAAAAGAGGAAGACCCTCAACAAGATGGATTGACACAGTGGCTGCAACAGCGGGCTCAAGCATAGCTCTGATTGTGAGGATGGCACAGGACCAGGCAGTGTCATTCTGTCGTACACAGGGTCGCGATGGGTTGGAACTGACTCGACAGCATCTAACAACATCAACAAGACATACCATATAAGTGAAATCACACATGCTGTAATATTTTCCATCCGTTTTCTTTCACTGAGCATGGTGTTTTCGAGGTTCGACCGTATTGTAGCAGGGATCAGCAGTCCGTCCCTTTACTGCCGAGTGGTGGCCTGTCATGTGGGTGGACCGCACAGTGCTCATCTATATTGATGGACATCTGAGTTTTTCCTAATTTTTGCCTGTTATGAATAATGCTGCTTTGAGCATTTGAATATGAGTGTGCGGATGTATTTTCATTTCTCTTGGTTAGGTGCCTAGAAGTAGAACTGCAGTGTTGTACAGAAAGACTACAGAAAGTCTATGTTTAACTTTTTAAGAAACTGCCAAACTGTTTTTCAAAACGTCTGTACCATTTTATATTCCGCAAGCAATATATAAGGGTTCTAATTTCTCCATAACCTCTTCAGTCCTTGTTATTATTTATCTTTTTGATTATAGTCATTTTGGTGGGTGTGAAATGTTTCTCATTGTGGTTTTAATTTGCATTCCTTAATAACTAATGAGGAGCCCTGGTGGCACAATGGTTAAGTGCTCAGCTACTAACAAAAAGGATGGCCGTTTGAACCAACCCGGCGGCTCTGCTGGAGACAGATGTGGTGATGTTCCCATAAAGATTACAGCCTAGAAAATCCTATGGGGCAGTTCTCCTCTGTCACATGGGGTCACTGTGAGACAGAATGGACTGGATGGCGTCCAACAACAACACGGTGTCCTTTGAAGCATTCAGGTTTTTACTGTTGATGACGTCTGATTTACTTTTTTTTTTTTTTAATTTGTGGATCATGCTTTTGGTTTGTAGCTAAGAGCTCTTTGCCTAACTCTGTTTTGGGTTCTTTGACTTTTCATGTAAATTTTAAGATCAGCTTATCAATAATCTGCAGAAGAGCCCGTTGGGATTTTGATAAAGATTGTGCTGAATCTATAGATCGATTTGGGGGGAACTGACATCTTAATAATATTGAGTGTCCTTGTCCATGGACGTAGACTATCTCTCCATTTATTTAGATCTTTAATTTTTCTCAGTAACATTTTGTAGTTTTCAGTGTACAAGTCTTGCACTTCTTTTGTTAAGTTTTTCCTACATATTTTACTCTTTTTTTTTATGCTATTGTGAGTGAAATTGTTTTCTTAATTTCTTCTTAGATTGCTTCCAGATTGTTTATTTCTAGTGTATACAGTTCTGGTTGTTGTCTGAAAGCCTTCTGTTAGAAAGTGATAAAAATACAATTGATTTTTGTATATTGATCTTGTATCCCATAACCTTGCTGAATTTCTGTATTAATTCTAGTAGTCTGTGGATTCTTTATGATTTTCTGCATGTAGGATCATGTCATTTTTGAAGATATGAAACACTTGGATTGATTCAAATCCTTCTAGAACTTGTCCGCGTTATTGTAGATTGCCTCCCATACAGAGAGTCGGCACCCTTGTTTTTCACAGTTTGTGCCTGTGCTGCCAGCAGCGCTGGTGATGTAGCCTTTCTCGTAGAGTGCTCCCTTACTGTCTCGTGGGTACCTTCTCAAGCCACTGACCCCTATTTCACAAGTCTTGATGATGCCACTTTCTTGATCTCACCTGAAGGTGTCAACAAAAGATTTTCAGACAACCAAGACTCATATTTCTTCCTTTGTTGTTCTTAGCTGCCTTCAAGTCAGCTCCAACTCAGGGTGATCCCATGTACAACAGAAAGAAACATTTCCCGGCCCTGCACCATCTTCACGACAGTCGGTGTCCTTGAGTCCATTGCTGCAGCCACTGTGTATTTTGAGTGTCTTCTAACTTGGGGGGCTGAGACAACGATCTGTTGTGATCCATACGGTTTTCATTGGCTAATTTTTGGATGTAAATCTCTAGGCCTTTATTCCTAGTCTGTCTTGATCTTGAAGCTCTGCTGAAGCCTGTCCACCATAGACAGGGCTGGATTAAGGCATGTGAAGGTCCTAATCACTGATAATCTGTGGTGCCCCCTCCTCTGCCCACTCGTGCATCCAACATGATATGTGAGTTATATATATACATATATATGTATGTGTGTCCATGTTGTAACATTTTGGGTGTGACTATAATATTAGCAATTGAAGGCAAAAGTGGTGTATGCCATTATAGTGGAATGAGAAGAACTGGATTATAAAATTTTCAGTGAAGGCAGGGTATGAAGATTTTTACTATATACCACATTTTCTACAAAAAGAATATTCCACTACAAAGAAAATGAGTCAGTAAACCTAGTTGTTTTAACAATCAATGTAAAATTCTGTTGATATCCCACAACGAAAAATTGACTTTCACCAATTGTTAAGGTTGTGTGTCAACTTGGCTGAGCCATGATTCTCTGTGGTTTGGCAGTTATGATGTAGTTTGGCAGTTATGTAACTATGTGATCATGTCCATGATGATATCTGATATAATGTGATCTACCTCCATGATGGGATCTTCTGTGAGTAGCCAATCAGCTGAAAGGGAGTTTCCTGGGGGTGTGGCCTGCATCCAATATAGGTTGACTTTCTGGCAAGGCTTGAGGGCTTTTGCTCACTCTGAATCATGAAGCTGACTTCTGTTCATTTGACTTCTGGTTCTTGGGACTCGAGTTAGCGGCTTGCCTGCTGATTTTGGGATACGTCACCCTCCGCAGTCTGCAAGGAAGCACCTGCCAGCTTACTTGCAAATCTTGGGTTCACCAGCCCCTGCAGCTACGTGAGATAGGAGAAGCCTCCAGCCTGACCCATGGACTTGGGGCTTTCCAGCCTCAACAACTGGGCGAGCCATTTCCTTGATATAAATCTCTCTCTCTCTTTCTCTTTCTGTCTCTCTATATAGACGATTTACTGGTTTTGCTTCTCTAGGGAACTCAGCCTAAGACACAGCTCAACCTTCAGTTTTGATGCTTGTTTTGTAATAAATGCTGTAATTATAAATGAACAAATCAAAAGATGTCATAAAAGAAAATTTAATGATCAGAAAACAAATTACATTTTATTTTTAGATAGATTTTTCATCTCTAATATGTCATAATTAAAAACGTTTCTATGCTTTTACAAAGTCTTCAGTGATTTTGTCACAATTAAGCTGCCAAACAGTATCAACTTCCATACATAATAAGGATAGTGAATCGAGTCTTTCTTGTACACTGAGGCGTTTTGAGGCTCTTTAGGGATGAAAACGAGCATCCTGTTGTGCAATTTGTGATCATTAAAGTTAGGAATATGCACAAAGCAATTTCAACATTGGGAAATATGCACTGTATTTTATCTATTATGAAATCATACATGCCTACATGAGTAAAATTTGTCTTTCCTGAATCTGTAAACTTAGTTCTCATGTAAGAATGAAATTGTTGTACTTCTCTGTAAAGGCTTGCATTTGATTCATTGGGATAAGCCTGCAGTAATTTTTTGGATGCATTCATGCCTTCTCCATTGGGTATATCCACACTGTTTAAGAAGGAAAATCTACTCAAAAGAACTTCATACACCTTTGTCCTTCTTTTCATGCAAAATTCAAGTGTGTCAATGATGGCATAGTATGTGGTTACGTGGAATTAATCTCTGGCACTCTACTTCTGGAGCACTTCTGTCATTTCCTTGCTTCTTTCTAATGCTTCTGTGATGGTGAACTGCTTGGTGATCAGTATTTGGCAGTATTTATTTTGTTGTGTTTTCAAAATCATCTCTTAAATTATGTAAATACTGTGTTAATGACTGGGAGAGAAGTGTGCATGTCTTTAAATTTACTTCGAAACTTTGGAGAGTTGGACTTGTTTGATGGAAATTTTGTAATATATTATTCCATATAATCAACATAAATAGATACTCTAATGTTCGCATTTTGTTGACGATGTCGTCAGCTCTTTTCATATCCCCTTCCTGTGTCTGGTCTTCAGCAATATTTTGTAAGGCATCTAGAATCTGAGTGTACGATTCCGGGATCGCTACAGCATACACTTCCCAATGTGTATTAGAAAGACATTTTAATACTTGATCATTGCCTAAATGTGTTTTAAGGACTGCCCTTCAGTGAGTAGAGGCAGCAAAAAAATGTGGTGAGTAACTGAACAATAGAAAAAAAAATCAACTGCTTCCAGAGAACAATCTCCTGTGCTACTTCCTACAAAATTAAGCGAATACACAGTGTGCATAGCACATGGTATGAAAATGGCAGCATTGTCATAGGACTGGCCTCTGCACTTAGAAAAATCAATTTTGCAAACTTTACATAAATAGTGAAGTACTTGATTTGCAATTTCTTCACTGGTATGACTTTTTAAGAGAGTAAAGTGATCAATTGCTTGACAGGTTTTCCATCTATCGGAGCTATATATCTTAAAACAACACTTAGCTGAGCTGTATGAGAAAGATCAGGTGTGAAATCTACAGACAAATTGAAATATCGATCTATACTTTTTTCACTGAAAATAGTTGATCAAACTTTATCACTCATGAAGTTTATTAATTTTCCACGTTATTTTAGACATATACGATGGGTTGCTCCTTCTCGTCTTAACATGTTTTGAGATGTGACCTGCTAAAAATGGATCCAACTGAGCAACAAATTCAAGTAAACCCCCAAAAGTTCCATTTTTGGGGGATCCAAACACTTCATTTCTTCCCCCAAAAGATAGTCCACATTCAGCAACTGTTATAATGACAGCAACAATGCATTGCAAAATGGCTTTCCAGTAGTGATGTTCTTCAATAATTTGTGTTCCAGTTCGTGAGTTAAGCCAAAATCATGTCTTGGGTTTAAATATGACAACATACAATATCTGTGATTTAAACTGTTTTCATGTCTTTAAATCATATTTGAGTTGCTCTAGTAGCCAAATCCATCTGTAGCAAATCAAGAATTAAATTATTTGGGACTGAATAGTTTGCAAATAAAACAACATACAGAGCTGACTGTTGGAGAATAGAGTAGCCACTCCCTGTTATAATTTTCACCATTAGATTTTTACCCTAGAAATATGTTCTGGATACAGAACCTTGCTTTTTTACCATCCAGAAATTTTCAACATGAATTTTCAAATGTTCCTCTGTGATGGTGACAATCACTTGGCCCTCTTTTGATCCAATAATTTACATCATTAGAAGAAAAATTATTCCACAGAGCAGGATCTGTATTTCTGTTATTTATGGGGTCTGCAGATTCGACAATTTCAGATTCTATAATAGTTTCTCTTTCTACACCATTAATAATTTGTTACTACTGCCGGGAATGGATGCAGAATTTGGGACAAATTCTATAATATTTATATCGCTACTATGAGTCGGAATCGACTCTACGGCACTGGGTTTTTATTAGTAATTTCAGCACTAGTAGTACTAGTACAAACTTTTGTACCCGTTACACTTGAGCATTCAATGGAAGAAGTCTCTTCAGATTCATTACGTTTTAAAAGGAAGTTAATTTTGGAATTGTCTTCAGGTATTCACAAAAAACCTTTTCTTTTTATCTTCTGTGAGCTCTCGTTTTTGTGCTTCACTTAGTTGTTCACTTTTTAATTCTTTCAAGACCCAATTCTTTTCTCCCTCGAATTTTTTGTTGATAGTATATGTTTTCACTAATGAAAAAAAAAGGCATGCTTATTAAAGGACCAATTCAGACTTTTTGTTATGAGTTACAGATTTTGATACCCATTACCTGGGATCACATATGTCCCAGCAGCCTTGGACAATGTAAATCCTGCCAATATGAGTCAATGATAAAATTGGCTTTTAAATTTTTTAAATTTTACTTCTTGAAAATTTGCAAAACATGAGGTAAAGCATGAAGTCACCTGGCAATGACTACACACATATTTCATTCTAGTCTCCTCCTTCTTAGCCTTTTTATTGTTTTTCATGAAACTTTTCAAAACATTCTACAATGTGTTCTTCCTAACTTCAAAAGCAATACTTACAGCCAAAATAAATAAAGCCAAGGGATTTTTTTTATCTTAGGGAAATTACCACTACAATGGTCTCTTCATTACTGCAAAAGGAATACTTAGAGACAAAATAAATAAAACTAAAGGAATTTGAATCTCAGGAAAATTACCACTACTATGTATTCTTCATTGGAACAAAAGCAGTACTAACAGCTAGGGAGCAGAAACTGCTGCCCTGGGACACTGCAGGACTGCCCAGAGTGGTGCATTTCACCTGCCACATGTGGACACAATGATTGGGCCCTAAGATTGAATGCAGGGTAAAAATAACATAGGAGTTCCATCTCTTGAAAAGTACCACTGCAGTGCATTATTCCTTATTGGAAAGGCACTATTTACTGTTCAGAGGCTAGAAAAGAAAGGAGCCAGTAACACCTGGAAACCATAAATTGCATAAAGGAGAAAAGGGCCACTATGACTGAAGGAAGACTAGCAACAGCTTATTCTCACGATAAGCACATTCTCACGAGAACACAGTAACTGGAGGAGGCTTATTTCACAGGAATAGAGGTCAACCTGCCAAAAGTTTAGGAAATTCACACATCTGAGAGGCATCACCTAAGACAATGCTCCATCTACACAAAAATGAGGCTCCTACGCAGGATTTTTGAGTTTCATGCATTTCAAAAGGCTCCCACCTTGAGGATAAACGTGTTAAAATTGTGCTACCCCATTTCCAAAGAATTCAAGAGGCATAAAAAGTGAGCGAGATATCTTGAATGGGTTAAATTTAGTTCTTTTTTTTTTTTAAGTTTGTGTCAAAGACTCATTTTTATTTTTTAGTATAATTACCATATCTTATGCAAATAACGCTCACCTTCTGTGTTTGTTTGCCAACTGTCCCTTCTTCCTGAGAGGTATTTTTGTAAGTGCACTATGCTCATTTTTCTTTTTTTACAGCAACAAGTAAAAAAAAAAATTGCCACAGTAGCTGTCTTTGTTACCTAATGCTGCTGTAACAGAAATACCACAAGTGGATGGCCTTAACAAAGATAAATTTATTCTCTCACAGTCTAGAGGCTAGAAGTCCGAATTCAGGGTGCCAGATCCAGGGGAAGGCTTTCTCTCTGTGGGCTCTGGGGGAAGGCCCTTGCCATCAATCTTTCCCTAGTCTAGTAGCTTCTCAGCGGAGGAACCCGGGGTTCAGAGGACGTGCTCTGCTCCTGGTGCTGCTTTCTTGGTGGCATGATGTTCCCATCCTTTCTGCCTGCTTCTCCCTTTTATATCTCAAAAGAGATTGACTCAAGAAACAACCTAATCTTGTAGATTGCATCTTGCCTCATTAACATAACTGCAGCTAATCCCATTTTATCAATATCATAGAGATAGGATTTACAACACACAGGAAAATCACATCAGATGACAAAATGGTGGACAATCACACAATACCAGGAATCATGGCCTAGCTAAGCTGACACACATAGTTGGGGGACACAATTCAATCCATAACAGTGGTGTTTAGGAAAATACCTCGCAGAGGGAAGGCACAGTTGGCAAACAAATGTAAAAGGTGCACGCTACTTGTGTAAAAATACAGTACTCTCTAAACTTTCAGTGTTTTCAAATAATAATTTGAATTAACTGATTTTTTTTAAACATTAAGTTACAGAAAAATAAACTCTCAACTTAAAAAAATATATGGATCTACTTTTAAATGCTATGCTTGTTTGTTTTTTGCAGTTTATACTATGCAAAGAATCAACTCCAAGTTAAATAGCTTTTATGGTAATCAAATGGAAACTTCTCCCAAATAAAAGTATCCTAAAGTCAAATTTGTAGTTGTTGCTATAGTGACAAGCAAGAACTTATAAACCAACACATTAGACACATTACATTAGTGTCTGAATTTTTAGAGTGTTTCGTCAGAATGAAAAAGCTTTATTCCATTCAGTATGAGCCCATTTTTCTCCCTCTCCTGATGTCCCTTTTATGCTTATTTAAAGCTCCCTTTTATTTTATTTTATTTTATTTTATTTTATTTATTAACTTTTATTGAGCTTCAAGTGAACGTTTACAAATCAAGTCAGACTGTCACATATAAGTTTATATACACCTTACTCCGTACTCCCACTTGCTCTCCCCCTAATGAGTCAGCCCTTCCAGTCTCTCCTTTCGTGACAATTTTGCCAGCTTCCAACTCTCTCTATCCTCCCATCCCCCCTCCAGACAGGAGATGCCAACACAGTCTCAAGTGTCCACCTGATACAAATAGCTCACTCTTCATCAGCATCTCCTACCCACTGTCCAGTCCCTTTCATGTCTGATGAGTTGTCTTCGGGAATGGTTCCTGTCCTGGGCCAACAGAAGGTTTGGGGAACATGACCGCCGGGATTCCTCTAGTCTCAGTCAGACCATTAAGTATGGTCTTTTTGTGAGAATTTGGGGTCTGCGTCCCACTGATCTCCTGCTCCCTCAGGGGTTCTCTGTTGTGCTCCCTGTCAGGGCAGTCATCGGTTGTGGCCGGGCACCAACTAGTTCTTCTGGTCTCAGAATGATGTAGGTCTCTGGTTCATGTGGACCTTTCTGTCTCTTGGGCTCTTAGTTATCGTGTGACCTTGGTGTTCTTCATTCTCCTTTGATCCAGGTGGGTTGAGACCAATTGATGCATCTTAGATGGCCGCTTGTTAGCATTTAAGACCCCAGACGCCACATTTCAAAGTGGGATGCAGAATGTTTTCATAATAGAATTATTTTGCCAATTGACTTAGAAGTCTCCTTAAACCATGGTCCCCAAACCCCCGCCCTTGCTCCGCTGACCTTTGAAGCATTCAGTTTATCCCGCACACTTCTTTGCTTTTGGTCCAGTCCAGTTGAGCTGACCTTCCATGTATTGAGTATTGTCCTTCCCTTCACCTAAAGCAGTTCTTATCTGCTAACTAATCAGTAAAAAACTCTCTCCCACCCTCCCTCCCTCCCCGCCTCGTAACCACAAAAGTATGTGTTCTTCTCAGTTTATACTATTTCTCAAGATCTTATAATAGTGGTCTTATACAATATTTGTCCTTTTGCCTCTGACTAATTTCGCTCAGCATAATGCCTTCCAGGTTCCTCCATGTTATGAAATGTTTCACAGATTCGTCACTGTTCTTTATTGATGCGTAGTATTCCATTGTGTGAATATACCACAATTTATTTATCCATTCATCTGTTGATGGACACCTTGGTTGCTTCCAGCTTTTTGCTATTGTAAACAGAGCTGCAATAAACATGGGCGTGCATATATCTGTTTGTGTGAAGGCTCTTATTTCTCTAGGGTATATTCCGAGGAGTGGGATTTCTGGGTTGTGTGGTAGTTCTATTTCTAACTGTTTAAGATAACGCCCGAAAGATTTCCAAAGTGGTTGGACCATTTTACATTCCCACCAGCAGTGTATAAGAGTTCCAATCTCTCCGCAGCCTCTCCAACATTTATTATTTTGTGTTTTTTGGATTAATGCCAGCCTTGTTGGAGTGAGATGGAATTTCATCGTAGTTTTAATTTGCACTTCTCTAATGGCTAATGATTGAGAGAGCATTTTCTCATGTATCTGTTAGCTGCCTGAATATCTTCTTTAGTGAAGTGCATGTTCATATCCTTTGCCCACTTCTTGATTGGGTTGTTTGTCTTTTTGTGGTTGAGTTTTGACAGAATCATATAGATTTTAGAGATCAGGTGCTGGTCGGAGATGTCATAGCTGAAAATTCTTTCCCAGTCCGTAGGTGGTCTTTTTACTCTTTTGGTGAAGTCTTTAGATGAGCATAGGTGTTTGATTTTTAGGAGCTCCCAGTTATCTGGTTTCTCTTCGTCATTTTTGGTAATGTTTTGTATTCTGTTTATGCCTTGTATTAGGGCTCCTAAGGTTGTCCCTATTTTTTCTTCCATGATCTTTATCGTTTTAGTCTTTATGTTTAAAAGGTCTTTGATCTACTTGGAGTTAGTTTTTGTGCATGGTGTGAGGTATGGGTCCTGTTTCATTTTTTTGCAAATGGATATCGAGTTATGCCAGCACCATTTGTTAAAAAGACTATCTTTTCCCCAATTAACTGACACTGGGCCTTTGTCAAATATCAGCTGCTCATATGTGGATGGATTTATATCTGGGTTCTCAATTCTGTTCCATTGGTCTATGTGTCTGTTGTTGTACCAGCACCAGGCTGTTTTGACTACTGTGGCTCTATAATAGGTTCTGAAATCAGGTAGAGTGAGGCCTCCCACTTTCTTCTTCTTTTTCAGTAATGCTTTGCTTATCCGAGGCTTCTTTCCCTTCCATATGAAGTTGGTGATTTGTTTCTCTATCACATTAAAAAATGATATCGGAATTTGGATCGGAAGTGCATTGTATGTATAGATAGCTTTTGGTAGAATAGACATTTTTACTATGTTAAGTCTTCCTATCCATGAGCAAGGCATGTTTTTCCACTTAAGTATGTCCTTTTTAATTTCTTGCACTAGTACTTTGTAGTTTTCTTTGTATAGGTCTTTTACATCTTTGGTAAGATTTATTCCTAAGTATTTTATCTTCTTGGGGGCTACTGTGAATGGTATTGATTTGGTGATTTCCTCTTCGAAGTTCTTTTTGTTGATGTAGAGGAATCCAAGTGATTTTTGTATGTTTATCTTATAACCTGAGAATCTGCCAAACTCTTCTATTAGTTTCAGTAGTTTTCTGGAGGATTCCTTAGGGTTTTCTGTGTATAAGATCATGTCATCTGCAAATACAGATTATTTTACTTCCTTCTTGCCAATCCGGATGCCCTTTATTTCTTTGTCTAGCCTAATTGCTCTGGCTAGGACCTCTAGCACAATGTTGAATAAGAGCGGTGATAAAGGGCATCCTTGTCTGGTTCCCGTTCTCAAGGGAAGTGCTTTCAGGCTCTCTCCATTTAGAGTGATGTTGGCTGTTGGCTTTGTATAGATGCCCTTTATTATGTTGAGGAATTTTCCTTCAATTCCTATTTTGGTGAGAGTTTTTATCATAAATGGGTGTTGGACTTTGTCAAATGACTTTTCTGCATCAATTGATAAGATCATGTGGTTTTTGTCTTTTGTTTTATTTAAATGGTAGATTACATTAATGGTTTTTCTAATATTAAACCAGCCTTGCATACCTGGTATAAATCCCACTTGGTCATGATGGATTAATTTTTTGATATGTTGTTGAATTCTATTGGCTAGAATTTTGTTGAGGATTTTTGCATCTATGTTCATGAGGGATATAGGTCTGTAATTTTCTTTTTTTGTAATGTCTTTACCTGGTTTTGGTATCAGGGAGATGGTGGCTTCACAGAATGAGTTAGGTAGTATTCCGTCATTTTCTATGCTTTGAAATACCTTCAGTAGTAGTGGTGTTAACTCTTCTCTGAAAGTTTGGTAGAGCTCTGCAGTGAAGCCGTCCGGGCCAGGGCTTTTTTTTGTTGGGAGTTTTTTGATTACCGCTTCAATCTCTTTTTTTTTGTTATGGGTCTATTTAGTTGTTCTACTTCTGATTGTGTTAGTTTAGGTAGGTAGTGTTTTTCCAGGAATTCATCCATTTCTTCTAGGTTTGCAAATTTGTCAGAGTACAATATTTTGTAATATTCTGATATGATTCTTTTAATTTCAGTTGGGTCTGTTGTGATGTGGCCCATCTCGTTTCTTATTCGGGTTATTTGTTTCCTTTCCTGTATTTCTTTAGTCAGTCTGGCCAATGGTTTATCAATTTTGTTAATTTTTTCAAAGAACCATCTTTTGGCTTTGTTAATTCTTTCAATTGTTTTTCTGTTCTCTAATTCATTTAGTTCAGCCCTAATTTTTATTATTTGTTTTCTTCTGGTGCCTGATGGATTCTTTTGTTGCTCACTTTCTATTTGTTCAAGTTGTAGGGACAGTTCTCTGATTTTGGCTCTTTCTTCTTTTTGTATGTGTGCATTTATCGATATAAATTGGCCTCTGAGCACTGCTTTTGCTGTGTCCCAGAGGTTTTGATAGGAAGTATTTTCATTCTCATTGCATTCTATGAATTTCTTTATTCCCTCCTTAATGTCTTCTATAACCCAGTCTTTTTTCAGGAGGGTATTGTTCAGTTTCCAAGTATTTGATTTCTTTTCCCTAATTTTTCTGTTATTGATTTCCACTTTTATGGCCTTGTGGTCTGAGAAGATGCTTTGTAATATTTCGATGTTTTGAATTCTGCAAAGGTTTGTTTTATGACCTAATATGTGGTCTATTCTAGAGAATGTTCCATGTGCGCTAGAAAAAAAAAAGTATACTTTGCAGCAGTTGGGTGGAGAGTTCTGTATAAGTCAATGAGGTCAAGTTGGTTGATTGTTGTAATTAGGTCTTCCATGCCTCTATTGAGCTTCTTACTGGATGTCCTGTCCTTCTCCGAAAGTGGTGTGTTGAAGTCTCCTACTATAACTGTGGAGGTGTCTATCTCACTTTTCAGTTCTGTTAAAATTTGATTTATGTATCTTGCAGCCCTGTCATTGGGTGCATAAATATTTAATATGGTTACATCTTCCTGGTCAATTGTCCGTTTTATCATTATGTAGTGTCCTTTATCCTTTGTGGTGGATTTAAGTTTAAAGTCTATTTTGTCAGAAATTAATATTGCTACTCCTCTTCTTTTTTGCTTATTGTTTGCTTGATATATTTTTTCCATCCTTTGAGTTTTAGTTTGTTTGTGTCTCTAAGTCTAAGGTGTGTCTCTTGTAGGCAGCATATAGACGGATCGTGTTCCTTTATCCAGTCTGTGACTCTCTGTCTCTTTATTGGTGCATTTAGTCCATTTACATTCAGCGTAATTATAGACAAATAAGTGTTTAGTGTTGTCATTTTGATGCCTTTTTATGTGTGTTGTTGACAATTTCATTTTTCCACTTACTTTTTTGTGTTGAGACGTTTTTCTTTGTAAATTGTGTGATCCTCATTTTCATAGTATTTGACTTTATGTTTGCTGAGTCATCAGGTTTTTCTTGGTTTTTATTTTGAGTTATGGAGTTGTTATACCTCTTTGTGGTTACCTTAATATTTTACAAGTTCAATACGGTCCATATTTTTTGTTGAGATATTCTAGTCAAATGTTTTCAGAAAATCGGCAAAGTAAAAATTTATCTGAAGTTAGAGGTCTCACCCGTCCAGTTTCTGTTCCTGAGCTGAGGTGGGGACGCAGGGGACTTTGTCCCGAGCAGGAATCACAGTAACCGCCCAAGACTCCTTACCGATCAAATGAGATCAGGGTGCACCTTAAGGGGTATCGGGGTCCCGATACTCACTGCCCGGGTTTCACAGTCAGCTGTCCTGGCGGAGTCGCCAGAATTTGTAACCTAATGCCACTTGGGTTCTTGTCCTGTCTTATTAGCCGATTGAAATAAGAGGGACACTGCTTGCAAGGGAAACAGAAAGTGGCAAGTTTCTTGTCTACGCATACAAGGAGCGCGTGGGGTCTAGTGACCTTAAGGCCACGTGCTCCAAATTTAGTTCTACTGTAGCAAATAAATTTTAATAATTGGAAATAAGTAACATAAAACAAGTAAAATTTATAAAATAAGATTTACATTAGAATTTGGATGTTAACAGAAAAATTTATATTTGAAAACTAGTAAGTTAAAAAAGTTATTTGGAACACGTAATTTTGTTCTTCAGGTTTGAAATAGTAAAAAGAAATAGTACTTATAAGGCAACTGGAAATAATTTCATTCGTCATATGATGTTTGTTGGTGCACCCTTCGAAAATCTCCACGACCGTTTTTTGTCTTGAAATAATACCTAAAAACTTATGCACTCACTTTCCATCTTTTGATGCTGTGTCTTTACAGTTCCTTGACTACCGCTGACACCCAGCAGGGGTGAGAGTGATCACAAAGAGCATAATACAGAGATAAGCGTGTGCTCAATCTGAAGACGTGTGCTCAATCTGAAGACGTGTTTTGGTTCACTTTGCACACGACAGGACAAGATACGTCATGAGTCACATGATTATAGTGCTGCTGGTGTGTTCTTATGTGGTTGACAAAACAGAAGTGTATGTGAGGTTATACCTGATCAGCCCGAAATGAAAAGGAAAATATAATTGTCATTGTACATAAAATTTATGAAATGTACATTTCTTTGTGGAATTATTCAACTCCCATATCTGGAGATACATGCATAATTGATGTAACAATAGCATCACTGCTGGACAAGCAAGTGTGTTTTGCAAGTCATAACAACACAGATTTCTTAAAAGAAAGTCAGTCTGAAGGGAAATGGAAGATAAAATACATTTCTATAATTTTTATTTTAAAATTTATTTCCTTGAGGAATTGTTTGATTTCCTTACATAGAGATACATAAATATTCTGATAAAACATAAATGTAATGTTCTGATAAACGTCCTCTGTTGCTTTCTTGGAAGATGAATTTAGAAACACATTCATTGTTGCAAAATAACATATTTTGCACGACAAATATGGAATTTTGCGCCCTCTTAACATGCCTAATACTTTGGTTATTAGCGTATGTAAAGTACAGGCACATCCCAGAGATACTGCGGGTTCAGTTCCAGACCACCACAATAAAGCAAATATCACAGTAAAGCAAGTCGCGTGAATTTTTTTGTTTCCCAGTACACGTAAAAGTTATGCCTACACCATACTGTAGTCAGTCAGGCGCCCTGGTGGTGCAGCGGTTAGGAGTTTGGCTGTTAACCTAAAGGTCAGCAGTTCAAATCCACCAGCCTTTCCTTGGAAACCCTATGAGGCGGATCTACTCTGTCCTATAGGGTCGCTATGAGTTGGAATTAACTCAACAGCAATGGGTTGGGTCATCAGTCGGTAGTCTATTAAGTGTGCAATGGCATTAAGTCTAATTTTATATATATATAGATATAGATATACAGAAACCCTGACAGTGTAGTGATTAAGTGCTATGGCTAACCAAAGGGTCATCAGTTCAAATCCACCAGGTGCCCCTTGGAAACTCTATGGGGCAGTCCTACTCTGTCCTATAGGTCACTATGAGTCGGAATCAACTCGACGGGACTGGGTTTTGGTTTTATATATATATATACACACATACATACTTTAATTAAAAATACTTTATTGCTTTAAAAAAATGCTGGCCATCATCTGAGCCTTCAGTGAGTTGTAATCTTTTTGCTGTTGGAGGGTCTTGATTCAATGTTGATGGCTGCTGGCCGAGCAGGGTGGTGTTTGCTGAAGGTTGGAGTGGCTGTGGGAATTTCTTAAAATAAGACAGTAGTGAAGTTTGTCACATGTATTGACTCTTCCTTTCACAAAAGATTTCTCTGTAGCATTCGATGCTGTTTGATAGCATTTTACCCACAGTAAGTACTTCTTTCAAAATTGGAGTAAATCCTCTCAAACCCTGCTGCTGCTTTATCAACTAAAAAAAACTAAGTTTATGTAAATTCTTCATCTTTTGTTGTCATTTCAACAGTGTTCACGGCATCTTCACAAGAGTAGAGTCCATCTCAAGAAGACCCTTTCTTTGCTCATCCATAAGAAGCCACTCCCCATCCAGTGATGTTTTACCGTGAGATTGTACCAATTCAGTCACATCGTCAGGCTCCACTTCTAATTTTCGTGCTCTTCCTTTTCCCACCACATCAGCAATTACTTCCTCCGCTAAAGTCCTGAACCCCTCAGGCATCCATGAGGGTCGGAATCAACTTCTTTCAAACTCGTTAATGCTGATATTCTGACCTCCTCCCACGAATCACAAATTTTCTTCATGGCATCTAGAATGAAGAATCCTTTCCAGAAGGTTTTAAATTTACTTTGCCGAGACCCATCAGAGCAATCACCACGTATGGCAGCTAGGGCCTTATGAAATGCGTTTCTTAAATAATAAGACTTGAAAGCTGAAATTACTCCTTGATCCATGGGCTGCAGAATGGATGTTGTGTTAGAAAAAAACCAAACCAAACCTGTTGCTGCTCAGTCGATTCTGACTCGCAGTGACCCTGTAGAGCAGAGTGGAACTGCTCCTTAAGTTTCCAAGGCGTGCCTGCTGGATTTGAACTGCTGACCTCTTGGTTAGCAGCGGTAACACTTAACCACTACGCCACCACGGCTTCCAAAGAAAGTGTGTTGTTAGCATGCATAAAAACAACATTAATTTCTCCTTGTACGTCTCATCAAAACTTTTGGGTGACCAGGTGCATTGTCAGTGAGCAGTAATATTTTGAAAGGAATCTTTTTTCTGAGCAGTAGGTCCTAACGATGGGCTTAAAATATTCCGTGAGTCATGTCGTAAACAGATGTGCCATCATTCAGGCTTCGTTGCTCCATTTATAGAGCACAGGCAGCGTTGTTGCTATTGGTAGGTGTCATCGAGTTGGCTCTGACTCTTGGCAACCTTGTGTACTACAGAACAGAACACTGCGCCGTCCTCATGATCGTTGTTAGGCTTGAGCCCACTGCTGGAGCCACTGTGTCAGTCCATCTTGTTGAAGGCCTTCCTCTTTTCCGCTGACCCTCTACTTTACCAAGCATGATGTCCTTCTCCAGGGGCTGGTCCCTCCTGATAACATGTTCAAAGACTGTGAGACGAAGTCTCGCCATCCTCGCTTCTAAGGAGCATTCTGGCTGTACGTCTTCCAAGACAGATTTGTTCATTCTTTTGACGGTCCATGGTATATTCAATATTCTTTACCAACACCATAATTCAAAGGCATCAATTCTTCAGTCTTCCTTATTCACTGTCCAGCTTTTGCATGCGTATAAGGCGATTGAAAACACCATGGCTTGGGTCAGGCACATCTTAGTCCTCAAAGTGACGTCTTTGCTTTTTAACGCTTTAATGAGGTCTTTTGTAGCAGATTTGCCTAAAACAATGTGTCATTTGATTTCTTGACTGCTGCTTCCTTGAGTGTTATTGTGGATCCGAGTAAAATGAAATCCTTGACAACTTCCATCTTTTCTCTGTTTATCATGATGTTGCTTATTGGTCCAAGTGTGAGGATTTTTGTTTTCTTTATGTTGAGGTGTGATCCATTTTGAAGGCTGTGGTCTTTGATTTTCATCAGTGGCTTAGTTATCTAGTGCTGGTATAACAGAAATACCACAAGTGGATGGCTTTATAACAAAGAGAAATTTATTTCTTCACAGTAAAGTAGGCTAAAAGTCCAAATTCGAGGTGTCACCTCCAGGGGAAGTCTTTCTCCGTTGGCCTTCTCATCAATCTTCCCCTGGACTAGGAGGCTGTCTGTGTAGGAACCCAGGGTCCAAAGGATTCGCTCTGCTCCCAGCACTGCTTTCTTGGTGGTATGAAGCCCCCAACTCTCTGCTTGCTTCCCTTTCCTTTTATCTCTTGTAAGATAAAAGGTGGTGCAGGCCACACCCCAGGGAAACTCCCTTTACATTGGATCAGGGCTGTGACCTTAGTAAGGGTGTTACAATCCCACCCTAATCCTCTTTAACATAAAATAACAATTACAAAATGGAGGACAACCACACAATATTGAGAATCATGGCCCAGCCAAATTGATACACACATTTTTGGGGGGACATAATTCAATCCATGACAATCATTAAGTGCAAGTCCTCTTCACTTTCAGCAAGCAAAGTTGTGTCATCTGCATAATGCAGGTTGTTAATGAGTCTTCCTCCAATCCAGATGCCGCGTTCTTCTTCACATAGTTCAGCCTCTCAGATTATTTGCTCAGCAAACAGATTGAGTAAGTATGGTGAAAGGATACAACCCTGACGCACACCTTTCCTGATTTTAAACCATGCAGTATCCCCTTGTTCTGTTTGAACGACTGCCTCTTGTCTATGTACAGGTTCCTCATGAGCACAATTAAGTGTTTGGGAATTCCCATTTTTTGCAATGTTATCCATAATTTGTTATGATTCACACAGTTGAATGCCTTTGCATGGTCAACTTTCTGGTATTCTCTGCTTTCAGCCAGGATCCATCTGACATCAGCAATGATATCCCTGGTTCCATGTCATCTTCTGAATCCAGCCTGAATTTCTGGCAGCTCTCTATCAATGTACTGCTGCAACTGCTTTTGAACGATCTTCAGCAAAATTTTACTTGCATGTGATATTAACAATATTCTTCAATAATTTCCACATTCGGTTGGATCGTGGTGCCCCAAAACAATTACAGTAGTAACATCAAAGACCACTGATCACAGATCAGCATAACATATAATAATAATGAAAAAGTATGAAATATTACAAGAATTACCAAAATGTGACACAGAGACATGGAGTAAGCACATGCTGTTGAAAAAATGGCACTGATAGACTTGCTCAATGCAGGGTTGCCACAAAATTTCAATTTGTAGAAAACGCAGTATCTGTGAAGTGCAATGAAGCAAAGAGCAGTAAGAGGTATGCCTGTAACTTCAAACACTGTCCCCCACAAAAGACAATAAAAAGTGAAACTCACATGGTACGTGAATTAAAACATTGTGTTAGGTAATTATTAATATTTTCAGACGTTTGTTATGATAGTATTATATTAAATTATTACCCATGTTACCAAAAAAAAACCAAACTTGTTGCCGTTGAGCTGATTCCGACTCATAGCAACCTTACAGGACAGAGTAGAACTGCCCCGTAGGGTTTCCAAGGAGTGCCTCTTGGATTCGAACTGCCGACCTTTTTTGGTTAACAGGTGTAGCTTTTTAACCACTACGCCACCATGTTAGTAGTATATTACATGTATGTTAGATTGTGTCCGTATGTATGCCAAACATATTTTAAAGTTATGAATATTACTGTTTACAAAACTTAGGACATAACTCTGTACGTAAATGTTCCGCAGTTAAAGAGTAACCAATTGAATTCACTGCAGCGGTTGACTTATGTGAGTTCCCTCGCTTTTGTACATCGTGTGGGACTGGAGTTCCCATTGGCTGTTTATCAGGACATGCTCAAGAGCACGCCCTTGTGTTTGTATCACAGCCAAGAGCATTGCTGGCCCTCCTGGCTGGAGTTACTCAGTCAGCAGATGTGGATGTTCGAGACAGTTCTCTCAAAACGGATCAGGGATGTTATCTATTAACGTAATAGGTTTGTCCACTCCTGCTAAATAGCACATTGTAGTTGCCTTGCACCACATTTTTAGCAACACTTACATGGCCAGGATTTTTTTTCGTTATTTTAAAAATTTTGGTAAAATATATATAAAAATGCTGCTGTTTTGACCTTTTTTCCGTGAACGATCCAGTGACATTGATTACGTTCATCGTGTGGTGGAACCATCACCGCTGTCCACTTTCAGATGTGTCTATCGCCCTTCACAGACACTTAGTGCCCCTTGAACAATGACTTAACCTTTCCTCTTCTGTCCCACCCCTGAAACTTGGGTCTCTATACATTTACCTATTGTAGATGTTCCATGTAAGTGGTATCATGCAATATTTGTCCTTTTGTGCCTGGCTTCTTTCACTCAGAAAGATGTTTTCAAGGTTCACCCATGTCGTAGCATGTGTCAGGACTTCATTCCTTTTCATGGTTAAATAATATCCCATTGTATGGATAATATACCACACTTAGTGTATCCATTCATCTGTTGACGGACATTTGAGTTGTTTCTACCTCTTGGTTATTATAAATAATGCTGCTATAAATATTTATGTACAAGTCTTTGTGCCAAAGTATGTTTTCATTTCTCTTGGGTATATACCTAGGGATGGAATTACTGGGTCATGTGGTAACTCTATGTTTAACTTTTTGAGAAAGTCAGTGTTTTTTTAATGAAGACTTTATGGTTAATGTGTAGTGGTATATGATTCTGGTTTTAATTTGCATTTCCATGTTAATTTATGAAGGTGAGAATTCTGGCTTATGTTTATTGGTCATTTAGATATCTTCTTTTAAAAGTGCCTGTTCAAATTTAGTGACCACTCTTCTCTTGGGTTGTCTGATTTTTCTTTTTCCTTATTGATTTGTAAGAGGTTTTTTTTTTCCCTATGTTCTAGATCAAGGCCTTTACCAGTTACATGTATTACCGATATCTTCTATTTATTTTGCCTTTTCACCTTTTTTTCCTTTTTTTGTTTTATTGTACTTTAGATGAAGGTTTACAGAACAAACTAGTTTCTCATCAAACAGTTAGTACACACATTGTTGTATGACATTGGTTAACAACCCCATGACATGTCAACACTCTCCTTTCTCAACCCTGGGTTCCCTATTACCGGCTCTCCTGTTCCCTCCTGCCTTCCAGTCCCTGCCCCAGGGCTGGTGCGCCCCTCTAGTCTTGTTTTGTTCCATGGGCCTGTTCAATCTTTGGCTGAAGGGTGAACCTCAGGAATGACCTCATTACTGAGCTGAAATGGTGTCCAGGGGCCATACTCTCAGGGTTTCTCCAATCTCTGTCAGGCCAGCAAGTCTGGTCTTTCTTTTTGAATTAGAATTTTGTTCTACATTTTTCTCCAGCTCTGTCTGGGACCCTCTATTGTGATCTCTGTCAGAGTATTCAGTGGTGGTAGCCAGGCACCATCCAGTTGTACTGGACTCAGTCTGGTGGAGGCTGTGGTAGATGTGGTCCATTAGTCCTTTGGACTTATCTTTCTTCTTTTTTTTTTAATTTACACAAATTTTATTTCTTAGACTATTTGCAGTTTGTGTCCAATGACAAAATTTTAATATAACTTGGGATAGTTAACACGAAACACACACACACCCCAAATTAATCTTACCTTATTCAAGGGCTGCATTCCTTACACGTTGCATGTAAACTGATTATACTTAAATAATACCTTAAATAAGGCAATTTGTTATTTAAAGAAATATTAAATATTTAGTAAAAATAGGAAATCACTGTGAAATTTATAATTTTTTTTCTCTTTGGTAAATATGAATATTACTATCTTGAAGAGAGTCCACCTATATACTCATTTGGAAATAAACTTGATAAGAAATATAGAAAGAGCAATAATATCCATATAAAATTGTCAATTAGGTTGTCAGATGCCAGACACTGTCTGCCAGAAACTTCAGGGCAAAGTCTGTCACACATTATCTTTCCCTTGTATCTTTAGTTTTCGTCATTCTTCCTTGCTCCCAAAGGGGTGAGACCAGTAGAGTATACTAGATGGCCACTCACAGGCTTTTAAGACCCAGATGCTACTCATCAAAGTAAAATGTAGAACATTTTCTTTATTAACTATGTTACGCCAGTTGAGCTAGATGTTCCCTGAGACCATGGTCCCCACAGCCCTCAGCCCAGCAATTTGGTCAGTCAGGGAGTTTGGATGTGTCTGTGGAGCTACCATGATCTTGCCTGGACAGGTCCTGCTGGCTTCCCTAGTATTGTCTTCTGTCTTACCTTTCACCAGGGTTACCACTTAATCTATTGTCTATTAAGTGTTTTTCGATCCCCACCCCTCCTCTCCCTCATAACCATCAAAGATTGTTTCTTTTTGTATGTAAACCTTTTCATGGGTTTTTACATTGGTGGTCTCATACAATATTTGTCCTTTTGTGATTGACTGATTTCACTCAGCATAATGCCCTCCAGATTCCTCCAAGTTATGAGATGCTTCACAGATTCATCGTTGTGCTTTATCGTTGGGTAATACTCCATTGTGTGCATGTACAACGGTTTGTTCATCCATTCATCTGTTGGTGGGCACCTAGGTAGTTTCCATCTTTTTGCTATTGTGAACAATGCTGCAGTGAACACAGGTGTACATATATCTATTCGTGTGACAACTCTAATTTCTCTAGGATATATTCCTAGGAGTAGGATTGCTGGGTCATATGGTATTTCTATTTCTAGCTTTCTAAGGAAGCGCCATATCATTTTCCAAAATGGTTGTATAATTTTGCATTCCCACCAGCAGTGCCTAAGCGTTCCAATCTCCCTACAGCCTCTCCAACATTTGTTATTTTCTGTTTTTATTGATGCATGCCAGTAATGCTGGGGTGAGATGGTATCTCATTGTGATTTTGATTTGCATTTCTCTGATGGCTAGAGATCATGAGCATTTCCTCATGTGTCTGTTGGCCACTTGAATGTCTTCTTTGGTGAAGTGCCTGTTCATTTCCTTTGCCCATTTTTTAATTGGATTGTTTGTCTTTTTGTTGTAGAGGTGTTGGATTTTCTTGTAGATTTTTGAGATTAGAACTTTGTCTGATTTGTAATAGCTGAAATTTTTTTCCCAGTCTGTAGGTTCTCTTTTTATGGTTTTGGTGAAGTCTTTTGATGAGCGTAAGTGTTTAATTTTTAGAAGATCCCTCCCAGTTATCTAGCTTATCCTCTGGAGCTCGTGTGTTGTTGGTCGTGATTTGTATTCTGTTAATGCTGTGTCTTAGGGCCTTTACCATTGATCCTATTTTTACTTCGGTGAAATTCATAGTTTTTGGCTTTATGTTTAGGTCTTTGATCCATTTTGAGTTAGTTTTTGTATATGGTGTGAGGTATGGGCACTGTTTCGTTTTTTCACAGATGTACATCCAGTTTTGCCAGCACCATTTGTTAAAAAGACTGTCTTTTCCCCATTTGATGGACTTTGGGCTGTTGTCGAAGATCAGATGACCATAAATGGATAGATTTACATCTGGGTTTTCAATTCTGTCCCATTGGTCGATGTATCTGTCATTGTACCAGTACCAGTCTGTTTTGACTACCGTAGCTGTATAGTAGGTTCTGAGGTCAGGTAGTGTGAGTCCTCCTACTTTATTTTTCTTCTTCAATAGTGCTTTACTTATCTGGGGCCTCTTCCCTTTCCATCTCTTTAAAGAAAGTTGTTGGTACTTGGATCAGTGTTGTACTGTATTTGTAAATCGCTTTGGGTAGAATTGTCATTTTCACAATGTTGAGTCTACCTATCCATGAGCATGGTATGTTTTTCCATTTATGTAGATCTCTTGCAGTAGTGTTTTGTAGTTTTCTTTGTATAGGTCTTTTGCATCCCTGGTTAGATTTATTCCCAAGTATTTTATTTTTTTAGGGGCTATTATAAATGGTATTGTTTTCCTGATTTCCTTTTCCTCGTTCTCTTTATTGGTGTATAGGAATCCAACTGATTTTTGTGTGTTTATCTTGTATCCTGCTAATCTACTGAATCTGTTAGTTCCAGTAGTTTTCTCATGGAGTCTTTTGGATTTTCTACATATATAAACTGCAAATAAGTTCAGTTTAACTTCTTCATTACTAATTTGGATGCCCTTTATTTCTGTTTCTTGCCTTATTGCTCTAGCTAAGACTTCCAACACAATGTTAAATAGGAGTGGTGATAAAGGGCATCCTTGTCTTGTTCCTGTCCTCAAGGGGGATGTTTTCAGCCTCTCCCCATTGAGAATGATGTTGGCTGTTGGTTTTGCATAGATGTCCTTTATTATGTTGAGAAATTTCCCTCCTATACCTACTTTGTTGAGAGTTTTTAAAATCAGGAATGGGTGTTGGACTTTGTCAAATGCCTTTTCTGTGTTGATTGAGATGATCATGTGATTCTTTTCTTTCCTTTTATTTATGTGGTGGATTACGTTGATTGATTTTCTAATGTTGAACCATCTTTGCATACCTGGTATGAATCCGACTTGGTCATGGTGTATTATTTTTTTGATATGATGCTGAATTCTGTTGGGTAGAGTTTTGTTGAGAATTTTTGCATCTATATTCATGAGAGATATTGGTCTGTAATTTTTTTTTTTTTTTTGTGGTGTCTACACCTGGTTTTGGTATCAGGGTTATGCTGGCTTCACAGAATGAATTCAGAAGTATTGTTTCCTTTTCTATGCTCTGAAATAGTTTGAGTAGTAATGGTGTAAGCTTTCCTCTGAATGCTGTTTGATTTCTTGATTGCTGCTTCCATGGGTATTGATTGTGGATCCAAGTAAAATGAAATTCTTGACAACTTCAATCTTTTCTCCATTTATCATGATGTTGCTCATTGGTCCAGTTGTGAGGATTTTTGTTTTCTTTATGTTGAGGCGTAATCCATACTGAAGGCTGTAATCTTTGATCTTCATCAGTAAGTGCTTCAGTTCCTCCTCACTTTCAGCAAGCGAAGTTGTGTCATCTGCATATCACAGGTTGTTAATTAGTCTTCATCCAATTCTGATGCCCCATTCTTCTTCATATAGTCCAGCTTCTGGGATTATTTCCCCAGCACACAGACTGAATAAGTATAGTGAAAAGACACAACCCTGACACACACCTTTCCTGATTTTAAGCCGTGCAGTACCCCTTGGTCTGTTTGAACAACTGCCTTTTGCTCTATGTACATGTTCTGTATAGCACAATTAAGTGTTTTGATTCCTATTCTTCACAATGTTATCCATAATTTGTTATGATCCACACAGTTGAATGCCTTTGCATAATCAATAAAACACAGGTAAACATGTTTTGGGGTATTCTCTGCTTTCAACCAGGATCCATCTGACATCAGCAATGATATCCCTCATTCCATGTCCTCTTCTGAATCTGGCTTGAATTTCTGGCAGTTCCATGTCAATTTATTGCTGCAACCATTTTTTAATTTTCTTCACCAAAATTTTACTTGCATCTGATATTAATGATATTGTTTGATAATTTCCACATTCTGTTGGATCGCACCAGTCTTTTACTCTCCTATATTTTCCATCCTTTTGTCTCTCTTGTCTATTTATGTTGAAACTTTTTTCTAATCCATCTTCCAGTTCAGCAATTCTCTCTTCAGCTTTATCTAATCCACTGTTAAATCTATGCACTTTGTTCTTAATTTTGGTTAATTTATTTTTCATTTCCAGAATTCTATTTGGCTTTTTTTCTTTTTAATACATCCTAGCTCTCTGCCAGAATTCTCAATCTAGTCTTGTATTTCTTTGAACAAAGTGTAGTTATTTTAAAGTTTATAGCTGATAACTGCACTTTCTGATCCCTTGTGGGATCTATTTCTGTCATTTCGTAGTTTCTGTTGTTTTTCATTTATATTATCTTTTTTTTTTTTCCTGTTCATGTTTTATTTGCAGAAATAACTTCAGTCCTAGGAAAATATTATTTTCCTTCACTGAGGTTCTTTTGCCATTCACTTGGGGGCACTAGCAGTCTGATATCACCCCACCAATTTTAGGAGTTGAGATGATTTGAAGAGCTGCAATCCTTGTGAGAGTACATCTAATTCTTGGGTCACCCTTACTCTGAGGGTGCAGTCCTTTGGGCCCCAGTCCAAAAAAAAAGCAAGGGTAAAATTCATATGCTCATGAATTCATATTATGAATTAATTCAGTCATCCATTTATGTTTTTATTTCTCTGTTCATTTATCCGTGAATCCACCCCCATGTTCATCTATCCAATCCCTGTACATTTCCCCTGTCAATACAGATGATGTGAATCCATTCATTCACTCATTAATTCAGTCATGGGCTAATATATCTGTACTAGGCACTGTTCTAGGTGCTTGGGGCACATTTTTGAAAAACACAAAGCCCCAGCCATCACAGGGTTCATGCTCACCCTGTACTGGGAGGAGATGGACAATCAATCAATAAGTGCTATGGAGAATGGCTGCTAACGAAAAGGTTGACAGTCCGAATCCATCAGCTACTCCTTGGAAGCCCTATGGGGTGGTTCTACCTGGTCCTATAGGGCTGCTATGAGTCAGAATTGACTATCGGCAATGGGTTTGGGTTTTTACGGAGAATGGAAAAAACAGCAGGCAAAGGGGATGAGGCTACTGGGTTGGGCAAGGCTGGGGTTGTGATTATAAGAAAAGTCGAAGGCAAGGTAAAACGTGAAGGAGATGAAGGTGTGAGCACTGTGATTGGCGGGCTTCCAGGCAGAGTGAGCATGCGTGCATGCTTGAGGAAGAGGAAGGAGGCCTGTGTGGTGGCAGGGGAGGGGAATGGGAGTCACAGGGATGTACTGGCCAAAGCCCTCATTTACAGCATGTCAGTTTCACTCTGCCAGACCCAGGGACTGGCTGACCTTAGTCTGAAGCCCAAAGCCTTCATGACACCTGCTGCTGGTCTCCTTCCCTGTCTCCTGCACCCACAGATGATGCTCAAGTCAGCATACGGTAACTGAGGCTTCGTGGGCCAGGAGGTCACATTGGGCACCATATTGCTTCTGTCATCCAACTTGTTATATCTGTCTGTCTGCTCTTTTCTCCATTTTCCTTCCTGCCCATCCACAGAATTCTTCCCCTCTCTGCCCACACTCGGGCCCCCTTGGGGTCTCTCTGCTCCACAGCTTGGCCTGTCAAGGGATTTCCCTGGAAGGTGTGCAGGTGACCTTGCTTCTCTCCACCTTTTTCTGTACTCATCCTCCACACCTCATCACTACTGTCACCCTTGCCCCACAGACTCACCTATCCTTCTGTCCCTTCACTGTCTTCTCCCCAACCCAGTTCTCCCTCCACCACCCATCAACCGTTTATGTATTTGTACTTTATCGGAGTATCTGTCAATGGCACCCAACTCACATGTCTCTCTCCCTCATCTTCATTCATTTCCCGCCTGACACCACCACCACCATTCACTTACCCATCTGCTGACCAGCCCCTCCGCCTGTCCTTCTGCCTTGTTTTGGCTCCCGTGTTTTACAAGTCCTTCCCTCCACCAGCGTACGTGCAGACCCTGCATCGCTTTCTCCCACGGCTCCGCCCAGTAGTCCATAAAGGCTCCTTTGACCCCATTGTTTGGAGACCCGGTTCCACCAAGAGGGGCCCCCCAGCCCCTTCCACCGCGGGTTAGGGGTTAGTGAGCGTCCAGTCGGTCCCTTGGACAGCAGGGTCCCTGTGGCAGGCCTGTTCTGCTCCGCCCTGCAGTCATCCATTTAACAGCTGAAAATCTGAAAATGCCGAGGATGGCCCACGGAAGGGAGGGGCTAGCCTGTTCTCAGCAGCTGGGAAGTGCTTTTCATATATGCTCTTCATTTACTCAATGCAGCCCTGGGAAGCTCTCACTGCCCCGGAAAAAATGAGGCCCAGAGCGCCTGCTGGGGCGCCAGTGTGAGCCAGAGTGCCCGCGTGAGCTCGGGGCGCCAATGTGAGCGCCGGGCGCGGGTGTGAGCCGAGGCAGCGGACCGAAGCGGGAAGGGAAGCCTCGGAGCCTCCTTATGGCAGTGGGCACCAGCCTGGACTTGGGCAGGGGCTCGGGTCACGGCTCCGGCCCCATCACGACCAGCGAGGGGCGCCGTAACTCCTCCGGCCTGCGCCTTTACCTCCCCGCAGGTCGGGTGTTGCGCGCGGACGCTTCTGAGAGCCCGGTCCATCGCCCCCCCAGGTGGCCTCCCTGGACGCGGTGGTCAGCGTGCTGCAGTCGTGGGACCCGAGCCTCACCGAAGCCATGCTGCGGAACATGGAGGCGGAGCGGCAGCGCCGCGCGCAGGAGGCGCAGCGGCACACGGAGGCGGAGGCTCAGCGGTGCCCGAGGGCGGGCCGGGGCGCGCGGGGCGGTGGCATGGAGCGGCTCTGACTGCCCGCCTCCCCTCCCGCCCCAGCCTTAATTTCAGGGTGCAGCAGCTGACCCAGGAGCAGCAGCAGCGCCACAAGGAGGTGAGGGGCGGCCCGGGGCCTGAGCGGGACAGTGGCCGGGGCGAGGAGGCGGAGCCCGGCCTCGCGAGGCGGAGCTGGGTAGGCGGGGCCCGGCCGTGAGGGGCGGGGCGGGGCGGGGCCGGGACAGGAGGCTGAGGGGCCAAGGAAGGGCGGGGCAGTGGGGGCGGGGCCGGGCGGCGGGAGGCGCGGCCGAGGCAGAAGGCGGAGCCTGGCCACGGGAGGCGGGGCGGGGCAGCCGGAGGCGGGGCAGGAGGCGGAGCCCGGCCGCGAGAGGCTGGCTGGGAAGAAGCCGGGGTGCGGGTAGTGGGACCCGGGAGAACGGGGAGGCTGGGCCTGGTGGGTAGGAGCCTGGAGGGCCCGCGGCGGAAGGACTGGCCTTACGGAGGGCGGAGGTGTACCCTGGCCAGCGTCTGCCTTCGCCCCTGGGCGCCCCAGCTGCAGCAGGCCTACTGTGAGCTCAACCGTCGGATCACGGAGCACGACAAGTGTGAGCGGAGGCAGATGGGCAGAGCCGAGCTCACGCTGCAGGTGGGCGACACCTGCATGCGGCAGGGTCGGCTGGAGCTACACTGCCCAACTCATTTTGGCTTCGAACTGTCTTGCGTGCACCCTTCTTTCTGGATACCCCTTCTGGCTCACAGTCAGAGCCTCTCCCTCTCAGGCTGGGGGTTCCTGGGCCTGCCTTCCCTTCCCAAACATCTACCCCCTCCCCAGATGTCCGCACCATGTCCAGTGCGGAAGGAATGAAACGTTCAGAGGGGCTGATCTGCGCAGAGGGGGGTGGGAGCGGTGGTAGTCAGCCCCACCTCTCCTGCAAGGCCGTCAAAGACGCAGAGGCCCAAGTGGACAGACTGCGGCGGGAGGCCCAGAAGGCCGAGGAGACGCTGGCTATGGCCAGGCTGGCACTGCGGGAGCAGACCCAAGAGGGTGGGCTAGGGCTGGGGACTGGGGGAGTGGGGCAGGAGAGGCAAGGCCCAAGGAGGGGGGATCGGGGTCCAGCCCTCCATCAGCCCCACCTTGATGTCCCCACAGAGGAAGAGGTTCCTGGGCTGAAGTGCCAGGTGGCTGAGTTGCACGATGTGCTGATAAAAGATGTGGGCGACCGCATCCGCAACGACGGCCGGTCAGTGCTCCGGGACCGGGCGAGGGGCGTGTCGGGCCCAGAAACAGAAGTGACCTAGTGGCTGCCCCTAGGTGGCCTCTTGTCATCGATCCTTCAGGCCAGGCGGCCACTTTCCTGCGCTACCAGGACACTAACTACTTGGACACGATGAACCCAGAGCACCTGCGTCCGGAGAGGATGCGGCTGGCTCTGCTAGGGGCACTCAGGTGAGGCAGGGCAGGGCTCGGGTGCAAGGTGGGGAACGCCCCAGGCGCCCCCTCACCACTCCGCCCCCGCAGGTACGGGAAGCCGCTGGTGTTCGATCTAGGCGCGGTGGACATGTTCCCGGTGGTAGAGCGGCAGCTGGAGGAAGTGCAAGCGGGCCTGGCGCAGGAACTGCTGAGCCGGGCGCTGCTGCAGGAGGAGCGGTACCTGTCGCTGCTGCGCCCTGCCGATGGGCCCGAGTACGGCCCCACCCAGTTCCAGGCGGCGCGCCTGGCTCACTTCCACCTCTTCTTTGTCACCAAGGCGCAGTGGCCGCCGGTGGAACAGCTCCAGGCGCTGCTCCCGGTGCGCGTGCTGCTGCCTACCACGAGCCTCCAGCACCCGCCCCAGTAAAGCGCCTGGCTCCACGTTGCTGCGCCACTCTGCATGTGCCGGGGACCGCGCATGTCCGTGATTGCGGGCGGGCAGAGGGCGCCTGCCCGGTTCAGCCAGGCTGGACTAAGGCTGAACACTGGTTTGCAGGGCACTTGGGGAGTTATGTCTGCAGAGTCCCAAAGCGGTGCAAACGGAGTCTGGAGGTCTGGGTCCACCCAGAGGCGTCTCAGAAAGGCCAAGTAACCTACTTCCCAAAAAATCTGGCACTGAAAAGTGTAGGGACCGCAGTTCTGACACACATGCGGGTGCCATGGTTGTTTCTGGGGTGTAGGCAAGCCAAGCAGTCCCTCTCTGACCTGACCTGGCCCAGCCCAGCCCAGAGTCAAGTGCAGGGCAAATTGGGTCAGGCAGACCAGGGCAGTCAGTGGCCCCCAAATCTCTGCCAGCCCCAGGCTTAAAGGGGCAGAGGTTTGGTCTTGGTGGGTGGGGGGACAGACAGGCAGGGGGTAAAACGTAGTCAACTTTATTCTCCTTAAACCACAAAATAGAGTCTTTGGTTGTACAAACATCACTAGTTACAGTCTCGCCAGAAGAGGTCCCGGCTTGGGAGGGGGAGTTAGTCAGAGGCCAGAACTCCTGAAGGGTCTCTTTAAAACGCTAACACCCAGGTTAAAAGACTCGGGGCAAGGGTGGTGTTGGGAGCTGGCAGAACCCCCACCCCAAGTCGGGGAGGCCCGCCCTGGACAGGCGAGGCCCACAGTGGCCTGACCCCTCTAGGAAGGCACGGGGCCCAGGCCGCGGCGTCCCGGCCGCAAGGGGCGGCGGCTACTGCAAAGGGTCACCTCCTCAGGGCCGGAGGCACCGGACGAGGGTCTGCCCAGAAGCACCAGGGCCACCTCTCCGTCCTCCTCCTGTGGACCTGTGAGGTGGGGGAAGGGTGAGCTGTAGGCATCTGAGCACACCTGGAGCTCACCCCGTCTCCCACCTCCCAACTCACCGGGGCTCGGAGACTTTTCCAGAGACCTCAGCTCCTCAGCAAAACCCGGGGACTGAGACAACGAGAGAAGAGTTTGGTGAGGCCAGGGCGCAGAACCACCTGCAACTACTACCCACCTTGAGCTGGGGCCTGGGGTCCATCTGAGGCCCCACAGAGTCTGGGTAGGGTCTGGGCAGAGCCCAGGGCTCAGGACCCACCCTCAGGAAGGACAGGAGGTGGTGGAAGCCTCCACAACCATGGAGCAGAGGAAACAGCAAGGTGGGGGCCCCACTGGTGGAAGGGGCAGGCTGTGACAGGACAGAAGAGGGGCAAGAGTGTGGTGCCAGGCCCATGTGCGGTGGGCGGTACCTGGATTTCATAGACAGGTCTGGAAGAAGGGAGGGCTGCAAACACCCTGTAGTCAAACTTCTTTCCAGACAAGAACTTGAAAGGACAGCATGAAGAAGGAGATGGGAAAGTGAGAGAAACAGGAGAGCTTGGTCCCCACCATGACAGTGCGAGGAAGAGGAGGGGAGGGCCGTCCCACCACGGCCAAGGCTACCGGGGCGTCTCACCAGCCGTCCAGGGGAGCTGCTGGTCTGAAGGCCGAGGTCTGGGAGACAAGAAGCAGGCGCTGGGGGACATCCGTGTTGCCGGACAGGCCCTCAGCCTCCCCTCCTTTTCTTCCCCCGCCCCCTCCACAGACCTTCCAAGGGGGTGGGTGAGGGGGTGGGTGCAGGCGAGGGAGCTTCAGCCAGCCGCTCCAGGGGCCCACGCTTGCCCCGGCCCTCTTGGGACTTGCTGAGAACCATCTGTGCACGGAGAGCATCCTGCTCCAGAGACTTCATTCTGCGGAGACCAGCAGGCGGGGCTAGATGGTGCGGGTGGGCGTGACTGAACGGTGAGGCGGGCGTGGCTGGCATGGGTGGGCGGGGCTGGTCGGAGCAGGGCGGGGCCAGGGCCTCACCTGGCCGCCCTCCACAGCGCGCGCTTCTCTGCCTCCAGGGCCCGGCGCTCGGCGGGGGACAGGGCCCGCTCAGGTATAGGCAGTTCCGGGCTCTGCACCCGCAGCCGCTCCTGATGGCGCCGCTCAGCCTTGGCTGTCCGCACAGGGGCGCTGCCTCCCAGGGATGGAGGGGACGCTGAGCTGAGCCTGGGGAAGGGGACAGGACAGGAGGAGTCTGGCTGGCTATGGGCGGCAGGGCACGTCAGGTGTCAGAGATAGTGTGGGTCACGCGGGGACCAGCGAGCTGGGACAGCCCCTCACCCTTCTGCAGGGCCCGAGCCGGCCCAGGGCGGCTCCTCCTCCTGCCCGTCCAGGGCCTCCCCGTCCAGGGCGACCCCTGTTTCCGGCTCCCCGGTAGTGGCGGCCTCCTCGCGCAGCACCTGCGCCCTCTTCTGCTGCAGCTTGCGGGCTGGGGGGACGTTAAGGGGGGCTCAGCCCGGCCGGCCCCGCCCCCCGCTCCCGCCCCGCCCCCGCCACCCCACTCACCCTCCTCCTCCTGCATCTTGCGCAGGTCATCGGCGCCCACCAGGGACACGCGCTTGGGCGGGCCCTCTGCCTGGGGCACCCGCACCTCCAGCTCGAAGTACTTCTGCCGCTCGCGAAAGGACAGCTGCTCCGGGGAGGCCGCGGGCCCGGGTGTGGAGGGCTGGGAGGAGTGGGCACTGAGACGTGGCCGGCTGGGCCCCTTAGGGCTGGTGTCAGGGTGGGGCCCACACCCGGGCCGGAGAGGCCCTCAGCCGCCCCTACATACCTGGGCTGAGGCATCATCAGGGGGGTGCGTGATGGGCACGGCGGCGAAGGTCCGGTAGGCTTGCTTCACGTTGGCCGGCAGCTCGTCTGGGGAGGGCGGGGATGGCGGCTGGGGGACCAGGTGTGCGTGAGTGGTCCTGCCGGCGGGTGCTGCCATCCCCCGCTGCCAGCTGTCTCCGCTCAGCTAGGGCACTGGAGCCTGCCACCCCTCTGACCTCCATTCACTGTCCTACAAGGACCAAGCTGGCCCTGCCTACTAGCTGAGTGCACTCACAGAACCGGGGCCACCTCTGCCCCTGTGGGTTGGGGAGCCCTCGGGCCAGGCCTGAGGCAGTGGCAGGACACCCGTGGTTTGGTCTGCTGGGGGCAGGGGCAGAGAGCCACAAGGGAGAGATCTAGGGTTCAGATGGGGGGTGGGGGAGGAAAAGATAGAGAAGGAGCTGCAGTGGGTGCCCAAGTTGGAGGGCAGGGGCCAGGTCTGCATTGCTGGAACCTACTCCCATACTACAATGCAGCAGGGACCCAGAGCCTGGCTCCACTCCACACAGCAGAACCAGGCGGGGTGGTGGGGGAGCAGCTGGGGCCTGAAGGAGTACAGCGAGGAACTCAGGACAAAAGTGTGGGGTGAGATGGGCGGGCAGGGAAGAGTAGCCAACAAATGCCCTAGCTGTGCCTGTGTGGTGTTGGGGCTCGGGCCTCCTGGGGTTCTCAGGGCTGCAACTCCTCTAGGTACAGGGCCCTCCCCCACCCCACCAGGCAAGCTCCAGTCAGGAAAGTGTCCATAAGCTGTGCCCTCAGACAAGACTCCGTGTTATCCAAGGAGGTGGCTGGAGAGGCCCGAGTCAGCCCTGACGGTGATGGGTAGCAGCTGGAAGGGAGGCCTCGGAGAACTGCACCCAGCCCCCGCCACTGTCCTCCCCATCTGTGGGCACCCTTGTCCCAGGACACTCACCTGCTGGCTGCCAGGAAAGCAGGGGGCCTCATCGGTCCAAGTTCCAGTGACCCCTGATGGCACCTGCAGAAAAGGGGCAGCCAGTGGGCAAGGGCCAGGTAGGGCTGGTGACCTGGGAAATAGGGAGGTGGAGCTCCCAGCTGCCAGGTGGGTGCTTGCCTGGGCCATCCAAGGCTAGTCCTCACCTCCCCCACCTGACCCCAGCATGGGGACTGTCCCCAGGGAGGCTTGGACGACCACTTGGCCAGCACGAAGGGGTTCTCCCCAAAGGGGTGAGGCTTCGAGTCCACCAGGCTCTCCCCCTCCCCCCACAATGCTGGGGGATCCTGGCCCTTGGTTCTGCCCCCAGGCCTGGGCCGGGCAGCCAGGTTTCTGTCCACGGTGGTGGGCAGCAGTGGGCAGGGCTGTCCGGAGCTTCACAAGGAGAGAGGGAGACAGGACAGACCAAGACAAGTGAGGGAAGGTGGGCATCGGGAGGTGGGGCCGCAGGGAGAGGTTGACTGGAACCCTACCTGCACACCCCCAAGCTGTGCCTCCTGTGTGCTTCCAGCCTGTGGCCCCAAAGGTAGCCTCGGGCTCAAGGCCCCCCTCCCTGTGGGCCCCCGGAGCCAGCCAGGCCCCACGGCCTCTCAGCTCTCCAACGTCACAGCTGCTGCCCCTCCTGGGGGAGTCCCCCTCCTCAGCTTGGCCAGGCAGGGTCCGGGCCCCTCACCCTCACCCAGGGTGGCCACCTCACTCTCAGGAGGACAGCATCAGCAGCCCAGCCTGTGAGGCTCCTGCAGGCAGCTGGTGGGCGCACACGGGGAGGTTATCTTTAGCTCTGAAAGGCCTCCTGCCAGCCCTGCCTGTCACTGGCCTTCCACACCCTGCCAGCTGTCCAGGGCCCCGCCCCGGCCACCCTTGGCCTCGCAGCTGCTGCAGGCTGTCCAGGCTCATGCACCCCCAGCTCCACCAGGACACCATGGTTCTGGTGGCCTCAGCTGCCTCTACGCCAGCCCTCTGGGGCCCACCACCCCTTCCCGCAGCTCCAAGGCTGAGCTTGGCTCCATCCCCCAGCCTGTGGGGGAGCATGAGAGCGAGGATGGGGAGGGGCCAGGAGCGCCTTCAAAGGTCAGGCCTACCCCTCGCCAGGTGGACTCAGAAAGCCCCTACTTCCGTGCCCTGGGGTCCTCAGCTAACAGCTTGGCTCAGGGATTATGGGGGGCCGGGCCATGACAGGCTAGAAGGCCTGGGGCCTCGAGGAGCACGGGGACAGCCAGCCCAAGAAGCGGGCTTCTGACAGCCCCTAGCCCCTGCCCTGGGGCACCCAGACTTCACCTGGACCCTTGGGGGCTGCCCTGCTCCCACACAACCACACTCACTCCCAGGCCACTCTCATGGGCAGACCCTGCACTGGCTGGGCTTGGTCAGGGACCCAACCTGAGCCAACACCAAGAGGAGGGAGGGGGCTGGGCTCAGGTCCTGGCACCTGTCTTGCCACACTCTACATCCCTGTTCCTCGGCACACCCCTGGCCGCTCTGCTGCAGTGCCCCACCCCGCCAGGCTCCTGCAAGTGCCCAGTGGCGGGACCACCTGGCAGCCTGCTCCCCCACCAGACAGCCCTGTCCCTTGGTGTCAGGTAAACAGAACGCTAGGGCAGGGACACAGACTGATGGGACGGTGGGCAGAAGGGACAGAGGGCACGAGCCCGGCATCAGCCCAACACTGACCCTCTGCACGCTGCCACCGCTGGGCACTGCGGCCAGGGCACGGTAGTCCAGCTTCAGCGGCTCTGGGCTCCGGCCCTGGGGAAGCAGAACAGACAGTGCTGCAATGGCGTTGGCGAGGTGGGGGGAAGGCTGGGAGGGACAGCACTGCAGGGGACGCCTGTGGCTAGCAGAAGGCCCATACGTGGGAGGTGGGCTGTGCCCGTGGGGGCTGGGTACATGTGCACCCTGGGGTGCCTGGCCCTGTCCGCATGCTGCCCTATGGGTTTTGTCTACTTCGCAGCCCCCAGCAGAGAGAAGGCAGCCTGAGCTCACAGCCAGGGGATGGCCTGGCACTCACCGTGGCCTCTGTGGCCTCCAGCTCCCGTGGTGGGGTCTGTCTGGCCAGCTCCTTGTCCTGTGAGCAGAGCACACAAAGGTCAGGACTGAGGGCTGTGGGCTCCTGGCTCTGCCCAGCCACAGGCGACTCTGACCTTGCCAGGGCCCTCGGGGCTCAGCTCACGGTCAATGGAGGAGACACTCTCAAGGCTGTTCCGGCGGCCGATGCCTGCCACAAAAGGGTTGGCGATGACACCTGGGGACACCTGAGAAGAGGGAAGAGCAGCTGGGGGCAAGTCACGGTGCCACCCCACTGGGACGAGCCAGTAGTGTGTGCAGACCAGGGATTGACCTGGCCATGGCAGCCCCACAAAGGACTGTGGGCCGTGCTGGGTTCTGCAAGGCAGGGTGCCCAACGGCCCTGGACACAGTGTCATCATCCCAGGCTGTGTTCCTTGTCTGGGACATGAGGTGGCCGCAGTGCATGGCTCACAGGGCTGTTGTGGGCACAGGTTATGTCTGCTCGACTCCTGGCTCTGTGCCAGCACCCGAGGGGTCTGACCTGCGGCGGGGGCATAAGGGGGTAGGCGGACTGTCCAGGCACTCAGGGTGTAGACCGTACAAGAAGGATGGGGCACACGGACGGGCAGAGGGGAGTGGCGTATGCCCCTGCGGCCAGAGTGCCCTCCAAGGGGGGCTGTATCTGGAGCTTGTAGGTGAGAGCTAAGTACAGAGCTCTGAAACAAAAGCCGCGCTGTAAGAGAAAGTCTGACCGCTTCTGAACCTAAAAGGCCTCCACCACCTCATCCAGACCCAGGCCTGGGAAGGGCAGAAGGGTCCAGGGAGAAAGGCCACCCTGCCGGTCCATCTTGGCAGGGCAGGGGGGCAGGGCTCCCGGGGTGTGAGGGTGTCATCTAGTCAAGAACTATGCTTGGGCTGTGAATGTCAAGGACAAGCACAGGCAGCAGGAATGCAGAGAACAGTTTCACTCCCAACCACCAAGTGACAGGAGGGAAGGGCTGGTGCAAGCCGCAGCAGGGGTGCGGGGGGGGGGGGGGGTAGAAAAAGGGACGGAGGGAGGGGACAGGAATCAGACAGCAGTGGGCACCTGAGTGGGAGTGAGGAGCCCTAGAGGACAGACACTGTCAGTGTGGATGAAAAACAAACCCAGCTCCTTTTAAAGAAACACAGTGAAAATGATAAAGTGATGGGCAGTGGAGCCAGGCAGGGAGAGAACGCAAGGAGAGGAAGTCACTGCCCCCAGATCACACAGGGTTCAAGGTTACACAGGATGAGTGGCAACGTGGGACTCTAACAGGAGAAGGCATGATGCACAAAGATGCGACCGTCATACACTGGGCGCGCTGAACAAGTTAGCAGCTACATAGGTCAAGCAAAGACCACTAGAAATCTGGGAACTTGATAAATACACAGTTATAATGGCGGACTTAGACATGTCTCCTTCAGATTCTGACAAAGCTAGCAGGTTCAACAACGACAAAAGACAAGGCTCCTTCCTTCCCTTCTGCTTGAATACCTTAGTTAAAAAGCTACCAGGCAGACCCGCAAGGCAGGTACTGGTGGGCAGGGAGAACTGTCACACACACAGGGACCAGGCAGAGGTTAACTACAGTAAGGATGATTGGAGAAGGGCATTCTGGTACGGAAAGGGCTGGCCTGGGTGGGGAGGTATGGGTGGGAATGAGTGCTCTCCTGCAGTTATTAACAGACACAATGTGTGTACTCTGTCCACAGAGGGGTCTTGAAACCAGCCACACCTCACAGTAATAAGCACACCCAGTGCCCAGATCTTGGCGTCTAAACATCACTCTCTACTAAAAAGAGCAGTGGCTGACTCCAGGGCTGGGCAGGGAATGTACAAGATGACCTCAGAACACTCTGTGGCAGGAAGAGCATTCTAAGACCATGATCAGAGATCTGCGGCTCATGTCAAGTGACCAGAAGCCAGCCCGAGCCCCTTCTCACTGGCCAAGTCAGGGACAATGTGAGCATCAAAATGAATAACGATAGTAACAAATGACAACCCAGTGAATAAAATACAAATGCCCAAGTCCACACAGATGGGTAAGTAGGCGAACACATCAGTGAGAAGGGAAAGCTCTTCCTTACAGTTCAACAGCTGATAAATGCAGAAGGAACCACGGACGGGACCATCACCACTCAGCCCCCGCCAACAACTCACTGAACAAACACTGAAAGAGGCTGACACCAGCAGGTGGGAAGGTGATGAGGAAGGAGGTAGTGACATAATCTCACAGCACCTGCCACAAAATCCTTGTTAGTTACAAAGGGGAAAGAGTGACTTTGCAGTGGAGAAACCTGGCCGACAGCACCGTAGCCAAGTGATAAAGAGTGAGGTCATCAATAATAGGGAAGACACCATCCAGGCCTCCTGACGGGAGGTTCTGAGAAGACACAGTGTCACTTCTGTGATCATCCTGCCAAAACCACACACACTGAAACTTGTCATGAGGAAACGCCAGACAAACCCAAAGTGAGGGACGCTCTACACCACAACGGTCTCTGTCATCAAGTGTCAGGGTCCCGAAGGCCAAGACAGGAGGTGACGGAGTCATGCCACCTGAACCCAGTGTGGGGCCCCGGGCTGGACCCTTTAGCTATAGAGGACGTCCTCAGGATAGCTGGTGACACTGGGACAGAGTTTAAGAGCTTCCTTGTCTTGTTCCTGCAATTCTTCTCTACACCTAAAACTGGGTATTTGCTTATACTTTTTAGAAATAATGGCAGGATAAATGAAGAGTTAATCACATCGGAGCCTACAAGATAAAGGGACAGAGATGGAAGTGAGACCTTTCATAAGCGCCCTGTTTTACAGTTTGGACTTTGCAACATGTAATTACCTTATTTTATAGTTTAGACTTTGCAGCCATGTAATCGTTTACATAATTAACAGAACTTAAAAAAAAAAAAAAGCCATCTCTAAAAGCTGAAAGCAAATAAGTCTAACTATATGTCAAGTTGGTGGTATAACCATACAAAGAATTATTTCAATGACTTAAAAACACGGTATTTTGCCTGTGCATCCTAGGTAGACAAATCCTAGGGACAAAAAAGACCACAAACAAATCTTAAAACTGCAATGGTCTTTCTGTTGGTAATAATGTCGGTGCTGTTATTTGAAATCATTATGTAATTGTAACAATAACACAGGTGTAAGACTTTAAAAGTCAATAAAATCTGTAATCTTAAACATGAATTGAAAATAACAAACTCATCATTTTCCTTTTTCTAAAACGTCCACTCCCTAGCTCTAACCACTGCAGAGGTATGGAAGCAATGGCAACTCAGTAGGAATGAGCACCGCCCGCACACAACTATGGTCTCTAAACACCACTTCTTTGACCAAAGTCCAAAAGCTGGTTCCTTTAAAAGACCACTAAAATAAAGCCTTAGAAGTGCGATCAGAGAAAAAGGCGGCAAAAACATTACGCTCGAGAAGAGAGATGTAACGGTAGAAAACAAAGGTAACAAAAGGAGGAATAGTTTCTATACCAAACATGTTGAAGAGCAAAGTGAAAAGGTTCTTGGAAAGTGATGTCATCCCAGAGTTGCTTAGGGATCCTGCTGTTGCTGGCGCTGACAGCAGATGCCTGCTGGGCTCTGTCCACTTTATTGAACCCTCTCAACAACCCTATGCAGGAGGCACTGCTATCATCGCATCTTAAAGACGAGGACACTGAGGTGCCAAGAAATAGAGCACTTGCCCAAGGCCCTACAGCAAGGTTTATGCCTATTAGCAAGGAAGCCACTATGTAGGCACCCTAGACAGGAACCAGGCCCAGAACAAAGAGCAGACAAGAGCTGAGAACACCTCCTCCCCGTGCTACAGACTGTTCCAGAGGGCTGCGACAGCCGACCCCTAAGCTGATACAGAAGCTGGTTAGCTTGGGAAAAAGGAAACCACAGACCACAGATGGTGAACTCTAATGTCTGCAGGGCCAGACAGGTTAACAGAGGAGCCCAGTGAGCCAGGCTTAAGACAAACAGGAAGAAAAGCAGGGTGGTGGGAGGGGACTGTAACAAACTGAGAGCAATTCCCCCTGTACCACAGGGGGCTCGGAAACAGACAGTGGTCCTGTGGACTGAGAGGCCAGTGTGCCAGGGCAGCCAATTTGCTCTGAGAAGGCAGGAACCCAGGTATCTCCGTGAAGCAGCTGATTTGTAAGTGCCAGCTACACTGAACCACTGTGGGCTAAACCCCAGCCTCAACTTAGCACCTGCAGGTAAAAGCCAATAAACAGTCTCTAGAAAATTCAACACCCGTTTCAGGTAACAAGTCATACTAATTAGAAATAGAAACAGCTTTCCAAATGCAAAACCTGCTATGAAAGAATCCACAGAGCAATTATCAACATACATGAAAAAGCAGTCCCTTCAAAGTCGGGCTCGAGGCAAGGACACCGGCCACTCTTCAATGCACGTGGGAAGTACTAGCTAACCCGAGACTGGAACAGTATCTGAGAGATGAAATCCTGGACAGGGAGACCCACACCTCTGCCTCTTCAGACAGTGGGGCTTCTACCCAGAAAACTAAACACAAGAAATTTATTAGGATCTATCGGGAGTTCCTGGGTGACCCAAACAGTTAAGACACTTAGCTGCTAACCAAAAGGCTGGCAGTTCTAACACACCCAGAGGTGCCTCGGATGCAAGGCCTGGCAGTCTGCTTCTGACAAACCTGCACTGAGAGCCCTACGGCAGCTCTGCTCTGGCACACACACTGGCACCATGAATCGGGATCCACTTAACAGCAACTGGTTTGATTTAGGAGCTGCTAAAATTAATTTAAAAAAAACAAAGAGCAACCTGTAAATGTACTTGGAACAAGCTCATTCACACTAGAAATGAAGTTCTACAAAAATAATCCCAGTGTCCTAGCCTGGGCTTGTCATGGAACTCGGCAGATTCATTTACACGACAAAACATATGAAAACAGACAGAGACTTGAAAAGAAGAAAAGCAAACGACTTGGCCTGTTAGGTATCAAATCATACTACAGGCTCTTCCCCAGTCATATTTTGAGTGCCTTCCAACCTGGGGGTTCATGTTCTGGCACTTTATCAACGTTCCACTCCTGTTCATACGGTTTTCACTGGCTAGTTCTTTTCAAAAGTAGGCTGCCAGGTCCTTCCTCCTAGTCTGTCTTAGTCCGGAAGCTCAGCTGAAACCTGTCCGTCATGGGTGACCCTGCTGGTATGTGAACACCGCGGCATAGCTTCCAGCATCACAACAACTCGCAAGCCCCCACAGTATGACAAATTGACAGACGTGTGGGGGGAAACTACAGTATTTAAGGTGGTGTGGCATTGGGCCCAGGTCTAGAAAAAAAGCTGGGAATAGGTGAGAATTCAACACACAACAGAGGTAACATTCTTCCCCAAAAGGGGAAACTGACAGACTCTCCAATAAATGGTGTATGGACAACTATACACATTTACCTGGGGAAGAAAATTCTAGGTGGATTCCAGAGCTACATTACTTTTTAAGTTAAAAGATTAGACAAAAAAAGACAATATTTTATAATCTTGCAATAAGAAAGGTTTTCCTAAGCAAAACTCCAAACCCAGAAGTCACTTAACACAACAAAATTTAACTTGTAAAAAACTTAAATTTTGTAAACCTTAAGACACCATTTCAAAAGGGCAAAAGGTAAGTGACAGACTGAGAAAAAAGCCCACCTGCGCCCTATGTAACAGAGGATGGACACCTGTGCAAGAAAAGAGCACATGTATGTCCTGAGAGATAGGGGGCTGCAGAGTGGGAGGTGTGGGACCACAGGAAAGGACAGGCTTCTGACCAGCAACAGGCGTGCCAGACGTCATTCCCACCTGTCAGGTGAGACGGAAACACATTTTTACGACCCCGGGGGAGGACACAGGGAGAATGACGCAGGCTCCGTTCCCCGCAGGGTGAGTGGTGCTGCAATGTGGCCACATTGACTGTGGCTGTCTCCTGACACGGCCAGAATCCCGCCAGGAACAGTTCTTGCAGCACCCTCTGTGCCTGCACCAGCTGTGCGAGTACACGCTCAGGACTGCAGTGGTGAGCTGGACGTGCCACATGGCACGTGTCCACAGCCAGCACGGCAGGCCCCTGCAGTGGTCACACACGGGAAGGGAAGGTGCAAGCAGAACACCTGGGCACCACTGCACTGCTCACCAAGGGCAAGGCCAGGAGTGCATCCACCCACAGAGGACGTGGGCACACCCAGCACTGGCTGAACAAGGACACGCTCACATACACGCTCTAAGGTGCTTGAACGCTTCACAGGAACCACGAATTTGTTCTCCCTCTCTCTGAATAAAAAGCTTTAAGATACATAAATATGTTAAATAAAACATCTCTGATTTATACTTTGAAAAGATAAACACAAGGTAAAACCCTCTCTCCGTCACACGTTTGTCAACGTGTTGTACTGAGGTGGCTTGCATGTTGCTGTGATGCTGGAAGCTATGCTACCGGTATGTCAAATGCCAGCAGGCTCATCTATGGTGACCACGTTTCGGCACAGCTCCCAGACTAAGACAAACCAGAAAGAAGAGCCTGTAAATGTACTTTCAAAAATTAACCAATGAAAACCTTATGGATAACCACACTGATGAATAACATCACGATAAATGGAGAAAAACTGAAGTCGTCAAGAATTTCGTCGTATTTGGCTTGACGATCAACGTCCATGGAAGCCGCAGTCGAGAAATCAAACAACGTACTGCTTTGGGCAAACATACTGCAAAAGATCTCTTTTACATCCTAAAAAGCAAAGATGTCATTTTGATGACTAAGATGCTCCCGACTGACCCAAGCCATGGTCTTTTCAATCGCCTCACATGCATGCAGAGACTGGACAACGAAAAAGGAAAACAGAAAATGAATTGATGCATCTGAACTGTGGTGTTGATAAAGAACGGTGGAATACAGCCAGAAAGAACAAATTAGTCTTATAAGGATTAAAACTAAAACGTTCCTCAAAAATCAGGATGGCAAGATCTGGTCTGCTTGCTTTGGGCACATCATCAGGAACGGGCTGATCGGCTTGTGCTGCGGACAGTGCTCCCTGCCATGATGGGTCCTGCTTCCATCTCGGGACCCGTGTCGCGCTGTACTGGCCCCACCACACAATCCTGCCCACGCCCCTCGCTCTCCCTAGGCCAGCACTGCAGACAAGGTGGGATGACCCCACATGCACTTGGGCCCTCCAGGCTTCCCCACACACTCTTTGGGGGAGGGTCCCAGGACCTGGGCGGGGGCAGGGGTGGAGCACTGACCTCCAAAGCAGTGGCGGTGCTGGTGTCGAAGCCGTCGCAGACGAGCACGGTGAGGGTGTCGCCCACGCTACGCAGCAGCTGCACGGCCTCGGAGTGCGTCAGGCCCAGCAGGCTCTGCTGGTTTACCTCCAGCAGTCGCAGCCCCACCCGCAGCCGGCCGTCCCGGCCTGCTGCCCCCGTGGGGCTCACCTGCAGAGAGGCACGGCATGGGGCACGCAGGAGACCGGGTACCTGGCACCCACCATCCAGCACTTGTCTCCTGACACCCACCTCCTGCCCAGCACCCACCTCTCAGCACCCAGTGTTCGCCTCCCAGTGCCCAACTCCCACCTCCTAGCACTTGGTGCCCACCTCCCAGTGCCCATCTCAGCACCCACGTCACAGCCCCTCGCACCTGTCTCCCTAGTGCCCAGCACCCACCTCCCAACGTGCTACACCTGTCTCCCCAGTGCCCAGCACCCACCTCCCAGTGTCCTGCACCTGTCTCCCCAGTGCCCAGCACCCAAATCTAAGGCAGCCCACCTTGGAAATGAAAACGCCCTCATCAGTGGGGTCACAGGGGTTCCCCGCGTGGCCCTTGGCACCCCCACGGATGCTGATCCCCAGCTTCTCCCCAGGGGCCTTCTGGATGCAGAGCTCCTGGCGGGACAGGCAGGGCTGGGGTTGGCGGCAGGTGTGGGCATGGCCCCTGACCACCCGTGGCTCCAGCCCGGTACTTACCCTCATGCCTGGGGGCGGAGGATCCCTGCGCACGAGCAAGTGCAACTCGAGGCAGGGCCGGAGCAGGGCGCTGACCGCTTCCTGGTGTGTGGCTTCCCGCACATCCTGGCCGTTCACCGCCAGGATGCGGTCCCCGACCCGCAGGCCATTGCGCGCAGCCAGACCTCTTGGGAGCACCTGCAGAGAGAGGCAGGCTGGCAGGTGGGGCCTGCTATCCAGGCCGACCCGCACACAGCCTCCCTCCCTGTGCCCACCCAGGTGCTGCCGTATTCCCTCTACCTTGGAAATGAACACACCCGGCTCCTGGACGCCAAACGGGTGGCTTGAATGATCAGAACCCCCAACAATGCTGAGCCCCAGTGGGCCCCCTGCTCTGGGCAGCCGGATCTCCTGGGGACACGGAGACGGAGAAGACTTCAGGGGCTGTGTCACTGTCCATAAGGACCCATGTCGAGAGAAAACATGGCAGGAAGGATGCTCCCCCAGCCACAAGAACCCTAAGGACACAGCCTGGAGGAGGCTAGCATCCACCCCAGAACCCAGGGCCGTGATGCGGGACGCACGGCCAGTTGTTAGGGATGTGAGATGGGGGCAGGGCCCAACTGACATCTTGCCGCCTTGGCAGTGGACTCCAGCCACGGCCTCACTGACCACAGTCAAGTGACCAGGTGGGGAGAATAGCAGAGAGAGTGCAAACTATCTGGGGGTGCATAGCGGGAAGCAGGGTGAGGACCACACCGGGAAGAGGCCAACTGGGAGGCAAAGCCAGCCAGAGAAGACAGGGCGCCCTCACCACAAGAATAGGGCCTGGGTGACCATGGCCCACGTCCTCAGAGCTGTAGAGGTGGGGGAAGTACAGAGAAGTCTCACCTCCACTGGATAGGGCCCCTCCAGGGCAGTGGCTAGCAGGCTGGGGGCCAGTCTTGGTGGCCCAGCCTCCCCAGCAGTGGCAGTGGTTGGGATGGAGGCAGCAGCAGGGGGTGGTGGGGAGTGTCGGGGAGGGCTGGGGGACAGGGGAGCCCCAGCCTCCCGCTCCAGCAGCAGAGCGATGGTGGGTGAGGCTGCAGTGAGCAGGGACACAGCGTGGTCGTGCCGGGCCTCTGTCATGTCCACGCCATTGATCTGTGAGAGTGATGCCTGGTCAGGGGGCCCGCTGGGGTGGAGAGGGCGCTAGCCCACACCTCCCCCCAGCCCATCTCACTCACCGAGAGGACGCGGTCGCCAACCTGCAGGGTGCCTGCCCGGTGGGCAGCGCCACCCTCTGCAATGCGGGAAATGAAGATGCCCTGCAGGGGGGACCCCCGTGAGGCCTGCACCCGACCCTGTCACTGCCACCCTTGGGGAGCCTGATGAGAGGCACCCACGCCCAGGCCCCGCTAGCTCCCGAGGCCTTACCGCATCGCCGGCCCGGTAGGGAGTGGAGCCTTTCCCACCGGCAATGCTGAAGCCCAGCCCCTTCTCGCTGCGCAGAAGGCAAGCAGCGTGGCGCTGGCGCAGGGGCCCCGAGGCCTCAGGCTGGGGCAGGGGCAGGGGCAAGCGCAGGCTGCCCCCTCGCCTCTCCCGGGGGCTGTAGTCATCCTCGGGTCGCAGAGGCGTGACTGTGACGGCGTTCTCGGGCTCCACCATCCGCTCCCGCCACACCCGCATCCGCACAGTGGCCCCTGCCCCCCGCAGAGCCTCCACGGCCTCATGGTGCTCTGCGCTCTGCAGGGCCACGCCATTCACCTGTAGGGCAGGCAGGCCGTCACCCCACTCCACAAGGGAAGACCGAGGCTCCGGGCTCCGGCCCAGAAGCTCCTGGTGACTCCTGCTCTCCTGCCGACAGGTGCCGTGCAGTCCCAGGGCCAGGACACAAGCTGGCTGGGGAAGCAGACACCTGCCCACAGCACCCTGCTGGCCTGGGCCCAGTGTCCGCACATGCCCCTACCCGTATGAAGGGTACCCCCAGATGCTGGCCCTGGCTGCCCCGTGAGCTCCCAGCACACCTGGACGGCTGGGTGCCAAGGGGCTCCAGCTCAGGGCTTGCCCAGACCTGTGAGAAGTTGGACCCCTTCTGGGCCAGCCCCCTCCAGACAGGCTCCACAGCAGCAGCGCTTCCGTGGCTCCCCACTGCAGGGGCTGCCTGAGCACCTCAGGACCTCATCAAGAGCCCAGCAGAGGAGTGGGTAGGGGTGAGAAAAAGCCGCCCTGAGCACAGCCCCCCAGGACGCTGCCCGAGGCTCACCTCCAGGAGCTTGTCCCCCACCCGGACTCCGGCCCGGGCCGCGGGGCCCTCCTCTGACACGCGGGAGATGAATACACCCTGCAGAGTACAGGTCCGAGATCAGGAGGCAGTGGGCCAGCCACCTCATGTCCTTAGATAAATTCATAGCAGCTGAAAAGCCTAGACACCGCCAAGCCAAGGGAGAGACCCTGCTCCCAGCCCAGCCCTGACCCAGTCGTTCGCTGCCAAAGCTGCAGAGAACCGGCCCAGGTTTTGGTGTGTTGGGACTCGGGGATCAGAGCCCCAGTCTCTACTGCCAGCCGTAGGGTGCAGGCCACTGTGCGGTCCCAAGGAACAGGGTACAGGAATGTGTGTGCCCCATGATGACTTCAAGGCAACAAATGAGTAAGGCCACGGGGGACTGCACGGACTCAGGTGCCTTTTACATTGTTCCCCAACATTAACCACATAGATGTCCCTGTGAGCTGCCCTGATGCTATGTGGGGAAGTGTCGGGCCCAGGCTGCCCATAGACTAGGAACATGTATGTTCACCTGGTGTCAGAGAACTTCAAAAACAAATAAAGCCATCAGAAAACAGTGCGTCGTGACTCCCATGGTGACCAGCACCTCTCGAAGCAGCGAAAAGCCCCCAGACAAGCAGGAAAAGGTACTGAGGACTGGGCAGAGGGGACAGGACGGGGGAGGGCAGGTGGGACTCAGGGCCGACAGGGACAGGACAGCATGGGGACGGGGCCGGGGGAAAACTGGGCGAGACGGGGACAGGACAGGGCAGCGTTGGATGGGGTGGGGGGAAAAAGGTGACATGGGGACAAGAGAGGCAGCATGAGAATAGGAGGATATGGCGCGGGATGTGGGTAGCAGGGGCTCTCACCTCGTCATCTCCCTTGTAGGGACTGGAGCCCTTGCCCCCTGCAATGCTGATGCCCAGGCCCCCCGTCTGTCGCACAATGGTGAGTGTCAGCTAGAAACAAGCAAACACATGAGCATCCAGGTCTGCCCAGCAGGGGACGTGGGAGGAGCCAGTCCTCCCGGCAGCCAGGGCCCTGGTCAGGCCCTGCAGTCTGGAATTGGCCTGCCAGGGCCTGGTGAGGTCAGGGCGAGACCCAGAACAGGCAGCCAGGGCCCGGGAGCACAGGCTAGAGGGCTTGCCCGCCCCTGGTAGTGGAGGTCAGAGGCCACGCCCATGGTGGGAGGGCCTATGCCTCGTCTGCAGGCCTATGCCAGGGCAGCCCCAGCGGAGCAGCAGGCCAGTCTGCCCAGCGCCCTGGCACCCTCCCGGGAGGTGCCGTACAAGCAAAGGGAGGAAGGCGTGTGAGCCAGCAGCCCAGAGGCCAGCGAGAGTGGCGAGCGGTACAGACCTCCTCTTCCTCAATGCGGGCAGGCTCTATCAGCAGGTTATTGGCCTGGTCAAACGACACCCCCTGTTAGGACAGGACCAGCGAGGCATGCAGGTTAGCGCCACCACCACTGGCCCACCACCGCCCAGCCTGGCTGTGAGGCAAAGAAGAGAGAGCACACCAAGCCCCGCGGCCCCAGCACCCGCCCACCTGCACCACCCGCACCCTTGCCGGGGGTGTGCCCTGTGCTCCTTTGGCAGGTGTGAGGCCCTATGGACCCTCTGTGAAGGATAGGGGCCCAGACTAGGCTCGTTTGCTAGGAGATCTACCACCCTCTTGGCACCTCCAAGGTTAACCCACAAGGTCTCCACCTGGACTAGCTCAACACAGCCCTACAGCATGGGGAATCCCAGGATCTTAAACACAGTGTGATCACAAACCACCTCAGGGCAGAAACCGCTGAAGTACCAGAAACACTGAGGAAGGGGGTGGCCCTCCGGACGCCCAGCCCCTGTAAGGGCCGGCAGATGGCCAGACCCTCAGGATGGGGTTAGAAAGCCAGCAGTTGTAGTTGGCCTCCGTGGGCGAGGTGGCCCAAGAGGCGTAGGAGCGAGGAGAACACAGCCCTTGTCAGCAGCTCTGGGACACCCTCAGCTCCTCTGGCCCTGTGATCCCCTTGCCAGCCAGCACCTCGGCAAACATGGACCCCATAGGGCCACCACCAGGAACAGCAAGTGAAGCTGACGTAGGGTGGCCTGTGCAGGCACTCGTGGCAGGCTGGTTGGGCCACTGCTGGGACCGCATGCTGGCTGTGGAAGCCAGACCTGCATCCTGCTCCCTGTGCTCAGTCCACGGGCAGCAAGGGCACAGGGCTGGGACCCACCTTGACGGACGGTGCGGAGGCTGCGGCCTCCTCCTGGGCCTCTTCCTCAGGCTCCTCTTCCTCCTCAGCCTGAGAAGCCCAGGGCGCGTGGGGGCCGTTGTGCCAGCTGCCAGGTGCAGCCTGGCCCTCCCCGTCTGGCCGCATCCCCTGCAGCAGGGCCACAACTGCCTCCGGCTGCGGCAGCTTGGAGATCTTGAAGTGCTTTTTGTAGTGTGGCGTGTCCTTGCGGATCAGCCGTTGCCGCCCGCCCGGGAGGGGCCCGGGGGCCTCGAGCTGCCCCTCCTCGTCCTCACTGTTCATCTGTGGCAACAGTGTGTCCTCTGCGAAGTGCACTGTAGGCTGTGGGTGTGCGTGAGGAGGACGACCACCCAGCACGCCCCCAGCCCCACCTTCTCCAGGGCCGCGGGAGCGCTGTGAGGTCGGGCATTCTAGGTGGTTCCCGGAAAGCCCCACAGAGCAGCGCCAGGCAGGAGACAGAGGTTCCCCGGGGGGTTCCATGCCATGACAAGCCCCGAGTGGTACAGATGGCTTTGAGGGAGGACAGACCACCCGATCCCTCCCAGCAGGGCCCTGCTCCTGCCTCCAGGCTCAGCCTCCCAGCGTCCCCCGGTCTGTCCTTACCTCCTCGTAAGCCTCCTCCGTGTCCTCCTCTGGGCTGGCTGGAGTGGTCTCCTGCTGGTCCAAGTCCTCTTCCTCAGCCGGCGGGCTCTCAGGCTCCCCTGCGGAGCCAGTGCTGGCGGATGGGTGCGAGGCTTCGCTCAGCCCAGACTCAGTGCTCAGCCTCTTCTCCTGAGGTGGGGCAGTGGAGTCAGCCACAGCACCTACCCATTGCAAATGATGCCACCCCATCGCAGAAGGCCCCCACCTGGGGTGCCCTACCCTGGCCCCTCCCATGCTTGGCTATCGTCTGACCTTACCTGCTGCTCTGCACCAACCAGCTTTAGTCAGAGCATGCGAGTCCCCTGTGCTCCCCTGTACAACCCCAATCCCCTGCTTAACGGGCACTCCATCTCGCCTCTCCCGCTCCAGCCCTGCCCTCGCCAACCCTCGCAGCCCCCACCCACAGCCCCGCCAACCCTCATGGCCCCCACCCATGGCCCCGCCAACCCTCACAGCCCCCACCCACACAGGCCACAGCACCCCAACCACGTGCCCACAGGCACCTCCTCGGTGGACGAGGGTGGCTCAGGGCCTGGCTTGCAAGTGGGGACCTCTCCCCGACGCTCCTCAATGCCCCTCTTCATCACCTTCAGCTCGCTGGGGTGAGGCGTGGCACGGCGCTGCAGGCCCTGGAGGGGTGACGGGGTGAGGGGCAGGGGCAGGGCAGGGGTCAGATAGGGTGGCAGAGGTGCCCCGCCCGGGGTCCCCATCCCACCCCCATACTCGCGTCTCAGAAGCGGCCTCCTCAGCGTCCTCGTCGCCCACGGGGGCCTCCAAGAACTGGATGACGCTGACACGGCTCAGTGGGGCATCGCTCCAGTCCTCTGAGGGGCTGCTCTGCTGCCCCGGATCCTCTGTGGGAGACTAGCGTCAGGCTGCTGCGCCCCCGCCTAGGCTGTGCCCAACCTGGATGCTGACACCTACCAAGGCCAGGTGAGGGCTGCTGGGGCAGCAAGTAGCAGGTGAGCACCTTCTCGCCTGTCTGGACGTCATCCTCCGTCTGGAAGCGCAGCATGGGCTGTGCCTGGTTCTCCGCCAGCCACAGGGCCTTGAGATTGAGGTGGGTGAGTGCGAAGGGCAGACTCTGCAGCCTATGGTGGGCAGGCGGGCAGGAACGGTCAGTGGGGAAGGGCCGGGCCCAGGCGGGCCATGCGGTGGTAGTAAGCAGGGTGCGCAGCAGGTGCTCACCGGTTTCCGGCCACATCCAGCACGTGCAGCTCAGCCGTGTGGGCAAGCTCAGGGGGCAGGACGGCCAAGCGGTTGTCCCTCAAAGAGAGCACACTGAGCGCCGCACAGCCGCCTATCTCAGGCGGCAGCCCCTCCAGGCGGTTCCGGTCTGCATTGAGGTTGGTCAGCTTGGTCAGCTTTCCCAAAGATCTAGGCAGGGTCTGATTGAGAAAAGGCAGATGAAAGCTTCTCTAACTCTGACGGCTGCTCCCACCTCTGTCCCCCACCAACACGCCAAGCCAAGCGCAGCCAGAACAGCGGCCACCATTCCTGCATCTCCCAGTGTCCTGGCCGGAGCCCCTGAGGCCACGCCCATTGTCCCACTCTCCTTGCCCACGCCCCGGGAGCAACTGCAGCCGGCCATCTCTGCTGTGCCTGACCCCACTCCGCTGCGCCCTGCCTGCCTGGGGACACCCTTCCTGGGGTTCTGCAGCACTGGCTGCACTTCCCCTCTGCCCGCAAGAGGGTCCCCATACCCACTCTAGTATCAGGCATCACCTTCACAACCCTCCCCAAACCTTCTCCCTACCTCTACTCTCTGGCCTGACTGACTCCTTGGAAAAACAAATAGCCTCCAGCCTCCTAACTCATTCTCTCTAAACACAGGTTGACTCCTATCCCTGCCTCATCACTGACCTGCCCCTCACGCCCCATCACCAAGTTCTTCCTCCAACCTGCGAGGCCTCCCAGCCTGCCCCTCTAACCACCCATCCCAACTACACTTCTTGTCCAGTAAACTCCTTCCTGACAGACGGTTCTTAGCGCCACGTAGTCTCTGAGACGGGCCATCTCCACCTCTACACACACGTACCCATGCGCACACACAGTGACCTACACCGCAACACACAAGTGCACGCACTCACCTACACCTACAAACAAGAACACACACACCGTCACCTACATCTGCACGCTTATATCACACAAACATACCACCACACGCGTCTACACACACACAGCTGCACATGTGCTGACAACCATGGAAACCTGCATGAGCACAACTGCATACCTACGTGTATGCGTAACTCCGCGTGTACGTTTCCATGTGCTGGTTAGCATACACCGGCGTGACAACGTACGCTCCTGTAAACATACAGCCATACACATCTATGACTGCACAACGCACTCGCGCACACACCTGTACCTGTTTTGGCGGACACAGGCACAGACACGTAGGTCTGTGCTCACACACCTGCGTGCTCATGCCTGCACACGTTTCCACACACACATGCTTACCACCAGCACATGCCCACATGCATCACCAGCAGCCGTCACGTTCCCTCCAAGCTCTGGCCCTCCCGCCCTGTTCCAGCGCTCGCTCACTCCTGCCTGAGCTCCCTACCCCCTCTGCCGGGGCCCCCCGGGCTAGGCCCTACCGTCAGGAGGTTCTCAGTCAGGATCAGCTCAGACAAGTTCTCACAGTCCCCGATCGCCTCGGTCACCTCACACAGGCGGTTTTGGTCCACCTTCAGGATGGACAGCTGCTTCAACTGGCCTAGTGGTGGAGAGACACAGCTCAGAAGTAGGCGTGTGGAGACCGGGCACGTTCCTGGCCACCCGGCCGGCGACAAGGCTGCCACTGCTCCTCTAGCCTTAGACTACTCTCTCCTCCCGAGGGCCTACTCTCCCCTCCCGGGGGATTTCATGGCCTACTCCCTCCTCCTGAGGGGGTGCCCTTGGCCTACTCTCTCCTCCGGAGGGAGTCTCCTTGGTCTACTCTCCCCTCCCGACGGGATCTCCTTGCCCTACCCTCTCCGCCCGAGTGAATATCCATGGTCTACTCTCCCCTCCCGAGGGAGTCTTCTTGGCCTACTCTCCCTTCCCAAGCGGGTCTCCTTGGCCTAATCTCTCCTCCCGAGGGAGTCTTCTTGGTCTACTCTTCCCTCTTGAGGGGGTCTCCCTAGCCTACTCTCCCCTCCGGAGAGGATCTCCTTGCCCTACCCTCTCTGCCCAAGTGAATCTCCATGGTCTACTCTCCCCTCCCGAGGGAGTCTCCTTGGCCTACCCTCCCCTCCCGGGGGATCTCATGGCCTACTCTCTCCTCCCGAGGGGGTGCCATTGGCCTACTCTCCTCTCCCGAGGGGGTCTCCTTGGTCTACTCTCCCCTCCCGAGGGAGTCTTCTTGGCCTACTCTCCCTTCCCAAGGGGGTCTCCTTGGCCTACTCTCTCCTCCCGAGAGAGTCTTCTTGGTCTACTCTCTCCTTTTGAGGGGGTCTCCCTAGCCTACTCTCCCCTCCCGAGGGGATCTCCTTGGCCTACTCTCCCCTCCCAAGGGGGTCTCCTTGCCCTACTCTCTCCGCCCGAGTGAATCTCCATGGTCTACTCTCCCCTCCCAAGGGGGTCTCCTTGATCTACTCTGTTCCCTTCCGGTGGGTCTCCTTGGTCTACTCTCCCCTCCCAAAGGGGTCTCCTTGGCCTACTCTCCCCTCCCGGGGTGCCCCTGGCCTACTCTCTCCTCCCGAGGAAGTCTCCTTAGTCTACTCTCCTCTCCTGAGGGGGTCTCCCTGGCCTACTCTCCTCTCCCGAGGAGATCTCCCTGGCTTACTCTCCCCTCTCTATGGGGTCTTCTTGGCCTACTCTCTCCTCCCTGGGGGGTCTCCCTAGCCTACTCTCCCCTCCCTAGAAGATCTTCTTGGCCTACTCTCTCCTCCCGAGGGGGTCTCCTTGGCCTACTGTCCCCTCCCTTGGGGTCTCCTTGGCCTATTCTCCTTTCCGAGGGGGTCTCCTTGGCCTACTCTCCCCTCCCTAGGGGATCCCCTTGGCCTACTCTCTCCTCCAGAAAAAGTTTCCTTGGCTTATTCTCCTTCTCTAGGCGATCTCCTTGACCTAATCTCTTTCTCTAGAAAATCTCCTTGGCCTACTTCTCCCTCCCGAGGGGGTCTCCTTGATCTACTCTCTTTTCCTGAGGGAGTCTCCTTGGTCTACTGTCCCCTCTCTAGGGGGTCTCCCTAGCCTACTCTCCCCTTCCGAAGGAATCTCCCTAGCCTAATTTCCATTCCCGAGGGGATCTCTCTGGCCTAATCTCTTTTCCTGAAAGAGTCTCCTTGATCTACTTTCTCTTCCCGAGAGAGTCTCCTTGGTCTACTCTCTTCTTCCTAGGGGGTCTCGTTGGCCTACCCGCCCCTCCTGAGGGAGTCTCCTTGGCCTAATCTCCCCTCTCTAGGTGGTCTCCTTGGCCTACTTTCCTCTCCCGAGGGAGTCGCCTTGGTCTACTCTCTCCTCCCGAGAGGGTCTCCTTGGCCTACTCTCCCCTCCCAAGGGCATCTCCTTGGTCTATTCTTCCTCTCTAGGGGGTCTCCTTGGCCTATTCTCCCTTTCCTAGGGAGTCTCCCACCCAATTGAAGTCAGGAACCTTCTCCTCAGCACCATCTATTTAACCTCGACTCTAACACTGTACGTGCTAACCAACAAGATACCCCCAGGCCCACCCCAGGCAGGCCCTGCACTTCGCCCCAGGACCCACAAGTACTCTCCTGGTGCCCACCCACTAGCACACCCCCCTGGCTCGCACGCACCAATGCCGTCAGGTAGCCGCTGCAGCAGGTTCTGGGACAGCAACAGGTCCGTGAGCAGTGCCAGCCCACCAAGCTCTGCAGGGAGCTCCTCCAACCGGTTCTCTGACACATCCAGGCACACGAGGCGCCGCAGGTTCCCGAGCTCCTAAGGGCCAGGTGTGAAGGGTCAGGTGGCAGCGGGCACAAGCGGGAAGGAGGGCCCAGGGATCACAGCTGTAACCACACTCACTGGGGGCAGTGCTGACAGCTGATTCCGGTCCAGCCACAGTTCTCGAAGGTTGGGCAAAGCCCCCAGGGTGTCAGGCTGCAAGGGTAGGTAGGGCAATGTGTATGACAGGGAAGAGGCCCTGCCCCAGTGGACCTACCCCCGGGCCTTGGCCCCACCCCGCACCAGCACTTCCAGGTCGTTGCCTCCAAGATCCAGCTGTTCCAGCTTGACCAGGAAGGACAGGGACCTGTGGGGAAGCAAAGCATGGCATGGCGTGGCAGGCGCCCCAAGACTCTGGGCCACACACCTGCCCGTGAGGTGATGGAGGGCCACGACACTCACGCAGGCAAGGACTTGAGCAGGTTCTCCCGGAGTTCCAAGGTGACCAGATTGGCGAGGCTGAAAAAGATAAAGATGACGACAGTTGAACAAGAAAGACAGTGCTAACGATAGAGTACACAGAAACGAGACAGCAAGCACAATGGTGGGGCCCAACCCAGGAGAGCACTCACTTGCCCACGTCCCCTGGCAGTGCCTGCAGGGACACGTCATTCAGGGCCAGGTGAGCCAGGCTGCGCAGCTGAGTGAAGCCGTCAGGGAGCCTGGGGAAAAAGCCAGGAGTGCCACCTCACACACTCAGACCAGAGCTACAGATCCCCCGCTGTGACCAAACCTCAGCCCTGCGCTTACTCCCCACCTGGACAGAGGATTCCCGCTGAAATCAGCAATCTCCAAGGCCTTACAAAACTTTATGCTTTCGGGGATTTCGGGGATGTCTACAACAGAGAAAAAGTTGGTTAAGAAAACGCCCCACCCCCAGGATTCTGCACCAGCCTCCCAGAACTCCACAGCCCACCCCCAGGGTTCTGCACCGTTCCGAGACACGTCCAGCTCCACCAACTGCATGAAGTTGGCCACCTCAGGAGGCAGGCGCTGTATCTCGTTGTCACTGAGGCCCAGTTTACGCAGGTTTAGCAGGCGGAAAAATGGCTGTACGGGCAAGAACGGGGTCAACAAGAGGGCCCCCCAACCGAGAGCTCTCCAGGGCAGAGACAAGCACCTGGACACGGCCCTGCAGACCACAGCTGCCTTCCTCTGGACCCCACAGGAACCTGGGGGCCCAGCAACAACACCCCAGTCTACAGCAGTCAGGACAGCAAAGCACACGCGCCCCGCAAAGTACCAGACTCAAAAACTCCTGCGATCTCTGGGCTACCCGGATAGATGCACGTGACCACTGCCTCACCCCAACACTGGCCTCACCCTTCCAAATCCCGGCTAAAGAGTGTCCTGATTTCAGGTGGGCAAGTACCCCCTTCCCGGCTCTGCTGCTTTACCATAGAGCTCCAGCCCCCATCATTGCCTCTGCCACGCAGCAAGCGAGCAGCCAGAGAAACCCAGTTGCTTGCCCAAACCTATAACAAAAACTTGGTAGCTAATCAACAAGCAAAAAGTAGTAAAGACAACACAACATCCCAAACACGACAGTAACTGTGAGGCAGCACCATCATGCCTGGAACCCCGCCTCTTATGACACAGTGTCCCCAGGCATCAGGCGCTTAAGATCCATCTCCAGGAAGGAAATCCTTTTATAAGCTCCTTCCCCAACGCTCCTCTGTCACGTCCCGACAAAAAGGACCCGCTGTCGTGAAGGGACAGCGCCTGTGTGCGAAGGGCTGCGGGGGGCAGACCTGCTGGGCAGGCACCGCAGGCCGAGAACAGCACGCGGGAGGCAGCTGGCGTCCACCTCCGTAGCGCCGAGCCCCCCAGCACCCATCGGCCAACCCGACCCGTCCCACTGCCGCCACGCCTGCAAGATCGGCGGGTCTCCTGCTGGTGTCCTACTCCTGCAGCCGGCTGCTACCTGGTACCGCCCAGGCGGCTGAGCCAGCCGGGAGGGTGGGGCGGGCGAGCGCGGCTCCGGCCGGCAGGAACCAGCAGGGCCGGCTGGGAGGCATCGGCGCCCCACCCGGCCGAGCAGGTGCCGCCGCTCACCTTGGGCAGCTCGCGCAGCTGGTTGGCGTCCAGGAGCAGCTCCTCCAGGCTGCGGCTGTAGCGGTAGATCTCCTCGGGCACGGCCTGCAGCGAGCAGTGCCGCCGGTCCACCGACTCCACGTGCCGGTTGCAGCGCCACAGCGGGATGCACTTGAGCATGGTGCGGGCGGGGGGGCGCGGGCGCGGGCCGGGGGGCGGGCGCGGGCGCGGGCGCGGGCCGGGGGGCGGGCGCGGGCCGGGGGGCGGGCGCGGGCCGGGGGGCGGGCGCGGGCGCGGGCTCGGGCCGGGGGGCGGGCGCGGGCGCGGGCCGGGGGGCGGGCGCGGGCGCGGGCTCGGGCCGGGGGGCGGGCGCGGGCTCGGGCCGGGGGGCGGGCGCGGGCTCGGGCCGGGGGGCGGGCGCGGGCGCGGGCTCGGGCCGGGGGGCGGGCGCGGGCGCGGGCTCGGGCCGGGGGGCGGGGCGCGGCCCGCATCAGCGGCGGGGGAGAGGCCCGGCCGCGCTCGGGACGCTCAGGGTCCGGACGCCGGCGGCCTAGGGCGCGCGGCCCGGTGGCGCTCAGACGCTGAGAAGGAGGCGGCGGCGGCGGTTCCGCATCCCGCCGGCCCACTCCGCTCTGCCCGCCCGCTCGTCGCTGTGCCGCAGCCGGAACCGCCGCCGCTGCCCGCCGGACTGCCCCGCCGACACCCGCCCGGCCGCGCGCAGCCCGCCGGGAAGCCGAGTCCCGCCCTCGCCAACCGTGCGCCGCGAGAACTGCAAGCCCCAGAAGGCACCGCGGCGGAGCCGCCTCTGGGGACCCGTCGCGGCCGCGCACAGCCTGCCGGGAAGCGCCGCCCCGCCCCGGTGGAGACAGCTCCGGCGGTGAAGTTCACGGCCGCCCCTGCACCGCCCGCCCCCAGGGACGGCCCGCCCCCACGGGGCCCCGGGGCCCCGGATCTAAAGCGTGAGCCCAGTCCTGGCCCCTCAACAGTGACGCGGCCTATGGGACCGCCAGGGCCTCATGCGGGCTCCACCAAGGGTCAGGGAGCCAGCTCAAGCCAGGATAGGCTTCCCTCGACCTGTCCAGTGTTCCCTAGACGTGGGAGCGCTGGCCCGTCACTGCCACCACCTCCGCCGCAGGTAACAGCTGGGTACCGCGAGCCCCCTCGAGCCCACTCTTCCTGCACGGCGGAAAGTCTGGCCCCCTTCCCCTCCTGTCCACTGGGTCATCTGGCTGCCTGGGGTGAGAGAGAACCAGCCAGTGCTACAGAGCTGGTGAACCTCCCCGCGACTGAGTTCTCAGGCCTCGAGGCCCCCTGCCTCCCTCTGCAGCAGGGAAAGTCAGCACCCTCCAGCCCCAGGTCCTTGCCTGATGCCTCTACCCTCCCAGGCTGGATGACAAGACCGATGTCAGACACAGGACAACGGGGCCAGCAGCATCTGCACTTTTATCCACACTATGGACCAGGCTAGGCAGAGGGAGCTTGGCCCAAGAATACCACCAGACCATTCTATAAAACCCAGAGAAAACAAGGAGCAAGTGCAAGTCCTGGGAGGGGGGCCGAGGTCACGCAGAAAGGTCACTGTTATCGAAACGCTCCTGGTCATACACTTCAGCCACCACCTTTCGGCCAGCAAACCAGCGCCCATTGAGGGCCTGGATGGCCTTGTGAGTCTCTGAGGCCATGGAAAACTCCACGAAGATCTTGACAATGATCTCTGCATCCTCCTCCTCACCCTGCTTCTCCTGGTAGATGATGACACGGTTGACGGCCCCAAACTTGCCGCACTCCTCGGTGACCTCCCCCTCCAGGTCATCATCAATGTCCTTGGGGTCCACCATGTTGCGCAGAACCATCACCGTGGACTGTGTGTGTGGGGGGAGGGACAGCTGAGCTCTGTGGCCTGGCTGGACTGCTGCCCCACCCGGGGCCTCCAGCCTGCCCGCCCACCCACCCAGCCAGGGCTGGCTGCCCACCTCCTGCTTTCGGAGCAGCTTCTGCATGACCATGTGGCGGGCGCTGCTGCCTGAGATGCTCATGTGCTCCTGCTCGCTCAGCATCTCTGGCCTCTCCGACTCAGGGAACAGCTCTTCTTCTTCCTTCTCCTTCTTGGGCTCCAAGAGACCCAGCGTTGGAGGGCTGGCAAGGATGGGGTTCACCACCCCCACGGAGGGGATGGTGACCGGGATGGGAGGACGGGCCGGGGTCACACCTGCAGCACAACCAACCAGGTCCAGCAGTCACCCCCTCCCAGCCCTTTCCTGGAGAGAGCTGAGCTGGTCAGCAGGGCAAGTGCAGGCCAGAAGCTGAGGGTGGCTAGAGATGGAGGGTGGAACAAGGGAAGGAACCTCTACCCTCTCAGACTCACCTGTGATGACACCAGGGGCCTGGGCAGCCATGACAGCCTGAGGCAGAGCGCCTAGGGGCTGGGCCAGCGTCAGGGCAGGCGACACCAATCCTGGCGTGGCCAGCGTGCCCAGCACCGCCGCTCCAGCTACTGCTTCCTGCAACCCCAAAGGCCACCATGCTCAGTCCTCAGAAAACTGGAATTTGTCCACCCAAGATCAAACCCACCCAGCTACAGGAGCCCTTACCTGTGCGGTGATCTTGGCTGTGGCTGCAGCTGCGGCCACAGCAGCAGCAGGTGGGAGGCCCCCAGGTGTGGCAGGCGTGAGCAGGGGCATGGGGGGGGTAACGGCCTTGCCTACCCGCAGGTACTGACCGCCCAGGTCGAAGAGGTTCATGGAAGACACAGCATCTTGGGACGACTGGGCTTTCTCATACTCTGCAGGCAGAGACGGCAGTAAGAAAAGCAGCCCCTTCACTACCCCCCAGCCCCGCCTCAGTCCCCAAGCTTACCGATGAAGCCGTAGCCCTTGTGCTTGCCAGTTGTGGGGTCCCGGGCCAGAGTACAAGACTTGATCTTGCCGAAGGCCTCAAACACGCTCTTTATGTCATCATCTGACAGATCCTGATGCACCGAAGCCACGTAGATGCGGTTGAAGGCCCGCGCCTCCTCAGCCAGCTGATCGATGATGGGCTGGGCCTGCCCGATGTTGCTAGGCCTGCCGACCTGGGGAGGGGACGAGGCCACTCTGTGTTTCTGCGGGCAGTGGGGCGGAGCGCCAGGCGCAGAGGGTGCGAGGCCTCACCTTGATGTTCCTGCCGCCCAGCATCACCGAGTTCATCTGCTCCAGGGCCAGCTGTGCAGCTTCTGGGACCTCGTACTCCACAAAGGCAAAGCCCTGGGCACAGGGACGCGCCTGTTAGGCCGAGAACCAGCGCAGGGTGGGCGGCGGGCGGGCAGCGCTGCTCACCTTGTGCTTCATAGTGACCGAGTCCCAGGACATGTCGATGCTCTTGATGGGCCCAAACGGCGCGAAGGCTTGGCGGATAGTGTCTTCTCCCAGCTCGTAGTAGATAGAGCCCACGTAGACCCGGCACATGATGGCCAGCGCCCGCTGCCGCTGAGCTGCCATCTGGAGCAGGACAGAAGCGGGGAGAGAGAGCCACTGGCTTGTGAGGGGGGATGAGGGCTGGGAAGCCCGCTCCCCGTCTGGCCCACCCACCCAGCTCCACTGTGGGGAGGGCACCTCCCGCAGCAGCTGCAGCACAGGCTCAGCACCTGCACAGGACTGACCCCGCCCTCAGGAAGGCAGGCCAGAACCAAAGGCACAGCATCGAAGCACCCTAGCCCACCCAAGTCCCAGACCGACTGGCAGCAAGGCTGACGGTCGGGGGCAGGGCCACGTGCTCTCCCATCCAATCCACCCTCCAGTCTGGGATCAAGTGCACGAGCTGGATGGGAGGATCTCCCACCAGCCTGGCCACATCCCGTGGCAGAAGAAGGAGGGAGGGAGTAGCTACCCAGGCCGGGGCCCTGAGTCGGAGGCCAGAAGAAAGGAGGGCCGAAGACGGGCAGATGCGCCCAGAAGAGCGCCCAGGGGTGGGCAGGAGCCCAGTGGGCCCCGGAGGGAGGAGCAATTGCTTGTGCGGCCGGCCAGCTGGCAGGAAGTCAGTGCTCAATGCCCTCCCCATCCCCAAAACCCAGCAAAAAAGGGCTGCCTAGGGCCCCCCTCTGTAGCCAGATGGGCCTGGCCCCTAGGGGAAACACGAGGTTCCAGAGTCCCTGAAGGCAGAGCCACAAGGCTGCCTCGAAGCCAGGGAAATGAGCAGGATCGGCAGGCCCAGGGCCCTGGTTGGGATGGACTAGCCAAAGCACCAAGGGACCGGGCCCCTCCCACCACCTCACAGAAGACAGGCCAGGCAGAGGTCCCAGAGCCACAGGCAGCAAGCCGCCTGGAGGAACTGGGCCCTGGCCAGAGGCTTCAGCCCACAGCAGCAACTCAGGGCTGGCAGATGGGGCCCGAGCCGCCTGCCCCTCTCTGTAGATGGGGTTCCCTGCACCAAGGCCCCCAGAGTGAGAGGCCCATTTGACCTTTCCACATTGGCTGGCCTGGTATGGGCCAGATTCCGTCAGAGAAGGCCTTAGAAATAACACCCATGTCTCCCACAAAGCAGGACCCACGGCCTCCCCACACATGGGGCTCCCCAAGTAGGCATGGCTTCCCTCAGACCAGAAACTCCCCCAAAATGGGACTGTTCCCTCCTCAGACTGGGCTCCCCAACAAATAAGACTTAATCTATCTTCAGGGACAAGGACCCCGAAAGGTGGAACCACGTTCTCTCTTATCACCAAGACTCCCCAGCCATGGATCCAGGTCAGCCCTCAGGTGAAAGCTCCCCCAGACAGGGCCACATCGCCTCCTCTACCTGGGGTTCCCCAACAATGAGTGGGCAAAATGGCTGTCATAACCACTTCCCTCTCAGAGCAGGGCTCCCCTCCTGACAGATGCTTCCCAGACAAGACCTTGGTCAGCCTGCCCCACGTGAGGCTCCTGAGACCAGCACGCCCAGAGGTGGGGTGGGTCCACCTGCTCCCTCAGGGCAGAGCCCCCAGAGAAAGGGCCATGTCTCCCCCGCAGTCTCCCCAGAGTGAGACCTGGCCTCCTGAGCCTACCTCTGGGGGAAGGAGGAGGCTGTCTCCCTCCCCTGCCTCCTGGGGCCCCGCAGCCAAGGCGCCACTTCTCCCAGCCTCTCTGGCAAGGCTGCTTGCTCCCTGGCTGGTGCCTCAACCGCCACAGCCCAGGCCCAAGGCCCAAGCCCTTGCCCTTCCCTCTGGCTCGCTCAGGGCCCCCCAGCCCCCGCCCAGGCCGTCCACCCTCCCTCCAGGGTCTGATGGGGCCGTGAGTTAGGACCCCTCTCTCCTTAGGGGCCTGACCCCAGCCCAGGAGCCCAAGCAGTCTGGAGACTGAGCGGCCAGCCGCCGGGGGGAGCGGCCACGCGTGCAGGGCCTGGCGGCTGCCCTCCCTGACCGGCTGCCGTGCTGCCCTCCGCAGTTACCTGGCCGGTTAGACTTAAGGTGGGCCCTCAGAGCAGGTGGCAGCCTCCCCGGGGCGGTCCCGGGGGGTGCCCGTACACTGGCCCGCCATGCCTGGTGCTCGTCCAGAGCTGGCGGGCAGCGAGGCCCCAGCTGGCGGGCTGCACTGCCCCCCTCTAGCCCTGACTAAGGACATGAGCCCAGAAGAAGTGAGCATGTCTATTGACCGATTGCAAAGGTGAGAGAGGATCTCCAAAGCCCATTGTCACTGCTGCCATCTGAAAGACAGTAAAGACAGAGTTCAGTCTGTTGGAGCCGAGCAGTCCCCTCTCGTCAACACCTCACGCAGACAGCGGCAGGCCCGGATCCCCGCCCTGCAGCCAGGCCGCCTGCCTGCCTGCCTGCCTGCCTGCCTGCCCACGCTGCTGGCTGCGGGCCGGCGCCTACTCAGGGAGGCCTCAGAGCCCCCGCTGCCCAGCCCCGCAGCCTGGCCGGCCGGCAGAGGACAAGAAGGAAGGGAAGGAGGGGCGGACAGAGGAGGGACACGTGAAGAGCCAGGGCACCTTATAGCAACCTGCATGTCTGAGGGCTGGGTGGGGGTAGGGCTCGAGGCCCAGGGACCTGCCGGCCTCGCCTGGCTGCCCCCACAGGACTAGAGCACTGCCGGGGAGGCGCCTGCAGCCTGCCCTTCAGCCTGCAGCGGGGGCCTGTTGCTCTTACACATGGCCCAGGGCAGGGAGGGGTCACCTCCACGCTGCCACCACCAGCTGTGCACAGGCCAGGGGCTGGGTGGGGGACCCAGAGGCGACAGTGAAGAGCAGGAGGAGCCAGGCTGTGGAGAAGGGCTGGGGCAGAGGGACAGTTGCGCTCACAGGGTCTAGAGGGCCACAGGCAGGAAAGGCTGAGCCCCTTGCGCCTCAGGGAAGGCCCTGGGGGTCCCCAGAATAAGTCCTTGAAAAATTGAAACCATAAAACCTCCTGGGGCTGCAGCAGGAGCAGGAGGAGACAGCGCGGAGGAGGAGACGGCGAGGGGGGGTGGGGGCTTCCCGCCCAGGCTGAGGGGCGCCCAGCACTGGGGCGGGGGTGCGTGCAGCCCGGGCGGCTCACCTGCAGGTTGGTGAGCTGCTGCTGCTGGTGTGCGATGGTCTGCTTCACCAGCACGCTCTTGATGCTCTGTTCCATGGCATACTTCTTGGCCTGCAAGAAACAGTGGTGAGGGGTACTGGGGGGTGACTGGCCCAGTGGGGACACGGCCTTCCTCTGACCCGACCACGTGCCCCCCCACTGCCCCCCCCAGAACTCACGCTCACCTTTTGGAGGGCCTCCTGCTGCTCGGGCGTCAGGGGGGGCAGCCCCAGCTTCGCGGCTGTACTCTGCCCATTTTCTATCTTGATGGCGTCTGTGCCCTGGGGGGTGGGAAGGTCTTTAGGCAACTAGCTCAGGCCTCCTTCACAGAGCCCTGCCCCCCACAGCTGCCCACGGCCTCCAGCTATTCTCAGAGACAGATGGGGCTGTGGCGGCTTCTCTGGCCTGGCCAAGGTCTGCCCTCCCAACACCTGTCCCTGTCCTCTGCCTCCCCAGAACCCCTGGGGAGGACACAGACTGAGGTAGGCAAGCAGTAGGAGAGGATGTCCTGCCCCTTGTTTCAAGCCTGACCCCAGAATTCACCCCCATGCCCTGCAGTGGAGCCAGCCCTCAGTTCTCCTCCAAGGGTGTGGTGAGGGCCAGGGTTCTCTGGCCATCTGCGACTCCCTACTGCCAGAATGTCCATCACCCAGGCCTCCCTGACTTCCTCAGAGTCTGGAAGGAATCTGCCATGGCCACAGACTCAGTGTCCCTGGTTAGAAGGGCTCCCAGTACCACCCATGGAGCAAGTACGGGAAAGGGCCTCTCCCAGCACTCGGCTCCTGCCCTCCCTGCGGACAGTCAGTGCTCATGCCCCTAGTGCCCAGGGTTGCTCTCAAGGCCTCTGCAGCCCCAAGAAGGGCTTGTCTGTGGGCTGTACTGAGCACGTGGGGCACAGAAACAGAAGACCAGCCACGGGAGAGACACAGCTGCCCAGCATCCGGGACCCGCCAGCAGCCAGCTAGGCAAGCACAGAGCCCAGGTACAGCAGGCCTCGGACACACACAGTGCAACCAATGACGCCATACTCCTTCTGTTTCGAGGGGAGAAGGATACACCCGTGTAAGCAAAGGAGAGACCCAGAGGCCCAGGCGAAGGCGGGCATGGGAGCACTCCTGCCTATTGACCTGCTCGTGGTCCTGGGTGACCCATCACTGCATGGGAGACCAGATACAACCTGAGGCACACTCTGCAGGCCCCAAGCACGCAGCTGCACAGGCAGCAGAAGAAGGCACACTGGCGGGGGGACAAGAAGCACAGAGGATCCACAGACCCATGGCCCAGGAACCTACCAGCCAGCCCCTCATGCTGGGTTTGGGGCTCAGGACCAAAGGGCAGGAAGCCCCAGAGGTCCCTTGTGTCCCAAGCAGGCCCTGAGGTCAGGCCTCTCTGTCCCCTCATCCTTGCTGGCCCAAGCCCAGTGTGTTGCAGTGGGAGGGGCCGCAAGGGGAGAGGCTAGAACTCTAGAGCCTACCGTCACCATGGTAATCAATACCAACCCTCTCGGCCCCCTAGAAACTTTTCAATCCCTTCTTTGTCTCGGTTAACAAAAAGCCCTTCTCCACTAACCAACACCCCTGGACAAGCAGACCCGGGTGGAAAGGCCACCTCCCATCTGCCAGAGCAACTTCCCAGGACCCATGCGCATATCATGCTCCCCCCATCTCCAGTGTGCCTGGGGGGCCACAGGGGAGGGCTCAGCCCTGACAGGCCTCCCAGCCACCTTGTCAGCCCCTACTGGAACCCTCTGGAGGCGGGTGCTGCCAAGAAGCTGTACAAAGAACCCCACTGCCCAGTCAACGGGGGGGGGGCCGCCCCCACTGCCAGGACACACCCCCTCGGAGGCCCGGGAGCTCTGTGCCCCTGAGCCAGGGACTAAGTCCCCTCCAAGCCAATTTCCCACCTGCGCACTGCTGTTTTCTAGTCCTGTTCAATTAAGATAAATAATTTGATACGAACGTTTGTATTTCCAGACGTCACCAAGGGTGCAGACTCTGGCACGGCGCTCCCACCCCACCCCACGGCACTGGGGGTTGGAGCATCCGACGGGCTGAGGTCAGCCCCCACCAGCCCCCAGCCACGCCTGGCCACTACCTCCCAGGGCTGACCCAGGGCAGAGGCATAGACAGGAAGCCGGAGCAAGCTCAGAGGGTGGGGGAGAGGGTGGGCATAGTGGGGACCCACCACCCTGAGGCAGGCAGGGACCTTGCCTAGAAGGCAGAGAAGGGTCCCTGGGGTCCCCCAGCCAAGCCTCTCTCTTGGCCCAGGGATGCGCAGGCAGGCGGGCGGGCGGGCCTGAGGGAGAAGAGATTTAAAGTCAGTACCTGTGGAGGTTTCCACTTGTCTCCCGCCGCCGCTGCCGCCACCACCGACTCGGACCCCCCTCCTTGCTGGCCATTTACCTGCTGCAGGCAGGAATAAGATGCTGTAAGGCAGTCAGGCCTCAGGACTCCCCTCACCTCTCACCCGGCTAAGGGCTGCGCTCCTCAGGCTGAAGCAGAGGAGGCCTGGCAGGAGTAGGGGGGAACGAACCCCCTGTCCTGACGTCACCTCACACTGCCCACTCTCAACCCTACCAGCACACCAGAGCTGCCAGGGCCTGGCCAAGGTGCTGCTTAGCAGACACCAGCCAGGCCCAGGGGCAGCCCAGAGCTGGCAGCACATCCTCCAAGGGGCAGGGTGGAGGGCAGACAGCTAAGCTGTGCCCCTGCCCAAGGCCAAGGGAAAGCGACCCTCTCCTGGGCCTAGAGCTGCCCTGTGGCCACCAGCTCTGTGACCCCCAAGATCAGGTCTGCTGCACCCAACAGGCCAGGCCAGGCCCGGGACACGGTGCACAGACAGCTGTCCTCCACCTTCTCCCAAGGCTGGCAGGGCCACCTCCCTAATATCCTGCACAAGCCCTAGGAACAGCCCCATCCACCCCTGAAGACCTCTAAGGGGGCTTCCCTCTGAGCAGGGCCGGCAGATCGTTTGAGCTGCAACCCTTCCCCTCCCAGCAAATTACCCAGGGCTCCTGCCTCCTGGGAGGACAGCAGAGAGCCTGGCCTCACCCTCTGCAGGATGCTGAGGGGCACAAAGCCGTGCAGAGTCAGCCAGGCAGGGAGCCCCCATGGCTGAGGATAGGCGGTGGGCCAGACAGGTTGGGCTATGGGGACCTCACGGCCATGGAGTGGGGCCCAGAGGGCAGAATGCTCTTGCCCTGTTCCCAAACCAACAACACTATGGTGACAGGCAAACCTGGGGTTGCCTTCACCCCTGGACACTGAGGACAGGCAGACCCGCAGTTGCCTTCACCCCTGGAGCCTGAAGCGTATCACAGCAGCCCTAGCCTATTAAAGTGAGAGCTGGCACACAGGCCTGGAGGTCCCGAGAGCACAGACCAGAGCATCACCTCACTCAGGCCCAGCTGCTATCATAGAACGGTAGCCAGAATACAGCCAGAGCAAAGGTGAGTCACGGTGTCCGGGCTCCCACCCAGTGGGCACTCTGAGGTGCCAGAGTCCAGCTTTCCCCAAGAGCCCTGTGGCCCTCAGGAGGCCCGGGGCAGAGGGGCTTACTCTGACTGGTCATCTCCTAACACCCACAGCAAAAGCCTTCTCCAGGTCTGGGGGAGCAGCTCAACCCAATCCTATGATCAGTGTGAACATGTAGGCATATTAATAGCTTTTCGCTCCCCCAAATTATTGCAACAGCCCAGGACATGACTGAAAATCAGACAGACCCTCAGAAGAGACCTCTGGGGAAAGACCAGTTCCCTGGGGAGCCCACACTCACTTCAGAACCAGAGACCCTACCCCCTTCAGGCCTAGAATGCTGCTCTAACCAGATACGGCGCAGTAACTACCCAGCTAATCAGGTGGATGTCTGGCAAAGCTGTGGAGTCACGCTGCCCCCCAGCCTCGAACAGTGCCTCGGTGGGCAGGACACACCCTGAAAGGCGGTACAACCCATAGGTTCTGAGGTAGGTGCCGAAAAGTGCCAGCTCTCCAACCTGTCAACACGCGAAGAAAAGAACTAGGAGAAAATTAAGCGATCTAAGTGTTGTATAGTGAATTGCTTTAATACGGCCCTTCTAACCGTGGTCTTGTAACTCTCACAAAACGATTGGGTGTGACCGTTCAAATAAGGTGCTTGCGGTCCACCAAGGGGATTGGACAATTTTGCTAATTCAACTAAAATACACCGAACCTTTGTGTAGATGGGACCATAGAAATAAGATGCGTGGATCCCCTGTAGGGCATCGGTCAGTTCTGCCATTCCCCTAGGCTTAAAGGGAACCAACCCCAGAGGTTGTGGGGTGGGGGGGGAGCCCCCACCATCAAGCAGAAGAGCTGGGAGCAGTATGTGTACTTTGGTTGGACCCTGGGTTGCTATGCTGAAAACCTCCTAGACCCACGAGAAGGAGAGAGCCGTAGCACCAAAGATGGCACAAGATGGCAGCAAAGTGGGACCAGCAGGTAGTCTCCCTAACCCACTGAGCAAGAGAGCTCAGTGCCCTTAGGCAGGAGGCTTCCTGGTGGACTAAGGTGACTCCAGGCACTTATCTGTGGTGCTAAAGAACTTTCTAACACTTGCCTTAGCAGGGCAGAGGCCAGGCCAAGAGCTGAGAGCTGAAAGAAGAAGCTGTCCTGATCTAAGAACTGTATCCTAAATCATTCCTGTTATTTCCAAGTTGATCCAGGTTCTGATCCTGAACTGTAAGCTAATACTTCCGTGATAAACCCCATAAATGTAAATATGTTCTGTGAGTGCTATGTGGTCATTGCAATGAACTGCCTAACCCAAAAGAGAAGCAAAGAGTGCCATGTTAGTGGTGGCTGGCGTCAGAACAGATCAAGGTGGGAGCTGTCTGACCTCTGCCTCTTGGGGAGCAGCCTTGTGCTGATGTTGATGACACTCATCTCCCCCCCAGGTCTGAGGAAGTCTGAGACCACCACGCATTTCTACACTGGGCCTGGGGCCTCGTGTCTCATGTCTATAAGCTGGAGAGAACGATAACGAGGGTGCCTGTCTCCTAGGGCAGCTGCGCAGATTCTGAATCACTCTACGTAAAGTGCCTGGCCCGGTTCCTGCATGTGGCGCACATGCAGAGTCTCAGGGATCATTATCGTGATAACACCAAACGACAAATCCCCAAGGGGACGGTGGCCACAAGAAGCTGCTTCCACCAGTCCCTTGCTCCAGCCAGAGGGAAGCTGAGGGCAATAGCTGCAGGGCAGGGCAAGTGGAGGTCAAAGACCCAAAGCCACCAGGAGTCAGTGCTCCTGGCAACAGCTGCAGGGCAGGGCAAGTGGAGGTCAAAGACCCAAAGCCACCAGGAGTCAGTGCTCCTGCAGGGCAGGGGAAAAGCTGCATCCCGAAAAGGCTGAGCCACAGCTTAGCAGAGATCAGGGTCCCCAAACACGCATGACACGAGGAGGACAGAACACAAGCAACAGTTCTAGAAACCTTCCATTCAAAGGGTTAAAAGAGGACCATGTTAGAGCTCAGGGCAGCCCTCTCTCCTCATTCCTGGGGTCTGACGGGGTAAACCAAGGGTCGAGCCCAGAATTCACAGCAAAAACGTGTTAAGCTCTAGAGATGATTCCAATAGCCAAAAAACACCAGTGGGAACCCCTACCTGAAGAGGTTCAGGCTGACCGACCGCATCCACCCACGTCTGACAGCACACCACTGCAGAGTAGAGCACAGTTCACCAGCCCTCCTCATCCTCATCCCAATGAGCATGGGGAGCTGGCTAAGCAGCCAGCCCCCACCTCCAGGATCCCTCCCCTAGGCCAAGGTTTGGTGTTCATGCTGCTGTTTGGGTGCTCGGGGAGGTGGGGACCCGCTGCTGAAGATGCTTGGGAAGGTGGGGACCCGCTGCTGAAGGTGCTTGGGAAGGTGGGGACCCGCTGCTGAAGGTGCTTGGGAAGGTGGGGACCCAAATGCTGGCTTCTTCTCCTCTTCACCTTTCCCAGGCATCCCAGTACTTGTCTCCGAGCCTGCCTGCCCTTCCCTACCCAACTTTAACCATGTCCATGACCCTTACCTCTTTTCTCTCTGGCTTCCCCCTCACAAAGGTCATCCGCTCCTATATCTTCCCCAAAAAGCAGGACATGGTAGAAATAGGATGGTGAAGATGGCCAGACTCCAGAGTCACACATTGGCCCACAAGCTGGGGGGTCTTCTGCAAGAGCCTCTCCCTCTGGGAGACAAGGTCAGCCCTCAGCTCAGAGACTGGCTCAGTACTCTCCCTAACCCTCAGGCATCTCCTGCCAAACCTGTCCTTTTCAGACGTACCCTAACACATCACTCTGGTTGTGGGTTGGGGCAGGGTGGCAAATGAATAAAGGGATGAACTGTGGCTGTGAAGGCTCTCAGCTCCATGAGGTGGTGTCACTGGAGCCGAGAAGATGAGCAGATACTCTCCATTTATGCTGACCACCCCTGCGGCTAGACTGAGAGGGAGGCAGCCGCTGCACCCCTACCTGCAGAGGTGAGCACTGAGCAGGGCAGAGAAGCTCCTTTCTCTAGTGCCCACACCTCCCAAACATGACTCCCTCAGGTACCCCGTACATGGCACCAGACCTCTGAACAAGGCAGGAACAGCCTTTGTCTGGTTCCCTACTATGCCCTGAAGTCCTCGCACAGCGCTTGGAACAAAGTGAGGGCTCAAAAACGTTTGCCGAGAGGGGACTTTCTTTCTCTCTGATTGGGAATAACGGGATGAAATGCCTGGACCTAATAACCACTTCCCGCTGCAGAGCATCAGAGAGCGCTGACTCACAGCTGGGGGTGCAAGGAGCCAAGGCCACCTCTCCTCACGGAGCCACCAGTCCCTTCCCACATGTTGGGTCCCTTTCTGGTCCCCCCACAAGCCCGGTGGAGCAGCGCCCTGGGCACCCCGCTTTCGTGTACACCGCTTCAGACAAACGGGAGGAACAGAGGCCATCACTCCGAGGAGCCCCCGTTTCAAAGAGGGGCCGCGGGCGCACATCCCCGCCACCGAAGAGAAGACAACACCCTCTCGGCTCTGCAGGGAGGCGTCTCGCTTGGCGGGCACGAGACAAGGCCGGCGCCGGGGCCTGCTCCGTGCTCGGGAACGCCGAAGCCTTTACGGGCACCCCGAAAACGTGAACCAGGGGCCCACGCCCGAGCCGCCTGCGCCCCGACCCACCCGCGGGGGCTACCGGAAGCCGTACTCCGCGAGCCGGAAGCTGTATCAGCGGCCGGCCTCCGCAGCACACACCCGCCTCCGCCCCGCCCCCGCCTCGCGCGACGAAGAGCCGAGGGGGCCCACGCAGGGCCCGGGAGCGGCCGTCGAGCCTCCGGGCGGCCCTCCGCGCCCCAGGCCAGGCTGATGACTCGCTCTTGCCAGCTGAGGGGCGGGCCGTGGTCATCGGGGCTCCACTTACGAGAGCTATGGTCGCTGCCGCCATCTTGCGTCCGTCGCGGCCGCCGCGCGCGCCACTCGCTCCTGTTCCCTCTGCGGTCTCGCGCGATCTGAGGCCCGGAAAGGACGGAACTCTCGCGATAATAGGCCTTTTTCTCTAGCGACGTAGAGGGAAAAAGGAGCGTGCTTCCGGTGCTGGGGAGGCCAGTTCGCGGCCCCTAAAGGGGCGGACGGAAGTGGGCGGGGCCGGAGCCGTGAGGGGCGGGGCGGTCGCGGGGGCCGCTGGGAGCGTCCCGCGGCGACCGTCCGCAGCCCCAGCCACTCGGCTGCACCGGCCTGTCCGGCCGACCGGCCTCTGCAGGCCCGGCCCCGCCCCTGCCGTCCTCCGCCCGCCCCGGCCGGACCTCCGCGCGCAGACTTCGCCCTGCGGCCGCTGCACTGGTTCTCACCTCCAGGCTGCAGCCGGGCCCCTTCCAGGCTGCAGCCGTCTCCGCGAGCGCCCAGCAAGCTCAGCTGCCCAGACCCCACGTCGAGGGAGGCTACCGAAGAATCGCCGTTTCTCAGCGATTTTGTGCTGCGTCTTCTTTGCATTTTAGCATCTCTGAAACCAGGATGCGCCTAACAGGGGACGGTGTCACCATCTAATTGGCAGTGTTCTCTCTTTTCTAGCGCTTCCTAAAACGCGTTGTTGCCTCTCGTCTGTCTAGTCGGTAAATGCTGCCCCGTTCGCACCATCGCTAGTATCGGTTGTGGACTGCACCCTTGTTATCCTTAGGATTTTTTTTTCTAAGTTTTATTTATTTTGTTGTTGAGAATGTACACAGCAAAACATAAGCAATTCAGCAGTTTCCACATGTACCATTTAATTACATTGATTACATTCTTGGAGTTGTGCGGTCATTCTCCTCCTCCTTGTCTGTGTTGTTCCTCCCTCCTTGACATAAACTCACTGTCCCCTAAGGTTCCTATCTAACCTAATCCAGTTGCTGTTGTCAATTTGATTCCATATAGATAGTTCTTAAAAGAGTGTAATGCTCAAGGCAGACTTTTTTTTTTTTTTTTACTAGTTAAGCTATTGTTTGGTTTTAAGATGATTTTAGGGGATATTTTTGGTTTAAGGTTTAAAGATTATCTCAGGGCAATAGTTTCAGGGATTCACCCCTTCTGTGGCTCCAGAAACTCTGGAGTCCATAAGAATTTGAAATTCTGTTCTGCATTGTCCCTCTTTTGATCAGGATTCTTCTATGGAATCTTTGATCAAAATGTTCACTAATGGTAGCGGGGCACCATCCAGTTCTTCTGGTCTCATGGCAAAGGAGGCAGCTGTTCATGCGGGCAATTAGCCACATATTCCGTATCCTCCTCCTGTCCCTGACTTGGAAACCCTGGTGGCATAATGGTTTAAATGCTACAGCTGCTAATCAAGGGGTTGGCAGTTCAAATCCACCAGGAGCCCCTTGGAAACTATGGGGCAGTTCTACCCTGTTGTATAGGGTCGCTATGAGTCAGAATCAACTCGATGGCAGTGGGTTTGGTTTTTGGTTTTGGTTCCTGACTCTCCTTCCTCTGTTGCTCCAGGTGAATAGAGACCAGTTTTTGTGCCTTGGCTGGCTGCTTGCAGGCCTTTAAAACCTCGGGCACTAAACGACAAACTAGGGGCGGAGGGTTCTCACGGGCTGGTTTTTGGAGGTGGATTACCAGGCCTTTCTTCCTAGTCCCTCTTAGTCTGGAAACTGCTGAAACCTATTCAGCATCACAGCAGCATGCACTCCTCCACTGACAGGTGAGTGGTGGTTGTCCATGAGGTGCACTGGCAGGGAATCAAACCCAGATCTCCCTCGTGGAAGGCAAGAATCTGGAAACAAAACAATGGCTCTTAAAACTGATGGCATCATAAGGAAAAAAAAAACACTCCATGAAATTCAGTTGGTAAACTTCAACCCAAGGCTGAATTCATGAATCCAATCCCTCCAGAAGGGTTTGAACACAATCCTCAGCTATTTTTAAAAGGCTTGACATGCCCACGCCAGGTTTGGGAAGAGCTGCTTGGGACAGCTGCCATATGCCACACCAGACCCAAGACCCCAACGTAGCTATCTGGCTGGAAAGAAGGTAGGTACATCAGGTAACTGAGACTGCCTGCCCAGCAACCTCAGCTTGCTGAGGCAACAAAGTAGCATCCCTAGCCAGGCAGGTCTCTTTTCCACCCAGGGGGAGTTTAGAATTAAATACAGACAATCTTTAGTTCAATAGGAGCCCTGGTGGCTCAGTGATTAAGAGTTCAGCTGCTAACCAAAAGATCGGCAGTTTGAATCCACCAGTCACTCCTTGGAAACTCTGTGGGGAAGTTCTACTCTGTCCTGTAGGGTAGCTGTGAGTCAGAATTGACTCAATGGCAATGGGTTTGGGTTTTTGGTTAGTTCAATATGGGGAAATACCACATTTGCCTCCTGAAACCCCTCTAAGATGATAGAAAATACCACATTTGCCTCCTGAAACCCCTCTAAGATGATAGGAAACTCCTCTAGAGGTGAAAGCCCATAACAGCGGAGGGGGGATATTGTGAAGCTGGAGAAAAGTGGGCAGTGGTAGCTGCCTAAGCAAACTGGGGCGCGAGGTCAGCACCCCAGGGTCATAGGTGAAAGCCCAGTTGGAAACAGGAGTAGACCCCAGACCTCTATCCCTATGGGCTGTGGCTGGCAGACACCGCCCTATCCCAGCAGAGGCTGGGAAGTGAGAGGTCTGGGGGCAGAGCCCTGCTCTGAAAGGGCAGAACAAGTGGGACTCCTACCACTTCCCTACCTCCACCTGGGCTCCCAGAGTCTGGCCTGTGACACGTGCTGCTCAGGCTCCATGGAGCAGTGCGCCAGCTCAACAGAAGAGATTAGCACTTGGAGTCCTCCAGCAGGACAGCCCGGTAAAATCTCTGGCCTCAAAGATCCCCAGCCCAGCCACAAAGACTGCCTCACTCTCAAGTGTAACTGGACAGCCCAGGATCACCAGACACCCGAGAAAGAGGGAAAAAACTAAAAGGAAAAGGAGAAGGGACACAGAAGGAGCAGTTAATAAAGAAGCAGAAGAGCGAGGAAAAATAAAAAGATGCCCTCAGAGATATTAGCCAAGGTGTTGCATCTAAAACATAACAGGAGGCTAGAAAGAAGCATTCAGCGAATGAGAAAGAACTGTTGCAAATTAAAAATAAGAGAAGAGAAACAATTCGATAGAAAGTCAAAATCTTCCAAAGTGAATAGCAACAACAACAAAACCAGGTGGTTAGAAAACAGGAAATGAAATAGTGATCACGAGAAGCCCTGGTGGCTGGCACAATGGCTAAGCACTCAGCTGCTAACTGAGAAGTTGGCAGTTCGAACCCACCCAACAGCCACACTGGAGGACGACCTGGTGATCTACTCCACAGGGATTACAGCCATAAAGATTACAGTATAGGGCAGTTCTACTCTGTCGCGTGGGATTGCTATGAGTCGAAATTCAACGGACAACTCCTAACAACCAGAACGATAATAATCGCACCAGTCAATGCTCCCCAGGCCAGTTAACGGTACAGGCTCCCCAAGACTGGAGAATGAACACAGGGCTGGGCTCTCCATCACCACCAGGGGGAGCCACAAACACCGACCTCTGATGACAGCTTCCCCTGCCAATTTCACATTGACACAGAGTCCTCACGAGTCAGGCACTGTCCTTATTACTTTACACGTGTTACTCATGCGATCCTTACAACAACCCTATGGAGTGGATACTGCTATTATTCCCATTTTTGTTGTTAGGTGCCATCGAGTAGGTTCCAACTTGTAGCAGCCCTATGTACAATAGAATGAAACACTGCCCTGCCCTATGCCATCCTCACAATCATTGTTTTGTTTGAGCCCATTGTTGTAGTCACTGTGTCAATCCATCTCATCAGGGATCTTCTTTTTCACTGACCCTCTACTTAACCAAGCATGATGTCCTTCTCCAGGGACTGGTCCCTCCTAAACATGTCCAGTGTACATAAAGTGAAGTTTTGCCATCCTCGCTTTTAAGGAGCATTCCAGCTATACTTCCTCCAAGACAGATTTGTACATTCTTCTAGCAGCCCATGCTACATTCGATATTTTTCACCAACAGCATAATTCGAAGGCATCAATTCTTCTTCGTTCTTCCTTATTCATTTTCCAGCTTTCACATGCATTTGAGGTGAGTGAAAACACCATGGCTTGGGTCATGCGCACCTTAGTCCTCAAAGTAACGTCTTTGCTTTTTAACACATTAAAGAGGTCTTTTGCAGCAGATTTGCCCAACACAGTGTGTCATTTGATTTCCTGACTGCTGCTTCCATGAGCATTGATGATGGATCCAAGTAAAATGAAATCCTTGACAACTTCAATCTTTTCTCCGTTTATCATGATGTTGCTTATTGGTCCAGTTGTGAGGATTTTTGTTTTCTATGTTGAGATGTAATCCACACTGAAGGCTGTGATCTTTGATTTATATCTGTAAGTGCTTCAAGTCCTCTTCACTTTCAGCAAGCAAGTTGTGTCATCCTCATGTCACAGGTTGTTAATGAATCTTCCTCCAATCCTGATGCCCTGTTCTTCATATAGTCCCGTTTCTCAGATTATTTGCTCAACATACAGATTGAATAAGTATGGTGAAGGAATACAACCCTGACTCACGCCTTTCCTGATTTTAAACCAAGCAGTTGCCCCTTGTTCTCTTTGAATGACTGCCTCTTGGTCTATGTACAGGTTCCGCATGAACACAATTAAGTGTTCTGGAATTCCCATTCTTTGCAATGTTATCCATAATGTGTCATGATTCACATAGTTGAATGCCTTTGTGTAGTCACTAAAACGCAGGTAAACATCTCTCTGGTACTTTTTGCTTTCATCCAAGATCCATCTGACATTAGCAATCATATCCCTAGTCCCATGCCCTCTTCCGAATCCAGCTTGCCTTTCTGGCAGTTCCCTGTAGATATACTGCTGCAACTGTTTTTGAATCATCTTCAACAAAATTTTACTTGCATGTGATATTAATGACATTGTTCGATAATTTCTGCATTCTGTTGGCTAACCTTTTTTGGAATGGGCACAAATATGGATCTCTTCCAGTTGGTTGGCCAGGTAGCTGTCTTCTAAATCCCCATTTTTACAAATGAGAAAACAGAGGCACAGACCAATATCACACAGCAGGAAGCAGCCAAATGATGCCAGACCCTGTGCTCGTAACCACTACATCATAGTACCTTTCGAAAGGTAACTTCAACATCTAAATAATTAATCATAATAATATATTAGAGCTCCAGAAAATAAGGAGAGGGAGAGGAGAAATCAACAAAGAAACAATTCAAGAAAATCTCCTAGAACTGAGTGGGTTTCTTAACTGATAGATCCTATGGAGGGCCTAAGAAAATGGGTGAAAGAGAAGGTCTACATCAAGACATGTTGTTGAGAATTCCCAAAGCACTGGGGCAAAAGAAGGTCCTAACTGTTTCCAGAGAAAGAGAAAGAAATCACAGTTAAAAAGTCAGGATTCAAGAAGGTACGAGACTACTTGAGTCTAAAAGAAAATGACACAATGCCCTCAAAATTCTAGGGAGAAATGATTTTGAACCTAGCCGAACTTTTGTACCTTGTTACACTTCCAAACAAATGTGAGGGTAGGACAAAGACAAACAGGCCAAGTCTCCATAATTTCCCAGACATCCTCTTTCAGGAAGCCTGGAGATGTTCCTCCTCAAATGAAGGGAAAGGGAAGCACAGGATCCAGGACAAGGGAGAGGAGGTGGTCCAGGATCCTGGTGCAGGTGTAACCCAGAGTGACAGCTGGACCTGAACAAATGGCCTGGGGCAGAAGGCTAGCATGGTGAGGGCCACAGGAAAAGATGACACTAAGTGGTCAATTACATGGTGAGTCCCAAGTATTGAAAAAAGGTTCATACTTCTGTAGGGGAATCTAAGGATGAACTAATGATAAAAACCAAAAACCCATTGCCTTGGAGTCAATTCTGACTCATGGTGACCCCATAGGGCAGAGAAGAACTGCTCCATAGGGTTTACAAGGCTGTAATCTTTATGGGAGCATAGTGCCATATCTTTCTCCTGTGGGTGGCTGGTGGGTTTGAACTGCTGACCTTTCAGTTAGTAGCCAAGCTGCCTTAACCACTGCACCACTAGGGCTCCCTGAACTAACAATAAGCACTATAGAAAACAAAGCAAAACAAAAAACATTAGGCAATTATTAACTCCAGGAAAAACAAAAAGTTGTGCAAGAAAGGAAATATACCCTTAGCACACCTTGTTTGCTGCTGAGGATTCTGATAATAAAGCTGTAATAACCTAAGCAGCTATGATGCCCATCACACTGGGATGATGTTGGGTCAGGGGAGCAAAGCGGGTGGCAACCCTCCATCCCATGAGGATGACAGTAGAGGACACCTAATTTAGAAAAAGCAATAAATAGCAGTAAAAGCATACTGTGGTTGTCGTGGATTGAATTGTGTCCCCCCAAAATATGTGTCAACTTGGTTAGGCCGTGATTCCCAGTGTTGTGTGGCTGTCCTCCATTTTGTGATTTTCCTATGTGTTATTGATTTATAGTCTCTGCCTGTGGTTAAAGAGGATTAGGGTGGGATGTAACACCCTTGTTCAGGTCACATCCCTGAACCAATGTAAAGGGAGTTTCCCCAGGTGTGGCCTGCACCACCTTTTATCTTACAAGAGATAAAAGGAAAGAGAAACAAGCAGAGAGTGGGGACTTCATACCACCAAGAAAGCAGTGCTGGAAGCAGAACACATCCTTTGGACCTGGGTTTCCTGTGCGGAGAAGCTCCTAGTCCAGGGAAAGATTGATGACAAGGACCTTCCTCCAAAGCCGACTGAGAGAAAGCCTTCTCCTGGAGCTGAAGCCCTGAATTTGGACTTCTAGCTTACTAGACTGTAAGAAAAGTAATTTTTCTTTGTTAAACCCATCCACTTGTGGTATTTCTGTTATAGCAGCACTAGATGACTAAGACAGTGGTCTTATGAAACATGGACTTTAAATGCCTGAAGAAACAGCTAAGAGTTGAATTAGGGGAAGACTGCTTTTATTGTCTTTATTATTAGCCTAGAAAAAAATCATTTCATTTATAAAACAGGAGATTTATATAACTCTGAAAAGATAATATCTTAAGTGAAAAAGTAAGCATAGGCATTATTACATGAGCCAATGATAGTACTGATACTTTTGGATTCCGTTTGATCACTGGTACAATCCGTTATGTGTTTGCCACTTTAAGACAATGTGGAACCAGACAGCTTGGCCTAAGTGCTTCCACCTAGAATGTGTGAGTTATTTTAGATTTGTGATTTGAATTTGAAAGGTGTGAGAATTTGAATAGTTTTTAAACAGCATTGAAATGTTTAAGACAGCTGGAGATTCACTATATTTGTACATTTAATGTATTTGATAGGCCTTGGTAAGTTTGTTTTTTGTTTTTTGGTTATAGTGGTGTGGTAGGTGGAATAACGGCTCTCACATGTGTCCGTCCACACCCTAATCCCTGGGACCTGTGAATACTTCATGTTATGGCAATAGGGACTTTGCAGTTGTGGTTAAGGTAAAGAACCTAGAGATGGGGTGATGATCCTAGATTAGCCGGGTGGACACAACCTAACCACGAGTCCTTACAAACAGAGAACCTTTCTCGGCTGTAGAGCAGAGAGATGGGTTGTGTGAAAGACTCAGCTGCTATTGCTGGCTTTGAAGATGGAGGAAGAGGTCATGAACCTAGTGATGTGGGTGGACTCTAGAAGCTGGGGACAGACCTCGGCTTGCACCCAGCAACGAAATGGAGACCTAGGTGCTACAACTGCAGGGAGGTGAACTTCCCCAGCTGCCCGAGCGAGCGGGAAACGACTCCTCCCAGGGCCTGTGGAGGAGACCCAAGCTGCCATCACTGTGCCTTCAGGCTTGTAGGACCCGTCAGATCTGTGATTCCAGAACCGTTCGGTACTGTGTCTGTGTTGTTTTCAGCCTCTCAGTTTGTGGTCGTTTATGATGGCGGCAATAGAAAACAGATACAGCTTTCCTGGTTTGGGATTTGAAATGCTTAAGAAGGAATACTCTAGTTTAGACACGCAATTTTAAATGCTGAAAATGGAGACGGGGTGGCTCAAGGACTGAGAGGCTAGGGTCATGGAAAGGACACCCTCAACTCAGACAGGAGCTGAGGGAGAGACAGGGAGCCAGGGCCTGATATCTTCAGGAAGTCGGAGGGGGTGAGCTCAAGGGGAGGAGCAGGGTATGAAGGACAGAACACAGCCCCTTGGAGGCAGCTGCAGAGGTGGGTAGGAACAGCGTCGTGGGGGGCTGCAGGTCCCAGTCTTGAGCAGATGGAAGGAGCAGTCAGAGTGGGGGGCCTAAGGGTGGCCTGCATGGGACCCAGGGCTTTGCTGACAGTGGCCTCAACTCTGGGGCTGCTCTGAGGATCAGAGGTGTGAGAACCACGAGGAGCCCGGACCACAGGCTTCTCAGCAGTGTCTCTGTTGTCTGCTTCTCCCACCACGCCATTGCTCTGTGGTCACTGCTGGGCACCCATGGGCAGGTGCCCAGTGCCCAGCACCCAGCAGAGCCCAACACCTGAAGAAGCTCCACCCTGGGCTCCAGGCTCCGCTTGGCTGCTCTCCCAGGCAGGATGAAGCAGTTCTTTGGGCAGCTGCTTGTCCAGGGCTGACCACCCTGCTCCTTCCTACAGGCAGCTTCCCCAGGCAAGGGCTCAGAGGCCCAGGCACTGGCCAGCCAGGTTTCCAGGGGCTCCTGGCCAAGGAAAAGGGGGAAACCCTGCAAGAGATGCTGTGGTGGAAGCCAGGCTGGGTGGGGCACGGGGGTGGGGGGGTATCCTGCTCCTTATCCACACACTGGCCCTACCCACCCCCCACTCCAGGCTCCTTCATCCCAATGGGCTGGGCCTATAGGCCCCTCCACCCTCAGGGCCTCCTGGGGTCAGGACCTCAGTCCTGCCTGCTGTTGGCAGGCGTAGGTTCACTCGCAGGGTGTGTTCACCAGCACCAGGCTTGCAGGGTCACAGGAGGGAAGAGGCGGCCCTGGTCCAGGGGCCGCACTCCTGCAGGGCTGGGCTCTTCCCCATGTGGACTGTAGACCCCCAGGCTGTGCCGTGGGCTCAGGGCTGTGCCCCGCGGTACTTGTGAAAGGTGCTTTCCAGGAAGGTGGCCAGCTTTGGCCGGTCGTCCTGCAGAGGCAGGTGCAACGAGGTCGGAGGAGTGCGGACTAAGCACGGCTTCCCCAGCCCTGCTCAGAGGCCGCCCCAGCCCCGGCGCCCAGCTCCTGCGCGCCCTCGCCCCCCCATCTCCCCCCCCCAAGCCCCTTTCCCCAGGTGAGCGCGGGCCCCGCACCTCGTGGACAAAGCCGTAGTGCACGAGTTCAGCTGCTAGGTCCTTGGCGCTGTCGGCTGAGGCAGGTAGGGGGCGCAGGGCGACAGGTGAGGCCACAGCTCCATCCGCCCGGTCCCCCCGCCTGCGGGGGTCCCCACCCCCACCCCACCTACTTGGGAGCAGGTCATAGGTGAGCTGCCGGTGCAGGCGGTCCTCCAGAACAAGCAGCAGGGTGAGCTGAGGAGGGGGGAGGCGCGCAGTTGGGAGGCGGACTGGGGACCGGGAGCTCCGCCCCCATACCACTCAACATCCTTTCCGGCCTTCCCTGCCACCCCATCCCTGCCCGCCCCAGCCCAGGCCAGAGCTCACATGCCAGCGCGCCTTGTCCTCACTTCTCTCCATATTACACTGCATCTGGATCACCTGGGGTGGGGGGTCATCAAGGTCACCTACCCAGAAGAGCAGGTGCTGCCTCTAGGGGCCCCTGGAAGGGGCAGGGGTTGGAAAAGGGGACAATCTGAATGGGTGTCCAAAAAAGCATGGCACTACCCAAACCAACTGAGTTAAGGAAAATCTCCAGAAGAGCAGACATTGGGGCTGGGTAATGGAGGATAAACGGTAGGTTCACAGTGGAGAGAACACCTTGAACAAAGAGGTAGCTGTGGGCAGCACAGAGACACCAGCAGGAATGTGGCAGAGCAGGAGTGGGGTCAGGCTTAGGGCTTAGACACTGTCTGTTGGCAGCCAGGAGCCTACTGAGGGTGGAACTGGGGAGGGAGGGTTAGCTCACTGTTAGGTGTGAATTCTGGCTAAACTGAGGAGGCCAAGGGGAGGGAGGCCTGGGCGAGGGAGGCCAGGGCAGAAGCTGGCAAAGTGCCTAGGTAAGGACTCGAGGTGGCCCAGATTAGGGCAGTGGCCATGGGGACATACCCAAGGCCAAAGCCATAGCCCCAGGAAGCCCAGTGGGCAGGAACACAGTAAGGGAGATGGAGATGCAGAAGCTGGAGGAGAGCCCCTGGCTGGGGAAAAGTTTGGAAGAACACTGTGCCTGGGGGGTCTTGAGGGAGACATCAGGACACAGTGTCAGGAATCAGCACACCAAGGGGTGGGATCCGAGGGGCGAGGGGCGTGGGATCCGTAGGCTGGGGAAGGGGAGGGAGCCTTTGGCAATGGGGAGTATCCCAGCTGGTCGTCCCTGGCCCCTGGCCTCCACACAGGGCCCACCCTTGGACCCGGTCTCTGGCAGCCTAGAGGAGAGCTGGGTTGGGAGTCCCAAAGAGCCTGAGAGAGGAGCACCACTTGTCTGGGTGGGGCGGGTGTGAGCGGGCGTGGTGTAGCTGGCAGGGCCTCACCTTTCTGGTCTCCGAATCGAAGGGCTCAGGAGTGGGGGTCTTGACCTTCTGCGCCTCCTCAGGGGGTGGGGCCAGCACACGAGGCAGCCCCAGGGGCCGAGTGGTGGCAAAGTTCATCAGTGGGTAGATCCCATTCCTGGGAGCACACCAGGGTGGTTGGGGGTTGGGCCTGGCAGCTGTCATTACCCACCCGCACGCCAGTGCTCACCTGACGTCCTCCAGGAATTTGTCAAGCTCCAAGAAGGACACCTCCGAATACCTGACGTGGGGGGGCATGGGGGTGGGGAGGGAGGCACATGAGGGGCCAGCCAGGCTGCCCTGATGATGTGGGGTGGGGCCGGGTGGGTTTGGTAGGGGTGTGCTTACCGCCACTGCACTGGGGGCCGGTGGAGCCGCGGGATCTCAGCCAGGACTGCATGGAGGTCCACCGCCTTGGTCTTTTCCTCCACCGTGTTCTCAGGCATGAGGTCTGTAACAGCAGTGGTGCTCAGCGAGGCCTCCCTCCACCTGGCCCCCCGCCCCACCTGTGGGCCCACCCTCACACTGGTGCTGAAGGAAGCAATGTGCTGCCAGGAGCTTCAGTGAGTGCACCTCGAAGAGCACCCGGTGGAAGAGCAGGCTGTGGGCAGAGGGCCTCCGCGCAGGGTCCCGAGCCAGGCAGGAGAGGATGAACTCCTGGGGGCAGAGGGAGTCCCCGGTGGGTGCAGGTGCTCTCTTCTCGGCCACTTGGCCCCACGGTTCACCAGGGGTCCAATCCCACACCCTCCCTCCCAGGGACACTGAGGGGCCCTCACGCTGGACCATGCATGTGGAGCAGTGTTGCCTTAGCAGCCAGGCCAGAACCTGTCCACTTGCAGGAGGACAGCCCTGCCCTGGGCCCAGAACCTTGTCTGCTTTATTTCACATCACCCTCACAAGACCCTTGTGCAGTGGGTATCACTTTCCCCAGTTCACAGCTGTGAGGTCACCAGGTCCCCTTGCAGCCTGAACCACGTCCACACAGCCTGGTTCTCTCTTGGTCACCCCATCCTGGCCCCACGGTTCTGATCTCCAGAAGCCATGGGGTGCCAAGGTTAATTTGCCCGCCTCTGGCCAGAGAGATGGAGGCTGCAGCTTCCATCCTATCCTCTTTGCCTGGGCCACCGCCCACTGTGCTCCCCAACCCCCATCTCAATGACCTCCTGGAAGCTTAAAGGCAAGGACTGGAGTCAGGCAGACCTGGATGCGAACACTGGCTCCACCACTTACTCTAGGCCTTGGACTAAGTGCTCAGCATCTCTGAGCCTCAGTTTTTTCATCTATGGAATGGGCATAATGGTGTACATACAGGGATTATTTGAGGTTAATGTGGGAACTGCTGTGAAGGCCCATCAAGAGCTTGTCACATTGAGAAATGGGGGTGTCTGTCCACATGGGTGTCACCTCCTCCTCAGAGCTCATCCGTGGTTCGCCAGCGTCCCTGGGCCTGAACTTGGCACTATGCTGCAGGAAGTTGGGTTCTCTCTGGTCTTCCCTCCTGGGAATGTGCTGCCCCCTCATGGCTGTGCTCCCTCTGAGGCCCTCCTGGTAGGTGGCCTGGGGGAAGTTGGCTGGCACACCTCCAGCTGCATCGACCCACTGCATCTGCGCAGACGCCAGAGGTCCTGGCCCCACCTCAAGGACCATGAGCCTGCCCAGGAGGAGTGGGGCAACCTGCTCACCCGCATGTTAGGGTCGCTCAGTGAGTGCCTAGCTCGGGCGATGGCCTCCTCCGTGACGCGAGCGTCCCCATTGGCCTGGATCTCCAGCACAGCCATCTGGGGGGGAGGGTCAGGTCAGGCACGGGGCAGAGGCAGCGCAGGTGAGACATGGGGCCTTGAGGCGGTAGAGCCTGTACCTCCAGTGCACACATCCCGAAGGAGAAGATGTCCACGGCGGTGCCATCAGCGACCTCTGAAAGACGGGAGCAGGGAGGTCGGGTAGGGCGAGGCCGGCCCCGGGGTGCGAGCGAAGGCCGGACTCCACCTGGACTCACCGCCGTACTCGGGCGGGAAGAAATGCAAGTTCCGCAGCTCCTGGCGCTCGGCGAGGACTGGGCTCCGAAGGTGGTCCGGGAGCGCTGCGCGGGGCGCGGGGGTGAGCTGGCCGGGCATCTCCACCCTCCCTGCCCCGCTCCCCCCGGTCCCCACGCACCATTGGAGAAAATGCGGTGCCACACTGCGCCGGCCACCACGGGGAGAAAGATCTGCGTCAGCCCTTGGGGGCTCTGGGCTTCAGGGGCCCTCCGCCCGGGAAGAGGCCCACCACCCCGCCCCTGGCAGGCCCCGCCCGGCAGCGAGCACACGGAAGGCCCCTCCCCAGCGGGCCCCGCCCCGCCAGCACCCGAGCCGATCTTGATCAGGCCGTTGTGCTGGATGAAGATGGTGTCACTGGTCAGGTTCCCGTGGATGATGGGGGGACTGCAGGAGTGCAGAAAGCTGCGGGGGAGGGGAGCAGGCGGAACCGTTAGGGGGGCCCGAGGAGGTGGGAGCGGCGGCGGGGGCTAGGGGCGGGCAAGCTCGGGCCCTCACCTGAGTGCGGACAGGATCTGCGTGCACCAGCGCTTCCAGGCCTGGCGGCGGGCGGACGACTCCGTCGGGAGGGGCGCGGACTAGGGGGCTGGCCCTGGTGTTGCCCGCCCGTGTCCCCCCAGGTCCCTGTCCGGGAGGCCGCCCCGCCCGGTCCTCGTACTGGAGGCCTCCTAGCGCCTGCACCCTGTGCTCGTCCCCAGGGCCTGGCGCCCAACCCACCCTGCCGGAGCCCCGGAGCCCACGCTCCGTACCCTAGCGTTCATGGCCTTGTGGTTCTTCTTGGTCTTTTTGAGGAACTGCTTGAGGCTGCCCGATGACACGTATTCTGTGATGAAGATAACCTGCAAGGGGGCACCGGGTTCTCGGACTCTGCCAACTTCGTGGGTTCCCAAGCGCCCCACCCGGCTCAGCCTCAGCCCAGGCTGGCCTTCCCGGGCTCACCCTGGCACTGGCTTCGGACGCATCCAGCCAGTACTTGTGTAGCTTGACGATGTTGGGGTGGTCCACCAGCACCAGCTGCTCAAACATGGTCTGGATCTTCTCCTGGGGAAGGGGGGTGGGCACTGTCACCAGGCCAGGACCCCAGGTGAAGGTGGGATGGGGCCGGGAGTGTAGCTTCACCTCGTGGGCAGAGAAGGCCTTCCTGTCGCTGAAGTGCAGCTCATTCCACACGACCTCCACCCCCTCCTCCGTGTCCATGGCCAGGAACGTGCTTTGGACCCCTGGCATGTTACCCTGGTTCACCTGTGGAGGGGACCAGGCTGGAGGCTTGGCCTCTGCCATTCGTGTGGTTCAGGGCTGCACGACTCTGGGGGGAGAGGGGCCTGCCAGGGCAGTGTCCAGAGGATGGGCAGGAGGTTTGGAGTAGGTCCCAGGGAATCGAGGGGTGATTTCTAGGGAGACAGTAGCTGGACCCAGAAGCATCAGGGAGGTGGTCCCAGGAGGAGGCTGGAACTCAGGAAATGGGGGTTCCTCACGTGGGCGTAGGGGACTGGCCAAAGGGGTCCAAGGGCCGGGCCCCCAGTGAGTTTTAGGGCCGTCAAGCTCCCTCAGAGCCCCCGCGGCCCTGCACGGCCTCCCAGGCCTGAAGACCCCCGCCCGTACCCACCTGCTCCCGCCGCTTCTGCCAGCGCCCGCATGGGCTCTCCTCCAGGATGTCGCTCTCGTCCTCACTCTCGTCCTCCCGCTCCCGCTCCCGCTCCCGCTCCCGGCCCCGCCTCGGCGCCGGATCCGGGGCGGCCATGGCTCGGCGGGCCAGGCCACCGCCCTGCGCGCGATCCGCCCTCCCCGCGCCGCCGCTCCTCTCCCGCCCCTGGCCCCGCGCCCGGCCGCCCAGGCCCAGGAGCCAGAGCAGAGCTGCAGCCGCCGCCTCGAGCCCCCACCCCAGCTCAGTGAATCGGGAGACGCGGGCGCGCAGCGAGCGCGGGGGTGGAGCCGGCCAGCCCCTCCGGAGGCGCCTCCTCGGGCCGGAGCCGGAGCGGAGCTTCCCGGCGGCGGCGGAGCCTGCCTGCTCCGCCCGGTCCCGCCCGGTGGAGCCGGGTCCCAGGCACTGTCCAGCTCCGCCCCAGGGACCGCTCCCCCAGAAGCCCCGCCCCGCTCCGTCCAATGCCCCACCCAGTGGAGCCGGGTCTATGGCCCCGCCCCTCTAGAAACCGCGCCCGGTGCAGGGCCTCACCAGCCGAGCAATGCCGTCCAGGTCGCGGCCGGCCTCCTTCAGGCCTCCACCGCTGTCAGCCGCGCGGAGAGAAGACCCCTGGATCGACCTGAGCCGAGGTGGCCCAAGCCTGCGGCGGTGGCCCAAAGGCGAGCCCGTCAGGGCCTCCCGGGACGCACGACGGGCGCTTCGCTGCCTCCGTGGCCTGCCGGGGTCTCTGGGCACAGCCTCTGGCGAGCTCTCCAAGCTGCCACTGCCTCAGCACAGCTTCGCATCCCACTTACCCATACCTGGCCCGGACGGAGGTGCCCTCTAGAGGCTTCCTTCTGGGGGTAGGCCTGGCCTGGAGCAGGACCCTGGAGCAGCCACTCTGCCCAGGATGGTCCCTGAGGGTCTGTGGAAAGCCCTGGTGCAGCAGCTGGGGACCCACTAGTCCACAGCCACTCCAGCTGCAGGAGCTCCCTGGTTCCCAAATGGGGCCAGCTCGCCACACTAGCCCCCCCCCCCATTAGTAAGTGGGCAGATCACCAAAGGCTGGGGAAAAGGCTCACAAACAGGCTGTTCACCACTAAAGCATGGGCACACACTTCCTCTGGCCCTTAGTCTAGGTTTCCATCTCAGGCCCACAGGCCAGACTGCCTCTTTCCAGGTTAGCCACATAGTGCCTTCTGTCTGGGTGGCGCAGACAGTTAAGGCGCTCGGCTGCTAGCCCAGAAGAAAGGCCTGATGTTCTCCTGAAAAGTCAGCCACTGACCCCATGAAGCAGAGGCCTACTCACACATCCAGGTCGCCAGGAGTTGGAGTCAACTCCATGGCAACTGGTTTTTTAAGTGGTCTCCTCCCGCTTCTTCCCTCCTGAGCAGTGGAAGGAAGCACGGGAGGCAACCCTACCCCACTGTGGAGAGCAGGCTCGCTGAAAGCAAATGTAGAAGTAAACAACATGTGAAGAAAGGAGATAAGATGATGCAACCTAGAGAAGAAAAACAACCTTTTCAACAGAAGACACTGAGACCAACTAAGTCGTAAACAAGGACTTATCAATACCAACCAAATGGGCTCAAAGAGCTCCAACTTGTATGAAAGAAGGGACCCTAAGACTCGTCTTTGCTCGGAGTCACAACCAGAGCCAACTCGGTCATACACTGTGGACTGGGAAGTAGGCGGGTGTGGCAGCTTGCCCGGGCTTACTCCCAAGTCCTAGAGACGTTGCCTATCTCGGTCATACGTTGAGGACTAGGGCCCAGGAGGTCAAGAAGCAGTGGGCCGTGGCAGCTCACCTGGGCTTAATCTTAGTTCACTCCTGACCCAGTACACGTTGCTTTGACCAGACATTGAGAACTAAGGGATAATAAGCCCTTGTGCTCAAGAGACGTGATAGAGATCCAAGGGAGATTCTCGAGCATCAAGGCCAATTTGACACCCGAGCCATTGACGACGGCATGGTCAAGAGTTGGCCTGGACCAGAGAACGATGCTCAGATACCACCCTCATTTGCCGTAAGGTGGCCCGCTTTCCCTCTTCTTTCCCCTGGTGAATTGAGATCTCTGGCCTCCGGGGTAGCCAAGAGCCTGTGTGCCTATAATATTGATAACTAATAAAGACATTGTAGAAAGACACAAATCATTAGGAGTAGTTGTTGCAACCCTCTCCTCACGACACCCACTCCACCTGCAGCCCCACTCTCCCTCCTCACTGCCCTCACCAACCACCAGGCAGCCTCTCAGCAACAGGCTGGCTCCAGAATTCTCCCTCTACACCACCCCCCCCGCCCCCGCCGCCCAGTAACTCTTTTTTGTACTCCTGTGGTGGCACCCAGCCTCCGTCTTCTCTTCCTGGAGAGGAGCCGCTGAGCAGTCAGCCCACCCTCTCTCAAACCTCCCGTCCCCCACTGGTGGGCCTTCGCTCCCGCTGGCCTCTCCCTGTCTGCCACTCTTATGACCAGCATTTCCCACTTGGACCCTGCAGTGCCCTCTCCACGATCCCGGCTACCACCCAGCACCAGGTGACCCTGTGGACATGACACTCGCCTGCTCAGAAGCGTGTGCAGTGAAGGGCTGACACTCCCATCCAGGGCGTTCACACCCTGCACGCTGCAGAGAAAGGATGGACCCTTGACCAGTTCCTGGCAGGCAACCTCTAGGCCCTGGAACACCCTTTCTGACAAGGTGTCATCGTATGCCTGGGGCCTTGGGCCAGCCTGTGCGATTACACTGGGCCCTGGGCCATGGCATCCATTTGCCTGTGGAGGGGCCGCAGACTGAGCAACTAAGGTCAGTGATGCAGGTGCTCCATGTCTGTGTGACCAGCCCCCAATAAAACCCTGGACCCCGAGGCTGGTGCCAACACTTCGTAGGTATTGCACATCATTGCTGGGGGGATTAGGCGCTGTCCGCACGGCTCCACTGGGCAAGGGCAGGAGGGAGCTTCCACCTGGGCTCTCCAGGACTCCACCCAACATGTCTTTTCTGTGGTTGATTCCATCTGTCTCCTTTCTCTGTACTAAGCGGTAACCATAAGTTCAATGGCTTTCTGAGGCCTGGGAGTCCTTCTAGTGAATTATTGAACCTGAGGGTGGACTGGGGACTCCAACACACCCTCGGACAGTCCCGTCTCACTTGCTCAGAGAGGAAGGCCTAACCAAGATCCCCAGGCCACCGAGATGTACCCTGCTGCCGATCTCAGCCTGCAGCCCTCCCTCCTGCTGAGTCCACTCCAGCCACCTGGCCTCTGTGCTGCGTGTCTGGCATGACAGGCACCCGCCCAGAGCCTCTGCACCTGCCCTCTGCGTGGAATGCCCTCACATAATTGTCCTTGGAGTCTCAACTCAAGCGTCACCTTCCCAGAGAAGCCGACTGCAGACACCTGGCACCTTCAAAATAATCAGGCCTGCTTCTATCTCTTAGCAGTTCTGGGGCCTCTTTGCTCCATCTGACCAAACACCCCTGCCCCTGGAAGAGGGTTAGCTGACCCGTGCCAGGGCCATACGTACAAGAACTGAGCCAAAACCTAGAGAAAAAGTTCAGTTTTGCCTCCAGCTAGACAGCACTGGACTGGAAGCCACTGCAAACGGATGCCAAACCCGGAGCCCCAGCCACTTAAAGACACATGAGTGGACAGAAGATGAGTTATCCGCAAACACAGGAGATGTTTCATAATTTATACCAATGCATTTAATACCGTTTTGGAGAAAACCACAAAGTAATATGTACACTTCAGACTGACATGTCCAAGGCTCAGGAAAAGGGTTCTCCGATTAGACGGTGATAGAGTATTTCAGCAATGATCAACTGCAAATTTTCTATAAAATAGAAAAAGACTTGCAAGTGAAACACCTGGCAATTTCTCAAAAAGTTCAGCTTATTGAAAACCAAGCAATTTCACTCCTAGATATATACCCCAAAGAGTTAAAGCAGGAAATCAAACAGACGTGTGTACACCAATGTTCATAGCGGCATTATTCACAGTAGCCAAATGGTGGAAACAGCCCAAGTGTCCATCAACAGGTGAGTGGATAAACACAATGTGGTACCTATACACAATGCAGTACTATTCAGCCACCAAGAAAAACAAAGTTCTGATAGACACTACAACCTGGATGAACTGTGAAAACATTATACTGAATGAAAAAAATGAGACACAAAGGGACACATATTATATGAATACACTTAAACGAACTATCTAGAAAGGCAAATTGCAGGAGACAGAAAGAAGAATGGAGGTCCTCAGGGCTCTCAGGATGGGAGGATGGGGAATTAGGATTTAAGGGGCACTGAGTTTCTATCTGGGACGATGAAAGAGACCCGGAAATAGATGGTGGTGATGGTCACACAACATGGTGAATATATTTTCCACCACTCTCATTTCTCCCCTGAGACAGATAAAAACAGAAGACCAGTGTTGGGGTCGCGCACGCAGCGCCCCAGCAGCTGCAGGTAGGTGAGGTTCTCGTGCGTGTTGGGGTCGAAGAAGCCCTTGGTGTCGTCGCCGGGGTCCGCCAGCACGCGGTTCATGTCCTCGTCGAAGTAGCCGCGCTGGTAGGCCACCTCCACGGGCACGCGGTGGCTGTGCACCGGGTCGATGACGCCGCCCGTGGCGATCTGGGCCTCCAGCAGACGCACGCCGTGGTCCCGCACGATGAGGTCCTTCTGCATGGCCTGGAAGAGGGAGATCTGCTCGCCCGTGTAGGGGTCGGTGTAGCCGGTGACGGCGCGCTCGGCCGACAGCAGCTTCTCACGCACCTCGCCGCCCACCACGCCCTCGGCCACGGCCTCCTCCACCGACAGCCGCCTGTTGCCCACGGGGTCGATGATGAAGCCGGTGGCGGCCTGCGCCTCCAGCAGCACCAGGGCGGTGCCGGGCCGCAGCACGCCCTTCCACATGGCCTGGTAGATGCTCATCTTCTCCTGGCGGCTGGGCTCGTCCCTGCAAGGCGCCAGCACGCCGGCGATGCAGCTGGTGCCCTCCAGGTAGCGCTTGACCGCGTCCATCTCTGTGACCTCCTGCAGGGTCTTGGTGCCCTGGGCCAGGTCCCGCAGGGTCTCCGGGTCCAGGATCTTGGCCGTTCGAAGCTCGGAGGCGGACACCTGGCGCCGCAGGCCGCGGAAGGACACCCGGCTCAGCCGTTCCTCCATCTCCTCGACCACTTGGGTGAGGATGGCCACTAGGGCGGGCAGGGCCAGGGCGCCGGCCGCATGCTGGGCCAGCAGCTCCTCTCGGCGGGTCTCGCTCAGGTAGGAGGACCAGAGGACGTCCCAGGCAGACACCGGCTGGCCCTGGAACTGCCCGACGGCCAGCTCCATGGTGGCAGCACGTAGGACCTGCTCCTGGCGGCGCCGGGAAGCCTGGACGTCATCGTCTGTCTCGGTGTTGGCGTCACTTTTGGACTCCTTCTCGTCCTTGGCGTGGGAGGGCCCCGTGCCAGCCGTCACTTCCTCGTGACCACTCCTCTGTGCCCCGGGGCACCCTTCGGCCTCCTCGATGATGGTGGTCAGCCGGCGGGTCAGTGCGGGCAGGTCAAGCGCCCCCGAGCCGAACTGGGCCAGCAGCTCCTCGCGGGTGTGGACGCTCACGTAGCTGGACGCCAGCACGTCCCAGACGGGCACCGCCCGGCCCTGCAGGTGGCCCACCCGCACCTCCATCGTGGCGGCACGCAGGGCCCCCCGAGGGTCCTTCTGGGAGCCCCCGCGCTCCCCGTCTGCACGGTCCCCGTCCAGCAGTGCCGTCAGGGACGCGCCCACCTCCTGCACAGTCAGCGTGCCTGCCCGGTACCTGCGAAGCAGGTCCTGCCGCTGGCTCTCGGGGACCTCGCGGTGGAAGAGCAGGTCCCACACGGACACGCTCTGTCCCCGCAGGGCACCCGAGCCAGGCGTCACGCGGGCCCCGCGAAGCGCCGCGCGCAGCTCCTCGCCCAGTTGGTGCACGGCAGCGCCCGGGCCCGCCAGCTGCAGCATGTAGAGCCCGGTGTCGGGGTCGCGCACGCAGCGCCCCAGCAGCTGCAGGTAGGTGAGGTTCTCGTGCGTGTTGGGGTCGAAGAAGCCCTTGGTGTCGTCGCCGGGGTCCGCCAGCACGCGGTTCATGTCCTCGTCGAAGTAGCCGCGCTGGTAGGCCACCTCCACGGGCACGCGGTGGCTGTGCACCGGGTCGATGACGCCGCCCGTGGCGATCTGGGCCTCCAGCAGACGCACGCCGTGGTCCCGCACGATGAGGTCCTTCTGCATGGCCTGGAAGAGGGAGATCTGCTCGCCCGTGTAGGGGTCGGTGTAGCCGGTGACGGCGCGCTCGGCCGACAGCAGCTTCTCACGCACCTCGCCGCCCACCACGCCCTCGGCCACGGCCTCCTCCACCGACAGCCGCCTGTTGCCCACGGGGTCGATGATGAAGCCGGTGGCGGCCTGCGCCTCCAGCAGCACCAGGGCGGTGCCGGGCCGCAGCACGCCCTTCCACATGGCCTGGTAGATGCTCATCTTCTCCTGGCGGCTGGGCTCGTCCCTGCAAGGCGCCAGCACGCCGGCGATGCAGCTGGTGCCCTCCAGGTAGCGCTTGACCGCGTCCATCTCTGTGACCTCCTGCAGGGTCTTGGTGCCCTGGGCCAGGTCCCGCAGGGTCTCCGGGTCCAGGATCTTGGCCGTTCGAAGCTCGGAGGCGGACACCTGGCGCCGCAGGCCGCGGAAGGACACCCGGCTCAGCCGTTCCTCCATCTCCTCGACCACTTGGGTGAGGATGGCCACTAGGGCGGGCAGGGCCAGGGCGCCGGCCGCATGCTGGGCCAGCAGCTCCTCTCGGCGGGTCTCGCTCAGGTAGGAGGACCAGAGGACGTCCCAGGCAGACACCGGCTGGCCCTGGAACTGCCCGACGGCCAGCTCCATGGTGGCAGCACGTAGGACCTGCTCCTGGCGGCGCCGGGAAGCCTGGACGTCATCGTCTGTCTCGGTGTTGGCGTCACTTTTGGACTCCTTCTCGTCCTTGGCGTGGGAGGGCCCCGTGCCAGCCGTCACTTCCTCGTGACCACTCCTCTGTGCCCCGGGGCACCCTTCGGCCTCCTCGATGATGGTGGTCAGCCGGCGGGTCAGTGCGGGCAGGTCAAGCGCCCCCGAGCCGAACTGGGCCAGCAGCTCCTCGCGGGTGTGGACGCTCACGTAGCTGGACGCCAGCACGTCCCAGACGGGCACCGCCCGGCCCTGCAGGTGGCCCACCCGCACCTCCATCGTGGCGGCACGCAGGGCCCCCCGAGGGTCCTTCTGGGAGCCCCCGCGCTCCCCGTCTGCACGGTCCCCGTCCAGCAGTGCCGTCAGGGACGCGCCCACCTCCTGCACAGTCAGCGTGCCTGCCCGGTACCTGCGAAGCAGGTCCTGCCGCTGGCTCTCGGGGACCTCGCGGTGGAAGAGCAGGTCCCACACGGACACGCTCTGTCCCCGCAGGGCACCCGAGCCAGGCGTCACGCGGGCCCCGCGAAGCGCCGCGCGCAGCTCCTCGCCCAGTTGGTGCACGGCAGCGCCCGGGCCCGCCAGCTGCAGCATGTAGAGCCCGGTGTCGGGGTCGCGCACGCAGCGCCCCAGCAGCTGCAGGTAGGTGAGGTTCTCGTGCGTGTTGGGGTCGAAGAAGCCCTTGGTGTCGTCGCCGGGGTCCGCCAGCACGCGGTTCATGTCCTCGTCGAAGTAGCCGCGCTGGTAGGCCACCTCCACGGGCACGCGGTGGCTGTGCACCGGGTCGATGACGCCGCCCGTGGCGATCTGGGCCTCCAGCAGACGCACGCCGTGGTCCCGCACGATGAGGTCCTTCTGCATGGCCTGGAAGAGGGAGATCTGCTCGCCCGTGTAGGGGTCGGTGTAGCCGGTGACGGCGCGCTCGGCCGACAGCAGCTTCTCACGCACCTCGCCGCCCACCACGCCCTCGGCCACGGCCTCCTCCACCGACAGCCGCCTGTTGCCCACGGGGTCGATGATGAAGCCGGTGGCGGCCTGCGCCTCCAGCAGCACCAGGGCGGTGCCGGGCCGCAGCACGCCCTTCCACATGGCCTGGTAGATGCTCATCTTCTCCTGGCGGCTGGGCTCGTCCCTGCAAGGCGCCAGCACGCCGGCGATGCAGCTGGTGCCCTCCAGGTAGCGCTTGACCGCGTCCATCTCTGTGACCTCCTGCAGGGTCTTGGTGCCCTGGGCCAGGTCCCGCAGGGTCTCCGGGTCCAGGATCTTGGCCGTTCGAAGCTCGGAGGCGGACACCTGGCGCCGCAGGCCGCGGAAGGACACCCGGCTCAGCCGTTCCTCCATCTCCTCGACCACTTGGGTGAGGATGGCCACTAGGGCGGGCAGGGCCAGGGCGCCGGCCGCATGCTGGGCCAGCAGCTCCTCTCGGCGGGTCTCGCTCAGGTAGGAGGACCAGAGGACGTCCCAGGCAGACACCGGCTGGCCCTGGAACTGCCCGACGGCCAGCTCCATGGTGGCAGCACGTAGGACCTGCTCCTGGCGGCGCCGGGAAGCCTGGACGTCATCGTCTGTCTCGGTGTTGGCGTCACTTTTGGACTCCTTCTCGTCCTTGGCGTGGGAGGGCCCCGTGCCAGCCGTCACTTCCTCGTGACCACTCCTCTGTGCCCCGGGGCACCCTTCGGCCTCCTCGATGATGGTGGTCAGCCGGCGGGTCAGTGCGGGCAGGTCAAGCGCCCCCGAGCCGAACTGGGCCAGCAGCTCCTCGCGGGTGTGGACGCTCACGTAGCTGGACGCCAGCACGTCCCAGACGGGCACCGCCCGGCCCTGCAGGTGGCCCACCCGCACCTCCATCGTGGCGGCACGCAGGGCCCCCCGAGGGTCCTTCTGGGAGCCCCCGCGCTCCCCGTCTGCACGGTCCCCGTCCAGCAGTGCCGTCAGGGACGCGCCCACCTCCTGCACAGTCAGCGTGCCTGCCCGGTACCTGCGAAGCAGGTCCTGCCGCTGGCTCTCGGGGACCTCGCGGTGGAAGAGCAGGTCCCACACGGACACGCTCTGTCCCCGCAGGGCACCCGAGCCAGGCGTCACGCGGGCCCCGCGAAGCGCCGCGCGCAGCTCCTCGCCCAGTTGGTGCACGGCAGCGCCCGGGCCCGCCAGCTGCAGCATGTAGAGCCCGGTGTCGGGGTCGCGCACGCAGCGCCCCAGCAGCTGCAGGTAGGTGAGGTTCTCGTGCGTGTTGGGGTCGAAGAAGCCCTTGGTGTCGTCGCCGGGGTCCGCCAGCACGCGGTTCATGTCCTCGTCGAAGTAGCCGCGCTGGTAGGCCACCTCCACGGGCACGCGGTGGCTGTGCACCGGGTCGATGACGCCGCCCGTGGCGATCTGGGCCTCCAGCAGACGCACGCCGTGGTCCCGCACGATGAGGTCCTTCTGCATGGCCTGGAAGAGGGAGATCTGCTCGCCCGTGTAGGGGTCGGTGTAGCCGGTGACGGCGCGCTCGGCCGACAGCAGCTTCTCACGCACCTCGCCGCCCACCACGCCCTCGGCCACGGCCTCCTCCACCGACAGCCGCCTGTTGCCCACGGGGTCGATGATGAAGCCGGTGGCGGCCTGCGCCTCCAGCAGCACCAGGGCGGTGCCGGGCCGCAGCACGCCCTTCCACATGGCCTGGTAGATGCTCATCTTCTCCTGGCGGCTGGGCTCGTCCCTGCAAGGCGCCAGCACGCCGGCGATGCAGCTGGTGCCCTCCAGGTAGCGCTTGACCGCGTCCATCTCTGTGACCTCCTGCAGGGTCTTGGTGCCCTGGGCCAGGTCCCGCAGGGTCTCCGGGTCCAGGATCTTGGCCGTTCGAAGCTCGGAGGCGGACACCTGGCGCCGCAGGCCGCGGAAGGACACCCGGCTCAGCCGTTCCTCCATCTCCTCGACCACTTGGGTGAGGATGGCCACTAGGGCGGGCAGGGCCAGGGCGCCGGCCGCATGCTGGGCCAGCAGCTCCTCTCGGCGGGTCTCGCTCAGGTAGGAGGACCAGAGGACGTCCCAGGCAGACACCGGCTGGCCCTGGAACTGCCCGACGGCCAGCTCCATGGTGGCAGCACGTAGGACCTGCTCCTGGCGGCGCCGGGAAGCCTGGACGTCATCGTCTGTCTCGGTGTTGGCGTCACTTTTGGACTCCTTCTCGTCCTTGGCGTGGGAGGGCCCCGTGCCAGCCGTCACTTCCTCGTGACCACTCCTCTGTGCCCCGGGGCACCCTTCGGCCTCCTCGATGATGGTGGTCAGCCGGCGGGTCAGTGCGGGCAGGTCAAGCGCCCCCGAGCCGAACTGGGCCAGCAGCTCCTCGCGGGTGTGGACGCTCACGTAGCTGGACGCCAGCACGTCCCAGACGGGCACCGCCCGGCCCTGCAGGTGGCCCACCCGCACCTCCATCGTGGCGGCACGCAGGGCCCCCCGAGGGTCCTTCTGGGAGCCCCCGCGCTCCCCGTCTGCACGGTCCCCGTCCAGCAGTGCCGTCAGGGACGCGCCCACCTCCTGCACAGTCAGCGTGCCTGCCCGGTACCTGCGAAGCAGGTCCTGCCGCTGGCTCTCGGGGACCTCGCGGTGGAAGAGCAGGTCCCACACGGACACGCTCTGTCCCCGCAGGGCACCCGAGCCAGGCGTCACGCGGGCCCCGCGAAGCGCCGCGCGCAGCTCCTCGCCCAGTTGGTGCACGGCAGCGCCCGGGCCCGCCAGCTGCAGCATGTAGAGCCCGGTGTCGGGGTCGCGCACGCAGCGCCCCAGCAGCTGCAGGTAGGTGAGGTTCTCGTGCGTGTTGGGGTCGAAGAAGCCCTTGGTGTCGTCGCCGGGGTCCGCCAGCACGCGGTTCATGTCCTCGTCGAAGTAGCCGCGCTGGTAGGCCACCTCCACGGGCACGCGGTGGCTGTGCAGCGGGTCGATGACGCCGCCCGTGGCGATCTGGGCCTCCAGCAGACGCACGCCGTGGTCCCGCACGATGAGGTCCTTCTGCATGGCCTGGAAGAGGGAGATCTGCTCGCCCGTGTAGGGGTCGGTGTAGCCGGTGACGGCGCGCTCGGCCGACAGCAGCTTCTCACGCACCTCGCCGCCCACCACGCCCTCGGCCACGGCCTCCTCCACCGACAGCCGCCTGTTGCCCACGGGGTCGATGATGAAGCCGGTGGCGGCCTGCGCCTCCAGCAGCACCAGGGCGGTGCCGGGCCGCAGCACGCCCTTCCACATGGCCTGGTAGATGCTCATCTTCTCCTGGCGGCTGGGCTCGTCCCTGCAAGGCGCCAGCACGCCGGCGATGCAGCTGGTGCCCTCCAGGTAGCGCTTGACCGCGTCCATCTCTGTGACCTCCTGCAGGGTCTTGGTGCCCTGGGCCAGGTCCCGCAGGGTCTCCGGGTCCAGGATCTTGGCCGTTCGAAGCTCGGAGGCGGACACCTGGCGCCGCAGGCCGCGGAAGGACACCCGGCTCAGCCGTTCCTCCATCTCCTCGACCACTTGGGTGAGGATGGCCACTAGGGCGGGCAGGGCCAGGGCGCCGGCCGCATGCTGGGCCAGCAGCTCCTCTCGGCGGGTCTCGCTCAGGTAGGAGGACCAGAGGACGTCCCAGGCAGACACCGGCTGGCCCTGGAACTGCCCGACGGCCAGCTCCATGGTGGCAGCACGTAGGACCTGCTCCTGGCGGCGCCGGGAAGCCTGGACGTCATCGTCTGTCTCGGTGTTGGCGTCACTTTTGGACTCCTTCTCGTCCTTGGCGTGGGAGGGCCCCGTGCCAGCCGTCACTTCCTCGTGACCACTCCTCTGTGCCCCGGGGCACCCTTCGGCCTCCTCGATGATGGTGGTCAGCCGGCGGGTCAGTGCGGGCAGGTCAAGCGCCCCCGAGCCGAACTGGGCCAGCAGCTCCTCGCGGGTGTGGACGCTCACGTAGCTGGACGCCAGCACGTCCCAGACGGGCACCGCCCGGCCCTGCAGGTGGCCCACCCGCACCTCCATCGTGGCGGCACGCAGGGCCCCCCGAGGGTCCTTCTGGGAGCCCCCGCGCTCCCCGTCTGCACGGTCCCCGTCCAGCAGTGCCGTCAGGGACGCGCCCACCTCCTGCACAGTCAGCGTGCCTGCCCGGTACCTGCGAAGCAGGTCCTGCCGCTGGCTCTCGGGGACCTCGCGGTGGAAGAGCAGGTCCCACACGGACACGCTCTGTCCCCGCAGGGCACCCGAGCCAGGCGTCACGCGGGCCCCGCGAAGCGCCGCGCGCAGCTCCTCGCCCAGTTGGTGCACGGCAGCGCCCGGGCCCGCCAGCTGCAGCATGTAGAGCCCGGTGTCGGGGTCGCGCACGCAGCGCCCCAGCAGCTGCAGGTAGGTGAGGTTCTCGTGCGTGTTGGGGTCGAAGAAGCCCTTGGTGTCGTCGCCGGGGTCCGCCAGCACGCGGTTCATGTCCTCGTCGAAGTAGCCGCGCTGGTAGGCCACCTCCACGGGCACGCGGTGGCTGTGCACCGGGTCGATGACGCCGCCCGTGGCGATCTGGGCCTCCAGCAGACGCACGCCGTGGTCCCGCACGATGAGGTCCTTCTGCATGGCCTGGAAGAGGGAGATCTGCTCGCCCGTGTAGGGGTCGGTGTAGCCGGTGACGGCGCGCTCGGCCGACAGCAGCTTCTCACGCACCTCGCCGCCCACCACGCCCTCGGCCACGGCCTCCTCCACCGACAGCCGCCTGTTGCCCACGGGGTCGATGATGAAGCCGGTGGCGGCCTGCGCCTCCAGCAGCACCAGGGCGGTGCCGGGCCGCAGCACGCCCTTCCACATGGCCTGGTAGATGCTCATCTTCTCCTGGCGGCTGGGCTCGTCCCTGCAAGGCGCCAGCACGCCGGCGATGCAGCTGGTGCCCTCCAGGTAGCGCTTGACCGCGTCCATCTCTGTGACCTCCTGCAGGGTCTTGGTGCCCTGGGCCAGGTCCCGCAGGGTCTCCGGGTCCAGGATCTTGGCCGTTCGAAGCTCGGAGGCGGACACCTGGCGCCGCAGGCCGCGGAAGGACACCCGGCTCAGCCGTTCCTCCATCTCCTCGACCACTTGGGTGAGGATGGCCACTAGGGCGGGCAGGGCCAGGGCGCCGGCCGCATGCTGGGCCAGCAGCTCCTCTCGGCGGGTCTCGCTCAGGTAGGAGGACCAGAGGACGTCCCAGGCAGACACCGGCTGGCCCTGGAACTGCCCGACGGCCAGCTCCATGGTGGCAGCACGTAGGACCTGCTCCTGGCGGCGCCGGGAAGCCTGGACGTCATCGTCTGTCTCGGTGTTGGCGTCACTTTTGGACTCCTTCTCGTCCTTGGCGTGGGAGGGCCCCGTGCCAGCCGTCACTTCCTCGTGACCACTCCTCTGTGCCCCGGGGCACCCTTCGGCCTCCTCGATGATGGTGGTCAGCCGGCGGGTCAGTGCGGGCAGGTCAAGCGCCCCCGAGCCGAACTGGGCCAGCAGCTCCTCGCGGGTGTGGACGCTCACGTAGCTGGACGCCAGCACGTCCCAGACGGGCACCGCCCGGCCCTGCAGGTGGCCCACCCGCACCTCCATCGTGGCGGCACGCAGGGCCCCCCGAGGGTCCTTCTGGGAGCCCCCGCGCTCCCCGTCTGCACGGTCCCCGTCCAGCAGTGCCGTCAGGGACGCGCCCACCTCCTGCACAGTCAGCGTGCCTGCCCGGTACCTGCGAAGCAGGTCCTGCCGCTGGCTCTCGGGGACCTCGCGGTGGAAGAGCAGGTCCCACACGGACACGCTCTGTCCCCGCAGGGCACCCGAGCCAGGCGTCACGCGGGCCCCGCGAAGCGCCGCGCGCAGCTCCTCGCCCAGTTGGTGCACGGCAGCGCCCGGGCCCGCCAGCTGCAGCATGTAGAGCCCGGTGTCGGGGTCGCGCACGCAGCGCCCCAGCAGCTGCAGGTAGGTGAGGTTCTCGTGCGTGTTGGGGTCGAAGAAGCCCTTGGTGTCGTCGCCGGGGTCCGCCAGCACGCGGTTCATGTCCTCGTCGAAGTAGCCGCGCTGGTAGGCCACCTCCACGGGCACGCGGTGGCTGTGCACCGGGTCGATGACGCCGCCCGTGGCGATCTGGGCCTCCAGCAGACGCACGCCGTGGTCCCGCACGATGAGGTCCTTCTGCATGGCCTGGAAGAGGGAGATCTGCTCGCCCGTGTAGGGGTCGGTGTAGCCGGTGACGGTGCGCTCGGCCGACAGCAGCTTCTCACGCACCTCGCCGCCCACCACGCCCTCGGCCACGGCCTCCTCCACCGACAGCCGCCTGTTGCCCACGGGGTCGATGATGAAGCCGGTGGCGGCCTGCGCCTCCAGCAGCACCAGGGCGGTGCCGGGCCGCAGCACGCCCTTCCACATGGCCTGGTAGATGCTCATCTTCTCCTGGCGGCTGGGCTCGTCCCTGCAAGGCGCCAGCACGCCGGCGATGCAGCTGGTGCCCTCCAGGTAGCGCTTGACCGCGTCCATCTCTGTGACCTCCTGCAGGGTCTTGGTGCCCTGGGCCAGGTCCCGCAGGGTCTCCGGGTCCAGGATCTTGGCCGTTCGAAGCTCGGAGGCGGACACCTGGCGCCGCAGGCCGCGGAAGGACACCCGGCTCAGCCGTTCCTCCATCTCCTCGACCACTTGGGTGAGGATGGCCACTAGGGCGGGCAGGGCCAGGGCGCCGGCCGCATGCTGGGCCAGCAGCTCCTCTCGGCGGGTCTCGCTCAGGTAGGAGGACCAGAGGACGTCCCAGGCAGACACCGGCTGGCCCTGGAACTGCCCGACGGCCAGCTCCATGGTGGCAGCACGTAGGACCTGCTCCTGGCGGCGCCGGGAAGCCTGGACGTCATCGTCTGTCTCGGTGTTGGCGTCACTTTTGGACTCCTTCTCGTCCTTGGCGTGGGAGGGCCCCGTGCCAGCCGTCACTTCCTCGTGACCACTCCTCTGTGCCCCGGGGCACCCTTCGGCCTCCTCGATGATGGTGGTCAGCCGGCGGGTCAGTGCGGGCAGGTCAAGCGCCCCCGAGCCGAACTGGGCCAGCAGCTCCTCGCGGGTGTGGACGCTCACGTAGCTGGACGCCAGCACGTCCCAGACGGGCACCGCCCGGCCCTGCAGGTGGCCCACCCGCACCTCCATCGTGGCGGCACGCAGGGCCCCCCGAGGGTCCTTCTGGGAGCCCCCGCGCTCCCCGTCTGCACGGTCCCCGTCCAGCAGTGCCGTCAGGGACGCGCCCACCTCCTGCACAGTCAGCGTGCCTGCCCGGTACCTGCGAAGCAGGTCCTGCCGCTGGCTCTCGGGGACCTCGCGGTGGAAGAGCAGGTCCCACACGGACACGCTCTGTCCCCGCAGGGCACCCGAGCCAGGCGTCACGCGGGCCCCGCGAAGCGCCGCGCGCAGCTCCTCGCCCAGTTGGTGCACGGCAGCGCCCGGGCCCGCCAGCTGCAGCATGTAGAGCCCGGTGTCGGGGTCGCGCACGCAGCGCCCCAGCAGCTGCAGGTAGGTGAGGTTCTCGTGCGTGTTGGGGTCGAAGAAGCCCTTGGTGTCGTCGCCGGGGTCCGCCAGCACGCGGTTCATGTCCTCGTCGAAGTAGCCGCGCTGGTAGGCCACCTCCACGGGCACGCGGTGGCTGTGCACCGGGTCGATGACGCCGCCCGTGGCGATCTGGGCCTCCAGCAGACGCACGCCGTGGTCCCGCACGATGAGGTCCTTCTGCATGGCCTGGAAGAGGGAGATCTGCTCGCCCGTGTAGGGGTCGGTGTAGCCGGTGACGGCGCGCTCGGCCGACAGCAGCTTCTCACGCACCTCGCCGCCCACCACGCCCTCGGCCACGGCCTCCTCCACCGACAGCCGCCTGTTGCCCACGGGGTCGATGATGAAGCCGGTGGCGGCCTGCGCCTCCAGCAGCACCAGGGCGGTGCCGGGCCGCAGCACGCCCTTCCACATGGCCTGGTAGATGCTCATCTTCTCCTGGCGGCTGGGCTCGTCCCTGCAAGGCGCCAGCACGCCGGCGATGCAGCTGGTGCCCTCCAGGTAGCGCTTGACGGCTGCTTGCTTTTGGATTTCCTCCACTGAGCTCTGGCCTTTCTCCAGAGCCTCCAGCGTGTCCTTGGTGATGATGTGTGAGTTGAAGAGCTCAGAGGGCGTGATCTGCCTTCGGATCCCCTGGAACCATAGCTGCTTTGTGCTCCTCTCCTTCTCTGTGATTAGCTCCAGGATAACCTTCACCACTTTCTCCAGCGCGTGTGATGTTTCCTTTTTGTATTTTGCTACCAGCTCTTGCTTTTTTTCCTCTGTCATGTATTCCGAGTTCAGAAGTTTCCATACTGACCATCGCTGGCCACGATACCGTCCCACCTTGATGTCTACACACTCAGCATCTAGAGCCTTCCTGGTGGCCTCATCAACATACCTGCAGTCCTGTGTATCCTGAGCCACTGGGAGCAGGGCCCAGCCCGTTGCCTCCTCCATCTGGCACTGTGCCTGCAGGTCTTGGTACGTGACACTCTCCTGCGTGTTTGGGTCCAGAAACCGCTTCTTCATAAGCTTCTGGTCTGACACAAGCAGGTAAGTATCCTGGTGCATAAGGCCACGCTGGTAGGCCGTGTCCAGGGGCACTCGGTGGCCATGCAGGGGGTCAATGATGCCACCCGTGGCCACCTGCACCTCCAGCAGCCTCAGTGCGTCTTCCCTTGGGACCAGCTTCTGCTCCATGGCCTGGAACAGTGAGATCCGGTTGCCTGTGGCTGGGTCGATGTGTCCTTTGGCTGCCTTCTCTGCACTCAAGAGTTTTTCCTGTAACTCCGCACCTACCAGGCCAGCCGCCAGAGCCTCGTCCACAGGAAGCTTCTGGTGGCCTCGGGGGTCCAGCATGAAGCCTGTGGCCGCTTGTGCCTCCAACAGCTGCACCGCTATCCCCACAGGCACCAGCTCCTTCTTGCCGGCCTCGTAGATGCCCATGACCTCGTGGGTGGATGGAATGGTCACCCCTGCGATGCAGCCATGGCCCTCAAGGAAGCTCTTCACATGTGCCAGCTTAAGGAGGCTCTGCCCACCGCTCTTCTCTGTTTGCAGAGTATCCAGTGTTTTCTTATCAATGATTCCTGAGTTGAACAGCTCTGCTGCTGACACCAGTCCCTGAGGGCCTGTCACCTGGATGGCTTGGTTTTGCTTCTCGGTTTCTTCGACTGTCGTGGTGATGACTTCCAACAGTCTCTCCAGGGACAGCTTTTTGGTTTTGTATCCCTGGACGAGTTCTCGCCGCCTCTCCTCTGTGAAGTCCTGGGAAGACAGCACGTCCCAAAGGGAGACTGTCTGTCCTGCAAACCTCCCCACGTGCATCTTCATGGTTTTTGATCCCAGAAGGTCCCTGGTGGCCTTGTCGATGAACATGTAGGTTTCTCCTTTCTTGACAATCTGTAGCATGTACAGTCCGGTGTCAGGGTCACGCACGCAGCGCTCCAGCAGCTGCAGGTAGGTGAGGTTCTCGTGAGTGTTGGGGTCAAAGAAGCCCTTGGTGTCATCACTGGGGTCTGCTAGCACACGGTTCATGTCCTCATTGAAGTAGCCGCGCTGGTAGGCTACCTCCACAGGCACACGGTGGCTGTGCACAGGGTCGATGATGCCGCCTGTGGCGATCTGGGCCTCCAGCAGACGCACACCATGGTCCCGCACGATGAGGTCCTTCTGCATGGCCTGGAAGAGGGAGATCTGCTCGCCTGTGTAGGGGTCGGTGTAGCCGGTGACAGCGCGCTCAGCTGACAGTAGCTTCTCGTAGGTTTCCTTGCCAAACATTCCTGCTGAGAACGCCTGCTCCACCGTTAGCTTCTGGTTCTTCACGGGGTCGATGACAAAGCCAGTGGCAGCCTGGGCCTCCAGCAGCACCAAGGCGGTGCCAGGCCGCAGGATGTGCCGGCGCAGGGCCTCAGGGATGCTCATGGTCTCCCCAGTGGCCTGGATGCGCACGCCGGCGATGAAATTGCCTCCTTCCAGGAAGCGCCGCACGCTGGCCATCTGTGTGACCTCTTGCACTGTCTTCTTTCCCTGGGTCAGCTCGTCCAGTGTCTTCTTGTCGATCAGCTGGGACCGGAACAGGTCGCTGGCTGACACCTGCTTCCGGAGCCCCTGGAAGACAGCCCGAGAGGGGTGTGTCTCTGCCGCCTTGACAAGCGCAGTGATGGTGTGGACCACCTCGCGCAGTGCTGCGGCCCGCCCGGACCCGCAGAGTGCTGCCAGCTCCCTGCGCTGCTCTGCGGTGACGTACTCGGAGCGCAGGAGGTCCCACAGTGACACGGCCTGCCCCTTGAGCCTGCCTGCGTCCACCGGTACCTTCATGGCACGCAGGGCCACCGCTGTGTGCTCGTCCACGTCAAGCGTCATGTCCTGTGAAAGTTGCAGCAGCCACAGGCCGGTGGCAGTGTCCTGGACGCACCGGGCTCTGAGCTCCTGGTATGTCACCTTGTCCCGGGTGCTGGGGTCGAAGAAGAACCTCACGTCCTCATTGGTTGAGCTCAGTGCCTGGCCCATGGCCTCATCCAGTAGCCCGAGTCTGCAGGCCACAGGCAGCGGCAAGTGCACCTGGTGGGTGGGGTCCATGGCGCCCCCTGTGGCCAGCTGCGCCTGCAGCAGGGGGAGGCCCTCGGCTCGGGGCACCAGCCCCTGCTCCATGGCCTGCCACAGTGAGAGGGCGCGGCCTGAGCAGGGGTCCGGGAACCCAGCCACCACCCTCTCGGTCAGCCGGAGCTGCTCACTCAGCCCTCCGCCCACCAGGCCAGCCTTGACTGCGTCCTCCACCGACAGCCGTCGGTTGGTCACGGGGTCGACCAGGGCACTGCAGGCCACCTGGGCCTCCAGCAGCCTCTGCCCCAGGCCCACAGGCAGGAGACCATCCTGCATAGCCCGGTCGATGCTGGCTTTTGCCCCTGAGGGCTGCAGCAGCACGCCAGCCACGCAGCCTGTGCCCCATAAGCAGGCTCTCACCACGGGCTGCGAGGCCACCTCATCGGGGGACTGATGGCCTTGGGCCAGTGCCTCCAGGGTGTCTTGGGAGATGATGCCGGCGTCCAGCAGCCACACGGCGGGGACCTCGCCCCTTGGCCCAGGCACTGACACCTGGGTGCGTGCCCGCAGCTCTGCCCCGTGCAGCCAGCTCTGCAGGGCTTCACGCAGCTGCTGCTCTGAGCGCCGGCCCACCCGGAAGTCCTCCAGGAAGCCCTGGCGCTGCTCCTCAGTGAAGTGGTATGACCTGAGCAGGTCCCAGAGCGATGTGCCGTCCTCAGCTCCCTGTGCAGCCTGCAGGGCCTCCTGGACCTGCTCGTCTGTGGGGACGGAGGGGGCGCTGTCTGGCAGTGGAAGGAGGAGCAGGCCGGAGGCCTCGTCACGGGGACAGTACTCAAGAAGCTGGGCATAGCTGGTGTGGCCGCGGCCGTCGGGGCTGGGGAAGGTCTGGGGGGCCCTGCTCAGCACCTTCTCCATCTCCTGGTCGATGCAGCCGCGCTTGGTGGCTGCTGGCATGGGAAGGTGGTAGTGGCCAACAGGATCGACGACCCCTCCTGTGGCCACCTGGGCCTCCAGGAGGCGGGTGGCTTGCTCCACGGGGACCAGGCCTTTCTTCATGGCCTGGAAAGTGGACACTCTCTTCCCGGAGAAGGGGTCTCTGAAGCCAGTGACGGCATCCTCAGCCCGCCGCAGCTGGCCATATATCTCGGGCCCCACCAGCCCCCTGCGCACAGCCTCATCCACTGTCAGAGCCTCCTGGCTGTGGGGGTCCAGCAGGGCCCCAGTGGCTGCCTGGGCCTCCAGCAGGGCCAGGCCCACACCCGGGCCCAGCAGCTTCTGCTGCATGGCCTGGTAGAGGCTGAGGCGCCGGTTGGAGGGCTGCAGCAGCACGCCGCCCAGGGCGCCTGATCCATGCAGGCACCTGCGCACAGCGTCCACCTGGAGCAGTGCCTCAGGGCTCACGGCCCCTGCCAGCACACGGTCCAGAAGCTTCTCATCGATGACGCCAGCCTCCAGAAGCTCGAAGGCACGGACACGGCCGTGAAGTGTGGGCAGCGTGACGTCCGCCCACCGCCGTGACTCTTTCTGCAGCAGGTGAATGATCTGCTCCAGTGTCACCTTCCGTAGCCGGAACTGCCGGAGCAGCTGTCGCCGCCAGTCCTCACAGACATACTCCGAATTGACAAGCTCCCACAGAGTCACCCTCCGGCCCTGGAATCGCCCGTAATGCACCGACAGCAGCTGGCCCTGGAAGGTCTGCCGTGTGGCACCATCCACCAGCTGGGGCTGCCCACTGCTGAGCGGTAGGAGACACAGCCCGGTGTCGGGGTCGCGCACGCAGCGCTCCAGCAGCTGCAGGTAGGTGAGGTTCTCGTGAGTGTTGGGGTCAAAGAAGCCCTTGGTGTCGTCACTGGGGTCTGACAAGACCAGGTTCAATGCCCGGTCAAAGTAGCCACGCTGGTAGGCCACCTCCACAGGCACACGGTGGCTGTGCACAGGGTCGATGATGCCGCCCGTGGCGATCTGGGCCTCCAGCAGACGCACGCCATGGTCCCGCACAATGAGGTCCTTCTGCATGGCCTGGAAGAGGGAGATCTGCTCGCCTGTGTAGGGGTCGGTGTAGCCGGTAACAGCGCGCTCAGCCGACAGCAGTTTGGCATACACATCGGGCCCTATGACGCCGGCCTTCAGCGCCTCCTCCACAGAGTACCTCTTGTTCTCCTTTGGGTCGATGATGAAGCCGGTGGCAGCCTGGGCCTCCAGCAGCACCAGGGCTGTGCCAGGCCGCACCAGCCCCTTGCTGCGGGCCTCGTAGATGCTGAGCTGCTCCTGGGAGCTGGGCAGCAGCAGGCCGGCGATGCTCCCAGTGCCCTGCAGGTAGCGTTGCACCGAGTCCAGGAGGCCCACATCGCGCGCCGTGGCCTGCCCGCGCTCCAGCTGCTCGTACACGTCCCGATCGATGATCTCAGACTCCAGCAGCTGTCCTGGCGTCACAGTGTCCCTCAGCCCCGAGAAGGTGACACTGGCTGTGGCTGCAGCTGCAGCCTGCTCAACAGTGGCCTTCAGCTGGGTGGCCAGTGCCTCCACGGACAGGGCCCCCTCCTTGTGCTGCTGGGCCAACGTGGCTCTCTGCCCCGCTGGGATCACCTCAGAGAAGAGCAGCTCCCAGAGGGACACAGGCCGGCCCTGGAACTTCCCCGCGGAGACAGTGGCCATGGCTTCGCTCAAGGCCTGCCGGGTGCCGTGCTCAATGAATGGGGGCCCCTGGGGCTTGTCCTTGCAGGCCCCTCCTGTGAGGGGCAGGAAGGCAAGGCCTGTCTCTGGGTCAGTGACACAGTGAGCCAAGAGCTGCCCGTAGCTGAGGCTCTCCTGTGTGATGGGGTCTGAGAAGCCTGCAGTCTGTGAGAGGCACTGCCGGGTCTCCTCGTCCAGGCAGCCAAAGCGGAGAGCAGCCTCCAGGGGCAGCCGGAGACGGCGGGCTGGGCACACCAGGCCCCCTGTGGCCAGCTGGGCATCCAGCAGCCGCAGTGCCAGCAGCTTGTCCACCAGCCCCTTCTGCATGGCCTGGAACAGGGGGATGCGCGAGCCACTGAAGGGATCATGGAAGCCCGTCACTGCCTGCTCTGCCACCAGCAGCTGCCCATGGAACTCGGGCCTGACCAGACCAGCCCGGACTGCCTCATCCACCCACAGCTGCCAGCCAGTGGCTGGGTCCACCAGGGTGCAAGTGGCAGCCTGAGCCTCCAGGAGTGGAAGCACAGTGCCCAGTGGGAGCAGGTGCTCTGAAGCAGCCTGGCTAAGGCTCTTCTTGTGGCCAGAGGGCAACAGGACCACCCCAGCCACACCACCAGTGCCCTTCAGGTAGCGCTGCACGTCAGCACGGGCGCTCACATCCGGCACAGCCAGCTGGCCCTCCCGCAGGCCGCGGGATGTCTCCTCGTCCAGGACCCCCACCTCCAGCAGCTCAGCTGTGCTCACGGCCCCACTCAGGGTGCAGAAGGTGGTCTTCAGAGGCAGCAGGGCCAGCCCCGTGCTGGAGGCCTCCACACACCTGCCCAGCAGCTCACGGTATGGCAGCTGCTCCAGCGTGTTGGGGTCGCAGAAGCCAACAGCTTCTGATCCAGGTTCACACTTCTCCAGGCTTTGCCATGTCTCCTGGTCCAGGAGGCCCTGCTGGCAGGCGGACTTCGGATCCACGCGCACACCCTGGGCAGGGTCTACCAGGCCCCCAGTGGCCAGCTGGGCCTCCAGCCACTTCCTCCCCAGTGCCCTGTCTACGATCTCTTTCCCAATGGCCTGGAAGAGAGGCAGCTTTGTACCTCCGTAGGGGTCTGGGTACCCGGTAACTGCACGCTCGGCAGCCAGCAGCTTCTCCTTCAATTCCAGACCTACCAGCCCTTGGCTCAGGGCCTCAGACACGAGTAGCAGCCGGCCCTGGGCAGGGTTCACCAGACCCCCAGTGGCTGCCTGGGCCTCCAGCAAAGCCAGCCCAAGCCCTGAGGGCAGCAGACCCTGCTTCATGGCCACATAGAGACTCAGGGACTGGCCAGAGGCCTCCACGTACACCCCAGCAATGCTCCTGATCTTGGGGGGCAGGGCAGCCTCAGCCTGGGGTGCAGAAGAGATGCCAACTCCTGGAACGGTCTTCCCAGTCTTAGGGACTCTGGACACCTCGAGGCCGTTGGTCACTAAGATGTCGAGAGGAGTGGCGTGGCCGTTCATGGTGCCCGACTGGTTTGCAGAATTCATCAGAAGTCCGCTCCCTGGAGGGAATGAAAAGAATCAGTTAGGGATCCTGCAGTGGCCCCGGAGGGCTGCAGCCAGGGGTCGGTGAGGACACAGTGGGGAGCTCTATTCCCGACCTTACCAAACTGCTCTTAGCCCAGGCAGGGACTGTGTAGATAAACATGACCTGGACCTGCCTCCCAGACCTGGGACCAGGGCCTCTCCCCACAGACCCCTGCTTGTTTTTGGCTGGTACTCCCCTTCTCCCATCTCCACAGCCTGAGCCCAGCGCCACCTTAGAACCTCTGTCCCTTCTCCGCTGCTGGCCCCATGAGACATGCTCTTCTACACAGCTCCACCATCACCTACATCCCATCCTCTCCATGCACCACCTTGGTCTGGCCCCACAGCTAATGGGCATCTTGCAGCCTGCCTTCCCCCACTACTGTGTGCCTAAGGCTGACATCTACATCTCATGGAGCACAAGACCACCCTGCTCCCAACAACCATGCCTTGAAATTAGAAGGAATAAAGGGGTCACCAGTTCTAAGCAAGTTCCAGATCCAGCAGGGCAAAGTCCATTAGGTTTCAGGCCTGGGAATAATTCTCTGTGGCTCTTATCTTTGCCCTCTGGGCCCATGTCTTCACCACCCTCTGCATAGCCACTTCTTATCTATAGAATTTTGAAAGTCTGATAGCCTTCTCTCATTTCATTCTGTCTCCATCCCTTTCAGTTGAAGCTGGGGGAGTTTCTGCTGATAAAACATTCTCAGAAACCTTGTGCATCTCCTGTGTATGTCATGGGGATTCATGCTGTTGAACTAGAGGCTCCTCCACAGATCTTCCCTGGATAACCCATCTCTATTCCTAGCTTCTGCTGAGATGGCTGGGGGATCCAGGAGTCACACGCCTGAGCTCTTCAGGAAAAGATTGTCCAGGCACACCCTTGGCTCTTTCTCCAGAGCACACTATTTGGATAGACTGAGAATTTCCCAAATCATCAAGTGCTGGGTCCTTTTTGCGTAACAGTCCTCCTTCAATTTTTCTCTTTCCTCTTGCATTTTACTACAAGCAGCATGAAGAAACCAGGCTGCACCTTCTACACTTTGCTTGGAAGTCTAAGCTCAATATCTAAGTTCATCACTTGTAAGTTCTGCTTTCCACCCAACTGTAGAACATATTTCATCCAAGGTTTCTGATATTTTATAACAAGGACCTCTAATTTCACAAGGGGGAAGGAGAATCAAGATCAACAGCCCAAGGCTGATTCCTATGAGGCAAAGGTCAGACATGCCTCCTCTCTCCACCATCTTGACCAAATCTGACACCAGGTGTCCCTCCCATGGCACTCTCTACTTCTCTGCTGGGTTTGATAATTCATCACAATGGCTACACAGAACTCATACAATTATGAGGTTTATTAGGGAAGTAACAGGTTACAGTTCAGGTTCAGGAATGTTCAGGAAACAGTTCTTCCATCAGGACAGCCTCTTTTCAGCTTTGTCTTCAGACAAGCCTCTCTCTGGCCCTTGGCCTCTGTCCTGCTCTGGCAAGGGTTATAAAACTCTTTTAGCTCTGCTGATAAGTACCCAGAGGCACCCCTCTCTGCCAGTAAGCCTCCACTGGAACGCACTCAGCTCTAGCTCTGTGGGTCAGCAAACCTAGCTCCACGAAGTGCCCGGAGACACCCTACTCCTCCAGCAAACCTTCTGCCCAAAGGCACTTAGTTTTCTCATTCCGTGGGCCCGGAGGCCCACTGTGCCGTCTCCCGCCGCCATTTGTCTGCCACCGCTTCTCGCTGTCTTCTGTGTTACAGCTCTTCTCTCTCAGCCTCCTGGTTCCAGGAGCTTCTCAATACAGGAGTCCTGGGCCCAAAGGATGCACGCCGTTCTTGGCTTTCTTTCCTTAGTGGTGATGAGATCCTCTCTCTGCTCTGGAATTGGCTCTTTTTAAAGCCTAGCAGGATGGCAAAGCTGACCAATCCCGTTGGTGGGCCACAATTACCTTATGTGCACAGTCCCACCCAATCACTTGGGTGAGGGTTACAAGACCATGGTGAGAAAAGCCACACAAAAGCGACCCATCTGCATCGCATCTTCAGTTACCAGTGACATGCTCCTCATTTGTATCTGAAACCTCCCCAGAAATGTCTTTAGCTCCCATATTTGCACCAACAGCCTCAAGGCAATCTAGGCCTTTTCTATCATGTGGCTCAACATTCTTCAGGCCTCAACCCATTAGTCAATTTCAAAGCCACTTCCATGTTTTTAAGTATTTATTACCAAAGTACCCCACTCCCAGTACCAAAGTCATATTAGTTTCCTAAGGCTGCTGTAACAAATTACCACAAATGGGTGACTTTAAACAACAGAAATTTATTTTCTCACAGTTCTGGAGGCCAGGAGTCTGAAATCAAGGTGTTGGTAGGGTTGGTTGGTTACACGTGGAAGCTCTGAGGAAGAATCCATTTCATGCCTCTCTCCTGGCTTCTGGAGGTTGTTGGCAATCCTTGGCATTCCTAGGCTTATAGGTGCACCACTCCAATCTTTGCATCCATCTTTACATGGCGTTCTCTATTTGTTTGTGTCCAAATCGCCCTTTCCCTTCTCTTATAAAGATACTAGTCATTCAATTTAGGGCCCACCCTAAATCCAGGGGAATCCCTGGGTGGTGCAAACAGTTAAGGCGCTCAGCTGCTAACTGAAAGGTTGGAGGTTTAAAGTCTACCTAGAGGTGCTTCGAATGAAAGACTTGTCGATCTACATCCAAAAAACCAGCCGTTGAAAACCCTGTGGAGCACAGTTCTAATCTGACACACTTGGGGTCACCATGAGTTGGAATCAACTCAACCGCAACCAGACTAGGCTAAATCCAGGATGATTTAATCTTGAGATCCTTGACTAACTACATCTGCAAAGACCCTACTCCCAAACAAGGTCACATTTGGAAATGAAGACCAGACGGACATGAATTTTGGGGGGACACTATCCAACCCACTTGTCTTAGTTACCTAGTGCTGCTGTAACAGAAATACCACAAGTGGATGGCTTTCACATCCACTTAGATGTGAAAGCCATCCACTTTCTATCACAGTCTAGGAGGCTAGAAGTCCAAATTCAAGGTGCCAGCTCCAGGGGAAGGCTTTCTCTTTCTGCCAGTTCTAGGGGAAGGTCCTTGTCATCAATCTTTCCCTGGTCTAGGAGCTTCTCAGTGCAGGGACCCCAGGTCCAAAGGATGTGCTCTGCTCCCTTCGCTTTTTCCTTAGTGGCATGAGGTCCCTATCTCTTTGCTTGCTTCTCTCTCCTTTCACCTCTTGTAAGATAAAGGGTGATGCAGGCCAAACGCCAGGCAAACTCCCCTTACATCATTGGAACAGGGCTGTGACCTGAATAAGCGTGTTGCAGCCTACCCTAATTCTCTTTAACACATCCTAACTTTGCTTCATTGACCACAAGCAGAGATTCGGGTTTACAACACATGGGACAATTACATCAGATCACAAAATGGAGGACAACCACACAACACTAGGAATCATGGCCTAGCCAAGTTGACACATATTTTGGGGGGACACAATTAAATCCATGACAACACTATACACAGCCCCTGTTCCCTCTTCCCAAACCCTCAGTTTCCTCAAGGCACCTGCTCCTTCTGCATGTAGTTCCTTTGCCAAGAACATTCTCCTTACCTTCCCAACACAAACTTCTCTATCCCACGTCTGTCCTCTCCCCTTTCCTCCAGTCTCAGAGAAGCTACTGGCCCTGTGAACCAGCCCCCTTGCACCTGTCTCCCACCTTCCCCATTGTTATTTCCTGTGCCCCATCAGCTCTCCTGTGCCAAGCTCTGTGCTGAGCCTTCCCACGCACCCCCAACTTAACCCTCAGGCTCTTGCTCGCATTTGCCAGAAGAGGACACTGAGGCGTGGAGAGGGAGCTGTCAGCCCTGGTCAGTGGCCAGGGCATGTAGAGTGGGATGTTGTCCCTATATCTAGCGAGCTCCATTCATAAGAGGGAAGCAGGACACAGGCCTGACCCACGCTTCCCCCTTCCTTTTTTTTCTACAGCAGCCACTGCAGGGCCAGCCCTTTCCTGTGACTGTGGGGGGCTGCCTGGAACCATCTCCTTCCTTAGGTCCCTCTGCCTCGCCAGAGTTTGATTGTACCTCTCTGCTTCCTCTATCTCCTCGAGCAACTGTTGTTGTGGACATGGGTGTCCTGGCTCAGGGGTCCCCCCCTACAAGTGTCTGCCCATCCACTGCACAAACATGCTGGGGTGTGCTTGCCCTGGTCAGACTGGTACTCAGGGCCCCAGTGGGCCCAGCACCCCATGCAGCTGGGCTGTGGGAAGGCCAGACAGGGATGGCCCAGGCATGGAGAGGAAGGAGGGCTGTTTGGGAAAGGGGGAGGAGGTTGGCTCTGTGCCAGCTGGGGCAGGGGTGGGGCAGTGGGAATGTAGTGTGGATGGGGGGACACCCTGGGGAACAGCATGGAGGTAATAAGGCAGGGCTTTGCTGTCACAGGGGCCTGGTGTGGAGAGGCCGTGAGACACCCAGATGGCCTCCAGGACTAAACCCATCCCTCTGCCAGCTGCAGGGAAGGCTGTGGAGGGTGGCTTCAGCTGCTGGCCTCCTCGGGAGTCTCCCTGCCCAAGGTCACCCCTTCTGGGGCAGCCCAATTTGTCAGCATGGACAGTGCCGGCAGGGTCCCCTCAACTCTACTTAGGATGACTCAGAGGCCCTTCAGCTTCCAAATACTGGCTGAGGTCCTTGCTGGGACTGGCTGGGGCCGCCTCCCTTCCCTCTCCTCACGTTGGTCCGGAGCATGCAATTCAGGCATGAACTTAGGCAGCAGGTCTGCTTCTCGGAATTGGGCACCGCTGGTGCTAGGGGGAGTGGGAGAGTCCAAAGATGGGGCTTTGGCACTGGCCCCGCCGTCGGCCAGCAAGGGGCTTGTGGGCATCAGTGGAGCGCAGAGGACCCCTGGCTGGAGGAAACTGCAGTGAGCAGGGCAGTGCCAGGCAGAACACAGCAGGAACGCAGCCTCGGCCACCTGAGAATTGGGGGTGGGGGAGTGGTACCACAGGAGGCTGTTGCTGAGTGACTGAGGCTTTGGGAAAGGAAAGCAGTCCTCAAGCAATCAGCAGAAAATCGAGAGGCCGCTGTGGATGCAGGGGCCTCCACAGAAGCCCAAAGTTCCCACCGACTAGGGTGGGGTAGCTGAGGCCAGGCCCAGGCAATGAATCACCCAAGGTGAACCGCAGCCTGGCCAGGCCCTCTGCTGGTCAGCACCCAGGCAGATCGAGACCCCTGGGGTGGGGACGTCTTGGGACGCCCCTGAAAATCCTGGCCAGGGTGCAGGTAGCCCTGTTGCTTGGGGCGCATGATGGAGCAAGCCGACACTGTGATTGTGAGGAACGTGACGGAGAAGACGCAGGCAGGATCAGCTGTGAGCCCCGGGGAGAATCACAAGGTGGACCGTCAGACTCAAAAAGCCAGGACATCGTGCGCTAGGAGAGCTACCTTTGGCTCCCTGAGAGACACAGTGGCACCAGTGGCCCTGGATCCAGAACCAGCCGTCCTTAGCTTAGATGGAATCAGCCTCACTAAGTCACGAGGTCACCGGCCTGGCATTCTGGGACCCATGGCCCATCTCCCTGGGCATCGGAGTCTTGTCTAATGCGCCTGCTCCTGGCCTCCCTGGTAGGGTTTGAGCCCCAGGGTGCCGTGCCTAGGTGGCATCCGGCGCAGCCCAGGGTCAGCAGGAGAGCCATGTAAGACACCACCGGGGTGGCTGGGACCATGAGCCTGTACCAGGAATGATCAAGAAAAGGGACAGGTGAGCACAGCCTGGGTGGCCCTTGACCTGACATGGCAGCTGGAGACAGGCTGTGCTTTGCAGGAAGTGGCCTGGTGGGACCTGGAAAGCAGAGGAAGCCAGCACACAGCTCAGATTCCGGAAACAAAGGGGAGATTCAGGGAGGAGGCCAGGCTGAGGCTGCCCTGACCTGGGGGGAGGGCTCAGAGGGCAGGGGAGAGATTGTGAGTGCATGGGTGTCTGTGCGTGTGTCAGTGTGTGCACACGTGTGTGTGAATGTGTACGTGTGTGTGCAATGTGTGTGCAAGGATGTACACAAGTGCAAGAACATATTAGCATGTGCAGGTGTGTGCAAGTGTGTGTGAGCATGTGTGCAAATGTGCATGTGTGTGCACCTGCATGTGCAATGCAGCCTGTGGCTTGGTTGTGCCGCACCCCATTCAGTAGTGACCTTAGGCCCGGTACGAGTCTCCCCACCCACCCCTCCTCTTCCCAGGCTGTCCCCCTGGATGGTCTGGGAGTAAAGGTCCTTGGAGTGGACACATTGAGTCTGCGGTGGGGACGGAGCAAGGCTGAGGGACAGAGGTTCTGGAGCTCAGGAGAGACAGAGAGGCATTTGAGGGGTGTCGATGGGGGAGGCGGGGGTTTCGGGGTCGGAAACCCAGGCAGCCTGACGTCAGGAAGCCACAGGACCGGCCTCTGTGGGCGCGGTGTGAGAATGGGCTTGCCGAGATGGCTGAGATTCCCATGCGGGGCGGCCCTCTGCGCTTCCCTGAAGTGACCGCACCTCAGGTGCCCAGAGGCGCCAAGGGAAGGGAGGCGATTCCTGCTGAGGGTGGGTCCGCCTCCCTGGGCGTAGGCCACATCTGTCAACCCCGGGCGCACCGCCCGCGCCCAGCCCGGGACTGGGCGGGGGCGGGGCGCGCTGTCGGTCTGAGCCAGACCAGAGCACAACCGTGGCCCAGTGCGCACGCAGGAAGGCGGTGACCTTGGCCCTTGTCCGGCCCGGCGGGGCAAAGACCGGCAGGGGCCGATGGCCCGACCCAGCGTGGCGGGGGGCGGGGTGGGGGGAGAGGGGTCGGGCGGAGGCCGGGCCGAGAGCTGGGCTGTCTCGGCGGGTGCCCCCAGACAGCAGGTGGCGACCCTGTACGGCCGGCGCCTCCCGCCCTGGCCCCGCTGCCAGGCGCCCCAGCCTAGCAATCTGTCAGCCTAACTGCCTCGCACCGCCGCCAGCGCAGACGCCCCCCGGCCCTGGCCCGAGGAGGGGGCGGGACCACCAGACCTGCGGTACCGCCCAGCGCGGCACCCTCCTGCCCGGAAGCCCGGGCGGCTGGGCGGGCGAGATCAGCCCCGCGCCGGTCCTACTGCGTGCGGACCCCCACCGGCTTCCCAAACCTCCACCCGCGCCCCAGGCCCCCATCCGCCCCCTGACCCCCGCCAGCCGACGCTGCAGAGAGCCCAAAGCGCAGCCGCCGCCGCGCAGGTGCTTCGGTTTCGCCCAGCACCGCCCCCCCCTTCACCACCGCCCGGCCAGGCGTCGCCCACCTTCCGCGCGGTGCGGGCGTCAACGCTCAGTTCCTCGTCCGGACTCCGACTCTGTCCACACTCGCCCGGTGCCCACGCCGCCCGAATTTAAACTTGCGCCCAGGCCCCGCCCCCGGCGGCCGCGCCCTCCGTCTGGGGGTGGCGGCCCGGAGGTAGGGCGCCGCCAGGTGTGGGGGTTCCCCGAATGACGTAGGGCTGGCCGATGCGGGGCCTGTGCAGGGCCACGCCCCCTCAGAGAGCACCCCCCCCTCCAGGTAGGCGGATGGGGGCCGGCGGCAAAGCGGCGGTGGGCTGCCCAGGACCTGGGCCCCTTCTCCGTCACCGCTTTGGAATACAGGGCGGGCGCGGAGGGAGCGGACGTTTGAACCCAGTTCGCAAGCGAAACGCGGGCTCCCGGCCTTGCGGTTTTGCTTCCCAAAAAGGAACTTTATAGCCGTCTCGACCCTCCCCTTCCAGCCCTCTGTCTCCCGAGTCCCACCCAATTCCCTGGGGGCTGGCTCCCCACGGCTTCGCGTGCAAAGTCTGCTGGGTCCGGAGGTCCTGGGGGCTCCTCTCAGCGGCTGTCTGCGACCTGGGCCCGGTAGGAGCTGTGGTCCCTGCAACCCCAGCGGCTTTGCAACCCTGTCTGAGAGGTTGGCCAGCCTCACCCACCGTCCAGCCCCCCACCTGCGCAGAGGAGGTGCGCCCACCTGGGGAGGTCCTGGCCCCTCTTTTCTGAAGCCCATCTCAGCACCCACCTTCTGGGGCAGGAGGCTGCTGGAAGCGCTGGGGAGGGCGGCCACAGGGCCCACCACCCAGGACAGGGACGGCTGGTGGATCTTCTGACTTGTGGGTAGGCGTTTTCCACCTGCTCCTTCCCACTCCCCCAGGGCAGGTACTGAGATCTCTCCTCCTGTCTCCCAGTACTGGGCCCCAAGGCCAAGCCCCCCATGCTAGCCCTCACCTCTGCCTGGATCATCCTTGACTGGAACCTCATCCAGGGCCACCCAGCCACCTCCAACGTTCACCGTGAGGGCACCGTCCCTGGCTTGTGCAGGCCCAAGAGGGTGGGGGACAGGGCTCCTGGTCAGGAGGGCTCTTACCCCTCCCACTAGGCCACAGCTCACACCTGCTGGCTGAGACTCCCTGGACCCAGGACAGGCCTCTGGCTGCGCGCAAGCTCATCCCTGACTCTGCCCATCTCAATGGCCGCACTGCGTTACTGCTGGCTGCCAGGGAGCCCTGGCCCCAACAGAGTGGTTAGCCCCTGGCTGGGTCCACACCACCCCCTGGGGCTGTCCATCCTCAGCTCTGCTCACCAGCCTCCAGAACACTGTCCAGGAAGTCCTGCTGGGAAGCACAGCCATTTCTTTCTATGGCCAAGCCACCAAAGGTGGCACCCACAACGGCTCGCAGCATCCAGGTGAGCATCAGCGCCTCTCTATGGGAAGGTCTGTGAGACTGGCAGGCATAGTCCCACCAGGCCAGGTCCCTCTCCCCTGCCCCTCACCTCCTGCAGGGGCAGCTGGCCCTGACCCAGCCTCACCTTGGGCCTCAGCCACTACTGGGGTCCGCGCCAGTCTTTGGTCCCAGGCTCCTCTTCCTGGGCTTCAATGGTGGCCTTCAACTCGGTTCTTTCAGAAACTCTCCTGCGGGGGGGTGGGGGGGGGTGGTAAGTCTGAGCAGAGGCCCTACTCCCCAGGCCACCAGACCACCTCTGATTCAGGCCCTTCGGATCCAGTCCCTCACCTGGAGCTGTGGTCCAGTGCTTCAGCCCAGCAGTCCCCAAGATCCTGGGTAGCTCCACTGGCCCCCCAGGCTGGGCCAGCATCACCTACAGAGCAGGGCAGAGCACCAAGGAATCAGGAAGGGCTCTGGGTGTCAGGAAGCTAGCGAGGTGAGGCCCCCCGACACCCAGCACCTTGGCTGCTCTACCTGCCCTGTGGCCTGGAGCAGGTGCCCCTGCCTGAGCTGGCCACCCAGCACCCAGAGTCCCACATGAGCTGCGCCCAGCACAGTAGGCAGCCTGGCTTCCCCCAGAACACCTTTGAGGCAGAGGCCTCTCAGAAGGGAGGCCCCAGGGCACCCAGAATGGTGTCAGAGTCCACCCGCCCTGTGCTGACCCTGGGCTGGTCCTCAAAGCTGCTGTACAGGTCACAGCCTCTGGTCACAGGCCCCTCCTCGGTCCCACAGGGCACAGCTGAGCACAGCCTAGGCAGAAGCATGAGCAGTTCCTCCAAGTGGCCCGCAAACAGCAAGGTCTTCTCCAGGGTGGGTGGCCTAGAGAGGGCAGGTGGATGGGGTGGGCAGAGGATGGGCAGGGTAGGGTAGAGTGGGGCCGAGGGGTAGCTGACCCCTCCAGAGTGCACAGCCTAGAAAGGTTACAGGTGGACAGGGTGGGCAGGGCTACACCTGCCCTGCCAGATGAGGCCCTGCCACCTCCTGTTCCCCCCAGTGCCCACATCCTGGACCTCCACCTCCACACTTCCACTTGTGCCTCCATCAGACAGGGGTGGCCCTGGGCCAGATTGTCAGCATGGCAGGGGGCCTCGGAGGCACGGTGGGGGGTAGCAGTAGAGCCTCTGCCCATGGGGGCACCCTTGGGGGTGCTGGGGGCCAAGGGGGGAGAGAGAAAGCCAATAGAGCTGGCAGGGGTCACTCCCAAGCTTGAGAAATAAACCTGAGGAGAAGGTGAACAGGGGGTCTGGAACTTCAGAGCAGGATGCAAGCCCAGCTTCTCCCATTTTATAGAAGAGGAGGAGGAGGAGGAAGGCCCAGCCAGGGCATAAACCCAATCTGTCGACCCACAGGCTGGGGGTTGAGGTTGCATTAAACACAGGTGAGGAGGCCCAGCCACTACCTCAGAGCTAATTTTTTTTATATCTTGTTCCAAGTATTTTTTTTTTTCAGAGGCTGCATAAATGGAAGCCATAATTGTGATTTTATTGGGACGGCCACTCAGTAGAAAGGGTGGGTTGTGTGTCCAGTCCCTTGACCCTCTCTGTGTCCACCCCAGTATGGCTTAGAGGCCAGGCAGTGCTACAACAAGAGGTACTGCCCCTGGCTGGCCATGCTCTCCATCCCAGCTCCACTCGTGGGACTGGCACCCGGGGCCTGAACTGTACCTCCAGCCCCAGCCCCTGGAGGAGCAAGGTGGGCATATAAGGGGTCTGAGGTTGTTGGGGGTGGGAACTGAGTCCTGACATTGCCATGGAGATCCCCTTGTGGGTACCCTCCCCTGCTGCAGCCGCATCACCTCCCAAGAGGGAGGGTCTCCCCTCTCTGGGCCCTTCCCATCAGTAGGCAGTGGCTGCAGCCCCAGAGGCTCCCTGGGGTCACCCCTCCCCCACCACGGGGACTCTGGGCGCCTGCATGGGCCCAGAGCCAGCTGTTCCACCGCAGATCCTCCTCGAGGACTGCCAGCTCCACCGGGCCCCGCCAGACCCCCTGGGCCGCTCCCCACATGAACCCAATGTCCTGCTCCTGAGCCTCTGACCAGAGGTCTCCTGGGGGCACCCCTACAGCCTGAAGCACAGCTGGGGAGACAGGACTACCCTAAGAGCCGAACCCTGGATGCACCCCACTTCCACCCTCCTAGCCGGCTTCCTGCACACCTGGGGCCCCCAAGCCCACCTCCTGGGCCTGGCAACACACCATCTGTAAGGCAACCCCTGCAGGTCCCAGGGTGCCCAGTGGGAGGGTCTGCTCCTGGATGGATGCTGGGTGAGCTGCTTGAGCCGTTCTGACAACCAGGCCAGCTTGACACTCCGCTGGGGGGAGGCCAGCATCCTACCAGGTGCTCTGGTCTGGGACCCCAAAAGCCCTTGGTACCCACTCTCAGCCCTCCTGCACCACCACCCCCGGGCAGGCTAAGGTGGTTGCCAACACCTGTTCTTGCTCTTGAGCCCTTGATGTTCAGAGGCTGCCCCTTCCAGTTTCAGCTGGACACCCAAACCTGTCCACAGTGAGGGCACGAGAGGCCCCAACTCTAGGGCCCACAGTAGCTCCTGCTACACACAGACAGCCCCGTCCCCTGCCAGCTGTGCCCACTCCTGGAGCTGCTGCAGCTGCCCCCACACCAGCTGAGCCTCTACCACCGTGCCGGAGGGAAGGGCCATGATGGGCACAGGGACGGTGGGCATGTGGATGTGGGCTCGGGACACACAGAGGGTGGGGTGTTGGCCCTGGGACAGGGGCCCGAGGTGCTGGGAGGGCTGAGGGAGTCCCAAACTCAGAGCCCTGAGGACACTGTGGCAGGGCTGACTGCTAGGTGGAGTGACTTGGCCTCGGGGACCCCCCGCCCACCCACTCACCAGCCAGCAACTCCACCAGCCTCCAGCTGTTCTCCAGCACCTGCTCCGAGTCATCCGCCCATGAAGCAGCCTCCCAGAAGACAAGCTGTGGACACAGCTGTGAGGCCCACGCCATCCCTAGCTCCCACCCACCATGGTCCCCTATGGCTGGGTGGTACCTGCAAGCACTGCATGGCCCCAGGATGCCCACCGGGCCCCAGCCAGCCCTGCCGTAGCTCAGCCAGGAGTGCCCTGCAAGCCGCCCCAAAGTTCTGGGTTGCCAGTACGATCTGCCACAGGAGCCCCGACCTGGGACAGGATGGACGTCAGCACTGGCCTCCCCATGCCCTGCCCCTTCATGTCCTCACGGCCTCACCTGGCCTCTGCCTGCCGCACCAGCCGCTCCCACTGGGCACGCAGTTCTTCCGTGTTCTTTGCCTCCTGCAGCCTCAGCCTGTGGCCCCCGCTCCCGCAGCAGGTGCTGGAGCAGCTGCAGGGAGATGGGGACTTGGAGGGGGGCGCAGAGCATGCTGGCTGGGTGCTGGGTCCTGCAACCCCGTCCTGCCACTGGTACCCCTCCAGGTTTTTGGCATAAGGCCTTGGTAGGTGCTGTCCCCTGACTTTCTGTCGGTCCTGCCAAGGTGAGGGTCCGTGGGGACTGGGGGATCCCAAATGTGCCCAGCCCACCCCCGTGCCATGTACCTCCTGCTCCCGCAGCTGGGAGGCAGCTGCTGCGGCATTGGGGGCCAGGGCCCCTAAGAGGCCGGCGGCCCCTACACGGAGTCCAGCCAGCTGCACAGCACGGCCAGGGGTCCCAGGGGGGTAGGTTAGCCCTGGAAGAGCCTGATTCCCCCACCCTACACCCAGTTGGCAGTCTCACCAGGGCTGGCGGCCATTTTCCGCAGCTGGAACCCCTCTGCACACCCTTCATCACCACCATCTCCATCACCTCCATGACCTCCGACAGCTCCACAGAGTGGGGGCCGCACCAGGCCCAGGAGATCCGGGGTGGGAGTAGAGCCTGGGAGGCAGCTGGCGGTGGTGGGTTGCGTGGCCTGGCCCCTGCGCAGCTCCTCCACTCCTCCAGGCAGCTGAGGCACAAGGCCAGGTTCCCCATAGTGGATGGGCTAAGCACAGCCTGTGGGCAGGAGGGCAGGGTTCCTCCTTCCCACAGCCCCCCACAGGCCCCTGCACAAGGCTGGGGTCATACGCCTGTTAGGCCTGTGGTCACCGCAGAAGGCCCCAGACAGATGTGGGAGCCTATGGGTGGTAAGAGCAGGAGTTTGGGACCTGCACCCACCTTTGCCCGGGGCAGCTTTGGGTCCCCTCGCACTCCCCCCCAACCCTCCCCTCAGCCAGCAGCCTGTGGGAAACTGCCTAAGGTCTCAGCCATGCGGGTGGGGGAGGGGTGGGGAAAGGGCCAAGGCTGGAGCTTCCCACCCCTCCCCTTCCTAGGTGCCTGCACAGTGGACTTTCCCCCAGGCCCATCCGCACTGCTGTGGGCTGAGTTCCCATGGCAAGGTGGGGGCCAGCAGGGAGGGGCCTGCCCTGGGGATGGCCTGGGGGAGGAAACGGGGGTCGCACACACTCCTGGGATCCCCTCTGCAGGAGCCACGAAGGGCTGCGGAACCATGGGGGGTGAGCCCACCTTCTCCTCCTCATCAGCTGCTCAGACCTCTCCTCACTCACCCCCAGATCTCGTGTACTCTGGGCTGCAACCCCTCCCACCCACGTGGCCCTTGCTGGTTCCCCCATCCTCCTCCAGGTGCCCCTACCCCTGGGGTCCAAGATACCCCACAAGGCTTCTGGAGCCTCCACACCTGGGCCACAGGGTCCTCACTCAGGCCTGGGATAAGCCTGCCCTTCCTCTAGCCCAGAAGCCCCCTCCTAGGTTTGCTGGGCAAATGAGGACCTCCCCAGCAAACAGGGCAACCCCCATCCCTGTGGGCACATAAGGCATATGTGAGCACCAGTGTGAGCAGAGCCTGGTCCCGAGGGCCCTTCATTCATTCATTCACTCCTGCATGGATTCCTTCATGCAAAGGTGGCCTTGACTCAGGAGTCAACACTGCTAGTCTACAAACAAGCCAAGGGCCTCCTGTGTCCGCAGCCAGGTGGCTCCAGACCCTCCCAGGAGCCTTCCCTGCCTGGGGAGGGTAATGGAGAGCCCCAGGGTCCTGCCTGGAGGGGTTCAACCTACATGCCCCACGGTCCCTGGGCATGAAGCCACCTCTGCACCCCCCAGCCTTTTGACCACCTCGCTGGCCCTGCCCAGGCATCTCTGCGTGGGGTTGGTGCTGTTGCCCTGGGAACTTTGCATTGGAAAATGCCAGGCAGGGCAGGCAGAGGCAGGCCGGGGCGGGCCGGGCAGAAGAGGGTGTGGGTGGATGGGTGGCAGGCCCTGTGCCTCACCGGCCGGCCACGCCAATGCTGCAGGACCGCCCACCCTGTCCAGCCTGATCCCTGTTCTGGGCCTCTACCCCAGGCCTGGGGAGCGGTTCCTCAGCCTTGGTGGGCCCAGTAAGGGCACGCCCCACCTCGCACACAGACCTCGTCAGGCTCCAACCCAGCAGTCCGCCCAGGGTGTCCCAGGACCAGCACAGCAGAGCCCTCGGCCTCGATACCCTCTCCTGCCCCACTGGGCCTCGGCCCCCCAGGGGGAAGGGGAGCAAGTGTCTCCCATCAAGGCCCTGGGCCCGAACTGAGCAGGTGTCTCTGAACAAGAACAGTAACGCCCACCTCGCAGGCCCCCCACACGTCACTCGCTTGCCCAAGGCACTTGTGGCTACTGTCCCAGCTGCCAGATGTCCAGCTCCTGACAGCTCCAGGTGGCCATGTGCATTCCCAACGGGGCCTCCTCCAACACAGAAACAGAGTGACACCGAGGGATGGCAGAGACAGGCAGAGACCCAGACCCCCAGGCTACTCCACATACCATGCTAGTTCACTCAGAGGGAGATGGTTTCCTGGAGCTTGCAGCTGTGTGCCCCTAACTCCAGGGCTCAGCCTCACTTCTGCCCCTGGGCCTTTGCACTGCCGTTTCCCCTGCCAAGACCTCCTCACTCCATGCCCTGTCCTTGCACATTCGAGCTGGCCCGTCTGGGGTCCCCACCTGACCTATATCCCCACCTAGGTAAGGACAGAGCCTGGCCTCCCCCTCCCCGCTCTCAGCCTTCAGGCAGTAGGGCCCGGGACATGAGGCTCATCATTGGCCTTTCACTGCGCTGAGTGAGGGCATGTGTGCATACACACAAGTGCACACGCGTGTACACATACACATGCAGACGTGTGGACACCCACATGCACACACACAGTGTGTGGTGTGCCACTGCCGCGCCTAGGGGGAGACGCAGACAGATACAGATCAGGACTCAGAGATGGAGCTGGGCTGTGCCGCCAAGTTCTGCTGAGTCCGTGGTGGTTGCTCCTGGCCCTTCAGAGTCAATCCAGCAGTGAACATGCAGTCCATGCCAGTCCTGGGGGGGTCTGCTGGGTAGCTCCAGCTTGCGGAGCTAGGGTAGTGGCTTTCGCCAGCACCCCAGGAAGGACTTCTGCTCACTAGGCATCCATGAGCCTCAGCAGCCTGGACCTTCTGTGGCAGCTTCAGCTCTCAGCCAGGTCGGGGAGACATTGCAGGGCCCCAGCAGTGCCTGGAGTGCAGGCAGAGGGTCTGTTGGGCTGGTGGGACGGGTTAGCTTGGTCAGTGGCACTCTGGTGTGTTTATGGAGCCAGGAGCATGGCCTAGGTGTGGGTGTGGGTGTGGGCAGGAAGTGCCTTTCACCTTGCCTGCTGAGATAAGGAGGGAAGATGGGCCAGGAAGGGGGCAGGAGCCCGCAGGGGCAGCCCTCCTACCTGAGGCTTTCTCCAGTGGATGCGGTGGGGGGTTCTGAGGCCCCTGGAGGAAGGGCTGGCACTGGGGTGGGCATCTCAGGAGACCTGATTCAGGCCAAGCCTGTCTCCTTGGCTGGCAGGGGTGCACTTGGAGCTACATGGAAACCAGAGGTGGTTTTCTTAGCAAGACACAAAGGTTTATGGGGAAGAGATAACGTCAGAGGGGTGATCCTTTGTACACGTGTCTGTGATAGAAACCCCAGAGAGCGTGGGCAGCCTGAGATGTGGGAACACATCCCTGTTCCAGGTCAGTGGTTGGGGAAGTGCCAGCCCTTCTGAGAGCCAGTAGAGAAGTGCCTGCGGGGTAGGCTGGGCAGAGGCCCCACACCTCAGAGAGGAGCAGACTGAGCTGCCTGCTACAGAAACCCAACTCAAACTGGCTTAAAAAATAAAAAAGAGGCAACTCTTGACTCAGGACAATGAGAAGCTGGGAGGGAGCTTGTGCTGAGCCAACTCTTAGATGGTGTCAGGACCCATTTTCTCTGCTTCCCACCTCCTCACAATCCCCCCTGTGAGTCCCAGCAGCTCCAGGCTTTCCCAGTCTTGGGGTGCCAGAGGGAGAAAAGAGAAAGATCAATAAAACATCTCCTTCTCCACTGGCCGTGGGAGGGTGCATGCCAAGCTCTGAAGGAGTGCCTGTGTCCAGGTAGAGAGACCTGGGGGTGGTCACCTTCATGCCATGCACATGGGGAGAGGTGGGAGTCTGCAGGGGAAGCTCTGGTGAGCAGAGGTGGGGGGTCTGTAGGGGAAGTTCTGCTGAGCACAGGTGGGGGGTCTGCAGGGGAGGCTTGGTGGTCACTCAGGAAGGCTGGGATAGGCAGGCAGCAACTTGCCCCTTGGTTGCCCCGCACACACACACCCTTCCCCTGCACACGCATATGAAGTGCGGGCCCCACAACAGTGACTATACCGCAGGCCCAGCCCCTCCAGAGGGGACGCCATGCCAGCTCACCTGTGAAGGTGTTCCTGCTCCATGTCCACTCCTCCTGGTGACTCGTGTTCTTCTCAGGCAGGTGGAGACATTCAAGGCAACGTAGCATTTAACCACTCCTGCCACTCTGGGTGTATGGCAGAGGATAGGGGCCTGGAGGGGTTCTGATGGGGTCTCTGGAACGGGGAAAGAGGTCTGTGGCCCAGGGCACAGCTTACTCCCTGCTGGACACAAACGGCTAGGACTCCAGCCACTCGGGGAGTAAGTGCCTCGGTCAGTGGATTCAGCTGCCCCCAGTACTGCTCCGTGGGAGTATCTCCTGACCTTGATTATGGGGCACACCTGAGAGGGCACCAGGAACCAGGACCCTTCTGTGGGCAGCACCCTGTTCACTGGCCCCTCCAGCAGTCAGCTTCTCCTGACTCAGGTTCCACTGCTAAACCCAAAAAACCCCACCTGCCATCCAGTAGGACTGTGCTCCGTGGAGTTTTCAGTGGCTGACCTATTGGAAGCAGACTACCAGGACTTTCTCCCAAGGCACTGCTCATACAACCCCTTAAAGGCCCTGTGTGGTCACTTACGGCCACTCAGTCATTTCCAGGTCTTTCTCCAGCTGTCCACCCAGCCTCAGGGCAACATGAAACAAAGGAGGAGGGGGGCTCATCTGCCCCTTGCCCCAGGCTGAACTTTGCACCAACCTGGCAGACCACGAGACAGATCCCCGTGCCCTCTGCCCTAGTCTGCCGTAGTTTCACAACTCGCAACATCCCGTTCCTTCTCGTCAGCGGAGGTCGTTTTGATGCTGGTGACAGACCTTCACGGGTTGAGGGGGGCAGCGGCGGCAGGAAAGGGCATGTGTTGCTCACATGAGTAAGAAGTCCACTGAGGAATGACTCAATCTAGGGGGTCAAACAATAGCCTGCTGTTTGTCTCCCTATGTTTCCCACTGTCTTGATCACATTCTCGGCCATATGTGGAAATTCTGGAAGCTCTAAGCTTACATCATCACAGCAGGAAATAGGAAACCCACTTACCTCACTCTCAGAAGTTCTGGAAAAGGCCTATGGACTCTCTTTGGCTTGATTGGGTCCTCTGCACACCAACCACGTGGCTGGGCAAGGACGATGCTCCTGTTGACCTCATGGAGTCATGTGCTGATCCCAGCTGGGGACAAAGTCAACTGCACCCAATACACAGGCCTGGAAGTGGTTGGTGGAGTGTGTCTGAGTCACCTAGTGCTGCTTCGACAGAAATACCACAGTGGGTGGCTTTAAAGAACAGGGATTTATTGTCTCACAGCTTTGGAGGCTGGAAGACCAGATCAGAGCAGTGGCTCTGGGGAGGGCCCTTCCTGGTCGGGAGCCCCGGAATCCCTTGCTGTTCCCTGGCATCCGACCTCCCTCTGTGTTTGTCTCTGTGTCTATTCTACTCTTTTTATAAGGCACCACTAGGTTCAGGACCCACCTGCTCTGGCCTGACCTCATTAAAATAACAAAGAAATCCCCTGTCGTGGATTGAATTTTGCCCCCTAAAAACATGCGTATCAATTTGGCTGGGCCATGAATCCCAGTACTGTGTGATTTTCTACCATTTTGTCATCCAATGTGATTTTCCTGTGTATTGTAAATCCTGTCTATGATGTAGATGAGATGGGATTATTGGCAGTTATGTTAATGAGGCAGGACCCAATCTACAAGACTGGATTGTGTCTTGAGCCAATCTCTCTTGAGATATAAAAGAGAAGTGAACAGAGACACATGGGGACCTCATGCCAACAAGAAATCAGCACCGGGAGCAGAGCACTTCCTTTAGATCTGGGGTTCCTGTGCAGAGAATCTCCTAGTTCGGGGGAAGATTGATGACGAGGACATTTCTCCAGAGCCAACACAGAGAGAAAGCCTTCCCCTGGAGCTGGCACCCTGAATTTGTACTTTTAGCCTCCTCAACTGTGAGAGAATAAATTTGTTTGTTAAAGCCATCCACTTGTGGTATTTCTGTTATAGCAGCACTAGATGACTAAGACAATCCCTATTCCCAGACAGGGTCATACTTACAGGTACAGGAGTTAGGACTTCGGCACATATTTTGGAGGACACAATTCACTCCATAACAGAGTGGTTTCCCAGAGAATAATTGAGGCAATTTGGTTTCTTATTTCCTCCATGATAATGTGAACCTAGAGCTTCCAGAATTTCCACTCTTAGTCCTCATTTACCAGAAGAAGGTAACAGGATGTTGATGGGCAAAGGGGCAAACAACTGAGAGCCGGAGTTAGGCCAGAGTGTGGCTGAGAGCTGGAGGAGGTGGCCCTGGGGATGGGGCGATGGCATCTCAAAACAAAACCAAGCCCATTGCTGTTGAGTTGATTCCAACTCATAGTGACCCTATCAGACAGAGTAGAGCTACCCCATAGCGTTTTCAAGGAAAGCCTGGTGGATTCAAACTGCTGACCCTATTGTTTAGCAGCCACAGCTCTTAACCACTACGCCACCAGGGTTTTTCAAGGGCATCTCAGCAGGTGCCAAAAGAGGGAGATTGCAGTGATTCAAAATGCAAGGCACCCTCCTGGGTCCTCAGCATGCCTGAGCCCCTGAAACTGGAGGCGAACCTCCCAGGAGAGGGAGGAAGCTAGCTGGCTGAGTCAAAAAATCTGCAAAATGGGGGCTCAAGTAAAAATTAACTTCAATTACAAAAATAATACAGTGACATTTCATGCACACCTATGTTTGTGGTCTGAGGTTTTACTAGTTGTATGTTTCAAGTTACAAAGTCTACAAGGGTCCGTGTGGCATCAGAGGGCAGAGGGCAACACTAGAGACAGTTCTTCAAGTCCCTAACGGCTAAATAAGGTTCAGCCATGTCTAAGTAGGTCTGACAGCAAGCGCAGCAGGTGTAATGTTCTAGTGCCCAACCTACCCACGAACCTTCAGTGGCTTCTTTTTGCTGCTTGGATATAGACCCAACTTTCCATGGGTCTACAGACCTTTCCAGCGTCCTCTCTCATCCACGTGTCCTGAACTCCACCCACACTGATCTTCATTTCCATGTGGTCTTTGCCCAAAGAGTTCCTTGTGTCTGGAATGCTTCCCCGTTCACTTTTGCCCAATTTATCTCCACACTCTGGAGAGGGAGATGTCTGTTGTGGATTGAATTGTGTTTCCCAAGATCCTAACCTTGTACCTGGGGATATGACCCTGTTTGAAAATAATAAGTTTTCTCTTGTTTTATTAATGGAATCATATCAGAGTAGGGCAGATTCTGAACCAACTAAATCCCTTCTGAGTTGTCGAGTTGTTAGGTGCTGTCCAGTCACTTCCAACTCATAGCAACCCTATGTACAACAAAATGAAACACTGCCCCTTCCTGTACCATCCTCACAATGGTTGTTATGCTTGAGTCCATTGTTGCAGCCACTGTATCAATCCATTGCCTGTCTTCCTCTTTTTGCTGACTCTCTACTTTACCAAGCATGAAGTTCTTCTCCAGGGACTGGTCCCTCCTGATAACATGTCCAAAGTATGCGAGACAAAGTCTCGCCATCCTTGGTTCTAATGAGCACCCTGGCTGTACTTCTTCCCATAGAATCCTTCAAAATTGTAACTCGAGTCTTGAATTTTTTCTTTTAGTTCTTTCAGGTTGAGAAATGCCTAGCATGCTCTTCCCTTTTGGTTTTCTAACTCCAAGTCTTTGCACATTTCATTATAATGTTTTACTTTGTCTCTCGAGCTGCCCTTTAAAATCTTTTGTTCTGCTCTTTTACTTCATCATTTCTTCCATTTGCTATAGCTACTTTATGTTCAAGAGCAAGTTTCAGAGTCTCTTCTGACACCCATTTTGGTCTTTTCTTTCTTTTCTGTCTTTGTAATGACTCCTTGCTTTCTTCATGCATGATGCCTTGATGTCATTCCACAACTTTTCTGGTCTTAGGTTATTAGTGTTCATCACATCAAATCTATTCTTGAGATAGTCTCCAAATTCAGGTAGGATATACTCAAGGTCATATTTTGGCTCTTGTGGACTTGTTTTAATTTTCTTCAGCTTCAACTTGAACTTGCATTTGAGGAATTGATAGCCTGTTCTGCAGTCAGCCCCTGGCCTTGTTCTGACAGATGATACTGAGCGTTTCCATCATCTCTTTCCACAGATTTATCTGATTCAATTCCTGTGTTTTCTATCCGGTGGGGTCCATGTCCATAGTTGCCATTTGTGTTGTTGAAAAAAGGTATTTGCAATGAAGAAGTCATTGATCTTATAAAATTCTATCATGCCATCGCTTGCATTGTTTCTATCACAAAGTCAATATTTTCCAGCTACCAATCCTTCTGCTTTGTTTCCAACTTTTTTCCAATCATCAGCAATTATCAACGTGACTTGATTGTATGTTTGATCATTTCAGACTGGAGAAGTTGGTAAAAATCTTCAATTTCCTCATCTTTGGCATTAGTTGTTGGTGTGTAAATTTGAGTAGTAGTTGTATTAATTGGTCTTCCTTGTAGCCATATGGATATCATCCTATCACTGACAACAATGTACTTCAGAATAGATCTTGAGATGTTTTTTGACAATGAAAGCAACACCATTCCTCTTCAATTTGTCATTCTTGGCATAGTAGACCATATGATTTTCTAATTCAAAATGGCAAATACCAGTCCATTTCAGCTCACTGAGGCATTTGACTGTGTGGATCATAATAAATTATGGATAACATTGCAAAGAATGGGAATTCCAAAATGCTTAATTGTGCTCCTGAGGAGCTGTACACAGATCAAGAGGCAGTTGTTTGAACAGAGCAAGGGGATACTGCATGGTTCAAAGTGAGGAAAGGTGTGGGTCAGGGTTGTATCCTTTTACCATACCTGTTCAATCTGTTTCCGAGGACGGCACTGGGTTTTACTGGGTATTCAATCTGTATGCTGAGCAAATAATCCAAGAAGCTGGACTATATGAAGAAGAATGGGGCATCAGGGTTGGAGGAAGACTCATTAACAACTTGTGTTATGCAGATGACACAACCTTGCTTGCTGAAAGTGAAGAGGACTTGAAGTACTTACTAATGAAGATCAAAGGCCACAGCTTTCAGTATGGATTACACTTCAATGTAGAGAAAACAAAAATCCTCACAACTGGACTAATAAGCAACATCATGATAAATGGATAAAAGATTGAAGTTGTCAAGGATTTCTTTTACTTGGATCCAATCAACACCCACGGAAACAGCAGTCAAGATATCAAAAGATACATTGCATTGGGCAAATCCGCTGCAAAAGCCCTCTTTAAAGTGTTGAAAAGCAAAGATGTCACCTTGAATATTAAGATGTGCTTGACCCAAGCCATGGTGTTTTCAATTTCCTCATATGCATACAAAAGCTGGGTGATTAATAAGAAAGACTGAAGAAGAATTAAGGCCTTTGATTGTGGTGTTGAAGAAGAATATGGAATATACAATGCACTGCCAGAATAATGAACAAATCTGTCTTGCAAGAAGTACAGCCGGAATGCTCCTTATAAGCAAGGATGAGACTACATCTCACATATTTTGGACATGTTATCAGGAGGAATCATTCCCTGGAGAAGGACATTATGCTTGGTAAAGTAGAGGGCCAGTGAAAATAGGAAGACCCTCAACAACATGGTCCTGCATTTGCAGGACCGGGCAGTGCCTTGTTCTCTTGTATGTACGGTCGCTATGAATCAGAACCAACTTGACAGCACCTAACAACAACAACAATGCCCAGGATATCTATGTCTACGTGTTCCATTTAAGTTTGGTGACTTTCATTTTCCTAGATTTATACTTGGTACATTCCATGTTCTGAGTATTAACGGACGTGTTCTTCTCATTTTGAGTCATGCCACATCAGCAAATGAAGGTCCCGAAAGCTTGACTCCATGCATTCCATTAAGGTCAACTCAACTTTGGGGAGGCCGCTCTCCCATGGTCGTATTTTGAGTGCCTTCCAACCTGAGGGACTCATATTCTGGCACTACATCAGACAATGTTCCACTGCTATTCATAAGGTTTTCACAGGCTAATCTTTTCAGAAGTAGACTACCAGGTCCTTCTGAGTGGTGTCTTATAAAAAGAGCAGAATAGACACAGAGACACACACATAAGGGAGACATCATGTGAAGACAGAGACAGATACATCTACAAGCCAAGGAACGCCAAGGATTGCCAACAGCTACTGGAAGCTGAAATGAACAAAAAAGGACCTTTCCCTAGAGCTGATGCCCTGAATTTGGACTTCTAGCCCCCACAACTGTGAGAAAATAAATTTCCATTCCTTAAAGCCACTTACTTAGGGTATTTTTTTTATCACGGGAGCTCTAGGAAACTAAAGCAGTGTCTAAACAGGCCACTCAGAATATCACCAGGTACTGATAACCTCACCACGGTGGACCAGGGTCATGCTCTGTGGACTTCCAATCAGGGTTCCTCAGGGCCAAAGTGTGAGGGAGGGTGGGAGAAGAGACACTGCCCCGTGGTGAGATGGAAAGGTGCATTGTTAACCCTCCAAGAGAAGGTGAACCACTTTTGATCCTCCTCCTTGATGGGTATGGAAAAGAACACATTCTCCAGGGTTAATTTACCTATAGGGGCAATTCTGGATGCATCCATTCTCCAGAGAGTGATTTACTTACATTGGAGTCTGGCAAAGGAGGCATCACAACAGGTGCATGATCCCATATATGCCTCTCTGTGTCTATTCTGCTCTTTTTATAAGAGACCATTCAGAAGGACCTGGCAGTCTACTTCTGAAAAGATTAGCCCATGAAAACCTTATGAATAGCAGCGGAACATTGTCTGATATAGTGCTGGAAGATAAGCCCCTCAGGTTGGAAGTCACTCAAAATATGACTGGGGGAGAGCTACCTGCTCAAAGTAGAGTCAACCTTAATGACACAGGTGGAGTAAAGCTTTTGGGAGTTTCGTGGCATGACTCAATGAGAAGAAACAGCTGCAAATATTCATTAATATTTGGAACATGGAATCATTAATCATTAGTATCGCACACAAGTAAAATTTTGGTGAAGATAATTCAAAAGTGGCTGCAGCAGTACATTGACAGGAAACTGCCAGAAATACAAGCCGGATTCAGAAGAGGACACGTAACGAGGGGTGATATCATTGCTGATGTCAGATGGATCCTGGCTGAAAGCAGAGAATACCAGAAAGATGTTTACCCATGTTTATTGACTATTCAAAGGCATTTGACTGTGTGAATCATAACAAATTATGGATAACATTCCAAAGTACAGGGATTCCAGAACACTTAATTGTTCTCATGGGGAACCTGTACGTAGATCAACAGGCAGTCATTAGAACAGAGCAAGGGGATACTGCATGGCTTAAAATCAAGAAATGTATGTGACAGGGTTGCAACCTTTCCCCATAACTAGTCAATCTGTACGCTGAACAAATAATCCAAAAACTGGACTTCATGAAGAAGAACAGGGCATCAGGATTGGAGGAAAACTCATTAACAATCTGTGATATGCAGATGGCACAACCTTGCTTGCTGAAAGTGAAGAGGGCTTGAAGCACTTACTGATGAAGACCAAAGGCTACAGCCTTCAATATGGATTACATTTCAACATAAAGAAAACAAAAATCCTCACAACTGAACAATAAGCAACAGCATGATAAATGGAGACGAGGATGAAGTTATCAAAGATTTAATTTTACTTGGATCCACAATCAGTATCCATGGAACCAGCAGTCAGGAAATCAAACAATACACTGCATTAGGCAAATGTGCTGCGAAAGACCTCTTTAAAGTGTTGAAAGCCAAAGATGTCACCTTGAGGACTAAGGTGCGCCTGATCCAAGCCATGGTTTTTCAATCACCTCGTATGCGTGTGAAAGCTGGACAATGAATAAGGAAGACCAAGGAATTGATACCTTTGAATTATGGTGTTGATGAAGAATATCGAATATATCACAGACTGACAGAAAAACGAACAAATCTGTCTTGGAAAAAGCACAGCCAGAATGCTCCTTAGAAGCAAGGATGACAAGACTTCATTTCCTGTACATTGGACAGGTTTTCAGGAGGGACCAGTCCCTGCAGAAGGACATCATGGTAAAGTAGAGAGTCATTGAAAAAGAGGAAGACCCTCAATGAGATGGATTGACACAGTGGCTGCAACAATGGGCTCAAGCATAACAAGGATTGTAAGGATGGCGCAGGACTGGGCGGTGTTTCATTCTGTTGTACTTAGGGTCATGATGAGTTGGAACCGACATGACAGCACCTAACAACAACATGCCAGTGGACCAGCAGACAAGAGAAAGAGTCATTAGTCTGTCAGGGTGATAACCCCGGTCCTAATGAAGAGGTGGAGTTGCTGCATTGAGTGGAGGTGTGAAGGAGTGTGTTAGAACTCAGAAGGCCCATGCAGAATCCATGGGGTCCATGCCCAGTCTTAACTGCGCATGGGCACATACAGCCACCATAACTCACTACCCTGTCTGGCAAAGGCATGGTGACCAAGGCCTCAGACCCCTCGTGTCCGTGTTGCCCCACCAGGCAGGTTGTCTGGACCAACATTGAGAAAGGTAGAATCAGGAGAGGGTGGGTGGTGGAGGAGGGACATGGTGAGTGCCACTTGGTGTCTCTGCTCAAGGGCTGTCTTTAGGGACCAGATGCATGCTTTCACTGCCCACTGGGAGGATCCCCCTCTCTACCTACCTGCAGGGCCACCCCTGTTGGCTGCAGGGCCAGCGCTGTCCCTCCCAGCTGGGACCAACACATTGGTAGAGCCACCTGTTGGCTTGAAACCCCCACCCCTGTCTCCATGCCCTGGTAGTGGATGTGCCCTGGAGGAAGGGATGGAGTGTGGCAGGAGCAGACACATGGGGGGTCTGGGCCACCTGCTCACGCACATGCGTGTGTCCCTCTGAACCTGTACACACCTGGCGTGCCATTTCTCTCGATGGTGGAACGCTGTGGCTGACGCCCAACTTTATGGCCCGTGAACATATAACTCCAGTTTATGATGGGCAGTTCCCTGGTTGGTAATCTGTGTCAAGCAGGGCTGGAGCTGGCCCAGGGCTGGTTCTCAAAAACATGGTGTTAGCGCCCTGGGGCTGCTGCAACAAAGCACCACAAAGTGGGGGCTTTAAAGGACAGAAGTGTATTGTATCATAGTTCTGAGGCTGGGAGTCTAGATTCAGGGTTGCAGCAAGGCTGTATTCCCTCCAGAGTTTCTGGGAGAAGGTCCTTGTCTCACCTGGCTTCTGGTGGCCCCAGGCATCACTTGGCTCGCAGCTGCAGTGCGAACTCCATCTTGGCCTCTGTCATCACATGGCCATCTTCCCTCTGTGCCTCTTCTCCTCCTGTTATGAGGACACCACTGAGATGGGCTCAGGATCCACCCTGCTCCAGCGTGACCTCATGTGAACCTAACTGATAATATCTGCAGAGACCCTGTTTCCAAACAAGGTCACGGTCACAGGTACAGGGGTTAAGACTTTGACACATTTTGGGGGGACATAGTGCATCCCTTAACAGAGAGCAGTCATTGTTGGAGAGGGCATGGTTCTGCTCTGAAGCTCATGGATTCTGTGCTGGGACCCTCCTTGTGGGCTGTACCATAGGCTCAGTCCAGGCTGTTCTTTGGCGAGGACACTGGGCTACAACTCGAGTGGCAGTGTCCAAGAGCCATGGGGCTGACCAGCTTTCAGTGGGCCGGGGAAGTTGCAGAGCCTTCTCTTGCTCTGGGGCCTGCTCGAAGAGGTTACCAGAGAGGCCCCATTTCTCATGGAAATAGGGTTTCTTTGTTATGTTAGTAAAGCAGTATCACTGTGGAGTGTGACCCAAACCCAGTCATTTCTGAGATATAAAAACAGCAGATTAGACACAGATGTAGGCACACCTGGGGGAAGACGGATGCCATGTGAGGGTCACCAGGGAACCAAGGAATGCCCAGGGCAGCTGGCAAGGAAGGAGTCCACACAGCAGAGACCCTGATTTGGATTTTTAGCCTCCAGAACTGTGACAAAATAAATTTGTTTTTTAAAGTCACCCACTTAGGGTCTTTGTGTTACAGCAGCCCTAGCTACATCAGACACCCCCTCAGAAAACAGTCTGACAGCATCCTGAGAAACTTGCCAAACTCACGCCTCCTGTTTTTGGCTGCTGGAAATAGTGGTTTGTAGAAATTAAACGTTTTTCCTCTCCCCTAGAATGACTCTGTCAGGGGCCAGTAGAGATGGGATGGGTGTTCCTCAAAGTCACCTGAGGCCCAGACTCTGCATTTCTGACATAGCATCCTTACCTTTACTTCAATACTCATGATCAAAAGATGGCTGCTGGGGCTCCAGTTATCACATCTGCATGCTAGAAAGGAAGAAGGAAAAACCTAGGGGCAGAAGGGAAGCCCCTCTACCCCAGCAGTGTCTCTTCCAGTGGGCAAAATGGAACATCTCTGTGGGGGCAACTTGCCAGTCTCAGCCACAATCACAGAGCATTCAGCCTGGGGTCCCACCAGTTGTGGGCTTTCCCCACAGACACACCTGCTCTGAGGAAAGACTGGGAAAGTTCAGGGTTAATCAGTGCAGCACTGTTATCAAGGGGAGGAGATCAGAGATGATTTAAAAGGCCCATCTCAGGGACTGAGTAAGCAAACCATGCTGCATCCACACTCCCCAGTACTGGGCTTCTGCTGAAAGGAAGGGAGACTATCTCAGCTCTGCTATGGAGCGAGCTCGAGAGAGTCTGAGAGGACAAAAGGGCAGAACAGGTCAGTGTGCTCTTCTTTACATAGGGAAATGAGGAAATTACAGATTTGTACTTGCATAAAATTTTTTTTTAAAGACACCAGAAGTATGTATATGTAGCTTCCGTTTGGGCTCCAGCCAGGGTTTCTGTTGCTGAGTGGAGAAAGCAATGTGGATGTTGAATGGGCAGCTAGAATTTGCTGGAACAGCTCTTCTTGGTACATTTGTGGGACTTCGTTCCCTGCTCTGGCACGCAAATGTCTCCCACAGCCTAGAGCTGGTCTTAAGGAAGATGGCGAAGTGTACTGCTGCCTCAGGTGGATAAAAGAAAACTGCTCTGACATTTCTAGTTTATTGGAATGAGGGAAGAACGTGTCTTCTCCCAGAAGGCTGAGTCAGCAGCATGCACCGGGAGCACACCGGGAGCGTACCTGATCAAGCCTCTGATTGTCTCCTGTCACTCCCTATCGTGGATTGAATTGTGTTCCCCCAAAATATGTGTCAGTTTGGTTAGGCCACGGTTCCCAGTATCGTGTGTTTGTCCTTCATTTTGTGATTGTAATTTATGTTAAAGAGGATTAGAGTGGGATTGTAACGCCCTTACCCAGTGTCTTACTCATCTGGTACCGCTATAACAGAAATATCACAGGTGGATGGCTTTAACAAAGGGAAATTTATTCTCTCACACTCTAGTAGGTTACAAGTCTAAATTCAGGGTGTCAGCTCCAGAGGACAGCTTTCTTTCTCTGTCAGCTCCAGAGGAAGGTCTTTGTCCTCAATCTTCCCCTGGTCAAGGAGCTTCTCAGGCACAAGGACCCCGGGTCCAAAGGACGTGCCCTACTCTTGGTGCTGCTTTCTTGGTGGTATGAGGTCCCCAACTCTCTGCTTGCTTTCTTTTCCTTTTATTTCTTGAGAGATAAAAGGTGGTGCAGGCCACACCCCAGGGAAACTCCTTTTACACTTGATCAGGGAGGTGACCTGACTAAGGGTGGTGTTAAAATCCCACCCTAATCCTCTTAACACAAAATTACAATCACAGCATTGAGGACAGCCACACAATACTGGGAATAATGGCCTAACCAAGTTGACACCTATTTTGGGGAGACACTATTCGATCCATGACACCCAGGTCACATCCCTGACCAATGTAAGGAATACTTCCCTGGGGTGTGGCCTGAACCATCTTTTGTCTCTCAAGAGATAAAAAGGAAAGGGAAGGGAACAGAGAGGAGGGAACCTCATACCACCCAGAAAGCAGTGCCAGGAGCAGAGCCTGTCCTTTGGACCCGGGGTCCCTGTGCAGAGAAGCTCCTGGTCTTGGGGAACATTGATGAGAAGGTCAACAGAAAGAGAAAACCTTCCCCTAGAGCTGACACCCTGAATTTGGAGTTTTAGCCTACTTTACTATGAGAAAATAAACTCTTTGTTAAAGCCATTCACTTGCGGTATTTCTGTTATAGCAGCACTAGATAATTAAGGCAGAATTTGGTACCAGGAATGGGGTGCTGCTCTAACAGATACCAAAAATGTGGAAGCAGTTTTGAAGCTGTGAATGGATAGAACTCTGACAACAGCAGAGAACCTGTAGCAGCAGAGAAGCAGCAGCAGCAAAGAACCAGCAGCAAAGAACCAGCAGCAGCAGAACCAGGAGACCAGTGCCAGGCAGCACTGGAGCTGACCCACAGACAAGAAAGCTGAAGTCCTGTGTTCAGAATGTTTCCTGGTGGAGTGGGGTGCCTCCAGGCACTTATCAGTGGAGCAACAGAGCTTCGGAACACTTGCCCCAGCAGGGCAGATGTGGGCATGAAGCTCAAGGAGCTGAGGGGCCAAGAAACCAGGAAGCAGAAGCTGAAGAGGCAAGGAACACAAGAAGCTGAGCTGCCTCAGTCTCAAAAGTTATGGCCACGACTTCTGGTGTTTCAAAGGGTGGAGCCATGGCCTCTGGTGTTTCCGAGGGTGGAGTCACCACTCAGGTGGACTAGGAGAATGGTGCACTTAAACCCAAGGGAGCAGAGTTGCTGTCCCAGTGGGCCTGGAAGGCAGAGCTGAAGCCCAGGGCCGTGGGGCCTCCACTCAGAATCCAAAGAGTGTGGCCAATACCTAGAGTCTAGAAGGCAGGGCCATTGTGTAAATTGTCTCCGAGGACAGAGGATTATTTTCAAAGCCTTGAGGGCTAATGTAATGTCTTCTGCTGACTTGCTTGTTGCCTGTTATCCCTTCTTTTCCTCTAGTTTCTCCCATTTGTAGTGGAAAAGTCTAGCTTGTGCCTGTTCTGCCATTGTACCTTTGGAAGCAGAAAATCTGTATTCTAGATTTCACAGATGAAGAGGAATTTTTTAATTTTGGACTTGGAGTTAATAATTTTGCTATGATATGATGGGATGAATATGTTTTGCATGTTTCAAGGATGTGATTTTTGGGGGGCCAGAGGGTAGAATGTCATGAACTGAATTGTATCCCCCCAAAATATGTGTCCACTTGGATAGGCCATGATTCCCAGTATTGTGTGGTTGTCCTCCATTTTGTGATTGTAATTTTATGTTAAAGAGGGTTAGGATGGGATTGTAACACCCTTACTAAGGTCACATCCATGATCCAATGTAAAGGGAGTTTTCCTGGGGTGTGGCCTGCACTGTCTTTTATCTCTCAAGAGATAAAAAGGAACTGAGCAGAGAGTGGGGAGCCTCATACCACCAAGAAAGCAGTGCCAGGAGAAGCTCCTAGTCCAGGGAAATATTGATGAGAAGGCCAATGGAGAGAGAAAGACTTCCTTTGGAGCTGACGTCCTGAATTTGAACTTTTAGCCTACTTTACTATGAGGAAATAAACTTCTCTTTGTTAAAGCCATCCACTTGTGGTATTTCTGTTATAGCAGCACTAGATAACTAAGACACTCCTTGAGACTCACTGCTTCAGGCACTGGACAGATGGAGGAGTCAATGGGCTCAAACAGGCCTGATTTTGTGAAGGTGGCTCAGGAGTGGCCAACGTTTTGATTTGGAGCTGACTCCACAGCACCTAACGACAACAACCAAGAAACCCAGAAGTCTCCACTCTGCTACACCAAGGCCCCATTGCCCCAGGCTCTGCTCAGCCCTTCTGCCTGTTGACCCAGAGGGAGTGCCAAGAGCCCTGGTGGGAGGATCTAAGTGGGCACATTCAGCCCAAACAATGTGACTCTCCTCCCCCATAGCACACATATGCCTCCTGTGGTAGGGGGCACAGGGGGATGCTGCTGATATATGTTAGCAAATCTTCCTGCCAAAATAGCAGACTACAGGCTGCTGACCCTTCCCTCAAAATCAACCCTGGAGAAACTACTGAGCAAGAAGTGAAGTATGAATTCCAGGTAGCCCCTAGCAAGATATGCCTGGGCAGCTGTGGTGGGAGGTGGGTAGTAGAAACCTGGTCAGAGGAGTCCAGAGAGAGGACAGCAGAAGGAAGGCTCCTGGGCTGTGACCTCCCTGCACCATCACCTGGCCTTGGGCAATCTTTGCCTGCCCTTCTCTGCAGTAACTGGTAGCCACCACCATGGCCAATTGTGTCTTTAAGTAAAACCTAGAATGCAGAATAGCCCAGCCGTGTGAGTGGACAATAGGTGAGGGCTGACCAACCACACCCAGGCCTCTTCTTCTCAGCCTCTGCCTTCCAAACACCAGGTCTAGATGGTAAGAACCTGGGGGGATCTGCCTCCCCAAATGTGTTTCTCCCTGAGAATTCACCCAGCAACAGGGGTGATCGGGGTGGTCTTGTGGTACCCTGGGGCTCATCTCTACCCTCTTCTTAAAATCCCCAAGACAGACACTCATCAGGCCCAGCCTCCAGTGCATCACCCATCACACTGCAGAGAGAGGGCTGATGCCTCCAGGAGAACACGACCTTGGAAGCCAAAACCCCCTAATCCCTGAGGAGTAAAACGAGGTCAAAGGAGGACCACAGCTGAACAACATACAAACCAAATGTAGAATTGTTGAAACAGATGTACCCATAAGTTTCAAATAAACATATTTAGGAAACAAAGGGAGTCGTCAGTAATGTGAAGCAAGAACAAGAATTAATTTTACAAAAATAACCAAAGGCAAGTATCCTATATGAAAAAAATAATCATTGTTATCCATTAGGCAGGATGACAGGATGGGAGGTGCACACGGTGAGCCTGGGAACCAAACCGAGAGGTTTTTCAGGTGGCAACTGGGAAGGAAGAGGGGACAGAAAATGTAAAAGATATGCCAAATGGTATGGAGAATGGAGGTGGAGATGGCAACTTCCAGGTAAGAGAAGTCTGAGAAGATGAAAACAACGAACCCAAGTGTGATGGTTACGGTTGTGTGTCAACTTGGCTGGGCCGTGATTCTCAGTGGCTTGGCAGTCGTGTGATATTATGATCACTTCCATGATGGAATCTGCTGTGAGTAGCCAGCCAATCAGTTGAAAGGGATTTTCCGTGGGCATGTGGTCTGTATCAAACATAAGTGGACATTCTGACAAGGCTAATGGGCTTTTTCTCGTTCTGGATCCTGCAGCTAGCTTCTGTTCATCTGACCTCTGGTTCTTGGGACTTGAGCTAGGAGTTTCCCTGTGGTCTTGCCTGCTGATCTTGGTATTCATTGATCTTTTCAGCCTGTAAGCAAGAGCTCTGCTCTCTGATCTGCCAACCTTGGTTTCACCAGCTCACACGGCTACATGAATCAGGAGAAGTCTCTATCCTGAACAATAGACTTGGGACATTCCAGCTTCTACAGCCACATGAGCCATTTCCTTGATATAAATTTCTCTCCATATATATTTATATGCTTTACTGGTTTTACTTCTCTAAAGAACCCAGCCTAAGAGAGTGGTTCTAGAGAAACAAAATTGCAAAGATGAGTTTTCTAGATTTGTTCTCAAGTCTGATTAGTTTAAAGATGTTGATGACTCTGCTTCCAGTAGGAAAGAGGGCGCTGCTAATCCATGGTGTGAGGTGATGTCTTAGTCATCCAGTGCTGCTATAACAGAAATACCACAAGTGGATATTTTCACAAATATAAATTTATTTTCTCATAGCCTACTACGCTACAAGTCCAAATTCAGGGCTTCAGCTCCAGGAGAAGGCTTTCTCTCTCTGTTGGCTCTGGAGGAAGGTCCTTGTCACCAATCTTCCCCTGGACTAGAAGCTTCTCCACACAGGAACCCTGGGTCCAAAGGATGCACTCTGGTCCTGATGCTTCTTTCTTGGTAGTATGAGGTCCCCAACTCTCTGCTTGCTCACCTTTCCTTATATCTCTTGTAAAATAAAAGGTGGTGCAGGCCACACTCCAAGGAAACTCCTTTTACATTGGATCAGGGATGTGACCTTGGTACGGGTGTTACAATCCCACCCTAATCCTCTTTAACATAAAATTACAATCACTAAATGGAGGACAACCGCACAATAGTGGGAATCATGGCCAAACCAAGTTGACACATATTTTGGGGGGACACAATTCAATTCATGGCAGGTGGCAATACAAATGTGAAAATAACACCACTAATAGATCAGGTATTGATGAAAGGTGAAGCTCTGGGTGATTATATGTGTGATACCTTTCTATAATTTTGTCATAATGTGAAGCATAAGGAAGCTGGTTGGTTGGTCCTACTTTGGCTAGACAAACTGGTGAAAGAAAGAGACGAGCTCAGGACTTTAGAGTCAAAGCTCAAGAACCGCATAAATCACCTCAAAGTTTTCACTTGTGCTTTGGACAAAAAAAAAAGCCAACCAAACCCACTGCCCTCGAGTCAATTCCGACTCATAGCGACCCTATAGCAAGAAATAAGGTTTTGAAAGAAAGTCTTATCTCTTGTAGTAACAGAACTGATATTGCTGAAAACCAAAACCACAGTCTTATTGTAAGCATAGCTGAATTACAAAGCCAACTCAATTGTCAACCTCCAAATGTGTATGAAGTTAAATTGAGGGTATTGATTGGGAAGAAATGGGATCCTAAAACTTGGCATGGGGACATATGGGCAGATAATCAGGAAGCTGGAGACATTGAGCCCCTAAATTCCACTGAATCACTCCTGCCAACAGAACCAGCCCTCTCACTCCCACCTGAAGAGATTACTCCATGTTTGTCTGCTAAACCACCCTGCCCAGTAAAACCATTAGCCTCTTTACCCCCATCTAATGAGATTAACCCAGCTGCATCTAAAGAGCCTTTGCCTGAGTCTTTGCCTGGGGCATTGCCTGAGGCAAAACCTTTAGAAGCCAATGCTGAATGTTCTCAAAACACTTCCCCACCACAGATTTGGCTTCTAGACTGATAGCTAGATTTAAGTCCCAGGAAGCCCCAAAAGGGAAGTACAAAATATGACTCAGTAGAAGGTACGCCACACTCCAAAAGAACAGCTTGATTTTTCTAATATGTACAAACGGAAACCTGGGGCATATGTGTGGGAATGGCTGTTAAGGGTGTGGGATGATGGTGCAAGGAACATAAAAGTGGATCGGTCTGAGTTTATTGATATGGGACCACTGAGGACAGATTCTTTATTCAATGTTTCAGCTCGAGAAGTTAGGAAAGGACCTAATAGTTTATTTGGTTGGGTCACTGAAGCATGGATTACACGGTGGCCTACACTAAATCAAGTTGGAGTATCAGACCTGCCTTGGTATACCGTAGAAGAAGGTATCCACAGGCTTAGGGAAGTTGGCATGCTAGAGTGGATTTATCAGGTTAGACCCACAGACCCATACATGGAGTGCCCGGAGGACACACCTTTAGCACAACTGTGAGGAACAAATTTGTGAAGGGAGCCCCAGCATCTCTGAAGACTGCTGTGATTGCTATTTTATTTAAGTCAGATTTGGCAGTGGGAACTGCCCTAACAGAATTAAGACACCTAACTACAGTGGGGCTGACTGGACCCCATGGCATCAGGGCCAAGTTGTGGCACTCGGCCAGCAAAGACAAGGTGAGCGTGGTTACCATAATGGATGCCAGAGCCAAGCAGTAATTGGAACAGTCTGACTTATATGGAATTATGGCACTGGCTACTTAGTCATGGTGTCTCTAGGAGTGAAACAGACAGGAAATCTACTAAATACTTACTTGACCTGTACAAGTGGATGAAGTCTAGGTCAAGTGAACAGCAGTCTAACTTGAATCACCAGAACAGAGAGGCGCTGCCCCTCAGTCAATTCTCAGACCTGAGTGAGTGTAAAGACCCACAGCCCCTTGAATGAAGGGAAGGCTGGGTTCCCTTGAGGACGGACTCCAATACACTGCCCAAAACTTATACTGTCAATCTTCCTCCCAGTCATCCCCAAAGTGATCTATGGCCTTTTAGGAGAGTGTTGATTCATTGGGGAGAAGCAAATAATCAGTCTTTTGGGGGATTACTGGATACTGACTCTGAACTGACACTAATTCCAGGAGACCCAAAACTTCACTGTAGCCCACCAGTCAGAGTGGAGGCATCAGGAGGTCAGGCTATTAATAGATTCTTAGCTCATGTTTGTCTCACAGTAGGTCCAGTGAGTCCCCAAACCTATCCTGTAGTGATTTCACCAGCTCAGGAATGCATAATTGGAATAGATATACTCAGGAACTGGGAGAGCCCCCACGCTGGATCTCTGACAAGTGCCGTAAGGGCTGTTATGGCAAGCAAAGCCAAGTGGAAGCCATTAAAACTGCCCCTACCTAGCAAAATAGTAAACCAAAAGCAATACTGCATTCCTGGAAAGATTGCAGAGATTTCTGACACCATCAAGGACTTGAAGGAAGCAGGGGTGGTGATTCCCACCACAACCCCATTCAACTCATGTATTTGCCATATGCAAAAAGCAGATGGATCTTGGAGAATGAGAGTGAGTTATTGAAAACTTAACCAGGTGGTGACTCCAATCACAGCTCTGTTCCAGATGTGGTTTCATTGTTTGAGTAAATTAATCCATATCCTGGTAGCTGGTGTGCAGCTGTCGACCTGGCCAACGCCTTTTCCTCTATACCTGTTTCAAAGGACCATCAGAAGCCATTTGCCTTCAGCTGGCAAGGCCAGCAATACACCTTCAGTTGCTTACTTCAGAGCAACACCAACTCTCCAGCCCCATGTCATACTTTAATCTGCAGCGCCCTTGATTGCCTTTCACTTCCATAAGACATCACACTGGTCCATTACGTTGATGACATTATGCAGACTGGACCTAGTAAGGAACAAGCGTCAATGACTCTGGACTTAATGGTAAAACATTTTTGTGCTAGAGCGTGGGAAATTAATCCTACAACTTCCACCTCGGTGAAATTTCTAGGGGTCCAGTGGTGTGGGGCATGTTGAGATATTCCTTCTAAAATGAAGGATAAGTTATTGCAGCTGGCCCCCTCACAAAAAGGAGGCACAATGCCTAGCGGGCCTCTTTGGATTTTAGAGGAAACATATTCCTCATTTGGGTGTGCTACTCCAGTCTATTTATCAAGTGACTCAAAAAGCTACTAGTTTTGTATGGGGCCCAGAACAAGAGAAGGCTCTGCAACAGGTTCTGCTGTTCTGCAAGCCACTCTGCCACTTGGGTCATATGATCTGGCTGATCCAATGGTACTTGAAGTGTCAGTGGCAGATAGAGATGCTGTTTGGAGTCTTTGGCAGGCCCCTGTTTGTGAATCACAGTGCAGACCCTTAGGATTTTGGAGCAAAACCCTGTCGTCCTCTGCAGATAACTACTCTCCTTTTGAGAAACAGGTTTTGGCTTGTTACTGGGCCTTAGTAGAGATTGACTGCTTAACCATGGGACACCAAGTTACCACGCTGCCTGGGCTGCCCATCATGAACTGGATGTTTTCTGACCCACAGAGCCATTAAGTTGGACATGAACAGCAGCACTCCATCATTAAATGGAAGTGGTATATACGAGATTAGGCCCAAGCAGGACCTGAAGGCACAAGTAAGTTGCATGAGGAAGTGGCCTAAATGCCCATGATCTCCACTCCTGTCACATTACCTTCCATCTCCCAGTCTGCTCCTATGGCTTCATGGGGAGTTCCTTACGATCAGTTGACTGAAGAAGAGGAAACTCATACCTGGTTTACAGACTATTCTACTCAATATGCAGGCACCACTCAAAAGTGTACAGTGGCAGCACTACAGCCCTTTTCTGGGACCTCCCTGAAGGACGGCAGTGAATGGAAATCCTCCCAATAGGCAGAACTTTGAGAAGTGCACCTGGTTGTTCAGTTTGCTTGGAAAGAGAAATGGCCAGATGTGTGATTGTATACTGATTCATGGGCTATGGCCAATAGTATGGCTGGATGGTGAGGGACTTGGAAGGACCATGATTGAAAAATTGGAGACAAAGAGGTGTGGGGAAGAGGTATGTGGATGGACCTCTCTGAATGGGTCAAAGAAGTGAAGATATTTGTGTCTCATGTGAATGCTTACCTCAGGAGAGGAGGATTTTAACCATCAAGTGGATAGGATGACACATTCCACAGAAACCAGTCATCCTCTTTCCCCAGATACTCGCATCATTGCTCAGTGGGCTCATGAACAAAGTGGCCATGGTGGCAGGGATGGAGGTTGTGCATGGGCCCAGCAACATGGGCTTCCACTCACCAATGTTGACAGCTACAGCCACTGCTGAGTGCCCAATCTGCCAGCAGCAGAGACCAACACTGAGTCCCCAATATGGCACCATCCCTCGAGGTGATCAGCCAGCAACCTGGTGGCAAGTTGATTACATTGGACCACTTCCATCATGAAAAGGCAATATTTTGTTCCTACTGGAATAGACACTCTGGATATGGATTTGCCTTCCCTGCACACAATGCTTCTGCCAAAACTACCATCTGTGGACTTACGGAATGCCTTACCCACAGTCCTGGTATTCAACACAGCATCACCTTGGATCAAGGGACTCACTTCACAGCAAGTGAAGTGTGGCAATGGGCCCATGCTCATGGAATTCAGTGGTCTTACCATATTCCCCATAATCCTGAAGTAGCTGGCTTGATAGAAGGATGGAACAGCCTTCTAAAGACACAATTATGGCACTAGCTAGGTGGCAATACCTTGCAGGGTTGGGGCAATGTTCTCTAGAAGGCTGTATATGCTCTAAACTAGCATCCAATATATGGTGCTGTTTCTCCCATAGCCAGGATTCATGGGTCCAGGAATCAAGGGGTGAAAATGGGAGTGGCATCACTCGCTATTGTTGCTAGTGAGACCCACTTGCAAGATTTTTGCTTCCTGTCCCCACAACTTTATACTCTTCAGGTCTAGAGGTCTTAGTTCCAAAGGGAGGAATGCTCCCACCTGGAGACACATCATTGATTCCACTGAACTGGAAGCTAAGAATGCTACCTGGCCACTTTGGGCTCCTTTTGCCTCTGGATCAACAGGCAAAGAAGGGAGTTACCATACTGTCTGATGTGATTCATCTTGATTACCAAGAGGAAATCAGATTGATATTACATAATGTTGGTAAAGAAGAGTATGTCTGGAATGCAGGAGATCCCTTAGGATGTCCCTTAGAGCATCACTATCTTGCCCTGTGATTAGGGTCAATGGAAAACTAGGGCAACCCAATTCCAACATGACTACTAATGGCCCAAATCCTTCAGGAATGAAGGTTTGGGTCACCCCACCAGGCAAAGAACCCAGACCAGCTGAAGTGCTTTCTGAGGGCAACGGGAATACAGAATGGGTAGTGGACGAAAGTAGTTTTAAATACCGGTTACAGCCACACGACCAGTTGCAGAAATGAGGACTGCAATTGTTATGAGTATTTCTACTTTGTATGTGTGCATAAATATTTTTGTTTTCTTTACTCATAAAATATAAGATGTAAACAGGGCTGGTACGTTTTCAGTTGTATGTGTGTTCATTGTATCAAGTTAGGCACACGTATGACTTTATAGTTGTGTTTATTCAGAGATTATGTATGGTTTAAGGAGATGTGTACAGATGCCAAGTTGACAAAGGGTGGACTGTGATGGTTAAGGTTGTGTGTCAACTTGGCTGGGCCTTGATTCTTAGTGGTTTGGCAGTCGTATAATGTTGTGATCACTTCCATAATGAGATTTGATATAATGTGATCATCTCCATGATGGGATCTGCTGTGAGTACCCAATCAGTTGAAAGGGAATTTCCTTGAGTGTGTGGCCTGCATTGAATATAAGTGGGCATTCTGGCATGGATCTCAGATTTTTGCTCTCTCTGGATCCTGCAGCTGGCTCCTGTCTCTCTGACCTCCGGTTCTTGTGACTTGAGCTAGCAGCTTACCTGTGGTCTTGTCCTGCCGATCTTGGTATTTATCAGTCTTCGCAGCCTGTGAGCAAGAGCCCTGCTCTCTGACCTGCCGATCTTGGTTTCACCAGCTCCTTTGGCTTTGTGAATCAGGAGACAACTCTATCCTAACCCACAGACTTGGGACGTTCCAGCCTCTACAACCTCACGAGCCATTTCCTTGATATAAATTTCTCTCTATGTATATTTGTACTCTTTACTGGTTTTGCTTCTCTAGAGAACTCAGCCTAAGACGCTGAGAGAGGAAGCGTTTGAAGAAATAATGGAGATTTCCAGAATTGAAGGAGAAGGAAAGATCTCAGACCAAGGGCTCAGGGAGAACCGCAGAAGAGACAGAAGTTGAAACTCACCGTAGACAGAATGTGGTGACATTTAATAGTATCAAAGACAGAAGGAAAATTCTAAAAACTTCCAGATAGAAAGAGTTCATAACTAAGGCATCAGTTTCTAAGCGGCAACCCTGGATGCCAGGAGACAATGGAGCACTGTTTCTAAGGCACTGAAGGAAAGGAACTTTGGACCTCAGGCCTTCATGTCCAGCCATTCAAATATAATTCAAATGTCAGGTCATAATAGTAAGGATATTCTCAGGCCGCTAAGTCCTCCCACAGCAAGAGCCTTTTGGAGGCGACAAGCAGGACTCAAATGAGAAAATGAACGAATGCAAAAGAGGCTGCCAAAGATGATAGGAGGGCACCAGGGATCATAACCACAGGGTGAAGAGAAGGAGAGGGAGAGCAAGCACAGCCAGGACAAGCCAGAAAGACAGCTCCATAGACACTGCTCTTGAAAAAGAATATGGGCTGTGGGAGGGAGGCCAGAGGATCAGGAGAGCATGATAAAATGTTTGCCTTCTTAGGGGAAAATATAGATGTTGTTGTTATTGTTAGCTGCCCTTAGGGTCGATTCTGACTCATGGGGACCCCATGTATGCAGAGTATAACTGTTTCATAGGGTTTTCACGTCTGTGACCTTTCAGAAGCAGATCACCAGGCCCATCTTCTAAGGCACCTCTGGGTGTGTTCAAACCACTAACCTTTCAGCTAGCAGTAGAGCGCGTAACGGTGTGTGCCATCCAGGGACTCCATTTAGATGTTGAGAAAGGTAAAAGATAAAGGAGTAAATGAACATGCGTATGAAACTTAAGGGCGATCAACATACAAACAAAACTACAATATATAACTTTTAAAATCAGCAAAAGAAAAATTTGATTTATTCAATGGAAAGCAGAAAAGGAAAAAAAGAAACAAAAACAAAGCATGATAAATAGAATAAGTAAAATAAGATGGCAGAAATAAGTACAAATAAAACAGTAGATAGAACATACATGAATAGGTCAAACTCATCAATTAAGACAGATTCTTAGTTTGGATTTGAAAATAAAAACAAATAAGAGCCAACACAATGTAGTCTATAAGAGACGATCTTAAAATAAAAAGGAATATGAACCAAAAGAAAGTAATCCTAGTCTCTGGTTATTATGGATTGAATTGCGTCTCCCCAAAGTATGTGTTGTAAATCCTAACCCCTTTTTTATACCTGTGTGGGAAACCCTGGTGGCGTAGTGGTTAAGTGCTACGGCTGCTAACCAAAGGGTCAGTGGTTTGAATCTGCCAGGCTCTCCTTGGAAACTCTATGGGGCAGTTCTACTCTGTCCTATAGGGTAGCTACAAGTTGGAATTGACTCGATGGCACTGGGTTTGGTTTGGTTTTTATACCTGTGTGGAGGTAATCCTATTTGGGAACAGGGTTTTCTTTGTTATCTTAACCAAGCCACATCAATGTAGGGTGTGTTTTAAGCCAATTACCTTTGAGGTATATATAAAAGGGCAGAAGCAAGCACAGACAGGAAGACAGATGCCACCTGAAGAACACCAATGAACGAAAGAACAGAAGCTGAAAAGAGACAAGGACCTTCCCTTAGAGCTGACGGAGAATCTTCCCCTAGAGTCAGTGCCCAGAATTCAGACTTCTAGCCTCCTAAACTGTGAGAAAATAAATTTTTGTTCACTAAAGTTACCTGCTGGCACTGATTATGTAGGATTACAGACAGAAAGCATCATAAAAGAAAGGAGGGATGTTATATATACTGATAAAAGGAACAGTAAACCATATAGCACCCAGCGGCACCTCAAAATCTATAAAGGAATGCAGGGAGAAATAGATCTATCAGTAACACTTACCTCTCAGAAACTGGTGCATCAGGGAGAGAAAACATGAAGTGATGTGTTGAAGATCTGACCCACAGAAGTAGTAAATGCGATTTACACACAGCCCACAAACACAGCACACACATTCTTTGAGCCCATTGAGAATATTTCTGATCATTTATTGGGCCACAAATAAGCCTTAAAAAAAAACGTTACTGTAGAGTCAATTCCGACTCATGGCAACCCTAATAGGACAGAGTAGAACTGCCCCATAGAGTTTCTAAGAGGCAGCTGGTGGATTCTAACTGCCGAGTTTTGGGTTAGCAGCCTTAACCACAGTGCAACCAGGGCTCCAAAGAAGCCTTAGAACCACTCAAATAGTTAACCACACAAACACAATAAAATTAGAGATTGACAACATAAATTGGAGATTGCATCTGTTCATCCCCTCTCTTTTTAGTAATAGAACTTCTCCCACCCTGAATTTTTGATGGGCACATGGGAGCTTCATTGTAAACCATGTCTCCCAGTAACGATTGCGGTGAGGTGTGGCCACGTGACTAGGTTTAGGCTGAAGGGTTGTACACTGTCCACTTGTCCTGGCCCTGCCTTTTCCCATTGGCCAGGACACACATGCAGCAGTGGCCCAAGCTTCAACTATGGGCGTGAGTACAACTCCCTAGGGGATTGCAGGACAGCAGAATGGGAGGAATCTGGATCCCTGGTGAGTCCCTGGAGAGCCACCAGACTGCACAGCCCCTCCGGACTTTTTTTGTAATAAGGAAATGAGCTTCTATCTTAGTTAAAGCCACTATATCCTTAAGTATTGTCATGGATTGAATTGTGTCCCCGAAAAATATGTGTCAGCTTGGCTAGGCCATGAGTCCCAGGATTGTGTGATTGTCCACCATTTTATCATCTGATGTGAGTTCCCTTTGTGTTGTAAATCCTGTCGTTATGATGTAATAAGATGGATTACCTGCAGTTGTATTAATGAGATCTACTAGATAGTGTTTTAAGACAATCTCTTTTGAGATCTAAAGGGAGAAGTGAGCAGGGAGACAGGGGGACCTCATACCACCAAGAAATCAGCACTGGGAGCAGAGCGTGTCCTTTGGACCTGAGGTTCCTGCGCTGAGATGCTTCCAGATCAAGGGAAGACGGATGCATCACAAGGACCTTCCTCCAGAGCTGACAGAGAGAGAAAGTCTTCCCCTTGAGCTGACGCCCTGAATTTGGACTCGGAACCTACTAGACTGTGAGATAATAAGTTTCTTTTTGTTAAAGCCATCCTTTCTGTTATATTTCTGTTATAGCAGCACTAGATGACCAAGACAGGTATCTTTGTAACATCAGCCTATCTTAGGAACCTAATTAATACATCTTGTATGTTTAAAAACTAAATAAAAATTTACCAAATAACGCTTGGATTAAATAGAAATTATAAAGCAAATTTAAGATACTGAGAATGAAATGATAATGAAACTATCACATAAATTTAATCTTCTGAAGGTAATGCATTGTTTTAAACACATTTATCAGGTCGTAAGAAAAGGTAAAAGCAGAAGAGTTACACATTTGACTCAAAAAATTGACAAAAGAGGTAGCCAATGTCACAAAACAATATGTGTACTAATTGTTTAATGAGAAGCTAGTTTGTTCTGTAAACCATCTAAGTACAATAAAAAAAAAAAAAGAAACTTCTAAAAAGACCAGACTTACTGGTCTGACAAAGAGACTGGAGAAACTCCGAGAGCATGGCCCCCGAACTCCTTTTAACCCTGTACTGAAGTCATTCCTGAGGTTCACCCTTCAGCCAACGATTAGACAGGCCCGTAAAACAAAAGGAGACTAAATGGGTGCACCAGCCCAGGGGCAAAAATGAAAAGGCAGGAGGAAACAGGAAAGCTGGTAATGGAGAGCCCAAGGTCAAGACAGGGAGAGTGTCGGCATGTGGGGTTGACAACCAATGTCACAAAACACAAAGACAAACAAAAAATTGACAAAAGAAGAAAGGGACAAATAAAAGAAACTAGAAGTAAGGACACAGTTAAGTACAAGAAGAAATAAATGAACTGAAAGATGAAAACCAATAGAAGAAGAAAAAAAACCAAGAGAAAATAACAAAACCAAAAGCTGGTTTGTTGGGAATATTAATAAGATAAACATATTTTTGGCAAGAATGACTTAAAAAGATATATATGTGTGTGTTGTTGTTGTTGTTGTTAGGTGCCATAGAGTCAGTTCCAACTCATAACAATCGCATGCACAACACAACGAAACACTGCCCAGTCCTGTGCCATTCTCACAATCCTTGTTATGCTTGAGCCCATTGTTGCAGCCACTGTATCAGTCCATCTCGTTGACGGTCTTCCTCTCTTTCGCTGTCTATTTTTCCAGGCATGATGTCCTTCTCCAGGGACTGGTCCCTCCTGAGAACATGTCCAAAATACATGAGACAAAGTCTCGCCATCCTGGTTTCCAAGGAGCACTCTGGCTATGTTTCTTCCAAGACAGACTTGTTTGTTCTTCTGGCAGTGCATGGTACCTTCAATATTCTTCACCAACACCATAATTCAAAGGCTTCAATTCTTCTTCGGTCTTCCTTATTCATTGTCCAGCTTTCAAATGCATATGAGGTGATTGAAAATATCATGGCTTGGGTCAAACGCACTATCGTCCTCAAAGTGATATCTGCTTTTCAATACTTTAAAAGAGGCCTTTTGCAGCAGATTTGCCCAATGCAATGCGTCTTTTGATTTCTGGACTGCTGCTTCCATGGCTGTTGATTGTGGATTCAAGTAAAATGAAATCCTTGACAACTTCAATCTTTTCTCCGTTTATCACGATGTTCCTCATTGGCCCAGTTGTGAGGATTTTTGTTTTCTTTATGTTGAGGTGCAATCCATACTGAAGGCTGTGGTCTCTGATCCTCATCAGTAAGTGCTTCAAGTCCTCTTCACTTTCAGCAAGCAAGGTTGTGTCATCTGCATAATGCAGGTTGTTAATGAGTCTTCCTCCAATCCTGATGCCCCATTCTTCTTCATATAGTCCAGCTTCTCAGATTATTTGCTCAGCATACAGATTAAACAAGTATGGTGAAAGGATACAACCCTGATGAACGCCTTTCCTGATTTTAAACCATGCAGTATCATATATATATACATATATGTATGTATGTATATATATGCACATATATGTAATAAAAAATAAAAATAATAAGAAAGGGGAATAACTACAGATATGAAAAGATTTACCAAAAAACAAAGACATTAGAATACCTAGATATAATGGACACATTCCTAGAAACATACGAAATACCAAACTAGAAAATAAAAAATAGAAAATTTCAACAGACCAGTAAAGAAATAGCGGTTAAAGCGTTTACTGCTCTCAAAACTCCAGGCCTGGAGAGCTTTAGAGGTAAATTCCACCACACTTTCAAAAAAAGTTTGTCACTAACTCATAAACAGAAAAACCTACAAGCTCACTTTATGAGGCTGTTGTGTTGTTGATTCCAAAACTAGCTAAGAACAATATAGCACAGAAAAGTGTAGAACCATACAACTTGTGAACATAGATGCAAAATTTTTATATAAAAAATGAAATGCAACAGTGTATTTTAAATATTTAGGGTCAGAAATGCAAGGATGGTTCAACCCCAGAAAATCTATCAAAATAATTGACTTCATTAATAGATTTAAGGAGAAACACATTGATTATACCAACCGGTACAGAAGCATTTGATAAAGGCCAACACCCATTTATGGTTATAAAAAAACAAAAAGCTCTTAGCAAATTATCAATAAAGCGTAACATCTTCAACTGACTTTGTGTTATTTATTGAAAGCTAACAGTAAATACTTTGCCTAATGGAAAAGCTGTAGATGCTTTCCCTTCAAGACTGGGAAAAGGACAAGGATGTTCACAATCATAACCCAATGTACATAATATTTGTTATGGATTCAATTGTGTCCCACAAAAATACGTGTTGTAAATTCTAACCTCTGTACCTGCCATTTGGGAATGGGTATTCTTTTTAATGTTAATGAGTCATTATTAGTGTATACCCAGAAAATGGTGGGTCTTAAATCAATCTCTTTTGAGACATAAAAGAGATTAAACAAGCAGAGATGGGGGAAGATAGATGCCATGCCACAGGAAGATCAACAAGGAGCCAAGGAACAGAAGCTGAAGAGAAAATAGAGAGAGAAAGCCTTCCCCTAGAGCTAGTGCCCTGCTTTTGGACTTCCAGCCTCATTTGGTGGTAGCTGTGAGAAAATAAATTTTTGTTTGTTAAAGCCACCCATTTGTGGTATTTCTGTTATAGCAGCACTAGATAACTAAGACAGTACTGGCGATCCTGGCCAATGTTACAAGTAAATAAAAAGGATGAAGGAGTAAAGGATTGAGAGAAAAGAGAAATAACTGTGTTTATTTGCAAATTGTATTATCGTCTACCTTAAAAAACAACATAATCTTGCAGGCAAGTGATAAGAGCTACTACTATCTAATATTCAGATATAGATTGAATAGGTATGATGAAAGGATACAACCTGATGCACACTTTCCTGACTTTAAACCACTTAGTATGCCCTGTTCTGTTCAAACAACTGCCTTTTGCTCTACATACAGCTTCTTCATGAGCACAATTAAGTGTTCTGGAATTCCCACTCTTCACAATGTTATCCACAATTTGTTATGATCCACACAGTTGAAAGCCTCTGCATAGCCAATAAAACACAGATAAACATCTTTCTGATATTCTCTGCTTTCAGCCAGGATCCATCTGGCACCAGCTATGATATCCCTGGTTCCACATCCTCTTCTAAATCTGACCTGAATTTCTGGCAGTTCCCTGTTGATATACTGCTGCAGCTGCTTTTGAATGATATTCAGCAAAGTTTTACTTGTGTATGACATTAATGATGAGGCATAAATATAGATCTCTTCCAGCTGGTTTGCCAGGTAGCTGTCTTCCATGTTTCTTTACATAGATAAGTGAATACTTCCAGTGCTGCCTCTGTTTGTTGGAACATCTCAATTGGTATTCCATCAATTACTAGAGCCTTGTTTTTTGCCAATGCCTTCGATGCAACTTGGACTTCTTCCTCCAGTACCATCAGTTCCTGATCATATGTACCTCCTGAAATGGTTGAACATTCACCAATTCTTTTTGGTATAGTGACTGTGTGTATTTCTTCCATATTCTTTTGGTGACTCCTGTATGGTTTAATATTTTCCCTATAGAATCCTTTAATATTGAAACTCAAGACTTGAATTTTTTCTTCAGTTCCTTCAGCTTGAGAAATGCAGAGTGTGTTCTTTCCTTTTGGTTTCTTATCTCTAGGTCTTTGCACATGTCATTATAATACTTTACTTTGTCTTCTAGGGTTGCCCTTTGAAATGTTCTGTTCAGCTGTTTTACTTCATCGTTTCTTCCTTTTGCTTTAGCTACTCGACATTCATGAGCAAGTTTCAGAGGCTCTTCTGTGGTTTAAAGTCAGGAAAGGTATGTATCAGGGTTGTATCCTTTCACCATACCTATTCGACCTGTATGCTGAGCAAACAACCTGAGAAGCTGAGCTATATGAGGAAGAATGGGGCATAAGGATTGGAGGAAGACTCATTAATAACCTGCATTATGCGGATGATACAACCTTGCTTGCTGAAAGTGAAGAAGACTTGAAGCACTTAGTGATGAAGATCAAAGACTACAGCCTTCAGTATGGATTACAACTCCACATGAAGAAAACAAAAATCCTCACAACTGGACCAATAAGCAACATGATGATAAACAGAGAAAAGATCGAAGTCATTAAGGATTTCATTTTACTTGGATCCACAATCAACACCCATGGAAGCAGCAGTTAAGAAATCAAAAGACATATTGCATTGGGCAAATCTGCTGTAAAAGATCTCTTTAAAGTGTTGAAAAGCAAAGATGTCACCTTGAAGACTAAGGTGCACCTGACCCAAGCCATGATAGTTTCAACCACCTCATATGCTTTCAAAAACTGGACAATGAATAAGCAAGATCGATGAAGAATTGACGTCTTTGAATTATGGTGTTGGCAAAGAATATAGACTATATCATGGACTGCCAAAAGAACGATCAAATCTGTCTTGGAAGAAGTACAACCAGAATGCTCCTTAGAAGCAAGTATGGCAAGACTACATCCCACATAGTTTGGACATGTTATCAGGTGGGGTCAGTCCGTGGTGAAGGACGTTGTGCTTGGTAAAGTAGAGGGTCAGCAAAAAAGAGGAGGACCCTCGATGAGATGGGTTGACACAGTGGCTGCAACAATGGGGTCAAGCATAATAAGGATTGTGAGGATGGCACAGGTCTGGGCAGTGTTTCGTTCTGTTGTACATAGGGTTGCTCTGAGTCGGAACTGACTGGACGGCACCTAACAACAACAACAACAACAATGTTATTCAAAAGGAAATGGACAACCCAGATGAACCCCAGGGTGTAAGGACAAGGATACTGTCTGTCTTAGTTATCTAGTGCTGCCATTACAGAAATACAAGTGGATGGCTTTAATAAAGAGAAATTTACTGTCTCACAGTCCAGGAGGTGAGAAGTCCTAATTCAGGGCTCCAGCTCCTGGGGAAGGCTTTCTGTCTCTGTCAGGTCTGGGGGAAAGTCCTTGTCATCAATCTTCCCCTGGTCTGAGTTTTGCAGTGCAGTGACCCCGGGCCCAAAGCACGTGCTCCCCTCCTGGTTCTTTATTCTTGGTGGTAGGAGTTTCCTCTCCTCTCTTCTTGCTTCTCTTTTATAACTCAAAAGACATTGACTCAAGATACAACCTAATCCTGTAGATTTGAGTCCTGCCTCATGAACATAACTGCCTCTAATCCTGCCTCATTAATATCATAGAGGTTAGGATTTACAACACAACACATAGGTTAATCACATTAGATCATAAAATGGTGGACTACCACACAATATTGGGAATCGTGGCCTAGCCAAGTTGACACACATTTTTGGGGGACACAATTCAATCCACAACACCATAGGAGGATGTGGATGGAGGGGACAGTCCTGGGCTCTGTGGGGAAAGCAACCGCCTTAGTTTGTAGGCTGCTGCCCCAGATTTCTGAATCCGCGGAGACCACACTCCTACCTATTCTTCATTCAGCTGGTGGTAGTTTGGAGAGACGCTGGAACCCCTGGGAACCCTGAGTCAGAAGACCAAGGTGAGGAAGAGAGCCCACCTTTCCAGGGATCCATATCCGTGTCCCAGGTCCCTTGCTCAGGCTTGAGGGGGCGGGGCTGGCCTGGGGACAATCTCAGAGTGGTGGGCTCTGGGAGCTGAGCTCAGTGATGCCCATAGCTTGTTTAATATTTGGACATGGCTGGTGGCCTCAATTTTTGTGTTATAGGAGGGCCTTACAAATATAAGGGGCCTGGTTATTTGATGATATTAAGCATTGGCATTTTGGCACCATAATGTTATTGTGAGTAGTAATTTTTAAAAGAGTCCTGCCTTTCATCCATGTATACTGTTGAAGGGATGTGGAAAATGAATGAGGGTCTAGAGACCAAAGAAAGTTGGCCAAGAGTTCCTATTTGTTGAAGCTGATGGTGGGTACATGGGAGTTCTTTATTCTACTCTGTCTACTTTTGTTGTACATTTCAATTCCCCACTACAAGAACTTAAAACACACAAACACAGAGACACACAAAAAACTCTTTGGCTTCTCACCTGTCTGGTTCTAGTCAACTCCACGTGCCAGTGGCCACTTCCTTAGATCACCCTCGGACTTTTTCATGATAGACTCCGAAGATCCACCGTATTTCTTTGCTATGTATCTTCTGTCTCTTACTCTAGACTTGATTGTGGGTCCTTCAGTCCCATTTGGAACCTTCAGTGTCTTTTGCTTGAGTCATTTTGTTACTTGAAAGGATTTACCAGGCACCTTCCTAATCCATGCAAGGACTTACAGTGAATGCCACCCTACCTTGGAGCTAATCTTTGTTTTAAGGCTGAGATTTAATAGGCTTCTCTCACTGGAAGCATTTCTGTCCAGGACTGAAAAGCAGTTGTCTCTTCCAACTTCATAAATCCCTGGATTTATGGACTGGCTTGCTTCCACTTCATTCTTGCTCACATACCAGCCTGTTCTTACCTAAGCACAACTCTTTCCCTCTGTTAAAATTGAGATATAATTCATATATCATAAAATTGATCTTTTTGAAGTGTGCAATTCAGTGTTTTTTAGTATAATCACTATGTTGTGCAAACATCACCACCATCTAATTCCAGCACATTTTCCTCACCAGAAAAAGAAGTCCTGTACCTGTTTGGTATTCACTCCCCACTTCCTTACCCACCTCCAGCCCCAGCAACCTCTAATCTACTTTCTGTTCCTACAGATTTGCCTTTTCTGGAAATTTCATATAAATGGAACTATACAATATGTAGCCTTTTGCATCCAGCTTTTTTCACTTACCGTGATGTTTTCAAGGTTCATCCGTCCGTGTTGTAGCACATATTAGTACTTCATTCCTTTTACGGCTGAATAAAATTTCATTGTACGGATATACCACATTTTGTTTATCCATTTATCCGTCAGTGAACATCTGGGTTGTTTCCACTTTGGGCTGTTACGAATAACTCTGCTATGAACATTTGTGTACAAGTTTCTGCATGGACATAAGTTTCCATTTCTCTTGGATATATACCTAGGAGTGGAATTGCTGGTAACTCTGAGGAGCCCTGGTGGCACAATGGTTAAGCATTTGGCTGCTAAATGAGAGGTTGGCAGTTCGAACCCACCCAGAGGCTCCATGGAACCCTGGTGGCACAGTGCTTAAGAGTTCGAATCCACCAGCCACTCCTTGGAAAACCTCTGGGGCAGTTCTGCTCTGCCCTATAGGGTAGCTATGAACCGGAATCGATTCAACAGCAATAGGTTTGATTTTTTTGTTTTTTTTTTTGTTTTTTAGTGGCTCCATAGCAGAAGGACCTGGCAATCTGCTCCTATAAAAGTTACAGCCTAGGAAGCCGCATGGGGCAGCTCTACTCTGTTGCACGGGGCCTCCACGAGTGGGAACCGACTTGGTGGCACCAACGGGGCCTCCACGTGTGGGAACCGACCTGGTGGCACCAGCGGGGCCTCCACGAGTGGGAACCGACTTGGTGGCACCAACGACAGCCATGTGGTAACTCTATATTTAACTGTGAAGCAACTGTGACTGTTTCCAAAGTGGCCATACCATTTAACGCTCCCTCCAGCAATGTATGCGGGCTCTAATTTGTCCTCATTCTTACCAACACTTATTATTTTAATTTTTTTCTATTATGGCCACTCTAGTAAGTGTATGGAAACTCTGGTGGCGTAGTGGTTAAGTGCTTCGGCTGCCAACCAAAAGGCCAGCAGTTCGAATCTGCCAGGCGCTCCTTGGAAACTCCATGGGGCAGTTCTACGCTGTCCCATAGGGTTGCTATGAGTCGGAATTGACTCGACGGCACTGGGTTCTGGGTTTTAGTAAGTGTAAAGTGGTATCTCTTTATGGTTTTGATTTGCATTTCCCTAATGACTGACGTCAAGCATCTTTTCATGTGCTTATTGGCCATTTGTACATCTTACTCAAAAAAATGTGTATTCAAGTCTTTTGTCCATTTTTTAATTGAATTATTTGTCTTTTCAAGGTTCAGTTGTGTAAGAGTTCTTTATATATTCTGAATATTAGACCCTTATGAGATATATGCTTTGCTAGATTCTTTCTCCCTTTATGTGGGTTATCTTTTCAACATCTAGATAGTGTTTTTTATGGCACAAAAGTTTTCAATTTTGATAAAGTTTGTCAGTTTTTTCTTTGGTTGCTTGTGCTTTTAGTGTCTTATTCAGGAAACCATTGTATCACCCAAGATCATAAAGATTTACCCCATGCTTTCTTCTAAGGGTTTTAGAATTTTAGCTTTTACATTTATGTCTTTAATCAGTTGTGAGTTAATTTTTTGTATATGATGTGAGATAGGGGCCTGACTTAGTTATGTAGTGCTGCTATAACAGAAATGCCACAAGTGGATGACTTTAAGAAACAGAAATTTATTCTTTCATAGTCAAGGAGACTAGAAGTCCGAATTCAGGGTGCCAGCTCCAGCAGAAAAATTACACTCTCTGTTGGGTCTGGGGGAAGGTCCTTATTGTCAGTCTTCCCCTGGTCTAGGAGCTTCTCAGTGCAGGGACCCTGGGTCCAAAGGACAGGCTCTTCTCCTGGCACTTCTTTCTTGGTGGTATGAGGTGCCTTTCCTCTTTGCTTGATTCTGTCTTTTATATCTCAAAAGAGATTGACTCAAGATACAACCTAATCCTGTAAATTGAGTCCTGCCTCATTAACATAACTGCCTCTAATCCTGCCTCGTTAACATCATAGAGGTTAGGATTTACAACACATAGGATAAATACATTAGATCACAAATTGGAGGACAACCACACAATGCTGGAATCATGGCCTGGCCAAGTTGATACACATTCTTGGAGGACACAATTCAATCTGTAACAAGGCCCAACTTCATTCTTTTGTATGTAGATACTTGTTGTGGTTTTGATTTGCATTTCTCTGAGGCTAGAGATCGAGAGCATTTCCTCATGTGTCTGTTGGCTGCTTGAATGTCGTCTCTGGTGAAGTGTCTGTTCATTCCCTTTGTGCATTTTTTAATTGGATTATTTGTCTTTTTGTTGTAGAGGTGTTGGATTTTCTTGTAGATTTTTGAGATTAGAGCTTTGTCTGGTTTATAATACCCCCAAATTTTTTCCCAGTCTGTAGGTTCTCTTTTTACTCTTTAGGTGAAGTCTTTTGATGAGCGTTTAAGTGTTTAATTTTTAGAAGATCCCAGTTACCTAGCTTATCCTCTGGAGCTTATATGTTGTTGGTTGTGATTTGTATCCTGTTAATGCCATGTATTAAGGCCTCTAGTGTTGGGTTGATCCTATTTTTAATTCTATGAGCTTCAAAGTTCTTGGCTTTATATTTAGGTCTCTGATCCATTTTGAGTTAGTTTTTGTATGTAGGTCCTATTTAATTTTTTTTGCAGATGGGCATCCAGTTTTGCCAGCACCATTTGTTAAAAAGACTGTCTTTTCCCCATTTGATGGACATTGGGCCCTTGTCGAAGATCAGGTGACCATAGGTGGATAGATTTCCATCTGGGTTCTGAGTTCTGTTCCATTGGTCAATGTATCTATCTGTCTTTGTACCAGCACCAGAATGTTTTGACTATCCTAGCCGTATAATAGGTTCTGAGGTCAGGTAGTGTGAGTCCTCCTACTTTATTCTTCTTCTTCAATAGTGCTTTACTTATCCGGGGCCACTTCCCTTTCCATATAAAATTAATAATAAGTTTTTGCATCTCTTTAAAGAATGTCGTTGGTATTTGGATCGGTATTGTATTTGTAAATCGCTTTGGGTAGAATTGTCATTTTCACAATGTTGAGTCTACCTATCCATGAGCATGGTATGTTTTTCCATTTATGTAGATCTCTTTTGGTTTCTTGCAGTTGTGTTTTGTAGTTTTCTTTGTATAGGGCTTTTACATCCCTGGTTAGATTTGTTCCCAAGTATTTTATTTTTTTAGGGGCTATTATAAATGGTATTGTTTTCCTGATTTCCTTTTCCTCGTTCTCTTTATTAGTGTATAGGAATCCAACTGATTTTTGTGTGTTTGTCTCGTATCCTGCTAATCTGCTGAATCTTTCTATTAGTTCCAGTAGTTCTCTCGTGGACTCTTTTGGATTTTCTACGTATAGTATCATATCAACTGCAAATAAGGACAGCTTAACTTCTTCAGTACCAATTTGTATGCCCTTTATTTGTTTCTTGCCTTATTGCTCTAGCTAAGACTTCCAAAACAATGTTAAATAGGAGTGGTGATAAAGGGCATCCTTGTCTTGTTCCTGTCCTCAAAGGGAATGTTTTCAGCCTCTCTCCATTGAGAATGATGTTGGCCATCGGTTTTGCATAGATGCCCTTTATTATGTTGAGAGATTTCCCTTCTATACCTGTTTTATTGAGAGTTTTTTTTTTTAATCAGGAATGGGTGTTGGACTTTGTCAAATGCCTTTTCTGTGTTGATTGAGATGATCATGTGATTCTTTTCTTTCCTTCTATTTATGTGGTGGATTACGTTGATTGATTTTCTAATGTTGAACCATTCTTGTGTACCTGATATGAATCCTCCTTGGTCATGGTGTTTTATTTTTTTGATATTATGCTGAATTCTACTGGCTAGATTTTTGTTGAGAATTTTTGCATCTATATTCATGAGAGATATTGTTCTGTAATTTTCTTTTTTTGTGGTGTCTTCGCCTGGTTTTGGTATCAGGGTCATGCTGGCTTCATAGAATGAATTCGGAAGTATCACTTCTCTTTTTGTGCTCTGAAATAGTTTGAGTAGTACTGGGTGTAAGCTCTTCTCTGAATGCTTGGTAGAATTCTCCAGTGAAGCCATCTGGGCCAGGGCTTTTTTTGGATGGGAGTTTTTTGTTTTTGTTTTTTATTACCTTTTCAATCTCTTCTCTTGTTATGGGTCTGTTCAGACTTTCAGCATCATTTTGTGTTAGTTTGGGTGGGTAATGTGTCTCTAGGAATTTGTCTATTTCCTCTAGGTTTTCAGATTTGTTGAAGTATAGTTTTTCATAATACTCTGTCATGATCCTTTTTATTTCAGTTGGGTCTGTTGTAACGTCCCGCATTGCGTTTCTTATTTCTCTTCTGTTTTTCTTCTGTCACTTTGGCCAGTGGTTTGTTGATTTTGAGGATCCTTTCAAAGAACCAACTTTTGATTTTGTTGATTCATTGTATTGTTTTTCTATTCTCTATTTCATTTATTTCTGCTCTGATCTTTATTATTTCTTTTCTTCTGGTGGCTGTGGACTTCTTTTGCTGTTCTCTTTCTATTTGTTCTAGTTGTGTAACAAATGTTTTTATTTTGTCCTTTTCTTCTTTTTTGATATGTGCATCTAGTGTATAAATTGACCTCTGAGGACTGCCTTTGTTGTGTCCCAAAGGTTTTGGTATGATGTGCTTTCATTCTCATTTGATTCTGGGAACTTTTTGATTCCATCTTTGATTTCTTCTATTACCTAGTGGTTTTTAAGCAAGATGTTATTCAGTTTCCATGTCATTGATTTTTTCCCTTACTCTTCCTGTTGCTAATTTCTATTTTGATGGCATTGTGGTCAGAGAAGATACTTTGTATTATCTCAATGCCTTGGATTTTGTTGGGGGTTCCTTTGTGGCCTAAGATGTAGCCTATTCTGGAGAACGTTCCATGTGCATTGGAAAAGAGCATGTACTTTACAGCTGCTGGGTGGAGTGTTCTATATATGCCTATGGGGTCAAGTTGGTTGATTGTGCTTTTTACCTCTTCTCTATCTTTGAGTTTCTTTCAAGATGTTCCGTCCTTTACTGAGAGTGGTGTGTTGAAGTCTCCTACTATTATTGAGGAACTGTCAATTTCTGTTTTCAGTGCTGTCAGAGTTTATGTATTTTGGGGCCCTGTTGTTGGGTGTGTAGATGTTTATTATGGTTAAGTCTTCATGATGGATCACCCCTTTAATTGTTATTTAGTGCTCTTCTTTGTCTTTTATGGTGGATTTTGTTTTAAACTCCATCTTATCTGAGATTAGTATTGCCACTCCTGCTCTTTTTTGGTAGTTATTTGTTGATACATTTTTTGCATCCTTTGATTTTTAATAAATTTACATCTTTGTTTCTAAGGTGTGTCTCTTGTAGACAGCGTGTTCATGGATCCTGTTTTTTTTATCCATTCTATTAGTCTATGTCTCTTTATGGGTGCATTTAGGCTGCTTACAATCAATGTAATTACTGACAGGTGTGAGTTTATTGCTGTTATTTTCTAGTGCTTTTTTTTTGTGGTGCTAACATTTTCTTTGTTCCTCTTACTCTCCTGCGCTGAGTTCCTTTTGTTTGTGGATTTCTTTTTCATTTCTTTTGTTTTTGTAGATTTTGTTTTTATCAAGACTTTATGTTTTTCCTCTTTATTTTGATGAGTAGGTTTGTTAACTTTCTTTGTGGTTACCTTGAAATTTACCCTTATCTTCCTATATTTGAACCGGTCTATTTTTTTTTTTTTTTTTTTTACTTGGTATCGCCTTGACTTCCTCTCCATTAGAAAGTTCTACCGGAACTGGGTTTTTTCCTGGGTTATACATATACAGTTTAGTCCCTCTTTTATTGTTCTGATGTTGTTGCCATTTACAGATTAACCTCTCTGGTTCCCTGTTGCAATTGTTTTGGTTTTGGATAGTCCTTGAGAGTTCATTTCCTAGGTTGGTATCTGGCTGGTACAATCTTGCATCCTAGATGTTGTTTGTTCTCAGACTGAAGGACTCCCTTTAATAATTCTTGTAAGTTTAGCTTGGTTTTTACATATTCCCATAATTTCTGTCTATCTGGAAATGTCCTAATTTCACCATCATATTTGAATGAAAGTTTTGCAGGGTATATTATTCTTGGTTGGCAATGTTTTTCTGTCAAGGTTTTGTATATCTCATCCCATTGCCTTCTCGCCTGCATGGTTTCTGCTGAACAATCAGAGCTCAGTCTTATTGTTTCTCCTTTGTATGTGACTTTTTGTTTTTCTCGAGGAGCTTGCAGGATTTTTTCTTTGTCTTTGGTTTTAGTGAGTGTGGTCATGATATGCTTTGCTGTTTTTCTTTTGGAGTCTATCCTATATGGGTTTGTTGAGCTTCTTGGATGGTCAGCTTTTCATCATTCATGATATTAGGGAAGTTTTCTGTCAGCAATTCTTCAAAGATCCTTTCTGTGTTTTCTGTTTTCTCTCCCTGTTCTGGAACTCCAATCACTTGCAAATTTTTGCTTTTGATTGTATCCCACATAATTCTCAGGGTTTCTTCATTTTTCTTCATTCTTTTTTCTGATTTTTCCTCAAAGTTGTATCCAAGTGTTTGTCTTCAGTTATGCTGATTCTATCATTTCAAACCTGCTCCTCGGTGCTTCTATGACACTGTGCATTTCTGAAATCTTGTTATTTATCTTTTGGACTTTAATTGTTGTTTTTGTATGATTTCTAGTTGTGAATTTATTTTGGTATTTTGTTCCTGTATTACTTTCCTGAATTGTTCCATTTTTTGTCTGTATTTTCCATCAATTTGTCTGCCTTTTCCATAAATTCGTCTGTTTTTTCTCATTTTTGTCTGCTTTTTGCTTCAACTCTTGGATTGCTCTGAATATTAGAGACTTGAATTCCCTGTCAGGTAGTTCTAGTGCCTTTTCTTCTACTGGAAAGTCATCTGGTGTTTTATTTTAGACACCTACCAGAACCATCCTGTCCTGTTTTTTAGATATGTTTTTATATTGTCTGCTGTCTTCAGGACATTGAGCAGTTATTTTCTTCATTTCTTGATTGTAGATTTGTTTCATCCTGCTTTTTTTGTTTTCTGTGGTTATGCCTGAGCAGGCAGGCTATGCAGTCTTTGTTGTTTGTCCATCTTTAGTCACAGTACTTTTCACTTCCTTGTCAAAAGGGCAGGTCCAGTCAATCAGCTATGGTGCAGCAGGGCAAGCCCAGCTGAAGGGGAGAGGCTGGGATGGGTTGTTTGTGTACTAGGGCTGACAGGGCAGTCCAGGAATCAGTGCTGGGCAGGTTCCAGTAGACCTAGCCTGTGCTGCTCATGGGTGTGATGTTCAGCGCACGGGGCAGGTAGGCAGGAAAGAGGGGGGGAGGTTGTGATGTGTGGAGCTAATAGGGGTATGGGAAAGGGGAGAGAGAAAAGAGAGAAACAGGAGCCAAAAACAAACAAGCAAAGAAAGAAAGAAAAAAAAAAAAGGTGCTAAGGGAGCTTGGCATTGGAGTGGAGAGATGAGAAGCCAAGAAATGGAGAAAAGCAAAAAGGAAAAAAAGAAAACAGGAAAAAGAAAGAGAAAATAACTAGATAAAAATTTGGAAAAGAAAAGAAAAGCCCCCGGGGGTTCCAGAGTCCCACCAGTGGGGCTGCTAAGGCTGGGGTAGTGGCTCCCAGGCTGTGCCGTATAGCTGTCTAGAGGGGGTATAGATGTCACACGGCACCAGGTATTCAGCAGACAGGAAAAGCAGATAAATGTAGAGAGACAAGAACTGAGAAATGAGGAAAGACAGAAATGGAAAAAGAGAGAAAACAATAAAGAAAGAAATGCCCCCAGGGATCCCACCTATGCAGCTGTGCAGATTGGGGGAGTGGCTCCTAAGCCCTGCAATGCAACCCAGCTAGAAGGGGCTCCCAAGCTGGGAAAAGAAAAAGAAAACAAACAAAACAGGACAAAGCAAAACAAGGCAAAAAAAAAGCCCCAGGGATCCCACCAGCATGGTGTCACTGGCCAGGGGAGTGGTTCCCCAGTTGAGCATGGCTTCATGGCCTTTCAAGAAGAAGCAAAGATGGCACTTGGAGCCAGGTGTTCCAGAGAAAGGAGGGGGAGGTGGTAGGAGGCACAGAAAAAAACAAAAGAGACAGGAAGAACCAACACCAGCTCAGGGGCCCAGCCAGTGTGGGCAGGGAGAATCCAAGCAGCCTGAGGCCAAAGCAGTTGCCTCCTGGCCGAGAGACTGCTGCTAGCTAGCGGGAAGCAGAGGAGGCTGAAGGAGGAAGGAAAAGGGGGGGATTAGGAAAGCGTATGTCGCTGGTTACCGGGTGCTCTGTCTCCTGCTGGGAACTTTGTGAAGCTGCTTTCCCGTACTACCTGTCTGCCCATCTCCAACGTGGGTGGGACGAATCCAAGCTGCACAGACTCTACACTTCTCTGCCGGCTGACCCACAGCAGCCAGCTAGGAAGCTCAGAGGTAGGGCAGCAGGGAGAGAATGGGGTTGGGCAAGCGTGTATGGCTGGTTACGGGGTGCTCTGTCTCCTGCTGGGAGTTCTGGAAGCTGCTTTCCCATGCTCCCTGTCTGCCAATCCCAGACAGGATGGCAGATCCGTGCTGTGTTAGGTGATGGGGCCCTCCGCATGTATCTCTGTCCTCTGTCAGTTTCTTATTCCATTTGGTGCTTGGCTGAGTTCTTTATCTTTTCATTTGACACTTCAGGTTCCAGGAATGATGTTTGTCTCTGTTTTACTTAGTTTTTCAGGTCTTTCCTGTAGAGGGACGGCATGGTGCTTGCATGTAGATATTCACTTTCCCAACAAACTGTTGAAAAGATTATTCTTTCCCCCACTGAATGGTGTTGGCACCCTCATCTAAAATCCATTGATCATAAATGTATGGTTTTGTTTCTGGACTCTCAATTCTCTTTCATTGATCTGTATGTGTATCCTTATGCCAATGATACTGTCTTAATTACTGTAGCTCTATAGTAAATTTTGAAATTGGGAAGTTGAATGCTCGAAATTTGTTCTTTTTGAAGACCATTTTTGCTGTTATGGGTCCCTAGCAATTCCATATGAATGTTAGGATTACCTTGTCCGTTTCCGCAAAAAGAAAGTTGGAATTCTGATAGAGATTGCGTTGAATCTTGCCTGGCTAGAACATCTACAGTTCTACGCTGTTCCTGATCTAAGTGGAAAGCTTTCCCCATTAAGTACTAGCTGTGGATTTTCACAGATTCCCTTTATCAGATCGAGGCAGTTACCATCTGCATTAGTCTCCGAGGGCTGCCCTTACAAAGTACCACAAACTTGGTGGTTTAAAACAACAGAAATTTATCTCTCACAATTCTGGAGGATAGAAGTCCAAATTCAAGGTGTCAGCAGGTCACATTCCTTCTGAAGGCTGTAGGAAAGAATCCCTCCTTGCCTCTTACCTGGCCTTCGTCTCTGTGTGTCTGTGTCTCAAATCTTCCTCTCCTTTCTGTTATAAGGACATCAGTCATTGGATTTAGAGCCCTCCCAGATTATCCAGGATTATTTCTCCTCTAGATCCTTAATTTCATTACATCTGCACAGAGCCTATTTCCAAATGAGGTGACACTCACAAGTACTGGAGTAGGACTTGGACATGCCTTTTGGGGGGAAATATTCAATCCACTACACTTTCTACTCCTAGTTTACTTAATGCTTTTGTCATGAGAGTGTGTTGGATTTTTCAGGTGCTTTTGTTGCACCTCTTGATAGATCATGTGTTTTTCCTTATTCTGTTAATACGCTACATGACGTTGATTTCCTTATTCTGTTAATACGCTGCATTACGTTGATTTCCTTATTCTGTTAATACAGTTATTACGTTGATTTCCTTATTCCGTTAATATGGTACATTACGATCATTTCCTTACTCTATTAATATGGTTATTACGTTGATTTCCTTATTCTGTTAATACGGTTATTACGTTGATTTCCTTATTCTGTTAATATGGTGCATTACGTTCATTTCCTTATTCTGTTAATACGGTGCATTTCGTTGATTTCCTCATTCAATTAATACGGTGAATTACGTTGATTTCCTTATTTTATTAATACGGTTATTAGTTTGATTTCTTTATTCTCTTAATACGGTGCATTATGTTGATTTCCTCATTCTATTAATACGGTGCATTACGTTGACTTCCTTCTATTTCTACGGTTATTACATTGATTTCCTTATTCTGTCAATATGGTGCATTAGGTTGATTTCCTTATTCTATTAATGTGGTTATTACGTTGATTTCCTTATTCTATTAATATGGTGCATTACGATGATTTCCTTTTGGATTGGTTTTGTTAATACGGTGCATTACATTGATTTCCTTGTTCTGTTAATACGGCGCATTGCGTTGATTTCCTTACTCTATTAATATGGTTATTACGTTAATTTCCTCATTCTGTTAATACGGTGCATTACGTTGATTTCCTTATTGTGTTAATACGGTGCGTTACGTTGATTTCCTTATTGTGTTAATACGGTGCATTACGTTGATTTCCTTATTCTACTAATACGGTTATGACGTTGATTTCCTTATTCTGTTGATACGGTGCATTACATTGATGTCCTCATTCTATTAATATGGCACATTATGTTGATTTCCTTATTCTGTTAATACGGCGCATTACATTGATTTCCTTATTCTATTAATACGGCGCATTACGTTGATTTCCTTATTGTGTTAACACAGTGTATTACATCGATTTTCTTATTCTGTTAATATGGTGCATTACGTTGATTTTCTTATTCTGTTAATACGGTGTATTATGTTGATTTCCTTATTCTATTAACATCATTATTACATTGATTTCCTTATTCTATTAATACAGTGTATTACGTTGATTATATTTGTACATTGAACCAACCTTATATTCCTGGAATAAATCTTACTTGGGGTCATGGTGTATGATCATTTTATATGCTGATGGATTCAGTTTGGTAGCATTTCATTAAGAAAGTTTGTGGCTCTACTCATAAGGGCCTTTGGTCTATAGTTTTCTGCTCTTGTGACGTCTTTGTCTGGTTTTGGTACCAGGGTAAAGCAGGCCTCATATAATGAGTTAGGAAGCATTCCCTCCTCTTCCATTTTTGGTAGGAATTTGTAAAGGATTAGTGTTAACCTTTATTTAAACTTTTGGTAGAATTCACCAGTGAAGCCATTTGGTCCTGGGCTTTACTTTGTGGAAAAATTTTTAAATTACTATTTCAGTCTCTTTACTTGTTATAGGTCAACTAAGATTTTTTTTTTAATTTCTCCTGGAGTTGGTTTTAGTAGTGTGTGTCATCTCTCCAGGAATTTGTTCATTTCATCTAGCTTATTTAATTTATTGGCATAAAATTGTTTATAGTATTCCCTTATAATCATTTTTATTTCTGTAAGATCTGAATTACTTTCCTCTCATTCATAATTTTAGTACTTTCAGTCTTCTTTCCTTTTCCTGGTCGGTCTAGGGAAAATTCTGTCCGTTTTGCTGATCTTTTCAAAGAACAAGATTCTGGTTTTGTTGATTTTCTTCATTGTTTTTCTGTATCTATTTATGTCTGCTCTGATCTTTATTACTTTTGTCTTTCTGCTTGCTTTGGGTTTGGTTTGCTGTTCTTTTCTAGTTCTTTAAGGTGGAAGGTTAGGTTCACACCCTGCAGAACACCTAGCAGGCCAACAGGCCCGCTGTCGAAGATCTCTGGGTTTTTAATGCTTCATAGAACGTATGTATCTCTCCATACGCTATCCAGCAATATTTATACAGGAAATCTTATATTTCTATCTCCAAAAATCAATAAAGGAATTTTAACAAAACAGTGTGTGGGAAAAGTCTTATTAGTCATGCGAGAGTGTCTTGAGAAGCTTGAGGGTTAGGAACAGGAAGCGCGCACGGTGGGACGGTGCTGTGGCTGAGGGAGGCCCTGTTCCTACAGGCAGGTTCAGTAGCGCGCCTACTGTCACTGCCATTTGGAAGCAACATGTTAACATTTTACATCTCAACATTAGAGTTGTTACTTACAGGTAAATGTTTTACTGGTTTTTAGTTCCATTATAATTTTTCTCGCTTAAAGTAGATTCCCAGCTGATGTTTTTATGGGGAATGTCTGATTCTTGACATCCAGCAGAAAATTCCTGTGTAACAACAATCGGTAACAACACATCGTTTTTAACAGAGAGCTTGGTGTATGTAGTGTATGCTACAGCATAGATTATTTTTCCAGACTTAGTTTCCAATACTTTTGCTGACGTGCAAATTATGTCTTCATGTTTACTAAGATTGTGGGTAAACGCTGCCACACTTTACACCCACCCTCACTCGTCAGTTGATTTTTTTCCACAGCCAAAGAGGTTGAAATAAAAATACAATATAGACTGTCTTGAATATTATATATTATAAAGAAACCAAGATCTAGTTCCCCCCCCCCACACAAACACTGCTTGGAAGAATTTGTATTTAATAAGTTTCTAAACCTTTGCTACCTGTGAGTACTGTTTGGAAGTAGAAACTTATATTCGAAGAGGATAATTTTCAAGACCATTGTCCCATGTTTAATAGACTCAATGGGGGGTTTCTTTCAGACGCTGACTGGTCAGTTCACCTGTCACATGTTGAGAGGTGTCTGCACATTTGAGGCAATGATAGGGAACGAGGCCACTGAGCTGCTGGGCCCCCTCTCCCTTGGGGGTTGGTGCGGTGGGGTCACTTGGATCTGCTGGGAAACTGGGGTGAAGGACTTTGTTAGAACGAGGCACTTTACTGCCATCTGCTGGAAAACCCTCATAATAAATGCACTTCCTCCGTCAATATTGTGAAGACCGTGAAGCAAAATGTATTACAGTGAAAATGTGAAATGATTGTCCAGCTTAAGGAGCACATCTATTGCCAATGCCCCTCACATGTGATGCCCTGTGCAGCCCTGACCGGGCACCTCCTTGGGGCAGCTCCTTGGCTGCTCAGGAACCAATAGTTGACTACCCCCTTCCTGGCCTGGCCTCTGAACCGATGGAGAAGACAAAGGAGTCAGACAGAGCAGGATCCAATGAAGTGAAATCTGCAATGATGCGTCTCTTACAATCAGCATGGACCTCACACCTTTGGCCACTTGGCTCCTGCCCTCTGTCCGGCTCTTCTCAAGCACGCAGGTGAAGTCTTGTCCAAGTGAGGGACGGAGACGTGGAGGGTGTGTGGCTAGGTGGGACATGGCCAGGAAACCTGGCCCAAGGAGGTAAAGGGCAGACCCGTGGCTCAGCCCTTACACAGTCCAGGGTCTCTAAATCAAGCCTGTCAGAGAAGCGCCCCTCTGGGCAGCCTGAGGAGAGGGGGAGCGAGGGGCTTGGGAACTACCTCCCAGAGTGGGAGAGGGGTTTCCCCAACACTCAACAGCTTTAGTCCTCTAACCCCACTTGGCTATGGTCTCTAAAGCTGTCCACCAGGGGCATGGCTGTGCCCGGGTGGGGGCTCAAGACTGGCCATCCCTCAGGGCAATCTGCTCCCTTCTTCTTGGGCACCCCTCCTAACACCAACCACTGCCCCCAGGGAATCCTACTAGCTCTACAAGTGGGAGTGCAGACTTTGCCCCAGAAGGCTCTGAAATGTGTCAGAAAATGACACTGTTGACGTCAGCTGGGTCTTTTGGGAAGTCTGCTCGTGGTGGGTGGGAGCTCGTGGTGGGTGGGAGCTCATGGTGCCTGGATGTCTCTCTTGCACCCACTGGCCCAGGCCCCACCCACTGGCCCAGGCCCCACCCGCTGGTCCAGGCCCCACCCAATGGTCCAGGGTCCACCCGCTGGCCCAGGCCCCACCTGATGGTCCAGGGTCCTGCTGCAGAGCCACTGGCTTTGGGAGGACACCACTTCCGGGTGGGGTTTCTGGGTAGCTGTGGAGTAAACTGAATTACCAAGGTTGGATGGAATCAGCTGGGGTCCCAGGGAGAACAGGAAGGGGCCCCATCCTTGCCGAATCTGGGGAGGAGAGTCTGGAGACACAATATGGGACTCTTGAGGGTACACAGGACAGGGATGAGAGCTCAGGGGTCCCAAAGACCAGGTCCTGCCCGCGTATGAACAAGCAGGGGCCTACAGGTGCTGCCTCTGAGGTCTCTCCCCAGTGTGCTGGGGCTGTCTCCAAGGGACCCTCAGAAGACAGATGTCAGCTAAGGGGGTACATGAAATTGCCTCCTGCCAGGGTACAATGAAGGGGCTGCTCCTAACACAGGCGCAGACAGTGGCTGCTGACAGTCAGGCCCTCTGACAGCACCACGCACGGCCCCTGAAGGGCCTCAGCCCAGGATGGATGGGCCCAGTTCCCAGCAAGTGGGCTGCATTGGCCCCTGCCCGAGGATTCGCGTACGTCCTGGGGCACATCGTGTGTCATGGCTTGGCTGGATGGGCCCAGTTCCCAGCAAGTGGACGGCATCGGCCCCTGCCCGAGGATTTGCGTACGTCCTGGGGCACATCGTGTGTCATGGCTTGGCTGGATGGGCCCAGTTCCCAGCAAGTGGACGGCATTGGCCCCTGCCCGAGGATTTGCGTATGTGCTGGGGCACATCGTGTGTCATGGCTTGGCTGGATGGGCCCAGTTCCCAGCAAGTGGACGGCATCGGCCCCTGCCCGAGGATTTGCGTACGTCCTGGGGCACATCGTGCATCATGGCTTGGCTGGCTACGTCCATTTCCAGCACTGCAGAAGGAAGGCTTAAGGAGACTGCAGTCCAGGGCAGCCTTTCTGCTCAGGCGGTGCTGACCGCGGCGAGCGTCAGAGCAGCCTTGCTGTTGCTGTTAGTTGCAGGGCTTTGAACCAGTTCATTCTGGTTGAAATCCCGGCTGACAATCAGCATGTCTAACACGTTCTCAGGCAGTGCTAATGCTGCTACTTAGGGATCAATTTTGAGAAGCGCAAGTAGAGCAGTGGTTCTCAAGTTTTATTATACACAAGAATCACCTGGGGGTCATGTCACATTGTAGATTCTGATTCAGTATATCTGGGGTGGAAATGCAAATTCTCAGCAAGTTTGACGCCTGGTTAGTTGCTGCTGAGTCAGCTCGGACTCATGGTGACCCCACGTCCAGCAGAACACAATGTTGCCCAGTCTTGTGCCATCTTCACGATTATTACTGTGCTTGAGCCCGTCGCTGTGGCTACTGTGTGTCCTGAGTGCTTTCTGACCTGGGGGGCTCTTCTTTCCGATCCATATCAGACGACATTCTGTTGTAATCCATGGCTTTCATCGGCTAATTTTCAGAAACAGATCAGCGAGCATTTCTTCTTAGTCTGTCTTAGTCTAGAAGCTCCACTGGAACACGTTCACCATGGGTGACCTTGCTGGAATTTGAACTACTGGTAACAGGGCGTCCAGCATCACAGCGACATGCAAATAAAGGGGACAGCAGAACAGACACAGGCAGTGGTGGGAGGACAGCCTGGGCCCCTGGAACTTCCAGGCACTCACATGTTCCGGGACAGGGGTCAATAGTTTTGACAAGGAAATTCGTAATGCTGAATTGTCACCTGGGGCCTTTACAGAACCAGGTAACTAAATAGCAAATAAAACATCCTTAGAAACTGGGAAGAGAGAAATCCATTCCCCCGTAACAGGGATTGGCAGTTCCCAAACCAGGATATGCCTGATGCAGCAATTACAAGCTTTCCCTCAGGAGAACTTGCCTGGCCACCCTCCCTTGCTGGTTTGCGGCCACCCTGCTGGTATCTTTGTAAATGACCCCTTTGTTAAGCCCCTCTCAGTTATCCTATTTCCTGTCAACTCCAACGGACACAATGAATTTCCATTCTGTCAATAAAACCACCATTGCCTTCAAGTCAATTCTGACTCCTGGTGACCCTATAGGACAGAATAGAACTGCCCCATAGGGTTTCCAAGGAGCAGCTGGCAGATTTGAACTGCTGACCTTTTAGTTAACAGTCGAGCTCTTAACCACTGTACCACTAGGGCTCCCTTCTGTCAATGGTTATTCTTAAATTTTTAACATGAATATTTAACGAAAGCCAGAGTCCATCAAAATCTCTACCTTCTTCCTGGGAAGGCTTACAATATTTTAACTCATATCACCCCTATCATTTTACATGTTGTTGTTGTTAGGTGCCGTCGAGTCAGTTCCAACTCATAGTGCACAACAGAACAAAACACTGTCCGGTTCTGACACATCCTTACAATTGTTGTTATGCTTGAGCTCATTGTTGCAGCCACTGTGTCAATCCACCTCATTGAGGGTCTTCCTCTTTTCCGCTGACCCTGTACTCTGCCAAGCATGCTATCCTTCTCCAGGGACTGATCCCTCCTGACAACATGTCCAAAGTATGTAAGACGCAGTCTCGCCATCCTTGCCTCTAAGGAGCATTCTGGTTGTACTTCTTCTAAGACAGATTTGTTCGTTCTTGTGGCAGTCCATGGTGTATTCAATATTCTTCGCCAACACCACGATTCAAAGGCGTCAATCCTTCTTTGGTCTTCCTTATTCATTGTCCAGCTTTTCACATGCATATGAGGCAATTGAAAATACCATGGCTTGGGTCAGGTGCACCTTAGTCTTCAGGGTGACACCTTTGTTCTTCAACACTTTGAAGAGGTCCTTTGCGGCAGATTTACCCAATGCAATGTGTCTTTTGATTTCTTGACTGCTGCTTCCATGGCTGTTGATTGTGGATTCAAGTAAAACGAAATCCTTGACAACTTCAGTCTTTTCTCCGTTTATCACGATGTTGCTCATTGGTCCAGTTGTGAGGATTTTTGTTTTCTTTATGTTGAGGCATAATCCATAGTGAAGGCTGTGGTCTTTGATCTTCATTAGTAAGTGCTTCAAGTCCTCTTCACTTTCAGCAAGCAAGGTTGTGTCATCTGCATAATGCAGGTTGTTAATGAGTCTTCCTCCAATCCTGATGCCCCGTTCTTCTTCATATAGTCTAGCTTCTCGGATTATTTGTTCAGCATACAGATTGAATAGCTATGGTGAAAGAATACAACCCTGGCGCACACTTTCCTGACTTTAAACCAATCAGTATCCCCTTGTTCTGTCCGAACAACTGCCTCTCAATCTATGTAAAGGTTCCTCATGAGCACAATTAAGTGTTCTGAAATTCACATTCTTCGCAATGTTATCCATAATTTGTTATGATCCACACAGTCGAATGCCTTTGCATAGTCAATAAAATACAGGTAAACATCCTTCTGGTATTCTCTGCTTTCAGCCAGGATCCATCTGACATCAGCAATGATATCCCTGGTTCTCTTCTGAAACCCGCTTGAATTTCTGGCGGTAAATTATATGTTTATGTGTTACTCTTGCCTAATAAAGGAGCCCTGGTGGTGTAGCAGTTAAGTGCTATGGCTGCTAACCAAAGGCTTAGCAGTTCAAATCCCCCAGGTGCTCCTTGGAACCTCTACAGGGCAGTTCTACTCTGTCCTGTAGGGTTGCTATGAGTCAAAATCAACTCGACGGCAACTGGTTTGGCTTTTTTTTTTTTGGTTGGTGGCACAATAGCTAAGCGTTTAGCTGCTACCTGAAAGGCTGGTGGCTCAAGCCTACCCAGTGGCTCTGAAGAAGAAAGGCCTGGTGACCTGCTTCTGTACAGAGTATCGTTGTTGCTAGGTGCCGTCGAGTCAGCCCCAACTCACAGCCACCCTACGCACAACAGAACAAAAGCGTGCCCGGGCCTGCGCCACCCTCACAACTGTGGCTGTGTCAGAGCCCACTGCTGCAGTCGCTGTGTCAGTCCATCTCACCGAGGGTCTTCCTCTTTTTTGCTGACCCTCTACCTTAGCAAGCATGATGTCCTTTTTCAGGAACTGGTCCCTCCTGACAACACGCCCGAAGTGCGTGAGATGAAGTCTTGCCATCCTCACTCCCAAGGAGCCCTCTGGCTGTACTTGTTCCAGGACAGACTGGTTCGTCCTCCTGGTAGCCCAAGCCTCAGAAATCCTGTGGGGCAGTTCCACTCTGCCGCAGAGGGTCACTATGAGTCAAATTCGACTTCACAGCACCTAACAACAACAACATTGTCTGATATTTTTGTTTTATCTTTTTCTTTTCATTTATGTGAATATTTCACAATTTATATATCCATTCACCTGTCAGAGTTAACTTGGGTTACTTTCTGGGTTAGTACCTGGATCACTCCCATCTTTACTTATATACAAGAATGCTGGAAATGTGGCCTCTTCTCCTTGTGTACATGTGTAAGATTTTCTCAGAATAGAGACCTACTTTTGAAAATGCTAGGGCATAAGGGTTGTTTTTAAATCTGTTTTGACATACATGTACACATGTGAAACCATCACCACAATCAAGTTTCCTTGTGGTCCCTCCGTAATCTTTCCTTCCAGCCCCCTTCACACTTTGCCTATTCCCAGGCAACCACTGATATGCTTTCTGTCACTACAAATTAGCTTACGTTTTTTAGAATTTTATATAAATAAAATGTACCCATCTGGGTTCTTTCATACAGCGTAACTATTTTGAGATTCATTGATGTTGTTGTGTGTATTAGCTGTTCATTCCTGTTTATTGCTTAGTTGTATTCCATTGTATGGATATACCCCAATTTGGTATCCATCTAGTTGTTGAGCATTTGGATTGTTTTGAGCAATTACAAACAAAGCTACTATGAACAAGGAGGCTGAGCCAACGTGGTGCTATAGACAGAAGCACCACACTGTCCCTCTGCAGCAAAGACCTGAAAACTAAGTAAAACAGATACAAATGTCTGTCCTGGAACCCTAAGCATCAAATGAAGGAATAAAGAACTCGATCAAGCACCAAATGGAATAAGAAACTGATGGAGAATGACGAGAGCTATGGAGTGGAGGTCCCATACAAGCTAATGTGGCCAGGTTCACCATCTTGGGGTACAGCCACCAAAGAATGCAGACAGGGAGTATGGGAAGGCAACTTCATGAAGCTCCCAACAGGAGACAGAGCACCTGGTAACCCGGGTTACATGCTTTCCCATCCCCCTTCTTCCCTCTACTTGGCTTCCACCACTTTCCAATGGGTCACAGTTGCTCAGCCAGAGAGACACTAGCTCACTGCCGCCAGGGTCTGCCCCACCCCCACTGGCCAGCCCCTTCAGTGTCATTGTCTTGTTTGTTTGTTTTGTTTTTATTTATCTATTTTTGGCTTTCCTTTCCTTTCTCCCAAGTTTGCCCCATGTGCTATCCCCTCCCCTTCTTGATGGGCTCTGATTTTTTTGGTTTGTTTTTGTTTTATTCTTTTTTTTTTTTTCTGTTTCTTCTCTATCTCTCCTTTTCTTTCTCCTACCCACGCAGCGCTGTGTACTGCCCCCACCCCTTCTGGAGGGGCCATGCTGCACAGCTCAGTTGGAGAGTTACTGCACACAGCATTCCTGGGTCTGCACCACCCCCATAGGCTGGCCTCCTCAATGCCATATTTTTTATTTTTCTTTATCTTTCCCCTTCTCCTTTTCCTTCTCCCTTCCACCAAGGCCCTGCACTGCCTCTGCCCCTCCCTGATGGGCTGTGCTGTGCCACCCAGTGAGAGAGACATCAGTTCACTGACCCCCCCCAGCTCTGACCCACCCCCAAGGGCCAGTTCTCCCACCACCGTTTTTTTGTTGTTGTTGCTGCTGTTTTTTTTGTTTGATTGATTGATGGTTTCTTCTCTCCCCTCTTTTCTTTCCTTTCTCCCACTCACCTAGCCCCGTGTGCCACCCACACTGCTTCTTGACAGGACAAACCACACCTCTCAGCTAGAGAGCCACCAGGACACAGCCTCACTGGGTCTGCCCCACCCTCACCCACCGAATCCTAATGCACCACTATCTTATTTACTTTTTTTTACTTCATTTTTGTTTTTTTTAACTTTTTTTTGCTTTTGTTTTTTTCTCTCTTCTTTCTTTTCTTTCATCCACCCGCTTAGCTCTGCACATCACATCCTCTTCTTTCCCTCCTGCCTATCTGCACAGTGCGCTGAGGTCCATGTCCCTGAGTGGTACCAATGAGGTCCCCCAGAACCTGCTCTGCACTGCCACCCAGCCCCACCCCCTCACTCCCAGTTCATGCCACAAATTACCCATCCCCACCCCTCCACCCCGCTAGACCCACCCTGCTGCATCATAGCTGAGTGACCAGACCTGCACACCTGGACAAGGTGGTGAGAAGTATCACGCCCACAGGTGAGCAAGCAACAAAACACACCAGCCTGCCTACTCAGACATAACCAAATAAAACAAAAAGTAAGATGAAACAATCAAATCTACAACCCATAAATGAAAATAATTCCTGAATGTCCCAGAGACAGCAGGCAATATCAAAACATAAGAAAAAAAAAAAAAAGGAGAGGATGGCTCCAGGAAGCAACCAAAATCAAACACCAGATGACCTCCTGCTAGAATAATAGGCAGTGGAACTACCTGGTAGGGAATTCAAAACTCTATTATTCAGGGGTCTCCAACAGATGAAGGAAAATGCAGACAAAAGAAGGAAAAAAACAGACAAAATCATAGGAAAGACAGACAAAACAATGGAAGAATTCAGGAAAATAATACAGGAACAAAACGCCCAAATAAATAAACCACTAGAAATCATACAAAAACAACAATTAGAAATTCAAAAGATAAACAAAAAGATTTCAGAAATGGACAGTGCAATAGAAGGTTTTAGGAGCAAATTTGAAACAATGGAAGACAGAATCAGTGAAATTGAAGAAAATCTCTGGATACCACTTTAAGGCAAAATCAGAGAAAAGAATGAAGAAAAACAAGAAACCCTGAGAACAATGTGGGATACAATCAAAAGCAAAAATTTCCTTGTGATTGGAGTTTCCCTGGGGTGTGGCCTGCCAACACCTTTTATCTCTCAAGAGAAAAAAAGGAAAGGGAAGTGAACAGAGAGTCGAACCTCATACTACAAAGAAAGCAGAACCAGGAGCAGAGCACGTCCTTTGGACCTCAGATTCCTCTGCTGAGATGCTCCCAGACCAGTGGAAAACTGATGACAAGGACCTTCCTCCAGAGCCAACAGAGAGAGAAAGCCTTCCCCTGGAGTGGTGCCCTGAATTCAGATTTCTAGCCTACTGGCATGCTTGGCAAAGTATCGGGTTAGCAGAAAAGAGGAAGACCCTCAACGAGGTGGATTGACACAGTGACTGCAACAATGGGCTCAAGCATAACAACGATTGTAAGGATGGTGCAGGACTGGGCAGTGTTTCATTTTGTTTTGCATAGGGTCGCTATGAGTTGGAACTGACTTGATGGCACCTAACAACAACAACAGCCTACTGGACTGTGAAAGGATAAACTTCTCTTTATTAAAGCCATCCACTTGTGGTATTTCTATTACAGCAGCACTAGATGACTAAAACTGTAGGAGACTTCAACACACCACTCTCGGTAAAGAATAGAACATCTAGAAAGAAATTCAACAAAGATACAGAAGATCTAAAGGCCACAATCAACCAACTTGACCTCATAGATAAATATAGGACACTCCACTCAACAGCAGCGAAGTATACATTCTTTTCCAACGCACATAGAACGTTTTCCAGAATAGACCACATCTTAAGCTGCAAAGCAACAAAATCAACAACAAAATCCAAAGCACTGAGATAATACAAAATACCTTCTCTGATCACAACACCATCAAAGTAGAAATTAGCAACAGGAAAAGGAAAGAAAAAAAAAAACTCGAACACATGGAAACTGAGTAACACCCTGCTTAAAACCCACTGGGTGATAGAAGAAAGCAAAGATGGAATAAAAAAATTCCTAGAATCAAATGAGAATGAAAACACATCATACCAAAACCTTTGGGACACGGCAAAGGCAGTGCTCAGAGGTCAATTTACAGCAATAGATGCACACATTAAAAAAGAAGAAAGTGACAAAATCAAAACATAGCTACACAGCTCAAACAGAAAGAAAACAGCAAAAGAAGCCCACAGCCACCAAAAGAAAGGAAATAATAAAGATCAGAGCAGAAATTAATGAAATAGAGAATAGAAAAACAATACAAAGAATCAACAAAACCAAAAGTTGGTTCTTTGAAAGGATCCACAAAATCAACAAACCGCTGGCCAAATTGACAGAAGAAAAACAGGAGAGGGCACAAATAACCCAAATAAGAAATGAAATGGGAGACATTACAACAGACCCAACTGAATTAAAAAGGATCATAACAGAGTAATATGAAAAACTAAACTCCAACAAAGTTGAAAATATAGAGGAACTGGACAAATGTCTAGAAACACACTATCTACCCAAACTGAAGTTGAAAATCTGAACAGAGCCATACCAAGAGAATAGATTGAAAAGGTAATTAAAAAATTAAAAAAAAAAATTTAAAAAACAACTCCCAGATGGCTTCACTAGAGAATTCTACCAAACATTCAGAGAAGAGCTTACACCAGTACCACTCAAACTATTTCAGAACATAGAAAAGGAAGAGATACTTCCAAACTCATTCTATGAAGCTAGCATAACCCTGATTCCAAAACCAGGCAAAGACACCACAAAAAAAGAAAATTACAGACCGATATCTCTCATGAATACAAATGCAAAAATTGTCAATAAAATTCTAGCCAATAGAATTCAGCATCATAAAAATAATAATAATAATACACCACAACCAAGTGGGATTTGTACCGGCTATGCAAGGATGATTCGACACTAGAAAATCAATCAGTGTAATCCACCACATAAATAAAATAAAAGAATCATCTCAATTGATGCAGAAAAAGTCTAACACCCATTCCTGATAAAGACTCTCAATAAAATAGGTATAGAATGGAAATTCCTCAACATAATAAAGGGCATCTATACAAAACCACCCCCATGTGTCTGTCAGTTTGTCGTACTGTGAGGGCTTGCATGGTGCTGTGATGCTGGAAGCTATGCCACCAGTGTTCAGATACCAGCAGGTCACCCATGGTGGACAGGTTTCAGCTGAGCTTCCAGACTAAGACAGACTAGGAAAAAGGACCTGGCAGACTACTTCTGAAAAGAATTAGCCAGTGAAAACCTTGTGAATAGCAGCGAAACATTGCCTGATAATGTACCGGGAGATGAGCCCCCCAAGTTGGAATGTACTCAAAAGACTATTGGGGAAGAGCTGCCTCCGCAAAGTAGAGTCAACCTTAATGACGTGGGTGGAGTCAAGCTTTCGGGACCTTCATTTGTTGATGTGGCATGACTCAAAATGAGAACAGCTGCAAACATCCACTAATAATTGGAATTCATACTTCATATGAAGTATGAATCTAGGAAAATTGGAAATTGTCAAAAATGAATTGGAATGCATAAACATCGATATCCCTAGGCATTAGTGAGCTGAAATGGACTGGTATTGGCCATTTTAAATCAGAAAATCATATGTTCTACTATGCCAGGAATGACAACTTGAAGAGGAATGGCATTGCATTCATTGTCAAAAAGAACATTTCAAGATCTATTCTGAAGTACAACGCTGTCAGTGATAGGCTAATTACCCAAACACCTACAAAGGAGACCAGTTAATACAACTATTCTTCAAATTTAAACACCAACGACTAAGGTCAAAGATGTTTCAAGAAATGAAAGATTTTTACCAGCTTAAATTGATCGAACATGCAATCAGGATGCATTGATAATTACTGATGATTGGAATATGAAAGTTGGAAACAAAGAAGAAGGACCGGTAGTTGGAAAACACGGCCTTGGAGATAGAAACAATGCCAGCAGTCACAGGACTGAATTTTGCAAGACCAACAACTTCATTGCAAATACCTTTTTACACCAACATAAATGGCAACTATACACATGGACCTCACCAGATGGAATACACAGGAATCAAATCGACTACATCTTCGAAAACAGACAATGAAAAAACTCAGTATCAGTCAGAACAAAGCCAAGGGCCGACTGTGGAACAGGCCATCAATTTCTCATATGCAAGTTCAAGTTGAAACTGAAGAAAATTAGAACAAGTCCATGAGAGCCAAAGTACAACCTTGAGTATATCTGACCTGAATTTAGAGACCACCTCAAGAATAGATTTGGCTCGCTGAACACTAATGACCAAAAACCAGATGAGTTGTGTGTGTAATGACATCAAGGACATCATACAAGAAGAAAGCAAGAGGTCATTAAAAAGACAGGAAAGAAAGAAAAGACCAAAATGGATGTCAGAAGAGACTCTGAAACTTGCTCTCGAACGTCAAGCAGCTAAAGCAAAAGGGAGAAATGATCAAGTAAAAGAACTGAAGAGAAGATTTCAAAGGGCAGCTCAAGAAGACAAAGTATTATGATGACATGTGCAAAGATTTGGAGATAGAAAACCAAAAAGGAAGAACATGCTTGGCATTTCTCAAGCTGAAAGAACTGAAGAAAAAATTCAAGCCTCAAGTTGCAACAGTGAAGGATTTATGGGGAAAACATTATAGGACACAGGCAGTATCCAAAGAAGATGGAACGAATATGCAGTCATTAAAAAAAAAAAAAATTCAGTCATTATACCAAAAATAATTGGTAGACGTTCAGCCATTTCAAGAGGTGGCATATGATCAGGAACTGATGGTGCTGAAGGAAGAAGTCCAAGCTGCTCTGAAGGCATTGGTGAAAAACAAGGCTCTGGGAATTGACGGAATATCAATTGAGATGTTTCAACCAATGGATGCAGTGCTGGAAGTGCTCACTTGTCTATGCTGAGAAATTTGGAAGACAGCTACCTGGCCAATTGACTGAAAGAGATCCATATTTATGCCTATTCCCAAGAAAGGTGATCCAACCAAATGAGGAAATTATTGAGCAATATCAATATGACGCTCAACCAAAATTTTGCTGAAGATCATTCAAAAGTGGCTGCAGCAGGGTATCAACAGGGAACGGCCAGAAATTCAGGCAGGTTTCAGAAGAGGATGTGGAACCAGGGATATCATTGCTGATGTCAGATGGATCTTGGCTGAAAACATAGGATACCAGAAGTATGTTTACCTGTGCTTTATTGACTATGCAAAGGCATTCGACTGTGTGGATCATAACAAGTTATGCATAACATTGTGAAGAATGGGAATTCCAGATCGCTTAATTGTGCTCATGAGGAAACTGTACATAGATCAAGAGGCAGTTGTTTGGACAGAACAAGGGGGTATTGCCTGGTTTAAAATCAGGAAAGGTGTGCCTCAGGGTTGTATTCTTTCACCATACTTTTTCATGTAGTACAAGAAGCTGGACTATATGAAGAACAGGACATCAGGATTGGAGGAAGACTCATTAACAACCTGTGATGTACAGATGACACAACCTCCCTTGCTGAAAGCAAAAAGGACTTGAAGCACTTACTGATGAAAATCAAAGACTACAGTCTTCAGTATGGATTACGCCTCAACATAAAGAAAATAAAAATCCTCACAACTGGACCAATAAGGAACATCATAATAAATGGAGAAAATATTGAAGTTGTCAAGAACTTCATTTTACTTGGATCCACAATCAATGCCCGTGTAAAAAGAAATCAAGAAATCAAACGACGTATTGCTTTAGGCAAATCTGCTGCAAAAGACCTTTTTAAAGTGTTAAAAAGCAAAGATGTCACTTTGAGGACTAAGGTGCAACTGAAACAAGCCATAGTATTTTCAATTGCCTCATATGCATGTAAAAGATGGACAACGAATAAGCAAAACCAAAGGAGAATTGATGCCTTTGAATTATGATGTTGGCAAAGAATGTTAAATATATCATGGACCACCAAAAGATCGAACAAATCTGTCTTGGAACAAGTATAGCCAGAGTGCTCCTTGGAAATGAGGATGGCGAGACTTCATCTCACATATTTTGGACATGTTATCAGGAGGAACCAGTCCCTGGAGAAGGACATCAAGCGTGGTAAGGTAGAGGGTCAGCGAAAAAGAGGAAGACCCTCGATGAGATGGATTGACATAGTGACTGCAACAATGGGCTCAAACATAACAATGATTGTGAGGATGGCGCAGGACCAGGCAGCGTTTCGTTCTGTTGTACATGGGGTCACTATGAGTTGGAACCGACTCTACAGCACCTAACAACGTCTTTGCTGCACTGAATTGCCTTTGTGCCTTTATTTAAAATCAAATGATGTCTTCTGTCCAGCATGTAAAGAGCTTGGGAGTCATCACTCCAGGCCTCACAACAAGAAGATGAAAACCTGAAAATCAACAACTCTTCTTAGATCTCTCAGAGAGTTGAGGTCACAAGACAAACCACCACTCTGAAAACTGGAGATACAGGCAGATACAAAAAATCACAACTTATTGGAGCAGAAACCACAGCTCAGTCCAGCATTGAGTTGTTGTTGTCAGGTGCTGTCGAATCAACTTCAACTCACCATAAATATTTTAAACATATTTAACTATATATTCTTTTTTAAAATAATATTTTATTATGTTTTCAGTGAATATAATACTACATATTCTTTATTAAATACGTCTGGATCTAATTCTGCTGTTGTTTATACTGACTTATTCATGATGGCTTCTTTTCAGGTTTTGTAATTTTGGATATGAGATCATGTTTGGAAGCCAGGCTTTTATCTCCAGGAATCCTGTGTGGCCTTGGTTGGGGGCAAGACCTCCAGAGAAGATTATGTTTGCTTATGTCAGGCACCAGGGCCTAACAAATCTGGAACCATGTTGAGTTAGTTTCTCTGCAGGTGTTCCCCAGACCATACAGTGGGGAGACCTGAGATGAGAAATGCTCAGTGGAAGCTTTTTCTTGCCACAGTGTAGGCATAATCCAATCCTTGCTGTTGCCATTTGCTAGTGGTGGGGTTTTTCTAGTCCACATACATGTTCACTTAGAGTGTAGCCCTTTAAGGATCCAGAGCTTAGGTATGGTCCCTACTTGTTTCCTGCTGTCATGCGTTGAATTGTGTCCCCAAAAAATACATGTATCAATTTGACTAGGCCATGATTCCCAGTATTGCGTGATTGTCCACCATTTTGTCATCTGATGTGATTTTCCCATGTGTTGTAAATCCTATCTCTTTGAAGTTAATGAGTTGGGATTAGTGGCAGTTATGTTAATGAGGCAGGACTCAATCTACAAGATTAGATTGTGTCTTAAGCCATTCTCTTTTGAGATTTAAGAGAGAAGAAACCAGAGAGACATAGGGACCTCATACCACCAAGAGAGCAGTGCCAAGACCAGAGCACGACCTTTAGATCCAAGGTTCCTGCACAGAGAAGCTCCTAGACCGGGGGAAGATTGATGACAAGGACCTTCCTCCACAGCCAACAGAGAGAGAAAGACTTCCCCTGGAGCTGGTACCTTGAATTCGGGCCTCTAGCCTACTAGTCTCTGAGAGAATAAACCTGTTTGATACAGGCATCCACTTGTGGTATTTCTGTTATAGCAGCACTAGATGACTAAGACACCTGCTCAACTGTAAATCTTTGAGTTTATGTTTTCAGGGTCAGCAACCTCCTCAGAAAAGCGTTAGCCACCATGCTGAAGTCCCGCTTAATTTTTCACCCCTAGGGTTTTCCTTTTCTTTCTTGAAACCTCAGCTATGCATTCAAGAAGATATGTATGAGGTTTTCTCTAGGAGTTTTGTAGTTGGAGGTCTTTTCAGGTTATCTAGGCCTGTCACATTGCCGCTACTGTAGAATTCTCATTCTTAAAGCAGATGCTGGTGGTGACTTGCTCAGATCCCACTTTTGGGGTTGGGGTGCCCATCCTCCAGCTGCCACACCCTTCTCCAGAGGTCTGCCCTTGGCTGACAAGAGCTGCCTCACTCAGAGATTCCCAAGAGTTCATCTCCCCACCTCTAGACCCAAAGACTCATGATGTGGGGACATCAGCCCTGACCCCTCGTCTCCTGATAGAAGAATCTCTGAGGTATAATTCATGCTCCTGATCCCCATGGGATCAGGCTGAGGCTAGACTTCAGCTGAAACCACATTTTTGCTAAGCTCTTTCCCCTCTTCATCCTGCTTCTTCTGCATTCTTTTCTGAGGGCATGCCCACCATAAACCACTCACACATGAACCACAACCTCAGGCTCTGCTTCTGGGGACTTGGCCTGAGACAGATGGGGACAGGAGCGGTCCTGGAATGCACACTCTCTGGAAGGCATTTGGAGTTCAGGGGATCTCATCTCTGTGGTGGGTGGGTTTTGTTAGTCTTGGCACCTGTAACAGCGCAAGGTTAATTTTCACCTGTGGTAGAATGTGACAGCCTGTAGGTGGAAGGGGAAGGGCATACTTACCATGGGCAGCAAAGTCGAAATGCCAGCCAGGGGGCCCTGAAGAGACATATAAAGATGGCTTATGGAGCATGGTGTTCCAAGAGGTAAAATAGATGGGCAACCAGGATAGTATTGCTTATAACAGTGGTTTTCAAACCCTTTTACATCACACTCACCTGAAAGGCTTGTCAAAACACAGATTGTTGGGACCAGCCCCATAAATTTCTGATTCAGTAGATCTGGGATGGGGTCAAGAGTTTTTATCTCACAAGTTACCAGGTAATCCTGCTGCTGCAGTTCTCAAGGCTACACGTTGAGGCTCAATGGCTTATTCTATGTAAACAAATTTAAAAATGGGCGAGCAGAAGGTTGAGGTCAGCTATCTCAACAGAAAACAAAATAGCTTGCCTCGTTTCCTTATCTAAGTCGATCCTCAACTGGAACCCAGAAATTGAAAGAGCAGCCAGGTCCCCTTGAGGAAGGACCCTGCAACCCTACATGTGTAGGCAGTAGTGATTCCTCCAATCCTGGGACCTAAAGCCACTTACCTGGACAACTGTGCCTTGGGAAAGGGGAACACCCAGAATAGATCAGAGCTGACACTGATACCTGGGGACTCAAGAATCATCATGAGCCTCCTGTTTGAGTAGGGGCACATAGAGCCAGGTAAATAAATGGAGTCCTGGCTCAGGTCCCTCTCACAGAAGGTCCAGTGGTTTCACAGACCCACCAGGCGGTCACTCCCCAGTCCATGACTTTATAATCGGAATGGACAGACTTAACAGTCGGCAGAACACACACATTGGTCCTTCGGTCTATGCAGTAAAAATGATTTTTGTAGGAAAAACCAAATGGAAGCCCTAGAATTTTTCCCTCATCCCCAGCCAAGATAATAAATCAAAAATAATACTGGTGAAGAGTGAGCTTCTTGGATCAAGTAGACACACAAGACTATGTGGGCAGCTCCTGTCCGGAGAGGAGATGAGAGGGCAGAGGGGGTCAGAAGCTAGCTGAATGGACACGAAAACAGAGTGGAGGGAAGGAGTGTGCTGTCTCATTAGAGGGAGAGCAACTAGGAGTGTATAGCAAGGTGTATATAAGTTTTTTTTACAGGAGACTGGCTTGGTTTGTAAACTTTCACTTAAAGCACAATAAAAATCAAAAATATATGTATTGAATCTTGGCTGAAATGGCAGAGATTAACAGCACCTCAAACACTGAGAGGATGCCTGGGTGATGGTCACCATCTCCCCATTTAATTCACTGGTCAGGTCCCTGCAAAAATGGAATGGATCAGAGTGTATGACAGTGGACCACCACAAACATAACTGATAGTGGCCCTAGTTACAGGTTTTGTGCTGTCTGGCATCTTTCTAGAATAGATTCACATGACCTCTGATAAGTGGTCTGTGGTTATTGATTTGGTGAACGTTTCTTTTCCATACTGATAGAAGGAGGATCAGAAACAGTTCACAATGTTAAGGGATGGACAACAATATACGTTCACATTTTTGCTGTGAGGCTGTGTTACCTTTTCCGCTCTTTCACAGTACAGTCTAAAGGAACTTGGATCATCTGACCAACCCACAACAGAACTCTGTTGAAAACATCACAATAACAGGCCTGACAAGTGGGAAGTGGAAATTATTCTAAATGTCCTGTGAAGACACACGCACAACCAAGTACAGGAGATAAACCCAACCAAGATATGTGGACTGGCCGCTTCATTGAAGTTTTTAGGACCCAGTGATCTGGAGCATGCTAGGACATCCTCTCCAAGGTAAAGGGCATGTTTTGAACCTTACATTTCCTACCACCAAGAAAGAAATACAGCATTTGATGGGCCTCCCTGGGTTTTGGAGACAGCCTATAACACATTCGGGAATACTTCACCAATCCATTTATTGGATGACATGGATGGCTTTCAGTTTTGAGTGGATCACAGAAAAAGAAAGAGTACTGCAGCTGGCAAAGCTGTGGTGCAAATAGTCCTGCCACTTGGGCCACACGACCCAGCAGATCCCATGCTACTAATCTGTGGTAGGTACGTAGAGCTGCGATGTGGGTTCTCTGGCCTGAAAGGAGAACTACAACACAGGCTCCTAAGGTTCCGAAGCCATCCACATACTATCCATGAGTGACTCCTGGTGTGCTACGGGGGCCTGGTGGGGCTGAGCACCCAACCGTAGGACATCATGGTGTGCTACGGGGGCCTGGTGGGGCTGAGCACCCAACCGTAGGACATCATGGTGTGCTACGGGGGCCTGGTGGGGCTGAGCACCCAACCGTAGGACATCAGTAACTATGCAACCATGGCTTCCCAGCATGAGCTGGGTGCCACCAGATCCACCAAGCCATAAAGCTGAGCAGGCTCAGCAAGGATTCACGGTAAGATGGAGTGGGCATGTAGGAGCAGGCTCAAGCAGGGCCAGAGGGCAGGAGTAAGCCACACGAGCAGGTGGCCAAGGACCCCATGTCATCTATCGCTGTTATATCATGACCTCACAGAGGGCTCTGTGTGACCAGCTGAGGAGGCCATAAAACTGGGCCTGGGTCACAGATGGCGGGCATAGTATAATGGTATGGGCTTAGAACAGACAGCTGCGGTGCTACAGCTCCACTTGGGGTGGCCCTGGAGATGGTGCAGAGGGAAATGCACTGGGCAGAGCTTCGGGTGATGCACCGGGTCCTCCACTTTGTGTGAACCGAGAGTGGATCTAGGTGAGGATACCTGTGGAGAGACGAGTGGATCAAGGTGAGGATACATATGGAGAGATAGTGGATCAAGGTGAGGACACACATACAAAGAGAGTGGATCAAGGCAAGAATACTGGTGGAGAGACGAATGGATCACGGTGAGGATACACCTGGAGAGAGAGTGAAACAAGGTGAGGATACTGTTATGGATTTAGTTTTGTCCCCCCAAAATGTATGTCAACTTGGCTAGGCCATGATTCCCAGTATTGAGTGACTGTCCGCCATTTCGTCATCTGATGTGATTTTCCTGTATGTTGTAAATCCTACCTCTGTGAAGTTAATGAGGTGGCATTAGAGGCAGTTATGTTAATGCAACAGGACTCAGTCTACAAGATTAGATTGTGTTTTAAGCCAATGTCTTTTGAGACATAAAAGAAAGAAGCAAGTAGAGAGACACGGGGACATCATACCACCAAGAAAGTAGTGTCTGGAAAATAGTGCGTCCTTTGGACTCAGGGTCCCTGTGCTGAGAAACTCCTAGTCCAGGGGAAGATTGATGACAAGGGCCTTCCTCCAGAGCCAACAGAGAGAGAGCCTTCCCCTAGAGCTGGCATTCAGAATTCAAACTTCTAGCCTCCTAAACTGTGAGAGAATACATTTCTCTTTGTTAAATCCATTTACTTGTGGTATTTCTGTTATAGCAGCACTAGATAACTAAGACAGAATTTGCTACCGGGAGTGGGGTGTTACTCTAACAGGTGTCTAAAACGTGAAAGCCGTTTTGAAACTGTGAATGGATAGAGGCTGGAAGAGTTTTAAAGCGCCTAACAGTAAGAGCCTACGTTGCCTTGAAGAGACTGTTCATGGAATTATAGACATCAAAGACAATTCTGGTAAGGACTCAGAAGAAAGTGAGCTTTTACACTGGAGACGGCACAGACAGCAAGAAGTAGCAGCACAGAAACAGCAGCAGCAGAACCAGACCAGCACAAGGCAGTGCTGGAGCCAACCCAGGGAGCAAGAGTTGAGTGCCTTCTGGCCAAAGTTTACTGGTGGAGTGGGGTGCCTCCAGGCACTAATCGGTGGAGCTGAAGAGCTTTGGAACACTCACCACAGCAGGGCAGATGTGGGCAGTGAGGCTCGAGGGGCTGAGAGGCCAAGGAAGCAGAAGCTGAAGAGAAAAGAAACACAGGAAGCAGGGCTGCCTCAGTCTCAAAGGTATGGCCACAACCTCTAGGGTCTCAAATGGTGCAGTCACCACTCAGATGGACTAGGAGAATGGGGCCGCCCAAATTCGAAGGAGTTGCCCTTCCAGTGGCCTGGAAGGCAGAGCCGAAGCCCAGGGCTGTGGGGCCTCCACCCAGAATCCAGAGTTTGGCCAATACCTACAGCCTAGAGGGCAGGGTAATTGTCTAAACGGTCTCAGAACAGAGGATTATTTTCAAGCCTTGAGGGCTAATGTAATGTTTTCTGCTGACTTGCTTGGTGCCTGTTATCCCTTCTTTCCCTCCAATTTTTCCTATTTCTAATGGAAATGTCTACCTTGTGGCTGTTCCACCACTGTACTTTGGAAGCAGATAACGTGTATTCTAGATTTCACAGGCGAAGAAAGACTTTTGCTATGATGATTGGGTGGATGTGTTTTACATGTGGCAAGGACATGAATTTTAGGGGGCCAAAGGGTGGAATGTTATTGATTGAATTGTGTCCCCAAAAATGTATATTTGGCTAGGCCATGATTCCCAGTATTGTGTGATAGTCCACCATTTTGTCTTCTGATGCGATTTTCCTATGTGCTGCAAATCCTACCACTATGATGTTAATAAGGCATGATTAGAGGCAGTTACGTTAATAAGGACTCAATCTACAAGATCAGATTGTGTTTTAAGCCAATGTCTTTTAAGACATAAGAGAAAGAAATGAGCAGAGAGACATGGGGACCTCATACTGCTAAGAAAGTAGTGCCAGGAACAGAGTGTATCCTTTGGACTCAGGGTCCCTGTGCTGAGAAGCTCCTAGTCCAGGGGAAGACTGATGACAAGGACCTTCCTCCATAGCCAACAGAGGCTTCCCCTAGAGCTGACATCCTGAATTCGAACTTCTAGCCTCCTAGACTGTGAGAGGATTTCTCTTTGTTGAAGCCATCCACTTGTGGTATTTCTGTTATAGTAGCACTAGATGACTAAGTCAGATAAACACTGAGAGTGAGTGGATCAAAGTAAGCATACACATGGAGAGAGAGCAGATCAAGGTGAGGATACTCGTGGAGAGAGACTGGATCAAGGTGAGGATACTTGTGGAGGGAGAATCAAAGTGAGGATACTGGTGGAGAGATAAGCAATCAAGATGAGGATACACATGGAGAAAAAGTGGATCAAGGTGAGAATTTGTGTGGAGGCTCAAGTGATCAAAGTGAGGATACACAGGGACTCACAGTCAAGTAAAAGGCTCACTGGTTGGTCAGGAAGCTACAAGGAGCAAGATTGGAAAACTGGAAAGGAAGCGCTGGATGGACACGTGGGAGTGGGTCTTGTATAGCATGCTGACGACCACCTGAGAGCACCCCCTGCAGGGGAGGCACCAAACAACCCAGTGGACCAATGAAAAAGTGGAAAAAGTGACTTGGCCAGAATTTAGTGCTTGCATGGGGGGTTCCTGATGGAGCAGCCAAGGAGCACAGAAAGACCAAGCATGGTCCTAACAATGGCTCCCTTTTCACAACGCTGACCAGCTCCCCTCATTGCTGCATATCCTGCCTTCCCGCAATGAAGACCATCAGAGGCCCCTGACAAAATTGCATCCCTCCATGAGACCAACTGGTGACCGTGTGGCAAATTGATGACTCCAGACCTGTTCACCTTGGAAAGGACAATTCATGTTTTCCAGGTGGGGGCTTACCTTTCTAGCCTAGGGTGCCTCAGATATCTGACCTACCATAGCATAACATTGCCTCAGAGTACGAGACCCACTCCACAACAGAGGAGGTGCCAAGGTGGGTACTGGACACTGATTCACTGGTCCTCCCACACACCACACCACCTGGAAGCTGCCGACCTGGCTGTTGGAACAGACTACGGGAAGACAGCTGAGATGCTACCTTGACGATGACACCCTATAGGTCTAAGACATTGTCCTTCAGAATGTTGTCTTTACCTTCAGCCAATGGCCATTGTACAGTGCTGTGTCCCCCAGCAGGTATGACATGTGGGTTTGGAGACCACAGGGTGGAAGCAGGGGTACCCTGCTCACCATCGCTCCTGCTGCTCCACTGGGGAAATTTGTGCTTCCTGTCTCTGTGACTTAACTGTGATGGTTTTAGGGTCCTGGTCCCTAGAGTTAAAACACTACCACTTGGAGACACAGTATTAAAGAGTCCCACTTAAACCATGGCTGCCACCAGGTCACCGCGAGCTCCTCATTCCAGCGGACCAGCATGCACAGTAGAGTCACCATGCTGGCAAGTATGACCCTGACCACCACGAGGAGGTGGAGCTACTACTCCAACAAGGGAAGGGAGGAGTATGTGCCCCAGACGATTCCCAGGAGCACCACTCAGTATTTCCATCCTATTTTAACTGTGAATGGGCAAGGAGAGCAAACAGAGGCAAACAAGGGCAGGGAACAGACACTCATACCACTGAGGGACAGGGGGTTGTTTCCTCCCTCCTCCCGGTGAAAAAGGGAGATGAGGGTCAGTCGTGAGCTCAAAACAGCGGCAGCAGTGCAGGCTATGGTTCGTCCCACTCACCTCCTCTTGTTAAGTTTTTCCAGAAATTGCAACCAATCAGAATCCCAGAAAAGTGGAGTCCAGATGGGGCAAACCAAACGTGCGAAGCAAGTGAGTCAAGAGGCAGACTGTGGCAGATGCTGTTGGTGCTTTACCTATTGCCCAGTTACGAGGGGCACTGCTAAGGCCCACAGCAGGGCCCTTCTTTGAAGGAGTGTCCTTGGCTGGCAGAAACCACTTAGCCAGGGAGGTTACTCTTCTCCCTCCTGAGTGGCTGATACGGGGGTAAGATCCTACCTCAAAGGAAAACATACGAGCACATTAAGTGATGACAATGTGTCCAGCCTCAGGCAACAACCACCTGTCACCTGGACTGACAGCGAGGATAGGGAGACCGCTGTGCACAGGCCTCTGCTCTACCCTTTACTGCAGCCCGTTCAGGGCTGGTGTCTGCCCTCCTCACTGCGTGCCCTCCAGCCAGCCTGATGTTTGCTCTTGTCCCCACTGAGGCCCTGCTCCTGCCTCCGGCCGGCACACAGTGACTGACTTCAGAGCACCAAACCTGAGGCTGCAGCATCCACACCCAACACAAGCCTGGCCCAGGGCAAAAGACAGACAGACAGACTCGAAGGGCAAAAGACACAGACAGACTCGGAGCCAGGTTGGAACTGCTTTATTGGGGGCGGGTGCTGCAGGGCCCCCACCCATGGTCAGGTTAGTGTTCTGCCCTCATGGAGGCCCCTCCCCCTGCTGCCTGCCTGGGTTAGTGGAACATGCAAAGCTCAGAGGGTGGAGGCAAGGGTGGGAGCCACCAAGGCCAGGGCTGGGTGGGATAGGAGGGTGGGTGGCACCAGGCTGGGATGCCATGGCCAATACAGATCACCCAACTGGCATCCCTGGGCCCAACAGAGGGGCTACAGCTGCTCCGTGGGTGGGCTCCCTGGGAGAGACAGGCAGGCAACAGCCCCCAGTCTAGGTGGGCACCCAAGGTGCAGCTCCACAGGGCAAGACAGAACAACCCTCCAGAGCTCCCGACCCCACCAGGCCATCCTGGGCCAGCCCAGCCTGACAGCTGGGACCCCAGGGCAAGCCTTTCACAGGCATGTCTGTCTCCCACCCAGGTGTGGCTCCTTGGGGCCTGGGGATGAGGGAGGACACGGAAGGCACTTACTAGGGTAGCTGAGGCTGGAAGGCTACAGCCAGAGGCCTGGGGCCTAGGAGCACAAGAGTCAGGAGGGACTGACGAGCTGTGACGGACAGCTGAGAATGGGCCCCCAGCTCAGGCGGCAGCCGCAGGCGCCGAACAGGGGGCTGGGCCCAGCAGGGCCTGCAGACTGGACCCCCGTCTTCCCATGGGGAAGGGGCTTCTCTGGGCAGGCTGGAAGACATGGCTGACCTGGGGACTCCCACCCCAGCAAAGCCCACTGAGTGAACAGGCAGCCCTGGAAACACTGAGGAAAAATGTTGACCTCGGGGGTTGAGGCCCAAAAGAACGGAGGGCCCTGCTAGCCAGGGGCTGGCCCCAGCTGTGACCAGGGGTGGGACCATCCCCTGGGGAGACGGGAGGTGGCTGGGGCCTGACTCTGGACCCTCCAAGGCACCTGGCTGTGGTGAGTGGCAGGTAGTGGGGCAGTGGGGAGACCCGAGGGGGAAGTGGTCAGTGGGGCTGGCTGGCCCTGCCCCCATGTTCAGGCCATCTAGACAGCAAATATATATTACTACGTTAATCTGGTCTTTTTGGTTAGACTTGAGGCACCGCATTGGAGGAAGACTCCTTTAGACAAGAGAAAGCCCCAGCACCTTGTGCGGAGGGGTCTGGCCGCATGCAGAGCGGGGGCAGGAGGCAGGCAGGGGGTCAGGCCACCGCGGACTCGGGGCCCCCCAGCGAGGTTGAGGGCCCCGAAGCGTAGCGGCGGCCATAGCCTGAAGAGGAGTAGGAAGAGGAGGAAAAGGTCATGGAGAAGCCAGAGCCAGTGGCGTCGAAGCTGCCGCGCCGTGAGCCGGCCCGCGAGCCGGTACGGGAGCCGGTGCGGGAGCCAGTGGTGGAGCCGGAGCCGCTGACGCTGTAGGGGCTGTAGTAGCCCTTGCTAGACTGGGCGGCGGCCTCCAGCAGCCGCAGCCCTGTGCCCTCCTCCACCATGCTGCGATCCAGCGCGTCCTTGTAAGAGATCTTGAGCTTGGTCTTGGGACAGGTGAGGTACTTGGAATAGGCGCTGATGTCACGCAGCTTCTGGGCAGTACGGGCATCCACGGTGCCCTTCTGCAGGGCCTCATCAAGCGGCACACGGCCCGGCACACTGGGCTCGATCAGCCCGCCCGTCAGGTACTGCACCTCCAGGAAGCGCTGGCCGGCCTCATAATAGAGCCAGCCTTTCTTGAGTGCCTGGGCAGCCGACATCTTGGTCTTGGTGCGTGGGTCCTCGAAGCCGCAAAAGGCCTTCTGGGCCAGGCTGATGCGGTCCACCATGATCTTGTCCACCAGGCCCTTGTTGACAGCCTCAGTGACGGAAAAGCGCTCACCTGTGCTGGGGTCAATGATGCCGCCGGTACAGGCCTGAGCCTCCAGCAGCCGCTGCCCCGTGATGTTGTCCACCAGATTGCGGTGCATGGCCTCGGTGATGGACACCTTCTCCAGAGTCTCTGTGTCGAGAATGCCAGCCACTGGGCCTGTCTCCTCTGTGGGGTCAGACCAGGAGGCCAGCTGAGTGCGGGAGACCGCAGGACTGAGTGGGTAAGAGGAGGAGGAGCCCACCGAGGAGGAGCGGGAGCGGAAGCCGCCGGCATTGCCCGAGAGCATGTCGGCGAACTCGGTGATGGAGAGTGTGCCGGCGCGGTACTGGTCCAGTGCTGAGCGGTCAATGAGGTTCTTGGCAATGGCCTCATCGATGTCATACTGGCGGCCAGAGCGCCGGTCGATGATCATGGACTTGACCACACCATCTGAGGAGGAGATGGTGATCTCCTCCCACTCACACTCCTGCTCCGACAGCTCCAGGTACGTCTGGTGGTCAATGAGACCCTTGCGGTAGGCCTCGTACACTGACATCTCCTTGCCCGTCTCAGGGTCCACGATCACCACCCGGCGTTTGCGCACCGAGGACTTGGAGGACGTCTTGCGCTCCCGCTTCTTCTCCTTCAGCGGCAGCAGGCACAGTCCAGTCTGGGGGTCCGTAATGCAGCGCTCCATTAGCTGCAGGTAGGTGAGGTTCTCCTCCGTGTTGGGATCGAAAAAGCCCTTGGTGTCATCTGAGGGGTCGGTCAGGATGTCGTTCATCTCCTCGTCGAAGAGGCCACGCTTGTAAGCCACCTCCACGGGCAGGCGGTGGCTCTCCTCAGGGTCAATGATGCCACCTGTGGCAATCTGGGCCTCCAGCAGGCGGATGCCATGGTCCTTGAGGATCAGCCCCTTCTTCATGGCCTGGAAGAGGGAGATGAGCTTCCCGGAGTAGGGGTCCCTGTAGCCGGTCACAGCACGCTCAGCCGACAGCAGCTTGTCCTTGAACTCTGGGCCCACAATGCCCATGCGCACGGCCTCCTCCACGGTCAGCTTGAGCCCCTTGATGGGGTCGATGACGTAGCCAGTGGCAGCCTGTGCCTCCAGCAGCTCGAAGGCCGTGCCGGGCCGGATGATGCCCTTCTTCATGGCCTGGTACACTGAGAGCCGCTCTTTGGTGGCATCGACAAAGACACCGGCAATGCAGCTGGTACCCTCGAGGAACCTCTGCAAGTTCTTGGTGACCTCCTCGATGGAGGTCAGGCCTTCCTGCAGCTGCAGCGCTGTGGCCTCATCCATCACCTGGGAGCGCACCAGCTCCTCCACCGTGATCTGCTTGCGCAGCCCGCGGAAGGTCAGCTTGCGGGTGTCTGAAAGAGGCAGGAGCAGCTGGCCACTCTTGTCATCCTGGCGGCACCGCTTAAGTAGCTGCGTGTAGCTGAGCCGCTCGTCTGTGGAGGGATCCACATAGCTGCGGACCTCACTGGGTTCTGAGAGCTGGTCGTGTGTGTCCTTATTGAGGTAGCCACGCTGGTAGGCCACCTCCAGTGGCAGGTGGAAGCCCAGGCGTGGATCGATGATGCCGCCTGTGGCCAGCTGGGCGTCCAGCAAGCGCAGTGCTTCCTCAGCTGGGATCAGCTCCTTCTTCATGGCCTGGAACAGTGAGATACTCTGCTCAGTGTAGGGGTCGCGGTAGCCGGTCACTGCACGCTCAGCTGACAGCAGCCGGTCATGCAGCTCGGGCCCCACCAGGCCCTTGCGCACAGCCTCGTCCACCGTCAGCCGTTCGCCCTTCAGTGGGTCCAGCAGGAAGCCTGTGGCCGCCTGGGCCTCCAGCAGCAGGCGGGCCACCTCAGCGTTCACCAGCCCCTTCTTGAGGGCCTGGTAGATGGTCAGCGTCTGCCGGGAGCCAGGAACATAAATCCCAGCCACACAGCCCGTGCCATAGAGGTAGCGCCAGGCAGCCTCGGCCTCAAGCACCTCCCGCAGGGTCTTGGTCCCCTCACGCAGCAGGTTGTAGGTCTCGAGGGAAATGATGTGGGCTTCGTACAGGTCCTCAGCGCTGAGGCGGCGGCGCACATAGTCGTAGGAAGCCAGGCTCTGCTGGCGGACGATCTCTGTCTTCTCGATGATCTCAATGATGATGACGATCACGCGCTCCTTGGTCACCCGGCCAGCCCTGAAGTCCTCCATCAGGCGGGTCCGCTGCTCTGCAGGGATCAGGTCCGACTGCATCACCTCCCACAGCGACATGGAAGAGGCTCCGGGGCCACCACCTGGAAGCTCGATCTGCGTCTCCTCGAATGCCCTCCGGGTTTCCTCCTCCGTATATACCTGTGTGGTCTCCACCACCTCAGGCTCCTCTGCTGCTCTCAGGGGCAAGAGGAACAGCCCAGTCTCAGGGTCCTCCACACAGCGCCCCAGCAGCTGCCGGTAGGTGAGGTTCTCGTGTGTGTTGGGGTCCAAGAAGCCCTTGGTGTCGTCGCTGGGGTCTGCCAGTGCGCGGTTCATGTCCTCATCAAAATAGCCACGCTGGTAGGCCACTTCCATGGGCACGCGGTGGCTGTGCACGGGGTCGATGATGCCACCTGTGGCGATCTGAGCCTCCAGCAGGCGCATGCCATGATCCCTGAGGACCAGGCCCTTCTGCATGGCCTGGAAGAGGGAGATGGTGGAGCCCGAGTAGGGGTCCTTGTAGCCGGTCACAGCCTTCTCGGCTGACAGCAGCTTCTCGTGCAGTTCAGGCCCTACCACACCCGCCTTGACCGCCTCATGGACATACAGCTTTTGGTTGCGCACAGGGTCCACCAAGAAGCCGGTGGCTGCCTGTGCCTCGAGCAGCAGCGTGGCCGTGCTGGGCCTAAGCAGGCCCCGCCGCATGGCCTCATAGATGGTCACTTTCTCTTTGGAGTCCTCCAGGTAGATGCCAGCCACACAGCCGCCGCCCCGGAGCAGCGTCCGCACGGCATCTATCTCGGAGAGGTCCTTGACCGAGGTCTTGCCATCCTGAAGCTGCTCAAACTGGGCCCTGCTGATGACCTTGGCGTCCAGGAGCTCACTGGCCGGGACTGGGGCCCGAAGACCACTGAAAGACAGCTTTTCCTGCCGCCTGGTCTCTGTCTCCTCGATGATGGTGATGAGAATCTTGATGATCTTCTCCACGGTGACCTTGCCTGTGCGATACTGCCGTAGCAACTCCTGCCTCTGCTCCTCCGTGAAGTACTCGGAGCTGATGAGTTCCCAGACACTGACAGTCTGGCCCCTGAAGCCGCCCACAGGGACCTCAACGGTGGCCTTCTCAAAGGTCTCGCGGGCCTGTGCATCGGAATAGAGCTCCTCCTGCCGGGCCCGTGCGGCCTTCTCGGACAGCGGCAGCAGGCTGAGCCCAGTAAGTTGGTCGGGCCGGCACCGCTGCTGCAGCTGGCTATAGGTGACCGGCTCCTGCATGCTGGGATCAAAGAAGGTCTTGGCATCATCCTGGGGTGCCAACAGGGACCTGCTTGTCTCCTCATCCAGGTAGCCCCGCACGTAGGCCACATCCAGGGGCACGCGGTGACTCTTCCTGGGGTCCACGATGCCACCTGTGGACAGCTGGGCGTCCAGCAGACGCAGGCCCTGCTCCCTGGGGATGAGGCCCTTTTTCAGGGCCTGGAACAGAGAGACAGTCTGGCCTGAATAGGGGTCCCGGTAGCCTGTCACGGCCTTTTCGGCCGAGAGCAGCTTCTCATGCAGCTCGGGCCCCACTAGGCCGGCACGCACCGCCTCGTCTACTGTCAGCCGAGCGCTGGTGGCAGGATCGAGTATGTGCCCGGTGCCCGCCTGGGCCTCCAGCAGAGCCACAGCCACCTCAGGCTTCAGAAGGTCTCTCCGGAGGGCCTCGTAAATGCTCAGCCTCTGCCCTGCTTCCTCCAGCCACACACCCGCGATGACATCAGTGCCACGCAGGGCCCGCCGCACGGCATCCACCTCAGCCACCTCCCGCACGGACCGCTCGCCCCGCTGCAGCCGGCTGTAAACGTCGCGGCTGATGACCCCGCTCTCAAGCAGCTCAGCGGCGGGCACCAGGGCACGCAGACCCTCAAAGCAGAGCTGGCCCTTCTGCTCGTGCTCCTCCACCACGGTGATGACGATCTTGATGATCTTCTCCACCGTGATCTTACCCGAGCGGAACTGCCGCAGCAAGTCCCGCCGCTGCTCTGCGGTGAAGTACTCGGAGTTGATGATCTCCCAGATGGTTACTGTCTTGCCCTTAAACTTGCCAAAGGGCGCGGACACAGTGGCCTTCTCGAACACGTCACGCACCTCTGAGTCCGAGTAGACCAGCTCACCACTCTTCACAGCCTTATCCGTGAGCGGCAGGAGGCACAGACCGGTGTCAGGGTCACGCACACAGCGCCCCAGCAGCTGCAGGTAGGTGAGGTTCTCGTGCGTGTTGGGGTCGAAGAAGCCCTTGGTATCGTCACTGGGGTCTGCCAGTATGCGGTTCATGTCCTTGTCGAAGTAGCCGCGCTGGTAGGCAACCTCCACGGGCACACGGTGGCTGTGCACCGGGTCGATGATGCCGCCCGTGGCGATCTGGGCCTCCAGCAGACGCACGCCGTGGTCCCGCACGATGAGGTCCTTCTGCATGGCCTGGAAGAGGGAGATCTGCTCGCCCGTGTAGGGGTCTTTGTAGCCAGTGACGGCGCGCTCGGCCGACAGCAGCTTGTGGTGCAGCTCAGGACCCACTACACCCTCCTTCACAGCCTCATTGACAGTCAGCCGCCGGTTGTGCACAGGGTCCAGCAGGAAGCCCGAAGCCGCCTGCGCCTCCAGCAGCACCAGGGCGGTGCCAGGGCTCAACAGCTTCCTCTGCAAGGCAGTGTAGATGCTCAGCTTCTCGTTGGATGGCTTCAACAGCAGCCCGGCAATACTCCCGGTGCCCTGCAGGTAGCGGCACACATCCTCGCGTCTCGCGAGCTCGGCCACTGTGCTGTGGCCCTGCGCCAGCCGCTGCAGCTCCTCCATGCTCAGGATGCCTGCCTCCTGCAGCCACTGTGCCGGCACCTTCCGCCGCAGGCCCTCGAAGGCATGCTGCAACTCCTCCTCTGTGGTTGGGCCATCAGGTGCATCCCGGCCATTGGGCAGGGCCTTGACGGAGGCGGCCTGTGAGGCGATGACCTCCTCTGTGTGTGCCAGTGCAGCGCGGTGCTCCTCCTCCAGCCGTTGCAGCCGCTCCCGCAGCTTCCGGTTCTCCTCAGCCAGCAGCTGTTCCTGCTGCTGCCGCTGCTGCTCCAGGCGCTGCAGCTCCTCCTGCTTGCGCCGCACACCTTCCTCAGCCTCATGCTGCCGCCGCAGCGCCTCCTCCATGCTAGCCATCAGCTGCTGCTTCTCCTGCTCCATCTGCTGCTGCTGCCGCTGCTGCTCCTCTCGCAGCTGCTGCGCCTTGGCCACCTCATCCTGGAAGAGCTGCTCCAGCTTAGCCTTCTCTTGCTCGACGAAACGCTCACGCTGCAGTAAGCTGTCCTTCTCAGAGAGGAAACTCTGTTGCAGAGCCTGAGTCTCCTGCAGCAGCTGCTCCTGCTGCACTGTCTGCATCTGTGGAGGCAGGGGCGAGTGTCAGTGCCTGCAGGACCAAGCACCCCGTCCCATCCACGGGGCAGACCTCCCCACCCACCGATTTGCCTGCCCACCCACCCACCCGCCACGGCCATCACCGCGTGTGGCGCGGGGCCGGTACCTCCTCGGACTTGAGTTGCAGCAGCTTGGCCTCCTGCTTGAGCCGCTCCTTCTCACGCTCCAGCTCAGCGATGGCCTCCCGCAGGCGTTCAGCATCCTGGTCGCTCTGCTGCCGCTGGATCTCCAGCGTCTGCACCAACGTCATCTTCTCCTGTGTGGTTAGCTCGGTGAGATGCAGCTTCTCGCTGATCTCCTCGGCCTGCTTTCGGAAGCGCTGGGCGTCCTCCTCAGCACGGGCCTGGGCCAGGCTCATCTCGGCCACACGCAGCTTGAGCCGCTCGGCCTCCGCACTCATCTCCAGCTGTCGCTGCCGCTCCACCTCCAGCGTCCGCTGGAAGCCCTGTGTCTCCTGCGCCAGCTGCTGTGCCATCTGCTCCTTGTCCTCTTGCAGCCGCCGCGCCTGCTCCTGTGCCAGCTCCTTCTGCTGCTGCAGCAGCTCGGCCTCGGCCTTGAGCCGTGTGGCTTCCTGTACTGCCTGAATCTTCTCCTTGAGCATTTTCTCAGCCAGGGCCCGCTGCTGTGCCAGATCCTCTTCAGCCAGCTGCCGCAGCCGCGCTGCTTCCTGGGCTGCCACGCTCAACCGTGCTGCCTCCTCAGCCACCTGCTTCATCTTCTCGGCCTCCTCCTGCAGGAAACGCTGCGTGTTGTCCTTGTCTCGCAGAATGAGTGTGCGGTTCTCTGCTTCAATGCGTGCCTTGAGCTTGCTGAGCTCCTCCATCTGCACACGCACCGAGAAGAGCTCCTCCTCCACCTGGCTGCGCTGGCGCGCAGCCTCCGTCACCTCCGCCTTCAGTCGCTGCAGCTCCTCATCCAGGATGCCCTTCTGGTGATCCGTCTCTTCCAGCTGCAGGCGCAGCGTCGTCAACTCCTGCTCCACCTGCGCCTTCTGCCGCAGCGTCTGCTCAGCAAACTTCTTATGCTTCTCCATCTCTGCGTCAGCCACCTGCTTCTGCCGCAGGGCCGCCTGCTCTGCCTGTGCCCGCCGCGCCGCCTCCTGCTCCGCCTCCTTGCGCAGCTTCTCTGCAGCAGCCTGCGCCTGCGCCCGGGCCTGTGCCTGCTCCTCAGCGGCCTGCTTCAGCCGCTCTGCCTCCTCCAACTGCCGCCGGGACTGTGTCGCCTCGCGCTCGGCCCTCTCCCGTGCCTCCTCCGCCTCCTCGGCCGCGCGCCGAGCAGTGTCTGCCTCGCCACGCAGGCGCTCCAGCACACTCTGCTCCTGCTGCAGCGTCTGCTGCAGCTCCTGCTCCTTCTGCTGCACAGCAAAGGCGTGTGCCTTCTCCTCCGCCTGCAGCCGCTTCTGCGCGGCCTCCTGTGCCAGCTGCAGCTGCCGTGCTGACTCCTGCTCTGCCCGCTCACGCAGACGCCGGGCCTCCTCCACCTTGGCCTTGAGCCGCTCGACCTCATCCAGTGCGGCCTTACGCTGCCGTGCCGCCTCCTCCTCGGCCACCAGGCTCTTCTGCACACGCTCCTCGGCCTCACGGCGTCGCTGCTCCTCCTCAGCGGCTAGCTGCCGCTGCCGGGTGGCCTCAAGCTCTGCCTGCTCCTTGCTGCGCAGTGTGTCCTCGGCGTTGGCCCGGATGCGGCCCAGCTCCAGCTCCAGCTCCGCCTTGCCGGCAGCTGCCTTCTCAAAGCTGACCTTGAGAGCGAGGATCTCCTCCTCCACCTGCCGCCGCTGCCGCAGCGTGTCCTCCACCAGCCCCTTCTGCCGCTCCAGCTCGCTCTCTGAGGCCTTGCGCAGCTGCGCCAGGCGCTCCTCGATGTCAGCCTTGTGCTGTGCGGCCTGCTCCTCCAGCCGCCGCCGCTGGAAGGCCTCATCCTCTGCTAGCCGCCGCAACCGCTCGTTCTCCGCCTCCTTCTCCTTGAGCGCGATCTCCGCCTCTGTCTTGAGCCGTGTGGCCTCGCCAATGGCAGCCAGCTTCTCAGCCAGCACCCGCTCAGCCTCCGCCCGCTGCCGGGCCGCATCCTCCTCAGCCAGCTGCCGCTGCCGCTTGGCCTCCTCAGCCAGGGCACGCAGGCGGGCGGCCTCCTCGGCCAGCTCGCGGAACCTGCTGGCCTCGGCCTCCAACCTCTGTTTGGACTTCTCACTGGTGGAGCGAGACTCCTCCTCAGCCCGCGCCTTGCTGGACAGCAGCACCTCCATCTCTGCCCGCACCTTGGCCAGCTCAGCCTCCAGCTCCTGGCGCTTCTGCGTGGCCGCGACTGCCTCATGCTGCAGCCGTGCCAGCTCCTCCTCCAGCACCTGCCGCTGCTGCTCTCCCTGTTCGGTCTCGGCCCGCAGCCTGATCAGCTCCTGCTCAGCCATCAGGCGCTGCTGAGCGGTGCCCTCTGCCAACTGGCGCTGTCGCTCCAGCTCCTGCTCGGCCAGCTCCCGCTGCCGCACGGCCTGCTCCTCCGCCTTGCCACGCCGCCGTGCCTCGCGCTCGGCCTCCTCCTTCTGCTTCTCGGCCTCAGCCTGGGCCAGGCTCTTCTGCTGTGCCACTTCCTCAGCCTGCAGCCGCAGCCGCAGCGCCTCGTTGGCCTTGAGCCGCCAGCGTTCCAGCTCCCGTTCAGCCTCCTCACGGGCGTGCTCTGCCTCGGCCTGCTGCTGCATCCGACGCTCCGCCTCCTCCCGCAGCTGTGCCACAGCCACATGTTCCTCCTGCAGCGTGCGCTCCAGCTGGGCTGTCTTCTCCGCGAAGGAGGCGCGCTTGCTCTGCAACTCAGCCTCAGCGCTGCGCTGTGCTGACTCCAGGGCAACCTGCACCTGGCGTGCCCGCTCTGCCTCAGCCTGCCGCAGCCGCCGCTCCGCTTCCTCTGCCTGCAGCCGCAGCTCCTCCAGCGCCTGCACAGCCCGCTGCTTCTCACGCGCCGCCTCTGCCTCAGCTTGCACACGCAGTGCCAGCTCTGCCTCCGCCTTCTTCTTGCGCTGGTTCTCATCCTGCACCTGCCGCCGCAGCCGTTCAGCCTCCTCCTGCGCCTGCCGCTTCTGGGCCTCAGCCTCTTCGGCACGCACACGCAGAGCCTGCAGCTCACCCTCGGCCCCACTGCGCTGGTGCTCGGTGGCCTCCAGCTGCAGGCGCACCACACGGATCTCTTCCTCAATACGCAGCCGGCTGCGCTCAGCCGCCTCCGCCTGCCGGGCCTTGGCCTGGATGGCCGCCTCCGAGCTCTGCCGCACATGCTGCAGCTCCTCCTGGATGCTGTGCTTCTGCTGCTGTGCGTTCACTGCCGCCTCCTCCCGCCGCGCCACCTCCTCCTGCATGCGCCGCTGCAGCTCCTGTGCCTCTTGCTCTGCCTGCGCCTTGGCCTGGGCATGGGCCTCGGCCAGCTGCCGCTGCTTCTCCAACGCGGCCTCCACCTCTGCCAGCCGCTCTCGCTCCTCTGCCCGCTGCTGCTCAGCCAGCCGCTGTGGCCGCGGCAGAGAGAAGGAGAGACCAGAAAGAGCAGTGAGTGCGTGGCAGCACTCTCAGAACCACCACAGCTCACTTGGGACAGCGCGAGCAGGGCGGGACACGTGCACCCGCCCAGGGCTCTGGGGCAGCGAGCGCAGCCTGGCCCCCGTGCTCACCAGCCTGGGGAGAGAGACCCAGGTGAACTTCCCTCTTCCCGCAGACAGGCGACGAGACAGACAAACGGACAGTGAGAGAAAAAGAGAGCAAAGCAGCAGGTTCGCAGGGCCTGCAAGCTGGCCCCCTGCACGGCCCCCCAGAGCCCCAGTAGACGCAGTGGACCTGGCTCCAGCTGAGGAGCTCCTCCCTGACCAGGGCCATTCCCAGCAGCTCAGCGGGGTGAGGCAGGTGGCCAGGGGGGATAGCAGTGCAGACTGACCCAGCTCAGAAGAGAGCCCTGTGACCCGATAGGAGACAGAACCACACCAGGCCTCATGGCAGGGCCACCCAGGGGTGGGGAGGAGCAAAAGAAGTGGGCACCCACCCCACCAGGAGTACCTGGACACCTCTCCCAGCCCCCACGACCTTCTTGAGCAGGAGCGCAGCAGTCAACACCAAATCCCCAGAAAGAACGTGCACAAAAGCCAAAAGGACCATCAGGGAAGGACCACCAAGGAGGGGGTGGGAGGAAGGAAGCACGCCACCATCAGGCAGTAAGAGGTGGCAGCCAAGCTCCACCGCAAGGAGGGCAGTGCAGCCAAGTTACAGGTGCGGGAGGCTGGGGGCCAGGATGTGGTGTGGGTGGGGAGGGACCCTGGGTGGCACCAGGCCGGGGGAAGGGGCGCTGTACTGAGTGGTCTGAGTAGGGCTGCTGTCGGCTGCTTCTGGGGTGGGTGGGTGCGCAGCAGGATGCACTCTCCACCCCGTCCTACCCCCACCGCCCGTACCTCCTCCTCCTCCATGCGCCTCAGGGTCTCACTGATGAACCTGATGTACTGGCTTGTGAGTGTGGTCAGTTCACTGTAGCGTGTGCGCAGGTCCACGTACTGGGGAGGGGGGAGGCAGGGTCGAGGTCAGGGTCACCCTGCCAGGCTGCAGCCAATCCCCACCCTGTCCCCCCCCACCCCAAAAACACCAGCCCTTGGCTCACCTCCTGGATGACGCTCTCCGACCCTGACTGGACCTTGGGCTTCTTGGCCGGTGAGGCTACCGGCTCAAGCTGTGCCTTATATGTGACCAGTTGGAGCTCATAGTCCTGGGGGACATGCTGGATTGGCCACTAGCCCATGCCCTGGGGGCTGCCCTACATTTCCACCCATCACCCACTGTTGGCCCTACCCAGGGCTCAAACCCAGCCCCCCTACCCCCAACCCAGCAAGTCTCCCCAGCACACCAGGTGGGGCACTGAGCAGGCTTACCTTGATGGCATTGATGTACTGCTTCGCAAACTTTTGGCATTCCTCCACCTTCTCCCTGTGACGCTCGATCTCCTCCAGCAGCGCCTGGGAGGGGGTGGTCAGCAGGCACAGGGTGCACTCACCCCACAGCCCCACTTGCCCCTGACTGCGCTTACCCCAACCTCACTCTATTCTCTTCGCCCCGGCTCCACCCCTTGTTCTAGTCCTGCCTCCATCCCCACCCCACCCCAGCCTGGCCCACCTTCTCCTGCCGCAGCTGCTCACGCACAGCCCGGCTGTCGGCCAGTGGCACTGCTTGGATCTGCTCCTGCCGCCGCTTGGCATCCTGCAGCCAGTCGCCCAGTGCGCCGGCGCTCTCACGGTAGTAGCGCAGCTGGCGGCCCAGCTGCTCCAGCTCACGCTGCCGACCGTCGGCCTGGGCCAACACTGCCTGCCAGCGCTCCAGCAGCTGTGCTGTGCGCTCGCGCCAACGCTCTACCTCCACATCGCGCTCGCCATGCCGCTGCTGCAGTCGCTCGCCCACCTCCTGCGCCGCCCGCAGCTCCTCGCGCAGAGCGTCGAACACGGGCTGCTGTGCCTCGGCGCGGGCCCGCAGCTCCTGCAGGGAAGCAGTTCAGCCCGGGCCCGCCTGCCCACCCGGCCTGACTCCTGCAGCACTCACAGCACGTGCAGCGCACATACCTTCAGTGCGACCTTGGTGGCCTCAAGCTCCGGGAGGGTGGCGGGCACAGCCTGTGCGTCCTTGAGCTGTTCCTCATGGGCCCGCAGCAGCTCCTCAGCCCCCTGTGTGCTGCGGATCACCAGGCTGATGGTCTTGAGCCTGTGGGGAGAGCAGGCTCAGAGCTGGCAGAGGCTCCAGAAGCAATGAGCCCAGCTGGCAGAGCCACAGCCTAACATCCGCCACCCAGGCGCAAAGCCCAGGTTGAGCAGGCCAGAGTCCTGGTGGCCAGCAAGGACCGGTGGTCACAAGCTCCAGGGAGAAGAGAGGGAATCACAGACTTGGAGACGCTGAAGCTAAAGTCTGAAGATCTGGGGAGCACGTGCCCTGCCAGGGGGCAGGACAGAGCCCATCGGCCAGCCATCAGGGCAAACAACTGAGGAGCCAGGGGGTACGGGTCTCGTCTTCCAGTCCCCAGTGGGGGATGGGGGATGCGTGCAGAGAGGTTCGTTAGCCTCATGTGGGAGAGAAAGGCGGCAGCGAAAAGAAAGTCCTGCTTGTCTGCAGTCAGAAAACCCTGGGGTACATCTGAGGACAGAAGAGGGGGATTTATCACCATGCTTTAGAAAGTTAACCTTTGAACCACGTGAAAATAAAACCTTTTAAGTTTCTGTATCAAAATACACCGGCATGGAACATTTGAGGACAGAAAAGACCCTGTGTATGGCCGGTGAGGGCAGGAGATGGGGCGGGGGAAGCCCCGGGATGAGGGGGAAACTCTGTATTCCAGCCAGCGCTGGGGACGAGCAGAGGGGTGGTGGCAAGGACCCCAAAGGAGTCCTGCTCAGCACCCCGACCCTCTGCTCCTTCTCCAGGTTACCAAAGACTTCCACGCTGTAGCTCCTCCTGTCCTCTCCTAGGTTGGGTCCTGGTCTCTTCCTTTCTCCATCTACGCTCTTCCTGCCTACGACTTCCAGTACCCACATGAGATCACCAAGAAATCCCAAGAGTGCCATTTTGAAACTCAACTCCTCTGCACACCCTACCTTGGTCCACACCTGGCTTCCCGACCAGGAGACTCAACCATCCCTGCCTCCTGACGGTCAGTCTGCCCTCAGCCACTGCTGGTCGGGCCCTCCGCTGTGCAGACCCTACCCCCCCATCCTCCCCCTCGTGCGCTTCCGTCCACGAATGGCGCACTCACTTCTCCAGGTAGATGGCAGACAGGCTGCGGACTTGCTCCAGTTTGCCCAGCGTCAGCTCCAGCTCCGAGCGCAGGGTGGGGGCAGCTGGTGAAGGCTCAGGTAGGGCCAGTACCTTCTCAGCCTCGGCAGAGAGCCGGGCGACCCCCTTGCCCAGCCCCTCCACCTCGGCCTGTGATTTCTGAGGAGAGACAGAAGAGGAGACCAGTGACCACCGGAACGTAACCTACACCACCCCTTGGAAGGGAGACAGATGGAGGTTAAGCACAAATGGGGCAGAGAAGATAAAAATATGAAAAAAGACCAACTGGGTGGAAATGGGGGGAGACAGGGAAGAGAGAAGAAAAAGATTAAAATACGGTTGGGGGATGAGGGGACAGCAGACATGGGGGAGGTGAAGTGATGGTGGGAGATGACGGGGCAGGGCTGGGCGCCTGCCTGCTGCTCAGCCATGCGCTGGGCGCACTCGCGTGCCGGCTCTTTGTCCAGTGGTAGCCGCAGGCGATGCACGGTGCGTGTCTCGCAGGCCTCCAGCTGCAGCCGGATGTCCTTGAGCTCTGAGATGCAGCGCTGGCAGCGTGACTCCTCCTGCTCACCTGGGGGACATGCCACGGTCACAGCCAATGGAGCATGACCTCTCACCTGCCCTGCCCACCCACACCAGCCACCCACTGCATACCCTGCTCCAGGCTCTGCAGCAGCTGCTGGTAGTGGCGGCTGCAAGACCCATACTCTCGCTCGGCCTGCAGCCTGTCCTCGGGCCCAAAGCCGCCGGCGTCCTGGCTGTCCCGCAAGAAGGCCTGGTAGTGCAGCTCCAGGCTGCGCAGGGCTTGGCGCTGCTCCTCTGGCTTCAGCGTGCGGAACTGTGGGCGGCACGAGTGCTGAGCATAGCAGACGCAGACATGCAGCCCCAAGGGCCCCGAGGGGACGGGACAGGGATGGGACGGGGCACTCCCCTCACACCCGTACCGTCACCAATGACCAGGAGCGGATGAGCTGCACGTCACGGCTCAGGCTCTGCCAGGCCAGAAGGCTCTTCAGGTCCACGTGCAGCTGATGCCACCTTGCAACCAGGGCCTGGTGCTGGGCCTCCAGCCTGGTGGTCAGGGGCATAATCAGTGGGTCTCCTGAGCATCGGCTCACTGTCCACCCCTTCCTGCAGCCAGACACCCAGGCACCCACCTGGCAACGGCCTCCTGGGCCTCCTGGTTGGGTGGGGGCACAAGGAAGCAGACAGACGGCACAGCAGCCTCGCTGCCGGCACTGCTGAGGACTTTCCAGTGGGACGGCTGCGCGGGGCCCAGCAGCTGGCACTCGTCACCCTTGTGCATCGTCATCTGGGGGCCAGGGCCAGGTCAGCCTCCAGGCCTCAGTGCAGCCTCTGCTCCTGGCCCTCTGCCCCTAAGGCCCCTCCCACCTCCCCATAAGCCCCGCCCACCTCACCTCCACCTGCTTGTAGTCACACACGGCCAACAACAGCAGGCGGCCCCGAACCGGGTGGGCGGGGTTGCGGGGCTTCAGCTGCACAATGGCCTTGGCCCGCTTGGCCAGGCCAGAGAGGTGACCCTTGTACTCGTTCAGCTGCTCCTTCTCATCCTGGGGGAAGGGGGCAGTCAGGGAAGAGTGGCCCAGTGTCCAGACACCAGGGGCTGGCTGAGGTCCCGCCCACCCCCAAGCAACGCACAGGTACCCCAACACCTCCAAGATCAGGGGCAGCGGGGATGCAGTCCTTCTCAGGGCTCCTAGAGCCAGTGCTCTGAGGATGGGCAGGGCTGGAGGCGCCCCATGCTCGGACCTGAGCTGGCCTCCAGAGACCCTGCAACATCCTCTCCCCTACTCCCCTCCTGTGGCCAAGGTTGCAGAGACTACAAGGTCACCCACCCCACGGGGCCAAACCTTATCAAGGACTATTAAAAGCTGAGGAGCCAGAGACCACCCTCGAGCCGACTGCACCCCCCCCACACCTTTCCTGTCCCTACCTCCTGACCAAGGGGGCACCCTGTCCTATCCCATCCCCTCTTGTAAAGCTTCTCAGCTTGCCTCCACCATACCCAGGAGCGCCAGCTCCAGCCCTCCTCCCCTAGCTCCCCTTCTGCTCACCTTTCCACCCCCCACCCTGCTTCCAGAGCATACTGGCTGCCACTCTGCCCTCCCCTAAGCCCTCCACATACACCCCTGCTCTCCCTTCACCCCTCCTGCCCAAATGCCCATGGATCCAAAGGGCTGCCAACAGAGCAGCTGACTCTGACCTCTGTCCACCCAGGGGCTCGCTGGTGGGCTCACACCCTCTGCCCTAAGCCCCTGCCACCATTCCAGGGTCCTGCCATTAACCTCTAGGACCCGCCACATCGCATCCCTGCGCCCTGCTTGGACCTCCAGCCTTGCGCCCCCCTCACGCCTGCCATGTCTCCCGCCCCACTCTGCCATCCCTGCGGGCCTCACTAGTCCCCTGGATGCCTCCAGAAGACCTTCCCAAAGCACCTCTACAGCCATGGCAGGTGGCCAAATGCCAGGCCTCCTCCCTAAACTTGGGTGCCCGGCCAGCCCATGGCCCCACAGGCCTGGGCGCCAAGGCTGAGGCCAGGCAGTCAGCTCACCTGGGCATCCTGCAGCAGGTCCTCCAGGCGGGTGACAGTGATGGAACGGTCACAAGTGTACTTCCTGCGTAGGGTCTCCTGCAGCTTTTGCAGCTGCTCCTCAGCCTCCCGGACATCTGAGAAGAACTAGGGCAGCGGGTGGGGGAGGAACTGGGGGTCACGCTGGGCTCACAGCACTAGCCCCTGCCACAGCACCAGCCCCTGGCCAGAGCTGCCCCAGGCAGGCCTGAGAGGCCTGCTGACAGGACAGAAAGGGGCTGAGGCCAGAATGGGCTCTGGAGGGGGCACAAGAACAGGTTAATGATGGGCAGCTGGGCACGGGGTGGGCACAAGAACAGGTTAATGATGGGCAGCTGGGCACGGGGTGGGCACAAGGACAGGTTAATGATGGGCGGCTGGGCACAGGGTGGGCAGAGGGCTTGGTCAGGCTCCTGAGCGCTCTGGCTGCATGGGTTGGGAGGCTCAGTTTTTACCTGAAAGTAGGCAGTGTTCTCTTTCAGGTGTGTCTCAATGCAGCAACACAGCTGCAGCATCCAGCTCCACTGGGTCTGCAGGCCCGCCTGAAACGACTGAAGGCCCTCGGCCATGAAGCCCTGCCCCCGCCTCCCCCACGGGCCCTGCTCCCACCATGCTCTGACACCCCACCGTGGGCCACCTGGGGTGGTCCTGCCACAGCCTCACCCTCACCCCCACTGTGGGGGTCCTGGGGTGGTCCTGCCACAGCCCCGCCCCCAAACCCACTGTGGGGGACCCGGGGTGGTCCTGCCACAGCCTCACCTTCATCCCCACTATGGGGGACCCGGGGTGGTCCTGCCACAGCCCTGCCCCCAAACCCACTGTGGGGGACCCGGGATGGTCCTGCTGCAGCCCTGTCCCCAGCCCCACTGTGGGGGACCTGGGGTGGTCCTGCCACAGCCCCGCCTCCAACCCCACTGTGGGGATCCCAGGGTGGTCCTGCCGCGGCCCTGCCCCCACCGACCTCCACCGTGGCCCGTGCAGGGTGGTCCTCCCGCAGCAGCCGGTCTCCTGTGTTCTGGATCTGTTTGATTTTCTTTTCTTTCAGCTCCAGCTCACGCATCAGAGCCTAGCACAGAAACACGGGGTCTCAGAGACGTGTGCCCCCCTGCCGCCCCGTGTCTCAGCAAACGTGGCCCAAGGCCCAGTGCTCCCGCCCAATTGGTGGGAGACAATCTCAGGCACAGACAGTGCAAAGGGGCCTAGGCACGGAAGGCTCTGAGAGCCACCTGCCGCCTCACCGAGTAGCTCTCCTTCTTGGCAGCCATGTTGGCGTTACGCTCACTCCAGTCAAAGCCCACCTCCTCCTCCTCCTTCTCGCTCAACCACATCAGCTCTTTGGTGGCAGCTGCCACGAAGCCGTGCAGACTCTCCAGGGCTCGGAGCCGGGCCTTGGAGGAGTTCTGTGGGGAGCAGGTGGGCATCTCAGCAGGTCACCTACACTCCTGGGCCCTGACCTCTGTCCATCCCCCCACTCCAGGTCCCTGCCTCAGCCCCTCAATGCCCTGCCCGCTGGTCTCTCACCAGCAGCTTGGCATACTGCAGGTCCAACCGGCCCAGGCAGTCACAGTAGGCACCCCGGGTGGCTGGGGAGAGCTGGCCCTGCAGAAGATGGGGGTGAGCCCTGTGGTGGCATGGCCCACCTGCCACCCTGCCCACCGGTGGTGCGCCCTCACCTCATCACTGCGTGCCCGCTCAATCTTGGCCCGGAACTCCTCGACAGACTGGTGCAGGCCACGGTGGCTGCCCAGCTGTGCCTCCACACTGGGCAGGTCCACACCCCACTCGGCAACATCCACCCGCCGCTGGTTCTCCTCCACCCAGGCCAGCAGGTCCTGCAGGTAGCGTAGGGTGGAGCTCTCAAGCTCGTGGTCGGGGGGTCTCGGCATGCTCTGGGTCACGGAGGCACCCGCCTTCAGTCGGAGGTTATACTCGGTACGGATGGTGACCAGGCGCTCATGCAGGCGGTATACCCTGGGGATGGCATCAATGGCAGAAAGGTCAGCTGGGGCCTGGCTGCCCAGGCTGGGGCCAGCTGGGGCAGGGCGGGGCCCACCTGCGGTACATCTGCTCGCCCTGTGGGTGCCGCCCATCCTTGAGGGTCTGCACGTCGTTGAAGAGTAGCCTGATCATGCCATCTGCCTTGTCCAGGTCTCGCTCCACCTCGCCTGCCCGCTGCGGTGCCTTGCCTGCGGCTAGCAGCCGGATGTCCTGCAAGGCAGCTTCCACGCTCAGAGCCAGCACCTCAACCTCCCCACTGAGCCCCTGCATCTTCCTAGGGCGCACTCCAGGTGGGACGGGGTGGACCATAGGCCACCACCTGGTCAGGACCACAACCTTCGTGGCCTAACGGCGAGCTCAGGCACCTACCTTTCCCTGCCTCTCCATACCTCCCCCCGACCATCCTCCTCCTGGGTCCTCAACAAACCCCCATCCAGGCCCACACACCCTGCTCCCGCTGGCCCATAGCACTCAACCCACAATGGCCAGAGTACCCCCACAGTCCCCATGAGCTCTAGGGCAAGGCCTGCAAAAAAAAAGGGACCCACAGCCTCTTGGTCCCCTCTGCTGCCCAAAGTCAGCTCAGCACCAAGCGGGCAGTGAGGACAGGCTACACACCAGGGGGTGGAGCTCAGGCCTGGGCCACGCCCCCCAGGCTGCTCCCCCCCACACCCCCCGCCCACCCAGAGCCCAGCAGGCCTGCCCCACCCTCAGCATGCCTGCCCTCTGTGGCTCCCCAGCTATAGGGAGTGGCACCATCTGGGAGCACCTCCCCGCCTCCCTGCCCAGCTGCCTGGTCCCGACCCTCCCCTGCACTCTCCCCACACCCACCCTCCCACCCCCTCCCTGCCCTCTAGACCCCGCCTCCCCGTGCCGCTCCCATCCCGCCCCTCACCGCCTGCAGCAGGGCGTCGGCCTGGTTCAGCTGCTCCTCGCACAGCCCCGACTCCATCTGCAGTTTGCTGACGAGGCGCTGCAGACACTCCAGCCTGTGGCCCAAACGCCCAGCACCGTGAGAGGGGGCCCAAGGTCGCGGAACACAGCCCCGCTCCCCGCTTCCCGCCTGCTGCCTGCCCGCCTGAGGCCCCACTGAGGCGGCCTGGCGCTCCAGCCTAGGGGGGTTTCCTCCCCGCCATGACTCACCCTCAGCGGTTCCCCTGCCACCGCAGCCCCGCCCGCCCCAGGCCCACCCACCTCTCAAACTCGCTGCGGAGCTGCTTCTCCCGCTCCAGGATGGCCATGTGCAGCTTGCCCCACTCCTTCTCCACGTCCACCGGGTGGTAGCCCGGCGCCATCTTGAGCTGGCCCGCTTGCACCGCGCCCTGTGGGCAGGAGCTGAGCTCAAGTCGAGCCCCAGGCCTGCAGGCTGCCCCTCCCCGAGGCCCGCCCCTCCCCAGCCTGGCCCCCAGCACCCCCGCTCACCTCCAAGGACTGATAGATGCCTTTGGATCGGTTCTTGTCGGCCTCCTTGGCAGGAAGCTCTGTCTCCTTAAACTTGAGGAACTGACACCACAGGATCTGAGGGAAACAGGGGGTCAGCAGCTGCACCCAGCCCTGCGCCCGGCCCTGGACCCCGGCTGTAGCGGTCAGCACCTCAATCTCCTCGTAGCTGGTGGGGGACTTGCGCTCCTCAAAAGTGACGGTGTGGTGGCGGATCCACTGTAGCAGCAGCAGCACCAGCTCCCGGTACTCCTGCCATCGCAACTGCAGCTCCTGCAGGGGTTGGAGCGGGCTCAGGGTCAGGGAGGGTGGGCTCAGGGTCAGGGAGGGTGGGCTCAGGGTCAGGGAGGGTGGGCTCAGGGTCAGGGAGGGTGGGCTCAGGGTCAGGGAGGGTGGGCTCAGGGTCAGGGAGGGTGGGCTCAGGGTCAGGGAGGGTGGGCTCAGGGTCAGGGAGGGTGGGCTCAGGGTCAGGGAGGGTGGGCTCAGGGTCAGGGAGGGTGGGCTCAGGGTCAGGGAGGGTGGGCTCAGGGTCAGGGAGGGTGGGCTCAGGGTCAGTGGGCTCAGGGTCAGTGGGCTCAGGGTCAGTGGGCTCAGGGTCAGGGAGGGTGGGCTCAGGGTCAGGGAGGGTGGGCTCAGGGTCAGGGAGGGTGGGCTCAGGGTCAGTGGGCTCAGGGTCAGGGAGGGTGGGCTCAGGGTCAGGGAGGGTGGGCTCAGGGTCAGGGAGGGTGGGCTCAGGGTCAGGGAGGGTGGGCTCAGGGTCAGGGAGGGTGGGCTCAGGGTCAGGGAGGGTGGGCTCAGGGTCAGTGGGCTCAGGGTCAGGGAGGGTGGGCTCAGGGTCAGTGGGCTCAGGGTCAGGGAGGGTGGGCTCAGGGTCAGGGAGGGTGGGCTCAGGGTCAGGGAGGGTGGGCTCAGGGTCAGGGAGGGTGGGCTCAGGGTCAGTGGGCTCAGGGTCAGGGAGGGTGGGCTCAGGGTCAGGGAGGGTGGGCTCAGGGTCAGGGAGGGTAGGCTCAGGGTCAGGGAGGGTGGGCTCAGGGTCAGTGGGCTCAGGGTCAGTGGGCTCAGGGTCAGTGGGCTCAGGGTCAGGGAGGGTGGGCTCAGGGTCAGTGGGCTCAGGGTCAGTGGGCTCAGGGTCAGTGGGCTCAGGGTCAGGGAGGGTGGGCTCAGGGTCAGTGGGCTCAGGGTCAGGGAGGGTGGGCTCAGGGTCAGTGGGCTCAGGGTCAGGGAGGGTGGGCTCAGGGTCAGTGGGCTCAGGGTCAGGGAGGGTGGGCTCAGGGTCAGGGAGGGTGGGCTCAGGGTCAGGGAGGGTGGGCTCAGGGTCAGGGAGGGTGGGCTCAGGGTCAGTGGGCTCAGGGTCAGTGGGCTCAGGGTCAGGGAGGGTGGGCTCAGGGTCAGGGAGGGTGGGCTCAGGGTCAGGGAGGGTGGGCTCAGGGTCAGGGAGGGTGGGCTCAGGGTCAGTGGGCTCAGGGTCAGTGGGCTCAGGGTCAGGGAGGGTGGGCTCAGGGTCAGTGGGCTCAGGGTCAGGGAGGGTGGGCTCAGGGTCAGTGGGCTCAGGGTCAGGGAGGGTGGGCTCAGGGTCAGTGGGCTCAGGGTCAGGGAGGGTGGGCTCAGGGTCAGTGGGCTCAGGGTCAGGGAGGGTGGGCTCAGGGTCAGGGTCAGGGGCCGGCCCCACCCCTGCATGTCAGCCCCCCACTCACATTGGCCTTCACCCCATCCTGCACGTCTGGCACGCGGGGCATGGCATCGTACAGGGACGAGACGTACGTAATGATGGACTTCTCATCAGGATGAGGGACATCCACGTCTGCAGTGGGGAGGCCAGGATTGGGGGGGTCAGGACGGGGTGGGGTCAGGACCGGGCCGGGGGGAGACCAGGATCACAGAGAGGCAGCCTGGTCGGGAGAGGCCAGGACCTGGGGAGGGGGGTCAGGACCGGGTGGGGGGAGGCCAGGATAGGAGAGAGGCAGCCTGGTGGGGAGGGGCCAGGATCAAGGGCACCCTGGACGGATGGGAGTGGCACAGGTACCCTCAGGGTCCAGCAGCCGTGTCACTCCCAGGTCACGCTCCGCCACAGAGAAGGCCTGGTCCAGGTTCTCCAGGTTGGTCTGACGGTATACCTTATTCATGTCGATGAGCATGGGCCTGTGTCAGGCGGGCAGATGCAGGGGGGCCCCAGTCACACAGCCGAACCAAGACGCACACAACAGAACCCAACCCACCTCACCCCAAAAGGCACCCCGCTTGCCCCAACACAGCTGCTCCCTCCCACAGGCACACTTGGACACTGCGCAGTCTGGGCCCTAGGAACCGACAGTGGGACCAGGCATGGGGGCACCCATGGCCACCCTCCTACAGGGTCCAGTCCCGTGTGGGAACCAAGGTCTCTGGGAGCTCCAGCAGGCTGTCCCCACTGTGGTCGGGCTGCCCAGGCCCTTTCTGAGACTTCCGCAGAGCATGCACACACACTGTCGAGAACCAGCAACTCACTGGTCCCCCAGAGACGCTTCTGGAAGGATCCAGAAGGCAGGGAGGGCCCACATCCTCTGCAGCTGGCACCGGCACTCGCTGCCATGGGCCATGGCTCCTGCCAGCGCAGATGCCTCTCCTGCCCCAACGTGTTTGGAGCCACCAGCTGCGTATCCCACTGTGCCTTCCCCCATGCCCTCCACCCGCCGTGGCCCCAGCCAGCCTCCACATACTTGTGCCGATGGATGATGGCATTGAAGAGGCGGCCGTCACGCCAGCTGGAGGTGAAGTTGTCACAGCGCAGGCCCTGATAGCCCTCTACCATGCGCTGTGACCACAGCAGCAGCTTCTCCTTAGCCGTCATGTCCTCTGACTGCCCGCTCACCTGGATATCTGAAATCTGCGGGAGACCAACGGCAGGGCTCAGCCACAGCCATCCTGCCTGGCACATGCCACCCTGCGCCCGCGTGCTTGACACTGGAGCAAGTGAGCACCAGTCAGGGTACCCAGGAGGAAGCAGGGCCCCCACCCACCATCCGCTACCTCAGACCACAAGCTCAGGCCACCCCAGCCATGGCTGCCACAGAATAAGTCAGGGTCCCATCCCCTACTGCTGCCACTTGGGGTGGGTGCCCTGGGAGCTCCTCAGCCAGGGAGGGCCCTTCCTGCGTCCTCTGAGGCTGGCACAGAGGTAGAGAGGGATGGGCACAAGGAGGGAAACTGCACACACAAGAGCACCCCAAGAGCCCCCTGGCCTAGGAAAGGGTGGCAGGCAGCTCCAGCCTCCCTCTCTGCCTACAAGCTGCGGGGCTAGGCGGGGTCTGTGTGAGCCTGGCAGCTGGGCCTAGGCCTGCACTTTCTCCATCCCTCAGGCCTGGGTCTGCCCGCCTGCACGCCCGCGTGTCTGTCTCTTTCTGCCTGTCGGCCTGCCAGCCTGTGTGACTCAGCTGCCGTGCCAGCCAGGCTCAGCCTGCCCAGCTCTCAGATTTGCGGCTTCCTGTGCGGTAGGGACAGGCCCCCGGGTGAGTCAGCTGGCCCAGGCTGAAGTTTCCCCAGGATACTTCCCAGGGCAGGCTGCTGCCCTCAAGCACAGGACGCATTCTTCCTCCGGGAGGCTGCCTGCCCTGCCCATCTGGGGCCAGAGGGTGCAGGAGAGGCGAGGTGGGGGAGTAGCCTGGGCCTTCAGGCCATGGAGCCAGCATGGTACGTGGCAGGGGATCTGGCTGCCAGGCTCCCAGGGCGCGCCCCCCCCAGGGCACACAGCAGGCCTGGAGACCTGAGGGGCAGTGGGCGGCCACTCTACCTGGAAATGCAGGATAATGGTCCAGATGAGGCCCAGGGTCAGCTTGGGATTGCCGTCGGCAATGTCGTCATTTCTGATGTTCACCAGCTTCACCTGCAAGCAAGCTGCCCTCAGTCGCATACCCCAGCACCAAGCCCTGGAAGGGGCGGCGGCTGGCGGGCAGCCTCACCTGGCGGGCAGCCTCACCTTGCGGGCAGCCTCACCTGGCGGGCAGCCTCACCTAGCAGTGTAGCCTCACCTGGCGGTGGCGGAGGTAATCCAGGGCGATCTGGACGTTCTGCAGTTTGTGGAAGCGCATCCTGCCCTTCTCCCGGGGCTGTGAGAGGGCAGCGGTCAGCAACCGTGGAGCAGAGGGCACCACTGGACCCAGCGCTGCAGCGTCCGGGCCCCCCTCCGGCTCCTCCAGGCAGCTACAGCAACTATCCCAGGGTCCCCCCAGCAAAGCAGTAGCCCCGCACCCTGGTGTACCCTCCCCAGCTGGGAAAGGAGGGCCGCCAGGGGCCAGGCCCAGCAGGGGCCAGGGCGGTCCTGCCTCCTGGGCTTTGGGGAGGAAGGAAGGGGGTGGGGACGAGACAATAGCTAGGAAGTCAGGGGTGGACGGCAGTGGCACTGGGGTCCTCCCACCCGGCGGTGGTAGCTACGGCGGCTCCCAGCCCAGCACAGGCAGGGCAGCAGGCAGGTCAGCAGATGGCTCGGGTGCACAACCACCTACGGCCATCTGCGTCAGGCCAGATGACCCTGGTCAGGCCAGACAGGCTGTCAGGCCAGGTGAGCACAGCTCTGGCCGTCTGGGAGCCGCATGCCCAGCGGGCCCAACCACTCACCAGGCGCAAGCTCCTGACCACGTCCCGCTCTCTCGGCTGCCCGGCCAGAGCAGGGCAAAGGGTAAAGGGCAGAGGTCAAGGTTCAGAGTCCAAGCAGCAGAGAAACCAAAGCAGAGCAGAGCGTGAGGTTACTGTGTTGGGGCCTGATGCAGAGAGCAATCTGGGCCACAGTGGCCGTGGCCTGGGGTCGTGGCCTCTGCCAGGCGGGCACTCAGCTGTGGCTCCCGACACCCTGGACCGAGAGGCGCAGTGGGGGGCGAGGCCAGGTGGCCCTGAGAGAAGGCAGGAGGGGCAGGTGAGAGGCCCCAGGCAGGCAGGCAAGGTGTCCAGGTGAGAGGCAGACGGTGGGCACGTACCAGGCTGTCCCCTGAGAGGACCTCCAGCAGGGAAATGAGGTTGTGACCATCACGGAGGTCTTCATACAGGTCACTAATGTGCCTCTGGGCCTGCAGGGACAGCAGAGGGCTGATGGCCACCGATCCCCCAGAGCGACCCAAAGACCCTGGTGGGGTGCTGGCCTCAGAGGGAAAGAGGTACTCAAGGTCACGCAGGGGCCCAGACAGCATGCCCTCCCTGTCCACAGGGGCACCTACCTCTGCCCTCCAGTGCTACAAGGAGGCGCCAGGAGGGATGGAGCAAGAGGAGGAGGAAGAAGAAAGAGACAGGAGGGAGCATGGGGAAGGAAGAGGACAGAAAATCACAGGTTTCAGAGATGAAAGATGAGAACACAAGGCCGAGGGGCCAGCAAGAGCAGCAGGGCGGGATGCCACCCAGCAAGGGCCATCTCGGTCCTCCTCACCCCCATAGGATCTCCCCAGCCTGTGACACACACATGCACACATGTACACGTGCACACATCCATGCACATGTATGCATTCATGCGTGTCCACGCACACACGAACCTTGATGAGGTGCTTGTTGACCCACTTGGTGAAGGTTTTCTTCTGCACACGGTCTCGCTCATCTGGGGAAGACAAGAACTAGGTCAGTCTGGAGCAGGAGTAAAAGGCCACGGGGGCAGGAGGCAGTGCTCACTGGGCACAGACAAGGCCTGGCCAGCCAGATCCAGCCTGAGGAGAGCCTGGGAAACAGCCTCAGCCTCGGAAAGAGCCACAGCCTCAGGCCCCTGGGGACCACACCTAAGGTCCAGGCAGCCCTGGTCCCAGGTGCTCAGTCCTGGCTCACCGCTGAGATGGGTGGGGCCCAGGGCTGGCAGCTGTACCCAGAGCCCAAGGAGCAGCAAGTCTCAGCCTGCCCCACCCCCACACGTGTCTCCAGCCTCTGCCCCAGCCAAAACCTGAGCAGGGGTGCAGGGGTGCTGGCCCCGGGCTGGCCAGAGTGTGGGGAGAGGGGCTGGGAGCCCTCCCAATAGGGCATAGAGAAAACCCCTAGCTGCCCCATGCCCCGGAGGACCCTGCTGGCCTTGCTGACGCCACAGGCCAGCCCTCCTGGTGCTGGGCACCGGGGCTGCCCCCCAGCGGCCCTTCACCCCGGGCCAGGCCCCATCCCCTCATCTACATCTATACCTGACACGCAGACCCTGGCCAGTGCACAGCTTCCTGCCAAAGGAAGTGGCCCTTCCTGCCAGGGGCCCACCCTGCCCGGCAGCAGTGCTGCTACCTTTCTTGCCCTCGGAGGCCCTGAGCACAGCCAGGTAGAGGTTGTCCTCTGAGCTGGTTCTCTGCTGGCCCAGGCCCTGGGGGAGCCTGTGCTGAGACATCGTGGCCTCGGGTGCTGCTCGGGGCACCAGGGTGGCCCACGGGCGGCTGTGGCTGGCGGCAGACTGCTACACAGCTCAGTGGAGCAAGTCAGTGTGGCTGCTCCCTGCCTGCTTCTTCCCAGCCAATGCCCCCGCCCCCAGGGCCCCACCCTGCCCTGCCTGCCCCCCCAGAGAGGGGAGTGTCCGCCTAAGGCAACAGGCGGGAAAGAGGGTGGCCCCTCCCCTGCAGCCGCACCCTGGATCTCCAGAAACAGGAAGCCAGGGTTTCCTCACCCCCCTGCCCCTGCGGTGGGCCCTGGCGTGGGCCATATGTCGCTGCAAACCCAGTGGTACCAGGACTGGCTGGAGGGTACTCCACGGGCCCCCAGGAGGGTGTACCATCAGATTGGGGGAGGGACACCCCATGAGGCTGAGGCCATGAGCCCTCCGGAGAGCACTCCATCAGCCCTCAGGCCTCCCAGGGAACCCACCTGTGTGGCCTCTGACTGGGGGGCCCAGCTGCCCCTGCTTCCAGCGCCCCCACTCTCTCACAGGGCTATACTAAGCAAGGGCCACACCCTGCACCTTGACCCCTGCCCCCCCCCCCCAGCTCCCACTCCATTCCCTGGCTCCCAGAGGCTCTGAGCCTGGGCTGCCCACCAACCCCTCCTAGACCAGAGACCAGTCCAGACCCTGCGGGCCACCTTAGAGGCTGGGGCTTGAGCAGACCGGCACATGGCTGAGCAGTGACTCATCCCGAGGGCAGCCCAACACCAACGCAAGAACACTTCCCACATGGGGGGATGGGGCACAGGGGGCAGAGGGGGGCACCGGGAGAGGTGCAGGGTAGGGTGAGTCAGGCTGGGGAGGGGGTGGCATGAGTCACTGGAAAGGAAGCCACACCTGGGGCAGGACAGGTAGGGGGGGCCCTTTACAGGCAGGCGAGGCTTGGGGAGAGCAGCCAGTCAGGTTGTAAAGGTGGACACTAGGGGCAAAGGGCACCACTGATCAGCCCCGCCCCCAGGGAGCAGCCCCAGGCATTTGGAAGGCCCAGCCCGCCCAACCACTGCGGACCACAAGAATGTTCCAGTCCTGGCAGTGCATCTGTCCTGATAGGATCCAGCTGTGGGCTCACCCCTCCCTCCCACAGCGCCCCAGTCTGTTCCAGGAAAATCTCACCCCATCCTGTCCCTGCTGCCCCCTCTGTGGCCACAGGAGGGCACCAAACCCCGTGGGGTAGGGGTGCCCAAGCTGGCAGAGCTGCTAAAAGGAGGACACCTAGGGGCACCACCAGTCCCCTAGGACTTGGCCAAATGTCTTACACCCTCTCCCTCCCCCAACCTGGGCCCCCACAAGATGCAGGGGAGCCCCCCTGCTCCAACCACAGACTGGCCAGGGCCAGGGGAGGCTCACCAGCTCCAGTGGCCCCCAGTACCCCACCAGGTATCAGCTCTTCCAGAGATTCTCTAAAATCTCAAATCTGATCCCAAACTGGTCAACCCTCCCAGTACAGTCTGCCTCATGCCCCCACACTCCCCCCTGGACCCTCCTGCCCCAATGTGGCACCTCCCCAGAGGGTCCCTCACCCTAGCAACAACCCTGCATTCAAAGAGTCCATACTGAGCACTTGCTGGATGCAGGCTCTCAGCTGTCTGGGATTCATTCCAGTGAGGGGTACAGACACTAGAGGCTCCAATAAGGGGCACAGACACCAGAGGCTCCCAGGATGAGCCAGGAAGTGGGCCCAGGGAACTCCACGAGAGGTTGGAACCTGGAGAGGCCAGGGCCTGGCATCCAAACTTTGTGTGAGCCCCACCCCAGGCTTCAGCCCCTTCTCCAGCCTCCTCTCTGCCACTAACCGCCTCCAAGGACGCTGCCCCGGGCTGGAGGGCGTGGGCTGGGCGTTTACCTCCCCAAGGCCAGCTCTATCACCTGCTCTTCCTGGACGCCTCCTGCCTATGGGCACCTTGGCCTCTAGCCTCCTCCCCAGAGCCCTGATTTCTCCCTCTCCCCTCCCTCTCAGCCCTGACCCTTGCTCGGACTGGGGATACCCACTTCCTGTTCAGACTCTCCAACCAGGAGGCACCCCTCCTGGCTGGTCCAGCCCACCGGCCCCACTAGACCAAGCCCACTCCTCATTCACTGCTGGGCCTCAGCTGGCTCCCCACCTTCTGCCAACCCACCCCAGGAACAGCCCCCGACCCAGCACTGGCCGGCCCAAGACAGCTTGCTCCAGCCGCCAGCCCAGGGGCCCCCGGGGGACAGGGGTGGCCCAAGGCCCACTGAGGGGTGTCATCACCCCTTAGATAAATGTGGAAACCAATACTAGTGGAAGAAGGCTTGGGATAGGAAACCCACCTCAGTTACCAAACAGGTAGAGCTGGAGGGAGGAGCACCCCCTACCCGCAGAGGGCCCGAGCCCCGCCCTCCAGGCCTGCCTCCCCTCTTTCCTCCCCAGCGCCCTGACTGCCCAAGCCAAGCGCCAGGAAACCAAGGACTCGGCCTGCGGAACGCTGAGGGGAGGGCCTGGGCCGCCCTCTCCCATACCCCTCCCTCCAGGAAGGAGAGAGTGGAGCAGGGGACACCGCCATGCCCCACCCCAGGTGCTTCCGGAGCGGCTTGGAGGAGGGGCTACACCTGGGCCCAAGACGCCCCAGCCCAGCCACTCTCCTGCGGCTCGGCCTGGGCGCACCCACCTACGCAGCACAGCTGCCCGTAGAGGTAGCCCCTGCGTGCCCACTCGCAGTCCCCGTCCAGCCAGCACAGCCGCTCCAGCATGACCTCCCTGTGCCAAGCGAAGGCGCCCCCAGCCCCCCACGTCCCGGCCATGAGCCTGGCGCTGGGAGCCTTGCGCCCAAGCCTTCCAGCCGAGCAGCCGCCATTCAACCACATCCGCCCCCGCCCGGACCAGAAAAACCGGCCCGCCCCTCCCCGCCCCGGGAAAAGGACCAGCTGCCCACAGAGCCCAGAGGGAGCCCCGGGGGACCCACTCCACTGGGAAACTCCTAAGTGACGTCTGAGCACTCGCCCGGAGGGACCCCAGAGCAGGAAGGGGGGCCCCGGAGCAGAGCAGGGGCCACGGCGGGGGGGACGGCGGGGGACTTGCCGATGCGGTGACCAAGAACAGCTACAACAGAGGCGCAGATGCCATATCTGGTACCGCAGGGTGGGGGGCGACCGGGAGTCCCCTCCCCATGTGGGAACAAAGGTGGGCCGATGGGAGGACGGTGGGGTGGGTGGGCATTTCTTTCCTAACCAAAACTACTGGGAGGGGAACGCCCTCAGGAAAACACATAACAGAACCTGAGTCACAGCCTCCACTCACGCCCTCAGGCCACGACAGGAAGCCTGTCCTGACTCAGCCTTGGGTCCATCAACAAACGGAAGCGACACAGCAGGCCAGCTAGGGGGTAGTCCCAGTCAGCCTCCCAGCACAGGAAGGAATCCCCCCAGCCCAATGGGCCAGCCCCCATGTCCCATTAGGGCAGTGCCCCTGGCCAGAACCCCAAGCCCCTGTCCTATGCTGGAGCCCAAGGAGGTAGAGCTGCCCTCCATCCTGGTTGCTAGTGGCGTTGCTGCCTCAGATGAGCCCCCAGGAGCAGATGACTTCGGGCAGTGAGAGGGCAAAGCCCAGCCTGGCTGCCCACCGGCCTGGCCCCAGGGTCCTGCCCAGGGGCACTGGGCACCTGCCTCACCTCTGCCCAGCTCAGCCCTACGTCTCTGTGGGGAGAACTCTGGAGCCGCTTGTGGGGTGCGGGGGCGCTGAGCAGGGCCCTCCCCCTTCCTGGGCGGGCACCTCTTTCTCAGGCTCCCAGACATGAGCCCTGCACCTGTCAGTGGCAGTTTCTGTTTTGACATTCACCTGCACTCACCCTGTTCCTGGCAAGACGGCTGGGAGGGGCTGCCCTACAGGAGGTGGGGAGCGCTCCTGCACTGCCCAGGCCCCATCAGAGCCCACCCTAGCCTCTTTGCACCACCCCCACCCTATACGGGGCTCCCTCCAACAGCAGCCCCAGGGATTCAGAGGGGCGCTTTCCCGGACAGCTGCTGGTGTTTAGCTAAGGAACAGAAAGAGAACATGGGCAATGCAGTGGGCGGCCCCTCGGCCCGCCCCGCCCCCAGGCCCTTGGCAGGGGTGGTGGCCAGAGACAGTGGCCACGGTCGCCCGCCGGCGCTTACCTTGCTCATCCTCCACCTGCCGACGCCCCCCGCGCCAGTACCACACGGCAGCCAGGGTGACAACATGGCCCACGACCACCAGGGAGGGAAAGAGGTTGCCGGAAGGCTCCATGGCTCATGGGCCACACGGCTGCTGCCCTGTGTATGCTGCCCCGCCTGCGTCAGGAACCGGCTGCCTCCCCCCCGCTGCGTGGAGGGCGGGAGAGGAAGGGGCTCCCCGGGACCGCCCTGCCTCGATCTCCACCAGCCACCCCGCTGTGTCCCTTCCCGACACCAACTGGGCTCCCAGCCCGCCTCCTCCCTCCCTCCTCCCACCCTCCTGGCACCGTTCCCCACCCGCACTCCTCTCCACCGCGGCTCAGCTGTCCCTACACAGGGCGACTGCGCTCAAGGTTAGCAGAAACCTTAACCCCTGCCTACCCATGGCCACGCCCGCCAGGAGGGGGGACTGTGGAATGACAGTGGCTACTGCAGCCCCCCAACACTGCCTGGGTGGCCTGCAGCCGGTCCTCCCCCTCAATGACCCTGCCACAAGTAGGTTGACCACGGTGCCCAGACACCCCCTTCTGCCTCCAAGGGTGCCGTCTGGTGACAGGTGCCAGGCGCCAAGGGTGGATGCCAGTTCACTCGCCCCATCCACCCCCCCCCCGCAGCTGACCCGACCATACTCAAAGACAAACAGCCTCCCAACCAACAGTCCCAACACCCACCAAGTGGGACCTCGGACCCTGTGGGGACCTCAGGCAGGGTCCAACAGGGGGCTTAGGACGATGACCGAGGAAGCAGCTGCGGCATGCAGAGGAGGAAGGGCAGAACACAGCCTCTCCAGCCCAGGCCCCTGGGCCCTCCCACGGCCGCCAAGGGTGGCCCCACCTACCCGGCACAATCTTCATTGGGGATGGTGGTGGGAGCCCACAGGGTGGACAGGGTGTGGGCAAGGGGTGTGGGGAGGGTCACAGCCCCTCGGAGGCGGCGGGCAAGCCCGGAGTTGCGGCAGCGGCGGGAGGAGACACAGCCGCGCTGTCAGCAGCAGAGCCTTGTCCGTGGGGGAGGGGCAGGCAAGGGGCCGGGGAGGGGGGGCTATAAATATCCAGGGAGGGTGACCAGGGCCGTCATCTGTCCAGACTTAGAACATGACGTGCAGAACAGGGCATTGCGTCCCTCGCTGGAGCCTGGGTCCCGCTGGGCAGTGCCACCCGACACCCCCTCAGGCTCCCACCCAAGATCCTAATAATAAGGACCTGCCAGCTGGCCCCAGGGACCTGCCTCAGAACAAGGCACTCGCACGTGGAGCTTGGGGTATGGGGCACACAGCCCCCCACCCCCGGAAGAGGGCAGGACAGTGTGGCGTGCGCTTTGGAAATACCACGGGGGCCAAGGGAGCACGTTGGTCCCCTTTCTCCCAGAAGGCCCCAAGTATGTTACTTAACACCACACCTGGCCCCAGGGTGGACAGGACAGCCTCCCCAAGGTCAGGCTGGTGGCCAGAGATCCAGCAGCCCAAAATTGGGGCCTGGGCCACAGAGCACCCGCCCGATGGACAGGGCTGCTCCCTGCCCAGGTGGCACTGGTATCCTGGGGTCACTAGTGGGGAACAGCCCCTCCCAGCCAGGGAGAAAGCCTGCCTGGCCCCACCCAGTCCCCATCCAGCCTGGCCTGGGGAAGCCGGGTTGGAGGTCACCCCTACCTAGCAGGCAGGCAGACCCGGTTCACAGGGGACAGGATGTGACATGAGGGGATGATCACAGTCCTGCCCTGTTCTCCCAGGCGCCTGGCCCCCTTGAGCCTGCAGGAGCCCCATTGGGGCCTGGCCGACTGGAGCAGGTGTCACAAATTACATTCCGTGGAGAGCACTTCGTTTGTGTCCAGCACCATCCTATTTTGAGCCCAAGAGAACCTGGCTGATTAAGCTCTGGGTTAACAGCCTCTGGAGCCCCTGGGTGGTGCGGTTAGTGCCAAAAGGATGGCAGCTGAAGTCCACCCAGAGGAGCCTCAGAAGAAATGGTCCAGTGATCTTCCAAAAGGCCACAGCCTTGAAAACCCTATGCACACATGAAGTCACAGGATTCAGAACTGACTCGACAGCTAACAACGTGCTGTCAGCCCTGGGGGCCCCCGACTGGTGCAAACAAATAATACACTCAGGTACTAATCCAAAGCTGCTGGGTAGCAGTCCAAGCCTACCCAGAGGCACCGCAGAAGAAAAACCTGGTGATCTACTTCCAAAAAGATCAGCCACTTCTTAAAAACACGGTCCCACCCTGATGTGCAACAAAGTCACCAGGAGTCTACTTGCCGGCAGCTAATATGCTATTATTCCATTTTACAGATGAGCAAACCGAGGCACAGAAAGGGTGAGGCACTCACCCAAGGTCTTACAGTCAGTGTGTGGCAAGACCACGGTTTGAAGCCGGGTGGTCCGGCCCTGGAGTGCACAGCTTCACCCATGACTGCCCTGGGTGGGTGGGGGACCTGGTCAATGCTGGGGTGACTGCGGGACAAGGAGGATAGGGAGCCAAGCTCTTGAATCCTACCCTTCAGAAACTCATTTCCCAAGGAAACTGGACTGCAGCGGCCAGCTCCAGCAGTTCCAAGGGTCAGAGAGAGACGCAGGCTGTCCAGAATCAGACCTGAGACCCAGAGCCAGGCCAGCAAGGCCAGGACCCAGGCCGGGCCCAGGGCAGCAGCTGGCCAGCAGTGGGCAGGGGACAGCCAGGCACGCACGGGCCTTGGCCCTCTCACTGCCTGCTGTGCTCTGGAGGAACTGTCCCAGGAGCCTGTGACTCAGAGGGAGTGCCCAGGATCAGGAACACCCCTCGTGGCAGTACGCACCCCCTCCACTACCCCACAGCCTGCCATCCCTACTTCCCAGACATCCCTACCCCACGGCCAGACACACCCCAGGGCAGCTCTCAGGGGAGCCATGCTCTCCCTGCATCCCTGAGCTTTGACACCGGAGGGCATGGGGACCCTTCCCAGGCCCCTGCAGCAACCCCTGCCCCGGCTGGCTGCCTGAGAAAGCTGCTGCTGGCCCCATCTGGAGGCCTTGCCATGTCCTCCCCTCCCTCCCCTGCCCTGGCACCTCCAAAGACCCACCTTGGCCCCGCAGAATCAGTTCCTCCATGCTGTACTGGTCCATGGCCGCAGAGCTGGGCCTGCTGTCCAGAGCCACAGCACGCAGAGAGGAAGGGACGGCAGGAAGAAGGGGAGGGGAGGGAAGGGAGGGCACTTGTCCCCAGCTTCCCCACCCAGCTGGGGAGACAGGCTCCTCCTCAAGCCCCTTAGTCAGTGAGTAGAGCCTAATTCAGAGCTGGTGGACCAAGGGGTCAGACCAGCCCAGTCCAGGGACCAGCTGGGTGGAGCAGCAGCCATACGACCAAAACCCCAGCCCCCAGGGCCCACTGGCCTTCCCTATTGTGCCTACCCCACCCAGCCCACTCCCTTCCCTCCGCAGGCCCCACCAGCCTGGCCCGGCCACCCCTACCCCACATTCCGGGCAACTGCCCAGCGGTCCCTCCACGTGGCCACGTGGAGGCAGAGCCCTGTAACCTCCCCCCTCTGCCTCAACACCCCCATTCCCTCACCCCCAAAGCCAGCCAGGCAAACCCACCAGCTCAGTCCCCTCCGTCTGTGTCCCCTGCACCAGCTCCATTCTAGCCATGGGCATCCCTGGGCAAGGCAGTACCTCCTAACCTTCTTCCTGCTTCCTGCAGCCTTTCCACTTGGCCCCCGCAGAGCTCAGTAGAATGCAAACCTAGTCTCATACCAAAAACCAAAACCAAGCCCATTGCCACTGAATCGACCCTGACTCCTGACCCGACGTGGGTTAGAGCAGCGCTAGGCTCCATCGGTTTTCAGTTGCTGATTTTTCAGAAGTAGGTCACCAGGCCTCTCTTCCGCGGTGCCTCTGGGTGGACTCAAGCCTCCAACCTGTGAGCAGCCAAGCACATTAACTGTTTGTACCACCCAGGGACTCCAATCAGGCTATCACCCCACTTAAAACCTGCCAGATCGTCCTACAAAGATCACGTAAACATGCAAAACGACACATCTGCCAAGTTAGGGACTGCCACATACAGTCCCTCCAAGCAGGGACTACTGTTCAGCTGTGAAAACAAAAACCCTCCAGAACACATGCAGAACTGTGTGGTGGGGAGTCCACCTTGTACACAGAGCTGGGGGCAAGAAATACGCAGGCAGACCACCAGCTAGTTACAGGGTAAGGGCACGTGCCTCAGTGGGGCTCAGGTAGGACTTTTTCACTAAACGTTCCGCTTCACTGGCAATTCTGGCTCTCATGAAGCACTGCTATTCGGAGTATAAATGGGACTTACGTACACACACATATAACCTCCAGTAGCTTCCACCGTGCTCAGAGTGAACCCAAATCCTCACTGTAGCCAGGCACCACGTGTCCTCCCCTCGGGCCACCCTGCCTCTCCCTATCCCTCTTGCTAGATCTCAGGGCCTGTCCCTCCTCAGAGGCCCTGTCCCTGTTTACGACACCTCCCCAGACCCTGCCCCCTCGCCCAGCTCATCGTGTGGTCCCAGGCAGGACCCCCGCCTGAGCAGGCAGGGTCTCAGCAGGCGGGTAGCTAGCTCGACAAGGATCAGATGCAGTCCCACATGGACATGCGCATTGAGCACACAGGACACCCCGATAGATGACCATTTCCTTTCTGGAGACCCCAGGCACGGGGTGGGGCCTGGCCGCGCTAGCTGGGCTGGAAGGGCAGAGACAGCCCTTCAAGTGGGGCCACAAGTCCTGACCTCCTCCAGCCTCGCTCCCCACAGTCCCGGAGCTACACTGTGGCAGCTCACTTCTAGTCCTGTTTAAACCCAGGGAGGTGATGGTTTCAGATGTCATCAGAACAACCCCATGACATGAGCCTGGGGACCAGCCCTAGGCCCCCTCACAGTCCGTACTCCAGGCCTCCCAGCCTCTCCGCAGGAGCAAAGCGAGGGGACAGGCCTGGGCTGGGGGGCCAAGGGAGGGGAGTCCGCCCGCCCTGACTCAGCCGGGAGCTGGAGTCCATTTCCTGTTGGAAACTCTGAGCCTGCGGCTGCTGCGGCAGGGAACACTGAGTCACTGCCACGGGGCTGGGGGGGGACCCTGCGGCTCCGTCCGCTGGCCACACCCAGCCCCCTCCCAATGCTGCCAGCTGCCTGCCCTGCCAGCCTAGCCTGACATCAGAGAAGGAAAGAAGGAGGGAAAGGAGGGAGGGGCTGTACTCACACCCCACAGCTCCCCAAGGGGAGGAGAGGGAGCTGGTCTGAAGCCCCCAGGGCCACAGGAGCAGTGCAGTGAGGCTGTGGACCAGGGAGCTAGTTGGTGCTGTCCAAGGCCCCACCAAGTCCTCAAGCGACTGAGGGGGGCTACCACTTGCACCCAATTTACAAGAGTCAGAGGAGCCCTTCTAGCCCCCATATCTCAGCCTGCCAGACTCTGCCCTCAAGCCAACAACCCCATGGCCCCCCCATGTGGCCCTAGTGGGTCTGATGCAGACCAAACCCATGCCACTGCCAGGCCAAAAGCAGGACTCCCGCCCAGCACTCTGCACAGCCTCGGGCCTGCGCTGAGTCCCCTACTCCCACCCACCTGGCACACCCTGCATCCCCCTTCCCCCAGCCAGCCTGGTCCCAGGCCCCCTCCCTGGCCCCTCGGAGACCAAAATCCTCCCCAAGGGCTACCCAAGCCTCAGACCACACAGGACATGAGGGCCCTGCTCATGATCAGCACAGATCCAGGACAGAGGGGTGCCACGGGAGAGCAGAGCTTCCTCTGCTAGGAGGACAGGACCTGCCTCAGCCTTTCCGACCTACTTCCACCTCGACCCCCACCCATGCCCAACACCCGCCATACCTGGCCTCTGCCTGCCAGGGTCTACCTTCTCCCCAGCCCACTCGACTGCCCCAAGCCACCACCAACTCCAAGCCAGCCGAGCACCCCACAAAAAGGGAAATGCCTACCATTCACTAGTGGCACTCAGTACTCTTCACACACACCTGAGCCACCCACACCCCTAAGCAGTGGTCACCCCTGCACAGACCAAGAAACCGAGGCCTGGAAATTAAGCGATTGACCTGGGCCACGCTGCTGGAGAGGCACCAGGCACCCCTCTGTGCCCCCACCCCATGCAGAGGGCCTTGACAGACAAGACACTGGAATGGGGAGGAGTGAGCAGGTGGCATAAGGCGAGGGGCAGGCTGGGGAGGGTCCCTGAGCTGCAGGTAGGAGGGCTGGGCCCACAGCTGGCCCTGCCAGGCTCTGCTGCAGGCCCCACCCCCAGCCTGGGGCGCCTGGGATGGGCTGGCAGCACCCCAGGCTCTTCCTTGCCTACCCACCCCAAGGTCCTCACCCCAGGGGAGGAGCCACGTGGGTCGGCAGACTAGGGGTGTCCCCTGGCGGAGAGAGCGCCACCTGCTGGCATGAGTGGACTCTAAACATGTGCTAGGCCTGGGGGACCCCAGCCAGAGCACCCCTTTCCCATTCCTCGAGGCCGCGGGGACAGGACGCAGCTGACCTGTGGCTGGGGCGGGCTCCGGGCCGAGCTGTGCTAGGGTCCCCAAGGCGGTGGCAGGCACCACGGGGGTCTCAGGCACCCCCTCCTCAGGCTCCTTCCGGCGGTAGACCCGCCGCTCCTCTCTGCCCATATCCTCGGCGGGGGGCAACCCCCGTTTGGGTGGGCAACCCAGGGGTCCCTGCACAGCCTGCACGTGGGGGGTGCGGCGCGGCGGCGTCGCCACGGCGACCGGGCGCCGCACGCGCTGCAGGGAGGCTGGCACAATCTCGGGCGGCAGGTGCAGATACTGGCGCAGGTGGGCAATCCCCTCGTTGGTGAGGTACCAGTAGCAGTGGCGCCAGGCGAAGGTCTCCCGCACCAGGCCCCGTGCCCGCAGGGAGGCCATGGCACGCATGACCTGCAGGTTGGTGACGCCGGACACGTGCGGGTGCAGGCTGCGGGGCCGCCGGTCCTTCTTGGCCACCATCACGCCCTCACGGAAAAGCACCTCGTAGATGGTCCGCAGCTGGTCCAGCGGCATGAGCATGCCGGCCACCATGACTGCAGCCGGGTGGGGGACGCGGGCGGGCCGGGCTCCCCGGGCACCGAGCGCGGATGGCGGCGGGGGGCAGGCGAGGCAGGCTCGGGGCAGGGCAGGCCCGCCTGAGCACCAGGGCGCGGGCTCGGCTCTGCGGCTCGGCGGCGCCGGCTCCCTGGATCCTGCCGCTCTGCCCGCCCGCCAGCCCTCCAGCACGCCCTGGCCGGCCCCCTCTGACTCAGCACCCTGCGGCCCCGCCCACCCACACCACCGGGCAGCGGAGTCGGGGGCACCCGGTGGCCGCGGCCTCCACAGCTGGCCTCCCCGCCTGGGGCCCACGGCCCCAAGAGCAGAAATGACGTCACTTTCTAAACATGTCTTTCAAGGTTTCTAGGATTGGGAAGAGAGGAGCAACAGCTAGGAACCAGGGACACACACAGAATATAAAGAGAAGCAGAACGGGGTGGCGTGGGGTGGGTCGCAAGTAGGGGAGAGGAGGGAAAGAGAGGGGCAAGAGGGATCCGCAGGTAGGAAGTCCAAGCAAGGGTGGTGGTCTCCGGGGCTTGATGGACTCACAAAGAGCTCAGAGGTGCACGGGTGGCCAGGTCTGGGGGCTGACTCAAGAGGTCTCAGAGGCAGAGCTGGGGCCTGGGGGCAGGGATTCAGGGGGTGGAGTTAGGGTCCAGGGAGCAGAGGTCTGAGGGAACCACAGTGGCCAGAGCAGATGGCAGCAGGCACCACCACCAGCTGTACATTGGGCAGGGAAAGGGACAGAGCCCCCACCTCCACATACCTGGCCCAGAGCCACCCTGCCGTGCCAGGCTGGACAGGGGCTGCCGAGGAACACAGCGTCCCCTTCATGGCCCTGAGTCCATTGGCAGGGCTCAGGGTAGGGGGCTCCGAGCAGGGCTTCCATCCCAGCCCCACCAGCTGTCAGAGGCCAGAGACTCCCAGCTGCCACAGGGAATCAAAGTCACCAAATCACTGCCACCCCAGGGCTGGCACCCCTGCCACACACGCAGACACCCAAGTGGGCAGCTTGAATACTCAATGGTGGCCAGACAGATGAAAGGGAGAGGAGTCCACACCCAGGAGACGGTGAGGAACCCCAGCAAAAGAAGCTGCACCAGACCAGGGAGGGGCTGCAGTACCATGTGGGGGCCACACCCATCGATCCCCCCCTCCCCCACATAACTGAGATTTCAAGTTGGATATCCTGCTGGTGCCTCCATCCACCCGTAAAGCCCAACTCTCTTCACGCTGTGCCTGGATCTGCCTTTCCCTGGCCAGACACACCCATTTCCACCAAGCAGGGCACACCAGGGAACCAGTTATAAATAGGGTGGGGGGGCGGTAGGGGATCCCACGGCGGGAGGCACTGGCAGGCAGATAACCAGTGTGCATCAGCATGGAGGCGGGTTTATGGGGCCGTCACCATGGCAGCGCCCCTGCAGGCTCCAAACACACACACACACACACACACACATCACACATACAAACACACACAGCAGCGCCCCTGCAGGCGCCAAACACACACATGTGGCGGAAACGCTGGAGGCACAGCCAGACCAGGCCAACAGCTCCTGCCTGGCCAGTTCCCTGCCCTGCAGCCTGCCCACTCTCCACATCCCCACCCCCAGGCAGCCCGGCCAGGAAGGCGGCCAGCTCAGGAGGCCAACACCAGGAGAAACCAGCTCCCAGAGAGCAGGGAGGCAGGAGAATAGTGACCCTCCCCTCACCCGGTCCAGCAGAGTCTGGGGGCCTGGGCTGACTGGCTTTACCAGGGGTGGGCCCCAAACCACCACAGCTTGACTCTGGGGACCAGCACCAGCTGAGTGTCCAAGTAGGAACTAGGGCCACAGAAGGCCCCCTCAGCCAGGCCACTTAGGCCAACTGCCCCAACCTCCTAGCCTACCTCTCAACTCTCCCCACATCTCCTGGGTGGCCTCACTCTGGCCCAAAGCCTCAGGCCCTCACCCCACTGACCTTCTGAGCCCCCCACCCCCATCCCTCAGCTCCCCCCACTGATCTCCTGGGCACCCCCACCTTATGCCCACCCCTCAGGCCCTCCCCCCACTGACCACCTAGACTCCCCTCACCCCCATGCCTATCCCTCAGCCCCCCCCCCACTGACCATCTGGGCTCCCCCTTGCCCACCCCTCAGCCCCCGCCACTTACCTGGGCATCCCCACCTTTTGCCCACCCCTCAGCTCCCCACCACTGACTTAGGCTCTCCCACCCTGTACCCACCCTTCAGCCCCCCACCACTGACCTCCTGGGCTCTCCAGCGCCACTGCCGTGTGCGCACCCCTCACCTCCCCCCGCACTGACCTCCTGGGCTCCCCACCCCCACCCCCCGTGTGCACACTCTTCAGCCCTCCCCCACTTACCTCCTGGGCTCCCCAGCCCCACCCCCGTGTGCACACCCCTCGGCCCCCAACTGGCCTCCTGAGCTGCTTCCCATGCCCATCCCATACACGCACATATTGCTGACATTATTTCCCCGATCTAATCAAGCTCCCTACTCCGCGCCCCCACACTGCCCCCAAACGACCCCAAGCCACACCCACGACACCAAGCACTTGGACCCCAGTGTCTTCTCCTCCTGCACAGGCCTGCACGGGGTTCCTGGCCTACCCCTGCCCCCCGTAGCCCACCCACACAGCCCGGCCTCCCCACAAGACACCCTGGCAGAAGCAGCAGCAGCCCTGGCTCCCAGGAAGGGGGCGGGGCTCAGTAGGAAACCCCCTGCCCCCCCAGTGCTGCGGCGACTGAAGGAGCAGAGGGCAGCCTGGACCTGGACCTGTTCTGCCCGCCGGCTCGCTCCCCATGCCTACTTCCTCACCCCATGCTGGCCGGGGCGACCCCCCAGGTCCGGCTCGGAGAACGCCCCTCCCCGCCCCGCCCACCGCACCGCAGCCGCAGTTGCTGATTCAGCGATGGGAGGCCAGGGCGGGCAGTCCCTCTCCGCGACTCCAGGCCCCGCTGGGTTTCCAGGGTAACCAGACCAGGCCCTGGGGCAGCCCCCACCCCCCCAGCCCCCCACCCTGGACAAAGAGCTGCAGTGTGGACTTGCCGGGGCCAGCCCGCCCGGCGCCTCCACACAGCGATCCCCGGGGCCTTGTCCTGGCCCCTCGGACTCCTGCTGCTGGACCAGAACCTGGGCAGAGACGCTCCACGGGGTCCCCGAGGAGGGCAGGAGCCGACAGCTTAAAAGCCCCGCTATCGCCGCCCCGCCACCGCCACCGCAGCCCGCCCCGCCCCGCCCCTGATAGCTGCAGGGCCGCAGAGCAGCGGCTAGGGTCGCCCCCTGGGGACCCGACCAGGTGCAGCCCCTGCGCAGCCAGGCCCAGGGCCTCCCGCTGCTCCAGCTCCGCGCCCCCAATGCTGCCCGAGCCGCAGACACCGGCCGGCCTCCCCGCAGGGGGCTGCACCAGCCAGAGGGCACTTTATGGTCCGCACCCCCTGGGCGCGGGCCCAGCCCCGGCCCGCACCTTTGAGGGAGCTGATCTCGTGTTGGATGGCTCGTGAGGGGTCCATGTCTCCGCCGGGGGCTGCGGGCGGCACCACTGCGGCCCCGCAGTGTCCAGCCCCGCACCGCACTGCCCCGCCGGCGCCGCAGCCTGGGGGAGATGCCGCAGCCTGGGGGAGGGGCCGCAGGGGCGGGCGGGGCTTGACCGGCCGGGGGCGGGGCTTCAGCCGATCGATGCGCAGGACACTGGCCTCGCCGAGCGCATGCTCCACAGCTACGCACCGCCCCTCCCAGCCCCCGCCTCCAGATGCTAGACCCCACCGACTCCAGCCCACTGCGAGGTCGAATCCCAGGGCGCTCAGCTGGCCAGCCCGCCCACTCCGCAGTCCCTGGGCCCCGCCGCCACAAGCCATCCTCCGAGTGGCCTCTAGGACACACCTGCATGAGGCAGACTGCGCGCCCTCTCCTGGCCTGTGCGCGGTCTCTCACTCAGGTCTGCTGGCCACCCTGCCCAGCCCGCCTAGGGAGTTCACTCCCACCAAGAAGCCTCCAGGGCAGGCCTGCCCTCCCTCGTGCCCCAGGATCCTGGGCAGGCCCAGGGGGTCCGCCTTCAGGGCTGCCATTCAGGACAGAGGTGCCCCCCCTTCTCTGCCTCCCTCCCCAGCCCCACAGAACCTCCCCTCTTCCCCCTCCCCCCCCACGCCTGCGCACAGGCTCCGTGGGTCACCTCATCTCATCCTGTGGCTGGATGCCCTGTGCGCTCACCACTCCGAAAACGACACCCCCAGGAGGCTCAAACCGGAGCCCCCCTCACCTGCCACTAGCCTCTGCAGATAGCCCACCCACGCAGGCTCCTCATCTGTGGGCCACCACCATCCAAGGCCCAGTGGCTCAGGCCAAAAAACTCTTAAGCCTGCTTCAGCTGCCGCGGCCAACCCTGCCATCCTGCCAGTGCTGCCTCACAGTCTGGTCACCTTCTCCTCCGCCAACACTGGTCCAGGCTCTGCCGCATCACACCAGGACCACCGGGAGGCCTCCACTGGGCCACCACCAATCCTACCCACCCACTGCAGATTAGGGTGTGGACATCCTTGTGAGCCAATACCCTGCCTACCACATCCCTGGGCGGCACAGATAGTGGAGTGCTGGACTACTAGCCAAAAGGCTGGAGGTTCAACCCACCCAGAAGCGCCTGGGAAGACAGGCTGGCGATCTGCTTCCAAAAGGCCACAGCTTTGAAAACCCTACGGAACAGTTCTACTCTGCACACGTGGGGTCACCATGAGTTGGAACTGACTGTACGGCAACTCACGGCAACACAGAGATCACACACAGTTAAATGGTTTTTCACCTAACTTTTCAGAACCATGTGGACACCTGTTCAGAAAAGAACATTCTGCCCTGTGTGCAAAGACCCTGCCCCTAGCAGCTCCCGCCAGCAGGGCTGGCCACCTGAAGGCAGGGACGCTTAGAAAAGCTGTGTCAGCTTGGAGGTACAGGGGAGAAGCCCCCTTAGCCTGCTCTGCCTTACTTCCCGAATGCCGAACACTGGCCCCATGGTGTGAGCCCATCCCTTGGGTCCTTCTGGAGGATTCCTGGAGAGAGGGCGGCTAGTAGGGAGGAAGAGGGATAGGAAAAGGAGTGTGGCCAACCCCAAAGACACCATGGGGGGCTGGAGTGGGGTGCAGGCAGGGAGAGGGGCTGGAGAAGCTGGAGACAGTACAGGGATCTCACAGGGCCTGGGAGGAGCCTCAGGCTGCCAAGGGAAAGGGACTAGGTAAGGGGGGATGCTACTGCCTAGGGGGTATGAGCAGGGGAAGCACGGGTACTGGTGCAGAGGCCTCAGGGGGTGTGAGAAGCAAAGCCCTGGCCCCTCCCCATAGTCCTAGCCTTTACTGGCTTCAGCACTGCAACCAGTGACCTGCCCACGGATCGGAAATGTGTTTTACGTGAATAGCCTGTAGATTTGACCCCAGTTGGGCGGAGGAAACGCCCTGGGCTGGAGCTGGGCTCACCAGCACCACAGGCCAGCAGGACACCTTCAGCCAATGGTTCTGCACCAGCCACCCGGTGGGGTCCTCTAGAGGGCGGGCAGTCTGTCGCAGCCAGGCTTCCTTGCCCAGCTAGGGTCATATCAGGTCCCCTGGGCGAGCCCAAACCCTCTCAAAGCCTCTGCGAGCTCCAAGTGTCACCCCATACCCTGGGGGACCCCAAACCCTGTCGCACCCACACCACAGCCAGGCCCCTCTCCTTCCCAGCCCCTCCCCGCTCCAGGCACAAAGCAACCCCCTCTTCTCAAATCCCTTGATACCCTGGCAGCTTTGCCTCCACCAGAGGCCAGGAGGGGCTCTGACACTGCCCCCCACCCCAACGAACATGGCCTGCTCCCACTCCCCATGCCCTGGACCTGGCTTTCTCACCTCCCAGAAGGTAAGGGAAGCTAACACAACCAGCAATAACTAGCAGAAAAATATACTGGGCAAAACCTCTTCACTAGCAATCCAAGACGCGTATTCAGGAATAAGAAGTCAAGCAGAATTGAGGTACAGATCAGTCTGTAAAGAAAGACCGGCTGAGGGGAGAGTTGCACCCTGAAAACAGAGAGCAGCAGCGCAGACTCTGGGGCTCCCAAACTCATCTCTGCAGGCACTGCAATTCCGATTGACATTTCTGCTTGCTCCATGCCACGGCTCAGTTAATAATTGCTCCATTTGCTTACTTACATAATTTGGTATCAGACTGGCAAGGCTGTCGTTTGTTCTAAACCATCACACCGGGTTCTAGGCAGGCGTCAGGGGCTAACTACCGCTCTCAGGCAGTGCAGGGGGGCTACCTCCTTAGCAAACATCTTAGAAATTGAAAAAAAAAAAATCCTTTGAATAGAAAGTACTCACCTGACTCAAAAGTTACAAAAGTATAAAGACAAGTGCTGTGAAGTCTCCCTCCTGCTCGCCCACAAACCAAAAAAACCAAACCCACAGCCGTCAAGTCGATTCTGACTCATGGCGACCTCATGTGTTACAGAGTATAACTGCCCCACAGGGTTTTCTTGGCTGTAATCTTTATGGACACAGTTTGCCAGGCTTTTCTTCCATGGTGCCACTGGGTGGGTTCAAACCACCAACCTTTAGGTCAGTAGCCAGGCACAAACCATCTGTGCTACCCAGCAATCTTCCCACCACCACGCACGGTGGATGAAAACCATTGTTGCTGGCTTCTTGGTGCTTCCTCCAGAATTTCCTCATGGAGAATCAAGCAGCCATGAACATATTTCTTGGTTTTGCCCCAAACGCAAAAGGTGTCATAGTATATGCACCACTCTGCCCTTGCGTCTCATCAGGAGGGGTCACCTGCAGTCCCTGACATCCGTGCAGGGAGCCCGTCCACACCTGCTGCCATGCTGAGTGGTCCCCATCTCCTGCTCTGACACTGGCAGCACTCACAAACCTGACAGACACCATCATTGGCCTGGTTCCCACAGGCCTTGAAGCAGAATCCAGAAATCCAAATTTTGGGATTTTTGCCAACCTGATAGGTGAAAAGTGGTGTCTTGGTCCAGATAAAGCTCGAGTTTTACGTACCGTTTGACCCAGGAATTCTACTTCTAACTGTAAGTCATAGACTCACATAACCATCAGCTACAAAGCTGTTCACTGCAGCAGTTTCTAACACAAGAAAAACGCCAAAACAACCTTAATGTCCTCCAAGAGGGACTGACTTCAGTATAACATGGTTACTGTACAAACGTTTTGTTGTAACGAGATAGCTGTCCATTTGTATTCTCAAGTAAAAAGAAGTTACATGGCCTGAAGCACTTCATAATTTAATGTTAATTTGAAATTATGAATACATTTAAACACACCACAAAACACCATGTAAGGAGCCCTGGTGGCACAGTGGTTAAGCACTCAGCTGCTAACCAAAAAGTTGGCCGCTTGAACCCACCAGCTGCTCTGCAGGGTAAAGATGTGGCATTCTCCATAAATTGGTTTCAACCCACCTGGAACAAAGGAGAATGAAAAACACCAAAGACACAGGGTAAACATGAGCCCAAGAGACAGAAAGGGCCACATAAACCAGAGACTCCATCAGCCTGAGCCTGGAAGAACTAGTCCCTGACTACCACCGATCACCGCTCTGACAGAGAACACAACAGAGAACCCCTGATGGAGCGGGAAAGTAGTGGGGTGCAGACCCCAAATTCTCGTAAAAAGATCAGGCTTAATGGTCTGACTGAGACCAGAGGGACCCTTTGATAGCCCAAGATTGGAAACATTCTCGAAACCTACTCTATAGACAGGAATTGGCCTGGACTATAAGATAAACAATGATGCTGGTGAGCAGTGAACTTCGTGGCTCAAGTAGACACATGAGACTATGTGGGCGATCCCTGTCTGGTGGCGAGATGAGAAGGGAGAGGGGGACAGGAGCTGGTTGAACGGACACGGACATGGGGAATACAGGGTGGAGAGGAGGAATGTGCTGTCTCATTACGGGGAGAGCAGCCAGGACTGCGCAGTGGGGTGTGAATGGGTTTTTGTGTGAGAGACTGACTTGATTTGTAAACTTTCACCTAAAGCACAATAAATAAATGTTTTTTAAATGTGGCATTCTCCTTCTGTAAAGATTTACAATCTTCGAAACCTTATGGGGCAGTTCTCCATTCTGTAGGGTCACTAGGAGTCAGAATCGACTTGATAGCAATGGTTTTTTTTTTTTTTTACAAAACGCTATGGCACATTTTTTTTGAACAAGCACAAAAAAAGTTTTAGAGGTTTTACAAACATGGAGCAACTACTATAGGGCAACTGGGGTGGGGGTGGGGTTATGGCAGGGAGTAGGGGTGCAGCAGGGGATGGGGGTCTGGCAGTGGGTGGGGGTACAGCAGATTGAACATTGGCTCCAAATACATACGTCCAAGTCCCTGGAACCCGTGAGTATGACCTCATTTGGAAAATGGGTCTTTGCAGATATAGTTAAGGATTTTGAGAAGAGATCATCCTGCGTTATCCAAGTGCACCCTGAATCCAATACCAAGTGTCTCTATAAGAGATGAGAGAGGAGAAGGCCATGTCAACATGAAGGCAGAGTGATGCAGCCACGAGCCAAGGAAGCCAAGGACTGCCGGCACCACCAGAAGCTGGAAGAGGCAAGGAAAAGAATCTCCCCTGGAGCCATCTGAGGGAGCAGGGCCCGGCCAACACCTTGATTTGGGACTTCTGGCCTCCAGAGATGTGAGAGAAAGAACTGCTGTTTTAAGCCACCAAGCTTGTAGTAATTTGTTACATAGTCACAGGAAACTAGTAACAGATTTTGGTACCAGGAAGTGGGTGCTACTGTAACATACACCTTAAAATGTGGAAGTGGCTTTGGAATTGGGTAATAGGTAGAAGCTGGAAGAAATCTGAGCCACATGATAGAAAAGGCCTAGATTGCCTTGAACAGACTGGATGGATGTTAAAGATGTTGCTGGTAAGGCCTTAGAAGAAAATGAGGAAGACATTACTGGAAACTAGAGAAAAGGTCATCCTTGTTATAAAGTGGCAGAAAACTCGGCTGAAATGTGTTCTATGGCTGGCTGGAAAGAACTTGTAAGTAATGACCTTGGATATCAAGCTGAAGAGATTCCCAAGCAAATTGTGGATGATGTAGACTGGTTTCTTCATACTACTTATAGTAAAACATAAGAGGAAAGAGACCGAAAGGACCCGGCATTTGGTGATTTGGGAAATTCTCAGTCTATCCAGATAGTGTGCTCTCGAAAGAGAGCCAGGGTGTGCCTGGACAATCTTTTCCTGAAGAGCTCCAGTGTGTGACTCCTGGATCCCCCAGCCATCTCAGCAGAAGCTAGAAATAGAGATGGGTTATCCAGGGAAGATCTGTGGAGAAGCCTCTTGTTTAACAGCATGGATCCCCATGACATACACAGGAGACGCACAAGATTTCTGACAATGTTTATCAGCAGACACTCCCCCAGCTTGGACTTAAGGGGTCAAAGACAGGATAAAATGAAGGAAAGATGTCAGACTTGTGGGATTCTACAGCCAGAACACAGGTTGATAGAGCTATTCAGCTGTAAACATGTGCTACCCTTCAAGAAAAAGAATTACCCAGAGGGTGAGCATCAAGCCACAGAATATTATTCTGAGGTCTTGAAACCTAATGGAATTTTCCCTGCTGAGCTTCATACTTGCTTAGGGCCAGTGATCCCTTTATTCCTTCCAATTTCTCCCTTCTGGAATGGAAATGTCTATCCTATGTCTATCTCACCATTGTATTTTAGAAGCAGGTAAGTTGCTTTCTAGTGTCACAGGTCCACAGATGGAGAGGAATTCTGGCCCAGGATCTATCATACCCCTACATAGCTCACACCCAAACCAGATTGCAGGTAGACTGAAGATGGAGATGTTACACACACACACACACACACACACACCACTAATAGAAGAAATTACCAGCAGGTGCTTTAATGAATGAAGACCATTTTGACAAAATCAGAAATCAAAAAAGACTGACAATTTTTAAATGTTGATATGACCAAAGATACCACACCAAAACCAGTTACCGGGGAGTCAGTTCCAACTCATGGCAACCCCACGTGTGTCAGGGTAGAACTGTGCTGCACAGGGGTTTTTTATGGCCAATTTTTTGGAAGCAGACCACCAGGCCTTTCTTCCAAGGCACCTCTGGGTGGATCTGAACATCCAGTCTTTCAGTTAGCAGCCAGCAAGTTAACCATTTGCACCACCCAGGGACTCAAAAGACACCATAAACAGAATTAAAAGACAAGCAACCAAAACTAATCTATAATGTGAGATGTCAGGACAGCTGCTACTTTTTGGCCCAAGAAAAGTTCTGTTTCAAGAACTGAGTGTGATCACACAAGTGTGTCCACTTTGAAATTTAACTAAGCTGCATAAGTATAATTTGTGCACTTTACAGTAGGGATGCTATACTTCCATAAAAACTAGGCTTAAAAAGAAAAAGACAAGTTAACTATTGCCCTGAGATAATCTTTAAATCTTAAATCTTAAACCAAAAATATTCCCTGAAGTCATCTTAAAAACAAGCAAGAGTTTAGCTTAACTAGTAAAAAAAAGGTCTTCCTTGGGCATTATGTTCTTTTAAGAACTGTCTATATGGGATCAAATGGACAACAGCCACTCAAAAGATTAGACTGGAACCTTATGGGGGCAGTGAGTTTATGTTAATAAAGGAGGAACACCTCAGAAAAGGAGGATGAAGATAGTTGCACAACTTGAAGAATTAATCAGTGTCACTAAATGGTACATGTAGAAACTGTTGAATTGGTGTATGTTTTGCTGTGTATATTCTCAACAACAACAAAATAAATTTTAGAAAAAAAATTACATTCAACTGAGCTAGACCAATAGATCTGATCCACTGAAACTAAATTTAGTTAAAACTTACGTCCACACAAAAACCGGCAACGAATGTTTATGGCGCTGTATTAATAACTGAAAAAACTGAAAGCAACCAATACGTCCTTCAATAGGGGAATGGATGAACAACTGTGGTATATCCGTACAGTGGTGCACTATCCAGTGATAAAAAGTGAGCTGTGGTGCCGTGAAGAGACATGCAGGAAACGTGAACATGTACTGCTAGTGAAAGAAGCCAATCTGAGAAGGCTACACGCTGCCTGATTCCAACTACATGGCATTCTGGGAAAGGCAACACTAGACAGACAGTAAAAAGACCAACGGTTGCCAGGAGCTTGAGGTTCTGGGGGAGGCAGGAGGAGATGGAGCATGGGGCACTTTTTAGGACAGTGAAGTTATTCTGTAAGATACTGTCACAGTGGACACATGACATTTGTCACAATCCCTGGAACTGTACAACATGAAGAGTGAACTTAAACTATGACTTTAATTAATACTGTGTCAATATTGGTTTGATTGTAACAAATGTACCACAGGAATGCAAGATGTTAATAATAGGGGAATAAAAGGGGAAACGGTAGGGGAAGAGGGCGTTTATGGACACTGTACTTTTCTCAATTTTTCTGTAAACCTAAAACTGCTCTAAAAAATTAAGTTTATTCATGTCTTTAAAAAAAAAAAGAGACAAGCAACATATGTAACAGACAAGTGGTTAATATCCATAATATATAAATGCTCTTAAAGTCAAAAATAAAACCTCAGAGAAATGAGCAGCACTTTTGAATAGGCAACTGCAGTGCAATGGATCACTTTTATATGGCCTTCCATCGCTATGACTCGGAATCGACTGGATGGTAACAGGTTGCCATAGTCTTGTAATTCCTACCAAACGACTGGGTAAGTCTATGCAAAGGAGGTGCTTGTGGCCCATGACGGGGACTGGACAGTACGCTAATAACGCAAATGGTGTACACAGCCACCTTGTGAGGGTGGGACTATACACATAACACACGTGGAACCCTAACAGGTTTGCCATCCAGCTAAGCTGCTTAAACAGAGACAGAGAGAGGGAGGGAAGAGCTGTAACATGGGAGACAGCAACAGACGGCAGCAGAAGAGCCAGGAGATGGGCACAAGACAGAACAGTGGGCTTCCCAGCCACTGCAATGGAGCAAGGTGGTTACGGTGGGTGTACCAACCCACAAAGCGAGAGAGCTGAGCACCTTCAGGCTGAGGCTTACGGGCGGAACGGGGTGCCTCCAGGTACTTTTTTGCAGAGCTAAAGGGCTTTGTAACGCTTGCCCAAATAGGGCCGAGGCTAGGTCAAGGGGCCAAGGGGCCAAGGGCCGAGGGCCAGAGGGAGGCCTCCCTGTGGGTATGGCTAAGAAGAAGCTGTCTCGATTGAAGCTATCTTGGTGGGAGAATTGTATCATGAGTTGTAACCTGTTACTTCACTAGTAAATCCCATAACTGTAAGTACAATTTGTGAGTTCTGTGTGGCCACTGCAACAAATTATCAAACCCAGCAGAGAAGTACGGAGCGCTGTAGGACAGTCGGCTGGTGTCAGAATTGGTACAAAGATTGGAGTGTGGAGATATGTCTGACCTCCACCTCATGGGAGTCAGCTTTGGACTGTTGATATTGGTTCTCCTTCCCCCTTGTGAAGTCAGAGGAGGTCAAATGCCCCCACCATGCCATTTTTCCAGCAACTCATAAAAGAAAAATGCAAATGGCCAATAACTATACGAAATGATGCTCAACTTAATTAATAATCAAAAAACCCAAATTAAAACAAATTAGAATTTTTCAATCACTTAGCTTGTCAAGGGAGTGGAGAACTAGTCTGTGTCCTATCCGCTGGGCTCATCGACACCAAAGGGCACTTTAGAAACACAGTGTAACTTGTGAGAGCCGGAACTCGGCAGGACTGCCTTGTTTTTCCAGGTCTCACAAGCTTTCCGCCTTTCACATGATGCAGTCTTATCACTTTTCTATAGCTCATTTTAATGGAAAATATTTGGGTTTCCTTCTCTGACAGGACTGTACCAGCTTTTGCAGGTTCTACTGTACAATCGCGTTTAATGATAGGCCCAAATGTCCTTCCACAGAGATCAGATGAGTAAAGTGTGGTAGATTCATGGAATGGGATATTTTGTAGCCACTAAAAAGCATGAAGGTGGCAAGTCCATCCAATGGGGGAAAAAACTGTCTTTTCAACAAATGGCTCTAGGTCAACTGGACATCAACATGCGAAAGAATGAAGTTTGACCCCTACTAGATAAGCAAAAGTTAACTCAAAATGGATGGAAGACGAAATGTGAGAGCTAACACTATAAACCTCTTAGAAGAAAATATAGGGGTAAATCTTCATGACCTTGGATTAGGCAATGACTTCTCAGACATGACTACAAAAGTATGAACTACTAAAAAAATTAAGTAAATTGGACTTTGTCAAAATTGAAAACTTTTATGCTTTAAAGGACATTACCAAGAAAGTAAAAGGACAGCCACAGAGTAAGAGAGAATATTTACAAATAATTTATCTCATAAGGCACCTATGTCTAGAATGCATAAAGAACACTTACCGTTCGATAATAAAAAAGATAAAAACACAATTTAAAAATATACAAAGGATCTGAATAGACATGTCTCCAAATAAGAACGGCCACTAAGCACGTTAAGAAGATGCTCCTCATCAGCCACCTGGGAAACTCCAGTCAGAAATCACAACGAGATACCATTTCACATCTGCTTCCAGAAAGAAAAACAGTTGCCTTCGAGTAGATACCGACTCATGGTGACCCCATGTGTGTCAGAGTAGAAATGTGAACCCGAGAGCTTTCAGGGGCTGATTTTTCACAAGTAGACAGTCACGTCTTTCTTCTTTTGTCATATAATTCACAAAAACGTGGAGAGACCTGAACCCCTATACACCAATGGTGGGAACGGAAAATGGTGCATCTCCTTTGGAAAGCAGTCTGGCAGCTCCTCAAATGACTGAACGTAGAGTTACCATCTGACCCAGCAATTCCACTCCCAGATATAAACCCGCTGTTGTTGAGTTGATTCTGACTCATAGCAACCCTGCAAGTCAGAGTAGAACCGCCCCATTGGGTTTCCGAAGAGTGGCTGGTGGATTTGAGCTGCCAACCTTTTGGTTAGCAGCCAAGCTCTTAACCACTGTGTCGCCAGGGCTCCACTCCCAGATATAAACCCAAGAGAAATGAAAACATGCCCACATAGAAACTTGTACAAAACATTCAAAGCAAAATTATTCCTAATGCCAGAAAGCGGAAACAATTCAAATGTCTATCAACTGAGGAAAGGATAGGATAAACAAAACGTACTATATCCACACCATGAAATATTATTCAGCCGTAAAAACAAATAGTTCTGATACCTGCTACCATATGCATATGGGTAACGTTGGAAAATGTACTCTAAGTGAAAGAAGGCAGTCCCAAAGGGCCACAGAGCGTGTGATCCCCTGTACATGAAGTGTCCAGAATAGTCAAACTCAGAGAGGCAGGAAGTAGCTCAGCGACCGCTTAGGGCAGGGGTGCTGGGAGGAAATGGACGGTGACTGCTAACGGGCACAGGGCTTCTTTTTGGGGTGATGAAGATGTTCTAAAATTGACTGTGGTGCCGATGGTTGCACAACTCTGTGAACAAACTAAAAACCACTGAACTGTACACATTAGACGGTGACCTGTATGATACGTAAATCCAATCTCAATCAAGCTGTCACTTAAAAAAAAGCAGGCACAAGGTCAACCTAACCTGTGTGGGCAGGGGAAGCCAGCTACTCCCTATAAGGGTAGGAGAAAATCACACCCGCGTTCTCTCTCTCTGCCTCTCTCTCACGCACACAAAGTAAGGCCCCAAGAAAAGTCTAGAAGGGTCCACACCACAGACAGGGAGACCAGGGCTGGAGATGTGACCTCCACTGTTTTTCTTTATATACTTCCACAGTGCTTGATTTTTTTCTTTTTTAAACAAAGAGCACATTTGACTTGGACAGTAAATCCAGACCAAAAGCCCTCCCCAAAGAGTCCCAGTGACTGCCTGCCTGGGCTCCTGCCCACTGAGCTTGGCCCACAGACGATGCCCCAGCCATCACCCACTCACTCTGCAGGCACCCTGCAGACAACAGCCAAGGGCTTGGGCTGGTGCCAGGACACAGACTGCCAAACTCAGAGTCCAATATGAGGATGGTGGGGATATGGAGGGGGGTGTCAGGCACCCTGGAGGGCTTGGGTCCAAGAGGCAGCGTCAGGGCCCCAGGGCTGGTCATGACAAACCTCAGGAGAGCTCACTCACCCACACCCACTGCCCCCTCTGGGACCATCGCAGCAGCCCCTTCATGAGCCCCATGCCTACCCTCCAATCCACGTAGACTGTTGCCACCCTGCTCCCCGCCCCAACAATAGGACAACCTTCAAGTCCCTACCCCGGGCTGCCGGGCCTCTCCCTGCCCCTCCTGGCCCCATGGGTGGCTTCCTGCTCTCTCTGCAGCCGGCACCACTTCGGGGCTAGGGCTGCTCCTTCCGCCCCAACACCCACCCCCCCCATTCACCTGTTACCCCCACTCCCCTGGACGTCCCTGATTGCAGCTTCCAGCTGGGCTCCTATGGGGCACCCTGAGGTCCCCCATTATGGCCCAGGGGTGTCAGGGTCACAGGAATCTGCCCGGGCAGAGGCAGGGCAGCGGGGGCTGAGGGCTGCAGGCTGACCAAAAGCTGAAGACGCCCTGGGAGAAACACTGATCACTGGGCAGGACTGGAGATTTCCAGGGGGCAAATTTGGGAGTGACACATCCAGGCAGGGGAGTGGGCCTCAGATGTCGAGGTGTGAAGATCACTGGGTGGAAAGGCTGGGGGTGGACTTTAAAGGAGCAGAAGAGAAGTGACGTGTCCACGTGAGACAGCAGGCAGCGCTGGGGCTGGGGGCAAGGGGTGGTGTGGGGTAGGCCAGGAGACAGAGGCCAGGGACCTCGGCAGCCCTGGACAGGGGTCCCAAGGGCCTGGGCCTCCCTCCCCTCCTCGGCCAGCTACTGCTGTGCCAGGCTCTTCCTGTCTGTTACTCACCTGCTTACAGCATAGATGACTCGATCCCTTCCTCCATCCCTCTCGCATACGGTGGTCACTCACTGGCTGACATCAGACGCCAGCTCTTCTGTGTCCCCTCCACCTCCAAAGCCACCTACCTTGCCTCAGGCCTCTAGCAGGTCCAAGGGGCTCGCCAAGGTCAGGCCACCCCTGGTTCTTGGGCGGTGGCCTTGGCCAAGCCACAGGCACCAGCCCAGCCACTCGCCAGTCCCCTTGATATAGGGATCAAGGAGACGAGGAGGCCTCCAGTGCACCCCAGAAGCACCCCTTTCTCCTGGCCCTGCTCAGGAAGCTCCCCTGCCCCTGCAGTGTTGCTCTGGGACTCTCCAGCCACACCAGGCCAGTACCACATGCACGGCAGCTGCACCCGTCACCTGGCAATTCTACCTTAAGCAGGTGCCCCAGTGTGCTAGGTGAGGTCGAGCCTAGGAGGAGCGTGGGAGCCAGAGCAGCCAGCTGTGTCTAACACCAGACCTGGCTTTCAGAGCTGGGCTGGGGGCAGGGTCCTGAGGGGCTCTGGTACCCTCAGACGTGGGGGAGGCAGGCCCTGCCACAGAGAGCAGAGGTAAAACACACTTGGCTTGTGACCTGACCAGGCCGGAATGAGGATTCTGGAATGAAACGCTGTTCTGCGTCCATGTCCTGTTTTAAATGTAGTGGTCGGTTCATAAACAGGTCCACCCTGAGGTTTTCCAGGAGGGCCATGGCCCAAGTGGTCCCGCAGCCTGTGGTGAAACAGCCCTCCCTCTACAAACTGGCCTCACCGCCGCGCGGTGGTCAGGAGCCCACTTTCTCAGCAGCGTCTGTACCTGGCCCAGCTGAACTGTTCCTGGAGACAAACAGGTCGGCTGCAGCCCGGCAAGGCCTCACAGGGGACACAATGGCACCTCTGCCCTCCCTGGACCTGGCAAAGGCTGTGAGGGAGGACCGCCTGGCAGCGGTGAGCCTGAGGCACCATGAAGCTGCCCTGGAGAGGTCAGCGGGCAGAGGGCGCACACAAGGCTCCAGCCAGCACCAGCAGGACCTCTCCCTGAGCTGCCCTTGGGGACCATGCCAGCTAAACCTCACGCGGAGCTTGAAACCCACTCTGCTGGCTGTGCCCGGACCCCTCCCCAGCAGCTCACTCCCAGGCCTCTGAGCCTCAGCACCTGCAGAGAGCTCAGCCCCCCAACCTCAGGCAGCAGAGAGGGTCTGCAGGTGCAGACAGACCCCAGCAGGCTGTGGTGCCAGGCAAGGCGGTCTGCCAGAGCCAGGCACAGCAAACACTCTATACCCCTCCAGAGAGGAAGGGGGTTGGCCTGACTTCCCCACCCACAGCTGTCCCCAGGAGCCGAAAAGGGGTGCAGCGGGAATCCCTGCCAAGGAAGGGTGGCAGCAGCAGGCGCCCGCCAGTTTGGGGAGGTGAGGAAAGGCGGCAACTATGCGACCCATTGCCAGGCAGCCACAGCCGCCCCCGCCCCATGGGGGAGGCGCTGGCCGCAGGGCAGGGACCAGCTCAGCCTTGACCCACGTGTTTGCCGGGCACAGGCCCGCCGGCCCCGGACCCCAACGAGCCCTGCGCCCCCGCCCCTGCGCGGCCCACCCCACCCACCCGCGCTGCAAGATGTCCTATTAAGGGCATAGTAGCGGGGGCTTGGCGAGCGCGCTGAACCGCGCGCCCCGTCCCCGGACGCCGGCGGCGACAAAGTGTGAGAGGCAGCGGGGCTCTGCTTGGGGCAGACTCCGGACGGCCACTGTGGCCCCGGTGGTCAGTGGTGGGGCTGTCAGGAGGCCCGAACTGCCGGGCCCGTCCGGAGGGCAGCTCGCCCGCAGGGTAGGTGGGGGCGGCGGTCATACCTTTGTACTTCTCCCGCACCTCCTCGTAGGCTTGGATGAAGTCTAGCTCATCGGGCGGCAGGGGACCAGCCATGGCCAAGGGCGCGGGGCAAGGCGCGGCGCTGCACAGGGTGCGGGGCTCCAGCCCCTGGCGGCCGTCTGTCACCGCGGCCGCACTCGCCGCTTAAAGGGGCCGCCCCAGCCCCGCCCCCGCACCCAGGATGCCCCAGGGCGGGGCGGGGCCGGGGGCGAGGCCCGCCCGGCCCAGGGGAGCTGCGCAACCCCGACGCCCCGGCGGCTCTCCGCGTTGGCCCGGCCGGGGAACGCTCTGGCTCTCCGCGCCCTGGGCGAGTGCGTGGCCCACGCAAAGTGCGGACCCCATGTGCGTCCTAGCGGGCGCGCACCCTTTCCAGCTCCCGACCGAGTCGCGGGCAGCTGACAGCTGGGATCCTCTTCACCCCAAGTCCTACCCCAACCCCGCGGCCCCTTCCACCCAGTCTGACCTCTCCTGGCCGCCCCAGGCTCACCCTTCCTTGCTCCTTTCCACCGAAAGCTTTACAGTCTCAGAGGTCTGCTTTCTCCCCACTATTTAAATGCAACTTGCCAATGCAACATTCAAGAAATCAGTTATCTTCAATATATAAAAAGCTCTTAAAACACAACAACATCAAAGTAACCACAGATAAAAGAACCAAAATAGGCAACTCTTAACAAGAAAATGCAAATGCCTTAGAACAAATAAAAGAAAGATTTTTTTCACCATCAGACTGGCAGGGCGCCCCTCCCACATCTGCCATCTCCCAGTGTTGACAAAGGTCCTCCTTCCCAGACTGCCCCTAGCAATGCTCCTCTATAATCTTACAGTCCCAAGTCCTGTGACTGAGGAGAGGAATCCCACTTGTAGGAATTTGCCCCAAGGAAGCCATCATAACCCACACAGCACCCCAAGCCATCACTGCAGTACAGTGCCAGCCAATGACCCCAGTGCAGTCGATGACAGGGGCTGCCAAATTCCCTGTGGCTCCGGCCCCTCCCATCTTTAAAGGTGACACAGGAGAAGGGCCAGGGATGGGGAACGACAGTGGAGACCCGCTCTGAAACGGGAAGAAAAGATCTTATTCCTCACATTCCATATGTGATACACAAAAAGGATGGGAAGGTCAGGCGAAATGTCAACCCCAGCCCCTTGGCTAGAGGTGGCACACACAGTATTCATTTGCCCCCTTTTACTGGTTAAGAGCTTACCTGCTAACCAAAAGGTCAGGAGTTTGAATCCACCAGCTGCTCCTTGGAAACCCTATGGGGAAGTTCTACTCTGTTCTATAGGGTCACTGTGAGTCGCAAGCAATGTTTTGGGGTTTTTTATTTTTTGTGTGTGGATTTTGGCCTTGAGGACTAAGGTGCACCTGACCTAAGCCATATTATTTTCATTCACATCATATGCACGTGAAAGCTAGATAATGAGTAAGAAAGACCGAAGAATAGCTTCGAGTTATGGTGTTGGCGAAGAATATTGAATGTACCATGGACTGCCAAAAGAATGAACAAATCTGTCTAGGAAAAATTACAGCCGAAATGCTCCTTAGAAGCAAGGATGGCGAACTTCATCTCACATACTTTGGACATGTCATCAGGACGGACCGGTCCCTGGAGAAGGACATCACGCTTGGTAAAGCAAAGGGTCAAAGAAAAAGAAGAAGACCCTCAGCAAGATGAATTGACACAGTGGCTGCAACAAGGGGCTTAAACATAGCAATGATCGTGAGGATGGCGCACGACCAAGCAGCGTTTTTCGTTCTGTCATCCATAGGGGTGCTACGAGTTGGAACCGACTTGATCGCACCTAACAACAACAACTACTTTACCAAGCATAATGTCCTTCTCCAGGGACATATGGTCCCTATGAGTCGGGAACTACTTGGTGGCACTTAACAAACAACTCTTTTGCAGCACTGTGAACTGCTGCTTCTGCTATCACAACACTGAGAGGCTGGCCCGGTTCCTCAGGATCATAGCACCCCCATCCTAACCTGGCCTGCCTTCTAGTCTTCTCCCTACAAGACTCAGTCTACCCTCCTGGCCACCTCCAGATTCCTCAGCATCATCCAGGGGTCCTAGTGGAGCCAGTGGGGTCAGTAAGCCACAGCTGAGCATAGAGGGCTAAGTGAGATTGCCTTTGTCGTCTCCTTCCCAGCACCTCCCGGCCCTGGCCTCCTGGCCCCAGCTCAGGCACTTTCCAAGGCTCAAAGGCAGGGCCCAAGTCCTCCTCCTCCCAGGGACATCACTCTCCAGCTGCCAGACCCACCTGCCCAGGCCTCTCCCCAGTGTCCATCCTCCTCCTCACTCTGGCAGCTACAGGAGGGCAAGGCTCAGAGAGGGGCTGGCCAACCAGGTGCCCACCTCCTGTAGGTTTCCTATGTGCTCATGTCACCCCACTCCCGTGGCGGCTGCCAGCATCAGGGGCATTGGAGGGCCCCAAGCAGCCAGCAAAATTGTTATCACCGTGTCTAAGCAACGGACCGTTATCATAAGGCCACGGATGGCCGGCTGTCCACAGCCTGGTCCACACGCTAACCAGTAGCAGGAAGCCCCACCTCCGGCTCCGGCAGCTCACTGGGTGGCCAGCAGGTGGCGCCGTGCCTGTCTGCGTTCACCTCGGACAGAAGAGGCCCTCAAAGCTCTCTTCCCAATCGAATACCTGCACGCAGCACACAGCAGGTGCTCAATCAACAAGGTAGACCACCGAGGCCCTTCGCCCTTACCTGCAATGCGAATGACTGCCCGCTCAGCGGGGTCTAGGACACTCCCGTTGGCCCCGGAGCCACCCCCGCTTCGCCTGCTCCTCTGTGTCTTCCCCAGGTTCCAGGGCAGAGTGTCCCCAGGGCTGGGGGAGCTGCTGCCTCCATTGGAGCCATCCTCAGCCACTGGCCGCACCTCAGGGCCTTCGCCTGACATAGCCTCCTGGGGGGCAGTAGAAAGGGAGTCACACTGTGGAGGAGACAGACACCACACACTGACCCCACACCCTCTGTGTGTCATCAGGATCCTGACCCCGCTTCTCTGCAGCTGGCAGCAGCCAGTCCCTTCCCTTGGCACCGGGATTCCGACTCCCCATCCCATCACCACGACACTGACCTCATCCTCCACCCTCTACACTGCCAAGTCGGGGGCAATTACCTTCCTGTGGACGCTGCCCGCACCCCCAACCCCATCAGTCAGGTACTGACCACCCCAACCCAAGCCTGGATGGACTTTGATAAGGCGCTGCAGCAAGGAAGCCACCAGCACGCTCTGGCCGCTGACCACCGCCTGCCCAGCCTGCTCCCCAGGGAGAAGGCTCACCCCCGCCCTGGACACTGGCACTCTACCTCCAAGCTGTCTCCAGGACCCTCCATCACCCCCACCCTGCCCGCGCAGTTCCACCTCGGTCTCCGCAGTGAAGGTCTATTAATAGCTGGAGCCGCCGCCGCAGCGGCGTGGGCCGTAGGAGCTCGGCTGCGGGAGGCCGGGAGGAGCTGGAGCCGCCGTTCAGCAGCCCAGCCTGCGAGGCACTCGCAGCGGCTCCGCGGGCACAGCCAGAGCGCACGCACACCCACGCGCGCACGCCCCCAGCTCCCAGTCCAAGAGCGCTGGCGTGCGGAGGTGACCCGGGCTCTGTCCCGGCAGGGGCAGGGTGGTGTGAAGGCACAATGTGGGCTCTGTGCCTCCGCCCTCAGACTCAGGGCTGGGAAGGGGGCCGCGGGCATCGAGCCGGGCCCACGCCGCCCGGCCCCCCGGCTCCTCGCAGCCCGCCCGGCCCCAGCCCCCGTCCCGGCGCCCCGCCGTCAGCACCCCCAGCAGCCTTTCCTGCCCACGCCCCGGCCGCCGCCCGTCTAGTTCCGCAGTCGCGGGAGCGCGGGGAGGGGTGCCCGCCCCACGGCAGAAGGGGCTGAGGTGTGGCCCCTCATCTCGGGACGCTTGCGGCCGCCTCCCCGTCCACAGCTCTGCAGCTCTGCGTCCCTGAGGCCCCGACCCGGCTTGTACATGCCTGCTGGCTCCGCTCGGCTCGGCTCGGCCACCGCAGCCAAACTGCTCCGCCCGGAGAGCCGTGGAGGCGGCGCAGGCGGGGCGAGCGCAGAGCCCCGCCCCGGCCCCGAAGCCAGCGGCGCGGGTCCCGGCTTGAGCGAGCGGGCGGTGCGCGCGGTCCGGGCGCCGTGTACGCGCGGGGCGCGGGCCACGCAACGCGGCTGGAGCCCGCGGGGCACGGCCGGGCCCGGGAAGCCTGCCGCGGTGCGCACTCCCGTGGCCGGCGCGGCCCCCTCCCTGCGTGCCCAGGGCGGCAGGTCGTCAGGGAGACGTTGTCGGGCGCACGTGACACGGAAGCTGCGTGGGGTCGCGCCAGCGCGGCTCGGCCCGCCCGGGCTCCGCCACCGAGGGCTCCTCCCAACCGCCTAAGGAGGCTCGCAGCCCGGACCCCGTCCCCCATCACCCCCAGGCAGAGGTCGCACCTGGAGGTCCACCAGGTTTCAAGTACAGGTTTATTCAAATGGCAGAACCGCGGGGAGGTTCGGCTGAGGCGGGCGGGTCAGCCAGCCACCCTCCTCCAGGGCTCTGCTGACCCCTGGTGGTTGGGCCTGCTCAGCCTCAAACGGGACCCGGCCCTGGACCCTCCGCCGCGGCCGCCTGTCCCCACCCCGCCACAGAGGCTGGGGCACCTCCGGCGGCAGCTCAGCTGCAGGGGGACGGTAAAGCTATAGGGAGCAGGGAGCTTGGGAAGCAGGAAGCCAGCGGCTGAGCCGACGGTTGCGGGGGGGCTTCTTGGGTCAGGAGGTCGGGGAATAGCCTCAGACCCTGGACAGGTCCCCAGCGGAAGCCTGGTGCGTGCGCTTGCACGTGATGAGGTGGGTGGGCAGCGCCTGGGTGTCGTGAAAGATGACGAAGATGCTGGGTAGGCGGAGGTTATCCACGGCGCTGTCGTAGCGCAGGAGATGGTGGCCAGAGGCCCTCGGAGGGGGCGCCCGCAGTCCGCGATGGCCTTGCCCGTAGTCGCCGGTCAGCACCCGCGCCACGAACACCGCCTTGTGGCCGTCGGCGTTGGGTGGCGAGTAGCGGTCCTGCACCGACAGGGAGGCGCGCTTGGCAAAGTACACACCCTGCCCAAAGAGCGTACCTGCGGGGCGAGGAGGAGCGCGTGGTCAGGGGCGCCAGGGCCATCGAGCCCCGCCTGCCTGGCCTGCGCCTCACCGTTGCGGCCACAGAAGCTGCGGTTGAAGCCGTGCGCGCAGATGTCGGGCACGGCGGGCGCCGACGTGCCGTGGTACAGGACCTGCTCGACCGGCCGCTGCTCACAGCGCTGCTCCAGCCGCTCCCGGTGCAGCTCGTACTGTCGCTGTAGCAGCGGGTGCGACACGCGCTCCACCTGCGGGATGGCGCCATCAAGCGGGGCTGCGGGGCTGTGTTCCCGCTCTCCACCCAGGATCAGAGCTGAGCCCTGCCTCAGGGCGCCTCTTGGAGTTCAGGGGCGGGGAGACCAATGGAGCCCCCATGGCGTTATGCCCAGTAGCAGCAGTAGCAGATATTAGCCACCCCCGTCGGGGTTGAGTGACAACTGAGGTCTTTTAGGTAGACCTGGCCCCCTCCACGGAAGTCCCACCCCCTCCCCCTCTAGTGAAGTCCCATTCCCTCTAGGTAGGCCTGCAAGTGGGCACTCAGCCCACTCACCAAAACTTGGGCACCACACCACCAATACTGCCCAGCAGGACTTGATCCCAACACCATAAGATGCCAGCCACCACTCAGTGCTGGGTGGCACAGAAGGCTCAGAGTGACCAACCTCACAGTCTGCCCTGAAGCACAAATTAAGGGATCCACCAGAGCTTTGGAAAAAAGTCTGGAACCCACTCCCAAGGAGTCAGTTCTGACTTATGGCGATGCTGTAGCACACAGTAGAACTGCCCCACAGAGTTTCCAAGGAGCACCTGGTGGATCTGAACTGCCGAGCTCTTGGTTAGCAGCCATAGCACTTAACCACTACGCCACCAGGGTTTCCAAACTAGTCCGGAGGCAAAGGAATATTGTATCTACGAAGCAAGGCTAGCTGCCATGAAAAAGAAGTCTGAAAATAGAGGTCTTACACTGTGGGTGTGATCGCTGAGTGGGTGGGCTAAACACCCAGCTTGTGCCAGAGGGTCACGCTCAGGGGCCACCCAGTGCAGAGCTAACCAGAAAGAAGGGGAGAGTGGGTAGAGCGTGGAGGCAGGTGGGAGTCGGCTGGTCACAGCAACTCCACAGGAAGAGGACAGTGGAGGAAGAACCTGAGGAAACCCAGATGTTCCTAAGCCGAAGGCAGCACCTTCGATTGAAAGGACCACCAAACTACCAAGAAGGACAAGGGAGAAAGACGCACTGCTAGCACCTACCTGCCAGGGAGACCCCACACCTTCAAAGTGGAGGAAACCTCCAGGAAGTGTTCCGACACACATGCACACACCACCACCAACACCCAAGTGGATACACAAACCGAAGAAAACCTTACCCTGGGCTTCTCACCACCAATACTGGATCCTGAGACCAGGGAGAAATTATGTTCTAATTTCCAAAAATAAAAAATTTTAAGAGGAAAGAAAAAGAGCAATGTCTTCAAAGATCTGAGGGTAAAAGTCCTCTGAACTGGACTCTGTATACGGCAAAACCCTTAGTGAAAAATGAGGCCAAATGAAGGCATATCAGGACCCGCAAGGACAGGGAGAGCTTATACCAACGTCTAAAAGCTGCAAAACAGTTCTGTCAAGGCAAAATAAACTTAAAAATCAAAGATGTTCACCACCCACTCAAGAAGATACTCCTACTAAACAAGAATCCACACAGAAGGTAGCTGAGGGAGAAAGAGTGACCCAGTGGAAAGTCAGGGAAATGAGAAGATCCACTAGCCCTTGACCCGTAGAAAATTCTCTTCCATGAAGTAGTTTTAATGACTGGGATTTCATTTGCCTCTATGGTTCTCTGGGGACATTGGTGGATCCATGGTAGAATTCCCGCCTTCCATGCGTGGGAGCCCCCACCTTTCTGTCAGTTTGTTGTACTGTGGGAGCTTGTGTGTTGCTGTGATGCCGGAAGCTATCCCACCGGTATTCAGATACCAGCAGGGTCACCCATGGAGAACAGGTTTCAGCTGAGCTTCCAGACTAAGACAGACTAGGAAGAAGGAGCCAGCAGTCTACTTCTGAAAAGCATTAGCCAGTGAAAACCTTATGAACAGCAACAGAACATTGTCTGATATAGTGCTGGAAGATGAGCCCTCAGGTTGGAAGGCACTCAAAAGATGACTGGGGAAGAGCTGCCTCCTCAAAGTAGAGTCGACCTTAATGACATGGATGGAGTAAAGCTTTCGGGACCTTCATTTGCTGATGTGGTACGACTCAAAATGAGAAGAAACAGCTGCAAACATCCATTGATAATCGGAACCTGGAATGTATGAAGTATGAGCCTAGGAAAATTGGAAGTTGTCAAAAATGAAATGGACTAAAAGGACCCCGGTGGTCATGGTCCCCAGACCTTCTGTTAGCCCAAAACAGGAACCATTCCCGAAGCCAACTCTTTAGACAGGGTTTGGACTGGACAATGGGATAGAAAATGATGCTGGTGAAGAATGAGCTTCTTGGATCAAGTAGACACATGAGACTATGTTGGCATCTCCTGTCTGGAGCGGGGATGAGAGGGCAGAGGGGGTCAGAAGCTGGCAGAATGGACACTAAAAGAGAGAGTGGAGGGAAGGAGTGTGCTGTCTCATTAGGGGGAGAGCAATTAGGAGTATACAGCAAGGTATATATAAATTTTTGTATGAAAGACTGACTGATTTGTAAACTTTCACTTAAAGCACAATAGAAATTTTTTAAAAAATGAAATGGAACGCATAAACATCAATATTCTAGGCATTAATGAACTGAAATGGACTGGTATTGGCCATTTTGAATTGGACAGTCATATAGTCTACTATGCCAGGAATTACAGCTTAAAGAGGAATGGTGTTGTGTTCATTGTCAAAAAGAACATTTCAAAACCTATCCTGAAGTACAGCTGTGTCAGTGATAGGATAATACCCACACGCCTACAAGGAAGACCAGTTACTATGACTATTACTCAAATTTACGCACCAACCACTAAGGCCAAAGATGAATAGAAGATTTTTACCAGCTTCAGCAGTCTGAAATTGATTGAACATGCAATCAGGATGCGTTGATAATTACTGGTGATTGGAATGCAAAAGTTGGAAACAAAGAAGAAGGACCAGTAGTTGGAAAATATGGCCTTGGTGATAGAAACGATGCCGGAGATCACATGATTGACTTTTGCAAGACCAACAACTTCATTGCAAATATCTTTTTTCACCAACATAAACAGCAACTATACACATGGACCTCGCCAGATGGAATACAAAGGAATTAAATCGACTACATCTATAGAAAGAGATGTTGGAAAAGCTCAACATCATTAGTCAGAACAAGGCCAGGGGCTGGCTGTAGAACAGAACATCAATTGCTCGTATGTAAGTTCAAGTTGAAACTGAAGAAAATCAGAGCAAGTCCACGAAAGCCAAAGTATGACCTTGAGTATATCCGACCTGAATTTAGAGACCATCTCAAGAATAGATTTGACACGCTGTACACTAATGACCAAAGACCAGACAAGTTGTGGAATGACATCAAGGCCATCATACATGAAGAAAGCAAGAGGTCATTAAAAAGACAGGAAAGAAATAAAAGACCAAGATGGATGTCAGAGGAGACTCTGAAACTTGCTGTCGAATGTTGAGCAGCTAAAGCAAAAGGAAGAAATGATTAAGTAAAAGAATTGAACAAAAGATTTCAAAGGGCAGCTCGAGAAAACAAAGTATTATAGTGACACGTGCACAGGTCTGGAGATAGAAAACCAAAGGGGAAGAACACGCTTGGCGTTTCTCAAGCTGAAAGAATGGAAGAAAAATTCAAGCCTCAAGTAGCAATAGCGAAGGATTCTATGGGGAAAATATTAAGCGACCCAGGAAATATCAAAAGAAGATGGAAGGAATACACAGTCATTATACCAAAAAGAATGAGTCAACATTCAACCATTTCAGGAGGTAGCATGTGATCAGGAACCAATGGTACTGAAGGAAGAAGTCCAAGCTGCTCTGAAGGCACTGGGGAAAAACAAGGCTCCAGGAAATGATGGAATATCAGTTGAGATGTTTCAACAAACAGATGCAGTGCTGGAGGTGCTCACTCGTCTATGCCAAGAAATTTGGAAGACAGCTTCCTGGCCAACCAACAGGAAGAGATCCGTATTTATGCCTATTCCCAAGAAAGGTGATCCAACTGAATGTGGAAATTATCGAACAATATCATTAATATCACACTCAAGCAAAATTTTGCTGAAGATCATTCAAAGTGGCTGCAGCAGTATATCGACAGGGAACTGCCAAAAATTCAGGCTGGATTCAGAAGAGGACGTGGAACCAGGGATATCATTGCTGATGTCAGATGGATCCTGGCTGAAAGCAGAGAATACCAGAAGGATGTCTACCTGTGTTTTATTGATTATGCAAAGGCATTCGACTGTGTGGATCATAACAAATTATGGATAACATTGTGAAGAATGGGAATTTCAGAACGCTTAATTGTGCTCGTGAGGAATCTATATACAGATCAAGAGGCAGTTATTCAGACAGAACAAGGGGATACTGTCTGGTTTATTCAATCTGTATGCTGAGGAAATAATCTGAGAAGCTGGACTATATGAAGAAGACCCGGCATCAGGGTTGGAGGAAGACTCATTAACAACCTGTGTTATGCAGATGACACAACCTTGCTTGCTGAAAGTGAAGAGGACTTGAAACACTTACTAATGAAGATCAAAAACCACAGCCTTCAGTATAGATTACACCTCAACATAAAGAAAACAAAAATTCTCACAACTGGACCAATAAGAACAACATCATAAATGCGGAAAAGATTGAAGTTGTCAAGGATTTCATTTTACTTGGATCCATGAACAACATCCATGGAAGCAGCAGTCGAGAAATCAAAAGATGCGTTGCACTGGGCAAATCTTCTGCAAAGGACCTTTTTAAAGTGTTGAAAAGCAAAGATGTCACCTTGAAGACTAAGGTGTGCCTGACCCAATTCATGGTATTTTCAATTGCATCATATTCATGGAAAATCTGGACAATGAATATGGAAGATCAAAGAATTGACACCTTTGAATTGTGGTGTTGGCAAAGAATGTTGAGTATACCATGGACTGCCAGAAAAACTAATAAATCTGTCTTGGAAGAAGTACAACCAGAATGCTGCTTAGAGGCAAGGATGGCGAGACTGCGTCTTACATACTTTGGACCTGTTGTCAGGAGGGATCAGTCCCTGGAGAAGGACATCATGCTTGGCAGAGTACAGGGTCAGCGGAAAAGAGGAAGACCCTCAACGAGGTGGATCAACACAGTGGCTGCAACAATGGGCGCAAGCATAGCCACGATGGGAAGGATGGTGCAGGGCTGGGCAGTGTTTCATTCTGTGGTACATGGGGTTGCTATGAGTCGGAACTGACTCGACGGCACCTGACAACAATGTGTGGGAGACTCAGGTTCAATTCCCAGATGATGCACCTCATGTGCAACTACCTCCGCTATGTCAGTGGAGGCTTGCGTGTTGCTGTTCTATGCAGCAGGTTTCAGCGGAGCTTCCAGACTAAGACAGATTAGGAAGAAAGGCCTGGTGATCTGCTTCTGAACATCAGCCAGTGGAGACTGTGCAGCACAAAGGTCTGAGCGTGGGGTCACCGGGAGTCAGGGGCTGTCCTGACAGCAGCTCATGACAAAACCAACAACAGTTCTTTGATAGATATTTTATCATCATCCATCAGCCTACGGAGCACTGGTGGCACAGTGGCTAAGAGCTTGGCTGCTAACCAAAAGATCAACCATTCAAATTCAGCAGCAGCTCCTTGAACCCCGATGGGGCAGTTCCACTCTGTCCCATAGGGTCGCTGTGAGTGAGAATCTACTCGACGGCAAGGGGTTTTTTTCATTTATCAGCCTATGGCCAAAGCACAGAGGTCTCACGACAGTTACTGAATATAAAGTTAGCAAACTTGACTATGTAATAAAAATAATGTAAATGACCAAACTGTGACCCAGAGTAGGGAGGGAGATGCCAGAGAAGGAAGAGCAAACGTGCAGGTGGGCAGCAACGGTCTCTGAAGTTGTTAAATGAAGGAAAAGGTGTAGCTAGAAGAACCAAGTTGTGTATAATTAACAAAGCCAGCGAGGGAGGAGATGACACGAGGGCAGTGAGTCTGTCCTCTCAAAGTGCAGAGCTGACAGCTGCCGAGTCCGTAACTAGAAGGAGAGCACTGGATTCAGTCACAGCGGTCATCTCCTGGAAGGGCGTGGTGGTGGGTGGTGATTGTCGGGGGCAGTGAGTGGGTGGTAGTTGTGACCCAGGGAGAGAGGAGCCTGCAGTAGAGAGGTGGAGACCTGGCCAATGTGGGTGAGTATGAAGGAGGGGAGGGCAGCCATAAGCAACTCCCTCCTGCATCCTCCCCTCATACCAGGGCTCTCATCCTATAACTCCCAGTGTTCTCTGGGGCTCTGTGTCACCACTGGGCACATCCAGAGGCTGAGACCAAGCAGTGACACAGCCACCTCCCATGGAGCTAGAGGTCCTGGGCAGATGCTGCCCAGAAGGGGGACTCAGGACTGTTCCCCAGGGGGGCACCTCTGGGGCCAGCATGCTGAGGGGAGCAAAAGGGAAGTGTACTCTGTTCCTGCAGGGGTGCCTCAGAGCCCTCCCCTTCTCTCCTGGCCAGTCTATAGCTGGGAGCGACCCAGCACTCTGAGCCCCAGCTGGAAAAGGGCTCCGAGGGGGCGTCCTGAGCTTAGGGGCTGCGCTCCCCTGAGGAGCTTCACCCACCTCAACTTCTGAGCACTGAGATGAGAACCTTTCAGCAATGACCTTGCTTACAGGTGTTTACCCTTTGTGAGGAGTCCCTGGGTGACCCAAACAGTTAATTGCTCAGCTACTACCGAAAAGACTGTCAGTTTGAACCCACTCAGAGGTGCCTCGGAATAAAGTCCTGGCAATCTATTTCTGAAAGGTTGCAGCCTTGAAAACCCTATGGATTTTCTACCTCCACCCACACTCTTCCCTCCCATGAGGGTCCAAGCACCCCCTCCCCTACCAGCCCTCTCTAATATCCCCTCCTTCAGCTTGGATCAGTCTTGTCTGCTGGAAAACCTAGTCTCCAACCCTTTACTCCCCTCTACCCACCCCCCATGTCCCTCCTCCCTGGTTCAGAGCTGTTCACAACTGCAGCCTCCTTGTCCTCACCTTGCTCTCAACCTGCATTCACAAACTGCCCCCGCTTCCCTGCAGTGGAGACCCCTGCCTGCACCTGCTGCTCCGCCCACTGCTGCACCTGCTCTCAGCCCTTGGCCCCACCTCACCCACTCACCCACCTCCAGGCTGGCGTTCTTGAGGGTGTCACTCTGACTCCCCGCCTCAGCTCACAGCACTTGTGTTGCCCACCAATCACCCCTCTGAAGGCCCTCCCTCAGCCTAGACATTCTCAGTCCCTAGTTCTCCTCCTCCAGAAGGACCACTAGTCTTGGTCTCCTTTGCTCTGGGAGCCCTGGACCTCCTTCCTGTCCACCATCACTTTCCTGGTGGGGTCACCTGGTCATCTGACCACAGGCTGGCCCTCCATCTCAAACGCCCCAGCCAGCCCTGGCTCCATCCACATCTGCCCCTTCCCCGCTGCCCAGCTCAGCTGAGAAGAGCCCGCCCTTCCAATCGCTCAGGTTCAAACGTCGAAGTCATCCTGACTCTCTCTGAGGCCACATGGAATTCCATGGGAAATCTCCTCAGCCCTGCCTCTGAAAGAGCCCCATAACCCAGCACTTCCCCACCGCCCACCTGGCCTGTCCTGCTCTCATGGACCACAGGGTGGTGGGAGCCTCTGGCCGGCTTCCCCCTCCACCCTGTGGCCTCTCCTGACCCACTTCAGAGGGACCCTTGGGCACACAGGCAGCCTCCGCCACTCCTCCTGACGCCCTGCCAGGCCTCAGATGCCTGACCAACGCCCTCCTTCTGCTTTAGACCTCCTCACATTGGTGGCACCATCACAGATGACGCACTTGTCTTTGCCCGCTTCTCCCTGCTAGACGCCAGCACCTCAGAAGGGGCTGGTCTCATGCTCACCTGCGTCCCAGCACCTAGACCAGCACTAGGTATGTCCTCAAGTAACCACAACATGCCACTGACACCCCACCTTCCAAACAGAGAAACTGAAGCACAGAGCAGGTCAGCACCATCCACAGGCACCCACTGTAACAGGTGGAGTGGTGACCCTGGCTCAGGCTCATCAATTCCAGGGCTGACCCCCAACATCTCTGCCCTCTGTCTCTCCTACCCGACCTTGTGAACTCCCTCTGCCAGGGAATGAGGCTGGGAGCCCCAGTGAGCTTCATCCGTACCCCAGCTCCCGGCCAGCCTGACTCGGACACAGGGAGAACAACAGCCCACAAACTGGGCCAGGCCCAGATGGTGCTCACGCGGACAATGCGAATCCTACTGTGGGCAGCGTCCAGGGTGTCATAGAAGGCCTGCACCACCTCCTGGAACTCCTCGGAGCTCTCAGCCAGACACTCCAGCCCCCCGTTGGAGGGGCCCTCCAGCCTCGGCTGAGGCGCTGGCATGGGGAGAGAGGGGTGAGGGCTGTGCCTGGGGCCCTGGCCCCTGATGGCTGGGCCACCCACCCGCCACCGTGCTGTGTCCACTCACCGGAGGGGCCCGAGGCTGCCAGGGGAAAGACCTCACTCTGATCCCAGGGGCAGGCCAGCAGCGCTGCGAAGTGGCGGGCTGCACGGGCTGGCTGGGCTCCAAAGCCACGGAGGACAGCATAGTCCTCATGGAGGCCAATGCTCACACCATGGCACTTTTCCAGCTGGGCACAGAGCTCTGCAGACAGCACTCGGCCCCTGGAGTCCACTGTCTCCTCCCGGAGGTGGGCCTCCAGGGCAGCCTCCAGTGCCCGGTCCAGCTCCTCCATGTCCTGCTCGAAGGCTGAGTGCACCACCAGCTGGGCCGGCCCGCCTGCCCCACTCCCTGGGGGCTCTTCTGCCTCTAACAGAGGTTGCTCCAGCAGGGACAAGGCCAGGGCTTGCTGCAACGCTGCTGCCTCCTCCCGCTCAACTACGCTGTCTCGTGGCTCCAGTGACCGGTGGAGGGCCAGCTGCAGTGCGGCCTCCTCCTCTAGTCTCCCTAGAGTCCCAGGGTTGGGGGCCACAGGCTCCTCCACTGAGCACCCCAAACTCACTGCTTCCTCCTCCTCCTGGGGAGGCTCCTTCTCAGGCTCCTCTTCCCCCAGCTCCAGGGGCAGCCACTCCTCCCCATCCAAGCCCTCCAGGGTGGCCAGCAGCTCTCGGACCTCCTCTGGGGGCAGGAGAGGCCCCTGGGTCAGGGTCAGGGTCCCAGCCAGAGTGGGATGAAAGACATGATGAGTCAAGGAACAGTGAAAGATAAAGAAGGTTTAGGAGCTATAGGGTACGAGTGGGCAGGGTCAGGCAACAGGTAGATTGAGAAGCAAGGCAGAGAGTGAGATCAGGAAAGGCCCCAGGATGCATGGGGGGTCCCCAGGGAGCCTCACCCAGGCTCACGTTCTCCTGGACACTGCCTGCACTGTCTGAGGGCAATGGGATGTGGGCCTGGAGGGACTCAATGGGGTCCATCTGCAGGGAGAAGTCAGGGCCAACCAGGCTCACACCCCTGCTCGGTCCAGGGGTGGGAAGGGGGAGGGTTGGGCAGGACTCCACCTGTACCTCTTCAGGGCCTATGTCCAAGGCAGCCCTGGCCAGTCGCTCTGTCCCAAAGACACACTGGAACTGAGCTTCCAGTCCCCGAAGGAGGCACTGTCCCTCCGGGCCCAACAGGAAGCTCGCGCTGCCCGGGTGCCTAAGGCTCAGCACGTAACAGCTAATACTGCTCAGCAGGCTCCGAAGAAACTCCTCGGCCGCCTGGCACGGGGCCAGGGCGCCACAGAGCTGCAGGGCAGGGTAAGAGCTGTCTGCAGGGTCAGGGCACAGGGAGAGGACCCAGAGCCCCCGTGGGAGGAGGACCGACAACGAGGACCCAGAGCCCCCGTGGGAGGAGGACTGACAATGAGCAGAGCCCCCGTGGGAGGAGGACCGACAATGAGCAGAGCCCCCAGTGGGAGGGGCACCGACAACGAGGAGTCCCAGGAGTCACATACCCGAAAGCCAGTCACATCCATCCCTTCCAGGGGGAAGAGGGCAACATCTCCCAGGCTCGCCAGAAGGTCCTGGTGGTGGAGCTGCAGGAAGCGCAGCGCCCCGGGCTCCATCGACAGCACCGTCTCCACCGCACCCCTCTGCTCCGGAGACCCCACACGCCCCTCCTGCTCCAGAGACCCCGCACGCCCCTCCTGCTCCAGAGACCCCGCAGGTCCCAGGCCCACAGGCCCCTCCTGACCTGGAAATCCCACAGGTTCCAGGTGCACAGGCCCCTCCTGCTCCAGAGACCCCACAGGTCCCAGGCCCACAGGCTCCTCCCGCTCCAGACACCCCACAGATCCTAGACTCACAGGCCCCTCCTGCTCCACAGACCCCACAGGTCCTAGGCTCATGGGCTCCTCCTGACCTGGAGACCCCACGAGTCCCTGGCTCAGTGGCCCCTCCTGCCCCAGCAGCTCCACGGGCCCCAGCCTCAGAGTGGTCTCTGATTGCCCTGGTGCCTCCACAGGGTCTGTCATTGTCAGAGCTCCTTGGCCCTCCACAACCCTCGTCGGCCCTCCAGCCTCCAAGAGTGTGTGCTCAGAGGCCTCAGGACACAGCTGGGCCAGGCAATCCCTTTCACAGGTGTCCTTGGCAAGCTCCTGGGGTTCCAGGATGTCGTAATGGGGGATGAGGTGCAGCTTAGAGTCCTGCAGCCAGTGGTCCCGCTGCAGCACCCGCTCAGCCGCTGGAGGAAGGAATGGATGAGGTCAGTGCTCTGTGGTAGTGGGCCGGGCATGCCCAGGCAGTCCCACTCACCCCGCCACTGCTGGAAGGAGACGATGATGCCCAGGGCCCCAGGCAGGCTGCGCAGGTCTTCCAGCGGCCCCCCACCACTGCGGGGCTCATTCTCCAGATACAGCTCCAGCAGCAGCGGGTCTGGGGCCGGTGTGCCCCCCACTACCCGCACCGCTCGGGCCTGGGGCATGCGGGCCAGGGTCACTACAGCGCCGTCCAAGCCCAGTACTCGGGCCTCCTCCTCCAGGACACCAACCTCTGTGGGGAGGGCAGGAGTCAGCTGGGCACCTCCCTACCCACCCCCACGCAGTCCCGCCTCTCACCTGCCTCGGAGAGCTGCGTGGGCAGCTGGACCAGCGCACAGTCCGGCCGAGGACTGGCCAGGACACGGCAGGGCTGCTCTGGGAGCCCGGCTGCGCACAGCAGAGCCTGCACATGCTTCTCCAGGCGCGGGGCCGCGAAACCAGGGGGCAGCCCTTGCAGCAGCAGACGCCCGGGGGCCCGGGGCGGGGCCGGCCGCAAGCTCAGCCGCGCCCGGTGCAGCACGTGTTCCCCCTGCGCCAAGACCCTCACTGCATCTGCGGGCAGGGGCGGACGCGGGTCAGAGCTGGCAGGCTCTTGGGGCTCCCAGGCCGCCCCTTCCGCTAGCCCCCTCACCTGCGGACTCCTGAAAGGTAAGGACGCCTCCACAGCCAAGTCTCTGCCAGCTCAACACAGGACCGCCCCCAGAGCGCCGCCGGTTCTCGAAGTAGAGCGTAAGCAGCTCATCCGGCACGTCGGGAGGCAACCCACGGACCTCCACTGCCGCGGACGCCTCCGCCATCGCAACCTGGGGCCAAGCGGTGGGAAGGAAGAGCCCAGGCCCACTCCATCCTCAGCCCCTCCCCAGCCCCCCCGCCACGTGCCCTCTAACCTGTCACTTACATACACCCCACCAATCTGCGCCCGGTCCCCAGCCCGCAGCCTGGCTCCCGAATCTGCCCCGGGGTCCCGTCTCGCTCGCCGGCAGGCTTCGCTTGGAAACAAAAGTGAAACTGTCAGAGGGAACTAGAGAGGGAGGGGCCGGGCCTGAGGCTGGGGACTGGGTGCCTCCGGTCAGGTGCTTCTGCAACGTCTGCCGGCGGCCCCTCCTGCAGAAGCCCGCTCGCCCCGCCTCACCCCACTGCACCCCACCTGAGAAGCTTCTCCCACCAGCAACTGGGCCCAGAGAGCCCGGGTCACCAGGAGGTGCTGGGTGGCCTTGCCCCTCGAGAGGCCTGGCAGAGGGAGGAGTTGTTGGTGAGTGGTCTCTGGTACTCCTCAGCTTCAGCTGGCCTTTCCCTGTGGCCCCCCGAAATGACCAGTAACCCCTGCCCCACTAAATCCACCCAAGGGGACTCTGAGTCACTGCCCCAACTCAGGGACCCCAGACTTAGGGGCTCCCAGGCCTGGCTGTCACTCCAGCAGCATCTGCGGCTCTGGGGCCCTTTGCCTTCCTGAAGACTGAAGGTGAACGCTCCCACCCTGACCTACAAGAGCCGGGCTCCAGCCAAGTCTCCTTCCCCCTCCTCACCTCCTGGACCTGGCCAGCTGCCCAGTCACCATCACGGTCATTGTGGCTAACCCCACCAGGAGTGCTGTGCTGAGTGTCCACACACCTCACTTGCCTTTTCCTTGCTGTGCAGGGAAATGGGGTGCAGAGGGGCCTTGTGGCACCAGGCCTCACACCTGGGCTACGTCTCAGAATCCACTCCCTGCCACTGCCCTTGTCCCCCCACCCTCACTGTCCCTGGTCTCCATGTCCCTACCTCCCTTCACCGCTTGGCCCATGCAGTCTGCACCCCATTCCCTCTAGGGGCTGAGCATACCCATGGCCCCCCATGTCACTCAGAGTAAAAACCAAAGTCTCTCTGTGTTTCCACCTCCCTTCACCCCTCAGTCCATGCAGCCTGCACCCCACTCCCTCCAGGGGCTAAGCACACCCTCGCCCCCAAGTTGCTCACAGTAAAAGCCAAAGTCCTTTGGAGGGTCGTCCAGGCTCCGTCTGACCTAGCTCCAGTCCCTGTCGGCCTCATCCCTCCAGCAGCCACCCGGGTGGGCAGTGGACGGTGGGTGGTGGGCGGTGGGCGGTAGGCTCTAGCCTCCTGGCCTTGGGCTCTTCCTCCAGCACAACAGGCGACTTGCACCTCACCCCTGCCTCTGTCCCTCACTCTACCTGCGCCCCGTCCCCACAAAGCCACCTGGCCAGCCCTCCCCCTGCCTCTCCCACCATCTGCTCAGTGAGGCCCACCCTAACTACTCTTCACAGACAACCCACAAAAACTGTGCTTCCCCTATTTGGCTCTTAATGGCAGAATTAACATGAACTTAAAATCCCTGAAGGGCCTCTGACCTGTGTGGGCCCTCCCAAAGTCAGTGTGAAGCTTTGTCATTTTAAATTGTTCTGAAAGAGGCCCCTCAAAGTGTTTAAGCTTTTGGTTCTACCAAGCCTGAATCCATTCCTGTCTGCTCCACTTTTTTCCTCTCATGGAGTGTATCCCATTCTAACACACTGAATAACTCATGTGACTCGAGCCGCTGTTGTAGAGGACCTGCCGTAGGGAGTTCTGGGCTGGAGCCAGCTCCTATGGGACCAGAATGTCCCATTTTCTGGACTTTCTGTGAACTGGTTGTTGTTACATGAATTCAGCCACGCGGGAGTATATACACTGCACAAACGTACAAAGGCTAGAACCAGGGCCTCCCCGACCAGAGCCAGATGTCCAGCATTGAACTACTGGCACAGGACAGAGCGTTCCAGAACCACCACAGGCCGGGGAAGCACAGTAGTAGGTGGCCTCATGGGCGCTGGAGACCTGCTGAGTCCACGGCCCAGCCAGGAAGTTAACCTGCATCTCCAAACCTCAGACCCTTTAACCACCCTGACAGTTCGTTGTGGAGATGTGAGGAAGACGGCGAGGATAGCAAGTCTAGCACCGTGCTAGACACACACATGGTGTAGTCTCAACTGATAGAGACAGTAATGCAATTAAACCACTAGGCATCTGGATTTAGGAGACTCCAACGAACAGGAATAATGAACGTACTTTAGCTGCAGAAAGGGACGGACATGCGTCAATGGAACGTTGAGCCAAATTTGCCAGGCCTGGTCTCACCTCTGTCCTGGGCAGGGAGTAGGGGTCGGGTCTGCGCGGGAGGAGCCCCGCAGACCTAGCCTTGCGCACATGGGGGACTGGTCTAGCCACAAGCCCCGCCCCATCACAAGCCCCGGCCCCGCCCCATCACGAGCCCTCAGGCCTAGCCCCGCCCCCGGAGGCCCGGCTCCGCTCCGTCACAAGCCCCGCCCCGCCCATCTCCGTCACAAGCCCCGCCCCGCAGCTGGCCCCGCCCCGTCACAAGGCCCCTGCGTCTCCCAGCCGCAGGCGCAGGCCCAGCTGAGCCGGCCGCGGAGCGGTGTAGGCGGAGCGGCCCGTCGACCGCCCGGCCTCCCAGCGGACGCGAGCGCACCGGCCAGCGGCGCCCAGCGAGCGGTGAGCACCGGCCTGCGCCCCCTCGCGCCTGTCCGGCCGCCAGAGCCCCGGGCCCGCCGCCAGAGCCCCCGCGAGCCCTACGCAGCCACCGGCAGGGAGCGGTCCGGCGGGCAGGGCCGGCTCGGGGCCCGCGGGGGCGGCGGGGGCGGGGAGCGCGGCGGGCCGAGCGGGGGGCGGCGCGCTGCGGCGGGGCGAGAACCGCGGCCGGGCTCCCCCGCCCTGGGCTCCGGCCCCCGCCCTGGGCTCCGACCCCCGCCCTGGGCACCGACCCCCGCCCTGGGCTCCGACCCCCGCCCTGGGCTCCGACCCCCGCCCTGGGCACCGACCCCCGCCCTGGGCTCCGACCCCCGCGGCTGCCGCCTGCCCGCCCCCGCCCTGGGCACCGACCCCCGCCCTGGGCACCGACCCCCGCCCTGGGCTCCGACCCCCGCCCTGGGCTCCGACCCCCGCCCTGGGCTCCGACCCCCGCCCTGGGCTCCGACCCCCGCCCTGGGCTCCGACCCCCGCCCTGGGCTCCGACCCCCGCCCTGGGCTCCGACCCCCGCGGCTGCCGCCTGCCCGCCCCCGCCGGCTTTGTTCCTGCGCCCTCTGGTCGCCTCCGTCGCCCACACCCGCGCACCCCCCGTTCTGCGCACCCCACGGCAGGCTCCGCAGCCGACCCAGGCCTGCCCCTCCCGCGGAGGGCCCGTCCGCCGGGGGGTCAGCCCCCGTCGTCGCAGATGGCCTAGGGATTTCCTGGGATAGAAACAGCCGCCGGCGCCGGCCCTGAAAGCTGCTTACAGCGGGGAGACGAAGGGCAGGGTCGGCGCACCCCACCCCACCCGACACGGCCCGGCCGGCCGCGCTGCCACTGGGGGCGGGGGACCGGCAGCGCCCAGAAGGCACCTCCAGCTCCTTGTCCAAAACAACGGGGCCGAGTCTGGGGCTGATAGCGTCGCCCCATCGTCCTCCCCTCCCCCACCCTTGGGGTGGGCCTGGAGCCCCCTTCGGAAGCTCCAGGCTTGGCACCGTGTCCCCTCCCGCCTCTTCTAGCCCCACTTCTCGAGCAAAAATCGGAGACTTCCTGGCTTTCTTAACCCCTGGGCTGGGGCAGCAGGTGCGGCTTGCCACAGCCGGGTTCCAGGCTGCAGGTCGACGTCGTCTCTCTCTTTCTCCTCCAGGGGGAGGCCGCAGAAGCTGAGGCCATGTCCCATGAAAAGAGTTTCTTGGTGTCTGGGGACAACTATCCTCCCCCCAACCCTGGATATCCTGGGGGACCCCAGCCCCCTGTGCCTCCCTATGGGCAGCCTCCCTACCCTGGGGCCCCTTACCCTCAGCCCTCTTTCCAGCCTGCACCCTATGGTCAGCCAGGGTACCCCCAGGGCCCTGCCACCTACCCCCAGGGCCCCTCCCCATACCCACAGGGCCCCTACCCTCAGGGGCCCTATCCCCAAGGGGGCTACCCACAAGGGCCCTATCCCCAAGGAGCCTACCCACAAGGGCCCTATCCTCAGAGTCCCTTCCCCCCCAACCCCTATGGACAACCGCAGGCCTTCGAGGACCCAGGCTGTGAGTAGGGGCTTGGGGGGCAGGGGGGTGGGCCTGGGCTGAAGCCTGTGGTTGCTGAACCTGCCACCCTGCCCTCAGCTCCTCTGCGGGGAAACTACCATGAGGAAGGGCCCCCGTCCTATTATGACAACCAGGACTTCCCCGCTACCAACTGGGAAGACAAAAGCATTCGGCAGGCCTTCATCCGCAAGGTGGGTGGGGCGGGGGGGGGGGGACCTGGCTGCAGGGCAGGTGGCTCTCAGCTTCTTCCCTCACAGGTGTTCCTGGTCCTGACTTTGCACCTGTCACCTGGGTGCAGGCAGGCAGGGTCTGAACCTTTTCTCTCACAGGTGTTCCTGGTCCTGACCCTGCAGCTTTCAGTGACCTTGTCTTCTGTGGCCGTGTTCACGTTCGTTGGGGGCGTGAAGGACTTTGTCAGGGCAAACGTCTGGACTTACTACGTTTCCTATGCCGTCTTCTTTGTTTCCCTCATTGTCCTCAGCTGCTGTGGGGACTTCCGGCGAAAGCACCCCTGGAACCTCATTGCCCTGGTAACCCCGGGCCCTCGGCCCCCAGGCCCAGCCTTCCAACCCCACGGTCCCCCTCCCTGGAGCCTGGTCACCCTGGGATCCTTTTGTCTGCAGAGGGGCACAGTGGCGGCAGAGTGGCTCAGCACGCTCACATTTTCCCACAGTCAATCCTGACCGTCAGTCTGTCCTACATGGTGGGCATGATTGCCAGCTTCTACGACACGGAGGCCGTCATCATGGCTGTGGGCATCACCACGACCGTCTGCTTCACTGTCGTCATCTTCTCCATGCAGGTGAGGCCCCTGAGGCAGGCTGCAGCCCCCGGGGTAGGGGCCTCCGAGCCCAGCACCCAGGCCCGTGTCCTTGTGTCCCCGCAGACCCGCTACGACTTCACTTCGTGCATGGGGGTGCTCTTGGTCAGCGTGGTGGTGCTGTTCATCTTTGCCATCCTTTGCATTTTCATCCGGAACCGCATCCTGGAGATTGTGTACGCCTCGCTGGGCGCCCTGCTCTTCACCTGCGTGAGTGGGGCAGCAGCGGGCGGGCAGGTTTCTGTGCCGGAGGGGCCGAGCCTTCTCTCACTGTGGCGGCACTGTCACTCAGTTCTTGGCGGTGGACACCCAGCTGCTGCTGGGGAACAAGCAGCTGTCGCTGAGCCCGGAGGAGTACGTGTTCGCGGCACTGAATCTGTACACGGACATCATCAACATCTTCTTGTACATCCTCGCCATCATCGGCCGCGCAAAGGAGTAGGCCGTGCTGCTGGCTCGCCATGCCCCCCCGGGCTGGCCAGGACCCTGCCCCTGGCATGGCAGTGCCATCTGTACCTCCCCCCTCTGGCCCTGGGTGCAGCCTGGGGTGGAGGGCGCCCTCTCCAACCTGTACGTACACCGCAGATACTTTGTATGGACTCGCGTGGCCACGCATGGCCTCTTGTAGCCCTCCCGCCCCCGCCTGGGGTGATGGGCAGGATGTCTGTGCCACCTTCCGCCCCTCACTGTTGCATGAGCCCTGCCTGCCAGCCCCACCCAGGGTCTGGGGGCAATACCAGGTCCCAGGGAAGAGGAATTAAGACAAGAGAAGAGAGTGCACGTCCCCCTTTCTGTCCCAGCTCCTCAGCCTGGCATAGTCTCCCCTCTTCCTCCCCACCCTGGAGTGCCACTTTCTCGGGCTGGAGGGTGGGGGTCTGCATCTCTGTGCTGAGCCCCGAGGACAGAGGGGGTGCGGATGTTTCAGGGTTGGGGGGATACCTTCCTCTGTTCTGCCGTCATTAAAGTTCCAATAAGTGGAAACATCTCTGCCCTCTTCTCACCCAGGTGCTGGTGGGGGGGCGGGGGGCGAGCCCAGGCACCCCTGGGCAATGAGGAAAACAGAGCAGTGTCCACACTTAGAAGAAGGTCTGATAGGCCTGGAGGAGGCAGCCAGCAGTTAATCCTTTAAACACATCCACCTCTTCGCTTCCTGTTCCACAGTCTTTCTGGGAGCCACGTCACGAGGTATATATCTGCGTTCCCTCTGACAATGGGGACCCTGAGGCTCACAGCACCCTGCCTCGCCATACGGTGGGGAGGGGCCTGGCTGTGTACCACACTGGCTTCTGGAGATGGGTACAGAGTGATGGGGTGGGGTCTCCTGTGAGCCCCAGGCTTACCCCATGGCCAGCCTGTCCTACGTGGGGAGCCTAGGGCCTCCCAGTCTCTATACAGTCCCACACTGAGCACTCGGATATGCCACAGGGCTAGGCTCACACAAAGACCCCCACCCTCACTCCTCCACTTTCCCCACAAGGAAGCTGCAGGCTGGAGCCCAAGTTGGAGAGCTCTTGGCCAGTCAGGCCCCAGCCCACTTACGGCTCCCTGCGGGCCTGACCAGACCCCTTTCCAGGACCCTCAGCTCAGCTGGTTCTGCATTTCCTCCCCAGCCCACCCTCTGGATGCTCGGGCAGTGTTCACTGAGGGTCCCTCCACTGCCTGAGCCCTGTCCTGCCTGAGGACCCACCACCTTGTGCTCTAAACCACCCACCCCAGGCTCTGGGATAGAGACAGCCTTGGCCCTGGACACCCCACTGAGGCCTTCCTCCACTGCTTGTCCGGAGGCTCCAGCCATCTCCCTGCCACTGTGTCCTCTCCGCCTGTGTGCCTGGCACCCAGCCCCCACACTGGACCCCACGTGAAGACAACGACACTGCAGCCTACCCCAAACCTGCTGCCCTGCATCTCTTATCTACGTGACCGCTATCCCACCCCCAGGAACCCAGGCAGGGAACAAGCCATTCTCGTCCTGAGGTGACGACGTCCTGTCAGTCTGCCTCCCACCCCTCAGTGCACCCAGCCCCTCTGTCTAATGCAGGCTCCTCAGGCCCACTCCATGCTGCTGCCACTGCCCAGCCACCAGTGCGTCTCTAAAGGGCGGGATCATGTGCCACCACCCTCCCAGCCCTGGAGCCTGCAGTGGCTGCCTGTCAGATAAAGTTCACATCCTCAACCTGGTGTGTGGACCCTGCTATCTGCCCGCAACTTCAGTCCTGCTGCCGGTCTGACCTGCTGGGCCAGAGCCACAAGGAGGTGCCACCCTACAGCGCTGTCCACCATTCTGGCCCCCCGACACCCCTGGCCCCATGCTGGGTCCCGCACACTCTCCACAGCAGCTGCGTGTCTTGGCACTGCTAACCAGAGTTACACTGCCTGTTAACACTTCCCTCCCACACGGAGCACCCCTTAGCACAGGCCTTGGCAGCGGCAGCACCACCCATTTCCAGCCGAACTTCCACAGCAGGTGCCCATCATCGCCCTGCCTGGGGGCACTCGAGGCGGTGATGAGGGGAAGAAGGAACCCCTCAGTTCAACTCAGACCCTGGCCCATCAGGATTTCACAATGAAAGGGAAGCCACGGAGCATTTATATGGTTAAGGGAATGCATATGAATAATCCTAAATGCAAGGACAGTCCAAGGTGGGTGGAAACTCTTGCTAAGCTACATTTTGGGGGCAGCTCCCTGCGAGGGCTGAGTCTGCAGGTGTGGGGCAGGGGCAGCAGAGGCCTTGCTGCCAGATGGCCCAAGCCCCTCAGGTCCTGATGGGCAGATGTGTCTATAGAAGGTCGTTCTGTTGATTCACGAAGCAGAATGAGACCAGAGCAACCGTGGAGTTAACCAGCTTGAGTTTTCAGGTGAGAAGAGAGGCAGCCCCAGCACCAGGGGGCTGGGCACTCAAAACCTGCCCTGGTTATGCTGGGGGCTAGCCTGCACTCACAGATAGGCTTGGTGGCTGCTGGGTGCTAACCTGCATTCACAGATAAGCCTCTGAGTTCTGTTTACAATAAAAACAATTTAATCCTGTGACCGTGATGGATGAAGACATACATAAGACCACACAGTAGTCATGTCTGGATGAGACATTATCATCTTCCAAAACACGGAGGAGCAGACAGCCCCATCCTGGCCACTCCTAGTAGCAGCAGCCCCTTTACAATTCTGGCTCCAGCCTCACTCTGTCTGCCTTCTTCCAGAGATGTGTGTGTGTGGATGATGCTCGGGTGTAGACTGAGCTTGCTTCCTGACAACACCCAACCCTGAGCAAAGCCCCAGCGCCTCTCCAGACCACCTCAAACGAGCCCAGAGCCAACACCGCGCCTCTCCAGACCACCTCGAACAAGCCCAGAACCAACACCGCGCCTCCCAGCAGCCCCTCCGGAGAGTCCCCAGGCACACACAATTGTCTTCTCCTGCTGCAGTGAGCAGACCTCACTCCTTCAACCCCAGGCGAGTGCCTGCAGGCCCTCGGCTGCAGGGCACTGGCACGGGTTACCATACCATGGCCAAGGAAGGCATGGTAATTTTTCTATTGAAGATGTTTATTTACCTAAGTAATAATTAAATCCGGTCTTCTAAGGGTTGAAAAACATAGACATCTTGAAACAAACTATCAGAGTCTCCACTATACCCTGCCCTCCAGTGTGACATTCAACAAGTGCCTGTTTGAGAGCCAGCTGGGGCCAGGCCAGGAACCCCACCCTCTTCTCAACAAGACTGAAAATTTTCTAAAACTAGCGTCTCAGTCATCTAGTGCTGCCATAACAGAAATACCACTAGTGGATGGCTTTAACAAGGAGAAATTTATTCTCTCACAGTCTAGTAGGCCAGAAGTCTAAATTCAGGGTGTCAGCTCCAGGGGAGGGCTTTCGCCCTCTGTCGACTCTGGAGGAAGTCCTTGTCATCAAACTTTCCTGGTCGAGGAGCTTCTCAGTGCAGGGACCCTGGGTCCCAAGGACGTGCTATTCTCCCGGCTCTTGTTTCTTGGTGGTATGAGGCCCCCATGTCTCTTGGCTTGCTTCTGATTTTTATATCTCAGAAGAGATTGACTCAAGATACAATCTAATCTTGTAGATTGAGTCCTGCCTCATTAACATGAGTGCTGCTAATCCCACCTTGTCAACAGCATAGAGAAAGGATTTACAACACAGAGGAAAATCACATCAGATGACAAAATGGTGGCCACAATACTGGGAATCATGGCCTAGCCAAGTTGACACACATTTTGGGGGGATACAATTCAATCCAGAACAACTGGTAAAGTGCCAACCCACAGAGAAAGCCCTGCAAGCCCCAACAGAATACTTAAGAAAACCACACCTTGAAACTTTGTAGTAAAACTGATGAAAATTCAAAAAAGAGAGAAGTTTATTGTGCTTTAGGTGAAAGTTTACAGTTAAGTTAGTTTCTCATACAAAAATTTATACACACATTGTTATATGACCCTAGTTGCCATCCCATATCATGACAGCACACTCCTTTCCACCCCAGGTTTCCTGTGTCCTTTCAACCAGCTCCTGTCCCTTTCTGCCTTCTCATCTCACCTCCAGACAGGAGCTGCCCATTTAGTCTCGTGTATCTACTTGAACAAAGAGGCACACTCTTCACTAGTATCATTTTTTGTCTTATAGTCCAGTCTAATCATTTTACTTGGATCCACAATCAACACCCATGGAAGCAGCAGTCAAGAAATCAAAAGATGCATTGCATTGGGCAAATCTGCTGCAAAGGACCTCTTCAAAGTGTCGAAGAGCAAAGATGTCATCCTGAAGACTAAGGTGTGCCTGACCCGAGCCATGGTATTTTCAATCGCATCGTATGCACGTGAAAGCTGGAAAATGAATTAAGGAAGACCGAAGAAGAGTTGACACCTTTGAATTGTTGGCGAAGAATATTGAATATACCATGGACTGCCAAAACAACGAACAAATCTGTCTTGGAAGAAGTGCGGCCAGAATGCTCCTTAGAGGCAAGGATGGCGAGACTGCGTCTTACATACTTTGGACATGTTGTCAGGAGGGATCAGTCCCTGGAGAGGGACATCATGCTTGGCAGAGTACAGGGTCAGAGGAAAAGAGGAAGACCCTCAACAAGGTGGATTGACACAGTGGCTGCAACAACGAGCTCAAGCATAACAACGATTGTAAGGATGGCGCAGGACCAGGCAGTGTTTCGTTCTGTTGTGCATAGGGTCGCTATGAGTTGAAACTGACTCGACGGCACCTAACAACAACAACAATCTTTGTCTGAAGAGTTGGCTTAGGGAATGGTCAAAAAAGAGAGAAATTTTATCTCATAAATAGACCAGACTTAATGGTCTGACTGAGACTAAAAGGACCCCGCTGGTCATGGCCCCCAGACCTTCTGTTGGCCCAGGACAGGAACCATTCCCGAAGCCAACTCTTCAGACATGGATTGGACTGGACAATGGGATGGAGAGGGATGCTGGTGAGGAGTGAGCTTCTTGGATCAGGTGGACACTTGAGACTATGTTGGCATCTCCTGCCTGGAAGGGAGATGAGAGGGTGGAGGGGGTTAGAAGCTGGTGAAATGGACACGAAGAGAGAGTGGAGGGAGAGAGCGGGCTGTCTCATTAGGGGGAGAGTAATTGGGAGTGTGTAGCAAGGTGTATATGGGTTTTTGTGTGAGAGACTGACTTGATTGGTAAACTTTCACTTAAAGCACAATAAAAATTATTAAAAAAAAGAGGAATTTTAAAGCAACCAGAAAAAATATTCACATTACCTTAAAAACAAAATAAAACAGCATTAATATAGCTGTCTTCTCAACAAAAATGATGAAAGCCAGGAAACAATGGAATGATTTCTTTAAAGTGTTGAAAAGATAAATTGTCAAACTACAATTCTATATCCAGTGAAAATATCCTTCAAAAATGAAGATGAACTACAGGCTTTATCAAAAGAAAAAAAAGCTGAAGGAATTCACAGCCAAGAGGCCTACACTAAATGAATAATAAAAGGTGTTCTTTAAAGCCCAAAGGAAAATAGCCTCAGATTCTCAGAAACTGCAGGAAGAAATGAAGGCATCAGAAAAAGTAACTAAAAATGTGTTTTGACTGTTTAAAACATAATAACAATAATGTCTTGTGGAATTTACAAACTATGTAAAACACATGACAGCAATCATACAAAAATGGAGAGTGAAGCTGCTCTAAGTTTCTGGCATCGTTTGGGAAGGGAAAACTATTTAATGCAGAAAGTATTTACTTAACAAATCAAGGATACACTTTTTAAATCTCTAGGATAAGATAATAACAAAACCAAAATCCATCACTGTGGAGTCGATTCTGACTCATAGCAACCCTATAGGACAGAGTAGAACTGCCCGAAAACTCTTAACCACTATGCCACCAGGGTTTGCTGATAATGGGGACAAGGAATATACAAATAAAAAGCTAAGTGGGGGAAAGAGGGAAATCATAGATCATCTTCATAGACACAGAAGAAGCATTTCATAAAGTCCACTACGCATTCATGATGAGAACTCTTAGCAAATTAGGAACAGATGAAAACTTCCTTAATCCAATAAAGAATACTTATAAAAATTCTACAGCAAATATCATACTTAAGATGATGATTGAAAGCTTTCCTCCTGAGGCTGAGAATGAGCTGGGTGTCTGTTACCACCTCTTCAACTCAGCATTGTTCTGGAGGTTCTGGCCAGTGAAACAAGGCAAGGAAAAAAACAAAACCAAATCAAGACTGAAAAAAATAAATTTTTTTTCGAAGAAATGGAATTGTCATTATTTACGACATCATGATGGTGAAATACAAAATCCGAGCTAATCTGCAGGCAGACCATTTGACTTAAGTAAAATTAGCACGTCTCTCAATATAAGGTCAATGTAAAAAAAATCCATTGTATTTCTGCACACTACCAAAGAATAAAATTTTTTTTTTTTTTTACCGAAGAATAAATAGAAACTAAAATTTTAAACTTTAACATTTACAATAGCATCCTAGGTATAAATCCTAAGAATTAATACCTAGGGATAAATCTAATGAAAGATCTGTAAAATCTATACATTCAAACACACAAAGTGCTACTGAGAGAAATTAAAGTAGTCCTAAATACTTTGGACACAACTCCAGGAAAGACCAGTGGCTAGAAAAGGACATCATGTTTGGTAGAGAGTGAGTGAAAATGAGGGAAATCCTCCATGAGATGATTGACACAAAGCTGCAACGACGGGCTCAAGCGATTGTGAGGAGGGGGCAGGATGGGGCAACGTTCTGCTGGGCACAAGGTTGCCACGGCTCAGAGCCGACTCAGCGGCAACTAAGAACAAACACTACGTTCTCAGTAACTGATTAAACGAGAAGGGTGAAAATCAGAAAGTACATAAACCAAAAAAAAACCCAAACCCGTTGCTGTCAAGTTGATTCCAACTCGCGGCAACCCTATAGGACGAAGTAAGCTGTTTCCATAGGGTTTCCAAGGCCGTGATCTTTAGGGAAGCAGACTGCCCCATCTTTCTCCCATGGAACTGCTGGTGGGCTTGAACTGCTGACCTTTACCTTAGGAGCCAAGCACTTATCCACTGTGCCATTAGGGCTCCTTAGAAAGTACATTAAAAAAAAAAAAAAACGTTGCCATTGAGTCGATTCCAACTCATAGCGACCTTATAGGACAGAGCAGAACTGCCTCATAGGGTTTCCAAGAAGCAGCTGGCAGATTCAAACTGCTGACCTTTTGGTTAGCAGCCAAGCCCTTAACCACTGAGCCACCAGGGCTCCTTAGAAAGTACATAGAAGACATAAATACCACTAGCAACCAATTCGACCTAATTGACATAGAGCAATTCACTCAACAGCCAAATGCACCTTCAAGTGCACGTGGATCGTTCACCAAGAATAAACATATGCTGGTCATATACAGCATGTTCTCAAATCACAACAAATTGAATTAGAAATTATCAGAAAGATATCTATATATATATATATAAAAAAATAGATATACATAAAAACCAACAAATATTTGCAAATGAAACAACACACTTAGACAATCCATGGGTCAAAAAAAAAAAAAAAGAAATCACAAGGGAAATTGGAAAATATTTTGAAGTATATGATTACAAAAATACAATGTATAAAAATCTGTGGTGCAGCGGTTTAGCGCTGACTGCTAACCAGAAGTTAGCACCGATGTTCGTTACAGCACTATTCACAACTGCAGGAAGGTGGAAACAGCCCGAGCATCCATCAACATGTAAATTGATATGCAAAATGTGGTTCATGCATGCAAGGGAATATTATTCAATCATGAAGAGAAATGAAGTTCTGATAAATGCTACAACATGATGAACTTTGGAAATATTACGATGAGTGAAATAAATCACACACAAAAGGATAAATATCGTATGATCCTGCTTACATGAAATATCTGTTGTTGTTAGGTGCCGTTGAGTCCGGTTCCAATTCATACGACCCTATGCACAACAGACCAAAACACTGCCCAGTCCTGCGCCATCCTCACAATCGTTGTTATGTTGGAGCCCATCGTTGCAGCCACTGAAACATCTAAAATAAGGAAAAGCACAGACAGCAAAGTTAGTGATTACCAGCACGGGAGGGTGGGGGGAACAGGAGGGTGGGGGAAAGGGGAGTTACTGCTCGAAGGGCACCGAGTCTCTGTTAAGGATGATTAAAAACTGGAAACCGATAGTGGTAACAGTTGCAGAACATGGTAAACATAATTAATGTCACTGAATTGCACACGTAAAAAAGGCTGAAATGAAAACCATGCAAAATCTACAAAAAAAAAACTAGAACTAACAAATGAGTTTAACAAGGTCACAAAATTAAAGCCCAATAAAAAAAAAAATCATATCACTGTATACTAGCTACAATTACAAATTAAAAACACAAGTAAACACGTATGTGTATGTGTGTGTGTGACTCACAATAGTATTTAAAAAGACATGAGCTACTTAGGGATTTGTTCAGTGTCCCCAGACCAGCTCTGGATCCGATGGTCTGCTGGGGAGGATTCAGCGGACAGTCCACTCGTGGCTGAGGTTTGTTACAGAAGGGTACACAGCAAAATCAGCAAAGAGGAAAGATACATGGGCCACAGTCTGGAAGAAAGCAGGCGCAGGCTACCAAGAGTCCTCTCCCCTGGAGTCCTATAGGACATGCCAGGTTTCCCCAGCAACAAGCTGTGACGACACGTGTGAAGTGTCCACCAAGGAAGCTGATTAGAGACTCAGTGTCCAGGGCCGTGATGATGGGGGCCGGTCACTTAGATGCCCTCCTCCAGTATTCACCAGAGTCCCAGACTCCCAGAAGGAAAGTAGATGGTCAGCATAAACTGCACTGTTTGCACAGCTTAGACCTCGTGAGCCATTCTCACTCTTCTAGAAAGGGTGGGAACCCTCCCAAAATCCAAGTTCCCAGACAACAGCCAGTGGCCAACCATGCAAGCAGTCCTTTCTAAGGCTAGCGGCCTCAGGCCTGCCTTATTAACTCTTTTCTACACAGGGATAAATTTGGAGGACCTTTGCTACTACCTGATTTCAAAATTTAATCTAAAGCTACGTTAATCAGGACAGTGTGAAAGCCAAAGCCTTAGGGAAGAAACCCGTCTACAGAGCTAACAGCCTACACGAACCACGGCCTCATCTACCCTTCGACCAGAAGAACTGGATGGTGCCCAGCTACCCCTACCGACCATTCTGATCAGGGCCACAATACATGGACCATGATAGAAATGGAGAAAAACACAGAATATAACTCAAATTCTTAAAAAGTCCAGACTTACGGGACCAGTTGAGACTAGAGGACTCCCCGAGACTATCGCCCTGAGATACTTTTTAAACCTTGAACTGAAACTATCCCGAGGTCATCTTTTAGCGAAATAGCAGATTGCACACAAAATAAAGAATATTATCTGTGAGTACAGTGCTCCACTAAGAAACCATCTATATGAGACCAAAAGGTCAACAATAACTCTAAATCAAAGATGAGAATGTAAACGGGCAAGGAAACTAGCTACTGGAAATGGAACAACCAGAAAGCAGTTAAAGACAATGTTGACACAATGTGAAAGACGTAACTAATGTCACTGAACAATTTGTGTAAAAACTGTCAAATGGGAACCTAGTTTGCTTTGTAAACTTTCACTGAAAACACAGTAAAATATTTAAGAAAAGAAAAAAAAAAAAAAAAAAAACCTGGGGGAAGAGACCTATATGGAGCCTCTGAGCAGAAGAGGAAAGGGAGCTTGTACAGGAGCCTGAGAATTCCACACTACGGAGTTGGAACTGTACTTGGAGGACAGTGGGGAACCACTACAGGGTTTTGAGCAGAGAAGTGACCTAAGCAGAACCCTTTTAAAAGAAAATCACCCTCTGAGGACTAGAACTAATGGTGTGTGGAGGCCTAGGACCAGGTTAAATAAATGTTCTCTGAGTCTGTGGGGGAAAAAAAGATAGTGTGATACTGGGATAAGGATGTACATACAGACCAGTAGAACCAGAGAATCCAGAAATAGACAGGGAACAGGCCAGAGAATCCAGAAATAGACAAGGAACAGGCTAGAGAATCCAGAAAGAGACAGGGAACAGGCTAGAGAATCCTGAAATAGACAGGGAACAGGCCAGAGAATCCTGAAATAGACAGGGAACAGGCCAGAGAATCCTGAAATAGACAGGGAACAGGCCAGAGAATCCTGAAATAGACAGGGAACAGGCCAGAGAATCCTGAAATAGACAGGGAACAGGCCAGAGAATCCAGAAATAGACAGGGAACAGGCTAGAGAATCCAGAAGTAGGCAGGGAACAGGCTAGAGAATCCAGAAGTAGACAGGGAACAGGCTAGAGAATCCAGAAGTAGACAGGGAACAGGCTAGAGAATCCAGAAAGAGACAGGGAACAGGCTAGAGAATCCAGAAAGAGACAGGGAACAGGCTAGAGAATCCAGAAAGAGACAGGGAACAGGCTAGAGAATCCAGAAAGAGACAGGGAACAGGCTAGAGAATCCTGAAATAGACAGGGAACAGGATAGAGAATCCAGAAATAGACAGGGAACAGGATAGAGAATCCTGAAGTGGATCTACACACAAATGGTCAATTAGCTTTTAGCACAGGTGCCAAGATAATTCAATGGGAAAAGGTTGTTAATGAGTCTTCCTCCAATTCTGATGCCCCGTTCTTCTTCATTTAATCCAGCTTCTCAGATTATTTGCTCAGCATACAGGTTGAATAGGTACGGTGAAAGGATACAACGCCAACGCACACCTTTCCTGACTTTAAACCAATCAGTATCCCCTTGTTCTGTCCGAACAACTGCCTCTTGATCTGTGTGTAAAGGTTCCTCATGAGCACAATTAAGTGTTCTGGAATTCCCATTCTCCGCAATGTTATCCATAATTTGTTATGATTCACACAATCAAATGCCTTTGCATAGTCAATAAAACACAGGTAAACATCCTTTTGGTATTCTCTGCTTTCAGGCGGGACCCCTCTGACATCAGCAACGATATCCCTGGTTCCATATCCTCTTCTGAAACCAGCCTGAATTTCTGGCAGTTCCGTGTCAATATACTGCTGCAGCCGCTTTTGAATGATCTTCAACAAAATTTTACTTTCCTGTAATATTAATGATATTGTTTGATAATTTCCACATTCAGTTGGATCACCTTTCTTGGGACTAGGCATAAATACGGATGTCTTCCAGTCGGTTGGCCAGGTAGCTGTCTTCCAGATTTCTTGGCATAGACAAGTGTACACTTCCAGCGCTGCATCTGTTTGTTGAAACACCTTAACTGATAATCTGTCAATTCCTGGAGGCTTGTTTTTCACCAATGCCTCCAGTGCAGCTTGGACTTCTTCCTTTGGTACCATCGGTTCCTGGTCATCTGCTACCTCTTGAAATGGCTGAACATAGACCAATTCTTTTTGGTATAATGACTCTGTGTATTTCTTCCATCTTCTTTTGATGCTTCCTGTGTCATTTAGTATTTTCCTCATAAAATCCATCACTATTGCAACTCAAGGCTTGGAGTTTTTCTTCAGTTCTTTCAGCTTGAGAAATGCTGAGTGTATTCCTCCCTTTTGGTTTTCTATCTCCAGGTCTTTGCACATGTCGTTATAATACTTTACTTTGTCTTCTCGAGCTGCCCTTTGAAATCTTTTGTTCAATTCTTTTACTTCATCATTTCTTCCTCTTGCTTTAGCTGCTCTACGTTCAAGAGCAAGTTTAAGAGTCTCTTCTGACATCCATTTTGGTCTTTTCCTTCTTTCCTGTCTTTTTTAACGACCCCTTGATTTCTTCACATATGATGTCCTTGATATCACTCCACAGCACGTCTGGTCTTCGGTCATTGGCGTTCAGCGCGTCAAATCCACTCTTGAAATGGTCTCTAAATTCAGGTGGGATATACTCAAGGTTGTACTTTGCCTCTCATTGAGTTGTTCTAATTTTCTTCAGTATCGACTTGAACTTGCAAAGGAGCAATTGATGGTCTGCTCCACGGTCAGCCGCTGGCGTTGTTCTGACTGATGATGTAGTCGATTTGATTCCTGTGTATTCCATATGGTGAGGTCCATGTGTACAGTCACGGTTTGTGTTGGTGAAAAAAGGTATTTGCAATGAAGTGGTTGGTCTTGCAAAACTCTATCAGGCGATCTACAGCATCATTTCTATCACCAAGGCCATATTTTCCAACTACCGATCCTTCTTTGTTTCCAGTTGTCGCATTCCAATCACCAGTAATTATCAGTGCATCCTGATTGCATGTTTGATCACTTTCAGACTGCAGAAGCTGGTAAAAATCTTCAATTTCTTCATCTTTGGCCTTAGGGGTTGGTGCATATATTTGAACAATGGTCGTATTAACTGCTTTTCCTTGTAGGCGTATGGGTAATTAGTCTATCACTGACAATGCTGTACTTCAGGATAGATCTTGAAATGTTCTTTTTGACAAGGAATGCAATGCCATTCCTCTTCAAGTTGTCATTCCTGGCATAGTAGACCATATGACTGTCTGATTTAAAATGGCCAATACCCGTCCATTTCAGCTCACTAACACCTGGGATATTGATCTTTATGCGTTCCATTTCATTTTTGGTGATTTCCAATTTTCCTAGATTCATACTTCATACATCCACAGATTGAATAGGTATAGTGAAAATATACAACCTTGAAGCACACCTTTCCTGACTTTAAACCACGTAGTAGCCCCTTTATCTGCTCCAACAACTATCCTGAGCTGTTGCCTAGGGATCCAAAAAAGAAAAGTCCTGTTGGCTACAGAAACTGCTCCATGGCTTCCTGCAGAAAAGAAATGCCCAGCACTCCGCTGCTTGCCAGCACTTCCTGGCCTGTACTCTTCCAAATAGACTGGTGCCAAGTATAGCTTCGCATGTGTTTTTGTGAGTCTGGATGCTTGCTAGAGTTAAAACCCCGGCAGACCCTGCAATGGGTGTTTCACAGAAGAGTAAATGCAAATTGCCAGTAAACACAGGAAGAGATGTCCCACCTCTTAAGTTATCAATGGAATGCAAATCCCGTTCTAAAGGAATGCCTGGCACAGAGTAAACACTCGATAAGTACTTGCGGAATGACCTGATGAGATTAACATTAATTCAAATGAGAAAAATTAAGAAGTCTGACGATATCAATACCGAGTGTTGGAGAAGATACATATCAACATGATCACTTTGCACATTGCTGGTAGGCATGGAAATTAGTAAATCACTTTGGAAAACCAATTTGACATTATCTTGTAAAGATGAAAACTCACTTTCCTACAACCCAGAATTCTGCTCCCTAGGTATGCCCAAGGTAAATTCTTATATATGTATGACAGAGGCATGTATCAGAGTGTTCACAGTGAAATTGCTTACATTAGCAAAAACTTACAAACAACCTGAATGCCCAGAGAAAAGACTATGGACATATAAACCGTGGTACTCTTACACAATGGAAGAAGGTACAACAATCGGAATGAAAGATGACAGCTGTGTGAAGCAGCGTGGGTGAACCTGAGCAACACTACACAGAACAAAAACAGAAGTCCCAAAATCTATACGTAGCAATGTCCTTTAAAAAATTATTCATTGTAGTTGGGTGCCATCAAGTCCATTCCAACTCATACCAACCCATGTGACAGAGTAGACTGCCCCATAGGATTTTCTAGACTGTGATCTTCATGGTAGCAGATCACAGGTCTTTCCCCCATTGAGCCACTGGGTGACTTCAAACTGACAACAATTCTGTTAGTAGCTGAGCACTTAACCATTGGCGCCTGTATCTACATCTATAGATAACTGTTTCATCTATCTGTCTGTCTGTCTGTCTGTCTGTCTGTCTGTCTGTCTGTCTTCTTGATCTACTTGTTTCTGAGAGCACTGTGTCTCAATCTCCTACAACTGTGGATTTGTTTATTTCCTCTTACAGTTATGTTAATTTTTGTTTCATTAAGTATTAGAGCTATATTGTTACAGACATATACAGGTTCAGAATTGATTTATCTTCTTGACGAGCTGTTATTTTATCATTAACTACCTCTCTATCTTGAAATGACAAATTCACAGTTGTAGGAGATCCTGACATACCTCTCTCAGAAACAGGTAATGGATGGATAAGTAGACATACAAAGCAATTATATGTACACATTTTTTTGTTTTGTTGGTTTGGTTTTGGGTATACACGTAGATGTAGGTATAGGTATATTTCCCCAACAAATAGAAAAGTACCACCCATGCATGGAATATTTATGAAAATTAATTATGTAACGGGCCACAAATTTTTTTAACAACTTCTGTCTTAGACTGGGTTCTCTAGAAGAGCAAAACCAGTGAAGCCTATATATAAATATACAGAGAGAGATTTATTTCAAGGACATGGCTCATGCAGTTGTAGGGGCTGGCAAGTCCCAAGTTCAGGGGTCAAGCATTAGGCTGGAGGCTTCTCCTGACTCATGTGGTTGGATGGGCTGATGAACCCCAAGTCTGCAGGTCAGGTGGCAGGCTGCTGACTCGCATCTCAAGAACTGGAGGTCAAAGGGTAATGAGTTGGATGCAGGATCGAGAGAGAGTGATATTTGCAGACCATCCATGTATACTAGATACAGGCCACACCGCCAAGAGAAATTCTTCTTTCAACTGATTGGCTGCTTACATCAGATCGTAAGACGAAGGATGATTACACAGTACCTGCCAAACCACTGAGAGTCACGGCCTAGCCAAGTTAACACATAACCTCAGCCATTACAACTTCCAAATAATTTATATCATGCTGACCTTGTTTTCTGGTAATGAAATTAGAAATTAACAATAATAATGTAATATAAATACATTTGGAAACTAAAACACTCTTCATTGGCTATGCCTCGAAGATGAAGTATTTCTCAATAAGGAAGCTTCTGTATTTGGGCAGAACAAATCCTCTATTGTGTGGAACTGTCCTACATAGTGTAGCCTTGGTGGCATAGTAGTTAAAGAGCTTGGCTGCTAACCAAAATGTTGGCAGTTCAAATTCACCAGTTGCTCCTTGGAAACCCTATGAGGCAGTTCTACTCTGTCCTATAAGGTCGCTATGCGTCGGAATCGACTCCACGACAATGGGTTTGTTTTTGTTTTTTTGATCCTACGTAGTGTAGGAGGGCTTAGCATTTCTGCCATGAATGCCCATAGCATCCCACAGTCCTTGTGACAGCCAAAACAGCTGAGGATAAGGAGGAGGAGGAAGGGGCAGCAGCAGCAACAGAGACCATATGGAGCTGTAAAGCTTAAGTTACTTACTATCTGGCCTTTACAGTTTGTGACTCCCACCCCAGGGCGCCATCCCCCTCCCATTCAAGGCCAGTCCCTCCATCCTGGGATATGGATCCTGCTGCTTTCTGTCTCCTTGGGGAATGGGACTCCCCCAATCACCAATGCTTCCTCGCTTGTTCAGTCAGTGGGCTGCCCCTCACTGCAGGTCCCTCACACCTGCTTTCCCCTTCCCTCCCCTTCCCTCCCCCCTCCGTCATCCTCCCCATTCCCCATGCTGCCACACTGGCTTCTGCTCACTGTTCATGCCCTCCACTGGCTTCGGCCTATCGCTGCCCAGAGCAGCTCTTGCTAAGGAATCTCCCATTCAAGGGATACTTGTGTCCCCTCCCTCTTACTTTAAGGTCTCTGGACACTGGACACTGTTGCTGCTGCCCCTTCTTCCTCCCGCCCCTCCTGCAGCTCCTTCACTGCAGGGCTGCGGAGCCGCACTTGACCCGCTTGCTGGATTAAGTCCTATCAACTGATAAAAGTGGGCAACGGTGGTCCAGTGGTAGAATTCTCACCCTCCCTTTTGGAGGCTCCGTTCAATTCCCAGCCAATGCACCTTGTTTGTAGCCACCACCCACCTACCAGTGAAGGCTTTTGTGTTACTGTGACCCCGAACAGGTTTCAACAGAGCTTCCAGATTAAGACGGACTCGGAAGAAAGGCCTGGCAGTCTCTACTACAGAAGGGCAGCCAGTGAAACCCTGTGGATCACAACCGTCCTATCTGCAACTGACCACGAGGCGGCACGGGACCGGGTCGGCGGCTGACCGCGAGGCGGCATTACCTGCCTACAGCCACAGGCTCTGGGACCCTCTTGCATCTCTGTTTTCACCACCTGGGCTGTGGGATAGGCCAGAGTTCTATCCCAAACCCTTATAAGCCAGTTGGACTTATTATAATTTAAAACTACAAACAAAAAATAAAAGAAAAAAATTGTTGCTTCTATGATAACTAAGTTGAATGCTTTAAAAACAATAAAAAGTTGCTGAGCGCCCTTAAAAATAAATAGGAATAGATAATTTTCAGGTTTTCAAGACTTATTGAAAATAAAAGTCCTCATAATCCCACTTCCAAGAGGTAGACATGTTAAAGGTTTGAAATATACGTGTATGTTTGTATGTGAACATGTTTGTGAAAAATGACTTCCTCATGGTAGCGTAATTATGGAGAGTTTAACTAAGTAAACATTATAATTCACAATTTTATAATTTCTGTGTTTGCAGGGCAATGAATTACTTAATGTGGCCCTTCTAGACAAGTAACTCCCACCCAAGTGATCTGATGGGACTGTGCAATTAAGGTAATTCTGGCCCACCAAGGGGACTGGTCAGTTTTGCCTTAAGAGAGAGCCAATTCTAGAGCAGAAGAAGATCTCACCACCACCAAGGAAGAGTAATCAGGAGTGGAGGGCGCCTCCTTTGGACCTGGGACCCCTGCGCTGAGAAGCTCCTGGACCCAGGAGACAGACAGCCGTAACAGTGAAGACGGCGAGACTTGGAGGCAGAAAAACAGTGGCAGGAGAGACTGGCAGGAGAAATCGGCAGGAAACCGCACAGTGGGCTTCCCAGTCCATGGAGTGAGAAGGCTGAGTGCCTTTAGGCGGGAGGCTTGCTGGAGGAGTGGGGTGTCTCAGGGCATTTGGGGGAGCTAGGTTTGCCACCCACAGAGCTAGAGCTGAGCACCTTTGGGCTGAGGCTTGCTGGTGGAGTGGGGTGCCTTTGGGCACTTATTGGCAGAGCTAAAAGAGCTTTGTAACACTTGCCTAATCAGGGCAGAGGCTGAGGGGCCAGAGAGAGGCATGCCTGTGAACACAGCTGGGAAGAAGCTGTCCTGATGGAAGAACTATATCCTGAGTGGTCCTCAACCAGAATTGTAACCTGTTACTTCCCTAATAAATTCCACAGAGTATTGTCTGTGAGTTAGGTGTGGCCACTGCAATGAATTATCAAACCCAGCAGAAAAGTAGAGAGTGCTGTGGGAGGGACAGTTGGTGTCAGAATTGGCAAAAATGGTAGAGAGAGAAGGGATGTCTGATCTCCACCTCACAGGAATCAGTCTTGGGCTGCTGATCTTGATTCTCCTTCCCTTTTGTGAAATTAAAGGCCAGGCGCCGCCCCCGTGCCATTCTTACGATGTATAACTCTTGTGATCAGAAAAACACTACAAAGTAAAAGAAATAATAATGTTGCAAAAAAAATTTTGTGTTGAACTATGAGTACAGGAGACTACTTTTTTTTTTTTAATTGTGCTTTAGATGAAAGTTTACAGCTGAAGTTAATTTCTCATACAAAAATTTATACACACATTGTTATGTGACCCTGGCTGCCATCCTGTAATGCGATGGCACACTCCTCCCTTCCACCCCAGATTTCCAGTGTCCGTTCAAGCAGCTTCTATCCCCTTCTTCCTTCTCATCTCGCCCCTGGACAGGAGCTGCCCATCTTGCCTCATGTATCTACTTGAACTAAGAGGCACACTCTTCACAAGTATCATTTTATGTCTTCTTTTTTTTTTTAGCCCAGTCTATTCTTTGTCTGGCCAATGATCGTAAGCATTTCCTCATGTATCTGTTAGCCACCTGAATGTCTTCTTTGGTGAAGTGTCTGTTCATATGCTTTGCCACTTTTAAATTGGGTTATTTGCCTTTTTGTGTTGAAATTTTGCAGTATATTTTAGGTTTTAGAGATTAGGCCCTGATCAGATGTCGTAGCCAAACATTTTTTCCCAGTCTGTACGTTGTGTTTTTACTCTTTTGGTGAAGTCTTTTGATGGCGTGTTTGATTTTTAGAAGCTTCCAGTTATCTAGTTTCTCTTCTGTGTTTGTGCATTGTTAGTAATGTTTTGTATACTGTTTACACCATATACTAGGGCTCCTGGCATTGTCCCTATTTTTATTTACATAATTTTTATCATTTTAGATTTTACATTTAGGTCTTTGATCCATTTTGAGTTAGTTTTTGTGCATGGTGTGAGGTATGGGTCTTGTTTCATTTTTTTGCCAATGGATATCCAGTTATGCCAGCACCATTTGTTAAAGAGACTGTGTTTTCCCCATTTAATGGACTTTGGGCCTCTGTCAAATATCAGCTGCTCATAGGTAGATGAATTTACATCTGGATTCTCAATTCTGTTCCATTGGTCTATGTGTCTGTTGTACCAGTACCAGGCTGTTTTGACTACCATGGTGGTATAAAAGGTTCTAAAATCAGGCAGTGTGAGGCCTCTTCTTTTTGTCAATGCTTTACTTATCTGGGGCCTCTTCCCTTTCGAAATTAAGTTGGTGATTTGTTTCTCCATCTCATTTAAAAGTGTCGTTGGAATTTGGATGGGGATTGCATTGTGTCTGTAGATTGCTTTGGGTAGAACTGACATTTTCACAATGTTGAGCCTTTCTATCCATGAGCAAGGTATGTTTCTCCAGTTATGTAGGTCTCTTTTGGTTTCTTGCAGTACTGTCTTGTAGTTTTCTTTGTATAGGTCTTTTACGTCTCTGGTTAGATTTATTCCTAAGTAAATTACCTTCTTGGGGGCTATTGTAAATGATATTGATTTGATGATTTCCTCTTCGAAGTTCTCTTTGTTGGTGTAGAGGAATCCAACTGGTTTTTGTATGTTTATCTTGTATCCTGGTACTTGGCTGAAATCTTGTATTAATTCCAATAGTTTTCTTGTGAATTCTTTGGGGTTTTTTGCATATAAGATCATATCATCTGCAAATAGAGGTACTTTTACTCCTTTCTTACCAATTTGGATGCCCTTTATTTCCTTTTCTAGCCTAATTGCTCTGGCTAGGACCTTCAGCACAAAATTGAATAAGAGTGGTGATAAAGGACATCCTTGTCTGGTTCCTGTTCCCAGGGGAAATGCTTTCAGACTCTCCATTTGGGATGATGTTGGCTTTTGTATAAAAAAAAAATAAATGCCCTTTATTACGTTGAAAAATTTCTATTCCTATTTTGCTGAAAGTTTTTATCATGAATGGGTGTTGGACTTTGCCAAATGCCTTTTCTGCATCAATTGATAAGATCATGTGGTTCCTGTCTTTTGTTTTTTTTTTTTTTTTTTTATAATAACTTTTATTAAGCTTCAAGTGAACGTTTACAAATCCAATCAGTCTGTCACATATAAGTTTACATACATCTCACTCCCTACTCCCACTTACTCTCCCCGTCTTGAGTCAGCCCTTTCAGTCTCTCCTTTCTTGACAATTTTGCCGGCTTCCCTCTCTCTCTATCCTCCCATCCCCCCTCCAGACAAGAGTTGCCAACACAATCTCAAGTGTACACCTGATATAATTAGCTCACTCTTCATCAGCGTCTCTCTCCCACCCGCTGACCAGTCCCTTTCATGTCTGATGAGTTGTCTTCAGGGATGGTTCCTGTCCTGTGTCAACAGAAGGTCTGGAGAGCATGACCGCCTCCTGTCTTTTGTTTTATTGATGTGACGGGTTATATTAATTGTTTTTCTAATGTTGAACATCCCTATATTAAAAAAAAAAAAAAAATCCCTGCATACCTAGTATGAATCCCACTTGGTTGTGGTGAATTATTTTTTGATATGTTGTTGAATTCCATTAGCTAGAATTTTGTTGAGGATTTCTGCATCTATGTTCCTGAGGGATATTGGTCTGTAATGTTTTTGTGGTGTCTTTACCTGGCTTTGGTATCAGGCTTATGCTGGCTTCATAGAATGAGTTTGGGAGTATTCCATTCTTTTCTATGCTCTGAAATACCTTTAGTAGTAGTGGTATTAACTCTTCTCTGAAAGTTTGGTAGAATTCTCCAGTGAAGAAGTCAGGGCCAGGGCCTTTGCTTGTTGGGAGTTTTTAATTACCTTTTCAATCTCTTCTTTAATTGTTCTACCTCTGTTTGTGTTAGTTTAGGTAGGTAGGGTGTTTCAGAAATTTGTCCATTTCCTGTAGGTTTTCAAATTCATTGGAATACAATTTTTCATAGTATTCTGTTATGATTCTTTTAATTTCAGTTGGATCTGTTGTGATATCACCCACCTTATTTCTTATTCAGGTTATTTGCCTCCTCTCCTGTTTTTCTTTTGTCCATTTGGCAAATGATTTATCAATTTTGTTGATCTTTTCAAAGAACCAGCTTTTGGCCTTGTTAGCCCTTTCAATTCTTTTTCTATTCTGTTTCATTTAATTCTGCCCTAATTTTTATTATTTCCTTTCTTCTGGTGACCAAGAGCTGCTTTTGCTGCTCTTTTTCTACTCATTCAAGGTGTAGGGTTAATGTTTTAATTCTGGCCCTTTCTTCTTTTTGAATGCGTGCATTTATTGCTATAAATTGAGTTCTGAGCACTGCTTTTGCTGTGTTCTAAATGTTCTGGTAGGATGTGTTTTCTTTCTCATTTGAGTCCATGAATTTCTTTTTTCCATCCTTAATGGGCAAGGCGTTGTTCAGTTCCATGTATTTTTTTTTTTCCTTGCTGTTTGTGTTATTGATTTCTACTTTTATGGCTTTATGGTCAGAGAAGATACTTTGTAATATTTTGATGTTTCGGATTCTGTTAAGGCTTGCTTTGTGGCCTACTATGTGGTCTGTTCTGGAGAATGTTCCATGTGTGTTGGAAAAGAAAGTATACTTGGCTGCTGTTTAGAGTGTTCTGTATATGTCTATGAGATCAAGCTAGTTGACTGTGACATTTAGTTCTTCTATGTCTTCATTGTGCTTCTTTCTGGGTGTTCTGTCCTTCACTGAAAATAGTGTGTTGAAGTCTCCTACTATTATTGTGGAGCTGTCTATTTCTCTTTTCAATGCTGTTAGTTTGTTTTATGCATTATGGTTGTGTCCTCCTGGTGTATTGACCCTTTAATCATTACATAGTGTCCTTCCTTATCCTTTGTGGTGGATTTTGCTTTAAAGTCTATTTCGTCAGAGGATAATATTGCCACTCCTGCTCTTTTCTGACTGTTGTTTCCTTGATACATTTTTTCCATCCTTTGAGTTTTAGTTTGTGCCTTTAAGTCTAAGGTGTGTCTCTTGTAGGCAGCATACAGACAGATCATGTTTTTTTCATCCATTCTGCCACTCTCTGTCTCTTTATTGGTGCATTTAGTCCACTTACAGTCAGCGTAATTATTGATAAATATGAGTTTGGTGCTGTCATTTTGATGTCTTTTTTTGTGTGTGTTGTTCACAGTTTCTTTGTTCCACTTAATTTTCTGTGCCGAGTCATCTTTCTTTGTGCATTTTCTTTTCATCTTTTTCATTGTTGCTGATTTTGTATTTGCTGAGTCTTTATATTTTTCTTGCTTTTTATTTTGATGTGTAGGATTGTTAGTTTCCTTTGTGGTTACCTTAATATTTACCCCTATTTTTCTAAGTTTAAACCAATCTTTTAATTCTTCATATTGCCTTGATTTCCTCTCCATATGAAAGATCTATGACTACATTTTTTAGTCCCTCTTTTTTGTTTTAATGTTGTTGTCTTTTACACATTGATGTCTCTGTTTCCCTGTTTTCAGTGTTTTAGCTTTGATTTATTTTTGTCACTTCCCTGTCTGGGTTGGTATCTGGTTGCTCTGTCTCATGTTCTAGTCTTGGGTTATTATCTGATGTTACTGATTTTCTAACCAGAGGACTCCCTTTAATATTTCTTGTAATTCTGGTTTGGTTTTTACATATTCCTTAAACTTCTGTTTATCTGGAAATGCCCTAATTTCACCATCATATTTGAGACAGTTTTGCTGGATATATAACTCTTGGCTGGCAATTTTTTTCCTTCAAGGTTTTATATATGTCATCCCATCACCTTCTTGTCTGCATGGTTTCTGCTGAGTAGTCTGAGCTTAGTCTTATTGACTCTCCTTTGTTGGTGACTTCATTTATCCCTAACCCATTGACCCATTGCCATCAAGTCAATTTCAACTCATAGCGACCTGATAGGACAGAGTAGAACTGCCCCACATGATTTCCAAGGAGCACCTGGTGGATTCAAACTGCTGATCTTTTGGTTAGCAGCCATAGTTCCTAACCAATACACCACTAGGGTTTCCCATTTATCCCTAGCCTCTCTTAAAATTCTCTTTGTCTTTGGTTTTGGCAAGTTTGATTATAACATGTCTTGGTGACTTTCATTTGGGATCTACCTTGCATGGGGTTCAATGAGCATCTGGGATAGATATCTTCTTATCTTTCACAATATCTGGGAAGTTTTCTGCCATCAAATCTTCAACAATTCTCTCTGTATTTTCTGTTATCCCCCCCGTTCTGGTACTCCAGTCACTTATAGGTTATTCCTCTTTATTGATAGAGTCCCACATAATTCTTAGGGTTTCTTTATTTTTTTTTAATTATTTTATTTGGTTTTCCCTCAAACATGTTGGTGTCGAGTGCTTTATCTTCAGTCTCACTAATTCTGAATTCATTGCCTCAATTCTGCTCCTATGACTTTCTATTGAATTGTCTAATTCTGGAATTTTGTTGTTAATCTTCTGGATTTCTGTTTGCTGTCTGTGGATTCTTGCAGCCTATTAAATTTGTCATTATGCTCTTGTCTAATCTTCTTAAGTTCCTCTAATGCTTTGTCTGTGTGTTCCTTGGCTTGTTCTGCATTTTGCTTGATCTCCTTCATAATCTCTTGAAGAGTTCTGTATATAAATCTTTTGTATTCCACCTCTGGTAATTCTAGGAAGTTCTCTTCATCAGGAAGATTTCTTGATTCTTTGTTTTGGGAGCTTGCTGAAGCCATCATGGTCTGCCTCTTTATATGACTTGGTATTGACTGTTGTCTCTGAGCCATCAATAAGTTATTATATTTATGTTTGTTTACTGTGTCCTAGCTTCTTGTTTTGTTTTGATATGCCCAAATAGGCTGGTCGTGTGACCTAGTTTGATTATTGGTGTCTTTGAAGCTCTCATGTCCTGTCTCCAGGTGGCTAGAGCTGTTACTAGGTATGTGAGCCCAGTAGTCTGTTTACTTTCCTTGTGTGGATTCAGCTCAGGTGTTCAGGTTGTCAGTCACTGAGTGTGTGGTGCAGGCTCTCACCTAGTCCTAGATGAGCAGGGGTGATTGGAGTAGGCACAGGTATCTGGCTCCAGTAGGCGGTCATGCGCTGATCAAGGCAGGGGGCTGACTGCTGCCCCTGAGTGTCTGGGTGGAAGGCATGTCCCTGTTCCCTGCAGCATGTAGTAGGTGGGTTTTGCAGTCAGACTATGGGTACCCAATGCTGTTGCTGTAAGGACTGGAAGTCACCACTTATTCTTGGACCCCTGTCTCAGGTGGTTCAGTGGAGTGGGTACAGCCACCAGTCCTTAGGCCCCTGATGTGGGTAGGTGGGGACACTGCTTAACGGGCAGGGTGGTGTCAAATATCACAAATCTGCCACTCTCCCTTATAGCAGATACAGATGAAAATAGGCTTCAGGTATATACCCTGTTATACTGTGCTAATGTGGGCGTACACTTTTGAAATAGGCCTATACGAGTCTACGCAGGGGTGAAACGCGTTCAAAGTCTGTGGACCCCTTATGCCTGTGCCTAGGCAAAGCGGCTGTGTCTGCCCTGAGTTCCTGGCTTAGGGGAGCTGGCAGATTATTTCTTCCTGTTTGTTAATTTGTTCCCTCTCCAAAGCCAGGAGAATGGCTCAGGACACGCAATGGGTCCTACTTCTGGCCCAGGGAGCAAGCATTTGCTGAGGCAGACTGTGACCCAGAGCAGAGCAGAGAGGGGGGCAGATAAATGGGAGAGAGGAGATACTTATCAAAAGGGTTTTTTTTTTTTTATCTGTGCAGTAGATTAGACACTTGTACTTATCTTTTGCTGACTGAACACTGTTTCTTGCTGGTCCTGGAGGTTTGTGCAGACTCTTTGCCACTTGGCCTCTCCTCATGTGGAAAACTCATCCTGAGCACCACTGCTTGCCTCATCACTTGTGCTAGCTGATCCAGCCTATAGGGTGCCAGTACTGACCAGGTCTGGCAACTCCTCACTGCTTCTGAACTGTCTCTCCCTCCCCCTGCTGCTCAGTCCAATTCCTCAACTTTGTCTTTGATGTTCAGGGCTCTTGGATTGTCATATATAATCAATTCACTTGTTTTTTTGAGTCTTGTTATAAAAGGGACCACAGGAAGCATCTTACCACTCCACCATCTGGCCACACCTCCAAGACTACTTTTTGACAGAAAAGATTGGAAAATATATATATAAATTTAAAAGGATTCCATACTCAGATTAGTTTGCTCAACTTCAAAGAAATCACACTGTAAACAGTAAGTAATGACAGGGAACTCCAGACAACCAACCCACACACCAAAGAAAACAGACTTGATCCTTCATCAAAAAGTCAGTGAGTGAATGCATGTTCCTAGGCTCTAATTAAACTAGAATATAAATAAGTATACTGCCAGTTCTGTGATGGGAACATACATGATTTAACAACCACTGCTTTATGCAAAACTGTGTGATAAAACCCAAAAGACTTATGAACAAATGGAGTTGGGGCATGTCGTAGTTATCTAGTGCTGCTATAACAGAAATACCACAAGCGGATGGTTTTAACAAACCGAAATTTATTCTCTCACAGTTTAGGAGGCTAGCAGTCCAAATCCAGGGTACAAGCTCTAGGGGAAGGCTTTCTTTCTGTCGGCTCTGGGGGAAGGTCCTTGTCTCCATTCAACATCTGTGGGCCTGGCGTTCCTTGGAGATCTCTACGTATGTTGGCATCAATCTTTCCCTGGGTCTAGTAGGTTCTCAGTGCAGGGACCCTGGGTCCAAAGGATGCACTCTGCTCCCAGCTATTCTTTCTTGATGGCAGTAGGTCACTCTTCTCTGCTCGCTTCTCTCTCCTTTATATCTCTTTTACGATAAAAGGTGTGACTCAAGAAAGAACGGTGCATTCCACCCTAATCCTCATTAACATAACCTAATTATGCCTCATTAACACAATGGACAACTCACTTTCAAATGGGATTGCTCAATACACCATGCAAACGAAGTGAGTACATACCATGCAAATGAAGTGACTATAGCCTATTATGCAAACTAAGCATCTGTGGCCTACTGAGAAGGGATTGGTCATTTTGTGGCCCTGGTGGGAGGGCCATGTCTTGAAATTGACAAGGACTTTGTGTATTTTTTTTGTGTGTGTGTGTATATATGCAACCAACCCCACAGAGGTTTTTCAGACAGGAAGCAGATGGAAGCAGAAGGAAGAAAGAGGAGAGAAGAAAGAAGAAGCAGTGAGAGAGGAAGCAAGGAACCTCCTAAAATAGCTGTAACACAGGTCAAGGGTTGTAACACTGAAGATGGCAAAAGGTCCAGAAGGGGCCCTGTGGCAGAATGACAGCAGGGAGACCAAAGGCAGAGAGGCCTGTCCGGAGGGGGCCAAGAGGCAGCCTGTCCTGAAGGGGTGAGATGAATCCTGCACAGCTGAGAGGGGACATGCACGCCAGACAGAAGGGACTGCTTTTTTGCATGGCTGAGAGAGCAGTTCTGCACTGAAGAAGCGAGGAATGTGCTGTCTTCCAGGGAGTGTTCCAGAATGTCTAAACGCCTCCTGATCCTGATTCCAGTTGTAGCTTGTTGATCCCAATCCTAAGTTGTACCCTATTACTTCCTTAATAAACCACTTAACTGTAAGTATGGTTTGTGAGTTATGTGTGGCCATTGCAACGGATTATGAACCCAGCAGAGAAGGACAGAGTGCTGTGGGGAGGACAGCTGGTGTCAGAATTGGTAAAAAGTTTGGTGAATAGAGGTATGTCTGATCTCCACCTCACAGGAATCGGCCTCAGGCTGATGTTGATTGACATTATCCCCCCTCAAGTTGGACACGCTCCCACGCCGCTGCTACTACTACCACTTTACACACTGAGAATAGCTCCTTGCCATGCTCTATACACTCCCAGCCTTTCTGCTGCACTGGGTATAAAATCAAAGTCCCCATGACAACCGGCAGGACCCTATCTGGACCCCTGACTCAGCTCCCCACTCTGTCCCTGGCCAGTCCCACCCCACCACACAGCCTCCCTGATGCCCTCAGCATCACACCCAGATGCCTCAGGGCCTCTGCACTGGCTGTTCTGCAGTCCAGAAGGTGTCATCCCCTAACATCTTTGTTCCTTTTCTTCACTTCTTTCAGGTGTCTTCCCACACGTCACCTGGTCAGACGTCAAGCACCTCCCCCCCGTCACTCTTCTTTCTCCTTGTGGTGCCCATCTCCTCAAGGCCCATCGTCCATCTATCTGTGTATTGCCTGTTGTCCCTGATACAACACTACCTCCGCAGCCGCAAGGCTTCTCCGGCTCCCCGCCAGTGAGAGAAGGGGTTCGAGGCCTGCTGCAGAGTGAATAGCCCAAAAACAGTCCCAAACGAGCAAAGTGAGGCATAAAAGTTACCCAGTGGTAACAAGCAGAGCACGGACCCTCACTCAGGTCTGTCAGACCCCAGGCCCGGTAACCTCTCTGCCCACTGTCTCTTATGCCCAGACCTGTGAACTCCCTCTGGGCAGGGGACAAGGCTGGGGAGCCCCAGTGCACGCCATCCCTCAACAGCTTCCAGCTGGCCAAGTGCCAGGTAGCTCCCAGCCATATAAACAGTGGCCAGAGAGAAAGCAGAGGCTCTGCCATGTCTGGGCTGTACAGCTGTGTCCTCTAGGACCCATGAGAGTGTCTGGCACTTAGAGGGCTTCCAAGTTCCAGGGGCTGAAAAGAAAATGTAGTGACAGCTCCCTGTTTTACACACATTACATGAACCCTCACACAGCAGTATGAGGAAGGAACTTAACTGTCCCCACTGGACAGATGAAGAAACAGAGACACAGAGGGTCGGGGGCCTGCCCTAGCTGACAGTGGGACTGAAGGGATGCTGGGCTTGTAACTGCCCTGTGAGACTGCTTCCTAAGGAGCAGCTAGTGTGATGGGGCAGGGTCCCTAAGGGGTAGCCCGTGAGCTGAGGTCTGAAGGAGGCATGGGGATTAACTGAGGGCATGGCTGGGGCAGTGAAGCTGGCAGCAGCATGGGGTGGGGGCAGGGAAAAGGCAGACCTCTGTGTTGGTGGCCAAGTGCCACACTCCCAACAGACTCTGCCTCCAGCCTCGACCTCAAGGGCCTTTCCTCTGCCCCTCTGCCCAGATCCAGATGGGCAGGGCCTGGAGAGAGAAGCAGGTTCCTACTCTCAGAGCACCTGCCTTCCCTCCCCCTCCAGACCAGTCTGGGGATGACTGGTTCCCAAGGAATCTAGGGGCACGTCTGTCCCAGACACACAGAAGGCCACTTAGCACCTTATGTGTTTCTACTGCTGGTCCACACCACACCTTTTCCAGCTTCAAGGGGGATTCTCTTAGAAAAAAGAAAAAAGGTCAAATAAAAATGCACTCATGCATTTATTGAGCCCCCACTATGTGCAGGGCCTGTGCTGGGCTCTGGGATACAAAACAGGGTGTGTGTAGCCCTGTCCTCCCCCAGGACGTTGCCTGACATCCCTCCCTCATAGCTGTGTAGACAGAGGCTGAAGCAGAGGGGTGAGGCTGCAGTGGGAAGAGAGAGTGAGCAGTTAGCATGCCCAGCTGTGCCCTGACCCCAACAGCTGAGAGTGTGGGGGAATGGCAGGCACAGCCGTGCTGGTTCCTTCCTCTGTCTATTACAGCAAAGCCTGGCATACAGCAGGCACTCACCAAATGTCACAGTGGCCCTTTCACTGTGTGAGGTGGAGACAGAGAGAAGGAGGGGGCTCCGCTGAGGGTCCCCCCTAGAGCTCCTGGCCAGCAGCAGGCTGTGACCTCAGGCTGGTCAGCCTGAGCAGCAGGCAGGATGGGGGTCACTTGCCCAGATAGCATGGCACAGATGGTCCTGGTGGACAGAGGTAAGATGGGGCTGGACTCGGGCAGGAGGCTCTAGATGAGAGACCCCTGGCTGTCACGGATTGAATTGTGCTCCCCAAAGAAGACATACTGAAGTCCTAACCTCTGTACCTGTGAATGTGACCTTGTTTAGGGAAATGGGAATTTTCTTTACAGATGTAATCAGTTAACGAAGTCATACTAGAGTAGAGTGGGTCCTGACCCTAATCCCTTCTGAGTGGCATTTTATAAAAAAGGACCTGTAACCCATTGCCATGGAGTCGATTCCAACTCATAGCAACCCTAAAGGACAGAGTAGAACCCCATACGGTTTCCAAGGAGCAGCTGGTGAATTCGAACTGCTGATCTGTTGGCTAGCAGCCAAGCTCTTAACCACTATGCCACCAGGCTCCACAAAAGAGGACAGACACGGAAAAAGAGACATGCACAGAGGAAGAAGCATGTTAGGATCCGTGGACAAATCAAGGAATGCCAAGAAATGCCCAGGCTGCCAGAAGCTGAGAGAGATGAGGAAGGATCAGAACCTAAAGCCAAGAGAGAGCAAGGGCCTGTGGGCCCCATGAATTCAGACTCCTAGCCTCTAGAACTGCAAGAGAGTAAGTTCTGTTCTTTAGAACTGCCCACTCTGGGCACTGCAGCTCTAGGAGGAGAGACGCTGTCCTTCAGCAATTGTCTGCCTTGAAAGACAGTTTTAGAAGGAAGCTTGTTAAACCTGCCAAGAATCCAAAGCCAAGAGGCTCAGGGAGCAAAGATCCCTTACAGCCTCACCAAACTGGAACAATCAGCTGAATCTAATGAGGCAAATCCAAAAGGGGACAAACTGTGCAGAAGCCACTGGCCCAGGAACAGAGGGAGGGCTCTGACTCAGCACACACTGATGGGAAGACACTCAAGGAGGTGTGCATCGGATTCCAAATGAGTGTGCGAAGGGAGACACCAGCTGGACCTCAGCTGCATGGACACTGGGAGACGCTGGGTCCAATCACCTCCCCGCGGGGCTGATCCCTGCGGTTGGGTGTCCCATGCTGCCCTGAAGTGTGCTGCCCCAAAGCAATGTCCTCAAGGGGTTCAGACAGCTGGACCAAAGGCAGCATAGAGACCCAATGTCTCCCACGCCCCAGACTCACCCCCAAACACACAGTCCCAACTGGTGTGAATAAATTTTTCACCCTTGCTCTCCAAACTTTTGCTCAATCCCAAACTCAAAACTCAAACTCGACAGATCTGGATGCCAAAGGACACTTGTGTATAAACAACATAGCCCAAAACACGGCAAGCAAATTGGGATGAGGAGAAAATAAGAGTAGAGAGAAGCAATGAGGCCCAGAGGAGGGGCGTGCAGAGAAAGGAGCAGGAGGCTGAAGGGAATGCTCTGGGAGCCGGGGGGTCTTCTGAGGACATCTCCTACACCCTGCAGCTCCCAGAAGACCCATGGTGGCAGGGGCCTTAGCCATGGCCGGGTCGGGGGCTGTATCTGGCCTGGTGCCAGGCTCTGAGAGGAGAAGGGGGAAGAGAAGGGAGAATCTGTTCACTACCTCTGGTAGCCAGAAAGTCTCAGAAGAGCCATATGCCTACTGCCTCCTGGACAGAGCTTCTCGGCTGCCTCAAGGGCGTCTCGCTCTTAGCAAGCACAGTCAAACCCGGCTCTTGGTAAACTTCCTTCCAAACTGGTCTTTTTCCTTCACCCCTCCTTCAACCTCACAAAGACCTATCCATGCCTGCTAAACAGTTCTCAGATCTGTCCACTTCTCCCCACTGCCACCCTCACCTCTTGGATGACCATGGCGGCCCCCTTAGTCTGCTCCGCACAGCAGTCTTTCCCTCTGATCTATCCCCACACCCCTTTCTTTGGAACCATTCAAGGACTTCCCGAGGCTCTCAGGTTGAAGATCCACGTCAGTGCACAGCCACAGACCTAACCCCTCTGCCCTCCCAGCACACACATCCACTCCCTGCACTCTCTGTGGTCCCCCACATGCCTTCTCTCAGTTCCCCCCGTGCAGTGCACCCCCATGGCCAATGCACAGGCTGTCACTCTGTCGGAGAGCTTGTCCCCACTCTGCCCTTCACTTCATAATGTCAGCCATCACTTCCGCAGGGACGGCCGACTTCTCTGTGGGGTCTAATCCAAGCACCGCGTTTCTCCCCACATGGCCCAGCTGCAATGTGACTGTCCATGTGGCTATTCGATGAGTTCCTGCTTGCCGACTATACAGTAGGGCCTACTAGGCAGGGACAATGCCTGAGTTTGAGCAGCACTGAACCTCATCTCCTATCACAGTGCTGCCACACAGCCAGCTCTCAGTGCATATGTGGAGGAAAAAAGCACCACTATGACGGGAAACAGACAGCAAAGGTGGCACCAACCGGAGGAGAAGGCAGACAATAGGGTCAGGACAACAGGGAGAGAGCTGAGGGGACAATGGGAAGGTTATACTGGGGTGCACCCCTGAACAGAGGGTGTGGGGGCCTGTCCCACTGAAGAGGGTGATGGCCTGGTCCAGGATCTGCAGTGGCTCAGCAGGATCACAGTCTCAGGCATCAGGGCGGGTGGGGGCTGGCCCCCCATTATGAGGTCCAGTGGAATGCTCAACTCAGGTTGCCCCAGCCTAGGCCGGTTTCTCCCCCTTTTGGCCCACCAGAATTCTGCTCTGATCTATCCCTGGACTTTCCCAGCCTCCTGGCCCCCAAAAAGGCCTGAGAGCTGCCACCCGCAGAACCTGGGGAGGTCACAAGGACATGGCATTCCTCAGCCCCCCAGCCAGTCCCACTGAGCTCTCTGCACAGACAGCGCTGAGAGAGAGGAGCGCGATGCAGACTGAGCGTCTGGAAGGGGAGACCTTGAGCTCTTGAAACCAGAAGAGGGATGCAGTCTTGGGTTCTTGAAGGCCTAAAGTCAGGAAGATTTGGAGGGGCTGCTGCCACCAGAGGATCTGGACCTAGAGGGTCCTTCATCATCAGACATGGGCAAGCTGAGTTGCAGGAAGCCAGGTGCTCATACAGGGGGCTCAGGGCCAACAATGCAGGCCTAGCAAGACCCTGAAGGCCTGGGATCAGAAGAAACCACAGGCAGGTGTCCCAGCCAGAGCGTCCCCAGAGGACACCAAAAGACTCATCAGGCAGGCCCAAGATTGAAGGAGAGGGGCGCCTGGCCAGGAAGTAGGTGGTGAGTTTTCATTCTATACTAAACAAACATCTCAACTACCTACCACACTGGCCTTAGGCACATCGCTGGATGCTGGGGGTCCCTGCCCGCACAGTAAAATGAAAGGAACAGCAACAGAGAGCACCGCAGAGACCTGTGGTAAGGGCTCCAACGGGGAGGGACCACCAGCTGGGACCTAGCACCCGCTGGTACCTTGTAGGCAGCGAGCAGCATCCAGGGGCGTGAGGCAGCTTCAGGGAGGAGCGTCTTGAGAGCAGGGATGGCTAGGCAGAGCAGGGTCAGACATTCCAGGCAGAGGCCAGGCCGTGCACAAGTCTAGAGGCATAGGCAGCTGGGCCTGGCAGCCTCTGACCTCACAATACCGGCCCACTGGGCTGGCCTTGCAAACTCTGCGCCCGCTCCAGCCCGGGCCTCGCCCGGGGCCCTGGGCAGCCTCCAGGTGCAGTGCCCTCCTGCAGGCCGCACCTTCCCGCCACCCTGGGGCATGTCTCTGCTCACCAATTACGAGGGGCTGCGGCATCAGATTGAGAGGCTGGTGCGGGAAAATGAGGAACTGAAGAAGTTGGTGCGGCTCATTCGGGAGAACCACGAGCTCAAGTCAGCCATCAAGACCCAGGCAGGCGGTCTGGGGATCAGCGGGTTCAGCAGTGGGCTCGGAGAGGCGGCCGCCAACCCGGCGCCACGCCAGGGCAACTGTAAGAGGCCTGCGTGCAAGGAGAGCGGGAGGGAGGGATGAGGCTGGGCCCAGAAGGGGCCTGCGGTGGGCAGGGGTTGGGAGCTCCATGAGAGAGGAGCAAGCTGACAGCTGACAGGTGGTGGCCCCCCCAGGAGAGGGAGGATGAGAACACACGGCCATCAGGACAACAGGGCAAAGCTAGACCCCAATCCCATTCACCTACTGTGGGGACTGCCCCTATCATAGCTCTCGGCTAAACTTCCCAGAAGCTCACAGACGGGGGCATTTCCCAGCTCTGCTGGGCCCAATGTGTTGCTGACCCTCAGCCTCCCCACCCCTCCCTATCCTCAGTCTTCCCTCCCCCATCCCTTTGCGCCCCCATACCTCAGCCTCAGCCCATTTCCACCCTCTTCCATTACTGCCCAGTTGGAGACAGCCAGGGGCACTGACAATACGGGCCTGGAAGCTAGGAAAAAAGTCAGGACTGAAGACCCAGGTCTGGGTACCACATGCGCGATGGAGAAGGGGTACAGAGCAGGGTGGGCAGGAAGGGTGGGCATAGAGTGGTTTGCCCTGGAGGTATCAAAGAGAGAACGACTGGGGCCACGAGGCGCAGGTGTGGCCTCGGGCGTCAGTGCTGAGATGGCGTGCTGGGGGAGCCCACCAAGGGCGAGCGGGGAGTAGATACCGCAGTTGTTCGTGCGCACCCCCCTTACAGCCACCCTCCTGTCCTCTTGAAACGGAACGTCTCCATGCGCCCTCGGGAACCCCCAATGATGTGCCTCCACCACATGCCCCCCACGTCTCCACTGTGCTGGGCCCACACCCCTGTCCTCAGTCAGGCTATGAAGCTCCCTCCTTTCTGCCCTTCCTGGTCTCTGCCCATCCGAGCCTCTACAGCTGGCAGCAGACTCCGAAAGGGTCCCAGTGGCCTCCTAGGTGCCATATCCTTCTCAGCCTCTGCTTTGCATTGGGATCGATTGCCCCTTCTTCCCACCCCTCTCTCTAAACATGCCACACACCCACCCCCAGCTCAGCTCCCAGCTCTAGGTTCAGCCCCTGCCCCTCCACCCTCAGCCAGCACAGCATGTGTGGCTCAGCGCTCATCAAGTGGCCAGCTCCCCTGTGAGAGGGCCCATGGCCAATGAGTGCCTACAACATAAAAAAAAAACAAAAAAAAACTCATCACCTTGGAGTCCATTCAGACTCATAGCAAACCTACAGAACAGAGTAGAACTGCCCCCATAGGGTTTCCAAGGAGCGCCTGGTGGATTTGAACTGCCCACCTTTTGGTTAGCAGCCTTACTTCTTACCCACCATGCCACCAGGATTTCTGCCTGCAACTTAGCTGGCTCCAAACTAGATGTGTTTCTGACAGAGCATTTGAGCCTTTCCACTGGGACACTCAAGCCCCTGGAGTCTGTTCTCACCCCCTCCTCTCCTCTTGTTCAGGCTCAAAGCCTTTTTCTCTCACTCCTGACAGCCACCTCCACCCAGCTCCCCCTTACTGATCCCAATTACAAGCACACAAGTCCTGCCCCTTTTAAAGTTTATACCACCAAGTACTCTAAGATGACAGATAGGGAACCAAAAGAACACACATAGGGGAGGAAAACAGTCAAGAAAGCTAGGAAACTAGACTCTGGGTTCTGACTCCATGCTAACCAAGCAGGCCTTCTCCTCTTGTTTTGATTCTTAACGGGATCTTTGAACCACTTCAGATCTTGAAATGCCCTGGGGGCCAAGGACACGGCTTAGGCCAGGTTCTGGAGAAGGGGAATCACAGCCAGTGGTGGTGAGGTGGGAAAGGGCGTTGCAAACAGAGGACACGCTTAGGCAAAGCCTGGAACTTGGGAGTTACAGGAATGACAAGCAGATTAGTGTGGTTAAAGTCTAGGCTCTGTGTGTGTACGCGTCTGTGCGCGTGCACATGATAAGTGAGCGTGTGTGAGTGTGATATGTGTGGAGTACGTGTGGCATGTGTATGTGTACAAAGTGTGTGTGTGAGGTGTGCGGGAGTGTGGTGCGTGAGCGTGTTTGTGTAAGTCTGTGTGTTGTGTGTTTGTGATATGTGTAACTGTATGATGAGATGTGTGGGGGTATGCGTATGGGTTTGTGAAAGTGGAATGTGTGTGAGTGTATGGGTGTTTGAGTGTGTCTGAGTGTGCTTTGTGTGATTGAATATGTGAATGTGTGTGAAGTGTGTAAGTTGTATGCTATGTGTGTGTGTGAATGGGGCATGTGAGAGCACATTTGCATGAATGTATGAGTGTGAATGTGTGTGAAGTGTGTGGGGGAATGTGTATTTGTGTGGAGTGCAGTGAGCGTGTTTCTGAGTGTGAGTATACGTGTGGGTGGCTGTGAAGTGTATGAGTGTGTTTGCACGTTTGTGTGACTGTGTGAATGTGTGAGTGTGTGGTATGCACAAATGTGTGTGGTGAATGTAAGTATGGTGTGTGAGTGTATGTGGAAGACGTGTAATTGCATTCATGTGTGAGTGTGGAGTGTCTGTGAGTGAGTATATGGTGTTTGTGTTGTGGTATGTGTGAGTATGTGTGCTTGAGTGTGTGCTTCAGGTGATGGTGAGTTTGAGTGTGTTGAGTGTGTTAAGTGTGTGTGTGGCATATGGGTTTGTGGTGTGCATGAATGTGTGGTTGCGAGTGCGTTGAGTGTGTATCGGTGTGAGAAGGTGTGATGTGTGTGTTTGTGTACTATGTGTGTGTTTAGGAGTGTGCTACGTGTGTGTGTGGATATGTGAACGTGTGTGTCAGCATGTGTGTGAGTGTATGTGGTATGTGAGTGTGTATTAGTGTGGGGGTTGTGTGTAGTGTATGGTGTGAGTTGTGTGGTGTGTGTGTGTGTGTGAGTCAGCATGGTGTGTGGTGTGCGTGTGATTGTATGTGAGTGTGTGCTGGACCTGGTGAGTCGTGAGTGACAAAGCTAGAGAGGTCAGCAGGGGTCCCAAGGACTGTGAATGACATGCTAAGGAGCTTGGACTTGATCCTAAAAGCGATAAACAGACACTGGTGGTTTCAAGCAGAAAGTAGTCATGTTTGTGCCCCAAAAGACCATTCCAGCTGCCGTGGAAGAGATGGACTTGAAGGAGACCAGGGCGAGGTAGGGAGGCCAGTTACACTGAGGCTGTTGCGGTCCATCTCAGTAGAAGATGATGGTGGCATGAACTAGATGGTGGAGACACACTGAGTTAGGTTATTCAGTAGGAAAAGCAGACACCCTAACTGCTGGGGAGTGAGAGATGAAGAGGAAGCTTCCAGGGTGTCTTCTGCCTGATGGGGTAACTGGGCGACTAGTGGTGACACATCTGAGACTGTAGAACACACCATCCCCATCTCCAGCAAAAGTGAATTCCTGTACAGTGCCTCTTCCTCTGGACACTTCAGTGGCGTCATTGGGGGAGTGGGGGGGTCCTATTGCACTGGGTGACACTGTCAGAGGGGGTGACACTAAAATGACTGTCTATAAAAATATTCCTGTAGTTAGCTATAACAACAAAAACATTTTTCATAAGACCAGCTTACATGTATTAATATACCGACAAGGCTAAAACTCTATGTTAATTTACTTTTTGAACCTTCTAAAGCGCTCTGGTCAGAGCTGTCGTTATTACTCAATTACAATGAGCTTCGAATCACGTGGTTTCATCTTTACACACTACAAGCACGCACTGTTTTCATTGCTGCCGGTGTTTTTACAGTTGCTGATTTTGTCAAATTTTTCCGTGTTTTAAACTACGATATTGGGTAATTAATATTTGTGAACCCATATCAATAACTTTTTTGAGGATAAAGTAGTAATTAAGGGAAAAGGACTGATATACAGGAATTGCTACTTACAAGAAACACTGGTACAAAAAATTTACTAAAGATTCTGTGTGGTCTGGTATCGGAGGAAGTATATGGGGGGGTGACACCATGAGTTACTGCACTGGGTGACACAACCCTAGTGATGCCACTGGGCTACTTCCTCATCCTGGATATTCCTCCGCCCATTCCCTATGACTGCCCCTCCTCTTGGGGTCAGCCTCTTATTCTCCGTTTTCTCTGAGTATTGAACCTGACCTTCAGTTCCCCTCACTCTGGGCCCACTCTTCTCCCTTGTGCTCTTGTACACAGTCCTGTCTCCTAAGTTCCCTGGTCCAGAGCTTGGGCCCATCTCACTCAGGAGGGACACAGGAGTAAAGGCAGCTTGAGAGATGTGGTCATAGCATGGACGCATGGGCTGCGGGGGCTCACAGCATGTGCCCCATGCCCCTCACAGTTCAGGACTGAGCCCAGGTCTGGAAGAGGAGGGCACAGGATGAGGGTCAGGGCTGGGGCTGGCTCTCAGCCTGGGAAGGAATTCCAGGAATTCTAAGTTCAAACCTGACCTTCCAGGGTGTTACAAAGGATTATTTGTCAGGGTAAGAAGATAGGGCATAACATAACAGTTCTAAAGAAAACTTTTAAATATTTCGACATATGGTATGTGGGCCTCCATTTGTGCTCTTGCCCAGGTCCTGCAAATGTTAGGGGTGCTCCTGGGAGGAGGAAATGGAGCTTTGGAGGAAGAGAACAAGTTGTATTTTGGACAAGTTGACTTTAAGACATCCATGTAACATCTGCGTAGAGTGTCTACGAAGCGGTGGCTGTATGAGCCTGAAGCTCAGAGGAGAGATCAGGCCTAGAGAAGAGATTCAAGAGTTGGTGATAAGTGAAGCCACAGGACAGGTGAGACTGTCTGGGAAGAGTATACAGGAAGAGGAAAAGAAGGCTACAGGACAAGTCTCGAGTGAGGACAGGCAGAGGAGGAGCTGGCAGAAAAGGCAATGGGAACTTCAGAATGTAAGGGAAGGGAAGTCAAGAGACAGCTTCAAAGTCTGCCAAGAGGTCAAGCAAGAAGAATACTGAAAATGTCCACAGTCTAATGACTGAAACCATTAATGACCTTGGTTAGAGGGATGCCGAGATAGGTGGGAAAGGCAGACTAGAGTGAGGTGAAGACTGAGGGAGGAAATGGAGATAACAGATGGTGACATTAGTCCAGGAAGTTTGGCCATGAGGGGGAGGAGAAAAAGCAATAGCTGGAGAGGAGCAGGGAGTCAAGAGGATGAGACAGATGGTCAGAAGAGAACAGGCAGTCAGGATGGTACAATGAGTCAGGAAAGGACAGGTGGTCAGGAGGGGACATGCAGTCAGGACAGGACAGCCAGTCAGAAGGGAACAGGTGGTCAGGACAGGGGAAGTGGTCAGGAGGGGACAGGTGGTCAGGACAGGACAGGCAGGTGGTCAAAACCGGGCCTTTATCTCTGCTTTTTCCACCTGGCATGCCCTCCCCACTTCTCCCTCGACTAAGCCCACCTGCCTCCCCAGCCCCCCATTGTCCTCTTTTGGGGGTGCAGGCTGGTGGGGGCTTCCTGGGCAGGGGGCAGCCTGCCTCCTTTTTTCAGTAGGGTTCTTTACCACTCCTTTCCACCCTATCCACCCCATCTGTCCTGTCCCCCACACCTCTCAGGGGCTGTCCCTACCCTCATCCTTCCCCCTTACCTTCCGGCAGGGTCCTGCCCCCCCCCAGGCCCCACCTTCCCCTCAGGGCCCGACCCCTCCTCAGGTCCCGTCCACCTCCCTCAGAGACTTTACCACCCCTCTCAAGACCCCATCCTCCCACTCAAGGCTGTTCGCCAGCCTCAGGTCTTGAACTCATCTCAGGCCCTGTCCGCCCTCAGGTCCCATCCTCACTTCAGGTCCTGTCCCCTTAGGTCTCATCTTCACCTCAGGTTTCCTCCCGTCTTAAGCCCCGTCCCCTCCCTTCAGGGCCATCTCCTCTTCAGGGCCCATTCCTTCCCTCGGCCCTGCTTTCCCTCCGCCCACACCTCTGTCTCTCTCTCCAGCCCGCCACACCTCCACCCCTTTCGGAATCGCGCCCATAGCCGCCCTGGCTCACCAGCCTACCAGTCGCCCTCAGTCGGTCTCTTCTCCAGGACCTCACCAGTCCGGGCCTCAGCTTCCCGCCCAAACGCCCGGCCCCGCCCCTAGCCCCGTCTCCGGCCCGGGCCTCGCCCGACGCTCAGGCCCCGCCCCCGGCGTCAGGCACCGCCCGCCGCCCGCCGCCCGCCGCCCGCCGCCCGCCGCCCGCCGCCCGCCGCCCGCCGCCCGCCGCCCGCCGCCCGCCGCCCGCCGCCCGCCGCCCGCCGCCCGCCGCCCGACCGGCGTCCTCTCAGCCCTCCGGCCGGCGGCCCCCGGCGCCTCAGATCCCGGGCGGCCTCCGTCTCCGCGCGTGGGCCGGGGTCTCCGGGCGCCGTCCCGCCCGTGGAGCCTTGGAAAACCGGGACGGGCCGGGGCCTCCGGCCTCCGCGGGGGTTGCGTGCGGCGGGCGGGGACGTTGTCGGTCCGCGGAGACGCGGAGGCCCGATGGCCGTGTGGGCGGAGGCGGCTCCCGACCGAGCGGCTGTGGAGACCGGCGCGTCCCGGCGGGCTCCGAAGTGACGGGGAAGAGCCGGCGCGCAGGTCGGGTGGAAAGCGGGAGCTCCTTCAACAGTTGAAGGCGCTGGTGAATTTAAGACCTTGGCTTTTCTTCTTAACTCCAGTTGTCTGACGGAACAAACCTTTCTGGACCCGCAATAATTTCATCTTCCACATAAAGTGTATAAATGCAGAGATTCTCGAGTTCTCTTCAATATTCTAGTGCTGTACCTAAACCTTGGAAGATTTCCAACCCACAAATCTAAATCACTTACAAATCTGTTAAAGTTAAAAAAAGTGCTCGTTTGTACGTTTTACGTCAGATTACAAGGCTGTGGGACTCGGCCTCCCGTCTGAGGAGCATGCTGGTTGTAGATCTCCCACGACAGATTGGTTCCTTCTGGCAGTCCATGGTGTGTGTGTTCGGTACTCTTAGTCAACACCGTAATTCAGAGGCGTCAGTTCTCCAGTCTTCCTCGTTCGCTGTCCAGCTTTCACATGCATGTTGAAATTTTCTTGAGGCAACTGAAAATAAGGTCAGGCACACCTTAGTCCTCAAAGTGACATCTTTGCTTTTGAACACTTTAAAGAAGTCTTTTCCTGCAAATTGGCCCAACGCAATACGTCCTTTGATTTCTTGACTGCGGTTTCCATGGCCATTGATTGTATATTCAAGCAAAATGAAATCCTTGACAATTACAAACTTTTCTCCATTTATAATAATGTAGCTTATTGGTCTGTTGTGAAAATTTTTGTTTTCTTTATGTTCAGCTGTAATCCATACTGAAGGCTGTGGTCTTTGACCTTCATCAGTAAGTGCTTCAAGTCCTCTTTGCTTTCAGCAAGCAACGTTGTGTCATCTGCATAATGCAGGTTGTTAAAAAAAAGCCCTGGAATTCCCATTCTTTGCAATATTATCCATAATTTGTTATGACACACACAGTCGAATGCTTCTGCCTATTCAAAAAACACAGGCAAACATCTTTCTAGTATTCTCTGCTTTCAGCCATGATCCATCTGACATCAGCAATGATATCCCTCGTGCCACATTCTCTTCTGAATCTGTCTTGAATTTCCCTGTCAACGTACTGCTGCAACTGTTTTTTAGTTATCTTCAGGAAAATTTTAGTTGCGTGTGATTTCAATATTGTTAAATAATTTCTGCGTTCTGTTGGATCACGTTTCTTTGGAATGGGAATACGGATCTCTTCAAGTCAGTTGGCCAGGTAGCTTTCTTCCAAATTTCTGGGCATAGACAGTGGGTGCTTCTCGTGCTGCATCCATCTGTTGAAACATCTCAGTTGGTATTCCATCAATACCTACAGCCTTCTTTTTCACCAGTGCCTTCAGTGCAGCTTGGACTTCTTCCTTCAATACCATTGGTTCTTGATTATATGCTGCCTCCTGAAATGGTTGAACATTAACCAGTTCTTTTTGTTACAGTAGCTCTGTATTCCTTCCATGTTCTTTTTTTTTTTTTTTTTCACAGATCATACTCACAGTTATGATGTTTATTAGGGCAGTAACAGTTACAATTCAGGTTCAGGAATGCTCAGGGTACAGTTCTTCCATCAAGACTTCCATGTTCTTTTGATGTTTCCCACATCATTCAATATTTTGCCCATGGAGTCCTCTAAAATTGCAATTTGAGGCTTGAATTTTTTTCTTCAGTTCTTGCAGCTTGAGAAATGCCAAGGGTATTTTTCCCTTTTGGTATCTAACTCCAGGTCTTTGCACATTTCATTATAATACTTTACTTTGTCTTCATGAGCTGCCTGTTAAAATCTTCTGTTCTGCTCTGTAAAAACAGCTTGGGGGCCACAAGGGGGAGGGAGAACCAAGATCAGCAGCACAAGGCTGACTCCTTTGGGGTGGAGGCCAAACAAGCCTCCTTTCTCCACCGTCTTTACTAATTCTAACACCAACCGTCCTTCACAGAGCACTCTCTACTTCCCTGCTGGGTTTGATAATTCATTGCAGCAGTGGTTCTCCTTCCCACCGAGGCTCGAGGCTCCTTGAGTTCTTCCCCACATTTGGCCCTGGTTGTTTCCTCTCTTTCAGATTCTTCCTCTCCATGGGCTGCCTCTCTTTGGCCCACAAACATTATCGTCTCCTTACTCCTAAATAAAAAATGTCCATGAAATCAAAACTAAACTTATAAAGGAAAAGAGTAGTTGATTTGATTATTGTAAAAATGACAAAGTGGCAGTGTCTGGCCACCTCTAACTTCAGAAGGGGAAGAAGACTCAAAATCAACAGCCCAAGGCTGATTCCTGTGAGGCGGAGGTCAGACATGCCTCCTCTCTCTGCCATCGTTACCAATTCTGACACCAGCCATCCCTTCTACAGCACTTTCTACTTCTGTGCTGGGTTTGATAATTCATTCCAATAGCCACGCAGGACTTCCAGACTATACTCACAATCATGGGGTTTATTAGGGAAGGAAGACTTACAATTCAGGTTCAGGAATGCTCAGGATACAGTTCTTCCATCAGGACAGCCTGTTCTCAGTCATGCTCGCAGGCACGCCTCTCCCCGGCCCTAGGCCTCTCCCCAAAAGCACTCAGCTTTCTCCCCCCGTGGGCCAGGAAGCCCGCAGAGCCGTCTCCTGCTGCCAGGTCTCTCCTGCCACCGCTTCTCACAGTCTTCAGGGTTACAGGTTGCTCTCTCTCTGTCTCCTGCTTCTAGGAGCTTCTCAGCACAGGGATCCAGCGTCCAAGGGCGTGCTGGCTCCTGGCTGTTCTTCCTTGGTGTCAGTTGGACCCCTTCCTTCTTGCCTCTGGAATGACTCATTTCAAGCCCAGCAGGATGGCGAAATTGACCAATCCCCTCGGTGGGCCACAATTACTCTATCTGCACAGCCCATTCAATCACATGGGTGGGAGTTACAAGACCATGGCAAGAAAGGCCACATGAAAGCAAGTGATTCATTGCACTGCAATTATGTAATTTAAATTTATTCATTTGAAAAAAGAAAATTTAGAACTCAAAAGGCAAATGAAGCAGCGGGACACCTTACAACATGCGCTGGGTGAGGACCAGCAGAGAGTTAAGTAACATGTCAGACACTTCCAGGTGCATGTCGGAATATTTCTGGGAGGTTCTAAAAAAAGGAGATTTGGCCTTGAGCCTCTGAAATGTCCATTTCCAGAAAAATCAATAATAAATATTTGTGTAGTAGTATTGCTTGTTGGTGGGGGAAACTGGAATCCATTTAAATGCCCAACAATCAGAAAAGGCTCCATGAACAACGGCACATTCACAAGGGGAGTCTCAGCTGCCACAATACCGGCTGTTTCCAAGGAGGGACCCTGCTGGAAGCAGTGAGGTGCACCCAGAGCGGAGAAGCTGAATTCAAAAGACCTCCGACCCCCACCTGTTCGCACACAGCCAGGACTGAACTCGGCCTTTCACTGACAGTCCGTGAAACACAGCCATGCCCACTCATTTGCATCCTCTCTGAGGTGAATTCTGGATTTGACAGCAGAGTTGAGTGTTTGTGACAGAGAACACATGACCCACAAAGAGGCCAGAAATATCTGCCATCTGGTCCTTCACAAGGAAATGCTGGTGGCATAGTGGTTAAGTGCTGCGGCTGCTAACCAAAAGGTCGGCAGTTCAGATCCGCCAGGCACTCCTTGGAAACTATGGGGCAGTTCTACTCTGTCCTATAGGGTCACTATGAGTTGGAATTTACTCGAAGGCAACAGGGACAGACCTTTACAAAGAAGGTTTCCTGACCCCTGTGCTGTGCAAACACATGAAGAAAGTCAAGACAGGACAGAGCCTTACCTTGCGGTGACTGGACCAGCTGCGGTGCTGACTTTGACCTGTCTGTATTCCCATTTTTCCCTATAATGAACATTACTGCTTTTATCACAATACAAAGTGAATGGGGAGGATTTCAATTAAATTGCACACCCTCCAAAACTTCCTTGCACTTGCTGCCTCCTCGTCCCCCACAAGCTGCTGTGCCTCCAAGGGGTCTTCCCTCAATCCTACCCAAACAGTGGTGAGTGGGTTCTCCCCGGAAACCCACCCAGGGGTCCAGAAGGGTGAAGCCTATGAAGTAGGTGTCATAGGGGCTACTCCTCTCAGCTGCGCCTGCACTCCCTGTCACCAAGCAGACCCTGAGCACACCCAGCAGGAGCTAACCCCCCGCACCTGTTCTAGCTCTGGCCTCCCTGAGGGGCCCCTACCTTGTGAGTTGAGCTTCTCCCCCCAGAGATGGTGGTCAGGAGGCCCAACCCCACTCCTCCCTGAAGGGAACAGTGGGGCCAACTTGGTGACCTGAGAGTCGTGCCGGGTGACACACTCCTTGTGGGGACACGGAAGGCACCAACAGCTCAGAGCAGTGGGCAAATTTGGGGGGCATCCCCATGGCTGGGAGAGCAGGTGATCAGAGATGTGTGCCTGGGACTGAAGGGCGACTTGAGCTAAGGAGGGACCAAGGAGCCCACAGAGGATGGAAAGGAGGGGGTCTCTTGCAAAGGACAGAGGGGAGGGGTGCCCACAGAGGGCAGAGGCGGGGAGGCCCAGCAGAGAACAAGGGGAACGGAGCTGGGGAGCCCTGCAGGACAGAGAGGAGGGGGGCTGGGTAGATGCCCTTGGACATGACTCTGGCCCACCCAAGACCCAAGGTCACAGAGGTAAACTGGTCCCTAAGGGCACCCATCTAGTTGGGGACAGCCCATCCCTGCCCTCCCATGAAGGGGGCTGCCTGAGTGTCAGCACTGTCTCTGTGTCTCCCCAGATGTCTTTCTGCCCCCATCCTCAGCAGCAGCCAACCAGCCAGGCCTGGAAGATGTCGGGATGGTAGCCCTGGCACCCCTGGCTGACATGTTGAGCAGCCCGCAGCCCAGCCCTGCAATGGGCTCCATCGTGAACCCCCTGACAGGCCAGTTCAGCGCGCTGCTGTCCGGCTCCGTGCCCATGTCACAGAATAACCAGCTCAGCAGCCTCCTGGGTAGCCCAATGGCAGTGCCCCCGGCTAGCACATTGGCCAGCTCCCTGGGCCTGCCTTCGACCGGCCCCTTGAGCAGCCACCTGACCAGCACAGTGGCAGTGCCCCCAGCAGGCACGCTGACCAGCTCCCTGGGTCTGACATCCACTGGCCCCCTGACTCCAAGCAGCCCTATGGCGGTGCCTCCAGCGGGCACGCTGACAACCTCCTTTGGGCTGACTTCGACTGGCCCCCTGACTCCAAGCAGCCCCGTGGCAGTGCCCCCAGCTGGCACACTGACTAGCTCCCTGGGTCTGACTTCCACTGGCCCCCTGACTCCAAGCAGCCCCCTGCTTGCCCCCACGACGGTCCCTCTGGCTGTACCTCAGAACCTGCTGGCCAACCCCATGGGCAACCTGGTGCTGTCGGAGCCCATGCGAAGGTGCTCCTCTGGGCGCCACCCCTCAGCAGGCTCAGGGCCTGCTGCTCCTTCAAAAGGTAACAGGTGTGGGAAGGAAGGGATGGCGGGGTGCCCTGGGGAGACGCAGTGGGGCAAGTCCCAGTCCGCTTGGCTCTGACCCTCCTCCTCTCACCCCCCCACCACGTCCCTAGTCCTGATGTCTGCTGAGCACCCCCGGCCGTCCCAAGACCTGCAGACCCACAGCGTGACATTTGTGGGGGCACCTATCCAGACATCCACCCCCATCGGCCCCACCATGGCCTTCTCCTATGGCGTCTCGGACCCCCAGACCCAGCCCAGTGCCCCCCAGGGGCAGGTAGTCCCTGGCCCTGTCTGTGACTCCTCAAGTGCCTGCTCCACCACCCCTACTCCTGCCCCCCAAGCTGCTGCTGCCAACCACACTTCCTCAAGCACGACCCACATCGCCCACGCCACCACCCACTCCCCCACACGGGCTTTGCTCACCCTCAACTCCCCAACTCCCACATCGTCCTCCCCAGCTTCAGTCAACGACGCCCGGGGGTCTCGAACCTCAGAAACATCACGGAAAAGCATCCTGGATCTGGAGCGAAAGCTGGCCCACCGCAAGGCCAGCAAGTTCCCTGACAGCCCCCGAGGTGAGTGACTGCGGCTGCTGTGGCTCCTCCGACTGTGCCTGCAGGGTGGCTCCTCTGACGACACCTGTCTCACCCTCAGAGTCAAAGCAGCTGGCCTGGGAGCGGCTGGTGGGAGAGATTGCCTTCCAGCTGGACCGCAGGATCCTGTCCAGCATCTTCCCAGAGCGCGTGCGTCTTTATGGCTTCACTGTCTCCAACATTCCCGAGAAGATCATCCAGGTTGGTGGCCGCCTGCAGGGATGGGGTGTGCGGGCCCTCAAGGGGTCTTTGGAGGCCCTACCAAGGCCAAGCGAGTTGGAATCTGAAGGGTCCCTAGGATGATGGAAGCACAGTTCGTAGTCCAAGGGGCCAGAGAGTGTCCCAACTAGTCCTGCAGCAGGAGCAGCCCATGCCCAAGCCAGAGAAGGGGAGGGGAGGGGAGGATGCAGGGTACCACAGGCCACTCTCCCCGTTTGCCTCCTTTGGTGGCCTTAGGGTGGCTGGACAGCCTCAGGGTCGTTGAACGGCCTTGGGGTAGCCTTGGGGTGGCCAGGCAACCTCAGGATCCTACGCCCTCGATCCAAGGCTGCGCAGCCCATAGTGCACAGTCGCCCTCCTCCACCCGCACCTGCACAGCCAAAGGCCTCTCCCTGGCCCTGTGGGTCCCTGCGAGGGTCACTGGGGCTTCAGGGGACGCAGGTCCCTGAGCCCTCAAGCAGCTGGCTGCCTCGTCTCCAGGGACCTCAGGCCAGGGCTCATTCAGTGTACTCCCAGGACGCCATCCACGTCCTCCTGCGCCTGTGGAGGGGCATGGAGAGAGGAAGCTTCCCCTAGGGACAGTGGCCGCCACAGCGCAGCCTACAGAGGGTTGCTCCCTCCTCCTCCGCACAGACAGGGGGTGGGACCCCCCTTGGGAGGCAGCGTGGGTGGGCAGTGACCCAGCCTATCCTCTTGGAAAGCAGCTTCTCTGTATTCCCCGCCTCTTTCTCTCTTAAACCAAAAAAAAAAAAAAAAAACCAAACCCACCGCCCGTCGAGTGGATTCCGACTCATAGCGACCCTATAGGACAGAGCAGAACTGCCCCATAGAGTTTCCAAGGAGCGCCTGGTGGATTTGAACTGCCAACCTTTTGATTAGCAGCCGTAGCACTTAACCACTACACCACCAGGGTTTTCTCTCTTAGGTGGTTTTTATTCTGGATTTGAGACCCTCTGTGTATAATATAGAAGGAACCCTGATGGCACAGTGCTTAAGCACTGACTGGGCTGCTAACCGAAAGGTCGGTGGCTGGAATACGAGTTACTTTTGGGTCCGAGAAATGATTACCGAGCCAGGTGTGAAGCACCTCTTCCTTTTGGAGAGGTGTCCTTTGTTGTAGGATTTCCATTTCCACGTGGTCAAGATTATCCGTCTTTTCTTCTATTTGTGCTCTTCCTATCTTAAGAAATCCTTCCCTCTCAGAACCAAAAACAAAGCCGTTGAGTCGATTCTAACTCATAGTGACCCTATAGGACAGAGTAGAACTGCTCCATAGGGTTCCCAAGGAGCAGCTGGTGGATTCAAACTGCTGACCTTTTGGTTAGCAGCCCAGCTCTTAACCACTATGCCACCAGGGCTCCTCCCTCTCCAAAGATCCTAAAGATACTCTATAGTTTCTATTTTCTAAATAATTATGTACTTTCTTCTAACGGTATAAAGTTTAGTTTTTACACTGCTGCATCGTTAATTCACTATATGATAACTGTGGATGATGTAAGGTGAAGAACAGCTTCGCCCCATGTATGGACACCCCAGCCCTAGCACCAGAGGCCAGCAAGGACACAGGTGGCCCACTCAACTAGGACCGAGGGAACAGAGTTACTACAGGGCAGCATGGAAGGACCCTACCAGGGACAGAGCAGCCGTGGCCAGTAGACTGAGTGGGCAAGGAGGGGTGGCCAAGACCAGAGGCAAAAAGGGCTGGGTGGACAGGACCCCCGCCGGAAGGAGCTGAGACCTTCCTTCAAGGGGCAGAGCTGGCCCAGGTGACCCCATAGGGAGGGAGCCCATCCTCCCACCTCCTCATGGGCCCCCCGTGACTGAGTTCAACCAGAAGCTGGAGGACATGAGAGTCCACAGGTGTGGTCCTTTGAATCAGCCCCCCAAAGCTCAGTGCAGGCAGGGAAGGGTGGAGCAAGGTGGGGGCAAAGGGAAGCGGCCCAGCCCCACTGCTCAGTAAGGCCCCTGGGCACACCTACGGTTCTGAGTCTGTGTGGCTTTGGTCTGCTGCTCTGTCCTGCATCAGTTCCACACTGTCTGCAACACTGGAGGGTGGAGGAGCTCCGGGCCTCTTAGGGCCAGCCCTCCCACCTTGCTCCTCTTTCAACTTCTCTTGGCAATTCCGGACACTCTGCTCTCCAATATGGACTCTAGGGTCAGTCCGTCAAGTTCCAGGGAAATCCCAGTTTCCATTTTGGGTAGTTGTGCACTGGTTTCTAGATTAATCTTTGCAGTGCTGGTTATTCCTCAGCATCACTTCTGTTGCTCCTTCCAGGGGGCCTCTCCTGGACTTGCTTCTGGTTGATGACTCTTGATGGCGTCCAGGAGTGCTGCCTCTGCAGCTCTTCCCAAATGCATCCTGCTGACGGCTATTTAAAAATCACAACCAATGTTGTAGAAACACGGCTATTTATGTCTCTAAAATGCAGCATCTGATGTTCCTTTGGCAAAGACGACACTTAATTACAGTGTGACTCTAGCAGTCCACATAGAAATTAGATATCGCACTGTAAAAAGAAGTTTGCTATTGTGTAAAAAAAAAAAAAAAAAGGCAGTTCAAATAGGAGATTATAAAAATGCATCGATCTTTAATGCAGGAATTGGCTGTGCAAGAGCTCTACTGCCTCTCACAGAATTCCCTTTTACTTGGCATGCGAGTTACTGGTCACACCATAGAGTTAACAGTCACAGCACTAGATGCAACTCTTTAGGGAGGAGGCAAGAAAATCGTATTCATTTCCTAGGGCTGCCATAAAAAAGCCACAAATTAGGTGGACACAGATCAACCCATGACACCTGGTGATATCCAGATTTGGGTCATTGGCTCCACGAGCACTGTGTAGCTTTATATCACAAGGCTGAAAGGGATAACATAGTCCCATTACTCAATGAGCACTCGTTGATTTTCTTCATTGAACTTATCTTTTTTATGACTTCACAGACAATTATGCCATCTTTTAAGCCCAACTATAAAGTTTTGCTGAAGATTATTCAAAAGTGGTTGCAGCAGTACATCGACAGGAAACTGCCAGAAGTTCAAGCTGCATTCAGAAGAGGACATGGAACCAGGGATATCGTTGCTGATGTCAGATCTCAGCTGAAAGCAGAGAATACCAGAGGGTTTACCTGTGTTTTATTGACTATGCAGAGACATTCGACTGCGTGGATCATAACAAATTATGGATAACATTGCAAAGAATGAGAATTCTAGACACTTAATTGTGCTTATGAGGAAACTGTACATGGACCAAGAGGCAATCATTTGAACAGAACAAGGGGATACTGCATGGTTTAAAATCAGGGAAGGTGTGCGTCAGGGCTGTTTCCCTTCACCATACTTATTCAATCTGTATGATGAGCACATAATCCGAGAAGCTGGACTGTACAAAGAAGAACGGGGCATCAGGACTGGAGGAAGACTCATCAACAACCTGCGATATGCAGATGACACGGCCTTGCTTGTTGAAAGAAGACGTGAGGCCCTTACTGATGAGGATCAAAGACCACGGCCTTCAGTATGGATCACACCTCAGCATCAAGAAAACAACGTTGGTCCTCACAACTGGACCAATGAGCAGCAGCATGATAAATGGAGAAAAGATTGCAGTTGTCAAGGATGTAATTTTACTTGGATCTGTAGTCAACACTCATGGAAGCAGCAGTCAGGAAATCAAACGACACATCACGTTGGGCAAATCTGCTTCAAAAGACCTCTTTAAAGTGTTAAAAACAAAGCTGTCACTTTGAGGACAAAGGTTCACCTGACCCAAGCCATGGTATTTTCAATCACCTCAAATTATGCATGTGAAAGCTGGACAATGAATAAGGAAGACTGAAGAATTGACTCCTTTGAATTATGATGTTGGCAAAGAATTTTGAATATACCATGGACTTCCAGAAGAATGAACCAATCTGTCTTGGAAGAAGTACAACCGGAATGCTCCTTAGAAGCAAGGATGGCGAGACTGCGTCTTACATACTTTGGACATGTTGTCAGGGGGGATCCATCCCTGGAGGAGGACATCGTGCTTGGCAAAGTAGAGGGTCAGTGGAAAAGAGGAAGACCCTCAACGAGATGGATTGACACAGTGGCTGCAACAATGAGCTCAAGCATAATAACAATTGTAAGGATGGCGCAGGACCGGGCAGTGTTTCATTCTGTTGTGCATGGGGTCACTATGAGTCGGAACCGACTCAATGGCACCTAACAACAACAATAATAGCTTGCATATTGTCTTGGTTTTTCTGTACAGACAAACATATTGCCTACAGATAAGGACAGTTGCAACTCTCTTCTAATTCTCCAATCTAATTTCTTTATTGTCTTAGTTATCTAGTGCCGCTATAATAGAAGTACCACAAGTGGATGGCATTTTTTTTTCTTCTTATTGTGCTTTAAGTGAAAGCTTACAAATCAAGTCAGTCTCTTGTACAAAAATTTATTTGCACCTTGCTTTATACTCCTAGTTGCTCTCCCTGCAACGAGACAGCATACTCCTTCCCTCCACTCTCTATTTTCATGTCCATTCGGCCAGCTTCTGATCCCCTCTGCCCTCTCTTCTCCCCTCCAAACAGGAGCTGCCACAACTGGATGGCTTTATCAAACAAAAATTTATTCTCTCACAGTCTAGGAGGGTAGAAGTCCAAATTCAGGGTGTCAGCTCCCAGGGAAGGCTTTCCTTTTTTGTCAGTTCTTGGGGAAGGTCCTTGTCATCAATCTTCCCCTGGTCTAGGAGGTCTCAGTGCAGGGACCCCGAGTCCAAAAGACATGCTCCACCCCTGATGTTTCTTTCTTCATCACATGAGTTCCCTCTCTCCTCTGCTCACTGCTATCTTTTATGTCTCGAAACAGATTGATTTGAGATACAACATAATCCCGTAGATAGAGTCCGGCCTCATTAACATAACTGCTTCTAACCCTGCCTCACTAGCACCACAGAGACAGGATTTAGAACACATAGGAAAATCACATCAGGTGACAAAATGGTGGACAATTATACAGTACTGGGAAGCACCGCTTAGCCAAGATGACACACATTTTTGGGGGACATAATTCACTTCATAAGATTTATCGTCATACCTTATAACATCTAAATTCCCAGGTACGGTATCTAACAGGAGTAGATCTGATATGGGTAACCTCACCCACCCAGTTTCACCATTATGTATGATGTGTGTTCCAGGCTTTTTGACGGATCATCTTTAGGAGACGGATCAACCAGATTCTTTGTTGCAAACGACAAAATTCACACCAGCTGATTTTAGCAGAAAGGGGTTTATTACAAATGTTTAGGCGGTTGGAGAATCACCAGGAAGGACACAGAATCAGGGGTATTTGCTATATGGCCAGGAGAAATGCCAGCACACCAAAGGACTTTTCTATCGGGCACACCATTACCACCACTGCCCCAGAGACATTTGGTACAGCTCTCCCTGAAGACCCAGGACTGTGGTCCTTCTGCTCCCAGAAAACCTGCTCTCTCTGCCTGGGCCACCTCCTCAAGATGCTCACTTCCACCTACCAGTTCCACCCACGTGCCTGTGCTCGTTGGAAACCCGGGTCAGGGGGTAGCTATAGCTGCAGGGGAGTCTTAAAAGGTGATTTTAGCTTCCAGCTTCATGTAGTTCGGGAAGGCAACAGAAGGCACTCGAACACATGCTGGGTGAGCCAATTGCAGCAACTGCCACATCAGATTAGGAAGTTTTCTTTCTGTTCCTCATTGCTGAGTTTTTATCTAGAAAGAATGTCAAATTCTGTAAAATGCTTTTTCATTCTTTCATTGAGATGATCACGTTTTTTCCCCTCCTTTTATCTTCTAACCTGTAAAGCCGTTACATTAGAAGACTGATGGTAAACCACAGCAGTCACTGGTATAAACCTTGCTTAGACACAATGAATTGTTTTTCCTGCACTGGTAGGCTGTCTTAGTCACCTAGTGCTGCTGTAACAGAAATACCACAAGGGGATGGCTTTAACAAAGAGAAATTTATTTCTTCACAGTAAAGTAGGGTAAAGGTCCAAATTCAGGGTGTCAGCCTCAAGGGAAGTCTTTCTCTCTCTGTCGGCCCTCTCATCAGTCTTCCCCTGGACTAAGAGCCTCTCCACACAGAGACCCCAGGTCCAAAGGATGGGCTCTGCTCCTGGCACTGCTTACTTGGTGGTATGAGATTCCCCCCTCTTTGCTCACTTCCCTTTCCTTTTTATCTCTTGAGAGATAAAAGGTGGTGCAGGCCGCATGCCAGGGAAACTCTCTTTACATTGGATCGGGGATGTAACCTGGGTAAGGGTGTTACAATCCTATCCTATCCTAATCATCTTTAACATAAAATTACAGTCACAAAATGGAGGACAACCACACAATACTGGGAATCAGGGCCTAACCAAGCTGACACAATTCTGGGGGGACACAATTCAATCCATGACAGAGGCTCAGTTGTAGCTTTCCTTTGCTAGTTAGAGGTGCTGCTTCAGGAAGCCAAGAGTTAGGTCTCTGGGTGACACATACTGTTTGCTCTATGCTACTAACCAAAAAGTTGACAGTTTGAATCCATCCAGTTTGCTGTGGAAGAAAGGCCTGGCAATCTACCTCTGTAAGGTTACAGCCATTGAAAACCTACAGAGTACAGTTCTGCTCTGAAACGTGGGGTCCCCATGAGTCAGAATGGACTCCATAACGGGTTTGGTTTCGGCTTTTAATTTCTCCACAGGGACATTCAGGGCCCTGGTCTCCCTCTCCCCACCTCCTGGGCAACTCAGCCCCGGGGGCGGAGCTTGGTTCCCCAGGGGGCAGAGCTCACAGCCATAGTCTCAGCCCGTTGGCTCAGACCTCACCAAGGATGCGGAGAAGGAGACGGGAGGCAGGCGGGAGAACTGCCTGGGGCTCTGTGGCTGCCTAACTCTCAAGTGAGACGCGTCTGCTTTGTCCGGCTTCATCCCGCTGATCCTCTCCACTGAGTCTTTAGAGCCTGTTTCCCGATGTCCTTCTTTCTGTTTCCTTAAGATTTACTTTGTTATTTTTGGAGATTTAATCTACTTTCTCAAGTTGAACACCTAACTCTTTTTTTTTTACACATTTGTTTTTAAATAAATACGCGTAGGGCAATGAAGTACTCTCTAATGAGGGAGATACTCAAAATGTTTAACACCTGGTACAACATGCGCACCAGGCAGAGCGGACACTGGCCTAGGAGAAGATGGGGCAGCCGACTCGGCTACTATCTCCCGCTGGTTCCGAGACACTGCAGCCCCCCACGTGTGCCCCATATGTGCCCCGTGCATGCTTGCTGAGTGACCAGCCTGCCCTGCGTCCCACAGGCTACACAGGAAGGCTTGTGCCTGGCTCAGGTCCAAATGTTGGTCGGCCGCATTTGATTTCCTCTTTAACGCATAAGTCCATTAACCCCCAGTGCCGTCGAGTCGATTCCGACTCATAGCGACCCTATAGGATAGAGTAGAACTGCCCCATTGAGTTTCTAAGGAGCGCCTGGAGGATTTGAACTGCCGACCCTTTGGTTAGCAGCTGTAGCACTTAACCACTACGCCACCAGGGTTTCCAATTAGGATTTAAGAGCCTATCACCTGAGGGGCATTTGGCTCCATTTTTCCCCCACATAATTTTTTTTATTGTGGTAAAATATGCATAAGAAAATTTCAGTGTACGTCCAGGTGGCATTAGGTACAGTAACAGGGTGGTGTGGATGTACTTAATCACCACTATTTCCAGGCCTTTCACTTCATCCCAAACAGAAACTCTGTGCTCCTCAAACAGTAATGTCGTTCCCCGCTCCCACCACCTCCTGGTAACCTCTAATCCACTTCCTGTCTCTACACCTTGCCAGCAGGTGGGACCACACAATATTTGTCCTTTTTGTGTTTGGCTTGTGTCAGTGAGCACAATGATTTCAAGGTTCATCGACGTTGCAGCATGTGTCGAAACTCCGTTCCTTGTTATGGCTGCATAACATTCCATTGTACGGGGGTGCGCTGGCAGTGGGCCCCCACTCCCCACAGGGGTTGGGGCTTAAAGATGCCGTCCCACTCTACTTAGTGCATCAGGGGATCACTGGCTGCAAGCTCACCCACCACCCACACGTGTGCTGAGCGCCTGTGGTCTGTCCAGCCAGGGCCTAGGAATAGGGGATAGAGGGAGAAATCTCAGGGCCATGAGAAGCCCAGAGCTGGGGAGCTGGCATGTGCCCAGGTGGCTGGCCAAGCAGCAGCAGCAGCGAGAACAGGGCACTGGAACACCATGGAGGAGCCTGCTCTGCCCATATTGCTCAGCGAACACCCGGGGAAGGGGCAGGGGAGTCATCCCAAGAAGGTGCCGCTGAAGAACTTGGGCGACAGAGTGTGGGGAAGCACGTTCCCAGCAGGGAGGGAACCAGCATTGGGGGCATATGGGGGATAGTGTGGCACATTGGAGGGGCCGGATCGGGGACAGCCTGCAGGCCAGTCCTGGCCTGAGAGTTGGGCAATGGGGAAGTATAGCAGGGGTCAGACTGGGAGAGGCCCATCCAAGGAGGACTTCAGACCCATTGCTCTCCCAGCCACGCAGAGAGGCAGTCTGGAGGCTGGAGCCACCTCCATAGACTACAGGCTACATCATTTGCAGAGCTCAGTGCATATGAAAATGGGGGGATCTTGTTCAAAAATTACTAAGAATTCAAGATGCAGCAGCAGAGCACTGAGCCAAGAGAGGAACCTTCTGATAGTGGCCCATGTGACTGGCTGGTGGCAGTCAGGGACGCTGATGGAAGGGAGGACCAAGAGGTCACTGTCTGGCTGGGGGACACAAGCAGTGAGGAAGAGGGTAGGAACCCACAGGGCAGGACCCCAAGCGGGCAGGGTAGAGGCGGTGGAAAGCCAGAGGGAGCTCCCTCCCCAGGCTCTGGGCCTGGAGTCAGCAGTTCAGTGTGTGTATTGGGGAGGAAGGGAAGTCAGAGGAGCTGATGATGGAGCCCGGTGTGATGGAAAAGGGACCTGGAGAAGAGGCTGAGGGGTAGAGTGGAGAGCAGGAGGTCAGGGAGATTCCAGGGGTGTCTCCGGGGTCAGGCAACCTGGGGGCACTGGGAGGCACTGTGGGTCCCTGCCACCCCCACTGTCTTTCCTTCACCTCTGGACTCCCACCCATGATCCCTGTTCTGCTCTCCTGCCCTCAGCTCAGCCCCAAATCCCTGGTGGTGGGGGGGAAAGGACAGGGAGGGGGCGTCCCCTCATCCCCTGGACTGAGACTCCGCTGGGCAGCTGTGGGCCCTCCCACTCAGGCCCAGCCCACCCAGTGGGCTCCCCCTCAGCACCTTCCCCCTCCATAGTCCATGTGGGCAGGAGGGGCCCTGACGGCTGTGTCCCCACAGGCCTCCATGAACCCCAACGACCACAAGCTGGATGAAGAGCTGTGCCAGACACTCACACAGCGCTACGTGAGCATCATGAACCGGCTGCAGAGCCTGGGCTACAACGGGCGGGTGCACCCGGCACTGACCGAGCAGCTGGTGAACACCTATGGCATCCTGCGCGAGCGGCCCGAGCTGGCCGCCTCAGAGGGCGGCTCTTACACTGTGGACTTCCTGCAGCGTGTGCTGGTGGAGACCGTGCCCCCCAGCATGCTCACTGACGCACTGCTGCTGCTCTCCTGCCTTAGCCAGCTGTCACATGATGACGGCAAGCCCATGTTCATCTGGTGATGCTGGCACGTGGCCGGCCCCACCTGCCCCGTGCCCCGGGTGCAGCCAGTAAAGCTCCCACGGCCACTGGCCGCTGGCCTCTGGGCCCTCGCTGGCACTCTGATGGTGCTGCTTCCTCTGGGGAGCTCGCCATTGCTCCCCAGCGCCCATTGGTCCTGCCTCCCTTGAGGTCCATGCCCACCCTGGGCTCCCTCCGCGAGAGCCTTGAAACTCAGGTTCACCCCAAGGCTTCCTCCTGTCGCCTGGTGGTGGGCACAGAGTGCACCTGAGCCTCATAAGAGCCAAGTAGGAGGCCGGGAGGAGCTGGCAGCAAAGGGCTGTGGCCCACGGCTCTGTGCCCACCTGCAGCACCTGCTGGGGTGCAGAGCTGAGACCTCGGGGAGCAGGACCAGGATGTGGGTGTGGGAGGCCCTCCCCCCTATAGGCAGGGACAGGACTCCCAAAGAGGGGGCAAGAGGAAGAGGTGAGAGGGGTAATGAGGAGAAAGCAGTTACACCGAACCTAGGTGTGGGGCAACCCAGGGAGGCGGGGCCCCTTGCCAAGGCATCTGAGGTCCCAGAAGAGGGGGCTAACTCCCGATGCTGCCTGCAGATCCCAGATGGGGACTCAGAGCTGTGAGGATGGACACCACCTGCTGCAGGGGCTGAGGAGGGCGGGCTGGAGGGAAAAGCAGGGTAGGAGAGAAAGAGTGGAGGACTGTTAGGATGGGATGCAGTAAGCTGGCCTGTAGACACAGATGGAGGAGGGGTTGTGCAGGGTGCAGGGAGCTAAGGGTGTGTTGACCAGGGTGGGGTGTCCCTGGGGGCAGTGCAGGAAAGCCTACAGGTTAGCCTCGGGCCCACACAGTGGCAAAGGAGAGCACCTGCCCAAGGGGAGGGGAAGGGAGAAGGCTGGACCAACACAGGCTGCCAGGGATGGGCCAGGGATGGGCTTGTGGACCACAGCCAAGGAGGAGCCACGACAGCCAGCAGAGGGATCAGAGGGGTGCTGGGGCCTCCTACTGGGATGCCTAGTCCCCAGAAGCTCCAGCTCTCTGCCCTCCCCACTCCCAGACCTCCTGTGACTTCAGAGAAACCCGCCAGAATACTGTGCCTCTTGCTCAGCCCCTTTGAAGGGCAGAGAAGGATGACTGGCTCAGAGGACACCCTTTGCAGCAGCCCCGAACTGCGGTGCTAGCCTCAGAGCCCAGAGGCTCCCCCGTCTCCCCACCAACCAGGCTGAAGGGCAGGCCTGACCCAAGCCTCCTGGCCTATTAAGAGACACCTGTTCCCACACACTCCTTTGGGGCTGGAGCTGGTTCATAGCCCACAGAAGAAAGGGGGCCCTAGGCCCAGGTTCCACTGCTATTCCATATTTACACCTGTTTCAAAGAAAGGTGATCCAGCAGAATGCAGAAATTATCAAACAATATCGTTAATATCACACACCAGTAAAATTTTGCTGAAGGTCATTCAAAATCAGTTGCAGCTGTACTTTGACAGGGAGCTGCCAGAAATTCAGGCCGGATTCAGAAAAGGACATGGAAGAAGGGATGTCGTTGCTGATGTCAGATGGATCCTGGCTGAAAGCAGAGAGTACCAGGATGTTTACCTGTGTTTTATTGACTATGCAAAGGCAATCGACTGTGTGGACCATAACAAACTATGGATAACATTGTGAAGAATGGGAATTCCCGAACACATAATTGTGCTCATGAGGAACCTGTACTTAGACCAAGAGGCAGCCATTTGAACAGAACAAGGGGATACTGCGTGGTTTAAAGTCAGAAAAGGGGCGCATCAGAGCTGTATCTATTTACCATACTTGTTCAATCTGTGGACTAAACAGATAATCCGAGAAGCAGGACTATATGAAGAAGAACAGGGCATCAGGATTGGAAGAAGACTTATTAACAACCTGTGATATGCAGATGACACAACTTTGCTTGCTGAGAGTGAAGAGGACCTGAAGCACTTACTGATGAAGATCAAAGACCACAGCCTTCAGTAGAGGTTGCATCTCAACATAAAAATCCTTACAACTGGATCAATAAGCAATATCAGAATAAACGGAGAAAAGATTGAGGTTGTTGCGGGTTTCATTTTACTTGAATCCACGATCAATACCTATGGAAGCAGCCGTCAAGAAATCAAAAGACACATTGCATTTGGCAAATCTGCAAAAGACTTCTTTAAAGTGTTAAAAAGCAAAGATGTCACCTTGAGGACTAAGGTGTGCTTGACCCAAACCACAGTGTTTTCAATCGCCTCATATGCATGGGAAAGCTGGACAATGAACAAGGAAGACTGAGGAAGAATTGATGCCTTTGAATTATGGTATTGGAGAAGATATTGAATATACCATGGACTGCCAGACTAAAGAACAAACCTGTCTTGGAAGAAATACAGCCAGAGTGCTCCTTAGAAGCAAGGATAGCAAGACATTGTTTCACATACTTTAGACATGTTATCATGAGGGACCAGTCCCTGAAGAAGGACATTATACAGGTAGAGGGGCAGCGAAAAAGGGGAAGACCCTCGAGAAGATGGATTGACACAATGGCTGCAACAATGGGCTTAAGCATAACAACGATTGTGAAGACGGCGCAGGACCCGGCAGTGTTTCCTTCCGATGTACATAGAGTCGCTAGGAGTTGACTCCCCGGCGACTAAGGACAGGCCAAGGTACCGAGCTGACGGGGAGCGCGGTGCTGCGGTCCTGGAACCACCCGAGCGCGCGCGAAAGGCCGCCGCGGAAGGGGCGCTGGCGCCCTCTGGCTCGCGTGGCCCCGGGAGAGCGGCAGGGCAGACGAAATCAACGGTCCCTCCACCCGGACTGGGAGTTCCTTGGGGTATGGTTACAGGGCAGCCAACTCTGAGTGCGGCCTTTTGGGGGCTCTGCTCCGCGCTGGGCGGGAGGCCGGCCAGGACACTCCCAGCCCAACCTCCCTTCGAGGGTCGTGCCTTGAACTCAGGCTCCAGATACAACGACCCTGAGAGAAACTGTGTTGGTAGCGGGGTGTACCCCACTGTCTGGGAAGCCGGAGAGCCCACCGATTCCACGCAGAATGGCGGCAGGGAGAGGGCGAGTGGGACGCAGCACTACCAAATGGTCGCCCTCTGCGGGGTTCCCTTGCGGCTTCGGGAGAGGACTAGGCGGGGCGAGAAGGGCCGGGGCGGGGCCGTGAGCCCAGGGTCCCTTTCGTTTTCCACCAGAGCCGCCGAACTTCCGCGTTCATGAGAGGACGCCTTCCAGACGCGCCCTTTTCCCCCTGAGCCCGAGCCTCCAGGCTCGCGCAACACAGCATCTCAGCCACACGCACCGGCCGCGCAATATGGCCTTAACTTCAGTGGCTCCCCTGCAGCTCCCACAGACGCACGGACAAATCGACTCGTACGCTAGAAGCGAATGAGCTGCCGGGGTGCCCTGTGGCCCGCGCGCCATGCAATCCCCGCCCGACTGGCCCCCGGCGCCCGGCTCTCTACGGCCCTCGCCCTTCCCGCACCCCGTGCTGCACGCCCTCCACGGCCTGGCCCGCGCGCTGCTGTTCCCAGCCTACTGGGCCCTGGACCAGCTGCTGGGCTACTGGGCGCCGGCGACACGCTCCGGCGCCCTGGGGAGGCTGAGCGCGGCGGCTGGCGCGGGGGCGGCGCTGCTCCTGTTACTCATCAGCCTGCCCCTGGCGCTGCCGGGTCTGCTGCTCTGGCTGCCGCTACAGGCCTGGCGCCGCCCCTTCTGCTACCAGCCTCCCCCGCAGTCCTGGGCGCCACCAGCGCCCTGGCGCCCGCACTTTGAGCCGGCGCGCTGCTTCGGCTTCCTCAGCGCCAACCTCTGCCTTCTGCCCGACGGGCTGGCGCGCTTCAGCAACCTGCCGCACAGCCAGCGGCGAGCCCAGGCCGTGGGCGCCGCGCTGCTCGCCGGCCTGAGGTCCTCGCGCTACGGAGCCACGGACTGCAGCCCGCCGCCATCCGGCACGCCGCGTGGTGTGCTGGCGGCCGCGGTACCTGCAGGCCTGGACTTCGTGTGCCTGCAGGAGGTGTTTGACCTGCGAGCTGCACGCCTCCTCGTGCGCCGCCTGGCGCCCAACCTGGGCCCAGTGTTGTACGATGTGGGCGCGCTCGGCCTACGGATGGGGCCGCATCTCAAGCTTCTGGGCAGCGGGCTGCTGCTGGCCTCGCGCTTCCCGCTGCTGCGCGCCGCCTTCCGCTCCTTCCCCAATGGGCGCCGCGAGGATGCGCTGGCCTCCAAAGGGCTGCTGTCGGCACAGGTACAGGACCTCCGGGCTGCCGCGCGCCCTGGCGGGGGAGGTGGCGAGTGTGGGGTCAGACGGATGAGGGGAGCTGGGATGTCCGTGGTGTTGCAGGCGCAGCTGGGCAACCTGGACGGGCGCCGCATCGTGGGCTTCCTGCATTGTACGCACTTGCACGCGCCGAGCGGTGAGCCGGCCCACTCCCACTCCGTGGCGGCTGCGGGTCCCAACGCTGACCTGCACCTCCTCAACCCCTTCCCGTTGGTTCACCACCCAAGGCGCTGCAAGTCCCGAAGAGTGCCTGGGTGGGTCCACGGTCCAGGACCCGGCCGGGAGAGGCGTCCACGATGTGGATCCATACCCGGGGCTAAGCCCTCTCTCCCGGCAGATGATGGGCCCGTGCGCTGCAAGCAGCTGGGGCTGCTGCTGGACTGGGCTGAGCAGTTTGAGACCGAGAGCCGACAGGGTGGTGAGGAGGTGGCCTTCAGCGTGCTCCTAGGAGACCTGAACTTCGACAACTGCTCGCAAGGTAGGGGAGGGGGAAGGGGAGGGGGAAGGGGAGGGGGAGGGGAAGGGCGGGACTAGATGGGGGCCAACCCGGCGGCTCACTGAGAGCCCACCTGTCTGCAGGGGACTCCCGTGAGCAGAAGCACCAGCTCTTCAGCCGTTTCCAGGATCCCTGCCGGCTGGGCGTGCGCCGGGAGCAGCCCTGGGCCCTGGGTACGACCCTGGAAGGCGGCGGGCCTGGGGAGGAGCCAAAGGCCTGGCTCGTGCTGAAAGGAGCCTCCCTCTTTTGCCTCTAGGGACATTGCTGAGCACCCCGGTGCTCCACCAGTCAGAAGCTAGCTCCCCGGAGATGCTTCGCAGGTAAATGGCAGGCCGGGGGCCAGATACCACCGGCGGGGGGCGGGGGGGCACTCTGGCCTTGGTAACACCATCCCTCCCCCAGAGCCCTGGAGCAGGAAGAGGGGCGCCGCCTGTACTTGGCTGGCCATCCCCGCGTAAGCTGCCCCGCTGAGCCCTGGCGGGGCCGGCGCCTGGACTATATCTTGTACCGCGGAGTACCTGGGGCCCCGCTGAGCCCGGTGAGTCCCAGAACTGGGGGGAGAGGGGGACAAACCAGCGGAGGGGCGTTCTCTTCAACCTCACTCCCTCCCCAGGAGGTGGAACAGGTAACCTTCAGCACTGCCCTGGCGGGACTAACAGACCACTTGGTCGTCGGCCTGCGACTCCGAGTGTCAGCACCCTTGTGACCCGGGAACGTACAGACCGACAGTCGCGCGGGGTTGCAAAGATTGACGCTTAAGCCTATCAGGGGCCTCCGCCCCCCAGGATGGGCGGCTCCAGAGATCTTTATTGGGGGCCTCACACGGCCTCTTGGGCCCGGCGGTACTCGTACACGCTGCCGCGCTCGGGGAAGGCCAGGGCCTGCGGGGGCGATCCCGGGGCCGGGGCAGGGTCCTCGGGGTCTCCATAGCCACCCCCGCCAGGGGTATGGAGGCAGAACACGTCCTGTGAAGCAAAGGGGCAGCTCAGCACGGCGCCTACTCCACCGCCTCCAGCTGCACCCACCTCCCCAGCCGCCTGGACCTCAGCCCGGGGCCCGGGGCCCTTTTCCTCTGAAGCCAAAAGAAACTCGAGCTTTGGTAATTTCTGTAACTCTGTTGGCTTTCCATGGGGAGGGAGCTGGGCGGACCGGAGCACTTACCCCAGGGTTCACCGACACCGACGTCTTCCCGCCCAAGTTCACGGTGCGGCCATCCTTGCGAATCAGCAGGTTGAGGCCGCAGGCTCCCGGCTCGCCTCCTGCAGGGAGAGACATGTGGGGGCGGTTGGGCTGCAGGGTGGGGGCATCAGGGCGGGCTGAGGCAGAGCAGCAGAAGTCCAGCGGGGTGGGAAGGGGCCGGGCCGGGGGCGGGAGACCTGGCGGGACGCGGCGCTGCTCACCGTGGAGGCCGTAGGGCCGGAAGGCGCGGCGCTCGGTCAGCACCGACAGCAGCGCCTCCTCGCGGAAAAGCAGCTCACGGATGACGCCGTCGCCGCCCCGGAAGCGGCCGCGGCCCCCGGAGCCAGGCCTCAGCTCGAAGCGGCGCAAGATGACCGGGTACCTGCGCGGGCGGGGACGCTGAGCGGAGCGCCGCGCAGGCGGGGCGGGGCTGAGCGCAACCCCACCCCGGGCGCAGGCCCCGCCCTGCCCCGCCCCCGGGCCCTCACCGGCTCTCCAGGATCTCCGGGTCTGTGATGCGCGTGTTGGTCATGTGGCTGTGCACGCCGCTGCGCCCATGCCAGCCGGGGCCCGCGCCTGCGCCGCCTGCCACAGTCTCGTAGTAGCCCATGTGGGCATTGCCCAACGTCACGTTGTTCATGCAGCCCTGGGACAGGCAAGGAGCTGCGGGCTGCCCACCAGCAGGCCCCGCCCCCAGACCACGGCCACGCCCAGCAGGCCACGGCCATGCCCAGCAGGCCACGCCCCCGGCTCCACCCAGCAGGCCCCTCCTCGCTCGCAGCCCCGCCCGGCAGGCCCGCCCCCAGACCGCGGCCCCGCCCAGCAGGCCCCATCCCCAGACCACAGCCCCGCCCAGCAGGCCCCGCCCCGGTCACAGCCCCACCCAAGACGTCCTGCCCCCAGACCGCAGCCCCCCAGCAGGCACCGCCCCCGGGGGGGGGGAGCCCAGCCTCAGAAGGCCCCGCCCCGTCACACCTGTGAGGCGGCGCAGGCCCCAAAGGCCCCCAGTATGACATCCACCACGCGCTGCGAAGTGAGTACGTTGCCACCAACCACAGCTGCCTCTGGGGACGGGTCCAGAATGGACCCTCGCGGAATCACTAGGCGCACTGGCGCCAGGCAGCCCTGGGGAGCACCGCACTTAGGGGCGAGCGGGGTGGCCCCAATCTCAGAGTTAAGAAAGACATGCCCCCCAGCACCCTGGGGTCAGTCTCCAGCTGGGATGGCCCCACCCCCAACCCCCGTACCCATGCACCCTGGGTGACACACGTACCTGGTTAAGCGGGATGTCTCGGCCCACCAGACAGCGCAAACAGTAGATGAGGGCTGACAGCGTGATGGCCCGTGGAGCGTTGAGGTTGCCAAACACCTCGGGCCCGGTACCGCTGAAGTCAAACACCGCACTGCCCTGTGAGGATGGGGACAGTGAGCAGCTGGAACCCACGCCCAATGGCCCTGTGTGGGCGCCTCCCTGTGGCCTGACCTGACCCAAATTAATCTGCACCCGGAGCCGGATGGGGGAGCCGTCGTCCATGTGGTCCTCAGCAGACACCTCCAGGGGCAGACCCCGGGCCTGCCTGGAGGTCCCAAAGGCCCGAAGCATGTCCCGCACTGCCAGCTCAGCATTTGCCTGGCAGGGAGAGGGCCCAGGCCAGAATGCCACCTCCAGTGAGGGCCAGGCACCCCCCCATGCCCCCACCCCTGCCCCAGGGACCCACCTGGATGTGGCCCATGTAGGCCTGCACCACGTCCAGCCCATACTGCCCAATGAGCTCCCCCACCAGCTGAATGCCCTTCTGGTTGGCTGCCACCTGGGCGCGGAGATCCGATAGGTTGTCATGGAGGTTCCGGGTCCCACTGCAGCCTGGGATCTTTCCTGGTGCCCGCAGTGCCTCAGTCACCGCTGGGTGGACAAGGAGTCGCCACTGAGCCACCCTCTAGCACCCCCAGGCCACCTGGTGCCTTGTTCCCTGCCCCTGCACCGTACCGGGGCACTGTGCCCCCATCTTGGCCCTTTACTGGTTCCCTGCTGCCCCCCTCTGTGCCCCTTCAACCCCCAGCCTCCACCTCAACCCTCTGCTATACCTTCTCCCTCCCATCCCCCAGCACCCATGTGCCCTAGGCCTGGGCAGGCAGCTCCACCTCTGACTTTACAGGAGCCAGAGGCCTAGAAGGGGGTGGGCTAGTTCCTCCGCAAACTCCCCTCCCCCTTTCCATCCCTCCTGCTTCCCTCCCACTTGGCCCAACTCTTCTTGCCCTCTCTGGGCCTCCCTCTCCTCTTCAACTCTCCCCTCAGCCCTTCCGTTTTGACAATGGCATCAACAGGGTTGTCTCTACTACCCCGCCCACCTCTCCACTCCTAGGAAGTTTCCCAGGCCCCCCCTCCAAAAAAAGGCTGGGGACAAGGTCTCCATCCCTGGCAAACGGGCACAGCTTCCCCGACCCCAGAAGATCACTGCCCTGGGAAAGCTCAAGACTGGGGCAGGTCCTCTCCAAGCCTCCCTGGCATGTGCCTGCATGCATCTCTGACAACATCCAGCCCAGGAGACAGGCACAGAGCACGTGGGACAAGGCAGTGGCCAGGCCTGATTTGCCCCATTTGTATCCTTGACACCCAGACAGCCCATGGCTTGGCTACCCCTGCCCACTCAGGGATGACTCCCTGGGCTCCTGGTCCCCTGTGGCCTCAGCCCAGCTCAGTAGTTCCTGCTGCCCCCACCCCACTGCCACTGAACTGCCAACTTCCCTGAAGCCTGCTCTGTGCCCCATCAGTGCCAGACCTCCATTTCCCAACAGCCCAACCCAACCCCTCCCCCTCTCCCCCAAGTCCCGTCAAATACCACCTGCAGCCTCCATACCAGCTACCCCCCAACTGCTGCCCTGTTCAAGGCTCAGCACCATCCAGGGTGACTGCAGCCACCCCATCCCACTATCCCCGCGCAGCCTCTAGGCCGCCCTCATGGCAGGCAGGGGTTCTTCCCGGTGCCTGGACACACCACAGTATGTCCTGCTTCAGCTTTATAGCTGCCCCACCACAAGAGGGCTCGGGCCTGGGCCAGGAAAGCTCTCTGGGGCCTGCAGCCCTTCATCTCCCCACTGCTCCTCTGCAGCCCCCAGTTTAGGGCACAGGTACCAGAAGCACTACCCGCACCCCCTTCTGCACCCTACTCCAAGTCTCCTGGGCCATCCATCTCACCACACTGTGGGGTCACAGCCTGTCTCTGCCCCCTCGAGGGCAGGCCTAGGCTGATGGGTGCATCCCAGCATCTGTCCACCTGGCCTGCCCCACTCGCAGCCCCTCCCACTCACCCTCCTCCTGGAAGACGCCCCCCTGGACGAGTTTGAAAGATAAGAAGACAGCACCCTCCTGCTGCAGCATGGTGGAGTGGGGGGGCATGGAGCCTGGTGTGATGCCTCCGATGTCTGCATGGTGCCCGCGGCTGGCCACGTAGAACACAGGCCGTGTCTGGCCTGGCCAGAACACCTGGTGGGTGGAGAGGATGTTTAGCTGCATTGGCGGCCCCAGCCCCCAGATGGCAGGATGGGCTCTCACCGGTGTGATGACGGTCAGGTCTGGCAGGTGGCTGCCCCCCGCACTGGGGTGGTTGCTCAGCAGCACGTCTCCAGGGTGGAGGTCAGTCCCCAAGTGCTGGATCTGAAACCAGAAGACAGGATGGAGCAGAAAGACAGGGGAGCCAGCTGGCAGGGGAGGGGGCAGGAGGGGAAGGGGGAGGCCGCCAAACCTGGAACTGCACAGTCTCCTGCATGGCACCCAGGTGCACTGGGATGTGGGGGGCGTTGGAGACCAACCCCCCGTCGGGCCCGAAGAGAGCACAGGAGAAGTCCAGCCGCTCCTTGATGTTGGTGGAGATGGCCGTGCGCTGCAGGATGCGGCCCATCTGCTCTGGGGGCACAGAGGGACCAGATGCCCACCGGCCCGCACCCCACCACAGGCCACGACCCTGAGGAGCAGAACCCAGCAGCATTTCCGTACACTGGTGCACGAGGCAGCGGGTGTGTCCACCTGGCCGCTGTGAGGTGCGGCCCTAGATGTGGTGGCCCCTGGGATGTGCTGGAGGTGGGACTTGGGACCCCTGGAGCCAGCCCGCCCCCAGCCTGATGGCCCCATGTCACCTCTTCATGCTCACTGTCACCTGGACACCTCCCAGTAGGCCCCACAAGACCTCACCCAGACCCTGAGGCCAGAAAAACTAGACGGTGCCCAGCTACCACTACCGACTGCTCTGACTGGAATCACAACGGAGGATCCCAGACAGAGCAGGAGAAAAATATAAAGCAAAAAATCAAAGTTGCAAAAAAGATCAGACTTACTAGTCTAACAAAAAAAAAAAAGTCTGACAGAGACTGGAAAAACCCCCAAGACTATAACTCTTCTGATCTGGAACTGAAGCCATTCTCAGAGACCACCTTCCAGCCAAACAACAAACACGCCCATAAGATAAACAATAACACCCAAGAGGAACGCGCTCCTTAGAACAACCAGTATTACGAGATCAAAAAGGCAATATTTCCCCAAAAGCAAAGATGAGAAAGCAGGGAGGGGTAGAAAATCAGGAAAAAAGAAAACAGGGAACCCAGGGTAGAAACGGGGAGAGTGCTGACACATTGTGGGGAATGAAGCCAAAGCCATGAAATATTTATGTACGAACTATCAAACAGAAATCTAATTTGTTCTGTAAACTTTCACCTAAGGGACAATAAAAATTTTTTTAAAGACCTTACTGTTGGCATCTCTAGGGTATTTCTCTGACACTGGGCATGTGGCACCTCTGAGCAGTTTCTGTTAACCCGGTACTGCCCAACATCCTTCCTCAAGCGCGGTAACATTTTAATTAAAAGGTTAACGAGCTTCAGTAGTATTTTTGAGCTGATATTACGGTGACGTTATCTAAGAAGAGTGTCAGATGTTTGGACAGAGACACAATCTCAGTGTTTGCCATAGGCGCCATTTTCTGTAGGTAAGTACCAGGTTAAAAAAAAAACTGCCCAGTGGCCCCACACGTCCAGGGTCTGGTGTAGTACCTGCCATACCTGCCAACCCTAGTTATGCTCTGGCCCAGACCAAACACCTCTGCCCAAGTACATCAACTCCTCCCCCCACACACCCTACCCTGAGCTCCCAGAAGAACCTGGATCCAAGGCACCAAGCCCCTCCTACCCTCTACTCTGTACAGGTGAGCTCACTGAGCCTAGTTCCCATAAGGGTAGGGAGGGAAAAACCAAACCAAAAACCAAACCCATTGCTGTCGAGTTGATGCTGATTCATGGTGACCCTACAGTACAAAGCAAAACTGCCCCACGGGGTTTCCCAGGCTGTAATCTTTATAGAAGCAGACTGCCACATTTTTCTCCCAAGGGGCTGCTATGGGTTCGAACCGCAGAACTTTTGGTTAGTGCCTGAGTGGCTAACCACTGCACCACCAAGGCTCCTTGTAGGGAGGGATGGCCATCCCCAAATTGCAAGGCTGCTGGTAAGAGGAGGACACCCAGCCTCCCCGAGGCCACCCCAGGGCCACGCTGCCTGCCCTGTCGCCAGGTGGATTCTCAGTCATTCTTGCTGTGCACACTCCTGCTAGCCCACCCCATGTGACTGGAGCCAGCGCCCACCTCTGCCTGACATACCGACCACGGCCCACCCTGTGCTCCCACGCCTCAAGGAGAACTGGCTCTGCCCCCAGAGCCAGGGCTGTGGTGGGGGACACTCACCCGCGATGCTCATGAAGCGGTGTGAGAAGATGGACAGCTGGATAGGGTCGAGCCGGGCACCCACTGTGCTGGGGGCCTCAGCCCCGACGGAAATCCGGATGTCCCCTGTCTCTGTCACCTCTGCCTGGCAGCCTGGCTCTACCAGGATAGTGCTGGGGATGGGGGGACATAGAGGGGCTGAAAGGGCCAGGCCAGACTACCCCCCAACCATGGGCCCCACAGCCCCAGGCTAAGGGACACCCAACTATGGGACCCCCCTCCCCAGAAGCCCTCAGCCCTGAAGCCTTGGGCCAGAGAGCCGCCTGCCACGGCCCCACAGCTCATCCACCCCCAGTAGCTTTGGCCCCAGACCTCCCCTCCACGGCCTCCACCTGGCCAAGCCTCAGCCCACCTGTTGCTGTCGATGATGAGGCAGGGCCCCTGGAGCTTGTGCCCATAGCCCAGCTCTCCCAACAGGTACACAGGGGTCTCCTGGTAGCCCCCCTCAAAGTAGCACTGGGTCATCTGTGGAGAATGTGGGGTGAGCATGGCTCCTAGGCTCGGCACCCTCCCTCAGGTCTCTCAACAGGGCTCGCTCTCCCTGTCCACACCTATCCCTGTGCCCTGGACAGGACCACCAACCTTGTCCACTCGGGGAGGCCCGGTCTGGGCTTTGGGGTTGTCCTCAAGACGAAGGCCACTGCGGCCGGTGCCCCTCACTCGCACGTCATCCACCACAACGGGCCGCTCAGGGATGACGAAGCCGAATTCCCTCATGTACCTGCAGGACCACCAGTGCCAAGGGAGGGTCAGGGCAGGCTGCCAGGGGCCTGCAGGCCACCCTGCCATGCTCCCCAGGACACGGAGCCCACATACCTCTCAACAAAGGCTGCCCCAAAATCGCCAGAGCAGGGAGAACGGACAGTGGCCGGGTGCTGGTGGGCAGAGACCATCAGGGCACAGTCAGTGCCCTGGTAGCGCAGGTGTAGGAAGTTCTCAGTGCTGATCTGGGACCTGTGGGTGGGCAGGCTGGCAGAGCGCTCACGCAGGGAGCCCCTGCTCCCTGACCCTGCCCGGGGCCCTGCCTCCTTCAATGCTACCTGCTTCCCTACCTATGAAGGGGGTGGGTAAACCCATCTGGGGGGCAGCTGGGGAGGTATGAGCCCTCGGCCAGCCCGGCCTCTGAGACCCTGACCGCTGTGCCCACCTGGGGAAGCCCTGGGCCCGCAGGACGTCCACACACTGCTCCTCCAGGCGGCTCAGCCTCTGGTCCAGCTGCACGAAAGTCTCGGGGGCATACGGCAGGGAGCAGGGCTCCTGGGCCTCGTGTACCACATCTGCCAGGGCCAGCCCTAGCGCCGACAGCAGCCCGCTGTGCCTGTGGAGAGGGGGGTCACCACGACGACAGGCAGGATCCTATGGCTGCTCCCACCCCAGAATCCATGCGCACTCCCAGGCACACCTGTGGATGTGCACGGTGTCCATGCCCAGGGCCCGGGCGATAGCACAGGCATGCTGCCCACCAGCTCCCCCGAAGCAGGCCAGCACGTGAGCTGAGGGGTCGTGGCCTCGAGCCTGCAGGCCAAAAGGGGTTAGTGGCCTCTGCTACCCCACGTGGCTGGCCCCCCAGCCCCTCGCCCATCAGACTGCCCCAGTGGAGTGAGAGGAGTACCTGTGTGAGCGCACGGATAGGCCGGCACATGGCCTCATTGGCCACGCGCACGAACCCCATGGCCACCTCTTCCAGGCTCAGTGGAGAGGCTGGGCAGGGCCCATTTGCCAGGAAGCTGTTGATCTCGGTGGCCACAGCCTCCAGGGCCTTGCGGGAGGCCTCGGGGGACAGTGGTTGGTTCTCTCCTGGTCCAAAGATGCAGGGGAAGGAGGCAGGCAGCAGGCGACCCAGGACCAGGTTGGCATCCGTCACTGTCACAGGGCCCCCTGGAGGTGGGCATGGGGTGAGCTTGGGGGCTGGAGGTGGGGGTGGGCAGCAGGGCAGGGGCTAAAGGGTGGGTGCCCACAGGCCCGGGGCAGCATGGACAGGGTGGAGCCTAGTAAAGCAGATATCAGCTCTTACCTTTTCGGTAGCAGGCAGGGCCGGGGTGGGCTCCAGCAGACTCAGGCCCAACCACAAAGAGGCCCGACCTTGGAAGTAGAGGGAACTGGGATTGGAAGTGGGGAAAGGGAGGGGCGAGGGATTCCAGCCAGGTGGTGGGAGGGCTGACCTGAAAAAGAGGCGGGAGCCCCCACCAGCTGCCACCGTGTTGATGTCCAGCTGGGGGGCCTGGAGGGTGATGCCAGCTGTGCTAGCCTCAAAGACATGTTCAAACTCTCCAGCATAGCGGCTCACATCAGTGGACGTGCCTGGTGGAGAAGGGGTGGGGGTTACCCGCAGCCCCGATGCCCAGCCTCCCATGACCCCAGCCTGTGGTCCTCATACCTCCCATGTCAAAGCCGATGACTGGCTGGCCACCCTCTGCCCGATAGGTAGTGGCTGAGTAGCCAACCACACCTCCTGCAGGGCCCGAGAGCACAGCACGAGAGCCGCTGAAGGTGTCCATGGGCGCCAGTCCGCCATCGGAGCGCATAAACAGAACCTGTACGTCCTGGTGGTGATGGGCGGGTGGGCAGTGAGGGGCCAGACCAGGTGCAGGGGGCCACGTGGGCGGGTGGGTAGTGAGGGGCCAGGCCAGGTGCAGGTGGGTGGGTGGGCAGTGAGGGGCTAGGCCAGGTGCAGGGGCCAGGTGGGCAGTGAGGGGCCAGGCCAGGTGCAGGGGGCCAGGTGGGCGGGTGGGCAGTGAGGGGCCAGGCCCAGGGTGGGTGGGCAGTGAGGGGCTGGGCTGGACCTAGGGTGGGTAGACATTGAGGGCCCAGGGTGGGAGGGCAGTGAGGGACCCAGGGTGGGTGAGCAGTGAGGGGCCAGGCCAGGTGCAGGGGGCCAGGTGGGTAGGTGGGCAGTGAAGGGCTGGGCCAGGTGCAGGGAGCCAGGTGGGTGGGTGGGCAGGCCTCACCTTGAGCTGACCCTGGAAGCCGTGGCGGAAGCCCTGCACGTAGCGCTGGATGGTGGGCGTGAGGTAGGCATCGGCGCAGGCAGTGTGGCCCCTTGGCACGATGCGTACCATCGGCATGGCCTCCGAGGACAGTGAGACGTGCGTGAAACCCAGCTCCCGGGCCAGCGCACCCACCTGCTGCTCATGCTGGGCCCACCTAGGATGAGGCACCTGTAGCAATGTACCTACTGCCTACCACCTACCCACTGCCCACTGCGCACACGTGCCAGCCGCCCTCACTCACGTGTACGAGTGCATGAGCACCACGGCCAGGCTGCGGATGCCGCGGGCCAGGAGCCCCTCCAGCTTCCCACGCAGGCCACCCAGGTCCACAGGCTGCTGCACCTCCAACAGATCCCCTGTGCGACCTGCAACAAGTCCGTGACAGTTAGAGGCAGTCATGGCCTGGTGCCCATGTCCACCCCAATGTTGGCCAGCCCCCACCTTTGACAGGTGTGCCGGCGCCTGGCTCCCGGTGATACAGCACCACGCGTTCGTCTACCTCCAGCACCTCCTCGTACAGTACCTCAGGCATGGGCACAGCCTGGGGTAGGGGGGCAGAGGCTGAGGGCAGGCCAGGCCCGGGGAGGGAGCAGAGGCTGAGAGAGGCCAGGCCTGGGGTCTGTGGTGGGGTCCTGGTGGCTGGGGCAGTACAACCCTGGAGCTGTGTCCCAACAGGTCCATGGCCAGGACCAGGAGACAGAAGGGCAGGTGAGCTCCAGGGAGGCCCACCCAGAAAGGGCATCTCATTGCCCTGCCCCACAAGAGCAGCTCCTTCCTGGAACCCGTGTGGAGAGTGGGAGTGGGCGGATGGGGCCACCCCACAACCAAAATCCAGGACAGGATGTGGTAGTAGAAAATAACAGGGTCTCACGTGTCTACCCCCGAGGGCTTGGAGCATGTAGGGTCTCACGAAGAGTGACCACAACCTCTACTCTGCCCATCAGGTGGTGGCTTTGGGCTGACACTGACCCTCCCTAAGACAGCTCTCCCACGAGCCATAGCATGTGCGGGGTGGTGTAAGCCACACAACCCACCTTGGCGTCACGGGACTCACCAGGTCAAAGAGATCCTGGCGGGCCTGGGTGCCAATGTGCAGCAGGTCTCGGAAGCCGTGTGTTACCAGCAATGCCACCCTCTCCCCCCGCCGCTCCAGCAGTGCGTTGGTGGCTACCGTGGTGCCCATGCGGATGCTGGCAATACGGCTAGTGTCCAGCGGCCGGTCCCGGGGCAATAGCACACCCCCCTCCTGGGGGCGGAGGTCAGAGTCAGCCCTCTGGCCCAACCCCCTCCTCCCCAGCCCCCAACTGTGGCCCACCTGCTCCAGGATTCGTCGGATCCCCTCGGTGGGTGCATCTCCATAATTGGCAGGGTCCTCTGAAAGCAGCTTCAAGACCCGCACGTGCCCACCTGGGCACTGGGCGAACACATCGGTGAAGGTGCCCCCTCGGTCAATGGAGAAATGGAAGCGCCCCTCCGGGCTGCCCATGAGGATGGAGCTGGCGTCCAGGAACAACTCCTCCGCGGGTAGCTCTGGGAGAACTGGACAGACAAGGGGGTGGGGCGGCCTGGGTCAGCCACAGGTGGGGGGAACTGACCTCTGAGCAGAGACTCCGCCCCTCCGGGCAGGGCTGGGAGGGGAAAGGAAAAGTATGGAGAGGATGGGGGGCGGGCGGGCTTCAAGTCCAGGAGGAGAAACCCTCGGGTGCGACTCTGGGCGGAGCCAGAGCTGGGCAGGTTGGGGGGCGCACTCATTACCGAAACCCACCTGGACGGAAACCCAGCGCCCAAGCAGGCCTTCCCAAAGTGGAGGCGCCGCTGGGCCCCTGGAATCTCTCGGGCTAGGGCCCTGGGTGCTTCTAGCAGGAGAAGGCTGGAGGGCGGAGAGGGGGGCCGCAGGTGGGATAGCCTGTTCCTACTTAAATCCACCTTCACCCCCCAGGGGCGGGGCCGCGCAGACGACCGAGGGGTGCAGCGAAGTGGGGGGCTTGCCACGGAGGGCGGCAGGCCCCTCCGCTCCGGGAGAGCCCACCTGGCCTGTTGCTCCGGGTCGCTGGTGGTCTCTCGGCTGCGCGCCCTGAGCTCGAGTAGGGGCCTGGGGCTGTGGAAGCGGGCCCGCCCCCTCCTATCCCGCAGGACCGATGCCGGAGCCCGCCCCGCGGGTTACGTCAGCCCGGCCTGCCCCAGCCTCACTGCGCGCCGCGACTTGCCCCAGGACGCCGGCCAGGGCCCTGAGCCCGAGGCTCCACCCCCGCGGCCTGGTTCAAGGGCACCTTGGCCGCTTGGTGTCCGGGGCGCACGCCGCCTCCCCGCCCCATGGACCGACGAGCCCGGACTGCGTCCTGGAGGACAGCGGGGGTGCCCTGCGACGGGCCGGATTGGAGGGGACCGGCTGGGGGAGGGGCGCGCGCCCCAGAACCTCCACTCGTGCGCGCAGGCGCTGTGGGCAGGGGCCCCCAGCCACACCTGCCCTGTCGGTGCCGGCACACCTGCACACACCTTGACGAGCCGGCGGAGGGCGGACCGTCTGGAATGCCGGTGCGCCCACGTGTTCCCCTCAGCTGTACAGTGGGCCAGAGCCGCCCCATAACCTCCCGGGAGCGGCGGTGGGCAGACGGGACAGCAGATGGAGGGGCACAGAAAGAGGGGGCTCGGGAGCGCTGCCGGCAGGATCCTTGCCTCACCCCCAACGGCTCCCCACACCCCTTCACATTTGATAGTGTCATCTCCCCCTCACCTGATCCCCTCTCCGCCCCTCCCACCTCCCTGTTATCCCAACTCCCCACCCCCATCCCAGCCTGGTGGGAACCACCTTTCCCTATCGCAGGATTCCTCAGGAGCCTCCCTCACTCCAGCTAAAATGTGGATTAGATCACCAAACGGTGTACTTGAAGCCCTGAGGCCCTTGTAGCACCGAAATAAACCCACAAGGCTCACCCTGTCTTCCACCAGCAGCCGTTGAGCTCCCTCACTTTCGGCAGACTGGGGGGTCCTGTAGACCCTCCACTCACTTTTCCCTCATCCTGGGTGTCCACCAGCCTGCCAGGCAGTCCCCTAGACTTGCAGAATGAGGAATCCAGGAGACTTGGGCTGGGTCAGCCTGGCTGGAGCAGAAGGCAGGGGACATTGGCAAGCGCAGGCCAAGGCTGGGCTAAGGAGGGTCAGGAGCAGCCCCTGCAGGAGGTCACACCAAGTGAGAATGGGGAGCCAGGCTCTGGGACTGAGGAGCCTGGACAGGTGGACATGGCCTAAGAAGAGGTCCCAGAGAGTGCAGCTGTGGGGCCATGGAGGTCAGCTGAGCCTAGGTCCTCACTCAATGTACCAGGCCAAATGGCCATGTGCAGGGACCCCACCTGCCCCACCCTATGCCCCCAGGCTATCCTCATAGAGCTTTGCTGGCCCTTCAAGTTCACCCAATCTGCCAGAACTGGTGGCCTTAGGCCACAGTGTCCCCTCCGTGAGATAGTGGATTGAAGGACAGACGGGGACGAAAGGGAATGTGGTTTAGAAGCAACTGGCCCCAGTGCCTGGCCCAGGTTGCCACAGGAAAGACAGACCCCGTGGGTTCAGAGCAGCGCTGGCCCCTTCTCTGCTATTTCCAAGGACCCTCAACAGTCGCTGTGGGTGGAGGACTTCAGATGTCACAACAAACAGGGCCATCTGAAGAGAATTTCAGGCCTTACCCACCTTGACTCTGCCTGTGCTTCCAGCCAAGGTCTTTCTGCCCAAGGTCATCACCACAAGCCCTTTCTGCCCAAGGTCATCACCACAGCAGCCCCACCCCACTGTTTTCACTCCACAGAAAACAAATGCATCTTGAAAAGGCCTGTTCCCGTGCCCCTCTGACAGCACTGCTGGGGGCTCTGCTCCTTCATGGAGGGGTCCATCTCTCCCCTTCCCCCCATGCTCTCTTGGCCCCAACTCCACTAAGGCAAGAACAAAGGAAGGCCAAGCCCAGTGCCCAGTCCTCCTCTGGCCCCCATCCAGCACTTCCGCCCCACTCCCCACCACCCCCTCCTGGAAACACCTATCCTTTGGGCCCCAGCCCTGCCTCACCAGTGCCCGTGGCCTTCTTTACCAGATTTTCATCTCTCAGTCCCTGAATGAGGATGGTTCTGCTCTCCAGCTACACTCTCCTCCTTGGTAATGTCACCCAGACCCTCAGTGGAGAGGAAGAGTGGTACCAGTCCTGATGGGACTCCCATGTGCCCATCCTCCCACTTGTCCTCCACTGGGCTCTGTAGGGCCAAAGGCTCCCCCAGGGCATGGCACCAGTGTCCACTAGGACCAGGGTCACCTGCCAGACTGCCCTATCCCAGGACCAGTTCTCAGGCCAAAACCCTGCAAGCTACCGTCAAGTTTCTTCCTCTCATACCCCAGGCCCAAACGGCCAGAACTGTTACTTCAACTTTCAAAATGTATCAGAGTTAAAGATGTAATACATGGAGAGATGTTCCATGTTCACGGATAGGAAGACTCAATATTATTCAAATGTCAGTTCTTCCCAACCTGATCTATAGATCTCTGCAACCCCAATCAAAGTCCCAGCAAGTTATTTTGTGGATATTGACAAACTGATTCTAAAGTTTAAATTGAAAGGTAAAAGACTGAGACTGGCCAACACGATATGGAAGGATAGAGTTGGAAGACTGACACTACCCAACTTCAAAACTTACTATAAACCTACAGTGATCAAGACAGGGTGGTATTGGTGAAGGAAAAGACAAACAGATCAGTGGAACAGAACAGAAAGCCCAGAAATAGACCCATATAAATACAGTCAACTGATCTTTGACAAAGCAGCAAAGGGGACTCAATGGAGAAAGGATCATCTTTGTAACAAATGGTGCTGGAACAGCAGGGCATACACATGCAAAAAAAAAAAAAAGGATCTACACACAGAGCTTACATCTTTCACAAAAGTTCAAGATCACAGACCTAAATGTAAGATCTAAAACTCTACGACTTTTAAAATCTAACACTGGAGAAAATGTAGGTGAACTTGGGTTTGGTGATGACTTTTCAGATAGAACACCAAAAGCATGATCCATAAAGGAAAAAGGACACACTGGACTTTGTTAAAATGTAACCGTCTATCCTGTGAAAGACACTATTAACGGAATGAAAAGACAAGCCACAGACTGGGAAAAAGTAATTTACAAAATACATCTGATAAAGGATTTGTGTCCAGAATATAAAACCCACTCAAAAACCTAATAAGAACAAAACTCAAGAATAAGAAAACAAAATGGGCAAAAGATCTGGATAGTCACCTCACCAAAGAAAATATACTGGTGGCAAATATCATACGAGAAAATGCTCAACATCACGTGTCATTAAAGAAAAGAAAAAACCATTGCCGTCGAGTCAATTCCGACTCATAGCAACCCTATATGTCATTAAAAAAAATAAAATAATAAGGAGACACCACTACACTACACACCTATTAAAAAAAAAAAAAGAGTGGCTAAAATCCAGAAGCCTGACAACACCAAATGCTGACAAGGACATGGAGCAACAGCGCCCTCACTCATGGCTGGTGGGAAATGGCACAGCCATGGTGGAAGGCAGTCTGGCCGTTTCCTACAAAGCCCGACAGTCTCAACTTTGCTCCAGCGATCGTGCTCCTAGGCATTTACTCACGTGAGATGAAAACGTGTGTCCACATAAAAACCTGCACATGAATGTTTCCAGCAGCCGTATTTGTAATTGCCAAAAAGGGGAAGCAACCAAGATATCCTTCAACAGGTGCGTGGGTAAACTGCGGTGGCTGCTCACAGCGAAGTTATCATCCAGCGATAAAAAGAAATGAGCTCTCAGCCACAACAAGACATGCGGGAAACTTCAACGCATGCGCTCTGCTAGGTGAAGGAAGCCAGTCTGGAGAAGCTATGTTCTGTGTGAGTCCAACTACACGGCATTCTGGAAAAGCCAAAACTACGGAGACAGTGAGAAGAGCAGCGGTTGCCAGGGGCACAGGGGGAGGAGGGAGGGATGACCAGGTGGAGCATTGGGCTTTGGGGGGCAGTGAAACTGTCCTGTGTGATACTGTGATGGTGGATATGTGCATTATGCGTTTGTCATGATCCACAAAACTGTACAACACAAAAGTAAATCCCAGTGTAAACTATGGACTTAAGTTAATAATAAGGTACAAAAAAATACATATATCTCCAGTGTCTGGCTCCTCCAAAAAGTGGCCATGCCCCACTGATGGGAAGGCCAGCTGCCTCCCACTGCAGCCCAGCAGAGCCCCCCCAGTCTGAGCTGCCCACCTCTCTCGGCATCCTTGAACTTGATAGTCCTGCGCCGGGGCAGCCGGGGACTGGCGGGCACATTGGCCAGGAAGCCAGAGCCACAGAACCCCAGACCGCTGCTTCGGTTCCTGAGCACCAGCTTCAGCTCCTGGTTCTCCTGGATGAGCTGCACCAGCCGCCGCAGCTCCTCATTCTCTTGTGCCAGCCGCTGGATCTCCTGCCGCAGGCCTTCGTAGCTGCTGAGGAGGGACATGCCCGGAAGCAGGGGCAGCAGCTGGCCAGCAGCCAGCAAGCTGGCCCAGGGCAGTGGAGCCCACCATTGTGAGGTCAGCAGCTGCCCCTGCCCCGTGCCTCGGCCACATTCCACATTCCAGGGCTTAGGGCCCCAGGCCCAGTTATCCCAACCCCTCTGGGTAGGCTCACTTGACCTTTGACCTGTGGGCCCCTATGCCCTATGAGCTTGACAACCAGCAGGTGCCCAGCCCTGCCCCAGGTGGGGGAGGTGGGGGGTGGGACCCCAGAAAACCCCTTCCTCGGGGGTAAAAGCCTCTTTGTCCTCAGCTTCGCTGGGGTGTGCTGCTGGGAGGGGTGGGGGGCAGGATTCAAGCATTCCCACCCACCCACCTGGCCTCCCTCGCAGTGGCCACCAGAGGAATCAACATGGCTGACACCCTGGCCTTGGACTCTCAGCCTCCAAAACTGTGAGAATAAACTTCTATTATTTAAAGCCACCCACTTTGTGGTATTTTGTTATGGCAGCCGAGGTGGGAGCCCACCTGGGGGCACCTCAGAAGAAAGGCCTGAGGAAAAATCAGCCACTGAAAACCTTGTAGAGCACAGTTCTACTGTGACACACATGGGGTCAGCGTTGGGTCAGCCGCAGCTGGTTTAAGACATGGATGCACCCCTGACACCCATCTGTGGGCCAGAGGGGTTGCTATGGAAGAAGTACGGCATACCCTCTTCCCAGCCCTGGTACAGTACTGCAGGGGTTCTGCCAGGGTGACGGGAGGGCTGGCAGCTCCACAGCTCTGCTGAGCAGCTGACTCTGTTTGGAAGGCAGTGTGTAGAAACTCATGCCTCCGGGGCGTTGTTAAAAATTCAGCTCTTAGGGGTGTCATCAATCCCGAAAAACAAGTTATTTCTGATACTAATAGCAACAAATGAAACCAAAGACCACCCAGAAGTTTAACAGAGAAAATCTGGGAAAGAGACAGCTAAAAAGGACTCAGCCAAGACTACATTCATTCTTGGCGGCCCCGAAGGCTGTGCACAGGCACGAGGCTGTGCCCACTCGGGCTGCCAGAGCAGGTACTTGAGAGCCACTAGTCCCTGGGTGCTTTCCTCTCCAGCTGCTTCTTTAACAAACTGCCACAAGCTTAGTGGCTTAAAACAACAGAAAGTTATTCTTACAGTTCTGGAGGCCAGAAGCCTGAACTGAGTCTTCTGGGGCCAAAATCAAGGTGTCAGTGGGGCCGGTTCCTTCCGGAGGCTCCAGGGGGCCTGTGCCTTGCCTCTTGCAGCATCTGGTGGCTGGTGGCCCATGACTCCAGTCTGTTTCTCTGTGGTCACTTTGCTTTCTCGTCCGTAGTCACATATCCCTCTGCCTCCCTCTTATAAGAACACTTATGATTAGGTTTAGGGCCCACGGGGTAATCCAGGATCCCCTCCTCCATCCAGTATGGCTAGGAGAAAAGGACTATAACCCATCTCAGCGTCAGACCAGGTGCAGCCGCAAGGCTCTGGCTGGCTTGCTAACCCTGGTGCCGCCATGACTGACTAGACTTGTGCTCCCTGGGAGGTGGTATTTCCCTAGCCCATCACAGTAAATCCATCCCACGTGCTCTTTTTAAAATGCAACATTGGCATTCCTCTCATAGGGCAGTGGGGTCTATGTCCTCTCCCCTTTAGCCAGGGCAGAACTTTGGGACAGCCTTGACCCGTGGAGTGTTGCCGGAGTGACAATAGTGATAGTAATGTCTGGCTTCTGAGGCGAGGTCATAAAAACACCATATACATCACCCTGCCTCTTGGGATGCTCACCCTTATATCCCTGCCGCCATGCTTCGAGGAAGCCCAAGCTACATGGAGAGGCCACATGTAAATGTTCTGACAGCCCCAGATGAGGTTCCAGCCAACAGCCAGCATCAACCAGCAAACATGTGAGTAGGGAAGCCTTTAAGATGACTCCAGGCCCAGCCACCATCTGGCAACAACCACACAGAAGATCCTAAGTGCAAACCGCCTAGCTGAGCCCAAGTGACCCCTCGAACTGTGAGAGATAATAACATGTTTTTGTTATTTGAAGTCACTAGGGTCTGGAAAGTTTGTTATGTAGCAAGAGATAAATAGACACACAGTACCTTTTTGAAAAAAAATGAAGGTATCTTCATTCTCAAAGGAAAAATAAAAAGGAGGCCCATTTTATTGTGGTGTGGGGGCTGATGTAATGGGGAGACAAGTGGATCTGAATAGTGCCAGGTATGGACCAGGCTGGGATACAGCTGAGAACACCTTCTCAGCCCCCTTCAAACATGCCTCTGCTCTGGGTCAACGTTAGAACCATGTCCGTTCATCCCTTCACTTTCAAACTTATGGCGTGGAATCTGCCTCCTGAGCCGCTGCAGCGGGGCTGCATAATGCAGCCTGTAGGAGCGGAGATACTAGCTCCGCACTGGTGAATGGTAAGCGCTAGGAAACGGGAGACAGGAGGTGCCAGGGCAGGAGGTCCCCTTCATTTCTTCTTCCTGTAGGCAAAACAGCAGTTCCTGGAGGAGCAAATCCAGGTAACCAAGTCATCGGACCCCATGAGGTGAGATGCAGGAGTCCACCAGGGCCAGGAAATGCAGGAGAGAGTAACAAAGCTGTGCTGGGTAACACCTCGCAGGCTGGCCAGGATTATTTTAAAATCTGTGACATTTACTTCTGGTGGGAAAGAAGGGAAAAAGGAACTCTGGTACATACAACCTTCACCCAGAAATCCTACTCCTTGAGCACACTGGCTCCCCGTCATGGGAATGGCCAGAACGAATCCTGGTAGGGTACTCCATGGATGTCAAGCAGCCAACGAAAAACCAACACGAGCTCCGTTGGACTGTTTGGAGAGATTTCATGAGGAGTTTCTGGAAGAAAAACAGAAAAGTATGAAATGATCCCATTTTAAAAAATAACCAGAGATCCCAAAGTCCCTGTGTGGCTGTATGTGTACAAATGCATGTGTTGGTGTGTGATTTGTATGGAACTACGGGAGCATGAAGACAAATACAGAAGACACTATTTGTTAGATCATTAAAGTAGATGTGGAGGGTGGCGGTGGCAACATAAGAACCAAGCAAATGAAGAGAAATTTTAAATTGCCTTAGCAGCCATCTAAGATGCATCAATTGGTCTCAATCCACCTGGAACAAAGGAGAATGAAGAACACCAAGGACACGAGGTATTTATGAGCCCAAGAGACAGAAAGGGCCACACTAACCAGAGACTACATCAGCCTGAGACCAGAAGAACTAGATGGTGCCCGGCCACAACTGATGACTGCCCTGACAGGGAACACAACAGAGAACCCCTGAGGGAGCAGGAGAACAGTGGGATGCAGACCCCAAATTCTCATAAGACCAGACTTAATGGTCTGACTGAGACTAGAATGACCCCAGAGGTCATGGTCCCCAGACCTTCTGTTAGCCCAAGACAGGAGCCATTCCCAAAGCCAACTCTTCAGACAGGGCCTGTAAGACAGGAAATGATACTGGTCAGGAGTCACCTTCCTGGATCAAGTAGACACATGAGGCTATATGAGCAGCTCCTGTCTGGAGCGGAGATGAGAGGGCAGAGCGGGTCAGAGGCTGGCAGAATGGACACAAAAATGGAGAGTGGAGGGAAGGAGTGTGCTGTCTCATTAGAGGGAGAGCAGCTAGGAGTATACAGCAAGGTGTATGTAAGTTTTTGGATGAAAAACTGACTTGGTTTGTAAGCTTGCACTTAAAGCACAATTAAAAAAATATATATCCAAAATAGATAGTTTTTCCTTAAAAAAAAAATTAAACTGCCCTTCAAAGAACAGGACCACACATGCGTATGATGTAAAATTGTGTCTAAACGGTAAGAAAGTGAAACGACAGGAAACGGTCTGCTTGCAGAGTAGAGGCTTCCACTCCGACAACCGCTGGCTTCGCCCGGAGAACCTCGAAGGCGCCTCTCAAGAAGCAGCAAAGTCGAGCCAGTTGGCGCCGGGGACTGAGCGGAGCTGGACCCGCAGGCTCGGCGCCCTCGGGCCTCCGGGTTCTGGCCAAAGAGGTGCGCCCGGCGGGGCTGGGGCGGGCGTCCTCTGCCCACCGGTGTACCGAAGCGCAGCGGCGGCCAGAGCGGGAGGGCCCCGGGGCCGTCAGAACAGCGCCCCGCCGCAGGAAGGCTCCGCCACCGGCCGCGGCCACAGGCTTCCGTCCCGGGCCAGTGCAGCGGTCGTTCCCCGGGACCTGAAATGCGGAGTGGGGCCCTCGGAACTGTAGTTCCCGAGGTCGTAAGTAGTGACACGACCCCCGGAAACCCAAGTCCAATTGACCGGAAGTGGGCGCGGACTCGCCGGAAACCGAGATCCTGGAAGTCGGACGTAGGGAGCGGGGCCGCCGGGAACTGTAGTTCTCCGCGAGCGGGGCTGGCTACCTAGTGGCATGGCGGGGCTGGCTACCTAGTGGCATGGCGGGGCTGGAGCTGCTATCGGATCAGGGCTACCGCGTGGACGGGCGGCGAGCCGGGGAGCTGCGCAAGATCCAGGCGCGGATGGGCGTGTTCGCGCAGGCCGACGGCTCGGCCTACATTGAGCAAGGCAACACCAAGGCGCTGGCGGTGGTCTACGGGCCTCACGAGGCGAGTGGGTGTGCACCGGCCGGGCTACCTCCGGGCAGGTGGAGGGATCGGGCCGAGGCGGGAGCCGCGGGGCGCGCGGGCCGCGCGGGGCGCGCGGGGCGCGCGGGGCGGGGTGCTCCTCGGTTCACTGAGCAGAGGCGTCAGGGCCGCATCTCACTTGGAGTAGAAGCCGAAGTCTTCACTTGGGTGCCGCACGTGGTCCGCACTTCTCATCGGCCTTGTCCCTTGCGCGCTGCATTCTTGTTCGCTGTCCCTGCGGGTGCCGCGCGCACCCCACCGCCCCACCTGGGCACTCAGCCCTGTGGCTTGTCCGTCGCCGTCCGGATGATAGCGTAGCGGACCCCGTTATCCACGTGGCAAATTCTCTCTACGAGCGCACACCTCTATTCCTTTCTCTACCTTTTTGTGCCTATCACCTGAAAACATCAACTTTCTCAATAGATGAAATTTATGTTTGTCTCCCCCACTGGAACATAAACGCCACGAGGACACGGTGGGACCATTAGTTTTTCTGCCGCGCCCCCAGCACTGTCACAGTGACGGCGGCGTAGGCACTGAAGAAAATGTTTGCTTGGCGAATGAGTCTGGGGCTCAGCTTTCCAGACTGAGAGAACCAGAACGGTGGGAACCAGCACAGCGTGTGTGCAGAGCAGAAAGGCTACTGGTTGGTCGAAGGAGGAATAATTCCCGATGAGGTTGAGGGGTTTCCAGGAAGGAGAGGATCCGGGACCTTGTAGACCAGGGAAAGGTTTGGGGTTTATTTCACACGCGGTATGAAGCCTTTGAAGGTAAGCAGGACATGTGAGTGTGTAGGTGAGAACCAGACTTGGTGTTTGTAAATAAACTCTGGATGCCCCGTGGAGGGTGGAAGTGGGTGGGGCAAGGATGGAAAGAGGGAGGCAGTTTAGAGAGATGTGATGCCAGAGGTGATGGTGGCTTAGGCTGCCCAAGTGGGCCTCCCTCAGGCTGTGTTTCGGAGGTGAGTAGCTACCCTTTGGTGAGCCGTTGGAGGTAGGGGGAGGGGCTGAGGTTTGGGCCTGAGCCACAGAGGACAGGGAAGCGTGTGCTGGGAGAAGTGGTCCGGCTCATGGGCCCTTCCTCCCTAGATCCGGGGCTCCCGGGCACGAGCCCTGCCTGACCGGGCACTGGTGAACTGTCAGTACAGTTCAGCGACCTTCAGCACAGGCGAGCGCAAGCGGCGACCACATGGGGACCGCAAGTCCTGCGAGATGGGCCTGCAGCTGCGCCAGACCTTCGAGGCAGCCATCCTCACACAGCTGCACCCTCGTTCCCAGATTGACATCTATGTGCAGGTGAGCAGGCAGCAGCCCTCAGCCTGGGGGCAGGGATGTGGGGATGGAGCTGAGGGTTCAGCAGCCTGACCGACCGATGGCCTCGGGGGCTCCCTGCAGGTGCTGCAGGCAGATGGTGGGACCTACGCAGCTTGTGTGAACGCAGCTACCCTGGCAGTTATGGACGCTGGTATACCCATGCGGGACTTTGTGTGTGCATGCTCAGCTGGCTTTGTGGATGGCACAGCCCTGGCGGACCTGAGCCACGTGGAGGAAGCAGCTGGTGGCCCCCAGCTGGCCCTGGCCCTGCTGCCAGCCTCAGGCCAGATTGCACTGCTGGAGATGGACGCCCGGCTGCACGAGGACCACCTGGAGCCGGTGCTGGAGGCTGCTGCCCGGGCTGCCCGCGATGTACATACCCTGTTGGACCGTGTGGTCCGGCAGCATGTGCGAGAGGCCTCTGTCTTGCTGGGGGACTGACCACCTGGCCACCACGCTCTGAATAAAGTCCTGCTTCTCTGCTCACACGAGCCCTGCTGTGCTTCAGTCCCCACCCTCCCCACAGAGCTTCCACGCCCCATAGCCTGGCCTGGTGTTTGTTCCTGGGATAACCAGAGGCCCTCGACCATATGTCAAGTGCATACCTCCTGCACCCTCAGGTTTCAGACCTGAAGAGAAAGATGGAGCTGGGCCTGGGGGGTGGTCTCAGTGGAGAGAACAGCATGACCAGGAAAGGCTGAAGGCAGAGAGCTTTGACGTGGGCCTGGCAGAAAAAGCCAGGCCGCTACACTGTGGGGTTTGTACATCACCACCCACCACACCCTTCTAGGGGGCCTGAGCATAGGGCTTGAGAGAGAACTCAGTAGCTGTGGGTACCAGCAAGGGGATGTGGAGCCATCTCCCACATCCTCTGGGCCACGGCTCAGACTGCATGTCTCTTGGGCTCCAAAAGTACAGCAGACGCCTGCTCTCACTGGTGTCTTCTCCCTCCGAGGTCTGACCATCCCTGGTCGGACACACACACCACAGCCACTGCACCCTCTGCAAGCTTCCCTTTCAACAACCTCCTTTCTGAAGATTGGCTCCACCGCCTGCCACAAACCGGCCTGAGCCTGAGCACCAGCCCCTGCAGCGGGCACCAGGGTTAAAATCCCAGAGACCTGGACTAACCACCAACTCCAGTCACTCGGCTCTGACAGTGTCCAAACTTGCCGGCCTTCCACCCGCCTGCCCTTGTAACCCTTCTCTGATTCCCCTGCCAGGCGGGGACGCCCAGCTATCGGACGGCGCCTTCTTGCTGCCCCGTCCCTCCCCTGCCAGCTCAGCCGGCAGCCGCTCATCTTCACCACCTTCCCCAGTCGTGCGGCCACCCGCCTCCCTCTGGCGCCGCGGATGGCCGGCCCGACCCTCCCGGGGGCCGCTCCCTGCAGATCTCCAGTTTCCGACCCCAGCTGGGCCCCGTGACACCGACGCCGCCGCCCCGGGCCCGGCCGGCCTCGGCTCTGGGCATGCGCCGCGGGGGCTCCCGGGGCAGGAAGTGTGGTGCGCTCACCGGAAGTGCGTGCGTGCGTGCGTGCGTGCGTGCGTGCGTGCGTGCGTGCGTGCGTGCGTGCGGGCGGGCGGGCGGGCGGGCGGGCGGGCGCGGAGTCCCGGATGACGAGAGCGCTAGCTCGGCCGTCGGAGACAGCCAGCCATGGGTCTCCTGTCGGACCCGGTGCGGCGGCGCGCGCTCGCCCGCCTCGTGCTGCGCCTCAATGCGCCGCTCTGGTGAGAGAGAGGCGGGCCCGGGAAAGCAAGACCTCAGGGCCCGGGGCTCGAGCGGCCGTGCCCCGCGCCCGTTCCCACTCGCTCCCTTTCCCTCCCGCCCGCCTGCGGCGCTCGGGTCACCCGGCCCGGGGCTCAGCCCTCCTGCCCGGCGTCCCGGGTGCCCGGACGCGGCCCAGGTCCCTCAGACGTAGCGGTCGAAGCCGCGGGCAGGGCCCCGGGTCCCGCTGACGCTCCGCTGTTCCTGCCGTTTCCTCTCCCCGCAGCGTGCTGAGCTACGGGGCGGGCATCGCCTGGTTCCTGGCGCTGGCTTTCCCGCCGCTGACCCAGCGCACTTACATGTCGGAGAACGCCATGGGCTCCACCATGGTGGAGGAGCAGTTTGCGGGCGGAGACCGTGCCCGCAACTTTGCCCGGGACTTCGCTGCCCACCGCAGGAAGTCGGGGTGAGCGGCAGAGCCGTGGGCATGGGGGAGCAGGGGTGGCCAAGGCCAGGGAGTCGTGCTCAGGGGCTCTCCTTGTGTCTCCAGGGCTCTGCCAGTGGCCTGGCTGGAGCGAGCGATGCAGTCAGTGGGGCTGGAGGTGTACACGCAGACCTTCTCCCGGAAATTGCCCTTCCCAGATGAGACCCACGAGCGCTATGTATTTGGAGGGCTGTGCTTGCTGTCACAAAGCACCATGGTGGGGGGAGGTGACCTGGGTACGGAATTATTGACGGGGGGAACCCTGGGGCCAGAAAGGTCAGTGGAGAGGTTTTCTGAGACCAGGGAAACACTTGGTGGGGCGTGTTCTAGGGCCAGAAAGGGGGGCTTCAGGGCTCTGTGGTGGGTGCGCTCTGAACCCCCTCCCGTATGGCATACAGATGGTGTCAGGCACTAATGTGTATGGTATCCTGAGGGCCCCGCGTGCTGCCAGCACTGAGTCCCTGGTGCTCACGGTGCCTTGCGGCTCCGACTCTACCAACAGCCAGGCTGTGGGGCTACTGCTGGCGCTTGCTGCCCACTTCCGAGGTGAGGCTCAGGATGCTGATCAGGGAGGGTCTGGCCCCCACCCCAGGCCCAACTGACCCTGCGCCTGGCCTTCAGGGCAGATTTACTGGGCCAAGGACATCATCTTTCTGGTGACAGAGCACGACCTCCTGGGCACCGAGGCTTGGCTTGAGGCGTACCACGACGTAAATGTCACTGGTGGGTGCTCACAACTTGCTCTGGCCCCCTCCTGGCCCCTGGCCTCACCAACCTCTCATTGACAGCCCATTTCCATCCTAACAGGCATGCAGTCCGCGCCGCTGCAGGGCCGTGCTGGGGCCATCCAGGCAGCCGTGGCCCTGGAGCTGAGCAGTGATGTGGTCACCAGCTTGGATGTAGCTGTAGAGGGGCTGAATGGGCAGCTGCCCAACCTCGATTTGCTGAACCTTTTCCAGACTTTCTGCCAGAAAGGGGGACTGCTGTGCACGTTGCAGGGCAAGGTGGGGCTGCCGGCGGGGGCGGGGGGGCCTGCATGAGGACTTACCTTACACTGTCTCCACGCCCCCAAGCTGCAGCCCCAGGACTGGGCATCTCTGGACGGGCCCCTGCAGGGCTTGCAGACGCTGCTGCTGATGGTTCTGAGGCAGGCCTCTGGCTGTCCCCATGGCCCCCATGGCCTCTTCCTGCGCTACCGTGTGGAGGCCCTGACCCTGCGTGGTATAAACAGCTTTCGCCAGTACAAGTATGATCTGGTGGCAGTGGGCAAGTAAGTGGCTCTGACCATGTTTTCCTCTTCCCGTGTTTGAGGTCTGGCCTGGGGTGCTAGGCTCTGCGATGGGAGAGTTGGCGTTCTCTGGGCCTGCCATGATGCCACCTATGCTGGCAGGGCCTTGGAGGGCATGTTCCGTAAGCTCAACCACCTACTGGAACGGCTGCACCAGTCCTTCTTTCTCTACCTGCTGACGGCCCTATCACGCTTCGTCTCCATCGGCCTCTACATGCCCGCTGCCGGATTCCTGCTTCTTGTCCTGGGACTGAAGATATCCTCCTTCCCTGCTCCCACATGGTGCCAGCTCCGGCCCCCTCCCCCTAGGCTGGGGAAGCCCCGGTCCTGCTCCAGGTGCGGGTTGGGGGGTGAGCCCTGGACCCCAACGCAACAGGTCCCGTCACATTTCCTGTCAGGGTCCTTGACTGGCCCACGCTCTGGAACTGTGGATGCAGCTCCATGAGGCCGGAGTAGGTCCCGAGGAGGCTGGAGGGACCCCTGGACATGTGCCTCCCCTCCCCCCAGCACAGGTGACCGCACCCCTCCCGGGATCAGGACAGGCTTTTGGGGTCCATATTGGTGGTTCCTCAGTGGGGGTGAGGAGGGTCCCTGGGGTGCACTAGCGCATAGACCTGGTCTCCAGGCGTCCTTGTGCCCTGCAGGGTGTAGGGCTGGCCTCGCTCGTGGCGCCCCTGTTGATTTCACAGGCTGTGGGCCTGGCCCTTTACATCCTGCCTGTGCTGGGCCAGCATGTGGCTGCCCAGCATTTCCCCGTGGCTGAGGCAGAGGCTGTGGTGCTGACGCTGCTGGCCATCTATGCAGCAGGCCTGGCTCTCCCGCACAACACCCACAGGTGAGGGGCAGGACGGGTGCCCTGGGGCTGCAGGCGGCCCAGGAGGGGTATCTCTGAGTCACTTGCCTTGCAGGGTGGTGAACACACAGGCCCCAGATAGGGGCTGGATGGCGCTGAAGCTGGTGGCCCTCATCTACCTGGCCCTGCAGCTGGGCTGCGTCACCCTCATCAACTTCTCTCTGGGCTTCCTGCTGGCTGCCACCATGGTGCCCGCTGCTGCACTCGCTGAACCCCGTGGGCCCCGGTACTTGCCATTCAGCCCCCTACACAGCCCGTGCTCCTCTCACAGCGGCCCTGCCCTGATGCAGCCCCCTGCATCAAGATCTCATACCTGATGCAGTCTTCACCTCTTTCTGCTCCATGAAGCGCTCCCTAATTTTGTTGTCATTTTCCCCCCAACCCGCCAAAGCACCTGCTCTAACTGCCTCCTGACATGTGTGTGTCATTCTCCTCAGGCCGGTCTACGCTGTCTTGCTGGTGCTGACGAGCCCAGCAGCCACACTCCTGGGCAGCCTTTTCCTGTGGCGGGAGCTGCAGGAAGCGCCGCTTTCCCTGTCGGAGGGTTGGCAGCTCTTCCTGGCGGCGCTGTCCCAGGGCGTGTTGGACCACTATGCCTACGGTGCTCTGCTTTTCCCGATGCTGGCCCTGGGTTTCTATCCTTGTTGGCTGCTGTTCTGGAATGTGCTTTTCTGGAAGTGACATTTGCTGCCCTGACGGCAGGCTGTGGCGGGACTCCCCAAACACCCATTTTTCTGGGAAATAAACAGGTGTTTTGTTTCAGGTGCTCTGTGGATCCTTGGCCCGCTGTCTATGTGGGTCCCAAGGGTGGGGGTGGCACTCCCAGCTGCCCAGCACTGCTGGCGGGGGGGGCACCAGCTGTACCAGCCATGGGCAGGACCATGACCCCCAGCTTGGCCTGGGCTCTAGAAGGATCACAGCCCAGACACTACACTTCCACGGGTTGGGGCCTGGTGCTCTGTGAGGCGCTGTGCTGGGAGGTGGGCAAGTGGGCATGGCTAGGGGATCTGCAGAGCTCCAGGAGCAGCTCTGTGCTGCCCCACACTGTGCTGAGGAGAACTGAGAGCTGGAGCCTGTGGGGTGGGGCAGGGATGCAGAAAGTCGGGGGAGAGAGCAGAGCTTACCCACACCACCCAGAGCACAGACAGGACCCGGAACAGGCTCCCAAGAGCACCACTGCACAGAGGACCAGAGGTGGAGGGTGCTGGTAGGTGCTGGAGAAATCCCACATGGAGAACCTCCATCAGAGGAAAAGGAAATGCAGTGTAATCCTTTGGTGATACTTTCCGGTCACGTCAGACCTCAGAGGCTCCACTCAGCAGCCTTTCTTTCAGGGCAGGGTAGGAGTCAGAGAAGTGCTATCTTGTTCCTTCCAGTACAGATAGGGTGTTATGGGCCCGGGGCTCCCGGGACTATTCCCTCACGTCAGACAGTGGCTTGCCCTGCCCTTCGTCCTGTTTCTGCCTTGTTCCCTAAGGAGACCCTTCCCAACACGGAGCCTTGGCTATGGAGGTGCTGCTCAACTCTGGGCTTCCCAGGGATTGGGGTGAGCTCCCCCAGGGTCCAGTGAAGGGGTTCTCAAGGACCACTTTCTCCAGAGATGAAATGGCTGGTCTTTTGGATAGGGGACAAGCAACTCAGGTTGGTGTCACTGGGGCTCTGCGAGGCAGGAGACCTGGAGAGAGAAGGTGGCCTGGGGAGCAGGAGTAGCTCTGAGAGCCAGGGGAGGCTGTGTGGCCTGTGTGGATAGATGGTAGCCATGAAGGCAGGTCTCAATGCCCTGGATATCTTGCATCTCCACGGAGGGCCACGTGGTGGAACGTGCCAGTGGCTAGGCAGCTTGTGATGATGGGACAGTGGGGCTAGTGCTGCGTGGGAGGGTGGGTGGCCTGGGCCTAACCATTGGCAGGGGAGAAGGGGTTGAGGTTGGGGTATTTTTGGAGGCAGTAAAGAAAGTTGGCTTTGGCTTGGGAGTGGTGGAGGGCACAGAGAGCCGAGGCCAGTGCCTCCACCTGCCTTATGGACACAGGGTGTGGGGGCTCCTCCGTGCACTTCTCAGACCCTTTGCCAGATTTCCTGCCCCTGGGAGCATGAGCCGACCGGCACAGAACAGAGGACTGTTCACTGAGACTTGGGTACCCCGAGGCCAGCTTAGCCCAGACCCTGCTCTGAGGCCGTCAGTGGCCCGGATGGACCCAGAGCCATCAGAATGTGCCACAGGTACCCCACCCTCCTTCGCCTCCCTCCAGACCCCGGCTTATGCTCCCTACTCCCTGGGGGTTGAACGTGCACCCCCTCCCTCACCCACATCTGTCTTACCACTAGGCCTCATCTTCTCCCTTTCCTTCTCAAAGTCCATGCCTCTCCACCTTCACTGACGCAGTGGCGTCTGCTCTCCTGAGCCCAGGCACCCCTGAGATGCAGTGTAACTCTGCATCTGAGCTTTCGTTCCTTGGCTTGAGGGTCACGGCTTTCAGGATAAAACTCTTCCCACCTTGGTGTCCCAGATTGGCTCCACCACTGCCTGCCCTGCTCTTTGGGACATTTCCATGGCCCCCAAAAGAAACATACCCACTAAGCAGTCATGCCCCACGTTCCCTTTCCCTTAGCCCCTGACAGTCTACTTTCTGTCTCCCTGGATTTGTCTATTCTGGACGTTTCTTATAAATTACATGGGATGCAGCCTTCGGTGTCTGGGTTCTTTCACAGCATATTTTCAGAGTTCGTGTTGTCACGTGTATCCGTAATTCGTTCCTTTACGTGACTGACGTTCCGTTGTATGAGTATGCAACATCTGGGTTATCCATTCCTCAGTTGATGGACGTTTGGATTCTTATTGGCTATTGTGAATAACACTACAATGAATAATTCATGCACAGGTTTTTATGTGGGCATATGTTCATTTCTCTTGGGTATATGCCTAGCACTGGAATTTCTGAGTTACTTAGTAACTCTAGTTTAACTTTGTGAAACTGCCCAACTCTTTTCCAAGCAGCTGCACAATATTACAGTCCCACCAGCAGTGGCTGAGTGTTCTAGTTTCTCCACACCCTCAACAAAACTTTTTACCTCATGATCTTTTTTTTTTTTTAATAGCCATTCTAGTGGGTGTAATTGTGAGGGTGGCGAAAGACCAGGTGGTGCTTCCTTCTGTTGCACACGGGGTCACTGTGAGCTGGGACTGACCCGCGGCACCTCCTGACGACGGTGGGCGTGCAGTGAGGATGCGATTCTGATTTCCACTTCCCTGATGGCTGGTCATGATGAGCATCTTTTCATGTACTTCTTGGGCATTTGGAGCCCTGGTGGTGCAGTGGTTAAGTGCTTGGCTGTTAACCAAGAGGTCAGCAGTTTGAATCCACCAGCTGCTCTTTGGAAACCGAATGGGGAAGTTCTGTATCCTATAGGGTTGCTATAGGTAGGATGGCTATTAAAAAAAAAAAAAAAAATCAGTGGCAACAGGTTTTGTTTTTTGGGTTATTGGGGATTTGTATATTTTCTTCAAAGAAATGTCTAATTCATTATTTTTAATAATTTTTTTTTTTAGAGCAGTCTTCAGTTTACAGAAAAATTGTGCTGAAAGTTTATTGTCCCACTTCCCACTTCTCTGCTGCACTTTTTCCTGTTAACATCTCGCAGTCCTGTGGCACATTTGTGACAACTGATGAACCAATATCGATACGTTATTATAAACTAAGTCCATAGTTTACATTAGACTTCACTCTTTGTGTTGTACAGTTCTGTGGACTTTAACAAATGCATCACGTCATGTGTCCACCATTACAGTAACACGGAATAGTTTCACTGCCCTGAAAGTGCCCTGTGTTCCATCTCTTCTTCCACTCCCCTCCCCCTGAGCCCCCATAATGTCTTCACTGTACAGCTTTGGCACAGCTATCCATAAAGTTTTCACTAGCCAATTTTTTCAGAGGTAGATCATCAGGTCCTTCTTCCCACTCAGCATGGAAGCTTCACTAGAACTTGTCCACCACGGGTGACCCTCCTAGTACTTGAAATACCAGTGGCATAGCTTGCAGCAGGATCACAGCAAAATGCAAGTTACCACAGCACAAAAAACTGGCAGATGGGTGGTAGCGTGGCCTTGGTGCTGGAAACCATGTGGTAGATTGCATGATAGAATTTTGAAACTGAACAACTTACTCAATGCAAATACCTTTTTTCAACAACATAAACAGTGACTGTACACATGGACCTTGCCTGATGGAATACTCAGAAATCAAATTGACCACATCTGTGGAAAGAGATGATGGAGAAGCTCGATATTATCAGTCGGAACAAGGCCAGGGGCTGCCTGTGGAGCAGACCATCAACTGCTCATATGCAAATTAAAGTTAAAGCTGAAGAAAATTAAAACAAGTCCATGAAAGTCAAAGTACAACCTTGAGCACATCCCACCTGACTTTAGAGACCATTTCAAGGATAGATTTCATGCAGTGAACACTAATGACAGAGATTAGACGAGTTGTGGAATGATATCAAAGACACTGTCTTAGTTATCTAGTGCTGCTGTAACAAAAATAACACAAGTGAATGGCTTTAACGAAGAGAAATTTATCGTCTCACAGTCTAGGAGGCTAGAAGTCCAAATTCAGGGTGTCACCTCCAGGTGAAGAAGGCCTTCTCTATCGGTTTTGGTAGAAGTTCCTTGACATCAGTCTTCCCTGGTCAAGGAGCTTCTCAGCACAGAGACCACAGGTCCAAAGGACAAGATATCCTCCCGGCTTTTGTTTCTTGGTGATACGAGGTTCTCACGTCTCTCTGCTTGCTTGTGTCTTTTATATCTCTAAAGAAATTGACGTAAGACACAATCTAATCTTGTAGATGGAGTCCTGACACATTAACATAACTGCCTCGAATTCTCCCTCATTAACATCATAGAGGTAGAATTTACAACTCATAGCAAAATCACATCAGATGACTAAATCCCGTGATACTAGGAATCGTGGCCTACGCAAGTCAACGCACATCTTTGGCGGACACAATTCAGTCTGTTACAGACATCACACATGAAGAAAGCAAAAGGTCTTTAAAAAAAAAAGGAAAGAAAAAATCGAAATGGATACCAGAAGAAACTGAAGCTTGCTCTTGCATGTACAGTAGCTAAAGCGAAAGAAAGACATGATGAAGTAACAGAGCTGAACAGAAGATTTCAAAGGGTGCCTCGAGAAGATAAACTAAAGTTCTATAGTGAAATGTGCAAAGACCTGGAGTTAGAAAATCAAAAGGGAAGAACATGTGCAGCATTTCTCAAGCTGAAAGAATTGAAGAAAATATTCAAGCCTCAAGATGCAATATTCAAGTATTCTATGGGCAAAACCTGTTACGCAGATGACACAATCATGCTGGCTGAAAGTGAAGAGGACTTGAAGCACTTACTGATGAAGATCAAAGACCACAGCCTTCCATGTGGATTACACCTCAACGTAAAGACAACAAAAATTCTCACAACTGGACCAATAAGCAACATCATGATAAATGGGGAAAAGATTGAAGTTGTCAAGGATTTCATTTTACTTGTATCCTCAATCAACACCCATGGAAGCAGCAGTCAAGAAACACAAACGACTCATTGCATTGAGCAAATCTGCTGCAAAGGACCTCTTTAAATATTTGGAAAGCAAAAATGTCACCTTGAAGACTAAGGTGTAACTGACCCAAGCCATGGTATTTTCAATCACATTATATGCATGTGAAAGCTGGACAATGAATAAGGAAGACAGAAGAATTGACACCTTTGAATTGTGGTATTGGTGAAGAATATTGAATATATGATGGACTGCCAAAAGAACAAACAAATCTGTCTTGGAAGAAGTACAACCAGAATGTTCCCTAGAAGCATGGATGGCGAGACTGCATCTTACATACTTTGGACATGTTGTCAGGAGGGATCAGTCCCTGGAGAAGGACATCCTGCTTGGTAAAGTACAGGGCCGGCGGAAAAGAGGAAGACCCTCAATGAGATGGATTGACACAGTGGCTGCAACAATGGGCTTAAGCGTAACAATGATTTTAAGGATGGCACAGCACTGGGAAGTGTTTTTGTTCTGCGGTACATGGAGTTGCTATGAGTCGGAACCAACACGACTGCACCTAATAACAATGACAACAGGCAAAAAATTGAACAACACAGGAAGCATCAAAAAAAGATGGAAGGAATGCAGAGAGTCGCTGTACCAGAAAGAATTGGATGACATTCAACCATTTCAGGAGGTAGCATATGATCAAGAACCGATGGTATTGAAGGAAGAAGTCCAGCTGCACTGAAGGCATTGGCAAAAAACAAGGCTCCAGGAATGCCTGAACACCAGTTGAGATGTTTCAAAAAACGGATGCAATTCTGGAAGCACTCACTCGCCTATGCCAAGAAATTTGGAAGAGAGCTACCTGGCCAACTGACTGGAAGAGACCCATGTTGTTGTTGTTGTTAGGTGCCATTGCGTTGGTTCTGACTCATAGGGACCCTAGGAAACACTACCTGGTCCTGCTCCATCTCCACAATCATTATGCTTGAGCCCACTGTTGGAACCACTACGTCAGTCCATCACATTAAGGGTCTTCCTCTTATGCGCTGACCCTCTGCTTTACCTGCGTGAAGTCCTTCTTCAGGGACTGATCCCTCCTGATAACATGTCCAAAGTATGTGAGATGAAGTCTTGCCAGCCTTGCTTCTAATGAGCATACTGGCTGTATTTCTTCCAAGACAGGTTTGTTAGTTCTTTTGGCAGTCCATGGTACATTCAATATTCTTAGCCAATACCATAATTCAAAGGCATCAATTCTACTTTCGTCTTCCTTATTCATTGTCCAGTTTTCACATGCATATGAAGCAACTGAAAACATGACTTGGGTCAGACACATCTTAGTCCTTAAGGTGACATCTTTGCTTTTTAACACTTTAAAGAGGTCTTTTGCAGCAGATTTGCCCAGTGCGATGCATTGTTTGATTTCTTGACTGCTGCTTTCATGGGCGTTGATTGTGGATCCAAGTAAAATGAAATCTTTGACAGCTTCGAGATTTCCTCCTTTTGTCATGATGTTGCTTATTGGTCCAGTTGTGAGGATTTCTTGTGTTGAGGCGTAAGCCATACTGAAGGCCGTAGTTTTTGATCTTCATCAGTAAGTGCTTCAAATCCTCTTCACTTTCAGCAAGAAAAGTTGTGTTATCTGCATAATGCAGGTTGTTAATGAGTCTTCCTCCAATTCCGAAGCCCCGTTTTTCTTCATATAGTCCAACTTCTTAGATTTTTTGTGCATCATACAGATTGAATAGGTATGGTGAAAGGATACAACCCTGATGTATACATTTCCTAACTTTATTTTTTATTGTGTTTCCTGACTTTAAACCACATAGTACCCCCTTGTCCCGTTCGAATGACTGCCTCTTTATCTATGTACAAGTTCCTCATGAGCACAATTAAGTGTTCTGGAGTTCCCATTCTTCACAATGTTATCCGTAGTTTGTTATGATCCACACAGTTGAATGCCTTTGCATGGTCAATAAAACATAGGTAAACATCTTTTTGGTATTCTCTGTTTTCAGCCAGGATCCATCTGACATCAGCAATGATATCCCTGATTCAATGTCCTCTTCTGTATCTAGCTTGAATTTCTGGCAGTTCCCTGTCAGTGTACTGCTGCGGCCATTTTTGAATTATCTTCAGCAAAATTTCCCTTGAGTGTGATATTAATGATATTGTTCAATAATTCCCACATTCTGTTGAATTGCCTTTCTTTGGAATAGGCATAACTATGGATCTCTTCCAGTCAGTTGGCCAGGTAGCTCTCTTCCAAATTTCTTGGTAATAAGAAGGAGTACTTCCCCTGCTGCATCCATTTGTTGAAACATCTCAACTGATATTCAGTCAATTCCTGGAGCCTTGTTTTTTGGCAATGCCTTCAGTGCAGCTGGACTTCTTCCATCAATACCATCAGTTCTTGATCATGTGCTACCTCCTGAAATGGTTGAATGTCATCCAATTCTTTTTGGTACAGTGACTGTGTATTCCTTTCATCTTGTTTTGATGCTTCATGTGTTGTTCAATTTTTTGCCCATAGAATACTTCGGTATTGCAACTCGAGGCTTGAATATTTTCTCCAGTTTTTTCAGTTTGAGAAATGCTGAACATGTCCTTCCCTTTTGGTTTTCTAACTCCAGGTCTTTGGATATATCATTATAATACTTTACTTTGTCTTCTCGAGGTGCCCTCTGAAATCTTCTCTTCAGCTCTTTTACTTCATCATTTCTTCTGTTTGCTTTAGCTATTGGATGTTCAAGAGTAAGTTTCTCAGTGTCTTCTACATCCATGTTGGTCTCTTCTTTCTTTCCTGTCGTTTGAATGACCTGTTGCTTTTCTTTATGTATGATGTCCTTGGTGTCATTCCACAACTCATCTGGTCTTCAGTCTGGTCTGGTCTTAGTGTTCAACATGTCAAATCTATTCTTGTGATGGTCTCTAAATTCAGGTGCAAGATACTCAAGGTCGTACTTTGGCTCTTGTGGACTTGTTCTAACTTTCTTCAGCTTCAACTGGAACTTGTATATGAGTAATTAATGGTCTTCCACAGTCAGCCCCTGGCCTTTTTCTGACCGATGATATTGAGCTTTTCCATTGTCTCTCTCCACAGGAGTAGTTGATTTGATTCCTGTGTATTCTATCTGGTGAGGTCCATGTGTATGGTTGCTGTTTATGTTGGTGAAAAAAGGTATTTGTAATGAAGAAGTAGTTGGTCTTGGAAAATTCTATCATGCGATCTCTGACATCATTTCTACTACTGAGGCCATGTTTTCCAACTACCAATCCTTTGTTTCTAACTTTTGAATTCCAATCACCAGTAATTATCAATGCATCCTGATTGCATGTTCAGTCCATTTCAGACTGCAGAAGTTGGTAAAAATCTTCAATTTCTTCATCTTTGGCCTTAGTGATTGGTGCATAAATTTGAATAATAGTCGTATTAACTGGTCTTCCTTGTAGGTGTATGGATATTATCCTATCACTGACAGCGTTGTACTTCAGGATAGATTTTGAAATGTTCTTTTTGACCATGAATGCAACACCAGCCATCTTCAAGTTGTCATTCCCGGCATAGTAGACCATATGATAGTCTGATTCAAAATGGCCAGTACTAGTCCATTTCAGCTCACTAATGCCTAGGATATCGGTGTTTATGTGTTCCATTTCGTTTTTGACGATTTCCAATTTTCCTAGATTCATACTCATACATTCCACATTCCAGTTATCAATGGATGTTTGCAGCTGTATCTTCTCACTTTGAGTTATGCCACATTAGCAGATGAAGGTCCAGAAAACTTGACTCCACCCACTTTATTAAGGTCGGCTCTGCTTTGAGGAGGCAGTTCTTCCCTAATTGTATTTTGATTACCTTCCAACCTGAGGGGCTCATCTTCTGGCACTATATCAAACAGTGCTCCACTCCTATCTGTAAGGTTTTCACTGGCTAATTCTTTTCAGAAGTAGATCACCAGCTCCTTCTTCCTAGTTTGTCTTAGTCTGATAGCACAGCTGAAACCTATCCACCATGGGTGACCCTGCTGGTATTTGACCTTGCATAGCTTCCAGCACCACAGCAACACACAAGCCCCTACGGTATGACAAACTGACAGATGTGCGGGGGTCCGATGCAATGCATTGTTTGATTTCTTGACTGATGCTTCCATGAGTGTTGATTGTGGAGCCAAGTAAAATGAAATCCTTGAGAACTTCAATCGTTTCTCCATTTCTCATGATGTTGCTTATTGGTGTAGTTGCGAGCATTTTTGTTTTTTTTATGTTGAAGTGTAATCTATAGTGAAGGCTATAGTCTTTGATCTTCATCAGTAAGTGCTTCAAGTCCTCTTCACTTTCAGCAAGGAAGGTTGTGTCATCTGCATAATGCAGGTTGTTAATGAGTCTTCCTTGAATCCTGACACGCTGTTCTTCATATAGCTTCTGGGATTGTTTGCTCAGCATACAGACTGAATAAGTATGGTGAAAGGATGCAACCCTGATGCATATTCATGACCATTCCAAAGAAAGGTGATCCAACAGAATGTGCGAATTATCCAACAGAATCATTGATATCACAGTCAAGTACAATTTTGCTGAAGATCATTCAAAAGTGGTTGCCGCAGTACATCGACAGGGAGCTGACAAAAATTCAAGCCAAATTCAGAAGAGGACGTGGGAGATGAGATATCATTGCTGATGTCAGATGGATCCTGGCTGATGTTTATTTATCCGTGTTTTATTGACTATGCAAAGGCATTTGACTGTGTGGATCATATCAAATTATGGATAACACTGCAAAGAATGGAAATTATAGAACCATCGCGCCAGGAATGGAAATACTGCTAAACAGAAGCACTCGGTGTTGAAGACGTCTATGATTCCGGGCTGGGTATTTTCATCGGCGTTGGGCGGGGGGGAGGGGGGGGGAGGGGGGTTGTCATGGCAAAGGAGAGACGCGTCGGGGCCCCGCCCAGCCATCGGTTTCCCAGACGACAGGAGGAGGGCGAAGAGGCGGTGCGCCGGTCCCTTTAGAGCAGAGCCAGCGCCAGCCCCGCCCCTCTCGGGCGCCCCGACTCTCGCGACGTTTGAGCGCTCGCGGTGCCGCAGAGGCCGACGGGAGCGCGGCCGCGCTGAGGAGGGCCAAGATGGCGGCGGCGGCGGCTTCCGTGCGCCGGGCGGTGCTGGGTCCGCGGGGCGCGGGGCTCCCGGGCGCACGGGCCCCGGTGCTGCTGTGCGGCGCGCGGTCCGGACAGCTCCCGCTGCGGACGCCTCAGGTGAGCGCGCTGCCGTATCCCGCCTGGCGCAAGGCCCCGTAGCCCCGTGAAGGTCACGGCGGGGAGGTTCCGGGCGCGCGCTGGTCAGCTGGGGAGCGGTCCCGGCGACCCCGCCCCTGCCGAGCCCGTGGTGCCGGGCGACCTTGGACGCTCGGGGGCAGGACCGGGCGCCTACTCCCAGCGCCACGGGCGCCCGGTCCTGCGGCTGGGGGCGGCGGGCGGGCTCTCTGCCGAGTCGGGCTGTGGCGTCCGTCGAGGGCGCGCCGGCCCGGCTCCCGCCTCCGGGGGTCCAGACTGAGCCCACCGCCCGAATCGACCTCAGCCTGACCTGGGTCAGCCGCTCGTGACCTTGGCCGGCCGCAACTCCCCGGATCGCTTCCACCTGAGCCGGGTCGAGGGGTCAGCAGCGGCTTGGGTGGGCGGGCAGTGGGGCAGGAGGCGCCCGGTGCTAGGCGGATGAGAGCAGCCGAGAGTCAGATCCGCAGGTGGGCTGGGCCACGTTCTGGCCGGCGCTGAGCGGGGCTCTTGCAGGCAGTGTCTTTGTCGTCGAAGTCCGGCCTGTCCCGGGGCCGGAAGGTGATGCTGTCAGCGCTGGGCATGTTGGCGGCAGGGGGTGCAGGGCTGGCCGTAGCTCTGCATTCCGCCGTCAGTGCCAGTGACCTGGAGCTGCACCCCCCCAGCTATCCCTGGTCTCACCGTGGCCTCCTCTCCTCCTTGGACCACACCAGGTGTGCGGCTGGTGGGGGTGGGGGTCGTTTCTGGTTGGCCTGGGTGCGGTGAAATACTTGCACTAACCTTTTTTCTCTCTTTAGCATCCGGAGGGGTTTCCAGGTATATAAGCAGGTGTGTTCCTCCTGCCACAGCATGGATTATGTCGCTTACCGCCACCTGGTGGGCGTGTGCTACACGGAGGCGGAAGCCAAGGCACTGGCAGAGGAGGTGTGGAGCTCGCGGGTGTGGAGGACCCGGGGCTTGGGGCGTCCACTGTGGTGGACAGCACGGCAGTGATGGGGCATCTCGCTGGCAGGTGGAGGTGCAGGATGGCCCCAACGAGGATGGGGAGATGTTCATGCGGCCAGGGAAGCTGTCCGACTATTTCCCCAAACCATACCCCAACCCTGAGGCTGCCCGTGCTGCCAACGGTGGGGCTTTGCCCCCTGACCTCAGTTACATTGTGCGAGCTAGGTACATGGACACCTATGGGGTGATGCTGGGGAGGGTGAGGAGGACCTGATGCATGCAGGGCTGATGAGCCACGATCTGGACCCAGGCACGGTGGTGAGGACTACGTCTTTTCCCTGCTCACGGGCTACTGTGAGCCACCTACTGGGGTGCCGCTACGAGAAGGCCTCTACTTCAATCCCTACTTCGTCGGCCAGGCCATTGCCATGGCCCCCCCCATCTACAATGAAGTGCTGGAGTTTGATGATGGTGAGAGTCTCCCACCCTGGGAGTGGCATATAGGATCTGGGCCAAGGCCCAGCCCTCTTGCTGGCTGGGTGCTGTTTGTCTATCTGAGGTGTTGTTTCTGGGCAGCCCTCACAGCCCTGTCTCTGGCCGGGGTCCCTCTCTATGTCCTGGAGGTCCCATCCTGTGTGGACTTAGCACGGGCCTGTCTTTGTGGGAAGGAATGTGCTCTGAGGCACCCCAGGTTGAGCAGAATCCTGAAGGGCAGCCCTTACTAACTTGTTCTTGGCCCAGGCACCCCAGCCACCATGTCTCAAGTGGCCAAGGACGTGTGCACCTTTCTGCGTTGGGCCTCTGAGCCAGAGCATGACCACCGCAAGCGCATGGGACTCAAGGTGAGTGCACTGCCCAGGGGCATCAGAGGGCTGGGAGCTAGCGGGGGTCCTGGCTGTCTCCCCCTGAGCTGCCTTGTCCCGCAGATGTTGATGATGATGGGCTTGCTGCTACCCCTGGTGTACGCCATGAAGCGGCACAAGTGGTCAGTCCTGAAGAGCCGGAAGTTGGCGTATCGGCCACCTAAGTGACCCTGCTTGACATCTGCTGCCGTTTCGCCTGAACAGGCCCTGTGCCCAGGAGCCACCTTGGGCCTGGTCAGGCCTCAGCTGGGCCACACACCCAAACTCCTCTGCCTCTGGGACAACAGGGGATGGGGTAGGAGACCAGGCTCTGGCTCCAGTTCCTCCTCCACCCCTCTCATGGGAATAAATTAAGTTTCTAAACATATATATGTGAGCTCTTCTGTGAAGGAACACAGGCTTACAGAAGAGTCTGGGATCAGGGTTCTTGCCCCCCACAGCTCCCAGGGTTGTCTCACACATGGGGCCAGCACTGCCCTGGATTCATACGTGGCTGGGAGTCCAAAAAGGACCAAGCGAGTGTGGAACAGGGAACAGAGAACTGACTGTTCAGAGATGGCTGTATGGAGAGGCAGGAGGCAGCTCTCTGCCATGAGGGAGACAGGGATGGGCAGGCAGGGGAGGGTGCCTGGGTTGTCCCTGTGGCCTCTTGGTGGTCATGCTGGAGGAAGGAGTGTGTTTGTCATGGGGTGGCGCCTTACAGCAGTCCACAGGGCCCCTGGTGGCAGGTCCAGGCCCACTAGCCTAGCGTGGGTTGGGATCACAGCAGTATGTGGAGGAGAAAATGTCTGGTCTCTGAGCTTTTCTTGTCTAAGAGGAAATTCAAACACCTGCCTCTGTCACTGGTAAACATGATCCTGGGTAAGGTACAGGAAAGTTGTGGCCAGTCTAGGGAGGGCAAGAGCTGGGGGAACAGGTGGTAGACAGGCTGCAGGAGCTGAGGGCAGAGGAGGTGGTGAAGAAGGATGGATGGCCCTGGTGCTTGAGGCCCCCCCGCCCCCTGCCCCCCGCCTGCCCGCACCCCCGCCCCCCAGCAAACAGCATGGAGCGAGGCCAGCTGTGGAAGAAGGTCTCAGCCAAGTGTGTAGAGCACCACCCCCAGCTCCTGGTCAGCAGCCAGAGGGGACCCTGCACAGTCTGGGAAGCAGTAGAACTTGGTCTAAGCCCACTCCAGTAGCCACCTGGGCCTGCTGGGAGGCTGCTCAGCTGTTGAGACCCCAGCCCAGGCCCCACCTTCTGCCCTGCAGCCTTGAGCCTCAGCAGTGCCCTCCACCCAGTTCTGCCTGCAGCCCTCCCCACAAAACACTGAAGACTACTCGCTGGCTCAGAGTGTCTTTAATGTCTCTGCTTGTAGCTCCTCCAGCCTGGTCTGGCCACATGGCCCATCAGCAGAGGTCCCCTGAAAGACCTGGGAGGGAAGGGCCATCCTCTCTCCTGGTGACCTGCAGGGAGGCAAGGGTCATGCCAACTGCTTCTGTTGTACTGCCCGTTCCCTCCCCTGCCTCTGCCTCTGGTACCTTTGGTGGCTGCTGAGTGGAGGCTGTAGAGATGGGGTCCCAAGTGGAAGGCCTCTGGGTGCTACACATCTCACAACCAGGTCGGCTTGGGGCGTTGATGAAGGTGCAAGAAGGGCAGGACCAGCCGGGCTAGGGGGAACACCGCAGTTGCTGACCCTTTCCTTCTAGGGCCCACAGCAGCCCCTGTCCTGCCTCCCCCCACCTCCTGTCTGGTCCTTGGCCCACCTGCAGGGGGCTGGGGAGGCTGGAGCTGGCAGGCTGGGGGGCTCGAGGCAGCCCCAGTGACTGGGGGAACAGGCGGCCTAGCTCGCCATCCGTCTTCTGGGGTCGCTGAGGGCCACATCCTGTGGCAGAGTGGATAGGGTTCAGGGCCAGCTCAGACTGCAGCATCCCACCTCCCCCCACCCATGCACCCCAACCAAGGACTGACCTGGGGCTTCTCGTGGGGCTGAAAGCAGGTAGAGGAAAGCAGGATCCCCATCACGCCGCACCCCGTACGAGGCGAGGGTGCGCTCGGGCATGCACAGGCACCGCCCGACAACCCAGCGCTGCACAGCGGGCGGGAAGCCAAACTCGGAGAACACCTGGAGCAGAGGTCAGCCGGGACGTGGTCACCCACAGCTCTGCCCCCACAGGCCTCCCCAGAGGCTGTGCTCACCTGTTCCTGCAGGGCGGCGACAGTGCAGTGGGGGTGGACCTGCAGTGCAATGTGGGCAGAGGATGCGGCGTCTTCAACCGTGACCTGCAGCCTGGGCCAGAACATGGGTCAGGGGGACAGGCCAAAGAGACCTGGGAGAGGGCGGTGAGAAGTCCCAGGCCAGGCCTTACCTGATAGGGCCAGGAGGGAAGCAGGTCTCCTGGAGTTGGATGTTGAGGGCCACCTGACACTGGGCCAGGATGGCCGCCACTTGAGCTGCGCCCTTCTCGTCCCCACCTGCGATGGCCCGGGCCAGGCGCCCAGCCAGCTCTTCTGTGAGGAGAGAAAGACCACCATTACAGCTGGGCACCTGCTGCTCCCCCACCCCCTCGGCCCCTGTCCTTACCTTTCTCTGTCAAATTTCCAGAGCTCCAAGGAGGATCCACCTCAGGTCGGGGGGCTATAGGGGCGGGGGCTTCAGGGGGACTGGGAGGGGAAACAGGGCAGGTCTCTGGGCCCAGGACTTGGGGTAGGCTACTGCTGCCTAGGAGAGAAGATGGCGGTGCGCTACTGGCCTCGTGATCAGTCCCCACCAAGGCTGCCCCTCACCCTGGCCTCTCTGCTCTTGAACTTCCGGCTTCCGGGTCTTTTGCCTCTGTCCTCTGCACTACCAATATCAGTGCCCGCCTCAGTCACCTGTCAGCCATGCCTCCCCTCCAGCCTTGGCCCTGTAACCCCTTTAAGGCTGCTGCCTGACGTCTCCTGGTGCTAAAGCATGCAGCTCATGCTTGGGTCCCAGTGTCCTGCTGGACCCCTCTGCTGCCTAGTCTCGCCCATCCGCACCCTCCACAGAGACCAGGCCCCCTTTCCTGGCCTCCTGGGGCCCTCTCACCTCACAGCAAAAGCAAAGCACGCGCCCAGACAAGAGCCTGCCTTTCAGCAGCCCCATGCTTTGGCGGCCTCAGGACCTCTGTCCCCCTCTTCTGCTCCACTGTCATTACAGGACGTATTCGGGCTGCTCCCATTCCAGGCCCTCGTGGGCCACTGCCTATTTTGAGCAGCTTTTCAGAGCTGGGCATGCAGGCTGTCTCCTCTTCTTACCCCCCACTGCAATGGGGAGGGGTCAAACAGTTCCTGGATGGCCTGAGGCCCTCAGTTACGGAGCTGTCTCCCCACCAAGATGGAAGGTGCTCCCTGTTAGGGGCCCCCAAGCACCAGCACACACTGAGCCTCGGCTGAGCCTCAAACGCACGCAAATGCCACCTCAGGGTCTTCGTACTTGCTGCTCCCTTGGCCACGTGGTTCATGCCATAACCTTCCAATTTCACCCAAATGTCTCCTCAGTGAGGTTTCCCTGCCACCCTATTTTAAATTGTAGTCTGTCCAGTTTTAGCATTCTCATTCCCTCTACCACCAACAGAAATTTTATGTACTTATTTTGTATGCTTCCATCTCCTCAAAAAAAAAAAAAAATTGCAAACTTCCTGACAGCGGGAGGTTGAGGTTTTGTTTGTTGCTGACTCTCCAGGACTGGACAAGAGCCTAGTGCGGAGAACGAACCGAATACACGTCAGGAGAATGAACAAATACGTGAGACGACCAGCTCTCCACCTTGAGACTCTGAGCTGCCTGGGTCTCTGCTGCTTCTTCCGGTCTGGCTCTCATCTTCTCCACCTCCTTATGGGCTCTATTAGTCTCCCCACTATCTGCGTATCAGACCCCTCTCTTGCTTCTCTCTCCTGGTGACCTTGGCTGACCTCTACCCTTTTCCATCTTGACCTCTCCTGGACCCCAACTCTGGCACAGTTCCACCTACACCCCTGGATGTGTCAGAGCCAGGCCACTGCCAGCCCTCCCAGATGGGCCTCTACCTGGGAGTCCTGCTGCCCCTGGTCCCTCCAGCCTTCACTGCCTTGACTACTAACTCTTCCATTTAAAGCCCTGAAATCCAACCAATTCCATCTAACATCTCTGGCAACATCCCTCCTTTCTCCAGCCCTACCTGCACCACCCCACGGGACAACAGAAGTCTCTACCAGTCTCAAGCAGCACAAACCTAAGATTGTCACTGTCCCACAAACCCTTCACAGTGCTCCTGATAGCTTGTCCTTTTCATGCAAGTCTGAGGCCCTGCACACCTCTCTGGTACTCTAGCCTCCGGTGTCCTCCCTCCTGGGTACCTTCCCAGACCCCCACTCCCATCCAGGACTCTCTCCCAGCTTAAACACAGCCTCTAGAAAAGTAAATGCATTTTGACTCCAACATACTGACCATTCTGCTCGTCTGCAGTGGCACCTCGGACCAGTGCTGCCCACCGCTGAGCTTCCTGAGGGTTGGGGAAGTGCAGGCTGAGGGCCCCAGGCCCTCCTGGTGGAGGCTGCAACTCATGCAGGCTGGGGCCTCGGACCGTGTAGGAGACTGACTCCAAGGGCCACTCCAAGCTGACCTGAAAAGGGGGAGAAACCAGGCTCAGTGTCTCTCCCCAGCCCCGCGATAACCAAAACAAACGTGGCATTTACAGGCCACCTTCACTGCTCTGGAGCCCTGGTGGCACAACGGTTAGGAGATGAGCCTCTAACCAAAAGGTCGGCAGTTCGAACCCACCAGGCGCTCCTGGGAAGCCCTATGGGGCAGTTCCACTCGGTCCTGTGGGGTCGCTAGGGGTCGGGATCGACTGCACAGCAGTGGGTTTGGGTTTTGGAACACGGCTCTACTTCTCTCGGGAGACCAATCTCATAAAATCCTCACAAAACTCGCGGAAAGGTGGGCAGCAGCACTGCACCCACGTAACAGACAAAAAACAGGAGCAGAAAAGTGACTGCTCGCGGGCACGCAGCTGCCAAGCGGAGGAGCCTGGACCCAGGGCGACGGCGCCCGCCCCGCTGCCCCACTCACCGCCCCGGGCCCCGCGCTCAGCAGCTCCAGCCGGAAGCGCCCGGGCCGCTCGGGGTCCGCGCTCAGCTGCAGCCGCCGCAGCTGCGCCTCGACATCCGGCCCGGCGCCCAGCGGCCTCACGGCGGCGTGCACGGCCAGGAGTACGGCCGCTGAGCCCGCCGCCGCCGCCGCCGCCGCCGCCGCACCGCCCGCCGGCGGGGCCATCTCTGGTCCGGCTGGTCCCGGCCCTCCGAGCCCGCTTCCGTCGGCCGGGCCGCGCAGTAACTCCGCCGGCCGGAAACCGTGGCCGTGAGCCTCTGGTTCCGGGCGGGGCCCGAGCGGCGGAGATCGAGGGTCGTGAACCCGCCGAGCTGATCCGCCCGCCTCGCCCAAGGACGGACAAGGCCCGTGTTCGGCCGGAGCATCGCCAGGACAGAGTGTCCAGGGCGGTCACGTTAGAGCTGGGCCTTGAGGCCCGTGTGCGGGACCAAGTGTCACAGACGGAACCACGGCCAGAAGGGGAAGGCAGACGTCGTTCCTGCCTCTAGGAGCCAGGTGGGCAATGTCCGCCCAGCCGACGCCTGAAGGGGAAGCCGGCTCCCGGCCGGACGCTCCGCCCCTCGGGCTCAGAGGCGGAGCCTTGCCAGCCCGCCCCATCCGCCGCCTTGCGCTCCGCCCGCACTGCGCTTTGTCGGCGGCGGCGGCTTCCGGAGCCGGTCCGCCTCCAAGGGGCGGAGCAGGCGAAGCCGGGCCAATGGGTGCCAGGGAGAAAGGCGGGCTCGCACGGCCCAGAAGAGTGACCGACGGGAGCGCCAGCCAGTAGGAGTGGAAGAGGAGAGTGAGCGGCGGGTAGCTCTCCCAATGGCAATCCGAGCTCTGGGTCCCGGCGGCTGGAGCGGGCCATTCAGAGGAGTGGGGCCGGGCTTTGCGGACGCTTGTTGTTGTCCGGCCGAGAGAGGCGGAGGTCGCTTGCTCGCTCGCTCGCTCGCTCGCTCGGTCGCCGGGGCGATCTGTGGCGGTCGGCGGGCAGGTCGGTCGCAGTAGTCGGCGCTGTGCAGGGGGGTGAAGCTATGTCGCGGTGGCAGCCCGGATGGGCCGGTAAGGCCGGGAGTAACGGGACGTCGTCGCGGAGCTTCTTCCCCCGGATACAGTGCGGCCCGAGCGGAGGCCGCGTCGCCGCCCTCCGGTCCTGAGGAGTCCGCGCTGCCCAGAGCCTGCACCGCTCTCTCTCCGGCACCGACGCCAACCGACTCGACCCGGCCCAGCCGGACCTAGCCTGGCCCACACAGGTAGGTGTCCATCCTGCACCTGGCCGCTGTCTCCGGGCCTGAACTACAGCGCCCAGCAGGCCTCGCGCCAGTTGCGCATGCGCCCGGCCCGGCCGCACTGCCTCCTGGGATTTGTAGTTCCCCCACCCCGTTTCGGTCGGAGCTTCCCTTAGCGGCTCGCGTTTAGGCCTTTTGGGGACCGTGGGGCCTCCTCCGCCCTGGGGCGTCCGAAGTAACCAGACGCACTCGCGGAGAACGGAGGAGCTTATGGGTTTCCTCGACCCCTCGCCGGGGAAGAGCGCCTCACCCAGGTGACTGCAGGGAGCCCCAGGTGTCCTGAAATCCTGGCTGAGCCCAGCCCAGGTGACGGGTACAGCAGGAGTCGTGTCCCTTCGCGGACTCAAAGGAGCCCTCATGGTAGGTGGGGCTCTTCTGAGGGAATAAGGGGAAGTTGGAGAGATTCAACCAGCAGCCCCAGGGGGAGCAGGACCCCCAGCTCTCCCTCCTAGCCTGGCCCAGAATTCGTGTGAGGTGCGGGGGGGTGTGGCTGAGCTGGGGCCCTACTTGCCACCAGCCTCAGGTAACAGGATCCCGTTCTCTCTCTGGCCAGCTGCAAGGGCTTGAGAACAGACGGGAGGAGGTGTGAGCTGGTGAAACCTGGGCAGGGGCCAGGTCTAGCTTGCTTACACCGTCTCTGTTCACTGGGGCAGAAGGGCGAAGGTGGAGCCCCACGGCCAGGTATTCATGGCCTGGTCTCCTGCACCCTCAGGAAGCACTAGCCCCTCTGGAGCACAGAGCCCACTTCTCAAGGAGCATGAAGCTGTTGGAGAACTCAAGCTTCGAGGCCATCAACTCGCAGCTGACTGTGGAGACAGGAGATGCCCACATCATTGGCAGGTGAGGTGGGGGCTCTGGGAATGACGTCTCAGGGGTCACTCCGTTCTGGTGCCCTAATTCAAGCCTGGGCTGTGATGTGCTCCGTAGTCCCGCCCGTACTCCTCCCTGTAGGATCGAGAGCTACTCCTGCAAGATGGCGGGGGATGACAAGCACATGTTCAAGCAGTTCTGCCAGGAGGGTCAGCCTCACGTGCTGGAGGCACTGTCCCCACCCCAGACCTCAGGGCTCAGTCCCAGCAGGTGAGCGGGGGCCTGGTCTGCCCACAGCTGGGGGGACAGCGGAGAGCTCCGTGACGCTTCTTTCTGTGCAGACTGAGCAAGAGCCAGGGTGGCGAGGATGAGGGTCCCCTCAGTGACAAGTGCAGCCGCAAGACCCTCTTTTACTTGATCGCGACGCTCAACGAGTCCTTCCGGCCCGACTATGATTTCAGCACAGCCCGGAGCCACGAGTTCAGCCGGGAGCCCAGCCTCAGCTGGGTGAGGGGGGTGGATAGGACCCATGACCCCACAGCCATTCCCACTATACCCCCTGCCCCGGCACCCCCAGGCCCTGCCAGCCTGACGGTGACCCACTTTAGGTGGTGAATGCTGTCAACTGCAGCCTGTTCTCGGCTGTGCGGGAAGATTTCAAGGCCCTGAAGCCACAGCTGTGGAATGCAGTGGACGAGGAGATTTGCTTGGCAGAGTGTGACATTTACAGGTGGGCTAATATCCCTCCAGGCGTGCCTCTGGCCAGTGGGGCACCTGGGGTCTCATGGTGCTTCTCACCCACACTCCCCAGCTACAACCCGGACTTGGATTCAGACCCCTTTGGAGAGGATGGAAGTCTCTGGTCCTTCAACTACTTCTTCTACAACAAGCGCCTGAAGCGGATCGTTTTCTTCAGTTGCCGCTCCATCAGGTTGGCAGTGTCCACTTCCCTTCCCCAACTCCCCATAGGCCCCCAAACCATTTCCAAAGCAGTTCCCACCCTGCTTCTTACTCTGTCCTGGGCCATCTTCCTTGGGCCTCAGAGGCCAACGGTAGGCCCGGGGTAGGTGGTTCTAAGACTAGTCCTCCCACCTTCCTCAAGTGGCACCACCTATACCCGCTCGGAGGCGGGTAATGAGCTGGACATGGAGCTGGGAGAGGAAGAACATGAGGAGGAAGAAAGCAGAGGCAGAGGCAGTGAGGGTGGGGCTGAGGAGACCAGCACTATTGAGGAGGACAGGTGTGTGATGGTGGCAGTGACCAGGGCCCCTGGAGCCTGGGGTGGGTAGGGCAGGGAGGGGAAACAAGTGTGATGGTGGTGTGGCCAGGGTCCCTGGAGCCTGGAGGGGGGGGCGGGTAGAGAGGGGACCTTCTGCATGGTCTCTAGGTTGTGGCTTCTCAAACTTCTCTATGTGCCCACTGCTGCCCAGGGTCCAGGTGATCTGTATGTAACTAGGAAGAACAGAGGCCCCAACTTCATCCAGCTTCAACTGACGCCTGGATCTTCTGCCTGAGGGGCCTGAGTGCCTCCCTCAGCTGCTGGTCACAGCCCTGGCACTGCCAAGGCCAGCCTACTAGTCCTTTGGCTCCAGCCTGTGAATGTCCACTCACCCCCACAGGCTCCTGCTGCCCACACTGCGGATGGATGGAACAGCGTGGGGCCTGCTGGGAAAAGCACCTGCCCTGCCCAAACGAACTGCCACAAGGCAGGGACAGCTGGACCACAGAGTTTATTTTTCTATTTTGTATGGAGCTAGATGTGGGCCTTCACACTCCAGTCCCAAAAGCCCACTGCCCAGACCCGGCAACAGGCCCCAGAGGTCATCAGCTCTGGGCTTGGGCTGGCCAGACCTGGCGTCCACCTGTATCCCCCAGTTCGCCTGTCAGGCCACGTGCACTGAGTGTCACTTTGCTGCAGCTCGTTTGTTTCCAATAAAAGTTTCTGTGACTTAGTGCGGAGCCGGACGGACGGTGGTGGTGGGGGAGGGGGGCTTGCGTCGGGGGCGGGGCCTGCGGCGTCAGGTATCGTAGCAACAGCCAGTGCGGACACTACCGCTAGGTGCTCCGGAGCTGTTGGGTGGCCTAGAACCTCAGCCTCCGAAATGGAGCCAAGAGTGTTCAACACAGGCAGCCCCTTTCCGGCGGAGGGCGACAACCTGACTGTGGACGTGGGCCTGTATGACACAGACGTCAATGATGCTCCTGACCCGGGACTGCTCAAGGAAAGGAATGGTGAGGGCCGCCTGGCCTGGTCCTGCTCCCAAAGCTGACCTCAGGCACACCTCCTTTCCCTGAGGAGGTGCCGGCCCTTGGGCAGTCTCCTGACCTGGGGGGCCCCTTAGAGCTGTTCTCCAGGCTGCCCAGGACTTCCAGGGTTGGGGCACGAGGCCATGCAGTGATGGCGTTTCCGCTGTCCACACACAGAGTCATTGTTACCAGAGACAACGCAGTTCCTGCGGAATTTTACCACTAGCCCACAGTGGCTCAACATGACCCCACGGGCCCGTGCCCGTCAGCTGTGGCTACTCCTGCGCACAGGTCTCCACGACATGGTGGAAAAGGTGCGACCTCAAAGTCTTCTCTCCGGCTCCGTCTTTCCCCTAGGGATCCCCAGCATGACCCTGCTTGCCCCGCTGGCTTCTCTTGTGCTCCCCCAGGCAGGAGAGCGCCCTGTCCCCTCCTTGACCCCCTCAAGGGCTGGCTCCCCCCATTGACCCCCGTCCCGCAGGAGAAGAGAGCCGAGCTGCGCGTGGAGCGCTTGACACACGGGCTGGAGCCACTGCGCCGCCTGGACATGGCGGCGGGGCTGCGCTCCGTAGCGCAGGACCCGCTGGGTAGACGCCTGGTGGTGCTGGACGGCGCGGGCAGCCTGCACCTACACAGAGAGGACGGCTGGGTGCGTGAGAAGCTGCCGGCCCCTGCCGAGATCACAGGGCTGGTGGTTGTGCCAGGCCCGCTGGGTGACGTGGGCCGCTTTGTGGGCTGGGGCCCCGTGGGGCTGGCTATACTAGGACCCGACCTCCGCCTGCTGTGGCAGAGCAAGCTGGGGGTGGGCAGGACAGGGAGCCTTGAGCCCACCTGCTGCCTGCCGGTGCCCGACTCCGGGCTTCTGGTTGTGGCCGAGGCGGGCGGCGGCCTGGAGCTCTGGAAGTTCCGCTCGGGCGGTCGCCTCCTGGTGCCGCGCGGGCCTCTCCTGCAGCCTCCGCGGAGCTTCGCGGGCGCTCTCACGCGTCTGGCCCTAGGGGGCGCGCCGCCCTGCCACCTCCCGCGCTGCTTCGCCGCCTATGGCTCTGCGGTGCTCACCTTCGACCTGCACAGCTGGACTCTTGTAGATGTGCGCCGAGACCTGCACAAAACGTGAGAGGCCACCGGGCCGGGGACACAAGGCGGGGGCCGATGGCCAGGCGGTGGGGGCGAGCCGGTGCAGGCAGGACCCAGGCGCTCCCTCTAGGCGTGGGGCCGAGCCGAAGCGGCCCCGCTGAGTCCGCCTGGCCTCCGTCACCCGCAGCACCATCTCGGACTTGACGTACTGCGAGGAGGTGAACGCCATGGTGACAGCTTCCCGGGATAGCACGGTGAAGGTGTGGGAGGCCGACTGGCAGATCCGGACAGTGTTCGTGGGCCACACAGGTGCGCTGCTCGCCACGGTGGCTCTGGAGGCAGCTCTCCCCCCACCTCCGCGCAGCCCTCTGCCTTCAATTAGTACTTGGCTGCCCAGACTTCCCAACGCCTCTGGCTGCGTTTCGCTGCGCTGGCCGCCACCAGGGCTGATCCCTCCACCAGAGACCCTGACGCGCCAGGGCGATGCGCGCTCTCCCACAGGTCCCGTGACGGCTCTGGCCGTGCTTCCGAACACCGCCCTGGTACTGTCGGCCTCACAGGACGGGACCCTGCGCACGTGGGACCTGCAGGCGGTGGCGCAGGTGGGCGAGGTGGCGCTGTGCAGTTGGGGCCGTGACGTGCCGTTGGGGCGTGTGACCAGCCTGCTAGCGCCTGCGAGCCCCGGCTGGCCAGTGCTGTCGCTGAGCCCGGGCAGCGTGGAGCTGTGGCGCGTGCGCGAACTCTACTCGCCGCTGGTGCAGCTGCCCGCCCCGGTGCTCCACCTGCAGGTGGCACCCGCTCTACCCGCTCATCCTCACCCGCCGCTGCCCATACGCCTCCTGTGTGCGTGTGCCGACGGTTCGGTCTGCCTGGTGTCGGCAACCACCGGGCGCACAGTGAGCGCGCTGCTGCTAGGGCCGGAAGACTGTGCCGCCGCGGTGGCCTACTGTCTGCCACGCGAGGCGCTGTGGCTGCTGACGCGAACCGGGCACCTGGTGCGCGCCAACGCGGCGCGGTGCCCCATGCGAGTCCTTCATCGCGTGCGCCCGCCGCCGGCCCCCGCGCCGCGGCCCTGCTGCCTACACCTGTATAGCCACCTCACTGACCCTGGGGGCGCGCGCGACTCCTGGGAAGTCGTGCGCGAGCACGGGGGCGAGCTGCACCGCAGCGACACGGCTTGGGCCCTGAAGGACAAGAACCGGTGGGCGCCGGGGCTGGCAAGGGCCGGGCTGGAGGACAGGGGTCTGGGCCCGCACCAACGCGCTCTACTGCCGCCCGCAGGTACCTACCCGTGGTGGGGCACACGGACGGCGCACTGTCGGTGCTCGAGTGGTGCTCGTCAAGGACTGTCTTCCATACAGAGGCGCATACCCCAGGCCCTGTCACCGCCATCGCGTCCACCTGGAATAGCATCGTGTCTTCGGGTTAGTTCCTCCCCAGCTCCGCCCGGCCACCTGCCCAGGGGAGGAATCCTCCCCCCCTCCCCTCCCCCTCCCCCCTCCCCCTGCCAGGCCCAGCCCCGCTCCTGCCGCTCACAGGCGGAGACCTGACTGTGAAGATATGGCGCGTCTTCCCCTACGCCGAGGAGAGCCTGAGCCTGCTGCGCACCATCTCCTGCTGCCACCCAGCAGTGGCGCTCTGCGTGCTTGACAAGCGCGTCACGGTGGGCTTCGAGGCCCCTGCAACCGCCACCTATGGCCTTGTGCAGTTAGGCCTGGATGACCACCCGCGCTGTGACCACCGACCCCAGGACGACCCCACGGACCACATCACTGGTGAGGGCACAGGGCGAAGCTGAGGCCCAGGCCCCAGTACTGCTCCGATTTCTTACCCTGACACCACCCCGACCCAGGCCTGTGCTGCTGTCCCACGCTCAAGCTCTACGCGTCCTCCAGCCTGGACTGCACCGTCCGCATCTGGACAGCTGAGAACCGCCTGCTGCGGTGGGCTGGGCCCAAGGGGGCGGGGCTGGTGCCGAGGGAGGAGGGGCTAGTGCCGAGGGAGGCGGGGCAAAGGACATCCTATGGCCTCTGGTATTCCTGCCACCAGCAGATGCCAGTAGCTGGGCTGAGGGGAGAGGGCCTTGCCCCTGCTCCTGCCTCAGGTTCCAACCTGTGGAGCAGGGGCTGGACTCTGGCCCTGGGCACCCTCCAGGCTCCTGCAGCTGAATGGCGCCCCCCAGGCCCTGACCTTCTGCAGCAACAGTGGAGACCTGGTGTTGGCACTGGGCTCCCGCCTCTGCCTGGTGCCCCACAGGCTGTACCTCCCCACTTCCTACCTGGTTAAGGTGTGCAGTGAGAACAGGGTGAGGCTGCTCGGGGAGGACAGAGGCCCCTAAGCCAGGGCTCCAGGCTTCTCTCTCTTGCTCAGAAGCTGTGCCAGAAGGCCCCTGAAGTGGTGGATGACCCTCCGCTGCCACTGACCAGCCAGGAGTCGCTGACCTCTGCCCAGCTGCAGAGGCTTGCCAACCTGCATGGAGTAGCCAGTCTCAGGTCTGCTGCAGGCCCACCCAGACATGCTGGAAGCCCCAGGGTTTCTGGAGCCTCAGAGGTCACCGCAGCTTGTTCCATCCCTGGCATCCCCACTGCTGATTATTGTGTCCCATCCTGGGCCTTGCAATCCCAGGGTCCCTGTCCCAGCCCCTGCCTGTCCCACTGGTAATGCTGCCCATCACCCCACTTGTGTACATCTCTGTCTGCAGTTCAGCCTTGTCTTTCATCCATCAGCAAAAGGCAACATCTCTGCAGCCAGTGTTGAAAGAGGTGAGATGGGTCCCTACCACTCCCCAGTCCCTCCCCATTCTTCCCACCACCTCCCTGTCCCTCACCACCCCCACCCCATCCCCTCACCACTACAGTACACCAACTTCCCCTTGTCCAGGCTTGGGCCACACCTTCTTACCCTCTCAGGCCTAGAATCCCTGTGGTTGTCTGGGTAGGACAGGGTAAAGTTCAAGGAAAAAGTGGCTGACCACTGCCCCCATCCAGGACTTCGAAGCCCTAGCTGCCCGGGACCTTCAGAGGCTGAGGCTGGGGCTGGTGGTCCCTGCAGTCCGGCCCCCATCGTCCTTGCAGCAGCGCCAGGAAGCCTTTGACAACTACCTGCGTCTGATCTACGGGCCTAGCCTGGTGGTGGGTATGGGGCTCCCCAGGCCCCTCCCTGACCTGGCCCCTCCCTCTGCACTGAGGTCTCTGGTGCCCCCACCTGCTCTCTCCCTCCTAGGGGGTGCAGCCTGGAAGGGCATCCCACCAGTGGAGCTCCATGACCCTCTCCAAGGAGAGAGAGGCCAGCACTCTGCCCACAGCTGCCCCCAGCCTCCAGTGGGCTAGGGTCTGCACAGAAGGACAGACAGTGTCAGCAGTCCAGCCCCCAAAGGACCTGGGGACCCTGCGCCAGCGATTGGCCCGCCCTCCCCGGGTCGCCTTGCCCATCCCACCTGCCTCCCGCAAGGTGCACAGCAGGGCATCGCAGGTGAGGCCTCCCACCCTCCGTACCTCTGCACTGCCCTAGTGACCGCCACCCTGCCCATGCCTCCTCCTCTCACCCCTAGCTGCTGGCCCAGTCCTCACTCAGCTGCAACCTGGGCCTCAGCCTGGACCTGCAGCTGCAGGCAGAGCACCTCCGGGAGGGGGAGCAAGTGTCCCTGGAGCCATCGTCCTCCCATGAGCCGAAAAGGGTGAGGATTCCAGGCAGGCAGGTAGCCCCTGCCTGGGGCAGAGCTGCAGGAGTGCTATGGTCCTTGCTCAGCTCTGAGCCCCCATCCCACCCCCAGATCCCGCTGAAGAGGCACCCCAAGGAGCTTCTCTCTAACCTCAAGGGCTTCTTTCCTGCCACTGTTGAGCCCCTAAACCAGGTGAGAGCCCCTCCTGGTTCTCCCTAGAGGCACCCTACGGGGGGGGGCGGGACACCCTTCTTGCCCACCCCAGTTGCCCTTTGCTGTGAATCTTTATGTGTAAATCTGACCTGACAGCAAGCCACGCCCACCTGTAGCCTAGAGGTCCATGGTCCAAGCCCCTTCACCCTGCCAGCCAGGTCTGGTGCAGCTGCCCTTCAGGCACAGGCTCCCTGCTGCTCTGGGGGCAGGCTGCCTCCCAGGCCTGAGCCTGGGCTGGGTGATGGGCCCTCCCAGAGGCTCCAACAGCGGGCTGTGCCTGCATACCACCCCTCCCTAGAAAGTGTCAGGTGTGGGTCCACCTGTGGACTCTGTAGTTGACCCTGGGAGACCAGAGTCCCTGCCCTTCAGAGGAGCAAAGCCAAGGGGAGCTGGCCCCTTGCTTTCTACCACCTTCCTACTCTGACCCACCCCGGGTTCCTGGGCAGGCCTCGGCTCCTTCCCATCACCTGCGCAGGTGAGTCATCGGTCTTCCAGCAGTTGCACCTTTTGCCCAAGTCCTCGCTTGCCCCCTCTCCATGCCCTTTCTCACCTATTTCCCCCATGAGCTTTAGACATCTCTCCAGAGCTGGGACCAGAGTCCCGTGGAGGGCATACGGGGTGCTAGGGCTCCCCAGGGGCCAGCGGCTCCCCAGGTCTCCCTCCCTGACGCCTCACTGCGGCCCTCCCTGCTAGTCTCTAAAGGTTTTCTCTGCCCGTGTGTTGGGAGGGCAGGAACGCCCGTCAGCTCTCGGAGACCTGGAGGGCAAAGCCAGGCTCTGCAGAGGGTGGGGTGATCCAGGCCCCCGGGTGCCTCACCCTGCTGCCGCTCTGCCCCGCCCCGTCTAGTTCCGGCGGCAACCCGTCCCCAGGCCCCTCATCTTCCCTGGCTTCCTGCCCAACTCGGTTGTGCTGCAGCACCTGTGGCTGCCAACAGACATGGGTGGCCTCGGAGCCCTCGCCCAACTCTCCCCTGACCTCAACAGACCCAAGGCAAGCGGCAGGGCTTGGGGGGCTGGCTCGCGGGAGGGGGTCAGGCAGGGCTCGCGGCGAGGCCCTGTCCCTGCAGCCTGCGAGCGCCACCTCGCACTGTCTTCTTCCGCAGCCCGGACAGAGCCAGGACGACTTCTGGCTGTCGAGGGGCAGAAGGTATACTGCCACGTGGCACCAAAAGCTCCTCGGCTGGCTAGGGGGGAAGGCCGGGGACGAAGAGGAGGAAGAGGAGGAGGTCGAGGAGCTGGACTGGCTCTCCGCCGCCTTGGGCCCGTGGAGTCCTCGCTCAGAAGAGCCGCTCGAGCCCTCGATGCTGGAGCCGGAGGTTCAGGTACGCTCCCGTGCGGCCGCGGGAGGGCCGGGCTCCACCCCAGGACAGGCAGGACCTGCAGTGCCCGCCGCCTCACCTAGAGCCCCGCGTACTTGACCTTAAAGCGCCGGGGCTCCCGCTATGCCCACACCTCGGCGGAAGTCTACGCACGCTCCCGGACCCGCCGCTCACCCTGGGAAGAGCACTACGCTCACCTGCCCAGGTTCCTGCGGTACTTCGTCGGCCAGAACTGGTTCAAAAAGCTGTTTCCCATCTTCACCCTGGAGGTGAGACGGAGTCTGGGACGTTTGCGAAGCACAGGTCGGGGAGGGGCGAAGAGCAGCAAACGGAGCGCACCTGGTGCGTGTTTGGGGGCCGGGCTTCAGCACACGGGTTCCGCAGGCATACCCCGAGGTGGGCACGGTGGAGGGCCTGGCCTCGCTGCTCCTGGACCTGCTGGAGGATGCCTCCTGGGGGGACGGCGTGCACATCCTGAACGCGTTGCTGAGGTTGCTGCCTGACACGAGCTGCGACCTCCGCAGCCGCCTTCAGGACATCCTTGTGCGCTTGCTCAACCTGGACCAGCCCCCTAGCCTCCAGGTGTGTCCCCACCCCCTGCACCCCCTGCGCCCCACCGTGCCCCCCGCGCCCCACCGCTTGCCTCCCACACGGCCCACCCTCCACTCCGCCTGCGCTCAGGACGGAACACAGAAGCAGTTCGTGATGCTGGCGCTGCAGCTGCTCCTGGCCTGCTCCCTGGAGTCCAGGGATGTGGTCCTGGAGCTTCTGTCCTATTTCCTCTACTCACCAGCCAACTGCCAGTGAGTATCACCCCCACCCGCCTCACCTTCCCACTGCCGCAGGCTTCGGGCTAAGCTGCATGCCCATCGCCCCAGGACGGAGCTCAAGAAGCTACTGAGTGCACTGGGCCTTCAGGATCCGCAGGGCTTCCTGTTCAAGGAGATGGTGACCTGGGCCCAGGGCTCAGAACGCGACTCCAAGGCCTTGCTGCGCAATCGCTGCAGCCAGAAGCTGGAGGACATGATCCAGAACCTGCAGGTCTGGCTGGCGGTGAGGGAGGGGCGGGTGAGTCACCTCAAGCCTCTTGCCTTCTTGCCTGAAGCTTTCCTGAAGTCTAGGTCGGAGAGCCAGGCCAGGCCTGCAGGCTCCTGTCCCTCCTGCTTCCCCGATGCATCTCTCGGGATCTCCCTAATGCTCCCCCGCCATCTGCAGCGGAGTCTCGGGCTTGGGGCCAGGACAGCACCAGGCGGGTCGCCCTGTTAGGGGAGGGCCTCTCACTTGGGCCGTGGTTCTGGCAGGGGCTCAAGGAGCAGAGGGCCCTTCCGCTATTGGCTACGTCTCCCACAGATGGAAACCTTGCGGCCATCTGCAACCAGGTTGTCTGTGGAGCAGCCCAACTCTTCTGAGCCTTCGGGGCTGACGCTCCCCAAGGCGACCCTGACGCAGGCCTCGCAGGTCTCAGGGCCGGCGTCTCACGTCTTCCGGACGTCCTCGCGCGTCTCCGGGACCTACTCAAATATCTCTTGTGCTCCCTCGCGCGTCTCCGAGACGCCCTCGCTGATGATCTTGTCTTCCGGTCTGGACTTAGCCGCTCAGGAGTGGCAGGCGGAGCCGGTGCAGCTGAGCACCCGACGGACCCGGCGGACACTCTCGGACTCGCTGCAGGCCTTCTGCGTTGTGCCGGAGGCCTGCACGCGCTTCTCAGCGCCCGCGGCGCTGCAAGGCCTGCCACTGCCGCTGCCGCTGGAGCAGACCGACTGGTCGCGCTCGCAGCTGCTGGACCTGGGGTACATCGATATGCTCAACTTCTTCTGCGAGCGGCAGCTGGAGCGGCACCAGAGCTCGCCGCTGGAGGAGGCGGAGCCTGAGCGCCCGAGCTCGCTCGTGCCCGTGCCCGTGCCCGTGCCCGTGCCCGTGCCCAGCACCGTGGTGCCGCAGCCCCTGGATCGCCGGTGCGGAGGGCGCGCGAGGGTGCAGGCGGGCGGGCGCAGGGAGGGGCGGCACGGGTGCAGGGAGCCAGTGCGCCCTAACCGGCCTCCTCTTCACCCAGGTACCAACCCATACTCCGGCTTCAGGAGTCCAGGGTCCAGATGGCTCGGGTGAACCTGAGTGGTGAGTAGGTAGTGGGGTAGAGAGAGGGCCCTGGATCACCCCAGCCCCACTGGACCCACTAGGTGTGGGTCCCACCCTGTTCAGCCTCATTGTCCCGCCCACCCCCAGGCCGGAAGCCGCGGTGGCCCTGTGTAGGCGGCCCTCTGCGTATGATCAAGCTGCCGCTGCCACGGGTGGAGCTGGAGCCTTTCCCCCCGAACTGGCCCACGCCAGCCCGCCCGCTACCCCCGCTGCTCCTGCAGCCCGCGCTGCGGCGCTACTTTGTGCCAGAAGATGCGGACCCTGACAGCTACAGCTGACCTCGGAGCAGACAGCATGCACCTGGCCAAAGGGCTGGAATAAAGTACAGAGGCCAGCCAGCAAACTAGATGTCACCTTCCTCTTTAGGGGCGTCTGGAGCAGGCAGGGCAGTCTGCAGCTGTGGCCTGAACTCAGCGGGGGCCAGTCACATGTGGAGGCTGGAGCTGGGGCAGTGGAGCCTGGGGTGTGGTCAGCTTCTGTAGTGGAACAATGTTCCTGGTGGGGTGTAGCCCCCAAGGGCCTACCTGGTGTTCAGCCAGCTTGTATCTGTCCGTTACTGGGTGCCAAGATTTTGGGGGAAGGGCAGACTCTGGAGAAGGTTCTCCGTGCAAGCTTCTCCTGGATGGTTGAGAGTTCGTCTTCCACATCTGCCCCCCAGGCCCCCAGCCCGCCAACTGCACAAAGGCTCTTTCCACAGGGTGAGTGGCTCACCCCAGGGCCAGCCAGGGCCTTCTTTCCTGGAAGGGAGTCAGAACATGCTAGGCCCACCTGACATTAAGAAAAAGGAATTACACATGCTAAAACCAAAAGATGGTCTGCTCCAACTGGTGTCTCATTCTTCAAATTCTAAAAACAACAGGTGCTTTTAAAAATACAAACATGAGAAAGTAGGGAAGAAAATTAAACAGGCCACAAAAAAGAATTCACAAGAGAAAATATCAATTTATTAACACACGCTAATATACAGTTATTTCTTTAAGAAATCTGTTCATCTCAGTATATCACAAAGAGAGTAAGCCACAGAGTGGGAGGAAGATGTAACTGAAAATGGCTCATATCCAGAATATACAAAGAACTACAAATCAACAATAAAATCAGACAACCCAACAGAAAAATGTACAAAAGACTAGAACGGAAATTTCACAAAAGAATTAGTCAAAATAGCCTATGTATATATGTTACGTAAGCAGCTACCGTGAATCAGAATTGACTCAATGGCAGCTTTTTTTTTAATGTACACACATATATGGAAAGTTTCTCAATGTCACTGTAATCAGAAAAAAGCAAACTAAAGCCATGATATATCCCCACGATGTTCACCAGATGGAGTAAGAATTAAAAATCTAACAAAATGTGAGGATGTGGAGACAGAAACACTAGGCTCTGCTGGTGGCAGCGAAACCCCTTGGGAGAACAACTGGGCACTTCCTAGGGAGCTGGACATACACAGTCCCTGTGGCCCAAGGATTCCACTCGAGAGGGGCATGCTCAGGCCTCAGGCTACACAAACAAACATGTTGGTGGCAGCACTGTTCAAAACAGCGTGAAATTGGGAATGGCCCACATGTATGTCATCCGAGGAACCCATGGATAAATGGGGACAAAAGCACACAATACAGCTGTGGTGATGAAGCAGACAAAGCAGGGCCATTTCCACAATGTGCACGAACCCTAAACCCACGGTCGAGCAAAAGAACCTGCCGTATGATGCCACGTGTGGAGTTTGCTTCGTGTTTTTTAAAGCTGAATTATCCCGAATGCATACTTTGGTGGTATCACTCTAAAGTAGGAAGTGTTTATCTGAAATTCAAGTTTAACTGGGGGTGTCCTGTATTTTTTAGCAGCCTGAGATATAATTCACGTACTATGAAATCCACCCATCTGAGGCGTGCAATTCAGTGGTTTTCGGTACGTTCGACAGTTGTGCAGCCATCACCACCATCTAATTTTAGAATATTTCCATCATCCCAAAAAGAAACCCTGTACCCATTAACAGTCATTCCCCACCCCTCACCGTCCAGGCCTAGGCAACTATTGATCTTTCTGTCTATGGATTTGCCTATTCTGAACGTTTCATGTAAATGGATTTATACAATAGGGGGTCTTTTGTGTCCTGCTGCTTTCACCTTCCATAATGTTTTCGAGGTTTGTCTGTGTTGTAGCACGTATTAGAACTTCATTCATTTTTATGGCTGAATAATATTCCATTGGGGTCCCTGGGAGGCACAAACAGTTAAGCGCTTCACTACTAGCCAAAAGATTGGCAGTTTGAACCCACCCAGAAGTGCCTAGGAAGACAGGCCTAGCAATGTGCTTTCAAAAGATCACAGATTTGAAAACCCTACGGAGCAGCTCTACTCTGCGCTCATGGGGTTAAAATCGACCTACGAAAATAATATTCCATTGTATCCATGTGCCACGTTGTTTATCCATTTATCAGTTGATGGACGCTTGGGTTGTTTCTACTTTTTAGGTATTATGAATACGCAGCCCTGAATGTTTGTGTACAGGTTTTTGTTTGAACACCTGTTTTGAATTCTCTTGGGTGTGTACCTAGGAGTGGAATTGCATGGTCATATGGTTAATTCTATGCTTAACTTTTTGAGGAAACTGTTTTCCACAGTGGCTGTAGCATTTTACATTCCCACCAGCAATTTTTGAGGGTTCCAGTTTCTCTCCATCCTCACCAACACTTTTTATTGTCTGCCTTTTTTATTATACCCATCCTAGCTAGGGTGCTTGGCACCCATGTTTGCTACATCCTACTTTTACAAGTTTTGCAAAACCACAGGGTCATGTGAAAATTTTGCTAGGGCTGCTCTCGGACTTTGGAAGGGACCCATGGAAGTGAGGGCCCTGAAGCTTAAATTTTATTGTTAGTTGCTGTTGTTGTTAGGTGCCGTCAAGTTGGTTCCAACTCATAGCTACCCTATATACAACAAAATAAAACACTGCCCAGTCCTGTGCCATCCTTAGGATTGTTGTTATGCTTGATTCCATTGTGTCATTCCATCTCGTTGAGGGTCTTCCCCTTTTTCACTGATCCTCTACTCTACAGACATGACGTCCTCCAGAGACTGATCCCTCCTGACAACATGTCCAAAGTATGTGAGACATAGTTTCAACATCCTTGCTTCTAAGGAGCATTCTGGTTGTACTTCTTCCAAGACAGGTTTGTTCATTCTTTTGGAAGTCCACGATATATTCAATATTCTTTGCCAGCACCACAATTCAAAGGCATCTATTCTTCTTCAGTCTTCCTTATTCAGTGTCCAGCTTTTGCATGCATATGGGTGATTGAAGACACCATGGCTTCAGTCAGGCGCACCTTAGTCTTCAGGGTGACATCTTTGCTTTTCAACACTTTAAAGAAATCTTTTGCAGCAGATTTGCCCAATGCAATATGTCATTTGATTTCTTGACTGCTGCTTCCATGGCTGTTGATTGTGGATCCAAGTAAAATGAAATCCTTGACAACTTCAATCTTCACCATTTATCATGATGTTGCTCGATGGTCCACTTGTGAGGATTTTTGTTTTCTTTATGTCGAGGTGTAATCCATACTGAAGGCTGTGGTCTTTGATCTTCATTATTAAGTGCTTCAAGTCTTCTTCACTTTCAGCAAGCAAGGTTGTGTCATCTGCATAGCGCAGGTTCTTAATGAGTCTTCCTCCAATCCTGATGCCCCGTTCTTCTTCATATAGTCCAGCTTCTGCTTATTTGCTCAGCATACAGACTGAATAGGTATGGTGAAGGGCTACAAAGTGACTCACACCTTTCCTGATTTTAAACCAATCAGTATCCCCTTGTTCTGTTCCAGCAACTGCCTCTTGGTCTATGTACAGCTTCCTCATGAGCACAATTAAGTATTCTGGAATTCCCATTCTTCTCAATGTTATCCATAATTTGTTATAATCCAACAGTCAAATGCCTTGGCATAGTCAATAAAATACAGGCAAACATCTTTCAGTGAAGATCCACTGACATCAGCATTGATATCCCTGGTTCCACATCCTCTTCTGAATCTGGCTTGAATTTTGATGTACTGCTGCAACCCTTTTGAATGATCTTCAGCAAAATGTTACTTGTGTGTGGTTTAAACACAAAAGAAAACATTCTTTGATGGTTATAAGGAGGGGGAAGGAGGGAGAGGAGAATTCAGTAAGTAAATAGTAGACAACAATTAGCTTAGGTGAAGGGAAGCACAACACACAATACAGGGAAAGAAGTCAGCAAAACTGGATTAAAGCCAAAGCTAAGAAGTTTCCTCAACACAGCCAAACACTTCAAGGGACAGAGTAGCAGGGGTGAGGGTCTGGGGACCAGGGTTTCTGGGGACATCTGAGTCAATTGACATAGCAAAGTTTATTCAGAAACTGTTCTGCATACTACTTTGGTGAGTGGCGTCTGGGGTCTTAAAAGCTAGCGAGTGGCCATCTAAGACACATCAATTGGTCCCAAACCACCTGGAGCAAAGGAGAATGAAAAACACCAAATACACAAGGAAAATATTAGCCCAAGAGACAAAAAGTGCCACATAAGCCAGAGATTCCATCAGCCTGAGACCAGAACTAGATGATGCCTGGCTACCACCCTGACAGGGAACACAAGAGAAAGTCCCTGACGGAGCAGGAGAAAAGTAGGGTGCAGAACTCAAATTCTAGTAAAAAAAAAAAAAAAAAAGAAAAACCAGACTTAATGGTCTGATTGAGACTGAAGGAACCCCAGAAGAACCCCTGGACTCTGTTAACCCAGAACTAAAACCATTCCCGAAGCCAACTCTTCAAAGATTAGACTGCAGTGTAAGACATAAGATGAAACTTGTGAAGAGTGTGCTTCTTAGTTCAATCAGATATGCGAGACCAAATGGGCAGCTCCTGTCCAGAGGTGAGATGAGAGGGCAGAAAGGGATAGAAGCTGGTTGAATGGACACAGGAAATCCGGGGTGGAAAGGAGAAGTGTGCTGTCACATTATAGGTATAGCAGCTAGAGTCGCATTAACAATAAAAATGTGTGTGTAATTTTGTATGCAAAACTAAAGCTGTAAACCTTCACTTAAAGCTTAATAAAAATAAAATTTATTTGTGTGTGATATTGTTCGATAATTCCCACATTCCAATGGATTACCTTTCTTTGGAACGGGCAAATATGCATCTCTTCCAGTCAGTTGGCCAGGTATCTGTCTTCCAAATTTCTTGGCATAGACGAGTGATCGCTTCCAGTGCTATATTTGTTCGTTGAAACATTTCAATTGGTATTCCATCAATTCCTGGAGTCTTGTTTTTTGCTAATGCCTTCAGCGGAGCTTGGACTTCTTCCTTCAGTATCATCAGTTCTTGATCATATGCTACCTCCTGAAATGGTTGAACATCCACCAGTTCTTTTTGGTATAGTGACTGTGTATTCTTTCCATCTTTTGTTGCCTCCCTTGATGTTTACTATTTTCCCCAAAGAATCCTTCAATACTGCAACTTGAGGCTTGAACTTTCCGTTCTTCCAGCTTTAGAGATGCTGAGCGTGTTCTCCTTTTGGTTTTCTAACTCCAAGTCTTTGCACATTTCATTATAATACTTTGTTTTCTCAAGGTGTTCAGTTCTTTTACTTCATTTCTTTCTTTCGCTTTAGCTACTCAATGTTCAAGAGCAAGTTCCAGAGTCCCTTCTGACATCGATTTTGGCCTTTTCTTTCTTTCTTGTCTTTTTAATGACCTCTTGCTTTCTTTATGTACGATGTCCTTCATATCATTCCGCAACTCAACTGTTCTTTGGTCATTAGTGTTCAATGAGTCAAATCTATTCTTGAGATGGTCTATAAATTCAGGGGGAATATACTCAAGGTAGCACTTTGGCTCTTGTGAACTTGTTCTAATTTTCTTCCACTTCAACTTGAACTTGCATAGGAGCAATTGATGGTTCATTCTACAGTCAGCCCCTGGCTTTGTTGACTGATGATACTCAGCTTTTCCATCATCTCTTTCCACAGAAGTAGTCAATTCGATTCCTGTGTATTCCATCTGGTGAGGTCCACATGTATAGTTGCCATTTATGTTGTTGAAAAAAGGTATTTGCAATGAAGAAGTTGTTAGTCTTGCAAAATTCTATACGCGAACTCTAGCATTGTTTCTATCACCAAGGCCGTAGTTTCCAACTACTATTCCTTCTTTTTTTTTTTTTTTTATTCCTTCTTTACTTCCAACTTTTGCGTTCCAATCACCAGTAATTAACCATGCATCTTTTTTTTGATTGGGCATTTAATCAATTTCAGACCGCAGAAGTTGGTAAAAATCTTCAATTTCCTCATCTTTTGAGAAGTAAGCTCTTCCCCAGTCATATTTTGAGTGCCTTCCAACCTGAGAGTCTCATCTCTTGGCGTGGTATCAGTGTTCTGCTGCTATTCATAAGGTTATCACTGACCAATTTTTCAGAAGTGGATCACTAGGTCCTTCTTCCCAGCCTCAGTCTGGAAGCTCTGCTGAAACCTGTCCACCACGGGTGACCCCTCTGGTATTTGAAATACCAGCGGCATAGCTTCCAGTAGCACAGCCACACACAAGCCATCACGGTAGAACAAACTGACAGATGTGTGGGGTCCTCTGGATACTGGTATCTTTTTGTGTGTGCGTGGTGAAAACATGCACAATACATACCACTTCCACAATTTCTACACGTACAATTCAGTGAAACTGGCTACATCCTGTAAGTGGTACCACCTTTCTCGACAGGTTTTTCCAGACTATTTCACCACCACTGACACAATTTCACTGCCCTCCTAATCTTTTCATTTATCCTTTCAATTGTTGTTGTCAATTTGATCACATATAATTCTTCAAAGCATTGGGTAAATCTGCTGCAAAGGACCTCTTCAAAGTGTTGAAGAGCAAAGATGTCACCTTGAAGACTAAGGAGCGCCTGACCCAAGCCATGGTATTTTCAATCACATCATATGCATGTGAAAGCTGGACAATCCATAAGGAAGACCGAAGAAGAATTGATGCCTTTGAATTGTGGTGTTGGCGAAGAATATTGAATATACCATGGACTGCCGAAAGAACGAACAAATCTTCCTTGGAAGAAGTACAGCCAGAACGCTCCTTAGAGGCAAGGATGGCGAGACTGCGTCTTACATACTTTGGACATGTTGTCAGGAGGGATCAGTCCCTGGAGAAGGACATCATGCTTGGCAGAGTACAGGGTCAGCGGAAAGGAGGAAGACCCTCAACGAGGTGGATTGACACAGTGGCTGCAACAATGAGCTCGAGCATAACAACGATTGTGAGGATGGTGCAGGACTGGGCAGTGCTTCATCCTGTTGTGCATAGGGTCGCTATGAGTCGGAACTGACTGGACAGTACCTAACAACAACAACAACAATTCTTCAAAAGAGTTGGGCACTGTTACCTTGGAGGAGGATAGAAACTGAGCAGTCATGCGGTGGGAGGTGAAGGGGACAGTTTAAGTGCCAACCTTGTGCACAGCTGGAGGAAGAGTTTTCCAGGTAAAGCAGACAGCAAGTGCAAAGGCCCTGAGGCTGGAAAGACCCTGATATACTCTGGGAAGATCCAGACATCCTTTCTATCTTGTCCTCTGTGTCCTGAGGAACCAACCTAGCACCTGGCAGGTGGAAGGTGCCAAAAAAAGGTTGGTTGAGTGAATGAATGCCTTCTTTTGCCCTCCCTCTCCCCTTCCTGAGACCGTGTGTTTCTAGAGGGTGGTTGCTTCACCCACAGTGGTTGACCCAATGGAGGACAGGAAGAACTGAGTGGAGTCCCTCCCAAGTACAGATCTCCAGATGCTGGGGTCATAGTAACCATCTTCTGCTCAGACCATGTAGCCAGGAGGCCCCAGATCTGCTGAGAAAATCCACCAGCAGCAGGGGAAGGTGCTATGGAACTACTGAGAAGCAGGGGTGAAAGAAGGGGAGAGAGCTGTAGAGTAGACAGCCCAGAGATTGAGAGAACTCCTGGATCCAGCAATGCCTGAAGCCAGATACCCCTCTGGACCCCCTGATTATGTGGGTGCATTACTGATTTTCCTTTCTGTGCAAGCCACTTTGAGTTAGGTTTTTGTCACTTACAACCCAAGTCCTGACGAATGCCCCCAAAACAACCCCCTTGTAGATGCCCACAGGCCTGCCCAAAGCTGCCATCTCAGTGCTCACCCTGGGTCCTGTTCTGCCCAGTTCCCTGGTGGTTTGGCACCAAGGTCCTGGTGGTGGGAACAGCTCAGAAAACAAGGGCGGGGCCTTCTTTCCAGGAGGACCTGAAGGCCGCACCCTCATTCAGTCATCCACTGAGATGTGCCGGGGCCTCCGTGTGCCAGACCTGGGCGGGGAGCTGGGGTGCAGACCCTAAGCCTCTCAAACACCTCAGAGGCCACTGGCCAGTAAACCACGGGCCAGGCAAGTGGAGGAAAAACATTGTGACCTGACCTGAGTGGGCACTGAGCTTCCCCCGGCGCATGTGGCGACGTGCCCGGGTCTGGTGTACAGGCTAAGGAGGGGGTGCAGGGGAGCTTCTGGACGGACCTTCTAAATTAGGGCAACGAGGTTAGACCTGCAAAACACCACTACGCCCCCGGCGTGACCTGGTGAACCCAGTAACGGTGGCGCGGCAGTCGGGGTCCTCGGACAGCACGGAGCTGCGCCTGAAGTCTACGACTTCCGGCAAGGCGCCGAGTCCCACAATCCTCCGGGCCTCGGCGTCTCCCCGCCCCCTGCGCAGAGCGCGCGGCCTGGGATTGGCCACGGAAACGTCTGCGTCCCTGTGGGCGGGGCCGCGGCTCCCGTGGCGGCTCTGGGAGCTCGCCGGCGGGTGGCGCCCCGGCTCTCCCCGGGCCGGCGGCATGGAGGAGGAGGTGGCGGCCACCCGCGCGCCGGGAGGAGCGGAGGACGGCGGCGCGTCCGCGGGCTCGCCGACCCTGGAGGCTGGCATCGAGGCGGAGGCGGCGGAGCTGCTGCCCTTCTTGACGCCCGGGGCGCGAGCAGAACTGCAGGCTGAGGCTGCACGGCACGTGCTGGCGCTGACGGGCTCCGGGCCGGGCCGCGCGCTGCTAGCAGGGCAGGCGGCGCTGTTGCGGGCACTGGCTGAACTGGCGGCAGCTCCGGTCCCGGCTCCGGCCTGCGATGCCTCTCGCGCGCTGGTGAACCTGGCGGCCGACCCGGGACTGCACGAACTGCTGTTGGCGGCCGACCCCGGCCTGCCTGCCCGCCTGCTAGGCCGCGCGTTGGATCCACAGTGGCCCTGGGCGGACGAGGCGGCCGCTGCGCTGTCCAACCTCAGCCGCGAGCCGGCGCCGTGTGCCGCTGTAATGGCGGTGCTGGAAGCCGCGGAGCCGGGGGAGCCAGTCCTGGAGCGCTTGGTGCGCGCGCTGTGCACGCCCGGCTACAATGCCCGTGCGCCCTTGCATTACCTGGGGCCCCTGCTTTCCAACCTCTGCCAGCGGCCGGCGGCGCGTGCCTTTTTACTGGACCCAGACAGGTGAAGATCTGGGCGGCCGACGGGTGGGTGCTTGGAAGTGAGCCGGCCGGCACTGATAGGCGCCTCTCTCCAGGTGCATGATTCAGCGGCTGCTGCCTTTTACCCATTACCCAGATTCCTCCGTGCGCAGGGGCGGAGTGGTGGCGACGCTAAGGAACTGCTGCTTGGAGCACCGTGAGTGGTGCTGGGGCGTTGCCGGGGGTAGGGACTGGACTTCGCGGGTGCCCTAGATAGCGCTCATCCTTGTTTTTCCCCCAGGACACCACGAGTGGTTGCTCGGTTCCGAGGTGGACATTCTCCCGTTCTTGTTACTTCCACTGGCTGGGCCTGAGGACTTCTCCGAGGAGGAGATGGAGCGTGAGTGGCTTGAGTGGAGCCTCAGGGTGGGCCCGGTAGAGGGGCGGTGGCCAGGCGTAAAGTTCTAATGACTCCTTCCAGCAGCGAGTTCTGAGACCACGGGTGGGCGTAAAAGGCAGGGCCCAGCCTAGGGACCCAGCGCTTCTCACACCTGCCCCTAGGGTTGCCTATCGACCTGCAGTACCTGCCTCCTGACAAGCAGCGAGAACCCGATGTCAACATCCGCAAGATGCTTATTGAGGCCATCATGCTGGTGAGCCAGGGTCCTGCTACGATAATACCATCCCCCACCCACATGCACACTCTGATCTCTGGGTGATCCCTACTCCTTCCTAGCTGACAGCCACAGCGACAGGTCGGCAGCAGGTGCGGGACCAGGGCGCCTATCTGGTCCTTAGAGAGCTGCACAGCTGGGAGCCAGAGCCTGCCGTTCGGGTGACCTGTGAGAAGCTCATCCAGGTGGGCACAGCACTGGGTGGGAGGCAGTGTCCACACTAGCCAGCTGCTCACCTATTTCCCCTGCTGGCAGGTGCTTATTGGGGATGAGCCAGAACGTGGCATGGAAAATCTGCTGGAGGTGCAGGTGCCCGAGGATGTGGAATGGCAGCTGCAGCAGCTGGACCGCCAGGAGCAGGAGCAGTGTGAGCAGGAGCGGGAGGCGCAGCAGCTGGCACCAGAGCAACCGCGGGAGAGGCCTGTTCCCCGCTGAGGCCTCTGCAGCCTCCACCACCTCCAGGCCCACCTTCGCTCCCCACAGGCCTCTCTGGACCCCTGAATGGAAGGCTGTGTCCTGCTAAGAGGTGGAGCTACATTTAGACTCCAGGTGCGAGCTGAGGACTCCAGTAATGGCGAGTGTCCAGTAAACATTAGGGCAGCTGAGGGCACCTCCCCATCCTGTGCCCTGTGGCCACCAGCAGGAGGTGCAGGTCATCAGAAGAGCACCGGGCTCTCATCTGCTTCCACATGGGATGGGGGTAATGGGGGGATGGCCAGCGGAGCCACTGGACAGAAAAATATTCAAGCCCTGAGGGGCCAGCTGGAGCCTCCCATGTTGAGGGCACCGCAGGGGCCTGGATGGAAGCAGTACCCCATCCTGTCATCCCCACCCCAAGTTCATCCTGGGCCCCCAGGCTCTGCCTGCCTGACACCCAGCCTCAGAGTGGGCCTTTAGTGACTTTCCTGCTGTTCCAGGCCCACCTGGATCCTGTCCTACGTCTGCTTGGGGCTGTGTGCCCTTCCACACCTGCACTGGCTCCCCACTAGCCTGTGCCTAAAGTGTTTACTGCTGCTGCTTCCTTCTGTGACTTCCACCTCCCTTTCGGATCTGTGCCCAGGGCCCTGCCCTTAGCCCTGCCAGCTCCCAAGTCCTCCCGTGTCTAAGCCTGTTGGCCTGGCTCCCTCCCTCTCCCCTCTTCTAGGCCCTCTCCCTGGTCAGCTCCCTTGAGCCTTAGCTGCTCTTCAAGACATTCTAGACCCTCTTCCCAGAGCCCTTTGCCTACCTCTGCTGAGGCTTTCTAATATGCCTATGGTCCTACCCTCTGCCCAAGCCTGTCCCCTTGGATCCCACCATGGGCTCCATTCGAATCCCCAGTTCTCCAGCTGCTGAGGCCCCAGGCTGCTGTAGTGGCCCTCCTCCCATTCTGCTATCTTCCTGAGCCAGACATCAATGCCACCTGCACGTGACCCCTAAGATTTGTCCTTTCCTCACCAATGGGCCCCCAGGGACCCCGTACTGTGGTACCAGCATGTAGCTTGTCTTCCCTGCTGACCATGACTGGGGCCTCCCTAACGCCCCCACTGCAAATCCTTAATCTCAAAGCTGGCCAGCAGAACTGGGCACCAGAGAGCTCCCTCCATGTCCCCCACGTATAGCTCTCCCATTAAAGCTCTGGCACTCTAGGCTGGTGTGGTCTGTGGTCTGTTTTCCCCCATGGGGAGCCCCAAGGGTCTGTGATACCCTAAGGCCACCAGCACGGAGGTATCCACACTCTGGGCTCTGACAGAATAAATACTTTATCTGGCCCCGCCCTGCCCTGCCCGACCCCTCCTGACCCCTCAGTTAGCCAGGTAATTCCTTGGCCCTTTGGGGATTGCAGACACAGAGCACAGTGATAGCAGCTGCCTGGAAGTTCAGACAGCCCCTGAGCTCGAGTCCCAGCCTGGCGGAAGCTGTCCCTGGCCTCAGGTGGGCCTCCGGTGGCCTGGGCACCCCGAAGACAGGCTCCAGGCCAGGGGTGCGCTCATGGGGGGTGCTGGGCCACGGGGGGCACTACAGCTGCAGGGGTGGCCCTGGGGGTTCGGAGTCCGTGCAGGGCTCCGCAACATCTGCAGCCACCAGGAACTTGCATTCCATCTGATTCTCTGCAGCGGGTGGCAGCAGGGTCAGGCGGGGTGCAGAGGGCTAGGCTGGCCACCTGCCGGGTCCCCACTGCCCGGCCAGCACCTGGTGTGGTGCCCAGCACGTTGCAGAAAAACATGTGTGGCAGGCAGCATCCAGCGGTGCGCGGCCACCTGCTGCAGGTCGAGGCGCGCGTGTGGGTGCGGCTGGAGCAGGCCACGGATCAGATCCTGGCACTCTCTGGATGAGGGTCACGCCTGCACCCAGCTGCCACGCCCATCACCACCAACAGTGCGGGCAGCTTTGAGGGGTCATCCCAGGTGCCAGAACAGCCTGTGGGCCAGCCCCGGTGGGGACACTAAGGCACACAGAGGTGGGCGATTGTCCTATGAGGCTAGCTTGGGTTTGAGCTTAGTGGGGCTAAGAGTCATCAGGCCCTTCTTCCCCAGACCACCTTCCCCATCTCCAGGTGCTGTGCAGGGGGTGCTGAGTCCCCTCCACCCTACCCAGCAAGGTGAGCCTTCTGCAGCCCAGGCCACTCCTGCTGTCCACCTTCCAGGTGTGAGCTGGATTTTGGGTGGGGCACAGGTGGTGGTCTCCCCTGGGGACAGGCCGGGTTGAAAGGTGGGGCCATGGCGAATCAGATGCAGCATGCAGTGGGGTTGGCGCTCCTTGAAGGGCAGCTTCCCAGTCACCATGGCGTAGAGGATGACGCCTCTGGGGGCACAGGCTCCTCAGGCCGCGTCCCCAACCCAGGGTCTGGCCATGGTGTGCCCTGGGGGTACTCACAGGCTCCACAGGTCCACCTGTTCACCACTGTACTTCTTGCTCATGAGGATCTCTGGGGCCGTGTAGGCCACTGAACCGCAGAAGGTGCTTAGCAGCGTGTTCTTCGATCCAGTGCAGCTGGCAAAGCCGAAGTCTGGGGAGGGAGGTGCAAGAGGAGGGTGAGGGAGGGGCAGGGTGTAGAGAGAGGGGCTCAGGAGGCTGTTTTGGTCCAGAAGGATAGTGGGGGCATGTGGAGTGTTTGGGTGGCAACAGGACTGGCCGGGGCAAGGGGTAGCTGGTCTGGGGGAGGGGGTAGGGCTGGCAAGTGAGGCTGGGCTAGAGTTGAGGGTGGGGGGTAGGCCTCCTGGGAGGGTTGATGACCAGGATCAGGCCAGGAGCAAAAGTGTGGCCCTGTTCAGGGTTGAAAGTAGGGGCTGAGCCAGGTTGAGGTTGGGGCCTGGTCAGGTGACAGTGAGCTATGGACCTCCTGCAGAGCTGGAAAGCTGCGTGAAAGGTGGGCGTCAGGTGGAGGCTGAGAGCGCCCACTCACCTGTCAGCTTTAGGAGGCCTCGATCATCCAGCAGGATGTTCTCACACTTTAGGTCCCTGCATGGGGAAGGGGAGGTGGGGCTGGGCCTGGTGCTTGGTGGCCTCGCCATGTGGGCGGGCAGGCGGGCAGGCTGGGCAGCACCCTCACCGGTGCACAATGCCTGCACTGTGGCAGTGTACCATGGCGCTGACCAGCTGCCAGAACAGTCTGCGGGCCTCCTCCTCCTCCAGCCCCAGGCAGCAGCGGAGGTCTGACACGGTGTTGATGTGCTCCAGCAGGTCCCCACGGGCTACCAGTTCCAGCACCAGGTAGGAGCGCTGATTGTTCTGGTATGTCTCCTACAGCTGGACCTGCCGGACCCCCGCCCTCTTCCATCACCTCAGGACAAGGTCAGCTGGACACAGGTTGCGGGGGGAGGAGGGCCAGGGCTGGGCGGGGCAGCAGATGTGGGGTGGGGGGGTGCGGGCTGTCTTGGGGCATCTCAGGTGCTTGTAGGTGGCATTGAGAGATGAGATCTCACGGGGCAAGAACTTTCGGGAGAACTCCATGGGGGCCTTAGCCATGGAGACAATCTTGATGGCCACCTGTGAGGGGAGGGGGCCGTGGGAGGGGCCAGGCTGCCATCCCCCACAACAGGGAGGAAGCAGGACTGGGGAAGGAGTGGGGTAAGATGAAGGAGCACCAGAAGTGCCTGAGTGAGTTTGAGAAGGGTGGCCTGGGCCAGGCCAGGCACTGTCCCTGCCCTGCAGAGCCCATGGGGGGTTGGGTGGCCTCACGATGGTGTGACGCTTGCCTTGCAGGTCAGAGGACAGCTTGAGGTTGTGCTGTATCCGCTCATGGGTGGCACAGGCCAGGTAGACCTTGGAGAAGGTGCCAGAGCCGATCTGCTTGAGGGAGAGCAGGTAGCCGTTGTCCCGGCACTCCCGTATCTGCTCCATGAAGGCCCGCTGGTCCAGCCTGCGCCTGCTGCTGCCCTTCATGGGGGGCAGGGACCTGTAGTGGGGTGTGGAGGTCCAACTCACCACAGGACCATGGCAGGGGTTGGCAGGGCCATGGCTGAGACCACACTTCTACCGGAGGGGCAGCAGGCAGCAGGGGCCGTGTGGGGCTTGTGCTCCTTTCGAGGCAGTAGCCAAGGCTCTGGAGACTCCGGGGCTGGGCAGGTGCTGGGCAGGGACTGAGCAGGGATGAGGGCGCAGGGCAGGAGGTTTAACACAGCGGGGGCTGGCACAGGGGAAGGTGGCTCTGAGAAAGCTGGGGCAGGTTCTAGAATGGGGGGTTCTAGAGCTGCTCCTGCATTGTGCTCTCAGAGTGGTTCTTCCTGCCCCAGGACCTGCCGCCCTGAACACATCACGCTGGGTGCCCTGCCATCTGTGGGGTGAGAACCCACTTCAAGGGTAGGACCCCAGTGCAGCCTCAGTGGCTTGCCACAAAGGCCCTCAAAGAACCCGGGGTGGGGGGAGGGGAGGAAAGGAAGAAGGGTAGAGCTTTTTCCTTAAACTTCCCAACTCGAACGGCATGAGGAAAAAGAGAAAATTACCTGCACCAGCAGCCCTTTTAAGCAGACCCTCTCCCATTGAGAAAGTGCCATGGCATCAGGGGCGGGGGGTGGGGTGGGTGGGTGGGGACTGTAATAGAGGCTGAGCTGGGAGAGGGCATGGGGAGGGGGGCTTCTGGTTCTCCCTCTGCTGGGGCCTGGAAGCTTCTGGTCCAGGTCAAGGCCCTGCTGTAGGAAGCCTTCCCTGCTAGGCTGGCAGCCCCGAACTCTCCATGGTACTTGATCACACTCCCCCATGGCAAGCAAGAACCCCAGGCCTGGGCCCACCTCAAAGACCCCAGCCCTGGGAGAGAGATGCCAACCAACACCACTTCTCCCTCTCCTGGCCCCCAGAGTTCTCTGTGAGCAGCGTTACCACTAGGAGTAGCAGCAGCATTTACAGAGCACCTGTTGTATGCAGGCATCCTTCTGAGCAGTTCAGTTAGCTGTAGCTGCCCCCACAGCATGCTGCTTCCTGCTGGCAGAACACACCTGGTGTACCTGCCTGTGCCACGTAGCTTCTATCCAGGATCTCACATCCAAACACCACTTGAGATACCCATTCTCTGGTCTGAGTCGGAAGGCACAGTGGCTGTGGGCCTGGAAGGCAGGAGCCACCTGGTAGGTGTGGCTCCCTGGAGTGTCCCACAAGAGCCTGGCCCTCAGGAGGATCTCCATGAGTGCCTGTGGGACTAACCTGCCCTGCACTGCAGTCGGGATGGGTGTGTGCGTACCCACTTCAGCAAAGGCCACAGCAGTGGCAGGCTTCAACTGTTGGACCATCAGCTTTTTGAGAGCAAGGCTTCTGTCTGATATTCCCTTGGTCACCTGAGGAGTGTGGCTCCTGGCCAAAACCCTAACTGTGACCTTTCTGGTTTGACTACAGGAATTACAAGGCTGTGTTTGGCAGGCCTCCGGGGAATGCTGCCTTCCCCAAGCAGACTTGGTGGGTGGCCGGTGCCCTGCATCTCTGGAGGGAGTTGCAGCCAAGGACTCAGGGCCCCTGCTGGCTACACATGCTCTTTCCCATATCTATACTCCTAGCCCAGGCCCCTTCATTTGGGGTCTTCAGCTTCAGCAGAGACCTTCCTCAAGCTCCTCTGTTGAAACTCCTATATGGGGGGGGGGGGTAGGGAATTTTGAAAACACTTTTCCCCACTCTAACTCAGTACTTTTCCATGCCTACCCTCCCTTCCCCAGGAGAAGTCTTTTGTTCAAAGCTCCCAGGGCAGGAAGATGGGGGGAGGGGGTGGACTTGATGCTTTCTTCTGGGTTACTCCCTTGCTTATACTTTCACAGTAAGTTATTAAAAGCTTGGCTGTTTCTTCCATTTTGGCTCATTATCTTAATTAGCTCCTCCAACACCTGGCAGCTCAGCACCTTGATCTCACCTACAGCACTTGTCTAGCAAATTGCCTGGAATTTAGAAAAGATACTGACCTGGAAGTTAGGAACAGAGAGCCCACTGCAGATATTTCAAGCAGAAGGTATTTGATATGGGGATGAGTTACTCCTGTGTTAGAAGCGCTGGAGAAACATGGACAACGTGAGGTTAGTCTAACACACAGCCATCTCCAGAGCTGGGGCAGCAAAAGGGAACTCGTGTGACCCCAGGCAGGGGTGGTGGTGCTGCAGAGTGCTGCTGTTGAGCCTGGGGGCTGTGAACACCAGCCACGTCCTCCTCTCACCTTTCCGGCTCCCACCAGTGCCAGCAGCCAACTGGACACTGGTGAGTGTTGAGCTGAGAGGCAGCAGGCAGGACCCAGGCTAGTCATCGGCTCTTGTCCGCCTTCCTTCTGAAAGCCATTGCTATTCTTTTTCTCTTCACCCTAGTTCATCTGTCCATCCATCGAAATGCACTGGGTACCCATTCCCCAGGCTCTGTGCTGGGCACTTGGGCACAAAAAGCAGATGTGGGCCTCAGGCCTTTCCCTCACGGAGCTTACCCTGAGTAAGGGAGAGGGGCATTAATGATGTAATAAATGTAAAATGACAACCTCAACAGATGTGGGGCACAGTGTGTGCTCAAGGAGTGGAAGATGGCCTCTGGGACTGGAGATCCAGCTGGGGCTGGGAGGTGGCAGGATCATAGGGCCCTGTAAACCCTGGGCAGAGGTGCTGTGCATTGGAAGAGGCTGTGGGGACCAGTGCAGGGTTTTGGGCGAGTGAGCTAATAGTCTAGGGGTGGGCTGGGAAAAGGCCTCTTGCCTCCTTCATGGCAACTTCCTCTGGTTAACTCCTCCCACCCGGCTCTGCCTGCTTCTCTTCCTGGAGCTGTTCCTGGGCCAGGCTCCCCAAAGCACCCCACTCTCTCTGTTGGCTCCATCTGAACAACAGAAACAGGCTCGAGGCTATCCCCTGTGGAAAAAGAACATCCTCCCCTACTCTGTTCTTTCAGCTGCCATCCTGCCTGGTGTGCACCATGGGCTTCCCAGTGTGCCTCCCCACCTCCTTTTGGCCCACTGCTGGCCACTGACCCACCCACAGCAAGACAACTTGACTTCCAGCCTTAGAGACATTTGCAGGCAGTGGATGGAGGGCTAGTGACCACTTCCTCCTTCTCAAATTCCTCTCTCCACTTCCTTAGCTTCCAGAATGCCACTCATTCCTTCTTTTCTTTTTGGTTTGTACACTCAGGTGATTCCAGCCTTGGGGACTTTGCAGGGGCTGGTATGTCTGCACAGAACCTTCTTCTCATCCTTCTTTTAGCAGTCTCCATGGAACCTCCTTTGGGCGTCTCTGGAGAAGTCTGCCCATCCCCCACTGCACCCCTTCACAGGACTTGGCCCAAACTGTCATTTGTCTTGTTAATTTGTTACTTGCATATTATTTGGAGCCCTGGTGGTGAAGTGGTTAAGAGATGGCTGCTAACCAAAAGGTTAACAGTTCTAACCCACCAGCTGCTCCCTGGAAACCCTGTGGGGTAGTTCTATAGGATCACCATGAGTCAGAATCTACTCCATGGCAATGAGTTGGTTTTCTTTTGCTGTGCGTATTATTTGCCTTTCCAGATTCTAAGGTCCTGACCCAACGATCTTTTCATCTTGATTTCCATTGTCTGTTGGTAGAGTGAATGTGTGCTGCTTTTGTGTGTGTGCCTGTGTGTCTGGGAGCTTGTATCTGCATTGTGTGTCCCTGTGAATGTCTGCGAGCTGTGTCTGCATTGTGTCAGCGCGTAGGTGTGCCTGCATCTGCTGTGTGCTGCGGGGTCTGCCACCAGGGCCTGCGGGGGTGGTGTTGGGTGTTCACTGTGTGTGGTTATGTGTGGCAGATATAGGGCATGACCGTGGCCCCGTGTGTGTCCGGACTCGTCCCTGTTACGTCCCCGTTGTGTGAGAGGGCGGGTCTGGAGCTGTGAATGCTGAGGACGGGGACACGGAGCTGAGGGGGACTGGCGCCCAGGTGCAATACCTCTGCGCGAGCAGCGCGCAGAAGAAGGAGGGCCAGCGGCTGGTGCCTGCGTAGCTGCCGGCCGCGCCCACGCGGGTCTGCGGCGCCCGGGCCCCAGCGCTCGCGCCAACAGTCAGGTGCGGAGGTCACCGGACGTCGGGGCTGGGCGGGCCGGGGTGGCTGCGGAGCATGCGCACTCCCTCCTGCCGGGGGCCAATGGGCGGGCGGGAGCGCGGGACAGACGCGCGGCAGGCCAATGAGCGCAGGAGCAGCGGGGGGCGGGGCTGCGCCGCCGAGCTCAGGGCTGCGGTTGGTTAGGGCGGCGGGGCCGGCCGTGCGGCTCCGCCCACTCCGGTTGGCGCGGGAGGGAGGGCGGCGCCTGGGCGGCGGCGGCGGGTTCTGAGGTAAACGGCGGGCGGATCCCCGGCGGGGCGGCGAGCGGGGAGGCGGGTCGGGGCCTCCCCAAGGTCACCGGCCGAGCCCCGGCCGAGCAGAGCACCGGCAGGGCCCGGCGTCGTGGGGACCGGGCCCGCCCCACCGGCCCAGGTGCCAGGCCTCCCGCCTCCCACCCCGGAAGAGAGGCCGGGGAGTCCCGCAGCCCCCTTTCTCCCCAGCGCTGGCGCGGGGTCCCCCGGGGGACGTGGGGTCCCCAGTCCCCGTCCTGCTCCCCTGGCGGTGTCCCGGGCTTCCCCTGTGGAAGCCGCCAACAACCGGGCCGTCCCCGAAGCCCCGACAGCCAGGCGCCCTGCAGCCCCGGCAGGGAAGCGGTTGTCCGGGGCCTCAGGCCGGGGCGCGCGCGGGCTGGGGTCTCACAGCCGGGAGGGCCTGTCCGCCGAGGCGGGAGCTGCAGCCGCGGAGCCAGCGCCTGACCTTCCCGGCCGCGTCGGCCCGCAGCGCAGCTGGCTCGGCAGCTTCCGGGCTTCGGCGGCTCAGGTGGCGCCCTTCACAGGCTCGCGAGTCCCAGTCTCCACCCGGGTGGAGGGCCCTGGAGCGGGGCGTGAGCTGGAGGGGCTGGCGGGGCTGCGGTGGCCTGCTCTGTGGGGGCGGCCCCGGAGGCCCCGTGCTTTGGAAGGGGTGGTGGTAGAGACGCCCCTCTCTGATAGTGCAAGTGGGGGGAGTGGACGCCTTCACAGGGTTGCAAATACTCCCTGTCACCCACCCTAGATGGCATCCAGGATCCTGGTCCCAGGCAGGGAGGTCAACATCCATACTTTGACACAGGTGGAAGGAGATGTCTTGAAACCCCAGGGTAGGGAGACCCATTCACACCTCTGCCAGCCCGATCCCCTAGGTCATTCCTGTGCCTGATGCTGGAGGTAGAGGCTAGAGAGCTGAGTGTAGGATGATCCAGGGACAGGGGAAGGTGGGGTGACTTAGGCTGGGGTGAAGAGTGGGGTGTTGGAGCTGTTGGGTATGACTGGCTGAGACACCCAGCGCTGGGCCCTGGGGGGCTGGAGACCGGTGTGGGATTGTGGTCCTGGCATGTTTCTGCAGTGGCGTGTCTGTGAGGCCCTGGGCTGGTGTGTCAGCATGTTTTCCTCTGAGGCCTAGGTCTTTTGTGACCATGTTGTTGGGAGGGGTCTCTAGTCTCTCATGGCATCAGTGGAATCACCTGTGATTGATCCGGTGTCCTTGTTGCTCTGAAATCGATGTTCGGACCTGCATCTTGTTTTCTGGGCCCCCGGGTTCTTGGTGGCCTGCTGGAGAATGGCAGATTGGAGGTGCAGCCCCCTCCCTGCAAGGAGTGCACCTGCTCTTCTTTGTGACCTCTCTCGCAGTGGAGCCTGTCCACACTGGCTCAGGTGAGGGCTTGGGCTGCTGCCCGAACATTTGTGACCAGAGGCTCCAGACGTTGTGACCCACGTTCAGATCCCTGAGTTACGGTTTTAAAGGCATGCCTTGTGTCTGCTCATGCAGCTTAATCTTTGTGGGACAGGTACAGGTACGCAGGAAAGGGGCATGTGGTTCCCTCACATTCCTGGCCAGCGCTCGGAGGAGCTGCAATGAGCCTTCAGGGCTTAGAGTGTTCCCTGCAACCCAGAGATGCAGCCGGGCCTGGCGTAAGCTGAGAAATCATTTTCTCAGATACTTCATGAGTCAGATTCTTGCTGGTAACTCTGGAAGCTGCTGTGTAGCCGTTGTGTGGGTGGGGCACTTCCTGTGAGTGAGCATGCCTGCGGGGACAGCCCCGCCATGAGGTGACCCCTGGGTGCCTCCACTGCGATTGTTGGAGGGCAGTGCCTCAGCTCCAACTGCACTTGAGACTCACCAGGAGCATTTTCTAACCAGGGATACCTGGGTTTCCTCCCTCCCCCAACTAGCATTTCTTACCTAATTGGCCCGATATCTTACAGACTTCAGGTAATTCTAGTGGGCAGCCAGTCTCAAGACATCTGTACAGCCTTGGTGGTTATTTTTTGTCATTCCAGGGAGGGCGGTGTTGAGACTTGGGGATCCAGTATTTAAAGACCATAACCCTCTGGGATAGCTGACCTCTAACAGATGCCCCTCTCTGATAGTGCAAGTGGGGGGAGTGGACGCCTTCACAGGGTTACAAATACTCCCTGTCACCCACCCTAGATGGCATCCAGGATCCTGGTCCCAGGCAGGGAGGTCAACATCCATACTTTGACACAGGTGGAAGGAGATGTCTTGAAACCCCAGGGTAGGGAGACCCATTCACACCTCTGCCAGCCCGATCCTCTAGGTCAGTCCGGTGCCTGATGCTGGTGGGGACCACCAGGGACCTCAGGCCTGCTCCGGCTCTGCAACCTTTCCCCTTCCCTGCACACATTCAACCCTCCAGGCAGGCTTATGCTGCCTCCTCTGCTGGCTTACCCCCCTAACGCTTGCAGGGCTCACCTGCAGGCCTGCCCTTGGAGTCCTTGTTGACCTCCCCACCCCAGCATGCCTCTGTTAGTGTGTGGGGGCACACCTGAGCTGTGGGGCACATTGAGCACACCTGTTATTATATGCCCTGTTTTGTGGTGTTGTAGCCATGGTATGCTTGTATGTGCTTTCTGCAGGCTGAGAGAGTCTTCAGGCCAGGGAGTGTATGGGCCCGGGATGGCGCCTGGTGGGCTTAAGGAACTGCGACTGAATGGATGTTGGGTGCAGAGGGAGGACAGGAAGCCGTGTCTACACATTGAACAGTGTGCATGACGTGGTGGGGAGTGCCTACGGCCATCACCTGGCCTGTATCAGCTTCGCTTTTCCTTCCCAAGGGTCCCCTGTGCTTGTGCTAGCCTGTATCACAACAGGGTTGGAGGTGGGGTGTGGGAGCCAGCCTGTTGAGTCCTGCCCACCACTAACTAGCCACTAGCCAGCTACTAACTCGTGGTGTGTTGTTCAGCCTTTTGAGGATTAAGCTTGAGGGGCTTGGTGTGTGCCAGGCACGATCTGTGTTGTTCAGAGCATTTCTGCAGGAGATGGGGACCCTTTTCTGCTCCCACACCGCCTGTTCCCTTCAGAGCGCTCCTCTTGGCTCATGGTCAATAATGTGCTCATGGGCTGTGCTGTTCCTGTCCGTGTACGATGACTGTTGGCACACACTGCCTGGTGGCCAGGGCAGGTGGGGCACCAGCTGCACATACTCTGCTTTTCCATGATGTGATGAGAGACTTTGCTGTTCCTCTGTGCTAGTACACACCCACTTACTTACCCACCCACTTACTTACCTACCTACCTGCTTCTGCTGGTTTTTTTTTTTTTTTTTTTTTTTTTTTTTTTTTATAATAACTTTTATTAAGCTTCAAGTGAACGTTTACAAATCCAATCAGTCTGTCACATATAAGTTTACATACATCTCACTCCCTACTCCCACTTACTCTCCCCGTCTTGAGTCAGCCCTTTCAGTCTCTCCTTTCTTGACAATTTTGCCGGCTTCCCTCTCTCTCTATCCTCCCATCCCCCCTCCAGACAAGAGTTGCCAACACAATCTCAAGTGTACACCTGATATAATTAGCTCACTCTTCATCAGCGTCTCTCTCCCACCCGCTGACCAGTCCCTTTCATGTCTGATGAGTTGTCTTCAGGGATGGTTCCTGTCCTGTGTCAACAGGAGGTCTGGAGAGCATGACCGCCGGGATTCCTCCAGTCTCAGTCAGACCATTAAGTTTGGTCTTCTTATGAGAATTTGGGGTCTGCATCCCACTGCTCTCCTGCTCCCTCAGGGGTCCTCTGCTGAGCTCCCTGTCAGGGCAGTCATCGATTGTGGCCGGGCACCAACTAGTTCTTCTGCTCTCAGGATGATGTAGGTCTCTGGTTCATGTGGCCCTTTCTGTCTCTTGGGCTCTTAGTTGTCATGTGGACTTGGTGTTCTTCATTTTCCTTTGCTCCAGGTGGGTTGAGACCAATTGCTGCATCTTAGATGGCTGCTTGTTAGCATTTAAGACCCCAGACGCCACATTTCAAAGTGGGATGCAGAATGATTTCATAATAGAATTATTTTGCCAATTGACTTAGAAGTCCCCGCAAACCATGTTCCCCAGACCCCCGCGCTTGCTCCGCTGAGCTTTGAAGCATTCATTTTATCCCGGAAACTTCTTTGCTTTTGGTCCAGTCCAATTGAGCTGACCTTCCATGTATTGAGTGTTGTCTTTCCCTTCACCTAAAGCAGTTCTTATCTACTGATTAATCAATAAAAAAACCCTCTCCCACCCTCCCTCCCTCCCCCCCTCGTAACCACAAAAGTATGTGTTCTTCTCAGGTTTACTATTTCTCAAGATCTTATAATAGTGGTCTTATACAGTATTTGTCCTTTTGCCTCTGACTCATTTCGCTCAGCATAATGCCTTCCAGGTTCCTCCATGTTATGAAATGTTTCAGAGATTCGTCACTGTTCTTTATCGATGCGTAGTATTCCATTGTGTGAATATACCACAATTTATTTACCCATTCATCCGTTGATGGACACCTTGGTTGCTTCCAACTTTTTGCTATTGTAAACAGAGCTGCAATAAACATGGGTGTGCATATATCTGTTTGTATGAAGGCTCTTGTATCTCTAGGGTATATTCCGAGGAGTGGGATTTCTGGGTTGTATGGTAGTTCTATTTCTAACTGTTTAAGATAACGCCAGATAGATTTCCAAAGTGGTTGTACCATTTTACATTCCCACCAGCAGTGTATGAGAGTTCCAATCTCTCCGCAGCCTCTCCAACATTTATTATTTTGTGTTTTTTGGATTAATGCCAGCCTTGCTGGTGTGAGATGGAATCTCATCGTAGTTTTAATTTGCATTTCTCTAATGGCTAATGATCGAGAGCATTTTCTCATGTATCTGTTGGCTGCCTGAATATCTTCTTTAGAGAAATGTGTGTTCATATCCTTTGCCCACTTCTTGATTGGGTTGTTTGTCTTTTTGTGGTTGAGTTTTGACAGAATCATGTAGATTTTAGAGATCAGGCGCTGGTCGGAGATGTCATAGCTGAAAATTCTTTCCCAATCTGTAGGTGGTCTTTTTACTCTTTTGGTGAAGTCTTTAGATGAGCATAGGTGTTTGATTTTTAGGAGCTCCCAGTTATCGGGTTTCTCTTCATCATTTTTGGTAATGTTTTGTATTCTGTTTATACCTTGTATTAGGGCTCCTAGGGTTGTCCCAATTTTTTCTTCCATGATCTTTATCGTTTTAGTCTTTATGTTTAGGTCTTTGATCCACTTGGAGTTAGTTTTTGTGCATGGTGTGAGGTATGGGTCCTGTTTCATTTTTTTGCAAATGGATATCCAGTTATGCCAGCACCATTTGTTAAAAAGGCTGTCTTTTCCCCAGTTAATTGACAGTGGTCCTTTGTCAAATATCAGCTGCTCATACGTGGATGGATCTATGTCTGGGTTCTCAATTCTGTTCCATTGGTCTATGTGTCTGTTGTTGTACCAATACCAGGCTGTTTTGACTACTGTGGCTGTATAATAGGTTCTGAAGTCAGGTAAGGTGAGGCCTCCCACTTTCTTCTTCTTTTTCAGTAGTGCTTTGCTTATCCGGGGCTTTTTTCCCTTCCATATGAAATTGGTGATTTGTTTCTCTATCCCCTTAAAATATGACATTGGAATTTGGATCGGAAGTGCGTTAAATGTATAGATGGCTTTTGGTAGTATAGACATTTTTACTATGTTAAGTCTTCCTATCCATGAGCAAGGTATGTTTTTCCACTTAAGTATGTCCTTTTGAATTTCTTGTAGTAGAGCTTTGTAGTTTTCTTTGTATAGGTCTTTTACATCCTTGGTAAGATTTATTCCTAAGTATCTTATCTTCTTGGGGGGTACCGTGAATGGTATTGATTTGGTTATTTCCTCTTCGGTGTTCTTTTTGTTGATGTAGAGGAATCCAAGTGATTTTTGTATGTTTATTTTATAACCTGAGACTCTGCCAAACTCTTCTATTAGTTTCAGTAGTTTTCTGGAGGATTCCTTAGGGTTTTCTGTGTATATAATCATGTCATCTGCAAATAGTGATAACTTTACTTCTTCCTTGCCAATCCGGATACCTTTTATTTCTTTGTCTAGCCTGATTGCCCTGGCTAAGACTTCCAACACGATGTTGAATAAGAGCGGTGATAAAGGGCATCCTTGTCTGGTTCCCGTTCTCAAGGGAAATGCTTTCAGGTTCTCTCCATTTAGAGTGATATTGGCTGTTGGCTTTGCATAGATGCCCTTTATTATGTTGAGGAATTTTCCTTCAATTCCTATTTTGGTAAGAGTTTTTATCATAAATGGGTGTTGGACTTTGTCAAATGCCTTTTCTGCATCAATTGATAAGATCATGTGGTTTTTGTCTTTTGTTTTATTTATGTGATGGATTACATTAATGGTTTTTCTGATATTAAACCAGCCTTGCATACCTGGTATAAATCCCACTTGATCAGGGTGAATTATTTTTTTGATGTGTTGTTGGATTCTATTGGCTAGAATTTTGTTGAGGATTTTTGCATCAATGTTCATGAGGGATATAGGTCTATAATTTTCTTTTTTTGTAATGTCTTTACCTGGTTTTGGTATCAGGGAGATGGTGGCTTCATAGAATGAGTTGGGTAGTATTCCGTCATTTTCTATGCTTTGGAATACCTTTAGTAGTAGTGGTGTTAACTCTTCTCTGAAAATTTGGTAGAACTCTGCAGTGAAGCCGTCCGGGCCAGGACTTTTTTTTGTTGGGAGTTTTTTGATTACCGTTTCAATCTCTTTTTTTGTTATGGGTCTATTTAGTTGTTCTGCTTCTGAATGTGTTAGTTTAGGTAGGTAGTGTTTTTTTTAAAAACTATTAACCAGACCCCCACGGGCATCCTGTCTTCTCCATCATTCACACATGTGGGTCTCTGTGTAGTTGTGTGAGCAGACATGTGGAGACAGAATTATCTTCTTCACAGTCTGGCTATCCTGGCTGTGGTGGACGATGCTAGGCTACCTCCCATGAGGCCCTGCCAGCTCTGCTCACACAGTAGCACCAAGGCTGCCCCGTTTTCCCTGGAATGGTGACCATAGCACCGTGATGTCCAGTGCTTGCTGACCACCTGCCACGTGGCGGGTCTGTTTTCACCAGGTACAGGTGATGGTGCACAGATAGTTATATAGTGTGCAGTGTACAGGGAGCTCCCAGGTGTCTGGCCCTGGGCTGCGTCCTCAGCTGACCACTCCCAGCTCAGGAGAGGCAAGCAGACCTTGTCCTCACAGGTGGTGGTCCGCACTTTTCTCACGTGCCTGGCGGCTGTTTCTTCTGAGGATTGCCTGTATGCATCTTCTGCCCATTTTTCTGTTTGTGTTATTGATGGAGTAGACTAGCTGCTTTTTGCACGTTAATATTTGAGAAGTTTGCCTTTTGTCCTACATGTTATGAGTGGTTTGTCATGCTTTGTCCTTTATATGCCATGTGTGGGGATGTGTGTGTGGGAACATGGGATTGTGTGTATGGTTTTTTTTTTTTCAGTATGTTTTTTAACATTCAAAAATTTGAAATTTTTCTGTAGTCAAACTGAACAATGATCATTTTGGTTTCTGGGTTCAGTTTAGAAAGTCTTTTCTTGCTCTAAGACTGTTAAATATTTACCAGTGTTTTCCACATGGAATTTATTTTGAGGTGAGGAGAGATGTGTGGAGGGAAAATTTACCCCCTAAGTGCCTAGCTAGCTGTTTCAACACTATTTACTGACCTGTCTGACTATGATTTAAAATCTCACCATTCTCTTATGGTACCTCTGCTTCCTTCTTGGTGTTTATTTGTGGACTTTCTACACTGTTTTGCTGATTTGCGTGTTGTAGCAATATCATAGTTTTAGTGATTGTAGCTTTTAAATACATTTTGTTGCTGTTGTTAGGTGCTGTCAAGTTGAGCGACCCTGTGTACAATGGAATGAAACACTACCCTGTCCTGTGCAATCCTCATGGTCATTGTTACACATTGTTAGCCACTGTGTCAATCCGTATTGTTGAGGGTTTTCCTCTTTTCTGCTGACCATCTACTTTACCAAGCATAATGTCCTTCTCCAGGGACTGATCCCTCCTGACAACATGTCCAGAGAATGTGAGACATAGTCTTACCATCCTTGCTTCTAAGGAGCATTCGTACTTCTTCCAAGACAGATTTTTCTTTTTTTGGCAGTCCATGGTATATTCAGTATTCTTCCCCAACACCATGATTCAAAGGCAGTAATTCTTTGGTCTTCCCTATTCATTGTCCAGCTTTCAAATGCATATGAGGTGATTGTCAGGCGCACCTTAGTCTTCAAGGTGACATCTTTGCTCTTGAACACTTTAAAGAGGTCTTTTGGAGCAGATTTGCCCAATGCAATGTGTCTTTTGATTTCTCCACTGCTGCTTCCATGGCTGTTGATTGTGGATCCAAGTGAAATGAAATCCTTGACAACTTCAATCCTTTCTCCATTTATCATGACGTTGTTTATTGGTCCAGTTGTGAGATTTTCATTGTCTTTATGTTGGGATGTAATCCATACCGAAGGCTGTGGTCTTTGATCTTTGTTAGTAAGTGCTTCAAGTCCTTTTCACTTTCAGCAAGCAAGGTTGTGTCATCTGCATAATGCAGGTTGTTATGAGTTTTCCTCCAGTCCTGATGCCCCGTTCTTCATATAGTCCACTTTCTTGGATTACTTGCTTAGCATACAGATTGAATAAGTATGGTGAAAGGATACAACCCTGATGCACACCTTTCCTGATTTTAAATGACACAGCATCCCCTTGTTCTGTTTGAACGACTGCTTCTTGATCTATGTACAGGTTCCTTGAGCACGATTAAGTGTTCTGGAATTCCCATTCTTTGCAGTGTTATCCATAGTTTGTTATGATCCACACAGTCGAATGCCTTTGTATAGTCAGTAAAACACAGGTAAACATCCTTCCAGTATTCTCTGCTCTCAGCCAGGATCCATCTGACATCAGCAATGATATCCCTGGTTCCACGTCCTCTTCTGAATCCGGCCTGAGTTTCTGGCAGTGCCCTGTGGATACACTGCTGCAGCTGTTTTTGAATGATCTTCAACAAAATTTTACTTGCTTGTGATATTAATGATATTGTTTGATAATTTCCACATTTGGTTGGATCACCTTTCCTGGGATAGGCAGAAATATATTTTAATGTGGGACAAATCCCCCTTCTTGTCATAACATTTTCAAAATTTAAGTTTTATTTGTTGTTGAGAATATACACAGCAAAACATACTGTTGTCGATTTGACCCCATACAGAGACGTCTTAAAAGAGCACAGTGCTCAAGGCAGACATTCTTTACTAGCTATGCTAAACTGTTGGTTGGTTTTGAGAAGACTTGAGGGGATATTTTTGGTTTAAGATTTAAAGATTATCTCAGGGCAATAGTCTGTGGGAGTTCATCCAGCCTCCATGGCTCCAGAAAGTCTGAATTCCATGAGAATTTGAAATTCTATTCTGCATTTTCTCCCTTTTGATCAGAATTTTTCTATAGAATCTTTGACCAAAATGTTCAGTAATGGTAGCTGGGTACCATCCAGTTCTTCTGGTCTCATGGCAAAGGAGGCCGTTGTTCATGGGGGCAATCAACCCCAAGTCCCGTTTCTTCCTTCTGTTCCTTACTTTCTCCCTCAGCTGCTCCATGCCAGGTAATTTTTGACTGAATGCCAGACTGTGTGTATTTTGTTGGCTGCTGAGTGTTTCTGTATTTCCGTAAGTGCCTTGTGCTCTGTGCCGTGATGTGGCTGAGTTACTCAGGAATAGTTGGATCCTTTCAGGTCTTTCTTTTACTTTGTTAGGCGGGACCAGAGGAGCATTTAATTTAGGACAAATTTTGCTTCACTACTGAGACAAACCCCTCTGAGTACTCTACCTGGCGCCCCATGAATTTCGATGTTTTCCACTCTGGCTTCTGGGAACAGGTGCTGTTCCTGGCCATTTGTGAGCTCCAGGGATTACTCCTGCTAATCACCCTCCCCCACTTTGGGTAGTCTCTTCTCATTGTGGCTCTTGTATTAATTTTCTATTGCTGCTGTAACGAAGTAACACAGACTTAGTGGCTTAAAACACCCCAAACCCAAACCAGACTCATTGCCGTTGAGGCAATTCAGACTCATGGCGACCCTATAGGGTAGAGTAGAACTGCTCCAAAGAGTTTCCAACGCTGTAAATCTTTGAGAAGCAGACTACCGCGTCTTTCTTCTGTATAGTGGCTGGTAGGTTTGAACCTCCAACCTTTCTGTTAGCAGCCAAGTGTTTAGCCACTGTGCCACCAGAGCTCCTGGCTTAAAACAACGTAAGTTTATCATCTTATGTTATTAGTTCTATAGATCAGAAGTCCAACATGTCTCACTGGGCTAAAATCAAAGCGTTGGCAGGGCTGCGCTCCTTTCTGGAAGCTCCAGGGGGAATGCATTTCCTTGCCTCTTCCAGGTTCGTGAGGCCTCTGTCCAGCACTCCTCTCAGCCCCTTTCAGAACCAGCGCAGAGGGCTGACTGCTCATAGGCACCATCTCTCTCTCAGCCAGCTGCCATCGGTTCTCCCCTTTGAAAGATTCATGTGATTGGATTGGATTCATCCACATAATCCAGGCGAATCCCCCATCTCATGGTCTTTAACCGTAATCACATCTGCAAAGTCTCTGTGCCACGTGAGGTGACAAATTCACAGGTGCTGGGGATTACGTCTGGGCCTCTATGGGGCTATTATTCTGTCAACCCCTGCGGTGACCAGCAGCTGTCTCTGGGCAGCTCCTTCTTTGGTGCTGGACCCTGCAAACTGTAGCTACCTCAGGCTACCGACACACCCAGTCTCCTCTCTTCAGCTCAGGTGTACCTCTGGGCCCCCACAGAGCTCGCCTCGTGGTGGTGGTGGTGGCGGGGGGCAGGGGTCGCTGTTCCTCCTTTCCTGGTGCCTAGCATCCTGAGAAATTGTGGCTTTATGTAGTTTGTCTGATTTTTCAGTTTTAGGCTGGAGGGCAAATTCAGAAGCCAAGGCCTCTGCAGGTTACTTACTGTTTACTCGGGTTTGAATTGGGCCAGGGAGCACAGCCATTTGCACTTGTGTGAAGGGTGTCCCAGATGGGGTGGAGTCAGAGCTGGCTTAGCCTTTCTTTACTTCCCATAGGAGGAGGGAGGTGGGCGGCTATGGAAACCCATGCAAGCTTCGCCTTAGATGGGCTCTTGATGACAGGTGTTTCAGCTCAGACTGGGCCAGGGAGCATGGGACCTTGGGGTCCGTCTTGGGGTGTGCCCTTGCCTCTGAGAAGCATCTTCTGTAGCCTCCATCTGTAAGCTTCCGCCCAGTACCCCGTACCCCTTCATGGTGTGGGACATTAGCTGTCTCCTTGCTGTGCTGCAGACAGGGTATGTGTTTTTATTTCCTGTTCACGTTGTGACTCTGAGGCTTTCTCCAGGAAGGAAGGGAAAATGCTGGCTGACGCCTCTGTCTGCAGTCAGAGTCTTCTCCATCTGCTCTTCAGCTCCCGGAATTCCTGGAGATTCCTGGCCTGCTAATTTTGTCCTTGCTTGTCTTCTAGTGCTCTCACGGTGTATTCTTTAAAACGTGCATCCTTCCCGTCATTTTACTGGGGTCAGGGTGGGCCAGGTGAATACTGGTGACCATTCTGCTCTCTCCAGCTAGAGTGCTCTCTTATTTTGATTTGACTGCCTCCTGGACGCTACACGGCCCCTCGGTGCTCCTGCTGTGGCTGCCCAGCCAGCGAGCATGTCCTGCTGGCCAAGAGGGCTGTGGGCATCCATCCTTGGTTTCCCCAGGAGTGCGTCAGGGAGGAGGGTAGGGTGGGAGGTGATGGCGGGAGTGGGGCCCGTGGCATCACTGGAGAGGAATGTGCAGGTATAGGAGTGGGGGCCCACGCTGGGGCAGGTGGTGGTGCTTCGAGGCACGTGGTGTTTGAGTCCCTGTGGGTGTGTCTGAGACTGTGGGCCTCAAGCACAGTTCTCCTCTGGTCCCTGGGTGGGACAGATGGGGGCTGACCTCCTAGTCCCCTGCTGGCCACCAGAGGGTTGTTTTACTTAATGCTGTGTTAGGACTTGTAGGTTTGGGAAGTCCTGCCTAACACACCACAGCTGCTGTTCTCAGTCCTAACAGGAGGGAGGAGCCATTTGCCTGCTGTGCAAAGCTGGGAATCAGGGCCCAGCTCAGCTCTCCCCTCTCTCCCCTGCAGAGTGAAGAGGACAGTGCTTTAGGTGGCAGTGGCTGTGCACTCCACGGCGGCCCCTTGTGCGCGACTTGTGCGGAGGCTGTGCTGTACGTGGTGGGCTGTGGTGCCCTCGGTCCTTGGGGTGGCTGGCAGCAGAATGCGGCACTGTCATTCCCCCCAGAGTGAGTTGATTGACGGGGTGTGTCCTGCACACATGTCATAACTGCTGTTGATGTAGGAATCACGTCTTGCAGATGCCAGAGGGGGCTGCACGCTTCTGTGTTGGACACGAGGAAACTGCAGCTGTGGACATGGCTGAGTCATACGTGAAGAGTGAGTCATGGCTGGGTGGGCGGGGCTGTTCCTTGAGGTCATTTAGCCCTGGGCTGTGGGCTGAGGCAGTCCCAGCCCTTGCGACCTTGAGGGGGTGTTGAGATGGGGTGGGGGTGGATGGAGCCATGCTTGGGAGAACCTGGTGACAGTGCCAGGTGTGGAGTAGCCGCAGGTGTGTGCTCCCAAGTCTGCTCGCCTCTCAGGCATCTGCAGGCTCTGTCCTGGCACTGTGCCCAGTGGAGCAGTGTGCAGACAGGGCCGACCAGGCTGTCATTCTGCAGAGTTGTGCACCACCCTGATGGACGCGGTTACCGACAGGGACCCGCAGGTGCAGGAGCAGATCTGCAGCGCCCTGTGTGCCCTCGGTGAGGCCCAGCCAGGGGAGACGCTCCGCGCCTGTGAGAGGTACCTGCAGCGGCATGAGAAGGTACACCTGGCCCTTGGCAGCCTCCCTGCTCGGGAGGTAGTGTCGTCATGGTGCATGGTCCACATGTGGGGTCTCTCCAGCCAGCCCTTGGGGCACGGTGCTGTGAGAACCTGTCTTGGGTGGGACAGGGGTCCTCGCACCTGGGGCAGGGGGTGTTTTGTGTCCAGGGCTGGGGTTGGGAAGGTGAGGGGGCTGGTGGGGAGTGAGCACGTCCTCTCAGCTCTCTCAGGTCCGTCTTGGACCACAGGGTCATTTCCAGGACAGGCAGCCTGGACTTTTCCTGTCATACACGGGTGTGGCTGCACCCCCTGCAGAACCGAGGAGCCCCGTTGTGTAATAACCGGCATTCACAGTGTGGTCTTTGACACGCACGACACCAGGGCTGGCTGTGGCAGGCACAGGAGTTGTTGCTGTGGTTGCTCAGGACTGTCTGGGTGACTCATGACTCCCGGCTGTCAAGTGCCGTGTATGGAGCTGGGATGCAGACATGGTCCCTGCCTGGGCAGAGGAAGGGTCCCCGGTGTGCAGGCCCAGGAAGGCCCCTGGGAAATGCTGTGAGGGAGCGCCCAGGCTTGGCATTAGATAGGGTTAAGAATTCTGGGATGACTGCTTTGGTCCCTTGGCCCTACCCTCCAGAGTGCTGCCCTGTGACGGTGGACCACCCGCAGTGGTGACAGCCACCACCCTGCACTCCTGTGCAGACGCTGTGACTTGGAGGAAAGGCCGGAGCTTCACAGAGCGGCTGAGCTCTTGGGCTCTGCAGGGGTCCCAGGCTGATGGTGCCCAGGGCCACCCCTTAGCCTGTAGTCCTCCTCCTCTAGAGTGGTGACCCAGCTTTATCGTGGTGGTGGTGGAGAGCTGTTCCTGGCAGAGGAAGAAACTTCTGCAGCCTCTAGAGCTGTTTTCTGTTTTACTGATAACTTGACATGTAAAAAGGGTCTTTATACAATGTGGTGGAGTCCCTGGGTGGCATGAAGAGTTACGTGCCTGACTACTAGCTGAAAGGCTGGTGGTTTGAAGCCACCCAGAGGTACCTGAGAAGACAGGCCTGGCAGTCTGCTTCTGAAAGGTGAGAGCCTTGAAAACCTTGTAGAGCAGTTCTGCTCTTTCACTGTGAATCGGAACCAACTTGATGGCAACTCACAACAGCAGCACAGAACGTGGATTGGTTCTCTCTTACCTGCTGTATCCTGGGGAACCAGCCAGCAGGCTGACTGCGGCTTTAGGATCTCCTGGCTGTGAGCATACCTCTTCCTCTCCCTCTCCTTTTCCAGCTGTTATAGCTCTTCTTGGCCTTGGTATTTGCACCTGAGTGTTGGGTGGCCCGGTGGGCCTTTGGCTGGAGTTGTGTGGGGCTTGCAGGCCAGCCGGGGAGAGTTGCCACCTTGTGTGTGAGTGTGGTGCGTCAGGCCCTGGGTGAGAGACTGAAAGGCTATGTCATGATGACGCCAGCGTCCTTGTCCTATGGGCAGATGAGGGGAATTGAGCTGACTCTGCAAAGCGCATGAAGGCAGGTGGGAGCCTTTATTGTTTCCAGCGATTCTGGCAAAACTAGGTGTGCCCTGGCCTCCTGTTCTCCCCCAGCTCGTTTTTTCTTACCCTCTTGTAGCTTTTTTCTCTTAGTTGTTCCTTCACTGTTCCACATTCCTAGTGAGTTCACGTTAGACTGGAACTTCCGATCCTGTGAGGTAATGCCATGTAGATGTCTCACCTGCATGCCACCCAGAAGCTTTAGATCCCTCCCACTTTGGTCACTCCCTGACACGTTGGCTGCACCTTACCTGGATGGCTTGTACGTTTCAGAGCCCTTAAATCCCCCCACAGGGTACGGACAACAGGGAAAATTGTGTGGCACCGTCTGGTATCATGTCTGTGGTATCACGTCTGGGTCACCACGGTGCTGTTTCCACAACCCCAAGGCCTGGGTGTGTGTGGCTGCTTACAGTCAATCCCACCCCACCTGGTGCCAGCGAGCCTGGGCTCTGCAGTCTTTAGACGCTGCAGCAAACACCTATGCCCAGCGTCCCCCAAAGCAGCACTGCTAACATGGTGACAGGCTCCGTCACACACGCCAGCTGGGCTGGGCTGGGAAGAGGCAGGAAGAGTGAGACCACATTTTCAGATGGTAGCTGAATTTCTTTCCTTCCTTTTCCATTTCCTTTTTTTTTTTTTAATTTTCTGCTGGCTTCATTTTCAAACATGACTGTCTGGTCCCTGCTCTGTGGTTTCTCTAGATAGCCTCCTCCCCACTTGGTAGGTTTAATTGGCCCACATCCACGTGTGCTTGTGGGGTGCTGAGAGGTTGCATGGTGGCCCGTGTGGTGTCGGCTGTGCCAGCATCCATCCGCAGAATGTGACAGTGACTCTACCTGGCGTCAGCCGATGAGCCCACTGGCTCCATCAAAATGGAGTTGATTAGAGAGTTACATAAGGTCTGTTAGAGCCCAGCATCGAAAATACGTTAATGCTTGATGCTGTTTGAACTGGAATGTAGACTTTTGCTTAGTCTTAGGTTTTCTTCTAGGGGCCTGATCAGAGTTTTCTTACGTGAGTGGCTCTGCTCACCTACTGAAGACTGGAGGAGATACTGGGGTCCACCATGTGCCAAGGGAACGGCAGCACGGCCCCTTGTAAATCTGAGCGCATTAATAAGCTCAGGAGGGCCACAGTCCTCATGGTCCTCTGGGCCTCATGGTCACAGAGCATTGTGTTACTATGGGACTGGTGAGCTGAGGGCAGGAGGCCACTTATCCTCAATGTGGGAGGATGGGGGGCAGAGTCTGCCTTGCACAGACAGCCCTTGGCACTTTTGGAGGGTGGGCGCCCAGCGACTGAGGCCGTGTCTGCACAAGCACTCATCCAGGCTCTGAAGGGCATGGAGACTGGGCAGGTGAACCAGGCACTTCCTTCCTCCATGCTAGGTGCAGAGGTGGGTGATTGTGTGTGTGAGATGCAGTGGCCACCCTGGGCCCTCATGGCTTTCTCCCCTCGGCTGGCCCACCCGGGCCTCATGGCGTCCCCCTCCCCTCAGCTGGCCCACCCGGGCCTCATGGCGTCCCCCTCCCCTCAGCTGGCCCACCCGGGCCTCATGGCATCACCCCTCAGCTGGACCACCTGGGCCTCACGGCGTTCTACCCCCAGCTGGCCCACCTGGGCCTCGTGGCTTTCTACCCCCAGCTGGCCCACCTGGGCCTCGTGGCTTTCTACCCCCAGCTGGACCATCTGGGCCTCACGGCTTTCTACCCCCAGCTGGCCCACCTGGGCCTCATGGCATCACCCCCCAGCTGGCCTACCTGGGCCTCACGGCTTTCTACCCCCAGCTGGCCCACCTGGGCCTCGTGGCTTTCTCTCTTTAGCTGGCTCATCCGTACCGTGCAATGATCCTGAAGGCTGTGGAGGCGGTTGTGCGTAGTCACATCAGTAACCTTGACAAGGACATGGCCAGGGCCATCATCCTGCTGGCTTCCAGCGAGATGACCAAGGCTAAGGTGAGCGTGCATGCCCATCTGGACTTGCGGCTGTCTGCCTGGGCTGAGGCATGGAGAGCTGGTTCTGTCTGGTGTCACCTGCTCTCCTGGAGGGCTCACCTGTAATTTTCAGGAGGGAACTGAAGCAGAGAGCAAAATACCTAACTCTTATGGAAAATACCAGGGTGTTGGTGTCTGCTTAGGCTGTAGCCGTGGAGGGGGTCACCCTGGTGTTTCGGGGGGCCACATGGGCTCAAAGGTGACGCTGGGTGGTGGCAGGCTGCTCCCCTTACGGGTGTGTGGCTTTTCAGTGGTGAGCCAGTGGGCACGTCGTCACCTGTGCAAGCAGCTCTGGATGGGAGGCTGGCTTGCACTCAGTAGGGCATCTGGCTGTGCCTCCTGGGCGCCATCAAGGTGAGGCTCTGCCAGTGCCTTGGGAGCAGGTGTCAGCTCAGACTCTGTTCCACGGATGTAGGACCTGGTACCTGACTGGCAGCAGGCTGCAAGCAGTGTCCTTGTGGCTGTGGGCATGCGGTTCATCAATGCCGTGATGGAGGAGCTGCTAAGTCGGTTCCAACCGGGGCTGCTGCCCCACCACTTTGTCGTGCAGACGCTTGCCAGCCTCGCAGCGTCCAACGGTAGGCATGCTAGCCCTCCCCTCCCACCGCCAGCCTTGGGCTGTTGTGAGCCTAGGTGCCCACATTGTGTGAGCTCCTCCCCCTAGGAAAACCTGCAGGGGGTGGAGGGCATGTGGGGCCTGGGGGTGGCAGGCTGACCCAGCCTCCCCTGCAGTGTCCGGCATGGCTCCTGTGGGCCTGCGGGGGCAGAGGGCATGTGGGACCTGGGGTGGTGGGCTGTCTCGGCCTCTCTTGCAGTGTTCGGCATGGTGCCCTTCCTGACCTCCATCCTGAGCACCATGCTGCCCATGCTGCCTATGGCCAAGCAGGACGTGACGCGGGTGGTGTTCTGCTCTGGTGAGATGCCCACCTGCCCCCTGCCCCTTCGTCTCAGAGCCCCCTCCTGGGGCATACTTGGTCTCAGCACCACCCTGGGGGTCATCAGACTTTGGTGTTGGGGGATGAGAGGGACAGTGGAGAGGAGGGAACACCGGCCTCTGGCCCCCGGCCCTGCCCGGCACCTGCTGGCTAGCTTGCCCATCTGGTTGCCCACCCCACAAACACCAGCAGCCTCAGGGTCTGGACCTCATGCTCACGGTGCTGAGGCTGGCCTATGGCAGGAGCCCTGATCATCAGTGCTGCCCCTCTCCCTCGGGTACTGCACCCCTGGGCCGGGGCTCCCCTGGTAGTTCTCCTTTAACCCTGCATGCTTCTTGAGTGTACATAGCCTGCTCACCATCACTGAGTCCTTGCAGCACTGCGGCACTTCAGTGAGAGCACCCTAGAGTACCTGGCCAACCTCGACCAGGCCCCAGACCCCACGGTCAGGAAGGACACCTTCTCCTCTGAGATCTTCAGTGCCTATGACGTGCTTTTCAATCACTGGCTGCAGAGTCGTGAAGCCAAGGTACACCCCTGCCCCATTGACGACCCTACACCTGACCCCACTGGGCTCTACCCCCTACGCATGCCTTGTGTCCGGCTCGGGCTCTGCTTGGGACACTAAGCGTCTCCTCTGAGGGTGGGGTCATGGGGGGCTGTGGCATGTGCTGTCCTCCCAAGGGCCCTGAACAAGTTGGAGCTCAGGAGGCAGGGCCTTTGTGATGTCTCACCTGTGTGTCCCTACACCTGTGTGGTGTCTTGCCTGTGGGTCACCACACCTGTGAGGTATCTCACCTGAGGGGCCCCACACCTGCGCGATATCTTGACTGAGTATCCCCACACCTGTGCGGTGTCCTACCTGTGGATCCCTACTGTGGCTGTCTGGCAAGCTCTGGGCTGTGCACCCTGCCCACCTCGTGAGCATGTGCTCCTGATGACCAGTTGCCACAGACACTCCCCCTTCCCTCACCCTGAGCAGCACAGTGTTGGCTGGGGAGGGGGAGACACAGCGTGACAGCCACTTAGTGCTCGCACTGCTGCGTGTCTTGCACACAGGGCCCCACCGCCCAGTTGCAGCCTCACCTCTTGCTGCGATCACCCCACGGTCACTCGGTGGTCACCCCACGGTCACTCGGTGGTCACCCCACGGTCACTCATTCACCTCATGATCACTGCAGTCACCATGTAGTCACTTGATGGTCACCCTGTGGTCACCGTGTGGTTACCCCACGGTAACTCGGTGGTAACTCTGTGGTTACTTGGTGATCACCCCACGGTCACTCGGTAGCACCCTGCAATCACTTGCTGTCACCCAGCACCCTGTATCTGGGTCCTGATATGGGCCCTGATATGCACCCTGTGTCCACGTCTGCCTGCAGCTTAGGCTGGCTGTTGTGGAAGCCCTGGGGCCCATGAGCCACCTGCTGCCCAACGAGAGGCTGGAAGAGCAGCTCCCCAGGCTCATCCCGGGGGTTCTTGCCCTCTACAAGAAGCATGCTGAGACCTTCCACGTGTCCAAGGTGTGCCCACATTCCTATATCTGTGTGCACTGCACTGGAAGGGCTCAGCCCTGAGCTGGATTCTGGGTGGGGTGTCTGCATTCTGGGGGGAGCTTAGCCCAGTGCCAGGGTCCTGGGGGGGGGGTGTCTGTGTGTAGGAGGACTCAGTCCTACACTGCCCCCCTGCAGTCCTCTGACCTAGAAGGCCATTTCTTGACACCCCCGGCCTCTTCTGAATTTAGTGAGGGAGCCAGCACTTCCTCATTGGCCCTGTGGGGGTCCATGCCATCTGGTCTACCCCGTGGGCTGGCCTCTCCTGACGCTTCTTCTTCCTGCCGGGCAGAGTCTAGGTCAGATCTTGGAGGCGGCCGTGAACGTGGGCAGCCGCACGCTGGAGATCCAGCTGGATGCACTGCTGGCTGCCCTGCATGCCCAGGTAGGCTGTGGGGTTGAGGCCAGAGAGGAGCCTTTGGTAGGAATGTTATCCTGTGAGGAGCTAGGCCAGGAGCCTGGGGCTGGGTGGTCCAGCTGCGAGGGGCTAGCAGATGGTCCCCACGAATTGTCCAACGTGATCTTCCTGTGCCCCAGCCACGTGCCTCCTTCTGTACTCAGTGTGGTACTTGTGTTATGTCGGTGCCCCAGGGTGGGAGGGAAGGGTGGAGAGAAGTGGGGTCAGCCTGTGTTGAGCCCTGTTGCAGGGGCTGCTGCTGGGGTCTCTGTGTGCATGGGATTGGCCTGGCGTTGGGATGTAGGCCTGTTCAGGCATAGCTGTGTTTTTGCTCTGTGTGCTCCACCAGTCTTTCTGGTTATTCTTCGCATTGTGCTCGGTTCCCTCTGCTAGCCTCTCCCCGGATGTTCTCCATGCCCCTCAGCACTTGGACAACTCACTCACCACTGGGCAGACTCCCACGAGCGGGGGCTTTAGTCCTAGGAGGGGGAGAGTTTTCCGGGTCTGGACGAAGGTCCCTGCTGTGGAGAAAACAGCAGAGGAGGGAGGTGGGACAGTGAGGGGGCCGGTGTGGCTGGAGTGGGCCTTGCCCTCACCCTGAGAGAAGTGGGTCCTGTGGCCAGGCTTTGGGCAGGGAGCTGACCTGGAGGGACTCCCTCCAGTGCATGGTAGGCGGTGGCAGGAGGTGGCTGCAGCATCGAGGTAAGGGGGACTGGGGCTCAAGTGGGGTGGGCAGAGGTATACTGAGTGGCGAATTCTGGGGTGAGAGAGGGAGGGACGGGTGACTGCCCACAGGGGTGAGGGCTGTGGTGCGTGGAGTACCTGGCAGGGCTCTGTAAGGAGGTGCTGGCCTGCAGTGATGGCCAGTCAGGGAGGGGCCTAGGGGCATCTGCATGTCACTGCATTGGGTGGGGATCCTGAGGAACTGAGTGCACACAGGGTGGAGGCCCGGGTGGGCTGTGGGTACCCAGGGTAGGCAGAGGCTGTAGCAGGAGCCGAGGAGGAGGGTCTTTAAGGGGCGGCTGGCCAGCTGTGCAGATGCTGCCTGAGATCAAAGCTGATGAGGCTGAGACTGGCTGCTGGCTTGGTGTTGGTCATAAGGTGTCCCCAGAGGGCAGTGAGGTGGGGCTGTGGGGATGGAGGTCTGATTGGACTTTCTGGATGAGAAAAGAGGAGCGCAGGAGGCTGGAGACTGCGAGGGTAGGTAGCTCTTACAGAGATTTCGTGGAGGAGAAGCACAGAAGTGTGAATTGGCTTATTTGCACCATGCCCACTGTAGCCTCTGCTGGCCCCTCCCACCCCTGCCGGAATGCTAACTGGATCTAGGAATACTCAGCTCCCTGATGTAATGGGCCATGCTGCCCGGATCCTTGGCCCTGGCACTGCCAGCTGAACCCTCAACCCTTGGTCCTTGCCAAGGGGAAGGCCAAGGGCTATAACAGAGCTATTAAAAAGTAATAAAAGCATTTTGAACGATTACATGGTGGTGAGCTTGAAAACTATCAAATGGATAGATTTCTAGAAAAATAGAAAATGTCAAAATTGGCAGAAGAAAGAGAAAACTTGAATAAACCAATAAAGAAATGGAAATAATATTCCAGGACTGTCCCTCCTTAAAACAAACTCAGGACCCAAATGGTTTTGCGGTTGGGATCTACTGAGCTTTTGAGGAAAACTTAATTCCTGTCCTCACAATTGCTTTGGGAATCAGAAAGATCCAAAGCTGCCTGATTTGTTCTGTGAGGCCAGCCTTCATTCCAAATCCATATTGGGCCCTTTGAGAAAATCTAAGTGTGTAGTTTTGAGTGTTGATGTAAAGATCTCATAGAAAATAGCTGCTAACTGCATCTAGCACTGTACTTTTGAAACACGTGATCAAGTAAGTTTAGCCCAGGAATGCTAGCCTTGTTCAGCTTTCAAAATCTATTGGCGCATCTTATCACCGTAATAGATAAAAGAAAAATATCTGATCCCAATCGATGCCGCAAAAGCTTATGATGAAGCTCAACACCTATTTACCATTAAAAACTCTTAGCAAACTAGCACTAGAAAAGAGCTTCTTAACCTTATACAGTTTACACACCTGTCTTAGTCATCTAGTGTTGCTGTAACAGAAATACCACAAGGATGTCTTTAACAAAGAGAAGCTTACTCTCTCACAGTCCAGTAGGCTAGAAGTCTGAATTCAGGGCACCGGGTTCAGGGGAAGGCTTTCTCTCTCTGTCTGCTCTGGAGGGAAGTCCTATTCGTCAGTGTTCCCTTGGTCTGGAAGCATCTCAGCACAGGGACCTCAGGTCCAAAGGATGTACTCTGCTCCTGGTGCTGCTTTTTTGGTGATATGAGGTCTCCATGTCTCCCTGCTTGGCTTCTCTCCTTTATATCTCAAAAGAGATTGGCTTAAGACACTACCTAATCTTGTAGCCCTCATCAGTGTAACTGCCGATAATCCGTTTTATTATATCATAGTGATAGGATTTACAACATATGGGAAAACCACATAAAATGGTGGACAATCACGCAATACTGAGAATCACGGCCCAGCTCAGTTGTCAGAGATTTTGGGACACAATTCAATTCGTGACATATACCCAAACCCCCAGTACACATCCCAGTTAATGGGAAACTTGGGGTACGGTCCCTTTAAGATCAAGAGCAGAAAGAACCTTGACCATCCCTTGGGTGTAACCCATGGCCAATGCAATAAGGAAAGAAAAAGGCGTGGGGCTTGAAAGAGAAGACGGATTGTCATTTGTCATCCGCTGCCCCACCTTTCTTGTCCTATTCTCAGCGTTGTATTCATAGCACATGCATCCTTTTAACATAGCTCTCCTCAGCTAGCATGTATACTGCATAAGGTCAGGAGTTCGGTCTGTTGTTCGTAGGCTATGCCCATGCACCTAGAATAGCACCTGCCCCTTAGTGAGCACTCAGTAAGTACTTGTTCAATGGATGACTGAGTCATCCATCTAGAAAACTAGCTGAATCCATGCATAAACTGTTAGAGCTAATAAGAAATTTCAGGAACGTCGTCAGATACAAGCCCAACCTATAAAAATCAATAGCACTTCACTACACCTAGTAACCAACTGATGCCTTTGACTTAATGGTGTTGGCAAAGAGTATGAGTATACCATGAACTGCCAGAAGAATGAACAGACCTGTCTTGGAAGAAGTACAGCCAGAATGCTCCTGAGAAGCAAGGATGGTGAGACTTCATCTCCTATACTTTGGACATGTTATCAGGAAGGAGCAATCCCTGGAGAAGGACATCATGCTTGGTAAAGTAGAGGGTCAGCGGAAAAAAGGAAGACCCTCAGTGAGATGGATTGACACAGTGGCTGCAACAATGGGCTTAGACATGACGACGATGGTGAGGCTGGTGCTTTCGTTCTGTTGTACATAGGGTCCTTATGACTCGGAACTGAGTCACCTAACAACAACAAGAAGTAACCAACTAGAAGGTGTATTTATGATGGCAACAAAAATTTAGAAGTACAGGCAGTCCCCGGGTTACAAATGAGTTTCCCTTCCTGTCTTTAATTTGCATTTGTACATTAATCAGAACAGTTAGGTACAGCTCGTATCTAATGCCAGTTAGTCACGTATTTATCTTAGTATGTAGTGTACTTTCTATGCTAAAAAACATTAAAGAAATACTTCCAGATGCACTAAACATCTTTAACATGATAATACAGTGATAACGATTTTTTTTTTTATTCATAGTGACCCCACATCACAGACTAGAGCCACTCCATAGGGCTTTCTTTTTTTAATTTTTATTATGCTTTTAAGTGCAAGTTTACAAATCAAGCCAGTCTCTCAAACAAAAATTTATATACACCCTGATATATACTCCTAGTCGCTCTCCCCCAATGAGACAGCACTCTCCTTCTGTCTACCCTGTATTTCTGTGTCCATCCAGCCAGCCTCTGTCCCCCAATAATGTTTTGATGCACGTTGTACAGTAGCACCTGTTTGTTATTGTGAACCATTGCCACGTACCTCGAATTTTTAATATAGTAGGCTTTATGGGAGTTGGTTCCTAACTACAGGTTGTACGTAAGTTGGACGTTAGTAACCATGGGACTGCCTGTATCTGGGAATTAACCTAACCAGACGTCCAAGACCTCGATAGAGAAAAGTTTACACTTCTAAACACATAATAGAAAAAATGACAGATGTAGCACATATCATTCACTTGATATAAGTAAGTTTGGTTAGATTGGCTGCTAACCAAAAGGTCAGCAGTTTAAATTCACCGGCCACCCCTCAGAAACCCTATGGGGCAGTTCTACTCTGTCCTCCTACAGGGTCACTGTGAGTTGGAATTGACTCCATGGCAATGGGTTTTTTTAATATAAAAATGCACAAAACAACAGACATTTGCAAAAACTATAAAAACAGATACTTGTTGCTTTAGAATGGTTACTATGGTGGATGGGAGTGGGGAACAGGTAGAAAAGGGAAACACATATACACTCTGAGAAGGTGGGAAAAAATGTCATTTCTTTTTCTTTGAACTCTGTTCATGTCTTTTTTTTTCTTCTTCCTATTGGGTTTTAGGTCTTTTACATATTAATCTGTAGCAGTTTGTTATAGTCTAGTATCATATATGCCTAAGTATTTGTTCCTACTTTATCCTTTGATTTTATGGTACTTTTTTTTGCCACGCAAATTTTTACGTCATCTTTTACCCACCTTCTGCGTTTTAGTTTGTTTTGTTATACTTAGAAAAACCTTTCAAACAGGCAATGTCAAAGTCTCTATTCCCCTCCTACTTTTTTTCTTATTAATATTTTATTTTGCACAGCAAAGTCTGCTCCCATTCAGCAATTTTTAGACATAATGGTCAGTGATATGGGTCCATAAAGTTTTTATTTTGTTGTAGTTGAGAATAGATTCAGCAAAGCAGACACCAGTTCAGCTGTTTCTGCACGTACAATTCAGAGACAGTGACGACATCCTTTGAGTTGTGCAACCATTCTTACCCTCCTTGTCTGAGTTGTTCCCCCTCATGCTTTTATTGTTTGATCCATTTGAAATTTATTTGAGGGAAGGAGCGAATGAGAATTGACTTTTTTTTTCCCCCCAGATGACTACCCATTTGCTTTAGTTGTCATATTACCCAAACATAACACCTTAGAACAACCACCGTTTACAATCTTGTGGTCACTGTGGGTCGGGAATCCTGGGTCAGCTCAGCCAGGTGGTTCTGGCTCAGGGTCTCTTCCAAAGGTGCAGTCAAGGTGTCTGCCAGGGCTGCATCATCTGAAGGCTCCAAAGGCTGGAGGGTCCCCTTCCAAGATGGCTCCTCACATGGCTATTGGCTAGGAGGCTTCAGTTCCTCACTGCGTGAACCTCTCCAAAGGGCTGCTTGAGTGTTCTCACAGCATGGGAGCTGGCTCCCCTGCATGGCTCATCCTGCAAGAGAGCAAAGAGGAGGCTGTAGCTCCTTTTGCGATCAGATTTGGTGTTTACAGTGGAAATGACAGGGCCTCACCTGGGAGCAGAGCCCCTCGGCCAGAGCCTCCCCTTCTCTCTCCTTCCGTCTGTTCCTGAGAACTGCCAAAGTCCGGCTTGTGGTGGAACTTGAGGCTCTGGGGGCTTTGTTCCATGCTCGGTCTTCTCATGGACCGTAACATGGCTTTAGTGCCCTTTGCTATGACACTGGGGACTGAGAGTGGGAAGCCAGGGTGTCACCCCCAGCTCCTAACAGGTGAGAGTGGGAGGAGCCTCTGGGAAAGCCCCAAAGTCAAGACTGCTGCAGCCTGGTGTTGACTTGTTACCAGTGCAACAACTTTTTACTTAATTTACTATTTTTGAATGAATGTTTGCCCAGGGAAGTAGGTAACTGTCGTCTTTATAAAAAAGCTTCTTCTGGGGATTTGTCCTCTTGGGCGCTCGTGGGAAGGCAGGAGGTAGTGGAGTGAGGACTTTTCCAGGCTCTTGAGATGAGGAACAGCTGTGAGAAAGTCTGTGTGTGTGTCCCTGACCAATGGGGGTGTGTGTGCGTGTGTGTGTGTGTGTGTGTGTCCCATCCGTCTGTCTCCCTCCCCACCACAAGGGGGCAGGTGTGGACCCTGAAGCAGTCTCTGATTATGTGGGAGAGGCCCCCAGCTCCCCTGCCTTTGACCTGGACCGCTGGGACCCACCCCTTTAAGTGCTTCATTTCCTCATGGCTGGGCCCCAGCCCCCAGCTGCCCCTTGGTGACCCCTGCCCTCTGTCCCTGGAACAGATCTGCGTGCCGGTAGAGTTGTCCAGCCCCTTGGTGGTCAGCAACCAAAAGGAGGTGCTGCGCTGCTTCACTGTGCTTGGTGAGCAGGTGGGGAGGGTGGGGGCTCTCTGGACTCAAGGGTCATCCAGCTTTAGGCTGGCCCAGAGTCAGGACAGAAGGAGGGGTGCTGGGGGCTCTGTGGGCACTCCCCAGCATATGAGAAGCTTCAGTGGGCCTCTGAGAATCTGTGTCCCACATACCACCACACTTCCTGTCCTATGAGAGCACTGAGGTCTCAGGCTGTAGAGCACTCCCCAGGGAGCCTGGCAACGCTAGGCCATTGGGGTCCTGAGCACAGGAGCACCCAGACCTGTGTGTAGAACCCCTTCATCCCCCCAAGGCTTCTCTGGGTGGTTCTAATAGGAACCCTTTGGTTGCCCTGTGACAAAGGCCAGCCAGTGGTGTTGCGGGGGCTGCCATGTAGATCCTTGCCCTTGCTGGCCCCTTGGGGACTTGTCCCTGTGACTCCGCCTGGTGGGAGAGGCAGACACAGATAGTTGTCCTGTTAGGCCCAGGTAGGGCTAGGCAAAGGGCTGGCTCCTTACGCCTGCCTTCTTGTTCGGGAGGCTGGGCAGGGGCCTCCCCTGGGTGGTGGTGTAGGCTCCAAGGAGGGGGTTCGGCCTGGTGATGGGGACGAACAGACAAGTTCCTAGCCCACCCGAGAAGTTCAGCCCTTAATGAGTAGGTGTGGGGCAGAGCTGGCTGACTGCAGGTTTTTGCAGCCTGCTTCGCCCCTGACCGCCTGCTGGCCTTCCTGCTGCCCAAGCTGGACACCAACAACGAGCGAGTCCGTGTGGGCTCCCTGCAGGTCCTAAGGCATATCATCAACTCGGCTGGTGAGTGCCCTTCGCACCCGAGGAAGGCGCCGTCCGTTGTTCAGGTGAAAAGTAGCACCCTGACTTGAATTCTTGAAAGATTTTTCCCAACTGCCTGTTTTGCAAGATTTCAGGCTTTTTTAAAGTTGCAGGAACAGTACAGTGGAGCTGTCAGCCTGCCTGCCACTTAGAGGTCTAGTGCTGCACTCCTCCCACAGACGGCTGTGCCAGGGTGCTCTTGGGCTTTCCCTATGACGGGTGGGCGGGCAGCCGGTGTGACGTGGCCAAGTGTCAAATGCTGTCTCTTCTCACAGCTTTCCCTCCATTGAGGGCTAAGCAGGGGCACACGTGGACTGGCTGTCTCTTTAGACTCTTGGAGTCAAGAAAAATTCCCCACGTTTTTTCTCTTGGTCTTTCCCGACACTGACATTTCTGAAGAGTCTGGCCGGTTAATTATAGAATTTCCCTGTGTCTGATGCTCCCTCGTGATTAGACCCAAGGGACCAGGCTGGTGGGATGGGTGCTAATGACAGGGCCCTGCGTTGAAGGCTGGTGGGATGGGTGCTAATGACAGGGCCTTGCGCTGAAGGCTGGTGGGGTGGGTGCTAATGACAGGGCCCTGCGCTGAAGGCTGGTGGGGTGGGTGCTAATGACAGGGCCCTGCGTTGAAGGCTGGTGGGTGGGTGCTAATGACAGGGCCCTGCGTTGAAGGCTGGTGGGGTGGGTGCTAATGACAGGGCCCTGCGTTGAAGGCTGGTGGGTGGGTGCTAATGACAGGGCCCTGCGTTGAAGGCTGGTGGGGTGGGTGCTAATGACAGGGCCCTGCGCTGAAGGCTGGTGGGGTGGGTGCTAATGACAGGGCCCTGCGTTGAAGGCTGGTGGGGTGGGTGCTAATGACAGGGCCCTGCGTTGAAGGCTGGTGGGGTGGGTGCTAATGACAGGGCCCTGCATTGAAGGCTGGTGGGGTGGGTGCTAATGACAGGGCCCTGCGTTGAAGGCTGGTGGGGTGGGTGCTAATGACAGGGCCCTGCGTTGAAGGCTGGTGGGGTGGGTGCTAATGACAGGGCCCTGCGTTGAAGGCTGGTGGGTGGGTGCTAATGACAGCGCCCTGCGTTGAAGGCTGGTGGGGTGGGTGCTAATGACAGGGCCCTGCGTTGAAGGCTGGTGGGGTGGGTGCTAATGACAGGGCCCTGTGTTGAAGGCTGGTGGGTGGGTGCTAATGACAGGGCCCTGCGTTGAAGGCTGGTGGGGTGGGTGCTAATGACAGGGCCCTGTGTTGAAGGTTGGTGGGTGGGTGCTAATGACAGGGCCCTGCGTTGAAGGCTGGTGGGGTGGGTACTAATGACTGACAGGGCCCTGCGTTGAAGGCTGATGGAGTGGGTGTTAATGAGCTAGGCCTGTTTCACACAGAGCATGTTGGTACCTTGTCTGTGCATTGCCTGTCTTGGAATCAGCAATCTGTGGCAATGCTGGTGAGCTCAGAGAGGGTTTTACGTCTTAGAAGGTCATAAAGGTAAATAGGAGTATGTGACAGAGACCCAAGTGGCGGGGACACCTGCAATGGCACTTTCCACAATGGGTATGGCCCACCCTGTGAGGATCTTCCCTGTGGGGATTTTTGCTGGCCTGACAGGCTTGGCTGCAAGCAGGCAGTTTTCAGAGCTGTGGGAATGATGTAGAAGCAGCTTGGGAAAAGGGCAAGGATTTGAGAGGGTAGTGGCATTGGGACCACAACCCAGATTGTGCCACTGAGCTACAAGTCTGCTGATGGCGCTGCAGAACCCTGGCACCCTTAGCGGGCCAGCACAGCCCACGATGGCCAGACTGCCTCCGAGGGCCTGCTACTTTGGATGATACTCCACCCGAGCCCAGGTTGGGTGCTGCGGAGGGTGCGGGGCAGCTGAGCGGAAAGGAAAGCACCCCCTCCTTAAGCAGTGCTTTAGCCGCCCCATGGGGACCCCATGAGGTAGCATGCTGTCCTCAGGTAACTGAGGTTGAGAACTGTAAAGCTACATGCTGTCTGGCACATCCGGGGGGTGGTATGGAGATGAGGCCCTGGCCCTCTAGGGGCCGGTGGCTTCGGTCTGTGTCTTAGTGGGGACTGAGCCATCCTGGGGGTCTCTTGCAGCTGCTCAGATGGAAGTCCGGAAGCTTTTCATCCTTTCCTCCATGCGGCACCCCCTTCTGGACACCAATAACAAGGTAGCCGTGACCGGAGCACAAGCAGGGCCAGTGCAGGGGCACCTGCTGCCTCCTATGGGGGCTGGTGCTCCTGCACCTTACTCTCAATGCCGGAGACCAGGGTGACAGCGACCAGGTCAGTCCCCTGTGCCAGCTCAGGATTGGCTTCCCTGCAGGACCCAGAGGGTTCTCCTGCCACCCCAGGGTCACTGCAGCCTGTGTGCTGCCTACTGGGCCTGCTCGCGGGGCCTTCTCTGAGAAGCTCATCATTCTCCCCCAGCAGTCACTGACATTGACCCAGCAGGCTCAAGTGGCCTGCATCCTCAGCCTGAACGCCCACGTGCTGCCACTGCCCACTTGGTCCATGGGGGGCTGGGAGTCAGGGCAGTGGCCGCCGAGGCTGGGGTTGCCTGGGTTGGCAAAAGAAGGCTGAGGTGGGCAGCGTGTGGGAGGAGCTGGCCAGGGCGGGGCCTGCATCTCTCCCTGAGGTGGGGAAAAGCATGAGGTGAGGGGCGCTGGCTTGAGGAGAGAGAAGCTGTTCTTGTCCACGGAGGACTGCCAGGTCCTTAGACACCAGCAGGTCATTGAGTGGAGGGTGGGCACTCAGGGTCAAACTGCCAAGGACTGTTTGGACAGCAGCTGCAGGCCAGGTCCTCTCCCTAAAGGGCAAACAATCACAGGGTGATGTACACCAGCCCCAGAGGACACCAGCACGTGTAACTGGGTCAGGGAACACATGCTTGGGGCTAGGGGAGCCAGAGAGCCCAGCCCAGCGGTGGGTGAGCAGGGCTGGGTGTCTAGGGAGTGGGGGCTGGTGGTGGTGAGTGGGGCTGGGTGTCCAGGAGGTGGGGGCTGGTGGTGGTGAGCAGGGCTGGATGTCCAGGAGGTGGGGGCTGGTGGTGATGAGCAGGACCGGGGTGTCCAGGAGGTGGGGGCTGGTGGTGGTAACCGGGGCTGGGTGTCCAGGAGGTGCGGGCTGGTGGTGGTGAGTGGGGCTGGGTGTCCAGGAGGTGGGGGCTGGTGGTGATGAGTGGGACTGGGATGTCCAGGAGGTGGGGGCTGGTGGTGGTGAGTGGGGCTGGGTGTCTAGGGAGTGGGGGCTAGTGGTGATGATTGGGACTGGGTGTCCAGGAGGTGGGGGCTGGTGGCGGTGAGCGGGGCTGGGTGTCCGGGGGTGGGGGTGGGCCCAGAGCCTCTGAAGCGTCGCTTTGATGGAGCTGGGGCCGACACTCCATCAGAGTGGATGAGGAAGGAAGTCAGTGAAAGGGGAGCTTGGAGGGGAGCAGGGGAATTGAGGTCAGAGCTGCTTTCCCCTAAATACCCGAGCGTGACCCCAAGCTGGAGGGAGCCCCTGTGCAGCCGGAGAGACTGCAAAGAAGGCAGATTGGGTGCAGGTACAGGTGTAGGTATGGGTGGGGGTACAAATGAAGGTGTGGGTGCAGGTACAGGAGTGGGTATGGGTGTGTGTGCAGGTGTGGGCAGGAGTACAGGTGCAGTGAGGGTGCAAGTACAGGTGTGCGTGCTGGTGCAGGTGTAGATGTGGGCAGGCGTACAGGTGCAGGTGTGGGAGCAGGTTGAGCGCAGGTGGGGATGTGGGGGCAAATGCAGTGCAGGTGGAGGAAGGGCGAGCCTTCATCTCCCAGCAGGACCGTGAAGAGCCTGCCTTGAGCACTCTGTCTCCCCCCTTGTCCCAGCAGGTGAAGCGGGCTGTGGTACAGGTGATCAGTGCCATGGCCCACCACGGCTACCTGGAGCAGCCCGGAGGCCAGGCGATGATGGAGTATATTGTGCAGCAGTGTGCACTGCCCCCTGAGCTGCAGGTGAGGCCACCATACCTGCTCCCCGGTGGCACCTCCTTTGTCAGGCTGTGGGCATCTGCTGGAGGGGCCTGGGCTGAGCACCAAGTGCTCTCTCCAGTTGTGAGTCAAGGTCGGTGCCCCAGCGGGGCCTGGTTCACATCACTTGGCAGAAGCAGGAGAGACACTTCGCTATCTTTGGGCTTTTCTATTTAGAAAGTCACCAAGCAAGTGCCAAGGTCAGGAAAGGACAGGTGCACTGTCCTCACAACACTGGCATCTTGACTGTGGTGCCCTCTATACCCAGAATCGAGCAGTAGAGCTCAGTAAGAGTGTGTGTGGTCATGGGCACGTTGTTGCTCTTAGCTGCCATCAGATTGGCCCCCAGCTCACAGTGACCCACGCACAATGGAACGAAACACTGCCTGGCCCTGTGCCATCCCCACGACTGGTTGCAGATCAGACCGTTGTGACCCACAGGGCTTTCACTGGCTGATTTTTGGAAGTAGGTCACCATGCCTTTCTTCCTAGTCTGTCTTAGTCTGAAGTTCTGCTGAAACCTGTTCAGAATCACAGCAACACACAAGCCCCCGCTGGCAGATGGGTGATGGCTGCACACGAGGCGTTTGCTGCGTTGGCTGAAGACTGAATGCAGGTCTCCCGCATGGAAGGCAAGAACTCCATTGCTGAACTCCACTGCCCTCTGTGGGTATTTCGTTCCTTTGCGTTTAATAAAAGGAAGCTTTCTCAAGCATGAACGTTTGCTAAGAGCGTCAGATCTGGGGCTTTCCTGCAGGCCTCTGGGGAGTGGGGTCCTACTGTTCTTGTGGCCCCTCTTTTTGGCAGCGCTGAGGGTCTCCAGGTATGAGAGTTCCTGCTGCTCGTCAGCACCTGCTCAGTGTCTTGTTCTCTTAGCCATCCCAATAGGTGGTACTTCACTGTGGCTTAATGCCAGCTGAAAGTGAAGAGGACGTGAAGCACTTGTTGATGAAGATCAAAGACCACAGCCTTCAGTATGGATTACACCTCAACGTAAAGAAAACAGAAATCCTCATAACTGGACCAGTCAGCAACATCATGATAAATGGAGACAAGATTGAAGTTGTCAAGGATTTCATTTTACTTGGATCCACAGTCAACACCCATGGAAGCAGCAGTCAGGAAATCACACGACCTTTGCTTTGGGACAATCTGCAAAAGACCTCTTTAAAGTGTTCAAAAGCAAAGACGTCACTTTGAGGACTAAGGTGCCCCTAACCCAAGCCATGGTGTTTTCAGTTGCTTCACATGTGTACGAAAATTGTACAATAAATAAGGAAGACCAAAGAAGAATTGATGCCTTCAAATTACAATGTCGGTGAAGAATATTGAATACACCATGGACTGTCAGAAGAATGAACAAGGCTGTCTTGGAAGAAATACAGCCAGAGTGCTCCTTTGAAGTGAGGATGGTGAGACTACGTGTCACGTACTTTGGACATGTTATCAGGAGGGTCCAGTCCCTGGAGAAGGACATCCATGCTTGGTAAAGTAGAGGCAAAAAAGAGGAAGACGCTCAATGAGGTGGATTGACAGAGTGGCTGCAACGATGGGGTCAAACAAGAGCAACGACGGTGAGAATGGCGGAGGACCAGGCACTGTTTCATTCTGTCGTATACAGGGTTGCTATGAGTCGAAACCACCTTGGTGGCACCTAACAGCAACAACAGGGATTATGGTTGGTTATGACTTATTACTCTTGTACTGTACTGCTGGAAGTGATCTGTTCATATTTTGTTGAGAATTTTTATATTTCTTCATGAGAGATTTTGGTCTGCCCTTTCTTTGCCTTGTCTGTAATGCTAATGAGTTTAATTTCTGGAAGAGTCTGTCAAGAATTATTTTTCTCTTAAATCTTTGGTAGAACTCACCAGTGAAACCATGTAGGCCTGGAGGTTTCTCTGTTGGGACATTCTTAGTCGTGAATTCAGTTTCTTCAGTAGGCAGGACTATTTGGGGTATCTGTTTTTCTTGAATAAGCTTTGGTGGTGTATCTCTGGGTTGCGGGTCCCAAGACCACCTCTGTGTTTGGTGATTTGCCTAGAAGGACTCAGCAGGGCTCAGAGGCAGTTATACTCACAGCTGTAGTTTATCACAACGAGTAAATGACCCATATCAGGTGGGTTCTGAGGGAGGGGCAGCACAGTATACTCCCTCTTGCAGCAACGGGATGCAGCAGCGTGTCAGCCCAGGGACACCTATCAAAAACTGAGTCCAGGGTTGTTATTGGGGGCTGGTCATATAGGCGCTCTGCCAGCCACAGCCACCCAAGTTCCAGACTCCCAGAAGGAAAGCAGGCGCTCAGTGCCTCAAGCAGCCCAACCATCTTAATACTTAGAGAATGTTTCAAAAAGCCGTTCCAGGACTCTAGGCACAGTCCGGCCCTGCAAGCAGACCTTCTAAAGATCAAGCTGCTGCTAACACATTGTCTTTCCAGAGTTTTCTCCTTTTGTCTAAGTTGTTGAATTTGTGGGCATAAAACTGAGATTGCTCTTTTAACATATTACAAATTCAACTTTTTAATAGTCTTTCTAGATGATACACTTTTTTCCCCCAACCCTAGAGCTAGGCAAGCTGATTCTAAAACAACATGGGAAAAACAACAAGCAAAACATGCCTGCGCAACCACGTGTATTTATCACTTCTTTCCCCAATAGCAAGTTATTTCTAATATTTGATACCTTTTGTGCTAATTAATAAACACTCCCTTGCAGAAATATTTGAAACTTAGCATGACTACCTCTGAAGTGAGGATTCCATTGGGGGCTAAGGAGTGCTAACTCGCTTCTGGGATGCGCAGCACTACCCAAGGGTGTGGGTGAAACATTGACACAGACGCACACGCAGCTGTGTTTATCCTGGAGTTAGACAACACGTTTCTAAGAAAAAACTGATTATTGCTGAGTTAGTGGTACTTTCTACTATCATTAATTTTCAGTTAAACATGGTTTTATGATTTTTTCACTTTAAGTAGTTTGTTAATCCTTAAAACTAACTTTAATCCTTGAAATTAAGTATAAAGGCCTTGGACTTCTTTATCTCTTCTTAGGCACTCTGTCAGTTTCTGCAAAAACAGCTGGGAGTTTGATAGGGATTGTGTTGACTCTGTAGATCAGTTTGAGGAGTATTGCCATCTTAGGGAAACCCTGGTGGCACAGTGGTTAAGTGGTACAGCTGCTAACCAAAAGGTCGGCAGTTCGAATCCACCAGGTGCTCCTTGGAAACTATGCAGCAGTTCTACCCTGTCCTATAGGGTCACTGTAAGTCGGAATCGACTCGACAGCAATGGCTTTGGTTTTGCCATCTTAGCAATATTAAGTCTTCTGATCCATGATGTCTCTCCATTTATTTAGATCTTCTTTCATTTCCTTCAATAGTGTTTTGTACTTTTTAGAGTATAAGTTTTATACTTCCTTTATTAAATTTATTCCTAAGTATTCTTTTGATGCTACTGTAAATGTAATTGTTTTCTTAGTTTAATTTTTGTTTTGTTCATTGCTACTGTATAGAAACAAAATTGTTTTTCATATTGATCTTGTATATTGCAACCTTGCTGAGTTCATGTGTTAGCTCTAATAGTTTTTTTAATTGATTCCTTAAGATTTACTGTGTACAAGATCATGTTATCTGCATATAGAAATAGTTTTACTTCTCCCTTTCTTATCTGAATGCCTTTTATTTCTTTTTTTGGCCTAATTGCCCTGGCCAGAGCCCCCAGTACACTGTTGAACAAAAATGGTGAAAGTGTACCTTCTTGTCTTGTTCCATTTCTTGGGGTGAAAGAATTTACTGTTTTACCACTAAGTGTGATGTTAGCTGTGGGTTTTTCATAGGTGCCCTTTATTAGGTTGAGGAAGTCCCCTCTGTTCCTCGTTTGTCGAATGTTGTTATCATGAGGGGATGTTGGATTTTGTCAGATCTTTTTCTGCGTCTACTGAGATGATCACCTGGGTTTTGTCCTTTATTCCAGTGATAAGCTGTGTCACATTAACCGACTTTTAGATGTTGGACTACCCTTGGATTTCTAGGGTACATCCCACCTGGTCATGGTGTATAATCCTCTTTACATGTTGCTGGATTCAGTTTACTGCTATTTTGTTGAAGATCTTTGCATCTGTATTCATGAGGAATCTGGGTTTGCAGTTTGTTTTCTTGTGATGTCTTTGGCATTCTTTATTTTATCCACACACATGCATACACTGCACGTACACACACAGTTTCTTTTTTTCTGAATCATTTGAGAGTAAGTTGGAGACATTTTGCCCGTTTAAAATCCCTAAATACTGAGCATGTTGTTTATTTTCTGAAAATAAAGACAGTCTCCTACCTAATCATGGTACAGTTGTCAGAATCAGAAAATTCAACATGAGACCATACTGTTACTTTGTTGTTGTTAGGTGCTGTTGAGTCTGTTCTGACTCATAGCGGCCCTGTGCACAACAGAACGAAACACTGCCCGGTCCTGCGCCATCCTCAAAATTGTTGCTATGCTTGAGCCCATTGTTGCAGCCACTGTGTCAGTCCACCTCGTTGAGGGTCTTCCTCTTTTCCGCTGACCCTGTACTCTGCCAAGCATGATGTCCTTCTCCAGGAACTGATCCCTTCCAACATGTCCAAAGTATGTAAGACGCAGTCTCGCCATCCTTGCCTCTAAGGAGCATTCTGGCTGCACTTCTTCCAAGACAAATTTCTTCGTTCTTTTGGCAGTCCATGGGGTATTCAATATTCTTCCCTGAAACAATTCAAAGGCGTCAACTCTTCTTCGGTCTTCCTTATTCATTGTCCAGCTTTCACACGCATACGATGCGATTGAAAATACCATGGCTTGGGTCAGGCGCACCTTAGTCTTCAGGGTGACATCTTTGCTCTTCAACACTTTGAAGAGGTCCTTTGCAGCAGATTTACCCAATGCAATGCATCTTTTGATTTCTTGACTGCTGCTTCCATGGCTGTTGATTGTGGATCCAAGTAAAATGAAATCCTTGACAACTTCAGTCTTTTCTCCGTTTATCATGATGTTCCTCATTGGTCCAGTTGTGAGGATTTTTGTTTTCTTTATGTTGAGGTGTGATCCATACTGAAGGCTGTGGTCTTTGATCTTCGTTAGTAAGTGCTTCAAGTCCTCTTCACTTTCAGCAAGCCAGGTTGTGTCATCTGCATAATGCAGGTTGTTAATGAGTCTTCCTCCAATCCTGATGCCCCGCTCTTCTTCATATAGTCCAGCTTCTTGGATTATTTGCTCAGCATACAGATTGAATAGGTATGGTGAAAGAATACAACCCTGACGCACACCTTTCCTGACTTTAAACCAATCAAATCCCCTTATTCTGTCTGAACAACTGCCTCTTGATCTATGTAAAGGTTCCTCATGAGCACAATTAAGTGTTCTGGAATTCCCATTCTTTGCAAAGTTATCCGTAATTTGTTATGATCCACACAGTGGAATGCCTTTGCATAGTCAATAAAACACAGGTAAACATCCTTCTGGTATTCTCTGCTTTCAGCCAGGATCCATCTGACATCAGCAGTGATATCCCTGGTTCCATGTCCTCTTCTGAAACCGGCTTGAATTTCTGGCAGTTCCCTGTCAATATACTGCTGCAGCAGAAATGTGGATCTCTTCCAGTCAGTTGGCCAGGAAACTGTCTTCCATATTTCTTGGCACAGACGAGTGAGCACCCCCAGTGCTGCATCCGTTTGTTGAAACATCTCAGTTGATATTCCATGAATTCCTGGAGCCTTGTTTTTTGCCAGTGCCTTCAGAGCAGCTTGGACTTCTTCCTTCAGTACCATCGGTTCCTGGTCGTATGCTACCTCTTGAAATAGTTGAACACCGACTAATTCTTTTTGGTATAATGATTCTGTATTCCTTTTATCTTCTTCCTGTGTCGTTTAATATTTTCCCTATAGAATCCTTCACTATTGCAACTCAATCGAGGCTTGAATTTTTTCTTCAGTTCTTTCAGCTTGAGAAACGCCGAGCGTGTTCTTCCCTTTTGGTTTTCCATTTCCAGCTCTTTGCACATGTCATTATAATACTTTACTTTGTCTTCTCAAGCTGCCCTTTGAAATCTTCTGTTCAGTTCTTTTATTTCATCAATTCTTCCTTTTGCTTTAGCTGCTGGACGTTCAAGAGCAAGTTTCAGAGTTTCCTCTAACATCCATCTTGGTCTTTTCTTTCTTTCCTGTCTTTTCCATGACCTCTTGCTTTCTTCATGGATGATGTCCTTGATGTCATTCCACAACTCGTCTGGTCTTCGGTCACCAGTGATCAGTGCATCAAATCTGTTCTTCAGATGGTCTCTAAATTCAGGTGGGATATACTTAAGGTCATATTTTGGCTCTCGTGGACTTGCTCTGATTTTCTTCAGTTTCAGCTTGAATTTGCTGTTCCACAGCCGGCCCCTGGCGTTGTTCTAACTGATGATATCGAGCTTTTCCATTGCCTCTTTCCACAGATGTAGTCGATTTGATTTCTGTGTATTCCATCTGGCGAGGTCCGTGTGTCAGGTTGTCGTACTGTGGGGGCTTGGGTGTTGCTGTGATGCTGGAAGCTATGTCACCGGTATTCAGATACCAGCAGGGTCACCCATGGAGGACAGGTTTTAGCTGAGCTTCCAGACTAAGAGAGACTAGGAAGAAGGACCCGGCAGTCTACATCTGAAAACATTAGGCAGTGAAAACCTTATGAATAGCAGTGGAACATTGTCTGATATAGTGCTGGAAGATGAGCCCCTCAGGTCGGAAGGCACTCAAAAGATGACTGGGGAAGAGCTGACTCCTCAAAGTAGAGTCGACCTTAATGACATGGGTGGAGTAAAGCTTCCGGGACCTTCATTTGCTGACGTGGCATGACTCAAAATGAGAAGAAACAGCTGCAAACATCCATTACTAATAGGAGCCTGGAATGTACAAAGTATGAATCTAGGCAAATTGGCAATCATCAAAAATGAAATGGAATGCATAAACATCGATATCCTAGGCATTAGTGAGCTGAAATGGACTGGTGGCCATTTTGAATCGGATAATCATATGGTCTACTATGCTGGGAACGACAATTTGAGGAGGAATGGTGTTGCATTCATTGTCAAAAAGAACATTTCAAGATCTATTCTGAAGTACAACACTGTCAGTGATAGGATAATATCTATACACCTACAAGGAAGACCAGTTAATACGACTATTATTCAAATATACGCACCAACCTCTAGGGCCAAAGATGAAGAAATAGATTTTTATCAGCTGCTGCAGCCTGAAATTGATCGAACATGCAATCAAGATGCATTGATAATTACTGGTGATTTTAATGCAAAAGTTGGAAACAAAGAAGAAGGACCAGTATTTGGAAAATATGGCTTTGGTGATAGAAACGATGCTGGAGATGGAATGACAGAATTTTGCAAGACCAACAACTTCTTCATTGCAAGTACCTACTTTCACCAACATAAACGGCGACTGTACACACGGACTGTTACTTTAGTGTGACTAATCCGTAGTCCATGTTCTTATCTCAGCAGCGTCTCAGTTACATCCTTGGTAGCTACTTCCTTGTCCAGGATCCAGTCCAGAGTCATGCATTGTATTTAGTTGTTACGTTTCTTTAGCCTCCTTTCTTTGTGCTTCTGGACCTTGATATCTTTTAGAGTTCGGAAAGGCTGTTTTGCAGACTCTCCCTCTGTTGGGGTCTGGTTGGTGTTTACAGGTGGTGAGATTCTGGTGTTTCTGCCGGGAATGCCGTGTGTCCTCCAGTGCCTCACGTGAGAGGCTGGTGGTCTGGGCTGTTAGGGTAGTGGTGCTGCTGGCTCTGATTGCTTGCTGGGGCTTGGCCTCTGCTCTAGGGAGTTACCGCCAATTCCCTGGTCATTAAGAAGTCGTTTGTAGGGAGTTGCTTTGAGACTCAGTCAACATCTTCTTGCTCATCAAACTTTTACCCACTAGTTTTAACATCGACTGGTGATTCCTTAACTCCATTAATTTGTCTTTGTTTATTCTTCGGAACTCTGCTGTAATAAAGTTGTATGTTTGTACATGCACACATTCATATGTTCGTATACACATTCCTGCGTCCACACGGGCGCACGTTCCTGCGTCCACACGGGCGCACGTTCATGCGTTCACACGTTCATACACTCATGTTCATAACTCACAGATTTATGTGTTCATACAATCACACGTTCATATTTGCATAGTCATGTGTTCATGCATGTTCGTGTGTTCATACTTTCACAGTTCATAACTCCTGTTCGTATGTTTATAACTCATATTTGTACGTTCATGCAATCATATATTCGTATTTCTAAAAGTTCACATGTTGCTGTATCCATATGCTCACGTTCATATGTTCATACAGACATGTTCTCATGTTCATACGCTCACGCGGTCGCACGTTCACACATTCATATGGACATTTACCTACTCACTTGTTACTATGTTCATGCATTCACACATTTCTGTTTATAACTCACATGTTCCTGTGTTCACGTGTCCTTATGTTCACACAATCGTATGCATGCCTCAGTGTGGACCTTGGGCTCCTACCTCATGCAGTGGTCTGTACCCATTACTGCCGTTGGTTTTGGTGCTCAAGCTGTCCCAGATTTGGCCAGTGGAAGCCCCTTTATGCTGGCTCCTGTGTCCTTTTTTTTTATTATTGTGGTAAAATATATATAATAGAACATTTACTGTTTCAACGTTTTTTGCAGGTACAACTCAGTGGCATTAATTACAGTCACCATCACTGCAACAGAAACTCAGTCCCCGTCACGTGACACCTGCCCTTTCTACCCTGTGTCCTCTCGACGGGTCCCCACCGTCCTTTGCATGCTCCCATACTTCTTGGCACAAAAAGTCGCCTAGGCCCACCTCAGGCTTCCCTGCCCAGTACCGTGGGCCCTTTTCAGATGAGAGGTTGTTATCCCTCATTTCTGGGACTTTCATCTCTGTCATTTCTATAAACGCTCCCTGTTCTCTGTCGTCTCTGATGCTGGCCCTTCTGTTGTCTGTCAGTGTTTGCCCTCTACATCTCGTAGGCTTCTTTTTTCTCGTTCTTTTAAAATTTCTGTTCTTTCTCTCTCCTTGCAGGCTTCTTCAATCTATTCTTCAAAGTTGGTAATTTCTTCCTTGGCTATATCCATTTACTATTTTTTTTTTAAACTTTTATTGTGCTTTAAGTGAAAATATATCCATTTAACTATTAATTTCCTGAATCGAATTCTTTATTTTAACTGTTATAATTATTCACATAATATTCCTGGAGTGTTTTTCTTGTTCTTGCTTCATATTGCTCCCATTTTCCCATTTATAGTATGTTTATGAGGCTAAGCACTCGTTCTTGGCCTGTGTGTGTGTCCGGTGGCCTTGGCGTCTGGGTCCTCTCGATGTTCTTTATCAGGTAGTTTGCATTTTCTCTTGGATTTCTTTGTTAACCCAAATGTATTTTTTAGGGTGTTTAAACATGTTCATCTTTCCATTTGCGGGTTTGTGATTTTATTGCATTGTATACACTGAATTTGGCCAGGATGATTTCTGCTTTTGAGTGTCTGCTGAGATTTCCTTTTCAACCTAACAGATGATCAGGTTTTAAAAATTGTTTGAGTGCGTTTGGTGTAAAGTTCTATCTGTATTTTAGAGCATGCTTAAAAGTTGTTGTTCAAGGCCTTGATGTCGATTATTTCTTTGCTTCGACCTTTGGTTTCCAGGGGAGATGTGTGAAATTTTCCCACAATCTCTGTGGTTTTGCAGTTTCTCTCTGTAGTTTCAGTTTTTGCCTTTTGGTGTTCAGAGCACCCTGTGTATGTGCTTCCTGTGGCTGCTGCAACGCATACCACACACTGGGTGACTTCTGAGAACAGAAATTCGTTGTCTTTCCGTTCTGGAGGCTGGGAGTCTGAGTTCAGGGCACCGGCAGGACCACGCTCTCTATTGGCCCTAGGGGGGGAGCCTTCCTTGTCTCTGGTTTCTGGTGGCCCCAGGGGTTCCTTGGTTAGTAGAGGCGTCTTCACACGTCTGGCTGTCTTCCGTCTGTGTGTGTCTGCGTCCCTTCTCCTCTTTTATGAGGGTACCACTCAGTGAGAATAGCATCCGCCCTACTCCAGTGTGATCTCGTGTTAACCTAGCTGACCACATCTTCAAAGACCTGGTTTCTAGACAGGGCCACGCTCACAGGTACCGGGGTTAGGACCTGATGCATCTTTTTTTTGTGACACACTTTATGACACCCTTGCAGAGAAGTCTCCCGGATCCAGGTTTTGGGGCCTTAACTCCGTGGGTGAGGGGACCACAGCCGCTGCTGGGAGTGGCCACTTACCTCCCGAGGCTGCTGCGGTAGACAGTTGGTGGTAGGAATGCAGCAGCTCTTCTGTGGTGCCGTTTTCCACATTATCTGTGCCTCCCATGTCAGTAGACGGAGGACTTGGCGCACCACTGCTGACAGGAGTGCTTGGTGTCCTTCACTTTGCAGACCAGCACTGAGCCAGCACCTGCCTTCAGGGTGGCCACAGCGCAGGGTGGGGTTTCAGTCTGAGGCTGGCAGGGGCCGGATGGTGCCTTGCGGCGGAGTGCCTGGCCCTGCTGGTGAATCATACATAAGAGGGCAGGTTGCCCTGCGGCCACCCACACACACTTTTGCCCCCAGCCCAAGAGGCAGGGCCTGGGCAGTGAGGACCTGCCTGCGGACAGCGTACGCGCGATCAGCATCAGCACCCTCTACCTCATCAGCACCACTGTGGACAGGATGAGCGACGTGAGTGCGTGGCCCCCGCCAGCCCACCCCCAGCCTGTCGGGGAGTACCCCGTTCTGGCTGTGCCCCCGAGTAGAGCCCTCAGCACAGGGTCCCCCCCACCCTCCTCTGAGCCCTTGCCCATGTGGGGTCACACCTGCTCTGTGACGGACCATTCTCCCTCCAACCCTGGTCAAGTTGACCATAAAGGGCGGCAGTGGGCAGCCCTTCCTGGGGCCCTCGCAGCTTATTGCTCTTAGCAGGACAAGCAGAGAGTCTGCCCAGCCCTTCCTGAGCCTGGAGCAGGGATGGGCACACATGGGACAGACTGGCCTCCAGAGCGGTCCAGGCCCCCACGTGTCTCCTGTGGGCGCTGCCTCTCCGGGCCTGTCCGGGCTCCCCTGCCCACTGGGGACCACCGCCCGCAGACCAGGCACTCTGCCCCCAGGTGCTCTGGCCGTACCTGCTCGAGTTCCTCACACCCGTGCAGTTCACCGGAGCGCTGACCCCACTCTGCCGGAGCCTGGCACATCTGGCCCTGAAGAGGCAGGAGGCTGGGGCCGACGCCTTCCTCAGCCAGTACGAGGCCAGCGGTGTGTGCCGTCCTGCCTGGCGCCGAGGGGTCTGGGAGTCTGGGGCATGGCTTCCCCGTGTGACGGCGCCCTTGTGCTCTCGTTTCAGCGAACCTCCCGTCACCCTATGCCATAACTGCCAGACTGCTGGTGAGCGCTGCCCTGGTTCTGGGTCCCAGGAGGTGGGGGGGGCGCTCCCCTGCTGCTCAGTTCTGGCGGCCACCTGGGGGGAGCTGTGTGCAGCCAAGCATGCCTCCTCCAGCCAGCCTGCTTCTCACCGCCACCCCCTGCAGGTCGTGTCCTCTGACCCCTATGTGGGGGATGGCCGTGGTGCGGCCTCACTGCGGCTGCTGCACGTCCTTCATCAACACATCCACCCTCTGCTGGGCCCGAGGTGGGAGACGACTATCCCCCGGCTGGTGCAGCACCTGGACGGTGAGGCCCCGCAGCCCCGCGGGGGGCTGGGGTCTGGTTGATGGGAGGAGCAGCCTCTGTGGTAGGTCAGGATGGCGCTCCCAGTGCAGTTACATTGTGGGAAGTGGCCCAGCTCTAGGCCTGGTCACCTGGGCAGGTAGGGCAGGTACTGGCTGCTGGGTTGCCGAGGCCACACCTGTGTGTATGGGGTAGGCCTGCATGGCCAGGCCCAGGCCGACTGGGTTTCTGCTCCTCCCAGAATGCACCGAGGAAACCCTGTCGCGGAAGGAATGGGAGGAAAAGCTTTTGATGGTGAGAAACGAAGGGAAGGCAGGGTAGCCTGTCCCAGCACAGAGCCCGCAGATACTAGGGGTCTGTGGTGCCCTCTCCCCTGGACATACTCCATCCCCAGTGGCATCTCTTCTCGCTCACAGTTCCTGAGGGACACTCTGGCCGTCGTGTCTGACAACACATGGGTCTCCCAGCTGAGCCTGGAGATGTGCAAGCAGCTGCCCTGCTACAACGGGATGCCCCAGGAGAAGGTGCGTGGGTCCTGAGTGCCAGGCCCCTTCCATTGCAGGTTGGGGGTCAGCTACCCTGCTACAACGGGGCACCCCAAGAGGTACGGCCTGTGCACTGGGCCCTGTTCCATGACAGGTCAGGGGTCAGCAGCCTGCACCACCCAGGGAGCAAACACTGGAGCCAGGGCCTGACCCGGGCAGTCTGGCTTGGGACCAGTTGAATGGTGCAGCCTCTCCCTCCTCTGGCGCTGCTGGCCGTGACTTCTTCGTGCCTTTGCTGGGCCACGTTTGCACCAGCTCAGGGTCCTGCTATGGCTCAGCTGGTGTTTTCTCCAAGCACACTGCCCCTTGTCCCCCCAGCCCTGATGTCCTGTCACTTGGTGCCTGAGCTCCCACTCTGGTGGCCCCGGCGTCCGGCACAGCCTTCTCTGGGTCAGCCAGGGCATTATTGGCAGGGCTGTGGCTCCCGTGCATCTCTCCACTCTGGAGTGAATGCCCCCGTGCTCTGTGCTCTGTTCCAGAACTTCCTGTATAAATGCATAGGGACCACCTTGGGTGCTGTATCCAGTAAGGAGGTGGTGAGGAAACACCTTCAAGAGCTGCTGGAGACGGCCAGATACCAGGAGGAGGCGGAGCACGAGGTGCCCCAAGAGCCACTGTGTGTGCAGTCTGGACGTGTGTGTGGGGGCAGTGTTTGCACATCATGCGCACACGTGCACATATGTGTGTGCATGCGAACCCTGTGCATGTGTGTGTACCCCTGACACGCTGCTCTCAGGGCCAGCCCAGGCCCCTCCCCTGCTTGTCAGGCATCTTCCTCCAGGCTGGCCTGCCCTGCCTCCTACCCTGAGACCAGTGCCTTGTGCAGCAACAGGCCCCTCCTGGGAGGCCAGCTCTGCTCCTGAGTCAATGGCAGGCCCACCAGGCCCTCGCCGCAGGCTCAGGTCCAGGAGAAGCCTCTGGGCAGAAGTGGGGCGCAGTGCTGTCCTTTGTGCCCCTCCCACCCTTTGGCCAGATGTCCCCAGGCCTGTGTGTGGGAGGCCCTCACCTTGCAAGCCCCTGTGTGACCCCCAGGGCCTGGCCTGCTGCTTCGGCATCTGTGCTATTTCACACCTGGACGATGCCCTGGCCCAGCTGGAGGACTTTGTAAGGTCTGACGTGTTCAGGAAGTCCGTCGGCATCTTGAGCATTTTCAAGGTATGGAGGGCAGGCAGGTGGGGGTGGGGTGGGGTGGGGGACCCAGGGACATGCCCGGTCCAGATCTGTGATCTGTGTCCCTGTGGCATCAGGGGAGGGTGTAGTGCCCCTTGGGACAACTCTGTTTCTCTCAGCAACGTGGTCCCGCCGGACGCCTAGGCCCAGCCCAAGTGTGGGCTCCTCCCAAGCAGAGGAGGGCAGGACTGAGCAAGCCAGTGAGCAAGCCTTGGGACTGCCTACCAAGCGTTTTGGAATCTGCTCTGCCCCCTGGTGGCCATGGCTACTAAGCATATTTGGAGCCAGGCACCATTAAAGAAGAAGGGATAGCAGAGGCCATATATGTCCCCTTGGTCTTGTTCTGCTCACCCGTCCCCCTTTGTCCCCAGGCCCGGCTGGGCAGTATCCCTGTGGTCAGCGGTGCTTTTGCCGTCATTGACCGACTCTGGCCCTTCTTCCCTGGAAGGACTTGCTAGTTAGAGCCCCGACGCCTGCCTTGGTGGAGGGCATTTGTATAATCAGAGTTGTGCCCTTCACTGACCCAGGATCGGAGCGAGAGCGAGGTGGAGAAGGTGAAGGGCACCCTGATCCTGTGCTACGGGCACGTGGCTGCGCAGGCGCCCCGCGAGCTGGTGCTGGCCCGGGTGGAGGCAGATATCCTGCGGAACATGTTCCAGTACTTCAGCACCAAGGTGGGCCGGTCCCCGCCCTGGGGGCACTCACATGGGCCTCGTCTTGTGACTCTCTTGCTTTCTGTTGTTCAGGTTCTGGGGATAAAAGTAGAAACCAAGGTACAGTGCTCAGAGCCGAGCGTGACTCTGCTTTCAGGCTCTCTCCTCCTCTGCTTGGTTGGGGGCTGCAGGGCAGAAGCCAGACGGGCACACTGGGGCCTCTGGTCCCAGCCCACAGGAACGTTCTAGAATACCACTGCAGGGCCCAGCACTGTCCCTGTGTCCTCAGGAGCAACCCCTCCCCTTGGCGTGGGGAGGAGATGGGGGCTGCTGCCCGCAGGCCTATGGGGAGCCCAGCGGCCGACCTACCTCACGGCCACAGCACAGCTGTCCCCTCTGGCTCTGCCCCCAGCGCCTGCTGGCTGGCTGTCTGTCCCCAGCCAGGGCCGACGTCTCCTGGCCTCGCTAACGTGTTTCCTTTTTCTGGACTTTCTTTGGCACTAACTTGATGGGGCACAGCCTCCGCGAGTGACCGGAGACCCACGTTGGGGGTGGAGTCCTTCTCTTGAAAAGCAGCCCTTCCTGGGACTCCCGTGTTGGCGGGGAGTGAGAGAAACAGCCACACCACCTGCTCTGAGATGCGCCCCTGTTCTTGAACCTATCAGAACGGGAGCCCCTCTCCCTCTTCCCCCGTGGCACACAAGGCCGCTGCCTCTGGACCCCGGGCTGCCACAGGCCGGCTCACTCATACCCTCAGGAGAGCTGTCCCCTGTTCCTTTTCTGACCTCACAGGGCCTGTCGGCAGCATGGAGGGGGTGCCTTTCCACTCCCCGCGAGGGGAGGTGGGAGGCAGCGGAGGGGGCCCCTCTGGCCACGGGGTAGAGCCCAAGGTTGAGTCCCAGGCCCTGTGGTGCGGGCAGCAGAGCCAGGACATCCCATGCAGTTCTCTGTCCACGTGTGGCTTTGGGCAGGGGAGTGGCGGCAGGCTACAGGGCCGTGGCTAGCTTCGGAGTGTGGGCGCTGTCTCGGGTTTCTTTCAGAATGGGGGGGGGACCGTTTCCGGGCTCTGCTGCTGCTCTGGGGTGCCACTGTTTAGGTAGAGGCTGGTTAGGGGTGGGGTGGGCCCCTGCAGCGCACTGTCTCCCCAGGACCCGGCCTTGAAGCTGTGCCTCGTCCAGAGTGTCTGCATGGTCAGCCAGGCCATCTGTGGCAGTGCGCAGGCTGGCGCCTTCCATTTCTCATGGAAAGCAGAGCTGGTGGCACACATGATGGTGAGCGGGAACATTTGGGACAGCACAGCACACAATGGGCAGCACAGGGGGAGGTCAACGTGGGAAGGCAGCTGGGCCCCCGGGTGCTGAGCTGGGTGCTGCCTGGGTAGGAGTTCATCCGGGCAGAGCCCCTGGACTCCCTGAGGACACCGCTGCGGAAGATGGCCATGGTGGCGTGCACACTGCTGGTGTATCCTCTCCTTCCTTGTTCATGCGCAAACGTGTGTGTGCCAGTCTGTGTGGAGGTGTGTTGGCACGTGACTACGTGTCCACTCTGGGGAGTGGGGTGCTGTCTTGGGCCTGGAGTGCCTGCGAGCACATGGGGCACTGTGCTGATCCACTTGGGGACTGCCCTGGTTGCCCCTTGACTGGCTGCTCAGCTCCCTGGAGCCACCGCTAGAAGAGCAGATGCGGGCAGAGGTGACCCATGGCTGCCTGCACAGCGTCATGGCCTTGCTGCCGGAGCCCGAAGGCGAGGATGCCAGCGACCGCAAGGTGTGCATCCCCTGCTGCCCGCATGCCCTGTGCCACAAGCAGGTCACTCAGGGGAGGTGGTGGCCTCATGCTCCTCTTCCAGGCCCTGTACTTGGACACGGTCCACGCCCTGGAGGACCTGCTGACGAGTCTCCTGCATCGGAACATGACCCCTCAGGGCCTGCAGATCATGGTGGAGGTATACAACACCCTCGCCCTGCGTCCTGCCCTCAGCCAGCCCCTGCAGCCTGTGGTGCAGCCCCCCTCTTCCCCAGCACCTGAACCCATGGATCAAGTCACCCCGCAGCCACGAGCGGGAGCGTGCGCTAGGGGTCAGCGCCTGCCTGCTGCGCTACTTTCTGGAGCACCTACACGTCAGTGTGAGTACGGGCCACCCCACCCGCCACACCCCGACCTGTGGCCTGGCCCGCCCGCCACACCCCAACCCGTGACCCATCCTCCATGGCCCACCTGCTGCACCTCTGCTTGTGACCTGCCCACCAGCCTCCCTCTCATGGTTCTTGTGCTATTCCAGGCCCAGCACACCTGCCCTGGCCTAGAACCCTCTTTCTGGAGAGAATGGTCGAGGACATGCAGGGGCAGAAATCACCCCAGGCAGACACGGGCTCAGGGCTAATGGGATGATACGTGTGCTGTGTTCCCCAAACTGGGGCCAGAGGTGATGGGGGATTGGGTCTGAAAGCAGCAGAGCCAGGGCACTCCAGGCAGAAGTAGCCATTGGGGCAAAGGCAGGGGCTGGGTGCCCAGCATGGGGTGGGAGCTTGTTTGACAACCGCACTTGCGTTACACGCACTTCACTATTTGCTAAGAGCAATCGCGTAATGCTATGCTTTTGCAGAATTTTCTGTGGCTCCTACGAGGTCATTAGTTGGGGTGATTTTGAAACAGACATGGGCGTTCCTGTGCGATGCTGTTGAGGATCGCGTTGACCCGATGGACCAGTTTGTTGGGCAGCAGCATCCTTGAATGAGAAACCCGCTTGAATAATGAGGCACATCACCTTTAGGTTCCTCAGAAGCAACGTCCGGTCTCCTTCACGTGCCCTGGCTTTGGGTTCAGGGTCTGGCTAGAGCCTTGTTGGCAGTGTAGTTTTTCTTCCACTTTGTGATGGGTCATTGCTGGTGTATAGGAGAACTGTGGGTTTTTGGATAATTATACTCTGGGTAGTTTGTGAACTCTTTTGTTGTTTCTGATGGTTTTCTTAGTCTGCTTAACTCTTGTGCTTTTTTGGTGTCGTCAGATCATTTGCAAATGCTGATAACAAAATTATTTTGCCTCTTTTCCCGGTATGTTCACACCTCAGGTCCTCCTGCCATCTGGTGCCTCCAGAGCAAAGACCAATGAGGCAGCAGCAGCACTGGGCCTTGGAGCGTCACTGCTCAGCATAGTGCTTGATTTCCGTGGCAGTGTTTAGTTTTTTATCATGTTCTGGAAGCATCTGTCTGTCTTAATGAGGACTTTTGTCAGGAACAGAGACTATAAGGATCTTTTGTCATTTGTCAGAATGGCTGCACACTTTTCCCCCTGGTGTTTTGTTTTTTTCAAATGAACCAAACCTTTAGTGCCTACACAGGCGGATCCGTGCTCTGGTCTCCCTGTGGCTGCACCTTGTGTGTCCCTTCGCAGCCCTTCCTGCTCCCAGCCTCGCACGGCCCGTTCTTCAGAGTTTGTTCTGGTGCTGGTGGCACGCGCCCATCCCGTGAAGATGGGAGCCCCAGCCTTTCCCTCCCGACTTGAACCACTTTCTCTTCGTTGGCGACTTTTGGGACATGGCCAAAACGTGGTCATTGCTTCCTTGAAGGGGCTTGAGAAGGGTGGGCTGGGCACTCTTGGGTGCTGCAGGGGACATGGGGTGAGGCAAGAAGGCTTGGGCTGGGGGGTTCTGGACATGTGTCACAGGACCTACTGCAAGGAGTAAGGTTGTTGTCAGGAAGGTGGGGAAGGGGCAGGACCTGAGGCTCTGGAAAGGCTTAAAAGGGTGGGATCCAGCCTTTTCCTGTTGCACAGCCCCTTCCCTCATCCTCCACACCAGGATCTGCCTTCTGGGGAGGGGACTTCCCAGGGTGGCGATCGAGCCTGGTCTGTGCCCTCCCCCTGTGTTCTGGGCACCCCAACTCTGCTGCACTGGGTGGGGGGCTGCTCTTGCATGCCGGCCAGGCCTCTGCCTGTGACCTGCAGCCTCGCCCTCCTCCTCATCCTTGTCCCCAAGGTCAAGGGTGAAGGTTCCCTTCTGAGGGGCACAGGTAGCTGGTTGTGGTCAGAGTTGAGGGGCGGGAGCCTGTGTGGAGCGTGGGGCATGGTGTGGTGGGGTGTGGAGGGTGGGGTGTGATGTGGCAGGCAATCCTGGAGGTAGGGCATGCAGGTATCAGGAAGCCCAGGGCTGCGTTCCAGCCACTGGCTGTTGCTGGCCTGACTTTCCTCGCCTAGCAGATGGTTCCCACGGGTTGGGGGATGCAGGCTGGTGCCGCCTCCCATGAGTGCTCACACAGCCCAGCTCCTCCCTTTGGCCTCCATTGTCCTAGGCACTGGTGCCCTTCCACAACCTGGGCCTCCTTGTCGGCCTCTTCTCCCCGCGATGTGCTGACCTATGGCCAGCTACCCGCCAAGAGGCCGTGGGCTGCATCTACTCGCTGCTCTACCTCCAGCTGGGCTATGAAGGTGAGCCCCTGGGTGGGTGAGGTCCATGGATCCCCCAGGGTAGTGGGCTGGTGGGTGACAGGTAGGCAGCTGGTGGCCTCAGTAACCCTGGCCCTTCTGTCTCTGCAGGCTTTGCCCGGGACTACCGAGACGACGTGGCCGAGCAGCTCCTGGCCCTCAGAGACAGCCTTGTGCACCCCGACCTCTCTGTGCTCTTCCACACCTGCCACAGCATTGCCCAGGTGCTGTGGGCTCCACATGGGGAGGGGGCTACCTGGCCAGCATCACTTCACTGTCCTGTGAGCGCACTGGGCCAGAGTGCAGGGATCCTGTGTGGAGGGAGGCATGTATCGGGGGTGCTGACCCGATGTCCATCTCACTGAGGCCTAGGAGGGCATCACCTGCTCATCTCCCCTGTCTGTGACACCACTGTCTCCTCTCAGATCATTGGGAAACGCCTCCCACCGGATCAGCTCATCAGCCTCCTGCTCACTATATTTGAAGCTCTGGGGGATCCCGACAAGAACTGCTCCCATGCGGCCACCGTCATGATCAACTGTCTGCTGAAGGAGCGTGGCGGGGTTCTACTGGAGAAGGCAGGTCGGGGGACGGGGGAGGCCTGAGGGGGCAGGGCTGGGGTGAAGGGCAGGGACTGAGGCAGTGGGGCAGAGTGGCATGGAGCCAGGCCAGAGTGGGCCAGAGTGGGGCTGGATGGGCTGGAGGGGTGATGTGGTGGGTGAGGGCCGGAGTCCATTGAATAATAAGATTTAGTTCAGAGAGATGACAAGGATGACTGGGTGAAGCACAGGGCTTTTAGGAACAATGAAAGTATCCTACTGTCCTACTTAGTACTGAAATGCAGGCTGGGAAAGACCTGATGGGGGAGCGATCCTTCCAGACCTTGCTGGGATTTGACCCTCCCTGCCCTGCTCCCTTGCCCCGAGGGCCTGATATGAACAAATCTTTCGCTTGTCTGAAGACAGAGGTTAGGGTCTGGCAAAAGCAGCTCTGCTAAGGAACTAAGGGGGCAAGAGAGAGGAGAAACTGCCAGAATGTAGCAATCCTGCCAGGAGCTGGTGTTGCTGAGCTGGCTGCTCGCAACACTCAGTGTGGATGCAGTGCAGAACCACAGGGTTCCTATGCCCACCATGTCAGGTCCATGTGGGGTGAGGGTCTCCACGCTGCCCCTCACTTGGCCTGTGCCTTGGCACCATGCAGTAGTGATTCCCAAACAGGTGCTTCACCTCCTCTGAGTCCCACGTGGTGGGGAGTGGTGACTGAGCCTGTTTGCGGTTGGGTAGAGGTTCTGAGGCTGGGGGCTGCAGAGTGGGTGTGCATATGCTGCTGGCAGGTGGCCAGGAAAGGCACCTGATCTCTGTTAGTAGGAGGGAACTCGTGCTGAATCTAAGCACAGAAGCAGAAAGGGGAGCTTATTGCAAGGGCCTCCCGGTGATGTCCCAGAGGGTGGCACAGGCGGTGTGGCCTGTTCGGCAGTTATGTAAGGGGGACATGCGGTGGGTCCACCTTGTGTTATCATACCGAGAACCAGCAAAGTGTCAACTTGAATGAGAAATACTATCAACCGATACCAACACCAAGACGCCTCGGATGATGGGGCTGTCTGATAAGGACTCGAAGCAGTCGTCGTAAAAATGCTTCAACGAGCAGGCTGGAAACATGAGAAATTAGAAAGTCATAGTATGGGAATAGAGCAGAACTGAGACATACAGCAACACAAATTAAAACTACTATTAAAACAGAACCGAGGACTAAAGAAAGAATCAGTGAAATGGAAAATAGAACAATAGAAAGTACACAATCTGAACAATAGAAAAATAACAACATGAACAGGGCCCCAGGGACCCGTGGCCAACAACAAAAAATCTAACGTGCGTCTTATCAGAGTCCCAGGGAGAATGAGAAAAAAGAATGTGTGGCTGAAAAAATATTAGACATTTCTCACATTTCTCAAAAGACATAACCTACTGATTGAAAAAGCTGAATGAATCCCAAACAGGATCAACTCAAAGAAATCTACCACAAGACATCTCATAGTCAGACTTCTAGGAAGTAAAGAGAAAGAAAAACCTTGAAACAGTGAAGAGAATACCTTATTGGTAAGGGGAAAGCAATTCAAATGATGGTGGATTTCTTATCAGAAGCCAAGGAGGCCCCAAGGAAGAGCATACATTTTTCAAGTGCTGGAAGAGAAGAACCGTCAACCCAAATCCTATTTAAAAAAAAAAAAAAAGTTGCCGTTGAGTCAATTCCAACTCATAGTGACTCTATACCCAGTGAAAATATCCTTCAAGAGAGAAGGGGAAGTCAGACACCTCAGACACCATCTTGGCAGTTTTCACCCCAGACCTTGGCATTTCCCAGTTGTGTGGCCTTGGTGGTTGGGCTCCCTGTGGTAGAGTCCAGGCCAGCACCCCCACAGGCACGGGGTACCCACGAGAGTGTGGCTGTCAAGTCCCTGCAGAGCCGGGGCCAGCTGAGTTGGGCGACCTGGGCTTCACTCTGTCCTATTCTGTACCTTGCATTTTATTGTCCCTTGAGATACGGTTTCAGCCAGGCAGCAGTCCCCTCTGTCCTCTCTGCCCCCAGCTTGCGTCAGTGCAGGAAGGCCATGTGGGGGCTGTTGGTAGGCCAGTGCAAGTCCCACCTGGGGGGGCCTTGGGCCATCGGGGCAGGTGAGGCTACATCCTGACCACATGGCCCATTGTGTGCCCCATGCAGGTGCCCGAGATCATAAGCATGCTGCGCTCCAAGCTTCAGGGGACCCAGGAGGAGCACGTCTTGAAGGCTGCCCAGCACAGCGTGTATCTGCTGGCCTCCCAACACCGCGCTGCTGTTGTGTCCAGCCTGCTGGGCAGCCCTCTGCCCTTTGACAGGTACCGTTTCACCTCTGCTTGACACCAGGCCCTCTCTTGCCCCCCCTTTTTTCATGGAAACCTTGAGCCAAGTGTGGTGTGACAGTCACATGGAGAGCAGGGCCCGGGGATCAGGTGCTCTTGGTTCAGCCCACCCCATCCCCAGGCTCTCCCTTATGGCCACCCGGTGGGCAGTGGGTCCGATGTCCCTGTCCATCCTCCCCTGAAGCCCCTTCTGTAGCCATGAGGCCACCCTGGCCTCTCCGTTGGATGCATTGCAATGTACACAGGCCATGTCTGGCTCTTGGCGTGCTCCTTCCCAGCACACTGCCAGGGAAGGGTCACCTGCAGCCATGGCCACACTCCAGCCCCCAAGCTCCCATCAGTGGCCTGTGCTTTGTAGCCCTCCCTGCAGCTGCCCCCAGTCCAGCTGCCCCTGCCCTCAGCCCACTCATTCCCCTTGCCCTCTGCCTGAAGACTTTGGGCAGCCCCTGACTCCTTGGGCTGCCTCCCTCCCTGCTTGCCCTGGCCTGTCGGCACACTGAGCACCCAAGTCCCCCAGGGAGGCCAGCCCTGGGCAGCAGTGTGAGCTCTTGGAGACTCTGTGCTGGACGCAGTCCCTTGGCCCCTGCAGCTGTGCTTGACATTTTTCGCAATGTGCAGTCTCTTCCTTTGCTTTTGTTGGGTCTTGTTTCTGTGTGTTCTGAGGCTATGTTGTCAGGCATCTCCACGTTTAAACTCCTTGGTCCCCCCAGGTGGGTGGTGTCTCGTGTCCACTAGGGCACTGATTGCATCATGCCCCCAGTGTGTCCACAGGAGCGCCCTTCCAGCCAATCTGTCGCCGTGGGTTCCAGAGGTGTTCCTTCAGAGCACGAGCCACTGCACCTCGTGCTCCTGTGTTGGGTTCAAGTCCTATGTCTTGTCTTGTGCTTTCTGCTAGTGTCACATGTTGTTGTTGTTAGGTACCATCGAGTAAGTTCCGACTCATAGCGACCCTGTGCACCACAGAACGAAATACTGCCCAGTCCCATGCCATCCTTACAATCATTGTTATGCTTGAGCCCATTGTTGCAGCCACTGTGTCAGTCCGTCTCGTTGAGGGTCTTCCCCTTTTTTGCTGACCCTCAACCAAGCATCATGTCCTTCTCCAGGGACCGAACCCTCCTGACAACATGTCCAAAGTATGTAAGATGCCCTCTTGCCATCCTTGCTTCTGAGGAGCATTCTGGTTGTACTTCTTCCAAGACAGATTTGTTCATTCTTTGGGAAGTCCACAGCATATTCGATATTCTTCGCCAACACCACAATTCAAAGGGGTCAGTTGTTCTTCAGTCTTTCTTATTCACTGTCCAGCTTTCACATGCATCTGGGCGATTGAAAACACCATGGTTTGGGTCATGTGCACCTTAGTCTTCAAGGTGACATCTTTGTTTTTCAACACTTTAAAGAGGTCCTTTGCAGCAGATTTGCCCAATGCAGTGCTTTGTTTGATTTCTTGATTGTTGTTTCCATGGGTGTCACCTAGTCTCTCTGTTTTTATAGCATTTTTGTTGTTGAATTTGTTTTTATTGTTGATTTGTGACTTGGGATACCCCAGGTGTTACAGAGTGGAACTGCCATAATAGAGTTTCCTTGGTTGGAATCTTTATGGAAGCCTATTGCCAGGCCTGTTTCATCTGCGGAGCCACTGGGTGGGTCTGAGCTACCAACCTTGTGGTTACCACCTGAGTGCAAACCATTTGCACCATCCAGGGGCCTTTGTTTTCATACTCCGTACACCTCTGCTTCTTTGCTTTTCGCAGTTGCCCTACTCTGACATTGACGGCAAGCGCAGTTACCCATGTGTGAAGTCTGGCGCTCACGCAGCCTCCAGGCTTCTGACTGCTGTGCCTCCTTGCTGGGTTGGCCCACAAGCTTATCATCGCTCTGCACTTAATGTCCAGTGTCCTTTGTCACATAGCTGCCACTTGCTTTGCTCTCCACTCACCTCTGTGCCCCCTCAGCCAAGTCCTCTGGGAGGTCCGCACCATCTGGGCCTGTCACCAGACCAGGACTTGGTGTGTATGGATTTAAGCAGGCCGTACTTCCGCTGCTCACACCTTCCCGTGGACCTGTGGTGTTGGTGTTGCTGTGTGCACTGCACACTTTATCTGGACACTTAGGTGGCTTGCACTTCAGAGCCATCAGGGACGATGATGCTGCGGACATTCTTGGTCATCCTCTTGGTGAGCAGAAGCCTGTTTGTCTCTTGCATACACATGGAGGAGCAGAATTACTCTAGGTCTGGATTGCCAACTACAGCCCTGGGCCACACCTGGCCCACCTCATTTTTTTGTGCGGCCTATGAGCCAAGGATGGATTTTACATTTACAAATGGTTTTAAAAAATCAAAAAGAACGGTAATATCTCATGACAGTTGAAAGTCATACGTAAGTCAGATTTTAGTGTCCACAGATAAGTCTTGTTGGAATGCTTCCATGCCCACCGTTTACATCTTGCCTGCGGCTGCTTCCGTGCTTCAGCGGCAGAGACAGTGAAGGGATATCCAGAAAGCCTGAGGTTTTCGCTCAGGGTCCTTTTGGGAGACGTTCTGGGCACTGCCCTGGCTGCAGGTTGGTGCGACTCCAGCAGACGGGGCTGCACATCCTCTGGTGGAAGCCGGGCAACTGTAGCACTCTCACGCACATGTGCTGTAGTCACGTCCTCGTCAGCACATGGTGTTTCCTCGTCCTGGGTGTGTGCCGTTGCCCACATATTTCCCACCTTGTCCATGGTCCCAGGTTTCCGTCACTTTCCTTCTGCCTAAGGTGAGGGGTGTGTGGGTGACAAACTCTCCACTTTTGCTTATCTGAAAATATTTTCATTTTGCCATCACTCTTGAATACTATTTTTGCAGGGTCTAGAATTCTAGTTTGGCAAGTATTTCCTCTTAATCCACCTAAAAAGAATAAAAGACATTTTATTCTTTTTTGGCTCAATTGTTGTTCTTGGGAAAGCAGCTGCAAGGCTAACCATTACTGCAGGAAGCTGCTGCGTCTCTTGGTGTTTTGCTGGGGTCCATGCAGAGTTCTTTTCTTTATTTGGCCTGGCCCTGCTGGCTGCTCGGGTCTGAGCGTTAGTGTAGTCCATCAGGTCTGGAAGGTTCTTAGCCTTTCCTCTCAAGTTGTGACCACTGCCTCATTCTCTCCCTCCTGCCTCTGGGATTCCAGTCAGACGTGTGTTAGACCTTTGCATCCTGTGACCCACCGTCTCCCGTCTGTCCCTGAATCTCTCCCTTGTTCCATCTCAGTGCTGGGTTCGGGTAATTTCTCCTGGTCCGTCTTCTTGCTCACTGTCTCTCTCTCCTGCTGTATCCAGGCTGGCACCAGTGTCTAAAGAGCTGTTGGGTTGTTCCCTTTCCAATCTGCTGTGTCCAGTAGTCTGATACCTGCCACTTGTTCCTTTAAGTACACAAAGCAGAGCTGCTCCTCTGTCGGCATTGACGTCTATAGGGCACTGGGCCAGTCTCTTCTTGGTGGCATCTGCGTGACCTCCTTTGTTTCTTTGTGTGCCTGACTCTTGGCCATGGAGTGCTCATTGCTCTTGAAAAGTTAATTGTATAGGCTCTCTGAAGCCGAGATGGACCCACCCCCTGCAGAAGGGCCCTTCCTGCCATCCTGCTTCACGCCTCCACATCTGGGCCCAGACCTGTTTCCCATTCTTCTCTTCCTGTTCTGCTCAGCACCAGGGCAGCCTGTGCACAGAGCCCAGGGCCAGAGGAGGCCCATCCCTGTCTGGCGGGTGTGTCTGAACAGCGTGGGGCTGTGCTGGCATGCCTGTAGGTGACTGTCCCCCGTCTGCCACAGCCACACCTGCACTCTTTGGCGGGCTCTGGCCGTGGACCCCAGCCTCACCACCCAGGTGCTGAGGCTGCTGTTGGAGAAGATGAACAGGGACGTCCCATTCAAGGAGAGCCGGGCCTTCCTGCTGAGCAGCACTCCTGACCGCGTGGCCACCCTGCTGCCCCTCGCGGTGAGTGCACCCAGGGGCCCCCAACATGTACCATCCCTTCTCTCTCCTCAGTCTCTGCCCACGCCACCTGGGGTCATCATAGGCCAGGAGGCCAAGCGGGGGCTGGCCTTATGGAGTTAGTAGGCCCCTCCCCACAACAGCCTGGGCTCACCCGCCAACACCTGGCCACTGCCCCTGGGGACGCTGGGCCTGCGAGCGCCATAGCCAGGCTCGTAAAAGGCCTCTCAGGTGTCTGTCCCCAAGGGAGATCATTTTGCGTTTTATCCTGCGAAAAAAAAATAAACCCAGCTTGGCCACTTTTTAAGCAGTAAAGCAGCTGTGAAAATTTCCTCCTCCCACCCCGCAAAGAGCCGAGAACAGATGGTCTGCGGCCTGACCTGTGGAGGCAGGCACTGTGGCCCCTGCCCCAGGCTGAGCAGTTCCTCCCACTCCCCTGACGAACGCGACCTCCCAACGGGGTTACAGGCTGAGTGGGTCCATGGGGTTGTTGGGCCCAGCCTTTGCTGCTGGAGAAGGCCGGGGTGGCATGTCTGATGGGTCCCCACCAGGCCACGTGTGCGCTGTACGAGGTCCTGTCCGCTCCGGCCTCTGGGGCCGCGGTGCTAGAGCTTTACCCCGAGCTATTTGTGGCACTTCTGCTGCGTATCAGCTGCACCGTGGGTGTCCAGCTGCCCCGGAACCTACAGGCCAAGGAGAGAAGGAGCTCCGGTGGCCCCCCGGCCATCAGGAACCTGGAGCCCTGCAGGTAAGTGAAACCTCAGGTCCCAGCCCACGGTGGTGGTTGTCAGCACAAGCATGTGTGCGTGCATACTGCGTGGTGTGTCTGCATGTGTGTGTGGTGGGTGCTGATGCATCCATGTGGTGTGCTCGTGTGTGGCGGGTGTACGTGTGTGTGTTCCTGTGTATGCATGCATGCGTGATGGTTGTGCATGTGTGTGGTAGGTGTGCATGTGTGTGGGGTGTGCACACCCTTTCTGTGTTGGAGGTGAAGATCTCCCCTTGGCTGCCTCCCAGGTCCCACTCCCAGGCCTCTCACTCACCTCCCATGTCTGGTTGGGGGATGAGGAGAGGGGCCCTGCTTCCCATGGGAAGTCAGAGCTGTAGGGATGCTGTGGCCTTGGCCTTGTGGGGCCTCTTGTCCTGTGGCACTCTGGCCGTCCTACAGCAGAGGACATTGCCAGGAGGTGAGCCTCTGTGCAGCGCCCTGTGGCTGGAACCTCAGCCGCTTAACTCAGTTCTGGCTTCCTACACTCAGAGCCCCGCTTCAGATGGAAACTCAGCGGAGACCTTCATGGCTGGGTCAGTCCCCAGCTCCCAGGTCCCCCAGACCCTCTGGCCCTGGCTCCTCAGCCCCCCAGTTCCCCCAGCCCCTTGGCTCCCAACTCTGTTGGGAATGGGGTGTGGCTCAGCTCAGTCTATCCCTGCTTGTGCAGACACCTCATGGCTTTGGCCCTGTGGTCTCTGCAGAGTGGGTGCCAGGTCCCAGACAGGAGTCAGGGCGGGTGGGTACGTGGTGCTACCAGCTGAGGGCATCTATACCTTGCCTGTCAGTCGTGGCCTCCACAGCCTCTCCCCACATGTCCTTCGTCCATGGGCCCTGCCCACCCTGGGATCTGGCCTGAGTGTGCACACATATGTGAGGGGAAGAGGCAGCCCCACTGCAGGACCAACCCGTAACCTTTCCTGCCCTGCTCTCCGTAGATCAAGTGGGAAGAGTGAGCAGGGACCGGCATGGCAGGCCCACATTTCCTCCAGGCACCCCACTGCCCTTCTCTAGCCTGTGGATGGGGGACGAGCCTCTCAGGGCCTAGCCCCATGTCTACCACAAATGCTTTCAGAGCCTAGGTCTCGGCCCAGAGGCAATTCACCGGGAGAGTGGGCCCTATCAACGCCAAGCCTGTCAAGACTGGGCAGGAGGTGGACTGGCAAGGGAGGCCTGAATCTGAACTATCAACACATTATGAGTCTACACTGAGGTTCATGGCTATTCATGGCTGCAGCCTGCCCCGCAGTCGGAGTAGGTGGAACAGGACAGGGAGCCCACCAATCCCCTCACCCTGCTGGCCACCTCTCCCACGACCCACAGGGGCACAGTTCTGCCTGTGGTTCATGCAGCCACCCAGGCCAGAACCAGGCTCTCCGACTGGAATCACGGGGTTCCTAGTCTTTCTCTCTGGTGAGGGGAGTACCAGAAGTGTGGGACCTGCTGACACTTCCTATGGCAGTGGCTGCCACCCCTGTGCTCTGATGTCCCCACAGTCCTTGAGGACCATGCTGGCTGAAGTGCCACCAGCAAGGACGCTGGGCTGCAGGAGGCAGCCGGCTTCTGCCCAGGGCAGGGCCCCTGCAGTGTCTGCTCTGCAGCGTGGAAGTCCTTGGGACCTCAGAGGTCCCAAACCAAGCTTGTCACCCTATGCCCACCCTTCTCTCCTCCCCAGACGCCCTCACCCCGCTGAGCTGCTCAGAGGCTCTGGCATACTTGCCCCTTACGCCCAGGGCAGCAGCCACCCAACCCACCCACTCCCCACCACTGTCCATGCCTTGGCCCCCGGGGCCCCTGCTGGGCTCTGGTCTCCCAGGGCAGGGGGCGGGCAGCTGTTCTCCTGGCCCCGCCCACAGGCTGCTGAGCCAGGAAGGGTTTTATCTGTGAGAGGGGCAGATGCTGGATTCCAGACAGGCCCTGGAGAGGCTACAGTATCAGACTCATTTCCTGTGCGGAGGGCTCTTGGCTCCTCCTGCAGGGAGGCAGCGAGGGTGGGAAGGCCTGGCTTGTTGGCACGACAGGAAGCCAGAGGGGCTCTGGGGAGTCTGGGGGCCCACAGAAGTCACCCCGGGGGAAGGCCGGCCCCTCCTGCCCTTCAGCCCACCCCTACCCATACCCCAGGCCTGGCCTAGCAGGGTCTCTTTGCTGTTCGTCTGTGGCCCCCTCTCGGAGTGGACATGCCTGTGCAGGTGGAAGAGTCTGAGGTTGCCGAGAGCCAGGAACAGAGCTCTTAGGGGTCCCGGCTCGGGCGGTGGAAGTGGCCCTGAGGGCACCAGCGGTGCCGGCCCACACATGGGGGACAAGGCTCCTGGGAGGAGAGCTGGCTGTCGGATGTTTGCCTCAGCCAGCAGTCCTGGGCAGCAGTGCCACTCCAGGTGCCCAGGTTAGCACCATCTCCAACAGGGCAGCTGACCGTGAGCCCTGTACTCCTGCCCACGTGGATAGCACAGCGGCCCCCAGGCTGCACTGTTCCCCCGGGGGCTGTCACCTAGGGCCTCCTGGCTATGGCCCAGACCTTGCCCTCACAGCCATCTTCCTTGCGCCCCACTCAAACTCTAGGTCCCTGGGGGGCTCAGTCAGTTGAACTCAGGGTGTGCCTGGCCAGCTTTTTTAATTACAAGCCTTGAAGGCAGTCAAAGCTGCTGGCCAATAGCCAGGAAGTCCCAGCTGTCCCTGTCCCCACTGGGGCTAGCACCAGCGCACTGCCAGCTTCTGTGGATGAGCCCTGCCTCTCCTTCCTGGCCCAGGCCCTGGCATTCACTGCTCTTGCCCACAGGGCTGCCTGATGTGGAGCGGCTGGCAGCCAAGCCCCGTTTGTGTCCACACACGAGTTCTGCAGCCCTCTGCATCCTCAGGCACCGTGTCTGGCCAGGAGGAATCAACACAGGCTGGGACTTGCATAAGAACCTGGGTCAAGGGTCAAGACCTGTGCGAGGCCCCAGGGTGTGGCATCCGCGGCAGATGGCTCCCCTGTGCCTGTTTTCTGAACCTGGCAGAGACCTCGCAAGCCCCCCACCCAGCCAACAGCTCAGCTGGCAAAGGGCCCTCCTTGGTGGGCAAGGGGCAGAGGCATAGGGAGGGTAACAAGCACCCAAGGGCAATCTAAGCTTGTGGCACTCCTCTTCCCCCTGCTGGCCTCATCAGCGGAGGGTAGGGGTGATTCACTGGCCAGCCTTGCTGGCACCCCCTTGGACTTGTGCCCAGAGTCAAATACCCACCTCTTACAACAGCTCACTATGCCTCTAGAAGGGGGGTCTCATTGGGGGGTATACCGAGGGCCTCCCAGCTGTACTTGGAGCCTGCTCCCTGAAGGTTGGCCCAGACCAGGCACAGGACAGTGGGGGACACGTGTGCACATGTGTGTTTGGGGGGTGGGGCAGGAGGAGCTGAGCGAGGTGTCCCTGCAGCTCTGCGGTGGATACGCTGCAGGCCATGCTGCTGAGGGGTGGCAGCGAGGAGGTGGTGTGGCACCTGGAGCTGGAGGGTGGCTGGGAGCTGCTGAGGACCTCTGAGGGGCATGAGGAGGGCGTCACTCAGCTGGCCAGGTAAGCAGGCCCCCCTCCCTTGTGCCTAGGAAGCGGGGAACAGCCAGGAAGGCACAGGACCAAAGGGAGGGGGGGAGATGCTGAATGCTCATGGGCTGGTGGGAGCCAAGGACCAGGCCAGCTTGGGGCCCCCTTTCAGCACAGTGGTAGGTCAGGTGTGGCCTCATGTGGGATGTCCAGGATGGCAGTGGGACATCAGATCCCTGCACACCCCCAGCAAGTGTGTGTGTGGGGCACGTGTCTGAGCAAAAGGATGTGACCTGGCAGCTGGTGGGGCAGCGCTCGTGGACAGGAGCCACTGCCACAGCTCTCAGCATGAAGGTGGGGTCTGGGGCACCAGGTCCTGGAGGTGCATGGATGGGGCAGGGTAGACGGCAGCACACCCTCTGACACCCCTGCCCCCCTCCAGGGCCATGGCAAAACATGCGGGCCCCCGGCTGCCGCTGGTGATGAAGGCCCTCATCTCCACACAGAGCAGCGCATACGAGATCCAGCGGGTCACCTCCACGGCCTTCTTAGCAGAGGTGAGGCCCGTCGGGGCAGTCCCACTAGGGAGCTGCTGGGCAAGGATGCAGTACGCCTCCATACACCCTGTCTCAGCCTTCTCGGGCTCAGCAGCTCGAGGCCAGCCCTGGTGGGGGTAGGCCGCTCACAGGGGGCACAGGCCTTCGTGGACGTGGTTTTGTCCATTGTGTCCCAGGGCCGTGGCGGGGGGACCAGGGGCACGTGGGGTCAGCTCTAGAGGACCCAGGTGCACAGCCTGAAGTGGGGGTCAGCACAGGCCTCCCTGCTGGCTTGCTTTGTCTGCTCCTCACATGGCCTTGGCTGTAGACCTGTCTTTGCACCCATATGGTGTCACTGCCAGGGCACTCTGGGCGAGGCTGGTTGGGGGGCCCCTAGGGATGGGGGAGCCTCCAGGACAGGGGCCATGGGGGTCAGAGCGCCTTTGTCTCCAGCTGCTCAGCAGCAACGTGGTGAATGACCTGATGCTTCTGGAGTCACTGCTGGTCAACCTGGCGGCCCGGCAGAAGGACACGTGTGCCAGCGTGCGGAGGCTGGTGCTCCGTGGGCTGGCCAACCTGGCCTCCAGCTCCCCTGACAAGGTGGGCCCATCACTGGCTTTGCCATGGGCACCCAAACAGACCCAGGAACGGGTGGTGGCAGGGCCACGCATGGGCATGGGTGAGCTCTTGAGGTCAGGGCCCCAGGACCCTGAGTGTGCGCCGGCTCTCAGGTTCGGGCCCATGGCCCCCAGCTCGTAACAGCCCTGATTGGTGGGTTGGATGATGCGGACGACCTGCACAGTCTGGTGGCCCTGGAGGCCATGGCGGGCCTGGCAAGGCTGCTGGACCTGGTGGAACCGTGGGACCTGCGCTCGGTGCTGCTGCACGTGGCCATCCGCATCCGGCCCTTCTTTGACAGTGTAGGCGAGGGTGGGCTGAGGAGACATCCTGACCCTAGCCAGGCCAGCTCCTGCCAGTCCCCAGAGCCCTAAAACCTGCCCAGTTCCCAGGAGTGGCCTCCACCATTCCTTCCCGACCCCCATACTGGGCAGCACCTCTGGTGCTCTCCCAAACCCACTCCCCCCGTGGCTGCCAGTGGGACCTTCTTCAGGCAGGCCCTGCTGCCCCCGGGGCTGAGTGTCCCCTATTACCACCTCTCCACCCTGAATCCCCAGTCCCTGCCGTTCTCAGGTGGGGACAGCATGCACAGTGGGAGGGTAGCAAGGGCTGGCTGGTCATGGGGGCTGTGTGGGGTGACGCCTCGCCGCCCCAGGAGAAGGTGGAGTTCCGGCGGGCATCCATCTGCCTCTTTGGACACCTCAGCAAGGCCTGCCACGGGGACTGTGAGGATGTGGTCCTGGAGCAGACCCTCAGCGCACTGGCACCCCTGCTGCTGCACCTGTGTGACCCCCAGGCCGCTGTGGTCACCGTGAGCCGCTGGGCGGGGTGGGGTGGGAGGGGGAGGCTGGGGCAGTGGGGGGGCCTCAACACAGTGCCCCCCACCAGGCCTGCAGGTTTGCTTTGCGCATGTGTGGCCCCAACCTGGCCTGTGAGGAGCTAACAGCCGCCTTCCAGAAACACCTGCAGGATGGCCGCGGCCTGCACTTTGGTGAATTCCTCAACACCACCTGCAAACACCTGGTGAGGCAGGGCAGCCAGGCAGTTGGGTGGGCTGGGGCGGTAGGCCCAGGACTGATGGCCTCTGCTGCAGATGCTCCACTTTCCTGACCTGCTGGGTCGCCTGGTAAGCACCAGCCTGTTCTACTTCAAGAGTAGCTGGGAGGACGTGCGGGCCGCCGCCCCCATGTTCACGGGTGAGTGCCCCGGGGCCCACGCGCCTGCCTTGGCTCCGTGGAGCTCCCCACCCTGACCTGGCCCACCTCCCGCTGCAGGCTTCCTGGTGCTGCATGCGGACCGCGAGCTCCGGCATCAGGTGGACCTGGAGCAACTCTTAGCTGGTGAGCGGGTGGGCCTTCCCAAAACTGCCCGCCAGCCCCCTCCACTGGCACCAGACACGGGCTGCCCCACCTCCCCCCCACCCCTCCCCCCCACAGCCCAGGGGGTGGCCCACAAATCCCCAACCTGTCCGGCCTGCTGGGCCCTGCTGACCCGGGAGGCGGGGTGGGGGGGGGGCCTAAGTGATTTTCCTGGATTTCAAGGATTTTTCCCTGTCATTGGTGACCTCATCGTCTCTGGTAATTCACGGAAACTTCCTAACTGTTCCAAAAGAGCTTAAAAAACACTAAAAAAGGAAAAACTATCTTTCCGTTGGCTCCCGAGCTCTGCCGGCAGAGAGGCCTGTTTGGAGGGTGGCGGGGCCCCACGCGCAGGCACCAGCGTACCCTGGACTGGGGTGGCAATGTGCCCGGGGGGTCAGGTGGGGGCCCTCAGAGGCCCATGGCTCAGGCGTGGCTGGTGCCTTCTGTCCCCACCCAGCACTCCAGCTCCTGCTGAAGGACCCTGTGCCCATGGTGCGCATGAAGGCGGCAGAGACACTGGGCCGCCTGGTGAAGTTTGCCTGAGTCCCAGCCAGCCCATCCTCACAGCCATCCCCCAGCAGGACCCTGACCTGGGCTGGTTCAGATCCTGAGCCGGTTTGGGGCCTTGCAGCCCCTGCCTGGGGTGGGGAAGACACGAGAGGCTGAATGAGGTGGAGGATGGCAGTTCCTGTGTGCCCTCTCATTTCTCAATAAAGCCGTGTGCCCCCCAGCAGTGCTGTGGGGGGCTGACACCTGGCCTGTCTTCTGAGGCTGCAACGATCCCACGTGGGAAGGTTCAGGGCCTTGAGTGAAGGGTCTACACATAGGCAGCGGTGACAAACAGCTGTATTTCCCCCCCAACCCCGCCCACGGAGCGCTGGGCTGGGTGCTAAGTAAAGAGGCGGAGGGTGCCGTCAGCGCCTGAGGAGAAGAGCCAGGGCTGGGTAGGGTGGAAGGCCACGTCAAGCACGCCCAGGCCTCGGGTCAGCACATGGCCTTTCAGCACCTTCACAGGTACCAGCAGCGGGTTCTGCAGCAAGTCGCTGTGGAGAGCAGAGGGGCTCAGAGACCCGCGGGGCACTGGGGGGTGAGGGGGGCGCCCTGGGGGAGGGGCACTCACTTGTACACCATGCCGTGACAGACAATGACACTGCCATCGTCAGAGCCCGATGCAAAGAGCGGGTACCGGGGGTGGAAGGCCACGGCCCGCAGGGCCTTCTTGTGGTGCCTGGGGAAGGAAGGAGCTGATGTGCTCAGGGCAGCAGAGAGAGGCTACCTGCCCTGCCCAGTCCCCATAACTGCCCCACTCTCACCTCAGCACTTTGTAGGGCCGGGTAGAGAGATCTAGATCAAACCAGACCAACTTGCTGTCGTAGCTGCCACATATGATGTTGTCACCTAGGGGCAGAGCATGGAGCGTGGGTCACAGTGGCCTCACCTGGCCCTCCACCCCCGGCTCCCCTCCCAGCGGCCTCACCTGCTGGGTGCACAGCAAGGCTGGACACCCACTTGCAGTTAGGCATCAGCTTCTTCGTGAGCTCCTGGCGCAGCAGGTGGTAGAGGCGGATGCTGCGCTGGGAGGCCACCAGCAGGAAGGGCCGGGAGGGGTGGAAGGCCACACGCTGCACCTGGCCGTGGCTGCGGCGGAAAGGGCTCTGGCTGCGGCGCCGGCTCAGCTGGTGGATCAGCACCTGCGTGTGGCCCTGGGTTGCCAGCACCACAGCCAGGTAGTCCCCACGCCCATGCCAGGCCACCTGTGTCACTGGCTGCAGGGATGCAGGAGAGGTGGGCTGAGCTGGCCTCTCAGCCCTGCCCTACCCCGCCCCCACGACCCGTGCCCCCACGATGCCCGGCCCTCCCCGCACCTTCCCGTGGCAGATACGCAGACGCAGGCCACCCTGGCGCTCCTCCTCGGCGGCCTCCAGCCACTGGGCAGGCTGCAGGGCTGGCTCCTCAGGCGGGCAGAAGGCACTGAGCAGCTGATCGGTGCCGTCTGCCACTAGCCGGTCCCCGAGGGCTGGGTTCAGCAGTAGCACAGCATCCTCCCTGCAGGCCACACACAACCCTCAGCTCCTACTGGCCCCGCTGGCCCAGATCCTCCCCTCCCCCAGCCCCCACGCACACGGCCACAGCCACCAGGCAGACGGCAGGGTTGGGGTTCCAGGTGATACTCTTCACCACGGCCCCCACGGGCACCGTTTTCATGCAGCGGGCACTGGCCACCTCCCAGAGCCGTACTGATCCGTCGTCTGAACCTGGACACAGGCGAGAAGACCCTCAGCAAGTGGCCCCTTGCCTCTCCCCTGCCCCCCCAGGACTGCCTCCAACCCCGGGCCCACCTGATGCCAGCCACTGGCCCCCCGGGGAAACACTGAGACAGCGGACCAGGTCACTGTGGCCCCTGTAGACCTACAGAGGAAAGGGGTGGGGATGAGGCCCCACCCAGCAGATCCCTCCCTCATGGAGCGGCCCCTGCTGACCCCACCCACGCTCACCAGTGCCTGGCAGGTAGGGAAGGGCTGCAGGTCCCTTGGCCTAGGCAGTTTGGGGATGAGGTCTTCGGGGTCCACGTTCACCTGTGGCAGGGAGAGCACACAGTCATGGCCCCCACACGCACCCCCCCATGCCGGCCTTGGGGCCCGCCCCACCCATGTGCCCGCCCCACCCGCGCACCCGCATCTTGCGCTGTCGAGGACACAGATAGAGGTCAAGGCAGCGCTCAAAGCGTTCCTGGATGAAGCGGCTGTAGGCAGGCACAGCCCGCAGGCTCGGGAACTTGCGCGGCAGGAAGTCAAGCTTTCTCTCTCCAGGTTCCTGCCGTTCCCATGCAAGGCGCTGTGGAGCCAGGAGGTGAGCCCAAGATGCGGCTAGCCAGGGCCCCTGCCCTGCCCCCACCCACCAGCACCAGGTCCACCTCCTCTTCACTGGGCAGGTACTCAGGAGGGGGGTTGTACGACTCAGCGTGACCGGGCAGGGCCAGCTTGGGGGCGGGCACGTGCATCTTGTGACGCCCCAGGACAGCATTGGGGTCCTCCTGGGCCCACAGGTCGTAGTAGCTGGGGGCTGGGTCACGGGGCCGGCGAGGCTGGATCCAGCCCATCTTGATGGCGTGCACCATCCTAGAGACCTGGGCACACATAGCAGCAGGGGTCCACCTTAGGGTCGGGCGGGGCGGTGGTCAGCCATACCCTGGGGTCAGCGCAGGAGTGGAGAGCCCACCGACCACTGTGGGGTGCCATACCCTCAGGAGCAGCACCACAGGGCCAGGGGCAGCACTATGGGGTCGGGGGTAAGCAATGTAGGGAGGGGCTGCACGCACCTTCTCCTTCTCCACGAGCGATGGGATGAAGCTGCGCTTGTCGGCAGGGCGGTTGGTCACCGGGTGGATCATGAGGTCCCCGCTGAAGAAGTCCACAGCCGGCTGGGGGGGAAGCATGGGTGGGCCGGGGCCCTGCCAGGTATCCCTGCCCCTGGGGCTGCCGCCCAGCCACATACCTCATAAGGGTCGAAGCTCACGTCCCCGAACTGGCCCCTCTGCAGCCGCCGCACCAGGGCCACCTGTTCGTCGGTCAGCTGCACCTCCCTGCCTGTCGCTCGGTCCTGCACCGTGCGCCTGGGGGCAGCCCGCCCACCCAGTCAGATGGCCATCCCCCAGGCCCCCCCCGACCTTGCCCGGCTCCTGCCCCCCAGGCCTAGGCCCACCAGTAGTTCGGGTCATCCATCTTGTCCAGGAACTGGTCAAGCTCATCGCGGGTACGCAGGGGCTTATAGATGCGCCGGCCATCCAGGTCATAGCCCACGTGGGGGAAGTCTGCGTACCACTCCAGGGGCACATTGCCCACAGTGTTCCGGATGTCCTGCAGTGGGGGGGGGGGGGCAACCTATGTCACCCCGACCCCGGCCCTGGCTGTGCCCTCCTGCTGCCCCGGGTCTGACGTGGCACGGCGGCCGGCTCTGCCCCCACCCGGCCTCGGAGGCGCCGGAGCTGCACCTTCACATTTTCCACTGAAGTGGTGCCAGCCCCGCGCCTCCCCCGCCGCCAGATTCCTTGGCCAGGGCTCTGGGCAGCCACAGACAAGGTGACCTCATCGCCCGTGGGCTCCCTCCCCTGGCGGGGCCCTGAGGCATCGAGGTGGCAGCCACAGGGCAGGGACACCAGGCTGAAGGGGAGGCAGCTGCTGCTAGCCCTGCTCTTTGGGCGCTTGGGCCCCCACCTGCCAGTCCTGCCCCTGGCCCTCTAGCCTCCAGATCCCCTGCCCCCTCCCATTCTCTCCAGACCTTTTGGTCCTGCCCCCCACCCCCTGCGCTGCCCCCGGCAGGCCGAGCAGCTGCATTCCTGGACGCACATTCCTGGTCGAAGCCCTGCCAGCCACCGCCACCTCATTCCGCCCAGCTCGGGGACTGCTGCCCAGGCGGCTGCTGGCTGCAGCAGTAGCCATGTGGGGGAGGGGCCCAACAAGACGGGGCACAGCTGGGAGCCCAAGGACCCCCAGACACAGCAAGACAGAACCCCCAGGACCCCCTGAATTTGTCCCTCCTGCCCCTCCCGTGGCATGGCCCTCGTGTCCACTGCTGTCCCCTCTGCTCACGTCTACGTCACCACCCCAAGTAGAACAGATGGTGGGAGGGTCCTGTGTTTGTTTCCCCAGGGAGTTGATAGCCTGAGACCTGTCCCTGCAGTTATATGGCCATCCACAGGGGCAAGGTTCCTGGGAGGGCGTCAGGTAGAGAGCTTGGTTGTGTCAGACCTGGGGCGCCGGTGCCAGGTGGGGGACAAGATGGGGGATGGGGACAGCCTATGCCTTTTGTGATCCCATACCATCACCTCCACAGCCCGACACAGAACGCCCAGGTACACGCGGGAGAGACAGACACGGTGGCTTAGGTGCCAGTGGAAGGCCAGACCAGGGCACTGAGGGGAGAGAGTTGGGGTCATGGTAGAAGGTGACCCCCTCCACTCAGCCTAGGCGAATGCAGCAGCAGGCACTGGACAGCCGAGCCTTGGGGGCCCAGTACCACCCAGAGGGGGCCCCGTTTCCTCTGCATCCCCTAGAGAAGGATGCTTCAAATACCTGCCCCCCTAAGCGAGGCCCGGAGAAGGCCGCGGGAGGACGAGGGCGGCTCGGCTCCGACCATCCTCCAGGGGCTGGGGGCGGGGCTGGGGGCGGGGCGGGCCCGAGCGGCCCCGTATAAAGGCCGGGCCGCCCGCTCCAGGTCGGGACGCACATGTGTGCGCGGCGCCCGGAGCCGGCCCCGCCCGGCGCTGCGCAGACCCCGGCCCCGGGCTGCCCGCGAGGCCCGCGGCGGCGGCGGCGACAGGCGGCGGCATGTGCGGCGGGCGGCGGCGCTGACGGCCCGGCCCCGTGTCCTTCGCCATGCTGCGCGCGGCGCCGCCCGGCCGCTACCTGTGCCCCGAGGTCAGCATGCTGTCGGAGGACGAGGACAACGGCAGCGAGAGCTCGGGCTCGGACGGGAAGCCCTGCCGCGTGCACGCGGCGCGCTGCGGCCTCCAGGGCGCCCGGCGGCGGGCCGGGGGCCGGCGGGCGGGGGGCGCCCCGGGTCCCGGGGGACGGCAGGGCCGAGAGCCCCGGCAGCGGCACACAGCGAACGCCCGCGAGCGGGACCGCACCAACAGCGTGAACACGGCCTTCACGGCGCTACGCACGCTCATCCCCACCGAGCCTGCCGACCGCAAGCTCTCCAAGATCGAGACGCTGCGGCTGGCCTCCAGCTACATCTCGCACCTGGGCAACGTGCTGCTGGTGGGCGAGGCCTGCGGCGACGGGCAGCCGTGCCACTCGGGGCCAGCCTTCTACCACCCAGCTCCTGCCGGCAGCCCCCCGCCCCCGTCCCGGGACAGCGAGAACGCACAGCCCAAGCAAATCTGCACCTTCTGCCTCAGCAGCCAGAGAAAGCTGGTGAGCACTGGGGGCCAGGACCACCTCCAGCCCACGTCTGCTGGGCAGAGAGGCAAGGCACAGGGGGCTTGCAGGCAGGAGCAGCGCAGACCGGGCCAGAGGCAGGCAGAACCCCAGCAGCACCTGTAACCCAAACCCAGCCTGACTTCAGGAGCCCCAGGCCCAGGGGAGGGAGAAGCTGGGAGAGCAAGGCTGGGCACCTCTTTGGGGCCCTCTCCCCGTGAGCAACCTGGACACAGGCTCCTGCAAGACTAGGGGGAGAGGGCAGGAGGTAGGGACAGTCCAGAGGGGTCCACCCAGGCAGGACCAGGAAGGGGTCTGGGGAAAGGACCAGAGTGGGTTCAAGTAGCTCTGGCCACCCACCTTGCCCCCACAGGAAGGGGACTCGAGGGGCAGTGAGGAGGGGCCCTGGGGCCACCGCACAGCTCATAGCCCTGCGGCCTGCCCTGGCCTAAGGCCTAACAGGCACCTGCTAACTTTTGCCTCGGTCCCTCCCCCGTAGCCTGGGGCTCCATGTCCTCAGACACCAGGCCTCTGGGGACTCCAGGCTGAGACATCCAGGGGCCCTCCAGCTGCCAGGGGGCTGGGGGGAGGCAGGGGGCTGGGTGGGGACACACCAAGGGGATGGCGTGGCCCGTGATTTACAGCCCTGCTATACTTGGTGGCACCGGAAAGGCAGGGTGAGTGAGGAGAAAATACGGCCTGGCCTTCCCCAATCCCCATTTCCTCTCCAGACAGCACGGGCAGGAGCTCCTGGGGCGTGCACATCTGGGGAATTTAATTTTACAATTTCGGCTGTGCAAAGTGCTCCCCCCGCCCCCCACAACTGCACGAGAAAGCTGGGGCAAGTTTGCAAAGGCAGTGCCTCAGCGCCTGCTCCCCGGACAGCACCCAATGGGAAGAGCTACAGGGGGCTGCACAAGTGGGCTGGCCTGGGGGGCCTGGGCCCCCCGCCCGCCTGATGCTCCCCCCCACCCCTCTGCAGAGCAAGGACCGGGACAGAAAGACGGCAATTCGGAGCTAGAGGCTGACCAGCCAGCTTGGAGGTGGCCCACTGGGGGGAGAGCCGGGAGAGCCCCCACGGACCCTTCGCAGGACCCTCCACGAGCGCCCAGCAGGCTGGGGCCAGGACAGAGGGCGGCCAGGCCTAGCCCAGCCCAGCCCAGCTGGAGTGGGGTCGACAAACAGATGGCGGAGACAGTGGCGGCGGCAGGACTCTGAGCCCCAGCACTCACCCAGGCCGCCTGGAACTTTCTCTGCTGGCTTTCTACCTTGGTTTTCTCTTGGGTCACTATGCTTTGATATGATAATATAAAGTCTGGAAATTTTGTATAATTAAAAACAAAACTGTACCTTCCAGACATGGAGATGCTGTGTCCTCTCATATGCTTCCGGCCCACACTCCCTCCTGTCTCTCGGGCAGAAGCACTGCAGAGCAGGTGCCCATTCTGAGAAGGGTGGGGGCGGCCCCCTTGGGCCCCTAGTGGGCTGAGCGAGACTGGGGAGGAGGCAGAGAGCCAGCGAGGAAGCAAAAAGTACGTGGCAGCGATGAGGATTCTCCCCCACATGCACACTTGGCCGCCGGAAGAGACACTGGCCAGGCAGCCCGCTGGGGTGGTAGGAGAGCCCGGGCTGCTCTGCCGGCGCCCAAGGGCCACTGAAGGCTAAGGAGGGTGGAGGCTCCAGCACACCCGCCTGGCCCAGCCCGAGAGGTGGATTCATTCTCCATGCTGGCAGCCAGTCCTCAGTGGAGGTGTGGGGAGGCCAGCACACAGGGGTGGCCCTCAACTCCCACCCTACTCAGGAGGGTCAACGCCTGCCCCATGGCCTGCCCAAGCCCAGAACCCTGGCACTCTGCAGTCCGTCTTCCTGGACGGCTCCTCACATCCCACAGGGCCAGCCTCGAGTCACCCGTCTGGTCAGAACCAGGCCTGGGCCCATCCTTTACCGCAGCTCACCACCCCCAGCCCAGCACGTCAGAAGCACGTCTTTGGAGAAAGTCCCCAGAAGCCTGTCCACCTCTCTAGGTGGGAAGCACCTCCCCACCCACCCCCCACCTGGCTGCCCTGCCCCCATACGGACAAGCAGCAAGTGCACAGGCCACCTTCTGCCTGACCTAGCCTTCTCCGCACTGTCTGCCTGGGCGGAAAGACCCTGGGTAGCCCACCACTCCCCCACCAAACTCCCAGGCTCCACCCGCCCTCTCAAGGGGGGTGACTAAGCCCCCCACCATGTGCTCCGCACAGCTGGCCAGCCATTAAAATCCTACAGGTGACAATTATAGTTTAGTGGTGTGAGCCCCATGGGGTATGGCGGAGAAAGCAAGGGGGCAGGCGGCCCCAGCGGCCACCCCCTCCAGCCCAGGAGGCGAAGCCTGACTTCCGGGCGGGTGGGTGTGGGTGTGATGCAGGCAAGCGCCAGGTGCCGTTGACTGCTGGGCCAAGGCAGCTCCCCAACTCTGGCTGGCAGCGGGGATGGTGAACCCGGCTCCTGAGCCTCCCTCCTGCCCCCCCAGAGCAGGCTCAGAACTGGCACGGCGAATGGGAACACACACGGGGTGCCTCCCAGAGCGCAGCAGCTGAACCCCGGCTGGACACGTGTGCCCACCCCCCACAGCCCCACTCTTCTGCTGGGACGGGGCTCCAGGGACATACAAGGCAGGAAGCGGCAGTGTAATTTTGGAGGAAATTCTCAAAGCCAGACCCATTAAGGGCTGGGGGCTGTGTCCAATCTGACAGAAATATAACAGGACAAAAACCCTAATGGCTGGCTCCATTCGGAGAGAAACCCAACCCCAAATTTCCTTTCCCTAATCCTGCAGGAACCACAGCTGGCGGGGGCGGGGGCGGGGGCGGGCAGCCACGGTCACCACGGAGGCCCCCGCCGGCCATCCCGGAAAGCCAGGCCAGGATGAGTGAGGGGTGCAGCTGGGGTGGAGCCAGGCACCCCAGTCCTTCTCCTGCCACTCTGGCACAGCATCCTGCCCCAGCCTCCTCCTGGACTCCCCGGGCACCCAGGCCAGCAGCACGCGGCCACTGGGGGGATGAGGTGGCGGGAGGAGGCCCCCCAACAGGGTCTGTGCCAGCCTCCCCGGGGTGACCCAGAGTCTCCACACCCATCCCCATTCCCCATCCACAAGCCACGCACGGCTCAGGACCTGCCCCCCGCCACAAACCCCAGAGGACGGGAGCCCACACACCACTACGGATACAGGTTCCGGAAGAGCAGACCCCACTGAGGGTCTCATGTAGAGGGTGCACCCCTGGGCGGAGGGAGGACCCTGTGGTCCTTGTAGCACCCCCCTCTGCCCAACTGGAGGGGCAGTGACCTTCAGCCTGAGGGCCCGGCACAGGTGTGGAGCAGGCAGCACTAGCAGGAGCATTGGGCGTGGTGATACTGGGACCCCAAGGAGCGAGTGGGGGAGGGGAGAAGTGATGGGAAGAAAGCCTAAAATTCTAGGAACATTTCCAGGGCCAAACAGGAGAACAGGTAGAAGTTTGACGCAGAGGGTGAAGAGAGGAACCAAGACACACCCAGCTGTCAGTGGACTAGGCGCAGGCCTGGGTCTGGGGCAGCCTCGAGCTGAGGCCCCGATGCAGGCGAGGGCCTGCAGGCCCGGTTGGTCAGGGCTGTCCCCTGCACCCTGGGGCTTTCCCACAGCTGCCCAGCCCTACGCTGCCTCAGTCCGTGGCTCCAAAGCAGCAGCAGCTTGGCAGGAGCGGGCGGCCGGTCAGGCGGCGGCCCAGAGGTCCTGGTAGCAGCCGAGATCCCAGGCAGCCAGCAGGACTGGGAGAGAGGGAGGGGGCAGGAGGCGAACGCTCCATCACCCTCCACTGCTCCAGAACTCAAACCAGATCTGGGGCAGGGCCGTCTCGCTGCCCCAGTGTCCACATGGCACCGAGCGGGGCCCCAGGGCCCAGGACGGCAGGTGCTCCCTGCCTGGCTCAGCTGCCCCTGCCCAGCCACAGGGACACAGCTGGCAGCACTCAGGCCCCCTGTGCTCACATCCCAGAGGGGGCTGAGGGTGGGGGCCGCCAGCCGCCCTGCAGCCGCTGGGCTGGGCTGGAAGTGCTCTCAGCCTCAGCTGTCAGCTCCCTGTCCCCGGCCGGCCGGGAAGGAGCTGCGGGCCGCACCACATGATTCATCACCGGCCGCCTGCGCCCAGACCAGCCCCCGCCCTGCTCGGCACCTGCGGCTGCCAGGAAACACATGTGACCCCTGGGCGCACGGGCCCAGGACCCCCACCCAGCAGGCACTGTTCCTGGGGACCCCAGGCCGGACCCGGCCAAGGGTGCAGCCGGCCAAGGGTGCAGCCAGCCCAGGACCTGGCTGTCCTCTCGGGGGCCGCCACGAAGATGACGCTTGAGGGATGTGGCCCGCCTAGGGTCCCACGCCACCCACTGCTGCGTGCCCCCCCAGACGAAACCGGACACAGGCCAGCGACGGGCTGATGTGTCGGCTGGGATTTTTCCGCTCTCGATGAGCTCCCTCCCCTCCCCCTCCCCAAAGTGGCTGCAGCTGTCAGGACCACAGATTGGAAGTGCAGGTACAGCCTGGCCGGCTGCCCGCCCCCAGTGTCTGTCTGCAAGAGAGGAAGCCGGCCCACCTCTGGAATCCTTCACTCTCTCCTCGTTCCCGCTCCCCACCTGTCCCCCGGGAGTGCGGGGTCAGCCGCCCTCGCTGGTCCCGCTCTCCCTGCCCCTCTCCGATTACAATGCCGGCAGTGTTCCTATGCTCCCCCGCTGCACGCGGCCCCTCTGTCTCCCAGCACCACTCAGCCTTCCTGCTCCTCCAGCGTCTCTTCATCTCTGTCAGATGGCGCAGGGCTGCGGGTGGTGCAGGGACAGCCGAGCCTGGGCTCACCTGCAGCATGTCGTCCACAGAAGGTTCCGGAGTCCTGGCTGACAGACCAGAGGGGAGGAAGCCAGGTCCTGCTGGGCCCCCTTCTTGCCCCCAAAGGCCAAAGCCGGCCATAGGCCCCGGCCAGGACAGCTCAGCAAGCCTTAGCCCCAGCCCCTCCCAGGAGCGCAACCTCCCCCCACAGCGCCCACTCACCACTCATGAGCCCACAGGAGCGCTGCCAACACTCAGACTCCACTACTGTCCACGGAGACAGCATCCCCCCACGGGGTCCCTGCTTCAGCTCCTCAGGTGCCCCAGACCCCCACCCCAGTGCCTACATCAATCTCCTGAGCCCACCCAGCAGCACCCCCACCCACCAGTACCCTCACTCACCCTAAGCCACACCCCCTCGCCCCACCTCCAAGCTCCCACCCAAGGGTCTGGCCTCCAGCAAGCCTTGCTGAGCAGCAGAAGTCTGTGTTAAGGCCCCTTCTCAGACACAGAAAAGTAGCTGCATCACGTCTGGGGCTACCGGAGCCCCCACCTGTTCAGCCTCCAGCCCCACCCCCAACTCCAGGCACCCCAAAAGCTCCCTCTGAATGAGCCCTCAGCCTCCCCCCCGAGCCTCACCCCATACTCAAGCCCTACCCGTGCCACCCCCTGCAGCCAGCTCCTTGCAGGGTGCAGGGTCCCGGACCCACATCCCACTCCAGAAAAGCCTCTCACCCACCTGTCCCCATAGGACTCACAGGGGCAAACCCTTCCCACCCACTGCCTGGGTCCCCCCTGCCCTACACCACTGCCTCCATGGCCCAGGGGACCTGTAGCTGCCCCTTCCCCACACTGACCCACTCCTCCCAACCAGAGCGATAAACAGTAAGGACAGCTGAGGGCCACCAGGCCTGCGGAGGCCCAACAACCACAGCAGGCGCACCTAGGAGGCGGCCGGAGCAGCCAGCTCCACCTCATTCCACCTCACACCCTGGCATGCCCCCCACCCCAGTACAGAGTGGGACAAGCAAAGCCCAGGGGCCAGCTGCCCCTGCCATGGTCCCCAACCAGCCTGGGGCTTCAGTGCCCACCCTCAGGTGCCCAGGCAGGTGGCTTCGGCCCTGAGAACTGCACACAGGCCCACCCTGCTGGGAGGACGAGGTAGGTCCCAGAATGCGGAGCCAGCATCCCCATCAGAGGGAGTGTGCTGCTGGCGGCAGCAGGAGGACAGGCGGTTTCAGGCCCCAGAGGCAGCAGGGCCAAGCCGGCGCTTCACAAACAGCGGGGAGGGAAACTACTCCAGGGCTCAGAAACCTGAGCTGCCGGCCTGGCTGCCAGAGCCGAGCTCCCGGCTCTGTTCCCCGCTCCCAGCCGGCAGGCGTCCAGGCGGGCGGGGCCGCAGGAGGAGCCGCCAGCACGGAGGCAGCTGCCGTTCAGTAGCCGGGAGAAGCCATTAACGGCGTTTGGCCCAAGAGCAGAGGGGATGGCGGGCTCTGGATGCAGACAGGCCGGCCGTCCCTGTGGGCTCCCGAGTTACAGCCGGGCCAGGATGGGGGGCCTGGCGGCCAGGGAGGCCTGCAGTCCAGCCCGGCCAAGTTCACAGCCACATGACCCTCACCCTGACCCTACCGTGCTTCTTCCATATGTGCCCACAGGCCACCAGGGCCTCAGTTTCTCCCAGCCGCTAGGCAGAGAGGGGGAGGGGGTGCTGCTGGGAAGGCTGCCACCCCTCGCCCCGCCCCTCGCCCCCAGCCCACCTCCCTGGGGGTCCCAGCAGCGGATGAGATCACGTCTGTGAAGCACGCCACGGTGTGGGGAGGTGTGAGGTGGACATGTGGGGGCGGGGTGGATAGCAGGCGCGGGCCTGCTCCTGGGGGGCCACCCCCGGCTCTATTGCGGCAGAACCCATCCTGCAGCGCCCCCTCGCCCACAGAGTATGAGTTTGGGGGAAAAAGAAGGAAATGATCAAGTGCCTCCATGAGGCCTGGTCAGTGTCAGTGCTGGGGGTCACCCGAAGAGAGGCCCCAGAATCCAGCGGTCAGAGGCCCCACAGTCCCAGCTGCCCCTCACCCAAGGCCCCTTTGACCTGCTCAGACCCAGGGTAGGTGAGAGAAAATGCTGGTGGGAGAGGGTGGGCAAGGGATCTCCCCAGGACACCCCAGCTGCGTTCCCTCCTGCTGAACTCATTTCTTCCAGAATAGCTCATCACCAGGACCCCAGCCCCGCCAAGGGCCTGTGCCTGGGGCCTGTGGTAGGTTGGGGCAGAAGCGAGGCTGCACGGGCCTGGTTCTAATATGCCAGTACCGCCTGGCCCATCTGGGTTTTCTAGGCTGCTGTGCCAGCAAGCAGGGGGATGCCAAGAGAAGTGTCCAGAGAGGGTCCTGGCACTGTGGCTACCACCAAGAACACACCAGATGCCCCCTCTCCAGCAAGAGCCCAGGTCTTCTTGCAGGTGGGGCCCAGCTGAGAGTACAGGGGTGCATCCTGACAGAGACACACCCCTCCGACCAGGGACTCCTGGGTTGGACACTTGGCCGAGGCGGAATAGTGGTCCCAGACCCATAGGGGGCAGCCTGGAGGGCAAGGCTCCCAGGCTGCCTGCCAGTCCCACACCCCAGGGTGTGAGGCCCGAACACCGGCAAAGGTCGGGGATGGGCCCGTGCTGCCTCCCCTTCACCATGCTTACGGACTTGGGGACCAGCTGTGACACCCTGGCCTGGCTCCTGAAAGCTGAGCTCTGCCGCCCCCTCGAGCCACCACTGGCTGGCTGTGCTGGCGGGAACCCGGGAGGGGTGGGGGGCAGCACGTCACTCAGTCCCAGGGCCATATGGGATAGTCATCGCAGGAGGAAGTGCCCCACCCCCACCCCTTCCTCCGCCCTACAGGCTGCCTACCGCCCTACAGGCTGCCTACCGCACCCCCTGCCGCGCGCCATGGGCTGCCCCAGGACTCCTTGCCAGGGCTGGGAGTCCGCCCCCTTGCCTCCGCCACACTTGCAATCATCAGTGACTTCTCACAACACCAAATATAAAAAAGCAGCCGACAGGATGTGGCTGCCGACGGCCAGGGCCCCTGGGAAGGGGGATGGGGAGGTGGTGGAGGGCCATGCTGCACCCCCTCGCCGCACGCCTGCCGCTCCCGGCCAGGAAACCAATTTATTTTGTTTTGTCTCTGTTCTCTGAACGCACAGCAGAGCCCGGATTGGGCGGAGGGCCAGGCCCGTGCAGGCGCTGCCAGGAGTGGGAGGAGGGAGGCCATGCAAAGGGAGGCGTGTCCCCAGGGCCCTAGTGGGGCCTCCCCAGGTTGGCAGGAAGGGCTCCAGAGGGTTTGTCCTGCAGACCCCACACCGGAACCTCCCCTCCGGCCGCCCCAGGCCCAGGTGTGCCTAGCAGAGGGTGGCAGCCTGGCCCACAAACACCATCACTGTACCTGGGCTCCAGCTCCCAACGCCCCCTGACCCGCCAAGGGTCAGCCCAGGCCCAGGTCACCCAGACGCAGCCTCAAGGACATTGCTCCCGGGCTGATCACATCTGCAGGGCCTCTGAACCTGCCCAGGGCACCACCCTGACTCACAGGACTGGCCACTATGTCTGCTCATGCAGACCGCAGCCCACCCCACAGATGGGCAGTGTGAGCCTCCTGGGCAACCCAGGGCACGTGGGGTGAATACGGGGCACCATCTGGCCAGCCCCCTCCCCAGGGTCCCAGAAGAGGCTAGGTGGGTACAGAGAAAGCCACCTGCACTCAGGGACACCTGGACTGGCCAGCACAACCCTGAACATGCCCCGGATGCAGAGGCCTGGCCCAGAACCATGCAGGGGCCCTCCACCTTCCCGGGCAAAGGGCAATGACACATGCCACCAAAGTCATGCATCCTGGACCCCGAATCGCTCCTCCAGAAGGATACAGCCCTGACCAGGATGCCCACTAGGACTGCTGCAGCCTCACCAGCACCCCCCCACCCAGCCCACGCACCGCCCGGTGCCAGCCCAGCTCAAGCCAGGACCCCCTGGCAGAAGACTCCACCCTCCAACAAGTCCTACCTCCTCATCAGAGCTATCCTCCGCGTACTCGTCATCCGTGGCCTCTGTCCTTGGCGAAGGGGTGCCAGCCTGCAGAGAGGGGGGAGCTGTCATGACGGGGGACGCGTGATGAAAGCCCAGGGTCACAGAGAGGAAAGCACTCGGGAAGAAGCCTTTGCTGAGGCCTGGGTTCCCACAGCCCTGCAGGGCACCCACCACCCCAGCCCACGGCCCCTCAGGGCATCTGCCACCCCCAGACTTCTGAGCAGCCTGGCCACAGTCCCAGGACAAGGCCAGAACACCCAGCTCTGAGTGAGTCTTTTGGGCAGCCCTGCCAGATTCCAACACCACAGGCCTCTGTCAGGGCCGGGACCCACCACTGTCCAGACCTCAGGTACACAGCCAGGGCTCCGTGTCCCCCCAGTCTTGCACGTGGGGCTGACCCCACCAGGCCGCACAGGGCACGGTCAGGTCACATCGTCCAGTAACGGGGCCCTTTCCTGTCCTCCCCCACACAAGCCATAACGTGAACACCGGCTGCGCAGCCCTGGTCCAGGGCCCCCATGCTCTCCCCACTCTGGGCTCAGACCCAGCAGGGGCGGCTACAGTCCACAGGCGACAGCAACGCCAAGGCTCGGGCTGAGCAAGCCTACGCCTGGGCCATCCCTACCTGGGCAAGACCCTCACCAACATCCCACCCATGTAGGACCATGCTAGACACCTCTAACTCAGGACTCGGGAGGAAGGTGCACACGCCCCCCCACAGCACGGCAGCCTCCCTCTGGGGCGGCAAGCTGTGCTGTCAGCACTCACACTCTGAGCTGAAATACAGATTCCCTGAGGTACCCAGACAGGAAAGGGCTGATGGGAAAAGCAGCTGACTCCCACCCCTGGGGCAGTGGAGCACTGGCTGCCCCAGCCCAGCGTGCCTGCTCTCCCTTCAGTACTCAGCAGGGTGAGCGGGTAAGTCTTTTTCCAGGAAGGATTCCGTTTCCTATCAGCCTCCCATGCTGCCCTGCTCACCCTACTGCATGTATGCAAGCCCACCAGGAGCCCACCCAAGGCTCCTGACCCACCGGGCCTCCAGGTGCCAAACCCTCATGGCAGGGCCAGAGCTGCCACAGCACCCTAACCGGGCCCACAGGCCGCCACCATGCCAACCTGTCATCCAGTGCGCACACACCCCACGCTGCAGGGCGGTGTGCGCTGGACCATGGGGATCAGGGATGGGTGCCCCACGCACCCCCATTCTGCAAGGAAAACCCTGGGGAGCAAGGAAGGGGTGCCTCATGCACCTCACACTGCAGGGAAAATCGTGCGGAGCAGGGAGGGGTGCCCCCGCGGACTTCAGTCTCCAGGACCGACCTCACACGGGGCCCTGAGCGACCCTCCTCAGGGTTCAGAAGAGGCTGCAGTGCCGGCGGGGCCCACCAGGGGGCAGCCGCGACGCCGCAGACGTGTGGGCTCCACGCCAACGCAAGAGACGGGAAACCCCTTCCAGCTTTGGAAACAGTGCTCTTTGGTGGGGTTTAAAAAAAACTTAAAAATTAAGAAAAAAAAAATCCATAAAAGAGCGCTGACACCAAAAGTTAGGCAGACGCAGCTATGAGCAGGGCCGGCCTCCCGCCAGGCCCACCCAAAGACTGGCTCGACCCGGTCAGCGGAGGCGGGCCGGGGGGCGCGGAGTCGGGAGGCTGGGGACCAAGGGCTCTCTACAGGCAGGGTCCCCTACGCAGAGTTAGGACACAGGACGCGGACAGGGTGACAGCTGGTGGGGGGCGTGGGACCTCCATCCACAACCGCTGGCCCCCAAGCCCACGGGGCTGCGGCAAATCAGGGGTAACGGGCGGCGGTGGGCGAAGCGAAAGCCCAGAGACCGCGGTTCAAAGAAGCGCCGGCTGGGGGCGGGGGCAAGCGGGGAGCCGGACCCAGCCTGAAACAAGCGGGGAGAAAGGCGCCCCCAGGGGCCAGCAGAGGACAACCTGGGAGGAGGGCAGCAAGAGGGGCCTGAGCCCACCGCAGGACCAGCGGGCTGCAGTCCAGGCCCCAAACGGCCTAGAGAGCGTGCAGGCCCAGGGGGCCTGCGCAGAGCTCCCACCGAGCCCTATACTGAGACTGACGCTTAGAAGCTTTACCCTGGGAGCCCCAAGAGACCCATCAGAAAAGCCCGGGGTGCAACGTGTCTGCCAGCAAGCAGTCACCCGCAGGCTGGGCTGGACTGGGCAGAGAAAATCGAAGGTGCTTTCGAGCCCCCCTCAGACCGTCAGGAAAAGAGAAGAGACCCCCCCCCCCACTCTTCCCACCCTCCAGCAGAAGAGTTGCAGTCCTGCCCCTGCACAGTCCACGCAAAGGACACGGGAACAAAGGGCCGCTCTGGGCCTCCACCAAGTGTGGGTGCACAAGGACCTCACCTATGCCAAGCCTGACTTCAGTGACAGTGCCCCAGGGCAGGGAGCAGGGAGCAGGGGGCAGGGGGCCCTAGCATGTGGGAGGCACTAGGCAATCTTCTGCCAGCAGGTGGCTTTAAACATGGCTGCAGATCTTTGATTTTTCTTCCTGTTGAGAGCCAAGCCCCCCTTAATTTAAGGGCTGGGAGGCACTGGGGGTTCTGGGGCCACCTGCAACCCAAGTGGGTGGCTTTACAAGACAGCCCCCCACTGCCACCTGGCTGATCTGGGCCTGACCCTAGCTGCCAGCCTCATCCTGACCAGGGGGCTGCAGGGGCCTGCCCTGGAAGGGGAGGGCAGAATGACAGCCGTCTACTCTGCAGGGACAGGAAGGGCTCTCGTCCTCCAGAGAAGGCTGAGCATTTACTATCTTGGGCTGTGGCCAGGCCCGAGTGGTGTAAATAGTGAACGTGCCTGGCTGTTAACCAAAAGGTTGGAGATTCAAGTCCACCCAGAGGCACCTCGAAAGAAAGGCCTGGCCATATACGTCCAAAAATCGGTCATTGAAAACCCTGTGGACTACAGTTCTATTCTGACATCCACTGGGTCACCTTGAGTCAGTCAACTTGAGGGCAACTGGTTTTCATGGTTGGGCTGTGGATACCAGCCCTACAGTATGACCAAGCAAAGGGACCTGGGTGACCAGATAATACGGGACACACTGTGGGGGCACTTACGGACATCCAAGCAGAGAACTGAGGGGGACACGTACTACCCCCGACCCCTGCTGGGAAGGGGAGGGGGTGCCATGCTGGTCACACCCAGCTCAAGCTCCGTGTAGCCCTGTGCAGCCCTTCCTGTCACCACTCAGGCCCACAGCGGAGGAGACCTGCCCTCCCCCTCAACCCTCACTGCGATATCATCTGAGATACCCAGACACGTCACCTGTTTTAGAGAATCCAGTGAAAGGAAAACAACTTAAATCTAAACAGGTGGATTTCTTCACTTAAAAAGCGGGGAGACTTGGAAATCAAAAACTATTAACTATTGTTATGGACTGAATTACGTCCTGTCCACAAAAAATACCGTGTTGTAAATCCTAACCTCTATGAGTTGAAATTGACTCAACGGCAAAGGCTTTGGTTTTTTCCGGGGTATGCCTGTGGTTATAATCCCATTGGGGAATGGGTTGTCTATGTTAACGAGACAGGATTAATTTAGAGTGTATCTTGAGTCAATCTCTTTTGAGAAATAGAAGAAAACAAAGGAGCAGAAGCTCAAGGAGACAAGGAGAGAAAGCCTTCCCCTAGAACCAGAACCCTGAATTCAGACTCCAGCCTATGAGAAAATAAATTTGTTAGAGCTACCCACGGTTACAGCAGCACTAGGTGACTGAGACAGCTGTACTCACCACCTGGGGCCAAGGGCACTGCAAGGGAACACACACTCATTACTGAACATGCTGACATATCATCAGACTTTTCTTCAGAGAGGGCAGATTTTGTACTTTTGAGAAGAGAGGGAAAGTTTCCCATGATCCTACAAGCCAAAACAGGCACAGTGCATGTGGCCCTTCCCAACGGGGATGACGTGCCCCGCGGCCATTCGCACCAGGGTCAGTGCAGGTCCCAAATGGCAGATGCTGAGGACGTGAACTGTGGCTCCATCTCGTCTTCCTTACCAAACAAATCAAACCCAGTTGAAACAACCACAGCATTCTTGGTGCTCTTACAGGAGTAGACTTCTGTGTAAGTCAAAGTCACGAATACCAGAACACCAGGGCTGTTTGAAGTACAAACTGGTGTAAACTAGTTTCTAGAACTTTTTAACATAGTCAGTTTGTATTTTGTTAAATTAAGCTTTTCTCCCACTTTCCTTAAATCAAGAGCAGGGATCAACCTTCCCCATCATCACAGTACCCGGCCCCGGTCCCCGCAGGGCTCCCATGGGTCAGCCAGGCTCCGTGCTCTCTTCCGTCGCCCAGGTGCTCCACCTACTCCTCATAAGTACCCTGGGCTGGGACACGGGCCTCACCCCAGGCTCTGCTAAGCTAAAGTCTGGCTGGGCCAGGAGAGTTCACCCTTGTCCTGTGGGGGTGACATAGTTTTTCCCCAGTGACTGACACCCACTGTGGCTGGAACCAGTGTTCTGGAGCCCAGCTACCCCAGCTACAAACAGGTGGCTGCACTTGGCACTAAAGGTGCCCCAGGGGCACTGAGGAAGGGGTGCCCACGGGGTTCCCGAGGGAGCTGTGGAGAAAGGCACAGCCTCTTGGTGAGCCCCAGGCCTGGCAGGCACTGCTTGCTCCTGGTTGCCTGGCTTCTGGGGAGGCCCACAGGAGGCCCTGCCCACCCACCTGTGACTGCTTCTCAATGGTCTTCCCCGTCCCGACATGACCTTCATCACTGTTGGCCCCATCCTCACTGTCGTTGTCACTGCCAGAATCTTCTAGGCCGGAGAACACGCTCTCCTCGCTGTTAGAGAGGCCAGAGTCACTGGTATCGATGTGACTAGGAGCAGGGCTGCAGAAAGAGGGCTGCAGGGAAGGAGAGTGTTGGTTCAGCTGGAGCTGCCTGCCCACCTGCCTGCCCACCTGCTTGCCCACAGGCCCTGTGCTGAACAGGGAGGCACAGCAGAGACCGGCTCCTCCAGGCGCCACCACAGCTCTGAGCAGCAGCAACCCTCCACCTCCACCCAAGCCATCCAGCCCAACCCAGACCTTTCCCATCTTCCACCTCCACTGACAGCATCGCCGTTCACCCTTGAATGGGCGTTTTACTTCCCAGTATCTCACAAGACACAGAGACTTTTCAAGGACACCATCCTCTTCTTAGAGTTTAGTTCTCACTGCCTTCCCAAAACCGGCTTTCCATGCCAACTGAAACCCCCCATGCCTCACCCTGATATTCGAGGTCCCCAGAGCCATGAGAGCACTACTAGGAAAGGGGCTGGGGACAGCAGAGAATTAGAATCCACGAGGGACTTTTACTACCCGAAGCAAAAGCCTCCTCATCGCATGAGATTGGGACAGCCAGTCAATCAGTAAACTGACAATGTTGGTTAAAGTCATTCATAAACGTGATGCAGTGTAGGGCCTGGCTCTCTGGGCCAAAGTCTGAGACTGAGGAGGCACAGTGGGCGATCCTGGCGTGGCCTTTACCAAAGGACAAGGACGCAAAGGCGCTTAGGAAGCAAACTGAATGCAGAATTCTGGATTCCCACCTTCTTCAACATTTCACAACCATCTCGCCTAATTGGACAGCCTGTGTTTATCAGCGGTCCCTAGCACTCAACTTCATCTTTGCCTATGCTCACCAGCTGTTTCTAGCATCAAACTTTGTTTTCACAGATATGACCCTCTCATACGCTCACACTATATCTCTGACGTTTTGATAGCTACACATCACAAAAGCAAGTAGAAATGGCATAAGCTGGTTTGGAAACAAACACGACAGAAACTCTTGATGAGTGCCCAGCCCAAGTGATGGCCGCAGCCACGACCAGAGTGGAGCACTGCCTGCTGGGGATGAGGGGTGGGCAGCAGCAGAGGCGGTGTAGGTGAATTTATCTCACAAAGAGGAGGGACAGCTCCCACCAATCCAGCTAAGTGGTGTCAGCTGTGAGAGGATCCAGCGGATGTGCCTCTGTGCTCCAGATGTGACGAAACCCCCAACCAAGCAGGATTGAGCTGGGAAGCAGAACCAGCAGTGCTAAGTGGGTTCAGTTAAAACAACGTGTCCAATGCAAGAGGCTCAAAGGCAGACTGTCCACTGGGCTCTAGTTACATTTCTGCGTTCTAACATCCTTTTCTCCTTGCTGTAATATATCTAACATATTAGCCTCATAATACAAACAAGTACTGCATAATTAAGCGTATATTGGAGGAGCAAGCTCAAGTGTTCTTTAAGTTTTCATTTATTGGTTCTTGTTGAGAACGTACACAGCAAAACACACCAATCCAACAGCTCTACAAGTACAATTTAGCAATGATGATTCCCTTTGAGTTGTGCAACTATTCTCACCCCCCTTTTCTGAGTGGTTACTCCTCATTAACACATTCTCACTGCTCCCTAAGGTTCCAATCTAATTCTCCAGTTGCTGTCGCCACTGTGGTCCCATATAAACAGTGCTAAAAAGACCATAATGCTCAAGGCAGACATTCTTTACTGGCTAAGCTAAACTACTGTTTCGTGTTAAGAAGACTTCAGAGAATATTTTTTATTTAAGGTTTAAAGATGATCTCAGGGCACCCTCTGTGACTCCAGGAAGTCTGGATTCCATGAGAATCTGAAATTCTGTTCTGCATTTCCCCCCTTTTATCAGGATTCTTCCACAAAATGTTTCATCAAAACATTCATTCACGGTAGCTGGGCACCATCCAGTTCTTCTGGTCTCATGGTAAAAGAGGCAGTTGTTCATGGGGGCAGTTAGCCACACGTTCCGTATCTTCCTCCTACTCCTGAATTTCCTTTTTCCTCTGTTGTTCCAGGTGAATGGAGACCAATTGTGCCTCAGATGGCAGCGTGCAAGCTTTTAAGACATCAGGCACTACACAGAGCGCCAGGCAATAGTACAGAAGCACTGAACAGTGACCTGGGATATGCCGTGAAACCATGAACCTCCAAACCAAGAAACCAAATCCCACGAGGTGTTGGTGCACAAGCAGTCTCAGCACTGCTCTCTGGTCCTTGTAGTTCAAATGTTCTTAATGACAGGGTGATGCCCTGCCCTCCATTCCCACCCTCTTCCCATTTCGCTCCTCCTTAGACACTGTTCTCCAACCCCACAGAAGTGCCCCTGATTCCAGACTGCCTAGACACCTCTGCCTGGACCCCTCCCCTGCCGCCGCCTCCACTAGAAGGCAAGGCCCGATTCCCACGGCACCTTTCCTAGATTCCTAGTTCCCCCACGCGACTCAATCCTCGCTCTCAGCTCCAGCCCGACACACACTTCGAGTGGGCTCTCCTAGCTGCGTGCCGGCGAGGTTTGCTTGAACAGCCATCAACAACAGGCCTCCACTAGGATGCCACCCGACACTAGGGCGGGAACGCCTGCGCCGCCTGTGAAATTAATGCCGAACCCCAGGTTGCTTAGGGAGGCGGCTGTCCCATCCTACCCGCCCTGGGCACGCCTGGAGCGGTCCCCTGCAAACAGCAGCCCGGCACCGATACCCTTTCGGTTAAAGGAAACCCCATCCCCGACCTTCACCTCCGAAGCCTCGCCAACTCTGACGCCTCCTCTCCGCCCAGCCACCGCGCGATGTGTCGCTGCCACAGCCACGGAGGATGCGCCCAGCAGCCTCGGGGCGCCCCGCACGTGCGGCCGCGTGGGCTCGGCCTCGCCCGCCCGCCGCCGCCCCGGCCCCAGCGCCCGCCGCCCCGGCCCGCGCCCGCTGTCACCTCCTCCTGCTCCCGCTCCGACTCCCGCTCGGGCTCCGGGTCTGGCTCCGCGGGCCGCTTCCCGGGCCGCGACTGCGTAGCCGCCCCACGTCGCGCGCCCCGCGCGCCCGCCATCCTCCGGTGAGCCTGCTCTGCTTAAACAGCCGCTTCCGGCAGCGACCCGCCGCGTGCGCCTGCGGGGCGTGGCAGCGGGGTCAGAGGGCGCGGCCGGCCCGCCCCGCCCCGCCTGCGTTGATTGGTGAACGGTGGCGGGGGGCGGGGCAGAGCCATCCCGCGCAGGCGCGTGGCGGCCGGGAAGGGGCCCAGAGCCGGGAGCGCGCGCGCGCCGGTGGGGACGCAGGCCGCCGGGCGGCGCCAGCGGGAGCGCGCCCGTCCCAAGATGGCGGCGGCCATGGTAGGCCCCGGGGCTGTGTGTGCGCAGCGGGAGGCTGCGGCGGCGCGGCGCTGGCTGCGGGTGCAGCGACGGCGCTAGCCCGTTCCTCGGCCTCTGCTCGCGGCCGCTGTCTCTGCCTCTCCCTGCCTTGTCCGAAATGGATCTGCCCGTGGGCCCCGGCGCGGCAGGGCCCAGCAACGTCCCGGCCTTCCTGACCAAGCTGTGGACCCTCGTGAGCGACCCGGACACCGACGCGCTCATCTGCTGGAGCCCGGTGAGGGGGCCGCCGGCCTGTCGGAGGGCGGGGAGGGAGCCCGCCGGGCGGCGGGAGGGCGGGTCCTGCCCCGCCGTGGGAGGGAGGCCGCTCCGGGAGGGGCGAGGGCCGCCCGCGAGTCCCGGTGGGAGCCCGGGAAGGCGGGGGCCAGGTTCCCGCCTCTCACCCCCCGTGGGCGGGGCGGGGAGCCAGCCAGCCAGCCACCGCCGTGGGGGCGCGAAGTTTTCAGGGGACGCCTCCCCGCTCGGTTCCAAGGCCTGCAGGTCTCGAGTTTGCCCCGTAGGAAAGGGAATTCCAAGACTCGGTCCGCTTTGAAGCATGTTTAGGGTCCTGGGGGTAACGGCCCTGCTCTTCCCACACCCCGACTTGGTTTCAGGGATTTTCAGCAGGTGAGGTGGCAGCCTCTAGCAACGCTGCTGTCCTCAGCCTCCTCCTCGTTCAGCTGCTGACCGGCTGAAGATTCTCCGGGACGGGAAGGGAAGGCTGGACCTTCTCGTTCTTTGCTCCTTTGCTAAGTGTTGGACAAGCGTGGAGATGTACTGTCCTTAGACCAAACGTCCAGTTTCTCTAACGAACATTGTGCCAAAGTGGTGATTTTTATCTCCAACGTGTTACTGCGGTGGTGTTACTCAGAGGCAAATCAGAACTTGGCACATGAATCGCAGGGCGCTGCTCTAGTGGAGAGGAAAGGGGATGAAAACAGAAAGTAAAACGTCATAAACTCAAGCTGATCTCCTGTGCGTTTCCGGATCCCAGAAGTGGGTTTCCTTAGAGCAGTTTTGTTTTTCGTTCCTGGTGGGGCATCTCTGTTCACGTCCTTGTAGTCCGTTGCCCGGCAGCAGGCTTGTTTACGCGACCTGACCCTGAAGTACCCGACAGCTCTGGTTTGTAGGAGTTAATCCGTGATTATGTCTGGAGTTGGCGTTCAGATGGCTGTTCACATCCTGGCTGTGACAGTGTGTCTGATGAGGGCCACAGACCCAGCTCAGGGCTGGGATGTGATTGGTGGCCTGAAGGAATGCACTTTTGGAGACACCATGTTAGGGCTGGGTGCTTCCAGCCATACTTAGACTTCCTGTGAGCTCACACATTGGAATTTCTCAGACTGCAACTATGGCCCTTTTGTAGGCCAGTTGCTTAAGCTTAGTTGCCATCAAGTGATTCCGACTGCCAGTGACTCCATGTGTGTCAGACTAGAACTGTGCTCCAAATGGTTTTCTGTGGCTGATTTTTCTGAAGTAGATTGCCAGGCCTTTCTGCTGAGGTATATCTGGGCAGACTTGAACCTCTGACCTTTTGCTTAGCAGGTGAATGTCTTAGCCATTTGCACCACCCGAGGACTCCTCCTTGAGCCAGTAGGAATGAAGAGAAGTCTGGGCTGAAGCTCTGCCTTGTCAGAGGGCATTTGGGGATAAAGAGAAGGGTAGAGCACTCACCCTGCACTCCCTCAAAGCGCTTTTCTGAGAAATTTTTGCCTCTGCTCCCTGCCATCTCCTGTGTGGGTATCCCCTACCCCACCCACCCACCCCCCCATCCCCTACCACCATTTCTTTAATGCCAGGTACAGGTCCCTGGAAGAGGCAGTGGGCTTCCCCCGCATGCTCTCTTCATGTTTCCGCCATCCCTTCCATCTAGACCTCAACCCTTCCTGGCCAGACAAGATGACCCAGTGCTTCTTTCTCCCTGACCCTCTCCTCCCACCTCTTGCTCATTCCCCTTAGCTCACAGGAGGGGGAGGGGTATTAGGGGGCTGATCCTAGAGGTTGCAGAGGCTGTGAGGCACCACATCTCAGGCCTCTGGGCCAGCACACTCTCTTCCGGGACCCTCTGTGTGTTCTGGGAAAGGCCTTTGCCTGGAGCATTGTACTTGGCTGGGTTTGCGGCCATCGTCCACCAGGCATAAGCCTGGGCAGGGTCCCCAGAGAGGCTTTGCTCTTGTATCACAGCCATCTGTGATCCCATCGATGGGGCGGGAGCCAGCCAGGGTGCAGGCGTGTGGTTCTCCCTGGTTAGCACGCAGCCTGAGTGGCTGGGGTCAGTGCAGGACACAATGGGGCTGGTGGTGACAGTGAGCCCCAAAACCCAGCTCTGGCAGAGAGAGGACTGCGGGCTACCTGGCCCTAGAAAGGAGGGGATGTTCCCATCCTGCAACATCTGAGGACACCCACCAAAGCCCTGCAGCCCCTCTTTCAGCTCAGCCCCAGTCCAGGACCCTGCAGATTCTGTCACCCAGAGCCCAGCCCCCAAAGGCCTCAGGGAGGCTGATGTTCGTGCCTGTGCTGGAAGCGTTCTCCCGCTCTGCCCAGAGGTGCTGGCAGGCAGGCGCAGTGCTCCCTTGTGTGACACGGGACGGGAACTAGAGGCCTAGTGAGAATAACTCACAAGACCGACCTGCATTTGCTGGGCCATCAGAGTGAGCACCTCCTTAAATGTTGTGCCCTGACAGGAGAGTGGGGACGCTGTGGTCCCCAGGGCATGGGCCCTTCCCAGAGTGCCCGTAGTGTCAGTCTTCAGAGGCCTTGCTCGGAGAGGTGCTGAGCCTCTGTGTGGACTTGGTCCTGTGGCTGGGCAGGAGTCAGGCCAGCCCAGGTATTCCCTGGGCAGTCACACCAGACTCCAGGAGTTGGCAGGAGCTGGACCATGGGGTGCACGGGCAGTCTCCCATCCGCCCCAGAACCCACCCAGCTTCAGGGCCAGGTCTGTTGGGTAGGGGAGCTCATTCAACTCAAGCTCTTGAACCCCTGGCCTCGGACTGTTGCCAGGGCTCCCTAACAGAGGCAGAGCACCTCTCTTCCCTCAGCTCTGAGGTGGGCGTGGTGGTGCAAGCCTGCAGGCTCATTCTTAGACCAGTGCCTGGGCAGGACCCAGCCTGCCTGCCCAGAGCATGTACAAAGGGCAACAGCTGCAGCCCCACCCATGAGGTGGCAAGGGAGCCCTGGGCCACTGTACCCAGCACAGGCTGTGGGTACACCCCAGGGTCAGGAGGCCCCAGGCTCCTTTTCTGATCCTACGGTGAATCTGGTAGTGACCTTCAGGTGGACATACCATATCATGCATGTTGTCTGTGTGTCAGGACTAAATCAGGCATTTTCACATGTTACTTCTGTCTCTGCACGTGGATGACTGGCTTCCCATTTTAGAGATGAGAAAACTGAGTCACAGGGCCATCGAGCGCTAAACGAAATCAAAGCTTGAAAAGCAGGAAACCAACCCCAAAGTCTACGTTCTTTGCCCAGTGCTGTCCACTGCCTGTGTGTACCCAGCGCCCCATAGTGTTTCCCATGTCAAGGGCAGCAGGAGACCCCCCACCTCTCCCCATCCCTCAGAGTGAAGCCTCTACCCGTCATGGGAGGAGCTGGGAGCCTGGGCCATAGTGGTCTGGGAAGGAGGTAGATGCCTGTTGCATACCAAGCCAACAGACGGCCAGAGCCAATGTCTGCATGTGGTCTTCATTGAGGGCCCAGGGCAGGCTGAGGGATCCATGCTGGCCCCGGGAGTCCCTGGTGGTAGAAGAGTGGGGGTGGGGGGGCTCAGCTGGGCCCACAGCACCCACCCTGGGCTGAGCAGACTGCACAGCGCCAAGCGGGTCTTCCTGGGGTGGGCAAGCACTCACGTCAGTGACCCCGGGCCTGCTCTGGCTGTAAGGCATCCTCAAGGCCTGGAGGAATGGGGGTGGGGGCAGCCCTGAAAGTGTTTTGGAACACAGGGGAGGCAGCCTGGTACACAGCCCCTGCTAGCTGCAGGGTGAGGACGGTCAAATGCCCACGTGTCTGGTAGACCCAAGATTGGCAACAGAGTGACTGGAAATGGGTACTGTGGGTTGTGGTGCTTGTGCTGCAGGAAAACCAGTGCCCACTCTCTTCAGCATAATAAGAAATGTACTTATGACAGGGCATGGGGTCTCTCTCTCAGATGTCAAAGAGAGGGACAGAGGGCAGCCCAACCTTGTTCTGACCCAGCTCTGCAGCACCTGTCTGCCTCACCTGGAGCCACCAGGAGCCAGGAGAGAGGCAGGAACAGATTCTCCTCCAGAGCCTCAGGAACCAACATGGCTGACATCTTGGTCTCGGACGCCTAGCCTCCAGGCTGGAAGACAATAAATTTCTGTTGTTTGAAGCTCTTATGTTGTGGTACTTTGTTACGGCGGCCCTAGGACACTAATACACTGGTCTGTCACTTTTCGCCGCTCTTCCATATTTCAAATCACAAGTTTTCTTTTCTTATGTCCAACAATAAGCTCAGACCCCTTCCAAGAATTGCCTTGTTGGCTGTGGAGAAGAGGGGACCTTGAACCAGTGAGACAGTCAGATGAGACTTTGGGTTCTCAGATGGAGGGGCTTTCTTTAGCAGCAGACCCTCTGAGACTCACTGCCCTTTAGAACAGGACTGTCATGAAATGTTCAACTTGGACTTCACCCATAAGGCCATTCAACATTGGAAAACAGGGAGGCAGGGCTGAGGTGAACCACAGATTGCTCAGACTTTCTGCCTGGAGACAGCTTTCAGCCTGCATTGCAGGGAGGGAGATCCTCAACCACCCAGATGCTGGGGAAGCTGAGGCAGCGAAAATATACGGGGCATGGGATCAGAGGGGAGGAGCTACATCAAGAAAGAGCTCCAAGCAACAATAACCAAAAAAGGAGTGTGTGGTCATATAGGTAGGTGTATAGGTATATGTGTATACAGGTAGGTACAGACGTATGTATGTGTGTGTAGATAGAAATACCTATATAGAGAGCTAATACAGGTATGTACGTACATGCATATACACAGAGGACAGAGTTACAGATACTTCTCAGACATAATCAAACACCTCGCGAGAATAGTTTTCTGGATTTGAAGGCTTAGGTCTTTAGTCTGATGGAACAACTCAGTTGGCACCACAAAGTTCACATTTTGCGTACTAGTAAGGTGAGAAGTGTCTGGGGTCTTAAAAGCTTGCGAGCAGCTATCTAAGATGTAACCATTGGTATCTACTCGTCAGGAACAAAAGAGAAAGAAGGAAACCAAAGTCTCAGAGAAGAAACCAGTCTACAGGGCTAATAGCCTATACAAGCCACGGCTCATCTACCACGAGACCAGAAGAACTAGATGGTTCCCGGCAACCACTACCGTTTTGATCAGGGCCACAATAGATGGACCCAGATAGAATGAGAGAAGAACACAGAACAGAACTGAAATTCTTAAAAAGCCTAGACTTACTGTACCAGTTGAGCCCGGAGGACTCCCTGAGACTGTTGCCCTGAGATACTCTTTAAACCTTGAGTTGAAACTAGCCCTTGATGTCACCATTTAGTGAAGTAACAGATTGACACACTGTTATTTAAGATATATAAAGTAAAGGATATTACCCATGAATACAGGGCTCCATTAAAAAACCGTCTGTATGAGACTAAAAGGTCAACAGTTACTCTGAAGCAAAGAGAGAAGACAAGGGGGGCAAGGAAACTAAGAGTACTGGAAGCAGAACATTGTGGAAAATGTAACTAATGTCACTGAACAACTTGTACAGAAATTGTCAAATGGAAACCTAATTTGCTGTGTAAATTTCCACCAAAGATGCAATGAGATATTTTTTTAAAAAGCTACAGAAGTTCGCATGTGGGTCCTTTTGAGTCCTTGTCTAAATACTGATTGGCTCGTGTAGGGTGAGACCTCATGAAGCCAGGCAAGGAGCAGCTTCCAGGGAGAGAACAGCTGCCGGGAATTATAAGGGGCGGAAGACCAGGGCTTACCCAGAGCTACGAGCTGCTCGAGTCTCCACCACCCAGGGTAGGGGAGCCCCTCCAAGTGCACAGAGCATTCTACAGAGACCTCCAGAGCCACCACTGGAAGTGGGGCTGAACTGGCCCAGAGTAGGGGCTACCCTCACCACCTAGAAAGCTCCAACCAATTTTTGAAAGGACCAAATGAGTCCACACAGAACTTAATTGTCTACCAGAGCAAAGCCTAACACTCTTTAAAGGAAGACAGCAAAACCCAGGCACACAACATAAACGTCCTGGACCCAGGCCAGGAGTCAGTCAAAACCTGGTAGATGTGCTAGTAAGCAGGACAGTATGACCTGAAACGTGGGGAAAGCCCATGGTGATAGACCCAGACATGGTGGGATTAGCAAACAAAGACATTAAGACAATTATAAATATGCTCTGTATGGAAACCCAGGTGGTGTAGTGGTTAAGTGCTAAGGCTGCTAACCAAGAGGTCAGCTGTTTGAATCCACCAGGCGCTCCTTGGAAACTCTATGGGGCAGTTCTACTCTGTCCTTTAGGGTCTCTGTGGTCAGAATTGACTCGACGGCAGTGGGGGTTTTGATGCTGTGTATGCTCCAGGATGTAACGAGAACGTCAAGACAGAAATGAAGGGTGTGAAAGAAGCAAATTGAGTAAACCGTCTCTGGAACAAATCTCCCATGCAGAATAATTCCAGATAATTTGTGGAGCCCCCCCCCCCTTCAGGGAGATGTCTCATAACTCCTGCCCTTTAAGTGTGACTTCTTTCCCAAGAGGACAGTATTAAAAGGAGGGAAGAGCGATCTTACAGCAGAGAAACTTAATATCACCTCAGCCAGGTGATTGCTGTCAACATCAACAGTGACAAATCATGTCTGTAGCGTGTGCCCTTGATATGACATGATGAAAATGGAACTATACTTCTATGGCCTTCCTTTCAAAAACTTACGTAGCTCCTCTAATATGAGAAAAACATCAGATAAATCCAAATTGAGAGACATTCTACAAATACCTGACCAGTACCCCTCAGAACTGTCAATGTCATCAAAAACAAAGCCTGAGAGACTGTTACAGCCAGGAGGAGCCTAAGGAGGCATGATGATTAAGTGTTATGTGGTGTCCTGGAAAGGATCCTGAAACGGAAAAGGGACGTTACGGAAAAACTAAGGAAATTTGAGTAAATTGTGGGCATTAGTTAATACTAATGTTTCAATATTATTTCATTAATTGTGACAGATGTAGCATACTAATGTAAGATATTAGTAGTCGGGGGACTTTCTGTACTGTCTTCTCAACTTTTCCGGAAATCTAAAGCTTTAATAAGATGAAAATATATTCAATGTTTAATCCCAGTCAAACTCCTAGCAGGCTTTTTTGTAAATATCAATAAGCTGATCCTACCATTAGTAAGAAACGAAGGACAGAGAATACCCAAAACCGTCTCTTTAAAGGATGACAAATTTGGAAGACTCACACTGTCTGATTTCAAGATTTCTGTAAAGTCGACTCAAGGGCACTGGGTTTGGGTACAGGAAACCCTGTGGCGTAGTGGTTAAGTGCTGTGGCTGCTAACCTAAAGGTCAGCAGTTCAGATCCACCAGGAGCTCCCTGGAAACTCTATGGGGACAGTTCTACTCTGTCCTATAGGGTCGCTATGAGTCGGAATCGACTCGACAGCAACGGGTTTTGTTTTTTTTTTTTAATAAAGCTGCAATAATCTGGACTGAGTGATAGTGACATAAGTGTAAACATACAAATCGGTGGAACAGAATAGAGAGCCCAGAAACAGACGCACACATCTAAGGTCAGTTGAGTTTTTACGAAAGTGCCAATGGGATTCAATGGACGAAGATTCATCTTTTCAACAAATGATGCCGGGATAATTGGACACGAGCCTCATTCTTTACCTCACACCATATACAAAAATAACTCATAATGAGTCATAGGCCTAAATGTGAGAATCAAAACTATGAACTTCTAGAAGAAGAAGAAAATCTTTGTGATCTTGAAGTAGACACAAAAAGTACAAAGCATAAAAGAAAAAAATGATAAAGTGGACTTTGTCAAAGTTAAAAACTTCACCTCTTCAAAATACACTGTTAAGAAAACAGAAAGCAAGCCACAGAAATGGATGAAAATGTTTGCAAAGCGTGTATCTGATAAAGGACCCGTAACCAACGTATGTAAAGAACTCTTGTAACTCAGTAAGACAAACAACCCGTTTTAAAAAAAAAAAAAGGCAAAAGATTTGAGCAGATACCTAACTAAAAGAAAATATAGGAATATCAAATAAACAATGAAAGGACTTTCAGCATCGTCAGTCATCAAGGAAATGCAGATTCAAAGGACAGCGACGTACCAGTACGTACCTACTAGAACGGCTGAACTCAAAGACTGCTGACGAGGATGTGGAGCCACTGGAACTTTCCTGTCTTGCTGAGTATACAAAATGGCACATTCAGTTTGGAAAACGGTTTGGGAGTGTCTTGTAAAGTTAAACATACATTCACCCCATGGCCCAGCAGTCCGACTCCTAGATTTTTCCAAAGGTGAATTAAAACATACATTCACATGAAGATCTGCACACAGATATTCATAGCAGTTTTATTTATAACTAGCCAAAAACTGCAACAACCCAAATGTCCATCAGCTGGTGAGTGGACCACAAACCGGGGCAATTATACAATGGAGCACTTTCTGGCATTGAAAATGAGTGAACTGCTGACCATGTAATGATACCGATAAATCTCAAATGTATTATGATGAGTGAAAGCAGCCAAACACAAGATGCACATACTGTATGATCCCATTTATATGACATTCTGGAAAAGGCAAAACCAAAGGGACAAAAATCAGGTTAATTGTCGCCTAGGGGCGAGGGTAGAAGATTGACTACACAGGGACACCGGACCACATTTTAGGGTGATAGAAACTTATTTTCTTGTGGTGATTAAATAAACCATATATCAAAATAGATTGAACCGTGGTAATTTTTACTTATATAAATTATATTTTCCTTTTTAAAGACAGAGGGGAAAAAATCCTTGATGTCTACCTGTGTAGAGATGCCTAGTAAGCAAGTTTGGAGCTCAGCAAAGATTCCGTGCTGGGGATGGAGACCAGATGTGATTTAAGTCATTGTTTTTCTTAGGTGCCTTCAAATCGGGTCCGACTCATAGCGACCCTGTGTACAACAGGACGAAACACTGCCCGGTCCTGTGCCATCCTCACAATCGTTGTTATGCTAGAACCTACTGTTGTAGCGACTGTGTCAGTCCATCTCGTTGAAGGTGTTCCTCCTTTTCATGGACTGCCTACTTTACCAAGTATGACGTCCTTTTCCAGGGACTGATCCCTCCTCATAACATATCCAAAGTATGTGAGACGTAGTGCACACCACCTCCATCCGAGGTTTAGGGAGGGGTAGACCCCCTAGAAGGAGCCATCTTTTCCTTACCTCATTTTCTTCCATCTGAGAGGATCTTCATCAAAAAAGAAATCTCCAGACTCAGGTGGCTTCACTGGTGAATGCTACCAAACATCTGAAGAAAAAATAACACCAGCTTTCTGCTACCAGCGTTAGGCAAAAACAGTCCAGGGTGGAGAGGAAGCAAAATTACAGAATAATACCCCTCAGAAGTGCAAAGATCTTCTATAAAATATTAGCAAATAAAATTCAGCAAAATATAAAAATAATGCCACACCAACTGGATTCCTCCCAGGAATACAAGGCTAGTTGAACACTCAAAATCAGTCAATATAATCTACCATATCAACAGTCCAAAAAAGAAAAACCACATTAATAACAACATATTATTTGATAAAAACCATTTGACAAAATTTGCAATTTATTCACAATTTAAAAAATTCTCAGGAAACTAGGAATAGCAGAGAACATCCACAACCTGATTAAAAGGATCTACAGAAAACCTACAGCTAACGTCATGCTTAATGGTGAAAGGATATTTTCCACCTCAGATTAGGAACAAGGCACAACATCTACTTTCACTCGTCCTATTATACATTGTGCTAGTACTGTCTACCCAATAAGACAAAAATAAAGACATACAGATTGGAGAGGAAAAAATAAAATTCCTATTCGCAAAAGACACGATTGTATACACAGAAAGTCCCAAGGAATCTACCCAAAAAACCCTAAAAACTAAGTTTTGCAAAGTCACTGGATACAAAGCCAACATGCACAAGTCTTCTCATATCCCTACATACTAACGGTGATCTATAGTAAACCAAACTTAAAAACGATACCACTTAAAATAGTTCGAAAAGTAAATATAGATTTACATAATATATTAACATATGAGTATACATAATTATCAGTACATATGTAATTACACAAGCGATCTGTTCCACAGTCAGCCCCTGGCCTTGTTCTGACTGATGTTATTGAGCTATTCCATCGTCTCTTTCCACAGATGTAGTCAATTTGATTTTTGTGTGTTCCATCTGGCGAGGTCCATGTGTATAAAAAAAATTTTTTTCTTTTTTTTTTTGGTGTATACTCGGTGTTTATGTTGGTGAAAGAAAGTATTTGCAATGAAAAAGTCGTTGGTCTTCCAGAATTCTATCATCGGCTCTCCGGCATTGTTTTTGTCACCAAGGCCGTATTTTCCAACTACTGGTCCTTCTTCTTTGTTTCCAACTTTCGCATTCCAATTGCCAGTAATTATTAACGCATCTTGATTTCATGTTCGATCAATTTCAGACTGCAGCAGCTGATAAAAATCTTCTGTTCCTTCAACTTTGGCCCTAATGGTTGGTGCGTAAATTTGAATAATACTCGCATTAACCGGTCTTCCTTGTAGGCATATGGATATTATCCTATCACCGACAGCGTTGTACTTCAGGATAGATTTTGAAATATTCTTTTTGATGATGAATGCAACTCCATTCCTCTTCGAGTTGTCATTCCCAGCATAGTAGACTATATGATTGTCCGATTCAAAATGGCCAATACCAGTCCATTTCAGCTCACTAATGCCTAGGATATCAATGTTTATGCGTTACATTTCATTTTTGACAGTTTCCAATTTTCCGAGATTCATTCTTCGTACATTCCAGGTTCCGATTATTGATGGATGTTTGCAGCTGTTTCTTCTCACTTTGAGTCATGCCACATCAGCAAATGAGGGTCCCAAAAGCTTTACTCCATCCACGTCATTAAGGCCAACTCTACTTTGAGGAGGCAGCTCTTGCCCAGTCATCTTTTGAGTGCCTTCCAACCTGGGGGGTTCATCTTCCAGCACTATATCAGACAGTGTTCCGCTGCTATTCATAAGGTTTTTACTGTCCAATGCTTTTCAGAAGTAGACTGCAAGGTCCTTCTTCCTAGTCTGTCCTAGTCTGTCAGCTCAGCTGAAACCTCTCCTCCATGGTAGCCCTGCTGGTATCTGAATACCGGTGGCATAGCTTCCAGCATCACAGCAACATACAAGCCCCCACAGTACGACAAACTGACAGACATGGGGGGGCCGACTGTGGAACAGACCATCAATTGCTCATATGCAAGTTCAAGCTGAAACTGAAGAAAATCAGAGCAAGTCCATGAGAGCCAAAATATGACCTTAAGTATATCCCACCTGAATTTAGAGACCATGTCAAGAATAGATTTGATGCATTGAACACTAGTGACCGAAGACCAGACGAGTTGTGGAATGACATCAAAGACATCATCCATGAAGAAAGCAAGAGGTCACTGAAAAGACAGGAAAGAAAGAAAAGACCAAGATGGATGTCAGAGGAGACTCTGAAACTTGCTCTTGAGCATCGAGCAGCTAAAGCAAAAGGAAGAATTGATGAAGTAAAAGAACTGAACAGAAGATTTCAAAGGGCCTCTCGAGAAGACAAAGTAAAGTATTATAATGACATATGCAAAGAGCTGGAGATGGAAAACCAAAAGGGAAGAACACGCTCGGCATTTCTCAAGCTGAAAGAACTGAAGAAAAAATCCAAGCCTCGAGTTGTAATAGGGAAGAATTCCATGGGGAAAATATTAAAAGACACAGGAAGCATCAAAAGAAGATGGAAGGAATACACACAGTCATTATACCAAAAAGAATTAGTTGATATTCAGCCATTTCAAGAGGTGGCATATGATCAAGAACCAATGGTACTGAAGGAAGAAGTCCAAGCTGCTCTGAAGGCATTGGCGAAAAACAAGGCACCAGGAATTGACGGAATATCAATTGAGATGTTTCAACAAACAATTGCAGCGCTGGAGGTGCTCACTCGTCTACGCCAAGAAATACGGAAGACAGCTTCCTGGCCAACTGACTGGAAGAGATCCATATTTATGCCTATTCCCAAGAAAGGTGATCCAACCGAATGTGGAAATTATAGAACAATATCATTAATATCACATGCAAGCAAAATTCTGCTGAAGATCATTCAAAAACGGCTACAGCAGTATATCGACAGGGAACTGCCAGAAATTCAGGCCGGTTTCAGAAGAGGACATGGAACCAGGGATATCATTGCTGATGTCAGATGGATCCTGGCTGAAAGCAGAGAATACCAGAAGGATGTTTACCTGTGTTTTATTGATTATGCAAAGGCATTTGACGGGGTGGATCATAACAAACTATGGGTAACACAGTGAAGAATGGGAATTCCAGAACACTTAGTTGTGCTCATGAGGAACCTTTACATAGATCAAGAGGCAGTTGTTCGGACAGAACAAGAGGATACTGATTGGTTTAAAGTCAGGAAAGGTGTGCGTCAGGGTTGTATTCTTTCACCATACCTATTTAATCTGTATGCTGAACAAATAATCCGAGAAGCTGGACTATATGAAGAAGAACGGGGAATCAGGATTGAAGGAAGGCTCATTAACAACCTGCGTTATGCAGATGACACAACCTTGCTTGCTGAAAGTGAAGAGGACTTGTAGCACTTACTAATGAAGATCAAAGACCACAGCCTTCAGTATGGATTACAACTCAACATAAAGAAAACAAAAATCCTCACAACTGGACCAATGAACAACATCATGATAAACGGAGAAAATATTGAAGTTGTCATGGATTTCATTTTACTTGGATCCACAATCAGCAGCCATGGAAGCAGCAGTCAAGAAATCAAAAGACGCATTGCATTGGGTAAATCTGCTGCAAAGGACGTCTTCAAAGTGTTGAAGAGCAAAGATGTCACCCTGAAGACTAAGGTGCGCCTGACCCAAGCCGTGGTATTTTCAGTCACATCATATGCATGTGAAAGCTGGACAATAAATAAGGAAGACCAAAAAACAGTTGACGCCTTTGAATTGTGGTGTTGGCGAAGAATATTGAATATACCATGGACTGCCAAAAGAACGAAGAAATCTGCCTTGGAAGAAGTGCGGCCAGAATGCTCCTTAGAGGCAAGGATGGCGAGACTGCGTCTTACAGACTTTGGACATGTTGTCAGGAGGGATCAGTCCCTGGAGAAGGACATCATGCTTGGCAAAGTAGAGTTACAAGGTCAGCAGAAAAGAGGAAGACCCTCAACGAGGTGGATTGACACAGTGGCTGCAACAATGAGTTAAAGCATAACGACGATTGTAAGGATGGCTCAGGACCGGGCAGTGTTTCGTTCTGTTGTGCATAGGGTCGCTGTGAGTTGGAACCGACTCAATGGCACCTAACAACAACAACAATGACATGTAATTACACATGTGTAAGTATAACACTCTACCACTTACCTGTAAGTTTGTTGTTCTGTGGTGCCGTGCCTGTTGTTGTGATATTGGAAGCTATGGCACCAGTCTTTACAGTAGCAGCAGGGTCACCCATGATGGACAGATTTCAGCACAACTTCCAGAGTAACACAGACTGGGAAGAAGGACCTGGCAATCTATGTCTGAAAAAACTGGCCAGTGAAAACCTTATGGATGGCAGCGGAATGTTGTCTGATATAGCGCCAGAAGATGAGCCCCTCAGTTTGGAAGCCTCTCAGAATACTACTGGAAAAGAGCTGCCTCTTCAAAGTAAAGTTGACCTTAATGATATAGATGGACTCAAGCTTTCGGGACCCTCATTTGCTGATGTGGCACCGTGCAAAATGAGAAGAAACAGCTGCAAACATCCATTAATAATCGGAACGAGGAATGTCCAAAGCATGAATCAAGGAAAATTAGGATTCATCAAAAATGAGATGCATTAAGATTGATATCCTAGGCATCAGTTAGTTGAAAAGGACTGGTACTGGCCATTTTGAATTGGATAATCATATGGCGTACTAAGCCAGGAATGACACATTGAAGCGCAGTGGCATCACATTCATCATCAAAAAACAATATTTCAAGATCTGTCCTGAATTACAGTGCTGTCAGTGATAGGGTAATAGTCATACGTCTACAAGGAAGACCAGTTAATACGCCTGTTATTTAAATGTACACACCAGCCACTAATGCCAAAGACTAAGAAATTGAAGATTTTTACCAACTTCTACAGTCTGAAATTGATCAAACATGCAGTCAAGCTGCATGAGTAATTATTGGTGATTGAAATGGGAAAGTTTGAAACAAAGAAGATGAATCGGTAGGTAGAAAATGTGGCCTTGGTGATAGAAATGATGCCAGAGCTCACATGATAGAATTTTGCAAGAGCAACAACTTGTTCATTGTAACTACCTTTTTTCAACAACATTAACGGCAGCTATACGCATAGACCTCACCAGGTGGAGTATACAGGAATCAAGTGTATTACATCTGTGGAAAGAGATGACGGAGAAGCTCAATGTCATCAGTCAGAGGGAGACCAGCAGCTGGCTGTGGAATAGACCATCAAATTGCTCATATGTGAAAATCACCAGCTCAATACTATTTACAGTAGCCCCCAAGAAGATAAAATACTTAAGAATAAATCTTAGTAGAGATGTAAAAGAACTATACAAAGAAAATTACAAGACACTACTGAAAGAAACAAAAAGAGATCTACGTAAGTGGAAGAACGTACCTTGCTCATGGATAAGAAGACTTAACATTGTAAAAATGTCTATTCTACCAAAAGCAATCTATGGATACAATCCAATTCCGATCCAAATTCCAACAATGTTTTTTAATGAGATGGAGAAACAAATCACCAACTTAATATGGAAGGGATAGAGGCCCCAGATAAGTAAAGCATTACTGAAAAAGAACAAAGTGGGAGGCCTCACTCTACCTGATTTCAGAACCTATTATACTGCCACAGTAGTCAGAACAGCCTGGTACTGGTACAACAACAGAAAAATAGACCAGTGGAACAGAATTGAGAATCCAGACATAAATCCATCCACATATTAAAAAAAAAAAAAAAAGGCAGCTGATATTTGACAAAGGCCTAAAGTCAGTTAAATGGGAAAAAGACAAGTCTCTTTAACAAATGGTACTGGCATAACTGGATATCCATCTACAAAAAAAATGAAACAAAACCCTTGCCTCATACCATGCACAAAAACGAACTCAAAATGAATCAAAGACCTAAATATAAAATCTAAAATGATAAAGATCATAGAAGGAAAAATAGGGACAACGCTAGGAGCCCTAATACGTGGCATAAACGGTGTACAAAACATTACTAACAATGCAGAAAGAGAAACAAGAAAACTGGGAGCTCGTAAAAATCAAACACCTGTGCCCATCCAAAGACTTCACCAAAAGAGTAAAAAGATTACGTACAGACTGGGAAAAAGTTTTTGGGTATGACACTTCCAGTCAGCATCTGATCTCTAAAATCTACATGATACTGCAAAAACTCAACTACAAAAAGACAAATAACCCAATTAAAAAATGGGCAAAGGATATGAACAGGCACTTCACTAAAGAAGACATTCGGGTGACTAACAGATACATGAAAAAATGCTCACGATCATTAGCCATTAGAGAAATGCAAATCAAAACTGCAATGAGATTCCATCTCACTCCAACAAGGCTGGCAGTAATCAAAAAATATATAATAAATGTTGGAGAGGCTGTGGAGAGATTGGAACACTTCTACACTGCTGGTGGGAATGTAAAATGGTACAGCAACTTTGGAAATCGATTTGGCACTTCCTTAAAAAGTTAGAAATAGAACTACCATAAACCAAAACCAAACCAAACCCAGTGCCATCAAGTCGATTCCAACTCATAGCGACCCTATAGAACTACCATATGATCCAGCAATCCCACTCTTTGGAACGTATGCTAGAGAAATAAGAGCCTTTACACGAACAGATACATGCACACCCATGTTCATTGCAGCATTGTTTACAATAACAAAAAGATGGAAGCAACCAAGGTGCCCATCAACAGATGAATGGATAAATTATGATACATTCACACAATGGAATAGTACACATCAATAAAGAACAATGATGAACCTGTGAAACATTTCATAACTTGGAGGAACCTGGAAGGCATTATGCTGAATGAAATTAGTTGCAAAATGACAAATATTGTATGAGACCACTATTATAAGAACTCGAAAAATAGTTTAAACAGAGAAGAAAATATTCTTTGATGGTTACGAGAGGGGGGAGCGGGGGAGGGAGAGAAAGGTGTTTGTACTGATTAGATAGTAGATAAGAACTATTTTAGGTGAAGGGAAAGACAACACACAATATAGGAGAGGTCAGCACAACTGGACTAAACCAAAAGCAGCTTCCTGAATAAACTGAACGCTTTGAAGGCCAGCGTGGCAGGGATTTGGGGACCATGGTTTCAGGGGACATCTAAGTCAATTGGCATAATAAAATCTATTTAGAAAACATTCTTCATCCCACTTTGGAAAGTGGCATCTGCGGTCTTAAATGCTAGCAAGAGGCCATCTAAGATGCATCAATTGGTCACAGCCTACCTGGAGCAAAGGAAAATTCCAAACACCAAAGACACAAGGTAATCATGAGCCCAAGAGACAAAAAGGGCCACATAAACCAGAGCCTGTATCAGCCTGAGACCAGAAAAACCAGATGATGCTCGGCTACAACCAATGACTGCCCTTACAGGGGACATGACAGAGAACCCCTGAGGGAGCAGGAGAGCAGTGGAATGCAGACCCTAAATTCTTGTAAAAAGACCAGATTTAATGGTCCGACTGAGACTAGAAGGACCCCAGAGAGCACAGTCCCCAGACCTTCTGTTAGCCCTACACAGGAACCATTCCCAAAGCCAACTCTTGAGACAGGGATTGGACTGGACTATGGGATAGAAAATGATACTGGTGAAGACTGAGCTCCTTAGATCAAGTAGACACATGAGAGTATGTGGGCAGCTCCTGTCTAGAGAAGAGAAGGCAGAGAGGGGCAGAGGCTGGCCCAATGGACACAAAAATAGAAAGTGGAGGGAAGGAATATACTGTCTCATTAGAGGGAGAACAACTAGAAGTATATAAAAAAAAAAAGGAGTATATAGCAAGGTGTATATAAGTTTTTGTATGAGAGACTGACTTGGTTTGTGAACTTTCACTTAAAGCACAATAAAAAAAAATTTTTTTAATTGCTCATATGCAAGTTCAAGTTGAAGCTGAACAGATTTGACACATTGAACGCCAGTTACTGAAGACCAGACTAGTTGTGAGATGACATCAAGGACCTCATACGTGAGGAAAGCAAAACGTCATTAAAAAGACAGGAAACAAAAGATCAAAATGGATGTTAGTAGAGACTCTGAAACTTCCCTTGAATGTAGAGTAACTCAAGCGAAAGGAAGAAATAATGAAGTAAAAGAGCCAAACAGAAAATTTCAAAGGAGGACTCAAGAAGACAAAGTATCATAATGACACATGCAAGGAGCTGGAGATAGAAAATCAAAAGGAAAGAACGCGCTCGGCATTTCTCAAGTTGAAAGAGCTGATGAAAAAATTCAAGCCTCGAATTGCAGTAGTGAAGGATTCTATGGGGAAGTATTAAACGACACAGGAAGCATCAAAAGATTGTGGAAGGAATACACAGAGTCGTTATACCAAAAAGAATTAGTCTACATTCATCCATTTCAAGGGGTAGCATATGATCAAGAACTGATGGTACTGAGGAAGGAAGTCCAAGCTGCACTGAAGGCACTGGTGAAAAACAGGGCTCCAGGAATTGACAGAATACCAGCTGAAATGTTTCAGCAAATGGATGCAATGCTGAAGTGCCGAGTCATCTGTCCCAAGAAATTTGGAAGACAGCTACCTGGCCAATTGACTGGAAGAGATCCATATTCATCCGCATTCCAAGGAAAAGTGATCCAACAGAATGCAGAAGTTATCTATCAGTATCATTAATATCACATGCAAGTAAAACTATGCTGAAGATAATTCACAAATGGTTGTAGCAGTACATTGGCCGGGAACTGCCAGAAATTCAAGCCGAATTTACAAGAGGACGTGGAACGAGGAATATCACTGCTGATACCAGATGGAACTTGGCTGAAAGCAGAGAATACTAGAAAGATGTCTACCTGTATTTTATTGACGATGCAAAGATATTCAACTGTGTGGCCCATGACAAATTATGGTAACATTGCAAAGAACGGGAATTCCAGAACATTTAATTGTGCTCGTTTGGAACCTGTACATAGACCAAGAAGCAGTCGTTATAACAAAGGGATACTTTATAATTTAAAATCAGGAAAGGTGTGTGTCAGGTTTGTATTCTTTCACCATACTTATTCAATCTGTATGCTGAGCAAATAATCCGAGAAGCTGGACTATATGAAGAAGAATGGGGCATCAGAATTGGAGGAAGACTCATTAACAACCGCATTATGCAGATGACACAACCTTGATTGCTGAAAGTGAAGAGGACTTGAAGCACTTACTGATGAATATCAAAGACCACAGTCTTCAGTATGGATTACACCTCGCCCTAAAGAAAACAAAAATCCTCACAACCGGACCGATAAGCAACATCATGTTGAATGGAGAAAATACTGATGTTTTTGAGGATTTCGTTTTACTTTGGTCCACAGTCAACACCCTGGACAGAGAAGTCAGGAAATCAAACGATGTATTATTGCATTGGGCAAATCTGCTGCAAGACCTCTTTAAAGTGTTAAAAAACAAAGGTGTCCCCTTGAGGACTAAAGTATGCCTGACCCAAGCCATAGTATTTTCTTTCACCTCATATGCATGTGAAAGCTGGGCAGTGAATAAGGAAGACCAAAGAAAAATTAATCCATTTGAATTATGGTGTTGGTGAAGAATATTGAATATATGGACTGCCAGAAGAACAAATTTGTCTCTGGAGAAATACAGCCAGAATGCTCCTTAGCAGCAAGGATAGCGAGACCTCGTCTCACTTACTTTGGACATGTTATTAGGAAGGACCAGTTCCTGGAGAAAGACATCATGCTTGGTAAAGTAAAGGGTCAGCAAAAAAGAAGACCCTCAACGAAATGGATTGACACAGTGGCTGCATTAATGGTCTCAAACATAGCAAAGATTGTGAGGATGGCACAGGACCAGCAGCGTTTCATTCTGTCATACATAGGGTCACTATGAGTCGTAACCAACTCCAGGGTCCCTGTCTTAGGCTGGGTTCTCCAGAGAAGCAAAACCAGTTGTGTTAGTCATCTAGTGCTGTTATAACAGAAATACCACAAATCGATGGCTTTAACAGAGATTTATTTTCTCACAGTCTAGGAAGCTAGAAGTCCAAATTTAGGGCATCAGCACCAGGGGAATGCTTTCTCTCTCTGTTGGCTCTGGAGGAAGGTCTTTCTCGTCAATCTTTCCCGTGGACTAGGAGCTTCTCAGGCGCAGGGACCCCAGGTCCAAAGGACACACTCTGCTCCCGGTGCTGCTTTCTTGGTGGTATGAGATCCCCCCTCCCTGCTTACTTCTCCTTCCTCTTATCTCTTGAGAGAGAAAAGGTGGTGCAGTCCACATGCTGGGGAAACTCCCTTTACATTGGATCAGGGATGTGACCTGGCAAGGGTGTTACAACCCCACCCTAATCCTTTTAACATAAAATTACAATCACAAAATGGAGGACCACCACAGAATACTGGGAATCATGGCCAAACCAAGTTGATACACACATTTATCTGTAAAGCATATAAATATATATAGCCCCCAGAATAGAGAGAAATTTATATCAGGGAAATGGCTCATAGGATTGTAGAGGCTGGAATGTCCCAAGTCCTTGGATCAGGACAGAACCTTCTCTTGATTCACAGATCTGCATGGGCTGGCGAACTGAATATCAGTAGGTCAGAGAGCAGGGCTCTTGCTCAGTCTGTGAAGATCGACAAATCTCAAAGTCAGCAGATAAGCTGGTAGCTCAAGTCTCAAGAACTGGACACAGCCATAGGATCCAGAGTGAGCAAAAAAGCCAGACCGTCTGCTTATATTTGGATGTAGGCCACACCCCCAAGGAAACTCCTATTCACCTGATTGGCTACTCACAGCAGATTCCATCATGGGAGTGAGCAGATATAAACACTGAGAATCATGGCCCAGCCAAGCAGACATACAATCTGAACCACAGCACCTATCAACAACAACAACTTGTATAATACTAATATACATGTGCAAGATCTGTATGCCAAAAGTTGAAGAGTTATAAAAAACTTACAAATCAAAAATGATCTAAGTAAATGGAGAGGTATACTGTATTCATTGATTGGGAGACTCAACATAGTAAAGATATCAGTTCTCCACAAATTGACCTGTAAATTTAATTGCAGGCTTGGTTTCTCTTACCTCCTGCCTACTTCCTATTCTGGATTCCTTGAGAGCCTTGCCTGGTAGGGAGCTTCTGGGAATTAGAAACACATTACATTTGGGGAGGATAAGGGCTTTTTAAGTCCAAGATGAAACAACAGACAAAAAAAATTGGTGGAGCCCAGGTAGTTGTTCCCTCACCTTACGGGAGGTTGTGGCTTGGCAGACACCAGCTGTAATGGCTATACCTGGGACCAGATCTACCTTGGAAATCTAAGCAACACATTTTTTTCCTTGCTTTTTACAAGTAACTTTTTTCTTTTTTGCTTTAAAACAACCTCATATAGAGAAAAAATTACAAGTAAAGATTTTTTACCTGAACCATTTGAGAGTAAATTACTGGCATGATGTCCCACCACTCCAGAATACTTTGTGCAAATTTCCTACACACAAGCTCTCGCAGCACCTCATCACAGACATGGACACAGGACATTAACTTTAATACATCCCCCATCTAACCACTCAAGACTCCATTCACATTTCTCCAGTTATCCAGTGTTGACTTGGACTGCAGAGTATCCAGTTTGGAATCTCATGCTACATTTACTTGTTTCTTCAGTCTCTTTCAATATGAAGTGCTTCCTCATTCTTCCCTTGGTTTTTATGACCTTGACACTCTGGAAGGTCACCGGTCAGTTATTTTGTAGCATGTCCCTCAATTTGGTTTGTCTGGTGTCTCCTCTCAATTATCGTTGTTAGGTGGTGTCAGGTCAGCCTCCGACTCATGGTGACCCCATGCACAACAGAACGAAACATGGCCTTCTGGCCTCCATGGTTTCTGATTTGAAATTAGCAGTTAGTCTTATTGATCCCTTGTTCATAATGGGTTGATTTTGTCTTGGTACTTTCAAGATTCTTTATCTTTGGCTTTTGGCAGTCTGATAGTGATGTGTCTATGTATGGATCTCTTTGAGGTTATCCTACTTAGAGCTTGTTGAGCTTTCTGTATGTATAATGTTTTTCATCAAATTTGGGGAGTTTTCAGCCATTATTTTTTCAAATATCTTTTCTGCCCCTTTCCCTCCTTTCCTTCTGGGACTCCCATTATGCATATGTTGGTATACTTGATGGTGTCCTACAAGTTTCTTGAGCTCTTTTTATTTTTCTTTATCCTTTTCTCTTTTGGTTCCTCAGATCGGATAATATCATTTAACCTATCCTCTAGGTTGCTGGTTTCTTCTGCCGGCTCAAATCTGCTCTTGAGCCCATCTAGTAAATTTTATTTCTGTTATTGTACTTTTCAACTCCAGATTCTCTCTTTGGTTCTTTTGTATAATCTCTGCTTCTTTATTATCTCTATTTGGTGAAACATCATTCTCATATTTCCCTTTAGTTTTTTGGTCTCCTTTAATTCTTTGAACATATTTTAAACAGCCGATTTTAAAGTCTTTAGTAAGTCCAACATCTGGACTTCCTCAGGGACAATTTCTATTGATTGCTCTTTTTTCCTTTGTATGGCTCATACTTTCTTGTTTTGTTGTTTGTTATTGGTTGTTTTTTGCTTTTGTTTTTTGGCATGCCTTGTAATTTTTGTCAGAAATTGAACATTTTAAATAATATAATGTGGCAACTCGGGAAATCAGATTCTCCTGATTCCCCAGGGCTTTTAGTATTTGTTTGTTTATTTAGTTACTTTTCTGAACTAATTCTGTACAGTCTGTATTTTTTGTTGTACGTGGCCACTAAAATCTCTGCTTGGTTAGTTTAGTGGTCACCTAATGACTGGACAGAGATTTCCTTAAACACCTGGAACCAACAAGTTTCCCAGTCTCTGTCCAGGGACTTTGTGTTAGGGTGCTCCTTCAACACTCAGCCAGATATCTTGACTTAGTTTTCCCTTCCTTCTGCACAGAACCTCAGGTTCAGCCCGAGGTGAGAGCTTAGGACCCTCTCGGACCTCTCCTGAGCGTACGAGCAGCGCTTTTTGTGTATGTGGCCTTCCAGATTCCCAGTTAGCCTATTGTTTACCCTGTTATCCACTGCCTCAGGCAGCCACAAGGTTTAAAAAGTACCCGTTAATATTTACAACAAACACCCCCAGGGAAAAGGCATTTTGGACTGGGAGAGCTCGGGGTCTAGTCCGATAAAGACAGCCTTGTGAGTAGGTCTTCCAAAGAACTGCCAGGCAGGTCAGATAACCACCATTCTCTGGGAAGGGGCTTTGAAGGAGTTCCAGCCCAAAGCTTTCCCCTTCGGTTGCTGCCAGACTACTGGCTTTCTCCATGATGGCCAGCTGTTGGCAACTACTGTATTTTTATGGAACTAATATGTGCATTAAACCAGAACTGTTTTTCTTAATTTCATCATTTCCATACGTTATATGTGTGGGCATGTTATTTGCGGGGAAAATAGTACAGAGCTGGAGAGAGGGGCTGGAAATGGAACAAGTTAACAGGCCCACAAGGCTTACTGTTCTTATTGAGATTCAGCCATTTTTCTTGAATAAATGCTCCTTGGATTGCTCCAAGCCTTTGGTTAATTTCCGGGATTCGGAAAAATTTGACATATTTGCCAGTTTTCTCATTGCTTTCATGGAGGAGAGAAGTTTCAGAGGTCCTTCTTCCCGCATTCTCACTGACCTCACATGTTTACCTCTGTGTTTATGTTTCTACATATTTAGAAACGATACTGTAGTTCTGTTTACATCATACGAGTCATTCTAGGTGCTGCCTTCCCATGTCTGTGACTCCCTCCTCCAGCAGTGAGAAACCCGGCTCCCCTCGTCCTGTCCTTATTTGGGTCAAATCATCCTGAAGGTACCCAGCCAATGGCCCATCTGCCCTGCCCTGTATGGACAGGGTTCCCTGCTCTCTCGTCCTGCTCTGGCACCCACACTGCCCCTCCCCCCCCCCCACTGACTGACCTCATCCCCACCCCACACAGTCTTTGACAACCTACTCTGGACCACCTGGCTACACCAGCACAGACCCCAACCTTGTAGCCCCATTAATGGCTTTTGGACTGAGTTCAGGAAAGAGAGGGAAGAAGGGGGTATACACAGTTTTTGACAGCCTCTTTCCTGTCTCATCTGCCCGATGAATGATGAATTTGCATTTCTGAACACAGTGTGTGTTTTCTACCACAGTAACTGAAGTTGAGTCCGCATTTCCTTGGTGGCCTCAGTTGGGGTCTTAGCTGTTCTTAGGGGAAACGTGTTGATTAAAGCCAAAGCAGGTCCCAAAGCGGGGGGTGTGGAACATGCAGTCAGTGTTTGATGAATTTAAACCTGGCATCTGGGGACCTCCAGAGCCCTGGAGGAGCTCCCACCCCGAATCAGGAAAAGGCCCTGGGACAGAGGGTCACACACTGCACAGGCCTGCGTCTCCAGCTGCCCGGCTGCCAGCACCCAGGATTTGACCTCAGCAAAACGCAGGCAAAGCTGTAGGGCAGAGATGAGGCCTGTCTGGCTGGGGCTGCAGGGCCACATGCTGTCTTCCTCCAGCCCTATGTGGCAGGAGCGTGGCCCCAGCTACACGCCGCATGAGGCGCTCAGACAGTGACCCTACCCTGTCTCCTGACAGAGCGGGAACAGCTTCCATGTGTTCGACCAGGGCCAGTTTGCCAAGGAAGTGCTGCCCAAGTACTTCAAGCACAACAACATGGCCAGCTTCGTGCGGCAGCTCAACATGTGTGAGTACCCTACCTTTCAGGCCACCCAGGATCCAAGCTCTGCTGGGTGGAGGCAGGGGTTCTCCTTCCCAGAGGGTTCTGGTTTGCCGGGGCCAGGGTGTGTCCATCCGCACCCCCATCATTGCTCCCACCTCACCACTCCACCACTTCCTCCACTGCCATCCCTGTCGCCTTCCCCTTAGTAACCCGGAGTCCCTGGTGGACCCCATCTGCCTCTGACAAATGTCTGTCCAGTGACTAAGAAGACCAGATGGGAGCTAGGAGCCTCCTCATTGTCAGAAGAATACTTTGCTTTTCTTTGGCCTTTCACAGTTGTTCTGGCCTCAGGAGCTCCTCGAGGTCTGGGATGAGGTGGGGTCCACACTTCTGCAGACCAAGCAGTGCACACTCGGGCCAGCCATTCCCTCTCAGGGGTGACCTGGGTGCTGTCGGGGGCCGAGCAGCATCCTGGCCTTCACTTGCTCAATGCAAGTAGCAGCTGTGCCCATGGTTGTGATGCCCAGAACTGTGTTCAGGCTTGCCTCCAAGCCTGGCCTGCCTCGGGCTTACCCAGGGTGGGACAATGCCCGCCCAGCACATGATCTGCTTCTGGCCTCTCTGGCAGCCCATGGGGTCGGAGCTGTGACCCATTTCTCAGATGAAGACAGTGAGGCTCAGAGAAGCCAAGCGGCCCGAGACCACCCAGCACTGAGGTGGCAGGGCAGGACTGTACACGGAACACCAGGAAGCGTGTGGCTCAGCACTCAGGTGGTGGAGAGATGAGATGGTGAGAGGGTTACCAGCGCTGCCATTAGGGACGTGGTGTCCACATCCCAACACGGCCTTGCGGCCCTGGGCAGCCCTGCTCCAGCCTGCCCCACCCTAAGAAGCAGGGGCCCCTACTGTTCAGGTGCCCTATGGCGGAAAGACGTAGGGGTGCACCCATTGTGCAGAGCAGCCTAGCCCTCCTCAGGCCACTCCTTCAGGCTGTCCGTGGGGCCTCACTCTCTACAGTTCTGAAGGTGATGGAGGCTGGCAGGGCTGTCATATGACCAGCTGGGAGACCTGGGATGAGAGGCAGAGCCAGCAGCCCCGGGCCTTTGTGGTCAGTGTGGTCCCAGCCTTACGTAGAGGTGCCCTCTTGTATGCAGACGGCTTCCGGAAAGTGGTCCACATTGAGCAAGGTGGCCTGGTCAAGCCCGAGAAGGACGACACTGAGTTCCAGCACCCATGCTTCCTGCGCGGACAGGAGCAGCTCCTAGAGAACATCAAGAGGAAAGTGACCAGCGTGAGTGGTGGTCTCCCAGGCAGCTTCCTCTCCTGCCACCTCCCCTGTCCCCTTGCAGCCCATGGGGCAGGAGGAGGCTCATGGGAGTGGCATCCATTCTGTGTCCTGTGCGGGCTGACCCGGGGCATGAGGAGGCTGCTGGCCCAGGTCGGCCACTGCATGTGTGTCACAGACCCCCATAATCGAGCCCATAGCCACCCCTCCCCACCCCTCTTCATTGCTCTTGGACCAGCGTCAGGCAGCAGCAGCTGGGGCCCACCCTCTGAGTGTCCTGGGGGCAGGGGGCTGGGTGACTGGACAGGGAGCCGGGGTGTCCCTGCTGCTCCCCTCCTCCGTGCAGTGGGACACAGCTCCATCCCAGACCCCATGCTATGGGCCACCCCAGTGACCCTGGCTCCTGTCCCCTTGGGACCCAGGTGTCCACCCTCAAGAGCGAAGACATAAAGATTCGCCAGGACAGTGTCACCAAGCTGCTGACTGATGTGCAGCTGATGAAGGGGAAACAGGAAAGCATGGATTCTAAGCTGCTGGCCATGAAGCAGTAGGTCCCTCTGCTGGACGGGTGTGGGTGCCCCCCTCAGTGAGGTCTCTTGGCTGGACAGGGCACGGGCAGCCCCGCTGAGTGAGGTACCTTGGCTGGATAGGGCATGGGCAGCCCCCTCAGTGCACGTGGAGCTGGGGGGCAGGGGTAGAGTTCAGGGATCTGCCACCACAACCCTGTTTCTAGAAGGCCCCATTTAGTCTTGGCCGGGACACCCAGCAAGGACTACCCTGGGTCTCTCCTCTGCCCAGCCCCTCCCCTGGGAGCCCCCAAGCAAGGTGCACACCCCAGCTGACCTAACTGGTCCATTACGGCTCCTCACCTTGAAGTGTAGCACAGCCAGCAGGCCCCCGCCCGGCCCCATCAGGTGGCCATCCTCATAGTGGGGGGACAGGATGACAGCCAGGCTCAGACATCACAAGGTCCCTGGAACCTGTCCCTCTCAGCCTGCCTGGGGGCTTTGGCTGGGCTCAGACATGGTCAGCCCCTGCCTGGCAGAGTGCAGGGCCTCGCTGACCCTGAGTCATTGCAGTGAGAACGAGGCCCTGTGGAGGGAGGTGGCCAGCCTGCGGCAGAAACATGCCCAGCAACAGAAAGTCGTCAACAAGGTGCGGGCTGGCGGCAGGTAGGGAGGGTGGGGGAGGGCAGACTAGCCAAGCGTCCAGGTGACTGGGTCCTCTCTGCCGACAGCTCATCCAGTTCCTGATCTCCCTGGTGCAGTCAAACCGGATCCTGGGGGTGAAGAGAAAGATGTGAGGCCCGGGGACACCTGCCCATGGAAGGGCCCCGCAGCGCAGGCCCTCACTAACCCCCCCTCCCCCGCAGCCCCCTGATGCTCAGTGACAGCGGCACGGCGCACCCCATGCCCAAGTATGGCCGGCAGTACTCGCTGGAACATGTGCACAGTGCTGCCCCATTCGCGGTGAGCGCTGGGCCTCACCAGTGGGGTGGGCACAGGGCAGGCAGGTTGCGCGGGGTGGCCCCGCGCGTGCATGCCGCCAGCCGGCTTCCCTTGCAGGCCTCATCCCCCACCTACAGCGGCTCCAGCCTCTTCTCCCCAGACACCGTGGCCAGCTCCGGCCCCATCATCTCCGACATCACTGAGTTGGCTCCAGCCAGCCCCTCGGCCTCCCCAGGCGGGAGCATCGACGAGAGGTGGGGGCCACGTCACCCTCCCCAGTCCTCCAGTCCCCACCTGGGACAGAGGTGGGGGTGGGGTAGGGCCCTGGCCAGGAAGACTTGCTGAGGTCGCGCCCCCACCCTGAGCATCCACGTGCCCTTCCAGGCCTCTGTCCAGCAGCCCCCGGGTGTGTGTCAAGGAGGAGCCGTCCAGCCCCCCTCAGAGCCCCCAGGTGGAGGAGGTGAGCCTCGGGCAGCCTTCCTCTGAGGTGGAGACGCCCTTGTCCCCAACTGCCCTCATCGACTCCATCCTGCGGGAGAGCGAGCCCACCACCGCCCCCTCGGCCACCCAGCCCACACACGACGGGGATCGAAACCCCACGCCCCTGTCCGCCACCGCCCCGGAGAAGTGCCTCAGTGTGGCCTGCCTGGACAAGTGAGTGGCCCCTACCCCTGCCACTAAGCCCCTGGGAGCAGGGGGAGGTGGCTCCAGCAGGATGTCCAGGACCTGGACACCCGCCCAGCCTCAGGCCGCCCCCAGGGCCTGTGGGTGCAGGGCTGCTGGGTGGTGAGAGGGCCCTTGCCGGCCTCTGAGCTTGTAGCCAAGGAGGGTGCAGACACTAACCAGATCAGCCGCAGCCCCCATTGTGCAGGAGCCAGGGCATGTGGCAGGCCACCCCACGACAGGCCCTCCCTTGCATCCTCCCTCGTGTCCTCGCCTTTGTGTGCTGCCCAGCCCTGGCCTTAGACCGGGCAGAAGATGGTGAGCGAGCCGGCCTCACCCCGGCTACCCGGACTGGGTGAGCGAGGGTGGGGCGGAGCTGCCCGGCCCCCTGCAATCGGGGGTTCTTGTCTTTGTATCTTGCAGTTGGGCTCGCGCTCCACAGATGTCTGGGGTCGCCCGCCTCTTCCCCTGCCCCTCCTCTTCCTCTCTGCATGGCCGAGTCCAGCCAGGGTTAGCGCCGCCCCACCCGGGAGGGAGGAGGGCTCCACCAGAGTTCCGGTCCTCCCTCACCAGAGCCTGGCCTGTGCTCGGGTACTCAGCCCTGCCCAGTGGCGGGCAGGCATCCTGGGCCCTCTGTCAAGGGAGTGGCCTCGGGTCTGCATCTGCGCTGACCCCTGGGCAGAAGCCAGCCGTCTAAGTCAGTGCTGTTCTGGGGATGAGCCCTCTAACCTGACGCCCTTGCTTGGCACCCAGGCTGTTGTGCTGGGGCCAGTGCCCCTGCTCTGGGCTACTGGGGCTGTCACAGGGCCCAGGTGAGCCAGGCAATCCAGTGAAACGGGTTGCCCACAGCCCTGTACCTAACATAAGTCTTCGTTGTCCTCTGTCCGAAATTTGTCCCAAGTGCAAAGGCGAGGCCTTGTCCAGCCTGTCCCCGGAACAAAACCACCGAGGGGCCTGCTGGCCTCATGGCAACAGGCAGGTCCACCACACACTGCCCCATAGCCCTGCCTGGCCCCCACCAGTGCAGGGGCTCCTGGTGAGCCCACCATGCACCAGGGACTCCAACCGCCCGAGCCAGCAGGCTACTGTGGCAAGGGAGGCTATGCTCTGAGGGCTGTCCGGGGTGCCTGGGCTACACTTCACCCACCTCCTGCTCACCTGGGCCAGGAACGAGCTCAGTGACCACCTAGATGCCATGGACTCCAACCTCGACAACCTGCAGACCATGCTGAGCAGCCACGGGTTCAGTGTGGACACCAGCGCCCTGATGGACGTGAGTGCCTGCCTTCCCCACCCCGCCCCATTCTGGGCACAGCCCCTAACTGCCCTTTTCCCACAGCTGTTCAACCCCTCGGTGACCGTGCCGGACATGAGCCTGCCAGACCTGGACAGCAGCCTGGCCAGCGTGTGTGGGGGCAGGGTTGGGGGAAGAGTGGGGGAGCAGGGTGGAGTGGGTGAGGAGCAAGGCAGTAAGAGCCCTCATGTGCCCCCTCCCTGCGGCTGGCAGATCCAGGAGCTCCTATCCCCCCAGGAGCCACCACGGCCTCTGGAGGCAGAGAGCAGCAGCCTGGACTCAGGTGAGCGGCTTCCCCTGCCGCCCCGCCCCCACCCCTGGCCCCACTCTGACCCTACCCACACCCTGACCCATGGACCCCCCCACAGGGAAGCAGCTGGTGCACTACACAGCGCAGCCCCTGTTCCTGGTGGACCCTGGGCCGATGGATGTGGGTGGCAGCGACCTGCCCGTGCTCTTCGAGCTGGGGGAGGGCTCCTACTTCTCTGAGGGGGATGACTACGCAGAAGACCCCACCATCTCCCTGCTGACAGGCTCTGAGCCCCCCAAAGCCAAGGACCCCACCGTCTCCTAGAGGCCCAAGGAGGAGCCAGGTGGGGCCACCCACCCTCCCCCCAGCTCAGGGCTGGCCGAGGGCCCAGGACCAGGGTCCTGGGGCAGAAAGAGGACCTGCGGGGCAGGCTGGGAGCGGCCAATTGGCAGCCCCGCCGCAACCCCACCTGGGTCAGGGTGACGCAGTCCCGGGACCTGCCCAGCCCGGTGCCTTCACTTCCAGCCCTGTGAGCCCCCTGATCTAAGGGGGGGCTTGGCAGCCACACTTTGGACTGGCCCTGCTGTTGTTCATAGTCAGAGTTGTATTTTGAATTTTTACAGAGAAGTCCCACTCCCTTCTGTAGAGATTCGCAGACACACACGGACGGAGATCTATAAACAACATGCTCTACGCTTAAGGCCCCCGTGTCTGTGTGCTTCCTCCCACCCCAAGCTGAGGAGGTGGGAAGTGGGTACAGTGAGGAGGGGTGGCCTGGGAGGGGCCCAGAGGCTAGGCCATGGTGGCCACGGGGGGTAGATGCCCCCCGCACACTGAGCGGCCAGATGGCCAGGGTAGTGTTTGCCCAGGGTCTTTATTGAGGGCTCAGAGTAGGCTCCAGAGGGAGGGCAGTGGCCTGGAGACAAGAGTCCTTGGGAGTTCACTCTTACCAAGGCCAGGGACAGAACAAGCAGAAGGGAGGTGGCCAGGTCTTGACCCCACCAACAGGATGGCTGAGGTGCCACCCTGCACTTTCCTCCAGGCCCTGATGTCACTCTGGCCTGAGGACACCCAAGAAGAGCCCTTCCCACATACTGAGGTGCTGGCCACCTGGACGGCCCCCAGGGTCAGCAGGCGAGCCTCTGCCATGGGGCAAAGAGAGGACTTGGTGCCAGCCTCAAGGAGGGTGGCCAAGACAGAGTGGGAGGTGGTCCTCACCTCAGTGGCCCAGAGCAGAGATGACCCTGGGGTCACAGATGCAGGATGGAGCTGGGGTAGCCAAGTCCTGAGGGTGCCTGCCACCTGCACGCACCCAGCCCTCCCTTAAGCCTTGTCCAGCCACAGTTGAAGGGTCAGGGCACCTGGGGCCAAGGCTGTCCCCATCTCCCTCCACCACCAAGGTCGCAGCCTCACATCTAGCTGGGTGGGTGTCAGGGCCTGGGGAACAAGACCCCCATCAGAGGACCACTCGGCCCAGCACAGGGCAGGAGGGCAGAGAGCCTGTTCCTGGAGAGGGGGGTGACAAGCCCCATTCCGGGACCCCCCCGGGTGTCCGGGGTGAAGGCACCATCTGCCCCTAGGTGAGTGCCTCAGCCAGTAGGCCCACCTATTGGGATCAGTCTTCATTGTGGGGAGTCCCTGCCCATCAGACACTGAGTGGAGAGTGGACACGGAGAGTTTCTATGTCTGCCCCAGCTCCGCATCACCCGCAAACCACAGGTCCACTTCCTAAAAGCCCACTGAGCCCGTTTGGGGCTCCCGCAGTGGAGTGCGCCTACCCAACCCGTGGGGGGCCAGCAGGGGCAGCGCCCCTATGAAACCGGTTGATGCGGGGCAGGCTGTGTCACCCCCTGCCAGCCGCCCTCCGTGCTCCCTGCAGGGGCTCAGCCAGGCGGTGCTGCGCGGTCCCTGCCAGGTAGCGAGGGGCACTGTGGAGCTCAAACTCTCCAGAGAGTTCCGTGGTGGGGCACAGCAAGCGGGGTGAGGCTGATGGCCCCTGACTCCTGACCCGACAGGCAGCTGCCCCCAGCAGGCAAGGGACTCGCTCCAGACAGCGCTTTAATAACACACGCAGCCCAGTGAGCACAATCTGTAGAAACCGCAGGCGGTGGCCCTACCCACCCGCCCCCTGCTACAGTGTGATTCCTGAGTGGGACGGGGGTCCCGTACTGGCAGAGGTCTCCTGGCAGGGAGGAGGACAGGAGGCCTGCGGGGAGTCGCCCCCATCCCCACCCCAGCTCTGGGCGGTGGGTGGTGGGCAGGAGTGGGCAGCCGGAAGGCTCAGGCGCCCGTCGTCGCAGCCTCATGGTGGAGCACGTAGTAGTCATGGACGTACATGAGCACCGCCACCGGCTGCCCAATGATCAGCGTTAGCCACACGGCAGCGTTGCCGTAGTTGCCCTGGAGGAAGCGGCCAGTGATCCAAGCCAGCGGGACCTGGGGGTAGGCGGCCAAAATTAGACTTTCACTTGGCCCGGGGGTGGATGGTGGGTGGGGGAGGGAGGGCGGGACACTCACCTGAGCCATCATGCCCGTGAACGCCCAGAGACGGAACATCCGCAGGGGGATGCTCACCAGGTACTGCGGAGAGAGGGGGAGCTCGTCAGCAGGCCTCACGCCCCGCCCCGGGGGGGCCCCTCCCGTGGCCGCAGATGGAGGCGGCCCGCCTGCACTGACCTCGTGGAAGAAAGCGGAGGCTAGGAACACCCCTATCCTTGCCATCCCTGGGCTGACGCCCTTTCGGAGCATGGGCTTGTAGAAGTGTCTGCAGACAGAAAGGACCACGATGGGATGGAAACCTAGGTCCATACGTACACATCTGCAAACACACAGTACACCCAAGGATGCCCACCCTAGCACGTGAGCACACAGGTGTACACAGCACACCCAAGGGTGCCCACCCTAGCATATGAGCACACAGGTGTACACACAAAGCACACCCAAGGGTGCCCATCCTAGCATGTGAGCACACAAGTGTACACACAGCACACCCAAGGGTGCCCACCCTAGCACGTGAGCACACAGGTGTACACACAGCACACCCAAGGGTGCCCACCCTAACACGTGAGCACACAGGTGTACACACAGCACACCCAAGGGTGCCCACCCTAACACGTGAGCACACAGGTGTACACACAGCACACCCAAGGGTGCCCACTCTAACACGTGAGCACACAGGTGTACACACAGCACACCCAAGGGTGCCCACCCTAGCACGTGAGCACACAGGTGTACGCACACAGCACACCCAAGGGTGCCCACCCTAGCACGTGAGCACACAGATGTACACACAAAGCCCACCCAAGGGTGTCCACCCTAGCACGTGAGCACACAGGTGTACACAGCACACCCAAGGGTGCCCACCCTAGCATATGAGCACACAGGTGTACACACAAAGCACACCCAAGGGTGCCCATCCTAGCATGTGAGCACACAGGTGTACACACAGCACACCCAAGGGTGCCCACCCTAGCACATGAGCACACAGGTACACACACACAGCACACCCAAGGGTGCCCACCCTACCACATGACCACACAGGTGTACACAAACAGCACACCCAAGGGTGCCCACCCTAGCACGTGACCACACAGGTGTACATACTTTTGTACACCACACTCCTGCACTCAAGTGCACCTGTGCACACACTCCACCCACCTGAGGCACCACTTGTGGACAGGGATGTTCCAGTTCTGCCAGAAGTAGCTGACCGACTCCGAGTTCCTGGGGATGAGAGAACAGGAGTGCCCCGTGCGCACGACCATGCCCGCCCCCAGCCCCCGGCCGGGCCAAGGCCACCCACCACCAGTCCCGGTAGAACTCCCGGTCTCCAAACCGCATAAGCTCAGCCACGGCGTTCAGGCAGGAGTGGAAGAGCCAGTAGAAGAAGATGAGCCAGATGAAGTGATTGGGGACCTGCGCGAGGGCAGCTGTGGGTTCCAGAACGCCCCCGGCCCGCCCGGCCCCCGCCCGGCCCCCGCCCGGCCCGCTCACTGCCAGCTTCAGGAGGCGCTCGATGATACGGGAGTAGTCCATGTCCTGCGGCGGAGACAGCGGTCAGCCGGCCCTCGGCCGCCGGACCCCCACCGCCCGGCCCAGGACGGCCCCAGCCGCTCACCTTAAAGGGCTTCATGGAGTTCTGGATGGTGGGCACCATCCACTGCAAGGGAGGGGGCACAGCGTCGGCCCGCGCCCCTCCGCCCCGCCCCTCTCCGCCCCTCTCCGCCCCGCCCCGAGCCCCTCGCCGCCCCGCCCCGCGCCCCTCGCCACCCCGCCCCGCCCCTCTCCGCCCCGCCCCGCGCCCCTCGCCGCCCCGCCCCGCCCCTCTCCGCCCCGCCCCGAGCCCCTCGCCACCCCGCCCCGCGCCCCTCGCCGCCCCACCCCGCGCCCCTCGCCACCCCGCCCCGCCCCTCTCCGCCCCGCCCCGAGCCTCTCGCCTCCCCGCCCCGCGCCCCTCGCCGCCCCGCCCCGCGCCCCTCGCCGCCCCGCCCCTCTCCGCTCCGCCCCTAGCCCCGCCCCTCTCCGCCCCCGCCCCGAGCCCCGCCCCTCTCCGCCCCTCGCCGCCCCGCCCCTCTCCGCCCCTCGCCGCCCCGCCCCGCGCCCCTCGCCACCCCGCCCCGCCCCTCTCCGCCCCACCCCGCGCCCCTCGCCACCCCGCCCCGCCCCTCTCCGCCCCGCCCCGAGCCTCTCGCCTCCCCGCCCCGCGCCCCTCGCCGCCCCGCCCCGCGCCCCTCGCCGCCCCGCCCCTCTCCGCTCCGCCCCTAGCCCCGCCCCTCTCCGCCCCCGCCCCGAGCCCCGCCCCTCTCCGCCCCGCCCGCCCCCGCCGCCCCGCCCCTAACCCCGCCCCCCGCCGCCCCGCCCCGAGCCCCGCCCCCCTCCGCCCCGTACCTGCTGGATCAGCCCCACCTGAAGCTGCGTGAAGAACAGCTGAGGAGGGAAGCAGAGCAGCCCGCTGAGCCGCAGGCCGCCGAGTGCCTCCCGGGCGCTCACCCAGCCTCCCGCGGCCCCGCTCACCATCTCCAGGAGCCGCCGCAGGAGGAAGCGCTTCCGGATCCGGGGCGAGCGGGGAAAGTTGAGCTCGTAGCACAGGGTAGGGGCAAAGAGGAAGTAGTACAGGTCTGAAAGGGGGACAGGTGGGCTGGCACCGGGACCCGCCGGTACGGTCATGACCCTCCGGCTGCCTTCTAGTCCTGCCCTCAGGGGAGCTCACCTTCCTCTCGGCCTGGCCCCGCCTGCCCCTTACCCCGATCCCCAAGACCTGCCTTTCCCGTAGTCCCGCTCCTCCGTGTCTACCTTCCCCTTAGCCCCACCCCCCGGGGGGGGTCCACCTTCCGTTTGGCCCCGCCCCACAGGCCCCACCTTCCTCCAGACCCCTGCCGTCTGGACCCCGCCTCCTCTAAGCCCCGCCCCGAAGCGCTCACCTCCGTAGGTCAGGTTGTCTGGGTAGCTCACGGAGGGCTGTGCTGCAGCCCCGTTGGCCTTCTTGTCTGCAGAGGCCCCGAGCTGGGCCCTCAGGCTGACCGTGCGGGCCCCAGCCCCTGGCTGCCTCTCACCAGCCTTGGCCCCGGCCCTGAGCTCACGGCACCACAGGTTCACGTCGCGGTAGGAGAAAAGCTTAAGGAAGAGGTTGGTATACACGAACAGCGCCAACACGGAGCCCACTGCAGGAGAGAGGCAGGCTGGGAGCGCAGTCCTATCCTCCAGGGAGCCCCGGCCCAAAGGAGCCACCGCTGGCCAGGGCTCTCCTGCGGACACCCAGAACGGGGAGGGGATGGGACGGGGCACACCTGGAGTGATGGACTCCACCAGGCAGGCCACTGCCGCTGGCAGGCAGAGAATGGTGACCAGGTTGGCCACGTGCAGCAGCAGCCCTGCCCGCTCCGTCAGGGCCCCCTGTGGCAGGGAGGGGGCAGGAGCTCAGCCAGGGCACTCAGTCCCCTCGGGCCTCTGATGAAAAGTACATGCAGTCCTGGCTCGGAGCCCCCGCACTGGTGGGGACAGCTAGACAGGTAAGTGGGGACCATGGTAGGCGGCAAGGGGCACTTCTTACCACTGCCAAACGTTTCTCAACCTGGAATCCAACCAGAGCAAAGACGTTGGCCACTGGGGACAAAAACGCCAATGGTAGGTTCAAGACCGGAGTGTCTAAACGTCCCCACCCAAAGCCCCTCCCCAGTGCCCAGCTCACCAATAACCAAGCACAGGGCGGGCCAGCTGTAGGGGTCCTTCAGAAACAGAGACACCACTTGGATGGGATCCACCAGGATGCCGTACCTGGGGGAGTGGAGGGATGGTGGGTGGGGCCTGAGCCCTGTAGGTGGGGCCACAGTGGGTAGGACCTGCCTGGGGCAGACCACGCGAGGAGGGGCTGTGAGGGACTCACTTGATGAGGTTCTCTAAAAACAACCGAGCGTTGCTCAAAATCTGAAAGAGAGAGGGCAGGGGTTACACCCCCGTTAGCCCCGGCCAAGGGGCACCCCCAGCATTTGTCAGGTAAAGCCAGGGACAGGGTGGTGCAGCACCAGTCCTGCAGGAGGACCCCTTGCTGGCTGCCTACCCACCTCTCCCCACGTCAGTGCTGGAGCAAGCAGAGGTGACTGCCATTCTGTCCACAGGAAGGGTCCCAACCACAGAGGGAACAGCCCTAGCACCAGCACCCACGAGCTGTTCCAAAGCCCTTGCCTGCCCCTAAACTGGTGAGGGCATACAGCCCCAAAGCCCAAGACTGCCCCCCAGAGAAGCAGTGTACCAGGGGACAGTCCCTCCTGGTGATACAAGCTGAGGAGTGGAAGGGCACCTCCCCTGCCCAGGGCACGCTGGGCAGAGGTGGGACAGCATGATCAGCACCTGCCCCCTCCAGCCATGAGGCAAGAGGCTGCAGCAAAGGAGCCCAGGCACTGGGGGACAGTGAGGGACCAGGCGAAGGGATGGAGAGAGCTGCTTGTGTCCCCTGCCCTGCTCAGCTGCTGCCAGCAGCACCCACACCCCAGGTGCCTAGCCCCAAAGCAGCTTCCAAGGACCTGAGCCCTCATCCAAAGTGGATCCTGATTCCAGCCTGGGGCTGGGGGTGCCTGGCCTCTGAGGGGACAGGGACCTCCTCACCGGCCCACGGGCACCTCTGGCACTTCCGTAAGCCCGCCTATCCCTAGAGCCCAGCCCATGATGAGTACTGTGACAGGCAGTGCAGCCAAGGGGTCACTGGTGGGTGGCCCTCACTGGGGGGCCCAAGGAAGGCAGCAGCAGAAGACACAGGGCCAACTGCAGGGCTGCTCTGCCTGCCTCTGCCAGACACACACAGGGGCCTACAGTCACCACCTGGTAGTGGCCTATCCTGTCAGGACCCACAGCAGGCGGGAGCTGTAGTTGCCAATGGTGGCACCCATGGCGCCCACCTCGAGGTCCAGACCACCGTGGGGCAGCGGGAGCCCAGCACATAGACTGCAATCTTCCACAGGGACAAGATGGCCACAAGAAGGGAAAGGTTCTGGGGCTGCTCATAGGGCCTGGCCGGCCCATAGGACTGCTGGGAGACAAACAGTGCCTCCTGACAGAGCCACCCCGTGGCCAGAAATGGCCTCTGGAGGGCCAAGAACACATCACTGCCCCCTGCTTCCTGCCACCAGGCTGTATGACCCCCACTACAGGTGGCTGAGACTGCAGGCAGGGTATGGTGTATAGAGCCTTTTCCCCACAGGCACCCTGCCCAAGAGCAGGTGCAATACATCTGGGCAGGGGTCAGGGGTCAGGACCACAGGCCAGATCAGCCCTGAACAGCAGAGGGTCAGCCCAGAGAGGCCTGACTCTCCCTGCCCCTCAGAGCCCTGGATGCCAACTGCTTCCAGGGCAGGGCGGCCTGGTCCTGGCACCATCAAGGGCCAGCCTGAAAGAGGCTGCTTGCTAAGAGGCAGTGGGCCCCTCTCCAAGACACTCACCATGGTGCATAGGCCACAGGGTAAGGCAGAGGTGCTGCCGACTCACCTTACAGGGAGCCTCCTACCCCCAGGATAGGGAGGTAGGGGCTGGGGACAGAGTTGGGGCCTGGGTGGCCTAGCCAAAATCCAGGCTCCAGCAGTAAGTACCACAAGCCAACCTCTCAGCGCTGCTCTCTCCCAGCTGGTGGACTGGGCCCCAGCCACGCCCACGAGGGCCCCATAGACGCCCCTCAGACACCTTTCCAGGGAGGCTTTATATCCACCATGTGCCCCCAGCCACAGCCCCAAGGCCCTCCACAGCCCAGGGCCACCTGCCCAGTGGTCACCCAGCCTGTCCCCTCCCTGTCTCCATGGGCCGACACCCGTCCGGCAAAGCCTCCAGAGAAAGTCCTCTACTCTGTAGGCCCAGCTCACAGCACAAAGGTTTTCTGTCCCGGTGTCACCACCCCAGACTCAGGCAAGCCCCCAACACCCAGTCAGCAGCGCCCCCATCACCCTCTGGACTGTTGGGTTTAAGTAGGAGGCACACCATGTGTTGGCCCACAGAGCCCACTTGTGGCCGCTGCAGGGAAAGCTGCTGAGCCCTCCCCACACCAGCCCCACATGTGCTCCTGGGCCCGTTCCTTGGGCCCACCAGTGCCTTAACAGAACCTGGGCCAGGTGGCCAGCGCCACAGTCAGTGGAGCCCCACTCACCAGCATCACCACACACCAGTTCAAGATGCCACGGTAGTTGCTGAAGCCACTGTCAGAGCTGAACAAGGACTCCTGAAGGCGGTGGCAGCTGGCAGGGCAGGAGATGAGACACCTGGTGAGGCCCATGAGCAGAGCAGGCAGCCAGCGGCCTGGGTCCCCTGGGCTGCCTTGACCCCAGGCATTGAGGACTTCACAGGGAGCTAGGGCAGGGCCACAGCACATGTGGCTGCCACCAAGCCCAAGAGCTCACCAGCAGGGACCGGAAGATTTGGCCGGAGTGAGGCCAAACCCAGCCCCTCCATCTGAGCTGAGCCCTTTGTCCTGACCCACCAGTCCTGATACACACACCTACCCTAAACACTCTCCGCCCCACATGCCCAGGGCCCCACTTACAGCTGGAAGAAGACAGTGGTATGCAATTGAGAAGGGCCACTTGGCCTATAGCGGGCAGAGCTTCGGGGACCACTGACAGGCCTGCCCCTTGGGCTGCTGGAGGGGCTCAGCTTTGTGGAGGCGGGCACTCCCAGGCAAGGATCCCCAGCATTGTTCCAGGGCCTCTGGCTGCTGCCATGCCCTGGCTACACAGAGACATTGGAGCCATAGAAAGAGTCCACCCTGGGCGTCCACAGGATGCAGGGCAGGGCACTGAGGCTGGCCTCACTCAGTTGCTCATCCAGCGCCCTGCAAAACCCCACACCCAGCTGCACCTCTGTCCCCTCACTGGCCATGCAAGTCATGTGGGGAAGGATCCCAGGCCTGAGCCCTGGCCTGACCAACACCTCCCTGGGTGGGACCTGGCCTCCTTGCTTTTCTCAAGTTTCTGAAAAATCACAGCCTGGCCGTTAACTCAGGGGTCCTGTATCCTTCCAGGGCTGAAAAGCCCCCTTGGGGAACAAACCCAACCATGAGGAGGGCTCAGGCAGGAGCCCAGCCCCCACCTGTGCACCCAGGGGCTGGGCTAGGGCTCAGGCCAAAGGCCACCTCTCATGCCCCCGACAAAGATAGGCCCGGGGCAGAGGAAACTTCCACTGCTACAGACCCTCCAGTCTCTGCCCATTTGAACGAAGCAGGTAGGGGAGGGGTGCCTGGCCCAGAGGAGGGTGTACCCCAGGGCCTCCCTGGAACCAGAGCCCTAGAGCCCACACAGCTGTGCCCCTGGTGCCTCCAGCCCATAGCTGTTTCTCCCCAGGAAGCCTGGCAGGGGAGCCCCACTGAGGCCTTGATCAAGGGCTACTCCGTTTTGTAAGAGGAGAGGGCAGGGCCTCTCTTCCGCTCTGGATGGGGGCACAGGGCTGGGAGTACAGGGTAAGACGTACCGGAGGATGCTGGGGGCATGGGTCAGGAGCACTGAAGCGAGGCTCAGTGCACCAGAAGCGAGTGCTGGAGGTGAGCACTGGGCTCCAGGAGGGGCTGCTCCCCCAAGCCTTCGCCAGGGCAGTGGCAACAGGCTGACCTCTGCCTGCCCAGATCAAGGTCTGCCACCTTGCCCGGCCCACCCCACTCTGGCCTGACCCCCAGTGCCACGTGCCAGCAGGCACCTCTCTAAGCACCAACCTGGGGCAGCTCCTCCAGGGCTCTCCCTTGCCCCCTCCCCCAGGCCTGTCCTGGGCCACACAGTGGGGCTGTAACCTCCACCTGGATCAGACGAGCCCCACCCTGAACCTGAACCCTCCCCCTCCCACTGAAGCTGCACCTCCAACTGGCCACTGGGTGCCCTTCCCAATGCAAGCAGGAGGCTGGGTCTGTGCCTGTCCACCAGCACCTGGAGGCGAGCAGGTGCAAGGCCCACCTTTCCTGCGAGGACAGTCTCCCTGAACCCACAGCTGTCCCTTATCTTTCATCCCCACTGCCTCCCCTGCCAAGTTTCAAGCCCATTTGTGCTCATCAAAACTATCCCCAAAGACCCTGCCCAGCCTCCTTGGGCTTATATGGCTCACACAAGTGGTGACCCCTACCCCCTGGGCCACCAGGCCGTGCTGACTTTATCTGTGGCAGTCTCAAAGAAAACAGCGAATCTGACATTAGACAATCTCATGAAAGCATTTTTCACGTCCCCCCTCCCTTGAAAGCCCCAGATCGCTCTCCATGTAAAACCTTGAGCCAGGCTTTCCACACCTTCCCCCACCCACCCATGCCTACCTTCTGGGGTGCCTCCACAGGCCTCCTGGCCACCCCCAACCCCAACCCCACAGGTCAGGGGTCCCCTGCCCCAGGAGGATGCCCACTTCCCACTAGGTCCAAAGGCCCAGCCCTGCGGTGTGATCAGCTGCAAGTGGCACAGGGGGCAGCAGGTGACGGTGCCAGCATGCCAGAGCCCTCACTGCCACCCTCTCCCCCACCCACTCCCAGACCCCACCTCCCACAGGGCCTAGCCCGGAGGACAGGGATCAGGACTGCCTTCATGATCGCGCTCTGAGCTCACCCAGATCCCAGGCCACCAGCCAGCCCTGCACTGACTTCCCCTATTGTCTCTCCCGATCCCAAGTTAACACTGTGAGCAGGCATAACTGTCCCCCATGCACACCAGGGCACGCAGAGGCTTGTCAGGGTTCGAAGACTGCCCGAGTGTGGAGACGAGTCCGTCGGGGCCAGGACGCAGCACAGCACAGCGGCAGACAGAATTCAGCCTCCCCGCCAGCAGCCGCGTCCTGTATACTTCCTGCCCAACAGCCTCTGGGCCACAGGTGGACTGAGAAGGCATTCTGGGACAAACACCCCTGAAGGCCCTGCCTAGAGGCCATGTCTGAGGGCCTGCAGGAGTCCTGGGCACTGGGGATGATGCATAGAGCCTGGAAGTGGTGGGCCGAGGGGCAGAGCAAAAAGGAGTCCCTTTGGTTTCACCCCACAGCCTCACCTTGCCACAGCCAGAAGAAAGGAGCTCACACTCAGGCTGAACCCCTGTTCAGCCCAAAGTGAGCAGGAAGTCTGGGGGAGGGGAAGAGGCCCAGAGCACAGGGAATCATGAGGAAGGGCCGGGGGGCAGGTGTGGGAGGGTGACAAAAGGAGTGGCTTGGCCACATCCAAGAGGGCAGCCAAAGCAAGGCTCCAGGGACAAGTACACAGAGCCGGCATGTCTCTAGACCCCCAGCAGGGTCCCACCGTATCCTCCCCAGGGCTCCCGCTTCCTGGCCTCACCCCAGCCCCAAACCAGCAGAAGTACAGAAGAGGTTTGCTGGCCATCTGGTCGGAGCAAAGCAGGAAAGTGACTGCTCTGCCTACCTCTCCCAGGGGTCAGCTCTGCCCAGCGCTGGAACCCCCATCTCACACAAACGACCCCAATTCCCATCCCCGCCAGAAATCACACAGACCCTCCCCCTGCCTCCAGGAGAGAACTTGGTTAGTTAGCAGAGATGAGCACCAGGAACCTCCGTTCCAGGCAGGAGGTACTGGGCCAGCCCCCTCAGCACCCCCAGCCCTGGTCCACAGGAAGGAAGCCCCCTCTGGGTAGATCCACATCTCTGGCCCCATGGTGCCTCCTGACCTTTGCTCACACTGCTCCCTGTTCCATGCCTGCCTAGCTCTGAGGCTATCTTATCTCCCAGGTGGACTGTGAGCACCCCAAGGACAGGGGCAGTGCCTGCACCCTGGCTCCAGGGTGTACCCCCCAAGCCCCACCCACAGTGTCTGATGAAGACATCCTCAGTTCTTGCTTACTCAGAGAAGAAACCCTTGTCAACCAGTTGACCAATCACCCACTTCCTCCTTGATAATCTCTATCCCTTCAGCTGCTCCCTAAACCAGAGCCTCAAGGGCCCCTAGGCCAGGGTGAAGGCCAGAAGTGGGGTAAGAAAGGCAAAGGGACCACCAGGGTCAGCTTAGAGGGGAGAACCGATGCCCAAGCTTGCACCCCCAGGCACACCATCCGTCATCAGCTAAGCAGGGCACCCACCTGTGGGATGTCCACTCCAAGCCTGTCTCCTGAACCACAGCTACCAGAGTCCCTCTACCAGACCCAACTCTGTCTTTCTGTCACATGAGCAGGACCCTGGCTGGGCAGCCACTCGGTAAGGGTGTCCAAGACAGGAAGGAAGGGACCCCTGTGAAGACCACCCTCTGGTGGGTCTGCAGGAATGAGAACTTATTTTTCTGCACTGCCGCTGGCCCTGGGCAGAAACACACGGACACCAGCGTTCCTGTACACACACAGTCCCGGGCTCCTGCCGGCCCCCTCCCCACCTGCCTGCCCTGCCCTCCTCTGGAAGCCTTCCTTAACCGCCAAGGCACTTCTCCTAGATCTCAGAAGGGGCCCCAAACCCATCTCTCTCCTGCCAGACAGCAGAGACTTCTGCAGGGCGCTGAGCAAGCCCACCAAGGCTCAAGGAGGAGCCCCCCACCCGCACACCTGAGAATGCACAGACGGGGGGGTCTGCGGGTGGGGCTGGCACCGGGGTCCCTTCAGCTCCGCGCCCGCGCCTGAGTGACCTTGGCAGGTCGCCCTTCCCTAAGTCTCAGTTTCCCCGCGGGGACCCGCGCGGTCCAAGCGAAGTCTGGGATCAGGCTCTCGGACTAGAGCACGCGCGGCTCCCGCCACTCCTGGGGGACCGGAGAGGGTCGCGGAAGCCGGGGCGCCGGGGGCAGTTCCGAATTTAGGGGTCAGGCACACCGTTACCTCAGCTCCCGGGGGCTGCCCCCCGCAGCGTCCCCGTCCTTGTCCGGATTCGGGGCCGGCGCGTCCCCCCCGGCGCCCACGTCGGGGCCCGCGGGCGCTCCCCGCACCGCCTCTTCCGCCGCCTGGCTCGAGGGCCGCGGACCCGTCCTCCGGCGCCGGGAGCCGCCCGCGCCGCCGCGGTCCCCCATGGCCTCGCCGCTCCTCGCCGCGGCCAAGTGCTCGCGCCCGCCGCCTCCCCGCGCGCAAGGCCGCGGCCCCGCCTCCGCTCCGCCGCCAACGGCCGCCGCCGCCCCCTGCCGGCCGCCGTAGCCCGGGCGCCCGAGCCCGCCCGCCGCGCTCCGCCCACGCGCGTCACCAGCCTCCCCGGGCCGCCGCTCCTCCTCCCCGGGGCCGCTCCTCCTCCTCCCCGGGTCGCCGCTCCTCCTCCTCCCCGGGGCCGCTCCTCCTCCCCGGGGGCCGCCGCTCCTCCTCTCCGGGTCGCCGCTCCTCCTCCCCGGGCCGCCGCTCCTCCTCCCCGGGGGGCCGCCGCTCCTCCTCCCCGCGGCCGCTCCTCCTCCCCGGGTCGCCGCTCCTCCTCCCCGGGTCGCCGCTCCTCCTCCCCGCGGCCGCTCCTCCTCCCCGGGTCGCCGCTCCTCCTCCCCGGGCCGTCGCTCCTCCTCCCCGGGGGGCCGCTCCTCCTCCCCGGGTCGCCGCTCCTCCTCCCCGGGTCGCCGCTCCTCCTCCCCGGGCCGTCGCTCCTCACCGGGGCCGCTTCTCTCCAGCGACACCCGCGCGCCTTTGGGGCCCGCAGGCCGGGAGCTGAGGCGGGGCTCCGGGAGGGGCGAGGCGTCGCGCGTCCTGTCTGCCCCTTGTCCCAGTTCTAGAAACATATTTCATTACTCTCGGCCCAGGAGACCGGTTTTTGGGATCTAGGTTAATGAAACGCCTCTTGTGCTGCCACCCAGCGGCCCAGGTCCGCGAGTATACGAGCACGGGCAGGTCACGCTTCAGACTAGGGGCGCAGTGCAGGGTGGTCTCGAATCGCCCCCCTTCCAGGGCGTGCGCGTTCATGTCGAGCGCGTACCTGCGGGAACGCGTCTCAGCGCAGTCTCGTTACATCAGCCTCCCCCACCCCCCATTTAACACTGGTGGGACCCGTTTTTCTCCAGCTTAGGGAGACCCGACAGCGGCCGGGTCAGAGGATCGTGCAGGGAAAAGGCCCAGGCCCCGCATCACCCGGGAAGCTGGTCCTCCACCTCTTGCAGGCTCGCCAAGTCTCACCCTGTAGGGCCGGCAGGAAGTAGGGCGAGGGCACAGGTTCTCGGGCAGCCTTGCGCCAGCAGTCCCACGCAGCTGCCCAGGTCACTGCAGCCCTCACCCAGGCCTCCGGCGAGGGAGCGCCTGCCTTGTCCCGGGCTGCGTGTGTACCTGCGTAAAGTACAAGGTTGGAAATTTCCTGGGGTCGGCGACCAGAGATAACCTTACCAGCGACTCTGTGAATTCTCACTCGGCCCTGGCTTGCTCCTGCCAGAAATTCTTCATAAAAAGATTCCCTCTAGAGTGACTCGTGGCTGCACTTGGCACGTTCCACCCGGGCCCACCACCCTATTCACAACCCTCTTCCCAGGTCCTGCCCTGGGGGGGCTTCTCCTTAGGCGACATCCTTGGTCGCAGGGGTGAGGGAGAGCGCCCACCTGGAAGCCTCCCCTGTGGGTTTCCAGGAGCAAGTCCTTGCAGGGCCTCCCAGTGTCCTACCAGGGCAACCTCATGAAAGCATGGTAGGGCCTGGGGTGCCCGATCGCTCAGGACCCCAGAGGTGATTGGCAGGTCATTCAGTGAAACCTAACAGCCTCCCAGTGCAGCCCACCTTTAAGACAGTTGGAGTCCCACTCGGCCTGACACGCATCTTGCTTGCACAGGGCATGGAGCAGAGCGTCCTGGATCTCGGGTGCCAGGGCTAACTGGGGTGCGGGGCCTGGTTTACCCAAGAAACTTCTCTGGAAGCAGACAGCCTTCACCCTGCAGTGAGCAGGGACTCCAGGAGCACCTTCTGGGTACAAACAAAGCAAAGGGCTCAACCTGAGGCCAGCTGTCTTCCCTATCCACTGGCTATAGGCCTCCTGCTGGCTCAACCTTCTGCCCCACCACCACCACTGACAAGTGGCACACCCCCACCACCATGTTCTTGCGCTGATGCCAGCCTGGTGGGTTAGGCTACCCTGTAGGTAGCCGTCTTGATGTAACCTGGTGAGGTGTCCACCCTGATAGGGCCGAGAGCCCCTCATGCCTGTCCATGGCAGCTGGCCTCAGTCAGGGCAAGCCCTGTCTCCCACCTAGTCTGGGCCTCCCAGAACATTCATCCATGTATCCCATCGCCCCTGGCCGAGTACACTGCAGGCTTCCGGGGGCAGGCAAACCTAGGCCTTCCCTAGTAAACCCCATTGCCGTCTCATAGAGACCCACTGTGACAGAGTAGAACTGCCCACAATGTTTCCAAGGCTGTAAGTCTTTACAGAAGCAGACTGCCACAGTTTTCTTCTGCAGAGCAGAACTGCTGGTGGTTTCCAGCCGCCGACCTATGGGTTACAGCAGACCTCTTAACCACTAGGCCGCCAGGGCAGCACACCCCTCCCCCGGCTGAGCACACTGCAGGAGTCAGGGGCCAGGCAGAGCTGGGCTTTCCTGACTATTCACCCCAAAAGGAGAGAGCGCGGCGCGCCGTGTGAGCCACGGGAGCCCTGACACACGCGTGCACGTGTCCCCGCGTGCTCACGCCGGGCGCCGACCCTAAGAACCAGGAACCACAGCGTGCGGGCCTGCCCGGGTCCCGCCTGCCGATTGGCGGAGGACAAGATTGACGGCTAAGCCTGCCAGTAAAACCGAGAGGCTGACGGCAGCGGCCAATGAGGAGTGACACGTCGCTTTGGAGGCGGCTGCCCGCGCTCCTGTCCCGACCTCAAGCTGTCGGCCTGAATGTGGCCGCAGGAGTGAGGTGACTAGAGGGTGGGCCGGGGGCTACGGGGGAGGGCCGGCCCGGCTGGGGGCAGGGGAGCCCAGGAAGGGAGGTGGGCCCGTGGCCGGGGCCCGGGAGAGGGAAGCGGGACTGCGAAGCAAGAGGGCGGGGCGCGCCAGGGGCTGTGGGCGCCGGTTCCTGGCCGCCCTTGCGCAGGGGAAGAGCGCAGGGCCTGAATCGCCCGGACAGCCCCAGCGCCCCGGGGGTCGAGGACGAGCCCAGGGCGCTAGGGGAGAGGGCAAAGTCAGGGTGAGGAGGGGTTGCGGTCAAAGTGTGCACAGCCTGACGGGTGTGGGGGAGCCTCGAAGCCTGGGGGAATAAAGGCCGGGATGGGTCAGAGCTTAGGAAGGGCCTCGGGCTGACTCTGGGGCAGAGGGGCTGCGGGCCAAGTGAGAAGTGTGGCCAACAGGGTGGGGTTCATGGGAGGTGATGGTCAGCGCCGGTGTTGCCTAGTCTCTGGGAGGGAATGTCGTGTCCACGGGCAGGTGGGGGCTCTCTGAAGACTTATCCCAGGCCTTAAGGAGGCCGCCTCCATCCTTTCCCCACCCCCAGTCAGAGTCTTTGCTAGGAGACTGAACCTTGAGTGGGGACTCCCAGGCTGAGAAGCCTTGTGGGAAAGGAGTGGGCAGCCAGAGCCACCCTGCGACTGGCACCCATCCAAGTGTAGATTCAGGTGTAGGGTGGGTGGACTATTGGGCCAGGGTTTATGTCACAGGCAGCCGAGGGTTTGTGACCTTGAACAAGCTGTTCAGCTCACTGAGGATCAGATTCTTCACCTGTGAATAGGGTGGATGACACCTACCCGACCGGGGAGAGCAAAAGTGAAGAGTCACGCAGGGCCTGGCCAACACCGCGTGGCTCTCTAGTCTGGCCATGGGAGGCGCACACTACCTCTTGGGGCTACCCTAGTGTGAGGTCACCCTCTACACACCACCACTCACACCTGCCAGGCTAGGTGGGGAGCCTGGGTGGGAGGGCCTAGGCACTATGACCCCTGCTGACACCAGGTGCACCTTCCCCCACTGTGTCTGCTGCTGCTGGTAGTGCTCACTAGAAGGGATGGTCTCCTCCACTGGAGGCCTCGCCAAGCATCAGGCCCACAGCTCGACTGCCATTCACTTCGCTTAAGTCTGGGGGACGTGATGTCTGTGCGGCCTGTTCCTTGCCCCTGCCAGGGTGCTGGTGGCCATAGTGACCCTGGGGCTACTGATGACCTACTTTGACCTCATGCAGTGCAATGAATTGCTTTTATATAGACTTTCTAGCCATGGTCTTGTAACTACCACCAAATGATTGGGTGGGACCATGCAAATAAGGTGCTTGTGGCCCACCCAAGGACATTGGACAGCTTGCTAATAATGCAAATAAGGTGCATGCCCTCGTGGGGGTGGTTCTATACAAATAAGGTGTTTGGAACCCTAATGAAGGAATTGGTCAGCTTTGCCATCCCACTAGGCTCAAAATGAGCCATCCAAGAGGCAGCAAGGGGGGACCTCACTACCACCAAGAAGAAAGTACCAAGAGTGGAGCATGTCCTTTGGGCCCAGGGTCCCTGCACTGAGAACTTCCTAGACCCAGGAGACAGACAGTTACAACGCCAGAGATGCCACAAGACAGCGAGAAGCAGAGGCAAGGGCGGCAGAAAGCTGGCAGCAGCAGAACCAGGAGACCAGCAGGAGCCGGCACAGTGGGCTTCCCTGCCCACAGAGTGCCTTCACTGGAGGTTTGCTGGTAGAGTGAGGTGCCGCCAGGCACTCATTGGTGGAGTTAGGCTTGCTGTCCCACGGAACTAGACAGCTGGGTGCCTCCAAGCGAGGGTTTACTGGCAGACTGGGGTACCTCTGGGCACTTATCGGTGCAGCTAAAGAGCTTTGTAACACTTGCCCGAGCAGGGAAGAGGTTGGGCTGGACAGAGGGGCCGAGAGACCCAGGGCCAGGGTGAGGCCTGCCTGTGGGCATGGCCAAGAATCTGTCTTGACCAAACAACTGTATCCTGAATTGTTCCTGATGCTGAATTGTAACCCGTTACTTCCTTAATAAATCCCATAATCGTTGATTATTATCTGTGAGTTCTGTGTGGTCCTTGCAAGGAATAAACAAACCCAACAGAGAAGCCGAGAGTGCTGTGGAAGGGACAGCTGGTGCCACAACTGGTTAAAAAGACTGGATAAAAAAACCAAAAACCAAACCCAGTGCCGTCGAGTCGATTCCGACTCATAGTGACCCTATAGGACAGAGTAGGACTGCCCCCATAGAGTTTCCAAGGAGCGCCTGGTGGATTCGAACTGCTGACCCTTTGGTTAGCAGCGATAGCACTTAACCACTGCGCCACCAGGACTGGATAGAGGAGGCATATCTGACCACCACTTCATAGCAATCAGCTTTGGGCTATTGACCTGATAATGCTTCTCCCGCTCATGAAGTTAGAGGTCAGATGCCCCCACCATTACCACTTGTACACCTTATATGCCCCCAACACTTTAGGCCTCTCAGCTCATGCCTGCTTACCTGGTCACCAGGGGGGACTGTGGGCAGGGGTCTTTGCCACCAGGCTTTCCTAGCCAGCACAGCCCTGCCCCTTATATCCCCAACCGGGCTCATCCTGCCAGGAACCTGAGGGTTGTGGGCAGCTGCAGAAGCTTCTCTGCCTACTGGGCACCTCCTCCTGGGAACCGGCCCGGGCCAGCTGTCCATGGGGCCTCCTCAGGCACTGGAGGAGTCTGGGGGTCAGGATATGGGCAGCAGGCTGCAGGAAAGGGCCAGGTCTCACACCCTCTGCCATCCCCGATCCCTCCAAAGGTTGCCCTGAGGGCTTGCAGGTGGCTCCCAGGCCCACACAGGGTCGGTGGGAGGCCAGGCAGAGGGCTGTGGCTACAGGCCCTGCTGTGCCTACTCTGGCCATTCTAGGTCGGCCTTGGGCTGGATCTGACTTCCCTTACCATCCCCAATTCCTGGTGGAGGGTGGGTTCACCTGCCCCAGGGGAGATGGGAGATACCAAGTGCTCTACATTTGGACCGGTGCTCCTGTGGCCACGCCCCTGAAGTCGGCCCTTCTGGCGGAAGAAAAAGTGCTCCCTTGCCAAAGGCTGCGGAATCACCCCGCGGCTGGATGAGCCCAAGGTGGGCCAGCCATCTCGAGTGCTAGCGGGGCCCGGAAGACGCCCCCAAACTCTCACCGGCCGCCTCAGCGCCCCCTGCGGAGCCGGCCCGGCCCTGCACACATCAACCTGAGACACCAGTTCTATCAAGAGTGGCATTTATTCTCCTCATGGAGGCGCGGCGCTCCGGGGAGCTGGTGCTATTGTGCTTAGGAAGGAGGTCTGTCCGTCCGTCCGTCTGTCCGGCCGGCCCGGCCCCAAACGGGGGCGGAAGAAGGGCGCGGCCCGAGTAAAAATCCCGGCCTGTTCCGGGTGGGAGTATGTACAAGGCGGCGGGGCGCAGGCGGGGCGGGGGGCGGAGCGGGCCGGCGGCCGCAGCCCCCACCGGAGGGCCCCTGCACCTCGGGGCCTCCTCGTAGACTCAGTACAAAATAGGTGCTACCTAAACGTTCCTTCTACCTGAATTCGCTAGTCGGTTATTGTGCTGCTTCGTTAGGGGCGGAAGGGGGCCATGGCTTTCCACGGCGGCGGGTGGGGTAAGGGGGAGGCCCTGGCCAGCCCACGGCCCTCCGGCCTTCTCCTCAGGCAGGCGGACAGGCGCGTGCGGGCGGGGGGGCGCCTGTGTGGACGTGTGCATGCGGGATGCCCAGCCTAGAGGAGCAGGCCCCTGTCCGGAGCTGTGGGCACCGCGCCCGGGGCCGCGGGGCGTTCTGGGCGTGGGCACCGCTGCGCTGGGCCCCCGCTCGCCCCTGCGGGGGCAGGCGGGGCGTGCTCGCCGGGGTGGGCTGGCCGGGTCTAAGCTCCAGCTGCCCTCCTCTCGCCCAGTCCTGGCCTGTGCAGAGCCGCGGGGCTCTGAGAATTGGCCGCCGGCCGGTGTGGACCTCCGCAGAGGCCCCCCCGGCAGCCGGGGCCCTGAGTCTGTCCGGTAGGAGCTGGAACGCAAGGCCCAAGTCAAAGGTAGAGCCTGGCTGCGCCAACACGGACCGGGGCTGGGAGCAGAGTGGGCACTGTCTTGGTCTGGGTCCGGGTCTCTGCATGTGCAGCCCTCCCTGGCCCACCCACGCCGGTCGGGCCCAGGTCGCTGAGATCACGTCGTGGACACGCCCCCCCCAGGGCGCTGCATCCCTCACGGACTCAGCAGCGAGCCTGGCACTTAGTAGGCGCCCAGCGAGCCGTCGGTGAGTGATGGACGAGTGAAGAAGGGGTGTGGGGTGCAACCGCCCCGCCCCGCCCCGCCCCAGAACCGCTACACCCGCCGGGCTCCGCCGTGGGGGGAGGGGGAAGGCGGGGAAGAAAGTCTGCGCGTCCGGCCCCGCGCAGCGTCCCTGATCTAGGGGCCTGTGGGGCGGGAAGGGCAGGGGATACCTGATTCTCAGTAACTCTAGAGGCGGCGGCAGCTTCGCATGCAGTGCGCATTATTGCTCTATGGTCGGCATCTGACTAACTAAGGGGGACGGGAGCCGGCAGCCCCGGGAAGGGACAGGAGGGGGTGGGGCTGCATGCAGTGACGTCTCACGGCGGCGGCCAGAGGGGCGGGCCCTTGGGGCGGGGTCGCCGCCGAGGCTTTGGCATAGACGGGCGAAGTTGGCAACCGCGTGGGGCGGGGCTCGGGGAAGGGCCGGCCTCCGAGAGGCGGGGCCCGAGGCTCCCGGGAGGCGGAGCCCAGGTGGGGGTGGGGCTTGGGGTGGGGAAAATGATCCTGGACATCCCAAACCCCTGGCGTCGGCGGGAAGGATGAGGGGCTCAGCGCCCCCTCCCTGACCCGAGTGCAATCCGTTCATAAACAAAACGTACAAATACAGAAAGAAAGAAACCCGACGCGTCCGCGACCCCCCCCCGGGGGGCTTTACCCGCAAAGCAAATACAGAGAGGTGTGTAGAGGGCAGTGCCCAGACCTGCCTGCCAGCCCCGGGTGTCCGTCCTCCAACACCGAATGCCCGGGGTACGAGGGTGGGGGCCCCGGGGCAGGGCGAGAGCCGGGTCTGAGGAGGTCGGATAAGTTCATGCTATTCGATGTGCGTCATTATTATTCGTTATGGAGGACAGAGCCTGGGAAGCTGGGCTGGAAGAATTCGGATTTGGCAGAGGATACGAGGCAAGGGTAGCAGGGCGACTTGGATGAGGCCCCAGAAGGGACCCGAGGGAGAGGGTGCCGCCGTCCGCCCCCCTCCCCAATTCCCAACGCGTCTAACCCTCCTGTGGGGTTGGCCAAGGCTGCAGGGCAGGAATGCCTCTGCAGGCCCGCTCCCCCGCTCCTCCTCCCTCTGTGGGCTGGCTCCCTGGACGTCTGGGCCCAGGCCCGACCCTGGAAGGCTTGGGGAGGGTGGGGAAGTCCTGAGTCTCTGCGACGCGATGCCGGGATGCAGAGGAAGGAAGAGGAGGGCGCCCCTCCCCTACCTGGCCCCGTCTTCAGAGACTTAACTCGGAGATGAGGTTCGGTACTGGGTCTCGTCGACCCTATTGCTGGGAGAAAGCCTAGGGGCACCCTGGACGGGAGGGGAGGGGCTCGGGGTGGGTCTCCCCTCGGGACCCTATTGCTTGAAAGGGCCGACAAGGCCCCTGGCGGGCGGGGCGGGGCCGAACCCCTCCCCCTATTGCTGCGAGGAGGGGCCCGTCCTCCAGCCCCTCAGCCCCGGCGCCGGCGGAGACTTCCCTAGGGGCCCATATTGCTGAGAGCAGAGCCGGCTGGCGAAGGCGCCGCTGCCCTAGGCCTGCACCGGGCTGAGCTGCGGCGGCGCAGCGGGCGCGGGGGCTGCGGGACCGTCGGTGCCGCCGCCGCCGCCCTTAAAGCAGGCCGACTCGTAGTGCTTGTTGAGATAGGACTTGAGCGCGAAGCTCTTCTTGCAGCGCTTGCACTGGAAGTGCTTAAAGGCCGAGTGCGTCTGCATGTGCGCGCGCAGGTTGGAGCGGTCGGCGAAGGCCTTGCCGCAGTGCGCACAGCCAAAGGGCTTCTCGCCAGTGTGCGAGCGCATGTGGCCTTGCAGGAGCCAGGGCCGCGAGAAGGCCTTGCCGCACACGCCGCACTTGTGGCGCAGGTCGTGCGTGAGCAGGTGCATGGCCATGGCCGGCATGGACACGTACACCTTGCCGCACGTCGGGCAACGCCGCGCCAGTTGGCTGTCTAGGCTGCGGTGCGTCTGCTTGTGGCGGCTCAGGTTCGACGACGTGGCGTACGTCTTGCCGCACTCGCCGCACGCGTGCCGGCCCCCCGCGCCGCCAGCCCCGGGCCCCGCGCGCGCCTCCGGGCCCGCCCCCGATCGCGTGCCACCCCGGCCTCCGGCCCCCGCCCCCGTGCTGCGTGCACCCGCCCCGGCCCCGCCGCTGTCGCCGTCCGGAGCCGCCGCCGAGACCGTGGAGGGGGCGGCGGTGGCGTTGACATTGGCTGCCTTACGGCGCGAGCGGCCGTCAGTGATGAAGAAAGCGTCGGCCGCATAGCCCTCGCTGACCGCCGCGTCGCCGTTGATGTAGCCGCCCGCAGCAGTGGCCAGCTCCGGGCGCGGGGTAGGCGGCGGTGCCGAGCCAGCGGCCGCCGGGCCCAGCTCTCCCCGCACAGCCGCAGCGTACATGGGCTCCGGCGACGGCCCTTTGAGCAACGCCGCCTCGGCGTCGCCATCGTAGACGGACGCGGGCCCCGAGTAGTCGCTGAGGTATCCTGCGGGGCCGAGGCGGACAGACAGCGGGAGGGGAACGGGGCAGCGGGTGAGACACACACGGGACGGGCGGCGGGAGACAGAGCAGACACAGGCCGGATATACGGGGATCCGGGAGGCAAACACCAAGAAGGACAAAGAAGAAGGGACCGAGGGAGAGTGGGGCAGGGAGGATGGAGACGCGGGGCGGGGGGGGAGGGGGAAGAGAGGAAAGAAGAGATGAGACAGGGGCAGACCCCGGCTCCGCCTCCGCTCGCCCCTCCCTCGCGGGGGGGAGGTGCATCTTTGGGTGCGGCTACCCCCTTCCGAGGAATCTCAAGGTCAGGGGGGAGGGGCGGCGCTTCACTCGCCCTCCTCCCCCTTCCGCCCTCCCCTCCCCCTCGGGTTCTCCCCACTTCAGCAGTTTTCCCTGATTATGCAACACACTGCAGACCCGCAGCCGCACAAAGCCAGGCCCGCCGGGCTCGGGGACCCGGGATCTGCCCGCCAGGGTGCCCGCCGGCTTTGTCCCCGCCCGCAGCACCCGCGCCCACCATTGATGTTGCGGTCCACTGGTCTGCTACCCCCACTCCCTCTGGCCCTCACTAGCACCGTCTCTGATGTTCCAAGTCCCCACTGCTAACTGGGCTTGAACCCTACTCTTCCGACTCCAGCGCCATCTCCAGCAAGTCTGCTTCTCTCCTACTCTCTGCTGGCATCCCCACCCTTGGATAGTACCCTGTTCCACCTTGCTCTCTTCCCCCAGGCCCTAAGCCTTGCAGGGGCCTTTCCAAGCCCTGGCAGGTGACTAGGGAGACTCTGCAGCAGGGAGAGTGCCAGGGCCACCAGAGGACACCTCCCCGGGGATGAACCGTAGGCGAGCAGTGTCATTCATGCCAGTAACTGCAGTCGTGCCCAAGGTATATGATGGATCTCACAACCTGAAAGTCACAAACGCACGCCCCTCATGCTGCAGGCTCTGGCTCCTTCAAGCTTACACCCAGCCACCCAGCCTGTCAGACCCAGAGACTCCTCACAGGGTCAGCACACTCCAAGGGTCACACATGCAGCCACCCCAGCCACACTCTCAGCCAGGGTCGCCAGTCACATGGTTGCACAGCCGGCCTGAGTCACATGGTTCCATGTAGTGGCACACAGGCAGGCACACACTCACACAGGGTCACACACAAGCAAACACAGTCACATGGCCACACGCAGTCACATGGGCACACACAGGCTCACACTCCTGCAGGTCACACTTGTTCTGCCACCCCATGCTGCTGGCACTCCCTGCCCCCTTGCCTGCATGCTAACAGTTGTCCTTGAACTTGGGCACGCTTACACAAAGAGCCTCCCCCTGCCTCCAGCACTTTGGGCTTTCCCTGCCCTCACCCTTCTCTCTGACCCTGGCTTCAGGCAAGATACTGCTGCTGCCTCTGCCGGCACCATAGAGTTTACAGGTGGGCGGCCCCCGCTGGACCCCATGCCTACTCCCTGGAGCTCCTAGCACTTCCCGGCTGGCCCTAGCAGGGGTCCTGGTGGGGCAGCCAAAAAAGGGACAAGGGTACTGCGGCGGCCCAGGTTCCTTGGTGTGTGTGAGTCTGCCTGTGCCAGCTCACTAGGTCCTGTCCTGGCAGCAGGTGTCCATGAGGCTGTGTTTGTCTGGGCAAGGGGCAGGATGTGGGCACCTTCCGCTCCAGTCCCCCTACTCCCCTCCATTTCTCCGGGTCGACACTCTCCCTGCTCTGCTTTGGCCCGGTTCTGGGCTGCCTTTGCATTCCCCTTCCCCATCCCCCATCTCCATCCACAGTCCTGGCTCCAGCCACCGCCTCCTGCTGTTTCTGGCTCCCTTGGGTCTATTTTCTGGCCCCTGCTCCCTCCACCCCCACACTGTGCCCTCCACTCCTTCCAGCAATGCCCTGGCACCTCGGCCCCAGCCTCAGCTGAGGCTGGGAATCTGCCCAGCTCGCACCTTTCTCGTGCAATCGCACGCCGAGGTCGCTGCGGGTGCGCCCGTAGGAGCTCTCGAGGTCTGCCGAGGAGGAGAACGTGTCAAGTTTGACCTTCTTGACCAGGAAGGACCTGGGCATGGTTCCTGCGGGGCTCCGGCGCTGAGGGCCTGCGGAGCCGGGGCGCGGGGGGGCTGCGGCCGCGGCGGGGCCTCGTCACCATCCGAGGAGTGGCGGAGGCAGCACAGTCCCCACTCTGGCCTTCAGAGGCTACCCTGAGAGTGCGTTCTCTCTCCTCCTTGCTCTGCGTCTCAGCCTCGGCTCTTCCGGATCCTTCTGCTCCTTCTCCTTCCTTCCCTTATTTTCTTGTCTATTCACTGCTGTTCGTTTCCTTCCTTCCTTCCTTCTTCCTTCCTTTCCTCCTCTGGTCCCGGCTTCCCAGCCCGCAATGCCGCCCCTGGACAGGCGGGGGAGGAGGCTGGGGGGCGGGGAGGGGGGAGCGGCTCCGTCCCGGGCCCGGAGGCTGCGAGTGGGTGCAGGGCTGGCCCGGCTCCGCGGCCCCCTTCCCCTCCCCCCCGCCACCGCGGCGGAGCCTCAGTCAGCGGCCCCCCATGCCTCCGGGGACGGCGGTGCCGGGCCGGGAGAACGCGGCGACGACGGCAGCGCCGGCAGCTTCAGCACCGCGGCCAGCGCCGGCCCGGGCAGCACCGCGGCCAGCGCCCGGGCGCGCTCGGCCGGCGCGGGCGGCGAGGGGCGGGCTGCGAGGGCTCGGCCGCGGGGCGGGGGTCCTCGGCGGGGGTCTCTGGGAGGCTTGCTTTATTGTTCTGCAGCCGGAGCCAGCGGCGGCGGCAGCGGGCGGGGGGCGGGGGTCCTGGGGGGAGGGGTGCGCAGGGAGGGCGGGCCGAAGGAGGGAGGGAGGGCCGGGGCTCCGGGGGCGGAGCTCGGCGTTCGGACAGCTCCTGGGCAGGCCTCCGCGCCCGTGGCCGCCTCTGCCAGAGGCCGGGCCCAGCCTCTGGCTTTTAAAGCCCAGGATCTGGGGGCGGGGGGAGGAGGGAGGAGGAGAGGCCGGCGGAAATGGCTGCGCAGGGCCCGGCCGGCCCTACTCTCCTGGGAGGGGTCGCGGGAATACCACCGCCCCGCGCGTAAGGAGTTCCCTCCCGCGGCTCAGGATGCAAAGAAGGCCCAGTGGTCGGCGGCCTTTTCAGACGTGGGGAAAGAGATGAAAACAGGCCTGGGACCCATGCGCCCCGGATTTGGGATATTTGGGGGAGGAACGCAGGGCGGGTCCCAGCCGGGTCCCGGCCTGCCTCGCTGCGGGTCTGGAGGCGCGGGCTCTGCAAGGGGGGGGGTGGGGGCGGGAGGCGAAGAGCGAACGCTGAGGCGGCGGAAATGCAGTGTGGAGTGCCGCGCTCGCCCGGTGGCGCAGTGTCTCCCTGCCACCTGGTTACCCGGGCTGACCCCATGCCCGCTGTAGGGTCCTCCCAGGCGTCCCCCTCCCGTGGGGTGGATGTCGGGCGCGGAGGCGATGCGGCGAGCCGGATGTGGAGGGTGAGAGGCGTTGCCATGCCCATGCTCCCGAAATTCAGCTTCATCGGTGATTTTGCGCCCTTCCGCGCAGCTGCAGTTCCCCCCGGCGGCTCCGCAACCAGGCGGATAACCCTTCTCGCGGCCGCCCGCCCCGAGTTTGCAGCCCCCATGACGTCAGGCCCAGCGGCCAATAGCGGGGCTCGGTGGGCTCCCGGGCGCACAATGACCGCGCTCGGGGACATATGTCCCCAGTTAGGGGCCGACGCCACCATTGTCCCTTCACCCGGCCCTGCCCGGACGTTCGGCTCTTCGCGCTCCTAGAAAGCCCCCACCCAGCCCGCTGTCGCTGGGGACCAGGGTCGTAGGGTGGCTCTGGGCGGAGCTTCGCCGGGGGCGCGCCCGAAGCGGGGGGCGCGCGCTCGTGGTCGTGGCTGCGAGGCTTGACCTTGCGCGTGGTGGCCCCGTGGACACAGGCCGGGCGCGCGCCGCGGGGGCTGAGCTCGGCGCCTCGGCGGCCCACCGGGGCCGGCTGTGCCTCGGCGCCGGCTCGTCCTGCATTCCGTGCGGGCGGAACAGCTAGGGTGGGCGCTTAGGGCGCGGAGCAGACTGCGGGCAGTTTTTGTGCGGCGGCGCCGCACGGCAGCGGCGGGTCATCCATCTCTCCTGGCAGGCGCTCCCGAGGGGCGGGGCGCGGCGCGGCCGCCCCCTTATCGCTGAGCGGCAGCCGGCGAGGCCGCAGTGGGGGCGCCGGGGCGGGGGTCTTCTAGGCCTGCCACTCGCCCCCTGCTCCCTCCCAGGAGGGCAGGGCCGAGGCGCAGCCGGAAGCTCGGGGCCAATTAGCATTTTGATTGCAGGACTGGGGGGGCCCATCTGGACCGAGGCCTAATTACCGGGCGGACCCTCGGGGAGCTGGCGAGACGTGCCAGGCGCGGTCCCCTCGCCCCGCTCTCTCGCCTACTTCCTCCCGGACCTTCTGTCTCCGCCACCGTCTCTCTGTCCCTCTAACTCCATCCCTCTGTCCTCCTCCCTCAGTCCAGTCACCCTGTCGCTCTGTCCTCGTCCTTTTGTTCCTTCGGCCCCCATCTCTGTCCTTTTCCCTCATTCTCTAACCTCATTCTTCCGTTCCTCTATCCCAGGACCCCGTCCCGTCCTTTTGTCCCTCTCTCTTCACCGATCCCATTCCTCTCACTCTCTTTACTTTTCCCTCGTGTCTCCATCCCTCCATCTCCCGTCTCTCTGCCCGCGTCCTTTCCTCTGTCGATTTCCCCGCTCTCCTGGCCCCCACCCCCCTTGACGAACCAGGAGTCAGAGCACAGACACGTGTCCGGCGGTCGTGCGCTCCCCAGGGGACCATTCCGACGGCCCTTGCTAGCCCTCCGGTGGATCCCACAGCCCCCCGGGACGCCCGACTGGGAGTGGCAGCTGCGCCCAGGCCTCAGCCTGATGGCCACAGCGTCCCGGGTGCGGAGCGCACATGTGGCCCGGGAGCAATCCCTTGGGCCTCCGTGCCTCGCCTCTTTTCAGGCAACCGGATCCTGCTCGCTTCCGGAGGTTGCCACCCTGACCCAGTCCGGGCCGGTCAAGACAGGCTAGGGAAGGACAGTTGAGGATTCTCACCACGAACTTGAAAAGTTTTACCTTCCTCTACTGGAGACTGCTCTCAGTCTCTCCCACGGAGAGCTAGGGGCGTGCGGGGCCTTGTTGCAGGAGAGGAGACAGTCTGGAGGCCGCCTCCTTGACCCCCATGGGATGCTGCAGTCTTCCCAGGAGATCCAGGCTCCAACTGCTCTTGGCCTCCCCACCCAGGCAGTACCGGTTTACTCTGTCCAGCCCCTTAACCGTGGTGGTGGGAGGGAATACGGTGTTGGTTCTGTGGCTTCCATCTGCTTCTGGGTCTGCCACTCCAAATCCTGAAGAGTCCGAAGTTGCCCCAAAGGGCCTGGTTCATGGCAGGGCTCCCACTGCTGTCCCCAGCAGCCGTCTGTCCCCAGGTGAGCTGGGTAAGGAGCCTGTGTGTGTCCTGCTCACAGCCACTTCCACCCTAGTGGCTCCACCCCTTCTGTTCTCGGGTGCAGCAGACTCCTTCCAGCCTACCTTTTTTTGTCAGCTGGTATACAGCCTAGCCTCAAAGGATCACCTCTCTCTTTTTTTGGACATCCCTCTACTTGACTGCTGAGACCACACCCTGGGTAGGAGCCTCCTCTGGTCTGACTCCTTGGCACCCTGGCACCCCCTCAGCCTTCTCTTCTACTGCAGAATGGAGGGCGTTGTTCCCTTTCCAGAATCCATGTAGATAGGGTCCTGCATGCAGAGCAGTTTAACCCTGATCTGCTGGCTCTGCTCACCTCCACTCAAGCCTCAGCCCTCAGTTTCCATACATGCAATAGGCTCACAAGCTCTAAGCAGCGCCTCCTCCACCTGCACTGGCCACCCTTCAAGGCCCTCAATACCTGGGGCCTTGCCCCCCTGGGCCACAGCAGAACCTGCCTGTCTGGGGGCTTCCTGAGAGAACAGGCTGGGTTGGTGTGGGTGGAGCTAACTGAGAGCTTGGGAGGCCTGGGTGGGTCTAGAACCATTTCTGCCTTCATTCCACACACCTGTATTGAGAACCAACCTGTGCTCTGCCCTAATCCTAACCCTAACCTTGCCATCCTGGAGCCCACGTTCCTGTGGAAGACACAGGTGCTAACTAGAAAGAGGTGAAAGCAGGAGGGGTGGGGGGCATTGAAGCTGGAGATGAGCAGTGGAGGGGCAGTGAGCCTCAACAGAGAAGATTACTGTCCCAAGGCCCTGAGGCTAGAGTGGGAGATGTGTGAGCAAAGCCAACTGCCAAGAGAAAGAGGTGTGTGAGGTGGACAGTAGCATCAGATTGAGGCAGGAGAGGAGGAAGGGGCAGATTCTGCTGGGCCAGGTCCCAGAGCGGAGGCTGGGGGGATCTGGGCCAATTCTAGGTGAGGTAGGATCCAGGGGAGTTTTGGTGAAGGAGGGACATGCTCTGACATCACATTTAAAGTGTCTGAAGCTCTGCTGATAGACACTTGGGTTGTTTCCACCTTTTGGCTATTGTGAATAGTACAGCAATGAACAGTCATACAAGCATCTGTTTGAATCCCTGCTTTCAGCTCTCTTGGATATATACCTAGGAGCAGAATTGCTGGGTCATATATATGATGATTCTGTTTAACTTTTTGAGGAACCACCAAACTGTTTCCAAAGGTCGCTGCACCATTTTACCAGAGCTTGGTTTTTGACCTGTTAATTTTGAGACGCTTGACCTTCTTGTGGAGGTGTGGACTTGGCAGTTCTGGGGAGAGATCCCACAGCTGCAGACTCTGGGGAGTCGTCAGCATGTGGTCAGCACTTTCAGCCTGGCCAAGATGCCAGGTGGCATCACCAGGAGAAGAGAGTATGGCAAGAGAAGAGGAGAGGGGCAGGCCTGGGCCAGCAGAGGAGCCGGCAGAGGGGGCTGGGAGGAGGTGGTCAGAGCAGGAGGAGGTGTGAGAGAGTGTGGGGCTGGAAGCCAGAGGGGTTGGGGAGGAGTGGACCACAGGAGGGTCTTGGTGACCACGAGAGGGGCTGTTGAAGTGGCATGTGGGGACAAAAGAAATGGGAGAAGTCAGAGATAGCCAGTGTGGATGACCCTGTTGGGAGGTTTTCTTTTAAAGAAAGAGGTGGAACAGCAGCTGGAGGTGAGGCCGGGGCCAAGGAGGGTGTTTCTTGAAGATGGGCAGGATCACAGCAAGTCTGTGTTTTTGAGGAGCAGCCAGGTGGCCAGTGGGGCTGGAACCAGTGAGCAACTGAGGGGGTGCCTGGTGTGAGATGAGGCCAGAAGGGCAGTGGGGATGATGGATGAAGCTGGACTGCAGGGCCTTGCAGGCCAATGCCTTGAGTGAGTGAGGGTGGGGTTCTAGTGGCCATGTGAGGGCTATGAGCACAGGTGTTCATCCTGGGGACAGGTGGGCAGCAGGGCCTGTGGCCAGGTGCTAGGGTAGACGCTGGAGTGGTGGGCATCCCAGGATGTTCTCTTCTGCTTGGTTCTATTTCTTCAGTGAAGTGGGAAGCAAGGGCTTCGGTTGAGAGTGAGGTCAGAGGAGGAAAAGAGGCTGGCAACAGTCCCCCAGAAGAAGCAGTGGATGACCCAGGCAATGTGACAGGATCGCTTGGCAGCACCGAGGCATGTAAGATGAGAGGACATGAACTTAAATGCAGGTGTGGGTTTTCTCCAGCCACGTTCAGCTGCCCAGGTGCAGTGGGCTAAGTGGAGGGGTTGGGTTATCCAGTTTTGGGGTTTTGCCAGGTGAGCTACAGAGAGGGGCAGTTCAGTCAAAGGGCTGTGCAAGAAAGGGATGGTGGTGATTGTGGACTCTACAGAGTGGAGGGGGTGGGGAATGGCATGAGGATAGGGCGGGAAGTCCCTGGAGTGGGGGTCAGGCTTTGCTGGAGTGAGCTGGGAAGAGGAGGTGATGGGCAGAGAAATGGGCTTGGAAATGAGATGGAGAAGTCATTGGTAATGATGGGGTCAGGGCACAGTCATGGAGTCGGTGGGCGTGGTGGGGCAGAGGACAAGGTCACTGGTGGGACAAAGTTCAAGGATGTGAGGGGCTGGGAGTTGAATGGTGGCCCAGGAGGATATTGAGACTCCCAGGACTGAAGATATGAGCCCAGGGTGAGGGTGGGAGCCAGAGCAGATATCTGCAGAAAAAGGGGTGATGCCCTCAGCAAGGGGTGTTGTGGGGTGGTTGGTACAGTCATAGCCCAAGTGTCACAGCTGGGACTCGTTGCGGGGCGTGGTCTGCAGTCAGTAGAGAGAAACTGGGAAGTGGAGACTCACCTCTGGGCAAGGGTGCTGAAGTGTGGAAGAGAAAAAGCTACCTCAGAGAGAGAGGCAGCAGCGTGGTGGTAAGGCACAAGGGCAGAGCCCCAGGGCTGGGGGCAGGCCTCAGAGCTGGGTCTGTATCCCAAAGGGTATTGCCTATTCTATGTAGAGAAGCTCATGGGGACAGGGCCTGAGTAGCTGGGTAATGGCCGGTCAGGCCAGCCCAGAGAGCCCGTCCCTGCTGGGGGTAGGGAGCCTGGGTCACCAGACAACTGAAAATTTCCACACAAAAGAGACAAGCAAAAACAGAGGCAATACCAAAAGATTAGAAAATATGTGAACTGGACACAACAAAGGGCTAATATTCTGATTATAAAGAGAAATTACTTATAGAAGAAAACAATACTGAGACTCCCAAGGGGCTACCAGACAATCCACACAAGAAATGAGACACCTCACGAGGAACCAAAGAAAAACAAATTGAAACAACAAAACACGGGTTTCAGGGTTAAAAAATATATATATATTATAGAAAATATCAAATCTACACTAAAGTGGAGAAAATATGAAACCTACAGCACAATAAGGTGCCCCTAGGCACCGTGCCCACCCTCCCTCAGACCAGCGCATAGCCAGCCTGCTCTCCTCTCTACCCTCACTGCCTCCCCTCGTCCTTTTGGACAAACCCAAGATATCTTATCGTAAAATCCCATTTTTCTGTTAATAAATAAGCAAAGACGCAAGAAGTGCAGCCAGGGCCAGGCAAGTGGGCAGCTAGGGGGTGGCTGCCCTGGGTTGGCCCAGCCAGGTGGGGCACTGAACATGTGGTCGGGCCTGCCACCTCCTTGCTTTGGGCAGAGCCACCCCTCAGCTCCTTACCCAGCATGGGCTTCCCCCTCCCCTCCTTGGGCACCCACCTGGCCCATAGCCTCACACCCAGACCCCTCCAGGTCTGTCCTCCTGCTTTCCACCCCTTTGTAGGAGACTTGTGAGTGTCCACACGAACAGCCTCCCCACCCTCGCCCCGGCACCATCCCCATCCCTGCCCAAGGTCATGGTGGCCATCAGCAGCCTCCTCTCTGGTTGCCCCTTCACCTTTCCACTCTCACAGGAGCCCTGCCGCCCTGAATACTGCACTTCCTTCGCATCCTCCACCCCAGGCAGCCCAGAGCCCAGATGTGGGGCCTCTTTCTGGGCCCCATGGCAACGTCCATGCTTGCTCTCCCAGGAAGGACTTTAGCCCCACTGCTGGGGCGCTCAGAGTGGACACCTAGGCTGTGGAGAGTGTCTAGCCCAAGGCCACATCCTCCTAGGGGCGGCCCGTGTCCTGCAATGACTGATGCACGGAAGAGCCAAAGATCTGGCCACTTCGGCCCCATGAAGGACCTCTTTGACCAGCTGTTCCAACTCCAGAGCTCCTGATGGGTGGTTGTGGCCAGCGGGCCTGGCACCCAGCTTAGCTTCTCTCTCTGCTCACCCTGCTTCCTCCTCCTCCATCCTACAGGCGCTGTGGGAGACTCTGGCTCAGATTATCCTTCCTGGAGAACACAAAACTGCTGCAGTTGAGGCCAGGAGTGTCCAAGGAGTTGGGCAGTAGAGGTTTGGGGGCTGGAGGGTACTGGCTGTTGTTGGTAAGGACCCGTCAGTGGCGTCTGCGGTGCTGAAAGTTGTTAGAACTTTCACTGCGGCAAACCGAGATCACCCAGGAGGGTAGGAATGTGCAAACTGATATGGGTATCAGAAAGCCAGCACACCCTGAGCGGCTTTCCTCCTTGCAGCCCACCAGCAAATCCTGCTCCCGTGCCTTCAAGATGTGGTCAGGCATGAGCCCCGGCTGGCCAAGCCGAGCAGTCTCCCGGAGCCCAAGGGGGTGGTGTGTGCCCTTCAGACCTCCATCAATGCCGACCAGCAGCCTGGACATCCCAGGCCTGGCTCACCCACAGTTGTCACCCAACTAGTCTATACCCTCGGCCCACCCCTCACACTCCTTGTCTCCACCTGCTGCACTCTGCTTTCCAACCTGCCCCAACTCTTCAGGCGCTGGCACCTGACCACCACCTCAAGACTGCCCCTTTGGTAGAAGCTGGGCTCTGTCGCTCTGTAGCCACCCTGGCCCCCATCTTCTGGGGGGCGGGGTCCTGCCCTTGTCCCTACAGCAATTGTGACAGCCAGGCCCTGCCCTAGAGATAGGCAGAGTGCTAGTGCCCCCGTGGGGCTGGCCAGCCTCTAGACCTGGAGTTGACCCTGATGCTGAGCCACAGTCACAGGCTACAGGGTATGATCTGGGCAGCCAACCAGCCCCATGCCTGGTTATTGCCCTGCTGTAGCCGTGTTGAAACTCTTGGCAATTTGAGAATAAGGGCCTCCAGACTATCATTTTGCACTGGGTCTGGCAAATTATGTAGCTGGTCCTGGTTCTAGGGACACTCGGCTGACTGAGTCCCTGATGGCCTTGGTCATCAGCCTGGCCCTGAGGCCATGCTGACCTGGGAGAGTCAGTTAACTGTGCCAGATGCCACCCACTCCCTGGACCCTGTGGCCCATTGTCTTCCCTGCTCCCACAGGAGGTCCTGGCCCCCAGGCTGCTGCAGGTGCTGGAGTGAGATTTGGGGAGCTCCTCAGGTGAGGGAACATGGACACCCAAGTCAACGGATCCAGCAGGCTTTGTGCCCTGGCCTGCATCTCTAGGTAGTCTACACCCTAGGGTTTGGGCAGAAGCAACTTTGGGATGTGTCTAGCTCAGAATGAACCCCCACGCACGAGGCTTGTCCAGGGCCCTGCCCCATCCCATTGCTGATTGGACAAGGAACAGACACCTAACCCAGCATAGACTAATCAGATTCCAACTCCTAGAGCTCTACTTATTGGTCATGCCTGTGCACCTGGTAGGCCCAGTTCTGGCCACCAATTTCAAGGGGAGTGGGTGGGAGCCCAGAGTAGGAGAGAAGTACTAGTGGCTAAGAGGGGCACTGGGTCTTGCACCTGTCCCATGGTGAGTCCAACCTCTAAGACCCCCACTGCCCTTGGTTCCCACTCTACATCGGTATTCCATCTGGAAAGGCCACCCAGGACAGGCTCCCTAAAGCCCTTAGAGGTGTGTGCTAGGGGAAGACCCTGGAGGGCAGCCCTTCCCATCCCCATCCCCAGCAGAGGGAGACCCAACCTTGGGTCCAGAGCAGAAAGGTAGCTTTATGGAAGGGAGGTCGGTGGGTGAGACTACCACGCTGTCCGCCCTAGGGTGGGGTGGAAGGGCTCATGGGCTGGGTGGGGGTGGAGGAAAAGGGAGTGGGGTAAGGGCTAGGGTGCAGGCACATGCTGTCACACGTCCAGGTCGGACAGAGAGCGGTTGGTCTTGTCGTATGTTTGGTTCTTGCCAAGCACAACGCCTGGGCTGCAGGTGGCCCCCAGCGGCCAGTGGCGGATCACGTGCCGGTAGGACGTGGTCAGGTAGTCGAAGTAGTTGATGTTGAGCTTCCGGGCGATACGACGGCCCAGGAATTCCATTTGCTGTGGGAGCGGCGGCGTCAGCTCTTGCCCAGTCAGGAGAGAGCTCTCCAGGTGTCACCACCGCCCCCTGCCAGGACGAGGGCCTCAGCCGTGGCCAGCCAGGCCCTCGCTGGGGGCCGCTATGGCCAGGCGGCTTCTGTCCCGTTTCACATACTGTCAGCCTTCTAAACGGCCGGTTCTATGACCGTGAACACTGTCAAGCCTAATTTTGTCCCAAGGAAGGCAGGCGGCGCCCCACGAGGGGTCGTGTCGGGGGCGGCAGGGCGGCACCCACCTCGTAGTGCTCAGACAGCTGCACCAGCACCAGCGGTTCCAGCTTGTGGCCGCACAGGACCAGCTGGAAGAAGTACCTTCCGTAGGCTGGAGGGGTGAGCGGGGCGAGCGGGGCTCAGGCCTAGGCTGCCCCGGGCCCGCTTCCCGCGCCCCGCCCCGCCCATCCCAAGAAGCCTCACCGTCAGAGCTGAGCGCCAGGCGCACGTAGACCAGGTGCATGGGGCCCTGATACACGGTGCGGCCCTGGATGGAGAAGTGGTATAGGCCGCGCGTGTGGTTCAGCACCAGGCGGCGCCGCGGCAGCGACGAGACCATAAGCCACAGACCCACGCCCACGCCGTACGTGGGGAAGCCCCAGGTCTCCTGGTCCTGCACCTGCGGGGCACGCGAGGAGTCGGTCTGTGCGGCCCCGGAGGGCTCGGGGGCGGAGCGCCGGGTTGGGAGGGGCAATTAGGACCGGGCGCCCAGGTGTTTGGGCTTTCATGGGCGGGGCGCCGGACGACGGGGTCCCGCCCCCTGTGGAGGAAGGCCGTGGGGGTCCCGCCCACCCGCGCAGACCTTGCTCAGGAAGCCGCAGCTGACTAGTGCGAGGCAAACGACGAAAAGCAGCGTCCCCTTCCACAGCGTGTCCAGGTAGTACTCGAGCACGAAGACTGCGGGCGGGGCGGCGGGTGAGGATGGCCGGTCCCCGCCCGCCCCACGCAAGCACTCGGGGCTGCAGCCTGCATCTTGCGTGAGGTCTCTGCAGCCCATCGGTCCCCGCCTCGCCCGCGCCCTCAGCCGCGCCCTCAGCCCCGCCCTTCCGGCGCGCACCGTTGGGCTGCTGCCGCGAGAACGGGTAGAAGCTGTTGTTTTTGAGGCGCTTGGCCAGGTGGCGCTCGGTGCAGAAGCAACCCAGTGCCCACAGCTGGAAGTGGTTCCCGCTGAAGATAGTGGGCAGGCCGCTGATCTGGCCCTTGGGGACCTGGTCAGGCACAGGTGGTCAGTGGGGCCGGGTCACCTGCGACCGCCGCCCGCTGCCCGCAGTCTCGCTCCTACCTGGGGGAGGAGCGTGTCCAGGGCTGCGGCTCGCGAAAGACCACAGGGGCGACAGGTGCAGGGCCAGGCGGCTGTCCAAACCAGGCCGAGCATAGGTTCTAGAAGTTCTGGGCTGCACGTTCTAGAAGGGGCCCACTCTGTTGACCTCCTTTCTTCTGGGTCCCGGCGTCAGACCCCGCGGTAGGTGTGCACTTCCTTGCCCACCTCCCCCTGCCCAGTACAGCCCACCTCAGAGTCCTCACCTGAAGAGTGGGATGGTTGAACTTGGCATCCAGGCCTTAGCTGGAGTGAAATCTACAGGCCACCCCAAACCCCAAGGTGGAGCAGGACACTACCTCCTGCTGGAGCCAGAGCCTCCTGGCACCAGGAATAGCCCACCTCAGTGTCCTGGGCTCAGCATCTGTCTGTGCCTCACCCACCACACATTTGGTCCTAAACAGAAGCCCAGTAGAGGTATAAAGGTACAGTACCACTGGGCCCATGAGCACCCCCTCCACTGGGCTGGCACTAGGACCTCAGTGGTTAGTTCCCTCAGGTGTGCCCCTACCCCTCACCCCTACCCCACGGATTACACAGAGTTCCTAAAAGTTTTTTATTGTAACAAAATACTCAAACATCCGACACTGGTTAAGAGGAACAGAGCAGGGCTGGCTGAGGGGTCTGAGGCCTGAAGCTGCCTAGCTGGGGAACAGGGGGCTGGTGAGCAGTTGCTCCAGGCACCACTGGACCTCCTCTGGGCTCCGGTAGGCCCGCTTCAGGCCCCGGGGAAGGCAGCGGCAGCATTCCAGGTTGAGGTACACCAGGCCTGGGCAGCTGCTTATCACAGAGCTGTGAAGGTGCGACAGGGCCATGGGATTGAATCCTGCCCAGAGTCACAGCCCCCAGCCAACCTGGCCCAGACTCTGGAGTCTCTAAGCTCCAAGCCTGCCTGTCACCCACAGCCCAGTACCCTTACCATACCGGAGCCAAGCACCACCTGAGAGCCAACCCCAAGCAGGTGCTTGTCCAGTGTGTGCTCCCCTCTCTGGCCCCCCTAGAGGTAGTGTGACAGGCTGCACACACCAGACAAGCAAGGTAGCAAGCCATACTTGCTCCAGGGCCTGGGGGTGGGTGCTGACCTGACTGTGCTGGCTGTGACCCGTGTGCCCCTGAGGTTGAGGGAGCACAGGACCGGGTGTGAGCCCCGAGGGACACCCGAGAAGGCCGCTAGTGCCTGCTCCAGGTCCTTCTCACTGAAGCCCTGGCCGCTCAAGTCCAGTTCCCGCAGGGTGCAGTACCACTTCTGGGTCAGCAGAGGGCTGCCCTCCTTGGCGAGAGACAGCCTGTCGGACATGCCATACAGGCCCAGGTACAGATGCTCCAACGCTGGAAGCGGGAGGGGCAGCATGAACCGGGGTTGTGGAGGGCCTCCACAACCCACTTGCCCCACCACCCACCACCCAGGTCAGCTGACCCTGACAGGGCAGATGGTGCAGGCCGGCAGGTGTGATGCGGGCACAGCCGCGAAGATCCAGTAGGCGCAGGCGGGGGGAGCTGTGCAGTAGGCGGCCCAGGACCTCGTTACTCACGAAGTTGCAGGTGGAGCTGGCGAGGCAGAGCTCCTCCAGGTCAGGGAAGCCTGGGCCTGGGGCCACCCCATGCCCCAAAGGCTTGGGCAGCCACATCAGGTTCAGTAGCCGCAGCACCTGGGGATGAGGCCCAAGCTGCAGATGGGGACTGGGGTGGCAGGCGTCGGGGGTGGGGTATCAGGTACCTGCAGCTGGGGGCAGGCTTTCTGCAGGGCCTCGACCGGCAGCTGGAGAGGGGTGGTGTTGCGGCTGATGCCGGTGCTCACCGCCAGGATCCGGAGCTGGGGGCAGCAGCTGCCCTGCAGGGATAGGGAAAACGGGATCAGTGGCCTGGCTGGGGCTGGGCTCAGCATCTGTAAGTGCCTCACCCACCATCAACCTACCAGCAGTGCGCCCAAGATGGCTGTAGTCTGGGAGCTATATGTCAGCCACAGCCTGAGCATTCGGGGCCCCGCCTCCTCCAAGAAGCTCACCAAAGCTGTGGACTCCACCTACGGATCCAGCACAAGAGTGCCTGTCACCTCAGCCCGTCTTCTCCAGGGCCCCTGGGGACACGGATCTCACCATGGAGTGCTGTAGATCCAGGCTGTGGAGCTGGGGGCAGGCTTTGGCCAGCATGACCAAAGTGTCAGGGGTCAGCCCATGGCAGTCAGCAAGCTTGAGGAAGGTGAGCCGAGGACAGGACTCACTAGCCAGCTGTGGAATACAGGGGGCCAGCCAAGAGTGGGGAGGACAGGCTGTGGTCCACAAGGGTGATGTGATGTCTCTTCTGCCCATACCTGGACTCCCACCCCTGACACCACCCTGCTGGGTGCAGGGCAGATGCAGCTGAAGAAGATGCCAGCAGCCTGCGCTGGACTCCTGCAGTACCTGACCCACTCCTGGAAGTGCTGAGTAACCCCAGAGGCTCACACTGGTGTGCAGTCTCCATGCTCACCTTCAACACGGGGTGCACCTGGCACTTCCAGTGGAGGAGGGTCAGCCTCTGGAGCTGGGAGAACCTGGGGCAAAAGCAGAACCAGAACTGCCCCATTGTCCTCCCCACCCAACGCCTCAGTGCAGGGAAAAACAGAAGGGGTCCTCAGGCTTTCTACACGCCACAAAGGTAGAGTGAGAAGATAAAGAAAAAGGGAAACTCCTCACCTGTTGGGTATAAGCCATTCCAGGGAAGCAAGGAGCTTCTTTTCTCCCTTGGCTCCGCCCTTGGTGGGACGGCCGGCCAGAGGGGGCGACAGGGTCACCGTGTGCCAGAGTAAGGGCTGGGAAGCGGCCTCGTGCCAGCGGCGGCACACGCGCGCAGCCCTGGAAAGAAACAGCTCTGCTGAGGGGCTGGGTCCCTCCTGGGCGATGCCCGCCACCAGCTGCCGCTGTAGGGTTTCCCAGGAGGGGGTCCTACTCCCCCAAGTCTCGGAGTGCGACGGACACCCCAGCTTCAAAGCCAGGCACCTGGGCTCCAACTGAACCACCTGAGAGAAGGCGCCTTGCGGCTGGATCCCCGGGTACACGTGTGTGCCATTCAGACGTTCTCACTGTCCCCCGCCCCGTCCACCCGCTCGGTAAACAACAGGTCAGCCCGGGGCGCCGCCGTGAAGCCGCCCGCCGTCCCCAAGGCATGGGGTGTTGTGGTACCTGCCGAGGAAGGGCATGGGCCCCTCGGCCGCCACCAGCAGCCCGAAAATCTGCACCAGGATTTCCAAGGGGAGGCGGTCGCCCCAGCCCGGGTCGGGCCCCCGCTCGGGCTCGGGCTCGGGCTCGGGCTCGGGCTCCGGCTCCGGCCTGGGTCTGGCCTTGGCCGCGGCGGCGCGGGGTCCCGGGAGCGGCTGGCGCCGCGCACGGCGGGCGGCGCGCCTCTGCGCGCGGGCTCGGGCGGGGCCTGGGCCGGGCAGCACCAGCAGCATGCTGTCCGACGGCAGCAGGTGGAGCCCCGAGCCGCTCGGCGCCAGCCGCTCCCACCACCAGTCCTCTGCCGAGCGCGCCCGGGCCGGCGGCGCGCTCCGGGGCCTGCGCCGCGCCCGGCGGGCCGTCCCTGGCGCCATGCCACGCGCAGCGCTCGGCGGGAGGGCCGGGGCGCGGGGCTCTGGCGGGACCGCGAGGCGAGGAGCAGCCGGGACCGGCGGCCGGGCCTCCTCCCGCCCGCGCCCCTTCCCGCGGGCTCACTTCCGGGGCGGGACTTCCGGCGCGCGGGCCGCGCAGGGGCGGGTCCGGGGTGGCGGCCGGCGGCCTCGGCGGGTCGCGGCGGGTGAGCTCACGCGCGTCCTGGCGCCGGGCCGCCTCCCCTGCCGGGCGGGCAGTGGACGGGGACAGCGCCCCTCGCAGCGCCGCGGAGCGGCCGGCGGCTGGTCAGGAGCGCGCGGGCTCCTGGACCCAGAGGCGCAGGGTTTCGGCGCGCTCGGCGCGGTCGCGTCGCCCTCCTGACGCCGGCAAGCGGACGGTGCCCGGGGCGCTGCTCGGGGCAGAGCCGCCGCTGCCACGCCCTCCTCCCCCCTGCCTGGCGTCCTGCCGGCGTGGGTGTTGCCGAAGCCACGGACTCACAGGTGGGCGCGGAAGCCCTGGGGGTGTGCGTGGCGCCTGGGAGGCGCCCCTCTCTCGGGGTCCTTGTTCCGTGTCTCTTTCGGGGTGAGGGTGGTGGTGGCGGCTTTGGCGGTGCAGATCCGTGAGTAGGAGGAGCGGCTCCCCACCATCCTGTCCTGGGGCTGTGACGCCTGCGGTGCGACTTCCTGCTCCCGCACCTGCGGGCGTTGCTGTGCCGAATCCCTCGGGCAGGCGGCGTTTCTTGGTATGCTTCAGTCTTTTCTCCCCTGTGCTACCTTCAGTTCTCGGAAATCTGAGCTCTTCCCTGACCCCAGTCACGTGTCCTCTTGTTTCAAGCTGGAAGAGACCTTCAGCTCCCAGGAGAGGCGGAGAGGTGAACTGGGCTCTGCACCGGAAGGTCCAGCCTTGAACTGCATGGCAGCACCCCCGCTGGGCCTCCTGGTGCTGGCCCACCTGCTGGTGGCCCTCTTCGGCATGGGCTCCTGGGCTGCCATCAATGGGATTTGGGTGGAGCTGCCTGTGGTGGTGAAGGACCTCCCTGAGGGTGAGTGGGCCTCGGAGGGAAGCGGGCAGGTGCGCCTTGAAGGCTGCTCCAGGACCTTTGGCCACCTTGCCCCTGACAGTCCCCCCTTCCCTGCAGGTTGGAGCCTCCCCTCATACCTCTCTGTGCTGGTGGCACTGGGGAACCTGGGACTGTTGGTGGTGACCCTGTGGAGGCGGCTGGCCCCAGACAAGGGCGAGCGGGCCCCTATCAGGGCTGTGCAGGCGCTGAGCGTGATGGGCACGGCCCTGCTGGCCCCCCTGTGGCACCGAGTGTCCCCTGTGGCAGGGCAGCCCCACTCAGTGGCCTTCCTAACATTGACCTTGCTGCTGGCCCTGGCCTGCTGTGCCTCTAATATCACTTTCCTCCCCTTCTTGAGCCACCTGCCACCTCCCTTCCTGCGGTCCTTCTTCCTGGGTCAAGGCCTCAGCGCCCTGCTGCCCTGCATGCTGGCCCTGGCTCAGGGCGTCGGTCGCCTTGAGTGCCCACCGGCTACCTCCAACGGCACGATGGGGCCTCCCCACTACTTCCCGGAACGCTTCTCGGCCAGTTCCTTCTTCTGGGCACTGACTGCCCTTCTGGTCATCTCAGCTGCTGCCTTCCAGAGTCTCCTGCTGCTGTCGCCATCCCTGCCCCTGGCACCCACAGGGGGGCCAGGTTCGGACCGTCGGGTGGGGGCCCCACAAGCTGGTCCTGAGGAGGGGGAGGAGGAGGAGGAGGCGGCTTTACCCCTGCAGGAGCCACCAAGCCAGGCAGCAGACACCACCCCTAGCACTGACCCCAAGGCACACAGGCTGCTGTCAGCCCACAGTGCCTGCCTACTAGGCCTGCTGACTGTCACCAATGCACTGACCAATGGCGTGCTGCCTGCCGTGCAGAGTTTCTCCTGCCTGCCCTATGGGCACCTGGCTTACCACCTGGCTGTCGTGCTGGGCAGCGCTGCCAATCCTCTTGCCTGCTTCTTGGCCATGGGCGTGCTGTGCAGGTGAGAAAGGGGCCCCAGTCCCCTTGAGAATGGAACATGGGGTTGGGGGTAGGTGTTGGTGAGGCCACCCTTGAGTCTCCGCTCCCTTACAGGTCACTGGCAAGCCTGGCCAGCCTCTGTCTCCTGGGTGTGTTCTTTGGGGCCTACCTGATGGCACTGGCGATCCTAAGTCCCTGCCCACCCCTGGTGGACACCTCTGCAGGGGTGGTCCTTGTGGTGAGTGCTACCCCACACTGAATCGAGGAGGGTGGCAGGAGGAGAGGGGAGGGGGCATCCCTGCTCAGGCTCCTGCTGTGCCCACCCTCAGGTGGTGTCCTGGGTGCTGTGTCTGGGCTTGTTCTCCTATGTGAAGGTGGCAGCGAGCTCACTGCTGCACGGTGGGGGCCGACCAGCACTGCTGGCAGCAGGTGTGGCCATCCAGGTGGGCTCCCTGCTCGGCGCTGTGGCCATGTTCCTTCCCACCAGCATCTACCAAGTGTTCCACAGTGGGAAGGACTGTGTGGATATGTGTGACCCCTGAGCTGGATGGATGGAGTCCTCACCCACCCACTGCCTTCACCTTCCAGTTGCCTCAGTGCCTCAGTGCCTGCGACCCCACACCACCACACTCTGAATACCTGCACACTTCTCTGGCGATCCTGGCACTCAGGCCAGGGTGGGGACCAAAGAGCAGGCAAGGTCAGGACAGCCCTGGCTGTGGGTCTGTCTGTCTCCCCACACTAGGGACGTGCTATGAAATGTGCACAATAAAACCTTTTGTTTCTGGAGAAGGAGTTATTATGAGAGAGAAACAGACAAACAAATGTTTGCACATATACTGGAAGTAGTGGCCGTGTCTGTCCAGCAGGAACCCCCAGCCTCCCCACTTCCCAGGACCCTGGGACAACCTCTGGGGAACCTGGGCGGGGCCCAGCCAAGGTTCCCAGCCACCCCCAGGCTGCTCTTAGAGGTCCCGGCCCACTGCCTGAGCCCAGGACCACTTTCTTTTCCTTGGAGCCGCCCAATGGAGAACTGCCTGGAGGTGGGCCGGAGGCCAGCTCCCAGAACACAGAGTTAGTCTTCTGAAGAGTTTTTCAGAAGCCCCCCCTCTCCCCCACTGGGTATCTCCTCCACAGGTGGCTCTGGAAGGTGGTGGGGGCAGAGCCAGCTGGGGATGAGGGTCATATAGTATGGATGTATTAGTTGCCTAGTGCTGCTGTAACAGGAATACCACGAGTGGTTGGCTTTAACAAAGCGAAATTTATTCTTTCATAGTCTAGGAGACTAGAAGTTCAAATTCAGGGTGCCAGCTCCAGGGGAGGGCTTTGTATGTTGGCTCTGGTGAAAGGTCCTTGTCATCTATCTTCCCTGGTCAAGGAGCTTCTCAGCTCGGGGATCCCTGGTCCAAAGGATATGCTCCCCTCTCGCTTCTTCATTCTTGGTGGTAGGAGATTCCCCTGTCTCTCTGCTCTGTTTTGCATCTCAGTTTGACTCAAAATACAATCTTGTAGATGGGTCCTGCCTCGTTAGCATAACTGTCTCTAATCCTGCCTCATTAACATCGTAAAGATAGGATTTACAACACAGGAGAATCACATCAAATGAGAAAATGGTGGACAATTACACAATACCGGAAATCAGGGCCTAGCGAAGCTGACACACATTTTTGAGGGGCATAATTCAATCCGTAACAATGGGACTATTTCACTTGGGGTCCCTGTCTCACATGGCACTTGGGAATGGATGCTTACCTCTGGTGATTTCGGCTAGGGTTTGGTGTGAGATGGAGCTGTGCTAGGAGATGGGCGAGTGGTACTCAAAAGAGACCGGGTCCTATGGTGCCAGCCACCCATCCCAGGACCCTCCTGCCCAAGAGCATTCCCCTCTCTGGGGCCACCAGCCTTTCCAGCTTCCACAGTCAAGCCCCCAAACCCTTTACTCTGGCAAACTCAGCTGCCTTCTCCCTGGGCAGGTGGCCTCTGGCCCCAGGAGACCCATCCCTGGCTCCAGCCCTGGGGTCAGCAGTCAGACCCTTTGAATTTTGGCGTCTACCAGGGGCCTCAGCACTGGCCACAGCTGTCCTGGGCAGGTGGCCTGGTGCTCCTGCATGGACTGGAAACACCTGGCAGAGGTGTGCGCCTGAACTGGGCAGGCAGAGCTAGGAGGGTCTTGGGGGGGGCATATGCTAGGGGGCGCGGGCAGGGGCTGGGCACTGTTGCCTCCTTTTGGCCTCGTGAGAGGCAGGTAAGAAGGAGAGAGTCCCAGAGGAGGCAGGACAGACCCAGGTTTTGATCTGGCATGGCGCCCAGTCTCCACAGATGAGGGAGGTGGCCTTGCAGCCTCAGCTGCTGCGAGTGGAGGAGATGCTAAGGGAGGTGTCTCCTGCCCTGGCTGTCCATGGTCCTCCCCAGGTTGTTCTGGTCTCCGGATGCTTGTCCTGAACTTCAGAGACCTGGCCTTGACTTTGGCAGCACATGGGCCTTTGAAAGGCTTCCTCTTCCTCCCCTTGTCCCTGCCTCCCTGTCTGGGCAGGACCAGCGAGCAGGAGGCAGCTCCTGCGGGAGGGTTCTCCTAGGCTATGACCACAGGAGCTCTGGTCTGGGGCAGGCTGGGCTCTGAGCTGGCTCAGACACAGCCCAGCTCTGGGTGGGAGGCCTCCGGACCACCTCCTCTCAGGATGTTCCGCACATGGGCGGAAGGGCTGGGGCAGCTTGACGAGACGGAGTTTTCTTCCTTTTGGAGGGTGGGCTTTGAAAGCAGCCCCCGTTGGTGAGCAAGGAGAGAGTCAGAGGCAGAAAGACTAGGGGTGGAGTCACTGGCACTGGTCTCGAGCAGTGGGGCCTCAGTTCCCTCGCTGAGCTGGCACCCCAGTCATTTGGGGGCTGTTGTCCCTGCCCACCCTGGGATGGGGCCTGGCAGACCCATCTCCCAGTACCCTCCTGTCCAGCCCTGTGGGTATGGGTCCTCTGTACTGTGTGGGTGTTGAGCAGATAGGTGTGGGCCACCTGAGGACCAAACGGTCTGCTCTCCTGGACGGGAAAGGCAGGTGGCCCTGACCCTGGGAGTGGGGCTGGGGCTGGGGCTGGGGCTGGACAGCTCTAGGGGCAGCAGGAGGGCTGTGGGAGGAAGGCACTGCCCTTTGAAGTCCCCACAGGCCTTCCTGTTGGTACCCGGCAGGAAACAGGGTAGGGTCAGAATAACAAGGGGAGGAAGATGAGGAAAAGCCAGGGCCTTGACAGCGACTCCCTGGGCCAGGCCACCAGGCCCCACAGAACCCCTCAGAGGCAGGAGAACCCACTGCCATAGCGCCACCCCCTTGGAGCCAAGCACCTGCTGGCTAGCTGGGCAGGGCCCCCAACCTCCGGCAGGACAGCAGGGTGGCCAGTGGCCTCCAATGCTCACAGCCCTCCCGCGGGGCCTCTCAGAGCTGTGGGACTGGGGTAGTTAGAAGACCCAGAGGGCAGGCAGCGGGCGAGACGTGACCTACAGTGCCTGACGTTCTCCAGAGGGCAGTCCCCAAGTTGGGCAAGGCCCGACCCCTGAAGCCACCCACTGCCCTGCCACAAGGAACAGGGCTCTTTTGGTTCCTTGAACTGGAAAGGGGCCACCCAGGCTGTGGCCTGCCACAGGTAACCAACCTCTTCTCCAGTGTGGCTGTCTCACCCCCAGACTGAGCCCACAAAGGCAAGGAAGGCTCACCTGGCTGAATGACTGAAGGTAGAGGGCCTCTGTTCCCTCCAGTCCCATGCCCTCAGCCCATTGGAATCCCAGGCAGGTGTGGGGTCTGATGTGGCTGCAGGTGTGACAACGCCTGGTGAAAGAACAGTCATGTCCCTTTATGTAGGCACATCTGCTCAGAGCCCACTGCCTGTCAGGACAATGGCTTTCAAAGGGCTCCCTCCCCTTAATGGAATTCAGAGGCGACCCAGGTTCTGTGGTGCCAGAAAACAGGGATGTGGGAGCTGCTGGTTTAGACCTCTCTGGTAATGTTGAGGGGTAGGTACAGGTCATAAGCGATTCCGGAATCAGCTACACTGGCCACTTCTATGCCCATCTTGGGGGAGTTTGCTGCCCACTCCCATAGGGCCACTTTGGCCTCCCCCACTCAAAGCTCTGGCCTCATTCTCCCCACTGCACCTTCCAGGGGCTCAGAGGTCACTAGGCTTCTGGTGGGGTTGTCAATTACAGGACCCCCCCTGCCCCTGCCTCCCCCCCATATGGATGGCCAGTCTTGGTGCCCATGCTCCCTGCTCACAGTGACTGAGCTGGGTGGGCAGTGAGCCCTCCAGAGCTAATTAGAGTTCCCCAGGTATCTGTCAATGGTTGTCAGGCTTAAAAGCTGTAAAAACTAACTTCTCAGGAAGCCTACCTGAGAAGCTGGCAGCTCAGAGGCTAGCAGAGCCAAGAGGTGGAGGGACACAGAGCATCCTGGCATCGCCTGAATCCAACTGTGTCTGAAACTAGACAGCGCTGGACTTGCCAGTTATGTGGATCACAAATCTCCTTATTTGTTTAAGCAAATGTGAGTTGGTTTCTGTTTTAGTCATCTAGCGCAGCTATAACAGAAATACTGCAAGTGGATGGCTTTAACAAAGAGAAATTTATTTTCTCAGAGTAAAGTAGGCTAAAAGTCCAAATTCAGGGTGTCAGCTCCAGGGAAAGGCTTTCTCTGTTGGCTCTGGATAAAGGTCTTTGTCCTCAATCTTTCCCTGGTTGAGGAGCTTCTCAGGTGCAGGGATCCCAGGTCCAAAGAATGCGCTCTGCTCTTGGTGCTGCTTTCTTGGTGGCATGAGGTCCCCAACTCTCTGCTTCCTTCCCTTTTATCTCTTGAAGAACAAAAGGTGGTGCAGGCCACACCCCAGGGAAACTCCCTTTACCTTGGATCGGAGAGGCGACCTGAGTAAGGATGAGGGTACAATCCCACCCTAATCCTTTTAACCACAGGCAGAGATTATGACACATAAGAAAATCACAAAATGGAAAACAACCACAGAATACTGAGAATCGTGGCCTAACCAAGTTAATATACACATTTGGGGGGGGGGGACATAGTTCAATACATGACAGTTTCTTTCTGTGGCTCACAACTGAGGGAGTGCAGACACCCAAGCCCTCTCTGTTCCCTCCTTGAAGCACTTGGGACAGCTCAGACCATTGGAGGACGACTTCTTTGGCTAGCATTAATTAATAATTTTAATAGAACCTTTGACACATGTTCATTTTATGTCTGTATGACAGCCGTGATTTTACTCTATTCTGAAAATTATTCTTTAATAGTCTTGAAGGTCTTCTTCAAGGAAACGCAAATAAAAACCACAATGAGATAGCACCAGGATGGCTGAAAGCAGAGAATACCAGAAGGATGTCTACCTGTGTTTTATTGACTACGCAAAGACATTCCACTGTGTGTATCATAATAAATTATAGATAACATTGCAAAGAATGGGAATTCCCGAACACTTAATTATGCTCATGAGGAGCCTGTACATAGACAAAGAGGCAGTCATTTGAACAGAACAAGGGGATATCACACGGTTTAAAGTCAGGAAAGGTGTGTGTCAGGGTTGTATCCTTTCACCACACTTATTCAATCTGTATGCTGAGCAAATAATCTGAGAAACTGGACTATATGAAGAGAATGGATTGGAGGAAAACTCATTAACAACCTGCGTTATGCAGATGACACAACCTGGCTTGCTGAAAGTGAAGAGGACTTGAAGCACTTACTAATGAAGATCAAAGACCACAGCCTTCAGTATGGATCACACCTCAACATAAAGAAAACAAAAATCCTCACAACTGGACCAATAAACAGCGTCATGATAAATGGAGAAAAGATTGAAGTTGTCAAGGATTTCATTTTACTTGGATCCAAAATCAACACCCACGGAAGCAGCAGTCAAGAAATCAAACAACACATTGCATTGAGCAAATCTGCTGCAAAAAAATCTCTTTAAAGTGTTAAAAAGCAAAGATGTCACTTTAAGGACTGTCTTGGGCTGGGTTCTCTAGGGAAGCAAAACCAGTAAAGCATATAAATATAGATAGATAGATAGATGATAGAGAGGTAGAGAGATAGGGAGATAGAGGTAGATAGAAAATAGAGAGGTAGGTAGGTAGGTTAGATAGATGATGATAGATTGATTGATTGATTTAGTGAAGGCTGACGAATCCCAAGATTGGCAGGCAAGATGCAAGGCTTCCATTGATAGATGTAGCTGCAGGGGCTGGCGAACCCAAGATTGGCAAGGTGGAGAGCAGGACTCTTGTTCACAGGCTGTGAAGTGTGATGAATCCCAAGATTGTCAGGGAAGACCGCAAGTCTTCTCCTGATTCACGTAGCTGCAGGGTCTGCCAAACCCAAGATCAGCAGGTAAGCTGCTGGCTCAAGTCTAAGAACCGGAGGTCAGATGAACAAGAGGCAGCTGCAAGATCCAGATCAAACCAAAAGCCTTGGCAAGGCAGGGAGGAACGAAGTAGACAGGAGAGGGTGGAGAGATGAAGGCTGAGAGGGCAGTGAGCTGCCACAGGCCCCACCCTCACGGATACCACTCAGCAGATTCCATCATGGGGGTGATCATGTATCAAATCTCAACAAGGAAGTGATCACAGCATTATACAGCTGCCAAAACACTGAGAATCCTGGCCCAGCCAAGTTGACACACAATCTTAATCATCACAAGGACTAAGGTGCACCTGACCAAGCCATGGTGTTTTCAATCGTCTCATATGCATGTGAAAGCTGGACAATGAATAAAGAGGACCGAAGAATTGATGCATTTGAATTATGGTGTTGGTGAAGAATGTTGAATGTACCATGGACTGCCAGAAGAATGAACAAATTTGTCTTAGAAGAAGTACAGCCAGAATGTTCATTGGAAGTAAGGATAGCGAGACTTTGTCTCACATACTTTGGACATATTATCAGGAGGGATCAGTCTTTGGAGAAAGACATTGTGCTTGGTAGAGTAGAGGGTCAGCGAAAAAGAGGAAGACCCTCAAGAGATGGATTGACTCAGTGGTTGCAACAGTGGGCTCAAGCATAGCAATGATTGTCAGGATGGTACAGGACCAGGCAGTGTTTTGTCCTGTTGTACACAGGGTCACTATGAGTTGGAACCGACTCAATGGCACCTAACAAGAACAACACCAATGAACAATCAGAAAATGAAATTAAGAAAATGATTAAATTTACAATAGCATCAGAAATAATAAAATACAGTGAGACCTGCAAAAGCCAGAACCTGTGCAAAGCAGAAATCTGTCAGAGAAGGAAAACTAAAATATTTTCCGTAGCAAATAGATATGGACTGACACAGTGGCTGCAACAATGGGCTCAAACAATAATGATCCTGGTCATGTTTCCTACCATTCTACGTAGGGTAACTATGAGTCGGAACCAAGTCAAGGGCATGAAACAACAACAATAGAGAGAGTGGGACCCTCCTCTGGTCCTGCCTGGCCCTCTGTCTGGGAGGGTCCCTATGATGTCCCAGCCTGGGCTCTGTTCCTTCCCGTAAGAGCCTTCCAAGTGGGCCAGTCATGGAGAAGGCATCCCCAGGCTGGAAGGAAGCTTCCCAAGTCATGGCATGAAGGTGTGGGGAAAGGGGAGATGAGGCCCAGGGTGGCCCCAAGGGATGCAAGCAATGAGCACTGCACAGCACACCCAGGCATCAAGACTAGGGCCAGACCTGGCAGAAGGGCCATGCTGAGGTGGCTGAAGCCTTGCCAGGGCAGATGTGTCTGAAGAAGCTGTGGTCTGAATGGAAGCTAAGCCATTGGGTAGGCCCTGGGGCAAGGTGAGGCACTGACTTCCAGAGGAGAGAACCTTGATGTGATGCTGGCAGGGAGCAGAGGAAAATCAGGGATGGGAGGGAGGAGAACCATTGGCATGTCTGGCAAGGGTGGCAGGCTGGTAGAGAGGCCTTCGAGGGGGAAGGGACAGTCCTGCTTGCCTGGAGGGAGGTAGGGGAGGGGGCTAAGTGAGGATGGGGACAGACATGCAGGAGGAGGGGGCTTCTCCTTTGCCTTGTTCTCCCCCATGCTCCCCATCCACAGCATCTCACTGCCTACCTTCCAGACCACGTCAGGGTCCTCCGCTCCACACACATTCGGTCTGGGGGAACATGGGGCTCCCGCTAGACATCGCACCCATCAGCGAGCCTGTATTAGCTTTTATTGTTACAACCTCATTTTGCAGAGGAGAGAGTTCTGAAGAAGCTAAACTGGCAGTCTGGCTGTGAAGACCTCTGGAAGCTCCCAGCCCACCTCAATCCCTGTGACAGGCCCACTTCTCAGCCCCTCCGCCTGTCTCTCAGGTCTTGGGCTCCAAACTCAAATTCCTAAAAAAAGGCCAGACTTACTAGACAAATAGAGTCTATGGGAACCCCCAAGACTATCACCCTGGAATAACCTTTGTCTTGGTCATCTAGTGCTGCTATAACAGAAATACCACAAGCGGATAGCTTTAATATAGAGAAATTTATTCTCTCACAGACTAGTAGGCTATAAGTCCAAATTCAGGGCGCCAGCTCCAGGGGAGGGCTTTCTCTCTCCGTCGGCTCTGGAGGAAGGTCCCTGTCATCAATCTTCCCTTGGTCTGGGAGCATCTCAGGGTAGGAACCTCAGGTCCAAAGGATGCGCTCTGCTCCTGACACTGCTTTCTTGGTGGTTTGAGGTCCCCATGTTTGTCTGCTCACTTCTGTCTTTTATATCTCAAAAGAGATTGGCTTAAGACACTACCTAATCTTGTAGCCCTCATGAGTGTAACTGCTGCTAATCCATCTTATTACATCTTAGTGATAAGATTTACAAAATATAGAAAAATCACATAAAACGGTGGACAATTACAATTACGCAATACTGGGACTCATGGCCCAGCTAAGTTGACAGACATTTTGGGGGGACACAATTCAATCCATGACGCCCTTTAAACTTGGAACTCAAACCACTCCTGGCCATCACCTTTCAGCCAAATGACAGACTGGCACATAAAATAAATAGTGTCACCTGTGAGTACTGTGCTCCTCTGTCTTAGTCATCCAGTGCTGCTATAACAGACATACCACAGGTGGATGGCTTTAACAAAGAGAAGTTTGTTTTCTCACAGTAAAGTAGGCTAACAGTCCAAATTCAGGGTGTCAGCTCCAGGGGAAGCCTTTCTCTCTCTGTTGGCCTTCTCATCAATCTTCCCCCAGACTAGGAGCTTCTCTGCACGGGGACCCCGTGTCCAAAGGACGTGCTCTGCTCCTCGTACTGCTTTCTTGGTGGTATGAAGTCCCCCTGTCTCTCTGCTTGCTTCTTTTATATCTCAAGAAATTACCTCAAAACACAATCCAATCTTGTAGATTGAGTCCTGAGTCACTAACACAACTGCCGCCCATCCTCCCTTATTAATATGATAGAGGCAGAATTTACAACGTATAGGAAAATCACACAATACCATGAATCATGGCCCAGCCAAATTGATACACACATTTTTGGAGGGACACAATTCAATCCATGACACCCTCTAAGTAATCATCTAAATGAAACCAAACAGTAAACATTTCAAAGATGAGAAGTTAAAGGGGCACAGGGGAGCTAGATTAATGGAAACAGAGCTACCAGAATGGAAATGAGGATGCTGACACATTGTGAAAAATGTAACCAATGTCACTGAACAATACGTATAAACCCAAAACCAAACCCACTAACATCCTGTTGACTCTGACTCATATCAACCCAATAAGACAGGGTAGAGCTGCCCCATAGGGTTTCCAAGGAGCGGCTGGTGGATTCAAACTACCCACGTTTTGGTTAGCAGCCAAGCTCTTAACCACTGCGCCACTACGTTCCTAAAATATGTATCCTGAAACCCATTGCCCTCAAGTCCATTCCGACTCATACCGACACTGTAGGAGAGCTGAACTGCCCCATAGGGTTGAAAATATGTATAACAAAAAAAAAACACCTAATTTTCTGCGCAAACTTTCACGAAAAACACAATAAAATATTTTCAAAAAAAGAAGACCCTATGGAGCAGTTGTCCTTTGTAACGCGTGGAGTCGCCATGAATCAGAATATACTCAAAACTATAAAAAACAAAATTTATCCCCATTTCGCCAGCCAAAATCCTCCGTGGGGAGTGTGGGTCTCGAACCCTCAGCTTTCTAGCGGGCGGTCCTAGTTGCAAGAGCTAGGCCGCCAGTGACCGCCAGGGGCGCTGGTCCCCACGGAGGCGGGACCGACTCGGACGTGATCTCCAGTCCCCGCCCACTGCCGCGGGGCGGTGCCCGGGCCCTGGCGCGCGTGCGCACTAGTCAGCAGGTGTGCGCGCGGCGGCGCGGGGAGTGCTGGTCCGGGCGACGCGAGCCGGCGCTGAGCGAGCGGGCGGAGCGCGGGGCGATGCGGCGACCGGTGAGAGCAGGCCGCCGGCCGGCGTGGCGCCCCTCTGGCGGCCCCGTCAGCGGCTCTCTGGCCCGCGGATTCCGACCCTCGCCCCCGTGCCCTGCAGGGACCCCCGGGCCCCCGTTAGACACTGAGAGACCCCCCAGCCCCATCAGAGACCCTCGCTGTTGTCAGAGCCCGTCGGGTACGCCCTCCTCTTCAGAGCCCCGCCTGACCCCAGACCCTGCCGGGAGACCCCAGGTGCCGCTTACAGCCTAGCAGACAGCGTGTCACCGAGGCTCACCCCCAAGGTCGCCTCCCCTCCCCAGAAGCCGACTTTGTCCGGGTATGAAGCCCCCTGGCTGTGCACCCCCTTCCCAAAGAGAAACCCTTTCCCAGGGCAGCTGCTCAGTCTGCCCTACGGCTTCCTGGGCGGGTGAACACCCCTCTGACCTTCTCCTGCCCTGTCTCCACCTTAGGCCCCCCTCACTGCTGAGGCGGCCGGAGCGGAGTTCCTTGACCCCCCCCCATCTTTGACCTGCTCCTTGAGAGCCTCTGCCCCAGTTTCCTAGAGGACTCTCTCAGCAACCCCCACCTAAGATCGCCCCACTGATGTCCACCCCCCAATTCAGAGACACACCCTTTCTGGACTTCTGCCTCACTCAAGGCAAATTTCCACCAAAAAAAAAAAAAGGGTGAAACCATACCCACTGTCAATTCTGACTCATACTGATCCCACAGGGCAGAGTAGAACTGCCACATAGGGTTTCCAAAGCTGTAAATCTTTATGGAAGCAGACTGTCATATCTTTCTCCTGCAGAGTGGCTCCTGGGTTCTAACCGCCTATTTTAAGGTTAATAGCTGTGTACTTTAACCACTGTGCCACCAGGGCTCTCTTCCAGTTTCCACAGTCCTGGGCATGGTGGACTGCTCAGCCCACCCCACTGGACTCCGACTGTTTGGACCCTGAAGATGGTGGCCAACTTCCCTGTTCTGTTTCCTGGTTGAGCCTACAGTTAGGATTGTCACCTTTCCAACCCATGGTGTCATAGCCATCAAATCCCTTCTCACACACTCCCATCCCAGGAATATAGCCCTTGCCCCACATGGCTTAGATCTGAAGAGACAAAAGGAGCCTGTCAGCATTGCTCCTTTTTAACTTGGAATTTTCTGTCAAACTTGTATTTTTCTAGTAAGCCTCGTAGGTTTAGATACTAAGAAAAAAACAAACGGTTGCCTTTGAGTCCATTCCAACTCATAGTGACCCTATAGGACAGAGTAGAGCTGCCCCAAGGAGTGCCTGGTGAATTCAAACTGGCAGCCTTTTGGTTAGCAGCCATAGCACTTAACTACTACATCGCCAGGGTTTTCCTAGGCACTAAGAATAGAAATGAATTTCCCCCGGCTTTGTGTGGCTTACAGTTAGCAGCTGTAAGGTGTGTTTTATGGGCTCAGATGATGAGGGGTTAGTCTGAGAATCAGGCAGAGACACTGACTGGCCTTTGGTACAGCACTTTACAGTTTACAAAGCTTCCTCCTCCATCTCAGGCCCCTGAACCCTTCAGACAGCCTTTGGAGTAGATGGGGCGGGTTTCATCCCCTGATTCGGAGCTGCTCACAACCAGTGGAGCTGGGCCCGCTGTGCTTTGGAGTTCTGTCCGTCGTTGAAAGGTCACAGAGCCTTGGAAAAAGGCAGGACATTTGTGATCATTCAGACCTACCTCTCCTTGGTACCGATTTTCTGCGGTGTGAACATTTCTGTGCCTTAACTTCTTCTCTGATTGAGATGTGAAGGGCTGTTGACCCTGCCACTAATGTGCCTAGGTTCTTGTAACCTCTGTATAGTGTTTCTTACTGCTGTGGGCCTTCTTGTCTGCAGTGACCTTTCTGATCTGTGTGTTAGAAAACCAGGGAGCGAAGCTTGTGCCTGGAGTGTGAGCGGTGATGGTCTGCCATGAAAAAGCGCACTTGCTCTTGTTTGTGAAGTTGGAGTGTTACTCAGTGTTCTGTTTGCAGCCTCATGAGCTGTCAGCTGTGTTCCAGATGAATGCTGGAAAAGAGTGTTTTAGATAAGTGAGGAGTTTGTGTTGGTGCAGAATACAGCTAGAAGGAGGGCCAGTATCTTCTTATCCAAAAGGACAGTTTGGAGGGTGAAGGGTTGCTGGGATGACAGGTGTGAAGTTGGGCTGCCCTGGGCAAGCCAGCACATAGGCCATCCTGGTTAGAAGGAACTGGTGTGTGGGAGGGTATCTGCCGCCACGGTGCCTGGTGATTGTATTCTGTCTGCATTGGGGTCACGTGTGGTGTGGCGGAGTCAGCCTGAACTGCATCCCAGGAGGTCTGGTTGCAGGCTCACCCCCAGCACTTAAAGCCACATGACCACTTTGGGCTTTGGGGCATCTCCTGTGGGACAGGGCATCTCAGGGAAGGTAGTTTGAGGAGCACTGGAAGGAGCTGGGCATGTGAAAGTCCATGGACCCTGGCAGGTAGGACTGTCAGCACAAGGCTGAGCCCACTGGTGTCCTGTCAAGGGCCACACTGCTCCAGGGGCCGCTGCTGTCTCGTGCCTGCCTGTGCGCCCCCCACCTGTTGCTGGGGGCTCCTAGCTTGGGTCATGTGGGGGATCTGGTTAGAGCTGTGCTTTCCAGTCGTCTGGTTCAATTCAGTAAGCATTTGTGGGGTTCCTGTCTGGATCTTGGGACTGCAAAGGGAGGTGGACCCTGCCCGAGAGCTCACGGTCTAACAGGAGGCAGATAATGTGAGCTCAGTGTGATAAGGATGGGGAGAGGTGTGCAGGGTCCAGAGAGGCCTGAGGGAGGAGGGGCAGTGGGAGGGCTGGAGGCTGGGAGACGGGAGGAAGGCACCAGGTGGGGCTGTCAGGTGAAGAGGGTGGACAAAGGGGTCTCAATGAGCGCACAGAATCAGCACCTGCAACCCTGCAAGCAGGAGGGGACCATGTGACGCTGTCACTGCACCCCAGGCGCTCGGCCTCAGGGCTTTGTGCGGTTCCTTTCTTGCCCTGAATCCACTTGGCCGTTACCCTGCCCTTCCTTCCTTCCTTCCTTTGCCACTGCCCTGACTCTGGCTGCGGTCCTTCTGGTTGGGCACTTGTCCTTGATGACCTCCCAGCTGACAGACCCGCACTCCCAGTACCTTCCCTGACCCGGGTCCTTGTACTCCCTCCTGACTGGGGGCTAAGGGAGCCCTGGACACTCCCCCTCCTGGCTCCAGCTTGCCTTGCGCCCACCTTCTTTGGGGGTGGTGTCCCACCCAGGACATATTATGATTCCAAGCCGTGCTGTCCTTTCCTCAGATGTGCCTTGTACTTTGACTTGATGAAGCTGTGACCCTGCCTAGGGAACCCTCCCCCAGTATCCACATGAAGACCCAGCTCTCATGCTTGCCCCCCCAGGCTGTAGTCCTTTCCCACCCCCACGATTTCCTGCCCCTGTTGTAGGGCCAGCAGCTGTGTGATCATGGGATCAGGGTGGGTGGTCCAGGGAGAAAGGGAGGAGTTCCTCCTCGGGGGATGTGAGTAGGCTCCTTAGAATGGGCCTGGAGCTGGGAAGACAGCACCTGGGAGGGGAATGGGCAGGGACACAGTGGGGTGTGAGGAAGCAGACTTGGTTGGATCGGGGGATACAGGACCCTTCTGGGGGCATGTGTAGATCCTGGTCTGGTGGATGATGTCGGCAATGGTTGGGATCTATCTGGACCCAGCCATCTGCCGGCTGGTGCCCTGAGTAAGTGTATTGGCTGGGCCCAATGCCCGGCCCCATGCCTGCCTCTCCAGCACGGTGGCCCTGGCACCGCGAGGAGGCAGGGGGAGGCAGTGTGTTGTGCTGCCGTCCTGTGCAGAATACCTGGGGTCTGGATGGCAAGCCCTGCCTGCAGCCGCCTCCCGGCCTGCGGTGCCTTCCTGGCCTCTTTGGGGTTTTCCTGGAGGGTCGACAGTGGCTGTGTGTGTGGCCTTGCCGAACAGAGATTTTCTCTCCTCTCTGTGCTTCTCTTGGGACAATAGGTCATGGGTCTTTGCGTTGTTTGCCGTCCTTGGACCTGTCGGAAGGGCCAGAATGTGATAGGGAAGTCGCTTCTTACTTGGAGCAGCATTCATGACGACAGTAACTGCCAAACCTTGGTCATGACTCATTAAGTCTTTTTTTTTTTTTTTTAATAATTTATTTTTGTTATTGTTGAGAATATACACAGCAAAACATGCCAATTCAACAATTTCTACATGTATCGTTTAGTGACACTGATTACATTCTTTGATTTATGCAACCATCCTCACTCTCCTTTTCTGAGTTGTTCCTCCCCATTAACATAAACTCAGTATTCCCTATGGTTCCTATCTAAACTTTCAAGTTGCTGTTGTCAATTTGACTCCATATAGATAGTTCTTAAAAGAACATAATGCTCAAGCAAACCTTTTTCACTGGTTAAGCTAAACTATTGTTTGGTTTTAAGATGACTTTAGGAATTTTTTTTTTTTTTTTCCAGGAAATGTTTTTGGTTTAAGGTTTAAAGATTTTTCTCAGGGCAGTAGTTTCAGGGGTTAAGCTGGCTTCCATGTCTCCAGAAAGTCTGGAGTCCCTGAGAATTTAACATTCTGTTCTACGTTTTCCCCTTTTTGATCAGCCTTCTTCTATGCAGTCTTTTATCAAAATGTTCATTAACGGTAGCTTGGCATCATCTAGTTACTCTGCTCTCATGGCAGAGGAGGCCATTGTTCATGAAGGCAGATAGTCTCACATTCCATTTCCTCTTCCTGTTCCTGACTCCTTCTTCCTCTGTTGCTCCAGGTGACTAGATGCCAATTACCGTGCCTTGGATGGTCGCTCGCAAGCTTTTAAGACCCCAGGCACTACGCAAGGAACTAGAAGATAGAGCAGAAGCATTAAACATGTTATTAGGCCAGTTACTGAGATGTGTGAAACTGTGACTCTAAACCAAGGAACAAAATCCCATGACATATTTGGTTGTACATAAGCAACCTCAGCAGCTATGCTTTCTTTTTTGTCATTGTTATAAATATATCCATCACACAACTTATTGCCAATTCAGCTTTTTAGGTGTACAGCTTATTGACTGCACTTAAAATAATTTGCTTTGCAACCCTATTCTTAATCCGTGCAATTTTTCCATTACCGTAAACTGAAACTCACACTCCATAAAAAATAGCACCCCTCCCTTTTTCCATCCCTCCTGCCCCTAGTAACCACTTGTAAGTTTTGATCTCTATACATTTGCCTTTTCTTGTCTTTTTATATAAGTGAGTTCATATAATATTTGTTCTTTCGTGATTGATTTATTTCACTCAGTGTATCTTCTAGCTCCATCCATATTGTGTGTATCGAGACGTCGTTTCTCCCCTGGTTGAGCAGTATTCCATTGTACACATGTACCACGCAGTGTTTATCCGTCCGTCTGTTGATGGGCATTTAGGTTGTTGCCACCTTTTGGCTGTTGTGGATGTTGCTGCGGTGAATCTAAATCAAAAAACCAAACTAACTGCCGTCGAGTCGATTCTAGCTCATAGTGACCCTATAGGACTGGGTAGAACTGCTGCACAGGGTTTCCAAGGTCGTAAATCTTTACAGAAGCAGACTCCCACATCTTTCTCCCACGGAGAGGCTGATGGCTTCGAACTGCTGACCTTTTCAGTTAGCAGCCAAGCACTTAACTGTAACGAACGTCTGTTTGAGTCTCTGCTTTCAGGTCTTTTGGGTACATACCTAGGAGTGGAAGTGCTGGATCGTATCTACTTTTAGTTTTTTTAGGAACCGCCACACTGTTTTCCACAAAGGCTATACCATTTTGCATTCCCACCAGCAAAGGATGAGGGTTCCAGTTTCCCTACTTCCTCACCAGCATTTGTTATTTTCTCTGTTTTTGTCCTGGCCGTCCTAGTAGAGTGGAAGGGTATCCCGCCGTGGTCCTGATTTGTGTCTCTCCAGTGACTAATGATGCTGAACATCTTTCTATGTGTCACTAAGTCTTTCCTCCTAAAACTTTCTTGTTAAGAGGGTTTACAGTTGGGGAATTTGTGGTTGAGGAACTTTTAAGACCTCATAGTTAAGATCAGATCGGGATTCTGGTTGCAGGTAAACACAAGAAAGCCCCAGTCACTGAAATGAGGTTGCGCATGATACGACAGTACCATGTTTTCACAACACGCACATGGAAATGACATGCCCACACTTATAATGTGTGAAAATGAAGAAATTAAGAAAAACAGCTGTTTGCCTGAAAACATGGTAGTGTCCCGATCCTCTAGGACTCCTATTCCCGCCTTCTGCATGGTTGTTCAGGCGGAAGCCTTCCAGGGCCCTCACCTCGCAGCTTTAATGAGTTACAACTTACTGCACACCCACTCACTCTCGCAACGCCAGCATACCTGGGGGCAGTTTTCCTGTGTCTGGCCTCTGCCTTAGAGTGGGGCGCCTTCTTTCTGGTGGTGTGATTATGCATTCTTGACACCCTGCCTGGGGGTGAGGATGGCCACCCCCTGGTGACTTGTGAGACGTTACAGCAGCGAGAAGTGGTAGATGACTCACAGGACGTCACAGCCCCTGGGGTCCCGTGCGCAGGGGCTGTGGTGGGCGGGGTCTCATCCTAGGCAAGGTGGTCAAGGTGCACGTTCTTCCTTCAGAGCCTGGGAGACATTCAAAGGGGCGTTTCAGTGGGCTGCAACTAGCCCACAGTTCGTGGTGCAATGGGGCAGAAGCCTCAGCTGACCCTGCGTTGGTCTTTCCTCTCCTCTCAGATGATACTGTTAACCCTCATCCCAGCTTTTAACAGGTGGCATTTCCATTCTGAGTCAGGCGTGTGAACCCAGCCTGGCGCGGGAAAGCACAGCCTATCAGTGGACGTGCTGACGGTGTGGAGGGTCTGCGTGGATGTTGGTGTTGGCCATGTGGAGGGGGGTGCGGCAGCCCAGGCTTTGGGCTTACATAGAGGTCGGCACTGGCCGCATGGAGGGTGGTGTAGTGGCCCGGCACGTGGACGTTGGTGTTGGCCACATGGAGGGTGGTGTAGTGGCCTGGCACGTGGATGCCACTCTGACCTTGCTGCTCGCTCTCTCACAGTCATGGCTTTGCCACTTCCACTCTGCCCTGCTGCTGAGCAGAAGGAAGCCCCAGCCACCCCCCACCACTTTCTTGAGGAGGAACATCAGGGTCTTGCATGCAAGGTAAGGTCAGCATGGCACCCTCACCAGGCAGGGCAGTGACGCCTGTGTGGACGTGGAGGTGAAGGTGTAAATGGGGTGGCCTCCCTGGCTCTGTGGGAGCAGTTCAGGGAGCCTGAGTCTGGCCCTCCTCCCGGCCCCTCCAGACAGGATATGTCTGCCCCATGGGATCCTGCCCTGACTTGCTTTCCTCTGGGTGAGCAGGGCTGGACACTCGGGCCAGAGCATCTTTGCTATGGTTGACATGACTGAGGGTCGTCATCCCAGGGCTGCGTTGGGGGCACTTGGTGCCCATGTAATGGTGCCTGAGTATAGAGACAAATGGTGCTCCACCGTGTGCAGTGTGCATCAGGCTCCGACTGTATACAGCGTGCATTGCGCTCCAGCTGGGTTCGGCACGCATTGAGCTCCAGCTGTGTACAGTGTGTATCTTGAGCTTTGGCTTCAGCTGAAAGCTGGCCTAGCAGGAGTGGGGGAGGGAGGGACAGAGTCAGGGAGTAACCAGGGCCCGTGTCTGTCTCCCCTCCAGCTCCGGGTGCCCCAAGCCGCTGTGGAAGAAGATGATGTCTGCTACGGTGGTGGGAGTACCTCTGCTCCTTGGCGCCCACTACCTTATGGCAGAGGCACGGGAGAAGAGGAGGATGCGGCTCGTGATAGAGGGTGTTGGGCGTTTTAGTAGGTCAGTGGCCGCCAGGCCAGGGTGGAAGTGTTGCAGCCTCGTCCCCTTTGTGGCTGCTTAGGTTGGCCTCAGTGTGGCTGGTCCCACTGGTCACGTGGCCTGTGGTCACCTTAGGAGGGGTTGCAGGGAGTCCACATGGGCCTGGGTTGGAGGGGCTGGACCACTGTCAGTGACGTCAGGCCCCACAACCTTTTCTTCAGACTAGCCTCTGCCCTCGTGGGGAGGGGCTCTGCACATGGCTTGCCCCTCCCCAGCCCCAGCCACCAGGCAGACAAGCCTTTCTCTCCCTTCCTCCTCTTCCCTCTCTTTCTTGCCTCCCCCTGCTGTACCCCTACAACAGAGGCCAAGCAGAGTTGGCACCCAGACAGGGAGAAATTTGGGACGCAGACAGAAGGCTGCTGCTCTCACCTCACTCCTGGCGAGTGATGTCCAGATGTGGGCTGATCTGTCCTTGCTGTTGGGTCCTCAGCTGATGGTTTTACTGGAGCCCTGTCATCTCCTTTACCTCCCAGCACAGGCTTCTGGGTGGGCACTTCCTGCCAGAGGGCCTTGGTTCACATTCTGCTCCTGGTCAGCTCTGGGGCTCCTGCGGCTGTAGGCCTGGTGCCTGAGCTGCTCGGAACCAGCTCCTGGCTCTGAATGAAGCTTCAGTTAGCTGGGACCCAGTTCATCCAGTGCCCGTTAACCACAGGGGTCAGTGACTGCCTCACTCCAGACCTTGATCAAAAGGTTTCAGGTTCCCGGGGGCCTCTGTCCTCGCTCTGATGTCTTCTGGCACCTCCATGTCTCCAGGTCCAGGCTGACTTCCAGAGGAAGCCGCTTAGGACCCGCTGGGTCTGTGGCAACAGGGGGGAGTCATGTAGGTTCATTCTGTTCCCAGAGGGCATGTGGCACATACATGGATGGATGGATGGATGGGCGGATGGATGGGCGGATGTGTGGGTGGACAGGTGGATGGACGGACGGACGGACGGGCAGATGCGTGGGTGGACAGGTGGACGGATGGATGGACGGATGGATGGGCGGGCAGATGCGTGGGTGGACAGGTGGATGGACGGACGGATGGATGGGCGGGCAGATGCGTGGGTGGACAGGTGGATGGACGGATGGATGGATGGATGGATGGGCAGATGCGTGGGTGGACAGGTGGATGGAAGGATGGATGTGTGAAGATTTCCAGCCCAAGGACAAAACAGACAACCAGAGGTTGCTCCTCTAAGCCCCATCTCCCTGAGTGCTGTGGTTAAGGGGGTTTTCCTGGCACTCCTTCTTGTCATCCTTGTTAGTAGGTCCTGGGAGGTGTCCTCTGTTCTGTTCTCTCTTTTCCAGCCCTGGGGCCCCTGAGGCTCGAGCCTGGGGCTGTCAGTGATGTCTGTGGCCCCTCCACTGCGGTCAACTGGAGGGAAGGGGAGGTGGGCATGCCAGGTGTGTCGGGTCCTGGAGTGCGTGCTCTGCGATCTGGGTTTGTCTTCACATGTCTGGTCTGCCTCACTGCATGTGCTGTCTCCTGGTGCTCAGAGACCCAGTGATGGCCTGGTCTGTGCCTCACTGCTCTCGGCCTGAGCTGGGATCGGAGGGAAGGAAGCTCTAAGGCTTAACAGTTGCCAGGGCCAGCAGGCCTCGCAGAGCCCTGGTTGGGCACGGGACCCGGGGCCCTGGGGTGTGGGCAGATGTGCAGGGGTCCAGGGAAGTGTGAGGTGTGTGATCACTCGGCTGGCGCCCCAGAGAAGGGTCTGGAGGGGAGGAGAAGTCAGGATTGTACACGCCTAAGTGCTCTCACCCTGTCTGGAAATGGAAGGTTCCGGAGTGTTCCTCTTTGCATCGTTGGCCTGGCTTCTTGCCCCTGCCCACTTAACTTCATCTAAAATTTTTACATCACCTGTGGGCTTTTGTTTTTCTTCTTTTTGTTTTGAAATAATTTCAAACGTCCAGTAACATTCCAAGAATAATGCAAACAACTTTTGTTTTTCCATGTATTTTTCTTTGCCCTGGACCATTTGAGAGTAAATTGTCCACATGCCCCATCATGCCTGCACCCTTAGTGTGTCCTTCCGTGAAACAAGGCCATTCTCCGATGTAACCACAAAGCCGGGAAATTGGTACGTGCCTGCCGTCTAACCCTCAGACCCCACTCAGGTGTCGCCGTCCAGGGTCATGCCTAGTTGTCACAGCTCTCGTCCCTTCTAAGCTGGAGCAGTTCCTCAGTGTCTCCTTGGCTTTCACGAAGTGACATTTCAAGATAACAGACCAATTATGTTATACAGTAGGCTGGCAAACCATAGCTCTCAGGCCAAATGCTTCTGTAACTCAAGTTTTATTGGAACACAGCCACACCCGTTCATGTACAAACTGCCTGTGGCAGCTTTGGCTTGTGCTACAGCGGCAGAATTGAGTGACAGCAACACAGACCGGGTGGCCCCCAAAGCCTGAAGTATTTCTGTCTGGGCCTTTCAGAAGTCTGCCGACCCCTGCTGTCAGTGTGGGTTTGAGTTTGTCTGGTGTTTCCTCATGGTTAGATGCTGCAGAGTGAGGCTGCTCCTCTCATTGGGTCCTGTCAGGCCGTGCCTGCCAGGTCTCACTGCTATGCAGCTCCTTGTCACCAGCAGCCCCGGCAGCTGCTGTTTGGTGTGTCAGTGGCCTGTTGCTCATTGCACTTCCACCCTCTGGCTTCAATACGCGTTGATCCTTCTTGAGTGAATTGACTGTGGCTCTGACGTTGCCGAGTGGTTGTGGCTCGGATGCTGCCGTTGCTTCTGCGTTGGTTGGTGGCATTCTGCTGTAAGGAAGGATGTTGCCCCTATTTGTTCATATCAGTGTGGATGTGGGGATTTCTGCATTATTCAGTGGGTTGTTATCTGTTCACGTCATTGTCGTTTGGTTGTGACGGTTGTCCCAGATTTGATTCCTGGAGCCCCTTTTTATCCCCAATTTTTTTTTTTTTTGATTGTGCTTTAAGTGAAAGTTTATAAATCCAGTCAGTCTCTCATACCAAAATTTATATACACCTTCCTATATACTCCTAATTGCTCTCCCCTTAGTGAGACAGCACACTCTTTCCCTCCACTCTCTTTTCATGTCCATTCGGCCAGCTTCTGACCCCCTCTGCCCTCTCATCTCCTCTCCAGACAGGAGATGCCCACATAGTCTCATGTGTCTACTTCATCCAAGAAGCTCACTCTTCACCGGTATCATTTTCTATCCCGTTGTCCTGTCCAATGCCTGTCTGAAGAGTTGGCTTTGGGAATGGTTCCTGCCTTGGGCTAACAGAAGGTCCGGGGACCATGACCACCGGGGTGTATCCCCAACATTTTATAAGGAAGAATTTCAAACACAGCAAAGTTGAAAAAGTTTTATAATCAACACCCACATGCCCACCACCTAGATTTTACCAGGAGCATTTGTGTATATTTTTGACATGTCAGCATCATTCTTTGAGTGTTTTATTCCTCCCTGACCCTGAAAACCGAGAATCTGCATTGAAACCCTCCAGTCTGATCTAGCACAGGGCTCTGTCTGGTTCTGCCTTCCCATGTCTGAAGCTTTCTCCCATTGTCCATGGCACTCTCACTCACTCAACCAGTCGCCAAGGGTAGCCACAGCCCCGCTGGGTCCCCACACTGCCCCTGCATAGGCACCCCCTTGTCCTGCTGGGCTCCTGCAACCAGGCCAGTCACTGCTACCCCCCAGGCCTGCCAATTGGATCCCCTCCTTGATTCAGCATCCCAGGTAGGGCGGGCCTGCACCTCATGGCTTTTGGATCGAAGTGTTCAGGAAGGAGGGAAGCCCAACACTTTGGATTTTTTAAAAAATAGGTTTTGTTTTTAGAGCAGTTTCGGGTTTACAGAGCAATTGTGCAGAAAGTAGAGAGGCCCCCTTTGTGTAAGCCCCTCGCCCACGCACCTGTCATTAACATCTTGCACTCCTGTGGTGTGCCTGTTAACGATGCGTGAACCAGCGTGGATATGTCATTGTTAGCTGGTTTGTGGTTCCCGTTAGGGCTGACTCTGTGCTATTCTGTGGGTTGTGACAAATGCCTCACGTCACGTCACGTCACGTCACGTCACGTCCACCATCGAAGTATCACACAGAACGTTCACTGACCTAAAACTGCCCTGTGCCCGCCTGTGGAATTTTTTTTCCAAAGCAAAAGTCTACAGAATTTTTTCACCTTTTATTTTTATTACAAAAGTATTTTGTTTAATATAAAGATTCTTATAGAAGTAAAACAATGTGAATGCACCTCCTGACCCTACACCAAGGGCGAAGGTCAGGGTTTGTCGGTGCGTATGCTGAATGTGCACCGTCTGACTGTGCTCACACAGCAGGGCAGAATAGAAACAGGCTCGTGCCATGGACACTGCCCCAGGGACCCCAGCCCCTGGCCTAGGAACCCTTTAGCCAGTGCATGGGGAAGTGGGCACCGCACAGGACAGTCTCACATGGCTGCACATGGCTGCTCAGTGTCCTGACAGTAAAGAAGCCCTGGGTGTAAGATTCTCGGGAGCATGTGTCAATGGGTCGTGGCCCACCAGGCAGAGCTCTCAGTCCCGGGTGGTGCGTTATTCAGATGGGCTCCCAGGGACAGGCTTCGGGCCTATAGTAAGCTGTGTGGAGGGGCAGGGGGCCTGGCCCAGTGCTCAGTGGCCTCTGCCCGCAGGTCCCTGTGTGTCGGCTTGCAGATCTCCATGGACTACTGGTGGTGTACCCACATTCTCCTGCGAGGCGTGGACGAGGTTTGTCCTGTGTCCTGGGTGTGGCTGCAGGCGCTGGTGCCAGTCCCGCGGGGGGGGGGTTGGGGGGGTAGGTGCCCGGGATGAGGCGGGTGGTGGCCCAGGCTGGGAGGAGGTGGTTTGCTGCTCCCACCCCATCCCTTCCCTATGCCTGTGGTCAGAACAGCCCGAGGTATGCAGAGGTGATGTCTGCATGCCACCAGAGGGCAGCAGATGCCCTAGTGGCCGGGGCTGTCAGCAACGGGGGCCTCTACATCAAGCTGGGCCAGGGCCTGTGCTCCTTCAACCACCTGCTGCCCCCTGAGTACATCAGGACCCTGCGTGTGCTGGAGGACAAGGCCCTCACGCGGGGCTTCCGGGAGGTGAGCATGGGGCCGGGAGGTGGGGCTGGTGGAGCCCCCATGGTCGGTGGTGGTTGCACCAGGCCTCCCCGCCCAGGTGGACGAGCTGTTTCTCGAGGATTTCCACGCGCCAGCCCACGAGATCTTTCAGGAGTTTGACTACCAGCCGATGGCCGCAGCGAGCCTGGCCCAGGTGCACAGGGCCAGACTGCACAGTGGCACTGAGGTGGCCGTGAAGGTGCGTGGGGGGCCACTAGAGGGAGTGAGGAGCACGGGGGCTGTGGGGGCTGCACAGCCACGCTACCTGCATGTGCCCAGGCCCAGATGCAGTACATCGACCTGCGCCTTCCCTGGCCCAGGTGCAGTACATCGACCTGCGGGACCGGTTCGAGGGCGACGTCTACACACTGGAGCTGCTGCTGCGGCTAGTGGAGCTCATGCACCCCAGCTTTGGCTTCAGCTGGGTCCTCCAGGCCAGCCTCCGCTGGGTGGTGGTGGTGGTGTGGGGGGGTGCCCGGCACAAGCCTGACGCCGTGTGGCCCCCAGGACTTGAAAGGGACGCTGGCGCAGGAGCTGGACTTCGAGAACGAGGGTCGCAACGCGGAGCGCTGTGCGCGGGACCTGCGGCACTTCCGCTACATCGTGGTGCCACGCGTGCACTGGGACAAGACCAGCAAGGTGGGTGGGGCCCGCCCATGGGGCGGGGGGCGGCTGGGCCTGCTTAGCCAGTCCCTTGTCTCTGCCAGCGCGTGCTGACCGCCGACTTCTGCGAGGGCTGCAAGGTCAATGACGTGGAGGCTATCAAGGCCCAGGGGCTGATGCTGCAGGACGTGAGTGTGCCGCAGGGGGCGGGAGTGGGCTGACACTGCAGGACGTGAGTGTGGCACAAGGCGGGAGGTCCGAGCACCCCATTCCCACCTGTCCTCCCCCAGATAGCCCAGAAGCTGATCCAGGCCTTTGCAGAGCAGATATTCTACACGGGCTTCATCCACTCTGACCCACACCCCGGCAATGGTGGGAGAGGTCCCCGGGGGGAGGGCTGAGGGGGTGGGCTTAGGGGGCAGGCCTGAGCCTGCTGCTGTGTCCCCAGTTCTGGTGCGGAAAGGCCCAGATGGGAAGGCAGAGTTGGTGCTGCTGGACCACGGGCTCTACCAGTTCCTGGATGAGAAGTAAGTGGGGGTGGGGTGGGGGTGACTGCCCATGGACCGGCCTGCCCCGGCTGCTCCAGGTGACTGCTGACTTGCAGGGACCGCTCAGCGCTGTGCCAGCTGTGGCGGGCCATCATCCTGCAGGACAACACGTCAATGAAGGTGCACGCTGCAGCACTTGGGGTGCAAGGTGAGGGTGCTGGAGTGCCAGGACGCTGGGGCGGCAGGTCTGCAGACCTGCTCAGCCCTGCCCATCGCCCCCCAGACTATTTCCTGTTCTGTGAGGTGCTGATGCAGCGGCCGGTGCGCCTGGGCCAGCTGTGGCGCTCCCACCTGCTGAGCCGCGAGGAGCTGGGCTACATGCAGGACATGGCCCGTGAGCACTTTGAGGACATCATGAGCGTGCTCAAGGCCCTGCCGCGGCCCATGCTGCTCGTGTTGCGTAACATCAACACCGTGCGGGCCATCAACGCCTCCCTGGGCGCCCCCGTTGACCGCTACTTCCTTATGGCCAAGAGGTTGGTGGCTCCCGGTGGGGAGGAGGGGGGAAAGGGCATGAGGGGGGCACGGGCTGACCCATATGTCTCCGGCAGTGCGGTCAAGGGCTGGAGCCGCCTGGTGGGTGCCAACCGCTTCAGCCTCTTGCGCCAAATCAAGGTGGTCTGGGAAATGCTTAAGTTTGAAGTGGCCCTGAGGTGAGTGGGGGGGCGGTGTGGGTGGGCAAGGCCCAGGGCCAGCTCCCCACCAACCTGTGCCCTGTGACCTGCCCACTCCAGGCTGGAGATTGTCCTGATGCGGCTCACAACCCTGGTGGTCCGTACCCTGGTCCACTTGGGCCTCATGACTGAGCCCGAGGGCCTCTATGAGTACCTGGAGACCTAAGCCATCCTTCCTGCAGGACAGGAGGACCTCAAATGCAGAAGGGCTCCCAGCAGTGGCCCAGCGGAGCCACCACTCAGGACTGGCGGTGTGGATGCTCAGACCTGGCCCCAGAGCAGCTGCAGCCTGGTGGGGGTGCAGTGGGATGCAACAGTGGCCTGGCTGGGAGCCCTGCAATGACCACACGCTTTTCTCAAACAAATCTTCTCAAACAAATTGTTTTGTGTTTTGTACAAAAAGGGTGGAGAGCGGGGGTTGGGGCGGGGGCAGCAGCTTCAGCCGTCGGACTAGAAGTGGGCGGTAACACGGTCCGTCTCCAGCAGGTCATCCAGAATCTGTGGGGACAGGTGAGGCGGTTGAGGCCCGTAGGATGGGGCAGCGGGTTGGGGCGGGTGGGTGGGGGCACTCACGATGTCGGGCGTGGTGCCGATCTTCTTGGCTAGCTCGCCGCGCTCCATGGTGCTGAGGTAGAGGTAACGGTTAAGCAGCTCCCCATCCAGGACGTTGCGCACAGCATTCTGCAGGACACGCCGGTCCACGTGCAGCATACTGGGGGCGAGGCAGGGAGTTAGGGGGGACTAAAGGGGGCGTGGGCTGGGGGACCACGGGCCAGCACCTACCGGAAGGCGCGGGGGTTGAGGCCGGCGTGGTGGGGCAGCATGGTGGTGAGCGCATTCTGCAGCATCAGCAGCCGCCGGTAGGTCTTCTCCTGCATGGGCAGTAGGAGCCCCACGCCGCCATCCAGGGTGGCTGTGGGCCAGACACATCAGTCAGCTGGTGCCGCTGCAGCCCCCGCCCCCAGCCCCCACCAGCACTCACCGAACCATGTGATATGCTTGTTCTCCCACACCACGGACTTCTTGCTGGGCCCTTCAGTGGCACCCCGGCACGGGGTCCTCCAGAAGGTGTTCACGTGGGCACCCACGTGGAAGTCAGCCCGGCGCAGCAGGCGCATACCCCCAAAACTCTCTTTGGCTAGATGGAGACCACAGTCACTGCCCACCCTGCCCCCAGCCCCCCACCCCAAGGGGAGGGCGTCAGCTCACCTTCCGGCAGGTACATGTACACCATGAGGTTGCGGTCTCGGTCGGACACTGGGCAGGAGAGACCAGAGTCAGCCACCAGCCTGCAGAGCCCGTCCCTGTGCCCGCCCTGCACCCACTCACCCAGGAAGCCCAGCTGGGCATTGTCCACCATGAAGTCCACGCTGTACACCTCAAGGGGCTTTGCGTCCTAGGGAGGGGAAGGAGGGAGTCAGGTCTGCCTGGGGCCAGCCCCATGTGGTCATGGGGCATCAGCCACACCCGGACACGGGGCGCCAGCCCCCAGGTACCCGGGACACGAGGCTCAGGGTCTTGCTCTCCTCCTGGTAGCGCAGCAGCGAGATGCTCTTCATGACGTCAGCAGCCAGGATGAAGTTCTTCACGCTGATCATCTGGTGGATGTAGAGCTGTGTGTCGATGAAGGCCATGCCCGTCAGCTCGCTGGCCCGCAGGCTCCACAGGAAGATCTGGGGGGGGGATGCGGGGGGGGGTGAGCGGGGGGGATGCGGCGGTGGGTGCAGCTCCCAGAGGGAGCAGGGTGGGAGGGGGCTCACTCCTGGGGGACACCACACCTTCTGGCCGATGGCTGACACCAAGTGGCCATTGCAGTGGCACAGAGCAGTTACTGGCCCTTTCTGCTCCTTCTCGTACAGAACCTTGAACTTGTTCTTGGTAAGGGGCTGGCCGGGCTCAGGCACCACCTCGATGACGTCCATGATCAGGATCTGGGGGGTGTGGGGGCTGTAGCACGTGGCAATGGCAAAGGAGTGTGGGGACAGCTCCCCAGCCGCCCTGCCTTACCCGCCCTCGGCACGTAACCTCCTCCCCCTGCATGAGGCAGGTGCCGGCGGCCACGTAGCCCTTGAGGCCTGACACGGTCTCCTCACTGCGCAATGACACCGTCTTCATGCAGGTCACATGCTCCCACTCCTCCAGCTCGATCCTGCGGGGGGGGCCTCATCAGGATGTGCCACACCACACCCAGCCCACCCCCATTCGCCCAGGCTGAGCCCCACCTGGCATTGGGAATGGCCTCCCAGCTGACCGGGGAGATGAGCTGAATGGAGAAGGCTTCCTGCTGGGGGTGGATGTAGCGCTCATCTGTGGGGAGAGGGGAGCAGATAACAGGGTGGGGGCAGAGGAACATTGGTTACAAAGTGGAAGTTGCAGGGGGGAGATGGCAGTGGGGTGGCAGTCAGGCAGCATGTCCCAGACGGGCCGTGTGAACGAAGGACACACCCCTCTCAATGGTCTCAAACTCCTTCTCCTCGCCCGTCATGCGTGGGATGCGGGTGCAGGGCGCGTTGGTGCTGGTGGCCACAGCGTACACCTGGGGGTGAGGCTGGCCGTTAGGAACCAGCCAAGAGCCAGGACCAGAAAGCCCCTGTGGGGTGGGGGTCAGACCTTAGACTCCACGTGGTAGGCCACGTAGTGGGCCGTGCAGCGCAGTGGGACCTTCCTGACTGGCCACGGAGCATCGTAGGACAGGTAGGCAGGCAGGACGCTGATGCGCAGCTCGCCCTGGGGGCACAGGGTCAGGAGCGGGGGTGGGCAGGCCAGCCCACTCCAGGAATGTCCTGGATTCCTGCCCTCAGAGCTGGAGGTGTTGGGGCACCCCGTTGGCTGGTGCACCCCAGGGGCCATGGCAGTGGGTGTCCAGAGCTGTGTCAATCTCTTTCCTTGGGCCTCTGCCCACCCCCCACACTCACCGAGGCTGGGCACAGGGCAGGGGTGGGTGGCTGGAGTGTCATGGGAACCCAGGCAAGGGACCACACAGATGAGGCTGAAGGAACCATGCGAGACATGGCCACCCCTCCTTGAGTGGGCTCCCCATAAAGTACTCCCGTGTGTAGCTAAGCTCATGCTTTATGGCCCAGGTGGCAGCTGTCCCATTTTGAACATGAACAAGGACACTAAGGCTCAGAGGGCACGTGGCCTGCCCCCTCACACCGCTGGCTTCAAACCACACGTGCTGAGACCAGACCCAGGCAAAGGACAGGCCAGCAGAGTGGTGACAGGACATTGCCCCCAGCGTCAAGCCCAACTAGGAACTCCAGCTGGTGGCCACATCAGCCTGCCCTCCACCCCTAGCTGCCTCATCTTCCAAGCCTCCCCAGCATGGAACCCCATGTCTGCCTCATTGCCCTTGGCCTCCCTCTGGATGCACCTCCCTGGCCCAAGTAAGGAAGGGCCCCTATCCCAGAATCTGAGGGCCTCACCTCCAGGTCCCAGCACCCAGCCCAAGAGGCATCAGCAAGAGTGGGCAGGGGCCCCTACCTGTCTGTTGAAATAAAGGAACCCACGGGGACAGTTGACATTGTGGAAGGGGGCGAAAGAGTCGATGGGGCCATCAATGCCCATGGGGTGCAGCCGCAGGGCCCCCCGCCCGGTCACCAGGAGCCAGTGGGGCGAGGGACCACAGATGAACACCTGGGGGCGGGTGCCATGAGGAGGCTGGCCCTTCCCCCTTGCCCACACCCGGGCACTCCAGGACCAGCCTGCCCTACCCCTGAGTAGCCATAAATGTCCTCAAAATAGCGGAAGCGTGCCACACGGGCCCGGGCGCCAGCCCCCTCCTCAGCACCGCCACCCTCGGCCTTCTTCTTGGATGGCTTTGGTCTCTTCTCCCGAAAGTTGATGTTGTGGGGGACCTGGGAAAGGCTGTGTGAGGGCCTGGCACCCAAGGGCCCTGCTGATCAACCCACCCCTCTCAGCTTGAATCTACCCTTCCCCACACCCCCAGCCCTGCCAGCCACTGGCACCTTCTTGAAGCGAACTTTGAGGTTGCCCTGGCCAAGCTGAGAGTCGTGGGAGAAGGCCTCGTAGATGAGCAGCTCCTGGTCCACGTGTACCTGGAGGGGCGGCGTGGGGCCATCAGTGGGGTGAGCAGGAGGCAGTGTGGTGCCATCAGTGGGGTGGATGGGGGGTGGTGTGGGACTGTCAGTGTGGTGAGCGCGAGGCAGTGTGGGGCCGTCAGTGGGGTGAACGGGGGGTGGTGTGGGGCCGTCGGTGGGGTGAATGGGGGCAGGGTGGGGCTGTTAGGGGGCTAAGTGCGTGGAACGCACTGGCCCTTGGCCCTCACCAGCAGGTAGGGCCGGCTCTGACGGCTCCCCAGCGCCACCAGCAGCACCTCCTTGACGAGGGGCAGCTCGCCCTGGCGTGTGACCTCCTCCTTGCGGGTCTCGCCTTGTGTGGTAGGCTGTCCAAAGGAGCTGTCCACCAGCACACGCTGCCCCACAGGGAAGTTCTTTACCAGGAACACCAGGCGCCAGTCAGGAAGTTGGTAGATCTGGGGGGGTGGCAGTGGTTGGCCAGAGCAAGGTGCAGGTGAGGGGCCAGGCTGGGCTGCGCAGGGTCGAGTCCACCCACCTCCATCGCTCCATTCTCCCGCACCAACAGGCACCAGTGGGTGGGCTCGGCACGGAAGGGTGCAGGCTCTCGGTCAGCCGGGGGCTGGCTGCTCCTGCGAGCCTCCTCCTTGCTGGGGCTGAAGAGGGAGCTCGAGTCCCCATACAGCATCTCCTCCTCGTCGTCCACTGTGGGGCTGGGCCAGGCAGCACATCACGGGGCTGCTGCGGGGCTGGGCCCCGTAGCTGCCCCCCCCACCCCCTGCTACATACCTGGTCTCCGAGCCCAGGCCCTCGGCCTCGGAGCCACTTCGGGTCCCCAGCTCATCACGGGCCCCGCCCAGACGGCTCTCAGTGGTGAACATGCCGCTGACATCACGGTACACACACAGCGTGATCACCTTGGACTGCTGCGGGGAGAGGGGGGCTCAGCAGAGTGGGGTGAGGCACGGGGGCGTGGGGTGCAGGGACAAGGGGGTGAGGCGCCGGGCACAGGGACAATGAGGAAAAGTGCTGGGCGGGGCCTACATGGTGCAGCGGGGGCTTGTGCAGCGCCAGGCGATGGTGGCGGCCCCCGTATGAGTCACTCTTGAGCAGGAACGTGGTAACGTGGCCCTCGGCACTCATGATAACCACGTAAGGGTCAGCCACAGCGCACTGCACAATGGGAGAGCCCAGGTCCACGGGGATGAAATGCAACTGGTTCACTGCGGGGCACAGACGGGCGGTTGGCTCGGCCCAAGCACTCAGCACCCCCCACTCCCCCAGCCCTTTCCATCCACCTCCTTCCAGCAGGCGGATGCCCAGCGGTGACACTTGCACGATGTAGCGGTTGTCCCCAATGTTGCCGGCAAAGACTGTAGGGCCCTGTGTGGCAAAGCCACTGGTGTCCAGCTCCATGATCTCTTGCCCTGTCTGCAGGATCTGTGGGTGGCAGGGTGGTGGGTGAGGTACCGCCCTCACGCGGACCCTGTGGCCCCGAGCCCAGGCCCACCCTCACCATGGTGGAGTCCTCCGGGCTTGGGATCTGCAGGCAGGAGGGCAGTGGGTAACATGCCGCACTCACGCAGACCCTGCAGCCCCGAGCCCAGGCCCACCCTCACCATGGTGGAGTCCTCCCGGCTCAGGATCAGGAAGCCATGCCTCTTCCCCTCCTCTTCTGCTTCAGGGGTGCTGGGCTCCTGCTCCACCCCCTCCCCCTTGGGGGTCTCATCCTGTAGGAGTAGAAAACCAAAACTCACTGCCATCGAGTCGATTTCGACTCACAGGACCCTATAGGACAGAGTAGAACTGCCCCATAGAGTTTCCAAGGAGTGCCTGGCAGATCTGAACTGCCGACCTGTTGGTTAGCAGCCTTAGCATTTAACCACTACGCCACCAGGGTTTCCGTAGGAGTAGAAAGGGAGCAAAAATCCCCACCTGGCCCTCCCGACCCCTTTCTCCTGCACAGTCAGGGCAGCCATCTCAATATAAGCCACCAGCCGGGGAGGCCTGGACTCCCTAGGGTCTGAGAGGAAGCTGGGCCCATGGTGGGGAAGGCCCCCACCGGACAGCCCCCAGGGTTAGCCAGGGGAACAGGGAATCTCTGCTGAGATACTCAGGTCAGAGCAAGCATGCACTGTGACCTCCTCAACTGCTCTGGGCACGCTGCTCTGTAGGCTGCCCTTCACACAGCTCACCAGACGGCCCCTATCCCACCTACCTCCTCCTTACGTACAGGAGCAATGACCGTCCACATGTCGTAGCAGCCAGGAAGCTCAAAGGTTGTCACCACCTGGGGCCGGATGCTCTTCTGCGATTGGCGAGGGGATCAGCCCAGCCCAGGCCCCCGATGCACCCCTCCCGCCCAACCACACACCTGCAGCACCAAGGCCCTGTGCACTCCTCCCGCCCGACCACACACCTGCAGCACCGATAGGGCTCCGTTCTTCCCGTAGCCAGAACAAACCACGATCTCCAGGTCTGGCTCAGGACTGTTCTGGAACTACACCGGAAGGCAGGGCGGGTGGTAAGAACCACTGTTTCCCTGTGGTACACCCCGCCCCCAACCATCCCTGTGGGCACCTCTTCAGAGAGGAAGGCAGGTTCACCCATGGTGGCGTTGGCACAGGGTCCAATGTTGAGGATGCTGTCACATACCTGTGGGCACAGCAACAGTCAGGCGGGCCAGCTGGGAGGGTGTCTGGGCATCCCCTGCCCCAGCCTTACCTCAAAGGAGTAGGTGGCCAGCTGCGTGCCTGACTGGGCCTCGCTCCCGTACACTTCAATCTCATCCACCTCGTCCTGAGGCACCGACTTGCCCCCTGCAGCACCAAGAGCCCTCTGAGCACACCTGCGCCCCCTGGCCCCCATTCTCCAGCCCCCTGGATTCACCGATCTCCTAGCTCCTCACCTGACCAGCCCACTGCAGCATCCACCCGCTTCTTCTTCACGGGTGGTTCCTCCTGTGGGTGCAAGAGACAGTGAGCCACCTGGGCCCCACCCCCCCAGCCCCTCCCCTACGCCACCCACCTTGTCGGCAGTCTCTCGGACGGAGCTGGCCAGAGGCTCCTGCAGCTTCTCTGTGTACTTGAGGAGGAGGGAGTTACCCAGGCGAGAGCCCAGAAACAGATACCCAGGCTCCATAGTGACCATCTGAGGGGAGACAGCACGTGAGGGCATGCAGAGGCCCAGGACCTGCCCCCATTCCCCACCTGGCCCCCACTCACGCTGGTGGTGAGGACGCTGGCAGCCGCCTTGTCAAAGTGGAAAGCGCGGACGCTGCGCATGCCATCGGTGATGAGGGTCAGCACATAGCTGGGAGAGTCAACACTAAGTGGGGGCAGGGCAGGGCTGGGGGTAGGGAGAGGGCACTGATTGGGGGCAGGGCTCACGGGCAGGGAAGTGTCAGGATGGCACACTCACATCTCACCACCCTTGAGAGAGATAACCATCTTGTCATAGGAGATGAAGGCGGCCTGAGCACAGTCGAGGGTGATCCTCACGCCCTCCTGTATGCCTGTGGTGGACGGGGCAGTCAGGCAGTACTGGGGAGATGCCCCACAGCCCCGCCCCTCAGCCCCCACCCCCCCAGCCCACAGCCCCATCCCTCTGTCTGTGGCCACCTTCACTCACGCAAGGGGAAGGCGGTGGTGCCTGTGGTGAGGCTGTTAAGGGCCACACCATAGGGCGGGACGCTCTGGTTCAGGTACAGCAGTGAGTTGACAGCGAACACCACCACCCCGCCTGGAGGACATAGGAAGTGGGCAGGACTTGGCAGCCTCTGCTCCACTGGATGGCCCCTAGCCCCACAGCCCTTTTCCACCCACTAGGCAGACCCACAGCCCCCAGACCCCTCACCTATGGGCTTGGGCACGGCCAGAGCCTGAGTGCAGTCAAAGGGCAGGTTGGTGAGTGACCAGATGACAGGGTGGACCTTCTGTGTGATGTTCAGTGAGATGGCCACGATGGAGCACGTATCCTGTCGCACGGCCACCCGCCTAGGGGCACAAGCAGGGTTAGCGGGTGCCAGGCTCACCGTGCTCCAGGCCATCACCTCCTCCTCAGTGGACTCCTGCCTGCACTCCCCAACCCCATCCACCCCTCAGGGAAGGGGGACAGTTAGAGCCCAGTCTCACCCAGGCCAGGTCTGGTTGGGCTCAAAAAGGATGAGCAGGGTGGGCTCGTAGTAGCCATGCAGGAACTGCAAGTCAACAATGTTGAGCAGCTTCTCGTCCAGGGCCCGCACGTCGATGATGTAGCTGGGCAGGAAGCTGGACCTCTGCCTGGGGGGTGCGGGGCCTCAGTGGGGGAGGCTGGGGGAGCCCCACAGCTCCTGGAATGCAGGCACCCACCATCTGCACAGCACTCACCCCTCACCCATGAGCCCCTCGTGCTCCTCGGCCAGGCTCTCCCTGCGGAAGGGCAGCACCACCAGCCGCGTGCCGTAGGTGAGCATGACAGCACAGCGCCCGTCGGGGTCCACCCGCACCCGTGGTGTGTGCACGTTCTGCACAAACCCATCCTAGGGGCAGGGGGCATCAGTCAGACCATGGGTAGGAGGTCTCCGACCCAGGGAACAATGAGGATGGGTGTGGGGGGAGCCAGGCCGGGCCTACCCGTAGCTCAGGCTCCTCGAAATAGTGCAGGGACAGAGTCTTCAGGTCATGGGTCCCTGGGTCGTACTCCACCACTGACAGCTGGGGGCAGTGGGGCAAGGGTCAGGACTGTGCCCAGCACTGCCAGCAGCCTGGCACCTCCACCAGCCCCTGCTTCTCCTCGCCGGCCCCCACTCCCACCACCTGCTGGCCCACCCACCTTGGCATCCTGGAAGCTCAGGAGCAGGGCATCCCTCTTGGCACCTGCCAGCTGCACGCTGGCCATGGACATGACGTTCCCAAAGAAGGAGAAGGAGGCTACCAGCTCCAGCCTCTCCCGGTGCTCCCGATGGGCTTTCCCCTCTGCGGGAGAGGCCAGTGGCATGTGCTTGGACCCCCACCACCTCACATCAGCAGGCACGGAGCCCGGCAGCTGCCCCCTCACTCACCTGTGCTCCGGTCATTTTTGGTCAGTGCCTGGAAGAGAGGGAACAGCAGTGAGGAAGCATATCATGCCACTGCACACCGGGCCACCTCCCCCTAGGGACACAGGCAGACTGGAGGGCTACTGCAGAGCGAGCCCTTGCTGCACAGAAAGTCCTGCAGGCACCTCCACCAGGCGGCCTCCATGAGTTACCTCCAGGAGGCAGCCTTTCTTTATCACTCGGCTTCGACCAGGCAGCCTCCAGGAGGCACTTCCGCCAGGCAGGGCAGGCCTCCAGTTGCCCCACCCTCATCTTCTGTAAGCAAGGGAAGTGTGGACCTGTTGCTGTGCAGGTTTTCTGCCTGTCACCTGGCAACGTGCTTAGACAGTCAGCTTCTGAAGGAGACAGGCTTTCTCTGGCAAAAAGGCACTGATCCCCAGTTCTGTTTCCTTTTTATTACTATAAGAGACTGTTTGTTCTTAGCTACTAAGTAGGCAATTAAAACAAACTGTTACGGATTGAACTGTGTCCTCCAAAAATGTGTGTCGACTTGGCTAGGCCATGATTCCCAGTATTATGTGACTGTCTACCATTATGTCACCTAATGTGATTTTCCTATGTGCTGTAAATCCTACGAATGTGATGTTACTGAGTTGGGATTATCAGCAATTATGCTGATGAGGAGAACTCAATCTACAGGATTAGGTTGTGTTTTAAGTCAATCTCTTTTGAGATATAAAAGAGAGAAGTGGAGGCGGGGCCAAGGTGGCTGACTAGGTAGAAGCCACCTCCGATCCCTCTTGCAACAAAGACTCAGAAAAACAAGTCAATCGATCACATACATGACAATCTACAAACCCTGACCATCAAACACAGACCTAAAGAGTTGACCTGAGTGACACAGACTGAGAACAAGCAGCCACGGGGAAGCAGCAACTGTTTTCGGAACCTGGAGCCAGCGTCCGAGTCAGGAAACCTTGGCGCCGGGCTTTGGACTGGGCGCAGGGGAGCTGAGCACGGCATCCTGAGAGGGCACAAACACGGGGCGCAGCCCTAGCCCCCAGAAGTGACCTCGGGGGAAGCCCAGCCAGTGCACACAGGCAGAGCAGTGAGGCAGCTGACAGGAGGAGGAGTCACCAGGAGGCAGCGACTGATTTTAGAGCCGGGAGTGCGGTGTCCCAGCCAGGAAACCTTGGCGCTGGGCTTTGGACTGGGAGCAGAGAAACTAAGCACAGCTTCTGGGACAGCACAAGCATAGGACGTGGGCCTGACCCTCGGGGGCAATCTCTACCCACCCAGCACACACAGTCGACGTGCCCCTCGGGAATTTCAAATAAAACAGTCATCCCAAGCAAGATAAGTAACTTTGTCTATATTCCGGGGTGCTACTCTCTCCTATTTATCTGAACCCTCCCCTTCCCTTCCCAGGTGGCTTCATTTACATTGGAATTTCCTGAGCCAGAGAGTGAACTGCTCTGCGGTTTTTCTTTTTTTTTTTTTTGGTCTTTTCCTAACCCTTTCTCCTGGCCTGAGAGAAGCAGCTACAAAAAACCCAGGGACCAAAAATCCTTCCCTAATTGGACTAAAAACACAGAACCAGCTCCAGCCAAGCATATGTGATCCACAGTCTTGGGCTCTCATCCCTACAGGGAACAAGGTGGCTATTATAATGCAAAGGCAATTCTGATAGGGATCTGACTGTAATGGTTTTAGCAGATTACTGGAAAGACAAGTTTCCCAGGTCTGATATCTCTGCTTATTCAGCAGAGCCCTCACTGACCCACAACAGGGAACTGAGGGCTGAAGCTCCCCCCAGACCACCTAGCCTCCTGCCTTAGGGGTCTAAGGAGGGTGACACCTACCAATCTGTAGAGGTACCTGCATTGGGGGCCTAAGGTACAGCTGCAGAGCCCACCCACCACAGTGCTTTAGGAATAGAGACACACCTACCTCACTGACACTTGGGGGAAGCCTGTCAGCATCCTGCCCCCCTTAGAGTGTGAACCTCTGCTGCTACTAGAATCTGGTGCACACAACTATCACCACTACTTCTCTAGGTGGGTAGGTGACAGTCTGCACCACACACCTGATGACCCAAAATCAGATTCTACTCAAGAATAGTGAATGGACTCTTAGGCTTATATATCTGACAACAGCCCAAACCAGCTGGTAATAGGACATAAGTGACTCAAGGGCTACGACAATCAAGACAGCGCAATCTAGTAGCCCATCTACGTATATTGAAAGAAAACAAGATAAGACTCAGTGAGCAAATATAGAATAACTCACTACAATATCTTAGTGATGGCTTGGAGACAGCAGTCGATATCAAACCACATAAAGAAGCAGACCATGATTGCTTCTACAACTCCCCAAACTAAACAATCAAAATCTTTCCCAAATGAAGATACAATCCAGGAATTGCCAGATGCAGAATATAAAAAACTAATTTACAGAATGCTTCAAGACATCAGGGATGACCTCAGAAATGAAATAAGGCAAGCTACAGAAAAAGCCAAGGAACACACTGATAAAGCAGCTGAAGAATTCAAAAAGATTATTCAAGAACATAGTGGAAAAATTAATAAGTTGCAAGAATCCATAGAAAGACAGCATTCAGAAATCCAAAAGATTAACAATAAAATTACAGAATTAAACAATGCAATAGGAAGTCAGAAGAGCACACTCGAGCAACTGGAATGCAGAGTGGGAGATCTGGAGGACCAGGAAATCGATACCAATATAGCTGGAAAAAAAAATCAGATAAAAGAATTTAAAAAAATGAAGAAACCCTAAGAATCACGTGGGACTCTATCAAGAAGAATAACTTGCGTGTGATTGGAGTCCCAGAACAGGGAGGGATAACAGAAAACACAGAGAGAATAGTTGAAGATCTGTTGGCAGAAAACTTCCCTGACATCATGAAAGACGAAAGGATATCTATCCAAGATGCTCATCGAACCCCATTTAAGATTGATTCAAAAAGAAAATCACCAAGACATATTATCATCAAACTTGCCAAAACCAAAGAGAAAGAGAAAATTATAAAAGCAGCCAGGGATAAAAGAAAGGTCTCCTACAAAGGAGAATCAATAAGTTCAGACCACTCAGCAGAAACCATGCAGTCAAGAAGGCAATGAGATGACATACATATAGCACTAAAGGAGAAAAACTGCCAGCCAAGGATCATATATCCAGCAAAACTCTCTCTAAAATATGAAGGCGAAATTAAAACATTTACAGATAAACACAAGCTTAGAGAATTTGCAAAAACCAAACCAAAACTACAAGAAATACTAAAGGAAATTGTTTGGTCAGAAAACCAATAATATCAGATACCAGCACAACACAAGGTCACAGAACATCCTGATATCAACTCAAATAGGGAAATCACAAAAACAAATTAAGATTAAGTTTAAAAAGAAAAAAACGCTCAAAACAGGGAATCACTGAAGTCAATATGTAAAAGATCACAATAATCAAAAAGAGGGACTAAATACAGGTCGCACAGAACTGCCACACGGAGAGGGATACAAGGCGATATAGGACAATACAAGTTAAGTTTTTACTTAGAAAAATAGGGGTAAATATTCAGGTAACCACAAAGAGCTATAACAACTCCATAACTCAAAATAAAAACCAAGAAAAACATAACGACTTAGCAAACATAAAGTCAAATACTACGAAAATGAGGAACACACAATTTACAATGAAAAATGTCTCAGCACAAAAAGTGGAAAAATGAAATTGTCAACAACACACATAAAAAGGCATCAAAATGACAGCACTAAACACATAAAAAAAAAAACCACACACTTATCTATAATTACGCTGAAGGTAAATGGACTAAACGCACCAGTAAAGAAACAGAGTATCAGAATGGATAAAGAAACACGATCCGTATATATGCTGCCTACAAGAGACACACCTTAGACTTAGAGACGCAAACAAACTAAAACTCAAAGGATGGAAAAAAAATAGATCAAGCAAACAATAAGCAAAAAAGAGCAGGAGTAGCAATATTAATTTCTGACAAAATAGACTTTAAACTTAAATCCACCACAAAGGATAAAGAAGGACACTACATAATGATTAAAGGGACAATTGACCAGGAAGATGTAACCATATTAAATATTTATGCACCCAATGACAGGGCTGCAAGATACCTAAAACAAACTTTAACAGAACTGAAAAGTGAGATAGACACCTCCACAATTATAGTAGGAGACTTCAACACACCACTTTCAGAGAAGGACAGGACATGCAGTAAGAAGCTCAACAGAGACACGGAAGACCTAATTGCTACAATCAACCAACTTGACCTCACTGACTTATATAGAACACTCCACCCAACTGCTGCAAAGTATACTTTTTTTTCTAGCGCACATGGAACATTCTCCAGAATAGACCACATATTAGGTCATAAAACAAACCTTTGCAGAATCCAAAACATCGAAATATTACAAAGCATCTTCTCAGACCATAAGGCCATAAAAGTGGAAATCAATAACAGAAAAATTAGGGAAAAGAAATCAAATACTTGGAAACTGAACAATAATACCCTGCTGAAAAAAGACTGGGTTATAGAAGACATTAAGGAGGGAACAAAGAAATTCATAGAATGCAACGAGGATGAAAACATTTCCTATCAAAACCTCTGGGACACAGCAAAAGCAGTGCTCAGAGGTCAATTTATATCGATAAATGCACACACACAAAAAGAAGACAGAGCCAAAATCAGAGAACTGTCCCTACAACTTGAACAAACAGAAAGTGAGCAACAAAAGAATCCATCAGGCACCAGAAAAAAACAAATAATAAAAATTAGAGCTGAACTAAATGAATTAGAAAACAGGAAAACAATTGAAAGAATTAACAAAGCCAAAAGCCGGTTCTTCGAAAAAATTAACAAAATTGATATACCATTGGCCAGACTGACTAAAGAAATACAGGAAACAAATAACCCGAATAAGAAACGAGATGGGCCACATCACAACAGACCCAACTGAAATTAAAAGAATCATATCAGATTATTACCAAAAATTGTACTCTAACACATTTGCAAACCTTGAAGAAATGGATGAATTCCTAGAAAAACACTACCTACCTAAACACAATCAGAAGTAGAACAACTAAGTAGACCCATAACAAAAAAAGAGATTGAAACGGTAATCAAAAAACTCCCAACAAAAAAAGGCCCTGGCCGGGACGGCTATACTGCAGAGTTCTACCAAACTTTCAGAAAAGAGTTAACACCACTACTACTAAAGGTATTTCAAGGCATAGAAAATGACGGAATATTACCTAACTCGTTCTATGAAGCCACCATATCCCTGATACCAAAACCAGGTAAAGAAGACATCACAAAAAAAGAAAATTACAGACCTATATTCCTCATGAACATAGATGCAAAAATCCTCAACAAAATTCTAGCCAATAGAATTCAACAACATATCAAAAAAATAATCCACCACGACCAAGTGGGATTTATACCAGGTATGCAAGGCTGGTTTAATATTAGAATAACCATTAATGTAATCCACCATATAAATAAAACAAAAGACAAAAACCACATGATCTTATCAATTGATGCAGAAAAGGCATGTGACAAAGTCCAACACCCATTCATGATAAAAACTCTCAGCAAAACAGGAATTGAAGGGAAATTCCTCAACATAATAAAGGGCATCTATCCAAAGCCAACAGCCAACATCACTCTAAATGGAGAGAGCCTGAAAGAGAACCCTTGAAAACGGGAACCAGACAAGGATGCCCTTTATCACCGCTCTTATTCAACATTGTGGTAGAGACCCTAGCCAGAGCAATTAGGCTAGACAAAGAAATAAAGGGCATCTGGATTGGCAAGGAGGAAGTAAAATAATCTCTATTTGCAAATGACATGATCTTATACACAGGAAACCCTAAGGAATCCTCCAGAAAACTACTGAAACTAATAGAAGAGTTTGGCAGAGTCTCAGGTTATAAGATAAACATACAAAAATCACTTGGATTCCTCTACATCAACAAAAAGAACATCGAAGAGGAAATCACCAAATCAATATCATTCACAGTAGCCCTCAAGAAGATAAAATACTTAAGAATAAATCTTACCAAAGATGTAAAAGACCTATACAAAGAAAACTACAAAGTACTACTGCAAGGAACTAAAAAGGACCTACTTAAGTGGAAAAACATACCTTGCTCATGGATAGGAAAACTTAACATAGTAAAAATGTCTATTCTACCAAAAGACATCTATACATAGAATGCACTTCCGATCCAAATTGCAATGACACTTTTTTAATGTGATGGAGAAACAAATCAACAACTTCATATGGAAGGGAAAGAAGCCTCAGATAAGTAAAGCATTACTGAAAAAGAAGAAAGTGGGAGGCCTCACTCTACCTGATTTTAGAACCTATTATACAGCCACAGTAGTCAAAACAGCCTGGTACTGGTACAACAACAGGCACATAGACCAATGGAACAGAATTGAGAACCCAGATATAAATCCATCCACATATAAGCAGCTGATATTTGACAAAGGACCAGTGTCAGTTAATTGGGGAAAAGATAGTCTTTTTAACAAATGGTGCTGGCATAACTGGATATTCATTTGCAAAAAAATGAAACAGGACACATACCTCACACCATGCACAAAAACTAACTCCAAGTGGATCAAAGACCTAAACATAAAGACTAAAACGATAAAGATCATGGAAGAAAACATAGGGACAACGTTAGGAGCCCTAATACAAGGCATAAACAGAATACAAAACATCACCAAAAACGACGAAGAGAAACCAGATAACAGGGAGCTCCTAAAAATCAAACACCTATGCTCATCTAAAGACTTCACCAAAAGAGTAAAAAGACCACCTACAGATTGGGAAAGAATTTTCAGCTATGACATCTCCTACCAGCACCTGATCTCTAAAATCTATATGATTCTGTTAAAACTCAACCACAAAAAGACAAACAACCCAATCAAGAAGTGGGCAAAGGATATGAACACACACTTCACTAAGGATATGAGCACACACTTCACTAAAGAAGATATTCAGGCAGCTAATAGATACATGAGAAAATGCTCTCGATCATTAGCCATTAGAGAAATGCAAATTAAAACTACGATGAGATTCCATCTCACTCCAACAAGGCCGGCATTAATCCAAAAAACACAAAATAATAAATGTTGGAGAGGCTGCGGAGAGACTGGAACTCTTATACACTGCTGGTGGGAATGTAAAATGGTACAATTACTTTGGAAATCTATCTGGCGTTTTCTTAAAAAGTTAGAAATAGAACTAGCACACAACCCAGAAATCCCACTCCTCAGAATGTACCCTAGAGAAATAAGAGCCTTCACACGAACAGATATATGCACACCCATGTTTACTGCAGCTCTGTTTACAATAGCAAAAAGCTGGAAGCAACCAAGGTGTCCATCAACGGATGAATGGTTAAATAAACTGTGGTATATTCACACAATGGAATACTAAGCATCGATAAAGAACAAGTGACGAATCTGTGAAACATTTCATAACATGGACGAACCTGGAAGGCATTATGCTGAGTGAAATTCAGTCAGAGGCAAAAGGACAAATATTGTACAAGACCACTATTAAAAGATCTTGAGAAACAGTGTAAACTGAGAAGAACACATACTTTTGTGGTTAGGAAGGGGGAGGGAGGGAGGGTGGGAGAGGGTTATTTACTGATTAGTTAGTAGATAAGAACTACTTTAGGTGAAGGGAAGGACTCAATACAGGGAAGGTCAGCTCAACTGGACTGGACCAAAAGCAAAGAAGTTTCCGGGATAGACTGAATGCTTCAAAGGTCAGCGGAGCAAGGGCGGGGGTTTGGGGACTATGGCTTAAGGGGACTTCTAAGTCAATTGGCAAAATAATACTATTATGAAAACATTCTGCATCCCACCTTGAAATGTGGTGTCTGGGGTCTTAAATGCTAACAAGCGGCCATCTAAGATGCATCAATTGGTCTCAACCCACCTGGATCAAAGGAGTATGAAGAGCACCAAGGTCACACGACAACTATGAGCCCAAAAGACAGAAAGGGCCACATGAACCAGAAACTTACATCATCCTGAGACCAGAACTAGATGGTGCCTGGCCACAACCGATGACTGCCCTGACAGGGAGCACAACAACAGTGGGATGCAGACCCCAAATTCTCATAAAAAGACCAGACTTAATGGTCTGACTGAGACTAGAGAAATCCCAGCGGTCATGGTCCCCAAACCTTCTGTTGGCCCAGGACAGGAACCATTCCCGAAGACAACTCATCAGACATGAAAGGGACTGGACAGTGGGTAGGAGATGCTGATGAAGAGTGAGCTATTTGTATCAGGTGGACACTTGAGACTGTGTTGGCATCTCCTGTCTGGAGGGGAGATAGGAGGGTAGAGAGGGTTAGAAACTGGCAAAATTGTCATGAAAGGAGACTGGAAGGGCTGACTCATTAGGGGGAGAGTAAGTGGGAGTATGGAGTAAGGTGTATATAAGCTTATATGTGACAGACTGACTTGATTTGTAAACGTTCACTTAAAGCTCAATAAAAATTATTAAAAGAGAAAGAAGTACGCAGAGAGACGGGGACCTCATACCACCAAGAAACAAGAGCCAGGAGAAGGTTAATGACAAGGACCTTCCTCCAGAGCCAACAGAGACAAAAGCTTTCCCCTGTAAGTGATGCCCTGAATTTCCACTTATCACTTACCAGACTGAGAGGATAAATTTCTCTATATGAAAGCCATCCACTTGTGATCACTTACCAGACTGAGAGGATAAATTTCTCTATATGAAAGCCATCCACTTGTGATATTTCTTTCAGCAGCACTAGATAACTAAGACAAAAAACCTACAAACACTTTTATTCACCATCCCTCCATGGCAAAAGAAAAGTTTAAACAAAGAATTAAAGATAACGGTTTTTAAAGCCACACTATGCCCCGGAGAAGCACCAGGTAAACAGCCGCAGGCTTAGTAAATACTGCCTGTCAACTCCACAGCCACAGAGGGCGTGCGTGCCCTGAGTCCAGTGCCCACCTCCCAGCAAACCAAGAAAACTCTAGACCTCACCAGCAAATTCTACCTAACCGCTAAGAAGTAATGACCTACAGTAAAATAAAACCAAATTAACACCCAAAACTGAAACCCAAGGCACAACGTCAACCTCACACATCTGCACACGGAGCTGTCGTGAGCAAGAGAAGACCCTGCCTCTGCCAGGTTAGCTCCAGGGATGCAGTTACCACAAGGCATCTGCCTACACCATTTACCACAGTCAGAACTGAGAAAGCTGACAGACAGGGAAGGCATGTGACAACACTCAAGACCCATTCGTGTGCCTCCAAAAAAATCTACGGCCAACATCACAGGTGGGTAAAGCATTAAGCTGAGATCAGGGTGCAGGAAAGAACACCTGCCCCCTCCTCGTCCCTCAACATAGTGCAGGGTGTCCTGGCCAGAGCACTGAAGAAAGACAAGGAAACAAATGCCCTAAGGGGGTGGGGAAGACTATTGTGATTTGCAGATAACTGTATATATGAAGCCCTGGTGGTGCAGTGGTTAAGAGCTACGGCTACCAACCAAAAGGTCGGCAGTTTGAATCCATCAGGTGCTCCTTGGAAGCTCTGTGGGGCAGTTCTGTTTTGTCCTGTAGGGTCACTATGAGTCAGAATCCACTCGATGGCAGTGGATGGGTATATATGAAAATGGAAAATAACTTACAAATCAATTGCTGGGTACATGGCATTCCTGCACACAAACAAGAAACAGCCTAGGAGATTTTAAAAGAATTTTAAGACAGAATTAATAAACTTGAAGCCCAGTCAGTAAAATATATTTAAAGTGAAGCAGAGGAAGAAGAAAAGAGCGTGGGTAACAGGCATGTGGTCACAGGATGGCACACACACTGGAAGGAGAGGGGAAAGGGGAAGGGCGAGAGGACTGACCAACGTCTGAAGGAATAATGGCCAGAAGCTTCCCAAAACGGAGGAAAAGCATCAGTCCACAGGCCCAAGGAAGTCAGCGAATCTCAGGCAGGTCAAGTGCAAAGGGATCCACACTCACAGGTGTTGGGGCACCTTGCTGCGTAGCCACAGGTGAGACCATGTCGACCCCACCTCAGGCAGCAGCACCTCCACCCTTCTGGCTGTTGCTCTGACCCTTCTCTTCCACGCCCACACCCTGTCCACTGGCCAACCCTGCGGGCTCCCCAGAACCTGGCCAATGCCCACCTCATCCACGGCCACCAACACCCCTTGCCCTTCACTGTGTCCCCTCCTTTTTCTTGGTCTCCCTGCCCCCACCGCCACCTCCCTGCGGTCTCTTCTCAGCAGAACCACTGAAGTAACCTTTTAAAACCTGAGTCAGAGCAGCTCCTCCTCAGAGTCCATCCTTGCAACGGTGCTCCACACCCACTCCAGGACTTCTGCCCTTCTCATCCCCGCCACCACTCTGCTCCAGCCACAATGGCCTCCTGGCTGCACACTTGCACACCTGCCCCAGGACCTTTGCTGTTCCCTCTGCCTGGAATGTTCTTTCCCAGACACCCATGGGCTCTCCCTCCCCTTCACATGCTCAACTCTCACCTTCTCAAGGAGGCGCCCTGCTCCCCTGATTCTGCTGTATGCTCTTTCCCATACCACTAGTTACCTCCTCCCCCTCGACTGTGTCGTTAGTCTGTGGTTTGACTCCCTGCAGGCATCTGACTGCCACTCACTGACATCGCCCAAGATGCCTGGCACACCAAACCCGTTGCTATAGATCCCAACTCACAGTGACCCCACAGGACAAAGCAGGACCACCCCATAGCGTTTCCAAGGCTGTATCTTTACGGAAGCAGATTGCCACACCCTTCTCCCATGGAATGGCTGGTGGGTTTGAACCACAGATAGGTTAGCAGCCAAGTGCTTAAACACTGTGCCACCAGGGCTCCTTGCCTGGCATACAGCAGGCGCTTAATAAATCTCTGTTGGAAAGACGAATAAATTAATTTCAGTGAGTGAGCTTTCAATCCACTTGTTAAAAGTGTAACAACGGAACAACTTCCAGTTTGTTGTAAAAGTTGACTGGCATCAGGAAAAAGGGAACTTTACCGGCTAAAAAAATTGAATATTTGGAAGATTAGCCTGCAAACACCAGTTTCAAGATTCAGTAACAACAGCCAAAGACACTCCCGTTCAGTGTGGAGCTATGTGTACTCATCCGCAAGATCACTTTTTCAGTTTTAATCTCCGTTAAAGCTAAGTACCCACCTCAAAACTGCTGTATTGAAGAAAAATAAACCAAGACAGATACTTTTATGACAACGCACATTCAGTCACAACGTTCTCACTGAAATACTGCATCATTTTCTATTGTGTCTGCTTTATCACGTATATGGTAGTCCAGCAGTACACACATTAAATGAGAAGACAAACGCGTGCCCTATGGTGGGTGCCCAGCAAGGTCAGTGCTTTCCGTTGGCCTCTGACCTGCTGCAACAGTTATGCGGAACCCTTCAGTGACTCTTCACTGCTTTGTGGGGACCAGACCTCACCACGGTCTGCCATCTAGGGCATCCCAGCCCTGCCACGTCCACCTTACAATCCAGCCACACCAGGTATACCCCCTACTCCACCTCAGCTGCCTCTGCTCTGTGCAGGGGTGCTCCTGCCTGGCTAAGTCGTAGGCCTTCTTCAAGAACAGCTAAGACATGGCCACTTCCAGGAAGCCGTCCGGAGCTACCTCTGTACTTCCTCCGTTGAGTAGACAGACTGTACCCTACCAGACACAGCCATGTTCCTTTTGTGGGAACATTCCTCCCCGACTAACAGCTTTGGGGAGGCCTTGCTAATCCACCAACTGGGACTAGGCTGCCTCCCTTGTCCCTCCTTTATCTCCTGGGCGCCCTTTGTTGCAACCTGAATGGTGATGGAAGTATCTGCTTAGTCATGTCCCCCGTCTGGACTGCGGGCAGGTTTCATTCAGCGCCATAACCCTACAGCCCGACACACTTTAGAAAAGGGGGGCAAACCCGACGGCCGAGGGGTGAGAGGAGAGGGAAGCCGGGTTACACGGTGGGAAGAGGATGGTCCAGGATCGGATCCCGACTCCTTGGCCCCGGAAACTGAACCAAGTCCTCTGAGTTCTCCTTCCATAACCACGGACTGTAACGGACTGTAACGGTGCCCCCACAGCTGCCGTGAGGACCCACCTCCGCGTCGCGGCTGAGGCGATAGACGTAGAGCTGCGAGGTGCCGGCCACCACCAGGTTGCGCTCGCTGTTGCTGAAGAAGTTGCAGTACATGGAGAACTCCAGGCCGGTGGGCGGGTGCGCCTGCTTGTATACGGCGTACATGGCGCCGAGCCCGGGCTGCGCGGGGTGAGGAGACGGGGCGAGCGGGGTGAGGAGACGGGGCGAGGAGACGGGGCGAGCGGGGCGAGGAGACGGGGCGAGCGGGGCGAGGAGACGGGGCGAGCGGGGCGAGGAGACGGGGCGAGCGGGGTGAGGAGACGGGGCGAGGAGACGGGGAGAGCGGGGCGAGGAGACGGGGAGAGCGGGGCGAGGAGACGGGGAGAGCGGGGCGAGGAGACGGGGACAGCGGGGTGAGGAGACGGGGCGAGGAGACGGGGAGAGCGGGGCGAGGAGACGGGGCGAGGAGACGGGGCGAGCTGGGCGAGGAGACGGGGATAGCGGGGCAAGGAGACGGGGCGAGCGGGGCGAGAAGACGGGGATAGCGGGGTGAAGAGACGGGGCGAGGAGACGGGGCGAGCGGGGCGAGGAGACGGCGAGGAGACGGGGCGAGAAGACGGGGCGAGCGGGGTGAGACGGGGCGAGGAGACGGGGCGAGCGGGGTGAGGAGACGGGGCGAGACGGGGCGAGCGGGGTGAGGAGACGGGGCGAGACGGGGCGAGCGGGGTGAGGAGACGGGGCGAGAAGACGGGGCGAGCGGGGTGAGACGGGGCGAGGAGACGGGGCGAGCGGGGTGAGGAGACGGGGCGAGACGGGGCGAGCGGGGTGAGGAGACGGGGCGAGGAGACGGGGAGAGCGGGGCGAGGAGACGGGGACAGCGGGGTGAGGAGACGGAGTGAGGAGACGGGGCGAGGAGACGGGGAGAGCGGGGCGAGGAGACGGGGCGAGGAGACGGGGCGAGCTGGGCGAGGAGACGGGGATAGCGGGGCAAGGAGACGGGGCGAGCGGGGCGAGAAGACGGGAATAGCGGGGTGAAGAGACGGGGCGAGGAGACGGGGCGAGCGGGGCGAGGAGACGGCGAGGAGACGGGGCGAGAAGACGGGGCGAGCGGGGTGAGACGGGGCGAGGAGACGGGGCGAGCGGGGTGAGGAGACGGGGCGAGACGGGGCGAGCGGGGTGAGGAGACGGGGCGAGGAGACGGGGCGAGCGGGGTGAGGAGACGGGGCGAGAAGACGGGGCGAGCGGGGTGAGGAGACGGGGCGAGAAGACGGGGCGAGCGGGGTGAGGAGACGGGGCGAGAAGACGGGGCGAGCGGGGTGAGGAGACGGGGCGAGGAGACGGGGCAAGCGGGACGAGGAGACGGGGCGAGCGGGGTGAGGAGACGGGGCGAGCGGGGTGAGGAGACGGGGCGAGGAGACGGGGCGAGCGGGACGAGGAGACGGGGCGAGCGGGACGAGGAGACGGGGCGAGCGGGGTGAGGAGACGGGGCAAGCGGGACGAGGAGACGGGGCGAGCGGGGTGAGGAGACGGGGCGAGGAGACGGGGCGAGCGGGACGAGGAGACGGGGCGAGCGGGACGAGGAGACGGGGCGAGCGGGGTGAGGAGACGGGGCGAGCGGGACGAGGAGACGGGGCGAGCGGGGTGAGGAGACGGGGCGAGGAGACGGGGAGAGCGGGGCGAGGAGACGGGGCGAGTGGTCCACCCCCACAGAAGCCCCTCCCGACGCCCCCTCCCCGGCCACGCGCCCCCGCCTCACTCACCCCGGCCCACCTGGCAACCGGAGCCAGCTCGCTGAGGGACCCGGAATAGCAGCGCCTACGGCCCGTCGGGACCCGAAAGCTGGGCACTAAGGTTCCGGGCACTAATGGTCCGGGCTCCTGCGCCTGCGCAGCCCCACCGCAGCGGAAGAGGCTGCAGGGACGACAGCGGCCCCTCGTGGTCGGACGCTGCGGCTCGAGTGTGGGCGGTGCCCGTGGGGACGGCTGGGTCCCACCACGTCCTGGGAACGCCCCGGCTACAACTGGGCCGCCCCGTCTGCCCCTCGCTCCCAGGGCCCTGGGCCGGGAGCATGGCGCTGTAAGGGAGCACTTGCCCCCCGGGACTCAGGCAGGACATCTGACTGAGGACAGGAAAACAATCGTAGAGATCAAACAAGGGAAGAACAGCGTGGCAACTCTTCAGAAAGTTAAGCAACACACCGAACCGTTGCCATCGAGTCCGTTCCGACTCATAGTGACCCCATAGGGTTTCCAAGGCTGTAAACCTTTACCAAAGCAGACTGCCACATCTTTCCTCCGCGGAGACCACTGATGGATTTGAACTGCTGACCTCTTGGTTAGCAGTCAAGCACCTAACACTGCGCCACCAGGGCTCCTTATAATTTGTAAACTAAAGCCAACGACTTATTGCCGCCTAATCGATTCTGAGTCTGCGACCCTGTAGGACCAGTATTCAAGTACCAGTGGGGTCACCCATGGAGGACAGGTTTCAGCTGAGCTTCCAGACTAAGACAGACTAGGAAGAAGGACCCGGGAGTCTACTTCTGAAAAAAATTAGCCAGTGAAAACCTTATGAATAGCGGCGGAACATTGTCTGATATAGTGCTGGAAGATGAGCCCCCCAAGTCGGAAGGCACTCAAAAGATGACTGGGGAAGAGCTGCCTCCTCACAGTAGAGCAACAATGGGCTCAGGCATAACAAGGACTGTGACGATGGCACAGGACGGACAGCGTTTCGTTCTGTTGTACATAGGGTTGCTATGGGTCAGAACCATCTTGACGGCACCTAACGACAACAATAACAGGATGGAGTAGAACTGCCGCATAGGGTTTCCAATGCTGTAAATCTTTATGGAAGCGGACTGTCACATTTTTCTCCCACGGAGCAGCTGGTGATAAAGGACCCAGCAAATCCACAACTAGGTATATACCCAAAATGAATAGAAATCAGGGACTCAAACAAATACATTCACACACATGTTCACAATCACTGAAAGATGGTAAGAATCCAAGTGTTAACAGATGAATGGATAAACAAAATGTGGTATATAAAAAAAAAAAAAAAACAACCATTGCCATTCCGACTCATAGTGACCCTAAAGAACAGCCCCATAGGGTTTCTAAGGAGTACCTGGTGGATTTGAACTGCCAGCCTTTTGGTTAGCAGCTGTAACTCTGGACCACTATGCCATCAGGGCTTCCCAAATGTGGTATACACATGTTAAATATTAAATAAAAATCAATAGCTGAATTAATGCTGACTGAAATAATTCAGTCGCAAAAGGACAAATACTGTATGATTTCACTTACATGAAATGAGCAAATACACAGAAAAGCAAAGATTATTAATGGTCACCAAGGGTGAGAGGGAGGGGAAAGGGGGAGTTTTTGTTTAGAAGGTGTTGCATTTATGTGAATGGTGGTGGGAAGCTTTGGATAAGAATGTGGATAAGGGTGGTACATCTTGAAAATGTGATCAATGTGATTGAGTTGTAAATGTAGACATTGTTTTGGCATGTATGTTTTCACCACAATAAAAAGGAGAGAAATTAATTGGCCCTTTTTAGCCAGATGCAAAGCCCGTCTGAGAATAAGAAATCAAAATGGCCACTTGTGCCAGGTACAAACCTTGCCAGAACAAGAGGGAGTTCTCAAAGAGTTCTAGCCTCAGGAACACGCCTAGAAGACAACTTGACATTGAAAAATGTTTCTGACTCACCATACCAGATTCCACCAGTTCCCAAGTGTACTTATAAACCAATAAAAGAAAGACCCCCGCTTTGTAAGACCCTCAGCTCAAGTAAAGACATACCTAAGATCCAGTCATTGTAACTTCCCTGCTGGAAACCCCCCAACTGCCTTTAAAAATCCTGTAGTCACGCTGCTTGAGCAAGCTCATTACCTCTTTCAGTTTGGAGGAGCCCTGTCCATAAACAGCTTCTGAATCAATAAATCCTATTGATGAATTGAATTAGTTGATTTTTTTTCCATTAAACACATACAATGTAATTTTATTGAGCCATAAAGAGAAATAAAGTTCAGATATCTGCTACAGCCCAGATGAACTTTAAACATCCCATGCTGAGTGAAAGAAAACAGACACAGAAGGCCACATGTTGTGTCTGGCTGCTTGGGGCAGGAATGGGGCTGGGCTCTCACACATGGACCAGGCATCTGTCCTAGGTGTTAGGGTCTCACGGTTTAGGAAGGAGGTGGGTACAACATCCTCATGCCCAGGGACCTGCCCCAGCCTCTCTCCCACTCTCCCACCCTCTGCCCCCAACCCTGCCTCTTCCACCCTCACCCCTGCTCCCCAGGTGGTCGGGTGCCATCCAGACCTCATTCTGCCTCCCATCCCCTAGCCCAGCATCCTCAGCTAAGTGGGCCCCAGCACCCACACTGCCAGCACCCCTGGGCATAGCCAGGCAGGCACAACTGTGCCCCACCTCGCTGAACTCAATTCACAATGACCAACAGGCGGAACTGTTCAAACGTCCAGCAAAAGATTACACACAGAAGCACGATATAACCACATAATGGAGTACTTTTCAGCCACATCCACAAAAGAGAATGAAGTACTGATGCAAGCTTCAGTGCGCACATGCCTTGAAAACATTATGCTGAGTGAAAGAAGTGAGGCTTTAGGGGTCACGTAATATTGTAGGATTCTATTTATGTGAAGCACAAAAAACAAATCAAACCGCTGCCGTCGAGTTGATTCTGACTCATAGTGACCCTATAGAACAGAGTAGAACTGCCCCATAGAGTTTCCAAGGAGCGCCTGGCAGATTCGAACTGCTGACCTCTTGGTTAGCAGCTATAGCACTTAACCACTACGCCACCAGGGTTTCCAGTCCACCGAGACAAAGTAGATAAGTGGTCACCAGGGGTTGGGGAGGGGGTTGTTGTAGTTGTTAGGTGTCGAGTCAGTTCTGACTCAGAGCAACCCCATCTGTGTACAACAGAACAAAACACTGCCTGGTCCTGCACCATCCTCACAATCATTGTGCTTGCGCCCATTCTTGCAGCCACTGTGTCAATCCATCTTGTTGAGGGTCTTCCTCTTTTTCGCTGACCCTGTACTTTACTAAGCATGATGTCCTTCTCCATGGACTGATCCCTCCTGATAGGAGATCAGTAGGGGAGCGACTACTAAATGAGCCTGAGGTTTCCTTTGGAGACCTTGGAATTGTTGTAGGGGAAAAAAATCACAAAGTTTTGTAAAGCAAAAAGACAGTTTTATTGGGTATATATTCAAAAAGACAAAAGTTGAGAAGCAGGCAGGCTAGCTGCCAGAGCTAATGTCTGCCCAAGTCCAAGGAAATATTACAGAGTAAGCAAGAATGGGAAAACAGATGAGCACGTTTCACAGTCAGGTCTGCCGGAGTCCAGGGAAATTACAGAACAGACAAAACGGGGAAAACAGGCAAGCATGCTGCCACAGTCAGGTCTGCCCGAGTCTACGGAAGGTTCCGGAGTCATCAGTATATACTAACATTACAAATGGGCAAAACCTTCACCTTTTCAGATTGGTCAGAAACTGTCGTCCCACATTTTGAATTGTCTTTCTTAACAATCAATCATTGGTACAGGTTTCAGTAATGACAGGAGGGTCTTCATTGGTCCAACAAATTTCTATTCGCTGTATGTTAATAGACAAAGGTAACAGTGGGAAGTCTTTTGTGTTGTTTGATTATCTTTATGTGCAAATTCCCTGAAAGATATTTTCCAAGATTATCTTAGCTATTGTCTTTGTACCCCAGGGCCCAGATGATGTGTCCTTGTGAATCCTTGTGAGCCCAACTCCAGCTAGGCCACGTTCCCTATACTCAAGGACAGGGAACGATGACTCCAATATTATTTCCTAAAGCGGAACTCAGTGGCAAATGTACCGAATGCCCAGCAGGGCCTTGTGAATGTGCTAAATGCCACGGAAGTTTTCTCTTTAAACGGTTGATTTTATGTTGTGTCGATTTCACCTCAATAAAAAAAGCCAGGGAGAAAACAAAAAATTCACTCAGCTCCTGCTGGGCTCTTTTGGGGTACTCCCCTGGGGAAGCCCACCACGGTGCAGGAAGGCCGACTTACCTGAAACGGTGCTGGGGAGGCAGTGTGTCCACGAGTCAGCTGGCAGCCTGGCCTCCGGGCGACGGTCAGCACCAACCTTCAGCCCTCTGAGCTGCCACGTAGTTGTCTACCTGGTCACATGTCCAGGTGACCGCATCCCCAGCTGATGTCTGAGTGCAACTGCACGAGAGACCCCAATCAAGGGATGCCTAGCAAAGACCTCCCCAAATTCCCAGTGAAACATGTTGTCTGACACCAAGAGAAAATAAAATAAGAAAATATAGCCGCACCCCAGAAAATGGCCTGGAAATGTGTTCATGTTTAGCATGAAGATCGGCCCACTAACATGGGTCTTCCAGGGTGAAGAGAGGAGCCCTGGACCCCTCGGGTGACCAGCTGTGGTTCCTGGGCCACATCCATATTACCTGATTAGGGTCCTGCCGTGGAACAATCAAGCCAGTGAAACGTACTCCAAGTCAGAAAGAGTGAGAAAGTTTATTTAGGGGATGTATACATCACCGGGAACCTAACAGCAACACAGGCTGTCTCTATGGAGTCCCAAAGAGCGATTTTACGTTAACGCTTACATAGAATCTTACAAGGGTTAGAAGTGTCTTTGTGGCCCGCAGATGGCCGGAGGAGTTATTCATTACAAGATAGAGACAAAAGACTCTTTATCAGACTGAAGAGATATATGCTGGACATCTTTTATCAGGCTAAAGACATACATATTAGACACCTGGGCTCTGATTTTCCTGTAGGGGGCTTGTAAGTCACAGGCGGTTGGACAGAACAAAACAAAGTTATTTGCATCAGATTGAAACAAAGAACAAAGTTATTAGCATTAGGTCAAAACAAGTCATTAACAGAGGAATGTGAAGGAGGGTTCAGGCAGAGGAAGGAGAAAAACTTACACACGTTCATCGTGGCGGTAGTTATGTCAAGCTCTCAGTCACCCATTTTGGAAAGGAGAAAACATGTATTAGGGTCAAACCCAGCCACCTTTAAAAGTCATAAGAAAAACTGTCAGCCCAGGACACAGCGAGACGGTTTGTGACCATGTGTGTGGCACTGGAGGCAGCTGGGGCAGAACGGAGGCCCCAAGGCTCGAGCAGGACACCAACACTCCATGTCCATCTGCCAGGTGGACACAGTCGAGGCAGCAACACAGGGCGCCTGAGATGGCCCATAGAAGCCTAACTATGGGCTCAGACTGGCCAATCCCCTCACACATGAAAGAGCACTCATCTGTGGGAGAGGGGTGGGCAGTGCTAGCAAGCCGGAGTCAGGGGGAGAGGGAAGAAGGCTGGAGGAGCTGCAGAGGGGGAAGAGTCTGGATGATCATGGAGTGGTGGTAGTGAAAACCCCAGTCAACACCCTTCTCCCCCCACTTTCTTCGTCTTGCTAACCACAAGCTTGTTTTGAGCAACATTTTTCAGGAAATCGCAGCAGGTAGTGGCTCCATCCACTGAACTAGCCCCAAGCTATACCTTGAAGCATGCGCAAATGGAAGAGACCAAGTCCTTCAACCCATCCTGGACCCGATTGTCTCAGGAAAGAACAATATTTCCCAGCCCATGATTTCACCCGATTCCATTTTAGAAGCGAGGGGTCCCACTACACGCACATCCGATGGAAGATGATTTAATATCCGGACCTCCAAGTATAGGCATGGGAGGGCTAAAGGCTGAGAGTTCCGGGTACCAAACCTAACCCCCGATGCCACTGAAAACAAAAATCTCCCCAGCCCCCTCAGATGGTGAGCACGTGACCTTATCCACTTTGTGTTTCCCTTAAAACTGGTGGTGCGGCGTCTGTCGTATTTCCATCGGCTAATAGGACAGGACAAGAACCCTTGTTCAGTTACAGTAGAGGGGCCGCTTCTGGAAGCTGAGGTCAACAGTCTTCTAGGGCTCTCAGCTGCTCCATTCAGAGGCTTTTGCCCCCCAAAACCAACTGCATTCTCCCTCAGACCTTGCAGCTTGGGCCCCCCGCCTCCAGGCCTGCATGGCCTACTGCTTGCTGTCCCAGCCATCTTCGTGGGGGAACCCTGGCACAGGCCCTGTGCTGGGAGCCGGTGGTTTTCTGCAGGCACACACCCCATGCTCTTGGACATCTCTTTATGTTTAGGAGGGTGGGATGGACGTCCTTGTGCCCTGGGGATCTGTGTCAGGCCAGCCAGCATTCAAGATATGGCCCTTCCTGCCAAATTTATCTCAGAGGCCTGGCAGGTGAGTCCTTCTCTGCTACCCCTCTCCAGTGCAGGTGGGCCTATGAAGCCTAATGGGAGCCCGACTTCTAGCTTTCCTGTCCGAGCGTCTGCGTGTTGGGTGAATGGGATGCTGGATTTGATGTCCCTCTTAGGCCCCTTTCCGTTTTGTTCTTTCCTACCTCCTTTCGGCTGCCTGGAAAGTATATGGTGATGGCTAGAGCTCTGGCAGCCATTTTGGATCATGAGGGGTGATATGGGATGAATTGTGTCACCTAAAAATATATGTTGAAGCCCTAACCCCCACTACCTCAGGATGTGACCTAATTTGTAAATGGCGTTGTTAGAGATAGAATTAGTTAAGTGAAGGTGTGGTCATCCTGGAGTAAGGTGGGCCTGCAATTCATGGTCTGTGTCCTCATCAGAAGAAGAGAAGAGGCAGTCCTTCAAGGGCCCCAGGCAGAGAAAGGAAGAAGCCCCCTCCACTGCCTTTCCTTAGATCCTTCCATCCCATTGAGGAGGCCAGGCCTGGCCCCAGGGCAAGAGCATCTTTATTGAAGCTGGTGACTTGAGCAGGAGAGGGTGCCTTTCAAAGACACATAGGTTGTAGGTGTGCCAGGGGCCAAGGTAGCCTGGGGCTGGGGTCAGAGTCTCAGCCAAAGACTATGGGTCAGAGGGAGATTTTGTCCTCGTATACGGACAGCAGCAGCAGGATGACCCAGCCGCCCAGCAGGCCCACGTTGTGCAGCAGAAAGAGCAGCCAGGGCCGCGGGTCCTGCACGTGCAGCATGGCTGGGAGCTGGGGAGCAGATGGGTCCAGTCAGCGGCAGCTGGGCCCCCACCCGACCGGATCCCGGGCAGCCTCCCCCCGCCCCCGTTCGCCCACCACCGCACCATGTCGCAGAGCGCCACATAGAGGAAAAAGCCCGCGGCCACCGCCAGGATCCAGGCCTGGCTGTCCTCGCCGACGCCGACCGCGAGCGCCACGTAGAGGCCGAAGAAGGCTGTGAGCGCCGAGACCAGGTTCAGCAGCAGCGCGCGGCGCACCGACAGCCCGGCGTACAGCAGGGTTGCGAAGTCACCTTGCAGGGGGCGGGGGGGGGGATTCGGACCGAGATGTGCACCTCATCCAAGTAGACTATGCCCCCGCCCCAGGTGTCGCCCACCCTCCCCTATTGAACCCCGTCTCCCGCTCCCCCCACCCTTCCCTCTCTGGATGTCCTGCCTGCCCCAGGTATCCTCCACGGCCCCAGGCTGGCCCTGCCTCCTCACCCAGCTCGTGTGGCAACTCGTGGCAGAGCACAGCCAGCGAGGTGGCCAGCCCGGTCTTCCAGGAGGAGGCGAAGGCGGCGCCCATGGCCAGCCCGTCGGCAAAGTTGTGCACGGCGTCACCCAGCGTGATCATGTAGGGCAGAAGCCGCGACTCTGGAGGCGGTCACAGCAGGCGTGGGTCCCGGGTTCACGGGGGAACCCACTTCTCAGGTCCCCCCTAACCCCCAGCCCGCAGTCCACACCAAATCACACTCGGACTGCCCAGGTGCCTCAACACCCCCAGGCCTCCCTGAGTGCTTACCTGAGCTCAGTTTCGGGGTCTCCTGACTCTGCTGGTCTGGGCTTTCTGCCACGACCTGGGGGGATCCATGTGGATGAGGCTCCGGCAGGGGAAGTGGAGGAGGGGTGCAGGGCTGGGTCCCCAGTCAGCATTGGACGCCAGTGGAGGAGGTCTTGGGGTGGGGCCTGAGTGTAGGAGTGGGAAGGGGCTCCTGGAGGGCGCTTAGTATAGGATGGGGGAGTCAAGGTGCTCACTCACCAGGTCAGCCTGCGAGCCCTCCTGGGGCTGCCTGGGTGGCTGGAGCTGGCTGGGCTTCAGCTGCAGGGACATACTGTGGCTGTGGCCGCCACGGCTGCAGGACTTGCCCTTCTCCAGGTCCTGTGGAGAAAGCAGCTCAGGCCCTCCACTCCCCACCCCGCCTTGCCTGTCCTCCCGGGCCTGGGCTGTGGGGAGCCTGACCTCTGGATCCTGGGGCAGCAGCAGGTTGAAGAGGTTCTCAAACAGGAAGAAGGCATAGATGCCACCAAGCACAGCCAGGAGGCGCCAGGTGGACTGGGGACTGAGACCCTCCTCACCGTGGCTGTGATCGTTGTCATTGTCATGGCTGTGCAGCCCGAGCACCTGGGGGATGGGGTGCGGGGTCAGACTAGCATCTCGGGGCCCCCCCTCTTTCCCCTGCCTGTGAAGGAGGGCTCCCCCAGTAGGGTGTGCCCTGGAGGGTGGGAAGAGGAGTCCCGTGAGGGGAAGGCTGTGGGTGTCTGAAGCCTGACCTGCGGTGTCAGGTGCAGAAGGGCATCGCCAGTGAGCGCGCCTACAGCCATGCTGAGAAAGGTCTGGATGATGTAGTGAGTGGCAGTGGGGCAGCCCTTGCAGGCCAGCAGTGCACCTGGCACCGAGAGCAGGCAGATGAGCAGCGTGGCCAGTGAGCCATACAGGTACTCTGGGCGGAGGAGGGGGGAGTGAGGGGGGGCATGAGTCCTCCCATCCCCTATCCCTGCCCCTAGCCCTGCTTCCAGGTGAAGGAGCCTGACTCAGGCCTCTGCTCATGGTGACCCTCCAGCTCAAAGCCCTCACTCCCCTTCCTCCTTTCCCTTTCTATCCTCAGCTCCTCCTACCCCTGCCCAGGGCTTGCCACTCCTCCCCCAGCCCAGTGCCCTCTGCCCACCATCACCTCTTCCTCCCGAGTGCATCCCACTGTCCACACTGTCAGCACCCCTGGCACAGCCAGACAGACACAACTGGGGAGGCACTCACTCTCTGCCTGGCTGAGCTGGTCCTGGGTGGGGTTACTGGGCTGGGGGCTGCAGGCCCCACTCAGCTGCTGCTGCACCAGGGCAGGGCTGAGTTGGGCCCAGGCCTCAGGGGCCACCCCGGTCTGCTCTGACAACCCATACACGGCCATCACATCGCTCGGGCTCAGGCATACCTGGCGGTGGCAGGGTGGGATGTCAGGGGCTGAGCAGAGCTGTGGAGCCCACCTCCCCAGGACCCTGGCCACAGAGTACTCACTGTGTCCCACACATTGGAGCTGCTGTTGGGGGTGGCAAGGGGCACAGGGCCCTGGCGGCTATGGCTGCTGTGGTCACTGTGGTCCTGGGACCCATGGGCCTCCCCTTCTCCTCCTATCCCCAGGCTCTCCATCAAGGCGGCCAGCTCTGGCAGGGGGAGATAGCCAATGGCCACCATTCTTCGGTGTGGGCCCAGCTGTGTTCTCCAGGAGAGGGGCACAGGGGTGAAGATCCATAGGCCACAGGCCCTCCTCAGCCCTGCATGTATACCCAGCAGCCCCATGGCACCGCTCGCCTGCTCCAGGCCGGACCTCACCAGTCAGTGTAATGTTGGGGGCCTCGCTGTTGTGTTGCCGAAACACAAAGTCCACGAAGTACTGTGGGGTGGGCAGGGCGTGGAAGCAGGCGCCACTCTTGACGTGGTCCAGGAGGGCGGCCAGGGCTGGGCCGGGGCCCCCAGGGCCATCCGCCGATGCCTCTTCCAGCAGCTGAGGTACGTCCACACAGGCCTGGGGGAGAAAGGCAGCCCCGCCCTCAGGGTCCGCCACTGCCTCGAAGCCTCCTGCCAGCACCTGCCCGGGGAACATCACCTCCTCAAGCCTTTTCTGGATTCCTCACCACCTCCTCCTGCCTCACCCCAACCTGGCCCCCTACCACAGCCTGGTCCACTGCGTTCAGCTTTCCCAGGCTCCCACCATCTCTCTGGTGCTCCTCCCTGCTGCCCAGAAGCCATGTCTGCTCTCCAGGCTGATATCTATGGCCGTCTTTCTCCATCCTTCTCCCCTGGAGCACCCCCCCACCATAGTTGCTGGGAATTTCCGGTGAGGCTTTGCCAGGTGTTCTCTTGCCATGGCCAGGCCCCGGGCCTCCTCTCCCCTGCCTCACCCACCTGCCAGAGCCCTCACCTCCTCCGAAGCACGCTGGGTGCCTCCCTGGATCTGGATCCTCTGGAGCAGCCGGCTCAGGCCCAGGGTCAGGGCCTCAGGGCGTTCAAGCGCAGCCAGGAAGTGGTCCGCGCGGGAGCCCCAGCGGCCCCCCTGGATGTCAGCACATGTGCCCTCAGGGTCGCTGAGGTAGAGGGCCACAGCCGCGCTGAGGCGGGCAATGTCCCCAGCGTGCAGGACAGGCTCCGGGGGAAGCCCTGGCTTCCCAGGCCAACCAAGGGCCAGCACATCCTCCACAGACAGACACTGTGGGCAGAGGGGCAGGTGGGCCGGGGCTGGGGCCACAGAGGACACCCCCTCCCTCACCCCCTATGCCTCCCTACCACTCTGGGATGCAAGTGGGGGCCTTGGGCATGGGCCTTTCTCCTCCTGGAACCACAGCCAATGTGACAACAAGGGGGTAGGGGACCCCAGGCTCCGGGGAGAACTGTGTGCCCCCAAGTCCCTGCCCACCCACCCCCAGCCTACCAGGGAGAACTGTGTGCCCCCAGTCACTCACCCACCTACACCCAGCCCACCAGGGAGAACTGTGTGCCCCTAGCCACTCATCCACCCACACCCAGACCCTGCCCACCAGGGAGAACTGTGTGCCCCAGCCACTCACCCACCCGCACCCAGCCCTCCGCCCACCCACTCCCAGCCCACCAGGGAGACCTGTGTGCCCCCAGCAACCCGCCCCCCCAGCTCACCAGGGAGAACTGTGTACCCCCAGCCCCCTGCCTACCCACCTCCAGCCCACCCCTTCCAGGACAGGCCCTGGTCACCTGGTGCCGCCCCCTGGAGTTTGCCCGGGGCCCTTTGTGGTAGCCGGGGTGAGGCGGGTGGGGGAGGGACGAGCCTGTCGGGTTCTTACCTTTCCACACGGCCCAGAGGTGCAGTGCACACGGGCCGCTAGCGTATTTAATAGGCCGCCCAGTGCCAAGCGGTCCAGAGCACCGCGACCCGACGTGAGCACAGTCAGCAGACGGACAGGCTCAGCTGCTGCTGCCACCACCAACAGTGTGGCCAACAGCAGCCCTGGGCCAAGTCGGGCCAGGTAAGCCATGCGCAGACCCCGGACTCTGTGCTGTAGGAGGAGGTTAACGTCTGCAGCTCGACCACCAGGGCTGCTTGGGCCAGACTGAGGCCGAGCTGGGACCTGCCCGGCTCAGGCACAAGACCTCTCCTAGGTATTTTCTGTGGGGCACTGTGATTGGCTGCCAACACGGCCACAGATTAGGCTTTCCAGTGGCAGATCCTCCCAGATAGTGCTGGGGGCGGGGGCCGCACCCCTTCCCCTGAAGGGGCAGCCTAAGCCTCTGAGGGAGCTTGGGGTGTCCCCCCGCCCCGTAACCCTTTCTCTGGGGCTGCCCTGAGCTGAGGGCCTGGGGACAGGTGATGCCACCACGATCACAGCGGGCCAGAGTCACAGCCTAGTCCCACTGGGGACATTCTCAGCCCTAGAGCCCGCCCCTCCTGGTGGAACCTTCCTGGCCCTGCTACTCAAAGCTTCTCAGAGGCTCAGAATCTTTGGGGCCTCAGTTGGGGGTGGGAGGTGGAGGATCTCATCTGGGGCAAGAGTGGAGAGAACAGATAAGCTCCTGGCAGAGTCATACGCCTTCCAGGCAAATTCCCCAGAAATAGACAAAGAGGGAGGAATGTGGTCTTCTCTCCTGCCCCTTGAGGGGGACTTTGTGGGCCAGGCCCCTTCTGGGACTCAGGCGAGGTGCCTGGGGCCTGTGGGGAGAGGACTGGTCCCAGTACTGCCTCTTCCTGCTGATCATTCCTCGGCCTTTGCACCCCTGCGGCCTTATCTCTGGTGGCCCAATACTGCTGAGTCAGGAGGCTGAGGGCGGGGTGGACCCCAGGGCACCGACCCCCCCCCCCCCAGATGGATGTAGGTCTGTCCTGGGTACTGGGAGTCTCAGGACAGCCTGGCCTCCTGACTCCCTAATCAGTCAGGTAACAAGTTGCTGCCTGCCACGTCAGCTCAGCCAAACCCTGACCCCAAGCTCTCTGCTATCCAGGGAGCTGGGCGTCTGCATAGGAGCCTTGGAATTCCCCTGAGGTGAGGTTGGAGGACTCTGTCCGCTGGCCCTGTGCCGATGGCAAGGCGGGCAACAGCAGGTAAGGTGGGGCAGCTACTCAACAGCAGGTAAGGTGGGGCGACAGCTCAGAAGGAACTCTAAGAATCTCGGGTTCCTGTTTGGAGAATGGGGCCTCCAAGAGATGGCATGCAGGTACTTGCGCACGTGTGCACACGTAACAGGACCCTCCTGCACACTTGCTGGGCACACATGGTGGCTCTTCTGACCCGAGCAAGAACACGGGCAGTGTAATATCCAGGGATCCTAAGAGCAGCTGGGAGAGGGGAACCTGGGGAGGGGCGAGGAGACACCTGCCTGCTGGAGGTTCAGATGATGCTTGTATGCCTGAGCCCGGTGCTGGGTCAGTGTGGTAGGAAGCAAGACAGAAGGAGGGCAGCTTCATGCCCAAACCACTGCACCAGGCTAGCCTCCTTTGAACTGCCTCTGGCCACCCCCTGCTCAAGGGGTCAGCACAAAGGTCCTGGCCCAGGTTCCTGGGTTGGTCTAAACAGGCCTCCCATGGCCCCACTTCATCCCTCTCCCCCAGCGTACCTCCTCTCAGTCACCAGCTTCCTGAAATCTTCCCATTGACCCATGGCTCCTCCTAAAGCCAGACCCTTCTCTGGGCCCCCGGACCCTCTGTCCTGCATCACCACACCCCTCTCCACTGCCATCCCTTCATCCCCACCATGTTCTCATTAAGGTCATCAAAGGCCCTCCTGCCAGTCCAATGGGGCTTTTCCTGTCACATCAACCTGCCCTTGACCCCACTCCATTCCACCTTCCTGTCTGGGGGCTTCTGCCCCCACTCCCGCCCTTCTGAGGCTCCTTTTCAGGGTCTCTCCCCAACCTAGCCCTGGAGAGTGCCCAGGCAGGTCCTGAGACCTTCTGTGCACAGACTGGTAGCTGGGATGGCATCCCCCTGTGCGTCAGGACTTCTTCTCACAGGACCTCTTTCTAGAACAGCAACCTTGTCCAGCCACCCCCTGGACACCTGCCTCAACCCCAGCCCCCACATTTCCGCAGGAGCCCCACCTCCTCCCAGGTACTCAGTACCTTCTTTCCACCCACCACACCCATCATACACCCTTTAACCCTGCAGACAGACCGGTTCTGCCCTAGCACAGCCTCCAGGTCATTCCGGGCTGCCTCTCCCAACCCATTAATATAGCAGTAGTCTCTGGGTGCAAGGTGAAAGCCAGCCCCCCCGCCACCCTTTCAGCTGCCCCTCCCCACCTCTGCTTCAGGAACAGGATTCCACCATAGACCCTGACTTCCTGCCAAGAAGCAGCCTTGTTTCAGGAGAAATAAAAGTGCTACAGTTACTCTGCCTGCCATTGTCCTGATTCCAGTTGTTAAAATGTGAAAGACAAGTGCATCTCACAACCGAGGTGTACTGTTGTGTGATTTGTTTGGTTTCCTTACAGGGCAGGGTGCTGTTGGCACTCATAGTCCTCTAGTGCTCGTGAACAGACACCCCCAGCCCTGGGCAAGGGCCACTAAGCCCCGGGGCCCTCTTGGCATGGGCCTACCATGAGCTGTCCACAGGGCCCCACACGAGCTAGGGTTTAAGGAGGGCCCTGCAAGGGAAGGCTTGACCCACCCTGCAGCTGGGAGTGTGGGTGCCCCACCCTCTTCTGTGGGCCCTCAGATGCCTCTCTGTTCATGGTGAGGGACAGGTGGTCTGGCAGGAATCCATGAGGACTGGCAGTTGGCTGGAGCCTGGGGCAGGATGGACAACACTGCCCCTGCCCCTGAAACATGCCCTCAGCTAGAGGGGAGCGTGCCTGCAGCCTCTTCTACTGCTGGACTCAAGCCACACCTGGTCCAGGTGCTGCAGAGCCCCCGACACAAATACGAAGGCCGCCCCTGAGCTTAGCCTGCTGCCCCCAAACTGGCATCTGGGCTCTTTTTGACGAAACGGGCTATGTGAAGGACACGGGGGCAGTGACAGAGCCAGCTCCCACGCTGGCGGGGGGTGGGGGGTGGGTACAGCACAAGGCCACAGAGCTTGGAGCACCCTCTCCAGAAGCAGATGGGGGACCCAACACCAGGCCCAGAGAGTGACAGAACACACAGGCTAGCCTCTGGGAGACCCCATAGCATGTGCAAGGTCAGACAGCATCTTTATTGTAGGCAGGACAGGAATACGCCCTTGGGTTGAGGCCATGCCCCCAAGCACTGATGCCTCAGACACATGGACAACACCCGTGACCATCCAGGAAAGAGCCACCACGGAAAAGGCCACCCCCAGGCCAGGGTGGGGGCCGAGCCTCAGGCGTGCAGGAAGCGGTTGAAGGCATTGTAGGCTGACTCCAGGTCAAAGAGCATCTGGCGCACCTGGGAGTCGTCCAGCTCATCCGAGGCGGACATGCCGCTCAGGGTCTGCAGCCTGGAGGGAATGTGGTGGGTGTGTGGCTGTGTGGTGGGGAGTGGGAGAGCCTGGGGATAGTGGGGGGGGGGGGCAGGGAGTAGGGTGGTGGGGGACAGGGAGCGGGACAGGAGCTCCCAGGGCTGGGAGGCTCTGCCCAGCAAGGACAGACTCACCACTGACTGACCGTCTGGCGGCCCTCAAAGTCGGGGGGCAGGTGGCTCATTCGGTGCATGGTCTCCATCAGCTCCCGTAGGTCAGGCTGGATCTGCAGACACCACAGCCCCACTTGGACCCACCACCCCAGGCACTCACCTCCCAGGAAACAGGAGGGCCCCACAGCCCTAGCTCCTAGCAGCCCCAGCCCCAACCCCAACAGGTGGGCGACCTCGTCCATAGCTCGGATCTCCAGGCGCAGCTTGTCCATCACTGTGATGAAGAGCTAGGGGGAAGGCACTGAGTGAGTCCACTGCCTGGTTGAGCCTGAGCTGGGGCGGGGGGGTAACTGCAGCCGTTCTCCTGGCCTCTCGTCTCCCAGGCCCCTCGCCTGTCCTCTCCTCCTCAGCCTCGGCTCCTGCCTTTGCTGGGCCCTCCTCACCGCACCCCTGTCCTGCTGCCCCTTGGCATCCTGGCATGTGGCTCCCCAGGTCCCACACCTCCCAAGGGTACCTGAGGCACTCAAGCCCCTGCCCAGTGTGACCCTGAAGGCATGCGGCACCACCTGCGTGTCTGGATGTCCCAGCCACGGGGATTCTCTAATGCCCGGGGGGAAGCAGTTGAAAGAGACTGGTGGATACCCACATACACTCCAAGGAAGGGCACGACCCCAGGAGCTCCGCCAGGGTGGATTCCATACTCGTCCCAGCAGAATGCCCCCCAGGAGTGGCTCCTCTCCCCCATCACACGCTGCCAGGGTTCTGGGGGGAGCTGCCTAGAGACCCTGCCTCCAGGGAGACAGCCTGCCCATCTCTCTTATCCCTGACTCAGAGCTCATTCCCAGCTGGGGACCGGTGCCCCAACGAGTCAGGATCCCAACCAGTTCAGGACGCTGGGATCCTGGGTGCACCCCCCACCCCCCAGATGGGCCCCTGCCCACCGAGACAACGTCGGCAATGCAGCGGTTGAGGTTGCCCTTGTCATCCTTTATGGTGATGGGCCGGTCCTCCTTGATCCTCTCCATGGCCAGCGGGCAGTCCAGCTGCAGGGAGGGTGGTGTGGGTACCTGGCCTCAAGGAAACGATGCCCTGGAGCAGATGGGCCCCGCCCCAACAGCATCCCCATACACCCCCTATTGGGGCAGAGGACTGAGAACTCACGCGAAACTTGCGACAGAACTCATCGATGGAGCTGATCTCGGAACCCTGGACCTGCCGGAAGGCAGCTTTGTACTGGACCAGGAGCCGGGAGCAGGCAGCCGTGTACCTGGGAGGCCAGGGCTGTGTCAGCACATGCCCAACCATGCTGCACACCTTGCTGCTCCCCTGGGCCATCCAGACACACAGATAGCTCTCCTAGGAAGAAAGAGGCCTGGTGCGTCCAATGAAAAAGCTCTGGAGAGCAGGGGAGGACGTGCCACAAACCCGGGCAGCCTGTGTGGCCTAGCCTTTTGCCCCCTGACCACGCTGTCCATCCCTCAGCCTGGCTCTCGTTGACAGCCGACCTGCACACTAGACAGGCCCTGTACACTACTATGCATCAGGTCCCTGGTGGCTGCCTGAGACCCTCCCACAGGTGAGGGGACCCCCAGGGAGCACAGTAGGAAGCATGCCCCTCCCCTGGGATCTTCTACCACAGCTGCCAGCCTGATGGCTAGATACAGTGCGGTGGATCCCTTTTGTGTGGGTTTTCTTGCCGTGCTCATGTAACTCCCGCCACGTGATTGGGCAGGACCCTTGTGATAAGGTGACTGTGGGCCACCAAAGGGACCAGTTGCTCTGCCATCCTGCTGGACTTGAAATGAGCCACCTCAGAGGTGGGAAAGACAGCATCCCACCACCACCAAGTAAGAACAGCCAGGAACCAGCAAGTCCTTCGGATTTGGGATCCCTGTGCTGAGAAGCTCCTAGAAGCAGATCAGGAGAGAAGATGAGCTGTAACCCTGAAGACAGTGAAAAGTGGTGGCAGGAAAGACCTGCCAGCAGGAGATGGCGAGGTGAGCTTCCCAGCCCACAGAGTGAGAAAGCTGAGTGCCTCTGGGCAGAGGCCCAGGCCCAGGGAGAGGCATGTCTCCCAAGCGTGGCTAGGAAGAGGTTGTCCTGACTGAAGAACTGTATCCTGAGTGTTCCTGAGCTTGATTTATAACCTGTTCCTTCCCTAATAAACCCCATAATCGTGAGTAGGGTCTCTGAGTTCTGGATGGCCACTGCAATGAACTAATGAAGCCGACAGAAAAGTAGAATGCCGTGGAAGAGGTGGTTGACGTCAGAATTAGCGAACACGGTGGAGAGAAGAGACCATATCTTTACCTCACATGAATCACCTCTGGGCTGCTTAGCTTGATTCTCCCTCCCCCTTGTGAAGTTAGAGGAGGTCAGACACCACCCCCACATGGTTTTTACATGGGGGCAAAGGGAGAGCCCTGGGGCTCCTGCTCCCACCGGCCACCCAGGCCACAAAGGGCAGGAACAGGCTTCCGACGACAGGTACAGGGTGACACCGGGCACCGGCCAGAGGCCATAGGGTGGTATGCTACAGACTCACTCATTAGGGGTGACACAGTCTTTGATGTATGCCTTCTCCAGGGCCTGCATCGTCTTCACAACCGCAAAGAGCTCTGCCATGTTGTCGTACCTGTGGGTATGCTACCTGTCAGACCCCCATTGAAAGTGCAGTTGAGCAGACACCTCTGCCCACCTCCCTAGCCAGGCCTGACCACTGTCCTCCCCGGCCCTTGAGGTGCGGGTGGGCAGAGAAGCTGCTCTGAGGAGGAGACCGGTGGGCATGGGGGATTGCATGAGGGCCCTGGACTCACTTCTCACGCTCACGGGCGTTCTTGTACAGCTTCACTTCCTGTGGAGAGAGCGGGGAGTGTGTCAGACCAGCACCACAAAGGCGGCTAGGGACCCTGATGAGGGTCGCAGGGCGTGATCCCATGGCGTGTGCTGTTATCTGGCACTCACCTCATACAGCTCAGGCTTGTTCCCTGGAGCTGCAACAGAGCAGGCAGAGCTGGCAGGTGGCCATGGAGGCAACCAGGACATATGCCCCCTCCACCCTAGCCCCCTTCACAGATGCTGCCCCTGTGCTGTATACCAAAGAGCCGTAGGGAACTGGAAGACAGGGTTGGTGTCTCCGCCCCCTACCAGCTTGCGGGAGGACCAGGCAGGGGATGTTGCCTGGGGGCCAGGAGACTAGGTGTCAGGCCTGGCCCCCCCACTCAGTTGCTGCTCCTCAGCCCCCTCGCCTGCACAGTGGGGTGACAGCACCTGGTGAGCGGCATCGTACAACAGGACTCACACTTCCTTTGCAAACTTTAGGCCTGGACCACGCCCAGGCTTCGTGACCCAGGAGGCCAGGACACCTGAGGTTCAAGAACTAAAGGTTCACCTTCTCTGTGCCTACAGCTCCGGCCACCCGAGTTATAGCTCCCTGCCCGTCAGCCCTGCAGCAGGGACAGACAGCTCCAGCGACACTTACCTCCCAGGCCTGGAGTGGCTGGGATCCCGTGGAACATGCTGGAGGTGCAGGTGGTGCAGCACAGATCTCAGTGTGACCCTGAATGGGAAACACCCGACCCACCTGGGACCTGTCTGGAAGAAATGAGGCCAAAACCAAGGCACGGGGGTCAGGGGCCCGAGTGGAAGCTCAGAATGGCTCAAAGAGTGGAGCCTTTAGGTGGGCAATGTGCCACAGTGAAAGAAATGGGGGCATCCGGGATGGCCCTCCTAGGCCAGGATGCCAGTGGCTGGGGCCAGAGGGCAGCAGTGGAGGCAATTCCAGACTGGCTTTCGAGGTAGAGCCATGAGGCCCCGTTCAAGAGTTTGAAATTGGGGTGAAAACCAGGAAGGAGCCAAGACTGATGGCAGGGTGAACTGAGACAGGCAGAGCAGAGGAGCAGGTGTGGGGGCAAGCAGGCAGATGCCAGGCGTATCCTGGTTGGGGCCCTTGGTTTCAAAGGCAGTCACCATCAACGGTGACTGGTCACCATGAAGACAGCGTTTAACACCTGGGAGTGCGTGGGTACCTGGGCATGGTGGCCAGTGGGGGAGGATACGAACTGGAAAAAAGAGTGGTGCTAGAGAAGGAGGTATGGCTTGTGTTAAATTCTGATTGGGCACAACCAGAAAACAACTGCTGGGTGGGAGCCCAGGAGCTGAGGGAGAGAGCCTGATCAGAGCAGGTAGAGAACCACACGGTGGGATGCCACTCAGAACAAACGCCAATGTCCCATGGCTACAAGCGAACAGTAGACCTCACCAACCAGCCAAGGGGCAAGCAAAGCCAGGCTCCAGGGAAAGCTGGAGCCCTGGTGGCGCAGTGGTTAAGAGCTCCGGAGTAGATCAAAAGGTTAGCAGCTGGAATTCGCCAGCTTCCTTGGAAACCCTACGGCGCAGTTCTACCCTGTCTACACTGGTCGGCACGGTGTTTGGTTTGGTTTAGGGAAAGCACAGCGTAACCGTTGTGAGCTTCAGGTTGCCACAGGCCATCTGGCAGACAGTGGTGGCGACCCCCGGCTGGGCAGCTAGAATTCGCAGAACTTAGGGGCGGACCGGATGTGGGGCCTGGGACGCCCAGGTCTCTGTCCTGGGCGATAGGGGGTGGCCACGCAGTCTGAGATGCTCAGACAGAACAAGGGGCTCCGGCGCAGTCCAGTGGAGAGAGGCCCGGGGAGCCGCGGGTCAGGGGTCTGGGCTCCAGACACGAGACAGCTGGCGAGGGGCGCGGGGCAACTCCCCTAACCCCGGGGAAACGGCTGCAAGCCACGAGCCGCTCCGCCGGGAGCCCCCGCACTCCGGGACCCCGACCCGGCCGAGTCTACCCCTCGGCGCGAAGGCCGAGACTTCACGAAATGGGGGGGCGGGCAGAACCCCGAGCGAAGAGGCAGGGCGCAGCCCCCGTCGGGGGAGACGAGACCCCAAACCGTGGAGTGTAAACACCGGGACGCGCCTGGCGGCCCAGGAAGCCCCAGCGGGGGCAGGGGTCCCTCTAGCGACCGCACGACGCCCGGACACTCCAGAGCCCAGACCAGAGTCGTCCTCTCTCGCCCGGCCTCACCACCTCCTCCCCTCGGCTCCGGCCCCAGGTACCTGGCTGCCTCCGCGGCTCCGGGAGATGGCGCCGGGGGCGGGACGCTCCCGACCGATGGCCCGGCGCTCGACCCTCACGCCTGCGCCTGCGCACGGCGGGGACACTCCCGCTCTACCGCTCGGCGCTAGCCCGTCCCATCTGCGCCCTGGGGCGGAGCGGCCCTGACTTCCGGCCACGCCCGCGACGCGGCTGGGGGCGGAACCAGGCTGCATGTGGCACGTGCGGCCGCGCGCTCTCCTGACGCTTGAGGCGGTTGGAGCACGAGGGCCAGCCCCAAGGCTCCGCATCCCAAGTGCGGTGTTCAGGGTCTCCGTGGGCAGGGTCTACGGGGGAAAGGGCCCTGGCTTCCCCACCGCGATGAGCCGCCGGTCCCACACTCCCCATTTCAGACAGCAACGGTGGAGGCAGCACGTCGTTTATTAAGGCTTTCGCAATGTCCGCAGCAGGGTGCATCTGGTGCGCCGGTGGGTGAGGGGGGTGCCGGCTTGTCAGAGGCGCCTGAAAAAGAGTTTGGCGCCACGGTCCAACGTGCACATGGCGAGGCCCGGCTGGGTGGGCAGCACTCTGTGGCGTAGGGCGTCCCGGTCCTCGGGGGCGAGATGGAGGCTGCACAGCTGCAGCTCCTGCAGATGCGCGGTGATCTTGTCCCAGAGGCCCAGGCCCAGGGGACCCTGGACGGCGCAGCCTGCGGGGTGGCAGGAGCAGACCTGAGGGAGCTGCTTCTGGCAGGTCCTGCGTGGGGGACCGCAGGTGCCAGGGGTGTTTAAATGTCTTGCCACAGGTCCCATGGAGGCTCCCAAGCCCACGTTCTTCCCTCTTTACCAGTGTGGCGCTTGGGAACAAACACACTTCCCCTGGGACCCCAAGGGCTCAATGGAGGGCCCGAGAAACATGGGCTCCACTGGATAGCCAGTAATGGGGCAGGAGGGAGGTTGGCTTAAATAAACGCTGGGTTCAGTCTCTGCCTGGGAATGTGCTGTGCTATTAAGGTGTGACTGTGCCTCAGTCTTTCTATCTGTATTATGGACATGTCTACCCCTGAACATGTAAACTGTGGGTCCAAGTTGGCTCTGGAGAGCAAGGTTTGATTTTCAGAGGCCAGGGAGCCCCAGCAGGCTCAGGACCCTGGGAGCTGGGTGAGAGTATGCAGACACCAGGTGCCTGGGTGCATGGGGAATGGCCCTCAGCGGAGTGCAGATTTCCCACCAGCCTGCCTTCAGAGGTGCCTCACTGGAGGAGTCAGTCTGGTCTTGGGGGAGGGGGACAGCACAGGAGGAACCCAGGGTTCCGATGTGCACTCCCACCCCTGGCCCCTTGGCCTGGAAAGTGGAAGCCCCAGCTGTGCTGCAGGCCAGAAGAGTGGGTAGTTGTCCAAACAGGTCAGTGGGGAGGACTGCCCTGCCATGGCTGAGATGAGAATAAGTTACAACTGACTACAGAAGGGCCAGGACAGCCCCTGCCAGGAGATGGGAGGGCCCTTGGTGGCACCCCTAGCCACCCTGAACTGGGACTCCCTCTTCTCACCATGGAAGGGGTTCCATTTGGCACACTGTTTGCCAAGGATCAGGTGGTGGCCCAGAGGCTGGGCCTGCTCCCTAGAGCTGCCCTGCGGTCTTAAGAGCTGGGCTCATGCCCCCATCCTGGGGGCTGTCCCTCACATCACCACCACATTACCATCCCCAACACCCAGTCCCCTGGGCATGAGCAGGGTGCCATGGTGGCAGAGGAGGGGGGCCCAGGCCCTGACCTGACAGGCTGAGGAAGCTAAGGCTGCGGGGCCGCTCCTGGAGGGCAGACAGGAGCTCCTTCAGGCCAGCACAACTGACCTCGGGGTTGGCAGACAGGTCCAGTGAGACAAGCGAGGGACAGAGAGGGAGACATCTGAGGGGGCCAGGGGAGAAGCACAGGGGTCAGCTTCCTGGGACGGAGCCCCCACCCCATTGCCAGGGAAGGCAGCTGCACAGGGAGCCCCAACAGGCAGGCAGGTCTGCCCTGGCCAGCACTGCTGGGCGTCAGGACCGAAGTGGTCAGGTCTGGGTATGCCTGGCTCTGCTTGGGCACCTGCTGATACCCCCCTAGAGCCAGCTGGGGCTCGAGTGCTTGATGCAAACAGGGTGAAAAGGGGACATAACCAGAGCGGAAGGGCCAGAGAGTGCTAGAGAGAGAAGCAGGAGCTGGTAGGGCAGGTGGAGGGCGGGGGGAGATGCCACATGGCCAGAACCTGGGGGCAGGGCAGAGCCAGGGGGAGAAGGGGTGGCTGGATCACCCCAAGGGGGCTCACACCACCTCTGCAGCCTGCCTCTTCTGACCAACTCCACCAGGATCCTAGGCCATGAACTCAGACCCTTCCCTCAGGACAGTGGGCAGCAGGACAGTGGGCAGCAGGACAGTGGGCAGCAGGACAGTGTCACCTGCTCAGGTCTCTCACAGCCTTGTCGTCCAGGTGGTTTCCAGACAGGGTCAGGTATGACAGCACACAGCCCTCCTAGACACAGCAGCAGTCGGGGTGGCCAGGTCACTTGGGTCTGGGCCAAGGAAGAATGCCCCCCAAGGCCGTTGCAATGCCCCCCTTCTCAGGAAGGGGTACAGAGAGGAAGCCTGATCCTCTAGCCCCAAGGTGGTGCCCCTCAGTTTAGAGTTCAGAAGACATTTTTAGGGGCCTGGTTCTCCTTCCAGGTGTGAATGGAGCTCAGCACACTGTGCCTGGACTCACAGGGTCTCCGTGAGCCCTGGGTGTGGTTCCTGGACCTGGGACCACCTGCTTGGAGTATGGGTGGGGGGAAGCAACCCTGGAGGCAGGCTGCCCCTGCAGCTTTTCTTTCCAAGCCCCCAACCCCTCAGCCAGAGCTCATCACTGGTGGATGGGTCCCACCCACCTAGAATCTGTACAGATGAGGCCCTCCCAGCCTACCCACAGCTCACCAGCCAGGACCCTGTGACCAAACCTGGGGTATGGTGGCCCCTTCCCGTCTTGGCCCACTTCGTACCTTGGTCAGGTACCTGACCATGGGTTCCATAAGCCCTGCATCTCTCTTGCTGGCCACCACGGAGCTGAGCTCTAGGCGCAGGAGGGCATGGATGGGCAGGCTCTGCAGGGCCTGGGCCAAGGCTTGGGCACCCAGGGCGTTGTAGGACAGGGACAGGGTCTTCAGGCGCTCGGCATCTGCACAGGGCAGGGCCTCCGTCAGCCCCATGTGGCAACCCCCCCACTCAGGACCCTCAAGACTCCTCTGTGGCGAAGCTGTCATCCTGACTTCTTGTGTGCAGAAAACAGGTTCAGAGAGGCTGGGAGGGCAAGACTCTGGAGCCTAGCTTCTCTCCATCTCTGAGGGCCCCTCTTCACCCATCCCCACCCCAAGACAGGAGGGTCCCAGGGGCCTGAGGCAGTGCCCCAGGCCAGGATGTCTGTGTGGGGCAGAGAGTGGTTGCTGTGTGTGGTGGAGTCAATTCAGACTCATGGTGACCCTGTAGGACAGGGTAGAACTGCCCCATAGGGTTTCCCAGGAGCAGCTGGCAGATTTGAACTGTCGACCTTTTGGTTAGCAGCCTGAGCTCCTAACCACTTTACCACCAGGGCTTCGCAGAGAGTGGGGGCGGTGTTCTAGCTGGGCAGAAGCTTGACTAGGTGAGCCTGTGCCCTGGCTCTAGGTGCACCGTGGGACCACCGCTCTCTGCAGCCTGAGGTAGGCTCACAGTGGGACTGCTTTAGACAAAGACAACACTCAGAGCTGGTGAGCACAGGGGGCTGGGTGCCTGGGACTCGCCCTGGGGGACACAAAGCCCAGGCTGGCAAGCACTGAATGCCCCTCACAGGCCCTCCACCCACACATCCGCCCACCTGCACACTCCTGGAAGCCTGGCCCCTCCTGGAAAAGCCTGGCTTGGGTGTTTTCAGGGCCTCTAAGCCTCAAAACACACCCTCCCTCGAGGCAGCTGGAACCCAGCCCTTCGGCCAGGGAGTGAACGTGCCTGCCAGCTAACCTCGGAAGGCGTCACCCAGGGCTGCCTGGTGGCTCAGGAAGATGCTGGGGCCGAGGCCACAGGACTGGAGGTGCAGGGTGCTGAGTGAGGGGCACGCTCGGAGAATGGAGGCCAGGGCCAGGCCACAGCTGTCTCCAAGGGGGTTCATGCTCAAATCCAGCTCTTCCAAGCTCTGCAGGAGACACAGGCTGGCACTGGGCTCCCAGAGCCACAGGAGCCAGCTCCTCTCCCCAAAGAGCCCGTCCTGCCCCTCCACGGGACCCAGGACCATGCATACCCCTGGCCCCTGCTCCAGGCTCTACCTGAGAGGCAGCCTGGCCTGGGAGGCCTGACGCAAGCTGGTGAAGGCCGGCTGAGCCCAGGTGGTTAGAGGAGAGGTCGAGGAGAGCCAGGTTAGGCATGGTGCCCAGGGCAGCCAACAGCTCAGCAGCACATCCGTCCCCTAGCCGGTTCCCTGCCAGCCGTAGCTCCCGCAGCGCTGTGTGCAGCTTGAGGGCCCGCAGCAGGGGGGTGAGCTGGGCCTGGCGCAGGGCCAGGGAGCAGGCACCAAAGGCGGGGCCAGAGCCCTGGCGCTCCACAGCCTGCAGCACCTGCGGGTGCTCTGCTGTGGGGGGTGTGGTGTCATCATGACAGGCTGGGCGATGCCCTTCTGCCCTGAATCCTGTGGGTGACCAGGCAGCCCCACCTGGGGTACTTCTAACCCATCTGTCATGTCAGCTCCACACCCTGCCAGGCTTACCCTCCGCCGACTGTCCCTGCCCCCCGCCACTGCTCAGTCCTCAAGATGAGCTTTCTCTGGGGGGGTCCCAGCTTCCGTCAAACTCTCCTTATGTGACTTTCAGGGGCCCTACCCTGACTTCCTCCAGGCAGAACCTGGAAGCTTGGGGCTGTCTTCACCCACCTGCCAGCCCCAGTGCCAGCACAGAGCTCAGCACCCACCAGACACCAGACCCCGTGGGAGGGAGGGAGGGAGGGAGGAGCCACCTAATTGCAGCAGTGAAGGCTTGGATAAGTCTGGAGGGAGGGGTGTCCAGGCCCTGACACGGCCTCTGCCCCACAGCAGTGGCTCTTGGGTCCTCACCTTGCCCCAGGCTCTGACAGGCCCTGTGGTAACGGTCAGCCAGTGGGGGCAGGTCCCACGAAGTCACCTGGGCCAGCACCTGGATGACACGGTCAGTGAGGACCCTGTGGTGCCTGATGCCCAGCCCCCTTAGTCCCTGTGCTCACCTCCTCATTGCTCTGTAGCACGTCGGGGATGGCATCCTGAGGGGCTAGCAGGGCCCCCTCCTTCTGCAGCGTCAGCCGTGGCAGCAGCCCACAGGTCTGGTAGTAGCGCTGGGCAGCCCGCTCAGCCAGCCAGGCCACAGAGTGGGCCTCGGTGCTGTGGGGCAGGGGGGGCGGCCTGCTTGGGGTTCTCAGCTCCCCCTCTGGCTCCTCCCTGGGTCACCTGGCTCCTCACTGCCCTGCTTGGGACGCCCCAGGCCCTTCCTGTAGCTGGGCACACCTCTGGCTCTTCTGGGCTGTTCTAAACGGCCACAGGGCCTGCCGGGACCACCAGGGACTCTGCTGGCCTATTCTTGTACTCTTGCCCAGGCCTGTGGCTCCACTCTGACCACCAGAGACCTGCCAAGCCTCGTCACATGTCCCAGGCCACCGAATCTGCAGCAGGATGGGGGAGGCAGGCTACAGCCTTACCTGTGTGGGACGGGAATGAGGAAGAGATTATCCTGAACTCGGACTCGAACCCGGATGGGCGGGGCCAGGGCTGGGCCCTTGTGGACAGATGGGGAAGACAGGCAAGTCAGGAGACAGCCCCCTACTGCACTGCAGTTATCCCTGCCACCCCCACTGGCCCCGGGCTAGGGAGCACTCTGCTCCAGTTAGCACACACCCACCGAGGGCTGGCCTGCCAAGAGACTCTCCTGGCCAGGACCTGAGGCCTCCGGAGTGACAGGGCTCCCTGCAGCTGAGTTGGCCTCTGTGCTAGCTTTGACCTCCACATTCCAACTTTTGTGGTAGATCGGGGTCAGATGGCTCTGCCGGGTCCGGGGCCTGGTGGGACGCTCACTGCCACCTGAACCTGAGGCGTTGCACCTGGTGCTGTCCCCACTGCCCGGAGGGTGGGGCCGGCGACTACCCCTCTGGCGTCCGAGAATCACGGGTGAGTCGTCTTCCAGCCAGTCCCTAGTCAGGCACTTCTCCTCAGGAACCAGAGCTGCCCGGGGGGCTGGGGTCTCAACCAGGCCCCAAGGCTGGCTGGGTCCCAGATGTCGGCTCTGGGCACTGCCCACGCCCCGGATGGCTGACTGGTAGGCTGCCCGACTGGCACTGGCCATGGCTGCCTGTCTGTCTCCAGCAAAGCTGGCCATCTGGGCCGGGGCCTGATGGATAGACGCTGAGGGCCGAGGCCTCTTTTGGGCTGGCTGGCAGGGCCCCTCGCTGTCCTCACTCTCCGAGCTGCTGCTGCTGGCCAGCCCGAGCCGGCTCGTCCGAGGCCTGGCCACAGTCGGTGCTGCCTGCCTGGGAGAGAGCCTGGCACAGGCCTTTGAGGCCTCTGAGGGCCTCAAGTCACAAGAGGGGGATCCTGGGCAGGGGCTCGAGGGAGGAGAGGTCTCAGGGTCAAACAGGGGGTTACTTGGAAAGGCCTGGGGCACCTGGGAGCCCTGGGGAGCTGTGGGGAGGAAAGGATCCAGGTAAGACAAGGGGGCTGGGCACCGTCTCTACCATGTCCACTACAGTTTACCATCAGGGCACCCCCAGGTGCTGTCCCTGGGGCTAACATGTGTCCCTGCTTGCCTTGGCCTGCAGCAGCTGTCTGGAGCAGCCTCTCCATGGCACCAGCCTTCTGCCATGTCTCTTGGTCGAGATCCCTGCTATATAGCCGCACCCACTCCTGCAGTGTCTCCAGGGGGCTATGGCCCTGAAGGGGGTGACAGTGGGCCCTGAGTGAGCTGGCAGAGCAGCCCTCTGCCTGTGGCCCCACTCCCACCTGCCTGCCCCGCTCACCTTGGTTGTTTGCTCACCTTGGTTGTTCGTAGGGTAACAGATGCACCGCGCTCAATGAGCAGCTCAGCCACCTCGAAGTGGCCGCAGGTGAGGGCGTCATGCAGCGGGGTGATGCCCTCACAGCCTGAGCCACCTGGGTCGTCTACTGTGGCCCCGTGGTCCAGCAGGAAACGGACGATCTCTGTGGGCCGGTGGAGAATGTGAGCTCAGCACCAAGTTCCCTCCTCACCCTTGGGCCCCACCCCATTGTACACAGACCCCACCTGGCTCACACTCACCCAAATGCCCGTGGTTGCAGGCCTCATGCAGAGGTGTCCAGCCACAGTAGTCCCGAGGGTTGACAGGGTGGCCCTGGGCCAGGGACAGCAAGCAGCCTGGCTAGAGAGTGCTCCAGGCTGCAAGCAGCTGGAAGGAGCCTGGGAGGGCCAGGATGGACATGGGGGCCCCAGGGGGCTGGGACAGGTTAGGGGTCCCCAGGTGGGCCAGGACAGAAAGTAGGGATCTGGGGGGGCTGGGGCCCCACCTGCTTCACCAGGTCCTGGATGCGGCGCAGCTGGCCCTCAATGCAGGCTCGGTGCAGCAGGGTCTCACCCATGTCGTTCCGCCGGTTCCACTGTGGGCACAGCCGTGGGTGAGGACAGGGCTCAGGGGTGTCTAAGGGGGGCTGGATGGGGCTGGGATGCCCAGGAGCAGGGGTGGTCACGGGGCCCTCACCTTGTTCATCTTTCGCTGGCCCAGGCAGCCCCGGAGCTCCTCATCCTCTTCTGGGTTCTCGTTCTCTGGAAAAGCCAAGCCCACTCACCCCCCTGAACATCTGAGCCCCGCAACTGGCTCTCCAACCAGGGAGGGCTGAGCTGTGGCCAGGGGGCTCTGGAGGACTCCTCTGCCGGGTGGGGACCCAAGTCAAGGGCAGTGGCCCTCCTCTGCTGCTATGCCCCCTCTGGGGACAGCCCCACTTCCATTCACTGGCCCTTGCTGCCCTCACCCTCTGCCCCAGGGGATGCTTCTGACTTTCCTTCCTGATCAAGCCCCCTCCCTCATCCTGGCTGCCAGCTCCTGCTCCACTCACGGTCTTCCCCACCAAGACCTCTGCTCACCCCTCTCACTGCACTGGTCCTTGGGCCAAGGCACCCCCCATGGAGACCACTCATCCTTGGAACTCACGCTCTCTGGCTACACCCTTCACCTGTGTCTGTGTGTGCTGCCATACCCCTCCCCAGCAGCTCCCACACCCCCATGCCCAGTGCAGTGAACACATCCCACCCCCCACCTCCTCCTGGGATGTCATGCCAACCCCAATCCTCAGGATGCCCTCTGTTCCCTTTTGGCTGTCCTGCTGTCTGAGCCTTTCCGGAACCCCTCTTACCCTGTCCATCTCGAGTGGCACCTCTAAAAGCTCCTGTCCTCAGTCCTCTACCCCTGCAGGGCGCGTACCACCTGCACCCCCAGCAACTAGCCTAACTCCCTCTTAAGCCTGAACTTCCCTGGCCTCCTGGACCCCTCACCTGGGGGTCATGGCATCTCAATTTCAAGATGGAAGTCACGGCTTTCCCATGGTCCCCCGGCTCAGGGAATGCCTCAGCCACCTGTCACTCCAGCTAAAAACCAGCACTCTCGACTGCCTCCCTCTTACTCCTCCGCCCCACCTCACCCCTTCTACCTGGCAACCAGGCCTAACTCCTCTCATCTGTCCCAGCCTTGAGCTCACACCTACCCTCACATAGCTGACCTTGGCAGTCCCTGGAGAAGCGCCAGCACTAGCTCTCAGGGTTTTCTGGGATGTGCTAACTCATGTTTCCGACGGCCCCCATGATGTGCCCTGCCTGCGCTGGGCTGGTTTCACGTCTGTCCCACCTCTGGTGGCACTGTCACTGGCCTCTGGCCCTGCTGCCCCCTCACCTGGCTGACAGCCTCCTCCGACTGCCTCTACCTGCAGGTGCTTCTGGGCCTGCCCTGGGCTCCAGGCACACAATTAGCCTGGACGCTGGGGAACACGGTCCTTCCACCTCTGCCCGCCTCCATGGGACACGGGGGACCCCTCTTGCACAAGCTGTTTACCCTGAGGCCTCAGGGCAGCTCCACCCAGCCCTGCTCAGGAGGGCACTGGGTGGCTGACACAGCACCAGGGTGACACGCGCCCTCACCACTCTCTGAGAGCTCCACCTCGCTGGCCTCCAGAGCCTGGCTGTCCTCCTCCTCCTCTTCCTCCTCCTCCTCCCCATCCTTGGCCACATCTAGCTCCTGAAGTCTGGCCTCAGTGCCAGGGGCCTCCTGGGGCTGCAGCCTTAGCTGTACCACCTGGAAGTGCTGCAGGATGCGCCTCTGAAGGACAGGGGGCAGAAGGGTGGTTTAGATGGCTTAGGGGAATGTTCAGGCAAGGGTGAGGGGGGACGCCAGCTACCCCGTGGTGGGGAGAGATGGGCGATGCAGGACAAGGGGGTCAGTCGGGCTGTGAGGGAGGCCTAGGTTTGGAGGGGCCTGCAGTGTGGGTGGGAGGGCTCCTGCACCTGCAGCCGGAGCTGCTGGGCCTGCTGGGCACAGCTGAGTGCCTTCTGGAAGCACGGTGCCAGCAGCTCATAAGCATCCCCAGCCTCCTCTCGGGACAGCGCAATGTTGAACCAGGTCTTTGCCTCCTGAAGATAGAGGGGGAAGGATGAGCCTGGTAGCCACACCACCTGCCACATTGGACCAGCTTCCCCCTACCGCCTTGCCCAAGCCTGTGGGGGAGGGGGATGCCTGTCAGCCCCATCCCACCCCCAGTGCAGGGGTCCCGAGGCAGAGCCCTTGGGACAGTAGGGGAGACCGGTGCCACATGGGCGGGACACAGTGCATCTCACCTCCAGGGGGTTCCCGCTGCGCAGCTTCAGCTCCTCCTCATAGTGGTGCACTGCCCGGCCCGGCTCCTTCATATCACCCCAGGTGGTAGCCAGGGACACATGGATGACAGCCAGCTCAGGCCCCGGCCGGCCTAGCAGCTCCGCAAAATGCAGCTGGGAAGCCAGCACCAGTGAGGACCACGTCACCACCCCCACCCTATTCCCTCCTGGCCCCACCCCAGACAGGGCCTGGCCATCCCCGCTTTACCTCCTGCGGCACCCTTTCCCAGCCAGGGGCTGCCACCCCCTATCCCTCCAGAAGCAGCCCACCCTAGCTGGGCTGCATACCTGCTTCTGGTAGGCCTTAGCTGCCCTGGGGAAGTCGCCTGCCTTGGAGAACAGGTCCCCTAGTTGTTCACAGATTCCCATGGCACTTTCAGGGTCACAGTCCTTGGCCTCCTCCAGCTGCTGCTGTAGCCGGATCACCTTCAACACTGTGGGAAGAGCCTCGTGCAAGGGGGCAGCACAGGGTGGAGCCCTGCTCCTGGCGCTGTCCCTTGTTGGCTGCGTGCCCACAGGAAGGCCACCAACCCTTCCAGGCCTCCATTCACTCTCTGGTAAAAGGGGGTTGCAAGGAAGCCTATCCCATAGGAGAACTAATGAACTTAACAACTGAGAACACCTGGCTAGGGTGAAGCTGGCTACTGTCACCTACTTGGAAACCCCACTGTCATTAGTGGCCCTGAGCTAATCAGCCCATGGGCATTGGGTCCCTGTCCCACTATGTGGAGGGACACAGGTTACCTTGAGCTTGTCAATGAAAAAACTAGCGTTATAGATTAAATTGTGCTCACAAAAAAGATATGCTGAAATCCCAACCTCTGTATGTATTTATGACCATGACTGTGTTCGCAAACAAGCAGTTTCAATACGTTATCAGCTATGTTTATGTGAAGTCACACTAGGTGACCCACCGTTAGGGCGAGTCCTGATCCTATGTGAGCGGTGACCTCATAAAATGGTAAGAAACACAGAGATAGGAGACAGCCATGGGATGCTGCAGCCATGAGCCAGGGAACGCCTGGAGCCACCAGAAGGTGGCAGAAGGGCCTGGAACAGATTCTCTCTCGAAGCTCAGAAAGAATCAAAATGACCAACACCCATATCTTTGCTTCTGAGCCTCCAGAAGTGTGAGAGAGTATATTTCTGTGGTTTCAAGCCCTGGCTTTACAATACTTTGCGCCGCAGTCCCAGGATACTAACAGCTGGCTCACAAACCAACATCCTGCTAGTCTCCGACCACCTCGCTAAGGCATCGTGCCACAGGCTCAGAGAAGAGACCCTGGTACTGAAGGTGCTGCCTTCCCCAAGGAGGCATGCCTTGGCCCCTCTGCTAGGGGCAGGGAGCCCTCCCCAGCTCTCCACCCCTTCCTGTGGGGTTTCTGCACCCAAATCCCCCTTTCAGTCTCACCATACTTCAGGTTGCTGCAGACTACCTCCCTCTGCAAAGGCTTTTGGGAGCCCAGCCTGTAAGCCTTCTTCAGGGCACGTTTGGCAGCTAAAAAATCCCCCAGGTCTTGGAGGATCTGGGGGGCAAGGGAAGAAGGCAAGACTCACACCTTGCCCAGAGGCCTGCCCGACCAGGGCCCCAGGGCTGCCTGCATACCTGTGAAATTGCCAGGCAGCACTCACTCTCCATGAACCCCCTCTTCAGTGCACGGGCACACTCCCGGGCACCCTCCAGGCAGCGCATGGCCTTGGAGTGCTGCCCCCTGCGCCAGTGGATGGTACCCAGGTTGTAGCGGGCACGGAACAGGTCCTCGTGGAGGTGGTTCTGCCTGTGGGGCGCGGGGGGGGGGGGGCAACAGGTGCTCAGGGTCTTTGGGAGACTCCTGTTTGTAGAACAGCGACGGTCTGGCACCTGAGGCACCTCAGGGGGTCGCTAACGAGCAGTGAGCGCTCAGCAAGTTATAGGTACTGACACCACCACTATGCTGGAGTCCAGCCCTGCTGAGCCTCAGTCAGGGGCTTCTCCACTCACCTCCCTGCCCCTGCCAAATCCAGCCTGCTCCTCCTGGCATTCAGGGCAGAGGGAGGGCCAGATTGAAAGGTGGTCCAGGGACCTGCCACCCATGCCTGCTTCCCCCGGGTCAGGGAATAGGGCCAAAGAGGGCCTTACTCAGAGAGGAAGATGCTCTTCTTGAAGTAGTTGCTGCACAGGGCCGCCTGCTGCAGGCTGTCAAAGGTGAGGCCCAGGTTCAGGTAGAGCCGAGTCCTCATCTCAATCAGCTCTCGACGGGCCACAGCCCCTGCAAGGCGCACCCCTAAACGTTCAGCTGCCTTGTCCCCAGTTGGGGTCTCTAGCCTGGCCCTATGCCCTGTCCAGCCTCACTCCACCCCCAATGCGGGCCATCAAGGGCCCTGCTGCGGACACATCAAGGGTGAAGGGCGAGAGCAGACGGTTTTTAAATGAGGTCTCCGAGGCAGGGTATCGCATTCCCCCTCAGGAGGGGCTTCTAGCACAGGGAGGCCCCAGGCGGAGACGATCGGCCAGCAAGCTGGGCTGATGGTGAGGCAGCAGTCTCCTTGCCTGCAGCTAGTGGTGGGCAAGGGCCAGGCCTCTGCTGGGCACCTACCCTCCAGCTTCTCGTCCACAATTGCCAAACTCTTCTCAAAGGCAGCCTGGGCCTGCAGCAGGGCATCCCGCGACTGGCTGTGGTCATAGATGTCCAGGTAGGTGCGGCCGATGGTGGCCCAGGCCCTCTGCAGCTCGACATGGTTGGACAGGGAGTAGGCCAGCTCCAGGTAGCGCTGCTGATGCTGGGGCAGGAGGGGTAAGGGCTGCTGTAGGCTGACAGAACTCAAGCAAGCTTGACCTTCCCCAGGGGAGCCCCCTCCCCAATAAGATCTCTATAGAGTAGGTAAACGTCAGGTCCCACATGTCCCAACTCCTCTGTGCCAAAGGCTGTCTGTGGTGAGAGCTGCCCCCGATGCTCCAAACAGCTGGTGGCATCACAAGGGAGAAAGAGGCGTCAGCATCAGAAATGCCAGGAGCTGGGGTGCCACAAGGAGCCCTGATGGTGCAGTGATCAAAAGTACAGCTGCTAATCAAAAGGCTGGCAGCACAAATCTGCCAGGCGCTTCTCGGAGACCCTATAGGGTTGCTATGAGTTGGAATTGACTTGATGGCAATGGGCTTCGTTTTGTTTGTTTGTTGGGGTGCCACAGCCCTGCTCCCAGCAGCCAGGGTGTCCTTGTGTGGACACTTGGATCCTGGTCCTTCCAGCATCTGACCCACAAACAAAGCTCTATTAACGTTTTCATTACTGGTTCCTGGGCAGGGAACTTGCTCCTGCCCGGGCTCTAGGAGGAGCTGCTGTGCCCCACTCCAGGACCAGGCTACCTGACCAGTCCTGGGCTCCCTGATACCTGACCACTCACAGGGCTCCCTGAGGCCCTGTCACAGCACACTTCTCCTCTCCCTCTGCTGGAGACTGTGCCTCCCTCCTCAGAAAGGGACCCCAAGAAGTGCAGGCCAACCCCAGGCTGGGGTGCGGCTCGTGTGAGTGAGAGCTGGTCCTCCCCATCCGCATACCTTCAGGGCAGCTGAGTAGTCCTCCATCTCCGCCAGCCGCTCTCCGATCTTGCGGTGGGCCACGGCGCAGCCCAGGGCGTCGTCGGCGCTCTCCAGGAGCTGCAGCTCCCGCTGATGCTCCTCCAGGGCCTCCGCGTAGCGGCCTGGTTAGTGGGGCACAGAGGGCCTCAGGCTCAGCCCGTCCGCAGCCTCGGGTGCAAGGCGGGTGCTGGTGCTCCACCCTCCCTGGACCGGGCCCAGCGGGTGGCACTCACCATGGCTGGCCAGGAGCTCCCCCAGCTGGTGGCAAGAGGCGGCCTCTTCCCGCAGCTGCCCGTTCCGCTGGGCCTTGGCTTTGGCCTTGCTCAGCTCTGCGGAAGAGAGGAAAGGAAGCGCGCGCAGAATGAGCGGGGCCGCTCCGTCCAAGAGCCGCCGGCTCCGGCTGGGTCCCAGTCCCGCTCCCCGGCGCTCCGGGTGCCCGGGGGACTCACGGCGAAGCTCGCGCTCCAAGCTCATGGCGCTGTCGGGGCGCCGCGGCGGAGATCCGGACTTCCCGCGCTCCTGCGGCCCCGCCCCCGGCCCCGTGCGCAGGCCCAGCCCCACCCCTCAGGCCCCAGACCCCGCCCCGCCGTCAGCTCCCGAGTTCCCGCCCCCAACCCTGAGGCCCCGCCCCCAGGCTCGCGCAGGCCGGGTCCCACCCTTTCGCCTTCCGCGGCTTCGCCCGCAGCCCGGTGCGCAGGCTCAGTCACATTTCTCTGCTTTGGCGTTGGCGTTGGCGTCGGCGGCGGGAGCTGGGGCGGAGCATTCTGGGAGTTGCAGTCCGGCTGGCGCAGGGGCGGAGAAGCGGCACCAATGGGGCGAGCCCGGGCGGACCGGCGCTTCCCTGGACTCAAAGGGCCACCCCAGCTGAGCGCCCTGCCGGGGCCTGGGGTCTCCCGAGCCCGCGGTGTATCTGGTGGAGACTCCGCTCCTCCTAGCAAGCGGCGAAGACACGAGCGGGGAGTGCGGGGCTCCAGACAGACCAGGCATCGGCCCAGCCCACGGACCTCCGGCGGTGGTGCAGCCCCCTGCCCGTCCCCGGCCCCGGGCTGTCGGTCGATCCCTCCGACCAGCTCCCCGCCGTGGACAGCAGCGGGCCCTGTGAGGCAGAGGCCTTTCACGCAGGCCGCCCCTCCCCCCTGAGGTGGGGTCTCCGCTCCAGTCCCTGAGCTGGAGCCCGTGGGCCCGGAGTCCACCGCCCCCTTCCAATATTCTGTAATGCCGCCCCTTACTGCCTATTGAAATTCAATTTAAAAAACACCCTCCTACATACAGGATTTAGAAAAAGGAACATAATGCTCTGATATAAGGGGACGTGGAAGTCACTGATGTTTGAATGTTTGGATACATGAACAAGAGCGTCATATGCACCCCTTCCACGGAGCCCAGGACACAGGCCTGCTGCAGACAGGGACAGCGGAGTCCTATTTGATGGCTCAAACCCCCGTGCTGCTGGGAAGGGGAAGGTGATTTCCAAAATGTGCAACGGAACTACTGTGTGCGCCAATTGCATTCCTGGAAAATTCAGTGTATACACATTAAAACTGCAGAAATGGTTTGTGTTGAGGGGTGAACGAGTTAGGATCTAGGCTCAGGGACTGTAAACCAGGCTCCTCACCTGCGTGAGTTGTGTGGCAGTCAGTGGACTTGGGGCAGCCCCAGATGTCTGTTGTCCCCCAGTACTGGGAAGATCAAAAGCTCCCAGGGGCAGGCCTGGTCACCTCTCAATCTAGGCTGCTCCTTGAGCTCAGCCCTGGCCTGCCTGGTGCCAGCAGGTGGGTGCAGAGCTCCCACTGAGGTCCGGGGGGCAGGAATACACGCGTTTCTCCCATAACCAAAACAGGCCCAATGGGGTAAAACCCTCGGCCCCCCGGGTAGACAGCGGTGGCCAATGGCAGCTCAGCCTGGGCTCCTGGGTCTAGGGATGGCTACCTCCTGCCCAGGCTGATGGGCAGCAGAGCCTGGGCTCCAGGTATAGTGCAGAAGCTTACTGGTGGAGCCGTACAGGTGCCGGCCACCACTTGAGGTGGATGCTTGATCCAGGTAGTCTTCCTCTTGGGCAGGAGAGGCTCTGCCCAGCCTGGGTGTGGGAGTAAGGACAGGGAGACTTACACCACCCCCTTACCAACCCAAAGCACAGCTGGCGCCAAGGCAGCCACTGGGAGGGTGGTGTAAGGTGTGAGGCTGGCTCAGTGAAGGGTCTGGGGGACACGGCCACTCAGAGGAAGGGGCGTAGGGGAGGCTCCAACTACTCCTTGTCTATTTCCCCACTGACCAGATAGGGATTTGTATACGAGGTGGTGCTGCCAGAGGCCAGGGAATGGTGGCCAGAGACTGGTGGGCGACAGGGACTGCCGACCCCTGGCAAGGGGGTGCCCATCCATGGGGGCTGGCTTCTCTTAAGGAAACACAGACAGGATGTGGTTTGGAATACTTTTTTAAACTACAGTTACATACACAAAACTTCCAGAGAACACAGACCACAAAAGTGACATGTGAGTCATTGCCAACAGGGGTAAAAACGCCTCTCGCTCACTCTTAAAAAAATTATTTTTATTATTTTTGTAAATTTCTCACTTTGGGCAAACTGAGGGGTGTAGTGTTCACAGGGTAAGGGCCACTCTCTCCCTCTCCCCTTGAGGCACCCCCGATCCTCAAGGGATGAGAGGGCAGTGAAGGAGGTCGGGAGGCTGAGATGATGCAGGTCAGGGGACGACAAGGACGTGACATTTGCCAGTAAGTCCATTACCCACGGTGGCTGTGCTGCCAGTTGCTCAGGGTGCCCCCCTCCCAGTGGTGGCAAGGGGTATACTACAATCTTCCAGGGTACCTGGTCGACCAGGCTGTAAGGCTCAGCTTTTGGTGAACTTTGAGGGAGGGAGGGGACAATGCGGCAACACTCCTGCAGACACACAGCACGTTCCCATGGGGCCTCGCCCAGACCTTGGACACTGCCTGCTTACCCTGGCGGCCCAGCTGCCCAAAGTAGGGGACTGTGCATATCCTGCCCTCTCTCCCCACAGGGCCACCTGCCTGCAAGACTGCTCAGCCAGCCTCGGACTCCCCCTCCTCCAGGCAGGTGTTTATCCTCAGCCCCCAAAGCAGCCACATCCATTTACCTGCACACAAGAGACCTGCTGCCCCAAGCCCTCCCAGGTAGCACACCCCCAGGCCACCATCCCAGCCTGGCTATGCCCAGCAAAGCCAACCATGGGACACACCCAGCACCCCCTCCCCACCTAGGACACCCACCAGGTTGGCTTTCTGCCTGAATCCCTCTCTCACAGGCACCCACACACACGTGGACAGGAGCAATCCCCCAACACAGTCGCTTTAGAATCCTGAAACACTCTTGAGACGCTGAGATAGTGTGGCACAGCCCCCAAGAAACACAAGGCCCCAAGGACCAGCGTGCCACCCACACAACCCTGAAAGACACCGTCTACCCTGAGTGCCGTCCTCTGCCCTGAGGGGCGGCTGGGAGCAGGGGTGCAACCCCGTGGTGGATAGTGCTTGGTGGGTGGCCCGAGTTAGTGGGACTCACACAGGGAGCCCCGAGTCAGTCTTGCAGCCCAGAGCTGCACGGAAGATCTTTCTGTGCAGCAGCAGCAGCTTGGAAACCTAGCGTACCTTTTCTACCTTGGTGTGGGAGGTAACATTCCCCTCGATGCTTGGCTGTGAACAAAACCCAAACGAGCTTCTTGTCAACAGCTCTGAGAAGCTAACTACTAGACAGCGAGGGGCAAACGGCACCCAGGAATGGAGGCCCAACATGGAGGCCATGTCCACCCAGCTGTGCTCAGGGATCTGGGCTCAGTGCCCCACTCCACAGCCCCTCTGTCCACCAAATGCCCCCCTTGGCTGTCCACGATGGGTGGGCCCACTGCCAGGCCCAGGTGACCTGCTCAGACCCTCCTCTGGAGGGGCCAGCCGGGTCAGCAGTGCTGTACCCATAGGCAGGGGGCTGCCCCCGCTCCCAGGTAGGCACCCCAGGCCACCTTCTCTGCAGGCGTCACCCAGGCAGGCATGGGGGCAGAGGAACCCCGGTTCTTTGGTATCGAAGTAACACAAAACTATGGCAGAACAGCCACTTCTCCTAAATGACAGGGGGCTTTATCCTTCTCAGGGGCGCTGAGGGTCCCAGGGGAAACAAAGACACCCTGGTCAGCCCCTCCAGTACAGGCTCCTTCTGCCCTGGCCCCTGCGCACACCCAGCCTAAGAGAACCAGCCAGCTGCCACCACACAGACTGGGAAGAGCCGGCCTCCTTTAGGTGAGGGGCCAGGAACTCCAACCTCCTCGATGGACCCTCTCTCAGCCAGGCCTGCTCTGCCACTTGTGGCCCCCAGAGCTCTCTCCACAGCCTGGAGCCTGGGGACGCTGGGCCTTGGGGCTGGAGATAGAAAATGGATTTTCTTGCTAAATTGCATAATCTATAGAAGAGCCTGGGAAGTTTAATTTTTTTCCTAGGAAGAGACAGAATTTCACCCTGCATTCCGAAAACGTCTGCTGAGCCCTGGTGGCCAGTCCTGCCTCCCTGGGTGGGCTGGACAGGTGGCCCTGGTCAGTCCCCTCCAGAGCGGGGGACCGCCCAACTCTCCTGCTGTTTGCACCCCGTGACAGGGTGGGGGTGGTATCTCAAGTCTCTTGGGGGGCACACAGGGCGCAGATGATGGGCAGGGCAGGCTGACTCGTGTTGCGTCCCATGTGCTGTCAGGCTCCAGGCCACACCAGAGCTGGGCTTCCGCGCTGTCCACTCGCGGCCACACCTTCCCCTCCAACAAAACAAAAAGTAGGAAGCAAGGGAGGCTTTTTAATTGCAACCAAATACGCCTTCTGCAGTCAGCAAGGACCCAAGCCAGCCCGGAGCTGAGCGTGGAGCCACAGAAGGGCGCGCCACACTGCCGCCGGGAACACAGTCCAGGCGACTCACACTGTGCCCGCCCTGTGACCCTCCAGGGCTCAGGTGTCTCCTCTGCCACCTGCAGGCAAGGCAGGGTGGAGACGTGGCTGCCACACGTCCCACGTGCATGCAGACTTTTACCGATGTGTTTTGGTTCATGCTTTCCTCCTTCTGCTGAAATGACCGGGTGTGAAAAGCGCCCAGCCTGTGGTGGCCTGGGCTGCAGTCGGCCTGGCGTCCCTGTTGCTGAAATGACCGGGTGTGAAATGCGCCTGTGGCGGCTGCAGTTGGCCTGGCGTCCCTGTTGCTGAAATGACTGGGTGTGAAATGCGCCTGTGGCGGCTGCAGTTGGCCTGGCGTCCCTGCGGTGCGGCTACTTCTGGATTTGGAACAGGAAGAGCCGCAGGTTTATGTTCTTGGCGGCCAGCAGCTTGTTGCACTCCACCGAGTCGGTGATGGGCAGCGGCACGTAGTCGGTCTCGTTGCTCTCATTGGTGAACACGAAGTGGTAGATGACGGGGTTGATCTTCACATCGTCGTAAGGGCCCTTGAGCAGCAGGAAGGAGCACTCCAAGGGCGCGTTGACCTTGCTCTTGAGGATGAGCTGGAAGGAGAGGGTGCGCTTGCATGACAGGTTGGGGTTGCGCTCTGAGTCGTTCACTCGAGCCTTCAGGACCCACGTCTGGTTCAGCACTGTGAACCGGGGCGTCTCATAGTAGAGGCGTGTGATGAAGTCGTCCGTGCGGTATGGCCGGAACTGGACCTCTGCAGAGACAGACAGGGCAGGGGTGGCAGTCAGAGTGGGCAGGGCAGGTGGGAAGAGCACTTACCGGAGGACATTCAATGTGCTCTACTGGCCCAGTTTTTTTACTGGCCCAGTGGCAAAGAAACGGCGTAGACATACGCCTTGGGGGAAACAACTGCAGACAGAGGTCACGTGAACTGGTCTGGAGGCTGCCAGAGGCGAGCGAGTGCCCAGGGCCAGGGTGCCCCTGACAACGTGGTCCCCTTGCCCCAGGCCCAGCCCAGGCAAGGGAAAGGCTTCTGCCCATGGGGCGGGGCAAGCAGACACACAGACAGGGTGCAGTTCTGAGAAAAAGTGTACTTTATTGGTTCCGATACAGAGCTGCCAGCAAAGCCGGTGGGCAGACGCCCAGCACCCACCCTGCCTGCACAGTGAGCTGCACCCAGGGCTGGCCTCTTGCTAGGGGCTGGGGCTCTGTCGCTGTCTCGGAGGGTCCATGAGGCAATGGCAGCCCCTGCCTTCTGCACAGTCCTCTCAGCTCTGCCCGCAGACTATGGCTGGCGAGTCCATGTCGGAGGGGCCAGCGCCCAGTCCTTCCTGCACAGACAGGGCCTCCGCCCCGCCCCTGTCACATGCCCAGCCACCCGGACCCCAAGAGGCCTGGACTGCCTGGGCCACGGCACCCACCTGGGGCCGTGGCCTCCGCTGCTGTCTAAGGCCATGTGGGCCCTCGACCACGTGGGCACACACAACCCACACCTAATGGACTGGCCCAGGCAGTGAGGTGTGACTGGCTACTGGCTGCCCATGACCACTCAGACTGTGAGTTGGCTGCCAGGATGGAGGTCAGTGTCCCTGTGCAGGCTGGCGTCAGCAGCTGCTCCATGCTCCTCACAGGTGGGCTCGTCCTGGGCCCTGGCCCCCGGCACGTCCGAAGGCAGACGGAGGCCGGGAAGCCCACGAGGCTCATGAGCCTGCCCAGCTGCCAGCTGGGTTGTGGTGTCCACTCTGTTCTGCAGTTCAGGCTGGCGCACTCAGTTCGTTCTGGAGCCTCTTAGCTTTGTGCCGGCCTCAGGCCTGGCCCCACAGTGACCGCCCAGCAAAACACGGCCCAATGAGCATCTTCTTGCCTGCTGCCTGGGCCTCCCACAGATGCGCCTGTCTTCTGGTCAGACACTGCCTGTTCCGAGTCCGAGGAGCCCCTTGCAGTGAGGATGCCCCCCTGCTGGGCGGCGGCCAGTGGAGAGGATGGTGGGGGCCTGTGAGAATCACGCAACTGCACCCTGAGGCCCAGCCCACCCTCGGATGTCTGCTGTCTCCGGCCATCTTCCACCCAAGGCATCCCCCACGGTATGGCCATGCCCTTGCAGGGGCTCCCCCCACAGCCCGTGAGCAGCCCCCGCCTAAGCTGCATGCAGTGGGCCGTGCGGTGCCTCACCTGTGTAGCCGATCTTTTCGAAGCTGAGCAAACTGAAGATGCTGTTGTAAAGCTGCATCTCCTTGCGGCGGCCCTGGTCCATCTCGTCCAGAATCTCCATCAACTCATTGCCTGTCTTGGTCGGGTGGGCACACGCGGCCTCGTGTGCTGTCAACTCATGGAAGGGGCCATGCCATGGGCAGCCGATGCGCTTGTACTTGCACTGGGTAACCCTAGGGAAGGTGGCATGGCAGGGTCAGGGCCTGCACCCCCGTGGCAATGGGCCCTACCCGCTCACACGCACCACCTCCTAGACATGCTCACCATGTGTGCGTGTGTGCGTGACACAGAGGCAGGGACAGAGGCAGGGAGCAGATGTGTGGAGTGTGCCGTCAGGGCCCCAGTTGCAGGGTGGTCCCCTGCTTGGCAGTAAGCGGTGCTGATGGCGGCCCTGCATAGCAGCACCCAAGGCTCGTTTCTGAGCAGCAGTATAAGTGAGTGGCCAGCCAAGGCTGGGCTGGTGGCCATAGGACCAAGACAACTACCCCCCACAGGGAGCTTAGGGCCAGGTGGGGCCCTCCAACAGTCCCTCAGAGCCATGTCCTGGGCTAGGTGCCAGAGAGACCTCCCAGGCCACCCTGCAGCCACAGGACCTCAGCCAGGCTGCTGTGCAGACTCAGCCCCCACCCCGTCCTCACGCAGAGCCCTGGTGGTAGCTGAGGAGGCCTGGGGACCCGTGACAGGGCCTTCTCTGGCCCGTGGCCCCTGAGGCTGGGGCAGCGAGGACTGGCAGGCCCGCAGCACCAGCGGTACCTGTCCTGGCACTCCTCCTTCTGGTGCCGCTCCAGCAGTGAGCGGGGAAACTGGCGCAGGCAGAAGCCACACTCAGATGGCAGCTCACTCACAGCCTTCTCCACGGCCAGGTTCCGGCAGCAGAGGCTCTTACTGATCTCACAACGGCAGTTGGGGCATGTGGCCTGTTCCTCCTTCAGCCGGGCATCTGCTAGTAGGTGGATAAAACAGCCAGCGCACATCAAGTGACCGTTAGTACACTGCGAAGAAGGAAAGGGAGATGATGCTCACAGACCTGGAAGGACCAGGCACGCGCCCACCACCGCAGCTCCAGCCAGGCTGCCATCCTCTGGGGACTCCAGGCAGGCAGGTTGGCTGGCGGCAGAGGTACACGTGGCTCTCTTCCCAGGGCCCCTCCAAGGATAGCCGACTCGGTTCCCCTAGAGATGTGGCGTCTTGAGGATGTAGCCCCCGTCGCAGGCCGAGGTCGGGGCTCTTCACTGAGGCAGACCCCACAGGAAGTAGTCAATTTGCCCATACCAGGGCTTGAGGCCTGACCCATCCCCAGTCTCCTGCAAGCCCTTGACTCCAGGACCTACAGGAGTACCCAGATGGCAGCCCGCATAGGCACACACAGTATGCCACTGCTGAGCAGAGGGGCGGACGCTGCTCCCCCCATGCCCAGGTGAGCACGTCTGCTCCTCAGCCTTCAGAAAGGTCATCTGCACTAGAGACAGGAACCTGCTTAGATGGGTCCCTGTCCTGGTCCCTGGCTCCATCACCTGCCCAGTGAGGCCAGCCACCTGCAGGGCCGGTGGGAGGCCAGGTCTGCCAGGAGCCAGAGGAAGTGTCTTTGGGGGCAGGAGCAGGGGCTGCAGATCTGGGGCTGGTGGGTTGGCACAGGCGATGTGAAGTCAGCTAGCCGGAGCCAGTCTGCCTTGGGGCCTAAGGTAAGACCTACTTCTGGGTCTGCAGGGCTGAGGACAGACCCTGGGGCCCTGTCCATGTGGATGGCAGGCGGCTGCTATTCTGGGTCTCTTTCTTGTTCAACACCCCCAGAGTGCCCACTCTGCCTGTCAAGTGGAAACACAGGGCTTATGGCCCTGGCCTCAAGGTGGTACTGGTTCCACGGGGTCCCACATGGAATCAAAGTGTCTTATGGAGCAGACAGCTCCCCATTCTAGCCTGGCCTGTGGCAGGTGCAGGGAGTGGGGCAGGGCAGATGCGGCCCTGAGTGCAGGCACAGGCTTTGTTTCGAGAGGCTGCTCCAGCACTGCCTGGGTCTCACCAGCTGGGGCGAACCTTGAGAAAGCCACCAGGTCAGGGGTCCCTTGGGGCCCAGGTCCTTTGAGAGCCGGATGCAGCACAGAAGGAAGGGGGGCGTACCTATGTGTGCCGAGACCCCATCAGTGCTCACTGAACTTCTAGTGTCTGTTTCAGGGCCATGGGCCCCGAGGAGAACACTATGGAGGCTGAGCATGGCCCCGTGTCCCAGGCCTGGGTCCTACACACTGAGCAGCTGGGGCAAAGGCTTTACTCACAGAACTCAGTCACACCAACTCCATGGACTTTGCCACATTCAAGTCTCAAGTTCTGAATTAGGCCAAAAATTAAGACGCATCCAGTGAGGAAGGGAGCAGGTCCAGCTTAGCCCAAGGAACAGGCCGTGTGGCAGCCAGTGGGAGAATGCACGCTGGCTGCGGGGTGGGAAGTGAGGACTCAGCCTGCCCAAGGAAGAGCAGGGAAGGACAGCTGGCTGGCCCGTTCCCCCTGGGGTTAGCAGAGGAACCACAGGTGTGGGGAGTCCAGCTGGCAGGCAGGCAGCACAAGAGCTGTCTGCTACCACCTGGCTACGGAGGTCACAGACCAGAGCCCAGGTCACCCTGCCCAGGGCCCCACAGACGAGATGCCCAGGCATGCCATTGGGCCCACAGCAGATGCAAGAGCAGCGCCAAGGGCTTGCATCTGCCCCATTTGGCAAAGTACCCCTGGTGGCCACAGCCCTGCACCCCCGAGTGTACATCCAACATCCATTTTCCTGGGAGGCCTGTGTGCCTGGGGCTACCCCCACACCTCGGAGCCCCACTTGCCACTGAGCCCCTCGCTGGCCAAGCCCCACACTAGCCTTGGCCTTTGTGGCTACCCTGGACCACAGCTGACTGGCAGGAGAGAGGTGGGGCTAGACTGCTTAGCACTAAGGTCCAGGCTGAGGCCTGTCACTGCTCCTCAAAGGCGGGAGCTGAGCAGTGGAGGGCCAGGTGGCGGGGCAGGGGGAGAGAGAAACCTCAGGCGCCTGCCCTTACTTGGAGTGAGGCTGAGACATACAGCACTGTGCTTGGTGAGGCTCCTAATACCCACCACGTCCCCCACCCTGAAACCCCACGCCCTCCCAGGGCCTGAAGCTCCACAGATGCCTCTCAGAGGAGGAGCTGCACAGCTGCTCCAGGGCTCTCCGCCCAGCCCAGGTTCCCCAAGCAGGGCTGGGGTACCTGCGCCCCATGCGTCCAGGCCTGCCTTGCCACTGTGAGCGACTCAGGACTGAGTCCAGGCCTAGCTGGGGGCCCCAGCACCATGCCCTGCCATCGTCCCAAGGCCACATCAGAGGAAGAAGAGAACAGACCTGGTGGGCCCTTCCTCAGGCCCTGGCTCCAAGACTCAGCTCCCAGCCGGGGCCCTCTATGCCCGTCACCCCCACCACACTGCTCCTCTCCTCTAGATTCCAACACGAGTTCAGCTCATTCGGTCACTGGCCTGAGCTGGCTACATCATAAGTGGATGGGATGCTAGTTCTGGGTGCCTTGACTCTGCCCTCCTCTGGGCCCCGCCGGACTTCCAGAGGGAGTCCAGGAGCTCTGGGAGGGATGGGTTCACTGCCCCTGCAACCCTAACAGCTTGGCTGTGTTGGAACGTCATGAGCTGACACGACGTTCACAGGTGCCACTGGCTTAGCCAAGGGACAAGCCACCCCAAGGATGCCAGGCTAGTGGACACCAGACTGTTGGCCTGCCTAACTTTCAACCCAGGTCTCTCCATGGAAGGTGGTCACCATGCTCCAAAGCCCCCCACCTGCTATTGGGCCCACAGCTTCCCGAGCAAAACCTGTCTCTTTGTGTGCAGCCCAGCCACAGGGCAGCCACTACCTCAGCTGCCATTTGAGGGCAGGGCTGGGCTGACCCCCCCCCCCCACTTTTTTGCCACCACCTAGCTAGAAGCCAGGCCCAGAGCCACTGCACCAGTGGACAGCATAGCTCATGGCACTACTGAGAGTCCACGCATGCCACGCGCCAGGGCCTGGCTGGCACCTCCCACCACGCAGGTCTGCAGGGGCCCCTCAGCCCGAAAGACCAGGGCGGAACAGTTGCCCCTGCGAGCGGGCACTGCTGGCCACCCAGCCCAGCTTACCAGCAGTGTGCCCTCAGGCTGGTCACCTCCTCCCTGGGCCTTAGCCTACTCATCTGTAGGCACTGACGATAGGCTGGCCTCACACCACGCTCGTGAGGTGACACAGGATAGCACGTGTCACCAGGCATGCAGCAAGTGTCGAACAGATGCCACTGTCCCACGGCCCCTCCTTCCACCTTGGAAGGGACTCCAGGCACAGCACTGTGATTTCAGCAGAAGCCCACCCCTCGTCTCCCCACCATGGTGACCAGGAGCCAGTGGATGCGCCTCTGCACTAAGACACCAGCAGTCCACCCTCCCTGTGCCAGAGGCCTCTTTGTCAGCTTCTCTCAGGATGAAGAAAGGGGCACTGGATGGTCCATCAGAACCACAGGGGGCAGCCCTGGCCCCCAGGCCTGGACTGTAAGCAGGCCTTGAAAGATGGACCCCTCCCAGCTCTCGGGGACAAGTTGGCCCTGTGGCCAGCAGGCCTAAAACAAACTTTCATGCCTAGGGGTCCTCACATACCCTGAGCACCCCTCATTCCACTCTTTTCCCTGAATGGCCTGGGGCACAGATGCCCAGGCCCATCTGGCCAGCCCACAGCCCACCCAGAGGTTCAGTTACCCAGAGGCCTCAGAGGCAGCCATGATTCCAAAGCATAACTGAGGGATTCCCTGTAACACAAAACCCAAAAGCACCGCCCACCCAGCCCCAAAATACCCATCCTTCCTCCTGCACCGTGCTGGTGCCCAGCATCACTGCCCCCCAGTGTCACCTGAGGAAACCCCCTTCTCCTCAACCTCTTCAATCAGAAATTGCTGCCCCACTGTCACCGGGAACCCGTGGTCTTCTGCAGCAGCACCACCCCGAGATCAGGGCCGGCGACGCAGCACTTCCTGCCTCCTACCAGCTCTCACGAACACTGCTTGTGCCTGGCCAGGGTCTTCCGAAACCACCCGCCCTCCCCCTCACCAGTGTAGTTATCGGGTACCTAACCACGCATGTCCAGAAGCTCTTTCCCACAACCTTCCTCACCTCCAAGAACACACCTGCTATAGCCCTGTGCTGCTGTTGCCATCGCCTCCCAGGAGCTGAGAAGAGGCCTCTGAGGGCCCAGGCCACCTGGGTGAGGCCCCCCCACACCCCAGGGAGGCCTCACAGGGAGTTCCTTAAGCAACACTCAGAAAGAGCAGATAGTACATCAACACAGACAGCTGGCCTGGGCCCTCAATAGTCTTGGGGCTGAGCCCCTGGGCCTGTCCTCCCACACTGCAGGGTACCCGATGAAGGGTCTGGGCAGCCCGGGCAGGGTGTTCTCTGTCCACTGTCACTGCAGCCTCAATTCCTGGTGGGCCTAGTGGCCAGAGCGCCCTCACCCTGCCTGAGAGCTGCCTTGCCTTCCACCCAGGCCCGCTTCACAACATGACTGTCCAGCAAGTAACCATCCCCACGGCCAGATCCTGCACTGAGTTTGGGTAAGGTGCATAGCAGGACATGACTGGTCCCTACAAGCAGATGGTGGGAGTGTTCAGGGGAGGGAAGCACTCTGGGGGAGAAAGGGCATGCTCACAGCAGTGGGCGGGGGCGTCGGAGTCAAGGCTGCCTTGGTTGGGCCTAGGAGAGCAGAGGTGGACAGACAGATGGGAGGTCTCTCCAGGCAAGGGGGTGCATAGGGGGCAGAGGACAATCCTGTGGGGGTGGGAGACGTGCAGTACTTCTTCCACACGGGGGTCAGGGCTCAGGGCTCAGACCAAGCAGGAAGGGTCAGGGCCAGCTCTGTGCTGAGGATGGGGCCAGCAAGGGGAGACCAGGGAGGAGTCAAGGATCAGGCGCTGATAACTGTCCACAGCAGAGGTGGTGGATTACTCAGCCCAGGCTGTGCCCAGAGCCAGTGGTGCAGTGCTGCCTGGCAGCCTGGGAGGCCGGGAGTCCCTGGTGGTGTCCTTTTTGCGCCTCCAGCCTGCCTGCTGCCCACCTGCACGCCTGCCCAGGACTCCAGGAGGTGACTGTGTACCTCGTCAGGCCTGTCACAATGGGCACACCCCACACCCACGTGAGGACGTCAAAGCTGATACTCCTGCTGTACCTGCTGCGGCCCTGGCGCAGTGCTGGCCATGGCAGGGAGACAGCTGCCTGTGCTGGCCCTGATGTGACACCTGAAAGAGGTCCCCAACCTGCCCACTCACACAGAAGGGAGCTCGCGCCACACCAGGGGGCCCTAGCAGGTTGGAGGGAGAGCTGGAGGGCAGGTCTCGGGTTACCAAATCAGGCTTAGCACACCAGCTCAACACAGCCTCCTGCTCCTCTTTTCACCCCAGAGCTGGGCACACCACCCAGCCCTGGCCCCTGGCCATCTGAGCCAGCACCCACGGCACACAGTGTGGCTGGTGCGCTCCCGAGTTATGTCCTGCTAGATTCAGGCAGGACACTGCCAGCAGGAGTAGAGGGCAGGACACATTGACCACCTGAGATCTGCTCACTAGATAGCTACCAATCAACAGGCCTTAGCCAGAGACCCAGCCCAAGACAAGGGGCCAAGCCAGTGAGGGGAACCCAACACATTCTGAAGCAGCTTGCATGGCCCACACCATCCAAGACTGGACCCCCAGGGAGCAGACCCACCTCTGATGCCAATCAGGCAAAATGGCCCAGGGCTTGCAGGCCCATCCCGATCTGCCCCTTGACACCCCCATCAGTAAAACGTGGACAGCAAAAATGACTGCACACAGGGCCACTGGTAGGATCAAGTGAGACACCGCCTGCAGCAGAGTCGGAGCCTGAGGGGTCACAACGAGCTGTCCCTCCTTCCCCAGCACAGCACCATGGTGCATTCTCACCCCACACCCCACCCATGTAACACGTCAGGTCTGTGTGCAGCCAACGAGGCCTGGAGCAGGGCTCCAATCAACCCCTGAGAGGCAAGGCTGTCCTACTGACAGCACATCCTAGAGCTTCTCCAGGACTCTAGAGACGTAATGGAAACACCCCTGTAACCAAGACCCAGGTGTCACCTGGAGAGTGGGGTGGTAGCTGGGTGAGAAGCCAAACCTGCAGCTGGGCATCAGCACCTGTGGCCCTCATCCCAGCTGGCTCACAAGGAACAGAGCAGAGCCCTCGAGGCCCCAGTGCCTCACTCCCCACCAGAGCCTGCCCAGGAAGGAACTGAGCTCCCAGCATAGCGCAGGTCCAGCCGGTCTGAACCAGCCGGCTCAGAGGCTGGGCCACCTCAACTCTGGCTGTGCTAGGCCAGCCACAGTTGTGGGGCAGAGTGGACTAAGAGCCAGCACCGTGTGGCCCATCCTCTCCTGTGAGGCGCCTGTTCCAATCCACCCATGGGAAGAGGAGACAAGGAGATTCTTGAATTCCTCTCAGATCCCTACCATGGTCTCAGCCCCCTCGTCTCTCACTCAAGGCCCAAGCAAGTAACTCTTCCACCAGAAAGAATTACAAAGTTGTGGAAAAGGGGCTGGAAAGTGAGGAGATCCGGAGGGGACCTGAGGCTGGGTGGTGACTGCTGCTCTGGGAGCCAGCAGCTGTTAGAAGTGTTCCTCTAGCTGGCGCTGGGCCAGGAGGCCACAGGATTCGCAAGCCAGGGCCTCTGGCCAGCAGCTTTCCGAGTCCCAGGAGAGTCAGTTGAGAGCCAGTGTCCTCTCCCCAGACAGCTCAACCTACTTTCCCTCCAACCCCTTTCCTCTCCCCATTGTCCAGGCACATTAGGGTCCTCCTAAACAAACTTCCAACAGAAAACAGAACGACTTGGAGCTCCAGAAGTAGGAGAAGTGGCACCCAGACCAGGCCCCTAAGAAAGGTGCTGGCTACAAAAGTGACTCCCTGGTCAGGCTCCGAGCTTGAAAAGAAAGAGTACAAGCCCACCACCCACTCCCAGCTCCCATAAATGTAAACAAAGCCAATGGGAAACCAAAACAGTTTCATTCCTTATTCTTCAGCAGGACTCGAGAAGAGTAGAGATAAAGGACGGGACCACATAAGGTCTCAGCTCAGAGATTTGCTTTGCTGTTTCATGGGAGGGGCACTCTGTGGGTCTTGATGCAGACAGCTCATCCAGACAAGGGTGAAGGGAAGGGCAAGGAGAGGAAAAAGAAATGGTCCTGCCTCTCCTCAATGCTCTTTGGGAGGGAAATGGCCAAGGACGCCAGGAGCCTTCCATGGGGCAGAGAGAAGCAAGTACAGAGTAAAAGGGTACAGGAAGGGAAAAGGTAGCCTTGGGGGTGTGGCTGCCAAAAGGATAGAGAAGCTCTAGGTGAAAGGGAGAGCCCAGGGGCTCCCTGGGCCCAGAGGACTTACGAGTGGGGGCAATGAACCTGTCACCAGACCTGGCTGGGTTCAGCTTGAGATGGCGGGATGGGATGGTGAGGAGGGGCAGCAGCGGGGGAATGTGGAGAAGATACGGGAGTCTAGGTAGCAGACAACTGATTCAGACCTACGTCGGAAGATACGGTAATCAGAGCACGGAAAAGGGGGATTCAGGGCAGAAATGAAAAACTCTGGAAAAGAGAATAGGAGCTTCAGAATCGGCGCTGGAGACCCGCCGGCGGAAGAACGCAGATGTGAGGACAGGAGGGGGCTCCCTAGTGGTGGGTCCCGGGGCCTCCAGGCCGGGCCTCGGGCCAACGCAGTACCTGGGGGCGGCCGCGGCAGGGGTTCGAGCCCCGGGCCGGGTCGGGGTCGGGCCGGCGGCCCTACCTGGTACACGGAGGCCTTGGGCAGATCCAGGCAGACGGTGCAGCACAGCACAGAGTAGAGCCGCTCCTCCAGCTTTCCGCTGCCGGCCGCCGCCGCCGCCGCCGCCGCCGCCTCGGCCGCCTCGGCCGCCCGCAGCCGCTTCTTCGGCGGCGCGTCGGGGTCGCCGGCCGCCTCCTGCAGCTGCAGCTGCCGGGCACCGGCCAGGCCCGCCTCGTCCGGGAGCCCAGGCCCCGCCGCCTCGCCCAGTGCCGCCGCCGCCGGCCCCGAGGCCGCCCCAGGCCCAGCTCCGACCCCGACCCCGGCTGGCACGGCGCCGGCGGGCCCGGCGGCCGGGCCGCCCCCGCCGGCCTCCTCTGCGCCGGACATCGCGGCGCGGCCGGCCGGCCCGGCGTGCGGCTGCCGGCACGCTCCTGCGGCTGAAGTTACCGGCGCCGCGCGCTCCCGCCGCCCTCTCGCCGCCGCCGCGACCCCGCAAACCCCGCTCCCGCCGCCGCCGCCTCACAGGGCCCGGCCCGCACGTAGCCCCGCAGCCGCCGCGGCCACCGAACCCGGCGCGGCCGCCATCTTTGTTTTCGCTGCGCCGAGACCCCCCCCCGCCGCCACCGCCCCCTCCATCCTCCCGGTCACGTGAGGGCGCACAGGGCCAATGGGAGCGCCTCTCGGCGTTAGGCTCCGCGGCGGTCAGAGCCAATGGGCGCGCGAGGCCGCCTGAGGGCCCACCCCGGCAGCTGATAGGCAGGAAGGGGGCGGGCCCGCGGCGTCACCCCCGGGGCGCGCGCCTGGGGCGGGGAGGCCCCCGCGGTGGGCAAGCGCCGCGCTCAGATTCGCCGGGCCAGCTAGGCGGAGGGCAGCCCCGGGCCCCAGGCACAGGAGTGTGCTGCACCTTTGTCCCCGGGACTCGGGCTTGCGGGTGGGGTGCTCTGACCTGGCTCGCCGGATTGGATGGGCCCGAGCGAGCAAACGCGCCCGGCGCCCCTCTCCATCCTGTGCGGGACCGGATGTGTTTCAGAGAGGCGGCAGGGGAGGCACTGTCCCCGGGGAACCCACTGCTCTGCCCAAGCCAGTTTCCTGACCCTGCGGTGGGGGGCTGACGAAGGGTCCACGGAGGAAAGTGAAAGTTTTGGGTAATTAAACTTGGCTGGCACAGGCCGCAGAGAAGCCGGAGGGCAAAGAGGTAGAGGTCGTCACCCAGGGAGGGGACTTGCGTTTCTGGGAACAGCTGTGTGGTAAAGGCCTCCCCTGCCCCCACCCCAGCCGGCAGCCCGTGAAGGTCGCTGCCCTACAGAGCCACCTGCCAGCCTGTGCAAGGATATCTGGAGCTCCACGATGTCCCAGGAGAGCGAGAGCCCGGGAGTGTATCCTCTCAGCCCAGGGGCCCTCCTGACAGGTGCCCGCAGGAACCCAGGCTGGGTGAGGCCGTGCTAGTCTCACAGCACCCCCTCCCTTTGCTCAGGAGAACCAGTTGCTGCCCTGGCCCTTAGGTAGCTCACTGGAGGTCCCCTTAATCCCTTTAAGAATGGGCAGATTCCATATTCCTGCCGAATCCATAAGGTTTATTGGAGACCAAGCCTCACTCTGGACCCATGACCATGTCCAGCCCAGAAATAGGCCCCATAATGTGCCTCAGACTCTGTTCACCTTGACTCTGGTCTAGGCAAGTCCCTTCTTACGGTCAGAGGAGGAGCAGCCCCAGACTCTGTCCCCTAACCAGTGTCAGAAGGAGGCCCCAGGAGCAGGTGGTAGGAGGGGGAGGAGGTGCAGCCAGGCAGCAGCCCTGCCCTGTGGTCCCGACTGTCACTCCCACTGCAGGTGCTGTATATGCAGGGCCCGGCAATAGGCCCAACTGCCTGCAGCTAGGGCCCAGCGGCAGATGTCCTCCTTGGGCAGCAGCAGCAGTCTGTCCTCCTCCAGCCGGCTCAAGAGGCCAGCTGCACCCAGCATGGCGCCCCCCCACATCCCATAAGTGTTGGCTGTGAAAACAGCCACGATGAGGATGGTCACCGAGACCACCAGCACCACTGCCTGACCAGCCACAGATCGGCCCTCACTGCCGAGGTGGTCACCAGCCACAGCCAGCACCATGCCTCCTCCCAGGAGCAGGTTGGCAGAGGAGCGGTCCCCATTCATCCAGTGGAAATCAAAGGCCAGAAGGGGCAGGCTGATGACGGTGGCCACCCAGGCTCCAGCAAGACAGTCTTCATCTGTGCCCAACCCTGGCACCAGCATGGTGGCAGAAGACACGGCCTGGAGCAGGAAGCCAGCAGCAGCCCCTCGACTCGCCTGTGAACACAGGGAAGGGAGAGGATGTGAGGAAGGGGGCCAGCTGCCATCCCTCTAAGCAGGAAGGATCTGGGGCTCTCATGGCAGCCTGGCCCCCAGACTTATCTCCCAACACCCCTCCCCAATTCCAGTGAACTGGCCTAGATCCTTGGGTTTGGGGTGGGAATCAGAGCCCAGAGGGAGAAGGACTATGGAGCACCTAGCCCTTCCCCATCTACTCACCTGGGCAGTGCACACAGCTGCATGCAGAGACACCACTCCAAGCACCAGGTGGGAGAGGGCTGTACCCCAGTCTTCCCCAGATTTGGAGGTCATGGTGGTAGCGTTTGATGAGGTGCCAGGAAGGGGATCCTCAACTTTGGAGAGAAAGAAAGTGCAGAAGCCAGCGGCCTGGAGTCCTAAGGGCTGCTCTCCAGGAATTCTAGGATCCACAACCCCTTGTATAAGTGTTGGGATAGGTTCATCCTTAATTTTCCAGGGCCCTGAAGCCACTGGAACACAACAGCGAAGAAGAATCTAATTCGGCAGGGAAAAGAGTGGGGGAAGCAGCATGGTGTCTAGGCTGGATGGGTGTGAGTCCTGGGGCTCCAGAGCCCAAGAGGGACGCGTGGGGCCGGGGGAGAGGAGGGCTGAGCCGTGGCAGGGAGGTGCCTGCCTCGGCCTGGTGCCTGCGCTCGGAGAGGCGGGAAGGGCCGCGGGCTCGTCCTCGGAACCCGAGCTTCTAGGGATCAGCCGGCCTCGGCAATTTCCAAGCCCCAGACGCAGCGACGAGCGAGAGACTGGGCCCGCTTGCTGAGCCGTCCGCCGCGCCTGTGGCTCTGCGTCCAGGCGCCCGGCCTCGGGCTGTCCGGGACAGCACAGTCACAGCGCCATGACCAACGAGAGGAACAGAGGCTAGAGCGGCGGGGGGGGGGGGGGGGGGGGCGGGGCCTGGGGCGGACGATTGGGAGGGCTGTATGAGACGTGTGGGTTACACCTCCACATAGAGAAAATAAAAATTCTCACAACTGGACCAATAAGCACCATCATGATAAACAGAGAAAATACTGAATTTGTCAAGGATTTCATTTTACTTGGATTCACAATCAATGTCCATGGAAGCAGTAGTCAAGAAATCAAAAGACACATTGCATTGGGCAAATCTGCTGTGTTAAAAAGCAAAGATGTTACTTTGAGGACTGAGGTGCACCTGACCCAAGCCATGGTACTTTCAATCACCCCATATGGATGTGAAAGCCGGACAATGAATATGAAAGACCAAAAAAGAATTGATGCTTTTAAATCACGGTGTTGGCAAAAAATATTGAATATAACATAGACTGCCAGAAAAATGAACAAATCTGGCTTGGAAGAAGTGCAGCTGGAATGCTCTTTAGAAGCAAGGATGGCGAGACTTCGTCTCACATAGTCTGGACATGTTACCAGGAGGGACCAGTCCCTGGAGAGGGACATCATGCTTGTTCGGCAGAAAAGAGGAAGACCCTCAAGGAGATGGATTGACACAGTGGCTGCAACAGTGGGCTTAAACACAGCAACGATTGTGAGGATGGCACAGTACCGGCAGTGTTTCGTTCTGTGGTGCACAGGGTCTCTATGAGTGGGAACCGACTGCAGTGCGCCTAAGGACAACTTACGAAGGGAGTGGTTTTGTGGGATCCGGTTAAGGAGTAGTGGGGGTGTGAGAAGAGGGGCCTGGGGAAGAAGCTGGGAGAAGAGGAGGGGCCTGGGGCGGGGCTGTGAGGGGAGGAGGGGTCTGGGGAAGGGGTTGGGAGAAGAGGAGGGGTCTGGGGTGAGGCTGGAGGGGAGTAGGGGTCTTGGGAACAGGCTGGGAGAAGAGAAAGGGTCTGCGGAAGGGGCTGGGAGGAGAGGAGGTGGTAGCACACCTATCAAAAGAAGGCTTTAGAAACCGAGAGCAATGGGGGTCTCAGCGAAGAACAGGGGTGGGGATTCCGAGAATAGGAGCAGGAGAACGGGCTGCGAGAGGTGGGACTTAGTCACGTGGAGCGATGCTGGGAGAAGGAAGGGGTCTTGGGCGGGGCTAGGAGGAAGGGCGGGTCTGAGAGGAGAGGCGGAGTCTGGGGAGGGGCTGGGCAGGGCTGGGAGGAGGGGACCAGCAGAGGAGGTAGCGCACCTGTCAGCCGAGCAATGGGGAGTCTCCGCCAAGGGGGGGTATTCCGAAAGGAGGGAGCGGGGGCCGAGGCCATGGGCGCTCTCAGCCGGGGGTCCCCGCAATGTAGGAATGGAGAGCCGGGGACGGGGTTGTGAGGAGGACGGGTCCTTGGGGTGCGGCCCCGGACATCGGTTCCAGGCGCTCTCCTCGCTCCCCACTGCTGCGCGGGAGCGGGCCTGGGGGCGGCCGGCCGAGCATGCGCACCGGCGCGGCTGCGGGCGGGTGCGGATCCAGGCGCGGGGACGCGGGGCGGCCTGAAGCGGGGTCCTCTGCCGCCCCGCGCTCCCATGTACGCCTTCTACTCGCTGCTTATCTACATCTTCTACAGCCTGTTCCGCAGGGATGGCAGGACCGCGGCGGCCGCGGACCCCGGGGACTCCACCCAGGTGAGCGGGGGCGGGAGCTGCGCCCCGCTGAGGAGACAGATGGGGTCCTGGCAGGCCCACGCAGCCTACGTCCTCGGGCGCTGCCCCTGGGGAGTGGGGGCCATGATGAGAACTCCGTCTCTGTTCAGGTGTTGGAAGCCAGAGACCTCGGTCCCAACCCCTCCGGGCCAGCCCCTGGAGGGAGCCCCGCAGGCTGTCTGCCCCCTCCCCAGAGACTCCTCTGCTCCCCCCTAGAGTGTCCACTGTCATACCAAAGGCCGCCGCCGCCCCGGCCAGCCCCCGCCGCACCTGTGGACCGAGCTGATCGGCCTGGCCGGTAGGTGCTCCGCGGTTCGGGAACGCTGCGCCTGAGGCGGCGTGCGGGTACCGGCCATCCTAGAGAGGGAGGGGCGCAGTGACCTCATTGGGAGGGAGGGACACGGCAGGTGACAGATGGAGGCCGGGCCTCCTGCACGTGATCTGGAGTGCCCCCTCCTCTCACTCCCTGGCCCCGCAGGCTGCTCCGAGTCCGAGGATGGACCGGGAGGGGCAGTCGAGGGCCGCCCGGCCGAGGTCTCCCTGGAACAGGCTCTCACGCGCCTTGCTGAATTCCTCTCCGTCCACTTGGGGGCGGAAGAGGGCTACGGGAACCCTTCCGAAGCGGGCAAGGTGAGCAGGGCTAAGGGTTGCATCCCCACTTTGCTTTGCTCCCCATTCTCCTGACCCTTCTCTGTTCCTGTGACCTCATCCCCAAGACCTTCCTTATATACCGTGCACAGACTCCTGCCTTTGACCCGCATCCACTAAAAAAATGACAGCTCCCTCAGGAAGTTTTTTCTTTCCTAGGAACTACTCCCCACCCCTTCCCTCTAGACCTGTTCTTTCTCCCCAGCCCTGCTGCCCCCAGCCCTGGCCCATTTCCCCAGAGTGTCCCTGCCCTGGTCTTATCTTCTACAGACCGTTGAGACTCCTCCACTGTTGACAGTTACCAGTCAGCTCTTAGCTCTCCTAGCATGGATTTGGGGCCCCAGAGGAAGGCAGGCCTTGCTCCAGGGGACTCAGCCAGCCGCAGGTGTGCAGCCCCCTACTCCAGATGGTATGTAATGGGTATTGAGTTGAAAGGAACCCTGTGGAAAGAACAAAGTCACACAGATCTGGGCAGCTTGGGGTCCAGGGTCCTGAGCCCTGCTCCCAGGGTGCCTCCTTCAGGACAGAGACCTCTTCATTCCTAACTGGGTCTACCGCACCCCAGGACTCCCATCCCAAGAAGAAAGCTCTTCTTATCCTGCCGCAGACTCGGGGGAGGCACCAAGGAGTGAGGCCCAAGTGCGGCAGCCCCCCCAGTTGGAGGAGGAACAGAGGGCTTGGCATAGGTTGGAGCAGCTCATCCTGGGACAGGTGAAAGCCCAGGACTTGGCAGGGTTGGGGGTGGGGGTGCAAGGAAGTGTTCTAGCCTGTGCCCCTCCCACCTCCCCAGTTGGAAGAGCTGAAGCTACAGCTGGAACACCAGGAGGAGGAGCTCGGCCGGCTGCGCTTGGGAGTGGTGAGGCTGCTGGGGGTGCAGGGAGAGGGGTGTGAAGGGGCATGGCTTTCAGGTTAGGTGCTGAGGGTTTCCCTCTCCACCAGGGAGCTACGGACTCTGAGAAGAGAGTTCAGCACCTTACTCTGGAGAATGAGGCCCTGAAACAGAGCCTGAGCCTGATGCGGGACCTCTTACTGCACTGGGGGCCTGGCCCCCACTCCAGGGACCCTCAGGTACCCGCTCCTCAGCTGCTACTACCCAAGCTCCCCCAGGGCCTCATGCTAAGAGATCACCAGGAGGTCTCTTAACCTTTCAGTTTCCCTGCCCCAGGCTTGTAGATGAGCCCTGGAATGGTATGGCAGGACAGTGCCACCCAGAGGCTGATGCTCATGGGAGAACCTCCCCCCCACCCCCGCCCTGGGCCTCTCTGAGTACCTGACCCCAGGAGAGCAAAGGAACTTGGAGGATGGAGCCCCATATGCAGTTGGGAGGTGTGGGCTCACACCTGCTTGGCCTGCCCCTCCTATCTCCCTATCTGGGAAGTGGGGCCATTGGAATGCCTGTCCCCAAGTTCCCTCCCAGCTCCACAGCCCACCTGGGTCCTGCCCCGCCAACAGGGAGAAGCTGAGGCCCTGGTGGAACTCCAGAGCCGGCTTCAGGAGGCCCAGGACACCATGGAAGCCCTCCGAGTCCAGGTGGGCTGGGCAGAGGGGGTGCACCCAGAGGGCCTGAAGGGCTGGGGCACATGGAAAGGGAGACAGGGAGAGAGGGAGATGGGGAGGAGGATGGGGGACACAGGTAGGCAGGGCCTGGTAAGTGCCTGTTTCCTCAGTGACAGGGGTGGGGTGGGGTGGGGTAGCTGGGGGTCCAGGAGGTACAGCTGCAGGGCCTCCGGGGGGCCCTCCGGCAGCTCCAGCAGGAGACAGAGCAGAACTGCAGGCAGGAGCTGCAGCAGGTGCACGGGCAGCTGGCAGGTAAGGGCTGGGAGTGTTGCAGTGGGGGCGGGGCCGGGGCCTGGGCTTTCTTTCCAACAGACTTGCCCCACCAGGACTCCGGGCGCGCATGGCCAGCCTGCGTCAGGGCTGCGGGGACCTCCGAGGGCTGGTCAGCACCTTCACTCAGAGCTGTCAGGGCTCGCTGAGCGAGGCCCAGGGCCAGGTCAGACCCCTCCCCTCCTGGCACCCATCTCTGGGCCAGCCCTTCTCTGTCCTCCTCTGGGGACCTGCCCAGCCTGTTCTCCCTCCCCCCTCCCCGTGGGGGGAGGAGTAGTTGCATGCACTGATGCTGATGGCGGCTCTGTTACAGCTTCTGTGTGACCCTGACCTTACTCCTGGGTCTCAGTTTCCTCATGTGCAATTGAGGCGTTAGCAAATCCTTCATAGGCTTACCATGAAGCTCAGAGGTGTGTGGGTGTGATGTCCTTGTACATGAACCCCTCAGACTTCATCCCAGGCCCAGAAGACCTCATGCCACTGAAAGTTGTGGGTGGCCACTGTGGTCAGTCTACAGTGTCCCCTGTTCTGCCCTTAGCAGTACCCGTCCCCCAGCTCCTCCTGCTGCCCTGAGTGTTCTCCTCACATCTCTGTCCCCCCAGGTATCCTGGGCCCTGGGGGCGCTGGCAGCTGAAGGCATTGGGACTCAGCTCTCTGAGGAGCAGCAGGAGCCCACAATGGGGTGCCCAGGGCGGCTGCTGGAGCTGAAGGGTAGGGCAGACTTGAGGGGCGGAGGAGGGCAGGGAGGAGGGGAGCCTCCCTGAGCTTCAGACTTGGGCAAGGAGGCAGCCCACTGACCTGACCTCCACTCCAGGGAATATCCGCGTGCTGTGCCGGCTGAGGCCAGGGACACCCTGTGGCCTAGTGAGCACAGAGCCTGGCCCTGGCGGCACTGTCACTACCTGCTATCGAGGGCGCCAGCGCCGCTTCCGTTTGGACTGGGTCTTCCCTCCCGATGCCAGCCAGGAGGAGGTGACGACACACCTTGCCTCTGTCCTGATCCCCCCTCAGAGTCCTGGAGTCCAAGGAAGCCCCAGTCTCCCCTTCTCTACCTACTCTGTGGGGGGCTGGGCTCCAACAGGGCAGGGAAGGGAGCAGCAGGCCTGGGGGCAGGACAGCCAGCCCAGCTGGGTGTCTGCTTCTTCTGGGGTTCTTCCTATCTGCCTTTCCCATGGAGCTCTGCAGGCCCAGGGGCAACAGTCTCCTTGGTTTAGACAGGAAAGTTAACATCTCACACATGAAAGACCACGAGCTCATGTGTGGTGACAGTCACTGCTTATGCAGAACTGACCACAGAGCGTGGCTGGGACTCCACAGGCAACGTCTTGGTGCCTCATCCTCTTGGGCAGCAGTGGCTGCCCCTTTCCAGGGCCTGGAGTTCACCCAGCGGTGCAGGCAAGCAAGCCCCCAAGCTCTGCCTCATTCTGTGGCCGAGGCTGATGAGGGTGTGTGAGCAGGTGAGCTTGGTGCCTCAGCGCACTCAGGCTGCCCACAACCACCCTTCCTTTTGCTACTAGACTCAAGTGGGGAAGCAGGGGTGTTGGAGTGGCCAGACAGATGTGGGTTCAAACCCTAGCCCACTGCCAAAAGCGACTGTCTCTCTGACATAAACGTTGACCCTAGAGCTTTCTGTAGATGAGAAGGAGGAGGTTCAGAGTGGGCAGGGGCTGGGCAGAACTGGTAGGGACTCAGACTGGGTGCCCAGTGGCCTCTGTGGCTCTTTTACCACAGGCACCTGTGGGGCCCCCAGGGATGAGAGTGTCCACCGCTGGCAGGTACTCTCTCCCCATCTCCTAGGATCTCAGTGATCCTCTTTCCCACTTATTTTCTGTCTAACCTACATATCCCTGGGTCTCAGCCCACCACCTGCACAGTCCCCAGAACTCCAGTCCCACTTGTCCACTGCCCTCCAGGTAGTGTTTCTGGACAGAGGCCTCCAACTCAACATGTCCAAACCAAAGAGCCAACATCAACTGTGGCAATGGTGCCACAGTACACCCTTCCACACACCACCCCCAATGCCTCCTTCCTCCGTGGAATCTCAGTGGTCACATTGGTCAGCCTTTCAAGCAAAGTTGAGGAGTCCACAGAGTTAACAGTCCCCTTCCAGTTACTGCAGGATGAAAGTCCCAGCCCCGTTTCCTGACAGCCTCCTCTGCACTGGGAAGGCCCAGGCTCCAGCTGTCCAGGCTGGCTGCCCCCCAGGGCCCTTCCTTTAGGCTCCTCCACGTGCACATTCTCCCATTGGGGGACAGGTGCATTGCAGCCTCACTTCACAGAGGGGAAATCTCCAGGAAGGGCTGTGGGTGAGGAAGAGTAACTTACCTTCAATCACACCCAGTTTGAACAGGCAGTCCAGGCTCCTGACCACTATTCCATGGGCTCCCAGTGATCTTCAGGACTCCAGTCCTTCCCACAGGCTGTGTCCACTGCCTGTCAAGTCTCTTCACTCTTTGCCTGGCAAAACTTTACTTCTGCCTCAGACCCCAAGCAAATGCCACCTTCTGTATAGAGCCTTTTGTCTGGGGGGGGGTCCACCTTCCTGCTGTGCCCCTCTAAAGCCCTTGTCTCACACTCCACTGCTCAAGTAACCCCCCCCCACTCCCCACCAGTCCTTAACAGGGGACCCCTGGGAGGCACCCAGCACACCCCTCCTGCCCCTCTACCCCAGGTCTTCCGGGAGCTCCAGCCAGCTGTGCTGTCCTGCCTCCGAGGCTACAGCGTCTGCATTTTCACCTATGGTCAGACAGGGACCGGGAAGACCTACAGCATGGAGGTGGGGTAGTGCCCACTCCTTGATGGAAGAAGCCAGGGGGTTGGGTGGTCCTTAGGCTGGGTGGAATGTGAACCCAGATGTGGCACCTCACCCCGCCCCAGGGTCCACCTGAGGACCCCGGCATAGCTCCTAGGGCTCTGCAGTCCTTGTTCCAGGAGATGGGGGCCGGAGGGCAGCACCGAGTGACCCTCAGCATGGTGGAGATCTACAACGAGGCTGTCAGGTCAGGCAGTGAGGGCAGCTTCCCCACCCCCTCCCACCCAAGGTCCCCCACAGCCACCCTCAGAGTCTGAAACCAATTCTTCCCTTCTTTCTCACCAGGGACCTCCTGGCCCCAGGGCCTCCGCAGCGCCTGGCGGTGAGGCAGGGCCCAGCAGGCCAGGGGGGAATCCAGGTGGCTGGCCTCACCCACTGGGACGTGCCCAACCTGGAGACGCTGAACCAGGTGAGGCCCTCTCCCTGTCCTCGACCTGGGGGCAGGGGACCTGCACAGGTCAGCCATGTCGCTCTGCCTTCCAGATGCTGAGCCTGGGGAGGAGCAACCGGGCCACTGCAGCCACAGCCATGAACCAGCACAGCTCCCGCTCCCACGCTCTGGTCACGCTGACGTTGCGCGTGGCGTCCCTGCCGCTCGGTCCCGGCACTGCAGGTATCATTGTTGCGCCACGCCCTGCCAGGGCCCACGCCTCGCTCGGACCCGCCTTCCTCCAAGTCTGGCTTCGCTCGCCCCAGCAGGCACGCTGCACCTGGTGGACCTGGCGGGATCCGAGCGCGCCTGGAAGGCGGGGTCGATCGGCGCGCCCCCGGGAGACAAGGACCGGGCTCGGCGGCTGCGGGAGGCCCGGACCATCAACCGCTCGCTGCTGGCGCTGGGAGGCGTCATGGCCGCGCTGCGCGCTCGGCGGCCCCACGTGCCCTTCCGCGACTCGCAGCTCACCCGCCTGCTGCAGCCGGCGCTCGGGCCCGGCGCTACCGCCGTGCTGCTGCTGCAGGTGGGCGGCTCGGGCTGGCGGGGCGCGGAGGCTCGTTTGCATAATCTTTGCATGCCAGGCACCGCCCACTCCGGGGTCCGGGCACTAGCGCCGATTCCTCGCAGATCTCCACGCGGCCAGAGGACCTCGGGGAGACTGTCTGCTCCCTCAAATTCGCCGAGCGAGTGGGCCAAGTAGAGCTGGGGCCAGCCCGACGCCGCAGAGCCCCGCGCTCCGGGACGCCCTCCTCCTTCAGCACGGACACCCAGCTCACGGAGACCCCCTGCACTCCCACACAGTCCCCCGGCAGCCCTCAGAGCCCATTACCCGACAGCGGCTCTGGCTTGGCTTTAGCGGTCGCAGAGGGCCTGCCCCGGTAGTCCTACACGCGGCGGTGCCCAAGGGGTCTGGGGTCGCGCCTCTGCCGGCAGAGGCTGCAGGAAGTCCCCACACCCTGCCTTGTGGGGTGCAAAATCCCCTTGACCTCGGGGAGTCCACTGAATCCCCCGACTCCCAGAGTCTCCCCTCCCCCCACGAGGAGTGTTAAACCTAGAGAAACGATGCCCCCGCCCCCTGCCCACAGGTCCTCACCTCCCACCTTATCGCCATTTGCTGTTATCGAGACACACAGCAGGGGATCCCAGAGCCGCACTGAATGGTTGCTCAAATCACCAACCCGCCCCCAAAAACCAGACATGGCGTTAGAATGCTGTAAGTTCCTTTATTGTTATCGCCCCCGCCCCCCCAAGACCACATAGGGCCCGGTTTTTATTCACTCCCCCTTCCCCCAAAAGGTGCTATGTCCTTCTCAGACAGCTGAGGGAGGACTAATAGACTGGAGCCATCACTGAGTTCTCCTTCCCCCAGCCCAGAGCCAAGGAGGGGAAGGGACAGATGTTGATGGATGGATAGACAGACTGACAAGGCTGAGAACATGGGACAGGAAGGGCTAATCCAGGCGGAGCCCTGCTCCTTCCAGACTTGCATCTTCGGGGTGGGGGTGGGGAAAGGCATGACTGACCCAGGCTAGGTTTGGGCCCAGCCTGGCTGCCACCCTTCTGTGGGGTCATCCAATAAACGTCCTGGACTCTCACCTGGTGACGTGAGGCTGCTGTGGCTGCAGGCACCCTCCCTTATGGCAGGAGAGGACAGCACCTCTCCCACGGAGCCTCACAGGCTGTACCAGGAGAGCAGCCAGCCCGGGGCCGGGGCAGTCAAGTCCCGAGGGTGGCTGACCCACACGTCGTAGATGCTCTTGTTGGGAGGCACCCCCTGGAAGAGGGCATCTAGATCCCAGAACAGCCCCGGGGGCCCTTGGGCTTCAGGGGCCACCCCCCAGTAGGCTGGGCTTGCTGCAGGTGGGCACTGGGGGCAGGAGGTGGGTGGTAGGCGGGCCAAGGGCATTACCACATTGGGGGTGTATATGGGCAAGTAGGAGGTGGGCAGCTGCCCCAAAAATGGCGTTCTGTGTCCCCCGCCGGCCAGTCCCTGAGTGTCTGGAGTACCCTGAAGTAGGTGGAGGGGCCAGGCCCTGGGCTCTGGGGAGAGGGCCAAGGGCCGGGTGGTCCCACCCCTGGAGTTCTCCTCTCCTCTCGTGGGCCCGGGGAGTGGACAGAGAGGCCACAGAGGCCTCTCAGAAGAGGGCAGGGGTGCAGCGGACACCCCCTCCCACTCCCCAGTGCACCCTGTGTCGGCTAGAGCTGGACTTTTCTTCGGCGGTGGCTGCGGCCAGGGTGGCCCCTCCCCAGGGTCCCCTAGCAGGGACTTGATGCTGAAGCCCTCGTTGGGTGCCGACGGGGGGCTGGGCGGCTGATACGGCTGACCATGTAGGACGTAGGGGCCCAGGTCCTTGGCAAAAGTGCTGCGAGCGTCCCTGCTTTGCCAGCGCCGGCACAGGGCCGTGTTCTGCAGCCTCAGTGCCTCAGCCGGGATCAGGCTCACGTCGACTGCCCAGAAGTTGCCCTTGGCCTGCGGCTTTGAAGGGTCTTTGGGCACCTGGAGAAGTGGGGACAGGCTTGGGTGGCACTGCCTGACCCTGGATCCCCAGGACCCCCCTGCCCACCCGGCCCCTGGCCCGGCCCCACCTTGTGGAAACATCGATTGGAGGATAGGTTGTGGCGAATGGAATCCTTCCAGCCTTCATAGTCATCCCTGAAGAAGGGGAACACGGCCTGGACCTGACGGATGATCTGAAACCACACAGGAGCCCCGTGAGCTGGGCAGGGAGGGCAGCACCTCACCCCTTCCCTAGAGCCTGGCCAGAGGCAGTTCTCTCAGAAGGGTCCTATGTAAGCCCCTCAGCTCTCCCCCTCTGTCCAGGCCGAGTGCTGGCCCCACTTTGGCATAGCTGGGTGGGGCGGGGGTGGGTGGTGGAGGCTGGAGCTTGAGCTGGGCAGTGGGTGGGAAACAGGTCTGGGGAAGGAGGAGCCCTACCCCAAGGTGGGAGTTAGTGGGGTGTCTGAAGAAAGGTCCGCCCACTGGGTGGGGGGGTGGGGGTACCCTCTCACCTGGGCCAGCTTCAGCCTGCGTGAGGGCGCGGCCTGGATCACCAAGGCGATCATGGCCAAGTAGGTGTAGGGGGGTTTGTCATGCCGCAGGTATCTCTTCTTCCTCCTCTTGGGGGGCTGGGAGGGGGGCTCCATCTCTGGGGGACCCGGGCGAGGGTCTCTGCAGGGCCCCATGCAGGGGAAGCAGGCAGCCTGGGCCCAGCCCGGTGGAGGGGTGCAGGGCACTGGGGCTGTGTGGTAAGGCAAGGCCCGGGCCTGGGGCCGGGTGGGGGCAGGCGGGCCAGGTCCTTTATCATTCGGATGGAAGGGGGAGGGGAGGGAGAGAGGCAGGAGGCTGTGGGGGAGGGGAGAGGGGTTTGGCTGCCACAATTAGCAAGTTTCTGTTAATCTGGAAGGGAGGGGCAAGGAAGTTTCTAGTGGGGACTTCCCTCAGCCCCCACCCCTAGGCTGCCCTCAACTCCCGAGGCAGCGCCTTTCAAGCTAGAAGGAAAAGCCCTTTGAAGAGGCACACAGTCTGAGGTTCCTGCATCTCATTCCTGGGTGGTGGTCTCAGGCCCCCATCAACAGATGGGGAAGCGATTTACCCAGGCTGGCAGCCAGTGGACATACATGCTGGACTTCCCTTCTCAGCCCACTTTCCCTGCCTGAGAAGGGTCAGGAGGTCCATTGGAGTTCAAGGCCAAGCACTAGGGCCAGGGCTTCGCAGGCTGGGACATTGACCGAAGCTGCCCTTTAGGGAGGGTTTGAGTCCCTGAGTGGTGCAAATGGTTAACACACTCGGCTGAAAAGTCGGAGGTTCCAGTCTACCCAGAGGTGCCTCGGAAGAAAGGCCTGGCTATCTACTTCTGAAGAGTCAGCTGTTGAAAATCCTATGGAGCATAGTTCTACTCTGACACATGTGGGGTTGCCATGAGTCAGAATCAACTGGATGGCAACTGGTAGTCCAACTGAAGGACCCACATCGGAGCCCTCATCTCTGGACCAAAAGAGGAGAGCAAGTGACTCCAGCGATTTGCCCTAGGGCATGCTGGGTGGGCTCTTCTGGGGTCCTGGAAGCCATATTCCTCCCATCCTGCCTGGGGCCTGTAAACAGTGGCTCCTGGCAACTGATGGCCCTCTTCCTTAACCATCGAAAGGAAAGCCTCGGTGGGCCCTGGGTGAGCTGGCCCTGCCTGGAAGCAGCACTTGCCTTCCTCTTCCTCCTCCAGTTCTCCAGGTCCACGTGCTCTGGAGGTTGCTCTGGGGAGGATGCCCCTTGCCCTCGGGTGGGTGTGTGTGGAGAGGTCTCCTTGTTGTAGGGGTTTATTAGGCACCTCTCACGGCCAGATCTTGAGGAAATGGCCCAGTGGGCCATGGTCCCTGCCCTGGAGGGGACTGCAAGGACCACCTGGAGTCCTCTTGAGTGCGAGAGTGTGGGTGTTTGTGGGTGCACAGGAAGGGCTTCCCAGGCACCCACAGGGCCCAGGGACTTGGTCTGGAAGGAGGAAGATGCCTCCCAGGTGAGCAGGTGACCTGGTAGGAGGAAGAGGCATGCTAGAGAGGGGAGGTCTGAGAGGCCAGCACCCAGTGCTCAGGCCTGGAGGAGGAGCTTCAGGCAAGACCTTCTTCTGAGGGTGTTGTTCCAGAAAGATGCCTCTTGCAACTGCCCTGAGAATGGTCCTCCTAAGTCCAGACTCTTCTGTCCCCTTACCTTCTCTGCCCTGGCCATCTGATCTCTGGCTCAGTCAAGGCCTGTGCTCTGTATGCTGCCCTTAAGCCAGACACATCTGGGTGAGTCTGCCCAAGAGGGTACCAGGTCCAGGGCACTGGCTGGTGGACGGTGCCAGTACCAAGCCCTGGGGGGAAAGGAGGGCCCCTAGATGTGAAGTGAGACTGCAGGAACACAGGGACAGCACCCTAACATCTGTGGCCCCAAGGCAGGGTAGAGGCGGGAGGATTAAAAGATGTCAAGGGGTGGGAAGATGTTTGGGAGCTTCCAGCTTCCGTGTAGGAGGGATCCTGGGAATTCAGCTTTTCTTGTACAGCCCCATTACACCTATAACCAAAAAGAAAAAAACCAAACCCATTGCCATCGGGTCGATTCGTCTCATACAGACCCTACAGGATACAGTAGAACTACCCCATAGGTTTCCAAGGAGAGGCTGGTGGATTCGAAATGTTGACCTTCTAGTTAGTAGCCGAGCTCTTAACCACTGCACCACCAGGGCTCCATTTTTGGTTTTGGTTATTACATCTTTAAAGGGTTGAAAATCTGCAGTATACAGTGGCTGCCCAACACATGTTGAAGAAGCATGCTGGAGGAGGAAGCCTGCCATTTCGCGCTGCTCATGTCCCAGCCAGGTCCGGGTCGTGCCCTCCCCAAATCAAACCGGGCCTTCAGCTCTCACCTGGCTTCCTCCGGACTCCCCCTCCCCTCGCCATCCTTCAGGGCTCTAGTTGGAGAGGTCCCGTGTCTCACCTGGGCCACCACTAACGACCTCCCAAAGCTCAGCCTGCCCCACTCGGCCAGCAAAGAGGTCTTTCTCTCCTGGTCGCGCCCCCTCCCCAGGATAAAGCCCGGCTCCTCGGTCTGTGGCTTAAGGCTCCTCCTGTCCGGACACCGCCCATCTCTGTGATCGCACTCCGTCTCCAGCCTTCCTAAACCACTACCTGAGTGCCTTTCCATTCGCCCAGAGCTCATGCTGGTCCCTCCCCCTACGACGCCTCTGCTTTGTCGGGTCAACTCCTGGTCCGCCTTCGAAGCCCAGCCTAGCTGGCCGGTCCCGCTCCCGCGAGGCTTCCCGAGCCTGCCTCCCCCCACTCCCCGCCGCTCCTCAGGCCCCGCCCCCAGTCTAGCTCCCGCTCCCTGCTCCGACCCGGCGCCACGACTTCCGGCTCTGGGCCACTCGGGCCGGAAGTGTAGCGTTGCCATGGCGAGGGCCGGCGCGGGGTCCGCCCCCGTGGCGCCGGGAGGAGCGCGGGGCTGACTGACTGGTCCGAGCAGACCCGATCGAGGCGCGGCGGTGGCGGCCTGCGCCAGGCGGAAGGTGAGGCACGGATTTCCGGGGTCTGTGGCGGGAAAGGAGGCCGGGCTCGAGACGGGGAGGAGGCCGGGTCCGGGGGACAGGAAGCCAGGAGAGGAGGCCGGGCCTGGGGGGAGAGGAGGCCGGGCCTGGGGGGACAGGAGGCGAGGCCTGGGGGGACAGGAGGCGAGGCCTGGGGGACAGGAAGCCGGGAGAGGAAGCCGGGTCGGGGTGACAGGAGGCCAGGAGAGGAGGCCAGGCCTGGGGGGGAGAGGAGGCCGGGCCTGGGGGGACAGGCGGTGAGGCCTTGGGGGAGACTGGGCCCTGGGGGACCGGCTTGTGGGGGGCGGCCAACAGGAGGTCGGGCCCTAGGGCTGAGGGGGGGAGGCCCAGAGAGGGAAAGAGAAGAGAGAAAGGAAGGGGGCGGGGAGAAGAGGCTGAGTGTGAGAGGGAAGAGAGGGAAAGGAAGGCTTGGGGGGGCAGCTGGGGGAGTCTTGGGGAGGGTCTGCACTCAGAGCAGGCCAGGGCACTTTGGCAGTAGGGCCACTTGGGCCCTGGTGGGTGAGGCCCAGGGCAGCAAGTGCTAAGGTCAGGAGAGGCTGGAGGAGTGGCAGCCACCTGTTGGTCAGGTAGGCAGCACTGAAGTTACCTCCATTTTCAGAGCAGGAAATGAAGGCCCACAGAGCATAAGTGATTTGCTCGAGCTTCATGTGGGCGTTGGAGTTAGGCCAAGGGGGAGAAACTGGATCCTCTCTGGAGCAAGTTATGTAACCTTTCAGAGATTCAAGTGAGCTGCAATGTGGGGCTCATGGGCCCCTCACAGACGGGGGTCAGCATGAGAAGTACTAACTAAGCTGTGAAAAGCACCTGGCCCTGTGCAGGTGCAGGAGAGGTGCTCCCAGCCTGGGATGGACTCTGGGACTGTGGGATTAATTTCCATGGGTGCAGGGAGGGAAGGAGCATGTGGAATCATTCCAGGCTTAGGGAAGCCAGAGCAAGGTTACCAACCTGTTGCTGTCCTGCATCAGAGTAGAACTGCAGTCCGTAGGGTTTTCAACGGCTGTGATCTCTCAGAAATAGATTTCCAGGCCTTTCTTCTGAGGAACTTATGTGTGGATTCAAATCACCAACCTTTCTCATAGTAGCCAAGTGCTTGACTGTTTGAGCCACCCAGGGACCCCTCCAAAAGCCCTGTGTCTTCCTTTTCGTCTGGGATCCTCAACTTAAATGGGGACATTGCTCTTCTCAAACTCAGTCTGGCCCAGCAGTGAGCCTTCCTGGCTGCCATTGCCTTTTCAGGTGCTCCCCTGGCAGAATTGGGGTTCCCCCAGGAGAAGTGTCTTGGCCTGCAGCACGCTGGCTGCTACCCCCGTTCGGTTCAGGGCCACAGAGCTGCCATTGGATGGTGAGGCAGGGTTTGCACTGCTCAAGACCACTTGACTGAGGGGCTAGTGAGGGCTGGAACACAGCCTGTCTCTGGGTCTGGGTAGGGAGCGCCACCACGGGGCTGAGCTTTATGCTTGTCCTATGGGAGGTGCTTGGGGTTGAGGGGCCAGCAGCCTGCCCCTGCCCCCAGTCTTGCTCAGAGCTGGTGTCAGGAGGCCTTATCTGGTCCTTCCTTCCCTGGGCTGGAGTTCTACACTATTGGCTGGGGCCTCACTCCTTGTCTAGATTCTCTCGTCTTGACCTTCTCATTGGCCTGTTTTGGGCTTTCCTGGACTCAGCTCTCCCCAGGTAGTTGCCTAGGCATCTAGGAACAGGGCTCCTTTATCTTTGGGCACAGATTTTGGGGTCTGTTCTACATATTTCTGAATCTCCAGTCTGTATCTGGATGTCTCCTCTGCATGGGCCTTAGGAGCATCAGGTGAACTTCAGGTCACCCAACAGACCAAGTGTGCCCCACCCCAGTGCCTCTGTCACGGTCCCCCCATTGGCCAAAGTGGGACATCTGGGCAGCAGTTCCAGGCTCTTCTGTCATCTCCATGCTCTCTCAAAATTTCTTCCTAAATACTCTTCAATTCCTGCCCATCCCTTCTACCATATAGCCTGCCTCTGTGGCTCCTGTTCCCTCAGGCATCCCAGCAGTTGTCCCTAGCTGATCTTTTTGGCTCCCTCTCAGCATCTCAACTTCATTCTGCTCACCTCAGCTGGAGTGATTTACCTGAAATGCACATTGAATCTCTCCTACTTGAGGTCCTTCCTCACTGACTTAGATCAGGCCAGCTGTCTCTGCAGGCTGACCCCAGGGGCAGGTAAGGCTGGCCCTGGCCTCGTTGCTGACCATCTGTCCCTGAGCACTTCTTGCCTAGCCACACTGAGCCTGCTCAGTGGTAGGATGGGAGCAGACCAGAGGAAGGAAGCAGAGAAGCCATATCCATTTCCAAGTGCTGTGGCCGTGGCCAGGCCTAAGAAAGGCAGACTGAGAAAGGAGTGCTAGAGAAGTACAGGGAAACCCCAAGAGTCCAGTTTCACAGAAACCAAGGGAACAGGGCTGGTCTCTCCTGAAGGAGGAGGATGGGATGGACTGTTGGAAACAGCACGAAGGCAAATTAGGTGAGCTCCAGAATGAATACTGTGTAGTATGTGAGGCGAGATCTAGGGTGGACACTGTATACTGTGTGAGGTGGGATCCAGAATGGACACTGTACTGTGTGAGGTGAGGTCCAGAGTGGACACTGTGTAGTGTATGAAGCGAGGTCCAGGGTGGACATTATGTACTTTGTGAGGCGAGGTCCAGGGTGGACACTGTGTACTGTGTTAGGTGAGAACCAGAATGGACACTGTGTACTGTGTACTGTGTGAGGTGAGGTCCAGAGCGGACACTGTGTACTGTGTGAGGTGAGGTCCAGAGTGGACACTGTGTACTGTGTGAGGTGAGAACCAGAATGGATACTGTGTACTGTGTGAGGTGAGGTCCAGGGTGGACACTGTGTACTGTGTGAGGCGAGGTCCAGAGTGGACAATGTGTACTGTGTGATGTAAGGTCCAGGGTGGACACTGTATACTGCATGAGGTGAGGTCCAGGGTGGACACCGTGTACTGTGTGAGGTAAGGCCCAGGGTGGACACTGTGTACTGTGTGAGGCGAGGTCTGGAGTGGACACTGTGTACTGTGTGAGGTGAGGTCTGAAGTAGACACTGTGTGCTGTGTGAGGCGAGGTTCAGGGTGGACACTGTGTACTGTGTGAGGCAAGGTCGAGGGTGGATACTGTGTACTGTGTGAGGCGAAGTTCAGGGTGGACACTGTACTGTGTGAGGCGAGGTCCAGGGTGGATACTGTGTACCGTGTGAGGCGAGGTCCAGGGTGGATACTGTGTACCACGTGAGGCAAGGTTCAGGGTGGACACTGTGTATTGTGTGAGGTGGGGTCTGAAGTGGACACTGTGTATTGTGTGAGGCAAGGTGCAGGGTGGACACCGTGTACTGAGTGAGGTGAGGTCTGAAGTAGACGCTGTGTACTGTGTGAGGTGAGGTCCAGAGTGGACACTGTGTACTGTGTGAGGCGAGGTCCAGGATGGACAGTGTGTAATGTGTGAGGTGAGTTCCAGAGTGGACCCTATATACTGTGTGAGGCGAGGTCTGAAGTGGACACTGTATACTGTGAGATGAGGTTCAGGGTGAACACAGTGTACTGTGTAAGGTGAGGTCTGAAGTGGATGCTGTGTACTGTGTGAGGCGAGGTCCAGGGTGGACACTGTGTACTGTGTGAGGTGAGGTCCAGGGTGGAGACTGTGTACTGTGTGAGGTGAGGTCCAGGGTGGATACTGTGTGCTGTGTGAGGTGAGGTCCAGAGTGGACACTGTACTGTGTGAGGTGAGGTCTGAAGTGACACTGTGTACTGTGTGAGGTGAGGTCCAGAGTGGACACTGTGTACTGTGTGAGGTGAGGTCTGAAGTAGACACTGTGTACTGTGTAAGGTGAGGTCCAGAGTGGACACTGTACTGTGTGAGGTGAGGTCCAGGGTGGACACTGCATACTGTGTGATGTAAGGTCCACAGTGGACACTGTACTGTGTGAGGTGAGGTCTGAAGTGACACTGTGTACTGTGTGAGGTGAGGTCCAGAGTGGACACTGTACTGTGTGAGGTGAGGTCCAGGGTGGGCACTGCATACTGTGTGATGTAAGGTCCCGGTGGACTCTGTGTACTGTGTGAAGTGAGGTCCAGGGTGTACACTGTGTACTGTGTGAGGTGAAGTCCAGAGTGGAAACTGTGTACCATGTGAGTCAAGGTCCAGAGTGGACACTGTACCGTGTGAGGCGAGGTTTCTGGAGTGGACACTGTGTACTGTGTGAGGTGAGGTCCAAAGTAGACCCTGTGTACTTTGTGAGATGAGGTCCAGAGTGGACACTGTACCGTGTGAGGTAAGGTCTGAAGTAGGCACTATATACTGTGTGAGGTGAGGTCCAGAGTGGACACTGTGTACTGTTTGAGATGAGGTCTGAATTAGACACTGTGTACTGTGTGAGGTGATGTCCAGAGTGGACACTCTACTGTGTGAGGTGTGGTCTGGACTGGACCCTGTGTACTGTATGAGCTGAGGTCCAGGGTAGACACTGTGCACTGTGTGAGGTGAGGCCCACGGTAGACACTGTGTACTGTGTGAGGCTAGGTTTACGGTGGACACTGCTTGCATACTGTGACTTTCCTTACGAGCACAGATTGGACTGGTAGCTGGTAGAGAAGCACATAGGAGGGCAGGAAGTAGAGATAGGCAGACAAGTTTTAAGAAGTTTTGATGTGAAGAAGAGGGTTGTAAAGTCCTGGGAGGGCTTCGTATGTGTGTGTGTAACAGGGGGATTGAAGTAGGCTTGAATGGTAAGGTTGGTCAACACCCAGAGAGACTGCAGACTGGGCAGAGGAGGTCAGACTGACAGCTTAGAGGTCCTGGGAAGGTGGAAGAGGGATGGGCTGCAGCAGGGAGGTAGAAAAGCTGGCCGTTGGTGACAAGAGGTGGGTGGTGGTGCTGCCAGATGCCCTGAAGGGGCTTGCGTCTCCTACTCAACCCTCAGCCCCATCTCACCATGCCAGGGCTCTTTGATCTGACTATCGCTGTTTTCATTTTATGTGTTGTGCTGTGCATTCATCCTCCTCCCCATGTGCCCTAGAACCCCCTCCTGTTGCAGGATCGGGGGATGGCACGGATGCAGGTGACACCCTGGAGCCTGTAGGACTCAGTTGCAGAGTCACTCTTGTGTGGAGCCCTCCCCACTGAGAGGTGGGGTTGGAGGTGCCTCCCTGTGCTGGCTGGGCACAGAAACCTCATATTGCTGATCCACCACTCCCTCTCCCTGTGCATGGCTTTTTGCCAGCAAGCCTTATTTATGGTCACTGAAATTGGAATTTCATGTCCTTTTCACATGTCACAAAATACTTCTCTTTTGACTTTTTCCAACCATTTAAAAATGTAAAACCCATGCTTAGCTCACAGGCCAGATTTGGCCCACAGGTCCTTGTTTGCCGACCCTTGTGCTAGACTTCAAAAGCACTCTGCATTAACTCATTGAATCCTCACAGGAACCTCATGAAGAAGGCACTATTAGCATGCCACTTACAGATGAGGAAACCAAGGCAAAAGAGGTCAAGTTCCCATAGTGTAGAAGTGGTGGAGCTGAGCTCTTAGCCCTGAGATACGTGGAACCTGATGCTTGTGAGGTGTGGAAGGAGGGTGGTAGAGGATGGGATTGGGAAGAGAAGCTGGGGCCTGAGTTTTATAGGCTAGGGTAGAACTTCTGCATTTTATACGATTTTTTTTTTTATAAGAAACTTTATTGAAGTATATTTACATACAATAAAATGTACCTCTTTTAATAGTTTTTGGCAGATTTGCACATTCTTGTGAACACCACTATAATCGAGATATAGAAGAGCATTTCCATCACCCCAGAAAGCTCCCTTACCCCCCGTTGTAGTCAGCTACCCCCAGCCCCAGGCAATCACTGATCTGCTATACTATAGATTCAATTTCCCTTTTTTAGAATTTCACATAAACAGAATCATACAGAGTGAGCTCTTTTGTTTCTGACTTCTTTCTCTAGGCATAATGTTTTGGAGATTCACGTTGGGTGTATCAGTAGTTTGTTCCCTTTTTAGTGCCGAGTGGTTTGGTATTCCAGTATATGGATATGCCACAATTTTATCTACACCTGTTGATGGATACCTGGCTTCTTTCCAGTTTTTGGTCATTATGAGCAAAACTGCTGTGAACATTCATCTGTGCAAGTCTTTGTGTAGGTGTGTTTTTATTTGTCTTGGGTAAATACCCAGCATTAGAATCGATGGGTTGTAGTGTGTGTTTATAAGAAAGTACTAAAATGTTTTCCAAAATGGTTCTACCATTTTACATTCCCAGTTGCTCCACATTTTCTTTAACTTGGTATTGCCATTCTTGTAAGTTTTAGCCATTCTTATGGGTGTGTCACAGGAGAAAGATGTGGCAGTCTGCTCCCATAAAGATTTACAGCCTTGGAAATCCTATGAGACAGTTTTACTCTGTCCTATAGGATTGCTATGAGTTGGAATTGACTAGATGGCATTGGATCGTGTACTGCTATCTTGTTGTGGTTTCAACTTTCAATTCCCCAGTGATGAATGGTATTGAGCATTTTGCCATGTGCTTGTTGGCCATTTGTGTGTCTCCTTTTGTGAAGTGTCTGTTAAAATCTTTTGCCTGCTTTAAAAAATGCGTTGTTTATTTCATTGAGTTCTAAGAGTTCTTTTTATATTCAAGATGCTAGTCCTTTGCAGATGTATGTTTTACACATACTTTTTCCCAGTCTATGGCTTGCCTCTTAATTTTCTTAACAGCATCTTGAAGAACAGATGTTTTTAATTTTGATGAGTTTATGAATTTTCTTCTATTATGGTTCGTGCTTTTTTTTTTTTTATGGTATGACTAGGAGTCCAGGTTCATCTTTTTCTGTAGGGATGTCCAGTTTTTCCAGCACCATTTTTTGAAAAGACTTATCATTTCTCAATGGTATTACTTAACACCCTTGTCGAAATCAGCAGTATATGTGTGGCCTCTCTTTCTGGATTCTCTATTCTATTCATTGATCTCATGCCAATAGCCCACAGGTTTGATTATTGTAGTATCATAGTAAGTCCTGAGGTCAAGCAGTGTAAATTCTCCAACTTTGTTCCTCTTTTTCAAATCATTTTGGTTATTCTAGATCTTACCAATTTTAAGAGTATAAATTTTAGAATCAGCTTGTCAAGTTCTACAAAAAGGCCTACTGGGATTTTGATTGGGATTGTATTGAAACTAGATTTATTTGGGGCAGAATTGAGATTTTAACAATATTGAGTGTTCAGATCCATGAACATTGTATATCCCTCCATTTATTTAGGTCTCTGTATTAGTTATCTATTGCTATGTAACAAAGTAGCTCAAGACTTAGTGACTTAAGGCAATAAACATGTGTTACCTCACAGTTGCTGTGGGTCAGGAATTCAAGAATGACTTAGCTGGTGGTCCTGGCTCAGAGTCACCAGTGGTTGCCTCAAGGGCTGCGGTCATCTGGGGCCTTGGCTGGGGCCGGAGGATATACTTCCAGGGTGTCTCACTTATGGGGTTGTTGGCCAAGGTTGCAGTTCCTCACACAAGTGCCTCACAACTTGGCAGCTGGTTTCTCCCAGAGTGAGCCACCTAAGAAAGCATGCAGGAAGTTGCGTTGCTTTTATGCCCTCTTCTCTGAAGGTGTACGGTGTCATTTCTGTTACTGTTCTTTGTTTTTGTTTTTCTATTTGTTAGAAGCGAGTAACTAAGTCCAGCCCACACTCAAGGGAAGGGACTAGGCTCCACCATTTGAAGGGAGTGTCAAAAAATTTATGGACATGTTTTAAACCACCAACATTTTCTTTTTTGTTTAAATGGACATTATTTCTCGGAGCAGTTTTAGGTTTACCGAAAAATTATGCAGTGAGTTCCTGTGTGTCTCTCTGCCTCCTGCACACTGTTTCTACTGTTATTAACATCTGCTTTCCTGTGGTACATTTGGTACAATTGATGAACCAATTTTGATACATTATTATTGACTAAAGTCTATAGTCTACATTATGGTTCACTCTTTGTGTTGTACAGCCCTGTGGTTTTTGACAAGTGCATAATGTACATGTCCACCATTACAGCATCATGCAGAATAGTTTCACTGCCTAAAAATGCCCTGTGCTCCACCTGTTCATCCTTCCCTGAACCCTGGGCAACCACTGACTTTTTACCATCTCTATAGTTTTTTGTTTTCCAGCATGTTATATGCCAAACCAAAAACCAAACCCACTGCCATCAAGTGGATTCCAACTCATAGGGACCCTGTAGGCAGAGTAGCACTACCCCCTAGGATTTCCAAAGTTGTGAATCTTTACGGAAGCCAACTGCCACATTTTTCTCCCACAGAGTGGGCTGGTGGATGTGAACTGCTGACTTTTTGGTTAGCAGCCGAACACTAACTGCTGTGCAACCAGGGCTCCTAGAATGTCATATAGTGGGCATCATATCATATGCAGCCTTTTCAGACTGGTTCGCTTCACTTAACAATATTCATCTAAGGTTCCTCTGTGTCTTTTCATAGTTTATTTTGTTGTATCACTGAATAATACTCCATTGTTTGGATGTTCCACGGTTTGTTTATCCACTCATCTATTGAAGGATGCTTTGTTTGCTTCTAATTTTTGACAGTTATGAATAAAGCTGCTGTAAACATTCATGTCCAGGTGTTCTGTAGACATACGTTTTCATCTAATTTGCATAAATACCTAGGAGCATGATTGCTGGATCATAAGGTAAGCCTATGTTTAGTTTTGTAAGGAACTGCCAGACTGTCTTCCAAAGTCCTGAACCATTTTGCATTCCCACCAGCAATGACTGAGAGCTCCTGTCCCTCCACATCCTCTCCAGCATTTGGTGTTGTCAGTGTGTTGGATTAACCATTCTAATAGGTATGTAGTGATATCTCATTGTTGTTTTGATTTGCGGTAACCTACTGACATGATGTTAAGTGTTTTTCATATGCTTATTTTTCGTCTGTATATCTTTTCAGTGATGTTTCTGTTCAGATCTTTGGTCCATTTTGTGATTAGGTTGTTTATTTTCATATTGTTGAGTTTTATGAATAATTTTTTATATATTTTGAATACAAGAGCTTTATCAGGTCTGGGTTTTGCAAATATTTTGTCCTAGTCTGTGGCTTGTCTTTTCCTTCTCATAGTAGTGTCTTTCCCAGAGCAGAAATCTTAATTTTAATGAAGTCCAGCTTGTCAATTTATACTTTTTTGGATTGTGCTTTGGGTGTTGTGTCTAAAAAGTTGTTGCCAAACCGAAGGTCACCTAGATTATTTCCTATGTTATTTTCTAGAAAGTTATGGTTTTGTGTCTTAGATTTAGGTCTGTGATCCATTTTGAGTTAACTTTTGTGAGAGATAAAAGCTGTGTGTCTAGATCTTTTTTTTTTTTCATGTGGATGCCCTGCTGTTCCAGCACCACTTGTTGAAAAGATGATCCTTTCTCCATTGAGTCCCCTTTGCTCCCTTGCCAAAGATTATTTGACTGTATTTAAATGGGTCTATTTCTGGGCTTTCTGTTCTGTTCCACTGATCTATTTTTATATTTATATTTTAGTTATCTATTTTTATCTATTCCTTTGCCGAAACCACATTGTCTTGGTTATTGTAGCTTTATAGTAAGTCGAAGTCAGGTACTGTCAGTCCTCCAACTATGTTCTTTGGTATTGCGTTGGCTATTTTGTGTCTTTTACCTTTCTGGATAAACTTTAGAATCAGTTTGTTGATATCCACAAAATGTCTTGCTAAGACTTTATTGGGATTTCGTTGAATATATAGATTAAGTTGTGAAGAACTCATGTCTTAATAATATTGAATCTTCCTATCCATGAACATGGAATATCTCTACGTTTTATTTAGCTCTTCTTTGATTTTTTTCATCAGAGTTTTGTAGTTTTCGGATGTAGCTCTTGTCCGTATTTTGTTAGATATGTACCTAAGTACTTATTTATTTATTGCTGCTAATGTCAGTGGTGTTGTATTTTTTTTTTTTTTTTCAAATTCCAATTCTTCATTGCTGATGTATAGGAAGCAATTGACTTTTTATATTAACTTATGTCCTGCAACCTTGCTATAACTGCTTGTTAGTTTCCAGGAATTCATTTGTTGGTTTTATTGAATTATCTACTTAGAGAATCGTATAACCTGCCAACAAAGTTTTATTTTCTTTTTCCCAATCTGTATACCTTTTTTTTCCTTTACTTGTTTACTTTCATTAGTGAGGACTTCAAATATGACATTCAATAGTAGTAGTGACAGGGGACATCCTTGCCTTATTCCTGATCTCAGGGTAAGGCATCTAGTGTCTCACCATTAAGTATGATGTTAGCTGTTTTTGTAGATGCTTTTTTATCAGTTGGAAGAAGTGCCCTCTATTCCTAGCTTGCTGAGAGTTTTTACCACAAATGGGTGTTGGATTTTGTTAAATGCTTTTCCTGCATCTATTGATATGATCGTAAGATTTTTCTTCTCTAGGCTGTTGATATAATGAATTCATTAATTGATTTGTGAATGTTGAACTAACCTCGCATACCTTAGATAAATCCCACTTGATTGTGTTTTTTTTTCTTATATTTTGCTAGATTCGATTTGGTGCTTTTTTGTGTAATAAAGGACTTTTGTAACTATAAAAAAAACCGTAACTGTACATGAGGGAAATTGGTCTGTGTTTTCTTAAGTTGTCCTGTCTTTGGTTTTGGATCAGGGGAATGCTGGCATCAAAATCATTTGGAATGTGTTTCTTCCTCTTCTGCTTTTAAAAAGGTTTTTGTGGGATTGATATTATTTCTTAGGCAAATGTTTGATAGAATTTGCCAATGAAGCCATCTGGGCTTGGAGTTTTTATTGTGGGAAGGTTTTTAATTAAAAATTCAATTTGCTTAATAGACATAAGGCTATTCAGATATTCTTGAATCTATTTTGACACTTTGTTTCCTCCAGAAAGTTTGTACATCTTATCTAAATCAAACATCAGCAATTTTTTTCTGTAAAGGGCCAAATAGTAAATACTTTAGGCTTTTTAACCTATTTGGCCTCTGATGTAACTACTCAAATCTACTGCCAAAGCACAAAACAGCCATAGACAATATGCATACAAATGAGTATGACTGTATTCCAATAAAACCTTATTTACAAAAACAAATGGTGGGCCAAATTTGGCCCAGGGGCTATAGTTTGCCAATCCCTGATCTAAGTTTTTCAGTTTATTGTCATAAATTATTCATAATATTCCAATTTTTATCCTTTTAATGCCTGTAGGATTGGTAGTGATGTCCCCTTTTTCATTAATGATATTGTAATTTTTGTCTTCATTTTCTTGATCAGTCTAGCAAGAAGTTTATCAATTTTACTGATATTTATTTTCAGAGAAACATCTTTTGGTTTCAGTGTCTTTCTCTGTTATTTGTCTGTTCCTAGTTCATTAACTTCTGCCCTTATTATTTTCTTCTACTTTGGGTTTAATTATTTTATTTTATTTTTTTTAGCTTCTTAAGTCGAAAGTTTAGGCCGTTGATTTGAGCTTTCTTATGTTGCTGTTGTTAGGTGCCTTCGAGTCAGTTCTGACTCATAGTGACCCTATGTACTACAGAACAAAACACTTCTCAGTCCTGCACGGGTGCTCACAATTATTGTTATGCTTAAGCCCACTGTTGTAGCCACTGTGTGAATTCATCTCATTGAGAGTCTTCCTCTTTTTTACTGATCTCTTTTTTTTTTCCTAAGGGCTACTTTAACTATATTCTTATATTTTGATATTTTTTCTTTTTCATTAGGTTCAAAATATGTTCTAATTTCCATTTTGATTTCTTCTTTAACCTATAGGTTATTTATAAGTGTGTTTAATTTCTAAATATTTAGGAATTTTTCTAGATCACAGATTTCTAATTTAATGCCACTCGGTCAGTGAACATACTCTGTATGTTTTCAGTACTTTCACATTTATTGAGCCTAGTATTGTGTCCCAGTATATGGTCTATCTCAGGGAATGAATTATTATATATTTTTTAATTTTATATTATGGAAATTTCCAAACATCTACCCAAGTAGGCAGAATAATACAGTGATTCCCACATATTCATCACCAACTTCGACAGTTGTCATCTCATGATCATTTTCTTTCATCTGTACCTTTACCCACTTTCTCACCTCTTATATTATTTTGAAGCAAATCTCAGATATCATGTAAACTCTAAATATTTTTGTGTATATTTCTAAAAGTGATACTTAAAAAAATACATCACTTTAATAACATTATTACATTTTTAAAAAAATGAGTACAATTCCTTAATATAGTCAGTGTTCAAATTTCCAGTTGCCTCATAAACGTTATTATTGTTGTATTTTTTACAATTTGTTTGAATCTGGATTCAAATAAGTGCATACATTTCAAGTGTCTCTTAAGCCAAGTCTCTTAAAATATGTAGCTTCCTCAATCATTTTTTTTTTTTTTTTCCTACTCAATTTATTTATTGAAGAAACTGGGCCACTTGTTCTGCAATTTCCTGTACTTTGGATTTTCCTGATTGCACCCCGTGGTGTCATTCATCACCTTCCCTGTCCTGCGCATTTCTTATAAATTGGTGGTGGAATCAAGGTTTGATCAGATTCAGATTGAGTTTTTTTTAGGACATGATGTGGTGGTTAAGAGCTCATCTGCTAATCAAAAGGTCAGCAGTTGGAATCCACCGGCCGCTCCTTGGAAACCCTAGGGGGCAGTTCTACTCTGTTCTATAAAGTCACTGTGAGTTGGAATTGACTCAGTGGCAATGGGTTTGGTTTTGCTTTATTTTACGGAAGATTTATTGCATTGGTCAAATCTGCTGCAAAAGACCTCTTTAGAGTGTTAAAAAGCAAAAATGTCTCTTTGAGGACTAAGGCACACCTGATCCTGTTGTACATAGGGTCGCTATGAGTCTTCACAGAAGGCAGTTGTTCTTCCATCATGAGGCATGTTATATCTATTCGTCTCTCTTTTTGTGATTAATGAACATTTCTCCTCATCACTTGTTTGGTACAGCTGTGTGGGAAAGGGCAGCTGTCTTACACTGGGTTCTCTAGAGAAGCAAAACCAGTAAAGTGTATAAATATATACATATATGGAGAGATTTATATCAAGGAAACAGCTCACGTGATTTTAGAGGCTAGAACATGCCAAGTCCATGGATCAGGATACAGGCTTCTCCTGATTCACGTAGCTGCCAGGGCTAGCCAACCCAAGATCAGCAGGTTGGAGAGCAGGGCTCTTGCTCACAGGCTGTGAAGATTGACAAATCCCAAGATCAGTAGGCAAGACTGGAAGGCTTCTCCTCATTCAGATGGCTGCAGGGGCTGGCGAACCCAAGACCAGCAGGTTGGAGAGCAGGGCTCTTGCTCACAGGCTGTGAAGATTGATAAATCCCAAGATCAGTAGGCAAGACTGGAAGGCTTCTCCTGATTCACATGGCTGCAGGGGCTAGCGAACCCAAGATCGGCAGGTTGGATTCTTGCTCGCAGGCTGTGAAGATTGACAAATCCCCAGATCAGCAGGTAAGCTGCCAGCTCAAGTCCCAAGAACTGGAGGTCAGATGAACAAGAGGCAGATGCACCTGAACACATCTCCCCAAACCATGCATAGTCTCTGAATGAAGATAATTACAAAGTCACACTTGCACTTAACATGATACAATTAACACACATACAACCAAAACACGCTAGCCCCGTTTACATCTTATATTTTGTAAGTGAAGAAAACAAAAATGTTTGATGTACACATACAAAGCAGAAATACTCTTTAACAATTATAGTCCTTGTTTGTGCAATGGGCTGCATGGCTGTAACTAGTATTTAGAACTACCTTTTTCCACCACCCTTTCCGTATTCCCTTTGCCCTCAGCAAGCACCTCAGCTGGTTGTGGTTCTTTGGCTGGTGGGGTGACCCAAACATTCATTCCTGAAGGGTCTGGGCCATTAGGAGTCATGTCGGAATTGAGTTGCTGCAGTTTTCCATTTGGAAACCCTGGTGGCGTAGTGGTTAAGTGCTATGGCTGCTAACCAAGAGGTCGGCAGTTCGAATCCGCCAGGCTCTCCTTGGAAGCTCTATTGAGCAGTTCTACTCTGTCTTACAGGGTTGCTATGAGTCGGAATCGACTCAACAGCAGTGGGTTTGGGTTTTAATTTTCCATTGACCTTAGTCACAAGGTGTGGTACTACTAAGAGACGCCTTAAAGGATTTCCTGCATTCCAGACATACTCTCCTTTACCTCCAGTATGTAATATCAATCCGATTTCCTCTTGGTAATCAGGATCAATCACACCAGCCAGTATGGTAACCCCTTCTTTGCCTGTTGATCCAGAGGCACGAGGAGCCCAGAGTGGCCAGGTGGCACTCTTAGCTTCCATTTCAGTGGAATCAGTGATGTGTCTCTAGGTGGGAGCATTCCTTCCTTTGGAACTAAGACCTCTAGACCTGCAGAGCATAAGGTTGTGGGGACAGGAAGCAAAAATCTTTTGAGTGGGTCACTAGGGCTAATAGTGAGTGGTGCCACTCCCATTTCCAGCCTTTAATTCCTGGACCCATGAATCCTGACTATGGGAGAAGCAGAACCATATATTGGACGCTGGTTTAGAACATGTACAGCCTCCTGGAGAATACTGCTCCAACCCTGCAAGGTATTACCACCTAGCTGGCACCATAATTATGTCTTTAGGAAGCCAGTCCATTGTTCTATCAAGCCAGCTGCTTCAGGATGATGGGAAACACAGTAAGACCAGTGAATTCCATGAGCATGGGGCCACTGCCACTCTTCATTTGCCGTGTATTGAGTCCCTTCATCAGAGGCAATGCTGTGTGGGATACCATGACAGTGGATAAGGCATTCTGTAAGTCCACAGATGGTAGTTTTGGCAAAAGCATTACGTGCAGGCAAGGCAGATCCATATCCGGAGTAAGTGTCTATTCCTGTAAGGACAAGATGCTGCCCTTTCTATGATGGAAGTGGTCCAATGTGATCAACTTGCCACCAAGGTGGCTGGCTGATCACCTGAAGGGATGGTGCTGTATTTGGGACTCAGTGCTGGTCTCTGCTGCTGGCAGACTGAGCACTCAGCAGTGGCTGTAGCCAAGTTAGCCTTGGCAAGTGGAAGTCCATGTTGCTGGGCCCATGCATACCATCCATCCCTGCCGCCATTGTCACTTTGTTCTTGGTCCACTGAGCAAAGACGGGAGTTGCTGGGGAAAGAGGGTGACTGGTTTCCACAGATGCGTCATCCTGTCCACTTGATGGTTAAAATCCTCATCTGCTGAGGTCACCCTGTGGTGAGCGTTCACATGGGACACAGATACCTTCACTTACTGCCCCATCCAGAGAGGGCTGTCCACGTACCTCTTCCCCACAAATCCTTGTGTCTAATTTTCCAATCATGTTCCTTCCAAGTCCCTGACCATCCATCCAAACCATTGGCCACAGCCCATGAATCAGTATACAACCACACATCTGCCCACTGGGAGGCTTTCGCTTCACCACTGTCCTTCAGGGAGGTCCCAGAAAGGGGCTGTAGTGCTGCCGCTGTCCACTTTGAAGTGATCCCTGCATGTCACGCAGAACCATCTGTAAACCAGGAATGAGTTTTCTCTTCTTCAGTCAGCTGATCATAAGGAACTCCCCATGAAGCCATAGGAGCAGACTGGGAGATGGAAAGTAATGTGACGGGAGTGGAGACCATGGGCATTTGGGCCGCTTCCTCATGCAACTTACTTGTGCCTTCAGGTCCTGCTTGGGCCCAGACTCTTATATACCACTTCCATTTAATGATGGAGTGCTGCTGTGCACATTCAACTTTATGACTCTGTGGGTCACATAACATCCAGTTGACATTCACCCAGCTCAGGCCACATGGTGACTTGGTGTTCCATGGATAAGCCTTCAGTCTCTGCTAAGGCCCAGTAACAAGCCAAGAGCTGTTTCTCCAAAGGAGAGTAGGCATCTGCAGAGGATGGTAGGGCTTTGCTCCAAAATCCTAAGATTCTGTCCTATGGTTCACCAGTAAGGGTCTTCCAAAGGCTCCAAACAGCATCTCTGCCACAGACACTTTAAGCACCATTGGATCAGCTGGATCATATGGCCCAAGTGGCAGAGCAGCTTGCACGGCAGCCTGAACCTGTTGCAGAGCCTTCTCTTGTTCTGGGCCCCACACAGAACTAGCAGCTTTTCGAGTCACTTGACAAATAGGCTGGAGTAAAAAAAAACCCAAATGAGGAATATGTTGCTGCCAAAGTCCAAAGAAGCCCACTAGGTGCTGTGCCTCCTTTTTAGTTGTGGGAGCAGCCAGATGCAACAACTTATCCTTCACTCTTGAAAGAATATCTTGACATGCCCCACACCACTGGACCCCTAGAAATTTCACTGAGGTCGAAGGTCCCTGAATTTTTGTGGGATTAATTTCCCACCCTTTAGTACACAAATATTTTACAGATAAGTCCAGAGTCATTCATTGATGCTTCTTTACTAGGTCCAATCAGTATAATGTCATCAGTGTACTGGACCAGTGTGATGTCTCATGGAAGGGAAAGGCAATCAAGTTCCCTGCTGACTAAATTACAACATAGGGCTGGAGAATTGATGTAGCCCTGAGGTAGGCAAGTGAAGATGTGTTGCTGGCCTTGTCAGCTGAAGGCAAACTGCTTCTGATGGTCCTTTGAAACAGGTATGGAGAAAATGGCATTAGCCAGATTAGTAGCCATATACCAGGCACCAGGAGATGTATTTGCTCAAGCAACGAAACTACATCTGAAACAGCAGTTGCAATGAAGAGTCACCTCCTGGTTAAGTTTTCGATAATCTACTGCCATTCTCCAAGATCCATCTGTTTGTTGAACAGGCCAAATAGGTCAGTTGAATGGAGACGTGGTGGGCACCACCACCCCTGCATCCTTCAAGTCCTTGATGGTGGCAGTAATCTCTTCAATCCCTCCAGGAGTGCGGTATTGCTTTTGGTTTACTCTTTTCCTAGGTAAGGGCGGTTAAATGGCTTCCACTTCACTTTTTCTACCATAATAGCCCTTACTCCATTTGTCAGGGATCCGACGTGGGCGTTCTGCCAGTTGCTGAGTGTATCTATTCTGATTATGCATTCTGAAATGGGGGGAATCACTACAGGATGGGTTTGGGGAACCACTGGACCTACTGTGAGATGGACATAAGCCAAGACTCCATTAATAACCTGACCTCCGTATGCCCCTACTCTGACTGGTGGGCCACAGTGACGTTCTGGGACTCCTGGAATTAGTGTCAGTTCAGAGCCAGTATCCAGTAATCCCCCAAAAGTCTGGTTATTTCCTTTTCCTCAAGGAATAGGCACCCTCATAAAAGTTCGTAGATTGAGTTACATTCTGCCTGTCACCATAGTTGGCAGTCCTGTAAGGCGTCGATGGCTGGATTCTCAGAGTTGGAGACCACGTCATTCTCACTGTCTGTAGGCTGCCTCTGTAGAGGCAATAGCTGCACAGATTTCATTTCCTTTTCTGTGGACCCACTGTCCCAACTCGTGCCTCCAGAGGAGTAACATTCTTGGCTGGCTTCAGGTCAAATGCTTGCTTTCTTTTCTAGGATTCATCAGTCACCCTTATCATATCCTCAAGTTTTTTTGAACTCTGTCATCCTGTATATTGTATCCCTTTCTGTTTTCCTCCCCCAAGACATCCCTCAAGGAGTCGTCTTTTCTGACCCAGCAATGGTGATGCTCTTAGACTCCCTTGCTTGCTGCCACGCCCTTGTCCTCCTCCCTGTGCCCTGCAACACCTCAGCTTCCTGGATGCTTGTCCTCCCTCTGCCGGTACTCACCCCCTCCACCTGCAGCTCCTTTCATCACTGTGTGAGAAGAGGAAGTGAGGGAGGCAGATTTCCAGTTCTTGAGTCTGGAAATGTTTGGTTCAGTCCTCACACCTGGATCTTGATTTACCTGGTGTCTTAATCATCTAGTGCTGCTATAACAGAAATACCACAGGTTGACGGCTTTAACAAAGAGAAGTTTATTTCCTCACAATAAAGTAGGCTAAAAGTCCAAATTCAGGTGTCAGCTCCGAGGGGAGGCTTTCTCTCTCTGTAGGCCTTCTCGTAGACTTTCCCCTAGACTAGGAGATTCTCCATGCAGGGACCCCAGGTCCAAAGGATGTGCTCCATTCCCGGCACTGCTTCCTTGGTGGTATGAGGTCCCCCCTCTCTGCAAGCTTCCCTTTACTCTTTATCTCTTGAGAGATAAAAGGTGGTGCAGGCCACACCCCAGGGAAACTCCCTTTACATTGGATCAGGGATGTGACCTGGGTAAGGATAGTGTTAGAATCCCACCCTAATTTTTTAACATAAAATTTCAATCACAAAATGGAGGATAACTACATAATACTTGGAATTGTGGTCCAACCAAATTGATACATGCATTTTTTGGGGTGACAGAATGCAATCCATGACACCTGGGTATAGAGTTCACAGTTGTCTTCAGAACGTGAAGGCGTTGCACTGTTGTTTTCCAGAATCTAAAGTTGCAGATGAGAAGTCCAGAGCCATTCTAATGCTTCTTTGTAGGTGCCTTCGCCTCTGGAGGATTTGAGGATTTTCCTTTTATCCTTAGACTTCTGAGATTTCTTAACAACTTGTCTCACCACCAGTTGCCATGGAGTTGAATGAATTATTTAGGTGTGAGTTTTTCCTCCCACTCCCTCTCCCCCTTTTTTCCTCACTTGTTGTGCTGGGTTCTTGGTGGGCTCTTTCCACTCCGAGAAGTCATTCCCTTTAGTTCTGGGAAGTTCTCTATTTCTTTGATATTTTCCAAGCCTCCTCATCCCCCACTCCTTTTTTGTTTTCTCTCTTTGGAGCTTTTGTTAGTCTCTTGCTGGACCAATATGTCTATTTTGTTTTTTGTTTTCCTCATATTTCTTTTCTCTGTCATTTTGTTCTACATTTCACAGATTGCCTCAGCTTTGGATTTCAACCCACCTTTACATTTTTTTTTTTTATGGAGCCATATTTAATTTCCAAGAATGTGCTCTTGCTTTTGACTGCTCCTCCCGTCGCACCCGGTTCTCGGTTCTCACTGTGAGTGCAGTTTCTTTTCAGTCTGAGTTTGCGGATTCTTTTCTTAGCTCCGTTTCTCTGAAGATCTCTGCTTCTTCTTTTTCTTGACTTTTTTTCCCTAAATTTGATTTATTCTGATGTTGTTGAGAATACACAGCAAAACATATACCAGTTCAGCAGTTTCTACATGTGCAGTGACATTGATTACATCCTTTAAGTTGTATAACCATTCTCACCCTCCTTTTCTGAGTTGTTCCTCCCTCGTTAACATAAACTGCTCCTAAGGTTCTTACCTAATCTCTCTATTGCTGTTGTCAGTTTGATCCCATATAGATAGTTCTTAAAAGAGTATAATGCTCAAGGCAGACATTTTTTACTAGTTAAGCTAAACCGCTGTTTGGTTTTAAGATGACTTCAGGGAATATTTTTGGTTTAAGGTTTAAAGATTATCTTAGGGCAGTAGTTTCAGGGGTTCATCCACCCTCCATTACTCCAGAAAGTCTAGAGCCCATGAGAATTTAAAATTCTGTTCTGTATCCCCCCTCTTTCGATCAGAATTCTTCTATAGAATCTTTGATCAAATGTTCTGTAATGGTAGCTGGGCACCATCCAGTTCTGGTCTCATGGCAAAGGGTACAGTTGTTCATGGAGGTTATTAGTCACACACATTTCATATCCTCCTCCTAGTGTCTTGAGTCTTTTTCATCTTGATCCTGCTCTTTCTAGTTGAGGCTCCCTTCACATGCCAGGGCCTTGGCTGACTACATTGCTGGAGAGTGAGGAGGAGAAGGCTCAGGAGATGGCTCTATGGCTGGCAGGCTTTGTGGTGTCAGCCTGGGAGCCCAAACTGCCTAGGCAGGGCTTATTCTTGGGGCCTAATCCTTATTCCCATTGTCTTGATGGTTCCCTCACAGCTTTCTCAGTTTGCTCTATATATGGGCTTACCTACTGCCAAGGATCAGGATCAACTTGGAAGTGACAGGAGCAATTTGGGAGATGGAATACAGTTCATCAGCCAGGACAGCTTTCAACCTCAGCTCCTTCTCAGCTGTGTTCACAGGCAGGGAGACCTTGCTCTTGGCTGTGCATGCCCCTGGCCCTCGCTTTTGGTCTCCGCCCTGCACAGGCAGGTGTTACCACTCTTTAGCTCTGCCAATAAGTGCCTGGAGGCACCTTACTCTGCCAGGTGGCCTCCTGCCTGAATGCACTCAGCTGTTTCCGTGGGCCAGGAAGCCCACCACAACCATCTCTCATCTCCTGGTTCTTGCTTCTCGTACCATCTTGTGCCATCTCATGCCATCTCAGTGTTACAGCTGTTTCTTTCTCCTGAGTCTAAAAGGTTCTCAGCACCAGGACCCTGGATCCAAAGGACATGCTCCACTCCCAGGTCATCTTCTTGATGGCTGTGAGGTCCACTCTCAACCTCTAGGATTTGCTCTTGTAAGCCTAGCAGGGTTGCAAAACGAACCAATCCTCTTGGTGGGCCACAGGCACCTTATTTGCATAGTCATTGTCCAATCCCTGCAAGAATTTTACACACTTTATTTGCATAGTCCCAGCCAGTCATTTTGTGGGAGTTACAAGACCATGGCCAGAAAGACCACATAAAAGTGGTTCACAACACCTCACCTGCATTTCTGTGTTGGAACCTCTCCTCGTCAGTCCCTGCGTCCCTTGATCTGGGCCCTGCTTCTCACGCTGCCTCCACCCTCTCGCCAGCCATCCTCAGCCTGGGTTCTCTCTGGGTTACTGTGAAGCACCCATGTTACATCTGCTCGGTTAGCTCCCATCAGTCCTCCCATCACTTCCTAACTTCCATAAATTGGCAGAGTAACTGTGAAGTCTCTTCTTTGTGAATGCTGCCCACCAGTTCTCTTCTTGGGGCTTTTAGAGTCGCAGACATTGTGGTGCTTGCCTGCTCATGTCATCATCTTGACCCCCTATTGCGTGACCCCAATGCTGGGCCCTGTGCTGCTGGCAGCAGCCCACCCCCACTTCCTCTTCCTGCTGTCCCGTTGCATGGAGGGTCACCATCTGTGTGGGGGTGGGTCTGGAGTCAACCTGACCCAGGGTTGCAATACCAACCCTTCTGAGGGGCTTTTCCCTATACTTGCCAGGCCTCAGTTTGCAGATCTATGCAGTGGGGGTCGTGGCCCTGCCAGAGCCATGAGGCTAAGGAGACTGTGCTCGTGAATTGGGGTCTGTGACCCTGGTTGCTAGCAGGGTCCTGGAGTCCCGCCCTGCCCTTCTTCCCTGTCTCCTGGCTTGTATACTCAGTTCTCCTGAGTCTCTTCTTAAATGTGGATATCTAAAGCCTCTGACACCTTGTTGTGAGTTGGTTTATTAGATTTGTTTGGAGCTGGGTGGCAAAGGGAAAGAGAATCGAGGAGGGCAGTTGGAGGCCTCCCTGATTTCTGGGCAGAGACCCTCCCCGATTTTCTACTCTGAACGGTACCAGGCAGGCTGGAAGCTTGGCCGAGCACAGGCACCATGGGATCATCCCACCCACTGTCAGCCTGGCAGAGAGGACTGACCAGTGAGGGACAAGTATTATTGAGCCAAATGAAATTATCCCCATAGTAGCTTACAACAACAGACATTACCTTGCAGTCACTGTGGATCAGGAATTGTAGAGCAGCTCAGCTGGGTGGTTCCGGCTCAGGGTCTCTCCCAAGGGTGCAGTAAAGATGTCTGCATCATCCGAAGGCTCCAAGGGCTGGAGGATACCCTTCCAAGATAGCCCCTCATGTGGCTGTGGGCTACAGGCCTCAGTTCCTTGCCACATGGAACTCAGAGCTGCTTGAGTGTCCTCACAACACGGCCACTGGGCTCCCCCAGAATAAGTCATTGTCCAAGAGAGTGCAGAGAAGCTCCCGTGCCTTTCATGTCCTACTCTTAGACATTATTTGTGTCACTTCTGCCATAATCTGTTCATTATAAGCAAGTCACAGAGTACAGCCCTCACTTAGGAGGAGGGCATTTACTCTACTCTTTGTCCTTTGAAGGAAAGAGCAGTATCAAAGAATCTGTAGACATGTTTTCTTTTTTTATTGTGCTTTAGGTGAAAGTTTACAGCTCAAGTTAAATTAATTAAATTTATACACAATGTTATGTGACACTTGTTGCAATCCCTATATAATGTTAAAGTACACTCCCCATTTCTACCCTGGGTTTCCCGTGTTCATCCAACCACCTCCTGTCCCTTTCTGCCTTCTTGTCTTGCCTCCGAACAGGAGCTGCCTATTTGGTCTCCTGTATCTGCTTGAACTAAGAAGCACAGTCTTCGTGACTATTATTTTATGTTTTATAGTCCAGTCTAACCTTTGTCTGAAGAGTGGGCTTCGGGAATGGCTTTAGTTCTTGGTTAACAGAGCGTCTGGGGCCATGGCTTCAAGGATTCCTCCAGTCTCAGTCAGACCATCAAGTCTGGTCTTTTTTCATGAATTTGAGTTCTGCATCACACTTTTCTCCTGCTCTGTCAGGGACTCTCTGTGTGTTCCCTGTCAGGGCAGTCATAGGTGGTAGCGGGCACCATCTAGTTCTTCTGGTCTCAGCTGATGGGGTCCCTGGTTTATGTGACCACTTTGTCTCTTGGGCTAATATTTTCCTTGTGTCTTTGGTGTCCTTCATTCTCCTTTGCTCCAGGAAGGTTGGGACCAATTGATGCATCTTAGTTGGCGGCTTGCAAGCTTTTAGGACCCTGGACGCCACTCACCAAAGTGGGATGCAGAACATTTTCCTAATAAACTTTATTTTGCCAGTTGACCTAGGTGTCACCTGAAACCGTGGTGCCCAGACCCCAACCCCCTTGCTGCTCTGTCCCTTGAAGTGTTTTGTTCAGGAAACTTCTTAGCTTTTGGTTTAGTCCAGTTGTGCTGACTTCCCCTCTATTGTGTGTTGTCCTTCCCTTCACCTAAGATGATTCTTGTCTGTTATCTAGTTAGTGAATTCTCCTCTCTCTACCTCCCCACCCTCTTAACCAACAAAGAATATTTCTTTATGTGTTTAAACCTTTTCATGAGTTCTTCTAGTAGTGGTCTCATACAATATTTGTCCTTTTACGACTGACCAATTTCACTCAGCATGATGCCTTCCCGATTCATCCATGTTGTGAGATGGTTCACAGATTCATCCTCGTTCTTTATCTTTTTGAAGTATTCCATTATGTGTATGTACCATAATTTATTTATCCAGTCATCTGTTGATGGGCACCTAGGTCGTTTCCATCTTTTTTGCTATTGTAAACAATGCTGCAGTGAACATGGGCGTGCATATATCTATTCGTGTGACGGGTCTTATTTCTCTAGGACATATTCCAAGGAGTGGGATTGCTGGATCATATGGTACTTCTATTTTTAGCTTTTTAAGGAAGAGCCAAATGGATTTCCAAAGTGGTTGTACCATCTTACATTCCCACCAGCAGTATATACGTGTTCCAGTCTCTCCACAACCTCTCCAACATTTATTATTTTGTGTTTTTTGGATTAGTGCTAGCCTTGTTGGGGCAAGCTGGTATTTCACTGTAGTTTTGATTTACATTTCTCTAATGGCTAATGATTGCGGACATGTTTTACAACCACCACAGTCCTCCACTTGACACCACACACAAACAGCAGCTCCAGGTGTGTTACAGACCTAGATGGGATGCAGACTGAACTATAATCCTCAGAGAAATGCAAATTGTAGCCATAGTGATGTCCCACTACCCACATACCAGCTTGGGAAAAATTTAAGTTTGAAAAAAACAAGTGTTGGGGAGAATATGGAGAGTAACCGGAACCCTCTGATGTTTGTGGGAATGGACATCAGTACGGACACTTGGAAAGCAGTTTAGTGTCCAGTATAACCCCGTGATTGCTCCCAGATTTTGCACAGGTATTCACAGCTGCACTGCCTGGCACAGCCCTGGCATACCTCGGCAGTAGGAGGCTGCATCATGGGAACTGAGCAACACGGTGAAAACTAGAGCCACAGGCCACAAAATGGACAAACACCACAAACATAATGTTGAGTACACTAGCACAAGACAAAAGAATGCACATAGTATGACCCCATTTGTGTAAAGTTCAAAGCTGTGAGCACTGAGCACTGTTGTCACTGAAAAAGTGCTCTGGGGGGGATATGGCTGTGGGGTGTAGAGGAGGGAAGGGAGGGGCTCTGGGAACTGTTCACTTTCCTGCTGGGTGTGGTTACAGGGTGTTAGTGTGTTCCTATCACAGTATGGTGTTTTATGCACATGTCCATATTCACATGTCCATTTTCCGTGTTGGAAAAAGCTTGGTGTTTTACTCTTTTCCTTTGTTCTTTAACTTTTTAGATAATTCCAAATTCACACACCTGTTTCCATCGAGTCAATTCTGACGCATAGTGAGTCTATAGGACAGAGTAGAACTGCCCCACAGGGTTTCCAAGGAACAGCTGGTGGATTCGAACTTCCGACCTTTTGGTTAGTAGCTGTAGCTCTTAACCACTGTGCCGTCAGGGCTCTCGATTCACATACCAGGCCCAGTGCATACAGCTGCAAGAAATAATCCAGAGAGATCCCTCACGCACTTGCCCAGCTCCCCCTAGTGGTAGTATCTTGCATAACTAAAGTACGCTGTCTGCAGTGGGACATTGACCTTATTCAGATTTCACAAGTTGCATGTCTGTGTGTGTGTGTGTGTGTGTGTGTAGTTCAGTGTACGTAGTTTTGTCATACTACCAGTCAAGACACAGAACAGTCTATCACGACGACGACTCCTTCCCTACGCCTCTGCTGACTACTCTCCTGACTATGCTTGACCACCTGGACACATCCTCGCAGCCTCCTTGGGCCCTGGCCTCTCCCTGGGGCCCTCTGTCCACCCTCCCTGCTGTGCCTGTGGTGGGGCCACCTGGGCTCCTTTCTGCAGTGTTGTAACTCCCCTTACGTCTACTTTTCTCTGGTGTCTGAGGAGAGCTGGGTTGGATCACACCCTCATTTCGTTGAAAGCCTTCTGTGGTTCCCACGGCCTGCTGGATGGAGGCCAGACACCTCAGCCTCAGACAGAAGACACACCAGGATCCAGACGAGGTGTTGCAGGGACCTTGGTCCCCTGCAGTCTCCACCTCTGCTGCAGCCACTCCCGATGCTTCCAGCTTGCTCTTCTGGGGCAGGACCTGGCACTCACTCTTCCTTTCCTTCCATCCTCATCCCCACCCTGCCCTCCCTGCCCCATACCGCCATATCCCTCTGCCCACTTGCTATCCACCTGATGTGCTGGGGCACTGCAGCCCTCCCACCCAAAGCAGAACTCCTCAGGTTATTTGTGGAGAGGTTTTCCTTCAGGTGGCTTGGAAGTTAACACAACACAATCTCCCATCTCTCTGCTCCCTCCCCACCCTTCCCTGTAATCTTGCTTTTGTGTGTCTTTCTCCTTTTTCTTATGCAAACATAAAGTTATATGTTTTTTCCTTCTTACGAAAACCAAAAACCAAAACAAATGTTGAGCCTCTTCCAACTCATAGCAACCCTACAGGTCAGAGTAGAACTGCCCCGTAGGGTTTTGAAAGAGCAGTTGATGCATTCGAACTGCCAACCTTTTGCTTAGCAATCGAGCTCTTAACCACTGCGCTACCACAACATATACACGATTTTATACCTTTTCGCTAAACCAGTATTTCTTAGAGATCTTTCCGTAGTAGTACATAGAAACCTTCCTCATCTTTTATTTTTAGCAAATGAGTAATATACCATTATATGAACATACTGTAGTTTATCAGACCCCGTTGATAGATTATTTCCGTATTTTCTGCTGCGGCAAATGCCTGGCCGTCGTGTGCCCTGTTTCGCACGCGCACGGGGAGCGCTGCAGAGCAGGATTGCGCCCCCCGGGGGAGAGCACCAGAAGCAGAACTCCTGACTTCCCTGCGCGCCCCTAAAGCTGCTCTGGGGTCGGCCCTCTCAGTACGGGACCCCTGCCTCCTGTCTGTCCCTATCCCGCACATCCCACACACCTGTCCACTCTTCCACTCCGGCTGCGCCATCTCCTTAACTGCTGCGCTCACGCTACCCGCCCCTCAGAGCAGTCGGGCGGTCGGCGGCCTCGCTCGGGCCGGGGCTTCTGGCCTCCCCACTGGCCTCCGAGCGAGCGGACCCAGGCTCCTCGCTCCCTGGGGAATTCGCTGGTACCCCCTCCTTTGTCCTGGAGTCTCAGCGCAGTGGCCGGCAGACAGAGAAGGCCACTGGTGCCCTGGTTCTCCGCCTGCAGCCTCAAGGTGCCCCAAGGGCAGGGGTTTCCTGTGCAGCCCATGCAGGACGCAGACCCCTGTGACAACCCAGGTGCTGGGTGTGCCCACTGCCTTCCCGCCCACGGCCTCAGGGAGACCCCTCTTCCAGGCGCTGGGTGCATCCCCGAGGAGCGGTGGAGAGCAGGGCGTGGACCATTCCTGCCAGAAGCTTGCGGGTCTAGGGGAAGAGACCAGCGGAAAAACAGCTCGGTGTCAGTACAGGGAAGCCCGCTGGACCGCGCCCTCGAAGGTGAGCGCTGCAGCCCTCTGGGACGTGGAACCTGCGTATGTGTGTGTGTGTGGGTGGCCTGGGGCGGAATGGGGTGGAGTCCAGGGCGGGGCCAAGTACCTAGGGGGCGGAGCCCAGGGGAGGGGTGGGGTGGGGTGGGGTCCAGGGCGGAGCCAGATCCGTTATGGGTGGGGCCCAGGAGAGGGTGGGGCTCAAGAGAGACAGGCTCTTTGTACCTCTACAGACGAGTCCTGTCCTGGTACCTCTAGCCTGACGCGCTGGTGTGAGCATGGGATTTGCAGTAGGGCGGGCTGTGCTTGGACATGCGCAAACAGTACACTGGTCCGTGTTGTGACCCGCGAGAGTAAGGCCTACCGGGGCTCTCCCCTGTTTTCAGCCTGGGAGGCGCTGTCAGCCCGCCTCCACCGAGGCTGCTCTCTGCAGGGTCCACAGCGACTTTTCTAGTGGCCAGAGCCAAGGCTTGCCCCTTTCCCTCACTTCAACTTAAATACTGTTTCTCTCAACCCCCATGGGCCAAGAGGTGGACCCGAAGTCTTGTCCACACCAGGCTTCCGCCCTGTCTCTGTCCAGAGGCGGTGCTTGTCTGGGCCAGGGGTATCTTCACTGACACACTCAACGCAGACCCAGGAGTAACACACACCTATGAGTGTGTGGGTGTCGTCTTTTCTGCACACACAGCAGCATATGGCACACGTTGGCACCATGCGTGAGGAGAGCGTCCTGTGATGGGTCAGGACTTCCCCACCCGTTTCCAGAATGGTCTTGGTCCTGCTTTGGGCCAGGACACCTGAGCTGGCGGCTTAGTAGATGCTGCCCTCCTGCCTTCCAAGGACTGACCCTCCACAGCCTCACTGACTTCGTGCCTTTATCTTCCCACCTCCTGCTTTTCCTATGTCTCTTCCTCACCCTTCTTTCTCCCCCACACCCCTTGTTCTTCCCTCCTTATCCTCATCCCCCTCACCCCCTTCTCCCCATCCTCTGCTTTCCTTTTTCCCTCCCACAGCCCCTCTTCCCTGCCTCCCCTCCCTCTCCCTGAACAGACCAGGCCTCCACCTGCCTGCATCCAGTCCTGGTATACCGCCCTCAGAGGGCATCCCTTCCCCATGGCACAGCACAGGCTCTCTGCCTCTGACAAGGCTTGGCTGGGAGGCCCTGGAGGTCACCAAACCCAGAGTGACCTCCATCTGCCTGCATCCAGGGCTTGCTGCCCTTGTAGGCGCCAGCTCTGCTCTGGCTGCACCTCCGCCATGAGTTCTCAGAAGGACTCTGTGAGGCCCGCAGAGAGACAATGTGGTAGAGTGATTAACAGGCGAGTCCTGGGTCTAGACCTGGCCTCAGTTTCCCCACATGGAGCTGGGATGACAGGGATTTACCAGAGGAGGGCTGTGGTGGTGGAGACAAGGTGAGGGGGACCAGGCATCCTGGCCCATGTGAATTTGTCCTGGCTGGTGCTGCCAAGAGCTGGGCTGGTATCTGGATGAGTGCCCCCCACCCCGAGGCTGGTGCCTGGGGCCCAGAGGTTCTGGGTAAGGGGGAGAAAAAGGGGGGTCCTCCCACCCTGGGGCACACACTGCTCTTGGACTTGGGACAAAGTGATCAGATTGTCTCTGTTTGACATTCCAGGGAGGCTTGGGGCAGGATTTGTGGATGGTGCAAGCTGCCCTGCTCTTGGCGTGGGTGTGTGTGTGGTGGTTGTTTGGTGGCTGGCAGAAGGGCGAGTCCTGCATGCTCTGGTGGGCCATTTTCTGGACCACCAGGTAGCTAGGAGGAGGTGGCAGGGTGGGTGGTACTCAGCTGCAGGGCAGCTAAGACTCAGGTAGGAGAGAGGTGGCCTTTCCTCTCAGAACCCCCAGACCCACCACCGGCCTTTCCTCTCAGAACCCCCAGACCCACCACCGGCCTTATCCTCTCAGAACCCCCAGACCCACCACCGGCCTTTCCTCTCAGAACCCCCAGACCCACCACCGGCCTTTCCTCTCAGAACCCCCAGACCCACCACCAGCCTTTGGCCAGCCTGTTCCCTTTGAGGTGGCCTTTGAGCAAGGGGACTGGGCAGACACAGAAGGGCAGTGACTCACAGCTAAGAACTCAGCCTGGGGGAGGTGGGCGCTGTGACAGCCCCTCGAGGACCATTGGGACGGGCACCCCATTTCAGCATGGATGTCCAGTTTTTGGGTCACCTTGGATAGCTGCTTTTACCTTAGAGGAGAAAGCTGGGCCCTGGAGCAGGGAAGTTATCCAATCTAGGTCACCCTGAGACCTCCCTCAAGAGCTTTTGACAAGGAGTGCCTGCTAAGGGGCTCTCAGGGGGGCCGGCCTCACAGGGGGGCCTGGAAGACTGGCCTGTAGAGGTGAGGCCCATGTGTTTGGAAGGGCAGAGCAAGCCTCCCTCGTGCTTCAGGGACCCAATGTGGTGCTTTCTGTCCACTGCAGCCATAGCGGGAATGGGTGGGGTACCCCAGCTCAAAACGACATTTTCAACCCAAAGAACTGTTTTCTGTTCTCAGGTTGTCTTTTCTTTTGGAGAAGGAGAAAGGCACTTAGAATATTGTTTATTTTATGAAAGGATGGGGTAGTAGATGATTCTTAAAAATCCTTTAAGGTTAGCGGAATAAGGAGTTGGCACCGACATTGGTGCAGTCTCTGAGAAGTGAAGCTGGCCCCTGAAGCCCCGTGAGGGCCCCTCTGTAGATACGGGCAGCCTGGAGTGCTCTGCAGGGTCCTCTCCTTGGCCTGGGACTGTGGAATGGGCAGGGGCAAGGGGTTGCTCTCCAGGTGCCTTCTCTGAGGTCCCACAGCTAGGTGTGGCAGAATATGGAGGTCCCAGCATGCTGTGGGTGGCCTGCAGGGAAAGGGAGCTCATACGGGGATTAGGGCCAGTATCATCATCTGTGTGGACTGGGGAGCAGCCCAGGTGCTGTCAGACATGGCCCTTTGGCCCTCCTGGGGTTTGGGAAGCTGTCTCTAGAGGGGCTTGGGCAGGACTCTGGCACCTGGAGAGGTGGTCTTTCTTGGGACAGCAGCCCAGGGGGAGTGTGCCCAGGATGGCAGTCCGAGAGCAGCCCAGGAGCCTCCCAAGTCCCCGGACTGTGGGTCCTGAGGTGCTAACCTGTCCCTCCCTGGTCCTCGGTCCCCCAGGGAGATGATGAGCCCTCGGGGCACCAGCCTGCCATTGCCCTGTGCTTGCAGCTTTGCACTGTGCAGTGCTCTCTGTGGGGAGAGGGTGGGCCCCACACAGGTCAGCCCCTGGAGATGGCACTGAGCCCATGGTTTTGCCAAGGCCCAGGGGCAGGGACCTGGGTTCCCAGAGCCTGCCCTGCAGTGCACCAGCCTGCTCTGATGTGCTTCCTCTTCAGGCCGGTGCTCCAGCTCCTCTGTGTTTGTGCTGCCGGAAAAGGTGACTCCGCAGACTGGCCAGCCTGCCTGCCCTCAGGGCCTTGGCCGCCTAGACAGCCTCCCCACAGCAGCCCCCCATGCACCTGGGGCCCAGGACTGTGAGCACGTGCTGAGTGGCCCAGCCCACAGGCCTTTGTGCCCTGACAGCACCCTGGGCCATACACTGTGGGGGTAAGGGGAGGCCAGGCCATGGCTGTTCGCAGGCCCCACCCAGGGTCCTGAGGCCTGAAAGGTGAGCAGCAGGGCTTCTAAGACTCAGGGGTCACAGGTGGCTGCTGCCGATTGGCCCCTGTGTGCCCTTCCCCCTTGGCGAGGTGCCAGGAAGCTGTGACTCTGTTATCTGGGTAATTAGCTTCAGACCCTGGACCGAGGCCGGCCAGTTCCTGCAGCTGCTTCCCACAGGCTGTGCACCCTGACCCTGAGAGGGAAGTGAGGCCCAGCTTGGCCAAGCAGCTAAGGTGCCAGGTGGCCTGGTGAGTGGGCCGCAGTGCCTTCCCAGCTGCTCCCTTACTGGGGCTGTGCCCTCAGGTCAGCCTGAGCCTGGTGAACTCCAGGGCCTCCCGACCTGGCCTTGCCAGTGGCGGAGGGCCTGTGCCTTGGGGAGGGGATGCCCCCTGAGGGTGCCAGTACAGCCAGCCGCCCCACAGGCCAGGCCCCTGTGCCCCTCCGCGGGCCCCTTGAGCTGCCACGCCAGCTGCAGCCCCTGCCATGGCCGAGCACTTGGAGCTGCTGGCAGAGATGCCCATGGTGGGCCGGATGAGCACCCAGGAGCGGCTGAAGCACGCCCAGAAGCGGCGTGCCCAGCAAGTGCGGCTGTGGGCCCAGGCCGAGAAGGAGGCGCACGGCAGAAAGGACCCCCGGGAGCAACCGTGGCGGAGCACAGACTGTGGCCGGTTGGAGAAGCGGGTCCTCTTCCCTCCTGGTGTCGTCCTCCTGGAGGCTGCTGCCCGAAACGACCTCGAGGAAGGTATGTGGATGCAGAGACCCAGCCAGCGGCCATCTTGTTGGGCCCCAGGCAGCACCCCTCTCCACAAGTGCCCAGGCACAGGCAGGCCCTGCTTTGGCTCTGTTACCCTCCTGTGCTGGGCTCCGGCCTCAGCTGCAGCTGCCTTGGGCACCCCACCAGGCAGTCACCGTGTGGGCTGTGTTAGGGAGCAATCTTGGACAGGGCAGGGCAGGGTGGGGCCGTGGAGCTACCCTCCCCCCACGCGATGCCCCACCTCTGTGGGTTCTTCACTTCCTCCCTCCTTACCTGAACATCCTAGTGGGGCAGGCAGGCCCTGAGGGGTCAAATGTCGCCATGGATCCTGTGAGAGGGTGCTCAGCAGTGGACAGCTGCCTTCCAGCCCTCGCACTCCAAGCCCAATGCTGGGTTGAGGCCACCTGCCTTCATTGAGGCAGGGAGGTTGGCCATAGCCCCTGGGAATCCCCGTCCTCTCCAGGCTGGTCTTAGGGCACTGTGGCAGCAGGACAGAAGGAAGGAGAGGGATAGTCCAGGTCACACCCCAGAACGTCCCTGTGTGAACATAGCCCCTCTGGGCTCCAGAGGATTCTGCTCTAGAGGGGTGCTGACACCCCCCAGGCCCCACACCTCCCTACAGCCTTCCCTACGGGCAGGCCTGCCCCATATGCTCCCTCTCCTGAGGGCACAGCTTAAGGCGTACATCCGGGCCTGGCCGGGGCAGATAGGATGCCTGGGCTCCTGGCCTCTGAGCCCTTGCCCTGGGCTTTGCGATCCCTCTACCATCTGTACCACTGTCTGTACCACAGGGACCCCAAGTACAGTGGGCCCAGGTGGCCTGGAGCACAGGGGCCTGGGTAGGTTCTAGACTGCAGCAATGGGGACCAGGGGTAGCGTGCAGGCTGGACAAAACCTCTACCCCAGTCTTGACCACAGTCTCCCTCCTCCTTGCAGTCCGTCAGTTCCTTGAGAGCGGTGTCAGCCCCAACCTGGCCAATGAGGATGGCCTGACGGCACTACACCAGGTCAGCGTGCACTGTAGGGGCTGGGGGGTGGGGGTGAGGGGGCTGGTGGGGCCCAGATGTGATCCAGTCACTCAGGTCCCTGTGGCTCACAGTGCTGCATCGACGACTTCCGGGAGATGGTGCAGCAGCTCCTGGAGGCTGGGGCCGACGTCAATGCCTGTGACAGTGAGTCCTGGACGCCCCTGCATGCTGCAGCCACCTGTGGCCACCTGCACCTGGTGGAGCTGCTCATTGCCCGGTAGGGCCTGGGAACAGGTGCAGCCTCGGAACCAGGGCAACTGCAGCAGGGAGGGGATGTCTTCTCCTTGAAGAAATAGCCCAGCCCTTGGCCTCCTGTGTCCCCACCTTTGGTTGTGCAGATCATGCCTGCATCCTGGCTTGGGGGGTGGGGCTGGAGCGGGGCCTGGGGCAGGTGCATCAGGCACTACTGCCTCTCCAGGGTCTGCGCAAAAAGAGGCCCAAGAAATCTTGGTCAAAATGATGAGAATAGACTTGGAAAAGGAGAGAGAGCAGAGAGCCAAATTGCGACCCTGAAGGAGGGACCTGGGGCACAGGTGGGGCCTTTAACTTTAGCGAGGAAGAGGGCAGACCAGGGACTGGGCTCCTGAACTGACCTCAGCCAGCATGGGGAGAGGACGCTGGCTTTACCAGGGTCCAGAGGGTGGGGTCCCACCCTCACCATAGCTCCTGAGCCCTATGCTCACTCTGTCCATCCTTGGAGCTGTGGGGATGAGGTGTGTCCCCTTCACACACAGGCGCTGTGGACTAGGAGGGGCTACTGGTGCAGACTGGAGCTCCAAGAGCTGCAGACCAAGGCCTGGCCCCCAGCTCCTTCTGCCCTGGGTTCCACTTACCCTAGGCAGCAATCCTGCTGCCCCACAGGGTCTCCTAACCAAAATGGGTCTGCTCCCCCCTCAGTGCCCTCTGTTCCCTGGGCTCCCAGGGTCCCTGCACCTCCCAGGGGGCCTTCCTGTGTACCTTCACCGTCTGGGCATCCGCTCTGCACAGTACTGGGCAGCCCTGGGCAGAGGGAGGACCCTGAGAGGAGGGGGCTGCCAGGGGCCAGGACCTTGTGCGTCTGGGAGGGCCTGGTGGCGGCACCCCTGCAGCCATCCTCCTCATAGGGCTGGGTGCCGGCTGGAGCCTCTCCCAAGCCCCGCTTTCTCCCCAGTGGTGCCGATCTCCTGGCGGTCAACACCGACGGGAATATGCCCTATGACCTGTGTGAAGACGAGCAAACGCTGGACTGTCTGGAGACAGCCATGGCCGACCGTGGTGAGTGAGGGAGCCACAGCGCGGGGTGGGGCTGTGCAGACAAGCGTCTGAGCCTGCCGCTCCGCAGGCATCACCCAGGAGAGCATCGAGGATGCACGGGGTGTACCAGAGCTGCGGATGCTGGAGGACGTCCGGTGCCTACTGCATGAGGGGGCGGACCTCAATGCCCCCCGGGACCATGGGGCCACGCTGGTGAGGGTGGGGCCTCAGGGTCGGGATCCGAGCCAGCCAGGGATGCCACCGGGTTTGGGGAGCCCTGGAGGGACTTCCTCTTGGCCCTCCCCCACACTCAGGGCTGGCGCTTTGCCTGCAGCTACACATCGCTTCAGCCAACGGGTTTGGGGAGGCAGCCGCGCTGCTGCTGGAGCACCGGGCCAGCCTGAGCGCCAAAGACAGTGACGGCTGGGAGCCGCTGCACGCAGCAGCTTACTGGGGCCAGGTGGGTGCGGTGGCAGGGACACGGGTGGAGGCATGCCCCAGGCTCCGTCAGCCTCAGCGTGCACCCCATCCGCTGCCCGCAGGTGCACCTGGTGGAGCTGCTTGTGGCACATGGGGCGGACTTGAACGGGAAGTCCCTGATGGATGAGACCCCGCTCGGTGAGCCTCATAGGGGTCCTGCCCCCAGACTAGCCCACAGGGAGGCGGGAGGGCCACCATGTGACACCTGCGGTCCCCCTCCCCCAGACGTGTGTGGAGACGAGGAGGTGCGGGCCAAGCTGCTGGAGCTGAAGCACAAGAGGGACGCCCTCCTGCGGGCTCAGGGCCACCGGCGCTCCCTGCTGCGCCGCCGCACTTCCAGTGCTGGTAGCCGGGGGTGAGTGCTGACACGACCCACCCTCTCAGCACCCTGCCAACTGGCACCGTCCCCATACCGGCCCTGCCCCTTGTGCTTTGCCCTGACACGGGGAGGGCCTGGTGACGTCGGTTGGTGTACGGATGTGCCAGCTGGAGCTTGGAGTCCCCAGGGCAGGGCCAGCTGGGTGGGTGGCTTCCCCAGCCCTTCGCCTCCCCCTCCCCCAGGAAGGTGGTGAGGCGGGCAAGCCTGACCCAGCGCTCCAGCCTGTACCGCAAGGAGCATGCCCAGGAGGCTATAGTGTGGCAGCAGCCTTCACTGACCAGCCCTGAGCCCCCTGAGGAGGATGAGGACCGCCAGACCAATGCTGAGCTCCAGCCACTACCCCCTGAGGTGAGTGCCGGCCCCTGTGCTGCCCTGTCTCCAGGATGAAGTGCTAACCAAAAGGGCAGACCTGGGTGGATCTGAGTCCCTCCCACCATGGCTGTATAACCTGGAGTCCCGTGCCTTGGTTTCTCCCATGCACCAGCAGCTCCCTTGGGGTGGTGCTGCAGGGCCCAGTGACCTATGTCTCTAGTGCAGGTTAGCGGCCCCGCCAGGGGCCTGCTGCCCCCCTCCCCCGCATCTGTTCCTCCACTACTGCTCTGCCTCTAGTACATTCAAGGCTGGGGAGAGGAAGGGGCACCCCCTGACGTCCACTGGCCTGGCTCCATCCACAGGAGGCAGACCCTGAGGCTGCCCACCCACATAACGGCCGTGTGGGGAGCCCCCTGGGGCGGCACCTGTACTCCAAGCGGTTGGACCGCAGTGTCTCCTACCAGCTGAGCCCTCCTGACAGCTCCACGGCTGAAACTCTTGGGAGGGACAAGGCCCACCACACCCTGGCGGAGCTCAAGCGCCAGCGAGCCACTGCCAAGCTGCAGCAACCCCTACCTGAGGGGCCTGGGGCCCCCAATTCTGGCCTGTCTGCTGACACTGAGACCCCCCAGTCTGAGTACGGCTCTGGGGCTGGCGGGGACCCGCCCCTGCTCAAATTGACAGCCCCCTCGGAGGAAGCCCCTGGGGAGAAGAGGCCATGCTGCCTGCTCATGTGACCCAGTTGAGGGTCCTGCTGCAGGCCCCACCCTGGATGCCCACCCAGAGTGTGCTCTGGTGCTGTGGGCAGGCGGCCAGCATGGGCCTAACCCTCCTGTTAAGGACCGACCACATGGGGTGGAAGCCATATCTGAGTGGGGCTGGGCTGCAGAGACTGCTTCTATCTGTGACTGTTGATAAAAAGGACCGCCTGCCACTGTGCTGTGTTGTATGTCTCCACCCGGCCACCGTCCCCACTTGGGGAGCAAGTTGTGCTGCTGGGCCCTAGGCTCCTTGCCACCGTGCCCCACCCCACCCCTGCAAGCACTCTTCTGGGGCCTGTAGGTGCACGCTAAGGCCTGCTGTGGCAGCCGCAGCCCTTGTGTGGGAAAGGCCACAACCGGGAGCAAGAAGCCTGGTACTTACTGCATCTTCCAGAGTCCTCTTAAGTCTTTGCTTCCCCAAGGGGAGCAGAGTGCTGTGGAGGGAGGCTCCTCAGGGGCCAGGACTGGGGGTGTCCATGCCGGAGGGCCAGGGACTCTGGCCTGGAAAGGGAGGGGGCTGTTTTCCTTGGCACTGCTGAGCCAGAGCCAGAGAGGGGAGGCGGGTACAAAGTGGTGTCAGAAACCTCCCTGGGGGGAGGGGTCCTTGGCATGCAGCCCTGACCCAGGGGCCTGCTGCCAGTTCCGCCTGGGCTGGCAGAAGGGACAAGCAGTTGGCCACTCCAGCTCTAAGCTGGCCAGGCACAGTGTGTCAGGGTGAGGGGCCCCTTAGGAGCCTTCAGTGGGTTGGTGGAGGGCACTGCCTGCACATATGCCACCAGTGCTGGGTGTGGTGGGCTTGGGCCTCCCCTCCCCTCTGTGCCTGGGGCCCACTGGGACAGCCCGGTATCCCTGGGGCCAGCCATTCTCAAGGTGTCTGTGGTCGGAGGGCTATCCTCACAGGGCTGGGGGAGGAGTGGGAGCAGGCATGGGGGGGGTATTAAATTTAGTGTGGGGCAGTGAAGCTGCCAAAGGTCCACCTGATGCCTCTTGGGGCCTGCTGCCAGGGACGGGAGCGGGCTGGCCCTGCCTGGGACTGGGCCCATATTAACCGGTATTCCCACTGGAGGCAGAGGGGAAGCCTGTACGCTAGGAAATCACAGTGACAGCAGAGCCAAGAAATTTGAGGTGAGAGACTGCGGGCAGGGACAGCTGCCCTGGGCTTCCCTCCCAGCCATCAGGGGACTAGCAAGACCAGAGGGAGCCAGGGCTCCCCCTCCAGCCCAACCAGCCACCCACAGCCCAGCTCAGAAGGCCAGCTCCCTGACCCTCTGCCCAGACTCAGAAGCCAGCTGGCAGCCACCAGGGAGGCCACCCCTGGGCATGGCCTATCAGCACCTGGCAGGCCTGTGGAGGCGGGGCCCTGAGGGCCTATCCCAACTTGTTTCCCACTCCACCCACCAATCAGAAGCAATTGGGAAGGGAAGCTCAGGTCACTTTCTGCTCCGCCAGGCCCTAGAGTGTGGCCTCAAGGGCAGCCCTAGGCTGGGTGAGTAGTGAAAGGGCAGGACAACCTTCTGGGCAGCTGAGGCATCAGAAGGACCCAGAGTAGCCTTTCCCTGTCCCCAGCCTCCTCTCCCAGAACCACAATGGAGCCTTGAAGCCTCTGATTGGGGACCAAGGTCCGACCACTGGGCCTTTGTAGTGTTCAGGATGCAGCCGCCAGGCTGGGAAGGGTGGATGAAACCCAGAATCTGAATACCTCACTCCCCTTCCCCAACGGCCCCCAGGATTCCTGAGGAGGCCTGGCTCGGTTACCTAGGAGACGGGTGTGCTGGCCCAAGCAAAGATGGGGGCCCAAGAGGGTTAGGCCTTGGCCAGTCCCTGCCGGGCTCCTGTCTCACCACAGCAGTGCACCGTATCACCATGCTATCTCTTCCCTGTTCACTGCTGCCCAGCTCTTTGAACCCCTCAGGGCCCCCTGGGCCCAGGCTCCCTTCTTCCCAGGCGCTCAGCCCACCTTTCCCTCTCCCACTCAGCCCCTCAGATCTTCTCAAACCACAGCCATGCATGACTATCTGTCTGTCTCTACCCCCCACTCTGGGTCTCCTGCTACCCTACCACGGGGACAGGCACTGGGCCTCGACCCAAGCCCCGCCTGTGTCCTTACCCACTCCCTCTGGCTCCCTGGAGCAGAACTGTGCCCAGGCGGGTGGGGCAGGGCCAGGCCGGCCCAGCACCTTCCTCAGTCTTTTTTGTCCCTCTCAGCGGGCTAGCAGGCTACAGCAAAAGAGGGCGCTCTCTTACTCCAGCCTTTCTAGCCAGGCTCCCCTTTCCCAGCCCAACCCCCAGCCTCCAGCCTGCTGCTTCTGGATCCTGAGGCTGCCTCTTGAGCTTCTCTCCTGCCCAGCCTGAGAACGGTCATGGCCTTGAGGGCAGGTGACCAGGGGCAGGTTGCAATGAACGGGCTGAAAGAAAAGGTGCTGACGCTGGACACCATGAACCAGTGTGTGCGCAGGGTGGAATATGCGGTACGTGGCCCCATCATGCTTCGTGCCCTGGAGCTGGAGCAGGAGCTGCGCCAGGTATGGCCCTGGGCCCACTGCTGTTCTTTAGGCTACACCTGAGCAGCCGGGTCTGTCCCCAGCCCTGTGGCAGGTAGGGCCAGAGGGGGGTAAGGCCAAGGCGTCTCACTGCCCCCACTCCACCCAGGGCATGAAGAAACCTTTCACCGAAGTCATCCGTGCCAACATCGGGGACGCACAGGCCATGGGGCAAAAGCCCATCACCTTCATGCGCCAGGTGAGGCTCCAAGGTCCCAGCCCCCTCCGGCTTGGCCCTCCTTCCCTGACCTCACACTTGGTCCTCCCAGGCTCACACTTGGCTCTCCCAGGTCCTGGCCCTCTGTGTTGACCCTGAGCTCCTGAGCAGCCCCCACTTCCCCAAGGATGCCAAGAGAAGGGCAGAGCGCATTTTGCAGGCCTGCGGGGGCCACAGCCTGGGTAAGTTCCGGGTGCCCAGACGAGGCCCAAGTCCCAGGAAGGGTAGGAACTAGAGAGAGGAGGTCTCAGAGAAAGGGTGGATCTGCCCACTGGAGGGGGCGGATCCCTGCGGGAGGACTGTGGGGTACCCTGCTCCCTCACCTGCCCTTCCCTGAGCCTAGGGGCCTACAGCGTCAGCTCCGGCATCCAGCTGATCCGCGAGGACGTGGCGCAGTACATCGAGCGGCGCGACGGAGGCATCCCCTCAGACCCCAACAACATCTTCCTGTCCACAGGAGCCAGCGACGCCATAGTGGTAGGCCGGGGTTAGGGCAGGAAGGCACAGTGGCCTTTTGCGTGCAGCACGGTGGCTGGGAAGAGAGATCGGCAGTCCCTGGGGCAGCCTGGGCCCGTGCCCCCACAAAACGCCCTGTCCCGGTCCCCCGCAGACGGTGCTGAAGTTGCTGGTGGCCGGCGAGGGCCGCACGCGCACGGGCGTGCTCATCCCCATCCCGCAGTACCCGCTCTACTCCGCCACGCTGGCCGAGCTCGACGCCGCGCAAGTGAACTACTACTTGGACGAGGAACACGCCTGGGCGCTCGACGTGAGCGAGCTGCGGCGCGCGCTGGTCCAGGCGCGCGACCGATGCCGCCCGCGCGCGCTCTGCGTCATCAACCCCGGTAACCCCACCGGTGCGCCGCCCCGCCTCGCGACCCTGCCCCTCCCGGCGCGGCCCCGCCCTGCCCCGTTCCCGTTCAGGAGCAGTGTGCGCCCTCAGCTGACCCGGTCGTGCCGCGCCCCCACGCCCCCAGGGCAGGTGCAGACCCGCGAGTGCATCGAAGCCGTGATCCGCTTCGCCTTCGAGGAGCGCCTATTCCTGCTGGCTGACGAGGTACCAGCTAGGACGCGCGGGGGCCGGGGAGCGCGCGGAGCGAGGGGAGGGGAAGGGCGCGCGGCTCCGCCTTGACGGCCCGCCCGCCTCCCCAGGTGTACCAGGACAACGTGTACGCGGAGGGCTCGCAGTTCCACTCCTTCAAGAAGGTGCTCACCGAAATGGGGCCGCCGTACGCCGCGCAGCAGGAGCTCGCCTCCTTCCACTCCGTTTCCAAGGGCTACATGGGCGAGTACGTCCGGGACAGGGGCTCAAGGGGCCCTGGAGCGGCCGGACCCACTCGGCCTGCCAGGCCGACCCCTTTTCCCCGGGCCACCCTCGACGCCCACCTCGCCCCGGCAGGTGCGGGTTTCGCGGCGGCTACGTGGAGGTCGTGAACATGGACGCCGCGGTGCAGCGGCAGATGCTGAAACTGATGAGCGTGCGGCTGTGCCCGCCGGTGCCCGGCCAAGCCCTGCTCCACACGGCGGTCAGCCCGCCCCAGCCCTCCGACCCCTCCTTTGCGCAGTTCCAGGCGGTGAGCTGGGGGCGCAGAGGGGGCGGTAAGGGAGGTCGGCAGTGGGGAGGGGGCGGCGAGGGGCGGGGAGAGGCGGGACGAGCACCGGAGGAAGCGGGGCCTGAGGGCCGGGCGAGGAACGGGAGGGGGCCTGGGGGCCTGGGGGCCGGGCGAGGAGCGGGAGGGGGCCTGGGGGCCGGGCGAGGAGCGGGAGGCCGGGGGCCTGGGGGCCTGGGGGCCTGGGGGCCTGGGGGCCTGGGGGCCTGGGGGCCTGGGGGCCTGGGGGCCTGGGGGCCTGGGGGCCTGGGGGCCTGGGGGCCTGGGGGCCGGGCGAGGAGCGGGAGGGGGCCTGGGGGCCTGGGGGCCGGGCGAGGAGCGGGAGGGGGCCGGGGGGCCTGGGGGCCGGGCGAGGAGCGGGAGGGGGCCTGGGGGCCTGGGGGCCGGGCGAGGAGCGGGAGGGGGCCTGGGGGCCTGGGGGCCGGGCGAGGAGCGGGAGGGGGCCAGGGGGCCGGGGGGCCTGGGGGCCGGGGGGCCTGGGGGCCGGGGGGCCTGGGGGCCGGGGGGCCTGGGGGCCGGGGGGCCTGGGGGCCGGGGGGCCTGGGGGCCGGGGGGCCTGGGGGCCGGGGGGCCTGGGGGCCGGGGGGCCGGGACTTGGAAGGGGCGGGACGAGAGCGGAGCCAGTGGTCCGGGCGGGCAGAGGAGGCCTAGAGGGATGGGGCCTGGGCGGGAATGGGGGCGGGAACGGGGCGGGGCCGCGCCCCCCGCGCGCTCTCACCGGCCGTCCCTCACGCTGTGACCTCAGGAGAGGCAGGCAGTGCTGGCCGAACTGGCGGCCAAGGCCAAGCTCACAGAGCAGATCTTCAGCGAGGCTCCCGGCATCCGCTGCAACCCGGTGCAGGGCGCCATGTACTCCTTCCCCCGCGTGCAGCTGCCCCCGCGCGCCGTGCAGCGCGCGCAGGTCAGGCGGGGCCCGGGCTTGGGGGCGGGGCCGGGCTTGGGGCGGGGCCGGGCTTGGGGCGGGGCCTGCCTCCCCGCCCTGACCCGCCCGGGCCTCAGGAGCTGGGTCTGGCCCCGGACATGTTCTTCTGCATGCGCCTGCTGGAGGAGACCGGCATCTGCGTGGTGCCCGGGAGCGGCTTCGGGCAGCTGGAAGGCACATACCACTTCCGGTGAGGCCCGGTTCGCACAGCCCCTGTCCACATGCAGTCCCCTCCGCTGACAATCCCCCGTTTTTTAGGATGACCATTCTGCCCCCCATGGAGAAGCTGCGGGCCCTGCTGGAGAAGCTGAGTCAGTTCCACGCCAAGTTCACCCTCGAGTACTCCTGAGACCGTCTGGGGACTGCGCAGACCAGGCCAAGCCGGCAGGGCCACCCTGGGAATCACCGTGCCCAGGACCCTGGGAATTTTTGGGGCCCTCTGGACTCGCTCTTGTTGCCTAGAGAGCTGCGCCCCTGCCTCTCTGCAGGCTCCTAATAAAACTGGGACACAGCCTGACTCCCTGGTGGCTTTCTGGAGGCTCTGCGTGCGACCCTGGCTTTCTCAACTCCTAAATGCCTTTCCTTGCTGGTTCTGTGCAGGCCTGGGGACCCAGCCCTGAGTGGACACTCTTCCTGTCTTTCGAGGGGCAGCATATTCTGGTGGGAGGAGGATCCAGGATCCAGACGGGCTCCCAGAGGAGACAGCCTCTTTGGGTCTGTTCCTCCTGCCAAGGCCAGTGCATCCTGGGTGGAGCCTCCAGAGGGAAGAAAGAGTTGCATACTCTAAAGAGAATAAAGATACGAGGGCAGGCTCCTCAGGGGGAGACTCCAGAGCTGTTAGGTGAGAGGGTGTGGCTTCTCAAAAAATCACAGGAGCAGGAGGCTCAGGGTGGTCAGGTCAGAAAAAAAATAGCCTTTTCTGAAGAAGACATAGAAAGGGGAATCCCCCATCCTGGTACTGCTCCTGGACTGTACAGCTCTTCCCTAGCAGCACAGGGGAAATGTTAAGCCATAAGAAGTTGGCTGGACAGTGACCCTCAGGGTACAGAGAGTGACAGTGAGAGCTCAACGGTGAAGTCTTGGTTTTCTCTTAACTGGGCTGACAGTTGGTCGTGGTGCCCCCATCAGGGGGCTCTGGGAGAGCAGGAGGGAAGGAGTGAATGGGGTGTTGGGTTTGAAGTGTACAGGGTGCATTTGTGTGACATCCAAGTGGAAATGCAGTCTTTTGGAGGGGAGGGACTGGGGGGCAGGGAGAGAGCGCAGAGGTCCAAAGTTTGAGCGAGCTCTGGAAGGGGAATGCAGAGGGAAGTTTTGAAGACAATGCTGCTGGGGATTACTTGCTTCATCTGCACAAGCGGTCCTCTGAGGTTGGGCTGGTAATTTCACAGATAAGGAAACTTGAGGCCCAAGAATATGTTGCCAGTAACAGAAAACCAGCTCACAGTGGTTTCAGCAGCAGGGGCTGTTCATTGACTCACTTGCCCACCAGTTGGCCCAGGGGTTGGGCCAGCTTCAGGGACCCACGAACTTGAGACAGGACCTGCTTGTCACCTGGACACCGAAGGGCGTTGAGGGCAGCATGGCTGTGTCCTGGCTGAACCCTGGGCCCAGACCGTTGACACAAAGCCCCTGCCTTCCGAGGTCTTCTGCAGCCACAAGCAAGGTGGTTGTGGTGGTGGTTGGGCGGGGGGGGGGGGGACCCCATAGTGGGGATATCCAGAAGTAGATAGTGGCACTGTGAAGAGGCTCACCCATCCCTCCATGGGGGTTCCGGGAGGCACCGGGCCCAGTTCACTGTAGCAACCAAGTCCCAGGTCAGTCTGACACTAAGAAGCACTACAGGAGAGTTAGGGTCCAACTCACAGATTGGGGGCCCAATCTGATAACCCTGGCTAAGGACCAGGGCTGGTGATCACTGTGAGGAGAGGATGGGGCCACGGGTACAGGTTGATTCCTACGTTCAGTTCCTCTGCAGCTTCCCTCTGATCCTCTCCCATTCTCGGACGATTTCAGTGTATATTTGCGTGTCTATGAATTTTTTTATGAGACAGGGGTCCCATGAGCTCGGCCTGGCGCCTTTACCCAGGTTTACCACCGGAGGCGCTAGGGAGCAGGAGGGCCGACGCTCTAGCTGGGTTGAATTTGTCTATGACCGCCGCGCAGTTTCCCGACGCTTCCGGGCGGACTTCCGGTGCTGGAATCTCAAGGACCGTCTGCCCGGCGCTCAGCTTCCCGGTCTGCAGAAGCGGGAGGGTGCTAGAGGTCGGGCGGCGGCAGAGCGGGCGGTGCCGGACTCGGGGTGAAGTGGACGCAGGTGGAGCCTGCGAGCCCCCGCCGCTGGAGGCGTTCCCCTCCTGGGCGCTTTACTTGCTGCCACGCGAAACATGCCTGCATCCCGGGGCCTCCTTTCTCCCCGGAACCCCCTCGCGTGTCTGGAGCATCCACCCCTGGGAGGAACTACCTCTCTCGCCGCAATTTGGACCCAGTTTCGGCTCTTCTGAGGCATTAACACCCCCAGGACCTGAGGGCGCGAGTCCTGACCCCACCTGTCCAACCCTGACCCCATCACCAAATCCAAGCCGAATTGTGACCTCTGACCCTATCCTGACCCGACCATACTTTGTTAGGCCCACCTGGAACCTGACTTGCCCTCCCCGCGGCTGTGACCTCTGGCCCCACTCAGACGGCGTCTTGCACCCAGCCGGACCGCCATGGCCCGGCGCTCCCACTCTGCCGCTGCCCTGGACCCTTTGCTGGCTCCAGCCGCGCGTGCAAAGCTGCTGTCGATGGCCGCCCTCTACCTGGTGCAAGGCCTGCCCTACGGGCTGCAATCTGGCCTGCTGCCTATGCTGCTGCGGGTCCGCGGCCTCTCATTGACGCGAGTGGGGCTGGCCAAGGGGCTGTATGCGCCATGGCTGTTCAAGCTGGTGTGGGCCCCACTAGTGGACACAAGGGGCCCTCCACGGGTCTGGTTGGCGCTCAGTACGGCTGCACTGGGTGTAGTGTGTGCGCTGCTGGCAGCGCTGCCTCCAGCAGAGGCTGGCCAGGTTGGGCTGCCGGTCTCCGCAGCAGTGTTGCTTCTGTTGCTAAACCTGGGAGCAGCCGTGCAGGACGTGGCCCTCGACACACTGGCTGTGCAGCTCCTGGAACCAACCGAGCTGGGCCCTGGCAACACAGTGCAGGTGGTTGCCTACAAGCTGGGAGCGGCTCTGGCTGGGGGTGGGCTGCTGGCCCTGGTGCCCACTCTCTCCTGGCCCCTGCTTTTCCTGCTCCTGGCTGTCACCTATCTGCTAGCTGCTGCACTGGCTTGGGCCTCACCAGCCCTGCAGCAGCTGTCACAATCTCAGCCTTTAGAGCCAGCCCCTCACCCTGGGCACCACCTGCAGGCCCTGCTGGCTGTGCCTGGGACTTTGTGGATGGCCGGCTTCGTGCTTACCTACAAGTTGGGTGAGTGAGGCCTTGAGCCAGGCAATACAGGGCTGGGGCTTGGGGGCAGCTAAGGTGGGTCCCCAGGGTCTCTGGAGCCCACTTGTGGGGTTGCCCCCCCCCAGCTCTTGGGGTACAACCTGTGAGTCAAGTCCAGGACTGCAATTGAGACTCATTCCTTCTGTTTCCCTGCTCCAGCGACAGCCCCAGGTCTTGCTGAGGCCATTTTGTGCTGACCCTGGGCATAAAGCCGTTTTCTTCCAGGGCTATTTGCCTGCTGGGGCTGGTGTTTGGGCCCAGGAGAGAGGCAGGGCAGGGACCTGGCTGGGTAGAAAAAGAATGGGGCCCCAGCTGGGGAGAAGGAAGAGGGGGCCAGGTTTGAGGGTGCCCCCATCACCCTCTACCCTACAGGTGAGCAGGGCGCTGGCAGCCTGTTCCCACTTCTCTTGCTGGACCATGGCGCCTCTGCCCCGGAGCTAGGACTGTGGAATGGCATGGGTGCAGTGGCCTGTTCCATCGCTGGCTCCTCTCTGGGTGGGGCCCTGCTGGCCAGGCACCGGTGAGCCCAACTCCCTGCACCCCCAACCTGCCAACCCTCCCCATTCCCTGCACCCCCTGACCTGTCCAACCCCTACCCCTCCCCCAGGCAGCCGCTGCCCCTCCTGAGGCCAGTGCTGCAGCTCCGCCTGGTGGGCCTTGCGTGCCAAACTGCTCTACTCTTTCACTTGGATGCCCTGGGGACCAGTGTGGGCCCAGGTACAGCCCTGAAAGGTGAGGGCCAACTGTGGGGGGACAGCTGGAGCCCTGGGCCCTGCTGACCTCAGCCCTCCCTTACAGGGCTGGCCTTATTGAGCCTGTGTCTGCAGCACTTCCTGGGGGGCCTGGTCACCACTGTTACCTTCACTCTGATGATGCGGTGTAGCCAGCTTGCACACAGTGCCTTGCAGGTGAGGGGCATGGTGGGGCTGGGGGGCTGTAGGCTGGATGCCCCCAGGCTCTGATCCTCTTTCTCCCCCAGGCCACACACTACAGCCTCCTGGCCACCCTCGAGCTGCTGGGAAAGCTGCTGCTGGGGACGCTGGCTGGGGCACTGGCCGACAGCCTGGGGCTGTGGCCCTGCTTCTCCCTTTTCCTGGCTCTCTCGGCTGTGCCCACTCTCTACTTGGGCCTGGCACCCAGCTCCTTGGCCTAGTAGCCAATAAAAACGAGTGTGCGGGGCCCTGGCTGTGTGTGCAGTGCATGAAACTGCTGTTGGGAAGCAGGGTTCTGAAGATAGTCAAGGTCCTTTTATTCTACGTTTGGGGCCCCTGCCCCCCACAGCCCTGCTGGTGCGCTTTTGCCCAGGGTGATCAGTGGCCCCGCAGCAGCAGCTCCTCCGTGGCCAGGCGCATCAGGGCGTGGAAGCTCACATGCAGGTACCTCCTCCAAAAGCGCCTGTCTCGCCCGAACACCTGGGCTGGATAGCAGGGGCTTCCTGTGGTCAACAGGACACAGAGGGGTTGTGAGGGCTCTTGGCCGGTTCCGGCTCTCAGCCCCTGCTGTGCCAGGGCCAGGCCCCCAGCCTCTCACCAATGCCGTGAAAGATGCGGGCCACAGCCCTGCCTGAGAACTTCTCCTCCGGCCGCAGGGACAGGAGCTGGCGGATGTCTCGGCGGATCTGGTCCTCCCAATCCTGAAGCTGGAGTAGGATGAGTGAGAAGCCTTCCCTGCGCTGCTACAGTAGGGTGCTTCCACATGCTGGGGGTACCTGGGGGCTTTACCCCCAATTACAGCCGCCTCGGGTTCTTCTGGTTGGGGAGGCAGGACAGAACCCGTCACAGTGTCAGGCAGGTGTGTGTATGTATGTATGTCACTGCTCCCACCTGTGCTTGGCCAGGTCCCCTCAGTAACCCTATTCTGTGCCAGGAGAGGCTGGCACTCACTCTGGCCTGCCCAGGCTCTGGGCCCTCTTCGTCCTCCATGCCCTGAGGCCCCAGTGTCTCCTCCTCAAAGTAGCACCTGAGCAGGGTCTTGAGCTGGACGCTGCGTTCCTCATTAGGCCGTTCCAGGCAGGGCCCACAGCTGGGGTAGGCCACGCTGCGGGGAAGGAACCTGTCAGTGCTGCCCAGCCTCGGGGTGGGGATGGGCTGGGGGCAAGAACAAGGTACAAGTACGGGCAGCCTGGGCCCTGCCCCCTCCCCCGCCCCTGACACCTGTGAAAGGCCTGGAAGGTGCGGCGCAGGCGGGCCAGGGCCTCCTGCTCTCGCGCCTGCACACGGCCATGCAGGAACTCGCAAAGCTGGTCCTTCTCCTCGGCGGTCAGGTTCCTGGGGCAGTGTACGTGGAAGGCCAGCTCCCCAAACTCCACGAGCACCCCTGTGCCCTGCGGCATCCCTGACCTGGGATTTTGGTCCCACTGCAGCTGACACAGGGCCCGCCGCAGGGGGGCCAGCTCCCAGCCCATGGAGTCTGCCAGCTCAACCACGTTGAACTCCACGGAGCTGCTGCCACCACCTGTGTCTTCAGGTGGCTGCTGGGCCAGGCACACTGCCACAGGGGGACACCTGTGCCCAGGGTGGGAAGGGGCGTGTGACCACCGGCCCCCATCCTACTGTCCCCACCCCCAAGTGTGGGCACATGCTCACCTGAGGGCCAGGGCACTGAGCTGAGCGGGGCCCCTCGGGGAGTGCAGGCGGCAGTGGGCGTAGGTGGGTGCCAGTAGTTCTAGCCAGCGCTGTGGGTGCAGCTCCAGGTAGCACAGCAGGGTCTCAATGGCTGGTGGCAGAGCAGAGTCAGGAGATGCAGGGGCATGGGAACAGCCCAACCTCCAGCCCCAGGTCCTTACCCTCCTGGGGCATGTCCAGGGTCTGCTCCATCGGCTGCACAGGAAGGGCCCGTGTATGGCCCAGGCAGGCGCTTGACCCAGAGGGTGTGTCCTGGCTGCCACACTGCCTAGTCTCTGGTGGGAGTGTGACCTGCTCTCTCTTCCCACCGCCCTCCGGAGACGGGTGGGCACAGGAGCAGGGGGGGAACACGGTCTGCACCAGCCTCTTCACGGTGAGGAAATCCACGGTGTGGGCATGCACGTGCCTGCGCAGTTCCTGCAGGTCTTCCCCCTGCGCAAAGCATTGTGAGGGGAGAGGATAGGAGTGTCTTGTGTGAGGGAGGGGGCAGCCACCATGGCATGTACCTGGGGCTGCAGGAAGAGGTGGCAGTGGGCAGGCTGCCCATCGCGCCCCGCCCGGCCTATGGCCTGCACGTAGCTCTCAAAGCTCGGGGGCAGTCCCAGGTGCAGCACGGCCCGCACGTCTGGCCGGTCCAGCCCCATTCCAAAGGCCACTGTGGCCACCACCACACGCAGCCGACCCCGCATGAAGGCCTGCTGCACCCGCCGCCGCTCCTGGGCACACATGCCAGCGTGGTATGCTTCGGCCACAGCCTCAGGGACGCCACCTGGGGACAAAGACAGATGGTGGAATGGGGCTGGCACTGTGGGCTGCATGTGGGCCCGAGCCCACCTGAAGCTCACCTCTGGGGCCTGGGGTCTTGTGCAGGCAGGTGCGGAGGAGGGCGGCGACACGCTCTGTGTCCTCGCGCCTGTTGCAGTAGACGATGGCGGAGTCCAGGCTGCGGAAACGTTCCCCTTGCAGCAGCGTCACCAGGGCCTGGGGGAGGGTAGTCAGTGGAAGGGGGGGAGGTGCAAAGGGGCTGGGGGGGCACTCCCGGCCTGCACAGCTCTACCTGTTCAGGATCTCTGTCCATGGATACAGACAGGTGCAGGTTGGTAGGGATGGTTGGGAGCCCACTGGGGCTTGGCCCTTCAGTCACACCCAGATGCCGGGCCACATCCAGGGCAGTGCTGCGTGGGGCGGTGGCTGTCAGACCCAGAAAGCAGTGCACGCCCATGTGTTCCCGCAGCACCTACCGAGCAGAGGGGTGAGGGCTCTGTCCCATCCTGCCCTGCCCTGTGCCAGCCCCCCTCAGCCCCGTTCCCGCAGGCAGACAGCTGCACCTTGCACACGCGGAGGTAGCAGGGCCGGAAGTTGTGGGACCACTGTGAGAGGCAATGCACCTCATCGATGCAGGCAAATGCCACTGGGGGCAGCTGTGAGGCGGGGGGCAGGCAGACAGGGCCCCCTGTTCCAGCATCCACCAGCGCCTCAGGTGACAGCATGAGCACATGGACCTGGGCCGCCAGAACCTGGAGAGGCAGAGCCAGAGGCAGAATGGAGGCAGAGCCCAGGTGTCCCCCCCACCTACCCTCTTCTGAGACCACGCCTCTCACCTTCCGCAGGACACCCTCCCGCTGTTTCCTGTTCATGCCTGAGTGGAGGCAGGCGGCCTTCAGACCTGGAGGCAGGTGCGACACCTGGAGGCAGGAGCTCACCCATTATGGCCTGTCTCCCCCAGATGCCTTCTCTGGGACAGAAGGCCTGGACCAGAACTCTGGATCTTTAGACTGAGGGTTCCAAACCCTAAGGGCAAGGTCTGGCCTGCCATGTGTACTTATAGGCCACAAACAGACCTGGGGGGTTGACGACAGCCAGGCTGGGGTGGGAGTGGGTAGGAAACAGCAGCCCCCACACACCTGGTCATCCATGAGCGCCAGGAGCGGGGAGATGACTATTGTGAGGCATGGGCTGCGCTGGGCATAGAGCAGTGCTGGGAGCTGATAACACAAGGACTTGCCGGCACCCGTGGGCAGCACCAACAGGGTGGAGATACCTGTGGGGCCCAGGAGTCAGCAGGAGGCTCTGCCCACACAGCTCCCCTGGCCCTGGCCCCTGGCTCACCTGACAAGATCCGCATAACCGCCTGCTCCTGCCCGGGGCGGAAGGCTTGGTACCCCAGCTGCCCCAGGGCCTGGAATACCTCAGGTGGGGTTTCTGGGGACATAGGCACTGGGTCAGTGTGGCATTTGGATCACCCCCTCCCCACCGAAGGCTCTGGGTGGCAGTATCTGCTCACCTGCCACCTGCCCCAAGGGTCCTGGCAGGTAGAGCGGGAGCACCACATTGGGTGTATGGGGCCTGGCAGATGCAGTGTCCTCATCTGCTGGATCAGACAGCAGAGGGTGTGGGGTGGGTGCTAGCTGGGTTAGAACCATCTTAGTAAGACAGCTGCTGTCCTGCTGCACCCCCCACTCACCAGAAAGTTTGCAGTGGGCAGCACCTGTCTTCTGGGCCACTTCTTCTAGAATAGACAGGAGCTGTGTGCCCTCGTCTCTAGTGCCCTTCTTTTGGGCTGGGGCAGGCTCTGGGCCGGGGTGGGAGGGAGGTAAGGCCTCTTGTTTAGGCCAAAAGTATCCCTCGTAAAGAACACAATGCCTGCCCCGCACCCCCTGCTGCTGCCCAAGCCTGACCTATTCTCTGGATGGGACCCACCTGGCTGGTGGCACTGGGAGGCCCAGTGGCCAAGCTGCCCACAGCGGAAACATGAATTCTTGAATGTGGATTTGGGGTGACTGCCCCCAAAACATTCCTGTTTCTTTTGCCACTTCTGCTTCCACACCTGGGAGACAGAGAAACAGGTCACAAGGGTGCAGACAAGGTAAGGGTGAGGGGCACTCCCCACCCACCTCACCTGCTTTCGGAGTTGACTGCCCCGCAGGGCTGGGCCCCGCACGTAGCGTTTCTGCCTCAGGTTGAGCCTCACGTAGTTGCCCCCTTCCTGGAGAGTAGACCTAGGAGAGATGTCAGGGTGGGCTGTGCCCACAGCCCTTCGCACCCAGCTCAACTCAGAGGTGACCCACCTGGTGGCCAAAGCCAGGTACCTGGGTGCTGTGGGGCCACTGGGAGGCCGAGGTGACTGCTCCCCCAGTGGGTCTTCCTTAGGCTCTGCAGCCCCAGCATCCTTTGGCTGGGGTCCCACATAGCTGCTGTCCCACTGAGCCTGTGAAGGGGCCCCCCCAGCATCCCCACTCTGTCTCTGCTTCTTGTTGGGCTGAACGCTCCTTTTATTGTCACTGGCTCCCTCTAGCACTGGAGCCTCAGAACCGCTGCAGGTACGAGGGGCGGCCAGCACACCTGAGGTGGGAGGCTGTGACCCCTCACCAGGGCTGCACAGCTCTTCTGCACCTAGGCTAGGCCTGCAGGCCCCGGGAACCCCCAGCAAATCTGGGGCCCCATCGTGACATCGCTGCAGCCAGCCAGGATCCAGGGAGCCCAGCCGTAGGCTCAGGGATGACTGTAGATGCTTGAGCCGGCCTGGCCTTGGCTGGGGCCCAGGGCACTGGGGGGGCACCTGGCTGAGTCCTGGAGAGGTGAGGGTAGTCCCTGTGTCTGGCAGCCCCAGGGCAGGTGTCTCAGATGAGGGTCTTCGTGGAGCCCGGGGTACATGGCCTAGGGCTGGCTCAGCCTGGAAAGAGGGTACACCAGCAAACAGCTCAGGTCCTGGCTGCTGCAGATTTTGAAAGCTGTCCCAGGGCCCCCACCCTCAGTGATTGGGCACAGGGAAGCTGGGACAGAAAAGAAGTTGCGAGTGAGATCCTAAGTTAGTGCAGGTGACCATACCTGTGTGTAGCATGCCCCTCACCTGCAGGGTGCCCTTTAGATTGGCCTTAAGCCTCTTCCCATAGTCTGGCACGGACCTCTGGGTGCTGGGTGCTGGGGTAGGGTGTGGACTCTGCCTCACAGCCCGATTCAGGTGAGGCCCCCAGCAGGTGGGCTCCAGCTCCTACAGGGGGAGATGGCAAGGGGCTCGGGACAGGAAGAGGCTGGAAAGCGACACAGGACTTAAGTGTTTCCGCCCCCTCCCCAACCCACCCAAACCCACTACCGTCATGTTGTTCCCGACTCCCAGTGGCTGCATGGGACAGACTAAAATGGCCCCAAAGAATTCCTGAGGCTGTAAGTCTTTACGGAATTAGACAGTCACACCTTCCCGAGAAGTGGCTGGTGGGTTCCCACTGCCAACCTTTCGGCAAGCAGCCGAGCGCTCTAGTCACAGAGCCACCAGAGCTCCTAACCCCTCTCCAGCCCCCCAGGAACCCGCCCAGCCCTCCTCCCCACCCTCAAATGGGCGGGTGATCGGACGACAAGTATCACCTGGGTCGTCACAGGAGCGGCCTGCTCAGGGCTGCGGGGCCGGACGCCGCCTGCCTGGCCCAGGACCTGCTTCAGGTCGCGGTACTCCCGGTAGAGCGCTGGGAGGGCGGAGAGGGGTCAGGGTTGCACCGGTCCACGGGCCCCGCGACCCCGCTCCGGCACCACGCTCACCCTGGGTCTCCTCGGTCGCCGCCGCCACGTCCGCCTGTGGAGGGAGGGCGTCAGTCCCCGGCCGCGCCCTCCGCCCGCTCCTGCCCCGAGCAGCCCGCACCTGGCCCGGCCTTCGCCCGCGCCGCCGCCGAAACGCGCGCTCCCAAGCCTGCAGACGCGCCCGCAAGTCACGCAGCCTCTCCATGGCGCTCCCGCGCGCAAACCTCCCGCCGCCGGTGTCGGGCCGGCCAGCCAATGGGGGCGCAGGGCGGGGGCGGGCAGGCGTTTCATCCAATCGGTGGGCCCTGGAGGGGCTGCCAATGGGAGGCGTTAACGTCATCGCGGCGCGCCGCGGCGCTGGGTGGGGCGCGCGGACAGCCAGGCGGGGCCGGCGGCGGTGGCGGCTGCTGGGGGGTCGGTGAGGCTGGCGGACGGGCTCGGGGACGGGAGGGGACGGGCGCGGGGGAGCGGAGCTGGGCGGCCAGCGCCCGCCAGCCCTGCCTGCTGCGGGGGGCGCTCGGGCCTGCCCCCAGGGGAGGCGGGGGCGTGCGTTGGGTGCTCTGGGCCGGGGGCGGGAGCCAGGCGGGCCCAGCCGGGGGGGGCGGGCCCGGGGCGTCCCGCGCGGGGCCAGGCGGCCTCGGGGCCTGGCAGGACTACGCAGCCCGGTTCGCGGAGCCGGCCTCACCCGGGTGGGCGCAGCGAGTACAGAGAAAGGGCGTCGATGCAGCAATCCCCAAGGCTCGAAGCCGGGAGGAGCCGGCGGGGGCGCCTTCAGGAAACGCAGGAGCCACGGACCGAGGTGTTCCCCTGCGGATCAGCGGGAGGGAGCGGGGGGCCGTGGCGCAGGAGGCTCCTCCCCTAGTGGCCAGCCTGGGTGCTTTCGTTGCCTCTCGTGACAGGTGATCGGTTGGTTTGTTGCAGTGAGATATGAGTCGTTCTCGCGAGATTTGTTTACAGGTTGGTGTCGGGGGTTTCTCGAGAACCAGCGCCTAAGTACTAGTTTGTCTGTGGAGAAGATAGGAAGATTGGGGGCCATGGGGCCGGACGTCTCCTTTTGGGCAAGGCCTAGGTTTTAGCTTTCTAATGTTTTGGACGGCCACGATGACGCCCACTTTCTGGGCAGTTTTTGAGCCCGAGATGCCTGATGCATCGTAATCCGCTAACTGTTGCTGCTGCTGCGTTCGTCTCCTCAGATCGGCTGCCAAGTCTACAGCTACCTCTGCCCTGGGTAATGTCCGTCCTGGGGCCTTCCAAATCCTGTGGGTTTGAGACTTCGTCTCTCAACGTCCGTTCCCCAAGGAAAAGGAGATGTGGCGAGGATTGTGCGTGTGTGGGTGGCTTCTTTCTTTCCGTGGGCCTCCAGGGGCTTCCATGCTTGTGGTTGCCCCAGATGATTGTAGTTGTAGCTGGGACTGGTGTTGACGGCTTGGGTTCATACTGGCTGCCTTGTGCCAGCTCAGCCGTCTCTTCCCTTTGCTTTTGTCAGGTCTTTATTAAGCTGCCTTTGCGCACCCAGTTTTCTCTGCTGCTCTGTGCTGGATCCAGGGGTGTCCTTCCAGAGTCCCTGTGAGGGGTGAGGGAGGCAGCCACTGTTCCTGGGAGCGTCCCAGCCCTTCTAGCACAGACGAACATACTTGTATTCTGTGGTGGGGTGTGCGATCTGGGGTTTGTTTTATTTTTGAGGAACGACTCCTAAATAATAATTTAGTGATTTGACAGCTACGAGAGGCTCGGATGGTGGGCCTTGGAGAGCAGCAATCCCATATCAAAGGCATGACACAAGCGGGCTGGTTGTTGCTTTTGCTATCTGTGCACCTTGTGGCCATCCTGTTTGATTTGAGAGACGCTATGCTCCAAAGGAGCACAGACTGTGGTGTGGCTTTGTCCCATTCTCTCTCTACCCAGCTCAGTGCTGGTTTGTGCAGCAGCCTCCACCCAGCACCAGTTCTGTGCTGGGCTGTTCTACCAGTGGGGCATGGAGTTACTGGGGTCTGCCCTCCCTCTGAACACTGTTCTTCTGCAGGTGGCCGCCTGCCCGGCCCAGCGCCATGCACACATTGGTGTTCCTGAGCACGCGGCAGGTGCTCCAGTGCCAGCCAGCTGCCTGCCAGGCCCTGCCCCTGCTGCCACGTGAGCTCTTCCCACTACTGTTCAAGGTGGCCTTCATGGACAAGAAGACAGCCGTGCTGCGTGAACTGGTACACACCTGGCCCTTTCCTCTGCTCAGCTTCCAGCAGCTGCTGCAGGAGTGTACCCACTGCAGCCGCGCCCTGCTGCAGGAGCGGCCTAGCACAGAGAGCGTGCAGGCTGTGATCTTGGGGCTCACCGCCCGGCTGCACACACCGGAGGCCGAGGCCGACAGTGGCACACAGCCCCTCTGCAGGTACAGAGCCACCTGAGGGGTTCTCAGGCTGTGACGGGTGGAGCTAGAGGTACAAAGAGGGTTCTCAGAGGAGGTTCTAGGCTGGGGTTCTGAGGCTAGCAAGCATTAGGTGCAGGAGCTGGCACACTGCTCCTGTCTCAAGGTGGTTGGGGAAGATGGGTGTGCCCCTGTGCACAGCCCCTTCAGAGCCCACTTCCCCCAGGAAGCATGTGTTGCGTGTGCTGGACATGACTGGTCTCCTGGATGACGGTGTGGAGCAGGACCCTGGCACCATGAGCATGTGGGACTGCACTGCGGCCGTGGCCCGCACCTGCATTGCCCAGCAGCAGGGGGGTGCTGCGGAGCCTGGGCTGGCGCCTGCCCCCGTAGAGGTTCGTGTGGACCTGCGCGTGAACCGGGCCTCCTACGCCTTCCTACGGGAGGCACTCCGAAGCAGTGTGGGTAGCCCGCTGCGCCTCTGCTGCCGCGACCTGCGGGCTGAGGACCTGCCCATGCGCAACACGGTGGCCCTGCTGCAGCTCCTGGATGCAGGCTGCCTTCGCCGTGTGGACCTGCGCTTCAACAACCTGGGGCTGCGTGGCCTGTCCGTCATCATCCCACATGTGGCCCGCTTCCAGCACCTGGCCAGCCTGCGTCTGCACTATGTGCATGGAGACTCGCGGCAGCCCTCCGTGGATGGCGAGGACAACTTCCGCTATTTCCTGGCCCAGATGGGGCGCTTCACTTGTCTGCGGGAGCTCAGCGTGGGCTCCTCTCTACTTTCGGGCCGGCTGGATCAGCTGCTCAGGTGAGCTGGCCCGTACCCTACAGGGCTCTGCGCAGGCCTGCATGGAGGTGACCCCTACCCCTTTGTCCCCTGCAGCACCCTGCAAAGCCCGCTGGAGAGCCTGGAGCTGGCCTTCTGTGCCTTGCTGCCTGAGGACCTGCGCTTTCTGGCCCGGAGTCCGCACGCCGCACACCTCAAGAAGCTGGACCTGAGCGGCAATGACCTGTCTGGCAATCAGCTGGTGCCCTTCCAGGGCCTTTTGCAGGCGGCGGCAGCCACGCTGCTGCACCTGGAGCTGACTGAGTGCCAGCTGGCTGACACCCAGCTGCTAGCCACGCTGCCCACCCTGACTCGCTGCACCGGCCTCCGCTACCTCGGTCTCTATGGCAACCCACTGTCTATGGCAGGCCTCAAGGAGCTGCTGCGGGACTCAGCAGCCCAGGCTGAGCTGCGCACCGTGGTGCACCCCTTCCCTGTGGATTGCTACGAGGGCCTACCCTGGCCACCGCCCGCCTCCGTCTTGCTGGAGGCTTCTATCAACGAGGAGAAGTTTGCCCGCGTGGAGGCCGAACTGCACCAGCTCCTTCTGGCCTCAGGCCGTGCTCATGTGCTCTGGACCACGGACATCTACGGGCGCCTGGCTGCAGACTACTTCAGCCTGTGACTGCCAGACTTGGGTACAGGTGGCCATCCTGAGATCAGGGGCAGGCAGAGCCGTTGCCGGGACCCTGCTGAGGTCTCGAGGACCCACTCAAAGGTACTTGTCTCAGGTTTCCTGCAGGTTCCTGCTACCCTTTCCACAGGGTCTGTCTTGCTCCTGTCCCGCCTGCAGCATTCCACATGGTGTGGCCCCGACCTACTCCCAGACTGTGGCTGACCTGACCACCCCTGGGCCCGAGGCCTGCAGGAGCCCTGCCAGTTGGCTGCACTTGCCAGGGCCCTCCTGGGTTATGGCCTTTTCCACAGAATACTCCTAGGGTCCCAGCTGTAAACTTCCTAGGTTTTCTCTCTAGGCCTTTCCCACCCCCTTCCCAAGAACCAAGTGCCCTGGGGGTGAAGTTGGAGGAGGTGTCTGTTCCAGAAGAGGGGAGGGTCTCCTGCACTCTGTGTTCTCCCCACCCAGCACCCAGGAGACAACTGTCCTGCACCACTTCAGCACTTGGGCCTGGGTGGAGGAGTGTCAATAAGGTGCAGAATGTGCAGTGTGTTTGGAACTTGAGTCTACGGCTGTGTTGTCCTTATTAGCCGAGCCAGTCGTGCCCATCTGGGTCGGGCCGTTAGGTAACGGCTGCCGTCCAGCGGGTCATCACCCCCCCTCCCAGCCTTTCCTAGGAACCCCAGGCAACTCCCCTGCTTCTTGTCACCCGCGAGCCCTTGTTCCTCCGTCCGGCAATCTCCACAGCCCGGGTCCCTGCACCTTGGGGCGGCCCCACAGCAGGACAGGCCGGACGGGGCCAGAGCTGAGCCCCTGCAGAGCGTGGGGGCTGGGCAGATGGCGGGAGGGTGATTTCTCGGGGCTCAGCGGGGTGTTCCGGGAGTCTCCCGGCCGCCCGTCCCTGCGGAGCCCCTCGTCCGCAGACCCGGACGCGGGCTACCGGCGGCCAGGTGGGCGGAGCGGCCTCTGGCCCCGGCCGGTGCAGCCCGCGACCCCGACACACGGCTCGGCGCACACTGCGCAGCTTCCACCCTTTACTGACGCTTGCGTCGGAGCATGCGCGAGGCTGGGCAGCCAATCCGCGGGGCCCGCCGGACACGTCATCAGCGCGCGCCGCCCGCCGCCGCCGCCTCAGCAGTGGAGCTCGTAGGCGACCGGCGGCGGGAAGAGGAGGCCCGGGGCCGAGCCGGGCGCGGCGCCCTCGGCGGGAGCGCGGTCCGGAAGCGCCTCGGCCACCGGCCCCTCGGTGAAGAGGGGCTTGGAGCGGTCGATGACGAACATCTCGTGGCCCCGCTCGTCGCGGAGCTCCTCGAGCTGGGCGAAGGTGCAAGGCCCGTCCGAGTAGTCGTTGACGAAGAGCACGCTCTCCCCCGGCGGCCCCGCCGCCTTTTTCCGCTTGCGCCGCTTGCGGCAGATCATGGCCGCCAGCAGCAGCGCCGTGAGCGCGAGCAGCGCGATGCCTGCCGCGATGGCCGTCTGCGTGGCCAGGCCCAGGGCGCGGAAGGCCATGCTGCCCGCCTCGTACAGGGGCTCGCGGCTGACCGGGCCGGCGGCCGGGGGCGACGGGGGCGCCGGCAGCCGCTGCTGCTGGGACAGGTTGACCAGGAGCTGGAAGGGCACGCGGGCGGCGCCGCCGGCGTTGGAGGCCTCGCACTCGTACTTGCCCGCGTGCGCCAAGGAGATGTTGGTGAGGAAGAGCATGCCGCTGCCCGTGTCGGGGGCTCCGTGCCCGCCCAGGCCCGGCGCCTCGCCTTCGGCCTGGGCCTGGGCCCGAGGCCGTCCCTCGCGAGGCTGGCTGACCTTTCTCCAGGTGACCAGGGGCTGCGGATAGCCGGAAGCCTGGCAGGCCACCCGCAGGTCCTCACCCAGGTTGGCTGTCATCTCCAGAGGATCCACGTGCACAGAGGGTGGGATGCAAATGAGGCTACTACCAGATACGTCCAGGAGACTCTGAAGTGCCAGGCGCGGGGGCTCTGCACACACTATCTTCTTGTCCCTGGAGCTGAGCAGCCGCTGCCCCCCCTCTTTGATCCAGGTGCCTAACCAGTGCAGGGCACAGTCACAGCGCCATGGGTTCTCTGCAGGCAGAGCAGCAGGCGTGTGGGCTCAGGAGCAGCCCCAGAACACAGCCTGTGCAGTTGGGGGTTTCTTGGCCAGGGCAAGAACTGTTTCTCTTCTTCCATCTCCCACAGCCTCCTCACATGGACTCCAGGAGCCCCACCACCCCTTCTCAGACCCCAGGTGCTTTGAGATGCACCCTCGCCAGAGACCCGTGTGCCTGCAGAGGGAGGTACCTGTGAGACGCAGGACCTGCAGGCTGGCCAGGGGCCTCAGGGCCTCGCGGCTGATGGTGCCCAGCTGATTCCTGCTGAGGTCCAACAAGGCCAGAGAGGAGAGCCCTACCAGGGCTTGGTCCTCCAGCAGCTCAATGCTGTTATCTTGCAGGTGCAGCTCCTGCAGGCGCTGAAGGAGAGACAACTGGCCATCAGGGAAAGGGCCCTGGGAGCAGGCCCCAGCGTCCCCCATTTACCCTGCAGACTAGCCCCTGCTACAGGCCAGGGTTTAGGCTACGTTGGGGGTGGCTTTTCTCCCCATCACTATTCCAACCCTGCAGGGCGAGTGGCGGCACAGAAGGACCCCCACCCCTTTTGGCCCCGCTTACCGGCAGGTGTAGGAAAGTGAAATCCAGCAGTCGCTCCAGCTGATTGCCCGCCAAGTAGAGCACGCGCAGCTGCGCCAGCCCGGCAAAAGCGCCGCCGCGCAAGCCGCGCAACCGGTTGCCAGTGAGCGCAAGTTCCAGCAATCGCGACTGCGCGCGGAAGGTGTCGGGCTCCAGGGCGTGCAGGCTGTTGTTGTGCAAGTAGAGACGGCGCAGGGCGGCGAGCGGCGCCAGGGCGCCCGGCTCCAGGCGCGCGATGCTATTGTCCTGCAGGAACAGCGTCTGCGGGCGGGGAGGGGGTGCTTACCCCGCCGTAGGGTTGCCCTCGCCACCAGAGCGCCCCATACCCCGCCCGTACCTCTTCCTCTCAGATCAGGGCCCCTCCGCCCGCGTCCCGGCGAACTCACGCGGAGCCCACCTGCGTGCCCGGCGGGATTCCAGGCGGGATGGCGCGCAGCCGCAGGGCGCCGCACTCCACCGTGGCGCTGTAGCAGCGACAGGCGGCTGGGCAGCCGGCGGCGCGTGGCGGGAGCCCGGGTAGCGGCGACGGCAGCAGCAACAACAGCAACAACAACGCGGGCACCCCCGGGGCCATCTCCCGCGGGACTCACCGCAGACCTCAAAGCTGCGGCCTCCCACGGGCCGCCAGGGGTGGGGTGCTCCTGAAACACAGTGAGCAGACCTGGCCCTAACTTTTGGGAGCCGGCGTAAGGGCAAGTGCAGGTGCAGGCCACATCATACGTCTGTATTTCAAAAGTTACAAATCAGATTCAGAGATAGATATATAAAACGATTTAGTCTCCTCCCTTGACAAAAACACTTCCATAAATTTCTGGGACATCAGTTTCGAAGTTGGAATTCCTGGTCTCCTCAGTCTTGTCCCAGGATGTGGGTGTTGGGGGGAGAGCCGCCTGACCCAGAGCCCAAATCCCATCCCACCCTGCTCTGTGCTGAGGGGCTTCCTGCTCCTGCTTGTGGACAGCCCCTCACACTCCTCCCTGCCCCCTGGTGGGGCACTACAAGTGGGCTGGGAATATGTGGGCAGCGAGTTCCTGCCACTACTCCAGCATGGGCAGAGGGAGAGCACTCCCGGTCCACAAAGTCTCCTCACCCTGTGAGGCAGGCATGAAGCCCAGAGTTGAGGTCCCTTTTGTACCCTCAGGATAAACACACAGCCCCACGATGCCAGTGTCCTGTCTCCATCGCAGGTTGACCCTACATCTCAGGCTCTGCCCCCTTCCTGGGTTTCACCTGTTGGACTTGGTGGGGGCATGGGTAGAGCTGACCTCAGAGGAGCCACCGGCCACAGGGGAGGTTCAGGGCATAGCTCTGTCCAGTCCCTGCCCTCCTGGGGGGGGGGGGTGAGGTGACTTAACTAGAATTGTGGCTTTTTCTCAGGGAATTTGTTAGCGAGCAGGGAGGGGATGAGGCAAGCAAAAGGAAAGGCAGCCCAGGGGCCACAGCTGTGCTCCCCATGCTGGCTCCCGGAAGGACAGCTCTGTCTATCGGGGTAAGTGGGGGGTGTGAGACAGGGGCCCTGGGCCACCACCTGGGTTCTGTGGGTAGTGATTCCAAGACTGCAGGGCTGGATGGCTCCTGGGGATTCACACACTGCAAATGCGTCCCTAGAGAGATGGAAGGTGGAGTCTAGCTCCTGGCACAAGCCCCATTTCAAAGGTGGGGACCCAGCTGAGAAGTCCAGTTCTTCTGGAGCCAGGGACAACAGGGCAGAGGGTGAGCCCCCAGCCCCTACCTGTCCACCGGTCTCCCCACAGACTGTGAGTCTTCAGGGGAGGTGTCACATGGGCTTGTTATTTGTTTAAATCTTATCCTAAATTGTAACTCATGTGATTATGTAAATTAATAGAGATGAGGTGTGAGAACTTAAGCACAGCAACGAAGTTTTAATGGTAGAGCTTTGGCCCAGGCAGAGGCAGTTCCTAGGTGTCCACGACTTGTATGAATCCCAAGAATATGGGGGCGTTCTCTGGGCCCCTGCAGTCCATTTCCCTGAGCACAAAGGCTGACCCAGGGCTCCAGGCCTTGCAAACGAGCCTCCAGCAGTCAGGCCTGAGTTGGAGAGCCTTCTTGGCCTCCTCGTCGGACTCAGAGCACTGCTGCCCGCAGGAACCTCTGGACGCAGGTCTGGGTAGTAGAGCCAACAGGGGCAGGGATGGGAACCCAGTGTGGGGAGAGGGGAGAAGGCCAGAGCAGAAATTCTTTACCCAGCAAACAACCCCCTAATCCGGCTGGACAGAAGGCCGGGCACCACGCACAGGAGTTGGCGGAGCCTGTTACTGCTTTGCGGGCCCCCATCTGTGTGCGGGCTGGGAGGAGAAAAGCCTCGCACCTGTCCTCGGGTGCACTGCATGGCTCCTTCAGGATCTGTGGGCGGCTCCCGCGCATCCCCGCAGCGCTGCCGCTGGGGGTGCCCTTGGCACCCCCAGCGCCACCCTTCCCCGCCACCACCTCCCGCGCGGGTCGGCCCAGGGCGTGGTTTCCGCGTCTCCCACCACCGCCGGGAAGCACGTCCTTCTCGGTGTGCGCCAGGGTCAGAGCCAGGGCCGTGCCCGACCCCGACCGCCCGGCCCGGTGACCTTGGCTCGCGCGCCCCCTCACCTGACGCTCTGGCGGCGCGAAGCTCCCCAGCCTAGCCTGCGGCGACCCCGGCCCAGCAGAGCTGCGGTACGGGGAGGGGCGGGGCTCCTCTCGCGCACGCGCACTGTGGGCTCGTGCCTCCTGCCCCAGCCGCCTCGGCCTGACGTCGCGACCGCAGGTCAATCCAGAGGACGCCCGAAGCCGCGGGGTGGGGGCGAGGGGCGAGGGGCTCGTGGAAGGCCCGCTACCTCCGGCCCTAGCAGCGGTCGGGTCCCGGAGAGGCGCTCGTCGCCCGGCTGCGGCAGCACCTCGGACAGCGGCGGGCGGGCGGGCGGGGCCGGCAGTACACCCCGCCGCGCACGCGCGCTCGGCCCACCGCGCTCTCGGACGGCGCGTGCGCTCAGACCCGCGGGGCAGCGGGCAGCAGCCGAGCCAGGTCCATGGTGAGGGCGAGGCGACGGCCCCGCCAGCGTACGTGCGAGGGCAGCGCGGGCGCGCCGGGCCTGTACTCGAAGCAGGCGCTGAGCTCGAAGGCCAGGGCCGAGCGCACCAGGCCCACGCCGCCCGCGCGCTCCGGTGCCGGGTGGTAGAGACGCCCGTTGGCGGCCAGGGGCAGTAGGCGCGCAGGCTCGAAGGGCACGGCCAGGGCCTCGCCGCCGCCGCAGTAGGAGAGGCGGGGGGGCCCGGTGCCCTCGGCCAGCAGGTGTGTGAAGACCACGGGCAGGTCCTCGCAGCGCAGGAAGTTGCGCTCTCTGCCGCAGAGCGAGAGGAAGGGGAAGGCGGCTTCGTACCGCCCGCTGCGGTTGGGTCTCAGGCGGGAAAAGAAAGCGACCAGAAACTGCGGGTCTGGGGGGACGAAGGGCGCAGCTACAAACCTCGTGGGCCGGGCGCCCCAGTCCCTGCCCCTCATCGGGTGGCTCGCCTTGGCCACATCGCAGGCCGGCACCGGCTGTCCCGAGGGCCAACCCGATCTTGGCCTCACTTTAGACAGCGGGGCCCTGAGAACAGGACTTCCAGTCCCTCGCTATGTCCTGCCACTGGCAGCGTTTGTATAGGGGAGCGCACCCGGGCTGTCCCGAAGGTGGGAGGAGGGGGAAGGTCGCGGTACCTTTGTAACAGGTGATGAAGTTCTTCATTTTGGAATCATCCAGGAAAAGCTGGAGACAGAGGGCAGGCCGTGGCCCATGAGTTCCACAGCCGGCCCAAGGGGGCAGGATGGGGGAGCCCCGGGGGGCCTGAGCTCTGTGTCCGGGTGCAGGGAGGTGCGTGGGAAGGGAAAACTGGGGGCCCTTCCCCGCGCCTCTTCCCTCCACGTGTCTAATTTGATGTGCCAGCGCCTCCGTGGAGGCGGTCTTGCCTCTTCCCGGACGAGTAGGACGCCCCATACAGGGCTTCCAAAGCAGGCGGGCGGCGGGCGTGTCCCGGGCAGCGGTGGCTAGAGTCCACGCCGGGCTGGGGCCCAGGTGGGTGGGACGGGTCCTCGCCCCGTGTGAGGCTGAGCCGCTCAGGCCCGCACTCGGCGCCAGGAGTCTCCGGGGCGCCGTCCCAACGCTGCAGCGTCGGGGTAGTTCGTCTTTAGGTCCGCCCTCCCTCGGGTCCCGCCGCCTCCTGCACAGGGGCCCTGCCCCCGGCTCACCTGGCCCTGGTGGTCCACGTAGTAGAAGTACTCGCGCGTCCGGGGCTCGGGGCTCTGGCCCTGCGTGTAGGAGACGCCCCCGCTGCAGGGCCGGATTCCCCGAGGCTGCGCCAAGGCCAGGGCCCGGAGCGCCCCGCACCGAGGCCACATCCTGCTCCCGCGCCGGAAACGGCCGCCGGTCACGGGGCGGCGCTGCGCGAACACGCATCCCCCTACGGCTTCCGCACTGCGCTTTGGGTTCCGCGCGGCCGCCTGCGCCCGTCGCCCCGCCCGCGGTTGGCCCCTGGCCACCTCCTCCTCCCGCGGCTTCCCCGGGCCCGCTCGCCCGCTCGCCCGCCCTGCCCTGCCCGGGGCCCAGCGCGCTGGGCCGGGCGTGTGCTCCGGGTCGGGTCTGCGCTCGGCGAGGTGCGGAGGAAAGGCGTGGCGCAGACACGCGCGGGCCCGCGTCCGGCCGGGGCTCGTGGCGTCAGGCCCGACCACACCACCCCCGCGGCCCGCGACGACGGAAGGAACAGGAGGCGGTGACCACGGCCGGCCAGTGTCCATACGTAGTTTATTCACAGAGTGGAGTCGCCTCTCCAAGAGTCAGACTCCCACCGCCGCCCTCGGCCCGCCGTCCGGGACACCCGGGCCTGGCAGGGCTGGGCTTTTTAATAATAAATAAAAACTCTAAAAATATATATATATAAAACCTGGGGGGAAATTAAGTTTTACAACAATTGGAACTCAAAATTCCAAAATGGAAAATGTACAAACCGGGGGCCTGGGTGCCCCCCAACCCCCAGCAGCTCTGGCCTCTAGGAAGGGCGCCCTCCGCTCGTCTGCTGCAGGTCGGGGGATGATGGGTCGGGCAGGGCTGGGTTTTGGTCAGAAGCCAAGAAAGGTTGGAGAAGAAAATCAAAAAATGACATTAAGTTGCTCTGCACAGAGGGCGGCCAGGACGGCTCAGAGAGAGATAGCATTTGGGTTAAAACTATGTCATTAGCAAATTTAGTCCTTAGAACTTTCGCTCTATTTACATCTCTATACACAGGCTGGGATGCAGAATAGATTCTGGGTTTATAGTTACACTAACAAAAAATACTCTCGCCTCACAACCACCCCGCGCCAAGAATGCCTGCCCAGCCCTGCTCCCCACCCAAAGACTTTGGTTTGGGGGCCCCTCCCACCCAGAGATTGCCTGCCAGTCCTGGGCTCCCTAGACCCTGCTCGGTGGAGGACAGCCAGTGCCCTGGAGCCCCCAAACCCGTGTGTAGTCACCATGCTCGAGGCAACAGGTGGGCAGGCGGAAGAGAGAGGAGGGGACAGGGAAGGTCAAGGGTGTAAGGCAGCTCCCTGGATAGGCCTGGGAGCTGCAGCCAGGAGACCCAAGGGGAGAAGGGGGTGAAGAGGGGAGGGGGGCGGGCAGGGCCAGGCAGATTGGAGCAGAGGCAGGCAGCCCACCCTCAGGGAGGGCGTATGTGCTCGCCGGCCAGGAGGGGCAGTGTCGCTCGGCTCCGGGAAACAGAAGGCACTTACTTAGGGCTGCGCTGCTGGCTCACCGGACTGACCCACGGTCGCAGTGGGCAGGGAGGGCCGGCAGGAACTGGCCGTGAGGTGGGGGGCCAGAGGCGCTCTTCCCGTAGTCAGAGCTCTGTCCTGGCCAAGGTGCACCCTCACACCCAGCAGGGTACGTGGGGAGCCCTGGGGGCACGAGGGCCTGGGTGGGGGAGGGGAGGGTGGGCTCCAGGCGGCACGTCTACTCTGAGCAGGCAGGTCGGCGGCATGGAGGGGCTAGGCATGCGACCCTTGGGCTGAGACGGCCCCCCTCCCACGTGCTCCCGCCCCACCCACCCGCTATAGCACGCCCTCCATGAAGCTGGTGTCCAGGTGCTGGATGAGCACGCGCAGGAAGGACATCTCTTTGCGCGTGTTCTCGAAGATGACGCGAGGGTCATCCGACTGGCAGCGCAGGCAGTTGGGCGCCATCACCATGGCCAGGTTGCTCACGTCCATCTTGGTGATGGCCACGTTGGCGGGTTGCACGAACACCTGTGGGGAGGGGCGGGCGGAGGGTAGAGCCGGCAGGGGGTTGCAGGGACCGGCTGAGGGCGGGCTCAGGGAAAAAGTACCTGGAGGAAGCGGATGAGGTAGCACAGCACCATGCGGTTGATGCGCGGCAGCGCATGCACCACGGCCACCGCGGCCTCCGGGCTCTCGTAGTGCGCGATGCACTGGTCGTAGAACTCGTGTGGGATCAGCGGCTCCTCCAGCTCCCGGTACCACAGCTTCAGCAACGATGCTGCAGACACAGCGCACGGTGCTCAGCCAGGGCCCAATGGCCAGCACCCAGGCAGGAAGCACATCCGCCCAGCGAGTGGCCACAGTGTAAGGGGCGCTCTGGGCTGAGGGGGCCTGTCAGGAAAGGGGTCCACTTGCAGACATGGTGGGGATGGTAAAGACCCTAGAGGGTCTCCACTAGGGGAAGGGGCAATCCGCAGGGGGAGATGCTGCGGGAGCAGACTGTTAGAAGGCGGCGTGAGCACCCAGGTGTGGTGGCCAGCTAGCTTAGATGATGGGCAGGTACCAGGAAGTGGGGGGCCAGCCATGCTGAGGGGCAGGGAGCACAGGCCGGGGTGGGCGTGGGGATGGCACTTTATACAGGCTGAAGCTGAGGTCACCGCTGGGCCTCAAATGGACCATCGACCCCTGGGGCCCCTGAGACCCCACTGCCTGCACTGCCAGGCCCAGGCTACCACAGAGGGTTGGGGGACCCTCACCAGGGACGTGGGGGTCTTCCAGGCCTGTCGGCACCTTCCACTGGTCCACCTGGAGCTTTAGGGCGTTCACTTCATCAATGTCTCCAGGCACCCTGTGGAGCACAGGCCAGTCTCAGATGGTGTCTGCCACAGACCCAAGGTGGGTAGGCAGGGCCTAGCAACCAGAACCCCCAGCCCCACACAGCTGTTCTCAGCCCTCCTGGAGGCCCCTGGACTATGCAGCTGGACCTAGGGGTGAACAGCTCTGATCCTTTCTGGACCTTGCCGGGAGCAGGAGGCAGAAGGCCCTCTGTGAAGCCCAAACCCAGCAAGCCTCAGTTTCCCCAGCCATCCTCCTGCCTCCTGGAGCCTGGGGGTCCAATCCTGACAGGCGAGTCACGCAGTTTAAGTCACCTCTGTGGCCACTGCAGCACAGCAGATACCACTCGGACTTGTGGCCAGCCTCACTGGTAGGGGACCTGCTGCTCCTCACAAGCCTGTGCAGCAGGGCCATCACCGTCCTGTTCAGAGCCGAGGACAGGCGTCTGGTGGGGTGGCAGAGCTCTGCTTGAGTTGGACGCATGGCTCAGGGAACACTCATGCCCTGCCCCGTGACTGGAGTCCACACACCCTCTGGGCCTTCGATGGCCATTTCTGCAGGGACCACCTTCACTGGCCACCCACCTACCTAGGCTGAGTGGCCTGGGGTTGATGTAGCAGCCAATGGGCTGGGTGTGGGAACCCTTCATCACCACATGCCCATCTCCCCTCACCCCGTGCCCAGGGCCAGGCAGCATGGTGTGGCACCTGAAGATGCCCTCTGTCTGGTCGCCATTGAGGGCCAGCACCTCCTCCGAGAGCCGCGTCTGCACCCAGGGCAGCTGCCGCTCAGGGTAGCGCTCCTTCTGCATGCTCATGACCTCCTGCAGTGCGCTGCCGAACATGGATGGGCTGAACACGGCGTTCTTAGCGTGCCGGATCTCCTCCACGGTGGGCTTCCGCAGCCCCTGGAAGAGAGCTGGCTCTCCTACTTGTCCTGGCCTCCCAGGATCACCCCTGGGTTTGGCCACCAGGCCCTCCCTGTCTGGGCTTCTCTATCCTCTTGTCCCTGTAAACTCCAAACTTCTGCCCACCGCCATCCTGGGGGCCACCTGGGTGTACCCACAGCTACATGGTCCCCAAGTCCTCAGCCACCAAGGGGCCTCCCGCTAGCCACCTACAGTGCCCTGAAACTTCAAGAGGCCTGGTGGGCACGCAGGAGGCAGGCCGGAGAGACCCCTGGACAGACCAGTCCAAGAGCCACCTAGGGACCACAGCAGGGGCCTGGTAGCTGATCTGGGTCATGAGACCACCCTGGGGGGGGGTCCATCCTGGGGGTGAGGGCAGGCGGTGGTTTCTGGAGGTCTGGCTATGACAGAAGAAATGGCTGAATAAAGCCCTGGGTAGGCGCAATGTGTTAAATGGCAAGAGGGCCTGGGCTGGAGCTGGGCAGTAGCCTCCACAGAGGCAGGCGAAGGCAGGGGGGCAGGAGGGTCTCTGGGTTGAGTCGGGGAGGGGGACAAGGACACTGCACCTGGGTGGGGTACAGGAGGGAGGAGGGACAGAGGGCTGGCACGTCCCCGTGAAGCCAAGGAACAAAACCCACTGGAGTGGGCAAGTGAGGGGGGGGAAGGGGCTGGTCAGGGAGCTCAAGGGCCTCCGGGATGTGTCCTCCTCTGCCTGTCCTGCCAGACCTACACTTGGCTGCAGGGGTTTCCCACTGGCCATGGGCACAGCCTCTTCCCCAGCCCGACGGGCCCCAGGCAAACTCGTAGAGAATTTCCAACGGCTTCTCCCAGGTCCGGTGTGACCCTCTCAGGTGGACACCCTGCAGTCTGTGCCCTCCCTGGAGGAGGGAATATGAGCACCCCAGGGACCAGGAGGGCAGGACTGGCTGAGCCCTGCTGGGTGTGCAAAGGCCCCAGGTCAGAGTGGCAGCTGGGCGGGAGCAAAGACAACCAGGGCTGGTGGCTTGTCCACAAGAAGCGTTTCTCCTGACCGCCCCGGGAGGTGAGGCTGACAAGGCCAGGTGTCCTTGGACTGGTCTGCCTGGTCTTCATGGGCTCAGAACAGTACGCCCTCTGGGGGTATCCCCAAGCCTCGTTGCTGGCACCAGACGAGTCCTAGGATGGGGTCTGGGGCTCTCCGGTGCTGGGAGGAGGGTGCTGCATAGACTGTGGACCCCAGGACTTCGACCTGCCTGCTGGTGGGAGCGGCCACTGCTGGGCTGGCGGCTTGATGTGGAGAAGGACCTGTGTCTGGTCCCTGGCAGGTGATTTCTGAGCTTGCCCGGGAGTCCAGAGTGGGGCCTTGCACAGGCTAAGGGGCAGCCTGCAGGGGTGGTGGGGCAAGGGTCCCCTGGGGAGGAGTCATCTCATGGTCCAGACCCCCCCGCAACCTGCTGCCCTGGCTTGGCACCTGGACGGGGGTTTAGGCACCAGTGGGACCTCCTTGGGGGAAAGGTGAGGCAGCCCCTGCAGAAGGGTCTTCTCCCAGCCCAGGGCCTCTGGGCCCAGAGTGTATGGCTATCTGCCAGCAACCCCTGCCTGCCACAGAACCTTGAACTTGGAGCTTCGCCACCAGGCCTGCCTAGCTCTTACCTTCTTGGCCCCAGTCAGGGCGGCCTTCTGTAACTTGTGGTAGCAGTACTTGGCATATGTGCTTATTGCCACCCCTGCAAAAGAGTGGACACCGTCAGCCAAGGCAGGGCACGCGGGGAGACTACAAAGAGGAAGCATAAAGAGGGCAAAGAGAAGCAGCTCCTGGGAGACCCTGGGGCCAGGCCCACCTCTCGGGGCAGCAAGTCCTCACGCTGTCCCTGGAAACAGAGACCACTTGGGAAGGGGTGAGGCTCAGGGTGGGCAGAGGCTCATGCCCCTAGAAGTCACAGGGAGGACCCTTCTGCCTCAGGCCTACTCTGTGTGGAGCCCCTGGAGGACAGGGGTTATTTCCAGGTGCCCATTCCCAATGACACAGGCCATTTGGTACCCATGGCCTGGAGGTTAGCAGGCCTGCAGCAGGAGAGGGCCCCCCTCTCAGCCTCCTCCCCTGGCTAGGTGCTCATGGACCTGTTCTCAGAGGGGCGGAGGAAGGTGCTCAGACAGACAGACCTGCCAGCCAGACCACCCAGGTGTATGGAGCTTCCACAGTCCAGGGCAAGGGCCGTGGACCCAGGGCTGGAAGGTGCTCCCAGGTGGGTGCTATTAAGGGCCGCAAAGCAGAGGTCAAGGGCATGGCCTGGGGGGCAGAAGGGGCAAGCCTGGCACTGCAGAAGAGCTCATCTGTGGGCCCCTCATGACTGAGGGTGGTGCCTCAAGAGACCTCAGGCCTCCTGTTCCAAGGCGGGGCGTTTCCCTAGAGCTTCATGTTGGCAGCAGAGCCCAGGCCCTGGTGGTCCCAGCACTCTAGGGGCAGGACAGGCAACCTGGAGACAGGCCAGACAGAGACTCCACCTGGATGGGTCTGGGAGGGAGGAGAAGCAGGAAAAACGTACACCAGATAGAGAGTCAGAAGAGTCGTGGATGCTGTCTGGGCCAGGGGTAGCTCAGACAGGTGCAGACACACAGGGCCACGTGCACGGCCCCAGGACCCAAGCCAGTGATATCGTCCATGCGCCAGGGCCAGAGCAGCCTCAGATCTGAGCCCTTGAGTCTTGCTAGTCATTATGAAATAGCTGTCACTCTGTTAAAGGGATTTTTTTTTTTTTAAAGACTAATCAAAATGAAGACATGATTAAGCATTTTTCCTGGACAGTTCTGGAGAATCTGTCTTGGCCTCTGGGGACCCCAAGTGCCCATGGGGAGAGCCCCAGTTCCAGCCCTGTCCTTGCACTCGGGCCCAGTTGGCCCCTCAGGGCCACTCCATGGCTCCCTAGGTGGGTCCTGCTCCCTCCTGCCAGAGAATGAAATGTAGCTAGCGAATGGGACCTGGGCCAGAGCCGGCACAGAGGAGAGTGTTGCAGGCAGGAAGCCAGGGGGCAGCGCCTGCCTTTCCCCTAGGTCTCTGGCCAGTGCAGAAGGGGCTGAGCATCTGCTGCCTTCCCCTGGTCTCAGGCCCCGTGGAGCCACAAGCAGAGCCCTGTCCCAGGCTGCCCTTGATGGGGGGCCAGGCCTCACCTCTCTGACTGGCCTCCTCTATAGGATGGGGACAGGACAAGGCCTGCCTCGAGGGCTTGGGAGGGACAGCTAGAGAACAGGCCATGGGGTGGAGCACGGACCCTCACTCAACAGCCGAGGTCGCTGGTGTCCTAAGTGGCATTGGGTGCGGCACATGCACCAGGAGTCCAGGGTCTACAGTCTCTAACCTGGTACTGCCCATGGGTACGGCCTCCAGGTCCAGGACTGCAGGGCCAAGAGGCCAGATGCCCACCCAGCCTTCCCCCACTGTGGTGCCCACAAGCCCAGGCTGTAAACCCTCCACACCCCTCCAGCCTTCTCCTGGCTCAGGAGTTGGTCCCCAGCAAGCCTCCTCTGGAGGAAGTGCCCCTGGCCTTGTCTTGGGGCCCTACAGGCGGCGTGCAGTCAAGGAGGACCTCCCCAGTCTGAGTGGCCTCAGAGGATTTGTGTGTTCCCAGACGCAGAGTGAAGACAGCTCAGCCCAGAGAGGTGCCCAAGGAGGCCAAAGGCGGGCTGACTACAGCACAGCTCCTGGCAACAGGGACAGCCTTGGGCATATGGCATCTGCCCTGGGCCAGGGCCCAGGAGAAGAAGTGGGGACCAATTAGGAGGGACTGGCAATGGATTGGGAGGATGCTGGAGGAGGCAGGAGCACCCAGAGAGAGGTAATTCCTGCCAGCTTCTGAATGCTGGGCTTTGCTCCCTCAGGGTACCCCCTCACCCACCCATGAGCCTCCCAACAGGCCAAGCCCACTACACTCACCTGGGGACTGCACCTCCGGGAGGCCTTGGTAGACTGCTTCCTCCTCCCCCTCCAGCATGCAAGCTGGAAACGGCTGGAGCCGTTTCCAAAGAAAAACATCACAGGGGCAGACGCCACCTCTCCTAGCCCAGGATCTTGGGGTTCGGCACCGCAGGTGAACCCGGGGCCTCAGCTCACTTGAGGCAGCTGCAGGCCTGAGGGTTAGTGCTCCCGCCCCCCAGCCCAGAAGCAGTTAGAGGCAAGGCCAAAGGCGGAGAGAGGAGAGCTAGGCACAGGCGTAGCCGCCACGCTGGGTGGCGGGAGAGGCCCCTACCATCCGGCTCTTCAACATAAGGCTTGGGTTTCTTTCTCAATTTGGACTTCTTCTTAGTGTTTCTCTCCAGGAGCTCTTTTATGTGCTGTGTCACTGGGGAGCAAACACAAAGGTGAGGACCACGGAACAACAGGCTGGGAGTGCGGGCCCATGGGGCCTCCATTCAGAGGAACACAGCTAGGGGGATGCTGCACCTTATTGGGATCCTGAAGGGAGACAGGCCTGGGTTTTGCTGGCTGACTGGGGTCAGCTGCTGGTCTCTGGGGACACTGGGGTTGATGCCCATCTGTGGGCTGGCAGGGCTGGAGCCTGGGAGTGCTGGGGTGGGCAGTGGGGGTGATGAGTGTAAGTGGCTGTTTCCTGTCCAGACCCTGGGGACAGGAAGGATGAGTGCGTGTGCACATGCAGGCTCCATGAGAGAGTTTGGCCATCAGAGCACTGTCTGGACTAGAGAGCAGCTCCTCTTGCTGGCAGTGGGCAGGAAGTGCAAGGGAGGCGCCAGGGCAGCAAGCCCCTCTGCCCCACAGCTAGGCTAAGGGGGGCTCCTGAGGGGACCCTGGCCCACCCTTTGGGTTCCTAAATGGCTGTGCACTGGGGGCAGAGGTGGGCCTGGGTACTAACTGGGCTGCTGCTCAAGGTGGCTCCAGCCTGCCAGTTTCAAAGCCCCTAAAATTGGGTCAGTTCAGGCTGCCCAGGACGGGGTGGGAGGGTCAGGGGAGGGGGAGGCAGCTTTAGTGTGCTCAAAGGATGCCCGCTGGGCTCTCACAGCCCTCCCAGCACACAGTCCCCCACCCTCAACCTTCCCACCCTCAGGCCTTCTCCACGGGGCTGAGTGTGGTTCTCTCTTGCTCCCATCCACCTGTGTCTCTGATGCCACCTCATGCGGTCATCCCCCCAAAACACCAGGCCACATGCCTCTCACCACCTGGACAGCCAATGTTTGACCAGCATGCACTGGACTACACGGCATCACCAGTCCCCCACCCACCTGTCTAGGGCTTTGTTTTGGCTTCCCAGGACCCTCAGGGCCAGGACAGTGGCTGCTCTGGTGGGGAGGTGGAGATGGTGGCTATGAAGGAGGATTCCTTGATCTTAGAAGATACACGCTGAAATATTTTGGGGTGAAGAGTCATGATCTTTGTAGCCTAACCTCAAATGGTTCAGGGTTAAAAATGTATCTCAGGGTGACCAAACAGATGCTATGGGAAGAGAGCATGAGAAAAAGAATGCCAACAGGGCAAGATGTGAGCCTGTGAATTCTGGTCAAGGAAGTGGGAGTTCTTCACATGTCCCGTGTGCACGTGAGAAGAGTGTGTATCCACTGTTGGGAGGAGTGCTCTATACGTGTTAGGTAGAAGTGATTGACAGTGTTAAAGTCCTCAATTTCTGTACTGATCTACTTGGTTGTTTTATACATCATTGAAAGTGAGGTACTGAAGTCTCTATTATTGTAGAACTCTATTTCTCCCTTCAATTGTCATTTTTTGCTTTATATATTTTGGTTTTGTTGTACATTAAAAAACAAAAACAAAACAAGCCACCAAAGCCATTGCTGTCCAGTCAATTCCGACTCAGCAATCCTGCAGGACAGAGGAGAACTGGCCTATACGGTTTCCTAGGAGCAGTTGGTGGATTTGAACTGTCAGCCTTTTGGTTAGCAGCTCAGCGCTTTAACCACTGCTCCACCAGGGCTCCAGCATACACACAGGTTCATAATTATTCTATCTTCTTGATGGATTGAACCTTTTGTCGATATATAATGTCCTTGTCTCTTGTGATCTTTTTAAAGCCTATTTCGTCTGACAAAAATATAGCCACCTTGCTCTTTTGCATGGCATTATTTTTTCCCTCATCCTTTTCCTTCTAACGTTTTTGTTGTGTCTTTGTATCTAAAGTGAGTCCCTGTAGACAGCATATAGAAGGTGCCTGTTTTTTAAATTCAACCTGGCAATTTCTGCTTTTTAATAGATTTTAATCCATTTACATTGAACGTGACTCTTGATAAAGAAGGATTTACTTCTGTGAACTAGGTATTTGTTTTTTGTACGTCTTAAACGTTTTTGTGCTTTAATTCCTCCATTAATGCTTTATTTTGTATTTACTTATTTATTTATTTATTTTGGGTGTTTTATTCCCACTTTCTTTCCTTTTCTTTCTCTCTATATATTTAGCTGTCTCCTTAGTGGTTACCTTGGAGATTACAAATAACACCTGAAACTTACGGCAATCTAGTTTGAATAATATCACCTTTGTTTTAATAATATACTACCCCCTGCTCCTATATATCTCTATCCTTCTCCCTTAATGTTCTTGTCACAAATCCCATCTTTATATGCTGTATGCCTGTTAACATAGATTATAATTAAGCACTTACTTTCTAAATCATATACAAAAAAGAGAGGTTACAAGCCAAACAGAAAGGACATAATATTAGCTTTTATATGTACCTTTTAAGTTACCTTTACTAGTGTTATTTTTTCTTATGGCTACAAGTTACTGTCTAGTGTCCTGAAGGACTCCCTTTAGCATTTCTTGTAGGGCAGGTCTATTGGAAATGAACTCCCTTAAGCTTTTGTTTATCTGAAAATGGCTTAATTTTTCTTTCATTCTTGAAGGATAGTTTTGCTGGATTTAGAATACTTGGTTGACAAGTTTTTTCTTTCATTCAGGACTTTAAATATGTTATCTCACCAATTCTGTCCTCCATAACTTCTGAGGTAAAAATCAGCTGTTAATCTTATTGAGGGTTCTCTATATGTGATGAGATGCTTTTTTCCTGCTGCTTTCAAAATTTTCCTTTTCTTTGGATTTCAACAATTTGATTACAAAGTGTCTTGGTTTAGATCTCTGGATTTATCCTGCTTGGAGTACGCTGGGTTTCTTGGATGCATATAGTTATGTCTTTTACCAGATTTGGGAGGTCTTCAGCCATTATTTCTTCAAATATTCTTCCTGCCCCTTTTTCTCTTCTGGGATTCCCATAATGCATATGTTGGTATGCTTGATGGTGTCCCACGGATCCCTCAAGCTCTGTTCATTTTTCATCATTTTTTTTTCTTTCTGCTCCTCAGAAACCCCTGAGAAGAACTGGTCAAGGATTTTGCAGAATGTCCTTCAATTGGGGTTTGTCTGATATTTTTCTCATGGTTAGACTAGGGTCAGGGCTTCTTGGGACCACATTATATCAAGGGCACGTCATATCCACATGACTTAATACTGTTGATGTTGGCCCTGGTCACCTGGATGAGGCAGTGTTTGTCATGTTTCTCCACTACAGTTACTGTTTTGTTCCCCATTTCCATTCTTTATTTCCAAAGGAAGTCACTATGTTCAACTCAACACGTAAGGAGTGGGGAGTTATGCTCCACCTCAAGGAGCTACATAAATTACTTGGAATTCTTCTGCACAGACTAGTCTGTTCTTATTTTATCTAACTCATCACTTATTATCAGTGTTGACTTATGGATACTCATTTTATACTTCCGCCATAAAATGAGTGTCTGTCTGGCTGTCGTACTGTGGTGGCTTGGGTGTTGCTGTGATACTGGAAGCTTTGCCGCTGGTATTTCAAATACCAGCAGGGTCACCCTTGGTGGACAGGCTTCATCTGAAATTTCAGACTAGGAAGAAGGACCCGGCAGTCTACTTCTGAAAAAATACTGATCAGTGAAAACCTTAGGAACGGCAGCAGAATGCTGTCTGATATAGTGCTGGAAGATGAGCCCCTCAGGTTGGAAGGCACTCAAATATGACTGGGGAAGAGCTGCCTCCTCAAAGTGGAGTCAACCTTAATGATGTGGATGGAGTCAAGCTTTTGGGACCTTCATTTATCTGATGTGGCATGACTCAAAATGAAAACAAACAGCTGCAAACATCCATTAGTAACAGGAACATGGAATGTACAAAGTGTGAATTTAAGACCCCAAGTGCTTTCCAGCTTCCAAAAGACCGTTGCTCCTTTTCCTTCACTTTGTCATTGTAGGTATTCGTCTTTTAAAAATTCCTTCCGTTATTTTAGCAGGAGTTCAAGGCAGAGTGTAAGTAAATGCATAACATTCAATCTGCCATCTTTAACTGGAAGCCAGGAAGTCTTGTTGAATGAACAAAAGCACGAGCAGTGAATGAAAGCTCAGGATCTGTCGCGTCCACTGCCAAGCACTTCTGCAATGTCTGTGCTAAGAGAGCCTGTTTCAGGGAGGTCACAGTGAGATGAACCCCAGCTGGTGCCTGCAATGAAGGTGTGACCATTTACAAGACAAGGCTAAGCCAAGAGGGGCTCATGAGACCTTAGATGGACAGTGTGACTCTCGGCGGTTCACCAGGGGGAGCCACCACACAGTAAACATCACACAGATGCTGATATTGGTGGATGAATCAAAGGCTCCTGAGGCCAAGGCAGGCAGTACAGAGGGGGGTGATGGAGCCACTCACAGAAGCTGGACTCAGCTGCGCCTCTCACCAGCCACATCCCCCAAGGAAGGTACTCATCCCTCTCAGCCTCAGTCTCCTTTCTGGTGACAGCCATGTTTCTCAGGACTACGCAGCAGACCTGTTCATCCTTTGGAGGAAAGGCAGCCCCCTCCTAGGCTGATAGGGCACGACTTTTCTGACACGGAGCAGCCAGTGCACTGATCCACGTGGGTCTGAGATGAAAGGACAGTTACCAAGGCTGGATGGACCTCCTCAGACAGCAGGCTGATCTGGAAGGGTGGAAGGGCCATCTGAGATGGGGGTGGACACCCTGTGTGGAGGTAGAAGGCCCTCAGGCAGAAGACAGGGGTTCTGGCTGCCAGGCTATGCTGGCCACAGACGTGAGACCAGACCCCACAGTTGGGACACAGGACCTGCTGGCAGACCACACAGACCCCCAAGTCCTTTCTGTGGTCCCGGTTCAGCTGGCGGCTCTAGAACCACACAGGCCTTACTTGGGTGCCTCGAAGCCATGGTTGCTGGGGCTGAAGCCCACTCATGCTCACATGGAGGCTGGGGCCCCATGGGCATAGAGCACGTACAACCCCTGGGTGAAGGGGAGCGAACTGCGGGGCCCATGATAGAGATGGCTGGGCAGAACACCTAGTTAGCTGGCTCTTCTAGGCTGGCCTGTGCCTGGCCCTGTGGCCTCTGGCTGTCCATCTCCTACCTGTTCTCTTTTTCCCCAGCAGACATTTTGTGGGTGCTTGCTATGGGCTGCATGCCATGTCGGCAATGGAGACACAAATACTTCTGCTGCGGCCTCTGGCTCAAGGGTCCTCTGGAAGGGATGAGGTGAACTGTGAAGCTGATGGGGACGCAGCTCCCAGAGAGGCCCTGAAGACCAGGGATGGGCGCACTGGTCCTCACTGCAACCCCAGCCGAGAAGCGCCACCTGGAGGTGAGGCGCTTCTGCTGACTCGGCGATTTGTGTCTGACACTGCACCCCTAGGCTTCAGAACCTCCACTGACACAGACATGCTGGATGGCACTACACTGCCCCAAGCAGCCTCACCGAGGCCTCTGCTGCTCTCCCTACAGCTGGACTCCCCCCTCCCCAGCACTGGAACCTAGACACTGAGGCCAGGCCAGCAGTTGCCCCAGTGGTGCCCCAGGACCCTCTGCTAGGTGTAAACACAGCTCTTCTCAGGACCCAAGACACAGACTCGAGTCTGCATGCCATGAGGGTGCCCTGAGCACACCCACGCGCAGGGGACCTGCACAGAGTTTTCTAAGGGGCATGGCACGCACGTCTTCACGGAGGCAGCACTCCTGTACAGCACTTTGCCCTCCCTATGCGCCGCCCCACGTACCTCCTGCTCCCACGGCACCAGTCTGCAGCAGGAGCTGTTAAAGCCCCTGCACTCACCAAGGGTGGCCAGCACAGCCAGGAAGCTCTCACCATGGTCCCAACCTTACCTCACAGCAGGCCTGGGGTGCAAAGGGGTCAGGTGGGCCCAGGACTGGGTGCTGTGGCTGCGCTGAACTGGGCAGCTGAGCTTCTGCGCTCGGGCCTTACCTTTGGTGTCGTTGACAGGGTCCATGTGCCGGTATATGTAGCCTTCCAGGTAGGAGTGGAACTTGGGCGTGGGCGGGAAGAAGGCCAGGCAAATGGCCATGAGTTCCCAGCCGCGAGCCAGGCTCTCAAGGCGGAAGTTCTCTGTGGTCTGCCGACAGAGCTGGATGTAGAGCTCGTCCCGCAGGCCCTGAGTGCTCCAGCCCTTGGTGGCCACCTCCAGGGCTACGTGCAGTGGGTCAGCCTTGGCCCGCCGGTCACCCATGTACATCTGGATGAGCTTGAAGATCTCACAGGCCTCCTTCTTCACATGCCGGTCGCTGGTCATGATCATGGGCTTCTTGATGGACTCACTGCTCCAGGCCAGCATGTTGGCGATGGATACCTTGCGCCGGAAGAGGCCCTGTGTGTGCTTGTTGAAGTGTTTAGAGGCCCAGTTCTCAATGTCCGTCTCCGAGGAGGGCTTGCGCAGTGTGAAGGCGGGGAAGACGCAGCTGGCACTGGGCACCATGCTGCGACCCTGCCGGCCACTCTCAAACTGGGCGCAGCTGCCGAGGTCTTCGGACTGGGGAGGGCAAGTGGGCTGTTAGGGGCAGGGCCAGCTGACTGTAGCCCAGGGGTGTGAGTCAGGCCTACCTGACCAGTGTAGGAGCAGAGTGTGAAAAGGTGTGAGGACACCAATGTCACTGGGTCCTGGGACCAGGCCCAGGCTGGCTTCCCATGTTCGCTTTGCTCTGTCCACCTGCCAGGGAACTAACACCCACCCTGGAGCTGGGATGCGGGGATGCAGAAATCAGACAGGGCGCAGGCTGCAGGTGGGAACAGGGACAGGAACCCAGGCTCTGTGGTTCCAAAGTCCATCCCCATGTCCATTATCCCTGAGGTCTGACTCAGGGAGTGACCCCAGGGCTGACACTTCTCCCAAACCTTGCCCGAGGGACATGCCCTCTGGTGGAGGTGCACCCTGAGTCACTGGAGGCACCCCGCACCCAGGCAGTGCCTGAGGAAGGAGGCCTATGGCTGCGGAGGGGCAGGGTAGAAGGAAGCTGAGCCCCACCCCAAATGACAGCACTTAATGCAGACAGTGCCCATTCCCTCACAGGTATAACATTGGAAGGAGACAGCCTTCAGCTTCCAATGGCTCAGGGGCTACAGGAGACGTGAGCTGAAGACGCAGGTCTACCCGGCCGGCCCATGGCAGTCCAAGCCCTACCTAGGGGGCAAGAGTCCCAGAAAAAGGGAGGGACAGAGGCGGCAGAGGGTTGAGCAGGAGCCCATCCTTGTCTGTACAGGCGGTAAAGGTCCATGAGAGCAGGGGGGTTTGAAGCGGAGCTGACATGCAGGAAAACCCCAAGTGTGAAGCCCTGAGCTCCCCAGGTGCAGGAGGGCAGGTCCCTCTCGGGTCCTGGCGGTGATGCCCTCACCTCCACCAGCCAGGTTCCTAGGACCTCTTCCTCCTGTAGCCATGAATGGTCCTGTACCCCTACATACCCCTAGAAGGCCCTTTACCCCTCTGTGGGTGGCCCTGCACCCCCATACCCCCAAGGGCAGCCCTATCCCCCCACACCCCCATGGATGGCCCCGTACCCCCACGGCACTGCAGTGGGCACTGCACACCCAAACACCCCCAGGTGACATTGGATACCCCCATGGACATCCCTGCACCCCACCCCAGGGCAACCTTGCACCCACACACCCCCAGACAACCCTGCACTCCTACCTCCTCCCCCCGGATGGCCTGAATGCCAGGTCGCCTGCCCCCCTTCAGGCATGCCTACTCTCTCCTGTCTTCTCCACTGCCCACCTCTGCATCCTGCAGTCATGGCCAGGTCTCCTGGGACCCAAAGCTAAGGATGGCTGTGTGATGAAAGCCCCGGGGCCCCCACCTCAGGGCCTCACAGCAGGCAGGGGTGCTGGGGCAGGGCCGCATCTCAGGAGGCCAGGCTTGAGAATGGTGCCTCATGGGGATCCCACCCCTGCAACCGCCCAGGCCCCACCACTGCAGACAGTTGTCTCAGGGTAGCATGGGCCCCGTCCTTCCCCGCCCACCCACCACATTACCTGTGAGGGGTGCAGGTAAGGCTCCGGGGAGGCCAGGTTGGTCTGCACGGAAATGCTCTTCTCAAGCAGAATCTGGGGGAAGCCGAGCTTCTCAAAGGTGCTTCTCTTCCAGTGCTTGCTCTCCTGCTGGGCCAGGGCCTCATCCTCACTGAAGGCGCGCACCACGGGCCCCGGCATAGGCAGCGGCACCGCACCGTCACTCTCGTAGCCCGAGCCGTCTTTCTGTGAGTCCCAGCTACTCCGCTGCTTCATGTGGTGGTGCACCTGCTGCGCCTCCCAGGCCAGCCGTGCCTGCGCCAGGAAGGGCTCACAGGCACCCCGTGCCCCCTCTGCCTCGCCCAGCCGCCCATCTGCCCGCTTCAGCGGGGCCAGACTGGGCCCGCACGGAGGCCTCTCCTCAGCCAGAAGGGGCTCGCTGAGAGGGTTGCGGTCCCCTGAGCCGTCGGTGGACGAGGTGTGGGGATCCTGGCACAGGGAGGGTTTCCTGCTCTTCCTCTTGCGAGGGCCGGGGGAGCAGCCTGTGGAGGACATGGTGTCCTGCTGGCTGCACCAGGACATGGTGTCATCCTGAGCGGGGGGCAGTGGTGTGGACGGCGGTCCGTGCCGGAAGTCGGGCCCCTCCATGCTGCTGTAGTCTCCCGACCGAGCCTCCAGGCGCTGATCCCTCACCAGGCAAGGGCTGGGCTGCAGTGAGTAGGAGCCACCGCCGGGGTTGGGCGCGTACTTGTGGCGCGGGCCGGCACGCAGCTTGGGGCTGGAGCCGGCCTGCTCCACATAGACCAGCTGCCGTACATACTCCTTGCCCGCAGGGCTGTAGTCCAGGCTCAGGAAGCGCTCAGGGCCTCTCTGCTTGGTGAGTACCAGCTGCTGGTAAGGCGAGGGGGATGCGTGTTTGGGCGACTGAAGGAAGGGGCGTGGCTTGCGCACAGGTGATTTTTGCGGTGAGCCGGCCTTGTAGCCCCCGCTGACTTCATACTGCATGTCCACAGGGGGCTCATCATAGATGGGGGCCTGGTACTCCACAGGGGGTTCCTCATAGAGGGGAGGCTCGTAGGCATAGCGCGGGGAGGAGGGCTGGGAGTCACTGGAGGGCTTTCGGGGCTGGGCCTGCAGCGGGCTGCAGAAGGCTTCGCCCCCACGTCCTGGAAGTGGGGAGCAGCTCCCCGTAAGCTCAGTCCTCTTCAGGAAGGGTGACGGCCGCCTCTCAGGGAAGAAAATGGCACTGTCTGTGTCAGGAGCGAACGTCTGCAGGCCTGGGGAGTGCTGGCCACTGGACGGCCTCTGGGTACGGGCCCCAGGCTGGCCATCAGTGGGGAAGCCATTGCCCTGGGGGGTGAGGAAGCTGGGCTCGCGGTCTGTGACCTTGATAAGCATGCGTTCCTTGGTCCCCGTGGTCCACTGCAGTGAGGAGGCCCTGCAGGGAGGAGAGCACAGCTCACTTGAGGCCCTCGCCAGTTTCTGTGAGTGACTGTGTGCCCCTAATTGTGGGTCCTGGCCCCTCTTGTCTGTGGGCGCCCCCACGCGCCTCCTGCAAGGATGCTGAGCCTGTCACTGCCTCATCTCCAGCTCCCAGCCCGGCACCAAGCAGAGGGAGGCACGAACCAATTTCCATAACTGAACAGAGGCTCCAGATCGGAAAGGGCCCTGAGCCCGATCCCGGCCCACCCAGGCAAGACACACAGGTTCTTCGGCCTCCCCTTTCCATCCACGGTATCTCCAGTGAGGCTCAGAGAGGATGGGAGCCCTGCTGGCCTAGGCCAGAGCACCGCTCGTGGTCCCTGCTCTGCACCCTGCACCTAAACAGAAGCATGACTACCCAGTGCTGCCACGCCTTCGCCTACAGCCCCTGGGGAGTGCTAGACCTGAATCCCAGCCCCGCCCAGCAATGACTGTGCTGGACATTTGGCCTCTTGAGCCTCAGGCAGCTTGTTTCCAACCTGGGACACAGCCACTGACCGGTGGACACGACACTCATATCATGCCTGGCCCAGCCCTGCATGTGCTCAGTGCGACTCCTGCACCCCACGTCTGTGCCACCCACCACCTGATGCTGGCCTTTATCTATGCTTGCTCCTGTAGGCTCTGGTCAAGGCTGGGCCAGCATGTCTGGACAAGGGACCACGCCTCAGACAGGCGTTCAGGCTCCGAATGCCTTCTGGGGCTGGTAGAGCACGGGGCACAGGGAGGCAAGTGCTCACCTTCTTCTCTGGGCTCCATCCATGGCCTGCCCACCCCAGGATATAAAGACATGCTGCTGGTCACCTGTCACCCAGTATCCCTAGCACGTCCATCACCACATCCATGGGAGCTGGCTGGCCTGTGGCACTCCTGGCGCAGCCCAAGGGACCCAGGCTGCAGGGCTGGCACTGCCCGTTAGCCAACAACAGGTTGCCTACACCCTGTACCTGGACAGCCCGACTGCTCTGTAGGTGGGAACCGTGTACCACTAGGTGGGGTGCTCACGTTTGCCCTGTGAGGAGAGGCTGACGGGCTCCGAGTGGCCATCCTTCTCTGTCCTCAGTGATCACCCCCCTGCATCCATTTCAACCTGAAGACAAACCACAGCCCCACAGCCTGGCTCCAGCTTCTGTCAGCCTCCCTACTGTGCCACCCACACATTGCACCTCCCTGCCAGGGCAGAACCGCCCCCTGCCCAAGCCTGTCAGACAGAGGCAAGCAGGTCTACCTGTAGTGGAGAAGTGGGCCGTCCATGCCATAGTCCCGGTAAGTCTCATAGTCCTTCTCAAGGAACACGCCTGGTGGCGAAGAGCTAAAACAGGGCAGCAAAGGAGAAGTGACTGTAAATGGCAACTTAAAAATACGGTGCATTTAAAATAACCCATCTTTCGCTGCCTCTTAAGAATGTTGGTGTCACCCAATTGCTTTCTATTTCCCCAGAATGCACCCCCAAGCCCTGGCCCATCCCCTCCTTCATTTCCTTTGGCCCAGTTCTCTGCCCTCAGCCCGCACCCTCCAGTACTGCTGGCCAGATCCAGAAGGGATAGCTCACGCTGTGGCCCTGCCCCGAAGCCACGGGGCAGACAGGACACTAGAGGAGCAGGGCCACCAAAGGGCGCTATCCTGGATTTCAGGACTCTGACCTCCAGAGCTTGGCCCAGCGCTGGGTTAGTGGGAACCACAGCTTCAACCAGAGGTGACACGATGGTCTGGGAAGGAAGTGCAGACGGAAAATCCTCGGGGCACTCACAAGCTTCATGAGGGTCCCCCACTGAGACCTCGCCCCTATCGTGGGACTTGGCACACAACAAGCACTTGATGACTATTTGTGAAATGAAAGAATAAGTGGGTGACTACCTTGGCAGATGTCCAAATGCCTGATCAGATTAATACCTATTTATGATTTAACAACTTCTCAGTCATCCAGAGTAAAAACACATTTAACCTGATGCAGAATACCCATATTAAACCAAAATGCCTTCACGGTGTTCAGTAGTGAAGGTGGATGCACACCCATTAAAAACGGGAACGAGACTATCTGCTCTCACCACCAGTAGTTAATACAGTTTTGAAAATACCTGTCAGTGCAATAAGACAAGAAAAAAAGTGATCTAAATATATGAAAGAAAAAGATAAAACCATCATTAGCTGTCAACCTGGAAAACCCAAAAGAATCGACTAGAAGTACTAAGAGAGCCTAGTGATGTATTGCTCACATATGGAACACATGAAATCAGTGGCTTTTCTGTGTGTTAGCAGTAACTGGTCAGAAAAAATTATAATGAAACTGAAGTTCACTTTCACGATAGGAACAAAAGAACAAAAACAAAATCCCTAGGCATACGTTAACAAGAAATACGTAGGCCCACTATAAGTAGAACTATTAAACTTTATTGAAATCCTTAAAGGAAGACCTGAATATACAACACAGAAGCACGTATTCTCGGATGGAAAGACTTTGTAAGTATTAAGATATACCTTCTCTCTAAATTAGTTAGTAAATTTAATCTAACTCTCACATAATAAAATTTCCAATAAAGCTTTTCTTCTTTAGAACTTAAAAATAGTGTGGGACTGGTAGCAGAAGGGCTGATTCTGAAGAAAGCCAAATATTAACCCAAACAACTGTCCAACTTTTGCAGGCACACGAAGAGCCTGAAAACACCACGGCTTGGGGCAGGCTGACTTCGTCCTCACGAGGACATCTTTGCTTTTCAACACTTTAAAGAGGCCTTTTGCAGCAGATCTGCCCAATGCAATGAATGCATCATTTGATTTCTTGACCCCTACCTCCACGGATGTTGATTGTGGATCCAAGTAAAAGGAAATTCTTGACAAATATTTTCTCTGTGTATCATGATGTTGCTCATTATTGGTCCATTTTTGTTTTCTTTATGTTGAGGTGTAATCCATACTGAAGGCCGTAGTCTTTGATCTTCATCAGTAAGTGCTTCAAGTCTTCTACACTTTCAGCAAGCAAGGCTGTGTCATCTGTATAACACCGGTTGTTAATGGGTCTTCCTCCAATCCTGATGCCCCGTTCTTCATATAGTCCAGCTTCTCGGATTATTTGCTCAGCACACAGATTGAATAGGTAGGGTGAAAGAATACAACCCTGACGCACACTCTCCTAATTTTAAACCACGTAGTATCCCCTTGTTCTGTTCAACGAGTGCCTCTTCATCTACGTACAGGTTCCTCATGACCACGATTAAGTGTTCTGGAATTCCCATTCTTTGAGATGTTATGCATAATTTGTTATGATCCACGCACACACAGTCGAATGCCTTAGCATAGTCAACAAAACACAGGTAAACATCTTTCTGGTATTCTCTGCTTTCAACCAAGATCCAGCTGGCGTAAGCAATGATATCCCTCATTCCATGTCCTCTCCTGAATCTGGCTTGAATTTCTGGAAGTTACCTGTTAATATACTGGTGCAACCGTTTCTGAATTATCTTCAGCAAAATTTTACTTGCATGTGATATTAATGATATTGTTCAATAATTTCCACATTCTGTTGGATCACATTTCTTTGGAATGGACACAAGTATGGATCTCTTCCAGTCGGTTGGCTAGGAGGCTGTCTTCCAAATTTCTTGGCATAGATGAGTAAGCACTTCCAGCATTGCATCTGTTTGTTGAAACATCTCAGTTGGTATTCTGTCTCAACTGGTATTCCATCTCATTAGCCACTAAAACCAAAAAGACCCATTGCCATCGAGTTGATTCTGACTCATAGTGACCCTATAACCTACTAAACCAAAAAACCAAACCCATTGCTGTCGAGTCAATTCCAACTTATAGCGACCCTATAGGACAGAGCAGAACTGCCACAGAGAGTTTCCAAGGAGCCCCTGATGGATCTGAACTGCCTACCTTTTTGTTACCAGCCATAGCTCTTAACCACTACGTCACCAGGGTTTCCACTAAGCCACTAAAAAAAGGGAGACGCAAATTGAAACTACAATGAGATACTGCGTCGCCCATTTAGAATGGCAGTGATCAAAAAAATGGAGAACGGGTACCGGAGGGGTTGTGGAGAAACTGGTGCCCTCATGCACTGCTGGTGGGAATGTAAAATGGTACAGCCACTGTGGGAAACAGTTTGGCGGTTACTCAAAAAGTTGAACATAGAACACCCATGTGATCCAGCAATCCCAACCCTAGGTATACATCTAGAAGTGAAGATCTGTGTCACTGACACAGACGATTAAGCGTTTTCAGCACCCACTCCTGATCAGCCTCATGAAGCAGCCACAGAAGCTAAGGAGGATGGCTGAGGTACAAGGGCTGGCCTGGACACAGGTGAAACCCAGTAGTGGCTCCACACTGTGTTGAGAAGTCCAGGAAAAAAAACGCACCACAGTGTCCAGGGGCCTGGATGGCCCACGTCTGACCCTACACTTCAGGCATTCCCCCAGAGAATCGTGGAAGGGCCATTCCTTCCAGAACCAACCGGAAGCCACAGCTGCTAGGGGCCCTTGCTACACTTTGTTACTGTCCCTAAGTCTGATCGAGCCTTGTTGGGCTGTGTGGCAGCACCCACCAGGGACTTCAGGTGCCTTTTGCGACAACAGAGGATGTGGAGCAACTCACCAGGTGCTGGGCAGCCTCCTTGTCGTCCACTGTGAGGGCCATGCCTTCTGTCCATTTTAAAACTGGACTGTCTTATTACAGGGTTGTGACAATTCTTCATATATTCTGGATTCAAAGCCTTTGTCAGATTATGTACGTCTGTGATTACTCTCTCCCCACCTCTAGCTTGTCTTCTATTCTACTATCAGTATCTTTTGAAGAGCAATGATTATGGTTTTGACCAAGTCTAACTGATCAAGTTTTCCTGTTATGATCAGTGTTTTTGTATCCTAAGTCCCCACCAACCAACCCCAAAGTCTGGAAGAGAATTAGGTCTACGATCCCATTTCAATTAGTTTTTATGTATGAGCTGAGATAGGGTTTGAGGTTCATTTTTGTCCTTGAGGATATCCATTTGTTCTAGAATGATCTGCTGAAAAGACTCTTTCCTCGTTGAGCTGCCCCAGCACTCTGTCCAGCTCACTGGCCGCGTACACAGGTCCACTTCGGGCCACATGCCTCTTCTCCAGTGATGACCACCCCTGGTCTTGTCTATTCTTCCCACCAACTATTCCTCTTCCTTTTAAAACTTATTTCAGTTGTTGTTGAGAATAGAACATACACCAATTCAACAATTTCTACATGTACAATTCAGTGACATTGATATTTTAGAGTTGTTCAACCAGTCTCACCATCCTTTGCCAAATTTTTCCTCTGCCATTAACATAAACTCACTACCCCCTAAGTTTCCTGTGTAATTGGTTGAGTTGCTGTTGTCAGTTTGATCCCATATAGATAGTTCTTAAAAGAGCACAATGCTCACGGCAGTCATTCTTTACCAGTTAAGCTAAACTACAGCTTGGTTTAAAGATTATCTCAGGGCAATAGTTTCAGGGGTTCATCCAATCTCAATGGCTCCAGAAAGCATGCATTCCATGAAATTTGAAATTCTGTTCTGCATTTTCCCCCTTTTGATCAGGATTTTTCTACAGAATCTTTGATCAAAATATTCAGTAATGGTAGCCAGGCACCATCCAGTTCTGGTCTCATGGAAAAGCGATTATTCTTCTTTTTCAGAACTGCTGGCTATTCTAGGTCCTTTGTAATTACAAATACATTTTAGAATCAGTTGTCAATTTTTATTTACAAAAAAAAAAAAAAAGAAATCCTGCTATGACTCTCCCCGGGACTGAGTTGACCCTACAGACTATTTTGGGAGTGTGGATCTGCCTTGCCCACTGGTCTGTGGTCCAGCATCACCCACAGCTCTTGTGGTCCAGTTCCCTTACAAACAGCTTTAGCAGCATCTCCCTTCGTGTGGTGGAGCTCTCACTCATGTTTGTGGACGTGACGTGTCTCACGTGAGCTGACGTGTGGGTTGACAGCCCACCCACCTGGTAGCCCACATCTCCTCTCATGTGAGGTAGGTAGGCCCTCTCTTGTGCACCCTGTATGGACTTCCACCCAGTCTGCCGCATTTCCTAACTTTAGAGTTTATGTCCTGTCATGCTCGAGTTTACGTTTTTATGAACTCCATATTGGGCAAAGCGGTGTCATGTGAGCCCCACCTGACCAATGCTGGGGTCTCATATTTAAATATGGAGGCCCAGAGGGTCACTTGGTGTTAGGGGTACCCCAGAGATGGGGCCACACCCTTGGTTTCACCTTGCACATCTGGTTGCCGAGGACCCTGGTCTCTATGTGAAGCTGAGACTACCCAGATCTGAGATGCTGGGCCAAGTCAGGCAGATTCTTGAGGGCGTTCTAGTACTTTCCAGCACTTGCTGGCACATGGGCACATGCCTGACCAGACTCTACACTCCCTTCCTTCTCCCACCCCACCCCATCTCCCACAGTCCCTGCCCCTCACTCCTCAGACCCCCTTGCGCCCTTAGGCCCTTCCTCTGCAGCACAGGCAGGCATGGGCAGTATAGCTGGGCCATGGTGCCTGGAGGCACCTCCAGCACATTGGCCAGGGGACAGAGTACCAGGTACCCCCCCTCAGGTACTCACCACGCCATGGATGCTGAGGTGTGCAGGGCCCCAACACAAAGCTGGCGAGAGGGGTCAGAGCAGGACATGGGGGGCCAAGAGGTCAGAGCAGGACACAGGGAGGGACGAGAGGGTCAGAGCAGGACACAGGGAGGGACGAGAAGGTCAGAGCAGAGCACAGGGAGGGAGGAGAGGATCAGAGCAGGATATGGGGAGACGTGCAGAACAAGGGCGTGTTGTGCAGGTAAGAGCCAAGGATCTACAAGCAGCAGGGTCCTCAGCCACGGCCTGTCTGGACATGTCGGCACATGTCCCATGGCTGCCAGACCCCATCTGTCCAGTGTGTTCACGCTGCCCCTCCAGTGCACAGCTCTCCTGCCCTTTACTTAGCCCCAAGAGCCTGCACTTTGGCTGGGAGTGTTAAGGGGTCGTGGGCAGTTTTCAAGCATGGCTCCATGCACTCACAGGCTTGCCTCAAGGCTCAGGTGGGCACCTCACCTCTCCACGGAGGCACTGACACTCGGGTTTCTTCAGAATACCTCTGCTGTGCTGAGCACCTGGAATCTTCCTGCGTCCCCGCCCTTCACTTCCTGGTGGAGGCTTAATTTGGCTGCCGCTGCCAGATGCTGCCAGGGTTTCCCACCATAGCTGGGTGCCCCCGTCCCTGTCAGCCACTTGGCTTGACCCCTTGGCTGTGCCTAACCTTCTCCGCCTCAGGTCTCTTCAGCCCCATTTTCTGTGGTGGCATCCTTCATTGGTGTCCCCAATACTTGGAGGCCGCACCCTGGGCTCAAGGTGCGTGCCCCAGAGCTCCCACGCTGTGTGGGTGCAGCACACCCCTTCACACCCAAACAGATTCTGAAGCTGCTGGCTTCTGATTGCTGTCACGTGGCTGCCTCACAAGCCCTCATCTTTGTCAGCAGCAGCAAAGGGGCCCCCAAGTGTAAATCGGGTCGGGATGCCCTGATCCAATCATGTTAATGCCACTTGCCCATTCCTTTCATCTCCAGGATGTGCCCAGTTTCCCCTGCCCCCCGACCCCGGGGTGCGCCACCTCTGTTCTCATCTGTCCCCCCACTGAGCTGGCCTTTTCCAGGGCCGGGGCTTGGCTGCCCTGTGGCTCCAAGTTGTGCATGCACACAGCAGGCGCTCAACAAGGGCATGCCGTCTCTGAGCACCGAAGAAGGGTGCCCGGGGATTCTGTGACTGTGTGGAAGGTTGTCCACTGCTGGCCAGGTAATCAGAGAGCACGGGATGTCTCTAGTCTCGTCTCCATAGCAACAGTAACAATACACGTAAACTACACACAAGGAGGGGTTGGCAGTGTGAGCGCCAGGTACCCAGTGCAGGCTCTGGTTGACACATAGGGCCCTCGGAGCACAGGGCACCCACACAGCTCACCAGGACAGGCAGGGTTGCAGTGTCAGGAGGGAAGGACTGAAGAAAGGTCCGGGCACACAGAGCCTCGCAGACTGGCTGGGCCTTGCCTGCCTCGAGCTTGTGGTGGCCCCCAGGATTCTGTTACGCTGGCAGGTGCCAGCCTTCTGGTCCCCATGGATGGGGCAGGTGGCAGCAGGAGTTCCAGGTGATGGAGGCGACGCGCACCCACGATGTACATCACAGGTTGTAAAAATGACTGAGAGACAACAGGACCAGTCCTAGAGGAGGGGGAGGGGTGCCCAGGGCCTAAGCATGAGGTGCCATAGGGGGCTGTCCAGGCGATGAGGGTGCACAGCCTGACCACCAGGGCTGAGAGGGGGCTAAGGGAGCCCCCCTTATGGCAGGTTTACTGGGTGGACGGTGGTGCCCTTGTTGGCAATGGCAGCTAGACAGGGATGGGTTGGGATAGGGTGACAAGCTCCGAGCTGTGGCACAGCTTCTGTGCTTGCAGAGAGGGGGCACTGCCTGCTCACCCTGTTACTAGACAGGAGATCAGGCATCGATGCTGGCACCACGCCTGGCACCCTGACCATGTGAATGCCCTGATGCTGCTCCACTGGCCACTCTGCCCTGCACAGGACAGATGTTACACTCCTGACGCGGGCTCCGCTTTGGAGCCTCCAAAAGCCTATTCCACAAGCAGACGACACCCACCTGAACCAAACCCAGAACCCTCCACCACAGATGCTCCCAACAGGACAAGCAGCACTGAGGACACTTGGGATGGAAAGCACTCAGGTTGGCTGCATCTGAGGAGGGAGCAGAGGAAGTTCTCAACATTCCTGACACTCATGGGTGTCCCCCTGCTCCAAGTCTGAGCTCTGCAGCACTACACAACCCACCAGAATGTTCCAGGGGGTGAAGGAAGAGTGCCGGGCAGACGGGTCCAGCTGGACTGCCAGTGACCATCACCCACCAGATCTACCCAGGCAAGGAAGGTGGACGTGACCAAGAGGGGGATGGTGGTACAGAGATGACAATCCTCTTACCATGGACTACAGGTCACAGTGTGGTCACCTGGAAGATCCTGGCTCTGGCACAGCCACACCCACACGCTCATCCCACCCCTTGCCCTCTACCCCTGTCCCCTCACCTGCCACCATGTTCCTCCTTAGTGGCCCCGAATGGCACTGGCCGCCCTGTTTGCCCTGGCAGCTCCTGCGCCTTCTCGCTTGTGTCAGGCTCCGGCTCAAGGGAGGTGCTGGGGCTGCCCTCACGGCTGATGGCGCCGCCCCGCCCAGGGCTGCTCTCAGCAGAGACACGGGGAGACTCGGTGTTCTGCTTCAGGGTCTGCAGCTTGGCTAGCGGGATGATGTCACAGTTCTGTGGCCGATGCCACACAGTGCGCTGGGTGGTGGCATTGTAGTAGTAGAAGCGCGATGTGTTGGGGTCGAAGAGCTCCCACCACTGATTGTCGCTGGTGCGCTTGATGCGGACGCCGGTGGGCGGGTCCCACACACACTCGCCTGTGACCAGATTGGCATACATGCGCTCTCGGGTACGTGGCTCGATGATCTCCACCCACTCCAGCCTGGGAAGGAGCAAAGACAGTGTCAGCTGGAGGGGACACAATGGTGGGCCCCATGCTGGCAGCCGAAGACAGGCCCTCATACCCAGCTGTAAGACCTTTCCCACATCCACCAGCTTCAAGCGCAAGAACCTGGGCCACTTCAAACAAGAGAGCCCAAGCCACAGCCCCAGAACTGGTTCCTAAGTGGCCAGAACCCCAGAGGGGTGGGTGGCCCTTCGTATGTCCCCTGGGCCTTCCCTGTCTGGCCCCAAGGTGAGGGACGCCACTCCACGCTGCCCAGTGCTTCCCCATCCTCACCCCATCCAGGTCTGGCTATCACGGGAATACTGCTGAGGGTCTGGCGCCACCCCAGGCTGCACCACTCCTGCCCCTCTATCCTTCATGTGCTCCCACTGCCCCCTGCTCTGTGCAGAGGTAGGCCTACCCAGCACCAGCAGCCCCGGCAAGCTCTGGGGACTCCTTCTGGGCCTCCAGAAGCCTGTGGGGCTTGGCGTGGGTTCCCTGGACACCCCCCAAAAAAGGTTTCAATGGCAGGGTCAGGGTGAGACCTTCTCCAGTCTGAGCAGCAGTGGCACGTGGAACAGAAGGCCTCGCCAGGTGTATGATGTAGTTCAGACGGATGAGACCAGTGTCCGGTACTGACGGGCAACAGGGAAGGGCGGAGGGCCAGGTGGCCATGGCGACATCTCCATGACATAGCTGTTTGTCAGCGTGATGGGGCACGAAGGGAGGGAGTGGAGGGAGCCCCAGCCTCATCCCGTCCCTGGTGCATCACCCACCACCGTCACTGTGGGAGGCGTCAGCTGACGGGAGGATCTAACTCCTGGGCAGCCACCCTTGTCTCCACTGATTCCTTTCTTCAATCCAAATTCCCTGACAGGTGCGGGCCTCAGCCAGGCAGTCCCCCGCCCCATCCACAGCCGCTCCCACATGTGTGCCGGGCCCCCGTGTGAGGTGAGGCAGAAGCGAAGGCAGCTCTGGAGGTTGCTGACAGACGTCTGTATGTGCACCCACATTACTGAAGGCAGGGACGGGCAGCAGAGCCCATGGTGTACGCGCACTGTCCTTCACAGACGCCCCGGCCCAGCCTCACTGAGGGGTCCAGAGGTGGTTCCACTGAAGGTATGTCACGAGAGCAGAGACACAGACGCACCAGGGCAGGGAGGGGCCCTGCTGGCCACCTGCCCTCATTGAGGCCTTGGGGACCGGGACACCCCCACCCTGTGGTTCCAGGACATCTACTGGAATGCCCCCCTCACAACCAGGATGATTCCATCAACAGGCTGGGCTGCCTGCACTACCGGCTGGGCCAAGGCAAAGGACAGCGCTGGCTTTCTCACGGCATTACTCCCCGAAGGCGACGGGGAACAGGCGTGGCAGCATGCGGGGAAGGCTTTAGGTGCCGCGTCTGCACAGAGGGTCAAGGACGCTGCGGCCAGCGGGTTTCTGTCTCAATGGACTGGGCCTCTTTAATACTTCAATCACGCCCTCTTTCTTTTATCTATACATTCTTAACTTCTGTTTGAAAGAACTGCAGATCTACCAAATTTTGAAAAACAGCCCTCGCCCAGTCCTCACATACCACAGGGTGTGATGGGCGTCAGGAAGCTGTACACTCTGGACAGGAAGGAGGGGGGAGGTTGTGAGCTCAGCCATTTTGTGGGGCACGGGTCTGTCCCCTTCCCAACCACAGCCACTTGGCCCCTCGCCCAGTGTCCCCACAGCGACCTCACTGCTTTCTTCTTTCTCTTTGTAATCAGCACACAGTTCGTAGGGTGATGCTGTCAGGCCACGCAAATCCCACTTCTCATGGTACTGCCACCCGCTAACGTTACCCAGAGCTTCTGAGGCCTCAGGCTCTTTCCTGAAGTTGAGTCAGCCCAGGGGACACGCCACGTCCCTCGGAACCCACCATTAGGACTGCTGACAGCCAATGGATGGGGCCGAGGCAGGGGAATGCAGGAAAACATACTGACAGAAACAAGTGAGTCAACAGATACACAAGGAGGAGGCAAATCTCCAGGCAGAAGAATCCAAATAACTTGTGTGGGAGCTCCCAACGGAGGGCAGCTTCACTTCCAGTCCTCAGGTGTGGCCTACACAGGCCTTTCAGGGCACAGTGAGCGAGGTAGAAAAAAGAAACTGCGGCAGGGACCTGGGGACTGGGGCCAACAGCACCAGCGGTGGGTCATGCTGTGATGAGGACAAATCACTCCATGGTCCTAAGAACCCAACACCCCAGTCTAACACACCAGACAAATCCCAGTTGAGGGGCATCCCACAAAATACCTGACCAGCACGCCTCAAACTCTAGGATCCAAATCCCTAGAAACAGTAAGCAGATAGTGGTTTCTAGGGGCTGGACGGGGGGTGGTATGGAGAGTGGCTGCTAGCAGATACGGGTTCTTTCTGGGATGATGAGACCGCTCCAAATTATTAGACTGTGGTAATGGCTGCATGAAGCAGCTCTGGCGGTTCAGTGGTTCAGCGCTTAGCCGCGAAGCAGCAGGTCTATGGTCTGAAACCATTAGCCACTCCGCAGGAGAAAGACCTGGCAACCTGCTCCCATAAAGATTACAGCCCTGGAAACCCTAGGGGGCAGTTCCACTCTGTCTTACAGGGTCGCTGTAGTTGGAATCAACTCAGCGGCACACAACAAGAGTCGCGTATACTAAAAATCACTGAATTGTACACTTTGTTGTTGTTAGGTGCCACTGAGTCAGTTTTCACTCATAGTGAAACCATGCACAAAAGAACAAAACACTGCCCCGTCCTGCGCCATCTTCACAACTGCTATTATGCTTGAGCCCATTGTTGCAGCCACCATGTCAATGCATCTCATTGAGGGTCTTCCTCTTTTTCGCTGACCCTCCACCTGACCAAGCGTGATGTCCTTCTCCAGGGACGGCTTCCTCCTGACAACATGTCCAAAGTATGTGAGACGAAGTTTTGCCATCCTTTCTTCTAAGAAGCATTCTGGCTACACTTCTTCCAAGACAGGTTTGTTTGTTCTTCTGGCAGTCAGTCCATGGTATATTTTATATTCTTAGCCAACACCAAAATTGAAAGGCATCAATTCTCTGGTCTTCTTTATCCACTGTCCAGCTTTCTCATGCATATGAGGCAATTGAAAACACCATGGCTTGGCTCAGGCACACCTTAGTCCTTAAAGTGACATGTTTGCTTTTTAACACTTTAAAGAGGTCTTTCGCAGATTTCCCAAATGCAATGCATTGTTTGCTTTCTTGACTATTGCTTCCGTGTGCACTGATTGTGGATCCAAGTAAAAAGAAATCCTTAACAACTTCAATATTTTCTCCGTTTATCATGATGTTGCTCATTGGTCCAGTCGTGAGGACTTTTGTTTTATGTTGAGGTGTAATCCGTACTGAAGGCTGTAGTCTTTGATCTTCATCAACCAGTGCTTCAAGTCCTCTTCACTTTTAGCAAGCAAGATTGTATCACCTGCATGTCGCAGGTTGTTAATGAGTCTTCCTCCAATCCTGATGCCGCATTCTTCTTCATATAGTCCAGCTTCTCAGGCTATTTGCTCAGCATACATATTGAATAAGTATGGTGAAAGGACACAACCCTGACACACCTTTCCTGATTTTAAACCACATGGTATCCCCTTGTTCTGTTCGAACAACTGCCTCTTGATCCACGTACAGGTTCCTCATGAGCACATTAAGTGTCCTGGAATTCCCATTCTTCCCAATGTTATCCATGATTTGTTATGATCCATACAGTCAAATGCCTTTGCATAGTCAATAAAACACAGGCAAACATCTTTCTGGTATTCTCTGCTTTCAGCCAGGATCTGACTTCAGCACTGATACCCCTGGTTTCAGGTCCTCTTCTGAATCTGGCTTGAAGTTTCTGGCAGTTTCTTGTCGACGTACTGCTCCAATTGCTTTTGAATGACGGTTCAGCAAAATTTTAGTTGTGTGTGGTATTAACGGTATTGTTCCATCACTTCTGCGTTCTGTTGGATGAGCTTTCTTGGGAATAGACATAAATCTGGATCTCTTCCAGTTGGTTGACCAGGTAGCTGTCTTTCAAATTTCTTGGCATAGAGGAGTGAGCACTTCCAGTGCTGCGTTCATTTGCTGAAACATCTCAATTGATATTCCGTCAATTCCTGGAGCCTCGATTCTCGCCAGTGCCGTCAGTGCAGCTTGGGTCTCTTCCTTCAGTACCATTGCTTCCTGATCTTATGCTGCCTCCTGAAATGGTTGAATGTCAACCAGTTCTCTTCTTGGTGCAGTGACTGTGTACACTCCTTCCATTCTCTTTTGATGCTTCCTTAAAAAGGGTGAATTTTTGGCACGTGAATTACATCTCAGTAAAGAGCTGCCAAGGTCCTCAGAGACAAAGAAAGTCTAAGAACTGCTACAGCCACAAGAAGCCCAAGGAGACGTGACGACTAACATGACGCAGTCAGGATGGGATCCTGGACAGAAAAGGGCCCTAGGGGACACCAAGAAAGCCCGCCTACACCCAGCCACAGTTGCTGCTGCCACTCTGATGCACCACCCTCACATGGTGTTCAAAGCTGGATGGGCCTGGAGCACAGCGTCTTTGTAACTAGCTTCACACCTTTTCTGTAAATCTAAAACTCTACTAAAATATAAAGTTTATTTTAAAAAGTAAACAGTCTCCTTATTTTCAAATGCTAATTTTATACCTCATAAGGTTTAAGAGGAAAATCTCCTCAAGTTCCCAGCCAGTGACTGTTTCAGTGCTTCTTCGTACCTGGCAGGGGACCTACTTCCACTTGGTGAGGAAAGAGCCTGCTCAGGGCTGCACCGGGGGCACAGGCTGGCAGAGGGATCTGGCTTCCAACCTCAGAGGACAGGGTGAGGTGGGGAGCCACCAAGAGGGAGTCACCAAGGGGCACAATAGAAAGCCTTTCCTGAAGTCTGGCAGCCTGGAACACCCCTCCCCACACTAACAAAGGTGATTACATCATCCCATCACCATTACATCACATCATCCTACCACATCACCCACCACGTCACCCCATCACATCACCCCACCACGTCACCCGTGTCACCCCATCACGTCACCCCGTCACATCATCCACCACGTCACCTCACCACAACACCCCACCATGTCACCCCATCACATCACCCCACATCACCCCACATGTCACCCCATCACATCACCCCACCACGTCACCCATGTCACCCTGTCATGTCGCCCCGTCACATCACCCACCGCATCACCCTACCACATCACCCACCATGTCACCCCGTCATATCACCCCATGTCACCCACCATGTGACCCCATCACATCACCCCACATCACCCCATCACATCACCCCACGTCACCCACATCACCCCATCACATCACCCACATCACCCCACCATGTCACTCCCGTCACGTTGCCCTGTCACATCACCCTGTCATGTCAGGGCGCTAACAGCCCCTCGGGGAACTGGGCACCAGAACTGGGCTGTCAGTCAGGCGCCCATGATATGCTGGCAGCTCTAAGAGAAGAATGAGGTCCTGGGAATGCCTGGCAGGAATCACTGCAGGACAGGCTCAGGGGCCGTGGAGAGGTGTGCACCCCCAGGCAGAGCTGAGCAGTCGCTGGAGACCCTCAGTCCCCTGGCAACGCAGACTATCCCTGACAGGCAGGGGCTGGTTGCCAGCACTGACCATGGGCATATGCAGGGTGAAGAGATGGGTAACACCAGCAAGCACACCCACATCCCATCCGCTATGGGCCTGATGACACACAGACGCCGGGGCCACCCTGGGCAACGCAGTGAGCATGGACTGCAAGACTCAGTGTGGTCAGTCACCCCTGGAGCCAGCTGCTGCCTGGGCACCCTCCTGAGCCCACACCACTCATGGCTCCCAAGAAGTGGCCACTTGCCTCCTGCACCCACAACACCGTGAGAACTGTCATAACTCACAGAGCAAGGCCAAGACATCCCCAAGTCATTCGGAGCACAGAGACACGCAGAAAGCTTAAAATACACTTTGATTGAATTTAAGCATGATAGCCCCTCCCCACAAAGAATAGCCGTTTGTTCCCTTTCCAACGCACCCTTACATGCAAGTAGACAGGACACCAGCTCTTCAAGGACAACATCCGGGCCACCTCCTGGGGCACCCACCACATTATCCTGAGGTCCCCAGGAGGCCCAAGTACAGAGAAGGGTGTAGGACGTGGTATGTGGACTGTGGGGTGGCTGCAGCAAGGGCTCCAGAGGGCAGACAGGGCACACCAGCCTGAGCAGACTGTGGCGGGGGGCTGGCCCTCAGGACAGGGACGGGCATGACTGGTGGCCACAAGTAGGGTCTCCATCCCTGTCACCTGTGGCCATGCCAGCAGTCAGCTCTTCACTCAGCAACTCACGGCACAGTGGGAGGGCAGACGTGGTGAAGGTGAGAGAAAGCCCTCACTTGCCAGTTGGGGTCCCACTGCTCTACCCACTCAGTCCTTAGCAGCTATGATTCTTCTTGGCCAGGGGTGGCAGGTGCACAGACCAGGAACCAGGCATGGTGCAGATGCTGTGGCATCTGTTGGCTTGGGGACAAGGTCACACAGCAGTTTGGGATTGGCCCCTGGGGGCTCTGCCGTCAGGACAGAGAGTCAGGACTTTGTCCTGCAAGAAGTGGGTGTCAGCACTGACATGACCCAGGTTGTGTTTGGGGAAGTTATATTTGTCAACAGTGTTTAAAATGAGGAAGAGAAAAAAAAAAAACAAGCCATCTGGTGACAGGGTGGACACTGGGGGACTTCCCACGTCTTGGGGAACTGGCAGATGGGATGCACTGCCTGAGGGGCCCTGGGGCTGCTTACACTGATCCTTAGGAAGACAGCACAAGATAGGACCCCCTCCTTAGCTGTCACCTGGTATATACTAAAGTCAATGCAAAAACAATCTCCCTGTCTCTCCCACTTCCTAGAAATGTGTATCTGCAGCCAATGTTTAATGTTCAAATAACTATTTCTTGAATGAACTTAATGAATGCCAAGTATGTGCTAGGCAATTTGCCAGGTGTTAGGGACACAAGAGTGAAAAAATACATTTCCGGCCCTCAAGTTTCTTACAACCAGGGTGCCAAAACCATTCAACAGAAAAAGGATGTCTTTTTAGTAAATGATCCCGGGACAACTGGATCTTCACATGCAAAAGAACAAAGTTGGACCCCTACCTCACACCACATACAAAAACTAACTCAAAATGGATCAAAGACCTAAACGTTTAAGAGTTAAAACTATAAAACTCTTAGATAAAAACACAGGACTAATCTTTAAGACCTTAGATTAGGCAATGGTTTCTTAGATATGACACCAAAAATATAAGCAACCAAAGCAAAAACAGATAAACAGAGCTTCATCAAAATTAAAATCTTTTGTGCTACAAAGAATACCATCAAGAAAGCGGAAAGACAACCCACAGATTATGAGAAAATATTTGCAAATAATATTCTGAATATTTGCAAATATTTATAAATCATATTCAAAATAGATAAAGAACTCTTAAAGATAAACAGCCCAATTAAAAAATGGGCAAAGGGTCTGAAGAGGTATTTCTTCAAAAAAGATACACGAATAACCAATAAGCTCATGAAAAGATGCTTAACTTCATCAGTCATTAGGGAAATGCAAATCAAAACTACAAGATACCGCTTCACATTTACTAGAATCAAAAAGTCAAATAACAGTGTTGATGAGGATATGGAGCAATTGGAACCCTCATACACTGCTGGTGGGAATGGAAAATGGTACAGCCATTGTGGTTCTTCAAAAAGTTAAAACATAGAACTACCACATGAGCCAAAAAATTCTACTCCTAAGAATATGCCCATGAGAATAAGAAACCTACATCCACACAAAAACTCGCACACCAGTGTTCGCAGCAGCATTATTCATAATAGCCAAAAATTGCCACTGTACTTGGCCACCCACCTATCTGTCTCTCTTCCAGGCCGTGGTCCCAGGAATCTGCCACCAAATCGCCTTAGTCATGATGGGCAACATGGGCAATCACAGACAGCAACCCTAGAGACAGTGTCTGAGCTCCCCTCCCTCACAGTGTCGCTTTCCTTGGTAGGCGACATCAGACATGGGAGCAAGGTGGACAGATGGTAGGGAAACACCAAAGACACTCAGGAAAGAGGACAGAGGGTGAAGAGTAGGCAAAAAGACAACCTCAGTAAGAACAAAACCACAGCAAAGATGAAAAAAGAAGGGGTGGACCCAGGTGACAGGCTTCAGCAGGCCAGGACTCCTGCTATCTCTCACAGCCATGTTCTCCCAACACCAACCTAGTATTTCATTTCAAGAATATTCTTGACAAAATCCCAACAGGACACTGGCTCTGGGACAAGGGATTACCTAAACAAGCTAATTCTATCACTTGTATAGCAGAGCAGAGAATAGCCAAGAAATCACTGAAAAGAAGGAGGGGTGGGGCAGGGACCTGTGAGACCAGACAACAAGACTGGAAGCTGAGGAGCGTCCCAGCTTGGACAGATGGAGGGGAGCCCTGCAGACAGGCCTCACACTGGGGGAGGAAAGACGTTGTGGATGGGCTGGAATTGACGCTGTCCCGTGACAGCACCCAGAGAGGAACACTCCTCACTAACACCTCCTGGGTAAATTTAAAACACACAAGGAAAGGCAAAACCTTTCAACTTCTAGAAGAAAATACACAGACTGCTTCATTACCTCAGTTTAGGGAAGGATTTCTCAAAGAAGACAGGAAGGACATGAAACTTGTCAAAACGGAAAGATGGAAGACTGATTACATTAAATCGTAACATTTCTGTTCTCCAAAAAACTCCGAAGGCAAAGAGAAAATCCAACTGCAGGCTGAGACCAACTATGCAGTACGTACAATCAACAAGTGGCTGTGTCCAGAGCTCACCGGAGCACACCAGTCACCCCCGAATGGCCAGAACACCAGACAAACACAGCATCGCAGAGACTGGCCACTGGCCACGCCAGCCGCAGCAAGCCTACCACAGCGGGCACAACTGGCCAGATGGCTGTTGGAGTAGCGGGGCAGCACCCAGGCAGCTGAGGGTTCATGGCCCAGCCTCGCCCTACAGCAGCAGCAGACTGCACGTTCTCTGCAGCGCCGCCTGCGAGCGGGATTCCAAACACAGCCCACATGTCTGTCGTCTGTTGGTGGGAGTCGGCACGGCTGCGGCATACTCTGCCAAGGACGCTTTGTGCAGTTACGGTATGTGGCCCCATACGGGAGAGTTGGCATGCACGAGAGCTGAGGACACGCTGGGGGGAAGCTCTGAGGGGGCTGTCCTACCAGAGTTAATGCCGCAAAGCCTCTATGTAAGACAGGCGGGCACGTCCACAGACATCCCCCAAAGAGATCTGCTGTCCTACAGAAATCGGTGATAAGACCAGGGGACAGCCTTCTCAATAAAAAGTGCTGGGACAACCGGATGGCCGTGTGGAAATTGAAAAAATCAGATCCATATCTGACACCACAAACAACAAAAAACTCAAGTGGATCAGAGCTCTAGATGCAAAAAATGAAACTGCCTCAGCGCTTATGAAAGCACGGTGTGTTCCCTCAATACCGGGAGAGAGGAAAAGATCTCCAAAGAGGACTAAGGATCCAGATGCACGAGAAGAAAAGACTGGTAAATCTGACCACATAAAAATTTAAAAACTTTTGCAAGGCAAAAACGCCCTAAGTCAAGCCAGAAGTCTTTGAACTTTTTGGACATACCGAGTGATACTATTTACAAGATAAGTCACCCATATAAGGGTAATATCCTCAACATATAACTATGAGCAGGAAAAGACCAAAATACTCTACAGAAAAATGTCCCAGCCCACCTGTCCAAAAAAAACAAACCTCCCACCATTGAGTAGATTCTGAATCATAGAGGCCCTACAGGACAGAGTGGAGCTGTCCCGGGGGTTTCTAAAGAGTGACTGGTGGATTCGAACTGCCAACCTTTTAGTTAGCAGCTGAGCTCTTTAACCACTGTACCACCAGGGCTCCACTACTTCACCTGTAACCAGAGGCAAACCCTCACTCCCCACCAGGCAGCCCTACCCAAGCTAGACAACCCCTCTTTTGGTGAGGTTGCGGAGGGGACATGACATGGCAGGACTTATTGGAGCAGGTGTGATGATAGCAACAAGGACTCTTGGGCTCGCCTGCGACCCAGTGACCCCTCCCCAGCATCATCCTGAAGAGGCACCTCCACCAGTACAAACACGTGCATCTGCAAGGCTAGCACTGCAACGGCAAAATATTGGAAAGCCAGGATTTGCTGAGTTAAGTGCTGGTAGACACACACACGTGAGGATGAGGAAGCTGCAGGGAAGATGGAGGAGGCCTCCATCCAGAGACTGTGATCACTGGGAGGCACTGCTAAACAGAAAAAGCAAACGCACACTGGGCAGGCACAGGGTGCAGGAACGGAGGAAAACAAAGCTGTAATGCCGTGGTAGTGGTGTCAGGCCTTGTCTAACTTCAGGGAGAACGAGAATCCCCATCAGATCAGCCCAAAGCTGATTCCCACGAGGTAGAGGTCAGATACACCCCCACTCACCAACCTTTACCAGTTCTGACACCGGCTGTCCCTCCCACAGCACGCTCTACTTCCCTGCTGGGTTCGGTAATTTGCTGAAATGGCGACACAGAACTCAAGAGACCATATTCACAGTTATACGGCTTACTAGGGAAGGAACATGGGATCAAGATTAACTTGGAAGTAACAGAACAGGATCAGTGTCAGGAAGCACAAGGGCAAGGTCTGGAAGTCTCCCCCAAAGTTAGGAGCACACCCCTCCCTTCTTTTGTGTAGGACAGTACGCTCTCTTGCTCGTACTCTCTGTCTCTCATGTACACCCCTTAAGACAGGCCTCCCGTTGGCTGTGCACCCCCATTCTCAGACATGCACATCCTCTCGACCCCTGCTCTGCTTGGGCAAGTGTCACAGCTCTTTCAGCTCTACTGACAAGTACCTGGAGGTACCCCACCCTGTCAGCAAGTCTCCTGACTGAAGGTGCTCAGTTCTCTTGCTCCATGGAGGGGCAAGCCCACTGTAGCCGTCTTGCTCTGTGGGCCAGGAAGGCCACTGCACTCTCTTGCACTGGTCTCCTGGTTCTGCTGCCGTTTCTCTGCCGCACTTGCTGCTGCTTCCTGCCGTCTCCAGTGCTACAGCTCTCTCTGTCTCCTGGGCCGAGGAGGTTCTCAGCACAGGGATCCAGGGTCTAAAGGACACACTCCACCCCAGGCTGCTCTTCTTGATGGTAGTGAGGTCCTCCCGGAACGTCTGTGGAATGGCTACTTATAAAGGCAAGTGGCTTAGTTCTACTGGGGATCTTATAGACCCTATTTGCATAGTGGAGCCCTGGTGGCGCAGTGGTTAAGAACTCGGGCTGCTAACCAAAATGTCGGCAGTTAGAATCCACCAGCTGCTCCTTGGAAACCCTATTGAGCAATTCTACTCTGTTCTGTAGGGCTGCTATGAGTCAAAATCGACTTGATTGCAATGGGTATGGGTTATGTGCACAGTAAACTTGACCAATCCCCTCACTGGACCTAACTGACAAATTCCCCTTCCAAGTGGCTTCATCTATTTGCATAAATGACGTTTTCTGCCAGCAGGGAATGGCTTCTTGCCTGGGCAAAAGTTACAAGCCTCTCCAAAGGACTAAGGCAATATAACAACTCCTTAGCCCAGGGGAAAAAATCTCCCAAGTTGATTTTTTTTCTTCCCCTGTTTCACGGAACCAAGGCAAAAAGCCACATAAAGGAACTCATTTCCCCAGAAAAGCACACCTACATCTGTTGGTCTTATAAGCACAAAATGGGAGTGGGATATCAGGACATGGGAACCAGGTACGTACAAGGGTTGGCAAACAGAGTCAATGTACAGAGGAGGGAGTGACCCTTCTTGGAATAAACCACTGTGTGACCTTTGAAAACTAATGTTCTACATATTAAAACAAAATCAGTGGAGATGGAAGGGGCACAACTCAAACTGTTGTTGAGAATATACACAGCAAAATGCACACCAATTCAACAGCTTCTACACGCACAACTGGAGCTATGCAACTGCTCTCATCGCCTTTCTGACTTGTTCCTCCCCCATTAACAGAAACGCACTGCTCCCTGAGCTTCCTACCTTTTGAGTGGCTGTTGATCCCATACGAACAGATCTTAAACATGCGTTATGTTCAAGGCAGACAGTTTTTGTTAAAAAAAATTTTTTTTTTTTTTATTTATTAGCTAAGTTAAATTATCATTCGGTATTAAGAAGACTTTAGGGGATATTTTTGGTTTAGGGTTTAAAGATTACCTCAAGGCAATAGTTTTAGAGCTTTATCCAGCCCCCATGGCTCCAGAAAGTGTGTAATCCGTAAGAATTTGAAATTCTATTCTGTATTCTCCTCCTTTTCATCAGAATTTTTCTATGGAATCTTTGATCAAAATGTTCAGTAACGGTAGCCGGGCACCATCCAGTTCTGATCTCATGGCAAAGGAGGCAGCTGTTCATGGGGGCAATTAGCCACACAATACATTTCTTCCTCCTATTCCTGACTCTTCTTCTAACTGTTGTGCTTTGGACGGCCATTTGCAAGCTTTTCAGACCCTAGGCCACCAGGTGTCTGTCAGTTTGTCGTACTGTGGGGGCTCGCATGTTGCTGTGATGCTGGAAGCTATGCCACTGGTATTCAGATACCAGCAGGGTCACCTATGGAGGACAGGTTTCAGCTGAGCTTCCAGACTAAGACAGACTAGGAAGAAGGACCTGGCAGTCTACTTCTGAAAAGCATTAGCCAGCGAAAACCTTATGAACAGCAACAGAACATTGTCTGATATAGTGCTGGAAGATGAGCCCCCCAGGTTGGAAGGCACTCAGAAGATGACTGGGGAAGAGCTGCCTCCTCAAAGTAGAGTCGACCTTAATGATGTGGATGGAGTAAAGCTTTTGGGACCTTCATTTGCTGATGTGGCACGACTCAAAATGAGAAGAAACAGCTGCAAACATCCATTAATAATCGGAACCTGGAATGAATCTAGGAAAATTGGAAATCATCAAAAATGAAACGGAACGCATAAACATCGATATCCTAGGCATTAGTGAGCTGAAATGGACTGGTATTGGCCATTTTGAATCAGACAATCATATAGTCTGCTATGCTGGGAATGACAACTTGAAGAGGAATGGTGTTGCATTCATCGTCAAAAAGAACGTTTCAAGATCTATCCTGAAGTACACTGCTGTCAGTGATAGGATAATATCCATACGCCTACAAAGAAGACCAGTTAACACGACTATTATTCAAATTTACGCACCAACCACTGGTGCCAAAGATGAAGAAATAGAAGATTTTTATCAGCTGCTGCAGTCTGAAATTGATCGAACATGAAATCAAGATGCATTGATAATTACCGGCGATTGGAATGCAAAAGTTGGAAACAACGAAGAAGGACCAGTAGTTGGAAAATATGGCCTTGGTGATAGAAACAATGCCAGAGATCGAATGACAGAATTTTCTAAGGCCAATGACTTCTTCATTGCAAAAACCTTCTTTCACCAACATAAACGGCGACTATAAACATGGACCTCGCCAGATGGAACACACAGAAATCAAACTGACTACATCTGTGGAAAGAGACGATGGAAAAGCTCAAAAAGGCCAGGGGCTGACTGTGGAACAGACCATCAATTGCTCATACGAAAGTTCAAGCTGAAACTGAAGAAAATCAGAGCAAGTCCACGAGAGCCAAAATATGACCCTTAGTATATTCCCCACCTGAATTCAGAGATCATCTCAAGAATAGATTTGATGCATTGAACACTAGTGACTGCAGACCAGATGAGTTGTGAAATGACATCAAGGATATCATACATGAAGAAAGCAGGAGGTCACTGAAAAGACAGAAAAGAAAGAAAAGACTAAGATGGATGTCGGAGGAGACTCTGAAACTTGCTCTTGAACGTCGAGTAGCTAAAGCAAAAGGAAGAAATGATGAAGTAAAAGAACTGAACAGAAGATTTCAAAAGGGTATCTCGAGAAGACAAAGTAAAGTATTATGATGACATGTGCAAAGAGCTGGAGATAGAAAACCAAAACGGAAGAACATGCTCGGCGTTTCTCAAGCTGAAAGAACTGAAGAATAAATTCAAGCCTCGAGTTGCAATAGTGAAGGGTTCCATGGGGGAAATATTAAAAAACACAGGAAGCATCAAAAGAAGATGGAAGGAATATACAGAGTCATTATACCTAAAAGAATTAGTCAATATTCAACCATTTCAAGAGGTGGCATATGATCAGGAACCAATGGTACTGAAAGAAGAAGTCTAAGCTGCTCTGAAGGCATTGGCGAAAAACAAGGCTCCGGGAATTGGTGGAATATCAATTGAGATGTTTCAACAAACAGATGCAGCGCTGGAGGTGCTTACTCATCTATGCCAAGAAATGTGGAAGACAGCTTCCTGGCCAACTGACTGGAAGAGATCCATATTTATGCCTATTCCCAAGAAAGATGATCCAACCAAATGTGGAAATTATAGCGCAATATCATTAATATCACACACAAGCAAAATTCTGAACATCATTCAAAAACGGCCGCAGCAGTATATTGACAGGGAACTGCCAGAAATTCAGGCCGGTTTCAGAAGAGGACGTGGAACCAGGGATATCATTCCTGATGTCAGATGGATCCTGGCTGAAAGCACAGAATACCAGAAGGATGTTTACCTGTGTTTTACTGACTATGCAAAGGCATTTGACTGTGTGGATCATAACACACTAGGGATAACACTGAGAAGAATGGTAATTCCAGAACACTTAATTGTGCTCATGAGGAGCCTTTACATAGATCAAGAGGCAGTTGTTCAGACAGAACAAGGGGATACTGATTGGTTTAAAGTCAGGAAAGGTGTGCGGTAGGGTTGTGTTCTTTCACCATACCTATTTAATCTGTACGCTGAGCAAATAATCAGAGAAGCTGGGCTATGTGAAGAAGAACGGGGCATCAGGATTGGAGAAAGACTCATTAACAACCTACGTTATGCAGATGACACAACCTTGCCTGCTGAGAGTGAAGAAGACTTGAAGCACTTACTAATGAAGATCAAAGACCACAGCCTTCAGTATGGATTGCACCTCAACATAAAGAAAACAAAACTCCTCACAACTGGACCAATGAGCAACATCATGATAAATGGAGAAAAGATTGAAGTTGTCAAGGATTTCATTTTACCTGGATCCACAATCAACAGCCATGGAAGCAGTAGTCAAGAAATCAAAAGACGCATTGCATTGGGCAAATCTACTGCAAAGGACCTCTTCAAAGTGTTGAAGAGCAAAGATGTCACCCTGAAGACTAAGGTGCACCTGACCCAAGCCATGGTATTTTCAATTGTATCATATGCATGTGAAAGCTGGACAATGAATAAGGAAGACCGAAGAATAATTGACGCCTTTGAATTGTGGTGTTGTCAAAGAATATTGAATATACCATGGACTGCCAAAAGAACGAAGTAATCTGTCTTGGAAGAAGTGCGGCCAGAATGCTCCTTAGAGGCAAGGATGGCAAGACTGCGTCTTACATACTTTGGACATGTTGTCAGGAGGGATCAGTCCCCGGAGAAGGACATCATGCTTGGCAGAGTACAGGGTCAGCAGAAAAGAGGAAGACCCCCAACAAGGTGGACTGCCGCAGTGGCTGCAACAATGAGCTCAAGCATAACAACGATTTTAAGTATGGCGCAGGACCGGGCAGTGTCTCGTTCTGTAGTGCATAGGGTCGCTATGAGTCGGAACCGACTGGATGGCACCTAACAACAACAACAACAAGACCCCAGGCACTACACACTGAACTAGGAGGCAGAGTAGAAGCACTAAACACATTATTAGGCCAATGAAACGGGATGTTTCATGAAACCATAACCCTAAACCTCCAGACCAAGGAACCACATCCCATGAGGCGTTTGGTTGTACATAAACAGCCTCAGCAGCTATTCAACTGTATTTCAATGAACATCATAATCACAATGTAGGGGAAAAACACTAATCCCAGTAACTTAGGAGCACAGGGTTGAGACACTGTACCCTCTTTCTTGAAGGAATGTGAGCAGACACTGAGCAAGGCTGTGGAGGGGACACCGTGCAGCAGGACCACCGCAGTGCAGTGGATGAAGCATTCTGAAACCATCTCAGACGTGCCCATCAGATTAGCACAAACGTAAACCTGGTTCTTACCAAGGAAGGGGGCACACGAACATACAGAAAGGGAGAAGGCATGAGGATAACCTGTGGGGCCGCATGTGTGTGTACGTCCGTAAACGAGTGTGTGCAGATATACGTAGGGTTATGTGTGCACTGTGCACACACATGCACGCGTGCATACAGGCAGGCATATGTGTTCTCATTTCATTGGCTAAAATGGCAAAGAGGCAAGTACACCCAAGATGTGTACAAGATATGTGGGCAACCATGACAGCCCAGCTATTGTTCTCTAGCATGTGTTCCCTGAAAGGAAGCAGGGCTCCTAGGGAAATGGCCAATTCCAGGGCCACATCCAGTCATACAAGATGAACCAGGAGCGTCTTTTGTGCCAGAAAGAAAGAAATGCTCCAAAGATGACAAGACCATGACACAGGGCCTGTGGTGCCAGCTATAGGTTCTCAAGGACCTGCCTGGGACAGTGTGAGCAACAGGACAAGTGAGGACAAACGGGCTACAGCCCACTTACAGAAAAAAGGCATGAACGTGAAGACATCAACACTGACAGTGAACAAATGCATGAAGGGCAGAGGGCAGGGCTTTTTTTTTTTTTTAAATTTGCTTTAAGTGGAAGTTTACAAATCAAGTTGGTCTCTCACACAAAAATTTATACACACCTTGCTATATACTCCTAGTTGCTCTCCCCCAATGAGACAGCACACTCCTTCCCCCCACTCGCTACTTTCATGTCCATTCAGCCAGATTCTGACCCTCTCTGCTTTCTCATCTCCCCTCCAGACAGGAGATGCCAACATAGTCCCATGCATCTACCTGGTCCAAGAAGCTCACTCTTCACCGGTATCATTTTCTATCCCATAGTCCTGTCCAATCCCTGTCTGAAGAGTTGGCTTTGGGAATGGTTCCTGTCTTTGGCTAACAGAAGGTCTGGGGACCATGACCTCTGGGGTCCTTCTAGTCTCAGTCAGACCATTAAGTCTGGTCCTTTTACAAGAATTTGTGGTCTGCATCCCACTGATCTGCTCCCTCAGGGGGTTCTCTGTTCTGTTCCCTGTCAGGGCAGTCATTGGTTATACCCGGGCGCCATCTAGTTCTTCTGGTCTCAGACCGATGCAGTCTCTGGTTTAGGTGGTCCTTTCTGTTACCTGGGCTCATAATTACCTTGTGTCTTTGGTATTCTTCATTCTCCTTTGCTGCAGGTGGGTTGACACCAACCGATGTATCTTAGATGGCTGCTTGCTAGCATTTAAGACCCCATATGCCACTCTCTGAAGTGGGATGCAGAATGTTTTCTTAATAGATTTTATTATGCCAATTGACTTAGATGTCCCTTGAAACCATGGTCCCCAAACCCCCGCCCCTGCTACGCTGGCCTTCGAAGCATTCAGTTTATTCAGGAAAATGCTTTTGGTTTAGTCCAGTTGTGCTGACCTCTCCTATATTGTGTGTTGTCTTTCCCTTTACTGAAAATTGCTGTTGTTGTTAGGTGCCATCGAGTCGGTTCCGACTCATAGTGACCCTATGCACAACCAAACGAAACACTGCCTGGTCCTGCACCATCCTTACAATCACTAGGCTTGACAAGCTCATTGTTGCAGCCACTGCATCAATCCACCTCGTTGAGGGTCTTGCTCTTTTCTGCTGACCCTGTACTCTGCCAAGCATGATGTCCTTCTCCAGGGACTGATCCCTCCTGACAACATGTCCAAAATATGTAAGACGCAGTTTTGTCATTCTTGCTTCTAAGGAGCATTCTGGTTGTACCTCTTCTAAGACAGATTTGTTCGTTCTTTTGGCAGCCCATGGTATATTCAATATTCCTCGACAACACCACAATTCAAAGGCGTCAACTCTTCTTCGGTCTTCCTTATTCATTGTCCAGCTTTCACATGCACATGATACGACTGAAAATACCATGGCTTGGGTCAGGTGCACTTTAGTCTTCAGGGTGACATCTTTGCTCTTCAACACTTTGAAGAGGTCCTTTGCAGCAGATTTGCCCAATGCAACGCGTCTTTTGATTTCTTGACTGCTGCTTCCATGGCTGTTGATTGTGGATCCAAGTAAGGTAAAATCCTTGACAACTTCAATCTTTTCTCCATTTATCATGATGTTGCTCATTGGTCCTGTTGTGAGGATTTTTGTTTCCTTTATGTTGAGGTGTTACTGAAAATAGTTCTTATCTATTATCTAACTAGTGAAATCCCCTCTCCATCACTCCCTCCCTCTCTACTCTCCCAGCCATCAAAGAATATTTTCTTCTCTGTTTAAATTATTTCTTGAGTTCTTATAATAGCAGTCTCATGTAATATTTGTCCTTTTGCAACTAATTTCACTCAGCATAATGCCTTCCAGATTCCTCCATATTATGAAATGTTTCAAAGATTCATCGCTGTTCTTTATCAATGCGCAGTGTTCCATTGCGTGAATGTACCATGATTTATTTATCTATTCATCCATTGATGGGCACCTCGGTTGCTTCCATCTTTTTGCTATTGTATTGTAAACAGTGCTGTAATGGACATGAGTGTGCATGAATGTGTTTGTGTAAAGGCTCTTATTTCTCTAGGATATATTCCAAGGAGTGGGACTGCTGGGTCATATGATAGCTCTATTTCTAGTTTTCTAAGGAAGAGCCAAATCAATTTCCAAAGTGGCTGTACCATTTTACATTCCCACCAGGACTGTGTAAGTGTTCCAGTCTCTCCACAAACTCTCCTACATTTATTATTTTGTGTTTTTTGGATTAATGCCAGCTTTGTTGGAGAGAGACGGAATCTCATTGTAGTTTTTTAGAAATCTTTATTGTGCTTTAAGTGCAAGTTTACAAATCAAGTCAGTCTCTCACACAAAAACCCACATACACCTTGCTACATACGACCAATTACTCTCCCCCTAATGAGATGGCCCGCTCTCTCCCTCCACTCTCTCTTTTCGTGTCCATTTCGTCAGCTTCTAACCCCCTCCACCCTCTCATTTCCCCTCCAGGCAGGAGATGCTAACATAGTCTCAAGTGTCCACCTGATTCAAGAAGCTCACTCGTCACCAGCATCCCTCTCCAACCCATTGTCCAGTCCAATCCATGTCTGAAGAGTTGGCTTCGGGAATGGTTCCTGTCCTGGGCCAACAGAAGGTCTGGGGGCTTTGACCACCAGGGTCCTTCTAGTCTCAGTCAGACCATTAAGTCTGGTCTTTTTATGAGAATTTGGAGTCTGCATCCCACCGCTTTCCTGCTCCCTCAGGGGTTCTCTGTTGTGTTCCCTATCAGGGTAGTCATCGGTTGTAGCTGGGCATCATCTAGTTCTTCTGGTCTCAGGATGATGTAGTCTCTGGTTTATGTGGCCCTTTCTCTCTCTTGGCCTCATAATTACCTTGTGTCCTTGGTGTTCTTCATTCTCCTTTGATCCAGGTGGGTTGAGACCAATTGATGCATCTTAGATGGCTGCTTGCTAGCGTTTAAAACCCCAGAGGCCACTCTTCAAAGTGGGGTGCAGAATGTTTTCTTAATAGATTTTATTGTGCCAATTGACTTAGATGTCCCCTGAAACCATGGTCCCCAAACCCCTGCCCCTGCTACACTCGCCTTTGAAGCATTCAGTTTATTCAGGAAACTTCTTTGCTTTTGGTTTAGTCCAGTTGTGCTGACCGCCCCTGTATTGTGTGTTGTCTTTCCCTTCACCTAAAGTAGTTCTTATCTACTATCTAATTAGTGCAATGGGTTTTATGGGCTTACTATCTAATTAGTGAACACCCCTCTCCCACCCTCCCTTCCTCCCCTGTCTCGTAACCACAAAACAATGTTTTCTTCTCAGTTTAAACTATTTCTCAAGTTCTTCTAATAGTAGTCTTATACAGTATTTGTCCCTTTGCAACTAATTTCACTCAGCATAGTACCTTCCAGGTTCCTCCATGTTATGAAATGTTTCACAGATTCCTCACTGTTCTTTACTGATGCATAGTATTCCATTGTGTGACTATACCATAATTTATTTATCCATTCATCTTAAGATAGGCACCTTGGTTGCTTCCGTCTTTTTGCTATTGTAAACACTGCTGCAGTGAACATGGGTGTGCATATATCTGTTTATGTAAAGGCTCTTATTTCTCTAGGATATATTCCGAGGAGTGGGATTGCTAGATCCTATGGTAGTTCTATTTCTAGCTTTTGAAGGAAGCGCCAAATCAATTTCCAAAGTGGTTGTACCATTTTACATTCCCACCAACAGTGTATAAATGTTTCTCTCTCTCCACAGCCTCTCCAACATTTATTATTTTGTTTTTTGGATTAATGCCGGCCTTGTTGGAGTGAGATAAAATCTCATTGTAGGTTTGATTTGCATTTCTCTAATGGCTAATGATCCTTAGCATTTCCTCATGTATCTGTTAGCTACCTGAATGTCTTCTTTAGTGAAGTGCCTGTTCATATCCTTTGGCCATTTTTTAACTGGGTTATTTGTTTTTTTTTTGTAGTTGAGTTTTTGCAGTATCATGTAGATTTTAGAGATCAGACACTGATTGGAAATGTCATAGCTAAAACCTTTTTCCCAATCTGTAGGTGGTCTTTTTACTCTTTTGGTGAAGCCTCTGAATGAGCATAGGTGTTTGACTTTTAGCAGCTCCCAGTTATCTAGTTTCTCTTCTGCATTATTAGTAATGTTTTGTATACTGTTTATGCCATGTATTATGGCTGCTAATGTTGTCCCCTATGAGTCGGAATCGACTCGACGGAACTGGGTTTGGTTTAGTTTTTTAATGTTGTCCCCGTTTTTTCTTCCATGATCTTTATTTTTTTTAGATTTTATATTTAGGTCTTTGATCCATTTTGAGCTAGTTTTTGTGCATGGTGTGAGGTATGGGTCTTGCTTCATTTTATTGCAGATGGATATCCAGTTATGCCAGCACCATTTGTTAAACAGGTTATCTTTGCCTCATTTAACTGAATTTGAGCCTTTGTCAAATATCAACTGCTCCTATGTGGATGGATTTATGTCTGGATTCTCAATTCTGTTCCATTGGTCTATGTATCTGTTGGTGTACCAGTACCAGGCTGTTTTGACTAGTATGGCGGTAGAATAGGTTCTAAAATCAGGTAGAGTGAGGCCTCCCACTTTCCTCTTCTTTTTCAGTAATGCCTTACTTATCTGGGGCCTCTTTCCCTTCCATATGAAGTTGGTGATTTGTTTCTCCATCTCATTCAAAAATGTCACTGGTATTTGGATCAGAACTGCATTGTATCTAGAGATCGCTTTTGGTAGAACAGACAGTTTTATAATGTTAAGTCTTCTTATCCACGAGCAAGGTATGTTTTCCCACTTATGTAGGTCTCTTTGGGTTTCTTGCAGTAGTGTCTTGTAGTTTTCTTTGTATAGGTCTTTCACATCTCAATTTATTCCTAAGTATTTTATCTTCTTTGGGGCTACTATAAATGATATTGATTTGGTCATTTCCTCTTCGATGTTTTTTTTTGTTGGTATAGAGGAATCCAGCCGATTTTTGTCTGTTTGTCTTGTATCCTGATACTCCACTGAACTCCTCTATTAATTTCAGTAGTTTTCTTGAGGATTCTTTAGGGTTTTCTGTGTATAAGATCATGTCATCTGCAAACAGAGGTACTTTTACTTCTTCCTTACCGATCTAGATGCCCTTTATTTCTTTATCTAGCCTAACTGCTCTGGCTAGGATCTCCAGCACAATGTTGAATAAGAGTGGTGATAAAGGGCATCCTTGTTAGGCTCCCCTTCTCAAGGGGAATGCTTTCAGACTCTCTCCATTTAGGATGATGCTGGCTGTTGGCTTTGTATAAATACCCTTTATTACACTGAGGAACTTTCTATTCCTATCTTGCTGAGAGTTTTTATCATGAATGGGTGTTGAACTTTGTCAAATGCCTTTTCTGCATCAATTGATAAGATCATGTGGTTCTTGTCTTTTGTTTTATTTATATGATGGATTACATTGTTTTTCTAATGTTGAACCACCCCTGCATACATGGGATGAATCCCACTTGGTCATGGTGAATTATTTTTTTGAAATGTTGAATTCTATTGGCTAGAATTTTGTTGAGGATTTTTGCATCTAACTTCATAAGGGATATAGGTCTGCAATTTTCTTTTTTTGTGGTGTGTTTACATGGTTTTGGTATCAGGGATATGGCGGCTTCATAGAATGAGTTTAGGGGTATTCTGTCCTTTTCTATGCTCTGAAATACCTTTAATAGTAGTGATGTTAACTCTTCTCTGAAAGTTTGGTAGAACTCTGCAGTGAAGTTGGGAGTTTTTGGATTACCTTTTCAATGTCTTCTTTTGTTACGGGTTTATTTATTTGTTCTTTTTTTTTGTGTGCCTCTGTTAGTTAGTTTAGGTAGGTAGTGTGTTTCTAGGAATTCATCCATTTCTTCTAGGTTTTCAAATTTGTTAGAGTATTTTTCACAGTAATCTGAAATGGTTCTATTAATTTCAGTTGCGTCTGTTGTGATATCGTCCATTTCATTTCTTCTTTGGGTTATTTGCTTCCTCTCCTGCTTTTGTCAGTTTGGCCAACGGTTTATCAACTTTGTAACTTTTTCAAAGAACCAGCTTTTGATCTTGTTAACTCTTTCAATTGTTTTTCAGTTTTTTTATTTCATTTAATTCTGCTCTAATTTTTATTATTTGCTTTCTTCTGGTGCTTAAGTGTTTCTTCTGGTGCTCTCTTTCCATTTGTTCAAGTTGTAGGGATAATTCTTTGATTTTGGCCCTTTGTTCTTTTTGTTTGTGTGCATTTATTGATATAAATTGAACTCTAAGCACTGTTTTCGCTGTATCCCAAAGGTTCTGATAGGAAGTGTTTTCATGCTCATTGGATTCTATGAATTTCTTTATTCCATCCTTAATGTCTTCTATAACCCAGTCGTTTTTGAGTACAGTATTGTTCAGTTTCCAAGTGTTTGATTTCTTTTCCCTGGTTTTTCTGTTATTGATTTCTACTTTTTGGCCTTATGGTCAGAGAAGATGCTTTGTGGTACTTTGATGTTTTGGATTCTGCTAAGGCTTGCTTTATGACCTAGTATGTGTTCTATTCTAGAGAATATTCCATGTACACTAGAAAAGAAAGTAAACCTGGCTGCTGTTGGGTAGAGTGTTCTGTATATGTCTATGAGGTCAAGTTGGTTGATTGTGGCATTTAGACCTTCTGTGTCTTTATTGAGCTTCTGTCTGGATGTTCTGTCCTTCACCGAAAGTGGTATGTTGAAGTCTCCTACTATAATTGTAGAACTGTCTATCTCACTTTTCAATGCTGTTAGAGTTTGTTTTATATATCTTGCAGCCCTGTCACTGGGTGCATAAATATTTAATATGGTTATATCATCGTGGTATAGTGCCCCTTTAATCATTATACAGTGTCCCTCCTTATCCTTTGTGGTGGATTTGACTTTAAAGTCTATTTTGTCAGAAATTAATATTGCCACTCCTGCTCTTTTTTGATTGTTTGCTTGATATATATTTTTTCCATCCTTTGAGTTTTAGTTTGTTTGTGTCTCTAAGTCTAAGGTGTGTCTCTTGTAGGCAGCATATAGATGGATCGTGTTTTTTATCCATTCTGCCACTGTCTCTTTATTGGTGCATTTAATCCATTTACATTCAGCGTAATTATGGATAGGTATCAGTTCACTGCTGTCATTTTGATGTCTCTTTTTGTGTGTTGTTGACAGTTTCTTTTTTCCACTTAATTTTTTGTGCTGAGCAGCTTATATATTGTCTTTCTTCTTATTCGTTGTTGATTTTATTTCTGCTGAGTCTCTGTTTTTTTCTTGTATTGTATTTTGATGAGTAGGACTGTTAGTGTCCTTTGTGGTTACCTTAATAGAAACCCAAAACCAAAGCCAGTGCCATTGAGTCGATTCTGACTCATAGCAACCCTAAGGGAAAGTAAACCTACCTTTTATTTCTTTATGTTGCCTTGTCTTCCTGTCCATAGGCAAGATCTATGACTACATTTCTTAACCCCTCTTTATTGTTTTAATGTTGTCTTCTTTTCCATAATAACATCGCTGTTTCCGTTTTGAGCGTTTTTTTAATCTTGGATTATTTTTGTGGTCTCCCTATGTGGCCTGACATCTGATTGCTCTCTCCAGTGTTTTAGTCTTGGGTTGATACCTGATATTATCAGTTTTCTAACCAAAGAATTCCACTTAGTATTTTTTGTAGTTTTGGTTTGGTTTTTACGAATTCCCTAAACTTCTGTTTATCTGGAAATGTCCTAATTTCACCTTCATATTTGAGAGACAGTTTTGCTGGATAAATGACTTGGCTGGCAATTTTTTTCCTTCATTGCTTTATATAAGTCATCCCATTTCCCTCTTGCCTGCATGGTTTCTGCCAAGTAGTCCAAGCTTATTCTTATTGACTCTCCTTTGTAGGTGATTTTTCATTTATCCCTAGCTGCTCTAAAAGTTCTCTCTTCATCTTTGGTTTTGGCAAGTTTGATTATAATATGTCCTGGTGACTTTCTTTTAAGACCTACCTTATGTGGAGTTCAATGAGCATCTTGGATAGGTATCTTCTCATCTTTCACGATATCAGGGAAGTTTTCTGCCAACAAATCTTTAACAATTCTCGCTGTATTTTCTGTTATCCCTCCCTGTTCTGGTACTCCAATCACTCGTAGGTTCTCTTGATAGAGTCCCATATGATTCCTAAGGTTTCTTCATTTTAAAAAATTCTTTTATCTGATTTTTCTTCAAATATATTGGTGCCAAGTGCTTTATCTTCAATCTCACCAATTCTGCCTTCCACTTGCTCAATTCCGCTCCTCTGACTTTCTATTGAGTTGTTTAATTCTGCAGTTTTATTGTTAGTCTTCTGGATTTCTGATTGCTCTCTATAGATTCTTGCAGCTTATTAAATTTTTCATTACGTTCTTGAATAGCCTTTTTGATTTCTTCAACTGCTTTAACTGCGTGTTCCTTGGCTTATTCTGCGTATTGCCTAATCTCTTTCCTAATCTTGTTCCTGATGTCTTGAAGAGTTCTGTATATTAATCTTTTGAATTCTGCATCCAGTAAATCCAGGAAGACACCTTCATCCAGAAGATCCCTTCATTCTTTGTTTTGAGAGATTGTTGAAGCGATTGTGGTCTGCTTCTTTATGTGATTTGATATTGACTGTTGTCTCTAAGCCATCTATAAGTTACTGTATTAGTTTATTTTATGTTTGCTTACTATATCCTAGCTTCTTTTTTTTTTTTTTTTTTTTTAATGTCCAAATGGGTTGCTTGAGTGAGCTAGTGCTCTGATGTCTTGTCACCAGATGGCTAGATCTGTTATCAGGTGTATGAGCTTATGAGTCCATTTGCTTTTCTTGTGTGGATTCAGCTCAGATGTCCAGGTAGCTGGTCATCACGTGTGTGGTACAGGCTCTGTCCTACAGTCTTAAGAGGGGCAGGGGTGACTGGCATAGGTACCGGTATCTGGTTGCAGCAGGGGGTCACGCTCTGAACAAGGCAGGGGGCTGACAACCATCCCCCGAGTGTCTGTGAAGAAGCGCGTCCCTGTTCCCTAGAACATACAGGTGGGTGGGTTCTGCGCAAGGACCATGGGCACCCAGTACTTTTGGTTGTAAGGACTAGGATGTACCAGTTATCCTTGGACCCGTCGCGGGTGGCTGGGTCACCTGAGCAGAGCTACCAGTCCTTATGCTCCTGATATGGGTAGGTGAGGACCCTGTTTAATAGGCAAAGTGGTGTCAAACATCAAACACCCACCCCTCCACCGCACAGCAGAAACAGTTGCAGTCTGCTAACAAGGACCTATCCTCATGAAATAGGCCCACACAGATCCATGTGGGGGGAAACGTATTCAAAATCCGCGGACCATTTATGCCTGGACAGGAGCTGCTTCTGTCCTGAGCTCCCCAGGTCAGTGGAGTTGGCAAATTATCTTTCCCTGCAATTGTGAATTCATTCCTTCTCTAAGGCCAGGAGAATGGCTCAGGATGCTCAGCAGAACCTGTCTCAGGCCCAGGGAAATCAACAGCCACTGAAGCCAGCTTGGGGGTGGGGGGTGAGGTAAAATATACATAAGTACTTAGCCTTTGCCGAGAGCACCATTCTTCTCTCGTTCCAGAAGTGTGAGCAGGCCATGCGGCTGACTGTTCCTCCCTGAGGAAACTGCAGCCGAATGCTACTACCAGCCTGCTGCAGCCGCTCCTGGGAATGGTGCCTGAGGGCTCCCGGTGATTCAGGTCCAGTAACTCCGCTCCACTTCTGAGCCATCTCTCCCTCCCCCTGCCAGGCAGTCCATTTTCTTACTTTGCCTTTGATGTTCAGGGCTCCTAGCTTGTCGTAAATATAATCATTTCACTTGTTTTTTCAGGTCTTTGTTGTAAGAGGGATCACCAAACGTGTCTGGCTATTCTGCCATCTTGGCCCCACCTCCGGCTTCTTTTTTTTTCTGTTTCTTTTTGTTGTTGTAAAAATATACATAACACAATATTTGGAGGGCAGGGCCACCCCAGTACAGACCAGACTATGTGAAAAACATCGATCATCAAAGCTGACGAGGAGCAAGATGTGTTCGTGACCTGAAAGCATGTGTGTGCATAACGCACAGACGTCTGTGACCTGCAGACATGCGTGTAACCCACCAGCATTTGCATGTGACTCAAAGGTGTATGTACGACCCAAACGCATGTGCATAACCCACAGGCGTGTGCATGTGACCCAGAGGTGTGTGCGTGTGACCCAGAGGTGTGTGACCCACACAGTACTGGCAGGCGACAAGAGGAGCGCAGTGGAGGGAGCAGACGGATGCCTGGGCAGACACACTCGGCTGGGAGACAAAGGCTGAGGCCTCCGCAAGGGCAGACGGATGCCTGGGCAGACACACTGGGCTGGGAGACTAGAGGTGAGGCCCCCACAAGGGCAGATAGATGCCCGGGCAGGACACACAGGGAGGAATCCAGCTCAGAAACATTCTGGGTTACCGTCACGACAACATGCCAACATCACAAAAGACAAAGAAGGCATTAGGAATCTTCAGGTTACAAAAGGCTAAAGAGCCATGGCAGCAAAGGCAATGTCTGACCCTAGGTGGCGTATGTATGAGTGTGTGTCTATGCAAGGGGTGTGCCAATGCTAGGCTCACAGAAGGTGATGGCGGTCTTGTGGTTGTGCAAGAACATGTGAGGAGGCTTGCCCAGAGACCTGTGGGGCCGAGTGCCCTGGTATATATCACCCTTATACGGCTGAGAGAAGGCCTGCATGTGGAGGGGCGGGTGGGCACAAAACCCCCAGTGGTGGTCTGCACGAGCGTTCGCACACTCACAGGACCACTCTCGTTCTTGCAACTTTTCTGCAAGGTGAAATTATTTTCCAATAAAAGGCTAAAAATTAGACAGAAGAGAACGGCAGCTACCAGCATTGAGTGCTGCAGCCACACACTGGAGGCCAAGGTCAGGAGGGAGGGGTGTCCACAAGGGTGCAGAGCTCCCAATTTCGGAATCACCCCTCCCTAAAGAGGGGTGTTACAGCACTGAGGCCCTGCATGCTGTGACAGTGTGTCACCACCACGAGACCCCCCAGATGGTGCTTCCCTGTGAGGGAGGGTCTGCCCGTGAACATAGCTGCTGCGCCTTACCTCGTGCTCGACCCAGAAACCCTGGACTCGTGTGCATCAGCATTATGGCTCCTGCAGTCGTAGTCCTGTGTCTGGGACATTGCAGTCTGCTGCCTCAGAACCAGGTGGCTAGATGGATGCACGGACGTCAGCAGGTCATCAGGGTGCCTCCAACCTCAGATGGGGAGGCGCTGCGCTGGAGAAAGGAGAAGCCTGTGAGCAGCCACCCAGCAAGCTGGTGGTATGAAAGTCCAGAACACATCTTATTATACCTCTAGGTTTTAGGGACCCAGCAATTCTGGCCCCTCACTAGCCAAATGTGCTGGTGAGAAGGCAAGAGAGGCCTTCCGGCCCAGGCTGTGTGCTCAAAGGCATTCTGTGTGCCAAGCCCCTGATTCACTGCATGACTCCACCAGGAGCCTCCAGTGTGGCTGGGAGGACCTGCTTGCCCAGCTTCCTGGCAGCAGCTGCAGCCCCTGCACAAGCCCACAATGCTCACAGACCCATTTGCCTGGCCCTTGGGATGGCTACCTGACCACCTCCACAAGGGGCAGGGACTGCAGGGCTGGGGGGATGTAGGGTCCTGCTGGCCCAAAGCAGGCAGCCTGACCCCTGTCCCGAAACTCAGGGTCCTCAGCTCTAGCACAGGGATAGACCTGCTCATAGATAGTTACTATGAGAGCCAGACAAATGGCAATCACAGAGTGCTTAATGCCAGCAGTCAGAGGTGTGTGCGTCTCTGCAGGTCCCTGCACCCTGCGGGGCTTGGTGGTCACAATTACATGCAGTTAAAGCACAGTGCAACACCAGTGCACCCACCCAAACGGCTGACAAGGAAAAGACAAAAATGCCAAGTGATGGCGAGGATGTGGATGAGGGGAACACGTACTGCTGGGCACCCATGGGAGACGCAGTCCCCGGCCAAGGGTGGAGTCCCACACCCGTGCCCCCCAGGATGCATGCACTGCTGGGGTGCCCATGCTGGCCGGCCTGTGGGGAAGCTGTCCCGGTCCAGAGGCGGAGGTGCGCACCACACCTGCCAGGACACGCAGGTGCCCGCAGCAGCACCGTGCACATGTCTAAGCCCAGGGTCTGTGCAGGTGCTGGCAGCATGGCAGGTGCCCTGTGCAGGCAAATGCTACCTAGCAGGGAGGGCAAAGGGCCACCCCGGTGTCTGGAGGAACCACCCAAATTGGGGGTGGGGGCGAAGGAAGCCAGACCCCGAGGAATATGCTCACACGATTCCCTTAGAATGCCCAGGTCAACACCAGGCAAGGATGTGCCTGCAACTGGACATGAGGACCTGCAGCCTGGGCTAGGCAGGGCTGGGAGGCTCACGGCCTGCCCTGCTTCCTGGTCATGCACTGCACAAGCGCTCACTTTGTGAAAGCTCAGAGCGGCTCCACTTCTGACCTTATGCTTTACATTCTACTTCAGTCTGCAGACTCCAGCAGCATGGGTACCACAGGTGTACTGTGTGTCAGGAGGTCTCGTCCTGGCTCCAGGCAAACCAGCCACAGCCCAAGAGGAGGGTCTCCGCAGGCAATGGGAGTCTTTCTCTAGGTCCCAGGTGGAGCTACAGAGCTCAGCTCACCCCTTGTCCATAGACAGAGGACCCTCCTGGGACTCAGGCAGCTTTCACCTCCTGCCATGTGGATGTCCACTTGGCCACCGATCAAATGTGGACGACTACCAGGAATGCCATTTTCAAACAGGAAACACAAGTATTTCCAACTTCTCGGTTGTCTGAGAAAGAACAGGCAACTTGGAATTGCTTCAACGTTTTTTTAAGCGAGAACAAAGCAGTGTTAGGGGATTCTGAAAAACTAAAGGCATCTACTGTTACTGGACAATGCCTCAGTCCCACCACCCACCTATGTTTCCCTGCTGGGGCAGGAGCGCCACGGTCCGCCGCCGTTACAGGCTGGCCGCCGCTACAGCTCCGCCGCCCCAGAGACCCTGCTGCTCTTGCAGACTCAACTCACCCAGCGCCCCTCCCATATGAAGGGCACCCCGCACAGTGGTGACCCCACATGCCCGGGGTCTTCACATCAGGGAGCGCTGATCCTGCAACCCTGCTCTTCTTTTCTAAAGTTGTTTTGGAAATTCTAAGGCTTTTGCATTTCCATATGAATTTCAGAATCAGTTTCTCAGTTTCTACAGCATAGCTTGCTGAGATTTTTATTAGAGTTGTATGGTATCTACGAAAATCAGTGTGAGGAAAATCCGCATTTTAACCATATTAAATCTTTCAGCCCACCAACGTGCATCAATGCTGGCTCATTAACTATGACACACACACCACACTAACGCAGGATGTCAACAACAGGAAAAACTGGGCAGGGCACGGAGTCCTACGACTACCTTCACAATTTTTCTGTAAATCTAAAACTGTCCTACAATACAGTGAGATCTGTGAGAGCTGGAACTCAACAGGTCTGCCTTGCTCTTCCGGGTCTGACAAGTTTTCTGCCTTTGACAGGGTGCAGTCTTATCACTTTTCCATTGACTGTTTTAGTGGAAAACATTTGAGTTTTCCTTCTTTGATAGGTTTCTGCCTTACACAGGTTCCAGCTTTTGCAGGTTTTACTGTTTATTTAGAGAAAAAATACTTGTTTCTAGAAAATAGCTAACCAAACATCCCTGGCACTGATCACTGTCCTTCTCCAGTGGTTTCTGATCCCCCCCTCCTTTAAAATTCGGCATGATCATAATTTAAGTTTTGTAACACTTAAGTCGTGAGAAACTGAATCTGCTAGGGGCTGCCCTGTCTGTCGACTGATCTGTCCACCCCTTCTTCCATCAGTACCACACTGATTTTAATTACTATGACTCCATACTTTTATCACTTGCTAAGGTTCTTCCCATTATTCTATTCCCCTCATTAGCCTACATCATCAAATTCTTACAGCTGTCTGTTTATTAAGATGGACTTAAGAATTAAGTTTCTAACATCCCTCTCTCCACCCATATACACACAAAAAAAAATCCTACTGGTGGTCTGATTGGAACCACGTTTAACAGATAACTTATTCAGAAAGAGTGAGCATATTGTACGATTTAGTCTTTCGTTCAGGAACATGGTGTGCTTCTTTAGTGACTCCAGGCATCCTTTCTACATGCAGTTGACGAAGCTTTCTTCACACTCAACCTACACATTTTTAGAGTTATCCCTCGTTATTTTTTATTGTTCCTACAACTGTAAAGGGATTTTTAAAGTTGTATTTTTTTTGTTTGTAACATTATAGTTATTGGTTTTATGTATTTGTTATATGGTTTATTATTTTTATAATAACTATATTGCCCTGTACCAGGAAACTCTTCCAACATTTATAACCATTATTTGTTTCAAATCTAACTGCACTGATAGGAACTTTCAGAATGATTCTGAAGAATCATTACTGTGAGTTTTTGTTTTGGTCCCGCTTTCAGTCAAAACGATTAAGCCTGGCATCTTATCTATGCTTCCTCTGTTTTATTAACCATAGACATTTATCTGCCGATGCACAGCTCTGAAAGACGAGGACACGGGTAGACTTCCACCTCCACTTTACCTCTAATGCCAGGTTACTCTCTTATTAACTTCACGCAACCGACTGACCGCTGTCCCGCAGGCAGGCACCCACAGCTCTCACGGTGCGCAGCCTGTGCAGCCCTCACGGGCGCCATCTCTTGGCTGGCTAGGCTCCGTAGAGTTCTCTCGGGATGCTCACGCACACTTGCCCCCCAGCCGAGCGTAGAGTGTCCTCCTGCCTCCTCACTAACCACTCTGGACAACATGTCTCTGACCCTCAGGGCAGTGCAGACATCACTCTTCTGGAAGGGTCACTGCAGAGAGGGAGATGCACTGGAGATGGACGGGGGCCCCCAACATGAGGCACTTGCCACTTTACATCCACCTTTTCTGCAACATGACGTGCCCTCCAATATTCAGTCACCTCTGCCTTCATTCCAGTCAGGTTTGGTTTGGTTTGCATCACACTCTCAGCACCGCTTCTGCTCTGTACTCAGCAGGAACTCCTGCTGGATGCGAGGTCTCCTAGCTGGTCCTCCCACCCAGCAGCTTCTAACCATCTTCTCATTTTTTTTCCCTACCCTTCGTGATTTCCTCCAACAGCCGGTCTTCCAGGTGACCGCGTCTGCGGCAGTACTGACCCCAGTTCTTGCTGATGCGAATGGGGTTTCACTTTGCAACGGTTTTATTACCTTCAATTTCTTTTCTCAGCTTTGCCAGTTCTCTTTTATCTCCTGTTACCTTGACTCTTCTCAGCTCTTCTTTTTATTTTCAATTTGGTAATTTTTAGTATACAGAGAAGGTTTTATCTAAAACGTCCTTTGTTTCCTAGGTTAGTTTTTTTTCTAAATGTATTCTTTATTGGCTGTTTGACTCTCCCTTTCTCCTTCTTTTAATGTCTACACAAGGGTTCGTGGTGGCTGCTGGTTAGCACACGTCTTTGAATAAGGGAAGGCACAGGACTGAGTTAGCGCAGCCTCTAATCAGTTGTGTCCTTGAAGAATGCTCTACTGCCAACTTCTTACAAGCTCTGCTCTGGGAGTTTTCTGGTATCGTGACGTTCATGGTTGCAAGTGACAGGAACCCAACTCGAACAGGAGAAAGATAAGGCTGACTTGCAGACACAGTATGCTGGACCACAGGAAGCTGCCAGTTCTGTCTTCCCTCAAGGCCCAACTCTGCTCTGAGCAGCTGCACTTTCTGGCAGGCATCTCTGTGTGCAGCTTAAGATGCAAAACCCACCACTGAGCAACATTCCCACCACAAGACATCTTCTCCCCAGTAGCTCCAGCAGGGAATCTGGTGGAGGCTCTGGGCAGTCACAGTGGTCTCTGGAACAGGTGTGGCCTACCTTGCCTGGTGCTGTGCGTGGGTGGGAGGGGGAGTTCCACGCAGCCTGTGGAGAAGGCTCGCCTAGGAGGAGGCTCCACTGTCGGCTGGCGCAGTGCACAGGGTCAGCCCCTCAGCACCCCCTCCGGCAAGCTGGCTCGCAGGCACCTTTGGGCCCAGGTGCACGTTTAGTGGCTGCTGTCTCTCTGAGTCCCAGCATCTCAACGGCAGCCCTGGGTGGCTACTCTGACCCCTTTCTCTGTCCCCCACCTCACTCTTCAGTGTCATCTTGCAGGAACAAGGTGCAGTCCCTCAGCCCCCTTTACCTGCGCCTGCAGATCCAGGTCCCCCTGGACCACTGGAGCACAGACCTTGGTCCTCTAATAAATGCTTGTGTGTGGTACCCAGAGACCCTCTTTCTGAGTGAAACCCTGGCCTTGCTGAGATCCCTGCCACCAGCTGTAGCTTCTGCACCCAGAATCCTGAGATTCACTGCACAGCAAGCCTCGTTCCCGACTTTTCGTTCTTTTTGTTCACTTTGGTGAGTGTCAGGGAGGAAAGCAGAATAAACAAGTCTTCACTCAGCTATCATTTCCGGAAGGCCCCGGCTCCACTCTCAGCGCGGTCTTCAGTAAGCAAGTCTTCTAATTCCCAACAATGGGCTTGTCTCAGTTTCATGCTCTCAAAGGCCACTGCGAGTTGGAACACAATGCCCCATTCTCCCATGGGGTGGGTGGGGGGAGGAGGCTGGCCTCACCGGCTCTGAGCAGAGGGCAGGCCCGCCACTCCTCCTCCTCCAGAGCACAGCACTGTCACTGTGAAACCATGATCCAGCCCTTTTGCAGTCACCCTTTCGCGGCCATGGGGTCAGTTCAGTAGGCCCGAGATAGCTCCCTAAACTGTCCTGGGGCTGGAAAGAGGGTGTCTGCCACACCACATGCAGAAGTACCAGGTGCCTATGTTTCCCTCAGGTGCACTGGTCAGGCAACCTGCCCCAGGAGGCTGCGTGACAGAAACGGTAAGGCAGGACCTCGTGTCTCCTCCAGGGAAACGCAGACAGACCTGGGCAGCCCCTTGCTAAGCAGGTCCCTCCACCCTCACATGCCAGTTCAGTGCTCCCTCTTGTCCAGGGCTCCCTTCACAAACATACACACCCAGGGCCCTGAGGTACAGCCCCCATCTACAGCGTGAGAACATTGCACACCTGCATGTCCCTCATCAGGAGAAGCCCAGCCTGTGACAGAAGGCCCAGCTCCCTGGGTGAGACAGAAACAAGAGGATGCAGGAAGAGCACTGGAAACAGGGGACACAGCAACCGCAGCTTCACCAGGCTTTGCACCGAGGGGGCAGGAACATTCCTGGCCACTCTTCTTGGAGCCTCCTCTCCCTCAGGGCTGGGGCCTGGGGGCTGCCATTTGCAGGACCCCCTGTAGCCACAGGTGATGGGACGTGGGTCTACCTCTCACACAGGGCAGCCCTGGACACAGGTGACAGCCCTGGCGCAGGGACAGGCAGCTATGTGGGCAGGGAAGTTCTTGCTTAAATCTCTTTAGAAGATAGTTGCTTAAAACCCCCCTAGACAAGAATAAAGTGACACCGGTTGTTTACTACTGGACCTCTAGTATCTAGCAATGCCTAATAAACACTTGCTCAGCGACTGAATAAACATTTTTAAGTGAAATAACTGGTTGATTTCTTAACAAATCTCCTGAAATGAAAATGACAGTTTTAGAGTTTGACAAACAAGAAGATGTAGGAAATTCAAGCCTTCACTGTTGTAGAGGGCACTGCTTCTCACCTGAGGGGGACCCCACCTGCAGGTGTCCCACTGCTGGGGCCCCTGCCCCTTCGCCCTCCCACACCACAATGGTGGCCAGCCAAGGGCCACAGGTGGGGAGGTTGGTGTTGCCCAGTAAATGCAGCTGCATGGGAGACCCACAGACATGGTGGCCTCCTGACCGGCCTGGCCAGCCTCAGGCCGTACCTACTAAATGAGAAGACTCACCTCCACATGGGGTGACCACATGGAAAACAAGAGCTCACAGAAACACAAACAAAACAGAAAACATAATAGGGGGCAGTGACAGGAGTGCTCACAGCCGGCCCCACATACACTCATGTCCGGCTCGCCTGACCCCACAGACAAGCCGACCTGGCCTGTAACCTAGGGACAAGCCAGCTGCTTGAATAGTGAATTGAAAACATTTTCTCATGCCCACACTTATTCTCTGACCTTGCTTTTGGCTTGTTTCCTTTCTACGTGATCTTTGCCTACAGTGAGACTTGGTTCTGTTCGCTCTTCTCCAATAATTTTTTAAATCCTGCTTTTATAGGATAGGATGTTTTAATCTCTCTTAGTGGTTACTACCAGCAGCTCTGCAGGAGAAAGATGTGGCAGTCTGCTTCTGTAGAGATTTACAGCCTTGGAAACCCTATGGGGTCACTATGAGTCAGCAAGGACTTGATGCCAGCGGGTCTGGTTTTTGGTTTTGGTTTAGTGGTTACTACAATGTTTCTCAAAAGCTCCTTATGCTTGCATTTACCCAATTCTAACTTTGTTTCTTAAAAAACTTCAGCTGTGCCTCCACGAGTGAGAAGACCCCGCCCCGGTGCGATGCAAGCAGCCACCACCATGACCAGCCCACTGCTGCGCAGCCTCCGCATGCTGGTTGGGGCATTGGGTCAGCCCATGGGTTGGCTCATGGCCAGGGTGTAGGGTTGGCCCACTGCCTTGCAATTTGTGTGTGCTAGCTGGGGTGCTTCAGCCCATTCTGCCCAGTAACTCAGTTTGGGCCTTCAAAGAAGAGCGTACAGCATGACTTCAGTGAGAGAGATGCTCTGCTTTATACCTGTTTTCTGACAGATGAACACTCCATCGGGGGCACAATCTGCCTCTGTGTGTGGATAGTCTAGGACATGCTCCGAGGAGCCCCATCATAAAGATTCTCACTTGGAGTCACAGATTGAATTGTGTCCCCCAAAAGTATGTGTCAACTTGGTTAGGCCATGATTCCCAGTGTTGTGTGGCTGTCCTCTACTTTGAGATTAATATAATTTTCCTATGTGTGGTGAATCCTTATCTCTGCCTGTGGTTAATGAGGCAAGATTAGGTTATGTTACAGAGTATGAGGGTGGAATGTAACATCCTTGCTCAGGTCACATCCCTGATCCAATGTAAAGACAGTCTCCCTGGGGTGTGGCCTGCACCACCTTTATCTTACAAGAGATCAAAGGAAAGGGAGGCAGAGAACTGGGGGACGTCATACCACCAAGAAAGCAGCACTGGGAGCAGAGTGTGTCCCTCGGACCCGGGGTTCCTGTGCGGAGAAGCTCCTGGCCCAGGGGAAAATTGATGAGAAGGACTTTCCTCCAGAGGTGACAGAGAGAGCCTTCCCCTGGAGCTGACGCCCTGAATTTGGACTTCTAGCCTACTAGACTGTGAGAGAATAAACTTCTATTTGTTAAACCATCCACTTGTGGTATTTCTGTTACAGCAGCACTAGATGACTAAGATACTTGGGGGTGTCCTTGTTACCTGTAAGGTCACAGAGCCATGCAGCATCAGAGGACCTAGCACTGGGTATGGAGGCTGACTAGCCTCCTTTGATTCCAGCCTCCCTCACACAGCTCAGGAACAGTGGGCACTCTGGGTAGGTTCCTGAGGAGGGGGCCGCACCTGAACCTAGCATTTGGCTCTGTGCTCACTAGGTTGGCTGTGGCACCTCCACCTGCCTGTACGCAGCCCTTCCAAGCTCCTTTTCTGGTCTCGTCTACTTGAACAGTGAGACAAATAACTTAAAGGTGCTGCAGTGAAGTCGCAGAGGAGAGACCTGGGCCCAGTCCTCTGGGCGCAAAGTCAGACAGTCCCGCTCCTCTGATCCCCACTCTACCCTGTTAGGGCTCAGGTGGATACGTACCTCTGCCCTGGGTGCCCCACTTGACTTCAGAGTCACCCATCAGGGTAGCAGCCCAAGGCCCAGGACATGGTCTCCCACATCCTTGGAGGGCTGCAACCCTTCACGCTCACTTACTCTCTATGTACACACACACACACGCACATGCATTCATACATACGTGTGCGCATACACACGCAATCTGCACACACGTGCACTCACACATCCACGTTTTGGCACGGAACATCTGTAACAGCTTAGAAATCGTGATGCCCTGAACATCTCAGCACGCATCTGCGAAAAACAGCCATGACCCCAAGGTCACACAGAGGCATGCAGTGTTGATATGACAGTGTTACCTGGTGGGCAGTACACACTCCAACTCCTCTAAGCCCTCAAATGCCCCTCATGGGTGCCTTTCAGTCTGAGATTATGCTCTGCACTTGGTGGTCAGCACCGGCCTCTGTTCTTCCCTTTTCTTCTAGACATGAGGATTTTAGAAGCAACGTGCAGCTGGCTGTCTTGTAAAATGTCCCAGAGTGCCTTCTTAATGCATGGACCACAGCCCTCCTCTGGGGCCGCCACTCAGTCACCATAGGCCAGGGACCCTCAGCATTCTTTGTGGACGCCCTTTAGCCCTAGGCTTCAGCTCAGCCTTCTAGGTCTGCTGAGAATCCAACTCAGCTCCCTAGGCTTTGGTCAGCCCCACTGTTCTAGTCCATCTGAGTGGTGACCCTACTCCCTCAGCCTTGGTAGGCTCCATTTGTCTGCCTCTTGGGTATAGGAGCCCTTCCCCCTCAGTTCTGGGCACTGGGCCCATCCCCCTGACACTCACAATGACAGCCCCACACTCTTGAACTGAACTGGTGAAGATCTGGCTCTTTTAAACCAGGAGGCTGTGGTTCCGCCCTTGAAAACAATGCAGCCCTGCTTCCTGTGCTCCTCGCAACAGCTCTGCTGATCTCAAGTTGCTCCAGGGATATTCCTTCCTTTTATTTTCCCCCTTGGAGGATAACAGATGTAGTGCCTTTCGGCCTGTTTTCCAAGGGCCGATATAGTTCCCTCCTTTCATTCTCCCTCTGTCCCCTTCGGTCGATGTTGATGAGTTTTCTACTGTGGTAGCTGGTTGGATATCTCAGTCACAAGCATCATCAGAGCTCATGTCTGGTCTGGGAGAACACAGTGAGTAGCCAGGGAGCAACAACCGCCACAAAGACATCACGGTAGAAGCTGCAGTGACCAGGTGGGGGTGTGACCTTCTCTAGCCACAGGCTGGTCAAAGGCCAGAACCTCAGGACGCAGAGGCGTTGGAAGGCGGGACAGGCCTGCTTAAGGAGCACAGGGTGCGTGGTCTTCCAATGATCACACCTAACATGCACAAGCAGCCAGAGTGTTCTGTTCTTCCTCGGTTAGGGACATCACCCAAGAAACAAGCCAGGAAGGAGGCTCTGTGGGGCCAGGCTCTTGGCCACTTCTCAAACCTATCGGATGCACAGTGCTGCTACCTACGTGCTGACCAAGTGGACCAGTGTCAGATGGGCCCTGGGTGTGAGGGATCGGAGTGCTAGGAATGATGCAGGACACCAGGCAGCAAGTCCATGGCCCTGGCCCTGCGGACTTGTCACCGTAGCCACACAGAAGGTGACCCACATCCCACACCTCACAGCCAAGCAAAGACAGGTGCATGGTTCATGTCTCAGATGTCCTGGCCAAAACCAGGCAGCCTCCATCTGAAAACCAAGCATTTGCCGAAACGGAAGTCTCACAGAAAGGCTGCAGGGCAGGCAGAGCCCGGGCACAGACATGCGGCGTCTCCTGTCCGCACAGGAAACACAGTCCCTGAGACACTGCAGTCAGTGAACTCACGCGCAGCAAGTGTGAGTTCTGAGCACAAACACCCACCTCCCCAAGCATGTCAACAGCACCATGGCTTTCATGCCAGGAAGCATTCCTCAAGCGTGAAGCTGGCCAGTTCCCACAGACAGATCAGTCCGCACGTGGGGAAAAGCCCGGTGGGCGGCTTCCACAGGGAGCATCTCGTGGCACAGGCTCTGAAGACCCACAGAAGACCCTGACCTCGTGCCAACACCGGGAACCAGGGTCTGGAGACAAAGTGCTGAGAGGTAACTGCAGCACTTTCTGGGCTGCGGGGTCACTTTTCAGAGCTGGGGTCATAGAGAGCTTCAGACACGGGGACAGAGCATGCCACACGTCAGGTGCGCCTGGGGGAGGGCGGGGCCGGCAGAGACAGGTGGGCAGGTATAACTAGCCACCGGCAAAAAAACCCTCATTTTCAGTGTTTTTAAAAGGGATCAAACTAAACTTTCAGACCAAACTTTCAGACCAGAACAGGATGGGGCAGGGGGGTCAACGAGTGGTGAAAGTGCTAATTTCCTTCTCATGCCCGCCAAGAGGATAGAGATCCGGAATAATGACACATTTATTAGCAGAATTTGCAGTTAGCGATGTATGGTGAGACTTATGGGTAACCATGAAAATGAACAGCACGGGAAAAAAGAACACACAGAAAACCACATTCCTCCAACCGTGAGCAGGAACAAAGCAGGGAGGGGGAATAAACGGGAGACAGAAGGGAAGCAAGTGCACCTTCAGACCGGGGCAGGATGTGCCGAGGGATGGGGGCGCTCGCCTGGCCATCAGCGCAGGTCTCCCGCAGGCATGCTGAGTTTGGCCAGGGTGTGCTGTGGATTTGGGGCGCCTGCCTGGGCCAAAGAGCCTCCACTGCCTCTGGGGTCATGCGGCCTCCAGTTCTTCAAAAGAAATTTTCCAGAAAACAGCAGATCAGCCTCACAAGGAAGACATTCCAATGTGAGCAACAGCACAGCTGTAAATCTAATCTAAGAATTCCGACAGCAATGTTAACAACACTCCTGCAGAAAAAGGGAAACATGCAAAAGGGGACTGCTCCTAGAAAGCAGACCCTGCCCGTGGCCTCTTCACGCCTGCTGCCCCAGGGGTCTGGCCTGGCTCGACATGGGGCAACAGCACAGGGGGATACCGGCAGGGCAGTGGGGATGGCGCAGCTGCCCATCCATGGTCTTTGACAGACCCGCTTCCTACTTCCAAAGGCGCACGCTGCTGGCAGTATGGAAAACCTAAGAAGACTGGGCAAGGGCTGAAACAAGGGGACCGAGGCGGGTGGTGGGGCCACAGTGAGACAGGCTGCCCGTGGCCAGCAGAGAAGAAGGATGTGAAAGTGGCCCTGGCTTGGACGAGAGGGATGCTGTCAGCACAGAGGCACCAAGGTGAAGTGGAGAAGCAGCAGCAAAGCAGGAGATGCAGGACGGCTGGCCTTCAGGACACAGGGCACTCCCACCACACAGGCTGCTGAGGCACAGGAAGAGGCAGGCAGAGAGGACCCCAGGACACCCCAGCGCCGAGCCCAGGTTCATGAGCGGAGTCACACCACGTTCACGTGTTTGCTGCCTAAGGGCAGGTGTCTGTAGCCTGTAGGCATGGGGCTCTTAAATGGGCAGCAGCACCCTGGCCTCCACCCACCAGATGCCAGTAGCACCATGAGTCGTGACACCAAAAATGCCTCCAGACACTGCCAGTGTCCCGAGAGCTGCCCAGGTTGCAAAGCACAGCCTTGAAGGAATTCACATCGTTCACATTCTCTCTGAAAAAGACACCAAGTGTTTCTGTTACTACACTTCTGGTTCTGCATGGGTGAATGGTCTGAACTAAAATATACAGCTATGACGGGCAGACGTTTCCCAGCCAAGCTGCGCAATGCAGTCATGGCCCACAGGACTCTCTGAGCTCCTCCCTGGAGAACACGGAGCCGTCTGCAGCGCAGCCCGTGGGGCTGTATGGGGAGCGCAGGGTGAGGACGCAGGGGCAGGATGCCCAGCTCACAGTAAGGAAAGACCCTGCCGTCACTGTCATGCATGGTGCCACATGCGGTATCACACGGTGCCACACACGGTATCACACACAGCATCACAGTGTCACTTGGCACCACACAGTGTCACACATGGTGCACACACATCACATGCAGTGTCACTCGGTACCACACACAGTGTCACATTTGGCATCACACATGGCGCCACAGCGCCACAGTGTCACGCACAGTACACACACAGTGTCACACATGGCATCACACGGTATCACACGTGATGCCACACACGGTGCCACACACGGTGTCACACACGGTCACAGTGTCACACACGGTACTACACACGGTGCACACACACTGTCCAGGGACAGATTAGCCAGTAAGCGAGGTACACGCAGGGTCACTTGTGCTTACTTACTAATCTGTAGGGCACAATTTCACCTGATGTGGTGATACCCCTGTGAAACTGTACACTACAGGTCAGGAAGCAAGCACAAGTGAGCCCATGGGTACTCTGCGTGCTGCTGAATCTGCCCCGACAGTGTCACACATGGTGTCACACACGGTGGTTCCCCTGGGAGAGACCTCACAGAGGACCCTTGGTCCCACGGCCTGGAGAGATTCGGCTCTGGATGGGCAGAGGACTCCAGCCCCCAGCTGGTGCCCACCCATCTCTGCCCTCGTCACAGCAGGCCCCAACTTGCAGGAGAGCCATCTGGCAGAAGCTCACTCTGCCAAACCTTCAACCAAGTCAGGGTTGGACAATAGGGACTAAGAGCAACAATAGTAACTTTCTGAAGTGACGCACCCCGCTAGGACATCCTGGGAAAAGTAAGAAAGGACTGTGGCAGGTGCAGGATCCCAGCACAGAAGTCAATCTTGTTTCCTGAAGCTCACTTCAGTGATCAGGCACAGTGGCACCTACTGGAATTAATTTCTGAAGTAAACAAACACTCCCCGACTAACCCTCTCAACATAAAGCAAACAAAGACAGCATATAAAGAATTTAAAAACATGTTAAATCCAAGAGAAAGCACAGAACTCAGAGGGCACAAATTAAGTGCAGCAGGAGCTGGAGGGGACATCTGACCCCTGGGCTTGGCCAGCAGGAGGCAGCTGGCCTGGAACTGGCCAAAGCACAATCCGCTCAGAGACGCCCCTGGAGCCGAGACCCCGGAAGCAAAGCAAGCCCCACCCCACCCCACCGTTGCACTCTCAGGGCCCCCAGGGAAATCCCAGTCAGGAACCTTACTTGGCTGCGAGGCTGCTAGGTACGGTGTAAATAGTAACGCTGTGTCGAGGGTTGAGAGAAAGACACACAGAGGAACGGCGACGGGTAGAGAGCCCATAAGTGGGATGGAAATAATCAGAATGTTCTAAGATCTTTGAACTGTTTGGAGGAGAGTAAAAATGTTAACTTTGGGTTTTGATAAATTAATTCTGCACAGTGATTACATCCCATCTAGTAGAGGAAAAAAATTCCCCAATAGAAGTCAAGGAGAAAAAGAAAAAAAAAGCCCTTCTCCAAAAACACCCGGGACAGATAGACAACACAAAGATGGTAGAAATAAATTTAAATACAACATTACATTAAATACAACAAATGTAAATGGACTAAATGGCCTAGTTAGGAAGACTGCCAGACCAGTTTTTAATCCAGACATATACTTTTTATAAATCACATCTAAAACGTAAGAACATGAAACTTTGAAAGGCAAGAATGAAAAAAGAGACACTGACCCAAGAGAACGCTGGCGTAGATACATGAACCTCAGATACTGCTGGACGCAGGGTCCGTCCCATACGTAAGAGACGTGACAATTCTAACGCACGTGCGCAGCCTCAACTTGTAGAAAGCAAAAACGGGCGGATGAAGAAGATACGAACACAACCAAGTCAGCTTCCTCTCACGGCAAACACAGATCACTTCACCCGGGGAGCAGAGAAAGCACCCATTCTTCTCAGCCACCCATGGAACATTTTTGAAAACTGACCACATACCAGGGTACAAAGCAAGTTCTCAGCAAATGCCAAAGGACTGGGACCATCGGCCCTGCTCTCTGAACACAGTACAACTGTCAGAAATCAGTGCCAAGAGCATATTGCGCCAGTGAGAGAGAAGCCTCCAGATAAAGGCACTGATACCAAGTGCAAGACCTGTCATTTGCCCCCATCAGTTCTCTGTCACCATGAAAGCAGCATGCCAAGTTGAAGAAAAGAGAAGGAAAATGCACGACTTGTGCTCTCTAAACCAAAAACCAGTTGCCGTTGAGTTTGCCTCTGACTCATGGCAACCCCATGTGTGTCAGAGTAGAACTCTGCTGCACAGGGTTTTCGGTGGCTGATTTTTTGGAAACAGATCACCAGAGCTTTCTTCTCAGGTACAGGTGTGCAGGTGAAGACCCTGTCGTCTGCCCTAGAGGATTCATCCTGAGCCTGAATCAGTGGACAGTGGAAGAGATCGTTACTATTTTCATGATTCTTTGGCATGTTCTTCACAAACCTATACCCAAGCATCAGAAATGCTAACAAAGAGACAATTAAAAAAAGAAAGAAAGAAAGAAAAAACAACCCGGTGCTGTTGAGTACATTCCGACTCACAGCAGCCCTACAGAACAGAGCAGAACTGCCCCATGGGGTTTCCAAGGAGTGGCTGGTGGATTCGAACTACCAACCTTTCAGTTAGTAGCCAAGCTCTTTTCTGCTGCCACCAGGTCTCAAACAAAGAGACAGTAAGGAAAAATAATTCTCCGTGAGTCATGGTCACAGTTGTGGGGGTTTTATGTGTTCCTAATTAGAGGTGAGCTATGCATTCAGCTTGGGGAGTCTCCTGTAAAGCCCAGATTTCAAAGGTCACCACTCCCAATGTGAAGCTAAGTTCTTTTTATTAATTATGAATTTGACCAAGTTCATGTTCAAATCACCCTCTGCTTTGATTAAAGCACTCCTTCACGACACAGACCAGTAGAAACAAAAAGGAAGATATGAATCATGGAGTCCTGAGCACAATCCGGAATCAGACACGTCACAAAGAGCCACCTCCGTGGGAACCCACAGGGACTAAGCACTGTGGTCAATGTTGCAGTGGCAACTGCTGGGTTCTGGGGAGGAAGCCGGCAGAGAGGGAGACAAACCCTCAGCCCAGTTAAAGGAAAGAAGCAACAAAATTCAAACAGAGAGGTCCCTTCACACCACACCACTGAGCCACGGATCTAATCAGTCACCAGAAGCCTTCTAGCCAAGGCAGTGGTTATTCGTGTGTCCTCCCAAGAGAACTCTGAGCTTCTGCCCAGACTCCCCTTGGGCACCCAGTCCCAATCCAACCCCACTGCTCCTCCCACCTTCCCCTCTGCCATGGGTGGCCTGGTACCTGGCACCTCCCCCTCTGCTATGGGTGGCCCTGGTTTCTGGCCTGGGGGGTGCCTCCTTCTCACATCTGCCTGGAACACCACTCTGCAAGTTCAGGGTCCCCGTGTTACCCCTTCCTCAACTCTTGCAGGCTGGGGCGAGGTGCAACACGACAGCTCCCCACCAGCCTCTGCCCACCGTGACCTTCAGTGGTGGCCTGGCCCCACCATGCAGCTGCCCAACCACAACATGCCTTTGCTGCGCCTCAAGTTCTCTCGATTCTGGTCCCACGTCAACTCTCTGGGCGTGCTAACTTTTTCCAGAAGCAACTGCCTGCTGCAGGAGCCCTGCCAGGATGGTGTGGCGGACCAGGGTGGTGTGGCGGACCAGGGTGGAGTGGCGGACCAGGGTGGTGTGGCGGACCAGGGTGGTGTGGCGGACCAGGGTGGAGTGGCGGACCAGGGTGGTGTGGAGGCCCAGGGTGGTGTGGCGGACCAGGGTGGTGTGCCGGGCCAGGGTGGTGTGGCGGGCCAGGGTGGTGAACCAGGGTGGTGTGGCGGACCAGGGTGGAGTGGCAGACCAGGGTGGTGTGGCGGACCAGGGTGGTGTGGCGGGCCAGGGTGGTGTGGCGGGCCAGGGTGGTGAACCAGGGTGGTGTGGCGGACCAGGGTGGTGTGGCGGACCAGGGTGGTGTGGCGGACCAGGGTGGTGTGGCGGACCAGGGTGGTGTGGCGGACCAGTGTTGAGTGGCGGACCAGTGTTGAGTGGCGGACCAGGGTGGTGTGGCGGACCAGTGTTGAGCGGTGGACCAGTGTTGAGTGGTGGACCAGGGTGGTGTGGTGGACAGGTTTGGCCCTGCCTGGCACAGCCTCGCACCCACCTCCTGCCTAAGCGCCTCCCTTAAGGGGCCCTCACAGGCAAGCGGGGCCGCGGAAACCCTAGCACCTGATGAATGTCAGGTCCTTCTACCCTGCACCCAACTATGGCCTCAAGCAGGATGAGGTGCTCTCCCCTGCCTCTTCCAGGACCCCTCCCTCAGGATACCCTGTCCCTGAGCACACACTACAACACTGGGCTGCAGCGTGGACAGCAGCATCATGCAGGGAGCCCACAGGAAACATTGCGGTGCTCTCCTGAGACTGTTGGGGCGATCAGTAAGCCTCACGGTGGTGGACAAGCTGCTTGGCAGTGACAACCTGACTGTGCACTGGGTGAGCCATCTGAATATTGGGACAGGTGAGTTCACCAGTTATACAAGAACGATTTATTCCGGACAACTTCCTAACCACCAGGCTCAACTGCTGCTTGAAGTGCTTCCTCATAGAATGAGTCCTGTGACGCACAGTCGCCACTCTGCCGCCACCACCAGGAAGCACTCTTCGGCTAAAGCAAGGAGGCGGTGGCTCCAGCAGATGGCAGAGGCCTGATACTGTGCACACCTCACCCACCAGGCTGCATCAGTCAGCTTTTGCTCAGTTCAGATGCAGCAACAAACAGCCCAGTCCACAGAGGCTCACATGGTCTACTTCACAGGACAGCTGCGAGCCAGCTCAGCCCGAGATGCAGGCTCAGAGAGCAGAACACTTCAGGGCGCCAGGTTCTTGACAGGCAAAAGCTCCAGGCTGGCACACTGCAGCCTCTACCCTCATTTCATCAGCCAACACAGACCACATGGCCAAGCTGCCACCTGTGAACAAAAGAAAACCCTCTAGAAGGCCTGCAGTCCCCACGGCAAAGGGAGGAGAGTGCAAACACTAGGAACAGTGATGCAGCACCAGGGGCCTTTCTGCTGCACAGCTGGGCTCCCATCAATGGGCCCCTCACCACCTCCCCCCCACCCCCCCGCCCCCACAAGCAGCCCAGATGCCGAAGAGGATGCACATGGCCACGCAAAAATGCTGCCTCCCATCCTTGCTCCCGTCTTCCTGGGGCAAGTTCAGAGCCTGGGAGTGAGGCTGTAAGGTCTATAGTAGTGTGGCCACCATCCATCACACTGGCTTCGCCAGCCTCAGCCAATGCTATCTCATGGAGCCGCTTGATGTAAAGAACCTGGTGGGTCCACAGACTCCCGCCTTAAGATGTCTGTCTGACACTCTCCCACCTAATGACAGAGAAGCGTCAGCAACCAAACCTGTAGCTAAGGAAAACCGAATTAAATAATAACAATAAAGGTTTGAAGGCAGTAAAAAGCCACAATGCAGCCAAGAGCTAAAGGACCCAGATCTGTGAAGTGAGCCTGGCCCTCTGGCACCCCTCCTCCAGCGTGCATCGATTCCTAAGTAGGGCGAGCCCTGAGCAGAGGCTGATGGGCCAGAGAGTGGCATTCAGGCCACCAATCTGTGGACTCTCCATAACTTTGACAAACATGCTCCAGAAAACAGATGAAAGATTAATAATTTCACCAAAGAACTGGAATCCAGAATTGTGACTCAAATGTAAACTTGGGAACTGCAAAATAGAAGAACTGAAATTAGGAACTCAGTCAATGGGTTTAACAGCAGACAGACCCTATAGGAGACATTAGTCAACTGAAAAAAAAAAGTCAACGTACAGGATCCAAATGCAAGCAAACAGAGAAAAAGGGTGGGGGGTGGGGGGTAGGTAACAGAGAGAAAAAAGCAGGGAGAGGGGTGGGCAGGGAGAAATACGGAAGGGAAATAAAGAGACTAGCGGAACATGGTGACAAGGCCTAACACACGTCCCCAGAGTCCTAGAATGAGAGATTGACAAGGGCACAGAAGCTGCATTTGAAAAGATGATGGCTAAGAATTTTCCAAAACTGATAAAAGCATCAATCACACATTCAGCAAGTGTCACGAACCCCAAAGGGAATAAATACAAAAACACCACACCTAGGAATGTTATAGGCAACAGTTGACAACCCAATGCAAAGGGATAACCTTAAAAGCAGCCAGAGAAAAGCAACAAAGGTTCCAAATCATACATCAAGTGGCTGGCCGTACTCAACCAATGCAGTCAAACAGGCTGGCAGATTTAGAGCAAGACTGCTCCAGGTGCTACAGGTTTCTTGCCAAGCCTTCCAATCTCCTATTAAAAAGATAGCCAGTTATTCCAGGAAAACGCCAAGTATTCCCCGATCCTCCCAGACCCGACCCCCACACTACCTTCTCCCTGCCCACAAACACTTTCACCACCTGCTGTCTTTCCATCTTGTACCCACAGCACCTTCCTTGACTCCATTCTTTCACTTCTCACTACAACCCGTTTCTCACCAAAAATCTACAGTTCCTTCCCTCTCCCCACACTGGCTGTTGTACATTGAATTGTGTTCCCCAAAAATGTGTGTCAACTTGGCTAGGCTAGGCCATGATTCTGAGTATTGTGTGACTATCCACCATTCTGTCATCTGATGTGATTTTCCTACGGGTTGTAAATCCTACCTTTATGATGTTAATGAGGCAGGATTACAGGCAGTTATGTTAATGAGGCAGGACTCAATCTACAAGATTAGACTGTATGTTGAGTCAATCTCTTTTGAGACATACAACAGAGAAAGGAGCAGAGAGACAGGGGGACCTCCTATCACCAAGAACGAAGAACCAGGAATGGAGCACATCCTTTAGACCAAGGTTCCCTGCGCTGAGAAGCTCCTCGACCAGGGAAGACAGATGACAAGAACCTTCCCCCAGAGCTGATAGAGAAAGCCTTCCCCTGGAGCTGGCACCCTCCTAGACTGTGAAAGAATAAATTTCTCCTTGTTAAAGCCATCCACCTGTGGTATTGCTGTTACAGCAGCACTAGATAACTAAGACACCAACCATACCAACCAAAAACTGCTACAATACCCAGCTAATTTCAGTGGAGGATTCGCAGGAATAGTGGGGCAGGGAAGGAAAACAAAAGGAATAAGAAAGCCCACAGTCAATCAGCAGACCATTGAAGTTGATTTGTTTTGCTTTCACTGAGGTAGGGGGTGGGGTAAGGGGTACATAAAGAGTAAGAAAGGTGACTACGGAAGAAAATACAGAACCTCAGGAATTCTGTGCACCAAATCCAAACTCCTCCCCAAGCTCCTATCTCCCCATACAATGCAGGTGACACGAAGGCTCCAATATCGCAGGGAGGGCCAACTACACCAAGAACTTGCCAAACAGGAGATTATAAAACAGATACACATCACTGTAAAATTCCATTTTTACTTCAGCCATATAAATAAACTATGCATAATACCCGCTACTTTTTTGCATTTTATTTTTTTAAATAATATTTTATTGTATTTTTGGTGAAAGTGTAAACAGCAAAACAAGTTCCCATTCAATAATGTCTACACATTGTTCAGTGACACTGGTTACATTCTTTTTTTTCCTTCTATTACTGCCCAGGGTTTATCTGTTTTTTACAAAAGTAGAATATAACAGCAACAACACTAGTCTAATGTGGGTGACAGGGTCAGTGCCCCTCCTTATGTCCTGGGATCTTGGTATCATTTTTTGTTGTTGGGAATATATACAGCAACACATATGCCAATTCAAGTTTCTACACGTACAGTTCAGTGACACTGACTACATTCTTCTAGTTGTGCAACCATTCAAACATTCTCACCTTTCTTTTCTGAGTTGTTTCCCCCCATTAACATAAACTCACTGCCGCGGACCTTCCCATCTAAACTTTCCAGTGCTGTTGTCACTTTGATCTCATAAAGAAAGTTCTTTAAAAAGCACAGTGCTGAAGGTAGACATCGTTTACTAGTTAAGGTAAACTACTGTTTGGTTTTAAGAAAACTTCAGGGGATATTTTTGGTTTATGGTTTAAAGCTTAACTCTGGGCAATAGTTTCAAGGCTTCATCCAGCCCCCACAGCTCCAGAAAGTTTGGAGTCCATGATAATTTGAAACACTGCTCTCTCTCTATTTTCCCCATTTCGATCCGAATTTTTCTATAGAATCTTTGATCAAGGTTCAGTAATGGTAGCTGGGCACCATCCAGTTCTTCTGGTCTATGGCAAAAGGGGCAGTTGTTCATGGGGGCAATTAGCCACATATTCCATCTCCTCCTCCTATTCCTGACTCTCCTTCTTCCTCTATTGCTCCAGGTAAACACAGAACAACTGTTGTGGCTTGGATGGTCACTTGTTCAACATCATCGGACATCAGAGAGACACAAATCAGACGCACAATGAGATAACATTTCACTCCTACTAGGATGGCTAAGACAAAAAAAAAAAAAACAGAAAATAACAAGTTCTGGTGAGGATGTGGGGAAGCTGGAACCCTTATCCATTGCTGGTGGGAATGCAAAATGGTATAGCCATTGTGGAAAACAGTGTGGGATGGTTCCTCAAAAAACTAAGCAATTCCTCTACTAGGTATATACCCAAAAGACATGAAAGCAGAGATTCAAACAGAGACTTGTATACCAATGTTCATTGTGGCACTATTCACAACAGCCAAGAAGTGGAAACAATCTCAATGCCCACCAACAGATGAACAGATAAACAAAATGTGGTATATACATCACTGGAACATTGCTCAGCCAGTAGGATAAATGAAGTCTTAATATATGCTACAAGGTGGACAGAGCTGGAAGACGTTACGCAGAGTGAAGTAAGTCAATCACAAAAGGGCAAATGTTGTATGACCTTATTCATATATTGGAAACCCTGGTGGTGTAGTGTTTAAGAGCTATGGCTGCTAACCAAAAGGTTGGCAGTTCAAACCCACCAGGCACTCCTGGGAAACCCTATGGGGCAGTTCTACTCTGTCCTGTGGGATCACTAAGAGTCAGAATTGACTCGACTGCAATGGGTGTTTAACGGGTTACTCATATAAAAACACAAGAAAAGACAAATGTATACAGACCGAAATTTATTAGCAGCTACCAGGAGCAGGGGGGAGGGTGATTGGGGGGAGGGTTAATGGTGATGGAAAAATTTATTGATTAAGGGTAAGACTGCAGTGATTATTATAATTGCTGTCAATAAGTCATACACCTGTAAAAAGTTGAACTGGCCAAAGATGTGTGAGAGATACATTTACAACAACAACAAAGAATAGCTGCTGAGGCTGTTTATGTACAACCAAAAACCTCATGGGATTTGGTTGCTTGGTTTGGGGGTTTAGGGTCATGGTTTCAAGGGATATCTCAGTTAATTGTCCTAATAATGTGTTTAGTGCTTCTGTTCTACCTCCTAGTTCTTTGCATAGTGCCTGGGATCCTAAAAGCTTGCATTTTTATTTTTAATCACACAGCTGAAAGGACCAAGGTGCATTCCGCCTCTAGTGCTCACTGTCATCCTCAGCCTTCCTTCACTAACACGTGCTGGATTACCATCACGTGCTGAACTGCCTGTCCCGTATCCCACAGACTGCTGTATCCCAGGGCTTAGCTCTCTCACTTACCACCATGTTCTGCTGAAGCGTATCTCCAGCCACTTCCAGAGAAGGGAACGATGGGAGGTAAATTTTGAGGCCATTGACAGCTTCAGTGGGTATAGAATGCTACACTGGAAATCACCTTCCATCAGAATTTAAATTCCAGGACTGCTGTTAAGTCCAAAGTCACACTGATTCCTGATCCTTGAATGTGACCTGTTTCTTTCTCTCTGAAAGCTTTTAGAATCTTCTATTTGTCCTCAGATTGGGCAAATCTGCTGCAAAGGACCTCTTTAAAATATTGAAAAGCAAAGATGTCACCTTTGAAAACTAAGGTGCACCTGACCCAAGCCATGGTATTTTCAATCGCATCATATGTATGCAATAGCTGGACAGTGAATAAGGAAGACCAAAGAAGAACTGACGCCTTTGAATTGTGGTGTTGGTGAAGAATACTGAATATACCATGGACTGCCAAAAGAACGAACAAATCCGTCTTGGAAGTACAATCAGAATGCTCCTTAGAAGCAAGGATGGCAAGACTGCGTCTTACATACTTTGGACATGTTGTCAGGAGGGATCAGTCCCTGGAGAAGGACATCATGCTTGGCAGAGTACAGGGTCAGCAGAAAAGAGGAAAACCCTTAATGAGGTGGACTGACACAGTGGCTGCAACAATGGGCTCAAGCATAACGATTGTGAGGATGGCACAGGACAGGGCAGTATTTCCTTCTGTGGTACCCAGGGTCGCTATGAGTTGTAATCAACTCGACGGCACCTAACAACATTTGTCCTCAGTGCTCTAGAATTTCAAAATGAAGTGTCTTTAATGTGGGTATTCTGGTAGGCTCTGGGACATTTTCTTCAATGGCTTTGTTGATGACTTTCTCTTAATGACGTTTTCATCATCCCATTTCAGAAACTTACATTATTCCTAGACTGGCCCTTTAATATTCTTCTCTTCTATCCTATTTTCAGTGCTTTTTTTTTTTTAGTTTATTTATTGTGCTTTAGGTGAAAGTTTACAAATCAAGTCAGCCTCTCATACAAAAATCCACACCCACCCCACCATGCACTCCCAGCTGCTCTCCCCGTAATGAGACAGCAAGCTCCTCCTCTCCACCCTGGATTCCCCATGTCCATTCAACCAGCTCCTGCGCCCCTCTTCCTTCTCATCTCATCACCAGACAGGAGTCACCCACAAAGTCTCATGTGTCTATTTGAGCCACGAAGTTCACTCCTCGTCAGCATCACTGTCTATCTTATAGTCCAGGCCAGTCCCTATCTGTAGAGTTGTTTCTGGAATGGTTCCAATCTTGGGCTATCTAAGGGTCCGGGGACCGTGACCATCAGGGTCCCTCTGGTCTCAGACAGACCATTAAGCCTGGTCTTTTTATGAGAATTTGCAGTCTGCACCCCACTGCTCTCCCGCTCCATCAGGGGTTCTCTGTTGTGTTCCCTGTCAGGGCAGTGATCGGTGGTAGCCGGGCACTAGTTCTTCCAGGTTCAGGCTGATGGGGTCTCTGGTTTATGTGGTCCTGTCTGTCTCTTGGGCTCATACTTACCTTGTGTCTTTGATGTTCTTCATTCTCTTTTGCTCTGGGTGGGTTGAGACCAATTGATGCATCTTAGATGGCCGCTTGCTAGTCCAAAGCTAAATTTTTTTTCTATTATCTGAGAGATTCTCAATTTTATCTTGCAACTCATCTATTCAGGATTCATTTTTTTAATTTTTATTATATGCTCCTGTTGTTTAACCTGCCTTTTTATTAACTCTACAAGAATATACATTATTATTATTTTATGCTACGTTTAGGTTTAGAGGGTTTTTTTTATTTGTTAGTTATTTTTTGTATCTCATTCTTTCCTTTTAAAATCACTTTTCTTCTGTATCTTTTAGGAGCATCTTTAATGAAGGTCTATTCTTATTAACTTTTTTTTTAATCAGAAAATATCTTTACCCTTCATTACGGATTAAATTGTGTACCCCAAAACCATGTGTTGTAAATTCTAACCTCTATGCCTGTGGTTATAATCCCATTTGGGAATGGGTTGTCTTTGTTATGTTAATGAGAAAGGATTTAGTGTAGTGTGTGCCTTGAGTCAATCTCTTACAAGATATAAAATGAGATAAAGGAAGCAGAAAATTGGAGAGATGACAAGCCACTTAAAGATCACCCAGGAGCAGACGCTCAAAGAGACAAGGAACTTCCTCCAGAGCCAAGAAAGCTAGTACCTAGTGCTGGTACCCTGAATTCAGACTTGTAGCCTCCTAAACTGTCATAAAATAAATTTCTGTTTATTATAAAGCCATGTATTTGTGGTATTTCTGATATAGCACTACTAGATAACTAAGATACCTGTTCTTAAAATAGAAATTTGCACCAATTTGCTGTGCAACCTTTCACCTTAAACACATTGTTAAAAAAAAGAAAGAAAAAGATTTTGCTGGATGCTCAAGTCTAGGATGATGGCGGTCCCCTTTTCTCAATGTTTAAGATTAGCTCCACTGTTTCCTGGCTTCCAATGTCACTGCAGAGAAAGCTGCTGTTGGTCCCACTGCCATTCCTCTGGGATGGTTTTTCTCTTATTTCAGGTTGCTTTTAAAACATTTAATCTCTGGTGTTTTGAAGCTTTACTATGATGTGTCTCAATATGGATTTATTTACTTAATCCAGTTTGAAATAGATTATATTTCTATCATCTATGGATTCATATCTTTCATCAGTTCCAGAATATTTTTCAGCCAAAAACTCAAGTATTGTCTCTTCTCCATTTTGCCTTCTGGGGATGCAACCAAGACAGGATTGAACCTCTGCACCCTCCACATCTCGGTCAACTTCTCTGTCCTATTTTCCATCTCTTTGATTTTAGTTGCTGCATTCTTAATAAATTCTTCCAGCTAGTTCACAAATCTCTCTTCGCCTATATATAACCTGATAGTTAATCTGTTGCACGAATTTTTTATTTCAACTGTTATTTGTTCCCATAGTTTCCATTTGATCTCATTCAAATCTTCCCGATTATTTCTGAGTCTCCTGTTTTCAGCTCATCCTTGTGGTTCTCTCCTTCAGTTTTCTGAAGTCCCTGGTGCCTCCAATTTTTAAGACTTTTGAGGGTTCTGTAGCAGAAATAGGATTAGTTCTCAACTTCTCTCACTACCAACATAGAATCTGGCTTTTTCACATTGGCTGAATCAACTACCACTTATCCATCTGCTTCTCAGCTTCAAAACTTTGTTGCTATTGTGTCTCTCCCACTTGCACACCCTTGTGAGTTTGACTTTTTCAAACATCACTTTGCTGTTCATTTCACAGATGTTCAGAAGAGGAAAACTGCGTGTATGTGTTCAATCTGCCACCCTTAACTGGAAGCCAAAAGTATTTCTTTAAAAATTACCTTCAGAGTGAGCTATTTGTATCAGTTGGACACTTGAGACTGTGTTGGCATCTCCTGTCTGGAGGGGGGATGGGAGGGTAGAGAGGGTTAGAAACTGGCAAAATCGTCACGAAAGGAGAGACTCGAAGGGCTGACTCATTACAGGGAGAGAAAGTGGGAGTATGGAGTAAGGTGTATATAAACTTATATGTGACAGACTGACTTGATTTGTAAATGTTCACTTGAAGCTCAATGAAAATTAAAATAAAAAAAATTTGAAAAAAAAAAAGAGATTAAACAAGCAAGGGAGAAGCAGAGATGGGGAAAAGAGATATCAAGCCACATGAAGACTGACCAGGAGCAGAAGCTCAGAGACAAGGACTTTTCCCCAAAGGTGGCCCCTGTATTCAGACTTCTAGCCTCCTAAACTGTGAGAAAATAAATTTCTGTTTGTTAAAGCCAAAAAAAAAAAAAATTACCTTCAGCATAAAAAATGGAATCGGAGTTGGACTCCAGATATATTTTTTAATTTAAATTTCACTTTCACCACAAAAATCATTTCAAAATACAAAAGAAAATTACTTCTTAGCGTCGTCACCCGCTTAAAATTAATCATATTACAGACAAAGGGATGCCTCACAGTATCTTCTTGGTTAACATTTTCTTTTCTTTTTTCCTTTTCTTTCATTGAGGTATAAACCGAACAAAGCATATTTTCCTAATATATTATTTTACTAGTTTATCAGGTCTGCTCAGGTTACTCCACATGATTGCTAGCACTTTACACTAGTTCTGGTTATAATGTCATCCTACGTTTTCATAGCACATTATAATTTCCTATTTTAGAGATTAAAAATTTTTTTCTTAATTGTACTTTAGATGAAGGTTTACAGAACAAATTAGTTTCTCATTAAACAATACATGTATAGTTTTGTGACCCTGGCTGTCAAACCCATGATGTATCAACACGCTCCCCTTATCAATCTTGGGTCCCTCGTTATCAGCTTTCCTGTCCCCTCCTGTCTTCTCGTCCTTGTCCCTGGGCTGGTGTGCCCAATTAATCTCATTTTGTTTTATGGGCCTGGCTAATTTTTGGCTGAAAGGTGAACCTCAGGAGTGACTTCAGTACTGAGTTAAAAGGGTGACTGGGGGGTGGTTAGCATTTTCTTGGTAGACCTCCTTTTGGTTCTAATACCTACAGGTCAGAAATGATATGAGTCAGTCAATGTGTATTTCAACCAATGGTTAGAGGGGAAATTTATATTTACATAAAAAAAATCAACATTTTCAACAAATGTTCAAATGTTTTGAGGAAGGGAGGTCTTGTAAATGATGACCAGCTGAACTGGCAACAAGAAAGAGATGCCAGGTTTTATCACTCAGAGAACCTCATTGTAAACGCAACTAAGGAACATATTTCAGAAAGAAAATGGGCCTGAAGGGAAACAGAGGTGAGCGGGAAAGCACACAGTGTTGGCAAGCTTAATTACTAACTGCTTAAAAAGTTTTATACTAAAAGACCACGTAGGAGGGAAGGTCAGTGAACGGAGAATGTGGAAAAAAAGCAATCCTGGCTGCCCACGAAATCACCTGGGAACTTCAAAAACCTAGTTTTTAAAAAGTAGCTGAGGGCAGGGTCTAGTTGTTTTTTAAGTTCTCAGGGTGATTTCAATGTGCCATCAGAGTTAAAAACCACTCACAGAACAGTAATTGAAGCATTTATAGGAAATCACAGAAATTACAAATAAACAGGACATTGTATCAAGAAGTTATGAGCACACTGAACACAGTGCCTGACACTTAACTGCTTCATTAAGAGCTCCTGAAGTAATGAATCATGGGATAATGACCCCTTCACAGGGTATCCAGTAACCTCCTGTCTTAGTCATCTAGTGCTGCTATAACAGAAATACCACAAGTGGATAGCTTTAACAAAGAGAAATTTATTTTCTCACAGTCTAGTAGGCTACAAGTCCAAATTCAGGGCATCAGCTCCAGTGGAAGGCTTTCTCTGTCAGCTCTGGAGGAAGGTCCTTCTCATCTATCTTCCCCTGGACTAGGAGCTTCTCCGCACAGGAACCCCGGGTCCAAAGGACGTGCTCTGCTCCTGGTGCTTCTTTCTTGGTGGTATGAGGTCCCCACTCCCTGCTTGCTTGCTTTTCCTTTCCTCTCTTGTAAGATAAAAGGCGGTGCAGGCCACGCTCCAAGGAAACTCCTTTTACATTGGATCAGTGATGTGACCTTAGTAAGGGTGTTACAATTCTACCCTAATCCTTTTTAACATAAAATTACAGTGACAAAATTGAGGACAACCACACAATACTGGGAATCACGGCCTAACCAAGTTGACACGTTTTTCGGGGACACAATTCAATCCATGACACGTCCCATGACCCCAATGCTATATACCCATCTGCACTGAGAATTCCCACAAGGTAACATCACCAACACTGATGATCAGGGACCCTGGTGAAACATGAGGCCTAACCTCCACACCCACACCTAAGCTGCAGTCAGGACTCCTCCTGGGCAGAAAATTAACCTGAAAGAACTAAGGATGTGTTTTTTTTTTGTTCAGTGGAAGGCCAGAGTCCCAGTCATGATGGAGTAGCTGGAACTGGATTTGCCTTCCTACACAAAAACCGGCCTGAGCAAACAGATGAAATACATGTTTTTAGACACTGAAAAACAAGCACACAGGACTGTGGAACCCGAGAAAGAGAAATGAGGTGGCCCACAACCTCCCTGCTTTCTGTTTGGAGGCATGTTCCAGACCACAGTACAAGGACAGGGACCCAAGTAGAGCACAAGGACTCCCTGAGCGGAGAAGAGTCACTGGATGTGATTAACTGCCACTGCGCACCACCACTGTGCCCTGTAAAAAGAAAAGATCAGTGCACTTAAAGACAGCAAGAGAAACTATCCAAACTGAAGCACAGAAAAAAAACACTAGGAAACCAAAATTACTAGAGCTCAGTGATCTATGGGACAGTATCAGGCAGTCCAACATACACATATATACGTTAAACATATACATGTACATTCCTGCATGGCACAAATGGTTAAGCACTGGGCTACTAACAGAAAGGTTGGCAGTTCAAACCTACCCAGAGGCACTCAGAAGACAGGCCTGGAGATCTGTTTCTAAAAGGTCACAGGCTCAAAAACTCTAAGACAGTACTGCTCTGTATATATGTGGTCACTGTCCTAGTTATCTAGTGCTGCTATCACAGAAATAACACAGTGGATGGCTTTAACACAGAGAAATTTATTCTCTCACAGTTTAGGAGGCTGGAAGTCTGAATTCATGGTGCCAGTTCCAGCGGAGGCTTTCTCTCTCTGTCGGCTCTGGAGGAAGATCCTTGACATAAATCTTCCTCTGGGTCTAGGAGCTTCTCAGCACAGGGACCCCAAGTCCAAAGGAAACACTCTGCTCCCGGCTCTTCCTTCTTAGTGGTATGAGGTCCCTCTCCTCTCTGTTCGATTCTTTTGTATCTCAAAAGAGACTGACTTAAGATACAACATAATCGGACAACTTGAGTCCTGCCTTATTAACAACCAAAAAAACCCCACCCAGTGCTGCCACTAATCCTGCCTCATTAACATCACAGAGGTTGGGATTTGCAATCTAATCAGATCCTGAAATGGTGGATAACTATGCAATACCAGGAATCACGGCCTAGCCAAGCTGACACACATTTTGGGAGGACACAATTCATAACAGTCACCATGAGTTGGAATTAACTCTACAGCAACTAATAATGACTACAGATATACATATATATATTTTTTGTTGTTGTTCTTGTATGTGTTTGTGGTGCTGTGGTGGCTTGTGTGTTGCTGTGATGCAGGATGATATGCCACCTATATTTCAAATACATGGTGGACAGGTTTCAGTGGAGCTTTCCGACTAAGTCAGACTAGGAAGAAGGACCTGGCAATCTACTTCTGAAAAAAAAAAATCAGCCAGTGAAAACATTATGGATTGCAGCAAAACACTGTCTGATAGGGTGCTGAACGATGAGCCCCTCAGCTTGGGAGGCACTCAAAACACGACTGTGGAAGAGCTGTCTCATCATGGTAGAGCTGACCTTAAGATGTAGATGGAGCCAAGCTTTTGGGATCTTCATTTGCTGATGTGGCATGACAAAAATTGAGAAGAAACAGCTGCACACATCGTTAGTAATCAGAACTTGGAATGTACAAAGTGCAAATCAAGGAAAACTGGAAGTCATCAAAAATGAAATGGATCAATTAAAGATCGATATCCTAGGCATTACTGAGCTGAAATGGACTGGTGTTGGTAGTTCTGAATCAGACAATCATACGGTCTACTATGCGGGGAATGACAAATTGAAGAGGAATGGTGTCGCATTCATCATTAAAAAGAACATTTCAAGACCCATCCTGAAGTCCAACCCTGTCAGTGACGGGATAATATCCATACAGCTACAAGGAAGACCAGTTAAAAAGAGTATTATTCAAATTTACGCACCAACCACTAATGACAAAGATGAAGAAAGTGAAGATTGTTATCAACTTCCGCAGTCTGAAATCGATCAAACATGCAATCAAGATGCGCTGATAACTACAGTGATTCCAATATGAAAGCTGGAAACAAAAAGAAGAATCAGTACTTGGAAAATAAGCCTTGGTGATAGAAGCAGTGCCGGAGATTGCATGATAACAATTTGCAAGACCAAGGACTCATTCACCAGAAAGACCTTTCTTCAACAACACAAAGGGCAACTACAAAGACAGACCTCGCCAGATGAAATACACAGCAATCAAATCAATTACATCTGTGGAAAGAGATGATGGAAAAGCTCAATATCAGAACAATGCCAGGGGCCAAATGCAGAACAGATTATCAACTGCTCATATGTAAGTTCAAGCTGAAGCTGAAAAAAATTAAAACAAGTCCATGAGAGCCAAAGTGCACCTTGAGTATATCCCGCCTGTATTCAGAGACCACACCTCAAGAACAGATTTGATGCTTTGAACACTAACGACCAAAGACCAGATGAGTTATGGGATGATACCAAGGACATCATATATGAAGAAAGCAAAAGGTCATTAAAAAGACAGGAAAGAAATAAAAGACCAAAATGGATGTCACAAGAGACTCTGAAACTTGCTCTTGAATGTAGAAAAGCTAAAGCAAAAGGAAGAAAGTAAAAGAGCTGAACAGAAGATTTCAGAGGGTGGCTCGTGAAGACAAAGTAAAGCATTACAAGGAAATGTGCAAAGACCTGAAGTCAGAAAACCAGGAGGGAAGAATACACTCAGCAATTCTCAAGCTGAAAAAACTGGAGAGAAAATTCAAGCCTCGAGCTACAATACTGAAGGATTCTGTGGGCAAGAAAAGAACATGCAGGAGCATCAAAAGAAGATGAAAGGAATACACAAAGTCACTGTACCAAAAAGAATTGGTCAACATTCAAACATTTTAGGAGTTAGCACATGATCAAGAACCAATGGTACTGAAGAAAGAAGTTCAAGCTCCACTGAAGGCAATGATGAAAACTCCAGGAAGAATACCAATCGAGAAGTTTCAACAAACAGATACAGTGCTGGAAGTACTAAATTATTTATGCCAAGAAATTTGGAAGACAGCTACCTGGCCAACCAACTGGAAGAGATCCATACTTATGCCTATTCCCAAGAAAGGTGATCCAACTGAATGCAGAAATTATCGAACAATATCATTAATATCACAAACAAGCAAAATTTTGCTGAAGATCATTCAAAACCAGTTGCAGCATGTCTTGACAGGGAACTGCCAGAAATTCAAGCTGGATTCAGAAGAGGATGTGGAACCATGGATATCATTGCCGATGTCTGATGGATCCTGGCTGAAAGCAGAGAATACCAGGAGGATGTTTACCCGTTTTTTTTAATTGACTATGCAAAGGCATTTGACTGCGTGGATTGTAAGAAATCATGAATAACATCGTGAAGAATGGCAATTCCAGAACCCTTAATTGTGCTGGTGAGGAACCTGTAACTTAGACCAAGGGGCAGTCATTCAAAGAGAACAAGGGGTATCTGTAGCTTAATTAATTTTTTATTGTACATTAAGTGAAAGTTTGTAATTCAAGTCAGTCTCTCAAACACTTATATACACCTTGCAATGTACTCCTAGTTGCTCTTCCCCTCATGAGACAGCACATTCCTCCTTTCCACCTTATATTCTGCGTGTCCATTCAGCCAGCTCCTGTCTCCCTCTGCCTTCTCATCTCGCCTCCAGGCAGGAGCTGCTCACATAGTCTCATGTGTCTATTTGAGCCAAGAAACTCACTTCTCACCAGTATCATTTTCTGTCTTACAGTCCAGTCCAATCCCCGTTTGAAGAGTTGGCTATGGGAATGGTCCCAGTCTTGGACTAACAGAAAGTCCACAGACCATGACCTCTGGGGTCCTTCTAGTCTCAATCAGACCATTAAGTCTGGTCTTTTTATGAGAATTTGAAGTCTGCATCCCACTGTTCTCCTGCTCCATCAGGGATTCTCTGTTGTGTTCCCTGACAGGGCAGTTGTCGGTTGTAGCCGGGCACCATCTAGTTCTTCTGGTCTCAGGCTGATGTACTCTGGTTTATGTGGGCTTTTCTGTCTCTTGGGCTCATAATTACCTCGTGTCTTTCGTGTTCTTCATTCTCCTTTGCTCCAGGTGGGTTGAGACCAATTGATGGATCTTAAATGGTTGCTTGAGCATTTAAGACCCCAGAAGCTGCTCTTTGTGTGGTTTAAAGTCAGCAAAGGTGTGCATCAGGGTTGTATCCTTTCACTGTATGCTGAGCAAATAATCCGAGAAGCTGGAGTATATGAAGAAGAACGGGGCATCAGGACTAGAGGAAGACTCATTAACAACCTGCGTTATGCAGATGACACAACCTTGCCTGCTGAAAGTGAAGAGGACTTGAAGCACTTACTAATGAAGATCAAAGACCACAGCGTTCAGTATGGATTACGTCTCAACATAAAGAATACAAAAATCCTCACAACTAGACCAAAAAGCATCATTATAATAAATTGGGAAAAGACTGAAGTTGTGAAGGATTTCATTTTACTTGGATCCACAATCAACACCCATGGAATCAGCAGTTAAGAAACCAAATGATGCATTCCATTGGGCAAATCTGCTGCAAAAGACCTCTTTAAAGTATTCAAAAGCAAAGATGTCATCTTGAAGACTAAGATGCACCTGACCCAAGCCATGGTATTTCCAATAGCCTCCTATGCATGCGAAAGCTGAACAATGAATAAGGAAGACCAAAGAAGAACTGATGCATTTGAACTATGATGTTGGCCAAGAATACCAAATATGCTATGGATTACCAGAAGAACAAACCAATCTGTCTAGGAAGAATTTTTTTTTTTTTTAATTTTTATTGTGATTTAAGTGAAAGTTTACAAATCAAGTCAGTCTCTCACACAAAAACCCATATACACCTTGCTACACACTCCCAATCACTCTCCCCCTAATAAGACAGCCCGCTCTCTCCCTCCACTCCCTCTTTTCGTGTCCATTTCACCAGCTTCTAACCCCTCCACCCTCTCAACTCCCCTCCAGGCAGGAGATGCCAACATAGTCTCAAGTGTCCACCTGATCCAAGAAGCTCACTCCTCACCAGCATCCCTTTCCAACCTATTGTCCAGTCCAATTCATGTTTAAAGAGTTGGCTTCGGGAATGGTTCCTGTCCTGGGCCAACAGAAGGTCTGGGGGCCATGACCACCGGAGTCCTTCCAGTCTCAGTCAGACCATTAAGTCTGGTCTTATGAGAATCTGGGGTCTGCATCCTACTGCTCTCCTGCTCCCTCAGGGGTTCTCTGTTGTGTTCCCTATCAGGGTAGTCATCGGTTGTAGCCGGGCATCATCTAGTTCTTCTGGTCTCAAGATGATGTAGTTGTGGCCCTTTGTGTCTCTTGGGCTCGTAATCACCTTGTGTCCTTGGTGTTCTTCATTCTCCTTTGATCCAGGTGGGTGGAGACCAATTGATGATGCATATTAGGTGGCTGCTTGCTAGCATTTAAGACCCCAGACGCCACTCTTCAAAGTGGGATGCAGAATGTTTTCTTAATAGATTTTATTATGCCAATTGACTTAGATGTCCCCTGAAACCATGGTCCCCAGACCCCTGCCCCTGCTACGCTGGCCTTTGAAGCATTCAGGAACCTTCTTTGCTTTTGGTTTAGTCCAACTGTGCTGACCTCCCCTGTATTGTGTGCTGTCTTTCCCTTCACCTGAAATAGTTCTTATCTACTATCTAATTGGTGGATGCCCCTCTCCCACCCTCCCTCCCTCTCCCCTCCCGTAACCACAAAACAATGTTTTCTTCTCAGTTTAAACTATTTCTCAAGTTATTATGATAGTGGTCTTACACAATATTTGTCCTTTTGCAACTGACTAATTTCACTCCGCATAATGCCTTCCAGCTTCCTCCATGTTATGAAATGTTTCAGATTCCTCACTGTTCTTTATTGATGCGTAGTATTCCATTGTGTGAATATACCATAATTTATTTATCCATTCATCCATTGATGGGCACCTTGGTTGCTTCCATCTTTTTGCTATTGTAAACACTGCTGCAATAAACATGGGTATGAATATATCTGTTCGTGTAAAGGCTCTAATTTCTCTAGGACATATTCCGAGGAGTGGGATTGCTGGATCATATGGTAGTACTATTTCTAGCTTTTGAATGAAGCGCCAAATCGATTTCCAAAGTGGTTGTACCATTTGACATTCCCACCAGAAGTGTAGAAGTGTTCCAATCTCTCCACAGCCTCTCCAACATTTATTATTTTGTGGTTTTTGGATTAATGCCAGCCTTGTTGGAGTGAGAGGAAATCTCATTGTAGTTTTGATCTGTATTTCTCTAATGGCTAATGATCGTGAACATTTCCTCATCTATCTGTTAGCTACCTGAATGTCTTCTTTAGTGAAGTGTCTATTCATATCTTTTGCCCATTTTTTAATTGGGTTATTTGTCTTTTTGCAGTTGAGTTTTTGCAGTATCACATAGATTTTAGAGATCAGGCACTGATCAGAAATGTCATGGCTAAAAACTTTTTCCCAGTCTGTAGGCAGTCTTTTTACTCTTTGGTGAAATCTTTGGATGAGCATAGGTGTTTGATTTTTAGGAGCTCCCAGGTATCTAGTTTTTCTTCTACATTCTTTATAATGTTTTGTATACTGTTTATGCCATGTATTAGGGCTCCTAATGTTGTCCCTATTTTGTCTTCCATGATCTTTATCATTTTAGATTTTATATTTAGGTCTTTGATCCATTTTGAGTTAGTTTTTGTGCATGGAGTGAGGTATGGGCCTTGTTTCATTTTTTTGCAGATGGATATCCAGTTATGCCAGCACCATTTGTTAAAAAGGCTGTCTTTTCCCCCATTTTACTGTTTTGGGGCCTTTGTCAAATATCGACTGCTCATATGTGGATGGATTTATGTCTGGATTCTCAATTCTGTTCCATTGCTCCATGTATCTGTTGTTGTAGCAGTACCGGGCTGTTTTGACTACTGTGGCAGTATAATAGGTTCTAAAATCAGGTAAAGTAAGGCCTCCCACTTTGTTCTTCTTTTTCAGTAATGCCTTATTTATCCGGGGCCTCTTTCCCTTCCATATGAAGTTGGTGATTTGTTTCTCCATCTCATTAAACAAAGTCGTTGGGATTTGGATCGGAATAGCATTAAATGCATAGATTGTTTTTGGTAGAATAGACATTTTTATAATGTTAAGTCTTCCTATCCACGAGGAAGGTACGTTCTTCCACTTATGTAAATCTCTTTTGGTTTATTGCGGAAGTGTACTGTAGTTTTGGAAGAATGCTTTTTAAAAGCAAGGTGGTGAGACTTGGACTCATATGCTTTGGACATATTATCAGGAGGAAACAGTCCCTGGAGAGGACATTACGCATAGTAAAGTAGCGGGTCAGTGAAAAAGAAGACCCTCAACAAGATTGACTGATGCAGTGGCTACAACAATGGGCTCAAGCATAACGATTGTGAGGATGGCACAGGACCAGGCAATGTTTTGTTGTGTCGTACAAAGGGTCGCTATCAGTGGGAACCGACTTGATGGCACCTAACAACAATAAGAAGCCACATTTCAAGGCTCAATATCCACGCATGGCTAGTGGCTGTCGTGTTGGACAGCACAGCTCTAGGACATACCTATCTTACAATCTTTATCCAGGCTTATTTCTCACTCCTCCTTTGTTCCATTAAAGATTTATTAATTGTCCCCAGTTATGCCACACATTTCCCAGGCCCCACTCCTATCTGGGTGCTTGCTCCGTGCCTGGGTGCACTCACTCCTCTCTCTTCTTTCTAACTGAACCACCAATCTTCAGGACACACTAAATGGGGCTCTCCCCTCTGAACTGCTGGACATTTATTTCTATCATTTTGTCTTAATTATTTATAGCACTAGCTTGCCATATCTCTTGCATCCCTGAATGATCTCATTAATTCTACTATATATTTTTTTTATGTATCCATTCATTAATTCATTCCAAAAATAACACTCTTGTGTCCGATATTGTACTATGTCCCAGGTATACAGCAATGAACAAAGCTGATATGGTCCATGTCCTTACACCCTAAAGGAGAAAGACAAAAAAATGAATATATAATGATAAATTCTGATAAGTGCTATAAAAAAAAAAAAAAAACTCAAGTCTATGAACAAGAATTAGGCGAGAAGAGGCCTCATCTCCAGTAGGAACCATCTAAGAAGAGACCTCAGAGAGGAGAAGGAAGCTGGCCATGTGGGGAGGGAGGGTCCTCGCAGGACGACCTGAGGTAGGAAAGGCTCTGCATTCCAGGATTCCGGGGAGGGGGGAATGCCAGTGAGCCTGCAGGCTGGGGAGGCCTCAGCAGTCACAGCCCTTAATTTTCTTGTAAGTATAAAAGCCACCCAAGGATTTGCAGCAGGGGAGTAACATACCAAGACACCGAACCCGCTGCCATTGAGTTGACTCCGAATCATAGTCATTAAAGTTATAAAGCAATATCCCATCTGATACGAGCACCACCAACTGGACAGGGCCAAATGCACACGGCTCTGTATCGCATGATAAACTGAACATAATCGGATTTGAACCTCAAAGGTCTTCCACAATGAACATTCTCGATCCAAGTAAGAAAAGTGTGCTTTGTCCGCAAGAGGCAGTGAGGCATGGTGGCAGATCACTTGAGCTCTGGAGTACAAGGTCGTGGTTCAGATTCTAGCCATACTCCTGACCAGCAAGCTCAGCCCTCAGATGGCCTTGGGCCTTGCACTAAAATGGTCAGACATCAGCTGCAACCACAGCTGCTCAAGAAGAAGCCACTGCTCGCCAACTCAGTCACGCATGCGACACACTACATGACCTCGTGCGCTTAACACGCTACCCTGTGCTACATGGGCTTCTCTCTGGTTCCTGGTCCCCTCGCCCTCTAACCCAAGCACTACCACACCCCTGAGCTCATGGTTCCTGACCACCACAGCTCCTGGCCCTCCACAGTCAGAGAGGAGAAAGGCCCAGGCCCCCACTAACATTTTCTCTTCAGTGGAAAAGGGTACTCCTTCCCTTTTCCACTCCACTTCCATTCTGAATAATTCACATATCTATCAGTGTTTATACACTCAGAAGGATAAGGAGGAAACTGGAAACAGGCCATCATCCCATGAATGGGTAATGCCACAGACATTTGTTTTAAAAAATAAATTATATTCACAACACAGGTGAGGATTCCAACAAAGATACATGGCTAATTTTCTTATGTTTCCTTCCATAAAAGATGCTATGCATGTATCAGCCTATGTAAAACTACATGTTCTTCCTTTTAATGTACAAAAAATAAGTCCTACTTTATATACTGTGAACTCTTCGCTTTTTTTACTTTGTGTAGTTTGACAATCTTTGCATATCTCTATGTATACGCGCCTCTGAATGTGCGCATATACACCTACACACGTGTACACATGCACACGGCTGCATGTGAATGTGTGCGCGTACACCTACACACGTGTACACATACAGCTGCATGTGAATGTGTGCACATACATCTACACACGTGTACACACACACAGCTCCATGATATTCCACTGTGCATGTATGTCATGATACAATCGCTTCTGGTGAACATCAAGGAGGTTGTACCTAGTTCCAAAACCAATCTCACTTCAGGTTTCACATTCGACCAGTTCTGTCTTCAGTTTCATGTGTGTTGAGAATCCCCTTCCACAGCAGCTCAGGGTTTTACAATCCAACATGTGGTCAAGTGTGCGGCAGCTTTTCTTGCAATCAGCACCTTCAGTGACAAGGTTCCCACTCTTCTGATGGGTGCCTGTCTTCCTGCATAAAGACCTCAGGAAAGCCATTTAGAGCTGGCAATTTTTGAAATACCGGCCCACCCATTCCCACAAGGGCAAAGGCCCGCCAGCCTCCCAGCTCCACCTTCAGAATGTACCACCTGGTCCAAACGCAAGTCACAGCCACACACTCCTGGACCACCACAGTCTCCTCCTTCCACCTTCCTCAGTGGCCAAAAAGAACTTTCCACGGTGTTGCTCTGATGTAATCACTCCACTGCCCATTGGCCTGCAAGGTTCTCCCAGCTCTGAGAACAAAGCTCCCTCCTACTCCATCCTCCTCACCCAGCCTCCCTTCCACAGTGGGGACCAGGGCTTCACTCTGTGATGTCTGTGACTCCCAGTCCCTGCTCACCTGGCAAGCCAGCAGCCATGGGTAGCCAGCTCCTCCCTCGCCCAGAAGCCAGCCCACCAACCCAACATCTCTGCTGACATCATCATCCCTCAGCTGCACCACAGGCATAGCCTGACCTGTCTCTGTCTTCCAAATCGCTCTCCTCCAACTCACTCCTGACACAACAGACAGTGATGCTTCGGAGAGATAAGCCATTCCGTGTCTGCCCCAGTGGCTTCCCAAAACCTCCCTGTGGCCGAGGCCAGCCTTGCTCATCTCCTGCCCTCTCCCTGGCTGTCCCCCGGGCCCTGCTGCCCAGGGCTGCCCGAGAGCTGATGCCTCACCCCAACTCCTGGTCCCCCAGGGAGGCTGTGCCGGCTCAGTCTAAGTGAGGTCTCAGAGAGGTCACCTGAATGTCTGCTCCCGTGGTGGCCCAGCTGCAGGGGGCCCACCCAGAATTTCCGGCTCTAGCATTAGCTCTGCCCAATGGAAACACAAGCACTATGCATGCACGCTCCCAACGGGAACAGGCACCAGCGGCCAGCACACCAGGCGGCCAGGCTTCAAAGAACACCAAGTGCCAATTCCAAGGTGTAAATTCCAAGTCAGCGCAGAGCTTAATGAGAAATGCAGCCTGTGCTATGTGACTTGTCTCCACCACCACCAATGTTCCACAACCACGGGGCAGCAGCACCGAGGTGACCAGTCTGGACTCTCGCACTGACTGACATTATCACTCACAACACCTCAGAATGGATCACAGTGGGTAACAACTTTAGGTACGTTTTCCAGAATAGAAGTGGAGGGTAAAGCTGTAGCAAGAAAAAGGTTTTTGCAAAATCCATTGGTTGTCATCTTTTGAGGAGGCTTAAGTGGAGCGGTGCTCCCTCAGAAGGCAGTTTAAGTGCTTCGCATTTCAAACAACACCGCACAGCAGCCTCAGCCTGCTGACCTTCCAGGTGCCGCCCCACTCTGCCCACTGGAGACTTCAGCCACCAAGTCACCCACACATTCCTGCTGTCTCCTGCCACATGCTCCCCTCCCACCTAAGACTTGCTGCCTGTGCCTGGTTAATATTTTCTAACGCTCCATCACAGATACTTCTTCTGAATGAGATGCCCCCTCTTCCAGAAGCTGACTAGGCTCCGTACCACTGGGACGCAGCAGCCATGCAGGGGCTCCCTAAAGCCCTAAGCACACCCTATACCACTGTTCCACACAGCGCTACCATGGTCCACTCCTGTGCCCCATGCAGGAAGCGAGACGAGTGACAGGACTGACCAGAGCAGGTGGGCGTGGAAGACCTCGCAAAGACAGAGGAGATGTAAGCTGTGGCACAGGAAAGGAGCTGGTTCTGCATGATGGTAGCTCCCACACACCCTCCTAATGGGGACTCTGGCACTCTCACGTCACTCCTCCCCCACTGTTAGGAACCAGGGGCCACTTCTGAGACTTGGAAAAAGCAGGAATCCTAACGGCACAAACAATCAACACCACTGTGACTGAGCAGGAAAGCCAGTTTCAGAAGCTGCTCCAGTATAGACTGTACCTTTATCAATGACACCTGCTGCATAAAGACCCTGAGGCCCGTGGAGAACTGCTTCAGGGATTTAAATCCATCTGCCTCAGCACAATCTTAACTGCCACAGAAACCCTACCACTACAGAAAGTCAGGGCTGGTACCTGCTGGCAAGTATTACCGTGAAACTCGGTCTGCTAAAAACCCCATTGGCTTTCTCCTCCCATGAAGACAGCTGTCTGACCACGGCTGGGCCTAAGGCAGCTTCCAAAAATGACCAAGAGAACAAGCAGAAAAGACGAAAGAAGCAAGGCAGAAGGAAGAAGTCAAGTGCTAGGCCACGAGTACAAGTGCCAGTGCGGCCCAGGGAAGCTTCTGTCCTGGATAGTAGTTCTCCCGTTTGCACCTTCCTTCCTTCCGTTTAAACTGTACTCAGTTACACTTGGCGTTTGTCTTAAGACCAGCCTGCAAGAGGACAGAGAAAGTGCTCTGCTGGCTCCTCAGCCCACTGGTGCTGAAATTAAGCCTTTAAACCTTATACACGTACAACACTTAGCAATTCACAGCTCTGAAAGCCACCATCAGCCTCACCACCACCCTGGAAAACACACCGGACAGGTGCCGTCTAATCTGCCGCTGAGAAAAGAGGCTCGGGTGGGGTGAGCGCTTACCTGCGGTCACTTACACTAGCGGGCGTGGGGTCAGTTTAACTGCAGTCTCCTGCCTCCTGATCCAGCACTGCATCCGAGGCAGCACAGCTCCCCGTCTGATCCCAGGTCTACTGACACGCCTCCCTGGCTGCCCCCAAAGTTCTCACCATCACTTCCCCACGGCCCTTCTGTGGGGCCGGTTCTCCAAGTGCCAACTTGGAATGTTCCCTTCAGAAAAGCCCTAGCCACCCTTCTCGCTGTGTTAACAGCTTTACTGAGACATAATTCACATACAACCCACCCATTTAAAGTGTATAATTCAAAGACTTTCAATATGTTCACAGATACGTGCAACCATCACCAATCAATTCTAGAACATTTTCATTACACTAAAAAGAAGCCCTGCAACCCTTGGTCTTCCCACTAGCCTGGGGCAACCACTAATCTCTCCTCTGTCTCTGTGGCTTTGCTATCCTAGACTTTCACATAAGTGGAATCAAGCAATGCATGTCTGCCTTCTTTCACTCAGCAGCATGTTTTCAAGGTTCATCCACGTATCAGGACTTCATCCCTTTTTATGGCTGAGTGGTACTCCACTGCGCAGATATACCAAATTTTGTTTATCTATCGTCTGTCGAAGGAACCCTGGTGGTACAACGGTTAAGCACTCAGCTGCTAACCAAGAAGTCGGTAGTTCAAACCCATCCAGCAACTCGGCGGGGAAAAAAGGCCTGGCAATCTGCTCCCATAAAGATTACAGCCTAGCAAACCTACAGGGCAGTTCTACTCTGTCCTATGGAGTCGCTGTGAGTGGGAACTGACTTGACCGGACACAACATCATCATCCATGGGTGCACACTGGATGGTTTCCATTTTTGGGCTGTTATGAGTCAAGCTGCTATAAATATTCACGGAACATTTCTGTGTGGATGTATACCTTCCTAGTCAGTTTTCATCATAAGAACATGTGAAAGGTGAACCAATTTCCAGTTAAGAATCTCTTCAGCCATCTAAGATACATTAATCGGTCCAGTCCCATCCCATCCTGAGCAAAGGGAGAATGAAGAAAACCAAAGACAGAAGGACTAATGGACCACATGAACCAGAGACTCCACCAGCCTGGGCCCCAGAGAACTAGATGGTGCCCTGCTACCACAGACAGCTCTGACGGGGATCACAATAGAGAGTCATGGACAGAGCTGGAGAAAGATGTAGAGCAAAAATTCAAATCCACAAAAAAAAAAAAGGCCAGACTTACTAGTCTGACAGATTGGTGGAACCACTGAGACTGTGGCCCCCAGACACCCTGCTAACTCAGAACTGAAGCCACTCCCGAAGTCTACGTTTCAGCCAAAGATTAGACAGACATATAAAACAACAACACACACAAGGAACATGCTTCTTCTTAGTTCAATCAAGTATCTTCTTAGTTCAATCAAGTACGTTAAGACCAAATGGGCAATACCTGCCCAAAGGAAAAACGAGAAGGCAGGAAGGGACCAGAAAACTGGTCATATGGACACTGGTAACATGGAGTGTAAAGAGAAAGAGGGAGAATGCTGACACATTGTGGGGACTGCAGCCAATGTCACAAAACAATCTGTATATTAAGTTCTGAATGAGAAACGAATTTCTGCTGTAAACTTTCACTTAAAGGATAATTAAAAAAAAAAAACTCATTTAATCCAAATAAATCACAATCAACTAGATAGCAGTGGATTATGGTGTTTAAAAGATAGGAGGATGGATGGATAAATGAGTTGGTGCCTGGCTGGCTGGCTAACTGGGAGAAATAAAAGACCAATGGAGTCGTTGAGTTAAAAACGTTATGAGGCACGAGCAAAACCTGACCCAACGGGATAAATAACTACTGAAGGAGGAGGCGATACTGCTCGCGAAGCACCGTACAGGCGCACGAGAAACAACATCCACCAGGAAAGGACCGGGAAATAAACCGTAGCACCTGCAGGCAACAGAACACAGGAGCCAGGAAAAACAATGTACCAGAAAATGCACTAATATGGAATGACCTTCCAAATACAGTCAGTCACAAAAAAAACAAGGTTCAGAAACTTTAAAAGGAAGGGGCGGGGGGGGGGGGGGATAAAGGACTGCACAGTTACAAAGTATCTCCAGGAGAGACAAGAATTCAGCCTGGATGGTGAAGCCTCCAGGGAACCAGGTTCCTGGTGCAGAGACTTCACTGTGCACCCTTTGTATTTTTGAATCATGTGAACAAACTATCTATTCAAAAATAAATAAAAACAAGACTCTTCGGGAAGCAAAAAGAGCTCCTGCAGAGGGAACCTGAGCCAGGGTCCAAGGGGCTGAAGGAGCTACCTAAGCTGCTTACTTTGGCTCCTGGAGGAGGGACTGCAGAGTGGGGAGGAGAGGGAAGAGGGGCTGCAGGGTGGGGAGGAGGGGATTTAGAGGGGGAAGGAGCGTGGGGCTAGCCTTGGCCCAGTGGCCACATAGCTGGTATCACTGGAGTGCAGAGTGGGGCTGGGCAGAGGCAAGAGGGAGGAGAGGGAGAGGCCACAGCACACAGGCAGGGCCGTAAACGCTGCGTCTGGGAGGCACTAGGGGATCCAAGGACAAGTGCAGGGTAGGGCAGGGCCGCGGCACTGATGACAATCAGGGCCAGGTTGTTCTCTGGTATGAGGAGGCCTGTAGGGTGCCTAAGGCATCCCTGGCCACCATGCACTCATGCCGATGGCTCCCAGTTGGGACAACCAAAAATGTCTCCAGATAGGCCAAATGTCCCCTGGGAGTGGGATGGGAGTGACAAAACTGCCCCGGTTGAGAACCACTGCTCTATACATCCCGAGGAGCACCATGGACAAGCGAGGGGAGGGGTGCAAGGACAGGGGCAGCAGACTACTGCAGAGGCAGAGCAATGGCCCTGGAGGAGGAGGGAGACAACAGTCTTGGGGGCCGGCGGCATGTGGGGTGAGAAGGACCCAGGACACCCAAGCTTCCAGCTTCAGCAACCAAGTGAATGGCAGCCAGGAGCACAAAGGTGAGGCCAAGGACCTAAGGACACTGTGTCAGCAGACAGCTCAGAGGTCACCCAGAGCAGACATCTCAGACACCACTTTTGCCCGGCTCGCACCTGCAACTTCCCAGCTTTCGCCCATGGTGGCTTGTAGCTTTGTCCTCCCACCAGAGCTCCAGACCCCAATCCCATCCCTCCAAATATTCTGCTTAGGGACCCGCTCTCTTGAGATCCAGCCTGCAAGCAGCTGCAGACACCAAAGCGCATGGCGCAGGGGACAGAACACAGCTCTTCCTATGACTGCCTAAACCAACTCATCTTCCCTCCAAACCGCGGACGGATTACTCTCCTCATCCTGAAGACGGGGAATGCCAGTGGCCTCCGACCTTGCCACCGATCTGTGCCCTCACATCCCCTGGCACCCCTCAGTGGGACACAGATGCCTGCCAGGGGTCTCATCTGGGCTCCAGGACTCCCCCCCCCCCCCGTCCCCGGGCCCTGTCCCGACCTGCTCTCTCCTGGCTCGCTTGAAGGGGCCTTCCTCGTTTGAATAACTGTTCTCCGTCCGGGGAGAGCACTGCCTCCAGCTGTTCACTCCTTCTTCCCCGTAAGGGCTTTACATCTGCCCACTGCCAAGGGACGAGCATAAGTCCCCTCCAAGTGCGGGCTCGGCTGTGTGGCCCACTTTGCCGATGGAATGTGACTGTCATGGCCAGTCCCAAGCTGGAGCTGTAAGAGCTACCATGGGTTTCTACCACTCTCTCTCTCCATAAAAATATTACGTCCCAAAAAGGGCCGGTCCTTCACAGGACCCAGGAAGGAAGACATTGAAAAAAAAGCTATGCACAGAAATGAACCTCTATTGCTGTAAGCCACTGAATTGCTGGGGCTACGTGTCACCACAACTGTCCCTGGAGGAAGCTGCCCCTCATGCTCTCTGACCCGCCCTACGCATTGCTGCCGCTTAGATCTTCCTGAGCCGTCTTACTATGGCTCTCCCTGCTCACAAACCTGCAGTGGGTCCCTGTGAAACTCACATTGTGATCGCAGCTGCCTTTTCAACTGTACTTTTGACTTTTCCTTACACAACCTTCCAACCCCCCCAAACCACACATAACCCCCCTTCTTGCCTTTGCTCCCAAAGCCTGAAACACCTTCTACCTGTGGTGCTGTGGCATTCTAGCTCCTCTCCCTACTCACGTCCTGCTGAGTAAGGCTTGGCTAAAAAGGCCGCCTCTTCCTTGAAGGCCTCCCTCACTTCTCTAGCCCCTGCAAATCACTGCCCTGCTGAAGTTCTAGAGCAGGGGTTGGAAATGTTTCCTGTAAATGCGCCAGAGTAAATAATAAGGGCCTGCTGATAAGAACAGAGATCTCTTTGCAGGACACACACGTGCTGTCACAATGCTGCCAAAGCTGTCACAGACAATATTTAATGAATGGGTGTGGCTGTACCTCAATAAAACTTTACTTACAAAAACAGGCCCTGGGGCCACATTTGGTCCAGGGGACAGAGCATAGTTTGCTGACCCCTGGTCTAGAGCACTGGTTTGGTCCTTCAAAGGGTTTAAATCCTTAGCTGGGGTCCCTGGGTAGCACAAAAGGTTTGTGTTCAACTGCTAACCTAAAGAACGGTGATTCAAACCCCACTAATGGCAACACGGAAAAAGGCCTGGCGATTTGCTTCCAAGAAAACCCTATAGAACAGTTCCACCGTGTAACACATGCGGTCACCATGAGTTGGAACTGATTCAATGGCAACAGGTTTATTTACTTGTTTGTTTATTGTACCCTTAGTAGACTTTTCTTTGTCTTCCCAAGCTCCCTGAAAGCACAACATGCCATGTCTGTGGTGCTTCAACACAACCGCTGCTAACAGCACAGATTAGATGTTCAATAAAGGGAAGTAATGAGTAAATGATACTTGGAAAAAATTTTACAGAATATTGAAAAAAAAATCCTAATGCTGAATATTACGGTTTTCTCATAGAATTCCATAGATTCAAAAGAAATATATGGAAAAGTCTCATCAAATTTTAAATCAAGAGCTCCACCCAAAGAGGCATAATAGTGGTCAATACAGTAGTTCCCCTCTATCTGCAGGGGTACGTTCCAAGACCCCTGTGGATGCCTGGAACCGCGGACAGTACCCAACCCTCTATGTGGTATGTTCTGACCTATACATGCATACCTCTATGATAACATTTAATTTATAAATTAGACACAACAAAAGATTCACAATAATTAATAATACAAGAGAACAATTATAACAACATACTATAATAAAAGTTACAGGAATGTGGTCCCTAGGCAGGATGCAGCAGAAAGGCACGAGATTTCATCACACTACTTATTTAACATTTTTGGACAGAAGCTGACCGCGGGTAACTGCAACTTTGGAAAGTGAAATCGCGCATGGGGGCGGCTACTGTCCTCTTCACGGCACACAAACTGTGTCAAAGCCCTAAGTGAGTTTATTAAGCTAACAAGGGGGTAGGGTAGGACTATCCCACGTTATCAGAACAGAAGCATGACAACAAAATGAACTTTATGTCACTATCATATGTCAGGAGGTTGAGCAGGAGGGCAGGGACTGTTGAGCAGCTGGTGTTTTAGGGAGAGACTAAGGCCCACAGAGAGTGGAGACAGGAAGGAAGCACTGCAAAAGCGGGAGTGGGTGGGGCCCAGGTGAGAAGTGTCCATCACAGCAGGGCAGAAGCAGGGTGTGGCCGGAAAGGAACCAAGGTCAGATTTATCCTAGGGAAGCAGGGAAGACCTGCTGGTGAAGTCAGGTGCAACTGCTAAGAACCCAAGGAAAGACAAAGCCAGGCAGGCACTGAGGTAGCAGACACAGCCAGAGACTGAAGGTCAGGAGCACTCTGGGGAAGCAAGAACAGCAACAGGAGGCGTGTGGAGGCAGGTGAGACAAGCTAGTCCAACTCGGCCAGAAGGCGTCTTCCAGGCCTGAGGCTGCACCCCTGCATGGCTCTTGTGAAAGATGCCTCATGGTACCGTTATAGGACACCCAGCAAAACTACCTTTGAGAAGGAACATAAAAAACCCACAATGCATGACCACAAGGCAACAGACACAGTAAAGGGGTATCGCTAATAAGACTAGAGATATCAGTACGAGAAAATATTGCTTGGACTTTTTTTTCCCAGTAGCACCAAAGAACCAAATAGAAATCTAACAAGAGGCTGTATTCACCAGACAGCTGTCATCAAACTGTCCAAGCACACGCTGAGTGCCTGTGGTATGCAGCTTCCAACTGAGGCATCCCACGTCAGCACACATGCGGAGAACGCTGGTATAGACATTTCAAAAATTCTACAGTGATGTCCAAATATGCTCACAGAAACTGTTTTCCTTACCACTTTTTTCAGAAAATTAAACATCCTTACCTTAAACCCCACAAATGCTAAAAGACTGAGATGAATGGTACCCCCTTAATCTCTGATCATGCAGTATAAATGAGGCCAGATGTCATTTTCTAGGATGTGTCTTATGGGTCTAAGACACAGAGGGAAGAGATGACCAAATCTGAGAAAGAGACATCTCCTTAGGAAATGGTGGAAACTGTGCCACTTTTTTCTGAAGTTAAATCTTATATCTCACAACAGCTCTGCAAAGCAGAATGTTAACACAGAGGCAATTCCAAGTCCTCCATTTTTGTTGCTTACACCCATCCTTACTGTCATTTAAACTTTAGCCTAATAAATTACCTTTTCTATTAAAAAAAAAAAATGCTTCGGTATGGATTACACCTCAACACAAGGAAAACAAAAATCCTCACAACTGGACCAATAAGCAACATCATGATAAAGAGAGTAAAGATTGAAGTTGTCAATCCTGGATCCACAATCAACACCCACGGAAACAGCAGTCAAGAAATCAAAAACGATGCCACTGTGAGGACTAAAGTGTGCCTGACCAAAGCCATGGTGTTTTCAATTGCCTCATGTGCACGGGAAAGCGGGACAATGAATAAGAAAGAACTGACGCCTCTGAATTGTGGTGCTGGTGAAGAACGTTGAATATACCATGGACTGCCAAAAGAATACACAAATCTGTCCTAGAAGAAGTACAGCAAGGATCCGCCTTAGAAGCAAGGATGGGAAGACTACATCTCACATGCTTCGGAGATACTATCAGGAGGGACTAGACCCTGGAAAAGGACATCATACTTGGTGAAGTACAGGGTCAGTGAAAAAGAGGGAGACCCTCAACAAGATGGACTGACACAGTGGCTCCCAACAATGGGTTCGAGCATAACAATTGTGAGGACGGCACAGGACTGAGCAGTGTTTCCTTCTTTTGTACACAGGATCACTGTGAGTTGGAACCGACATGACAGCACCTAACAACAACGGCTGCGAAGTTTACCAACAAGTGTTTGGTAGTTTATTTTAAAGACAGAAAACCCAGGAACTGCTTTAAATCTCATTTCCAGCAGTAACAATCCTAGCTAACCCCCAAATCTAACCCTAACTTTAGCCCCGGCAGCACCAAATCTTTTTAGTGATAACAATTCCTAACTTTTTTGAACACTTGCAATGTGCCAGGCACACAGCATATGACAAGTCTCAATTCATTTAGTCCTCATAACAATTCAGTAAGGCCAGTATTATCAGTATCCCCATTTTACAGGTGAGGAACTAAAGGCACAGAGTACCTTGTCAAGAGCCACAAAGCCAGTAAGCCAAGAGTTGCCACTCAAAAGCAGTCTAGCTCCAGAACCCTTGCCCCCTGCGCTCTCCTGCCTCTAGGACCCCTGGCCTCTGTTCCCCAAGCAAGCACGTAGGGGTCCTGAACGAGCCCAGGCTGGTTTATGGAACAGTCTCTTTGCTCTACAGTCACACCTCCTATCAAATCTCCCTGTCCTCCCCCCGCTCCAAGAACACACCTTGCTTACTGTTACAGGGGAGGGCTCGCTGGAAACCACCTGCTGTTTCTGGGTGGCACCCAGCATGCACGGACTTAAATTCCCCTCAAAGGTTTCAAAAGACAAATCGCCATATTGTGCGCACCAGGCGAGGAACAAGGAACTTTGCAATTGTAGGCTTTTCTGCGGAGGTCACCGTAGGCTTGAAAAGAGGGGGAGAGGAGGGGCTAGCCGCATTTTTGCTGAAGGCTGCACAGCGCCCACAACAGCTGCTGGTGGGAAGCAGCACGTAACACACCCACAGCTGCCGCGGCCTCGAAGCAGGCTGCACATTTTTAAATAAAAGACGTCCTGAGCCCTAGATCCACAGCCTGCATGGCTTGTGGCCCTCGGCACGGAACACTCTGCCTCAACCCACACCACCTGCAACCAGAGAAGCAAACCCAGGGAACGAGACTGAAAGGAGGTGCTAAGCAGGAGCACCCTACCGAGGGGCTGCGCCCTGAAACGCCCCAGCCCTGTCCTTGCTGCAGAGGGAGGTCCGGGGAGCCCACGAGGCGCCGCACAGCCGCGCACTCGCCGGGGCAGAGCCCGCAGGCAGTCGTGCCCCGGACCCGGAGCCGCCCATCCTGACTCCCTGCGCCTCAGAGTCCCGGGACAAAGCCGGACCCCGACCCCTCTGCCCGCTCCGCACCAGAGGCCGCCCTTCACGACGCAGAGCGAGCCCCCGCCCGCCTGGTGCCCACCTCGTCCCGGCGCTGCAAGGTCCCTAGGCGGCCGGGCCCCCGACACGCCCCGACTGCGCCCCGGAAACAGCGCGGGCGCCCCCGCGCTCAAGCCGGGCATATTCCTGCCTCCCCATGCTCCGGCCGAGCACACTCACACTCGGTCGCCCACCCTCCGGCCGGGCACACTCGCACTCACGCCCACCCTCCGGCCGGGCACGCTCACACGACCACCCACCCTCCGGCCGGGCACGCTCACACGACCACCCACCCTCCGGCCGGGCACGCTCACACGACCACCCACCCTCCGGCCGGGCACGCTCACACGACCACCCCCCCTCCGGCCGGGCACGCTCACACGACCACCCACCCTCCAGAAGGGCACACACGCGCACTCACATCGCCCCCACACCCACGTCCCAAGCGCGCCCGGCCCGGCCCTCCCCGCGCACACTGACGAGCGCGGCCTTCGCCCCTCACGCCCCGCGCCCCCCGGCCTGGCTGCAGTGGGTGCGGGCTCCGCACACCCACGCCCTCTCCCCGCAGCGGCCCCTCCCCGCCCCCCTGGCCCATGGCGGCCCAGATCCGCCGAGACCGGGCCGGGGGCCTCCGCCGAGGCTGAGGCCGGGGCCACGGGGGCAACAGCGCCGGCCTCTCCGCCATCTTCCCGGGCCCGCCCGCCCCCCGCCCAGTGTCCTCACCGGCGGGCTGCACGCGGGCCGCGTCGCCACAGCCCCTCATGTCGGCCCACGAGCCGCGTGAGCTGCCCCGCGGCTCCCGCCGCTGCCGCAGCCCTCGCCGTCCGCGTCGTCCACTGCTGATGCCGCCGCCTGCCCAGTGCGCGGCGGCCGCGCGTCCTCCCGTCACCAAGCGCAACCCCCCGCCTCCGGCCCCGCCCCCGCCCCCGCCCGCCGCCCGCCGCCAGGGGGCGCCGCTCCGGGGCGCAGTGCGCGTGCGCAGACGCGCGGCAGGTCGGGAGCCGCAGTCCCGCCGACGGCGCGCGGCACGCTGGGAGCCTGGGGTCTGCAGAGGGCCTGGCTCCGCCCACAGTGCGAACAAGTGTCCTTGTGCGGTCTCTGGGGTGCGGGAGTGGGACGGGCTGCGCGGGGTTCCCCCTCGCCAGGTTACCCGGGTCCGGGGAGCCCTTCCTCTTGTCCCGCGGTCTGCAGACGATGTCGACCTTGTGTATCTGGTCTGGCGATTTTTCTTCTCTTGGATACGGTGCAGCTAACATCTGACTCTCCTTGGGCTTCCTAAATATGAGAATTCTGGGAAGTTAGCACCCATTATGTTTTAAAATATGGCCCTCTTCCATTTTTTAAAATTTATTGCATCAGTTGGACCATCTCACCGTATCTCCTGTGCCTCTTCTTTTTATTATTTTCCATCTTTTTATCTCTTTGTCATCTTAATTCTTGGTAATTGACTCAGCAACGTCTTTACTAATGCTCTTTTCAGAGATTTCTAACCTGCTTTTAGCCTGGTCTTGAGGTATTAACTGTTGCCTATATTTATTTCTAGAAGTTGTATTTGACTGCCATTTCTGATAAAATGGAGACTAAACGGCCCCACACCCTGGCGGGGGGAGGTCGTCACAAGAAGCTGCAAAGCTCTGAAGTTCCCTTTCAAAAGCCCCGTCCTGCCAGCTCCACGGCTGCCCTACTTCCACCTTATTGGGCTCTGTACTAGGACTCCACCACTCTCATTACCGCGCACTTCCGTCCTTGCTCATTCTCACAGTTCACTCTGACAAGTGGACTCTGATCTCTCTAGTTCCCTCTCTCTTGTACTCACCCGAGAAGACTCAGCCCGAATGAACCCAACCATTCTCCTCCATGGCTGCTACAGAAACATCACACAGCAGGCTGGCTGGCTTCACTTTATACCCTAGACCACTCTCTGGAAATATAATAATTTTCTCCAGGAGAGTAAGACAGCCACTCCCTAAAGAGACCAGTGGATGATGTCTCAGGCCTCTCTAGTCAAGCCTCCCACATGAGACCAAACTTGCTATCACCAAATGACAGGCCTGTCCACACGCCTCCCACCTTCCCTCCTGAAAACATGCAGAAAGTTTCCCTGCACCTGTTGAAGGCAATTCTCCCTCAGGTGAACTGGAACCCACCCCCTTGTGCACTCTCAAAGATGTTGCCCAGTTAGCCTCATGTCTGCATCATCAATTTAAGCATTTCCATGAGCATACGTGCTCTGGTTTCTATCATTATAAAAACAAAAAAGACTCCTTAACTCCACATCCGGATTCCACCACTTCTCTGACTCGCTCTGGCTCTGCTTCTCAAAACAGGTGTCTGCACCTCACCATCTCCTTTGCTTTCTCTCGTTCTCTCCCTCCACCCCTTCCATGGCAAACGCTTGTGTTAAGGTCACATGCTGCTAAATCTAATGCACGTATTTCTCTTATTGTCTTACTTGCCCTCTCAGCAACATCCGACACGCTGAATTTTAGTTGCCTCTGAGACGAGATGTTGAGTGAAACACTGGATACAGAAACCAGGGCTCAGAGGGGGTGACTTTGTGTGTCATCTGCATGTAACACTACAGAATGTCAGAGCTTTGGCTGAAGACAACTGGTGTAACAAGTCCACACATTCTAGAAAGATGCCAATCACATGTACTAAGGGCTTCAGAGGAGGAAGCCAAAGACCCAATCTTCTTGCATTCTTGAAGATTTTGCTCAGTTATCCTCTCTTAATAGCTTTAGTCTAGTGAGCTAAAGCTGCACTGAGAAAGTGGATGAGGATTCCCTTGGATAAGGGTGAAGACTTAACAGTGAGAAGCTTTTCTGTTTCCAGTCTCCTTTCCTGACAAACATAGGGAAAGCATAGAGGTAATGGAAAATTAAAGTGTAGAAAAAGATATGTTATGGGGAAATGATCCAAAATAAAGCCAAGGGAGTAATTTTAATACCAGGCAAAATAAAATTCAAGTGCAAAGCATCTCAAAGAACAAAAAGGGAGATTCCATTCTGTTAAGCAAGAGACTGCCAATAATTAACAATATATGTCATATCAAGCAGGGTTTTCCAGAGAAACAGAACCAGTAGGAGAGTGGCTAGCAAGTCCAAAATTTGTAGGGCAGGCTGGCAGGCTGGTGCTCTTGGCCACGAGCTGATGCTTCTGTCTTGAGGCAGAATTTTTTCTTCAGGAAACTTCATTTTTTCCTTTTAAGGCTTTTCAATCGATTAGATGAGGGCCATCCACATTATGAAGGGTAATCTCCTTTACTTAAAGGGAAAAGATTATAAATGCTAGCAACAACTACAAAAATACCTACACAGCAACACCTAGTTTAGTGTTGGATTGAATAAGTGAGTACTATCCCATTGTTCCCCCACGTGTCTGTCAGTTTGTCATACTCTGGGGGCTTGTGTGTTCCTGTGATGCTGGAAGCTATGCGACTGGTATTCAAATACCAGCAGGATGAGACTAAGACTGGGAAGAAGGACCTGACAGCCTACTTGTGAAAAGAATTAGCCAGTGAAAACCTTATGCATAGCAGCAGAACATTGTCTGATATAGTGCCAGGAGATGAGCCCCCCAGGTTGGAAGGCACTCAAAAGACGACTGAGGAAGAGCTGCCTCCTCAAAGTAGTCGACCTTAATGACGCGGACGGAGTAAAGCTTTCGGGACCTTCATTTGCTGATGTGGCATAACTCAAAATGAGAATAAACAGCTGCATATCCATTAATAATCGGAACATGGAATATATGAAGTATGAATCTAGGAAAACCGCAAATCATCAAAAATGGAATGGAACACATGAACATTGATATACTAGGCATTACTGAGCTGAAATGGACTGGTATTGGCCATTTTAAATTGGACAATCATATAGTCTACTATGCCAGGAATGACAACTTGAGGAGGAATGGTGTTGCATTCATTGTCAAAAAAACATTGCAAGATCTATCCTGAAATACAATGCTGTCAGTGATATGATAATATCCATACACCTACAAGGAAGACAAGTTAATACAACTATTATTCAAATTTACACACCAACCACTAAGGCCAAAGATGAAGAAATTGAAGATTTTTATCAGCTTCTGCGTCTGAAACTGATTAAACTTGCAATCAGGATGCATTGATAATATTGCTGGTGATTGGAATGCAAAAGTTGGAAACAAAGAAGAAGGATCGGTAGCTGGAAAATATGGCCTTGGTGATAGAAACAATGCTGGAGATTGATAGAATTTTGCAAGACCAACGACTTCTTCATTGCACCAACATAAAATGTGACTATACACATGGACCTTGCCAGATGGAATACACAAGAATCAAATCAACTATGTCTGTGGAAAGAGACGATGGAAAGCGCAATATCATCAGTCAGAACAAGGCCAGGGGCTGATTGTGGAACAGACCATCAACTGGTCATATGCACGTTCAAGTTGAAACTGAAGAAAATCAGAGCAAGTCCACCAGAGCCAAAGTACAACTTTGAGTATATCCCACCTGAATTTAGAGACCATCTCAAGAATAGTTTTGACTTGTTGAACACTGATGACTGAAGACCAGACAAGTTGTGGAATGACATCATACATGAAGAAAGCAAGAGGTCATTGAAAAGACAGGAAAGAAAAGAACAAGATAGTTGTCAGAGGAGACTCTGAAATTTGCTCTTGAATGTCAAGCAGCTAAAGCAAAAGGAAGAAATGAAGTAAAAGAACTGAACAGAAGATTTCAAAGAGTGGCTCGAGAAGACAAAGTATTACAATGACACATGCAAAGAGCTGGAGATACAAAACCAAAAGGGAAGAATACGCTCGGCGTTTCTCAAGCTGAAAGGACTGAAGAAAAAATTCGAGCCTCGAGTTGCAATAGTGAAGGATCCTGTGGGGAAAATATTAAACAATTTAGGAAGCATCAAAAGAAGATGGAAGGAATACAGAGAGTCATTATACCAAAAAGAATTAGTTGACCATTTCAAGAGGTAGTATATGAACAGGAACCAACGGTACTGAAGGAAGAAGTCCAAGCTGCACTGAAAGCATTGGCGAAAAACAAGGCTCCAGGAATTGACGGAATACCAACTGAGATGTTTCAGCAAATGGATGCAGCAATGGAAGTGCTCACTTGTCTATGCCAAGAAATTTAGAAGACAACTACCTGGCCAACTGACTGGAAGAGATCCATATTTATGCCTCTTCCCAAGAAAGGTGATCCAATGGAATGTGAAAATTATCGAACAATATCATTAATATCGCATGCAAGCAAAATTTTGCTGAAGATCATTCAAAAGCGGCTGCAGCAGTATATATTGACAGGGAACTGCCAGAAATTCAGGCCAGATTCAGAAGAGGACATGGAACCAGGGATATCATTACTGATGTCAGGTGGATACTGGCTGAAAGCAGAGAATACCAGAAGGTGTTTACCTGTGTTTTATTGATTATGCAGAGGAATTTGACTGTGTGGATCATAACAAATTATGGATAACATTTCAAAAAATGGGAATTCCAGAACACTTAATTGTGCTCATGAGGAACCTGTACGTAGATTTAGAGGCAGTTGGTTGAACAGAACAAGGAGATACTGAGTGGCTTAAAGTCAGGAAAGGTGTGCGTTAGGGTTGTATTCTTTCACCATACTTATTCAGTCTGTATGCTGAGCAAATAATTTAAGAAGCTAGACTATATGAAGAAGAACGGGGCGTCAGGATTGGAGGAAGACTCATTAACAACCTGCATTATGTAGATGACACAACCTTGCTTGCTGAAAGCGAAGAGGACTTGAGGCACTTACTGATGAGGATCAGAGACCACAGACTTCAGTATGGATTATACCTCAACATAAAGAAGACAAAAAATCCTCACAAATGGAGCAATAAACAACATCATGATAAACAGAGATAAGATTGAAGTTGTCAAGGATTTCCTTTTACTTAGATCCACAATCAACACCAATGGAAGCAGCAGTCAGGAAATCAAAAGATGCTTAGCATTGGACAAATCTGCTGCAAAGGACCTCTTTAAGGTGTTGAAAAGCAAAGATGTCACCTTGAAGACTAAGGTGCGCCTGACCCAAGGTATGGTATTTTCAGTCGCATTGTATGCATGTGAAAGCTGTACAATCAGTAAGGAACACTGAGAAGAATCGATGCCTTTGAATTGTAGTCTTGATGAAGAATATTGAATATACCACGGACTGCCAAAAGAACGAACAAATCTGTCTTGGAAGAAGTACAACCAGAATGCTCCTTAGAAGCAAGGATGGCAAGACTGCGTCTTACATACTTTGGACATGTTATTAGGATGGATCTGTTCCTGGAGAAGGACATCATGCTTGGTAAAGTACAGGGTCAGCGGAAAAGAGGAAGACCCTCAACGAAATGGATTGACACAGTGGCTGCAACAATGGGCTCAAGCATAACAACGATTGTAAGGATGGCGCAGAACCCAGCAGTGTTTCATTCTGTGGTACATGGCATTGTTATGAGTCGGAACCAACTCACGGCACCTAACAACAAGAACAACAACATCCCATTGTTGGAGCCCTGGTGGCGCAGCTGTTAACCAAAAAGTTAGCAGTTTGAATCCACCATGCGCTCGTTGGAAACCCTACGGGGCAGTTCTACCCTGCCCTATAGGGTCACTAAGCATCGGAATTGACTCAACAGCAACGTGTCTTTTTTTTTTGTCCCAGTGCCATAGAGTCAATACTGACACATAGCGACCCTATGGGACAAAGTAGAACTGCCCCCCACAGGGTTTCCAAGGCTGTAAATCTTTACAGGAGCAGCCTGACACATCTTTCTTCTGTGGAGTGGATGGTGGATTCAAATCACCAACCTTTTGGTTAACAGCCAAACGCTTTAACCATTATGCCACCAGGGCCCCTTAGCTGAGCCCCTGAGCAGTATCCAAAAATCAAACCCATTGCCCCAAGTTGATTCTGACTCATAGTGACCCTGTAGGACAGAGTAGAGCTGCGTAAAAGTGTTTCCAGGGAGTGGCTGGTAGATTTGAACTGTAGAGTTTTTGGTTAGCAGCCTTTGCTCTTAACCACTGTGCCACCAGAGTTATAACTGAGTACTATTTAAAAACAAACAAACAAAAAACAAATCCGTTGCTGTTGAGTGGACTCGGACTCATAGTGACCCTATAGGACAAAGCAGAACCGCCCCATAGCACTTCCGAGGAGTGGTTGGTGGACTCGAACTGCCTTTTGGTCAGCAGCCAAGCTCTTAACTATTGAATACTATAGCCTAGCCAAATCGACATATAAAACATATAAAAGTAACCATCACGTATATTAAATATGCATTAACAGTATACCTCAATGTCATGGACTGAATTGTGTCCTCCCAAAATATCTGTCAACTTGGCTAGTTCATGATTCCCCATATTTTGTGATTATCCACCATTTTGTCATCTGATGTGATTTTCCTATGTGTTGTAAATCCTACCTCTATGATGTTAATGGGAAACACTGGTGGTGTAGTGATTAAGAGCTGTGGCTGCTAACCAAAAAGTTGGAAGTTAGAATCTACCAGGTGCTCCTTGGAAACCCTATGGGGCAGTTCTACTCTGTTCTATAGGGTTGCTATGAGTTGGAATCTACCCAACAGGCACCGTTTTTTTTTTTTTTTTTTAATTGTCTCTTTGTTAGCCAAGCACTGCGCCACAGGGCTCCTTTCCAAATGTATAACCATCCTTTATTCAATGAACTGAAATACCACCTTCATGATACAGTAAATTCGTCTATTAGGATCTCTTTCTAGGCCCTCAATTTTAGTCCTCTGATCTATTTGTTTGTTTCTAGGCCAATTCCATACTACTTTGTTTCCAGAGGATTTAGAATATAATTTAATATCTGGAAGGCAAATTCCCTCTCCTAATCCTTCATAATTTGCTTGACTATTCTCTAAATTTATTCTTCCATGTTGTTTGGCAGCCAAGTGCTTAACCGGTGTACCACTACAGCACCTTCTTCCATGCATACTTTACCCTTTTAAAAAATACAACCATTGGAAGTTGAGTTAAAATTGTAATAATTGTATATGTGTCTTATACATATTTAAGAAGAATTTAATTGTTACTATTTTTTATATTGTCTTCCTATCCAAGAATGCGAACATCTTATTTTTCAGACCTTGTTTTACACCCTCCAGTATGATTTAGTGCTTTATAACTTACTACACCTCACATTATCATTTATTATTTTATAATTTTTGTGGCTACTATGAATGAACCACTTTCTCATCTCTATTTCAAGTTGTTTTTTGAATAGAAGGCGGCTATCATGTTTTGTATACTTATTTTTTACCAAGCAACTTTAACAAATGCCCACATTAATTCTAGTAGTGTTTCCTAGGTAGATAAGCATATCATCATTAAAAATAAAAAAAGATTAATGTTTCTTCTTTGTCAGTATACATAGTAATTACTTTTCATCTTTTTGTTGTTGTTAAGAATTAACAAAATGCTGTTGAACAACAGTGATGCAAGTTGGGGTTCTTGTCTTGTTCCTGATTTTAATGGAAATGGCTTTCCATAAGATAATATATTGATAAAATGCTTTTTTTTTTCCTCTTGTAATTTGTTGTGCTAATGAATTTCAGTGGTTTTGGGCCTTTCTTGCATTTCTGAAATAAGCCACACTTGGCCATAGTATATTATTCTTTTGGTATGCTGTTTGATTCTATTTGCTAACGTTCCATTTATAATTTTCTGTCACTTGAGCTATAGGTTCTTTGAACGTTGTTATCATTTTGGAATGTGAAGCTTATTCTGAATTGTGGAATCGTATCTTTTTCCGTGGCCCGGAATATTATAAAAATTCAAATTTCTAAAGGTTGGAGAGAGCTCAGCTGTGAAGCCATCTGGTCCTAGAACTTTTCTTAATAGTAGCTTTTTTTGTTCGGATTTGAATAGACTATTTTTCAGAGTAGCTTTAGGTGTATAGAAAAATCATTCAGAAAGTAGAGAGTCCCACGTATCCCCTGTGGTAGCTTTTTGATCACCTCTATAATCTTTTCCTTTGGTGAATAGTTGATACAAGTTTTCTACTTGGCTTGGGTCTCTTTGATGTTTATGTTTTGCTAGTGGTGTCTGTTATTCAAATTTATTCACCAGCTGCTAAGGCCAAAGATGAGGAAATTGAAGATTTTCACCAATTTTTGCAGTCTGAAATTGAACAAACATGCAATCAAGGTGCATTGATAATTACTGGTGATTGGAATGTGAAAGTTGGAAACAAAGAAGAAGGATTGGTAGTTGGAAAATACAGTCTTAGTGATAGAAACAACACTGAGAATGCATGATAGAATTTTGCAGGACCAAGGACTTCTTCATTGCAAATACCTTTTTTCGACAACGTAAACGATGATTATACATGTGGACCTCACCAGATGGAATATAGAAGAATCGATCAAATCAACTAAATCTGTGGAAAGAGACAATGGAAAAGCTCAATATCATCAGTCAGAACAAGGCCAGAAACCGACTGTGGAACAATCCATCGATTGCTCATATGCAAGTTCAAGTTACAGCTGAAGAAAATTAGAACAAGTCTACAAGAGCTAAAGTGTGACCTTGAGTGTTTCCCACTTGAATTTACAGACCACCTCGAGAATAGATTGGATGTGTTGAAGACTAATGACAGAGGAGTTTCTCATTGCTCCAGTGTGTGCAAGGGCTCCCCTAGGCCCTGCAACCTGAAGAAGAGGAGGGAGCGGAACAGGCAAGGAAATAAGAATTTAAAAACAGTTCTTTGTGTCTGCACATGTCTTCCTCTTAGGTGTAAGACTGGCAGATCAGGAGTAAAGGCCCTTTACTGAAAACCCACCCCGGTTCCACAGGCCCTGGGGTCAGCACAGGATTTTCTGCTCCTCATCCAATCTGTCAGGAGTGAAGGAATTAAGACACCTGGGTCACAGATGAGTGGTAAGGATCCAGCACAGCATCAGAGAGTGTCAGGGAGACTCTGAGTCATCCAGGGGTCGATGTACAGGATATGGGGTTGTGGTTCCAGGGTAGTGTAAGCTGGGCTCTGAGCAATGGGTGTTTCTGGTACTATTGCCTCCTGCCCTGCAGAAATAATAGGGATCTGTCTTCCCTCCCCAATGACTACCACAGTGCAGCCAACTCTGCCCCAGGCTCCCTGGGCCCCACCATCCCCTTATATGTATGTTCATACACATAAAATACATGCATGTATACAAGATACATACACATGAGCTTGTGGTGCGATGGGTTGCTTTTGCATGGCCTTTCTTGTCATGGTCTTGTATGGCTGGAACTGAGAAAATAGGGTAATTGTGGCCCACCAAGGGACTAGTCAGTTTTGCCATTCAACTGGGCTTTACATGGGCCATGCCAGAGGTGGGAAGGAGAGGATCTCACCACCACTAAGGAAGAACAGCCAAGAGCAGAATGCATCCTTTGGACCCAGGATCCCCGAGCTGAGAAGATCCAGGAACCAGGAGACAGAGAGAGAGAAAAAAAGAGCTATAACACTTAAGATGGTGAGAAGCGGTGGCAGAAAAACAGCTGCAGGGGAGACCAGCAGAAGACAGCACACTGGGCTTCCCAACCCACAAAGCAAGAAAGCAGAATGCCTTTGGGCAGGAGGCTTGCTCAGGACTAGGGTGCCTCTGGTCACTTGGTGGAACTAGGTTTGTTGACCATCTTAGTCATCTAGTGCTGCTATAACAGAAATATCACAGGCGGATGGCTTTAACAAAGAGAAATGTATTCTCTCAAGTCCAGTAGGCTAGAAGTTCAAATTCAGGGCACCAGCTCCATGGGAAGCCTTTCTCTTTCTGTCAGCTCTGGAGGAAGGTCCTTGTCATCAGTCTTCCCCTTAGTCTGGGAGCATCTCAGCACAGAAACCTCAGGTTCAAAGGATGTGCTCTGCTCCCAGCACCGCTTTCTTGTGGTATGCAGTCCCCCGTCTCTCTGTTTGCTTCTCTCTTTTATATCTCAAAAGAGATTGGTTTAAAACACTATCTAATCTTTTAGACCTCATCAGTACAACTGCCACTAATCCATCTTATTACATCATTGTGATAGGATTTACAACACATAGGGAAATCACATCAGAAGATAAAATGGTAGACAATCATACAAGGGAATCATGACCTAGCCAGATATCTTGGGGGGACACAATTCAATCCATGACAAGGACCAGTTAATATGACTATTATTAAAATTTACCCAACAACCAATAAGGCCAAAGATGCAGAAATTGATGATTTTTTCCAACTTCTGCTATCTGAAATTGATCCCACATGCCATCAGGATGCATGGATAATTACTGGAGATTGGAACGTGAAAGTTGGAAACTAAGAAGAAGGATCAGTGGTTGGAAAATATGAACTTCGTGATAGAAACGATACGGGAGACTGCATGATAGAATTTTGCAAGACCAACGACTTCTTCACTGCAAACACCTTTTTTCACCAACAAACAGTGACTATACACATGAACCTTGCCAGATGGAATACATAGGAATCAAATCGACGATATTTGGGGGAAAAGATGATGGAAAAGCTCAACATCATCATCAGTCAGAACAAGGCCAGGGGCTGACTGTGGAACAGACTACCAATTGCTCGTATTCAAGTCCAAGTTGAAAATGAAGAAAATTAGAACAAGTCGATGAGAGCCAAAGTATGACCTTGAGCATATCCCACCTGAATTCAGAGACCATCTCAAGAATAGATTTGATGCGTTGAAGACTAATGATTGAAGACCAGACAACTTGTGGAAGGACATCATACACGAAGAAAGCAATAGGTCATTAGAAAGACAAGAAAGAGAGAAAAAAAAACAAAATGCATGTCAGAAGAGACTCTGAAACTTGCTCTTGAACATCGAGTAGATAAAGCAAAAGGAAGAAATGAAGATTTCAAAGGGCGGCTCAAGAAGACAAAGTATTACAATGACATGTGCAAAGAGCTGGAGACAGAAAACCAAAAGGGAAGGACATACGCTGCATTTCTGAAGCTGAAATAACTGAAGAAAAAATTCAAGCCTCAAGTTGCAATATTGAAGGATTCTATAGGGAAAATATTAAACGACTCAGGAAGCATGAAAAGAAGATGGAAGGAATACACAGAGTCAGTATAGCAAAAAGAATTTTTCAACGTCCAACCATTTCAGGAGGTACCATATGAGAAGGAACCAATCGTACTGAAGGAAGAAGTCCAAGCTGCACTGAAAGGATTGGTGAAAAACAAGGCTCCAGGAATTGATGGAATACCAATTGAGATGTTTCAGCAAATGGAGGCAGCAGTGGAAGTGCTCACTTCTCTATGCCAAGAAATCTGCGCCTGGCCAACTGCCTGGAAGAGACCCATATTCATGCCTGTTCCGAAAAAAGGTGATCCCACCAAATGTGGAAATTATCGAACAATATCATTAATATCACACGCAAGCTAAATTTTGCCAAAGATCATTTAAAAGGGGCTGCAGAAGTGTATCGACAGGGAGCTGCCAGAAATTCAAGCTGGATTCAGAAGAGGACGTGGAACCAGGGATGTCATTGCTGATGTCAGATGGATCCTGGTTGAAAGCAAAGAATACCAGAAAGATGTTTACCTGTGTTTTATCGACTATGCAAAGGCATTCAACTGTGTGGGTCATAACAAATTATAGATAACATTTGGAAGAATGGGAGTTCTAGAACACTTAATTGCATTCATGAGGAACATGTACATAGATAAGAGAGGCAGTCAGTAGAACAGAACAAGGGGATACCGCATGGTTTAAAGTCAGGGTTGTATCCTTTCACCATACCTATTCAATCTGTATGCTGAGCAAATAATCCAAGAAAATGGACTATATGAAGAAGAATCCGGCCTCAGGATTGGAGGAAGACTCATTAACAACGTGTTTTATACAGATGACACAACCTTGCTTGCTGAAAGTGAAGAGGACTTGAAGCACTTTCTGATGAAGATCAAAGACCACAGCCTTCAGTATGGATTACACCTCAACATAAAGAAAACAAAAATCCTCACAACTGGACCAATAAGAAACATCATGATAAATGAAGAAAAGATTGAGGTTGTCAAGGATTTCATTTTACCTGGATCCACAATCAACACCCATGGAAGCAGAAGTCAAGAAATCAAAAGACATATTGCATTGGGCAAATCTGCTGCAAAAGACCTCTTTAAAGTGTTGAGAAGCAAAGATACCATCTTGAAGACTAAAGTGCACCTGACCCAAGCCATGGTGTTTCCAATTGCCTCCTATGCATGCGAAAGCTGGACAATGAATAAGGAAGACCAAAGAAGAACTGATGCCTTTGAATTGTGGTGTTGGTGAAGAATATTGAATATACCATGGACTGCCAAAAGAACAAACAAATCTGTCTTGGAAGAAGTACAACCAGAATGCTCCTTAGGAGCAAGAATAGCAAGACTACATCTCACATATTTTGGATATGTCATCAGGAGAGATCAGTCCCTGGAGAAGGACATCATGCTTGGTAAAGTAGAGGGTCAGCAAAAAAGAGGAAAGTCTTCAATGAGATGGACTGACACAGTGGCTGCAACGATGGGCTTAAGCAACAATTGTGAGAATGGTGCAGGACCAGGCAGTGTTTCATTCTATTTTACATAGGGTCAATATGAGTTGGAACTGACTCAATGGCACCTAATAACATAGCAACAATCTTGTAGATCTCATCAATATAACTGCCACTAATCCATCTCGTTACATCATAGTGATAGGTTTTACAACACATAGGAAAATCACTTCAAATGACAAAATGGTAGACAATCATACAATACTGGGAATCGTAACCTAGCCAAGTCGATAGACATTTTTGGGGGACACAATTCAATCCATAACACTGACCCACAGAGCTAGAGCTGAGGGCCTTCAGACAGAGGCTTATTGGCAGAGCGCGGTGCCTTGGGGCACTTTTCAACAGAGCTAAAAGAGTTTTGTAACACTTACCTGAGCAGGGCAGAGGCCAAGGACCAGAAAGACGCATACCTGCAAGCACAGCTGAGAAGAGGCTGTTCTGATGGAAGAACTGTATCCTGAGTGTTTCTGAACCTGAATTGTAACCTGTTACTTCCCTCATAAACCCCATAATCGTGAATCTGTGAGTTCTGTGTGGCCATTGTAATGAATTATCAAACTCAGTAGAGAAGTAGAGAGTGCCATGGGAGGCATGGTTGCTGTCAGAATTGGTAAAGGTGGCGGAGAGAGGGGGCATGTCTGACCTCTGCCTCACAGGAAGAATCAGTCTTGGACTGTTGATCTTGATTGTCCATACCCCTTGAGAAATTATAGGACGTCAGAAGCTGCCTCCATGCCATTTTTCCAGAGAAACACACATATAAGATATGTATGTGTATACAAGATACATACAAGATATGTTCATATAAGAAATGTTCAGACAGACAATATGCACACATACAAGATAACATACTGTCCAGGTATGGACCAGTAACTTGAAATTTGTGTTCAAAATTGGAGGGTGCTGAGAGACGAAAGAAAGAGGAGGGCAACTCCAGTGTGGTGGTGAGAGAGCTTTACATACTGAGGCAGTGGTCCTTGGTGGCAGGAGGACCAGGACAGATACCCATGCCCAGTAGCAGGGAGGTGGAGGCTTTATACTAGTCAAAGACAAAGGTGGCTCTGAGCCAGTGAGGTACATAAGACTGTCTCAGTGAAGGTCGCATAAGAAGGGCTTGGAAAAACAGCGGTGAATTAATAGAAATAGCAATGAACTAATGGAAAACCTGAGGGCAGCTGTGTTCTGCCTCACACAGCCTGTTTTCACCTTTACATACATATATGATGCACACATACATACAAGGCACACGCATACAAGACAATGTATACCAGTGCATGCATACATGCAAGACCCTACATACGAGATGCATACATACGAGGTACGTTCAAACACAGAAAATAAATACAAGGTATTTATATACATATATGCATACATACAAGACACATGCATAATTGTTGTTGTTAGGTGCTGTCAAGTCACTTCCAACTCATAGCGACCTTATGCACAACAGAAATACTGCCCCGTCCAGAGCCATCCTCACAATTGTTGCTATGCTTGAACCCATTGTTGCAGCCACTATGTCAATCCTTCTCACTGAGGGACTTCCTCTTTTTCGCTGACCCTCTATCTTACCAAGCATAATGTCCTTCTCCAGGGACTGGTCCCTCCTGATAACATGTCCAAAGTATGTGAGACGTAGTCTCACCATCCTTGCTTCTAAGGACCATTCTGGTTGTACTTCTTCCAAGACATATGTTCTTACTTCAGGCAGTCCCCCGTATCTTCAATATTCTTCGCCAACACCACAATTCCAAGGCGTCAATTTTTCTTCAGTCTTCCTTATTCATTGTCCAGTTTTTACGTGCACATGAGGCAATTGAAAACACTATGGCTTGGGTGTTCAGGGTGACATCTTTGCTTTTCAACTCTTTAAAGAGGTCTTGTGCGGCAGATTTGCCCAATGCAATGTGTCTTTTGATTTCTTGATTGCTGCTTTCATAGGTGTTGATTGTGAATCCAAGTAAAATGAACTCCTTGACAACCTCAATCTTTTCTTCATTTATCATGATGTTGCTTATTGGTCCAGTTGTGAGGATTTTTGTTTTCTTTATGTTGAGGTATAATCCATACTGAAGGCTGTGGTCTTTGATCTCCATTAGAAAGTGCTTCAAGTCCTCTTCACTTTCAGCAAGCAAGGCTGTGTCATCTGCATAACACAGGTTGTTAATGAGGCTGTCTCCAAGCCTGATGCCAGATTCTTCTTCATATAGTCCAGCTTCTCAGATTATTTGCTCAGCATACAAATTGAATAGGTATGGTAAAAGGATACAACCCTGACTCACACCTTTCCTAACTTTAAACCTCTTGTTCTGTTCTAATGACTGACTCTTGAGCCATGTACAGATTCCTCATGAGCACAATAAAGTGTTCTGGAATTCCCATTCTCCCCAACGTTATCCATCATTTGTTATGATCCACAAAGTCAAACACCTTAATATAGTCAATAAAACACAGGTAAACATCTTTCTGGTATTCTCTGCTTTCAGCCAGGATCCATCTGACATCAGCTATGATATCCTTGGTTCTCATGCTCTTCTAAATCCAGCTTGAATTTCTGGCAGTTCCCTGTCGATACACTGGTGCAGCCACTTTTGAGTGCTCTTCAGCAAATTTTAGCTTGCATGTGGTATTAAAGATATTGTTCAATAATTTCCCCGTTCAGTGGGATCAGCTTTCTTGGGAATAGGCATAAGTATGGATCTCTTCCAGTCCAGTTGGCCAGGAAGCTCTCTTCCATATTTTTGGCATAGACAAGTGAGCATTTCCTGTACTGCATCCATTTGTTGAAACATCTCAGTTGGCATTCTGTCAATTCCCAGAGCCTTGTTGTTTGCTAATGTTTTCAGTGCATTTTGGACTTCTTCCTTCAGTACTATCAGTTCCTGATCGTATGTTACTTCCTGAAATGGTTGAACGTCTACCAACTCCTTTTTATATAGTGATTCTGTGTAGTCCTTCCATCTTCTTTTGATGCTTCCTGTGTCATTTAATATTTTTGCTGTAGAATCATTCGGTATTGCAACTCAAGCCTTGAATTTTTTCTTCAGTTCTTTCAGCTTGAGAAATGCTGAGTGTGTTCTTCCCTTTTGGTTTTCTATTGCCAGCTTTTTGCACACGTTATCATAATACTTTGTCTTCTGAAGCCACCCTTTGAAATCTTCTGTTCAGCTATTTCATCATTTTTTCGTTTTGCTGTAGCTACTCAAAATTCAAAAACAAGTTTCAGGATCTCTTCTGACATCCATTTTGGTCTTTTCTTTTTCTCGTGTCTTTTTAATGACCTCTTGCTTTCTTCATGTATGATGGCCTTGATGTCATTCCACAACTCATCTGGTCTTTGATCACTGGTGTTCAATGCATCAAATCTATTCTTGACATGGTCTCTAAATTCAGGTGGGATATACTCAAGGTCATATTTTGGCTATCGTGGACTTGTTCTAATTACCTTCAGTTTCAACTTGAACTTGCATATGAGTAATTGTCTGTTCCACAGTCAGCCCCTGGCCTCGTTCCAACTGATGATATTGAGCTTTTCCATCTTCTTTTTCCATAGATGTAGTTGATTCGATTTCTGTGTATTCCGCCTGGTAAGGTTCATGTGTAGAGTCACTGTTTATGTTGGTGATAAAATGTATTTGCAATAAAGAAGTCGTTGGTCTTGCAAAATTCCATGATGAGATCTCCAGCATCGTTTCTATCACCAAGGCCATATGTTCCGACTACCGATCCTTCTTTGTTTCCAACTTTCACATTCCAATCACCAGTAGTTATCAGTGCATCCTGATTGCATGTTCAATCAATTTCAGACCTCAGAAGTTGGTAAAAATCCTTAATTTTTTCATCTTTGGCCTTAGTGGTTGGTGCATAAATTTGAGTAATAGTGGTATTAACTGGTCTTCCTTGCAGGCGTATGGATATTATCCTATCACTGACAGAGTTGTACTTCAGGATAGATCTTGAAATACACTTTTTGACGATGAATGTAATGCCATTCCTGCTCAAGTGGTCATTCCCGGCATAGTAGACCATATGATTGCCTGACTCAACATGACCAATACAAGTCCATTTCAGCTCACTAATGCCTAGTATATAAATCCTTATGGTTCTGTTTCATTTTTGATAATTTCCAATTTTCCTAGATTCATACTTCATACATTCCAGGTTCCAATTATTAATGGATGTTTGCAGCTGTTTCTTCTCATTTTGAGTTATGCCATATCAGCAAATGAAGGTCCTGAAGTTTTGACTCCATCCATGTCATTAAGGTCAGCTCTACTTTGAAGAGGCAGCCCTTTCCCAGTCATCTTTTGAGTACCTTCCAACCTGAAGGGCTCATTTTTTGGCACTGTATCAGACAATGTTCCATTGTGATTCATAAGGTTTTCACTGGCTAATTCTTTTCAGAAGTGCACTGCCGGTTCCTTCTTCCTAGTCTGTCTTAGTCTGGAAGCTCAGCTGAAACCTGTCTGCCATGGGTGGCCCTGCTGGTATGTGAATACTGGTGGGACGCTACTAACAGCACAGCAACACACAAGCCCCCACAGTACAACAAATTGACAGACACGTGGGGACATGCATACTAGATATGTACATGTAAGATGTATACGTAAAGATATGTACATACATACAAGATATGTTTCTAAGCATTGTTGTTGTTAGGTGCCATCTAGTCAACTCCGAGTCATTGCGACCCCATGTACAACAGAATGAAACACTGCCCAGTCCTGTGCCACCCTTACATCTGTTATGGTGCTTGAGCCCATTGTTGTAGCCACCGTGTCTGTTCATCTTGTTGAGGGTCTTCTTTTTCTCTGATCCTCTACTTATCAAGCATGATGCCCTTCTCCAGGGACTGGTCCCTCCTGATAACATGTCCAACATACATGAGTCCAAGTCTAGCCATCCTTGCTTCTAAGGAGCATGCTAGTTGTACTACTGTCAAAGCAGATTTATTCATTCTTATGGCAGTCCATGGTATATTCAATATTCTTTTTTTCCCAAGCATATTAGTTTATGTTCCTTTTATTATACAACTGATAGCATACTCTGTCCAGTCAGTTTTCACACTTTGCTTTTTTCATTTAATAACGTGTCTTGGGATCATCCTGCTCAAGCTGCTCCCCTTGCCAGCAGGGGGACATTCCAGTGATTGCACACACCCTGGTTTACTGAACTAGTTCCATATTGATGGCCTTGCATGTTATTTCCAACTTTTGCTATTATAAACATGGTTAAATGGATGCCCTTATGCACATATAGTTTTTCAGGCATACAGTGGTTTCTAGGATGCTGGATTAAAAGCTATGACTATTTTAATGCTGATACATTGCCAAATAGACCTCCGTGAAGGTTGTACCAATCACACCACCAGCAGCCTGGGATGAGAGGGCCTGTTTCTTCACGTCCTGTGCTGTTAAACACTTAGCTCCAACCTTACCCATCAGAGGTGGAAATGGCATCTGGTTGTAGTTTTAATTTGCATTTCTTTACTAATGAGTGATCTTGGGCCAATTTTATACACAGCCAACATCCAGCTAGTCCAGTTCAGTGTTTATTGAAATGCAGGCTTCTCTCATTATTGGAGCTCCCTAATTATGGATGCTTGATGTAATGACTGGCAAACATTCTTCTCCTCAGTTGCACATCAGACTCAGCAACCTGGTGCTGAGTCTGCAGGTGCTCGCCCAGGAGGGGAGGGAGAGATGTGGGCCAGCGGGTGGAAATGAGCGGCTAGCTAGCCCGGCGGCTCTCCCCAGAGCCAGCTCCCGCTTGTGCTGCTCAAACCCATTGCACTTCATCATTTTCACTGTCCCCACATTACTAATGAAAATGTCTTCTAAGAAAGTGAGAAGGCCTGTAGAAATAGCAGATGAGCCCACACATGAGAGAAGTCGAAGTGAAGATGCCCTGAGAGAACACATGACACGCTAGCTTGCCCGTGGCTCCCCTGCGCACATGCCCTTGCCTCCCACACACAGAGATTTTCTATGCATGAGAAAATAAAGACAAATGGCTAAAGTTGCTTTTTCTGGAAAGCTCCACTGTGCTACTCCAGCACGGCATAACAAGCAAGAAACACCTCTGTGCCGTGGACAGAGAGTCCTGACACATAGTGTGTCATCGGCCACGTGTTGACACAGCAGAAGGCACTGCACATCTTTGAAGATCTAAAGGAGGAGGGAGTTGATCCCATGGACAGTTGAATTTCAAAGCAAGCCAGGATGATTTGAGAGATTTAAGAATGACACAAGACTGCATAATTCGAAGAACAAGCATTTTTGGATGAGCTAGGAATCCACTCTTATTTTTCCCATTGCAAGGTTCCTGCTATGTGAAAATGTACTCTCCAACACACTGTTAGAAATGGATCCTATTCAGATAATAAGGACTGTTTCTACTTCCATACCAGTTGATTCACTGGTGTAATAATAATAATAATCCATTGCTGTTGAGTCGATTCTGACTCATAGCAACACTCCAGGACAGAGTAGAACTGCTTCATAGGGTTTCCAAGGAGCGCCTGGTGGATTCAAACTGCTGACCTTTTGGTTAGCAGCCGTAGTTCTTAACCACTATACCACCAGGGTTTCCAATTTGTATAATATAAATTGTAAAAAGCAGTAAAACTAATCAAGATATAAATTCTAAACCAATTGCTAAATGGTCTTGCTGCATAAGACCACATTCTGAATGCTTTGGAGACAAAGCTCAGGTAGTTACATGTTACGAAAAATAGTTGGCATGGCAATGGAGATTTTAAAAATTGTACCAGTTGATGTAAAATATTTAAGAGTTAGTTTACCAAGCTTTTCCTAAAGGTACATTGTGTTCAAAACCACTAAAAGCCCCAGTTATCAGAGAACCCCTGAGGGAGCAGGAGAACAGTGGGATGCAGACCCCAAATTCTCATAAAAAGACCAGACTTAATGGTCTGACTGAGACTAGAAGGACCCGGGCAGTCATGGTCCACAGACCTTCTGTTGGCCCAGGTCAGGAACCATGCCTGAAGCCAATTCGTCAGACATGGATTCACTGGACAATGGGTTGGAGAGAGATGCTGATGAGGAGTGAGCTACTTGCATCAGGTGGACACTTGAGACTATGTTGGCATCTCCTGTCTGGAGGGGAGATGAGAGGGTGGAGGGGTTAGAAGCTGGCAAAATGGTCATGAAAAGAGAGACTGGAAGGAGGGAGCGGGCTGTCTTATTGGGGGGAGAGTAATTGGGAGTATGTAGTAAGGTGTATATAAGTTTTTATGTAAGAGACTGACTTGATTTGTAAACTTTCACTTAAAGCACAATAAAAATTATTTAAAAAAAAAAAAAAGCTCCAGTTATCTTGGTGGTTAAACAAACAAAAAGAAAGGACATAATTCTTGGTAAAGCAGACGATCAAGCCATGGTGTTTTTCATCACCTCATATGCATGTGAAAGCCAATGAATAAGGAATACCAAAGAAGAATTGATGCCTTTGAATTATGGTGTTGGTGAAGAATATTAAATATACCAGGGACTGCCAGAAGAACAAACAAATCTGCCTTGGAAGAAGTACAACCAGAATGCTCCTTAGAAGCAAGGGTGGCAAGGCTTTATCTCACATACTTTGGACATGTTATCAAGGGGGACCAGTCCCTGGAAAAGGACATCATGCTTGGTAAACTAGATGGTCATTAAAAAAGAGGAAGGCCCTCAACGAGATGCATTGACTTGGCGGCTGAAACAATGGGCTCAAGTATAACAACAATTGTGAGGATGGTGTAGGAGGACTGGGCAGTGTTTCATTCTGTTGTGCACAGGGTCACTACAAGTTGGAACAGACCCGACAGCACCTAACTACAACAAGAAAGTGGAGGGCCAGAGAAGGTGAGGGAGGCCCTCCATGAGATGGACTGATGCAGTGGCTGAAACAATGGACTCAAACATAGGAATGATCAGGAAGACGACACAGGACTGGACCACATTTTGTTCTGTTATACATAAGGTTGCTATCAGTCAGAGCCAACTTGATGGCAACTAACAACAACTAACAATCTAGTTGATGTTAAAAGAAACAATTACTTTGGTCAGCTTCCCACTGCCCTAGAAGATAAAGTGACACTGGCAGTGTTCCTGAGTCTTAAATTCATCCCAAAACGTTTAACGATGGGTTTTGATATCAGTAGATTTGGTGACTTGGTCATTCAGTGAAATTGTTTTAAAAGTCCTAGAAATGCCAAAACCTTCCCAAACAAAAAAAGAGTATTATGAAAACAATTAGAAATAACTCAATATAAATGGAAAGCACCCACATAAAATGCTGAAATCTAGGTTCCAACTTTTAGTGAAATCTATTCACTGACTATATTCAAGAGATATACTCATAGTAAGAGTATCTTCATATTTAGAGAATATAGTTGAGAAGATTATTTCTTCAAATGATTAAAAGCTGACTTATCAGAAACAGTGGAGGCCAGAAGGCGGGGCGATGACATATTCAAAGTGCAGAAAGAAAAAACAAACAAAACTTCTACCTAGAATATTTCCAGTAAAATTATGTTTTCAAAAGTGAAGGCGAGGGGGCAGAGCCAAGATGGTGGAATAGACAGACGCTTACGTCGAGCCCTCTTTACAGCAAAGACCCAAAAAAACAAGTGAAACCAGTATACTTGTGATAAGCCCTGAGCATCAAAGGCAAGCTTAGACAATGAACTGAGGGGCAGGGGAAGGAAGAGACTGTTCAGAAATGGAGAGGAGTTACCAGACCTGAATCACGGGGAGCCCTCAGGCACCATTCCCGGAGCTGCGGTGGCGGCGGTGGGCTGGCCCTAGAGTTCAGCCGCAGTTTTCCCAGGAAGAAGCAGCCACCCACACAGCACACTCACACCCCCAGAACCTGAGCAGAAGGGCGCTCTCGGCAAAAGCTAAGTACTTGCATATATTTTACCACCACCCCCCCGCCCCCAAGCCAGCTTCAGCGGCTGAATCCCTGGGCCTGAGATAGACCCTGGTGAGCACCTGGAGCTGTCCACCCAGCATTGGGGAAGGAAAGAATTTGCAACTGGGAGGAAAACATAATTTGCTAGCTCCATTAACCAGGGGAGCTCAGGACAGAAGCGACTCCTATCCAGGCATAAACCGTCTGTGGACCTTGAGCACCTTTCCCTTCTGCATGGACCTCTGTGGGCCTATTTCCGTAGAATAGGCCCTTGTTGGCAAACTCCAACCATTTCAGCTGCGTGGTGGAGAAGTGGGTGTTTGATGTTTGACATTGCTTTGCCTAGTAAACAAGGTGTTCACCTACCCACATCAGGGACCTAAGGACTGGTAGCTCCACTCAGTTCACCCAGCCACCCGTGACAGGGATCCAAAGATAACTGGTACCTCCCAGGCCTTACAACCAAAAACTTTGGGTGCCCATGGTCCCTCTGCAGAACCCACCCACCAGCACACTCTAGGGAACAGAGACATGTTTACTTGTCGGGAACCAGACAAGGATGCCCTTTATCACCACTCTTATTCAACATTGTGCTGGAGGTCCTAGCCAGAGCAATTAGGCTGGACAAAGAAATAAAGGGCATCCAGACTGGCAAGGAAGAAGTAAAAGTGTCTCTATTTGCAGATGACATGATCTTATACACAGAAAACCCTAAGGAATCCTCCACAAAACTACTGAAACTAATACAAGAGTTCAGCAGAGCATCAGGATACAAGATAAACATACAAAAATCAGTTGGATTCCTCTACACCAACAAAAAGAACATCAAAGAGGAAATCACCAAATCAATGCCATTTACAGTAGCCCCCAAGAAGATAAAATCCTTAGGAATAAATCTTACCAGAGATGTAAAAGACTTACACAAAGAAAACTACAGTACACTTCTGCAAGAAACCAAAAGAGGCTTACATAAGTGGAAGAACATACCTCGCTCATGGATAGGAAGACTTAACATTATAAAAATGGCTAGTCTACCAAAATCGATCTATACATTTAATGCAATTCCGATCCAAATCCCAAGAACATTCTTCAATGAGGTGGAGAAACAAATCACCAATTTCATATGGAAGGGAAAGAGGCCCCGGATAAATAAGGCATTACTGAAAAAGAAGAACAAAGTAGGAGGCCTTACTTTACCTGATTTTAAAACCTATTATATCACCACAGTAGTCAAAACAGCCAGGTACTTGTACAACAACAGATACATAGACCAATGGAACAGAATTGAGAATCCAGACATAAATCCATCCACATATGAGCAGCTGATATTTGACAAAGGCCCAAAACAGTTAAACGGGGAAAAGACAGTCTTTTTAACAAGTGGTGCTGGCATAACTGGCTATCCATCTGCAAAAAAATGAAACAAGACCCATATCTCACTCCATGCACAAAAACTAACTCAAAATGGATCAAAGACCTAAATATAAAATGATAAAGATCATAGAAGAAAAAATAGGGACAACGTTAGGAGCCCTAATATATGGCATAAACAGTATACAAAACTTTATGAAGAACATAGAAGAAAAACTAGATACCTGGGAGCTCCTAAAAATCAGACACCTATGCTCATCCAAAGACTTCACCAAAAGAGTAAAAAGACTACCTACAGACTGGGAAAAAGTTTTTAGCTATGACATTTCTGATCAGCGCCTGATCTCTAAAATCTACACAATACGGCAAAAACTCAACTGCAAAAAGACAACCCAATTAAAAAATGGGCAAAAGATATGAATAGACACTTCACTAAAGAAGACATTCAGGTAGCTAACAGATAGATGAGGAAATGTTCATGATCATTAGCCATTAGAGAAATGCAAATCAAGCCTACAATGAGATTTCATCTCACTCCAACAAGGCTGGCATTAATCCAAAAACCACAAAATAATAAATGTTGGAGAGGCTGTGGAGAGATTGGAACACTTCTACACTTCTGGTGGGAATGTCAAATGGTACAACCACTTTGGAAATTGATTTGGCGCTTCCTTCAAAAGCTAGAAATAGAATTACCATACAATCCAGCAATCCCACTCCTTGGAATATACCCTAGAGAAATAAGAGCCTTTACATGAACAGATATATGCACACCCATGTTTACTGCAGCACTGTTTACAATAGCAAAAAGATGGAAGCAACCAAGGTGCCCACCAATGGATGAATGGATAAATAAATTATGATACATTCACACAATGGAATACTACACATTGATAAAGAACAGTGAGGAATCTGGAAACATTTCATAACATGGAGGAAGCTGGAAGGCATTATGCTGAGTGAAATCAGTCAGTTGCAAAAGGGCAAATATTGCATAAGACCACTATTATAAGAACTTGAGAAATGGTTTAAACTGAGAAGAAAACATTGTTTTGTGGTAACGAGAGCGGGGAGGGAGGGAGGGTGGGAGAGGGACATCCACTAATTAGATAGTAGATAAGAACTACTTTAGGTGAAGGGAAAGACAGCACACAATACAGAGGAGGTCAGCACAATTGGACTAAACCAAAAGCAAAGAAGTTTCCTGAATAAAGTGAATGCTTCAAAGGCCAGCGTAGCAGGGGCAGGGGTCTGGGGACCATGGTTTCAGGGGACATCTAAGTCAATTGGCATAATAAAGTCTATTAAGAAAAAATTCTGCATCTCACTTTGAAGAGTGGCATCTGGGGTCTTAAATGCTAGCAAGCAGCCATCTAAGATGCATCAATTGGTCTCAACCACCTGCAGCAAAGGAGAATGAAGAACACCAAGGACACAAGGCGATTAGGAGCCCGAGAGACATAAAGGGCCACATGAACCAGCGACTACATCATCCTGAGACCAGAAGAACTAGATGGTGCCCTGCTACAACCGTTGACTGCCCTGTCAGGGAACACAACAGAGAACCCCTGAGGGAGCAGGAGAGCAGTGGGATGCAGACCCCAAATTCTCATAAGACCAGACTTAATGTTCTGACTGAGACTGGAAGGACCCTGGTGGTCATGGCCCCCAGACCTTCTGTTGCCCCAGGTCAGGAACCATTCCCGAAGCCAACTCGTCAGACATGGATTGGACTGGACGATGGATTGGAGAGGGATGCTGGTGAGGAGTGAGCTTCTTAGATCACGTGGACACTTGAGACTATGTTGGCATCTCCTGCCTGGAGGGGAGATGAGAGGGTGGAGGGGGTTAGAAGCTGGAGAAATGGACACGAAAAGAGAGTGGAGGGAGAGAGCGGGCTGTCTTATTAGGGGGAGAGTAATTGGGAGTGTGTATCAAGGTGTATATGGGTTTTTGTGTGAGAGGCTGACTTGATTTGTAAACTGTCACTTAAGGCACAATAAAAATTATGAAACAAAAAAGTGAAGGTGAAACAAACACATTTGCAGATAAACAAAAACTGAGAAAATCCATTGCTAGCTAACTTGTCCTAGAAGAAATACAAAGGGAAGTTCTTTAGTCTGAAAGGAAGCGACACAAGATTAATACACAAAAACCCACTGCATTTCCATTTATTAGCAACAAACAAGCCAAACATGATTTAGGAAACAATTCGATTCATGACGCCATCAGGAAAAAACAAAATACTAGAATGGCTATAATCAAAAAGACTGACAATACCCAGGTTTTGGTTTATTTTATTGCAGTTTAAGTGAAAGTTTACAGTTCAAGTTAGTTTCTCAGACAAAAATTTATATTCACATTGTTATATGACCCTAGTTGCTCTCCCTGTAATGTGACAGTACATTCCTCTTTTCCACCCCAGATTTCCCGTGTCCATTCAGCCAGCTGCTTTCCGTTTCTGCCTTTTCAATCTTGCCTCCGGACAGGAGCTGCCCATTTGGTCTCATGTATCTGCTTGAGCTAAGAAGCACACTCTTCACGAGTATCATTTTATGTCATATAGTCCAGTCTAATCTTTGAAGAGTTAGCTTTGGGAATGGTTTTAGTTTTGGGCTAACAGAGAGTCTGGTGGCCATGTCTTCCAGGGTCTCTCCTGTCTCAGTCAGACCATTAGGTCTGGTTTTTTTAAATTAGAATTTGAGTTCTGAATCCTACTTTTCTCCTCCTCCGTCAGGGACTCTCTGTTGTGTTTCCTGTCATGGCAGTCATTGGTGGTAGCTGGGCACCATCTAGTTCTTCCCATCTCAGGCTGATGGAGTCTCTGGTTTATGTGCCCCTTTCTGTCTCTTGGGCTCATATTTTCCTTGTGTCTTTGATGTTTGTCGTTCTCCTTTGCTCCAGATGGCTGCTTGCTAGCTTTTAAGACCCCAGATACCACTCACCAAAGTGGGATGCAGAACATTTTCTTAATAAACTTTGTTATGCCAATTGACCTAGATGTCTCCTGAAACCATGGTCCCCAGACCCCTGCCCCTGCCACTCTGTACCTTGAAGTGTTCGGTTGTATTCTTGCAGATAAGAACAATTCATTTTATACAACCCCAAACCATAGATATAACTGAATAGTTAGTTTATACAAAATGGTTGTTGAAAAGTTATCAATTGGATTTACCCTTTAGGCACAATCCAAGTGTGATGTGATGGATCACTTTCATATGGCCTTTCTTACTATGGTCTTGTAACTCCCACTCAAATGATTGGGGAACAATGCAAGTAAGGTAATTGTGGCCTACCAAAGGGATTGGTCAGTTTTGCCATCCTATTAGGCTTGAAATGAGCCATTCCAGAGCCAGGAGGAGAGAATCTCATCACCGTCAAGGAAGACGATCTAGGAGCACAGCATGTCCTTTGGACCTGGGATCCCTGCGCTGACAGTCTTCTATATCCAGGAGACAGAGAGCTATAACACTGAAGACGGTGGGAAGCAGCGACAGAGAAACAGCAGCAGTAGAGACAGCAGAACCTGGAGACTGGCAGGAGACGGTGTGGTGGGCTTCCCAGCCCACAGTGAGAAAGCTGAGTGTCTTCCGGCAGAAGCCTTGCTGGTGGAGTAGGGTACCTCCAAGCACTTGGTGGAGCTAGGTTTGCTGACCCACAGAGCTAGAAATGAGCACCTTCAGGCTGAGGCTTACTGGTGGAGTGGGGTGTCTCAGGGCACTTATCAGCAGAGTTAAAAGAGCTTTGTAACACTTGCCCAAGCAGGGCAGAGGCTGAGGTCCAGACAGAGATGTGCCTGTGAGTATGGCTGGGAAGAAGCTGTCCAGATGGCAGAACTGTATCCTGAGTGTTCCTGAGCCTGAATTGTAACTGTTACTTCCCTAATAAACCCCATAATCCTGAGTATTATCTGTGAGTTCTGTGTGGCTATTGCAATAAATTACTGAACCCAGCAAAGAAGTAGAGAGTGCTGTGGGAGGGATGGTTGATATCAGAATTGGTAAAGCTGGTGGATAGAGGAGGCATGCCTGACCCCTGCCTCATAGGAATCAGCCTTGGGCTGTTGATCCTGATTCTCTTTACCCCTTGTGAAGTTAGAGGAGGTCAGATGCTACCCCCATGCCATTTTTACACGAAGGCTTCTTATAAGAGGAACTTTGGAGAGGAACATGGCTGTGAAATGCATCAGTCCTGTCCTCCTTTGCCACCAGGCAGTGGTGCAAATTGAACCAAGCTGGTCCATTTGTCTTCAGAGGCCCCAACTTGAGGACAAATTTCAGAGGCATGAACCAGCAACTAAGCCAACATATGCTCAAGGGCTTCCCACACACAGTCCTGGATGAAAGGAGCAAATTGTTGCCGAAAGAGAGGAGGGGTTTCTGAGTCTTCTGCACAGTCCTGTGTTCCTCATAGGGAAAACAGACCTCACATTCATACAAGACAGATATAGCAGGTGTTGTCACAAAGAGGTACTTCCTTGGTTCAGTGATGGAGACATGGCTCATTCCTTTCCACTCATCCAGTTGTACACATCCTTAGAACTCCATCTGATGCCTGTAAAATGTTGTAAGTATCACAGGACTTCCAGAGGAGGGATGGGGCCCTGGTAATTTGGAGAAGTCCCCAGTCCCATGGGCCCCTAACAGTCCTTATTGTCACATGCCACCCTGTGATCATTGAGGTCATGTGTCCGTTTGGCTGGGCCATGATTCTCAGTGGTTTGGTGGTTAGGATGTAGTTTGGCAGTCGTGTAATGATGTAATCACTTTCATAATGAGATCTGATATAAGATGATCACCTCCATGATGGGATCTGCTGTGAGCAGCCAATCAGTTGAAAGGGAGTTTCCTTGGCAGTGTGGCCTGCAGCCAATACAGGTGGACTTTCTGGCAAGGCTCGGGGCCTTTGCTCGCTCTGGATCCTACAGTTGGATCCTGTTCATCTGACCTCCAGTTCTTGGACTTGAACTAGCAGCTTGCCTGCCGATCTTGGGATTTGTCACTCTCCATGGCATGGATCTTGGGTTCACCAGTCCCTGCAGCTATGTGAGTCAGGAGAAGCCTCCAGCTTCACCTGGGACTTTGCAACCTCTACAACTGCATGAACATTTCCTTGATATAAATCACTCTCTAGATACATGAATAGAGAGAGAGAGAGATGCTTCACTGATGTTGCTTCTCTGGAGAACCCAGCCTGAACTTTCTAAATTGGTTCTCAAGTCTGGTTAGTCTTAAAGATGTTGATGACTCTGCTTCCAACAGTAAAGAGGGCACTGTTAATCCATGGCATGAGGTAGCAATAGAAATATGCAAAATATCTCCACTAATAGATCAGGTATTGGTGAAAGGCAAGGCTCTAGGTAATTGCACGTTTGATACCTTTCTACAATTTTGTCAGAATGAGAAGTATAAGGAAGCTTGTTGGTTGGTCCTTCTTTCCCTAGACCAAGTGGTAAAAGAAAGAGATGAGCTCAGGGCTTCAGCATCAAAGCTTAAGCACCACATAAATGGCCTCAGTTTCCACTTGTGCCTTGAAAGAAAGCCTTATTTCTTGTAGTAACGGAGCTGATATTGCCAAAAAACAAACCAAGACTCTTATCGTAAGAGTGCCTGAATTACAATGCCAACAGAATTCCCAACCTCAAGTGGCATCCGAGGTTAAAGTGAGAGCACTGATTGGGAAGAAATGGGATCCTCAAACTTGGGATGGGAACATATGGGCAGATAATCAGGAAGCTGGAGACACTGAGCCCCTAAATTCCATTGAATCACTCCTGCCAACAGAACTAGTCCTCTAAATCCCATCTTAAGAGACCACTCCATCTTTGTCTGCTAAGCCACCCTCCCCAGTAAAACCATTAGCCTCTCCCTCTCCATCTAATGAGATTAACCCAGCTGTGTCTGAAGAGCCTTTGTCTGGGACTTTGCCTGAGGTAGATGCCTTACAAAACAATGCTGAATGTTCTCAGAAAACATCCCCACCACCCATTTTGGCTTCTAGACCTATAACTAGACTTAACTTCCAACAAGTCCCAAAGGATGAAGTACAAAGAGTGACCCATGAGGTGGTATACTACACTCCAAAGGAACTGCTTGACTTTCATAATATGTATAAACAGAAACCTGGGGAATGTGTGTGGGAATGGCTATTAAGGGTGTGGGATAATCATGCAAGGAACATAAAGATGGGTCAGTCTGAGTTTATGGATATGGGCCCACTAAGCACAGACTCTTCATTCAGTGTTTCAGCTTGAGAGGTTAGGAAAGGATCTAATAGTTTATTTGGCTGGGTTGCTAAAGCATGAATTATGCTGTGGCCTATGCTAAATCAAGTTGAAGGACCAGACCTGCTTTGATATACTGTAGAAGAAGGTATCCAAAGGCTTAGGGAAATTAGCGTGTTAGAGTGGATTTAACAGGTTAGACTCACAGACCCACACATGGAGTGGCCAGAGAACACACCTTTTACCACAACTGTGAGAAACAAATTTGTGACGGGAGCCCCTGCATCCTTGAAGACTGCTGTGATTGCTATTTTATGTAAGTCAGATTTCACTATGGGGACTGTCCTGACTGAATTAAGACACCTAAATACAATGGGGTTAACTGGACCCCGTGGTGGTAAGGGCCAAGTGGCAGCACTCATTCAACAAAGACAAGCCGGGTGTAGTTACGGTAATGGACAGCAGAATCAAAGCAGTAATCAGGATAGTCTCACTCATATGGACTTACGGTGTTGGCTACTTAGTCATGGTGTTCCTAGGAGTGAAACAGGGAATCTACTAAATATTTACTTGATCTGTACAAGCGGAAGTTTTCTAGGCCAAGTGAACAGCACAGTCAAATGGCCATAATAGAGTCACCACCCCTCAATCAATTTGCAGACTTGAACAAGTTTAAAGACCCACAACTCCTTGAATGAAGGGGGGGGGGTCCCCTTGAGGAAACACCCCTACTACATTGCCAAAAATGTATACTGTTAATCATTCTTCTAGCCTTCCCCAAAGGGATCTATGGCCTTTTATGAGAGTAACTATTCATTGGGAAAAAAAGAAATCAACAGACTTTTCAGAGATTACTGGATACTGGCTCTGAACTGACACTAATTCCAAGAGACCCAAAACATCACTGTGGCCCGCCAGTCAGAGTGGGGGCATATGGAGGTCGGGTTATTAATGGCATCTTATCTTATGTCCATCTCATTAGATCCAGTGGGTCCCTGGACCCATCATATAGTGATTTCCCCAGTTCCAGAATGCACAATTGGAATAGACATACTCAACAATGAGCAGAACCCCCACACTGGATTCCTGACAAGTGGACTAGGCCTGTTATGGTAGGAAAGCCAAGTGGAAGCCATTAGAACTGCCCCTGTCTAGGAAATGAGTAAACCAAAAACAATACCGCACTCCTGGAGGGATTGCAGAGATTACTGCCACCATCAAGGACTTGAAGGATGCAGGGGTGGTGATGCCCACCACATCCCCATTCAACTTGCCTATTTGGCCTGTTCAACAAACAGATGGATCTTGGAGAATGACAGTAGATTATCGAAAACTTGACCAGGTGGTGACTTCAATTGCAACTGCTGTTTCATTGCTTGAGTAAACTAATCCATCTCCTGGTACCTGGTGTGCAGCTGTCGACCTGGCCAATGCCTTTTTCTCCATATCTGTTTTGAAGGATCACCAGAACCAGTTTGCCTTCATCTGGCAAGGCCAGCAATACATCTTCACTTGCCTATCTCAGGGCTACATCAACTCTCCAGCCCTGTGTTGTAATTTAGTCTGCAGGGACCTTGATCACTGTTCCCTTCCACAAGACGTCACACTGGTCCATTACATTGAGGAGATGCTGACCGGACCTAGTAAAGAAGAAGAGTCAATGACTGTGGACTTACTTGTAAAACATTTGCATGCTAGAGGGTGGGAAATTAATCCCACAAAAATTCAGGCACCTTCCGCCTCAGTGAAATTTCTAGGGGTCCAGTAGTGTGGGGCATGTCAAGATATACCTTCTAAAGTGAAGAATAAGTTATTGCATCTGGCTGCTCCCACATCTGAAAAGGAGGCACTATGCCTAGTGGGCTTCTTTGGATATTTGAGGCAATGAGTGTGTTACTCCAACCTATCTATCAAGTGACCAGAAAAGCTGCTAGTTTTGAGTGATGGCCAGAACTAGAGAAGGCTCTGCAACAGGTTCAGGCTGTCATGCAAGCCACCCTGCCACTTGGGGCATATATCTGGCTGATCCAATGGTACTTGAAGTGGCAGTGGCAGTGGCAGTGGCAGATAGAGATGCTGTTTGGAGTCATTGGCAGGCCCCTGTTGGTGAATCACAGTGCAGATCCTTAGGATTTTGGAGCAAAGCCCTGCCATCCTCTGCAGATAACTACTCTCCTTTTGAGATACAGCTTTTGGCTTGTTACTGGGCCTTAGTAGAAACTGAACAGAACCATGGGACACCAAGTAACCATGTGGCCTGAGCTGCCCATCGTGAACTGGGTGTTGTCTGTCCAACACAGTCATAAAGTTGGACATGCACAGCAGCACTCAATCATTAAATGAAAGTAGTATATACGAGATTAGGCCCAAGCAGGACCTGAAGGCACAAGTAAGTTGCATGAGGAAGTGGCCCAAATGCCCATGGCCTCCACTCCTGTCACATTACCTTCCATCTCCCAGTCTGTACCTATGGCTTCATGGGGACTTCCTTATGATCAGTTGGCCGAAGAGAAAGCTTGTGCCAGTTTACAGATGGCTCTGAGTGATATGCAGGCACCACTCAAAAGTGGACAGTGACAGCACTACAGCCCCTTTCGGGACCTCCTTGAAGGACGGTGGTAAAGGGAAATCCTTCTAATTAAGCAGAACTTTGAGCAGTGTACCTGGTTGTTCACTTTCCTTGGAAGGAGAAATGGCCAGGTGTGCAAAAGTATACTGATTCATGGACTGTGGCCAATGTTTGCCTGGATGGTCAGGGACTTGGAAGGAACACGATTGGAAAACTGGAGCCAGGTATTTATGGGGAAGAGGTATATGGATAGACCTTTCTCAGTGGGCCAAAGAAGTGAAGATATTTGTCTCATGTGAATGCTCACCAGAGGGTGACCTCAGCAGAGGATGATTTTAACAATGAAGTGGATAGGATGATGCATTCTATGGATACCAGTCATCCTCTTTCCCTAGCCATTTCCATCACTGCCCAATGGGCTTATGAACAAAGTGGCCATGATGGCAGAGATGGAGGTTATACAACAGGCCCAGCAACATGGACTTCCACTCACCAAGGCTGACTTGGCTACAGCTAATGCTAAGTGCCCAATCTGTCATCAGCAGGGAGCAACACTGAGTCCCCGATATGGTACTGTTCATCAAGGTGATCAGCCAGCAGCCAGGTGGCAAGTTGATTACACTGGACCACTTCCGTCATGAAAAGGGCAGTGTTTTGTTCTTACCGGAACAGACACTCACTCTGGATATGGATTTGCCTTCCCTGCATGCAGTGCTTCTGCCAAAACTACCATCCTCATTCACAGTCATGGTATCCCACACAGAACTGCCTCTGATCAAGGGACTCACTTCACAGCAAATGAAGTGCAACAATGGGCCCATACTCATGGAATTCATTGGTCTTACCATGTTCCCCTTCATCCTGATGCAGCTGGCTTAATAGAATGATGAAATGGCCTTCTAAAGACACAATTATTGTGACAGCTAGGTGGCAATACCTCGCAGGGTTGGGGCAATGTTCTCCAGGAGGCTGTGTATGCTCTAAACCAGCATCTGATATATGGTGGTGTTTCTCCCATAGCCAGGATTCTTGGGTCCAGGGATCAAGGGGTGAAACAGGAGTAGCAATGCTCACTTTTACCCCTAGTGACCCACTCACAAAATTTTTGCTTCCTGTCCCCATAGCTTCATGCTCCGCAGGTCTAGAGGTGTTAGGAATGCTCCCATCTGGAGACACATCTGTGATTCCATTGAATTGGAAGCTAAGAATGCCACCTGGCCACTTTGCTCCTCATGTCCCTGGATCAACAGGCAAAGAAGGGTGTTACCATATTGGCTGGTGTGGTTGATCCTGATTACCAGGAATAAAGAAGAGTATGTCTGGAATGCAGGAGATCCCTTATGGCATCTCTTAGTACTACCATGCCCTCTGATTTAAGTCAATGGAAAACTACAGCAACCCAATCCCGACCTGACTACTAATGGCCCAGGCCCTTCAGGAATGAAGGTTTGGGTCAACCCACCAGGCAAAGAACCACAACTAGCTGAGGTGCTTGCTGAGGGCAAAGGAAATATGGAATGTGTGGTGGGAGAAGTTAGTTCTAAATACCAATTACGAGCACATGACCAGTTGCAGAAATGAGGACTGTAATTGGTATGAGTATTTTTTTCTGTGTGTGGGTGCATCTGATATTTTTATTTCCTTCACTTATAAAATATAGGGTGTGAACAGGGGTTAGTGCATTTTCAGTTTTACCTGTGTTAGTTGTACCACATTAGGTGCAAGTATGACTTTAGAACTGTCTTTATTCAGAGACTGTGTATGGTTTAAGGCGATATGGACAGGTGCCAAGCTGACAAGGAGTGGACTGTGATGGTTAAGGTTGTGTGTCGACTCGACTGGGCCGTGATCCTCAGTGGTTTGGTGGTTAGGACAAGGGGTGGACTGTGATGGTTAAGGTTGTGTGTCGACTCGACTGGGCCGTGATCCTCAGTGGTTTGGTGGTTAGGACAAGGAGTGGACTGTGATGGTTAAGGTTGTGTGTCGACTCGACTGGGCCGTGATCCTCAGTGGTTTGGTGGTTAGGACAAGGAGTGGACTGTGATGGTTAAGGTTGTGTGTCGACTCGACTGGGCCGTGATCCTCAGTGGTTTGGTGGGTAGGACAAGGAGTGGACTGTGATGGTTAAGGTTGTGTGTCGACTCGACTGGGCCGTGATCCTCAGTGGTTTGGCGGGTAGGGTGTAGTTTCACAGTCATATAATGATGTAATCCTTTCCACGATGAGATCTGATGTGATGTGATCACCTCCATGATGGGATCTGCTATTAGTAGTCAATCAGCTGAAAAAGAGTTTCCTTGGGGGTGTAGCCTGCATCCAATATAGGTGAACTTTCTGGCAAGGCTCGCTGGCTTTGTTTGCTCTGAATCCTGCAGCTGGCTCCTATTCATCTGACCTCCAGTTCTTGGGCCTTGAGCTAGCAGCTTGCCTGCTGATCTTGGGATTTGTCAGCCTTCATGGTCTGGACATTGGGTTAGCAGCCCCTGCAGCTATATGAGTTGTGAGAATCCTCTAGCCTGACCCATAGACTTGGGACTTTTCAGCCTTTACAACCACATAAGCCATTTCCTTGATAAAAATATCTCTCTACATAGGTATATAGACGCTTCACTGGTTTTTATTCTCTAGAGAAGCCACACCCCAACAGTCCTTGTACCCCCGAATGCCTTCTTCCTCTCCAACTGCCCAGACCTCAAGGAGCTCAGGTTAGAAAACCTGAGGACTTTTCTTTGAATCCTCCTCTTCTCTGTCATCTACCTCATCCAATCAATAACCAAGTCCTGTCTCTCCAAGTACCTCTATTGGCCTCTATCTCTCTTCATCTCGTCCACCTCCATTTTGGTCCAAGTGACCATCATTCTTCCCTGGACTTTTGCCATAGATTCCTAACTAGTCTGCTGATATTCATATTGCCTGCCACCCCCTCCAACATGACCTTTTCCCCACCCAGAGGCCAGAGTGATCTTTCAAAACCCAAATCTGATTTTGTTACCACACAGACCCTCCCATGATGGTGCCTGCCTTCCCCCGCCCCTCAACCAACACCATACCACCACACATAAACTACATTCCTCATTGCCCTTAGGATAAAGCTGTAATCTTTAATATGGCCAGCCTTTCACAATATTGTAGCACTTGCAATTATTTATTTATCGTGTCTCCCTTCATTCCACGGGGAAGGGGCGACAGTTTTATTCACCACTGTACCCGAGTCGGAAACTCTGGTGACTCAAAATGTCGGCAGTTCAAATCCACGAGGTGCTCCTTGGAAACCCAATTGGGCAGTTCTACTCTGTCCTATAGGGTCGCTATGAGTCGGAATTGACTCAACGGCTATGGGTTTTTTTGTTTGGTACCTGAGTCAAGCACAGGCCTGAGAAAAAATAACTGCTATATGAAGTCTTGAATCTGGATTGAAAACCAGGAGAAGATGCAGGAACACTTCCTGTGACTTTGCTTTGTTTTTCCCATCATGCTTGTGGAGGATGGAAGGGGCGGGGCCATGAGGAACCCTAGGGTCAGAGGTCTTCCAGGCATCCTTAGGTTACCAGAGAGCAAAGGCACAGACCTGGCTCCAGGCAACTCCTTCCAGTGGCTCTGGCGGTGGCCCACGTGGGGTGGGCTGGGTCCAGCAGGGTGAACCTAGCAGGTTTAAGGTTCTCACAGTGGTTCGGATTAAACCATTGTATTAAAAAGGGCTTAAAACTGGTGAACCAGTTTTACTGGTTCACTCACGGCCAATGAAGCAAAATGGGAACAAACCTGAAAATTTTTTAAATTTGAGTGAAGCAGAATGTGAAATATGAATCAAAGCCCTGGAATTGGAAACCCAGAAGAGGCATGCTGAGCCTTTTCAGAACCCTGATGTGGAAGATTGGATTACTGCCAGGACTGTGGAGGGCAACACACATTCAAAGCATCTCTGTATCCATAAAAACCCAAAAAACCAAGCCACCCAGTGCCGTCGAGTTGATTCTGACTCATAGCGACTCTATAGGACAGAGTAGAACTGCCCCATAGAGTTTCCAAGGAGTGCCTGGTGGATTCAAACTGCCGACCCTTTGGTTAGCAGCCATAGCTCTTAACCACTATGCCATCACGGTTTCCCTTTGTACCCATGGAGGCTGTAAAAAGGTTAAGGCCCCCAGAGCTGCCATAGCATCAGTTCTCAAGCTTGAAGCTCTACTTTTGTTTTCATTTCATTTTTAGCCCCTGGTTGTTCACTTTTTTCTTGGTGCTTACCCATGAGTTTTTCTACTAACATCTTCAGTCCCAGGTTCCCCCAAAGGTAAAGGCCAAGTGTTAGAGAGGCTATTAGAGCTGCCCACAAGCCCTTCCAAGGGCTAATGCTGCCACCACACACAAACATTAGCTATGGAGCACTCCAGCAGCTTAGGAAGGGAAAAGTTTTAATTTACCCAGTATACTTTGTGAACAAAATGCAAGCAGAAACACATAGTGCTTTCACAAAGTGCTTTCACAACACTGCTTTCCTTCCCATCTTTCCTACTCCCAACCTTTCTCCTTTCTTTCTTCCCAAACATGTCTTGAGCACTGTTACGGATTGAATTGCATCCCTCAAAAATATGTGTCGTAAATCCAAACAAGTGGTTCTGTACTCAAGAATTTTAGCAATATAACAGAAGAGACAGAATATAAGCAGATGAAATAAGTGGAGCAAATCACGGAACAAACTTCAAACCAAATGTAAAAGTAACCTCACATTCCACAAGAAAACACAGTAAGTGTAGAAAAAAGGGTAGAGCAGAGATTAACTAAGGAAGCCCCTTGAAGTGGGTGATACTTGAGTTGGGCCAGGAGTGAATAGGAGTGGATTAGAAAAAAGGCTCTTTGAAGTAGAGGTTCGGAACTGAAAATCAGGATTTTAGAGGTCATAGGGCCCACAGATATGAACTAGTCCGGTGCTTTTCAAACTTTCCAGTAAAACTCTTTAAACAGGATCTTATTGTCCAACATATGTAGGACTGTGTTATGGATTAAATTGCGTCCTCCCAAAATATGTGTTGAAATCCTAACCCTTGTACCTGTAAATAGGACTCTGTTCGGATTCAGTGTTTTCTTTTGTTATGTAAATGAGACTACACCAGAGTAGGATGGATACTAACCCAAATCACTTCTGAGGTATAAAAAGAGCAGAAAAGACACAAAGACACACACAAGGGTGAAAGGAAGACAGGTGCCTCTACAAGCCCCTGAATGCCAAGGATTGCTGGCAGTTACTAGAAGCTGAAATAGACAGGAGGGACCTTCCCTTACAGCCCACGCCCTGAATTCAGGCTTCTAGCATACTGAGCTGTGAGCAAATAAATTTCTGTTCTTTAAAGCTACCCATTTGTGGGTATTTCTCTTACGGCAGCACAAGGTAACTAGGACAGATTGCAAGTGGGTAAGCTCAGCTACAGACCTGGGCTTAGATAGCAAAGAGGTGAGGGTGGAGGTATATCAGATAGAGTAGAAATTGTACTGGTGAGCTCACTTTTCATGCATTACATTCATTCATCATGTGTATCTGAATATGGCCTCTGTTGTGGATTGAATTGTGTCCCCCAAAATATGTGTCAGCTTGGCTAGGCCATGATTCCCAGTATTGTGTGGTTGTCTTCCATTTTGTGATCTGATGTGATTATCCTATGTGTTGTGAATCCTACCCTCTACACGTATGGCTATGATCCTATTTGGGAGTGAGTTGTCTGTTATGTTAATGAGGTAGGGCACAGTCTAGAGGATTAAGTTGTATCTTGGGTCAATTTCTTGCGAGATATAAAAGATATAAGTGAGCAGAGAGGAGCGGGACCTCCTACCACCAAGAAAGAAGAGCTGGGAGCAGAGCATGTCCTTTGTACCTGGGGTCCCTGCGCTGGGAAACTCCTAGACCCAGGGGAAGACTGATAACAAGGATCTTCCCGCAGAGCCAACAGAGAAAGCCTTCCCCTGGGGCTGGCACCCTGAATTTGGACTCCTAGCCTCCTAAACTGTGAGCGAATAAATTTCTATTTGTTAAAGCCAGCCACTTGTGTTATTTCTGTTATAGTAGCACTAGGTAACTAAGACGGTGCCACACTGGCCACCTTCTAAATAACTATAGCCTTCGCACAGATGAGATTATTTTCCAGAATGAATCCTCTCGTGTTTACTTTCACATTTAAAATTGAGTCATCTGTGATGTTTATTTTGCTTTGCCAGTAATATTTAGACTTTCTTATTTACTTTCATTGCACCACAGATCACCTGTACAACAAAAACGGAACATAGTCGTGTCCATACAACAAAAGAGGGGAAAATGGCTGAATCATTCCCATATTTATCATATTAAAGATGTCTTTCTCAGAAAATCTTTTTGATAATGAATAAAGTATCTTCCAGACTTGTCACTTAAAGGGGGTTTCTCCCCAGCTTTGCTGGTGTAGTATAAGCTGGGAGCTCTGGCTGAAGGCTTTCCCACACATGGAACAATGATAAGGTTTTTCACTAGTCTGGGTTACCTGGTGTTGAATAAGGGTTGAACCCCAACTGAAGGCTTTTCCATGTTCATGACATTTTTTGGGTTTCTCCCCAGGATGAATTTCCTGATGTTCAGTGGGCTGTGATGTGGGCCTGAAAATTTTTCCACATTCACTACATGCTAAGAATTTCTCTTCAATATGAATGTTCCAGCACAGAACAAGGTTTGTGCTGTGGCTAAAGGCTCTTTCATGTTCATCGCACACACAGAATTTCTCTACAATGTGGGTTGATCCACGTGGTACAAAGCTGGGGCCACGAACAAAGGCTAGGCCACATTTCCTGCAGTCACTAGGCTTCTCTCCAGTGTGGATTCTCTGATGCTGAGTGAGGGTTGACCTCCGGCTGAAGGCCTTCCCACAATTACCACACTCATAGGGTTTCTCTCCAGTGTGAACCCTCTGGTGTAGGGCGAGTTGTGAGCTCTGACTGAAGGCTTTCCCACAGTCAATGCACTGATATGGTTTCTCTCCAGTGTGAACCCTTTGATGCTGGACAAGAGTTGAACTCCGACTGAAGGCTTTGCCACATTCATTACAAACATAGGGTTTTTCTCCAGTGTGAATCCTTAGGTGCTCAGTAAGGTGAGAGTTAAAGCCAAAGGCTCTGCCACATTCATTACATACATACGGTTTCTCTCCGGTGTGAATCCTATGATGGAGAAAAAGGCTTGAGCTTTGACTGAAGGCCTTCCCACACTGTTTGCATTTATGGGGTTTCTCTCCAGTGTGGATTCTCTGATGTTGAATAAGGCTTGAACTTCGGCTGAAGGCCTTCCCACATTGAGTACACTGATGAGGCCTCTCTCCGGTGTGAATTCTCTGATGCTGTGTTAACTGTGGGCTCTGGCTGAAGGCTCTTCCACACACATTACATTTGTAAGGTTTTTCTCCTGTGTGAATGACACGATGTTGAATAAGAGTTGAGCTTCGACTGAAAGCCTTCCCACACTCACTACACCCAAAAGGTTTTTCTCCAGTATGAATTCTCCGGTGAAGAAGGAGATGGGTATTGAGCCCAAAAGTTTTCCCACATTCATTACATTTAAATGGTTTATTTCCAGTGTGAACTCGACGATGCAGAATCAGGTTTGAGCTGTGACTAAAGGCTCGCCCACACTGAACACATTTATAAGGTTTTTCCCCAGTATGACTTCTCTGATGTCTACTTAGGTCTGAGTTATACTTGAAGGTTTTGCTGCACACATCACATTTAAAGACTCTCTCCTCTGTTTTATTTCTTTGAGGTCTGACTGCATTTTGGTTCAGGTTCAAATTTTTATCAAACATACTACATTCCTGGGTTTGTTCTCCTGGAGATCTCTTCTTATGCATGACTGCTGTTTCTCTAACTCTCTTGTGAAGATTGGGTTTCTGTCCAACAGAACTTCCCAGATGCCCTTCTAGTTTACCCACACACCAAGCTTCCTGCATCTTGGATGCCTGCAGATTACCCCTTGAGAATCTACTTGATCTCAATTCTGTAGTGTTTACTTCTTCAGAACATTTCTGGTTTCGAATGGATAGTTCTTTCTCAGTTCCAATCTCAGAATCTGTTAAATAAAAGCATAAGTGAATTACTAGAAAATGTTCCATCAGAAATAATATCCATATGTGTTAAAAGCTCCCATGAATCATTATGCAAAAGCTAGACACTCCAATAGAAAAATGGGTCACAGGCAGAATTCAGAAGTACAGATGGCCAATCAACAGAATAAAAATACTCAAGCTCATTAGTAATCAAAGAAATCAAAGTAGAACAAATTATGACTTTTCACCTATCAAAGTGACAAATTTATACATTCAACAGATATTTTGAAGGCCAGATTCAATGCTAGGTCAGAAATATATCATTTAGGAAGACAAATATAGTCTCTGACCTCATGAAGCTTATATTCTATTCAGATAGACAAATATTTAAGCAAGTTAATTTTTTAAAAAGCATGATAAATCTTGTGATACAGAGACATGAGAATACATCATGGGATTCCAACATATCTATGGGGCCAGAGAAGGCCTCCGGGAGGAAGTGAAATTTAAGCTAAAACCTGAAGATGAAATAAGTTAGCAACAGCAGACACGCAGGACTGGATGCATGACAGAATTAGCCAAGTTCAAGAATGAAAAGAATTCCATTGCACCTCAGCTAATGCAAGAAGCACAAGGAAGAGAATGGAGAGGAGTGGGGGTGGGGTGCGGGGAGAGACAGATCATGGAAGGCACTACAAAATGGTCACGAAGTTTAGACTGTATTCCAATACTTAAAAAATAATAACGCTCAATGATGCTGAGAATCTAAAGAAAATCATTGTCATATAATGCTGGTGGAATTATTAATATGATTTTTTTTAAAGAGAAGGTTAGTAATATGTACCACAAAAATTAGTATTTTACATGCCCTTTGTCCTCAAATTATCCTTCTAGGGATTTCTCCTAAGGGGATAGTCATATGCACAAAGAAATTACTTCTGTGACAGTTACTGAAGAGCTCTTTTAATCAGAAATGGGTCTATATCATCGTAAAGAAACAAAAAACAACCCAGGTGTCCAAAAATAGGGGATTATTTAAACCAATTATAGATGTCTCATGTAATGGAATAGCATTCTGCCATTAAAATCATATAAGAATCAATACATAATTACATATTAAAATGATATAATAGAAAAACCTATAATAAATTAAATATTAAAAATACCACTCTTAGAGGACTAGGAACAGAAGGAAATTCTCTTAATATAATATGGGGTGAGTATCTACAAAAACACCTTGTTACGGATTGATTCGTATCCTTAAAAAAATACATGTTCAAGACTTAACCCCATTACGTCTGAATGTGACTTTATTTGGAAATAGTATCTTTGCAGATGTAATCGGTTAAGTTAGTATGAGGTCATACCGGAGTAGGTTGGATCCTAATACAATATGACTGGTGTCCTTCTAAGAAGAGGAGAAGTGACACAGAGACTCAAAAAGAGACGGAAGAAAGACAGTCATGTGACGAAGGATGTAGAGATGGAAGGTAAGCTGCCACAAGCCAAGGACCTCCTAGGGCTACCTGAAGAAAGGAAGAGGCAGCAATGAAGGACCCTACCCTAGAGGGGTTGGAGGGAACAGAACCCTGCCAAGACTTTGATTTGGTACTTCTAGCCTCCAGAACTGTGAGTGAACACATTTCTGTTGTTTTAAGCCATCCAGTTTGTAGTCCTTTGTTGTAGCAGCCACAGGAAACTAACATATATCCACAACAAACATTATGCTCCATGATGAATGTGGAAAGCTTCCTTTTGAGTTTGGGTTTGCCTGCCATCGCTGCTTCTGTTCAACTTTGGGCTCAGTGTCCTAGCCAGAGCAGTAAGACAACAGAAAGAAATAAAGCGTATAAGAATTAGAAAGGATGAAACAAAATCATCATTCGCAGAAAATAAAAAATAATCTACAAGTATTAGAATTAATAAGAATTTATCAAGGTTGCTCAATACAAAATCAAAATATTAATTACATTTCTATATACAAACAGAAACAAATAGCTAGAAAATTACAGTTAAAAAATACCTTTTAAATTAAACCCAGAAAACTACCCAAATACCCCATCAACAGTAGAGTGGATAAATAAATTGTCGCACAGCTGTGCAATGGAGTATCATACAACAATGAGAATGAATGGACTACAACCACACACAACATGGTTGAAATCTCACAAATGTAATTTTAGTGAAAGAAGCTGTCATGGATTGAATTATGTCCCCTAAAAAATCTGTGTATCAACTTGGTTAGGCCATGTGTGGTTGTCTTCCATTTTGTGATTGTAATTTTATGCTGAGAGGATTAGGGTGGGATTGTAACACTACCCTTACTCAGGTCACCTCCCTGATCCAAGGCAAACAGAATTTCCGCAGGGTGTGGCCTGCACCACCTTTTATCCCTCAAGGGATAAAAGGAAACAGAAGCAAGCAGAGATTTGGGGACCTCATACCACCAAGAAAGTAGCACCAGGAGCACAGCGTGTCCTTTGGACACAGGGTCCCTGCACCTGAGAAGCTCCTTGACCATGGGAAGATTGAGGACAAGGACCTTCCTCCAGAGCCGACAGAGAGAGAAAGCCTTCCCCCGGAGCAGATGCCCTGAATTTAGATAGCCTACTTTACTGTGAGGGAATAAATTTCTCTTTGTTAAAGCCATCCACTTGTGGTACTTTTGTTATAGCAGCAGCAGATGACTAAGACAGAAGCCATATAAATGGAATAATACAACTTACACAAAACAGCATAAGTTGTATTATTCCATTTATATGAAGTTCAAAACCAGGAAAAATTCAGTAGTTACCTCTAGGGGCAATAGTGATTGGAGGGGATACAATGAGGGCTTCTGTAGTGCTGATAATGTTCTGTTTCTTAGTCTGAGCACTGGTTACGTGGCTGGGTTCAGTTTTTTAAAGTTTAGTAAGCACAAAATCATTTGTGTGCTTTTACATATTGTATTACATTTCAACAAAAAGCATTTTTAAAGAAAAATTAATATAACACCCTGGCTATAATATAAAGGAAAAATAAAGGTAATTTACAAAATACCTAGGAATAAATCTAACCAAAGAAATAAAAGACTTCCTTGCAGAAAACACACTACAGTGAAACCTGTGAGAGCCGGAACTTGATGGAACTGCATTGTTTTTCTGGGTCTCGCAAGTTTTCTGCCTTTGACAGGGAGCTGTCTTGCCACTTTTTATCACTTGTTTTAATGGAAAATATTTAAGTTTTCCTTCTCTGACAGGCTTCTGGCTTTCGCAGGTTTTACTGTACATTATTGAGTAAAGCTTCCGGCTTTCACAGGTTTTACTGTACATTATTGAGTAAAATTAAGGAAGACCTAAGTAAATGAAGAGATATAACACGATCATGAATTGGGATATTCAGATTGTAAAGACAGCCCTTTCTCTCCAAACGGATTTACTGCAACTGCAATCAAATCCCAACCATTTTTTTTTTTTTTTATCAAGCTGATTCTAAAATCAATGTGGAAATGCAAAGGGTCAAGAACAGGCAAGATACCATTCAAGACAAGCAACAAGGTGGGAAGACTTGCTCTGCTGGATATCAAGACTTCTTATAAAGCTACCGCATTGCTGACAGTGATCCAAGAGGGCCAAACAGACGATGGGAGAGGAAAAAATACATGTATGGACTTGCATGTTTGTGGGCACACATGCATGTAGGTATGTTTGAGCTTGAGAAGGAATGTGTATATTCTTCTCACTGGAAAGAGAAGGGGTCTTCTGCTCCCCTCTTTATGACAGAGTGTACAGGAGTGAAGGCTTTGGGGTTCTTTCTCTACAAACTGGGTCAGCGGGATACAGCAGTAGTGGTGGGGGCTGGGCAGCCACTGGGCCACTTTTCTTGTTGAAGAGGACAACTGAGAGTAGTTAAAAACACGGACTCTGAAATCGTACTGCCTGAGTTTGTGGCAGCTGCACCCAGGGGGAGCCAAGGCAAATACTTAACTACTTTAAGCCTCACTTCTCTCATCTGAAAATAGGTAGCAATAGCTTTCTTTTAAAATGTTATGTAAATATATTTGAAAACTTTGGTATTAAACAATGTTGTTGTTGTTAGATGCCATCAAGTCAGTTCTGACTTACAGCGAAGCTACGCACAACAGAACAAAACACTGCCCAGACTTAGACTTACACCATCTTCACAAACATTATGCTTGAGTCCATTGTTGCAGCCACTGTGTCAATCCATCTTGTTGAGGGTCTTCCTCTTTTCACTAACCCTCTACTCTACCAATCATGATGTCCTTCTCAGAGACTGGTCCCTCCTGATAACATGTCCAAAGTATGTGAGATGAAGTCTCACCATGCTTGCTTCTAAGGAGCATTCTGATTGTACTTCTTCCAACACAGATTTGTTTGTTCTTTTAGCAGTCCCTGGTATATTCAATGTTCTTTGCCAACACCACAATTTAAAGGGATCAATTCTTCTTCAGTCTTCCTTAATCACTGTTCAGCTTTCGCATACATAGGACACTAAGGCTTGGGTCAGGCACAGGTTAGTCTTCAAGGTGACATCTTTGCTTTTCAATACTTTAAAGAGGTCCTTTGCAGCAGATTTGCCCAATGCAATGCATTTTTTGATTTCTTGACTGCTGGTTCCATGGGTGTTGAGTGTGGTCCAAGTAAAATGAAATCATTAGCAACTTCAATCTTTTCTCAGTTTATCATGATGTTGCTTATTGGTCCAGTTGTGAGGATTTTTGTTTTATGTTGAAGTGTAATCCATACTGAAGGCTGTGGTCGTTGATCTTCATCAATAAGTACTTCAAGTCTTCATTACTTTCAGCAAGAAAGGTTGTGTCATCTGCATAACACAGGTTGTTAATGAGTCTTCCTCCAATCCTGAAGCCCCGTTCTTCATACAGTCCAGCTTCTCGGATTATTTGCTCAGCATACAGATTGAATAAGTATGATGAAAGGATACAACCCTGATGCACACCCTTCTTGACTTTACACTAGGCAGTATCCCCGTGTTCTGTTTGAACGGTGGCCTCTTAATCCATGTGCAGGTTCCTCATGAGCACAGTTAAATGTTCTGGAATTTCCATTCTTCACAATATTGTCCATAAATTGTTATGATTCACACAGTCGAATGCCTTTGCATAGTCAATAAAACACAGGTAAACATCTTTCTGGTATTCTCTGCCTTCAGCCAGGATCCATCTGACATCAGCAATGATATCCCTGGTTCCACGTCCTCTTCTGAATCTGGCTTGAATTTCTGGCAGTTCCCTGTCGATATACTGCTGCAGTCACTTTTGAATTACCTTCAGCAAAATTTTACTTACGTGTGATATTAATGATATTGTTTTATAATATCCCCATTAGGTTCGATCACCTTTCTTGGGAATAGGCATAAATACAGATCTCTTCCACTCAGTTGGCCAGGTAGCTGTCTTCCAAATTTCTTGGCATAGATGACTGAACACTTCTAGCAGTGCACTGGTTTGTTGAAACATCTCAATTGATATTTCATCAATTCCTGGAGCCTTGTTTTTGTTTATTGATTGTGTTTTAAGTGAAAGTTTACAAATCAAGTCAGTCTTTCATACAAAAACTTATACACACCTTGCTATGTTCTCTTAGCTGCTCTCCCCCTAATAAGACAGCATACTCCTCCACTCCACCCTGTATTTCCCATGTCCATTCAACCAGCTCCTGTCCCCCTCTGGCTTCTCGTCTCACCTCCAGACAGGAGCTGCTCACATAGTTTCAGGTGTCTACTTGAGCCAAGAAGATCACTCTTCACCAGTTATCATTTTCTGTCTTACAGTCCAGTCCAATTCCTGTCTGAAGAGTTGGCATCAGGAATGGCTCTGTCTTGGGCTAACAGAGGGTCTGAGGACAATGACTTCTGGGGTCCCTCCAGTCTCATTCAGACCATTAAGTCTGGTCTTTTTACAAGAATTTGAAGTCTACATCCCACTGTTCTCCTGCTCCATCCAGGATTCACTGTTGTGTTCCCTTTAAAGGCAGTCATCGGTGGTAGCCAGAGACCGTCTAGTTCTTCTGGTCTTAGACTGATGTAGTCTCTGGCTTACGTGGCCCTTTCTGTCTCTTGGGGTCATCTTTACCTTATGCCTTTGGTGTTCTTCATTCTCCTTTGCTCTAGGTGGGCTGAGACCAATTGATGCATCTTAGATTGGAGCCTTGTTTTTTGCCAATGCCTTCGGTGCAGTTTGGATATCTTCCTCCAGTACCATTGGTTCCTGATCATATGCTACCTCCTGAAATGGTTGAACATTGGCCAATTCTTTTTGGTATAGTGACTCCATCTTCTTTTGATGTTTCCTGTATCACTTAACATTTACCCCACAGAATCCTTCAATATTGCAACTGGAGGCTTGAATTTTTTCTTCAGTTCTTTCAGCTTGAGAAATACTGAACATGTTCTTCCCTTTTCGTTTTCTATCTCCAGGTCTTTGCACATCTCATTATAATACTTTAATTTGTCTTCCCAAGCTGTCCTTTGAAATCTTCTGTTCAGCTGTTTTACTTCATTTCTTCTATGTGCTTTAGCTACTCGATGTTCAAGAGCAAGTTTCGGAGACTCTTCTGACATCCATTTTGGTCTTCTCTTTCTTTTTTTTTCTTTCCTGTCTTTTTAGTGACCTCTTGCTTTCTTCATTTATGATGACCTTGATGTCATTCCACAACTCATCTGTCTTCAGTCATTAGTGTTCAATGCATCAAATCTATTGTTGAGATGGTTTCTAAATTCAGGTGGGATATACTCAAGGTCGTACTTTGGCTCTCATGCACTTGTTCTAATTTTCTTCAGTTTCAACTTGAACTTGCATATGAGCAGTTGATAGTCTTTTCTGCAGTTGGCTCCTGGCCTTGATATTAGATAATAATACAATACAAGAAGATGAGATTATGAAGAAAGCGAAAAGACAACCTACAGAATGGGAAAAAATATTTGCAAATCATATAGCTGATAAGGGTCTAGCCAGAATATGAACTCTCACAACTCAACAACAAAAGGCAAACAGCCAATTAAAAAAGTGGGCAAAAGACTCAAATAGACATTTCTCCAAAGAAGGTATACAAATGGCCAACAACACATGAAAAAAAGATGCGCAACATCATTACCAGTAGGAAAACACAAATCAAAACCACTATGAGATACCACTTCACGCTCCCTAGGATGGTAATAATAATAATAGTAATAGAAAACAATGTGTTAGCAAAGATATGGAGACATCGGAACTCTCCTCCATTGCTGGTGGGAATATAAAATGGTTCAGTTGGAGTGGACAACAGTTTGGCGGTTCTTCATTAAACATGGAATTACCCTATGATCCAGAAATTCCACTCCTAGATATATACCCCAGGGAATTGAAAACAGACTCAAACAAGTACATATACACACAAGTTCGCTGCAGCACTATTCATAATCGCCAAAAGGCAGACACAACTCAAATGTCCATCTACAGATAAGCAGATAAACAAATTGTGATATATGTACACAATGGAATATTATTCAGCCATAAAAAAGAAGTACTGATACATGCTAAAACCTGGAAAAACCTCAAAAATATTATGTTAAGTGAATGAAGCCATTTACATGAAACGTCCAGAATAGGAAAATCCCTGGAGACAGAAAGCAGATTGGTGGTTGTCAGAGGCTGAGGAGAGGAATGGGCAGTAACTGCTCAACAGGTAAGGCGCTTCCTTTGGGGGTGATAAAAATGTTCGGGAACTAGGCAGAGGTGACTGTTGCACAACATTGTCAATGTACTAAATGCCATTCAATTGTTCATTTTCAAGTGGTTAATTTTGTATTACGTGAATCTCGCCTCAATAAAAGGAAAAAATTGATGTTTCTCAATTTCAAAGTGTCATTACCTGAAACTCTAGATTAAAACCATGAAAACTCTTATGGAAAATTAAGTACTGTCTTTGTTTTTTAAGCCTGTGGTAACGGCACCCAATATAAAAATGAAATAGAGATGAAACATTTTAATCCATACGAAGATTTGGATTTTTTATACCAAAATTGCTAAAGCTGCTTTTATTTCTTAAACTAGTCTTGCTAATAATAAATGATCCTTATATAAGCTGAGATTAATGTATGAAAATGCAATGTGAACGTGGGTTACAACTAAAATGTGCAAAGTCTACAAAAACCAGAAGTACTCTTTATAAATGGACTCTGATTACATGTAGATCCTCAAAGTAACATAATATTATAATTAAAAAATTATATATTACCTTATATAATATTATATATATTATATAGACCTATAAAATTTTTGCATTTAATCTTTCTCAGTACAAGTTAAAGGTATGATGTTTCTCTGATGGAAGTTAATGTTAATTTTGCATTATATTTTGCCAGTAATGTGGGTTTTTTTTTTCTGTCACTCTTAAGTGATTAGGGAATATTAAGACTATTTTGAAATTGAGGTAGTAAATACCTATGTTAAACAGGTTAACAGGTATATAAAGATTTTTAAAAGTAGAGATTAACCCGAAAGCTTCCTTCTATAAAAGTTAAAAGAGAAATTTGAAAAAGACTAAAAAATTTTCACGTCATTTCCCCTATATTTTCTTTCTGGTAATCATAGAGAATTCCCGTTGAACACTAGATATCCTCCCCGATGGCTCCCACTAATGCAAATCAGAATTTAAAAATACATCTTGTCTCACACTGTCAAAAGCATTCTACATTTTCGCCTTTCTGATTGGAAGCACCATATTACACTCAGGTTGAGACGGCCCGTAAAAAAGTCCAATTATGACACGCTCTCAAGATTGCTGCATGCCTGAGTCCTGCCCCTCGCCCCCTGCTGGCTTTATAACAGGCCTGGCAGTCCTCTTACACTCCTACACCAGCGGAATCAGTCCTCCCATACTCCTACACCACCAGAATCAGTCCTCCCACACTCCTACACCACCAGAATCAGTCCTCCCACACTCCTACACCACCAGAATCAGTCCTCCCACACTCCTACACCACCAGAATCAGTCCTCCCACACTCCTACACCACCAGAATCACTCCTCCCACACTCCTACACCACCAGAATCAGTCCTCCCACACCCCTACACCACCAGAATCAGCCCTCTTACACTCCTACACCACCAGAATCAGTCCTCCTACACTCCTACACCACCAGAATCAGTCCTCCTACACTCCTACACCACCAGAATCAGACCTCCCACACTTGTACACCACCAGAATCAGTCCTCCCACACTCCTACACCACCAGAATCAGTCCTCCCACACTCCTACACCACCAGAATCAGTCCTCCCACACTCCTACACCACCAGAATCAGTCCTCCCACACTCCTACACCACCAGAATCAGTCCTCCCACACTCCTACACCACCAGAATCAGTCCTCCCACACTCCTACACCACCAGAATCAGCCCTCCCACACTCCTACACCACCAGAATCAGCCCTCCTACACTCCTACACCACCAGAATCAGCCCTCCCACACTCCTACACCACCAGAATCAGCCCTCCTACACTCCTACACCACCAGAATCAGTCCTCCTACACTCCTACACCAACAGAATCAGTCCTCCTATACTGCTACACCACCAGAATCAGCCCTCCCACACTCCTACACCACCAGAATCAGCCCTCCTACACTCCTACACCACCAGAATCAGCCCTCCCACACTCCTATACCACCAGAATCAGCCCTCCCGCACTCCTACACCACCAGAATCAGCCCTCCTACACTCCTACACCACCAGAATCAGCCCTCCCGCACTCCTACACCACCAGAATCAGCCCTCCCGCACTCCTACACCACCAGAATCAGCCCTCCTACACTCCTACACCACCAGAATCAGCCCTCCTACACTCCTACACCACCAGAATGAGTCCTCCTACACTCCTACACCACCAGAATCAGTCCTCCTACACCACCAGAATTAGTCCTCCTACACCACCAGAATCAGTCCTCCCACACTCCTACACCACCAGAATCAGTCCTCCTAGGCTCCTACACCGCCAGAATCAGCCCTCCTACACTCCTACACCACCAGAATCAGTCCTCCCACACTCCTACACCACCAGAATCAGTCCTCCCACACTCCTACACCACCAGAATCAGTCCTCCCACACTCCTACACCACCAGAATCAGTCCTCCCACACTCCTACACCACCAGAATCACTCCTCCCACACTCCTACACCACCAGAATCAGTCCTCCCACACCCCTACACCACCAGAATCAGCCCTCTTACACTCCTACACCACCAGAATCAGTCCTCCTACACTCCTACACCACCAGAATCAGTCCTCCTACACTCCTACACCACCAGAATCAGACCTCCCACACTTGTACACCACCAGAATCAGTCCTCCCACACTCCTACACCACCAGAATCAGTCCTCCCACACTCCTACACCACCAGAATCAGTCCTCCCACACTCCTACACCACCAGAATCAGTCCTCCCACACTCCTACACCACCAGAATCAGTCCTCCTACACTCCTACACCAACAGAATCAGTCCTCCTATACTGCTACACCACCAGAATCAGCCCTCCCACACTCCTACACCACCAGAATCAGCCCTCCTACACTCCTACACCACCAGAATCAGCCCTCCCACACTCCTATACCACCAGAATCAGTCCTCCCACACTCCTACACCACCAGAATCAGCCCTCCTACACTCCTACACCACCAGAATCAGCCCTCCCGCACTCCTACACCACCAGAATCAGCCCTCCCGCACTCCTACACCACCAGAATCAGCCCTCCTACACTCCTACACCACCAGAATCAGCCCTCCTACACTCCTACACCACCAGAATGAGTCCTCCTACACTCCTACACCACCAGAATCAGTCCTCCTACACCACCAGAATTAGTCCTCCTACACCACCAGAATCAGTCCTCCCACACTCCTACACCACCAGAATCAGTCCTCCTAGGCTCCTACACCGCCAGAATCAGCCCTCCTACACTCCTACACCACCAGAATCAGCCCTCCCACACTCCTACACCAGCAGAATCAGCCCTCCTACACTCCTACACCACCAGAATCAGCCCTCCCACACTCCTACACCACCAGAATCAGCCCTCCTACACTCCTACACCACCAGAATCAGTCCTCCTACACTCCTACACCAACAAAATCAGTCCTCCTATACTGCTACACCACCAGAATCAGTCCTCCCACACTCCTACACCACCAGAATCAGTCCTCCTACACTCCTACACCAACAAAATCAGTCCTCCTATACTGCTACACCACCAGAATCAGTCCTCCCACACTCCTACACCACCAGAATCAGTCCTCCCACACTCCTACACCACCAGAATCAGCCCTCCCGCACTCCTACACCACCAGAATCAGCCTTCCTACACTCCTACACCACCAGAATCAGCCCTCCTACACTCCTACACCACCAGAATGAGTCCTCCTACACTCCTACACCACCAGAATCAGTCCTCCTACACCACCAGAATTAGTCCTCCTACACCACCAGAATCAGTCCTCCCACACTCCTACACCACCAGAATCAGTCCTCCTAGGCTCCTACACCGCCAGAATCAGCTGGAAAACGCCCAGCCAGCTCGCTGGGAACAGAAGGAGTTGAGAGGTCGAGCTCTGCCCACCAGCAGCACAGGGGAGGATTTAACCGCCTGGACATCGCTGGGCAGTCAAAGCGAGGCTCTGCCTCCCCCAAGAGGCCTTCCTTGGAAAGACAGTGACTACAAGGTGGCGGCAGATACCCTGGTATCATAGTGGTTAAGGGGTATGGCTGCTAACCAAAAGGTCTGCAGTTCAAATCCACCACAGGCTCCTTGGAAACTCTATGGGGCAATTCTACTCTGTCCTATAGCATCACTATGAGTCACGATCAACTTGACAGCAACAGGTTTTAAAAGGTGGTGGCATGTGGAATTAAAACAAATTAATACAGTGAACTACCACTGTCAGTTCACCTTTTTCTCAATCCTAATTTTTTAATGCCTATAATCTTCTAAACTTTATAGTGTGGCATCCCAACCATTCTGCTTTATATTTAATAGTTCCTTCGACAGCAGTGGGTTTGGTTTTTTTGGTTTTTTACCAGAATAGTTCTATGCTCCTAAATGACCAACCAAACTTCCAATTGCCTCAGTGTAGTTTATTTGGTGGCTTGCGTGTTGCTTTTATGCTGGAAGCTATGCCACTGGTATTTCAAATACCAGCAGGGTCACCCATGGTGGACAAGTTTCAGCTGAGCTTCCAGACTAAGACAGTCTAGGAAGAAGGACCCGGTGCTCTACTTCTGAAAAAATGGCCAGTGAAAACCTTATGAATAGCAGTAAAACATTGTCTGATACAGTGTTGGAAGATAAGCCCCCCAGGTCGGAGGGTACTCAAAATATGACTGGGGAAGAGCTGTCTCCTCAAAGTAGAGATGACCTTAATGACGTGGATAAAGCTTTCAGGACTTTCATTTGCTGATGTGGCATGACTCAGAATGAGAACAGCTGCAAACATCCACTAATAATCAGAATGTGAAATGTATGAAGTATGAATCTACGAAAATTTCAAGTCATCAAAAATGAAATGGAACATATAAAGATCAATATCCTAGGCATTAGTGAGCTGAGATGGACTGGTATTGGCCATTTTGAATTGGGCAATCATATATGGTCTACTATGCCAGGAATGACAAACTGAAGAGGAGTGGTGTAACATTCATCGTCAAAAAGAATATTTCAAGATCTAGCCTGAAGAACAGTGCTATCGGTGATAGGATAATACCCACATGCCTACAAGTTAGACCAGTTAATACAACTATTATTCAAGTTTACGCACCAACCACAGAGGCCAAAGGTGAAGAAATTGAAGATTTTTACCAACTTCTGAGGTCTGAAATTGATCAAACATACAATCAACATGTAATGATAATTACCAGTGATTGGAACATGAAAGTTGGAAACAAAGAAGGATTGGTAGTTGGAAAATATGCCCGTGGTGATAGAAATGACACCAGAGATCGCATGACAGAATTTTGCAAGACGCACGTCTAATGCACCGCAAATACCTTTTTTCAACAACATAAACAGTAACTATACACATGGGCCTCACTGGTTGGAATAGACAGGCGTCAAAATGACTACATCTGTAGAAAGAGATGATGGAAAAGCTCAATATCATCAGTCAGAGCAATGCCAGGAGCTGACTGTGGAATTTGCTCATATGCAAGTTCAAGATGAAGCTGAAAAATATTAAAACAAATCCATGAGAGCCAAAGTATGACCTTAAGTATATTCTACCTTAATTTAGAGACCATATCAAGAATAGACTTGATGCATTGAACACTAATGACCAAAGACCAGATGAGTTGTGAGATGACATCAAGGACATCATACATAAAGAAAGCAAAAGGTCTTTAAAAAGACAATAAAGAAAGTAAAGACCAAAATGGGTGTCAGAAAAGACTCTGAAATTTGCTCTTGAATGTAGAGCAGCTAAAGCAAAAGAAAGAAATGATGAAGTAAAAGAGCTGAACAGAAGATTTCAAAGGGCAGCTCAAGAAGACAAAGTATTATAATGAAATGTGCAATGACCTGGAGTTAAAAAACCAAAACGGAAGAACACATTTCACATTTCCCAAGCTGAAAGAACTGAAGTAAAAATTCAAACTTTGAGTTGTAATAGGAAGGATTCTATGAGCAAAATATTGAATGACACAGCAAACGTCAAAAGAAGATGGAAAGAATGCACAGAGTCCGTGTACCAAAAAGAACTGGTCGATGTTCAGTCACTTCAGGCGGCAGCGTATGATTAAAAACCGATGGTATTGAAGGAAGAAGTTCAAGCTGCACTGACAGCATTGGCGAAGAACAAGGCTCCAGGAAATGACAGAATACAAATTCAGATGTTTCAAAAAATGGATGCCGTGGTGGAGGTGCTCACCTGCCTATGCCAAGAGATTTGGAAGATATCTACCTGGCCAAATGACTGCAAGAGATCCATATTTGTGCCCATTTGAAAGAAAGGTGATCCAACAGAATGTGAAAATTATCAAACAATATCATTAATATCACATGCAACAAAAATGACTGCAGCAGTACCTCGACAGGGATCTGCCAGAAATTGAGGCCAGATTCAGAAGAGGATGTGGAACATGGGATATTATTGCTGATATCAGATGGATCTTGACTGAAAACGGAGAATACCAGAAAGATGTTTATCAGTATTTTATTGACTCTACTTGTGTTTTACTATCCTGTTAACTAGTGCTGCTGCAACAGAAATACCACAAGTGAATGGCTTTAACAAAGAGAAATTTATTCTCTCACAGTCTAGGAGGCTAGAAGTCCAAATTCAGGGTGCCAGCGCCAGGGGAAGGCTTTCTTCCTCTGTCAGTTCTGGGGGAAGACCCTTCTCATCAATCTTCCCCTAGTCAAGGAGAGCTCAACACAGGGACCTTGGGTCCAAAGGACGTGCTCTGCTCCCGGCTCTGCTTTCTTGGTGGTAGGAGCTCCCCCCTCCTGCTCACTTCTCTCTTTAATATCTCCAAAGAGATTGACTCAAGACAACCTAGTTTTGTAGACCGAGTCCTGTCCTCTTTAACATAACTGCCTCTAATCCTGCCTCATTAACATCATAGAGGTAGAATCTACAGCACATAGGAAAATCACATCTGATGACAAGATAGTGGACAATCACACAATACTGGGAATCATGGCCTAGCCAAGTTGACACACATTTTTGGGGGACACAATTCAATCCATAACACTGACTATGCAAGGGCATTTGACTGTGTGGATCATAGCAAATTATGGATAATACTGTGAAGAACGGGAATTCCAGAACACTTACTTGTGCTCTTGAGGAACCTGTATGTAGACCAAGAGGCAGTCATTCAAACAGAACAAGTGCACACTGCATGGTTTAAAATCAGGAAAGGTGTGTGTCAGTGTTGTATCCTTTCACCATACTTATGCAAGGTGTATGCTGAGCAAATAATCTGAGAAGCTGGGCTATAGGAAGAACAGGGTATCAAGATTGGAGGAAGACTCATTAACAACCTGCAGTATGCAGATGACACCTTGCTTGCTGAAAGCGAAGAGGACTTGAGGCACTTACTGATGAAGCTCAAAGACGACAGCCTTCAGTATGGGTTACACCTCAACATAAAGAAAACAAAAATCGAATGAGCTTCTTGGAGCAGACACATGAGACTATGTTGGCATCGCCTGTCTGGAGGCGAGATGAGAGGACAGAGGGGGTCAGAAGCTGGCCGAATGGACACAAAAAGAGAGAGTGGAGGGAAGGAGTGTGCTGTCTCATAAGGGGTAGAGCAATTAGGAGTATATACCAAGGTGTATACAAATTTTTGTATGAGAGATTGACTTGATTTGTAAACTTTCACTTAAAGCACAATAAAAAAAATCCTCACAACTGGACCAATAAGCAACATCATGATAAATGCAGAAAAGATTGAAGTTGTCAAAGATTTCATTTGACTCAGATCCACAATCAACACCCATGGAAGCAGCAGTCAAACAATCAAATGATACATTGCATTGGGCAAATCTTCTGCAAAAGGCCTCTTTAAAGATGTCATGTTGAGGACTAAAGTGTGCTTGACCCAAGCCGTGGTATTTTCCATTGCCTTATGTGCATGTGAAAGCTGGACAATGAATAAGGAAGACCGAAGGGTTGATGCCTTTGAATTATGGTGCTGGCAAAGAATACTGAATATACCGCAGACTGCCAGAAGAACAAACAAGTCTGTCTAGGAAGAAGTACAACCAGAGGGCTCCTTGGAAGCCAAGATGGTGAGATTTCATCTCACGTACTTTGGATATATTATCAGGAGGGACCAGCCCCTGGAAAAGGACATCAGGCTTGGTAAGGTAGAAACCAAAAAACCAACCCGTTGCCGTTGAGTTGATTTCAACTCATGGTGACCCTATAGGACAGAGTAGAACTGCCTCATATGATTTCCAAAGAGCAGCTGGTGGATTCAGACTCCTGACTGTTTTGGTTAGTGGCTAAGCTCTTAACCACTGTGCCACCAGGGCTCTGGCAAGGTAGAGGGTTAACAAAAAAGAGGAATACCCTTGATGAGATGGATTGACATAGTGGCTACTACAATGAGCTGAAACATAAAAACGATTGTTGAGGATAGAGCAGGACCAGGCAGTGTTTCTGTTGTATATGGGGTTGATATGAGTTGGAACTGACTAGCAGGCATCCATCAAAAAGTACAGTGAAAACTGTGAGAGTCAGAACTGGATGGGACTGCCTTGTTTTTCTGGGTCTTGCAAGTTTTCCATCTTTGACAGGGTGCAATCACCACTTTTCTATTGCTCTCTATTTAGTGAAAAAAATTTGAGTTTTCTGTCTCTGACAGGTTTCTGCCTTACACAGTTTCCGGCTTTTACAGGTTTTACTGTACTAAAAAACTGTGTTACAACTCTCCTGCCACATGATCCTAATGTAATCCATATCTCAGATATAAAATCCATATGGAGACAAACCCTGACAACGCTGCCTGTAGAGCAAGATCAGAAAAAGCAATCAACGAGGACAAAAACAATGTCTCCCTCCCCTCACGCTGCTCCAGTTGCCAGTTGTTCCCCAGGTTGCTGGGTGCCTCATCTCTCAACACCCTTCAGGTGCTGAGAAACCTTGTCTCTACACATTGAATACTGACCATATGACCAGGTTGGCTTTGGCCACGCCACCTCACTTGGAACTGAGTTGGGATAATAACTCCTAAAGCAGGGTACTTGTGCTCATCAGCTCTCTTGCTAGAGAAAAGGCAACAAACACATCCCATCCGATTGACAAGACCTTACTCTAACCAAATGCCACAGAGTTGACTCCAACTCATAGCAACCTTACTCTTTGTTGTTAGCTGCAGTGGAGTTGACTCTGACTCATGGCGATGCCACGTATGTCCGAGTAGAGCTGTGCTGCACAGAGTTTTCAAGACTGTGACCTTTGGGAAGCAGATTGCTAGAACTTTCTTCCCAGATGCCTCTGGGTGGATTTGAACCACCAACTTTTTTGGCTAGTAGTCAAGCACTTAATGTTTGTGCAACCCAGTGACTCCTAACCTTTCTCTATACCTGCCCAAGTGACTCAGGTGCCCAGAGGCTGTTCTAGGAACTTCCCTTCTATCAGAGAAAAACATTTATCAGCAATGCTTGGGCTCCAGGGCCTACATTACTCTTCCTAGTCAGGGTAGGGGTGAGGGTCTCACTCAAGGTTGAACAGGATTGGCCAATACTGGCTACTCTGCTGTTGTGTATAGATATATTGGCCTCTGACTGTCTCCCACAAGCCTTAATATGTCTACGTGATGGGTCTTCTCTCAGGAGCACTGACAAGAGAGTCCCATGATATCATTTCATTTCACCTGAAATAACCCAAAAGACAATTAGATAGCAGAACTCAACGCCATGTTTTATTTCATGTTCTAAGTATGCAACAGCCCAATTCCACCATAAGTTTAGAATAACTTAATCAGTACTTTAGTCAAAATTATCACAAAATAGGAGCTGTTAAAAAAAAAAAAAATCCACTGCCATCAAGTTGATTCTGACTCATAGTAGCCCTAAAGAACAGAGTAGAATTGCCTCATAGAGTTTCCAGGGCTATAATCTTTACAGAAGCAAACGGCCACATCTTTCTCCCACAGAGCAGCTGGTGGGTTAGAACCACCTATCTCTCGGTTAGCAGCCAAGTGCTTTAACCACTACACCACCAGGGCTGCTTGCAGTGTTTTATAAAACTATGTGGCTCTTAATTTTTTCCCAGACAATACAGGCTCACGTGTGCCCTCAATAAACCTTCCTGCATAACGAGAGAACTTTCTAGGGTGATAAAGTTCTATGTCTTGATACAGGTTTGGTTTACAAAGAGGCATTTGTTTGTTAAAAGGCAGCAAATTTACACTTACAAGTTGTTCATTTCATTGATGTAAATTTCATCTTAAAAGAGGAAAAATAAACAAGTACTGATTTCTTATTAATGGTATATATGTATTTAAGGGAAGTGAAAACAAAAAATAAGTGGTTTATTGGCTCAATAAGGATTTTGAAGTGGCCATTATAATCATCCTCAATTAAGTAAAACAAAACATGAAAATCTCAGGGAGGTGGGAAGTCTCAGCAGAAAAGCAGAAATAGTTAAAAAAAAAAAAAAAAAAAACACCTTGGAACTGAAAATAACAATTTCTGAAATAATACACTCGGTGATGGACTTATCAGATGAATGAACGTGAAAAAAGAAAGAGTAAATGACCTTAAAGATGGCTTAATAGAAATTATCCGAAGTAAGGAACACAGACAAAAAAGATTTTAAAAATAATAAACAGTTTCAGGGACATGTTAGATGAAATAAATGGTCAAACATATGTGTGGTGAAATGAGTTCCTTTATGTGGCCTTTTGCCTTGGTTCTTTGGAAAAATATTTGAGAGATTTTCCCCCTAATCCCTAAGGAGTTACCTTTGGCCTAATTTTCTATCCTAGAGGGTTTATTACTTTTGTCCAGGTTGATTGACATTTCCTGGGCAAGCTGTAAACAACTTGACTTTTTGTCTGGTCCTGAGCTGCAGCCTGCCCTGTGACTGGTATGCAACTTGCTGGGATTGGTCAACATACCCATGCAAATAAAGTGACTATGGACTATGCAAATAAAGTGACTACTGCCAACTATGCAAATGAAGTATCTGTGGCCTACCGAGAGGGCATTGATCAGTTTGTGGCACCATACTGGTAGGGGCCACACCTTGAAATTGACAAGGAGTTGTGTATATATGCTGGCAACCCCACAGAGACTTTTGAGACAGAAAGAAGCAGGAAGAGAAACAGCAGGAAGCAGAAGGAAGAAAGAAAAGAAACAGGGAGAGAGGAGGAAAGGAATCCCCTAAAAGAGTTATAAAATGGTTCAAGAGCTGTAACACTGAAGAGAGCAAGAGGCCCGGAAGGAGCCCAGAAGCAGCGAAACTTCAGCAGAGCCAAGAGGAGGTCCATTCTGAGGGGGCTGAGGAGAAGCCTGCACAGCTGAGAGAGCTGTCCTGCACTGAAGGGAGAATTTTTCTACATGCTTCCTGATCCTGACCCTGCATTGTATCCTGTTACTGCCATACTTACTTATTGATCCAGTTGCGAGGATTTTTGTTTTCTTTACGTTAAGGTGTAAGTCATACTGAAGGCTGTAGTTTTTGATCTCCATCAGTAAGTGCTTCAAGTCCTATTCACTTTCAGCAAGCAAGGTTGTATCACCTGCATATTGCAGGTTGTTAATGAGTCTTCTTCTAATCCTGATGCTGCATTCTTCTTCATACAGTCCAGCTTCTCGGATTATTTGCTCAGCATACAGATTGAATAAGTATGGTGAGAGGATACAACCCTGATGCACACCTTTCCTGATTTTAAATCACGCAGTATCCCTTATTCTGTTCTAACTACTGCCTCTTGGTCTGTGTACAGGTTTTGCATGAGCACATTCAAGTGTTCTCGAATTCTCATTCTTTGCTATGTTATCCATAGTTTGTTATGATCCACGGAGTCAAATGCCTTTGCATAGTCAATAAAACACAGGCAAACATTCTGGTATTCCCTGTATCTTAGTTATCTAGTGCTGCTATAACAGAAATACCACAAGTGAATGGCTTTAACAAAGAGAAATTTATTCTGTCACAGTCTAGGAGGCTAGAAGTCTGAATTAAGGGTGCCAGCTCCAGGCGAAGGCTTTCTCTTTCTGTTGGCTCTGGGGAAAGGTCCTTGTCATCAATCTTCCCCTGGTCCTGGAGTTTCTCAGTACAGGGACCCCAGGTCCAAAAAGGACACGCTCCCCTCACCGGTTCTTCATTCTTGGTGGCATGAGATACCCTGGTCTCTCTGTTTGCTTCTCTCTTTTATATCTCAAAAGAGATTGACTCATGATACAACCTAATCTTGTAGATTGAGTTTTGCCTCATTAACATAACTGCCTCTCATCCTGCCTCATTAACATCATAGAGGCAGGATTTACAACACGTAGGAAAATCACATGAGATGACAAAACGGTGGACAACCACACAATACAGGGAATCATGGCTTAGCCAAGTTGACACGCATTTTGGGGGGACACAATTCAATCCATAAAACCCTGCTTTCAGCCAAGATCCATCTGATATCCCTCATTCTACATCTTCTTCTGAATTCGGCCTGAAATTTCTGGCAGTTCCCTGTCGATTTACTGCTGCAACAGTTTTTGAATTATCGTCAGCATGATTTTACTTGCATGTGATATTAATTACATTGTTTAATAATTTCCAAAGTCCATTGGATCATCTTTCTTTGTAATGGGCACAAACACGGATCTCTTCCAGTCAGTTAGCCAGGTAGCTCTCTTCCAAATTTCTTGGCATAGACAAGTGAGCACTTGTAGGGCTGCATCCATTTGTTGAAACATCTCAATTTGTATTCCATCAATTCCTGGAGCCTTGTTTTTTGGCAATATCTTCAGTGCGGTTTGGACTTCTTCCTCCAGTACCATCGGTTCCAGATCATACGCTGCCTCCTAAAATGGTTGAATGTCGGCCAATTCTTTTTGGCACAATGACTATGTATTCCTTCCATCTTCGTATCATGTTTCCTCTGTTGTTCAATTTTTTGCCCTTAAAATCCTTTAATTTTGCAACTCAAAGCTTGAATTTTTCTTCAGCTTTTTCAGCTTGTGAAATACCAAGTGTGTTCTTCCCTTTTGGTTTTCTATCTCCAGGTCTTTGCACATTTCGTTATAACACTTTACTTTGTCTACTTGAGCTGTCCTTCGAAATCTTCTGTTCAGCTCTTTTACTTCATCATTTCTTCTATTTGCTTTAGCTATTCTACATTCAAGAACAAATTTCAGAGTCTCTTCTGATACCCATTTTGGTCTTTCCATTCTTTCCCGTCTTTTTAAAAACCTTTTGCTTTCTTCATGTATGATGTCCTTAATGTCATCCCACAACTTGTCTTTGGTCATTAGTGTTCAATGTGTCAAATCTTTTATTGAAATGATCTCTAAATTCCAGGGGATATACTCAAGGTCATACTTTGGCTCTTGTGGAATTGTTTTAATATTTTTCAGCTTTGACTTGAACTTGCATATGAGCAATTGATGGTCTGCTCTGCATTTGGCCTGTGGCCTTGTTTTGATGAATGATATTGGGCTTCTTTCTACAGACGTAGTTGATTTGATTCCTCTGTGTTCCTTCTAGTGAGGTCCGTGAAGCAGCACTCAAGAAATCAAATGACATATTGCGCTGGGCAAATCTGCTGGAAAAGACCTTTTTAAAGTGTGAAAAAGGAAAGATGTCATTTTGAGGACTAAGGTGCACCTGACCCTAGCCATGGTATTTTCTATTGCCTCATATGCATGCAAAGGCTGGACAATGAATAAGGAAGACGGAAGAATTGATGCCTTTGAATTGTGGTGTTGGTGAAGAACACTGAATATACCATGGACTTTCAGAAGATTGAACAAATCTGTCACGGAAGAAATACAGACAGAATGCTCCTTAGAAGCGAGGATAGCCAGACTTCATCTCATATACTTTGGACATTTTATTAGTAAGGACCAGTGCCTCGAGGACATCATGATTGGTAAAACAGAGGGTCAGTGAAATAGTGGAAAACCATCAACAAGATGGATTGGCCGAATGGCTGCAAACAATGGGTTCAAACACAGCAATGATTGTGAGGATGGCACAGGACTGGGCAGTGTTTTGTTCTGTGGTACATAGGGCTGCTGAGTCAGAACTGATTCAACAACACCTAATAACACTACTTCCTTAATAAACCACTTCACTGTAAGCACAGTCTGTGAGTTCTGTGTGGCCATTGCAACAGATTATTGAACTCAGAAGCAAAGTAAAGAGGCCATGGGTGGGACGGCTGGTGTCAGATTTGGTAAAAAAGTTGGAATGTGGAGGTATGTCTGACCTCCACCTCGTGGGATCCTGCTTTGGGCTGTTCCTGGTCATCATCCCCTCTGAAGTTAGGTTCTGATGTTACCACTACTACTACCATTTTACAATATGTATAATTAGGATCCCAGAAGGACATCAGAGAGAGATTGGTGCAGAAAAAAACTGAAGAAATAATGGCTGAAAATTTCCCAATTTTGATGAAAGACAGAAATTTGCAGAATCAAGGTGCTAAGTAAACACTAAGCAGAATACAGAAAGAAGCCCATACTGAGGCACTTCATAGTCAAACTGTTGAAAACCTAAATTAAAGAGCAAGTGTTAAAAGCAGCAAGAGAATGACATATAAGGGAATAATAATCCAATCAACAGCTGACTCCTTATCAAAAATCATGGAGGCCAGAAAAAGATGGAGCAATATCTTTAAAGTGCAGGAAAAACAAACAAACCTGTGAATTCAGATTTCTGTATCAAAAGAAAATATCACTCAAGAATGACAGCAGCCAAAGTCTCAAAGGAGAAACTAGTCTACAGGGCTAATAACCTGCACAAGCCATACTTCATCTACCCTGAGACCAGAAGAAAGAGATGGTGCTCAGTTAGTACCACCAACTGTTCTTATCAGGGCCACAACAGATGGACTCTGATAGAATGGGAGAAAAACACAGAATAGAAGTGAAATTCTTAAAAAGTCCAGACTTACCAGACCAGTTGAGACTGGAGGACTACCTAAGACTATCGCCCTGAGATACTCTTTAAATGTTGAACTGAAACTATCCCCTGAGGCCACCTTTTAGCGAAATAACAGATTGACACACAAAATAAAGGATATTACAGGTGACTATGGTGCTCCACTAAAAAACCATCTACATGGGGTCAAAAGGTCAACAATTACTCTAAAGCAAAGATGAGAAGATAAGGGAGCAGAGAAACTAGAGTACTGGAAACGGAACATCATGATGGATGCAAGTACATTGTGAAAAATGTAACTAATGTCACTGAATAATTTGGACAGAAATAGTCAAATGGGAACCTACCTAATTTGCTGTGTAAGCTTCCACCAAAAACACAATAAAACATTATTTAAAAAAAAAAAAAGAAGGAAAGCAAAATACAGGTACTTTCAGAGAATTGTTTTTGAAGACCTGCACCATGAGAAATGCTAAAGAAAGTTCTTTAGGCCAAAAGGAAATAAAACCAGATAAAAGCTCAGATCCTTAGAAAGGAATAAAGAGCACTGGACATGAAAATTATTAAACGCAAAACACTATTTTTTGGCCTTTTTCCTCAAGTTTTTGTAGGCTATATACTCTTTAAAACTAAAATTATAATATTGTTTTGTGTAGTTTAAAGATGTGTATAAATGTATTATGTATAACAACATAATAACAAAAAATAGGGAGGATGGTCCAGAGGTTGCACGGTTTCTATATTTTATGTGACATACTATAAAATAAACTGTAAGTAGACTGTGAAACCTAAATGTGTATATTGTAATCCCTAGGATAAACACTATAAAAAATAATGCAAAAAGGTTACTTAAAAAACAACCAGGAATATTAAAACGGAGTTCTAAAAAACATTCGAAATAAACCAGACAGGCAGGGAAGAGGTACAGAGGAACAAAAAAAAGAAGAGACAAGTATAAAATAAAAATATTATTCACAAGAGCCTTTATGAACCATATCAATAATTGCATTAAATATTAATAGGCTAAACATTCCAATTAGAAGCCAAAATTTGACTGAATGCATAAGAAACTAGACCCAGCTGTATGATGTCTACAAGAGATGTATTTTAAGTACAAAGATACATATAGGTTGAAATTAAGTGGATGGAAAAAGTTGTACCATGCTAACAGTAAGTATAAGAAGGCTGGAATTACTATGTTAATATCAGATAAAATATATTTCAAAACAAAATTATCAGAGATTAAAAGGGACCGTTAAAATGATAATCATAAATATGTATGTGCCTAACGTAGCTGCTTCAAAATACATGAAGCAAAAACTGAAAAAAAAAAAAAAAAGAAAGGACAGACAATTCTATAACCACAGTTGGATAGTTTAACACCCTTCTCTTGGCAACTGACAGGATATCTTCAGCGAAGACAGAAAATCTGAACAACCTAGACAACGAAGTCAATCAATCAACCACCTTGACTTGACTGATATTTAAATACCACCACAATGCAGAATACTCAATCTTAAGTGTATGTGATCTATTTACCAGGACAGACCATAGTTTGGGTCATAAAGCAAGAGCCGATAAATATACAAAGAATAAAATCATATACAGTATGTTCTCTGACCATAAAGGAACTAAATTAGAAATTAATAACGATAAGATAACTAGAAAACACCATTTAGAAATTAAACAACACATGTCTAAATAGTCACTGAGTCAAAGAAATTACAACAAAAATCACATATTTTGAACAAAATGATAATGAAAATACAACATATGAAAATTTGTCGGGTGCATCTAAAGCTATCCTTAAAGGAAATTTTATAATTTTAAATGCCTATATGAGAAATATAGATGAAATACTTCATCTCACATACTTTGGACATGTCATCAGGAGGGATCAGCCCCTGGAGAAGAACATCATGCTTGGCAGAGGTTCAGCAAAAAAGTGGAAGACCCTAAGTGAGATGGGTTGACACTGTGGCTACAACAACGCACTCAAGCGTAACAACGACTGTGACGGTGCAGGACTGGTCAGCGCTTCGTTCCATTGTACATAGGGCCACTATGAGTCAGAGTCTACTCAACAGCACCTAGTATAACAACATGTTAGACAAGAAATAATACTTTAAATCAATTATCTAAGCTTCTACCTTTAGAAACTAAAGGCTTCATACAACCAATTTTGAATGTGCATGAATTTTGGATATATTATTCATAAGAGTCTTTCTGAATAAACTATCACAAGACAAGCTTCAGACAACCAAGAGATGGATGGAGAAAATGCTGGTAAAAGGACCAGAGGTAAATGACGCATATACGTCACTGCAGATCTAAGGGAATAACAAAGGTGAGGACACAGGTGATGAAGTGGTCTCTGACCTGACAAAGCAGAAACAACACAACCAACCAAAAACTGGAGACTAAAGTAAACATTTTTTTAAAGGACAGTATTGGCTAAAAATAATAATAAATAAAATATAAATAAAAAATCCGAGAAGCTGGACTATATGAAGAAGAACGGGGCATCGGGATTGGAGGAAGACTCATTAACAACCTGCGTTATGCAGATGACACAACCTTGCTTGCTGAAAGCGAAGAGGACTTGAAGCACTTACTAATGAAGATCAAAGACCACAGCCTTCACTATGGATTACGCCTCAACATAAAGAAAACAAAAATCCTCACAACTGGACCAATGAGCAACATCGTGATAAATGGAGAAAAGACTGAAGTTGTCAAGGATTTCATTTTACTTGGATTCACAATCAACAGCCATGGAAGCAGCAGTCAAGAAATCAAAAGACGCATTGCATTGGGCAAATCTGCTGCAAAGGACCTCTTCAAAGTGTTGAAGAGCAAAGATGTCACCCTGAAGACTAAGGTGCACCTGACCCAAGCCATGGTATTTTCAATCACATCATATGCATGTGAAAGCTGGACAATGAATAATGAAGACCGAAGAAGAACTGACTCCGTTGAATTGTGGTGTTGGCGAAGAATATTGAATATACCATGGACTGCCAAAGGAACAAACAAATCTGTCTTGGAAGGAGTACAGCCAAAATGCACCTTAGAGGCAAGGATGGCGAGACTGTGTCTTACATACTTTGGACATGTTGTCAGGAGGGATCAGTCCCTGGAGAAGGGCATCATGCTTGGTAAAGTACAGGGTCAGCGGAAAAGAGGAAGACCCTCAACGAGGTGGACTGACACAGTGACTGCAACAATGGACTCAAGCATAGCAACAATTGTGAGGATGGCGCAGGACTGGGTAATGTTTCATTCTGTTGTGCATAGGGCCGCTATGAGTCGGAACCAACTCCATGGCACCTAACAACAACATCAACAACAATTAACTAAAATTGGGAGGTGGAGGAGAGGGGGTCAAGGGAGAAAAAGGATACAGGTACTATTTTACAGTTGAAACTGGTAGGGAATCAATAGCTATTGTCCAAAGAAAAAGGACAATAAAGTTATCACACAAAGAAAGGAATGAGGGTGCTATAAGAGTATAATTACAATCACTAAAGCAAGAACACAAACCTCCCTAATTATTAGAAGAACTGTACAGTTTTCAAAAGCAAAGCAAACAGATCAGGATGTGTGTACATGCTTCTATGTATATATGGCAGTGTTACAGATTGCCCCTTGAGAGGCCCATGGAGGGAGTGCCATCACCCAACCAGCCCCTCACTCTGGGGATGGGAAGCCATCCCGAGACTAGCTTCCTGCCCACCCTCACCTGGCCTGCAGCTTCTCAAGACCTCTGGTTCCTCAGCTTCCAGAAGATCTAGGACCCATAGCTCCTCCCCTTGCTCCATCTGGGAGATCAGCTCTGGCTTAGCAACAGAGAATCCTGTTGAAGGTAAGGACAATGGGTGAGCTGGTGTGGCCTGGGGAGCTGACCGTTGGACTTCCAAGGCCAGGAGAAGAGATAAGTGCAGTGTCACGGAAGCTTACTCAGACAGGTCAGCAGAGCTGAGGGGACTCTCAAGGTGGGGCAGGGGTGTCACAAAGGCTTCCGTGTATGGGAGGGACGGACACTGTGAGTGCTGAAGAAGAATTCACCCATTTGTTCTCCCACCCCTAGAGGGATGCCTGTGGGGCCAGGGGCATCTGGGTGAGAAGTCCCTGGAACTGAGGAGCAGGGCAGGCCCTACAATGGGGAGGAGGCAGCCCCTGTCATTCTGTAGAGACCAGACTGGTACCTGGGGACAAGGGGCAGGACTCTCCTCCTTGGGCTCCAAAGTGCTGAATCAACCCACCAAACTCTTTAGAGGCCCCCACTGGGAACCAGGGACAAGAGAGGCTCACCCAGGGAGGCCATGTTCCCGTAGTTCTCGAGCATCACGTCCCGGTAGAGTGCCCGCTGGTGCGGGCCCAGCTGCTTCCCCTCCGCTTGAGAGAAGTACACGGCCACATCCTGGAAGGTCAGGGGCACCTCCTCCTGCAACAACATGTCAGAGCTGTCTGGGGCGAAGTTCACTGCACCACAGACAGGTCCACGGGGCCCAGAGCCCTACTGTAGTCAGTAGCAACCACGGACTAGCTGTCTGTGTCGGCACAGCAAGGGCCAGCTGACCTTTTCAGCCATGGGGACTCCAGCAGACCCCTCAGAGCCCCTTTCCCAGGGAGATGACATGAGTTCAGATTCCAGAACCCTTTCTTTGAGAGTGCTTTGATGCCCTGGCTTTACCAGCTGCTGGGCTCAAAACTCCGGAGTGGGGAGTAAGACATGGCGGGCAGGGAGGAAGGTCAACTTACCCAGGACCTGGGTATTGACAGCTTGGCTGCCATTCTACTCCTGGGGAGATCCTGAGTGAGGCAGCCTGGCCTGGGACTTCCCCCACCCACCTTACTCTCAGGTGTGTGTTCAGGAAACCGAGGCTCTGCCCCTTCTCGGTGTTACTAAATCACTCTCTTAACTTCCACGCGTTAGGGGTGTGGAGTGAAGTATTGCCAAAATTGATTCCTAGTGTCTCCACCTGGGGCTAAGTTATGAGGCAGTCATTCTGCAGCCCCCCAGACCTGCCATAGTGACCACAGAGTCATTCCAGAAGCTCCTGCTGCAAATGGCTTACGTGTACTGCCAGAGCCCGGGTGGGGACTGGCTAAGCGGTGAAAGCTGGCAGCTACAGTACTCCAGAAACCCGCTAGTGCCCCTAGAATTGAGTCCAGGACAACCGGTTGCCAAAAGCAGCTTGGGTGGCATGCGCCCTGGGGACAGGCTGTGCAGCTCACCCCTGACAAGGCTGTGGGGATGAGGGAGGGCGATGGGTGGAGCTGAGTCTCCAAGTAAAGCCAGAAACCGCGTCATCCTCACCCCTTCCTCCCCACGCTCAGGTCAGCCCCATATCCTAGTCCCCCTTCCCTCCTGCCTCCTGAGACCAACCCGGGGGGCTCCTCACGATTCCAGCAGAGCCTCCCTGGCCGCGCCTCCTGCTGCTCCAGCCCCCCTGAAGCGGCCTCCCTCACAGCCCCGCGGCACTCTCGGTGGTCCCCCCGCAGGCCGCCCGCCCTCCAGCCCCCAACCGGGAGCCCCGAGTCACAGCAGGACGGTTTCTCCCCCGCCCCAGGTCACGTCCACCGCCGGCCCCTCTGCCCGGCACAGTCCTCCCTTAAATCTCTACCTGTGCCCCGGGTCACTAATGCAACCTCGGCGGGGCCCCCCACGCGCCCTCCCTAACCCGGCCACTTTCCATCATCTGAAGTTACCTTGTTCGCGTCCTCAGTCATCTCTGCACGCAGCCCGCGCCCCAGGCTGCAGGCGGTGCCCTCGGGGAGGCTCCCCTACGACTCAGTAGCCAAGAAGCGATTCGCACACCTGGCAAAGCCGGAGGGGTAAGGGCGGGGCAGGAGGGGGCGGGGCCGGGAGGGCGGGAGGGGCGGGGCGGGCGCGTCGAGTTGCGCACGCGCAGGACGCCCCGCCCCGCTTCCAGGTGGCCAGGAGGGTGCCTCGCACGCGCCCGCGCGCCTCGCCTCGCCGAGACTAACAAGGACCGGAAGCGGGTGCCGGGAGTCCCGCCCTGCCCCTGGGGTACTTCCGGGCGGCTCTAGGCTTCCTGCCAGTCTGTGGTCCGGTTGCCAGGTACCGACGGGCTGCGGAGGGACCGGCCTCCCCTCGTGCCCACTGATGGCGTTGGGGAACGGCCGCAGCCAGGGCGGGGGGGCAGGTGGCGGCCGGGGCCGGGGGGGGGCTGTGGCGGCGGGGGTGGGGGGGCTGTTCCCGGGGCCGGGGGGGGGCTGTTCCCGGGGCCAGGGCGTGGGGGTGTAGGGGAGGCTGTCGCCAGGGCGGGGCCTCGCGCTCCTCTCTGCAGCTCGCACTGCGTCCTGCCTGCCCCCAGGCCCTGGAGACGCTTCCTTTGGGACTGGATGTTTTGAGGTAGTTAACTCTGGTTGCATAGTGGTTAACTGCTAGGGCTGCTAACCAAAGGGTCAGCAGTTCAAATCCGCCAGGCGCTCCTTGGAAACTCTACGAGGCAGTTCTACTCTACCCTATAGGGTCGGTGTGAGTCGGCATCCACTCGAGGGCACTGGGTTTGGTTTTTTTTATTAACCTTGGTTGCATAGTGGGTAAGTGCTATGGCTGCTACCCAAAGGGTCGGCAGTTCATATCCGCCAGGCGCTCCTTGGAAACTCTATGGGGCAGTTCTGTGCTGTCCTATAGGGTCGCCATGAGTCAGAGTCAACTCGACGGCAGTGGGTTTGGTTTTGGTTTTTTGGGACTCGTCCTGTGCCACTTTCTATCCTGGGGCCACCGTTTCTCCCACCCGGACTGCACCACCAGCTTTCATTGGTCTCTCCTCCAGTCTCTGTCCCCTCCAGTCAGCCCACCACACTCAGACATACCATGTATTTCTCTTCATAACAACAAAATCGAATATAAAGATACTCAAATAAAACATGGTTAAAAAATAGCATTTGATAAAATTGAAGAGGAAGCATTGCAGATGAAGAGGACAAAATACGGAAAGGAAAAATTAAATGAAGTCAAGGATGACCTTGCCACTCAATATATGCCCTAGGCCCTGTATACTTTGCTACAGTTGTGTCACAAATTTAGTTTTGAGCTTGAGGCAATCGACAAGAAGAATGTCTGAAAGTTAAACACTATGCAAAGTTGTCACAGGAAAGCTGCCATGCACTATAAACAGTGCTGAGAAGAATGTGTGGTTAGACACCAGCCCTGCTGGTGGGAATGTGATTAGTACAATCTTGAAAATTACCTAAGCTGTATTTTAAAAAAAGAAGAAAAAAAAACCCAAACCCATATAAACCCAGTGCCGTCGAGTTGATTCCGACTCATAGTGACCCTATAGAGAGCCTTAAACATTTATATGCTCTAAGCAAGCAAGTCTACATCTAGGAATCTATTCAAGCAAATCACAAAAGTTTTAAAGACAGATCACTTAGAGCTGTTTTTAAACCAATTACCTCCATGTTGCTAAAACTAGTGGACATTTTTTTTTATCTTACTTGACCTCTCAGCAATATTTGACACAGTGGACTCTCTATCTGCCTTGAAACACTCTTACCTTATCATTAACGATACCGTAATTCCCACTGTTTTCTGCCCACCTCTCTGGATGCTCTTTCTTAATCTCCGTTGCTAGCTTCTCGTCTACCGAGTGTCTTCCTGGGCTTTCTCCTTATTTTACTCTACATTTTTCCCTAAGAGAGCTTACTCTATCCCATTTCTTCAATTACAGTTAGTTCAAAAATGTAAATTCACAATTTTAATCTCTACACCAGACCTTTTTTCTGAATTCCAGTCCTGAATAAATAACTGCCTACTCAACATATCCATTTGGGCTGACCATCCAAAGCGATCAGTGGAGGAGAGCGCAATATGGACTGGGTACCTGGGCACACTTTTGTTTTTATTCCTCACATTTACACTAAACAGGCCAGCCTCTTAGGAAGTGCCGGCAAGCAAGATACAGGCCCTTCTCCGAGTCAGCACAACTGGACTAAGCCAAAAGCTAAGAAGTTTCATGAATACAACCAAACACTTCGAGGGACAGAGTAGCAGGGGTGGGGGTCTGGGGACCATGGTTTCAGGGGACATCTAGGTCAATTGGCATAACAAAGTGTATTAAGAAAACATTCTGCATCCCACTTTGGTGAGTGGCGTCCAGAGTCTTAAAAGCTAGCAAGTGGCCATCTAAGATGCATCATTTGGTCTCAACCTACCTGCAGGAAAGGAGAATAAAGAACGCCAAAGATGCAAGGAAAATATGAGCCTAAGAGACAGAAAGGGCCACATAAGCCAGAGACTCCATCAGCCTGAGACCAGAAAAACTATATTATGCCTGGCTACCACCAATGACTGCCCTGACGGGGAACACAACAGAGAATCCCTGGTGGAGCAGGAGAAAAGTGAGATGCAGACCTCAAACTCTAGTAAAAAGACCAGACTTAATGGTCTGACTGAGACTGGAGGGACCCCAGAGGTCATGGCCCCCGAACTCTCTGTAAGCCCAAAGCTAAAACCATTCCTGAAGCCAACTCCTCAGACAAAGATTAGACTGGAATGTAAGACAAAATGATACTGGTGAAGAGTGTGCTTCTTAGCTCAAGTAGACACATGAGACTGGGCAGCTCCTGTCCAGAGAGGAGATTAGAAGGCGGAGGGGTGTATAAGTTTTTGTATGAGAAACTGACTTGAACTGTAAACTTTCACTTAAAGCACACACACATACATAAAAAGACAGGCCGTCTCTCTATGCTCCCTCTTGTTCCTTCCCACAGAAGGGGTGGCAGGAAGAGCCTGATGTCCATGGGGGACTTGCTAACTAGAGCAGTCATTGCATAGAAGTGGGCAAGGGTCTGTGTTTTCTTCCCTAGCTGAGCTGAGGTACATGGAGTACTTGCGTTTCGAGTCTCCATGCAGAAAACACCAGAATTTAGGGAGCTGGATGTTATAAAAAAAATTAATTTTAAAACCAATTAGGGACCATGATTTTGGACCTGCAGCCAAAAGGACCTACTACTCTGCTGAGCTGACTCATTTGCCCAGTGGCAGGCAGACCTCTCTGCCATGGGAGAGAACAGATCTCAGTGTATCCTGATCACAGGGGAAAGAACTCTGAAACAACCAGGAGCCACAGATTCCCAATTCCTTCTCTTTTCTCAGGTAAATCACTCTTCCTGCCCTGCAGTCAGAGGGTGGGGGAAGCCAGGGTGCTCCTCTAAAACAGCCTCTGCCTGGAGAGGGCAGGAAAGCAGAGTCAGGACTTAGGATTCCGGCAGCAGCATGAAGGGAGTGCTGGTGCTCTCTGAGACTTCTGTGGTTGGAGTGGGGCCAGGAGGGGCAGCATGACTGTGGCCATGCCAAGGCAGTCCCTTGTGGCTGGAGGAGAGTGAGCTGGTGGGGATAGTCTGTGATTGCAGGTGTAAGTAATGCCAGACAAAGGGACCCAACTGTTGTCAGTGACCTCGACCAAGCATAACAGGCTGAGGCTCTGGAGTACATACTGGACAGAAGAAAGGAAATGAGGATGGAGGAAAAGCATCACGGGAGGCTCCTTTCCTTTCCTTCCTCTGCTCTAGGGGTCTTGTCCCTTGACCTGCCCATGGGACTGAGCCAGGCTTGCAGCTGGCTCAGTGAACACTAGCTGGCTTTGAAGATGTGGACTTGGCTTCCTGGGACAGTGGGGCGGCTGAGTAGAGGAAAAGAACGTGGGGAACCATTGTGTAGATAGATTGGAGACTTGGCCCCAGGTGGACTGGAGGAAGGTGAGTGAGAGTGGGGGTGGGTGTGGGCGTGTATGAGCAAATGTGAGTACGAAAGTATGTGAGCATGGGTGAGAATGTGTGTCTAGGTGAATTTGAGTATGAGTGTGTGTGTTGGACAGTGAACATGTGGACGTGTGTGTGTGGGTTAGGGAGTGTGTATTCGAATGTGAATGAATATGTGTGAAGTGTGGATGGGAGTGTGTGACTTGGGGTGGGAGTAGGGGGCCAGAGCAACTGGAGTTCCAAATTGCTGCTGGATTTACAGGCTTTACTGCTTGTGGGCACTGGAACCCCAGAACATGAGTCCTCTGTGCAGTACAGAGAGGCCCAGGTGGTCCCTTAATGGACAGGCACCTCCAGTGGTGGGCACTACAAGCGGGGTGTTTCCTGAGGCCCAGCTCCCTCCTGAAGTGGCACAATGGCCCAGCTCCTGGGGGAGCTGGACAGGAGCACGTTCAAAAAGTTGCTGAAGCTGGTGGTCAGCAGCGTGCAGGGAGAGGGCTGCCAAGAGGCTTTGTGGTGCCTCAGGGCCAGCGTGGGCCTGCCAGAGGAGCAGCTGGGCACCCTGTTCAAGTTCACCCAGGGCCAACCTGAAACCCGAGGCCTTGCAAGAATCAGCTCAAGGAGCTCTGTGTCCCCTAGGACCTGACTGGGGACCTGGCCACTGTGGTGTTTGAGAGCCAGCAGCCCCTCCTTGACTCTCTGGCCAGCCAGCAGGGGCCATCTTTAATCTGCCACAGCAATCATCACAGGCAAGAAACACTAATAAATACTAAAACTAATTGGCCATTGTCAGATAAGGATCAGAATATTATCAAAATATCACCGCACAAAAAACTATTCATTACAGAGGTGACTGTAGTAACTACAGAAGACAAACCTGGCAGACAGTAATTTAATCAAGTGATCTAAGTTAAAACCACAAGTATTGGTACAAACCAAAATTGTGTGCCAACCTTTGGATGCAGTGAGAAGAGCATAGGATCTGTGATATTTCTGCCAAAAATGTCTGATCTGGTTGTGTAGTAAGGGTAATCTTCCATTGGATTGTTCTGTCCACTTGACATTCGTGTTCAGAGCAGTTCTAGCTCTAAATTGCCCAGTCCAGAATTTGCTTTCCCTTAACCAGTGAATGGCCCATGCAAGTACTTGCCCCCAAACTGTAGAGCCTTCTACCCTCAAATCTTCTTTTTGAAGATTCTTTGCCAATCTTTTGTAATTTTTTACAAAATAGTCTGCTGGGACTTTGACTGGGATTGCACTGAATCCACAGGAGAATTTGGGTTTGGTGGGGTGGAGCAGATGGACATCTTAACAACACTGAATCTTTCAGTCTGAGAGCATGGGATGATTTTCCATTTATTCAGACCTTATTTAATTTCACCCAGCTTGTGTTTTGTAGTTTTCAGAGAAGTATTACATGCTTTAAGGAACCCTCTTGGTGTGGTGGTGAAGCACTTAGTTGCTGACTAAAAGGTCAGCAGTTCAAATCCATCAGCCCCTCTGAGGGAGAAGAATGTGGCAGTCTGCTTGCATAAAGATTGCAGCCTTGGAAACCCTATGGGGCAGTTCTGCTGACAAATTGTCGACAATTCTCTGTGCATTTTCTGTTATCCCTCCCTGTTCTGGTACTTCAATCACTCGTAGGTTATTTCTCTTGATAGAGTCCCGCATGATTCTTAAGGTTTCTTCATTTTTTTAAATTCTTTAATCTGATTTTTCTTCAAATATATCAGTGCCAAGTGATTTATCTTTAGGTTCAAAAATTCTAGCTTCTACTTGCTCAATTCTGCTCCTCTGACTTTCTGTTGAGTTGTCTACTTCTGTAATTTTATTGTTGATCTTCTGAATTTCTGATTGCTGTCTGTCTATGGATTTTTCCAGCTTATTAAGCTTTTCATTATGTTCCTGAATAATATTTCCAATTTCTTCAGTTGCTTTACTTGGGTGTTCCGTGGCTTGTTCTGCGTATTGCCTCATTTCCTTCCTGATGTCTTGAAGGGTTCTGTATATTAAACTTTCGTATCCTGGCTCTGGTAATTCTAGGAATGCACTTTAATCTAGAAGATCCCTGGATTCTTTGTTTTGAGAGCCTTGTTGAGGTGATCATGGTCTGTTTCTTTATGTGACTTGATATTGACTGTTGTCTCCAAGCCATCTATAAGTTATTGTATTAGTTTATGCTTGCTTACTGTGTTCTAGCTGCTTGCTTTGTTTTGTTTTGATATACCCAAATGGGTTGCTTGAGTGAGCTACCTTGATTATTTTTGTCTTTGTAGCTCTGATGTCCTGTCCCCAGCTGGCTAGAGCTGTTATCAGGTATATCAGTCTAGGAGTCCATTCAGTTTTCTTGTATGAATTCAGCTCAGGTTTCCAGGGAGCTGATCATCAAGTGTGTGATACAGACTCTGTAGTACAGTCTTAGAGGGGCAGGGACGATTGGCGTATATACCGGTGTCGATTGCAGCAGGGGGTCATGCTCTCAACAGGGCAGGGGGCTGAGAACTAACCCCTGAGTGTCTCTGAGGAAAGCACGTCCCTGTTCCGTAGAGCGTGCAGGTGGGTGGGTTCTGCAGATGGACCATGGGCACCCAAAGATTTTGGTTGTAAGGACTAAAAAAAAAGGTACCAATTATCCTTGAAACCCTGTTGTGGGTGGCTGGGTGACCTGAGTGGAGCTACCAGTCCTTAGGTCCCTGATGTGGGTAGGCGAGGACCTTGTTTAATAGGCAAAGAAATGTCAGACATCAAACACCCACCTCTCCACCACACAGCTGAAATAGTTGGAGTCTGCCAAAAGGGCCTATTCTCCTGAAATAGGCCCACACAGGTCCATGCAGAGGGGAAAGGTGCTCAAAGTCTATGGACCATTTATGCCCGGACAGGAGCCGCTTCTGTCCTGAGCTCCGCTGGTTAGTGGAGCTAGCAAGTTATCTTTTCCCCCAATTGCAAATTTTTTCCTTCCCCAAGGCCGGGAGGCTGGCTCTAAGTGCACAACAGTGCCTATCTCAGGCCCAGGGATTTCAGCCGCTGAAGCCAGCTTGGGTGTGTGGCGGGGTGGGCACATTAAAATATATGCAAGTACTTAGCTTTTGCCAAGAGCGCCGCTCTTCTCTGGTTCCTGAGGTGTGAGTAGGCTGTGTGGCTGGCTGCTTCTCCCTGAGGAAACTGCAGCCGAACGCTAGTACTAGCCTGCCGTGACCGCTCCGGGAATGGTGCCTGAGGGCTCTATGGGGCAGTTCTACTCTGTGCTGTAGGGTCACTATGAGTCAGAATTGACTCGATGGCAGTGGGTTTGGGTTTTTTTTTTTTAATTTGGTAATATATAGTAAAGGAGTCCAGTTGGCAAAATGGTTACATGCTTGGCTGCTAACCGGAAGACTGGTGGTTCATACTGTCCTAGGGTAACATCACCAAAACGTTATAGTAAAGCAAGAAGAAAGATTTTATTTGGCATATGTTCCAAGAAGCAAAAGTGGGAAATGGACAAGCATGCTGCCAGTGCTGCGTCTGCTTGCGTCTGAGGAACGCTACAGAATCATCGGTATACGTTGACATTACAAGTGGTAAAATCATTAAAATCTTCACCTTTACACAAATTGGCTGAAAACTGCTAAATCATCATGACTCTACATTTTGAATTGTCTTTCATAATAATCATCTGCACAAGTTTTAGTAATGAAAGGAGCTTCTTCTTTGGTCCAAAAAATATTATTTCCTAAATGCTAATAGAAAAAGATTCAAGATAGCCAATACAAGTTCTTTTCAGGTCACTAACACCTAGGATATCTATATTTATTTTCCTAAATTCATACTTCATACATTCTATGTTCTGATTATTAATGGATGTCTACAGCTGTTTCTTCTCATTTTAAGTCATGCTACATTGGCAAACGAAGGTCCTGAAAGCTTGACTCCATCTACATGATTCAGGTTGACTCTACCTTGACAAGGCAGCTCTTCCCCAGTCATCTTTTGAATGCCTTCCAACCCGGGGGGGTCATCTTCTGGCATTACATCAGACAGTGTTCCGCTGCTATTCTTAAGGTTTTCACAGGCTAATCTTTTCAGAAGTAGATGGGAAGATCCTTCTTCCTAGTCTGTCTTAGTCTGGAAGCTCGGCTGAAACCTGTCCTCCACAGGTGACGCTTCTGGTATCTGAATACCGGTGGTATAGCTTCCAGCATCAGAGCAACACACAAGCCCCCACAGTACAACAAACTGACAGACACGTGGGGGGCATTAGTGAGCTGAAATGGATTGGTATTGGCCATTTTGAATTGGACAATCATATGGTCTGCTATGTTAGGAATGACAGCTTGAAGGAGAATGCCGTTGCCTTCATCATCGAAAAGAACTTTTCAAGATCTAGCCTGAAGTACAACACTGTCAGCGATAGGATAATATCCATATGCCTACAAGGAAGACAGGTTAATGCAACTGTTATTCAAATTTATGCACCAACCACTAAATCCAGAGATAAAGAAATTGAAGACTTTTACCAACTTCTGCACTCTGAAATTGATCAAACATGCGGTGAGGATGCATTAATAATTACTGGTGACTGGAATGAGAAAGTTGGAAACAAAAAAGGATTGGAAGTTGAAAAATATGTCTTGGTGATAGAAACGATGCTGGAAATCACATGATAGAGTTTTGCAAGACCAACTTGTTCACTGCAGGTACCTTTTTTCAACAACATAAATGGCAGCTATACACATGGACCATATCAGGTGGAATACACAAGAATTAAATCAACTACATCTGTGAAATGAGACTGTGGAAACACTCAATATCATCAGTCAGAACAAGACCAGGTGCTGAATGTGGAACAGACCATCGATTACACATATGCAAGTTCAAGTTGAAGCTGAAGAAGATTAGAACAAGTCCATGAGAGCCAAAGTATGACCTGAAGTATATCCCACCTGAGTTGAGAGACATTTCAACAAAAGATTGCACACATTGAACACTAGTGACCAAAGACGAGATGAATTGTAGAATGACATCAAGGACATCATGCCTGAAGAAAGCAAGAGGTAATTAAAAAGACAGGGAAGAGAGAAAAGACCAAAATGGATGTCAGAAGGGATTCTGAAACTTGCTCTTTAATGTTTAATAGCTAAAGAAAAATGAAAAAATGATGAAGAGCTAAACAGAATATTTCAATGGGTGGCTCGAGAAGACAAAATAAAGTATTATAATGACATGTGCAAAGACCTGGAGATAGAAAACCAAAAGGGAAGGACATGCTCAGCATTTCTCAAGCTGAAAGAACTGAAGAAAAAATTCAAGCCTCCAGCTGCAATACTGAAGTATTTTACAGGGAAAATATTAAATGACTCAGGTAGCATCAAAAGAAGATGGAAGGAATACACAGAATCACTGTATCAAGAATTGGTTTAAGTTCGATCATTTCAGGAGGTAGCATATGATCAACAACCGATGGTACTGAAGGTAGACGCTTCACTGAAGGCATTAGCAAAAAAAAACGAGGCTCCAAGAATTGATGGAATACCAACTGAGATATTTTAACAAATGGATGCAGCGCCACAAGTGCCCACTCATCTATGCCAAGAAATTTGGAAGACAGCTACCTGGCCAACTGACTGGAAGAGATCTGTATTTGTGCCTATTCCCAAGAAAGGTGATCCAACTGAATGCGGAAATTATCGAACAATATCATTAATATGACATGGAAGTAAAATGTTGCTGAAGATCATTCAAAAGTGGCTGCAGCAGTATATTGACAGGAAACTGCCAGAAATTCAAGCCAGATTCAGAAGAGGATGTGGAACCTGGAATATCATTACTGATGTCAGATAGGTCCTGGCTGAAAGCAAAGAATACCAAAAAGATATTTACCTGTGTTTTATTGACTATGCAAAGCATTCAACTGTGTGGATCATAACAAATTATGTATAATATTGCAAAGAATGGAAATTCCAGAACACTTAATTGTGTTCATGAAAAACTTGTGCATAGATCAAGAGGCAGTCATTCAAACAGAATAAGGGGATACTGCATGGTTTAAAGTCAGGAAAGGTGCACATCAAGGTTGTATTTTTCACCATACTTTGTCTGCTGAGCAAGTAATCTGAGAAGCTGGACTATATGAAGAAGAACACGGCATCAGGATTTAAAGGAGACTCATTAACAGCCTGCAGATGACACAACCTTGTTTGCTGAAAGTGAAGAGGACTTGAAGCACTTATTGATGAAGAACAAAGACCATAGCCTTCAGTATGGATTACACCTCCATAAAAAGAAAACAAAAATCCTTACCACTGGACCAATAACATCATGATAAATGAAAAAGGTTGACGTCAAGGATTTCATTTTACTTGGACCAGAATCAACATCCATGGAAGAAAAAGTCAAGAAATCAAATGACACGTTGCATTAGGCAAATCTGCTGCAAAAGACCTCTTTAAAGTGCTAAAAAGCAAAGATGTCACCTTGAAGACCTGACTTAAGCCATGGTGTTTCAGTTGCTTCATATGCATGCAAAAGCTGGACAGTGAATAAGGAAGACTGAAAAAGAATTGATGTCTTTGAATTATGGTGTTGGTGAAGAATATTGAATATACCATGGACTGCCAAAAGAACAAACATATCTGTCAGAAGAAGTAGTGCCAGAATGATCCTTAGAAGCAAGGATGGTGAGACTTTGTCTCACATACTTTGAACATGTTATCAGGAGAGATCAGTCCCTGGAGAAGGACATCATGCTCGGTAAAGTAGAGGGTCAGCGAAAAAGAGGGAGACCCCCAACAAGATGGGTTGACACAGTGGCTGCTTCCTATGGGTTCAAGCATAATAACGATTGTGAGGACAGTGCAGGACCGGGCAATATTTTGTTCAGTTGTACATAGGGTCTCTATGAGTCATAACCGACTCAATGGCACCTAACAACAACAATAGAAAAAGATAATTATTGTGATTGGAATGCCAGAGTTGGAAACGAAGAAGGATTAGTAGTTGGAAAATATGGACTAGGTGACAGAAATTACACTGGAGATCACAAGATAGAATTTTGCAAGACCAATGATTTACTCATTGCAAATACCTTTTTTCAACAATATAAATGGCAACTATACACATGGACCTTGCTGGATGGAATACGTAAGAATAAATCTACCACATCTGTGGAAAGAATGATGAAAAAGCTCGATATCATCAGTTGGAACAAGGCCAGGGTCAGAATGTGGAACAGATCATCAATTGCTCATATGCAAGTTGAAGTTGAAGCCAAAATGTTAAAACAAATCCAAGGGAGCCAAAGTACAACCTTGAGCATATCTCACCTGAATTTAGAGACCATCTCAAGAATAGATTTGACACGTTGAACACTAATGACCGAAGACCAGACAAGTCATGGGATGACATCAGGGACATCATATGTGAAGAAGTAAAAGGTCATTAAAAAGACAGGAAAGAAGAGGCAAGCCCAAGATGGTGTAATAATCACGTGCTTTATGTTCTCTCTCTTACAACAAAGACTCAAAAAAACAAGCCAATAGGATATACGGCAACCTAGGAACCCTAATTATCAAAGACAAAGGTGAGGAATAGGACTGAGCAGCAGGTAGAAGGAGAGACAACTGAAAAACAGCGGAAAAGGCGAATTATGGAAAATGGGATCGCTGCTGTTCTGCAGGCTGAAGCTGTGCAGTGCCCCCAAGCTGAGGCAAGCAGCATCATCCCAAGGCGAAACCCACCCCATCTGGTGCAGCCAAGCAGCAGTGAATCTGCATGCACCCCTAGAACCAAATAGGCACGACACCAGACCTGTGAAAGTTAAATGCAAGCTCCCAATTCACTGTGTGCCCTTCCCCCACCACAGCGCCACAGCCAAGGTGTACTCCTTTCCCCCCACACATCTTCCTCCGTGCTCTGACACCAGTCTCCCATGGCATTCAACAAAGCCATGCTCCCTAAGCCGGGAACTTATGGCTGGGTCCGGAGGCACCAACTCCACCCAGCCACTGGCGTAGGGTGTGTATGGATTTGGAGCACCCCCACCCCAGTGCCTTGTGGACCAGTCCAACACCAGATACCCTCATTAGAACATCATGGGCAGGACATCCACCTAAAGCCCATTTTCACCTACAGCAGTCAAGTGGAAGCTGCAGACCTGTGACATTTGACACTTCCCTGCCCCTAAGAAGGGGCCTTGCCACCCACACCAGAAGCCTGAGGGCCCGTGGTACAACCCACTCCATCTAGTGGCCCACGACAGGAGACTGAGAATTAGTGGTGCCTCCTAGTCCCTCCAGCTAACAGCACCACCCAAGGACCAGCTGCACTACCCACTCTCCACTAAGTACTCTGGCAGAAAGGGGCATGCCCTCCATTGGGGCACCCAGGGGTAGCCAACAGCCCCCTGCCTTGTCTACCACATCAGCCCTCATTGAAACCAAAGACCTGTACTTCCTCCAAACACCCCCCATGCAGCCCTGCCCACCTAGGACTGTAGGTGAGAGTCTCCACACCACACACGTGGTGACTGATGACCTAGGCACCTGTGACTTGCACAGCCACACTCCTGCAAAAACAGTGAACACACTCCCAGGCTCACACACCTAGTAGTTGCTCTGACTACCTGGAGACAGGAGGTGAGAGTGCCAACAATGCCAACCATCAGAGCAGCACAGTCACCCAGCCTACTTGGACAGATCAAAACAAAAATACAGTAAATAAATAACTTATTTATGTTTCAGAGGAAGTCGATATAAAATCATATAAAGAAGCAGCACAAGATGGCTCCAGTAAGCAACCAAAATAAAGAACCAGAAAACCTTTTGGAGAAAGAGAAGGCAATGGAACTACTTAGAGAAGAATTGAAAAGACTAAAATACAGAGCTCTTGAAGAGATCAAGGAGGAGATGAGGCAAAACACAGACCAAACCAAGGAACAAAAAGACAAAGCAATAGAAGAATTCAGGAAGACAATACAAGAACAAAACAACAGGATATACAGGCTGCTAGAAACCATACAGAGACAGTAACTAGAAATCCAAAATATTAACAAAAAATTTCAAAATTAGACAACGGAAGGTCATAGGAGCAGAATTGAGACAACGTAAGTCAGAATTGGTGAGATAGAAGATAAATCCCTTGACACCAACTTGTTTGAGGAAAAACCAGAAAAAACAATGAAAAAAAAAACATGAAGAAAGCCTAAGAATTATGTGAGACACTAACAAAAGGAAAAACCTACAAGAACAGGGGGATAATGGAAAACACAGAATTGTTGAAGATTGGCTGCAGAAAATTTCCCTGATATCATGAAAGATGAGAAGATACCCATCCAAGAAGCGCAACAAACCCTATACAGGATAGACCCAAAAGAAAGTCACCAAGCCACATCATAATCAAACTTGCCAAAACTAAAGCAAGAATCCTGAGAGCAGCTAGGGATAAACAAAAAGGTTACCCACAAAGGAGAACCAACAAAACTAAGTTCAGATTACTTGGCAGAAACGGTGGAAGCAAGAAGGCAATGGGATGGGCATATATAAAGCCTTGAAGGAAAAAAAATGCCAACCAAGAATTATGTATCCAGCAAAATTGTCTCTCAGACATGATGGTGAAATTAGGTCCTTTCCAGATAAACAGAAATTAAGGGAATTTGTAAAAAACCAAACCAAAATTACAAGAAATATTAAAGGGGGTCCTCTGGTTAGAAAAGCAGCATCAGACAACAGTCCAAAACTAGGACACAGGACAAATCAACCAGATAGCAACCCAGCTAGAGAATTTACAAAAACAAGTCAAAGCTAAAAGACTGAAGACAGGGACCCAGAAACATCGATAAGAAAATGATGACAATGTCAAAACAAAAAAGAGGGAATAAACAGTGTGGTCATAGAACTTCCATATGGAGAGAAAGTCAAAATAGTATCATGAAATAAAAGACTGGTTTAAACTTAGAAAAATAAAGATTAATTTCAAGGCAACTACAAAGGAAACTAACAAACCTACCCATCAAAAAAAAAAAAAAAAGACTCAGCAAACAAAAAACCAACAATAATGAAAGAGATGAAAAAAATACATAAAAAGAACTCAGCACAGAAAAATAAGCAGAAGAATCCATTAACACCACACACACAAAAAAAAACACCAAAATGACAGCAGTAAACTCATACCTATCAATAATTATACTGAATTTAAATGGCCTAAATGCATCAGTAAAGAGAGAGTGACAGAATGGATACAAAAACACGATCCATCTATATGCTGCCTACAAGAGACACACCTTAGATACAAAGACATAAAGTAAAACTCATAGGGTGGAATAAATATATCAATAACCAAAAAGGAGCAGGAGTGGCAATATTAATCTCTGATAAAATAGATTTTAAAGCAAAATCCACCATAAAGGGCACTGTATAATGATTAAAGGGTCAATACACCAGGAGGACATAACCATAATAAATACATATGCCCCCAATGATAGGGCCCCAAAATACATAAACTCTAACAGCATTGAAAAGAGAAATAGACACAATAATTCCATGATAATAGTAAGAGACTTCAGCATACCACTTTCAGTGAAGGACAGAACATCTAGAAAGAAATTGAGCAAAGATACAGAAGGTCAAATGCCACAATCAAACAACTTGATCTCAAAGACATATACAGAACACTCCACCCAACAGCAGCAAACTACACATTCTTTTCCAATATGCATGGAACATTCTCCAGAGTAGACCACATCTTAGGCCACAAAGCAAGCCTTGACAAAATCCAAAACATTGAAATGATACAAAGAATCTTCTCTGATCATCATGCCATAAAAGTAGAAATCAATAACAGAAACAGCAAGTGAAAAAAATCAAATACATTGAAATTGAACAACATCTTACTGAGAAATTACTGGGTAATAGGAGAAATCAAGGATGGAATAAAAAAAATTCATAGAATCAAATGAGAATGAAAACACGTCTCACCAAAAACCTTTGGGATACAGCAAAAGCAGTGCTTAGAGGTCAATTTATAGCAATAAACATACACATCAAAAAAGAAGAGCTAAAATCAAAATTGTAATAACTCTGCAACTTGAGCAAATAGAAAAAGAGCACCAAAAAGAGCCCTCAGGCACCAGAAGAAAGGATTAATAAAGATCAGAGGAGAAATAAATGAAATAGAGAATAGAAAAACAATTGAAAGAATCAACAAGACCAAAAGTTGTTTCTGTGAAAAGATCAACAAAATTGATAAACCATTGGCCAAACTGACAAAAGAAAAACAGGAGAGGAAGCAAATAACCCAAATTAGAAATGAGAGGAGTGATACCACAACAGACCCAACTGAAATAAAAAGGATCATAACAGAATACTATGAAAAACTGTACTCCAACAAATTTGAAAACCTAGAGGAAATGGACAAATTTCTAGAAACACACTACCTACCTAAACTAACACATACTGAGGTAGAAAAACTAAACAGTCCCCTAACAAAAGAAAAGATTGAATAGGTAATTTAAAAAAAACCCTGGCCCAGATAGCTTCACTGGAGAATTCTACCAAACTTTCAGAGAAGAGCTAACACCAATACTACTCAAGCTATTTCAGAGCATAGAAAAGGAAGGAATACTCCTGAACTCATTCTGTGAAGCCAGTTGTATATAGAGATTTACATCAAGGAAACAGCTCACGCAGTTGTAGAGGCTGGAACGTCCCAAGTCCGTGGATCAGGCTGTGCTCCTGCTCTCAGGCTGTGAAGATTGACAAATCTCAAGGTCTGGAGGTAAGCTGGTAGCTCGAGTCCCAAGAGCAGGAGGGAAGATGAATAGGAGGCAGCCACAGGATCCAGAGAGAGCAAAAAAGCCAGAACATCTGTTTATATTCGGATATAGGCCACACCTCCAAGAAAAACCCTTTCATCTGATTGGCTACATACAGCAGATTCAATCATGGGAGTGATCACATATAAACACAATGATGGACCAGACAAGTTGACAATCTTAACCATCACACTAGCATAACCCTGATACCAAGGCCAAGCAAAGACACCACAAAAAAAGAAAACTTCAAACCAGTATTTCTCATGAACATAGATGTAAAAATACTCAACAAAATTTTAGCCAATAGAATTTAACAGCATATCAAAAAAAATAATACATCGTGACTGTCTCAGTCAGCTAGTGCTGCTATAACAGAAATACCACAAATATAAATTTATTCTCTCACAGTCCAGTAGGCTACAAGTCCAAATTCAGGACGTCAGCTCCACGGGAAGTCTTTCTCTCTGTCAGCTCTGGAGGAAGTTCCTTGTTATCAGTCTTCCCTTGGTCTAGGAGTTGCTCCATGCAGAAACCACAGGTCCAAAGAATGCACTCTTCTTCCAGCACTGCTTTCCTGGTGGTATGAGGTCCCCCACTCTCTACTTGCTTCCATTTCCTTTTATCTCTTGTAAGATAAAACGTGGTATAGACCACACACCAAGGAAGCTCCCTTTACATTGGATCAGGGATGTGACCTTAGTAAGGGTGTTACAATCCCATCCTAATCCTCTTTAACATAATCTAATCTTGCCTCATTAACCACAGGCAGAGATTAGGATTTACAACACATGAAAATTACAATCACAAAATGGAGGACAACTGCACAATACTGGGAATCATGCATAGCCAAATTGATACACATATTTTTGAGGACACAATTCAATCCATGACAATGACCAAGTGGGATTCATATGAGGTATGCAGGGATGGTTCGGCATTAGAAAAATCAATGTTATCCACAACATAAAGAACCACATGATCTTACCAATCAACACAGAAGAGGCATTTGACAAAGTCCAACACCCATTCCTGATAAAAACCCCCAGCAAAATAGGATCAGAAAAGAAATTCCTTGACATAATAAACGGTATTTATACAAAGCCAAGAGTCAAAATCATCCCGTTGTTCTGCTGCTACTCATAAGGTTTTCACTGGCTAATTCTTCTCAGAAGTAGACTGCCAGGTCCTTCCTAAAAAAAACCCACCCCCACCCCCCCCCAAAAAAAAACCCAGTGCCCTCGAGTCGATTCCGACTCATAGCGACCCTATAGGATGGAGTAGAACTGCCCCATCGATTTTCCATCCTAGTCTCTCTTAATCTGGAAGCTCAGCAGAAACCTGTCGGCCATGGGAGACCTTGCTGGTATTTGAATATTGGTGGCATAGCTTACAGCATCACAGCAACACACAAGCCCTCACAGTACAACAAACTGACAGATGTGTGGGGCTACAGCAGTGTATCGACAAGGAACTGCCAAAAATTCACGCCAGATTCAGAAGAGGACGTGGAACCAGGGATATCATTGCTAATGTCAGATGGATCCTGGCTGAAAGCAGAGAATACCAGAAAGATGTTTCCCTGTGTTTTATTGACTATGCTAAGGCATTGACTGTGTGGACCATAACAAATTATGGATAACGTTGCTGAGAATGGGAATTCCAGAATGCTTTATTGTGCTCATGAGGAATCTGTATGTGGATCAAAAGGCAGTTGTTTGAACAGGACAGGGGGCTACTGCATGGTTTAAAGTCAGCAAAGGTGTGCATCAGGGTTGTATCCTTTCACCATACCTATTCAATCTGTATGCTGAACAAATAATCTGAGAAGCTGGACTATATGAAGAACATGGCATCAGGATTGGAGGAAGACTCATTAACAACCTGTGCTATGCAGATGACACATCTGTGCTTGCCAAAAGCGAAGAGGACTTGAAGCACTTACTGATGAAGATCAAACCACCGCCTTCAGTATGGATTACACCTCAACACAAGGAAACAAAAGTCCTCACAACTGGACCAATAAGCAACAGTATGATAAATGGAGAAAAGATTGAGGTTTTTGAGGGTTTCATTTTACTGGGATCCACAATCAACGAACATGGAAGCAGCAGTCAAGAAATCAAATTGCATTGGGCAAATCAGCTGCAAGAGATCGCTTTAAAGTTTTAAAAAGCAAAGATATCACCTTGAGGACTAAGGTACGCCCACCCCAAGCCATGGTGTTTTCAGTCACCTCATATGAATGCAAAAGCTGGACAACGGATAAGGAAGACCAAAAAATAATTTACACCTTTGAATTGTGATGTTGGCAAAGAATATTGAATATACTATGGACTGCCAAAAGAACAAACAAATCTGTATTGGAAGAAGTACAACCAGAATGCTCCTTAGAACCAAGGATGGCGAGACTGCTTCTCACATACTTTGGGTGAGGTATCAGGAGGGATCAGTCCCTGGAGAAGGACATCATGATTGGTAACGCAGAGGGAAAAAGAGGAAGACCCTCAACGAGTTGGATTGACACAGTGGCTGTAACAATGGGTTCAAGCATAGCAACAATTGTCAAGATGGCACAGGACCGGGGAGTGTTTTGTTCTGTTGTGCATAGGGTTGCCATGAGTCAGAACAAACTTGTCAGCACCTAACAACAACAACAAGAGCATTGCAAATGGCGAGAGACTGAAATCATTCCCCTTGAGAACAGGAACCAGACAAGGATGCCCTTTATCACCACTCTTATTCAACATTATGCTGGAAGTCCTAGCTAGAGAAATAAAGAAAAAGAAATACAGGCCATCCAAATTGATAAGGGAGAGATAAAACTATCCCTATTTGCAGACAATATGATTTTATACACAGAAAACCGCAAAGAATTCACAAGAAAGCTACTAGAACTAATAGATTTCAGCAAAGTAGAAAGATACAAGATTAACATACAAAAATCAGTTGGATTCTTCTACAACAACAAAGAGAACTTCAAAAAGAAAATCACCAAATCAATACCATTTACAACAGCCCCCGAGAAGATAAAGTACTTAGGAATAAATCTAACCAGGGACATAAAAGACCTATACAAAGAAAACTACAAAACACTACTGCAAGAAACCAAGATACCTACATAACTGGAAAAACATACCATGCTCATGGATAGGAAGACATTGTGAAAATGTCAATTCTACCCAAAGCAATCTACAGATACAATGCAATCCCGATCCAAATTTCAACAATATTCTTTAACGAGATGGAGAAACAAATCACCAACTTTACACGGAAAGGGAAGAGGCCCTGGATAAGTAAAGCATTACTGAAGAAGAAGAACAAAGTGGGAGGCCTCCCACTACCTGATTTTAGAACCTATTATACCGCCACAGTAGTCAAGACAGCCTGGTACTGGTTCAACAACAAACACATAGACCAACGGAACAGAATTGAGAACCCAGATGTCCGCCCAGCTATAAGTAGGGAAAAGACTGAAGTTGTCAAGGATTTCATTTTACTTGGATCCACAATCAGCACTCATGGAAGCAGCAGTCAAGAAATCAGAAGACACATTGCATTGGGCAAATCTGCAAAAGACCTATTTAAAGTGTTGAAAAGCAAAGATATCACCTTGAAGACTAAGGTGCACCTGACCCAAGTCATGGTGTTTTCAATCGCCTCATATGCATGTGAAAGCTGGACAATGAATAAGGAAGACCAAGGAAAAATTGACGCCTTTGAATTGTGGTATTGGAGAAGAATATTGAATATACCATGGACTGCCAAAAGAATGAACAAGTCTGTCTTGGGAGAAGTACAGCCAGAATGCTCCTTAGAAGCAAGGATGGCAAGACTTAGTCTTACATATTTTGGACATGTTCTCAGAAGGGATCAGTCCCTGGAGAAGGACATCAAGCTTGTTAAAGTAGAGGGTCAGCAAAAAAGAGGAAGACCCTCAATGAGATGGAGTGACACAGTGCCTGCAACAAGGGCTCAAACATAACAATTGTGAGGATGGTGAAGGACCAGGCAGTGTTTCGTTCTGTTGTATAAGGGGTCACTATGAGTCAGAACTGACTCGACGACACCTAACAACAACAACAATATGAGCAGCTGATATAAAGAGCCAAAGTCCATTAAATGGGAAAAAGACAGTCTAACACATGGTGCTGGCATAACTGGATGTCCATCTGTAATAAAATGAAAAAAGATCTATACCTCTACCATACACAAAAACTAAATCAAAATGGATCAAACATAAACCTAAATATAAAATCTAAAACAATAAAGATCATGGAAGAAAAAATAAGGACAATGCTAGAGGCCCTGATATACAGCATAAATAGGATACAAACTATAACTAACAATGCATAAACACCAGAAAAGAAACTAAATAACTGGGAGCTCCTGAAAACCAAACACGCTCATCAAAAGACTTCACCAAAAGAGTGAAAAAAGAACCTACAGTCTGGGGGAAAAAAATTGGCTATGACATATCCGACAAGGGTCTAATCTCTAAAATTTGCAAGGTACTGCAATACTTGAACAACAAAAAGACAACGTAATTTAAAAATGGGTAAAGAACATGAGCAGACACTACCAAAGAAGATATTCAGGCTGAGCAAATAATCTGAGAAGCTGGACTATATGAAGAAGAACATGGCATCAGGATTGGAGGAAGACTCATTAACAACCTGCACTATGCAGATGACACAGCCTTGCTTGCTGAAAGTGATAAGGACTTGAAGCACTTACTGATGAAGATCAAAGATCACAGCCTTCGGTATGAATTACACCTCAACATAAAAAAAAAAAATCCTCACAACTGGACCAAGAAGAAACATCACAATAAATGGAGACAAGATTGAAGTTGTTGAGGGTTTCATTTTACTTGAATCCACAATCAACACACATGGAAGTGGCAGTCAAGAAATCAAACAACATATTGCATTGGACAAATCTGCTGCAAAAGGCCTCTTTAAAGAGTTAAAAAGCAAAATGTCACTTTGAGGACTAATGTGTGCCTGACCCAAGCCATGGTATTTTCAGTTGCCTCATATGCATGCAATGGCTGGACTATGCAACAATAAAGAACAATGATGAATTTGTGAAACATCTCACAACAAGGATGAGTCTGGAGGGTGTTATGCTGAGTGAAATAAGTCAATCACAAAATGGCACACAGTGTATGAAACTACTATTATAAAACTAATGAACAGGTTTACACACAGAAAGAAACAATCTTATAGAAAGGGAGTGGTGGGGAGGTAAAAACACTAAACAGTATATAAGTGGTAAGACAGTACACAATACTGGGGAAATCAGCACAACTTGACAAGGGTAAGATCATGGAAACTTCATAGATACATCCAAACTCCCAGAGGGCTGAGGGCTGGAGACCATGGTCTCGAGGGACATTTAGTTCAACTGGCATGAAGAAAATGTTCTACATTTTACTTTGGAAATTACCATCTGGGGTCTTAAAAGCTTGTGAGTGGCCATCTAAGATACTCCATTGGTCCCACCTTGTTGGGAGCTAGGGAGAATGAAGAAAACCAAAGACACGAGGGAAAGATTAGTCCAAAGGACTAATGGAGCACAACTATCACAGCCTTGACCAGACTGAGCCTAGCACAAATAGATGGTGCCCAGCTACTACCACTGACTGCTCTGACAGGGATCACAACAGAGGGTCCCTGACAGAGCTGGAGAAAAATGTAGAACAAAACTCTAACGTACAAAAAAAAGGACTAGACTTACTGGTCTGACAGAGACTGGAGAAACCCCGAAGTATGGCCCCCAGATACCCTTTTAACTCAGTAGTGAAGTCACTCCTGAGGTTCACCCTTCAGCCAAAGATTACTTGTATCTGTTGCCGTCAAGTCAATTCCACCTCATAATTACCCTATTGGACAAAGTAGAACTACTTCTCAGGATTTCAAAGGAGAACAGGCAAAACAAAATGAGACTAAATGGGCACACCAGCTCGGAAGGCAGGAGGGGACAGGAAAGCTGGTAACAGGGAACCACAGGTCGAGGGGGGAGAGTGTTGACATGTCGTGGGGTTGGCAATTAATGTCACAAAACAATATGTGTATTGTTTAATGGGAAACTAATTTGCTCTGTAAACCATCTAAAGTACAATAAAAAAATTATTTAAAAAAATCAAATGACATAACATTGGGCAAATCTCCTGCAAAACATGTCTTTAAAGTGTTAAAAGGCAAAGATGTCACTTTCAGGACTAAGGTGTGCCTGGCCCATGCCATGGTTAGACCCACAGACCCACACATGCCGTGCCCATAGGACACAACTTTTACCACAATGGTGAGGAACAAATTTGTGAAGGGAGCCCAGCACCCTTGAAGACTGCTGTGATTGCTATTTTATGTCGGATTTGGCAGTGGGAACTGCCATAACTGAATTGACACCTAACTACAATGGATTTGGAGCCCTGGTGGCTCAGTGGTTAAGAACTTGGCTGCTAATCAAAAGGTTGGCAGTCCGAATCCACTAGCTGCTCCTCGTAAACCCTATGGGACAGCTCTACTCTAGCGTACAGGGTTGCTATGAATCAGAATCCACTCAAGGCAACAGATATGGGGTTTAACTACAATGGAGTTGATTGGACCCGGTGGTGGTAGTGGCCAAGTGGTGGCATTCAGCCAACGAAGACAAGGTGGTCGTGGTTACGGTAATGGACAGCAGACTCAAAGCAGTAATCAGAATAGCCTGACTCCTGTGGACTTATGATGTTGGCTACTTAGTCATGGTGTCCCTAGAAGTCACATAGATACAGAATCTACTAAATTTTTACTTGATCTGTACAAGCAGATGAATTCTAGGTCAAGTGAAGAGCAGTCTTGCTGAAATGACCGGAATATGGAATCACAATCCCTCAATCAGTTCCCAGACTTGAGCAAGTGTAAAGACTCACAACCCCTTGAATGAAGAGGAGGCTGAGTCCCCTTGAGGAAAGACTCCAAGACACTGCCAAAAACTTATACTGCCTTTTGCAGCAGATTTGCTCAATGCAGTGAGTCTTCTGATTTGACTCCTGCTTCCATGGATGTTGATTGCAGATCCAAGTAAAATGAAATCCTTGACAACTTCAATCGTTTCTCTGTTTATCATGATGTTGCTTATTGGTCCAGTTGTGAAGATTTTTATTTTCTTTATGTTGAGGTATAATCCATACGGAAGGCTTTGGTCTTTGATACTCATCAGTAAGTACTTCAAGTCCTCATCACTTTTTGCAAGCAAGGTTGTTTCATCTGTATATCGCAGGTCGTTAACGAGTCTCCCTCCAAACCTGATGCCATGTTCTTCATAAAGTCCAGCTTCTTGGATTATTTGGTCAGCATACGGATTGAACAGGTATGGTGAAAGGATACAACTCTAACACACACCTTTCCTGACTTTAAGCCACGCAGTATCTCTGTGTTCTGTTCGAACAACTGCCTCCTGATCCACGTACAGATTCCTCATGAACACAATTAAGTGTTCCAGAATTCCCATTCTCCACAGCGTTATCCATAATTTTTATGATCCACATAGTCGAATGCCTTTGCATAGTCAATGAAACACAGGTAAACATCTTTCTGGTATTCTCTGCTTTTAAAACCAGTATCCATCTGACATCAGCTATGATATCCCTGGTTCCACATCCTCTTCTGAGTCCAGCCTGAATTTCTGGCATTTCCCTGTCAATATATTGCTGCAGCTGCTTTTGAATGATCTTCAGCAACATTTTACTTCCCTGTCATATTAATGATATTGTTCAATAACTTCTGCATTCAGTTGGATCACTTTTCTGAGGAATAGGCACAAATAGGGATCTCTTCCAGTCAGCTGACCAGGCAGCTGTCTTCCAAATTTCTTGGCATAGACAAGTGAGCAATTCTAGCACTGCATCTGTTTGTTGAAACATCTCAACTGGTATGCTGTCAATGCCCAAAGCCTTATTTTTTGCCAGTGCCTTCAGTGCAGCTTGGACTTCTTCCTTTAGTACCATCAGTTTCTGATCATACGTTGCCTCCTGAAATGGTTGAACGTTGACCAATTCTTTTCGCTTTAGTGATTCTGCGTATTCCTTCCATCTCCTTTTGATCCTTCCTGCATCGCTTAATATTTTCCCTGTAGAATCCTCCAGTATTGCAATTCGAGACTTGAATTTTTTTCTTCAGTTCTTTCAGCTTCAGAAATGCTGATCATGTTCTTCCCTTTTGGTTTTCTATCTCCAGGTGTTTGCACATGTCATCATACTACTTTACCAATACAAACAGGAAAAAAAGTACAGCTAACATCATAACTTTATTCATAAAGTTATGATGTTAACTTTTTTTGTTGGTTTGTATATGCCCTTTAAGGTATTGAGGAAGTTTCCATTTATAGTTGGTTGATAGTTTTTAATCTTTGATATTCTCTTCAAAAAAAAAAAAACCCAAACCCATTGCGGTGGAGTTGATTCCAACTCAATTCTAACTTTGAGTTTGGCCTGGATGGATCGACTTGCTTCTAATGAATAGAAAAAGCAGAGATCACAGTGTGTTACTAGACCCCGCGGAGACCTGGGCTCGTCAGGCTTGTAAATGGCCTTTAAACTCAGCCTCCCGCTGCTGAACCAGGTCCCAGAGACCCGACCGGCATGCCAGGGACCGGGCCCCATCGGGGATCAACACAGTGTCCGCCTCAGGACCTGAAAAAAAAAACTACATCTGTTACCTTTCTCCCAAGAAAAAAGGCGTCGGGACTGGCTGCGGCATGTACCGCGCGGCCCCGGCGGTGTGTCCAGCGCTGCCGCGCGGCCTGGAGAGCGGGAGCCACCCCGGGCGCTGCGCGGGGCGCCTGCACCCTCCTGAGGGGCCAGCCCGGAAGACGCGCCGCGGGGTCGCAGTTAACGAGGACAGGGTGTGGAGCTGCACAGAGGAGAGGACAGCTCCTCAAGGCGAGGACGCGACGGAGGCCGCCCCGGGTGAGAGGCTAACGCGGCGGGGCGGGGCACATCGGGGACGCGGCCTGGAGCGGGGCGGGCCTGACGCGCCTCGGCTCCTCCCCTCCGGCCTCGCGGACCACCGAGGGAGGTGGTCCTCCCGGCTTCCTAGAGCGACCCGGAAGCGACTCTGGGGGCGGGTCTGGAGATCACGTACCGCTTCCGGCTGCCGTGCCAGGTAGTGTCGGGCCGTTCCGCTCCGGATCGTTGGCGCGAGGTACTATAGGCCGCGGGGGCAGGGCTCGTGGGTAGCTTGGGTGCGGCGGGGTCGTCCTCCGTGGGTGGTTCGTGGCTCTCGCAGCGCCGCGAGGGGGCGGGCGCGGACGGCGGACCGGAACATGGCCCTTCGCCGCCACATCCCCGGAGCCCTGGAGACTGATGGCTTTTCCGTCAGAGGGAGGATCGATCCAGTGCCTCGCGTCGGGGGCGGGGAAGAATGAACAGCTACGAGCGCGCGCCCGGCCCTGGAAGTGCACAGATGCTCCCAGCACCCACTTCAGGGATGCATTGCAGCGTGGTGACGCAGCATGGTGCGCAGGGCCCGCCGCGGACCCACCACGGCCGGAATCGAGCCCGGGGCTGCCTCCCCAGACCACCCGTTCCCGGACTCTGCGACCCGCAGAGGGAGCACCCGGAAGCCGCCAGCACTTTGGGTCGTTCTCAGGGGACCTCAGGGAACAGGGTCTTGGCAGCAGGACTGCCCAAAAGTCCTGGTACTAGCAAGGTGCACACCGGAGAATGGGGTGCAGTGAAGCCCTTAGGGCTTCTGTGCTTTCAGGCTCTCCCTAGTGCTCCAGCGCGCCCTGATCCCGCTGGGAAGGCCCTTGGGGGTAGGAGCTGTGCTTGGACGGTCTCTGCTCTAGCACCTGGGGGACTGAGTTGGGCAGGTCCACTCTTGTGTGAGCAGATGTACGGGACTCTCACCTGTGACGAGCTGGTGATGTGCTGCCTGTCAGATACCATCACAGCCCTTTTCCTTAGATAGCTCACATACATCTGTTGTGCACGTTGCTCCTGTTAGAGTTCGTTTGTTCTCTCCTGGGGGCTGTGTCTGGTCCTCCGGTGCTGCAGCAGAAGGCATGGGAACTTCTGAGTAGACAGGCCTGGGTTCCAGTCCTTGACTTCATCGCCTCATGTTTTGAGCCTCTGTTTCCTTATCTGTAAAATGAGAATGATAACCAGCTTTTGCACAACTATTACAAGAATTTCAAATGGAGTAGTTAAGTGGTCCTGGCGTGGCTGGTGGTGGTGGCCATGTCCCCCGGTTGCCTCGCACTTTGTCCATTACTGTGGCCCCTATTCCTGGTCCTCGTAACTTTTCTTGCCTCCACCCCACCTCCCTTCATGCCAGCTGCTGCTATTCCTTTAGTCTCGGCCACCACTTCTTCTAGGAGGCCTTGTTTCTTCCCAGGACTATCATGGGCCCCTCTGCTACCTGCCCCCTGGCCACACCCACCACATGTGACTGTCAGCAGTGGTTCACACTGTCAGCATCCTGAAAGCAGGGACTACATCAGGTCTCACTCACTGGGGTGGCACATGGAGTCACTGGGCTTCTCCCCTTCCCCTCCCCTCTAGGCAGCAACATCTGAAGGACCTGCCGTCTGTACTGGTGGAGTGAGGAGGAAGAGGCAGTGATGTCTGCCGTGGGGGCTGCAGCCCCATACCTGAATCTTCCTGGTGATGGTCACAGTGGCCAAGTGAGTTTTCTGGGGGCCCAGCTCCCTCCTGAAGTGGCAGCAATGGCCCAGCTCCTGGGGGAGCTGGACAGGAGCACGTTCAGAAAGTTGCTGAAGCTGGTGGTCAGCAGTTTGCAGGGAGAGGACTGCCGAGAGGCTGTGCAGCGCCTCAGAGCCAGTGTGGGCCTCCCGGAGGAGCAGCTGGGCACCCTGTTCGCAGGCGTGCACACACTGCTCCGGCAGGCCCTGCGGCTGCCCTTGGCCAGCCTGAAACCCGAGGCCTTCAAGAACCAGCTCGAGGAGCTCTGCATCCCCCAGGACCTGACCGGGGACCTGGCCAGTGTGGTGTTCGGGAGCCAGCGGCCCCTCCTTGACTCTGTGGCCAGGCAGCAAGGTACCTGGCTGCCCCATGTGGCCAACTTCCGTTGGCGGGTGGGTGTGGCCATCTCCACTAGCTCCCTAGCCCGCTCCCTGCGGCCAAGCGTCCTGATGCAGCTGGAGCTTTCTGATGGGTCGGCACACCGCTTTGAAGTCTCCATGGCCAAATTCCAGGAGCTGAGGTATGGCGTGGCGCTGGTTCTGAAGGAGATGGCGGATCTGGAGAAGAAGTGTGACCGAAAACTCCAGGACTGAGCCCTTTGGGGCAGCGGTGTGGACGTGGTCCGAGAGCACAGCCCACTCATCCTGGGGTTCGTGGCAGCAGAGACCCCCGAGCGTGATGATTGTGTTGTTTTCTTTTTCACTGAAGAAGACAGCTGTGCCTGTTTATTTTCTTTTTTTTTTTTGAAGTAAAGCAACTATAAAACACCTGTCCTTCTCAGTGGGCATCAGAGAGGGGAGCAGGGGCCCTCCTCGGTACTTCTAGGATGAGAGTGTGCAGAGGCCACAGACAGCTTTGTACCCTCAGCATCACTGCACTCCCTGCCGGGGCCTTGGGGTGCTGCTCTCTGCAGAGCCTAGTCCCCTTTGCTGTTGGACCATGTTCCCCCTGGCAGTATCCCTGCCCTTCTGGTCTGTTTTCTGTTTGCTCTGTGTGGAGAACCCAAGTCTCATGTGAGTAAATGGGGTGTACGCGGCATGCAGGAATTTCCCAGATGACAGCAGATGTGCTTTAGAGCCCACCTTGCCTCTGTTGACAAGCTTGGCATCTTGTGAGCTCCTTGCTCCCCACAGGCTGCCTCTTGCTGTCTGCCCCCCACCCCGTGTGCACTTGGGGACCTGGGCTTTCCAGAGGAGGAGGAGGTTGTCCTCAAGTCCACTCCTGGCAACTTATGGTACATTTGAGAAAAGCTAAAACAAAGTACACACACCAACACACACAAACCTTACACAACCCCTGCCATAGACAGACCTGGAAACATTCTGACCTGTTTCTTCCTAGACTGTATACTTAATGCTGTGTGTGTCTGAGTCTGCATATCTGTGTGCATGTCCATGTGTTAACTGGGCTCTGTTCATGTAACTTTTCCTGAGTAGAGCAGTTGTGTTCAATGGCTGCAAAATGTGCCATCCAGGTGGGTGTGCTCTAATTTGCTTAACCCTTCACTTGTTCATGAACTTCTAAATGTTTCTTCAGTTGATTTTTGGTTACTAAAATTCACCCAGTGATGTTGGTACTCATATTAAAACTACTTACAGTGGGATTATGAGGTACTAGAGTGTGAACACTTTAAAGCCTTTGATTCTCTTGCTGAATTGTGACTCCACTAGGCTGGTTCTTTCATTCACCAGTAGGTGCTTCTCGAGCACCGCCTGTGCCAGGCCCTGGCAATACAGCCATGAGTATACACTGGCCATGGACATTACCTGTGTGCCTGTGAGGATGTGGCCACATAGCTCATCCTCACTGAGGGACCACAGGCAGGGACTAGTCCTCACAAGAAGGCTCCCACGTTACAGGTAGGGCAGTGAAGCTCAGCGGTAGGACTTGACAGTGTCACACAGCTAATGGGGAGCTGGTGTTTGTCCACCTGGCTTCCCTCCCCTCTTCCAGCCATTGACATTGGGCGTGGTCCTGTGTTTTGTGATGACTGGGGCTGAAGGGACCTTGTGTCTGCCCCCAAGGAAGGCTTCCCTGCTTACCCTCTTGTGTCCTGAGCAGTTACAGGTCTCAGAATGAGGTGATACATTGGAGCCAAGCCCACCAGCAGCCATGTCATCCTCCTCACAGACACTTAGGGGTGAGAGCCACTGGGATTTGGGCTGTGTGTTATGCAGTGTTATTGGTACAGCCAGTCAGTGGGCGGGGTCGGGCTGGCATGTTCTGTATGGCCTCCTGGCCAAGTTTCTCACCATGCGCCCTGCTGCCAAGAAGCCCTGTGGACTGTGGGAGCTGGAACACCCTTTAAATCACAGGCTTGGTGGCAGTGAGGGGAGGCTCTGTCTTGGGTGTGTGAGAAACACGTAAACCCCTTCTTCAGGGACCAGGGTCATTGTCACCCACACCAAGAGTATCCTCTGGGGGCAGGACAGGGTTGTCATTTGCAAACATGACCTCAAGCCTTGCAGTAATCCTTACAGATAAAAGTTGTTTTTCCGTTTCATAGGTATACTGAGGCTCAGAGGTCACAAGCTTCAAACAGTATGTGAGAACAGGACTTTGTGGGCCCCTCTGCCTTCTGGGCCATACAGGTGGCCCCTTTGTCCTGTAAGCAGAGCCTGAGTTACTAGCCTGGTGCCTTGTATAGCTCTGCCTGTCAGGACAGCCATAGCACCACAGACAGTAAGTACACAAGTAGGCGTGGCTGCATTCCAATAAAGCTTTATTTAGGGATGCTGAAATTTGAGTTTCATGTGTTGTGAAATATTTTTATATGCCTTTTTTTCCAACCATTTAAAAACCATTCTTAGCTTTAAGTCCTTACGATAGAAACCAGGTGGCCATGGAATTTGGGCCTCCAGTGAGTTTGCTGAGCCCTGCTCCAGCTGTCCACCTCCCTCACCCCAAGCTTGGGTGGTGGCCTCCCCATGAGCCCACAGGACTTCCCTTGGGATGCAGCGTGACTGTCCATCCGGTGGGTGTCAGTCTCCACCACCAGACTACAGGGGCTGTCATTCCACCTTTGTCCCCTTGCAGGAGGGACAGACACTTGTGTCTGGAAAATCGCCCCTTTCACTTCTCTTGGCTTTACTTAGTATTAGTTCTCTGTGGGAACTCTTTGTGCCAGTGAGCTTCTACCTGGATGCTACCCCAATGCATTATAGCTTTGCTCAGCAAACACTGCTGGGGCTTTGAATAAGCTGCCATATTGGGGACTGGATCCAGGCCTACCCTCGCTTGGCTCCATTTTGTTTGTGAAGCTTTTAGAAAGCTTAACATAGTTCAGATTCAACATCACAAAGATTAATCTGAGAAGAGATAACAATTTCAGATCAAAAGTGTGGGTTTATTTTCATTAATTGGTCTCCAAAATAAAAATCCAAAATGTTTAAAATCTAGTCTGAAATAAAATTCTGAAAGTGTTTAAAATGAGTTTACTGTGATGTTTATGGAACCCCAGATTGGATGTATAGCTTGACAGTAGAGCAGAGTATTTCTGTACTGCCCCTGGGCAGCCCTCTAAGAGCCCCAGCCACCACCTCTTCCATGCGGCAAACCAAGCAGTGCACGCACCTTGTGAGGCAGAGCTGTGCAGCAGTTTGCATTGAACGCGTTTGCTTGTGCATATTTTATGGATGAGCAGAGAGATTAAGTAGCTTGTCCAAGGCCACACTCCTTGAAAGCAACAGTACCATCTCTCAGATGCCTGTCAGCACAGCCCCTGCCACACTCATGCTGGAATCACGTGGCCTGACTTCTGCCAGACCAGAATGTAGGACTTAGATTTAATTCTATTGAATTGACCGAACTGCCTCATTCACAGTTGATTGAGACTTGCTTCAGTTTATTGGGACATTTAGGTGAACAAGCCACTAAGAAGTGCACAGAGGAAAAGGAATTCTTCAAAGGCTGAGGGCATGAAGTTTTCATCCAAGAGCTCACGAGGGTGAGGCAGGCTAGTGCAATGGAGAACACTGCGAAAGCAGCCAGAGGAGATACACAAATGGATGTCTGTGGTCCAATAAAACTTAGTTCATGCACACTGAAATTTGAATTTCATATAATTTTCGAATGTCACAAAATATTATTTTTCAACTATTTAAAAATGTAAAAACCATTCTTAGCCCTCAGGCCATACAAAAGCAGGCTGCAGACCAGGTTTGGCCCGCTAGCCATAGTTTGCCAGCCCCTGATCAAGGACCGTGTTACTGTAACAAGAGAATCCAGGTGCTGAACATGAATTAAGTGTGACTCTTGCCAGCCCCTTTTTGTCCACCCTGCATTTGCTGTTACAGGAAAGAAAAAAGCACCATGCCAGGGCGGAATCTAGAATTTTCAAAACAGTCTATATCACCTTCCACCTCTTTTGGCCTGATCATGGTGACCCAGGAAGTAGGTGAGAGGAGATGACCACTTTCTGTGGACAGCCACATTCAGTGACCAGACTGCCTTACTAAGGCATGTGGACCAGGAGGAGGTGAGGGAGGGTATCAGAAATCTGGTCCTCTCCACACTCAGCAATCCCAATGCCATTGAGTACCTTGACTATTGTCCATTGTTGGGTGGCCTAGCAAAACCTATTTACTGTATGGCCCTTTAAAGACAAAGTTTGCCCAGCTGTCCTAGATAAAAAGGTAATGACCGATTGGTTGAGTATGTTACTTGCTTTACAGTAGCCTACACTACCAAGGTGGGGGGTTTACAGCTTACAAAACTGCCTGTTCCTCACGTACCTGACCCTTCTGGACAAAAGGTCTGAGTGTGAGTTGGGGAAGGCAGGAGGAAAGGTGATGTAACAGCTAACTGAAATGGGGCACACTAATTCTTGGCTGAACGACAATCCTGGCACCTGGGGAGGGAACACTTTAGATCCCTGAAGGTGCAGTTGGGGGGAGAGCGACAGCCGACAGCCAACGCTCTAGATCTAGCACTGCACCCAGTCAATATAGGCACGCCATCAATCAAACCAATCACACAGTGTACCCAGGTTGAGCAGCAGTGGCTGGCAATTAACCTGGTTTAGCATCTCCATCCATGTGCTGTAAAGACAGAACTCACGTGGACAAGAGTGGTTCTGAACTATTCCGACAGCACTTGAACTTCTCTAGTACATGTGCAAACGCGGGCAAGCACAATCTTGCTTCAAATCTGATATGAACATACACACCTCTGATGCCCAAACTGCCCTAGGTTATGCCATCCATGCCAATCGAAGCTGCAATTTGACGGTGACAGTGCCCAGTGTGAGTGACCGACCTGTGTCCCCTTAGGTTACATGTTTGTATGTGGGGGGATGGGCCACAAAGTCTCTCTCCATTAGGGATGGGAGAACTTTTCAAACAATTATTACACCTGTGATTATTGGTACTAGGAGCCCTGGTGGCACAATGGTTAAGCACTCGACTGCTAACCAAAAGGTTGGCAGTTTGAACCCATCAATGGCTCCATGGGAGAAAACACCTGGTGGTCTGCTCCCATAAAGATATTTAAAAAGAAACACTCATCGCAGTTGAGTTGATTCCAACCCGTAACAACCCTTTAGGACAGAGTAGAACTGCCCAATAGGGTTTCCAAGGAGTGACTGGTGAATTTGAACTGCCAACCTTTTGGTTAACAGCCATAGCTCTTATCCACTGTGCCACAGGTTCCACCATAAAGAAAACCCTATGGGAAGTTCTACACATAGATAGGGTTGCTATGTGCCAGAGCCAACTCGATGGCAATTATTGGCAATGAGTGCAAAGATCTCGTGTGAGTCATTGTGTAGAACAGACTGGCCTTGGGCCACATCCTGGCTGTCTGAAATAAGACCTACTAGTCCCCTGGACTTGTTCATAGTTGGGAAGCCCACGACCCAGGGGTAGGATTCAGGTCAGTCCTGGAGGTGTCAGACAAATGGATTTGGTCCCAGCCCCTCAGATTAGGTTAACATGAGTGGCCAGTGGAGGGGAGACTCATGTGAAAATTCAAATTCATCCAAGATTGTACCAGGTTGAGGGGCAGGCTGCTGGGAGAGGCGCTGCGCCATGGGTCCAAACTCACCTGCACGTTCTTGCCATATGGTCTTACCGTTATTCGCCTGAAGTTTGTGTTGACAGCAAGCAACCTCAAGGGATGAGGTAATGTCTCCAGAGGACAGAGCAGCTTGCTTACCATTCATTATAAAAGCTGCAAGTTCCTGAGCTTAATGGTCCCTGCTGTGACACCCACACTGTGTGCACAGAACCATGGGACTCAGTGGGTGCTGTGGGAATGGATGTCACATTAACACCTGACTACAGCTTCTGCTGTGAAGAATCTGGTATCCTTTGCCACATCCATTAACTTGTTAGCATGTAGAAGGGTAAAATCTCAGACCCTTCAGTTCTCGACAGTTGTTTTAAGGCAGGTTTTGAGGTCATTTGTTATGCAGCAATAAACACATGTCCTAAGCTCTGGCTGGCATCTTCTGTAAAGTGGAGAGCTGGGCCAATGCGAGACAGGTCATCTAGCCCACGTGGTTGGTGTCGACAAGGTGAAGCATGGCTGGGAATGCTGGTTTAAGAAGTCTTGGCTCTGGGATTGTTGGCCAAGTAGGGTAAGAGAATTTAACCAGTGCTTATTTTCTGCCAGGCACAGTGAAAGGTGTTCTTGTGCATTGTTTAATCCTTTTAACTACCCTCTAATGCTGCATATTTTCAGATAAGGAAATAGACTCTGAATTTCAGGGAGGGCAGGTGATGTCTCAGGATCAAACAGTAAATCCATGGTCCCCAGGTGTGACTCCAAAAACCCCTGTCATGACACCAGGGCTGTTTTTGGAGTGCTGGCACAAAATCTGTGCTCTGTGAATGATACCCACAAAAGTAATGGGTACTTTGCCAGCCCAGCCCTGCCTCTGAAGAGGAAGGGGCTGGATCCCTGGGTTGCTCCAATGTGTGGGGAGTTTTATAGAAAAGGAGTCAAGTGAAGAAGTTAGGAGAAAGGAAGCCTAGGTAGTGTTCTTCTGGACTTTATCTCATGAGAGCTAATCAATTTCTTTATTGCTTAAACCACTTTTGAGTAACTGATCCTAAAAGGAAAACATTTAGAGTAACTTTTTTCACCTACTCAGTTTGGCAGAGCTCAAATGGTGTTTTGTACACAGCTTTCCCATACTCAGGGACCTGGAATCGTCTATGAACTCGAAACTCTACAGATGTGCACCTTGAATGTGAGGGACACAGGCTTTATTGAATTAAATAAGATCAGACATACCAGCAAATAACATACATTTTGTACGAATTTGGATGTTCTCTTTCTTGAGAACAATTAAATCTTTCTCAACATTCTAAATTGTTGACAGTATAAATAACCCATCTGAAGTGACTTAAGGCTGTAGGTTTATTCACATTATAAATGTAAATGGTCTACCCCATATGACTTTTCTGATGGTGAGTGAGTCTTGAGCTGCGATTAAAAGCTTTCCCACACTCATTACACTTATAAGGTTTCTCTCCAGTGTGAATTCTCTGGTGTATAATTAGGTGCGAGCGCCACCTGAATATTTTCTCACATTCATTACATTTATGTAGTTTCTTTATAGTATTAACTTTTTTACGGCTCACAAAGGTTGAACCTTCCAGGGCATTCCCATATTCATAATACCACTGGGCTCTTGTGTGAATTCTCTGGTGTTCAATAAGATATGAACTGCGACTAAATGCCTTCCCACATTCACTACATTCATATGGCTTCACTCCAGCATGAATTATCTGGTGCTGGAAAAGGGTTGAATTTTGACTGAAGGCTTTCCCACATTCATTACACTTGTAGGGCCTCTCTCCGGTGTGAATCCTTTGATGAATCGTAAGTTGTGTGCTCATACTGAAGGCTTTTCCACATTCGAGGCATTCGTAGGGTTTCTCTCCCTTATGGATTCTCTGGTGGTAAATAAGGCTTGAGCTCTGACTAAAGGCTTTGCCACAGTCATGACATGCATAAGGTTTCTCGCCGGTGTGAATTCTCTGATGCTGAATAAGATGTGAGCCCTGGACAAAGCCCTTCCCACATTCATCGCACTTAAATGGCTTTTCTCCAGTGTGAGTTCGCTGATGGCGAATAAGCCGTGAGCTACAACCAAAGGCTTTTGTACATTTGTTACATTTATAAGGTTTCTCTCCAGTATGGATTAACTGATGCTGACTAAGGCGAGAGATCCACCTAAAAGCTTTCCCACATTCATCACATTTAAATGGTTTCTCTACAGTGTGAACTCTTTGATGTGAAGTAAGGCTTGGATTATCCAAGGTTCTCGAGATTTGAGATTTCTCCCCAGTGTGCATTCTCTGATGCTGAGCTAGAGTTGAGCTCTGGCTGAAGGCCTTCCCACATTCCTTACACATGTAGGGCCTCTCTCCAGTATGAGTCCTCTGATGTCTGATCAGCTGGGACTGCTGACTGAAGGCTTTCCCACATTCATGACAACCATAGGGCCTCTCTCCTGTGTGAATTCTCTGATGGTGGATGAGGCTTGAGCTCTGACCAAAGGCTTTTCCACACTCCTCACACCTGTAGGGTTTCTCTCCAGTGTGAACTCTCTGATGCTGAATAAGTTTGGAGCTCAGGCGGAAGGCTTTTCCACACTCAGTGCACTTAAATGGTTTCTCTCCAGTGTGGATTCTCTGATGCTGATTAAGCTGTGAACACAACCTGAAGACTTTTCCACATTCCTCACATTCATACTGTTTCTCTCCTTGGCAATTATTTTGATGTTTCCCCTGTAAGCAATGAGATAATTTTTTTTGGCATTCCTGACATCTGTTAAGTTTCTTTTGCTTGTTAACTTCCCAGCGTACAGCAATGTCTGAAATGGATCTGAAACTTCTGCCACACCCATCACATCTCTCTACTATCTCTTCAGCAGTATCTCTCTGATTCTCATTAAGTTTACAGTCCAGGCTGCCACTGTTCCCCACCTCATTACATTCCTGGGACTTCTGGGTGAAGGTCTTCTTGAGCGTCACGGTCCCTTTATTTAAACAGTTTTTCTGGAAGAGGGAGTTCATCACTGTCAGCCTAGGAGGTCTGCTCTGACTATTCTCTAGCCAGACCTCAGAATCTGAAGAGTCTGCAAAGCCAGGACTTGGAGGAATATCCTGTGGGGGGATTTTGATCCTCATTCCATTTAATTCTGATTTCAGAATATCCATTTCCTCACAAGCCTGCTCATTATCAGTCCTAATAGTAGACTCTGTAATAAAATAAAAATGCTCTTTAGCCCCTGTGCTCAAAGCAGGAAAGATAGTTTGTCACTGGGGGAACTGAGTCCCGAGCCTCGAGTACAGTGATGCCCCCAGTGAAAGCATTATGAGGGGTCAGAACCTTGGACAGTTCTCAAAATGTGCTTTCATTCACAGTTTTGACTTTATTCATCTCCCCACTCAACAATGACTGCAAGCTCATTATGTACTAGGCAGAGTGCTAAGAGCTGCACATCTCAAGAGTAAAATCAGCAGACGGGTTCATCCTATAGGCAACAGGTAGGAGGAAAAATTCATAAAGAAGGCAAAGTCATAAGAAAGTAAGCCTGAGAAGGATACAGAGTTTCCCAAAAGGAAGGACTAGGCTAAGAAAGTGAGAGACTCCAAATGCCCAAGGCAGTGACAGATGTCAGAGGGAGTGGGAAAGTGAGGGGAAAGAAAGGAGTTTCAGAACTATGAACGGAGTAAATGGGTAGGTAATGTGAGTCCAAATGAACACTGGGCACAACCCACTCTGAACAGCCCCGACCACAGCTGTTTACCAAAGTGGGGTTCTCTGAGCAGGACCCCAGACCTAAACCCTCTGCTCTCTCTCTAGCTACTCCTAAGACCTACTCCCAAGACCTACTCCCACCCAGCTTGTACCTACCCACAGCCCTTGCTAGCCTGCACCTCAGCTTCCAGGTGGACTCACCTACCTCCAGCCCACACTGACTTCTTCCGCCTTCTGGAACCCTTCCTTTGCTAATGTCAGACATCTCCGTGCAGCCCGTATGCATAACCACCAGTTCCCACATGAACATTCCAGCCTGTTTCTGCTCCCATGTATAAGGAGATTGTAGCTCAGAGAGGTTAAGCAACTTGCCCAAGGTCACACAGCTAATGAGAAAATAAGGACTGGAACCCAGGCTAGTCTAGCCCTCAAACCCACACTTTTCCAGCCTCGCTGTGTAGCAGGGATGCACCAGGTGCCACTGGACACAGCAAGCACGCACCAGACCTTGTCTTCCCATTTCTCCTTTCCCACACAATCACACAACCTCAGCAAACCTGTTCGTTGCATGAATGGTAAACACTACATGCTGGCTGCTCAATCCCCACTCCAGCGCCCTTCTCCCTGGCATCCTCTGCGGTAGAGGTGAGAGAGCAGAATTCTGAGACTCCCTTGAAGCTGGGCGTGAACATGAGACAGGCACTGATTCCCTTCTGCTGGGCATGTGGCAGCCATGCCTCTCCAATCACAAGGATGGAAATCACACACCAGGGAGGGCAGAAAAGACACAGGGGAGGTCAGAGGCCCTGCCGAGCCCGTGCCAGCCCAGGACCCCCTGCTGCCACATGTTTAAGCTGCTTGCAGCCAAGAGCACTGCTGACTGAGGACCAGGAAGCCACCAACCCATTCCAGCTACTCTGGAATCACCCCCCTTGGTTCCCTGTTACTGTCTGCAAGCAGCCTGCGTTGCATGTACAAACTCTCACCTCTAAGGAAACATGGTGAAACCGGACCTGCTCTCCTTCCCTGACAAGCCCTCACCACTGTCCCAGCACCACCACTTCCAAGGCCTTGGCTCCCCGGACACTGAACTGGTCAGTCCTGTTTTGACACTCGTCTGCCTTGCATGCACATCCTCACACCCCTTCAGCCCAGAACGGGCCTGCATGATGTACAGCCGTTTCTTCCTGTCCTGACTAATCAGTGACCACCCATAGCCCTGCCTGGTGCCCCAACATGGTGGCACCTTAGGGACCTGTGATGTGAGCCCAAGGTCTTCACCCCTCCCCTGGGGCATGAAAGCCCTTCTCCAGAGAGCATGAGGTAACCTCTAAGATGCACCCACAGGCTAAAAAAGTAAAAAACCTCACTGTGGAAGTGGTGTTTCTTCTGAAACAGCCATCAAGCAGAGGCAGAGCACAGGCCAGACTGTTGGCCCACCAGCTGCTCCCTTACACGAGCATCCACTAGGGACCATGATGTGGACAAGGGGCTGCAGACCTACCGGCAGAGCCCCCACACTCTGGGCCTCATGTGCAGGTACTGGCAGCCCAGCCATTCCAAGTGGCCTGTCTGGGCGGTGACATTTCTTCTCAGCATGCTCCAGGGTTACGTTAGGGTATATTTTCCTCTAAGACGTCTCACTCCTGCCCTGAGCTTCCACCTGCAGGAGTGAGCTCTGGCCAGCAATGGCAACTCTGGGCCTGGGATGCAGTAATACTTTTGTTGTCATTTTATCACCATGACAACCATGCATTGCGTAAAAACCCCTGAACTAGCGAACACACAAGACAGTCCCTGATGGAGTAGGAGAAAAGTGGGACTCAGAACTCAAATTCTGGTAAAAAGACCAGACTTGATGGTCTGACTGAGACTGGAGGGACCCCAGAGGACATGGCCCCTGGACTCTCTGTTAGCCCAAAACTAAAACCATTCCCAAAGCCAACTCTTCAGACAAAGATTAGACTGGACTAGAAGACATAAAATGATACTAGAGAGGAGTGTGCTTCTTAGCTCAAGTAGACACATGAGACTATGTGGGCAGCTCCTGTCCAGAGGTAATACAAGAAAGCAGAGAGGGACAGGAGCTGGCTGAATGGACACCAGTAGGGTGGAGAGGAGTGTGCTGTCACATCATAGGGAGAGCAACTAGGATCATATAACAATGTGTATATAAGTTTTTTTAATGACAAACTGACTTGAATTGTAAACTTTCACTTAAAGCACAATTAAAAAAAAAAAACCTGAACTACACAGATTTGCCAACTATAGCTGGCTTCTCTGCCTCGTGCCCTCTTTAAAATCATCCCCAACCTTGACAATACTGAATGGGAGCTGGGTTTCAACTGGGTCACCGTATGCTTCACCTCCTTTTCAGGGAGGACAAGAGTCTGAACAGGACAGTGCAGGGGCAGACAGGCCCAGCCAATGGTCAGGGGCTGTGTGGGGTGGCGCTCCTGACCCTCTTTCCTAGACACCAGACCCAGCCTCGGGGGCCAAGAGCAATGCCACAGTACACTCTGGGGTGCACATGACTAGGTCCCACAGTGACCATGGAGTGACAACACACCACAGGGTGTGCACGACAAGACCCTGGGCATTCAGGTGAGCCTGCTTTAAGAACACTCCCTCAGTGCCCCTCCAGGCTGCCTGGGAACATATTACATACTTTCCACCATTCTGGGCAGTCCTCTTGCAGCCATGCCATCTACAGCAGAGACCACGCGGACAGGGTGGCAATGGGGAAGGGATTTCCTGCTGGTATGTACAACCCACCGCCCTGTCATCTCAATGCCAAACTGGCAACATGCATCTGCAAAGGAGGCTCAGAGGCATCGCCCTGACAGCCTGGGTGAGTGAGCATTGTGCCCTGGAGGCTGACCACAGAGGCCAGGTTACTGGCAGAGACCGGGTCACCTGGGGCCAGAGAAGTCCTGGAAGGGGCTGCTAAGGGGGTAGGGAGAGCTGTCTTAAGGACAACGTTTACTATGGAGAGGCTACTACGGGCTAAGTTTAAAGGCAAGAACGGTTTGCTTGGCACATTTGTACCTTTGCTCTAGCAACAGCATTAGTAAACGAGAAACTGAATAAAACATGATTTTAAAACTAAACACTATTTTTGCCACAACACACGGGTGTTTTGTATCCGTGCTTTCCTGTGAATCATAGCCACTCCTGAGGAAGTCCCCTCCCGCCCCGGCCTGGGCTATTTCCACCCTGATGGTGGTCCCAGGTGTTCTAGCAGAGGGCCCATGGGTGGCCAGGATCAGCCTCAGGGCTGGCCTCGGCCCACACCCTGCACAGCCTCTCTAAGGCAAGTTTCTGAGCCCCTCCTGCCCAGACCCAAGCCGCACCTGTCTGGGAGGTCCTTGGTGTCTCTCTGCCCTCCGATCCCTGCAGGTCCAGCACCCATGGCTCCTGCCCCTGCTCCAGACGGGATATAAGCTCAGGCTTGAAGACCAGGACTCCTGCTGTGGGGTGAGCAGAGAAGCTTACTGGTTGGGGGGCCGAGCACAGTGTGCAGGGTCCCTGCTGGCTTGTAGGGGTAGAGGAGTGTGAGCCAGAAACAGACCCTCTGAGGGGGCAGAGTGGAGAGGATCTGGGCACAGGGGTACACAGGACACTCCTGAGGCCAGACAGTGAGGGATACCCACACGCCCAGCCCAGGCCCCATCTGCAGCAGGCCCATTGTCTCCATTAGGCCCTGTCACCGAAGAGCCTGCAAAGAGCGGGTGAGCCCCACCCTTGGGACATCAGAGGAGAGATGTGGGCATGTTGCCAGAGCTTTCCTTGGCAGGACGGAACCATCCCCTCAGTGCAGGGAGCCAGATAGTCTCAGAGGTGGGGCAGCTACAAACATAACAACCCACAAAACAAACCAACGAAGCAGCCCTTAAATCAAAGGGCACTAGTATGGTCTGTGCTTCGCTGGCCCCGTCCCACCTTGCTTCCCTCTCCAAAACAAGGGTGCTGGCCACTGTAGGCTCCCACCAGCACCTGCCTCCTTGGTGCCACCCCAGCACCTGCCCCACCCCATCACTGCCAGGTGGCACAAGGATGGGCATCCCAGCCAGGAGAGGTTGGCCAAGGCCTCGGTGTGGAGGCTTCTCCCAGTTTCCTGCTGTGGATGAAGAGGGGCAGGCAACAGGCCCCAAAGGTCTGCACTCAACAACCCTGACCTATCTGATGTGCTCTGAACATCACACACAACTGAAAACACACACACACTTTTTAAGGACACAAGGAGTGCTTACAGGAAAAATCCCTGTCTTAGGCTGTAAACAGAGCCTCAGTACAGTTCCAAAGGAATGGCATCACAGACATATGGCCCACCAAAAGGCAATTAAATCAGAAATTAAAAAGGAAAGGAACTTAAAAGCTATCATGTATTTGGGAAGTAAATAACAAATTACTAAGTGGCAATGTAGTTACTGTCAGGCAAAATTTGCAGGACACAGCGAAAAAAAAAAAAAAAAAAACAGTTGCTGTGGAATTGACGCCGACTCAGGGTAACCCCGTGTGTCAGAGCACAGCTGTGCTCCACAGGGTTTCAATGGCGGAGTTTTTGGAAGGTTTCCAGGACTTTCTTCTGCAACACCTCTGGGTGGGTTCAAGCTGCCAACCTTTCCGGGACCTGAGTACTCAACTGTTTGTGCCACCAAGGGGGCCAGTCCCAGCTAAAGCAATACCTAAAGACGGAACTTTATGTTTTTTATAAAGCCTGGTGGCACGAAGTGTTAAGCTCCTGGCTGTTCAAAAGTTGGTGGTTTGACCCCAACCAGAAACTGTGGAGAAAGACCTAGCAATCCTGGTTCTGTAAAGAATACAGCCAAGCAAGCCCTATGGGGCAGTTCTACCCTGTCAAATGGGTTGCCATGAGTCGGAATCGACTTGACTGCACCTAACTACTAGAAATAAAAATGCAAAAAAACACAAATGAGCTAAACACCAAACTCGAGAAGTTGGGAACAAAACACAGCAAACCCACAGGAATGGTAAGGTATGAAACAATAAAGGTATGGTAGGATTCAATGAAATAAAGAACGAAAACACAATTAAAAAAAAAGATTCGCCAAAAAAAAAAAACTAGTTCTTTAAATAAGGTTAATAAGATAATCTTGTGCCAAAACCAATCAAGGTCAACATAGTGAAACAAACCCACTGCTTTCGAGTCAATTCCGACTCATAGCAACACTACAGGACAGAGTAGAACTGCCCCATGGGGTTTCCAAGGCTATGACTCTTCACGGAAGCAGACTGCCACATCTTTCTCCCTCAGAGCGGCTGGTGGGTTTGAACTACTGACCTTTCAGTTAGCAGCCAAGCGTGTTAACCACTGCACCATCAGGGCTCCTCAATATAGTGAACACATGCCAAAAAAGGGAAATGAGAAACAGCTACAAACACAACAGATTAAAAATAAGAAAAATTATGAACGCACTACTAAAATACTTGAAAAACTAAATGAAATGACCAATTGCAATAAAAACTAGAAATGACAAAATTACTACAGGCAAAATTAAAAAGCCCAAACAGCCCTTTAAGATTTAAAAAAATTGAAATGCTAGTCCAAGACCTTCCTTCCCCAAAAGCCCAGACCCAGACAGTTTTACAAGTGAGTTCTACCAAAAAACTTTAAACTGCAAGTATTTCCATCCACATAAACTTTTCTAGCTCCCGGCCCATTGCTCATGCCCTACAAGTTGGCCACACAGAACCGCAAGGACTCACACACCCAAGGCCCATTAGCCCAATGGCCTGAGTACAAGGCCTCTGTACCCCAGCAGGCCAGGGCGGGGCAGGGGGGCAGGGGCTGACGACCCTATGGAGGCCCCGACGCACAGCCTCACCGAGTCCAGCCACACTGCTGTGGTTCTCCAGCATCACCTCCCTGTAGAGCGCTCTCTGGCCCGGGTCCAGACACTGCCACTCCTCCCGTGAGAAGTGTACAGCCACGTCACCAAATGTCACCGTTTCCTGAAAACACACACACAGTGCCCCAGGAAGGCCTGGGTACCACCCCACCCTGGCACCGCCTCATGGCCTGTCTCTGGCAGGGGCACCATGGGGTTGGGCAGGTGGTCATCAAGGCCCCTGTGGCTCTAAAACCCAGGGGGAGGGGCAGCCTGACAGAACCATAAGGACCCAGACCACAGCAATGGCACACACCCTCTCCCCTCTGAGCCTCAGTCGGGCCCAGGTCTGGGCAGCAGTTTGTCTACCTTGGGGGTGGGAACAAAAGGGGCATGCCTAGGTGAGGGTCAAGCAGGGACTGGGCCCAGGGCCCAGCAGCGAAGATGGAGGTTGAGGCCCTCATGGGGCAAACGAGGGCATGGAGCTGTCGTCGGGCTTCCTACCATGAGGCTTGTGGGTGGTGGGCATCCACACGTCCTGGCCAAGAGAGTCCTGTGGGCAGTTGTGAAGCGGAAAAAAGGTCAGGGGATTGCAGACCCCCCCAACTTCCAAGCTAACCAAGGGGGTCTGTGTTCTCCGTTCCTTCACGTCAGACCCTGGTTGTTATCTGGCAGGAATGGGGCTGGGCCATGGGAGTCAAGAGAGCATGTGCCCTCCAAGCATCCCCCTGAAGGCTCTGTTCATTCTCATTTGTGTGTGTGAGAGAACCACTCCACAAACATGAAATGAGCACTTCCACAGCCACTCAACTGAACCAGGCTAGTATGGCAGCAAACACACGGACAAGGACCCGTGGCCTGTGGGAGAAAAGAACTGAATGATCACAACCAGGACACGGCTAAAATACTGGGAACCCTGAAAGCATTTATAGTAGGAAATGCTGATTTATTCTAATGGGTCACTTCCCTGAAGAAGAGACCTATCAGGTGAGCCAGAGTTAACCAGGCCAAGAAGGTGGAGGTGAGAAGGGCACTTGGGGCAGCAGGAACAGCAGGGACAGCATGTGCAAAGGGTCTGAGGCAGGAAGTGTGACTCTCATACCTACAAGATGTTTTCTCCTATTCAAAATGGGTGATTGAAAGCTTGACATAAATAACACCATAATGATGCTCTAAGTGGTCTCTAAGCAGTTTATTTTTTCATTGCATCAGCTGCACTGGTCTCTTTCCAAAGGGTTGCAGAGCCCTCTCGGCTCCTGTGGCCTCGGTCTCTCTCGTTGTCTTTGTTCTTTTGAGAAATGGCCTTCAGCCTGCAGGACGGCAGCTAGGAAAGCTGCCTGGTACTTTTGATCTGCAACTTTCTCTCTGGCTCCTTGTCTCAGTCAGAGTGGACTTGGCAGGCCACTTCCACTAGGAGGGAAATTCTTATGTACGTTTTTTTCAGCGTGTTACAAACATACAGATTAGCATCCAGATGTCCAAAATGCATACTTTTAGCTTAATAGTTTCTTACAGCTGTTTTGCAATGTATCTGACCATCTGTGGACTAGTGCTTAAAAACATTAGGTAATCCTTGCCGAAACGATATATAAGCTCTGACGTAAAAACTGCTTCTGGGGGACTCCGTAACCGACACAGCCTGCGTTGCTGTGGGCGGGGGAGGGGCAGAGGGCCTCGGTTGGTAACACCTTCTAATAAACTTTCTCTCTTTCTGACTTTGAAGTACGTTTCATTGGCTCCACTGCTCCAGGGCACGGACCCCAATCGGATAACGAAGGAACGGCGCTGTATGGCGCCAAGGAGGCTGGATCACAGGCACCAAGAGGAAGCAGGGAGTGACACCCAAGACGCCGCCCTTTTTGTCACTGCCTCTAACTCCGGGCCGAGGGACAGTGAGGGGAAAAGCGAAGACCCTAGAAGCGGGTGCTCTGCAGGAGGTGAGGCAGGGGCCCTCCTGAAATCGAAGGAGACCTGAGAGAAGGCCGTGCTAGCGCTCGCCTTGCTCAGGCCCCAGTGGAGCAGCGGGACTCCCCCAAAGACTCCCACCCCAGCCGACTCTGGCTAAGGCGGTCGCTGTTCGAGCACATCCCCCACCAGGCGTCCACAGCCTCTCCAGGCCGCCCACCGACCCGCGCTTCCCCGGGGAAGGCCGAGAGGGACCGGGGCGAGCCTGAGGGAAGCCCGGAGCCGGAAAGCCCGTGCGCCCGGCCTGAAGAACCGGAGGCGGAAGGACACGGGGCCCGGCGGCTGCTCAGCCAGAAGACGGAAAGCATGCGGGCCGCTCCCACCCGGCCGCCTCGCCCGCCGCGCAGACTCACCCTCCCAGAGGACCGCCCGAGTTTCGCCCGCGCGATGACACCGGAAACGGGCCTTGGGCGCCCGCGCCCGGCCTCCCCTGAGGACTTCCGGCCTCTCTAGGCGTCCCGGAGGCTCGGCCATCTCTGTGGTTCCCAGCCCCGCCACCCCGAAACCGAGGGAGGGGCGGGGCCAGAGCTGGGGCGGGCGGGGCCAGAGCTGGGCGTGGCCTCGGGACGTGGGGACTGGGCTGGCGTCCGGAAGAAGCGGACGGCGGGGCCCCGCTTTGAATCTGGTACCCCGACAGAGTCCGTCAGTTTTTCCAAACCAGAAAGTACTCGTGGGCGCGCACCAGGACCGGGATTGTGGAGACCACCACCCTCCCTCCCCAAACTCAGATACTGATCCGGCGACAGAGGGCTCACGGGAGGGAGGAGAGCTCAGGGGCGAGGTAGGAGCAGGTGTTAGGGAAGAAATAAGTTTCAGTGAAAAGCCTTAAATGTGCATCTCTGTGTATATGTGCGAGTGTTTCTGTAGGAGAGGTTTCTAGTGAAACTGCTAGGTCTGAGGACGTGTACTAGTAAAAAGGATGTACCAGTGTGCACTTAGTGCTGCATGAGTGTCCCAGGCTTTGCCGGGGTTTGAAATTATTGATCTTTGCAAAACTGAGAGTCTGAACATTTCATTCGTGGTTTCATTTCAGTTTCCACTCACGCTAGCGTGGTTGAGTATCTCTTCACATCCTTTTAACCGTGTGTAATTTTGTCGTCTTCTCAAGTTTTAGACAAAGTCCAGCATTTTACACAAAGAATACGCTCAGCATTTCTCAAGCTGAAGGAACTGAAGAAAAACTCCAAGCCTCGAGTTGCAATACTGATGCATTCTACGGGGAAACTATTCAAAGACACAGGAAGCATCAAAACAAAATGGAAGGAATACACAGAGTCACAGCATCAAAAATAATTGGTCAGTGTTGAACCATTTCAGGAGGTAACATATGATCAGGAACCGATGGTACTGAAGGAAGAAGTCCAAGCTGCACTGAAGGCATTGGCGAAAAACAAGGCTCCAAGAACTGACAGAATACCAACTGAGATGTTTCAGCAAATGGATGTGGCACTGGAAGTGCTCACTCGTCTATGCGAAGAAATTTGGAAGACAGCTACCTGGCCAATCGACTAGAAGAGATCCATATATATGCCTGTTGCCATGAACAGTGATCCCACTGAATGCAGAAATTATCAAACAATATCATTAGTATCACACACACAAGTAAAATTTTGCTGAATATCATTCAAAAGTGGCTGCAGCAGTATATTGACAGGGAACTGCCAGGAATTCAAGCCAGATTCAGAAGAGAATGTGGAACCAGGAATATCATTGCTGATGTCAGATGGATCCTGGCTGAAAGCGGAGAGTACCAAAAGGATGTTTGCCTGTGTTTTATTGACTATGCAAAGGCATTCCACTGAGTGGATCGTAAGAAATTATGGATAACATTGCGAAGAATGGGAATTCCAGAACATTTAATTGTGCTCATGAGGAACCTTTACGTAGATCAAGAGGCAGTTGTTCACATAGAACAAGAGGACACTGCGTGGTTTAAAGTCAGGCAAGGTGTGCGTCAAGGTTCTATCCTTTCACCATACTTATTCAATCTGTATGCTGAGCAAATAATCCGAGAAGCTAAACTTTATGAAGAAGGACACGGTATCAGGATTGGAGGCTGCTAGGTGCCATCCAGTCGGTTCCAACTCATAGCAACCCTATGTACAATGGAACGAAACACTGCCCAGTCCTGCACCATCCTTACAATCCTTACTATGTTTGAGCCCATTGTTGCAGCCACTGTGCCAATTCATCTCTTTGAGGGTCTTCTTCTTTTTTGTTGATCCTTTACTTTACCACGCATGATGTCCTTCTCCAGGGACTGATCTCTCCTGATAACATGTCCAAAGTATGTAAGATGCAGTCTTGCTATCCTTGCTTCTGAGGAGCATTCTGGTTGTACTTCTTCCAATACAGATTTGTTTGTTCTTCTGGCAGTCCATGGTATAGTCAGTATTCTTCCCCAGCACCACAATTCAAAGATGTCAGTTTTTCTTTGGCCTTCCTTATTCATCATCCAGCTTTCATACATATATGAGGCGAAACACCAAGGATTGGGTCAGAAGCACCTTAGTCTTCAAGGTAATGTCTTTGCCTTGTAACACTTCAAAGAAGTCCTTTGCAGCAGATTTGTCCAATGCAATTCGTTGCTTGATTTATTGACTGCTTTTTCCATGGGTGTTGATTGTGGCTCCAAGTAAAATGAAATCCTCAACAACTTGTCTCTTCTGCATTTATCAGGTTGTTGCTGATTGGTCCAGTTGTGAGGATTTTTGTTTCTTTATGTTGAGGTGTAATCCGTACTGAAGGCTGTGGTCTTTGATCTTCATCAGTAAGTGCTTCAAACCCTCTTCACTTGCAGCAAGCAAGGTTATGTCATCTGCATAACGCAGGTTGTTAATGAGTCTTCCTCTAATCCTGATGCCCCGTTCTTCTTAATATAGTCCAGCTTCTTGGATTATTTGCTCAGTATACAGATTGAATAGATATGGTAAAAGGATACAACCCTGATGCACACCTTTTCTTACTTTTAACCACAAAGTATCCCCTTTTTCTGTTCAAACAACTGCCTCTAGATCTATGTAGATATCAGCTATGATATCCCTGTTCCACACTGTCTTCTGAATCCAGCCTGAATTTCTGGCAGTTCCCTGTCGGTATACTACTGCAACTGCTTTTGAATGATCTTCAACAAAATTTTACTTGTGTGTGATATTAATGATATTGTTTGATAATTTCCACATCCAATTGGATCGCCTTTCTTGGGACTAGGCATAAATATGGAGCTCTTCCAGTCGGTTGGCCAGGTAGCTGTCTTCCAGATTTCTTGGCATAAAAGAGTGAGCACTTCAGCACTACATCCATTTGTTGAAACATCTCAATTGTTATTCCATCAATTCCTGGAGACTTGTTTTTTGACAGTGCCTTTAGTGTACCTTGGACTTATTCCTTCAGTACCATTGGTTCCTGATCCTATGCTACCTCCTGAAATGGTTCAACATTAACCAATTCTTTTTGGTGTAGTGACTCTGTGTATTCCTTCCATCTTCTTCTTCTTCTTTTTTTTTTTTTTAGTTTTTTAGTGTTCATGTTTATTGCATGGTTTATGCATCTTGCCCTTAACAATGGTTATAGGTTCTATCAAGAGTTTAAAACATACAAAAAAATAAGAGTTGGCACCGATGCGCTTCAACAAAGGTCTTAAAGGAACATGAGGTAATTAGGTATTACCCTTCAGACCTTATCACCCTTAACATGTAATTTCTCAACATGCTTCAAAGTGACCCCTTCTTTTTTAAAATAAACCAAAATATTAATGTGATAATGAGTGTATTGGGAATTATCGCCTATGACATTCAGCTATATTAAATTTTCTCCACAAAGGGGAATAATACCTTGTATTTCCAGGTTTAAAAAGCAACTTTGTTCCAGTTACCTGTTGCCATCAAGTCGATTCCAACTCATAGTGACCCTATAACTTCCACTTCTTTTGATGCTTCCTGCATCATTTAATATTTTCCCCATAAAATCCTACAGTATTACAACTCAAGGCTTGAATTTTTTCTTCAGTTCTTTCAGCTAGAGAAATGCCAAGTGTGTTCTTCACCTTTGGTTTTTTATCTCCAGGTCTTGCACATGTCATTATAATTTATTTTGTCTTCTTGAGCTGCCCTTTGAAATCTTCTGTTCAACTCTTTTGATTAACAACCCGCATTGTGCAGATGACACAACCTTGCTTGCTGAAAGTGATGAGGAATTGAAGCACTTATTGATTGATGAAGATCAAAGACCACAGCCTTCAGTATGGATTGCTCTTCACGTAAAGAATACAAAAATCCTCACAACTGGACCAATAAGCCACATCATGATCAATGGAGAAAAGATTGAGGTTGTTAAGGACTTCATTTTACTTGAATCCACGATCAACACCCATGGAAGCAGCAGTCAAGAAATCAAACAACGAATTTTCACCGGGAAAATCTGCTGCAAAAGACCTCTTTAAAGTGTTAAAAGGTAAAGGTATCACCTTGAAGACTAAGGTGTGCCTGACCCAAGCCATGGTGTTTTCGATTACATGCAAAATTTGGAAAATGAATAAGGAAGACCAAAGAAGAATTGACATCTTTAAATTGTGGTGTTAGCGAAGAATATTGAATGTGCCATGGACTGCCAAAAGACCGATCAAATCTGTCTTGGAAGAAATACAGCCAGAATTCTCCTTAGAAGCAAGGAAGGTGAGACTACGTCTCACATACTTTGGGCATGGAATCAGGAGGCATCAGTCCCTGGAGAAGGACATCATGCTTGGTAGAGGGTCAGCGAAAAAGAGGAAGATCCTCAACGAGATGGGTTGACACAGTGGCTGTAACAATGGGCTCAAACGTAGTGAGGATTGTGAGGGTGATGCAGGACTGGACAGTGTTTAGGACTCGACAGCACCTAACAGAGACAACATTAATCTCATGTATTGCGAGTATTTTCTCCCAGTTAGATATTAATTTTACTGATTTCCCATTTGCTAGTTTTCTTTCCTCCAGCATAGATAACAGATTGTTTGGTTTTCCTAGATTTGAGATCGCAAATGGGAAGATGTGTGAAGAAGTATTACCCACAGATAATGGATCTCGTAGTGGGACTTCTGCAAGACCCTGGGTAGTGCCCAACAGGGAATTATTGGTGAAGAAGCCTGTGTGCCTAAAGGAAGCTTAATGAGTCCCCAGAGAAAACCTGTAGGGGTGACTAAAGAAATCCCTTTCTTAGAAGAAAATTGAATTGACTGCGGCTCATGAACTACACCCGGAAGGAGGCAAATCTGAAACATACCATGAAATTGAGACAGGTGGATGCATACACAGACCTAACTGTGGGTTTGGGTAAAACTCCAAGGGAGCAGATGTGCCTGCGAGGGCCAAGTCTGACCCCCTTCTACAACAGAGAGTCCACATGATGAAGAAGCCCTACAGGTGTGATGACCATGCAAAAGCTCTTCACCTGAGCTCAGAACTCACACTGGGAAGAAGCCCCATAAGCATGATAAGTGTTTCAGAGACTTCAGAGTCCCGAAATTACTCAACATCAGAGAATCCACAGGGGGAGAAGCCCTGCAGGTGTCAGGAAAGTGGGAGAGGATTTGTGAGCTGCTCAGATGTGTGCAGTGGTCACAGAGTGGTCAGGGGCTGCCCGTCTTTGTGAACTCCCTGAGTCACTGGCAGTGTAGGACAGTGCTACCTGCTGGGCATGAACCCTGTCCAGCTACAAATTCTGCACCATGCAGACACTTGGGACCTGGTGGAGTCTGGTACCACGCCTGCGAGGGGCCCGGACTGGGACGGGACTCTGACTTCTGCAGAGGGAAGTGGTGAAATGGGAAAATACTGCTTGAACATCCAGATGGTAGAATAGTTAATGTTTATGGGAACTGATGAAACCTCCTGTGAGCTGTAGCATGCCTTGTGATTCTTTTCTGATTGTTCTTTCTTAATGTTGTAAAGGTGTAAGATTAACCTATGTTTTCTCTCTAAAGATGAAAAACAAGTGATAGGATCTGGGAACCGAGGAGTCAGGAGACAGTGGTATCAGAAGACGAAACTTTAATGATGCAAGAAGGAACCCTAAGAAAACCTTGAAAAGATCATCACGTCTGGCAGGTGATTTGCAAGACCACCTGCTTTACCTAGTGGTGGCTCCTCAAAAAATAAGCATAGAGCTTAAGGGAAGTTGAAAGGCCCAAGGACCAGGCTTGTGCCCCAGAGAGCTCTCCATGACTGTGTTACCACTGAGGGCACAGAGGCCCTCTGGACTCAATGGGTTCTTGTCTTTCTCTTGTAAGAATACACAGAGGAGACAATTTTGGGTTCAGCTTTAACAGGTTTGTTTGACTTGTGACAAGTAAAAGGAGTCAGTGGGGGCTCATGCTGCTCCAAAAGACTGACTTGAAAAGGGAAGCAAAGTGAGGGCTTGTATGGATTCGGTGGGGACAGTAGAGCAATAAATATTCAATGGGTTTCTCTGAAGGGGCGGGTCCCTCTGGGAATGGCGGTACATACTAATTAGGCTGCACACCCATCTGAAATTCAAGATGGAACCCACTAATATTTAAGATGGAGTCCTCTTGTCAGCCCTTGGTACCACTTATTATGGGATATAGTGCAGGCACACTGATCTTCTGTACTACATTGCCCCCTTCCTTGGGCCAAGGAAGGTGAACCAGCGGTCACACTTTGTTCTTCTTCACGTGCGGAGCCTGTAAAGGGGAACCAAAACCAAAACCAAACCCACTGCTGTTGAGTTGATTCCGACTCACAGCGACCCTATAGGACAGAGTAGAACTGCCCCACAGAGTTTTCCAAGGAGTGGCTGGCGGATTTGAACTGCCAACCTCTTGGTTGGCAGCCGTAGTACTTAACCACTACGTCACCCGTAAAGGGGGAATGGACTAGAAAAGTGCTAAGAAGGAAGTAGTAATTCACGGGTTGTTTTAACCTTATCTCATGTTGACAGGATGTGGTCCCTGTTTACCCAACTTCCAGGTGGTAGGCTTTTAACAGCTCTTCTATTCTGCCAGCACAGTTAAACCTGTCTGTCTCAATGGGAATGTCCATAATGGAAATAGGAGGCCTCGGGTCCAGGCTGGGCCTGCAGAGTGGAAGAGGACAGGTTCTGGGGGAGGAATACCTCCAGGTTCACATCAGTGCTTTCCAATGTGGGGTCCGTGATCTCAAAGATGGGGTGGCAGACCACACATCCTCAGTCTCAGGAAAACATGGCCCATCCTGCTAAAACATTAATTTCACAGGAGGATTTTTTTTTTATTGTACTTGAGATGAAGGTTTACAGAACAAACTAGTTTCTCATCAAACAGTGCTCACATAGTTCTATGCCATTCGTAAACAACCCCGTGACATGTCAACATTCTCCCTTCTCAACCCTGGGTTCCCTATTACCAGCTTTCTTGTTCCCTCCTGCCTTCCAGTCCCTGTACCAGGGCTGGTGCGCCCCTTTAGTCTTGTTTTGTTCCATGGGCATGTTCAATATTTGGCTTGGAAGACTTTTTGAAAACAAAACTGATTTTGTTAAAACAGTCCAGGTTATCTTAGGGAGTAGAATACAAAATACTCATGATATTACAGAAAAAAGTGTCACACAGCAGTTTACTTAAGGTTTCAACTTTAGTCACCATGGAGTACCTATCCAGTCTACCAGTTTCGGTTGTGAGTTTTGAGAAATGCCTCTTTTTAAAGCAGCAAACTGAATAAAAAGGGTTTTGGCATCAGACAGTGGTATGTCTTTAGGCTTTCCACTGAGTGGGACACCATCTGGGCTGGGGCTGGCTGGGTAGTTCAGGCTGTGTTCCAGAGACCCTTGGAGAGAGTAACTGTGAGGAGTTTCATGTGCTGGAGGGAAATGCCCCAATCTAGGCACTCGGAGATAACAGGGAACATAGAGATAATTCTGGTGTTTGCCAAAGGGAGGGTGTGAAGAGACAACTGGTGAGGCGAGAGTTCTCAAAGGGTGAATGATTAAAAGTTGGGGTGTCCTAACAGGGGAGGGGATACCCAGGGTCAGTGTGGGGGGTGATGCTCTGAGGACTGGGTTATCCCTCTGTCAGTGATGTAGAAGGGTGTGGTTGTGAGGGGCTGTGGTGCCAGGTTTGCTGTGTGGGCCATTCTCCTCCAGAATGAATTGGAAGTTTCCTTCACGTGCTCCTTACCGTCCCTGGAGGTGAATGCTTCAGGCCAGGCAGAGAGTCCTTACCGTCCCTGGAGGTGAATGCTTCAGGCCAGGCGGAGAGAGGTGCTGCCTCTTGCCTTTCTTCAGGGTCACCTCTTCCCTGTCCTGAGGCCTCTGCTTCCCTCGAGCTCCTTCCTTATCTCACCTTTTCTTATCAGTGCATCTCCCCCACTCACTCAACTGGTGCTACTGCCTTCTACCTCTTCTAGGTTTTTAAAGCCAATTTTGTTTCTTATAGTGAAATTTAATTTATTTAATTTTAAATGTACTTGCCATGTAGTATATTTACATGGTAACATTTGAAAATGTAAAAAGAATACACAGCGAAAAGTCTCCCTTGCAGTCTTCTGCCCCCACCACCCACTTGCCCTCCTGAAGAGCCTTTGTCCCAGTCACTTGACTGTCCCCCAGAGGTATTCTATGCCTACCCACAGGTGGAAGCATGCATTGAAGCCTGTTTCAAGAACTTTTAAAATTGTACTGCTCTTAGACTTGAGTGTCTGTGATCCTATTTCCACTATATCAGCTTTCTTTCAGTTAATATAACAAGATGATGGTTTTATGTTTGTTTGTTTGTTTTTCAGCTGCTGAGATGGAGGTTTAGAACAAATAGTTTTATGAAAAAAAGAAAATGTGTAAAGGTATCGAATTGGAAGGAGTTATCACCAGACATTATTTCGAGAGATATTTCTCAGGGTTCCGGTGTCAGAGAAATTTTAAATGTGAAGGGACATCAGAGGAAGACTCAGCTAAGCTGAGTTTAAAGGCATCCTTTTCCCAGGATAAGGACCTACACCGATTGACTATGATCTTCAAGAAAACTCCCAAAGGAGATATAGCCCAGTAATGCAATAAATTTGGAATACATTTCAGACTGAATTCAGGTTTCGTTAGATGTCAGATAGACTGCATAGGAAAGAGAACCTATGAGTGTACAAAATGTGGGGAAATCTTCAAGTACAGTTTAGCTTTTATTTAATATCAGAGAAATCATATTGGAGAGAAACCGCATGGAATAAAATAATATGGAATAAGACCTTCAGTCTGAACTCAGAATTTATGTTAGAAAACCCACACTGGAGAGGCTCCTTACATATGTGACGAAAAGAAGGTGGATTCCACAGAACAACTGGATACTGTGTGGTTCAAAATTGGAACATGCATGCAGCAGGGCTGTATCCTTTTACTTTTGTCTTAGTCATCTAGTGCTGCTATAACAGAAATACCACAAGTGGATGGCTTTAACAAAAAGTTTATTCTCTCACAGTTCAGTACGCTAAAAGTCCAATTTCAGGGCATCAGCTCCAGGGGAAGGCTTTCTCTCTCTGTCAGCTCTGGAGGAAGGTCCTGGTGATGCATCAGTCTTTCCTTGGTCTAGGAGCATCTCAGGACAGGAACCTCAGGTCCAAAGGGCGCGCTCTGCTCCTGGTGCTGCTTTCTTGGTGATACGAGGCCCCCAACTCTCTGCTTGCTTCCCTTTCCTTTTATCTCCTGAGAGATAAAAAGTGGTGCAGGCCATACACCAGGGAAACTCCCTTTACATTGAATCAGGGATGTGGCCTGAGCAAGGGTGTTACATCCCACCCTAATCCTTTTTGACCACAAGCAGAGATTATGATTTATAACGCATAGGAAAATCACAAAATAGAGGACAACCACACTTACTGGGAATCATGGCCTAACCAAGTTGATACACACATTTTTGGGGGGACATAATTCAATCCATGACAACCTTATTTATCAATCTGTATGCTGAACAAATAATCCAAGAAGCTGGACTATATGAAGAAGAATGTTGCATCAGGATTGGAGGAAGACTCATTAGCAACCTGTAATACACAGATAACACAGCCTTGCTGGCTGAAAATGAAAACTCTTGTCAGATGGACCTTGGCTGAAAGGTCCAGTTTACGGGGAGTTGAGGATATGGACTGCAGGCCCCGTGACAGCAGTGGCCATGTGTTCTTTATTCATTGTATAGCCAGCACTTGACAAGTACTAAACCAAACCAAAAACCAAACCCAGTCCCGTCGAGTCGATTCTGACTCATAGCGACCCTATAGGACAGAGTAGAACTGCCCCAAAGAGTTCCCAAGGAGCACCTGGTGGATTCAAACTGCCAACCCTTTGGTTAGCAGCCCTAGCACTTAACCACTACACCACCAGGGTTTCCTTGACATGTACTAGGCCTTCAATATTGAGTGAGTGAAGCTGCAGGGTATAGTCATTGCGGGGGGGGGGTGGAAATATCTCCAGGTGAGGCCAGGTAGAGGAGCAGATGTAAGAATTGGGAGCAGAAAGAAAGGGAGAGGTGGCAGGTGTAACAAAGATTGGTGTGATGTTTAAGATTGTGTCTCAACTTGGATGGGCCATGATTCTCAGCATTTTCATAATTGTGTGATGTTGTGGTCACTTCCCTGTTGAGATCTGATATGTGATCACTCACCTTGGGCTTGTGGCCTGCATTGAGTGTGGGCAGACGTTCTGGCAGGACTCGGGGGCTTTTGCTTGTCCTGGATCCTGCAGCTGGCTCCTGTTCGTCTGACCTCCAGTTTTGGGGACTTGAGCTAGCAGCTTTCCTTTGGTCTTGTCTGCCAATCTTGGGATTCCTCAATCTTCACAGTCTCTGAGCAAGAGCCTTGTTACCTGATCTGCCGATCTTGGGTTTGCCAGTCCCTGCGGCTAGTAAATCAGGAGAAGCCTCTATCCTGACCTACGGACTTGGAACATTACACCTTCTACAACCACATGAGCCATTTCCTTGATATAAATCTCTCTATATATATATTTATGCTTTTTACTGGTTTTGCTTCTCTAGAGAACCCAGCCTAAGATAATTGGGATCTCTCTTTACTGGTAGGTTTTTTTGTTTGTTTGTTTTAAACATCTTAGGACTTGGACCTGAGTTGCTGCCTCCTGAGATTCCATGCTGAGAGTCCAATTCCCTCTGCCAACTCCCCACAATCTAGGCTTCAATGCCCACCCTCTTCTATTCATCTCCAATAGTGGAAGAGAATAGAATGCTTGAGACCAGTGGTTTCAAGTGAAGAATTTGGGTTGGGACGTCAGTGCCCTAGGCTTCAATGGGATCATTTCTACAAAGCAGACATCACATCCCCTTCTGTGCTGTCATTTGATCTTTCAGTACCATTCATTGTCAGAGAATGTCCTTCTACAGGGGAATTTCAACTGAGGTTTCCTCCTCTGGCCCAGACCCTATCCTGGTCGGAGCAGTTTGTGGTATCTTTTCCACTCCTCCCTCTTCAATTTAACAGACACTTTTCTGAAGGTTTAATGTGGGTCCTAGGAACTTGAGATACAATGGTAAACAAGAAGGTTGAGGAAGTGATGAGTTTAATTTCAAACTTGTCTTGAGAAGTCCAAAAGGAAACGTCCTGTAATCAGTTGGATATACAGACATGAAATTCAGGACATCAGGACTAGAGGTACAGATTTAGTGCCATCAACATCTATACAAGAGAATTTAAGCGTGGAAGTGTATGAAACTGCCCTGTAAGAGTGTGAAAGAAAAGACAGATGGCCAAAGTACAGAAGGAAATACCAATACTTAAGAACCGGCAAAGTTACAGGAGGGGAAGGAGTGGCAGAGAGGTGAAAGGAAAACCAGGAGTGCAATGTCATGACAACACAGGGAAGACGCTGTTTAAAAAGGAAAGCACAGAATACCAGAAGGATGTTTACCTGTGTTTTATTGACTATGCAAAGTCAAGTCACTTAGAGTTCACTGTGTTTACATTGGTCGCAAGAATGATTTGAGTGGATAATGGGGTTCAAAATTCAACTGGAGTGCATTGATGATTGAATAAGAGGCAAGGGATGTGGAGATAGTGTGAGCTCCTTCCAAAAGTTTCACTACGATGGGAAGAAGAGCATGGTCACTGGAGGGAAAAACAGACTGAAAGAAGCTATTTTTAAAGAAGGCAAGACTTAAGCACATGTATGTGGGAAGCCATCAGTAGAAAGGGAGAAGACCATAATGTGGGAGCAAGCAATGCAATGAGAAAGTCTGCAGCTTAAAGGAGGTATTGAAGTAACCAAAGGGAAGGGACATTTCTCAATGTTGGTGGGCTATGGATTCCCTTGGGATATTTGGAGTTGCCTATGCTACCAAGACAGACAGAACTGAACAGAAGATTTCAAAGGGCAGCTCAAGAAGACAAAGTAAAGTATTATAACGACATATGCAAAGAGCTGGAGATGGAAACCAAAAGGGAAGAACATGCTTGGTGTTTCTCAAGCTGAAAGAACTGAAAAAAAATTCAAGCCTCGAGTTGCAATAGTGAAGGATTCCATGGGGAAAATATTAAATGATGCAGGAAGCATCAAAAGAAGATGGAAGGAATACACAGAGTCATTATACCAGAAAGAATTAGTCAATGTTCAACCATTTCAAGAGGTAGAATATGATCAGGAACCGATGTTACCGAAGGGAGAAGTCCAAGCTGCTCTGAAGGCACTGGCGAAAATCAAGGCTCCAGGAATTGATAGAATAGCAATTGAGATGTTTCAACAAACAGATGCAGCGCTGGAGGTGCTCACTCGTCTATGCCAAGAAATATGGAAGACAGCTTCCTGGACAACTGACTGGAAGAGATCCTTATTTATGCCCATTCCCGGGAAAGGTGATCCAACTGAATGTGAAAATTATAGAACAATATCATTAATATCACACGCAGGCAAAATTTTGCTGAAGATCATTCAAAAATGGCTGCAGCAGTATATTGACAGGGAACTGACAGAAATTCAGGCTGGTTTCAGAAGAGGACATGGAACCAGGGATATCATTGCTGATGTCAGATGGATCCTGGCTGAAAGCACAGAATACCAGAAGGATGTTTACCTGTGTTTTATTGACTATGCAAAGGCATTCGACTGTGTGGATCATAACAAATTATGGATAACGCTGTGAAGAATGGGAATTCCAGAACACTTAATTGTGCTCATGAGGAACCTTTACAGAGATCAAGAGGCAGTTGTGAATGCTTCAAAGTCCAGCGTAGCAGGGGCAGGGGTCTGGGGACCATGGTTTCAGGGGACATCTGTGTCAACTGGCATAGTAAAATCTATTAAGAAAATATTCTGCATCCCACTTTGGTGAGTGGCATCTGGGGTTTCAAACACTAGCAAGTGGCCATCTAAGATGCATCAATTGGTCTCAACCCACCTGCAGCAAAGGAGAATGAAGAACACCAAAGACACAAGGTAATTATGAACCCAAGAGACAGAAAGGGCCACATAAATCAGACTACATCAGCCTGAGACCAGAAAAACTAGATGGTGCCCAGCTACAACCGATGACTGCCCTGACAGGGAACACAATAGAGAACCCCTGAGGGAGCAAGAGAGCACTGGGATGCAGACCCCAAATTCTCATAAGACCAGACTTAATGGTCTGACTGAGACTAGAAGGACCCCGGTGGTCTTGGCCCCAAGACCTTCTGTTGCCCCAGGACAGGAACCATTCCCAAAGCCAACTTTTCAGACAATGGGTTGGAGAGGGATGCTGGTAAGAAGTGAGCTTCTTGGATCAGGTGGACACTTGAGACTATGTTGGCATCTCCTGCCTGGAGGGGAGATGAGAGGATGGAGGGGGTTAGAAGCTGGGGAAATGGACACGAAAAGACAGAGTGGAAGGAAACAGCGGGCTGTCTCATTAGGGGGAGAGTAATTGGAGTGTGTAGCAAGGTGTATATGGGTTTTTGTGTGAGAGACTGACTTGATTTGTAAACTTTCACTTAAAGCACAATAAAATTATTTTTTTAAAAAGGCAGTTGTTCGGACAGAACAAGGGGATACTGATTGGTTTAAAGTCAGGAAAGGTGTGCATCAGGGTTGTATTCTTTCACCATACCTATTCAATCTGTATGCTGAGCAAATAATATGAGAAGCTGGACTATATGAAGAAGAATGGGGCATCAGGATTGAAGGAAGACTCATTAACAACCTGCGTTATGCCGATGACACTGCCTTGTTTGCTGAAAGTGAAAAGGATTTGAATCACTTACTAAGGAAAATCAAAGACCACAGCCTTCAGTATGGATTGCACCTCAACATAAAGAAAACAAAAATCCTCACAACTGGACCTATGAGCAACATCATGATAAACGGAGAAAAGATTGAAGTTGTCAAGGATTTCAATTTACTTAGATCCACACTCAACAGCCATGGAAGCAGCAGTCAAGAAATCAAAAGACGCATTGCATTGGGTAAATCTGCTGTGAAGGACCTCTTTAAAGTGCCGAAGAGCAAAGATGTCACCTTGAAGACTAAGGTGTGCCTGACCCAAGCCATGGTATTTTCAATCGTATCATATGCATGTGAAAGCTGGACAATGAATAAGGAAGACCGAAGAAGAATTGATGCCTTTGAATTGTGGTGTTGGCGAAGAATATTGAATATACCATGGACTGCCAAAAGAATGAACAAATCTGTGTTAGAAGAAGTACAACCAGAATGTTCCTTAGAAGCAAGGATGGCGAGACTGTGTCTTACACACTTTGGACATGTTGTCAGGAGGGATCAATCCCTGGAGAAGGACATCATGCTTGGCAAAGTACAGGTCAGTGGAAAAGAGGTAGACCCTCAACGAGGTGGATTGACACAGTGGCTGCAACAATGAGCTCAAGCATAACGATTGTAAGGATGGCACAGGACCGGGCAGTGTTTCGTTCTGTTGTGCACAGGGTCGCTATGAGTCGGGACCGACTCTACCACACCTAACAACAACAACATGCTAGCAAGGTTGGCTCACTGGAAACCCTTGAATGGGACAACAACAAGAAAAAAATTGGTATTAAAGGGGTCTTCAGGTCTCAAAATAAATGTGGTTTGTATTCTTGGCTGGGGATATGGAGGGATAGATACAAGCTACTCCAGAGAGGCCTAGAGGAAAGCTTGACAGGGTTGTAGGTGTTGGGAGAAAACAGCCCCCGCTCCAGGAACTCAAGAGTTCAGTGTTCGTTATTAAAAGAAAGGTGTAATGTAGGCTAGCATTTTTCAAACTGCAGGTGGAGAACTGTTACTGGATTATAAAATCAATTTAGTGGCTCACAATCTGTATACTTAAAAAATAGAAATACAAAACATTGCCTGCAATAACAGTGTTTCAGTTTTACACTCATACACATAGACACCATTGTGTGCGTGAGAAACATTTCTTTATAGGTCTTCTAGTAAGCAGAGTTTAAAAGCCTCTGGTGCAGACCTATTTATGTATCAATTAAAGGTAAATTCTAAGAAGATGAATGGCTAAAGGTGTGTTTTCTTAGAGGCCACTGAGTTGGTCCAACTCAGAGCAAACCTATGTACAACAGAAGGAAACGCTGCGCGGTCCTGCGCCATCCTCACAATTGTTGTTATACATGAGCCCATTGTTGCAGCCACTGTGTCAATCCATCTCACTGAGGACCTTCCTCTTTTTCGACAACTCTACCAAGCATGATGTCCTTCTCCAGGAACTGATCCTTCCTGATAACGTATCCAAAGTATGTGAGACATAGTCTCGCCATCCTTGCTTTTAAGGTGCATCCTGGCTGTACTTCTTCCATGACAGACTTGTTCATTCTTTTGGCAGTCCATGGTATAGTCAGTATTCTTCACCAAAACCGTAATTCAAAGGCAGTAATTCTTCTTCAGTCTTCCTTATTCATTGTCCAGCTTTCCCATGCATATGAGGCGATTGAAAATACCATGGCTTGGGTTAGGCACACCTTAGTCCTCAAAGTGACCTCTTTGCTTTTTAACACTTCAAAGAAGTCTTTTGCAGCAGATTTGCTCAGCACAATGCGTCGTTTGATTTCTTGACTGCTGCTTCCATGGGTGTTGATTGTGGATCCCAGTAAAATGAAATCCTTGACAACTTCAGTCTTTTCTCTTTTTATCATGTTGTTGTTTATTGGTCCATTTCTTTATGTTGAGGTGTAATCCATACTGAAGGCTGTGGTCTTTGATCTTGTAAGTGCTTCAAATTCTCTTCACTGCCACAGGTTGTTAAAGAGTCTTCCTCCAGTCCTGATGCCCTGTTCTTTTTCATATAGTCCAACTTCTTGGATTATTTGCTGAACATACAGATTGAATAGGTATGGTGAAAGGATACAGTCACCACTGCCCATCTTCCCCTTCCATGGTGACCCTTCAGTCTTTGCAGCTGGTGTCCCCCAGTGCTCACTGGATGGGGTGCCACTGACCTCTCAGGATTTGCGTGGCTGGGGCCCCCATTCCACAGGCTTTCCACACCTCCCTGGAGCCCACCGGGGTTGGGGGTGGTGGTGGTGGCCCTGGGTTTCCCGCTGCCTCTCCCCACCGGCCATGAACGGGGAACCCGCTCGACCTTCCTCTGCCCTAGCCCCGCGTGCCCCCTTTTCTCTCCCCGCACCTAGTTCTCCGGCGCCTTCATGCTCTCGTTCGGCCTCCCTCTACCAGTTCGCGACCCCGCTTCGTCCTGCCCTCACCTTGCGCCCGCAGTACCCAGGTGCCTGGACAGCGCGGGTGAGAGAAAGACCTAGCCGGTCCTGAGCATCCACTGTCCGGTGTCGGGGTGGAGAAAACGGAGGCAGTGGGAGGAACTGGGGGTGGCCGCGCCCAGAATGACAGGTTTCAGCGAGGACGGCTGGCGGCACAGAGCACGTCGAGGCCAAGGCTGGGTCTTCCTGCCCACCGCTCTGGCCAAGTACCGAGCGCGTCCCAGCGGGAGGTTTAAAGACTCTCCGGAGATCGCCTATCTGCTTGTGGATGGCACAGTGGATTGGCCAATAAAAATGGGCACAGGGTGTTCATAGGAAATTCACCAAGAAATGCAAATTAAAACAAAGTGGCTTTTTTTGTGGTTAAGGAAATGACTAAAAAGCACCACCCCTTAGTATTCTTGATCTGGAAAGTCCATTTCCAATTCTAATGACATCATCATGGATCTGTGCAAATGTGAGCACGTTGTGGTGTTAACTATAATAGTGAAAATGTGAGGGAAAAGATGTCTGACAATAAGGGACTGTTAAATAAACTGGGGTTCCTATAAAATGGTAGACAGATGAGGGGTGGTTGTTATCCAACCATTAGGTATAAAATTCTAAACAAAGCATAACCCCAGATCTGTAAATATCTATACACATGGATTAGAATAAGAAAGCACACCAAAACATCAGCAGTGGTATCTCTGGAGAGTGGAATAAAGGGCAATTTTTTGTGTCTTCTTTATAAGTTTCTGTGTTTTCCAAACGCTCTACAATAATTTTATATTTTATATAAATAGAAAAAAATGTTAATTAAAAAATAAATGCTCATAGGCCAGCTGTCAGCTCAGTTGTGGGGAGGACTTTCCTTCCCGGCAGACGCTTTGTAAGACTGTCTCATAGCTGTCTCAGAATCCATGGCATGTTCTTGGGGTTGCCAGAGAGGGAGGGCCTGACGTGAAGAGGGGTCACTAAGACTTCCTGGTCATCACTGAGGCTTCAGGGTGCTTCTTCTCAAGGCTTCAGCCACTCACATTCCCAACACCTCCTGGCTTCCCTGGCTGTTTGCGGCGCAGTAAATTACTTTATATGGCCCCCTAGCTATGATCTGGTTAACTTTCATGATTGGGACTATGCAAATAAGGTGGTTGGGGTCCACCATGGGGATTGGACAGCCTGCTGATAATGCAAATAAGGTGCATGGAACACTTTCAGGGATGGGACTATGCAAATAAGGTGCACAGAACCCTTATAGGAAATTGGTCAGTTTTGCCGTTCCCACTAGGCTTAAAGTCAGCCAATCCCTGAGGTGGACGGAGACCTCACTACCATCAAGAAGAGGAGCCAGGAGCAGAGCACATCGTTTCGACTGGGGTCTCTGTAGAGGAAACTCCTATGCCCAGGAGACAGAGAGCTGTAACACTGAAGACAGCAAGAGACAGCAGTGGCATGGGACTGGCAGGTAAGGCTTGCCAATCCATGGAGATGGAGAACTGAGCACCTTCGGGAAGGAGGCTTCCTGGTGGAGTAGGGTGCCTCCAGGCACTTGTTGGCAGAGTCAAAGAGCCCTGTAACACTCAGCTGAGAACAGAGCAGAGGCCAGGGCTGAGAGGAGCCTGTCCTGAGGGAACCATGAGGAGGCCTGCATGGCAGAGAGAAGGACCTGCTTGCTTGCATGACCAAAAGGAGCTGAGAGAGCTGTCCTGCACTGAAGAAGGGAGACTTTGCCTACATGCTTCCTGACCCAAATCCTGAGTTGTAGCCTGTTCATCCTGATACAGAGTTATACCCTGTTACTTTTTTTTTAAATAATTTTTATTGCACTTTAAGTGAAAGTTTACAAATCAAGTCAGTCTCTTACACAAAAACCCATATACACCTTGCTACACACTCCCAATTAATCTCCCTGTAATGAGACAGCCTGCTCTCTCCCTCCACTCTCTCTTTTCGTGTCCTTTTCACCAGCTTTGAAACCCCTCCACCCTCTCATCTCCCTTCCAGACAGGTGATGCCAACATAGTCTCAAGAAGCTCACTCCTCACCAGCGTCTCTCTCCAACCCACTGCCCAGTCCAATCCATGTCTAAAGAGTTGGCTTCGGGAATGGTTCCTGTGCTGGAGCAACAGAAGGTCTGGGGGCCATGACCACTGGGGTCCTTCCAGTCTCAGTCAGGTCATTAAGTCTGGCCTTATGAGAATTTGGGGTCTGCATTCCACTGCTCTCCTGCTCCCTCAGGGGTTCTCTGTTGTGTTCCCTGACAGGGCAGTCATCGGTTGTAGCCAGGCACCATCTAGTTCTGGTCTCAGGATGATGTAGTCTCTGGTTCATGTGGCCCTTTCTGTCTCTTGGGCTCGTAATCGCCTTGTGTCCTTGGTGTTCTTCATTCTCCTCTGATGCAGGTGGGTTGAGACCAATTGATGCATCTTAGATGGCTGCATTTAAGACCCCAGATGCCACTCTTCAAAGTGGGTTGCAGAATGTTTTCTTAATAGATTTTATTATGCCAATGGACTTAGATGTCCCCTGAAACCATGGTCCCCAGACCCTTGCCCCTGCTACGCTGGCCTTCATTCATTTTATTCAGGAAACTGCTTTTGGTTTAGTCCAACTGTGCTGACCTCCCCTGTATTGTGTGCTGTCTTTCCCTTCACCTGAAGTAGTTCTTATCTACTGTCTAACTAGTGGATGTCTCTCTCCCACCCTCCCTTCCTCCCCCCTCTCGTAACCACAAAACAATGTTTTCTTCTCAGTTTAAACCATTTCTCAAGTTCTTATAATAGTGGTTTTATGCACTACCTGTCTTTTTGCAACTAATTTCACTCAGCATAATGCCTTCCAGGTTCCTCCATGTTATGAAATGTTTCACAGATTCCTCACTGCTCTTTATCGATGCATAGTATTCTGTTGTGTGAATATACCATAATTTATTTATCCATTCATCCGTTGATGGGCACCTTGGTTGCTTCCATCTTTTTGCTATTGTAAACAGTGCTGCAATAAACATGGGTGTGCATATATCTGTTCGTGTAAAGGCTCATATTTCTCTAGGATATATTCCAAGGAGTGGGATTGCTGCATCATATGGTAGTTCTATTTCTAGCTTTTTAAGGAAGCGCCAAATCAATTTCCAAAGTGCTTGTACCATTTGACATTCCCACCAGGAGTGTAGAAGTGTTCCAATCTCTCCACAGCCTCTCCAACATTTATTATTTTGTGTTTTTTGGATTAATGCCAGCCTTGTTGGAGTGAGATGAAATCTCACTGTAGTTTTGATCTGCATTTCTCTAATGGCTAATGATCGTGAACATTTCCTCATCTATCTGTTAGCTACCTGAATGTCTTCTTTAGTGAAGTGTCTATTCATATCTTTTGCCCATTTTTTAATTGGGCTGTCTTTTTGCAGTGGAGTTTTTACAGTAAGTAGATTTTAGAAATCAGGCACTGATCAGAAATGTCATTGCTAAAAACTTTTTCCCAGTCTGTAGGTAGTCTTTTTACTCTTTTGGTGAAATCTTTGGATGAGCATAGTTGCTTGATTTTTAGGAGGTCCCAGGTATCTAGTTTTTCTTCTACATTCTTTAAAATGTTTTGTATACTATTTGTGCCATATATTAGGGCTCCTAATGTCCCTATTTTTTCTTCTATGATCTTTATCATTTTAGATTTTATATTTAGGTCTTTGATCCATTTTGAGTTAGTTTTTGTGCATGGAGTGAGGTATGGGTCTTGTTTCATTTTTTTGCAGATGGATATCCAGTTATGCCAGCACCGTTTGTTTAAAAGACTGTCTTTTCCCCCATTTAACTGTTCTGGGGCCTTTGTCAAATATCAGGATGGATTTATGTCTGGATTCTCAATTCTGTTCCATTGGTCCATGTATCTATTGTTGCACCAGTACCAGGCTGTTTTGACTACCATGGCGGTATAATAGGTTCTAAAATCAGGTAAAATAAGGCCTCCCACTTTGTTCTTCTTTTTCAGTAATGCCATATTTATCCAAGGCCTCTTTCCCTTCCATACGAAGTTGGTGATTTGTTTCTCCATCTCATTAAAGAATGTCGTTGGGATTTAGATCGGAATTACATTAAAAATATAGATCGCTTTTGGTAGAATAGACATTTTTATAACGTTAACTCCTCCTATTGAGGCGCAAGATATGTTCTTCCACAAGTGTACTATAGGGAACCGCACAAGATTTACGGACAACTTATTGGCACATAAGTGCAGCCACAATATCTGAATGCTGTGAAATTGGGGTCGGCAGCCCTGAGGGGGCCATGGTCCCTCCCCAAGGTGCTCAGGGCTGTCAAGACAGAGCAGTTGCCCAAATCCATAGAGTGCCTCTGCCCTGCTCAGCTCAGGCCTCCCTCCTTCCAGCTCTCCCTTGTCCTCCCAGTGTCTGTCTGGTTTACAAGCAGATCCCTATCACCAGCACTAGTGCTGCTGGGACTCCAGGCTCCCCCAAGGAGCCTGAGAGTTCTAGTAGCATCTAAACATTCAGGCTGGGGACAAAGACGACCTGGACTTCACATAAGCTGCACCACCCACATGCAGAGTGCCGAGCTGGGCCTGCTGAGGGAAGGGACACCAATGCATGTCACTGTACTGAACGAAAAGGAGAAAAAGTTTCCCGATCCATCCTGAACACACATCTGACTCTGTTCCTTACTAGCTGTGGCCTTGGGGCAAGGCCCTTCCCTTCTTTGAGCACTCACCTCCTCACAGTCTGATCAGCAGTTGGAGGCTATGAACGCAATGGGCATGAACGAAACCTTCTACAAGTGCTTGTGGAGGTGTGGGGCACTGCTCCAGCACATCCATTTTACGGAACCAGATGGTTTCCCGCCTGCCAGGATGTTTTCACACCAGTTTAGTGGTCAAAGAATGTGACTGGAGCCAGTTTGAGGGCTGAATCCCAGATCTGCTATTTTTAATTGTACACTAGGTCAAAATTTACAGAGCAAATCAGATTCCCATTTCATAGTTTGTACGTATATAGTGGTTCATTCCTCATAAAGTGTCAGCACTCTCCCCATTTCCACCCTGGGTTCCCCATTTCCTTTTGTCCTGATTTTCTACCCCTTCCTACCTTCCCATTTTTGCTTTTGGGCAAATGTTGTCCTTTTGACCTCGGATAATTGATTGTTCTAAGGAGTATGTTTGTCTCAGATGTTTTTATTTTATGGGCTTGTCTATTGTTTGACTGGAAGGTGGTCTCTGGGAATGACTTCACTTCCAGGTCAGAAGAGTGTCTTTGGGCCATAGTCTCAGCAGTTTCTCCAGTACTCTGTCAGACCCCCCCATCTCTCCTCCAACTGTGACACTGACTGTCCACGAGATTCCATTCGAGGAGCTAGCCTGGTGCCTGACCCAACGCAGTGTCAGCAAGGTCCTGGATGCCCACAGTGGCCCAGTCTGCCTGCTTCCAGCTACATCCCAGGGCCTTGGCACCCACCTCTGAGGGGCAGAGGGAGAGTGGGGGCCCAACTGCCCCCTCACAAGTAACATCCCATCCCAAGGATAGTGGGATCATATCAGGAACTCCACACCCTGTGTGTCCAAGCCAGTCTCACTTCTGTGCAATAGCCAGGCCTCCCTCTGCCCTCTGGACCTCAGGGCCTATCCCTACTGACCCCAGAACCTCCAAGGAGGCCCAGCCTGGCCCTGATGCCCTTCAGTCCCCAGTCCTGGAGTGGGCGGTGGTGCCTCCTAAGCCCTCATTCTACGGGGTTCCTCCTTGCTCCTCCTGCTGTCCCCTGAACTCCACCTCCATGGCCTCTTGAGGGTGTCTCATGCACCAACCCCCTCCTCTTCCCCGGGGCCACTTGGCACCCTTTTCTCCCTTCTCCTGTCACCTTCTTGTGATGGCACCACATCCAGGTGGGAGACCCCTGGCAGATCCTCATCTCTGCCCTCAGAGGGTCTTTCCTGACTGCATCAGCCTCCCTCCCAGAGTCCTGACTGCAAGCTGGGTTCTCCATCCTTCCAGAATCCTCCCTCTAGCCCCTCCTTCCTCTGTGAGCCTCACTTGCTCACCCAGAGCCTAGGTTAACAAAGCTCTCCCTGCCAGCACCTTCTGTTAGAGAGGGGCTCTCTTCCGTTCCTGGTTAACTCATGAGATTCTCTCCTGGAACCCCACCCCCACACCTATGCATGGGTTCCCACCCCTCAGGACACCACTCCAGGAAGCCCCATCCCTTTCTTGCTGAACACCCCCACCCACCCAGAAACTCCTTATCTCCTATCTCTTACCCCCACAGCTCTTGCCCAGCTGCCCCTTTCTGGGCTCCTCTCCAGCGTTCCTCCTCCACCCACGTATCCCGTCCACAGAGCTGCAGTCACCGTGTTCCCTCGCCCCAGGGTCACTCGTCCAGTCTCCCTATCCTCATCCTCTCTGCTGCGTGTGACACCCCCGCACCCGACTTATCCCTGAGACACCACACTTCCCCCTCCTGGGCCGCCTCCCCCTCCCCTTTGTGACCCCAAATACTCTCCAGCATGTTTTCTTCTATCTCAAAAGGGGCAACTGAAAGCTTGACAACTAAAGCCATGATGAACCTGTAAGTTTTTCTCCTTCCTCTGTCTGCTCCCTCCTTCACATACGTCTGTTAATGACTTTGTTCTGTTTTAAACTGATGTAAATAATCTTTTGTTTTGTCTAACCACCTGTGACTTACAACCTGTACAGGAAAATCAGAGCCCAGGTATCTGATACGTTTATCTTTAGCCTGAAAAAGAAATATCTGGCAGGTATCTTTTGTCACTATCCTGTAAGGAATAACTCCTCTTGACCATACCTCCAGCCAAGTAACTACAAAGACACTTCTTACCCTTGAAAATTCTATCTAAGCTCTATTGTAAAGTTGCTCTTTGGGACTCCATAGAGACAGGCTGTTTTGCTGTCAGGTCTCTGGTGATGTATGCATCTCTGGAATAAACTTCCTCCCTCTGACTTGCAGTACGTTTTATTGGCTCGACTGCTCCAGGGCATAGACCCTATTCGGGTAACACCTTTCCCTCTGACTCCAGGTAAAATACAGCCCCAGGTTCCTCTTCCCGACACCCACACCCAGGTCCAGCCACTCCGACATCTCCGACAGCCCTCAAGCGGATAAAATTACAGCGTCCGCGGAGTCATTTGCCATCTGTTACCCAAACCACTCGATAGACCACGACGTCCCCCGAGCCCATCTCCCCGTCTGCTCCCTGGACGCAGTGCACCCGCGGGAGCCCCTCACCGGACAAGGGAGTCCCTCTTTCCCGACAAGGCAACTCATGACCCTACATTTGGGGTTCTCAGTGGACAGGTGGCCGCCGCTGCTGACAAGAGAGCCCCTCACCCTACGGGGGGCAGTCTGGAGCCCCGCGTGTCTCCAGAATGGGGCGCTGCGGCTGGACAAATACCTAAACTTCCAGTGCCTCTTCGGCTGCTCAACAGGCGGCACTACCAGCCAGAAGCCCTCGATGAGGGCCGGGAGGCTGTAACCTCCTCTCAGAGCCCCGACTCCACGACGACACAACGCAGGCTAGCGGCTGCCAGGTGCGACCCCCGACCCTCCGGGCTCCGCGGGCTCGGCCTCCCCAGTACGCCTGCGCAGTCTCCACGGCGGCGGAGGTGGGGCTCTGGACACCCGCTGGCCGACAGCTCGTCCCAGAGTGCTTTGCGCGCGGGAGGGCCAGGCGCTCGCCCCGGAAGATAAAGCGGCCCGCGGGTTCCGCCCCGGAAGATAAGGCGGCTCGCGGGCGTCGCGTTTCCTCTTTCGTTCGCTCTCGTGAGCAGGTAAGACGTGAATACGGCGCTGCGGGGTCGGGTCCATCCGCTGCCATCCGTCGCCCTGGGGCCCGCGGGGGACCTCTTGCGACTCTCCTGTGGGGGCGCTGGGGCGCATGGCCGGGCTGGAGCTGCGGGGCGGGCCGGGGCTGGGGGCCAGGAGCCCTGGATTCCTGGCCGGCGGGGATGCCCGGTCCGCCCGCGCTAACAGTGAACGCTCTCCAGACCCGCCGCCATGGGCCGCGTAATCCGTGGACAGAGGAAGGGCGCGGGCTCCGTGTTCCGCGCGCACGTGAAGCACCGTAAGGGCGCCGCGCGACTGCGCGCCGTGGATTTCGCCGAGCGTCACGGTTACATCAAGGGCATTGTGAAGGTGCGGGGCGCCGGGACGGGCGGGGGGCGGGGGAGCCTGCCGGAACCCTGTCCTGACGCAGCCTCGGCCCGCAGGACATCATCCACGACCCGGGCCGCGGCGCGCCCCTCGCCAAAGTGGTCTTCCGGGACCCGTACCGGTTTAAGAAGCGGACGGAGCTGTTCATTGCAGCCGAGGGCATCCACACGGGCCAGTTCGTGTACTGCGGCAAGAAAGGTGAGCCTTGTGACTGTAAGGATGGGGTCCGGTGAGGATATGGGGTTGTCTGAGAAATCTCGGCTTCTCCTGGGGACACCTGCGTGACCAAAAGGTAGCAGGAGACCTGCGGAAGCTGGACGTCTAGTGCTGTCTTGGCTCTACGGGGCCGCCCGGAGCGAGTGGGTTAAGGCGGCCACAGTGCTGCACTGACCCAGCTGCTTTGCCTCGCAGCCCAGCTCAACATCGGCAATGTCCTCCCGGTGGGCACCATGCCTGAGGGCACTATCGTGTGCTGTCTGGAGGAGAAGCCCGGGGACCGGGGCAAGCTGGCGCGAGCCTCCGGGAACTACGCCACCGTCATTTCCCACAACCCTGAGACCAAGAAGACCCGCGTGAAGCTGCCCTCAGGCTCCAAGAAGGTCATCTCCTCAGCCAACAGAGCCGTGGTTGGTGAGTGGCAGGCAGCGAGTAGCTAGTGGATGGGTGTTCCAGCCTACGGCCAGTCATCACTGCCTGTTTGGCGAGTTCCAGTCTGTTATCTCTGGGCTCAGTCACTTGAGCACCTTAAGTGGGCTCTGAATTGTCTTAATCTGTAAAATGGCACAGTGGTCCCAGCGTCACAGTTGGCTTAGGATTGAGTGAGCTTTGTCAGGCAGGGAGTGTGTTTTTCCTGGTGTAACGTGGACTGATGTAATTCTCACAAATTTATCCAGAGATAGTCATTTGTCCAAAGCCACACAGAAAGTGGGAAAAGGGATTTGATCTCAGGCTTACTTGTTCACATTGTTGCTTTGCAACGCCTTTGAATCCCTGTGCCAAATCATGCCTGCACAGAGGTGGCTCTGGGGCGTGTTCATAAAAGGAGCAGACTCCTGGTTGTGTTGTAGTAGCTGCCCTGTGTGTGAGAGTAGGTTGAGTGACTTGTTTACAAAGGCAGAATTCTAAAAATGAAAGCTTACTGGAAAACCTCAAAGCACTTTTGGCATCCCAGATGATGCGGGTGAGGGCCTGGCATGACCCCAGGGAGCTTGAAGAAACTTGGCCGTCAGCACAGGCTGTGAATGGCTCCTTGGGACAGAAGGTCAAATGGGGTAGGCTGTCTTCTTGGTAGCTGTCAGTTACTGAGGCTCCTGGGGACAGCGTGGGAGTAGGAAGAGAAGATGATTAGTGCAGGGGACTAGGCATTGGCAAGGAACCAGCAGGGGAGCCTGTGTCTGGGGAGGATCTTGACTTGCAATGCATTGTCCTTGAGGTGCATGCTCTTTACCAGGTGTGGTGGCTGGTGGTGGCCGCATTGACAAGCCCATCCTGAAGGCTGGCCGTGCCTACCACAAGTATAAGGCCAAGAGGAATTGCTGGCCACGTGTGCGGGGTGTGGCCATGAACGTGAGTAGCCTAGAAATGGAGGTGCAGGGGCCGAGAGGCTGGGTGGACAGTTGTCTTCCAGGAGTGTGCCCCCCCCCCCCGCCCATGAATGACTTACAAGGGGATGCACCGGGGTGCTGCTTTGTAGTCTCAGGCCCATTTCTCCTGTCCTTGAGTTCTGGCAGGTGGGTTCACCCACACTAACACCGCTGTTCTCTTCCTGCAGCCTGTGGAGCATCCTTTTGGAGGTGGCAATCACCAGCACATCGGCAAGCCTTCCACCATCCGCAGAGATGCCCCTGCCGGTCGCAAAGTGGGTCTCATTGCTGCTCGCCGGACTGGACGACTCCGGGGAACCAAGACTGTGCAGGAGAAAGAGAACTAGGGCTGGGGACCCAATAAAGCTTGTTCTCCTGCCACTTAGCTGTGCATTGTGCCTGTGGTTTCAGAGTGAAGGGCCTCCGCAGGGAGGATCCTGTTTTGGGGCTGGGCTGCAATGTCACCTGTGGAACATGCTGTAAATGCACCAGTGAGTGGTGGAAGCTTTGGAGGAAAAGTCCACTGCAAGAGGAGAGGGGCATGCCGAGGGCTAGAGGCCAGGTTGGAGGGACAAGAGCAAGGGCCTGGTGCTCACCATCAGCCAGTGGATCAGTCCTCTTGCTGTGGTGCTTGGGCCCGAGGAGAATTTTGCAAGTAAGGAATTGAGTGCACAGAGCTCGTATTTGAGGCCCAGTGTGTGAGATGGAACTCCTGTACTTCCAAGCTTCCTGTTGGCCATTGTATGGCAAGGACCTGTGGTTACAACCTTCACCTGTCCAAACAGTGGGCGCACACGTCCCTGCAAGGCTACTGTTGGGGTGTCTGACATGCAGGTAGCGACATGGGTGTCGGGCCCACCGCTGGTCTGAGCACTGGGAGTCTTGTCGTGTGCATAGGGCTTTTGGGGTATGGCTGGTGCTCCCAGTGGGCCCCGGGGGGTGGCAGGGTCGGGGGGAAAGACAACCTTTACAGCCAGGATGGCCAGGTGTGGTTTTGCCTCACAATTCTGCCTGTCCTTCCTCTGCTGGTCATCAGCAACAAGCTGCAGCTGCTCTGACCAGGCGGCCCACGCCCTGGATGTGGCAGGGGACCAGGCGCCTCTACTGGGGCTGAAGGTCCCATGCTCCTGGGCACCTTACCCTCTGGGTCAGGCCGCCTCATCTACTCCTGCCTATCCTCTGACCTAGCAGGGAAAAGTGAGGTTAAGGTCAGTGATTCTAGGCATGGGGCTTTGCTGAACATCCAGAGAATAAATGGTGGTGAGCTTGGGGTCACCCAGCAGCCTTTGGGGCATCTGCCCTCCAGGGCCCCATCACCGCATCAGGACTCTTTAGTGGAGAGCTCCAGAAAAGGCTAGATGGCTGTACACAGCTGACCAAAGGATGCAAATTGTTTCCCAGACCTCCCCTGGCCATCACCTACCCGCTCCCACCCAATTAGTCTCAGAGGTCCAGGCTTTATCGCGTATCTACCAACACCCTGGCTCACCTTGGACACTCCCTGATGGCAGGATATAGCCCTGACCCATGGGCACCAGCACTTGCACACAGCAGGCGTCCTGAGAGGCCCTTGGGTTCCTGGTCACCAGTCTTGCCCCATCCTGCCGTCAGTCTCTGCAAGGACTTTACCCTTGAAACTCCAACACCATGCCACAGGCATGGGGCTACTCCTGCACTCACCCACTCAGGTGTGGAGGCTCACTGTTGGGATGGAGACGAAGGGTGTGTAGCATGTCCTCTGCCCTGGGGAGGCCCACCATCAGTCTGAGCATGGCCTGGTGCACCTGTACCACTTGCGAAACAAGCATATCAAAGCCAACAACCAGGATTGATGCTGCTCAGGGAGCCAGGGATACTCCTTTCCTGGACACCGTCTGGAACCCCTGCCATGGCAGTTCCCCTCACAGCCCCTTCAAAGCCAGTGCAGCTGCAGGTGTTCCAAGCTACTGTCTGACTACTCATGCCCAGAAGTCTGCCAGGGACAGCCTCATGCAGGATGGAGGGATCCTTATTGGGTGAGTCCCTAAACCTTGTGTGTGAGAACAGATTATCTCAAGGTTGTCCCAAGGGGCTGTGTGGCTTCCAGGTGGGGTCCCTCCTGGGTGACAAAGCTATGCTGTGCTGCCAGGCAGGTTCCCATTCATAGCCCATGCCCACCTCTCATGTGAACCTTACCCCCATTTTTTGGTCTCATCTTCGTGATTGTGCTGGTGTGGTCCTCTCTGCCCTTGGGCATCTCACCCCACCCAGGTGGTTCCTGTGGGGCTAGGACCTTGGTCTGGTCTCCTCTATTGTCATCCACAGTGCTGCCCTAAGCTCGGCAGATCACATTTACATCATGAAGAGTTTGGGTGTAGAGAAGGCAGGTGCAGCATTTCCTCCCAAGAACAGGCATCTGGAAGGAGGGTAAAATGGTGGCATTGGCTGTGAATCGCCACTGCTTTTCTGTTCCCTTCTGGGCAAAGTGGACTAGGGCTTTGGCCAAGGGAAGCTTCAGGGAGGGAAGTCATTCGGAAGGGCTTGCCTCAGGAGAGGGTACAGCTGGACTGAACGCAGTGGTGACATAAACCTTGGAAGAGCTCACCTAGCATATTTGAATGAAGGGTAAGAGCCCAGGAGCATTTGTGATGAAGCTTTTTTTCCCTCTGGGTACAAAACTCACGTGTACTCATGGTTAACAAATTCATCAAGAAGCTAAAGGAGCTTAAGGGCCCATTCCAGGCTCTGGGCCCAATTTATCTTCATAATTTTTTTTTTTCCCTGACCCTCACGTTTATAAGCCCCAAGCCCTACAAAACCTGGCTTCTCACCTTTTGGAAAACATGGAAGAGTTCAAAGAAGAAATTGAAACCCAACAATGCAGTAGTTAAGCGATTGGCTGCTAACCAAAAGGCTGGCAGTTTGCATCCACCATTCACTCCTCGGAAGCCCTATACGGCAGTTCTACTCTGTCCTATATGGTTGTTATAAATCGGAATTGACTGGACAGCAAGGGATTTTTCGTGTGGGTTAATCCCCGAGGTGACCACTGCCAGCATTTTGGTATCTGTATCTTGGTCCATTTATTTTCTGCACAACTACGTTCTGTGTATCTCAGTTTCTCAGCCAGCTGACAGGTCAATATTAATGCTTATTCCTTCAGCTCTTGCACCATGGGAGTTGATCTCCCACTTGGGGTTGCTGAAAACAGAACGATTCAAAACGATGGACACGATTTCCCAAAATGGGACAGAGTTAGAGGATGTGGTGACAATGAGAGTATTCCTCAGGGGGGCCCTTTGCAGTTCCAGCCGTCCATCGGCTCTCCTGGCTCCCAGCCCTCCTCTCCCGTCCCTGCTGCTGCCCCACTCACAGGGCAAGACCCACTCTCTGCCAAGCACAGACCACAGGGTTTGCAGGGCCTGCCAAGTCTGGCCCATGATCTTCTCTGCAGACCAGGGCACCGCCCCTCAGAGTGGCCCTGCGGCAGGTCTGAGTCGGCGTTGTGCAAGAAGCCCTAGGCATCAGCAAGCAGGGGCCCCGTGGCTAAATTCAAGGGGGTTGGAAAGACGAAATCGGGCTGGCTGCCCTTGGAACATCCATGAGGCCCTGGAGGCAAGAAAGTCTGCGATGGACAACCCTTAAGGGTGGACAGAGGCCTCTGAGACTAGTTAGCGTGGATTCTGGGCCCATTTACAGGGGTGCGACAATGGGTTACATCCTAAAACAGGCTTCTTTGACCAGTAAGCATTTACTTAACATCCTGGGTGAGCACAGGATCTTGAGGGAAGGGTGGGGTTACCCGGCGCTTATCCTTTGTTGGTTGGGTGACATTAGCTGCTCACTAAACTAAAACTCACGGGAGAGATTTTCCCCCCAAAACAGAATTGCTATAATCTGTTAATCTTTTTTTTCTTTTGGTTAATCTTCAAGTTGGTCACCAAAGCCTTTGGCCATACAGTCCCTGCTCTGGGTCATGGTTCCAGACTGTCACCTGGTGACAGCTTTCTCAACTTTTACAGCATTGCTACTTAAGGTTTTCGGAGACCCAACCCTGGTGGTGTAGTGGTTAAAGAGTTAGGCTGCTAACCAAAAAGTAAGGAGTTCGAATCCACTACACCTCCTTGGAAACCCTATGAGGCTGTTCTGCCCTGTCCTATAAGGTCGCTCTGTGTCGGGATCCACTGGACAGCAACGGGTTTGGGTTTTGGTGCTCGGTATGGTGGACCAGAACCTCATACCACCGAGATGCAAGTTCCCCTGCGTCCCAGAGCAGCCGCAGCGCGCCTGTAACCAGGACGGCGTGGGGCTCGGCTGGCGCGTCACTTCCGGCTCGATTCCGATTGGCGGGGCTGGCGGGGCAGGCGGGGCCTGGGCCGGTGGCCGCTCCTCCGCGGCGCTGAGGTGAGTGTGCGGGCCCGAGGGGGACGGGGCGGAGGTGGCCGCGGGGCCTGCACAGGGGCGCCAGCCATGCCCACGCCACCCGCTGCAAAATCCTCCCTTCCCGCACTGCTGCGGGCCTGGGGTCCCCCCGACCGTCGGCGACACCCCCCGCCCCAGGGTCCTGCCGACAGACCCCTCTCCAGCTCTGGGGCCCCCCGAACAGATCCCATGCCTCGCTCCGGGCCTCCCCACGAGGATGCTTCCGCGCCCGGGGGTGCCTCGGACCCCTTCCTGTCGCCCGGTGACCCGCCCTTCCCCTCCCCCTGTCGTTAGTCCCCATCCCCCTCCAAACTCTTCCAACCCTCAAATCCCAGTCCGCGAAACGGGCCCGGCCTTCCTTCGCACACAGGCCCGGGGTCGTTTGTATTCATCTCCCCGTTTCCCGCCCACTAGGTTCCCCCACCACATGCCTCCTGTGTGTGTGGGGGGCGTCACCTGGCCTCCTGGGGACAGTTAATGCCAAAACACACACGCACACTTTCCCGGCAACACTGAACTTGTTTCACCGCCCCATATCAATAATCCTCCCTTTTTTTTTTGCCCCAGCCCGTCCCGTAGGCCCCTGTGCCTTTTAGCAGCCAGATTCTCAAAACAGTTGTCCCCTTAGATGTGCCCTCTCTCCGAGGCCACCCTCCCCACAGCCAAGCAGCCAACTTTTTGGTTCATATTTTAGAGGCCTTTTTTTTTAAAGGCTTGGAACCTTTTTATTTGTCTCTTGGTCTTGTGTGTTTTTATTGTCATACTTTAGATGAAGGTTTACAGAGCAAACTAGTTTCTCATTAAACAGTTAAGACACATGTTGTTTTGTGACATTGGTTACCAACCTCACGACATGCCAACATTCTCCCCTTCTTGACCTTGGGCTCCCCATTACCAGCTTTTCTGTCCCCTCCTGCCTTATTATCCTTGCCCCTGGGCTGCTGTGCTCATCTAGTTTTGTTTTATGGGCCTGTCTAATCTTTGGCTGAAGGGTGAACCTTGGGAGTGACTTCATTACTGAGCTGTAAGAGTGTCCAGGGGCCATACTCTTGGGGTTTCTCCAGTCTCTGTCAGACCAATAAGTCTTTTTTTTTTTTTTGTGTGTGAGTTAGAATTTTGTTCTATGTTTTTCTCCAGCTCTGCCTGGGACCCTGTATTGTGATTCCTGTCAGAGCAGTTGGTGATGGTAGCTGGGCACCATCTAGTTATGCTGGACTCAGTCTGGTGGAGGCTGTGGCAGTTGAGGTCCTTTAGTCCTTTGGACTATCTTTCCCTTGTGTCTTTGGTTTTCTTTATTCTCCCTTGCTCCAGACAGGATGAGACCAGTGGAGTATCTTAGATGGCCGCTTGCAAGCTTTTAACGCCCCAGACGCTACTCACCAAAGTAGAACGTGGGACATTTACTTTATAAACTATGTTATTCTAGTTGAGCTAGATGTTCTCCAAGATCATGGTCCCCAGCCCTCATCCCAATAATTTGGTCCCTCAGGGATTTCTTTTTCTTTTTTTTTTTTTTCCAAATCTTTAAAAAATATATACATTTTGAGAATTTTTTTAAAATAAAAGAACATACATAGAATAGATTAAGAAATACCAGTGACTGGGATTGCCAGTTTCCTTTTTGCCACATTCGTTCCAAGCCTTTTTTTTTTTTTTTAATTGTGCTTTAGGTGAAAGTTTACAGCTCAAGTTAATTTCTCATACGAAAATTTGTACGCATGTTGTTATGTGACCCTAGTTACAATCCCTGTAATGTGACAGCACACTCCCCCTTTCCACCGGGAGTTTCCCATGTCCATTCAACCAGCTCCTATCTCTTTCTGCTTTCTCATCCTGCCTCTGGACAGGAGCTGCCCATTTAGTCTCATGTATCTACTTGAACTAAGAAGCACACTCTTTATGAGTATTATTTTATGTATATAGTCCAATCTAACCTTTGTCTGAAGAGTGGGCTTCGGAATGGTTTTAGTTCTGGGTTAACAGAGCCCGGGGGCCGTATCTTCTGGGGTTCCTCTAGTCTCAGACCGTTAAGTCTGGTCTTTTTACGTAAATCTGAGTTCTGCACCACACTTTTCTCCTGCTCCGTCAAGGACACTCTGTTGTTCCCTGTCTGGGCGGTCATTGGTGGTAGTGGGCACCATCTAGTTCTTCGAGCCTTTATTTATTTACTATTTCTTTCTTTTTTTATTGTGCTTTAAGTGAAAGTTTAGAAATCAAGTGAGCCTCTCAAACAAATATTTATATACACTTTGCTATGTACTCTCAGTTGCTCTTCCCTGAAGAGACAGCACACTCCCTCTCTCCACCCTGTATTCCCCGTGTACATTCAGCCAGCTTCTGTCACCCTTTGCCTTCTCCTCTCCTCTCCAGACAGGAGCTGCCCACATAGTCTCATGTGTCTACTTGAGCCAAGAAGCTCACTCTTCACCAGTATAATTTTCTATCTTATAGTTCAGTCCAATCCCTGTCTGAAGAGTTGGCTTTGGGAATGGTTCCAGTTTTGGGCTAAAAGAAGGTCTGGGGACCATGACCTCTAGAGTCCTTCTAGTCTCAGTCAGACCGTTAAGTCTGGACTTTTTACGAGAATTTCCTGCCCCATCTGGGATTCTCTGTCAGGGCAGTCATCAGTTGTAGCTGGGCACCATCTAGTTTTTCTGGTCTCAGGCTGATGTAGTCTCTGATTTATGTGGCCCTTTCTGTCTCTTGGGCTCATAATTACCTTGAGTCTTTGGTGTTCTTCATTCTCCTTTGCTGCAGGTGGGTTGAGACCAATAGATGCATCTTAGATGGCTACTTGCTAGTGTTTGAAACCCCAGATGCCACTCACCAAAGTGGGATGCAGAATGTTTTCTTAATAGATTTTATTAGGCCAGTTGACATAGATGTCCCCTGAAACCATGGTCCCCAGACCCCTGCCCCTGCTACTCTGACCTTCAAAGTGGTTGGTTTATTGAGAAAACTTCTTTTTCGTTTAGTCCAATTGCGCTGACCTCTCCTGTATTGTGTGTCTATCCTTTCACCTAAAATACTATCTAATTATTGAATACCCCTTTCCCTCCCTCCCTCCCCACCCTCATAACCATCAAAGAATATTTTCTTCTCTGTTTAAACTGTTTCTTTAGTTCTTATAATAGTGGTCTCATACAATATTTGTCCTTTTGCGACTGACTGATTTCACTCAGCATAATGCCTTCCAGATTCCTCCATGTTATGAAATGTTTCACAGACTCTTCGTTGTTCTTTATTGATGCGTAGTATTCTGTTGTGTGAATATATCATAATTTATTTATCTGTTCATTTGTTGATGGGCACCTTGGTTGCTTCCATCTTTTTGCTATTGTAAACAGTGCTGCAGTGAACATGGGTGTGCTTGTATCTGTTCGTGTAAAGGCTCTTATTTCTCTAGGATATCTTCCAAGGAGTGGGATTGCTGGATCGTATGGTAGTTCTATTTCTAGCTTTTTAAGGAAGCGCCAAATCAATTTCCAAAGTGGTTGTACCGTTTTACATTCCCACCAGGAGTGTATAAGTGTTCCAGTCTCTCCACAACCTCTCCAGCATTTATTATTTTGTGTTTTTTGGTTTAATGCCAGCCTTGTTGGAGTGAGATGGTATCTCATTGCAGTTTTGATTTGCATTTCATTAATGGCTAATGATCGTGAGCATTTCCTCATGTATCTGTTAGCTGCCTGAATGTCGTCTTTGGTGAAGTGTCTGTTATATCCTTTGCCCATTTTTTAATTAGGTTATTTGTCTTTTTGTAGTTGAGTTTTTGCAGTATCATGTAGATTTTAGACATCAGACGCCGATTGGAAATGTCACAGCTAAAAACTTTTTCCCAGTCTGTAGGTCATCTTTTTTACTCCCTTTGGTGAAGTCTTTGGATGAGCATAGGTGTTTGATTTTTAGGAGCTTCCAGTTATCTAGTTTCTCTTCTGGTGTTTGTGCATTGTTAGTAATGTTTTGTATACTGTTTATGCCATGTATTTGGGCTCCTAGTATTGTCCCTATTTTTTTCTTCCATGATCTTTATCGTTTTAGATTGTATATTTAGGTCTTTGATCCATTTTGAGTTAGTTTTTGTGCATGGTGAGAGGTATGTATGGGTCTTGTTTAATTTTTTTTGCAGATGGATGTCCAGTTATGCCAGCACCATTTGTTAAAGAGACTCTCTTTTCCCCATTTAACAGACTTTGGACCTTTGTCAAATATCAGCTGCTCATATGTGGATGGATTTATGTCTGGATTTTAAGTTCTGTTCCATTGGTCTATGTATCTGTTGTTGTATCAGTACCAGGCTGTTTTGACTACTGTGGTGGTAAAATAGGTTCTAAAATCAGGTAGAGTGAGGCCTCCCACTTTGTTCTTCATTTTCAGTAATGCTTTACTTATTTGGGGCCTCTTTCCCTTCCATGTGAAGTTGTTGATTTGTTTCTCCATCTCATTAAAAAATGTCGCCAGAATTTGGATCAGAATTGCATTGTATCTGTAGATCGCTTTTGGTATAATAGACAGTTTTATAATGTTGAGCCTTCCTATCCATGAGCAAGGTATGTTTTCCCACTTATGTAGGTCTCTTTTGGTTTCTTGCAGGTAGTGTCTTGTAGTTTTCTTTGTATAGGTCTTTTACGTCTCTGGTTAGATTTATTCCTAAGTGTTTTATCTTCTTGGGGGCTACTATAAATGATATTTATTTGGTGATTTCCTCTTCGATGTTCTCTATGTTGGCGTAGAGGAATCCAACTGATTTTTTATGTTTATCTTGTATCCTGATACTCTGCTGAACTCTTCTATTAGTTTCAGTAGTTTTCTTGAGGGTTTTCTGTGTAAAAGATCATGTCATTTGCAAATAGAGATACTTTTACTTCTTCCTTACCAATCTGGATGCCCTTTATTTCTTTATCTAGCCTAATTGCTCTGGCTAGGACCTCCAGCACAGTGTTGAATAAGAGTGGTGATAAAGGGCATCCTTGTCAGGTTCTCCTTCTCAAGGGGAATGCTTTCAGGCTCTCTCCATTTAGGATGATGTTGACTGTTGGCTTTGTATAAATGCCCTTTATTATGTTGAGGAATTTCCCTTCTATTCCTATTTTGCTGAAAGTTTTTTAATCATGAATGGGTGTTGGACTTGACAAAATGCCTTTTCTGCACCAATTGATGAGATGATGTGGTTCTTGTCTTTTGTTTTATTTATATGATGGATTACATTGACTGTTTTTCTAATGTTGAACCATCCCTGCATACATGGGATGAATCCCACTTGGTCATGGTAAATTATTTTTTTGATATGTTGTGGAATTCTTTTGTTGAGGATTTTTACATCTAAGTTCATGAGGGATATAGGTCTGTAATTTTCTTCTTTAGTGGAGTCTTTACCAGGTTTTGGTATCAGGGATGTGGTGGCATCATAGAATGAGTTTGGGAGTATTCCATCCTTTTCTATGCTCTGAAATACCTTTAGTAGTAGTGGTGTTAACTTTTCTCTGAAAGTTTGGTAGCCAGGGCTTTTTTTTGTTGGGAGTTTTTAATTGGCTTTTCCATCTCTTGTTATGGGTTCATTTAGTTGTTCTACCTCTGTTTGTGTTAGTTTGGGTAGGTAGTGTGTTTCTAGAAATTCATCCATTTCTTCTAGATTTTCAAATTTGTTAGAGTACAATTTTTCATAGTAATCTGATATGATTCTTTTAATTTCAGTTGGGTCTGTTGTGGTTTCGCCCATCTTATTTCTTATTCGGGTTATTTGCTTCCTCTCCTGTTTTTCTTTTGTCAGTTTGGCCAGTGGTTTATCAATTTTGTTAATTTTTTCAAAGAACCAGCTTTCGGTCTTGTTAACTCTTTCAGTTGTTTTTCTGTTCTCTATTTCATTTAACTCTGCTCTCATTTTTATTATTTCCTTTTTCTGGTGCCTGAGGGTTTCTTTTGTTGCTCTTTTTCTATTTGTTCAAGTTGTAGGGATAATTCTTTGATTTTAAAACCTTCTTCTTTTTGGATGTGTGCATTTATTGCTATAAATTGACCTCTGAGCACTGCTTTAGCTATGTTCCAAAGGTTCTGATAGGAAGTGTTTTTCTTCTCATTGGATCCTATGAATTTCTTTATTCCATCCTTAATGTCTCCCGTAACCGAGTCATTTTTGAGCAGGGCATTGTTTAGTTTTCGAGTGTTTGATTTCTTTTCCCTGCTCTTTCTGTTACCGATTTCTACTTTTATGGCTTTATGGTCAGAGAAGATGCTTTGTAGTGTTTCAATATTTTGGATTCTGTTAAGGGCAAGCCTTTATTTTTTTAAGAAAAGAAATAAGACATTACTGTTAGAGTAAAACTACTCTTAGACCCACCACTCCCTAGTCCCTTCTTTTCAGCCCATTTTCTGATATCTCTACATACCTAATATTGTGTTTGTCTTTTAAAAACTACATGCATATCATACTATGGAGCCCTGGTGGCACAGTGCTTCAGTGCTCTGGCTGCTAACCAAAAGGTTAGCAGTTTGAATCCACCAGGGCTTCTTGGAAACCCTGTGAGGAAGTTTTTCTCTGTCTTATAGGGTTGCTCTGAGTCAGAATTGACTTGATGGCAACAAATATATCATACTATCAATACTGTACATTTAGCATTTTTATTCAACCATATATCTTTGTCTCCTTGAAAATGATGTGGTTCATTCATTTCAACTGCTGTGACCAGACCACAGGTCATTTGCCCATTCCCCTGATTATGGACACTAAGGTTGTTTCTCTGTTTTTCTTATACACAGACATGTGATAGCATTCTCGTGTATCTCCTTGTGTGTGTTGGCAAGCATTTCTATAGGCAAATACCTAGAAATAGGGTTTCTGAGTAAGAAGTATGCAGGGTTTCAGTTCTACCAGCTCCTGTCAGATGGATTTCCATAGTGGCTCTAGTGTTTACAGTCCTACTGCATGCCAAAAGTCTCCAGGCTTGCTCATGTCCTCAACAATATCTGATATTACAAAGTATTAAATTTTCTTCAATCTTGAGGGGTAGAAGTCTTGTAATACTGTTTTAATGCACATTTCCTTGATTCTTACAGACATTGAAAATCTTTTTAGGTGTTAATTGGATGGTTGAATTTCTTTATCTTATTTTCTAGGTCATATCTTTTGTCCATTTTTTAATTGAATAATTTGTGTTTTTCTTCTTTTTGTATTCTTTATATATTTTCTATACTTATCCTTTTTTTACATATGTTGCAAATATCTTCTTTCACTCTGCAGCTTGTCTTTTAAGTTTGTGATGTCTTTTGTACAGGAAGTTTTAAAAAATAATTTTTCTGTTTAGTTTTTGTACTTTTTGTACATATTTTTTATAATAGTTGTAATTTTCTTTTTTTTTTTTTTTTTTAACATTTAGGTCCTCAACCTACCTGACTTATATTTTTGTGTACAGTAGAAGGCAGGAATCCAATTTAATTTTGTTTTTCCTGTGGAAAACCAGTGGTGCCAACACCATATATTCAATAGCACATCCTTACCCATTGTCATTACCATTTCAGGTATGTCACTAACGTATGCATCAATCTGTTCTATTATCTTTTCACCTCATTTTTCATTACTGTAGACTTAAAATAAATCTTGATATCTGGAAAGGCAAGCCCCTGCCTTCCTTAGTTCTTTTTTCTGTCATGGCCTTGGCTAATCTTGGAAACCCTGATGGCGTAGTGGTTAAGTACTATGGCTGCTAACCAAAAGGTCAGCAGTTCAAATCCACTAGGCACTCCTTGGAAACTCTACGGGGCAGTTCTGTTCTGTCCCATAGGGTTGCTATGAGTCGGAATTGACTTGATGGCAACAGCTTTGGTTTGGTTTTGTCAAATCTTGGATCACTACTTTTTTCGTGAGATATTTAGAGTCATTTTGGTTAAGTTTCATGTTATGTCCTATTGAAATTTTGACTGTAATTGTATTGAATTAATAGATCAATTTGAGGAAGATTGACATGTTTATGATATTGAGCCCTGTCAATTACGAATATTGTCCATTTATTTATTTTAGGCCTTTTTAATGTCCCTTAATAAAGTGTTTTACTTTTGTCTGTAATAGTTTTTGTAGCTGTTGTGAATGTCACTTTGGTTGCTGACTGCTAGTAGATAGCAATGGTAATACATAACTCTTTGATACTCTTGGATTTTCTGTGTAGATGATTTTATCATTCCCAGATAATGATAGTTACACCTCTTTCCTTCCAATCCTTATTCCTTGTACTCGTAGTCCCTGACTTAATGACATATTCGAGTTATGATGAACTACACTTATGGCCATTTTTTTTTAATGATTTGTATGTTTTATATGTATATGTATGTGTGTATTAAAATATATATGTAACTTTATATATAGTGTTTCCAACCCCCCAAAGACAAACATCAATTTATAACGATACTGATAATAAAAGACAATAATAATGAAAACTAAAAAAAAAAAAAAAGTATTTGACTTAGGTTTAAAATTTGACTTAGGTTAGAACTGACTTATGATGGAACCATCTGAACAGAATCCCATCGAAGTTGGGGACTACCTGTACTTCTTTTTCCATGACCTGACACATGGGGTCACCATGAGTCGAAATCAGCTTGATGACAATGGAGTTTTTTTGGTTGTTGCATTGGCTCAGTTCTTTGGTAGAGTGTGGAATAGCAGCAGTGAGAGGGAGCATCTGTGTTGTCACTGACTCCAATGGGAATGGTTCTAATATGATGCCACCAAGTGTAATGTTTGTTGTAGATTTCTAATAGTCTTTATGAGATTAGAAATGTTACTTTCTATTCCTAGTTTGCTAAGATATTTTACATAGTGGATGTGAGTTCATTTTTGTCAGATGTTTCTTTCTTGAGATGTAGCACTGTAATAGATTTTCTAAAGTTGAATTGTCCTGGCATTCTTGGTATTAAGCCTACTCAGTCATTACATACGTAGATTATTATTTTTTAAATTATATTGCTTAGGATTTTTATTTGACATTATACTGCTGTATTTGAGTTGCTAACATTTTATAAGGATTTTTGCATCTATGGTCATACAATGAAGTTGGCCTCTACATTTTTATATTTCCCTTATCTGGTTATATTAACCTCATGGAATGAGTTGGGAAGCATTCTCTATTTTTTTTTTTTTTCCTGGAACAAATCGAATAAAGATAGGATTATCTGTTAATTTAATTAAGAGACTTGTACTCCCCCCCTCCAATAAACTACCTCTACTCCTTGGTTGGGAGAGATCTTTGACTACTAGTTCAGTTTATTTAATGATTACTGTCTGTTCTGACTTATAGTGACCCTATGTGCAACAGGATAAAACACTACCCAGTCCTGCACCATCTGTACAATCATTGCTATGTTTGAATCCATTGTTGCTGCCATGGTGTCAGCTCATCTCATTGAGGGTCTTTCTCTTTTTCGCTCACCCTCTACTTTACCAAGCATGATGTCCTTCTCTAGGGACTGGTCCCTTCTAATAACGTGTCCAAAGTATGTGAGATGAAGTCTCACCATCCTCGCTTCTAAGGAGCATTCTGGCTGAACTTCTTCCAAGACAGATTTGTTCATTCTTCTGGCAGTCCTTGGTATATTCAGTATTCTTTGCCAACATCATAATTCAAAGGCGGCAATTCTTCTTCGATCTTCCTTATTTATTGTCCCACTTTCCCATACATATGAGGTGATTGAAAATACCATGGCTTGGGTCAGGTGCACTGACTTATTTATCTAGTGCTGCTCTAACAGAAATACCACAAGTTGATGGCTTTAACAAAGGGAAATTTATTTTCTCACGGTCTGGTAGACTAGAAGTCCAAATTCAGGGTGTCAGCTCCAGGGGAAGCCTGTCTCTCTCTGTTGGCTCTGGAGGAAGGTCCTTCTCATCAGTCTTCCTCTGGACTAGGAGCTTATCTGTGGGTCCAAAGGATGTGTTCTGCTCCGGGTGCTCTGTTCTTGGTGATATGAGGTCCTCAACTCTCTGCTTGCTTCCCTTTCCTTTTATCTCTTGTAAGATAAAAGGTGGGTGGTATAGGCCCCACCCCAGGGAAACTCCCTTTACGTTGGATCAGGGATATGACCAGAGCAAGGGTGTTACATCCCACTCTAATCCTCTTTAACCACAGGCAGAGATTATGATTTATAATACATAGGAAAATCACAGAATGGAGGAAAACCACACAATACTGGGAATCATGGCCTAACCAAGTTCCCACGTATTTTAGGGGGACACAGTTCAATCCAGGACATGCACCTTAGTCCTTGAAGTGACATCTTGGCTTTTTAACACTTTGAAGAGGTCTTTGGCAGCAGATTTGCCCAGTGCAATATGTCGTTTGATTTCTCGACTACTGCTTCCATGGGCGTTGATTGTTGATCCAAGGAAAATGAAATCCTTGAAAACTTCAATAGTCTCTCCTTTTATCATGATGTTGTTGTCTAGTTAGGTTTATATTATTCTTGAGTCTATTGCCCATTTTATATATTTTAAATTGTTTTTATAGTTATTTATATTACTGTTTTTAAATGTTTCTGGCTGCCATTCTCAAATGTTACGGTTTTACACTCTTAAAGATTATTGAGGGCCCCCCAAAGAGGTTTTGTGTCGTACCTATCAATATTTAGTATTTTTGAAAATAGAACTGAAAAATTTGAAACACAAGGATATGCAACTAGAGAGGCCATCAACCATTAACACATGTATGTAGCCTTTGGAAGACTCCACTGTATAGCTGTGAGAGGGTAAGCGTGAAAGAGCAGAAGCATCTTAGTGTTGTTAGGAAAACAGGCTTGAGCATGCCAAACCCAGGGCTTCCAGGGCCACAGTCTGAGAACACTGCTTGTAGAATCTAAAATGCCCCCTTTCTTGTTCTTAATAGCATTTGGTTTGCCATCTCTTTTCCCCCCTTGATTGGACTTGACAGATGTTTGTGTATTTTATTAGCATTTTTCAAATAACAAATACTTAGATTGTTTCCTGTTTTTTTAAGCCATGTTTTTGTTATATTCTTTCATCTTCTTTCCTCGAATTACTTTCGTATTTTCTTTCTAGTTTCTCGTTGAATGCTTAGATCATCCTGTTTTTTAATCACATGTTAAGTTCATTAAGGCTGTACTTTTTCTTAGCCTTTGTTTCCATTTTCATTTTCTATGTTGTTGCTTTTGGGGGTTCCTTTTATCATATATTTAGAGTATAACAACAATGTGATCAGAGAATTTTTGCCAGATGGTATCAGCCTTGGGAATTTGTTGAGACTTCCTTGGCTGCATGGTGTGTGGTTACTTTTTTTTTTTTTTAATTTAATCATTTTTATTTCAAGTGTATTTGGAAAATCATAAATGGAGTTTTATAATCCAAAGTCAGAACACATTTATTCCTCTTAGCTTCAGAATTTGACCAGATTCCAGATCATGCTTTCCAAATCCAGTCTTCTTTGCTATTTTGCAGACTTCTGAAACCTAGAATTTAAGGTATTCTATTTAAATGTACAAGTTTACAACTATTGTACACTTGCTGATAGGAGGGTTTTCTCAAAATAGTCCATCAAATATAAAGAGTGGTTTCTGTGCAAGGATAACCAGTGAGGGAAGAAATATTTAACACTTATCAAAAAATCATTTATTGATTTTTAACAATTACAGAAAGTGATGTTCTCTATCACAAAAGAGAACACACAAGATTAAATGATTTTTGTAGGCTTTGGTAATACTTTACTCCCTACACAGGCTTCAATCCTATTTAAAGAGCTTTTAAACAAAGTTACCATCAAGATTTACTGAGTAAAACTCTCAGGTGTAACGTGGCCTGAGAATGTGCTATTCCAAGGAGGAACAGGTGACTTTTCAGGAAAACAGCTGCCTTGATAACTTCCATCCAATGCTGTTTTAAATAAAAATAGTTAATGAAAATATTCTTCAAATCATGTTTGTGTACTACCTAGTACATTGCCCACCAACAGAACAAAACAGGAAATCAAAACTTTTGTTCCCATTTTAGCAAATTTTCCACTTTTAGTTTTAAAATTACAGCTATTCACTTTTTTTGACTGTCGAATTCAGTATATCAGTTTTTTAAATTATGCATTTCAGTATAATAAGACCACTCTTTAAAATTATCTTCACAACCTAGAACATAGACACCAGAGCAGTACTCTCAAGTCATATTGTTTGACCATAATAAAACAAAATGGAAACAGATGGCTATCTGAAGATAGGCATTCCCTCTGCTCCGAAGGTTTACAAGTTTTTAACATGGGAGCAACACATAACTTCACTCCTTTGGAGATTCCTAATACTCATTATGCTTCCAATTAATAAAGTCAACATATTATTCCTAGCCCCTGCTTGCCATCTTCCTCCTCCCCTGGCAGCCCCCTGTGGTTACTTTTTGTAATATTCAATGTGCGTATTAAAAATGTATATATTCTCTATTTTTTAAGTGCAGGATTTTCTACTTGATCTCCTTGTTTCTGGGGGAGGTATGTTAAAAATTCCTCACTCCAGAGGAAAGTTTGCCATTCCTCAGTGGTAGTTCAGTCAACTTTGGCTTTAGACATTCTGAAGGTTTATAATTAGATATGGACGTGTTTGTAATTATTACAGCTTTTTGGTGAGTTTCTCTTTTTATTATAATATGCATTGTCTGTCTTTGTTCCTGTTAATGATTTTTGCTTTCACTTCTGTTTTGATTGGTATTATAGCTAAACCACATGCAGCAGTGTATATGAAGCTTACAAACACCATACTGAGCAGAGTATAGATTCATCAAGTTTAAAACAGGCTCAGCTGATCTGTGGAATTGGCAGTCAGGATAGAAGTTCAGTTTTGGGTTGGGGGGTGGTGATTGCAAGAGCACAGGGTATCTGGGAGCAGGTCTTGTTCTTGATCTGGGTGCTGGTTATGTGGGTCGGTGCTGTTTGTCATTTTCTATTGAGCTGTACACCTAGGACTTATCTACTCTTCTGTAGAAATGCCATACTTCAGTAAAAGGCTTAAAACATGCAGAAAAAGGTATATAAGCTACAACAGCTTTATTTTAAATAGTGATTGTTAGGTCTGTCTGTCTTGTGTTCAGCCTTTCTGTTATTTTATTTTAGGTCAAATAGCTGTATTTTGTGTATCTAATTGGAGAGTCTTGCGCTTCTAATAAGTGAGTTTAATTCTTTTCTATTTGTTACCATTACTAGTATGTTTGGACTTATTTCTACTACTTATTTTGTGTTTTTTTTTATATTCTATACTTTGTCTTGGAGCTCTGGTGGGGCTTAGTTAAGAGCTTGGCTGCTAATCAAAAAACTGGCAGTTCAAATCCACCAGTTGCTCCTTGGAAACCCTATGGGGCAGTTCTACTCTGTCCTATAGGGTCGCTATGAGTCGGAATCCACTCGACAGCAACATGTTTGGTTTTTTTGGTTCATACTTTGTATTTTATATTCTATATGTTGTTGACTTTTATTTCCCTTTCTTCCCAAGCCTTTAACATTCTGTCTCTATTCTGTTATATAAAGTCAATGAGTATCTCTGCCTTCCTCCAGAATGAGACAACTCAGCATCCCAGGGAGAAGGAGGAAGAGGACAACCTAAGGGGGTAGTTGAGTTGGGGGTCCGTCCACATGGGCAATGGGGACAGGCCTGGGGAGGGGAAGCCAGAGGCAGAGAGCAGAGTCTCCTGTGCCTTGGGGGGTGGGGGACATATGATGAGATGGCCTGGGACAGGGGGCCTCCTGCCTCAGAAGTGCCTCTCAGAAATAGCAGAGGCTGTGGGTGGGCAGTGCCCTGGGACCAGCCTGGAGTTGGTGTTGGCAGATGGGGGCTATTGAAGGCATGGGAGTAGGACAATACAAGGGGGCCCCAGCTATGGAAGAAGGGGCCAGACTGGGCCTCCACATGTTCCTTTTTCTTCCCTCAGCACCTGTATGACTGGGTCCTGCCCATAGCCCCTGGAACATCCAGGGTACCTGGTGATGGCAGCAGAGCTCCTGTCTGCCCAGCCCCAGGTGAGTGTCTTCTCTGGATGTGTGAGGTCACTACCGAGAGCTTCCCACCTTAGTGAACAGTCAGGTGTCTCTGGGCCAGGGTTCCAACAGCATAGAAGGGGTGACCCTGGGCTCCCTGTGCTGCTGCCCCCCTATCCAGGGCTCCACACTGGGCTGGATCCTGGGACTACAGCAGGGTCCTGTCATTCCAGGCTGTGGTGACCTTTGAGGACATAGCTGTGCTACTCTCCCGGGACGAGTGGGTTCACCTGGTCCCTGCTCAGAGGGACCTCTACAGGGATGTGATGCTGGAGACCTACAGGAACCTGATCTCGCTGGGTAAAGCCCCTCCCCGGGACTCAGCTCTCTGAACAGGTTGGGGACCGAAGGCTTGGCTGGGGCTGGGCCAGGGCTTAGAGGCTCCTCATGCCCTGGCCCCAGAGATAGGTGATGCCAACCCTGATCCTAGTCAGGCTTAGTCTTTGGAGAGGAGGGACAGGTGAAGCTGGGAGCTTCCCTGAGTCGGTCCTACCCTCCCCTGAGCTCCTGGAGGAGAACAACCTCCCTGCCTCAGACAGACCCATCCCCACGGAAGTTACCCACCTCCAGTGGAGAGAGCTCCTGAGCTCTTATTCCCTGTGCTTAGATCTTCATCTTCATGAGTACTCTCAGCCCAATCTTGAGTTGCCCCTCCCAGAGGGTGTCCAGATGTCCCTGGGCTCCCCCCACCCCAGTGCAACTCCAGCACTAGACTGAACTGGTTCAACCCGTGCCCTTGGTACCAACCTCCAGCCCCATCTCCTTCCCAGGAGCAGGACTTGCAGGTCCAAAACCTGGGGTGATCTCGCAGCTGGAACGTGGGGATGAGCCGTGGGTCCTGGATGTGCAGGACACCAAGGGGAGAGTCGATGGCTCAGGTAAGTGAGGGGTGGCTGCTCCGCTCTCGACTCAGTTACTGAAAAAGCATTTGTTGGGGTCCAGGGTATCTGGTTAATGACTCAGGAATTTAGAAGAAGATACATCAGGGCCAGCGCAGGAGGCTTATGAGAGTGGCTTCTGCATAAGCCTGTGGCAGTCACCCTCTATCAGCCTGGATGCCTTCAGAAGGGATAATCTTCAGCTGTCTTGGAAAATGGGAAGGGGAAACATTGGAGGAGGAGATGTGGGAGGGGTGATCTGGGCAGAGGTGGTTCAGAGAAGAGTGAATGGTTGCAGAGGGAGGGGTGTCCTGTAAGGTACCCACAGGACCCCATAGACCATGCAAGCATGGGGGTTTATCCCTACCTTCCAAAACTCATACTCTACAAGGAGAGTTAGAGAAGGACACAGTGATGGAGACCATTACTTCATTCTCTGCGTTTCTAAATTAACCCATCTGATGAGTATAGACAATGATGGAAAAGTGAGAGAATGTGCATCACCCCAAATCTCATTACCGAGAGACAAACAAGTTCTAGTAAATGCCCTGCTCTACCTTTTCTAGCATGGTCTGTCCCATCCACGTACAAACACTGCTTAGGAAGAGGACTGTTGTGATTCCGTGTGCGCTATTGTGTCATCCGTGCTTTTTCACTAAATGCTTTTCCGTATCTATACACGAGTCTCGGTCACTGTTCCCTGTGGCTGTGTGGTGGCATAAACATGGAAGTGCCAATGAGAAGATCGTTCTATAGTTTTCACTGCCATGGATGGCTCTGATGTTCGTCATACACATTTATTTTTTTGGCACTTGTCTGATAATGTCCTAGGAGGGAACTGCTGGCTCAAAGGACTTGAATTTTTCTTTTGTAAATTTGCTTATTTGAATGCAGATACTTACAGAAAAGGCACAAGCCCTGAGTTTACAGCTCAGTGAAGTTTTGCCAAAAACCATGCCCTATTCAAGGCAGGGAACCTTTCCAGCTGCCCAGGATCCCCTGTACCTCTTCTTAGCATTCCCATTGCACCCCCACAGGGCCCCTCGTTTGTTCAATATGTGAGAGTCATCTGTGTTGCTTTATGGAACAGCAGTTCTCTTTTGTTGCCGTATAGTGTTCTTTTGTGTGAACATACCGTAAGTTATTTTCCATTCTACTTGTGGAGGACATCGGGTTGTTTGCAGTTTGGGTCGTTGCGGATGAACTGTTGTGAACTTCCTCATGTATGTGTCTCTCCTGGCTCACAGAGTGTGCGTTCCTGTTGTGTACGTACCTAGGAGTAGAGTTGCTGGTCAGAAGACACGCAGAGTCTGCTTTAGACAATGCAGTTTTCCAAAGTGGCAGCTCCCGCTTAAACTCCCAGCACAGGGACTGTGAGCTCTGTTTGCGGCACATCCCGGGTGGCGCTGACTTGTCTCTTATTTTCACGTTCTGGTGGATGTGCTGTTATAGCATGCCATGCTTTTAACCTGTATATCTTTGAGGTATAAAGTGGTTCAGCACCTTTACGTGTTAATTGGCCATTTGCAGTGGAGGAGTGGGTGGAACCCTCAGGAGTGGGAAGGGAGCAGTGATGAAAGTAGCCGTCATGCAGCTATTTGTTTTCAAGACTCAGTGCATCAGGCATGGTGCTGGCACAGTGCTGAGTGCTTGCCAGTCATTCTGTTGTTTAATCCTCTTCCATTCTCATGACAGTGCTGTAAGGTAGCAGCTGGTATGACCCTTGTTATTGAGATGGGGAAATTGAGGCTCACAAAGGTAGGTAAATTGCTCCAGGTCACTTGGCTGGCAAGTGGGGATCAGGATAAAATCCTAAGTATTGCTGGTGGTGTTGATCTCTGAGGGGTCACACAGCAGGACCCCACCTGGCTGCCTGTCACCGTCGGTCTTCCTCCTGGTAAACAGCTGTACAGGAGGAGTTTGGGAATATGTGTGTTGAGTCAAGGAAGGAAGGAATAGAGATTTGAGGGCATCATGGAGCATTCTGTGTGGGTGCCTTGAAGTTTGAGGTGCTGGTGGCTCACTAAGGTGCCTCCTCAGACACTTGGGGAAAGCCTTGGGAACAGATGTGGGCTGCTATGGAGAGCCAAGAGACCCCCAGCCCATGCATGCTTCTACGCCTTCCCCTTAGGGTTGGCAGGTACTTGGTCTTCTACCTTCCATGTGAGGCGATTGGTTTTCCTGCCATGCTTTTGGGTGGATTAACTGTTGCAAGGGGACCTTACATTTTCTCATTTTTTTTTTTTCTTTGTCAAATGTCCTTCCTGATCTTTGGGGCCTCTCCTTGGTCTGGTCTCCATGGTGCTGTGAAGCCTCCATCTTTTGTCCTTTTGGCAGTGGTAAGGACAGGCCTCTTGCATTCCCACTCAGGTCAGTTTTGTTTTTTTTTTAATTTTTTTTAAATTTTTTTGTGCTTTAAGTGAAAGTTTACAAATCAAGTTTGTCTCTCACACAAAAACTTATATACACCTTGCTACATACTCCCAGTTGCTCTCCTCCTAATGAGACAGCCCGCTCCCTCCCTCCACTCTCTCTTTTCATGTACATGTCTCCAGCTTCTAACCCCCTCTACCCTCTCGTCTCCCCTCCAGGCAGGAGATGCCAACATAGTCTCAAGTGTCCACCTGATCCAAGAAGCTCCTCACCAGCATCCCTCTCCAACCCATTGTCCAGTCCAATCCCTGTCTGAAGAGTTGGCTTCGGGAATGGTTCCTGTCCAGGGCCAACAGAAGGTCTGGGGGCCATGACCACTGGGGTCCTTCTAGTCTCAGACAGACCATTAAGTCTGGTCTTTTTACGAGAATTTGAGGTCTGCATCCCACTGCTCTCCTGCTCCCTTAAGGGTTCTCTGTTGTGTTCCCTGTCAGGGCAGTCATTGGTTGTACCCAGACACTATCTAGTTCTTTTGGTCTCAGGCTGATGTAGTCTCCGGTTTTATGTGACCCTTTCTGTCTCTTGGGGTTGTAATTACCTTGTGTCTTTGGTGTTCTTCATTCTCCTTTGCTGCAGGTGGTTGAGACCAATTGATGCATCTTAGATGGCCACTTGCTAGCATTTAAGACCCCAGACGCCACTCTCCAAAGTGGGATGCAGAATGTTTTGTTAATAGATTTTATTATGCCAGTTGACTTAGATGTCCCCCAAAACCATGGTCCCCAGACCCCTGCCCCTGCTACACTGGCCTTTGAAGCATTCAGTTTATTCAGGAAACTTCTTTGCTTTTGGTTTAGTCCAGTTGTGCTGACCTCACTCAGGCCAGTTTTGTGGGTAGAAGACAGGCAGGCAGACACATGGGTGAATGATGGAAGGGCATGATGTTAAAGTTAATAAGATCTGGGTTGAAATCTTTGCACTGCCATGTAACTGTGGCCCTGGGTGAGGTCTTTAAGCCTCTGAACTCCAGGGACTCATCTCTGCAAGACTGTTGTGACTCTGGAGACAATGAAGTTGCTTTTCTGTAGGTGGTAAGCAACATCCTCATACCTTCCTTCTAGAGTCAGAACAAGTGACCCTTAGATGTTCTGTTTGTTGTTTCAGGTTGTGGGACCAGGAATGAGCTCAAGGAGTTGACTTCAGGAAAGATGTCTGGTGGGGAACAATTGGATCGACTCAGGGGGATTATTCCCCAGGGGCTTGACCCGGGAGAATACACTGAGCATGTTGGGGAGCTGGAGGAGTGCCTGGACAAGCCAGTGGGACAGAAGGGCCCTAGGCCAGTCATGGTGACTAGCAAGGAGAGGGGCCAAGAGTCTGGGGGAAGCCTCAGGTTGGGGTCAAGCCCTATCCCAGATCAGAGACCTTACAAATGCGATATATGTGAGCAAAGTTTTGAGCAGAGATCATACCTCAACAACCATAAGCGTGTACACAGGTCCAAAAAAACAAATATAGTTCATGATTTTGGGGAAATGTACAACGCAGATTCAGTTGTTAATGAAGATCAGAAAATTCTTATTGGGAAAAAACTGCATTACTGTAGCTACTGTAGGAAAACCTTCAGGTATAGTGCTAACCTTGTTAAGCATCAGCGGCTTCACAGTGAGGAGAAGCCCTACAAGTGTGATGAGTGTGGGAAAGCCTTCAGCCAGAGCAGTGAGTTCATCAATCACAGGAGGGTGCACTCAGGGGAGATCCCGTACAGGTGTGACGAGTGTGGGAAGACATTCAATAGGAGGCCCAACCTCATGAAGCATCAGAGGATTCACACTGGGGAGAAGCCCTACAAGTGTGGTGAGTGTGGGAAACACTTCAGCGCCTACTCTTCCCTTATTTATCACCAGAGAATCCACACTGGAGAAAAACCCTATAAATGTAACGACTGTGGGAAAGCCTTCAGTGATAGCTCAATCCTTATCCGACATCGGCGAACTCACACTGGAGAGAAGCCATTTGAGTGTAAAGAATGTGGAAAAGGCTTTACCCAAAGTTCTAACCTTATCCAACATCAGCGAATTCACACTGGAGAGAAACCCTATAAATGTAATGAATGTGAGAAAGCCTTCATACAAAAAACCAAACTTGTTGAACATCAGAGAAGCCACACTGGAGAGAAGCCCTATGAATGTAATGACTGTGGCAAAGTCTTCAGCCAGAGCACACACCTTATCCAACACCAGAGGATCCACACTGGAGAGAAGCCCTACAAGTGTAGTGAGTGTGGGAAGGCCTTTCACAACAGTTCTAGACTCATTCACCACCAAAGATCGCATCATGGAGAGAAGCCATACAAATGCACTGATTGCAAGAAAGCCTTCAGCCAGAGCACTTACCTTATACAGCATCGGAGAATCCACACTGGAGAGAAGCCCTACAGGTGCAGTGAATGTGGGAAGGCCTTCCGCCACAGCTCCAATGTGTTTCAGCATCAGAGGATTCACCTCCGGGAAGACTTCTCCTCGTGACTGCAGAGGAGAGTCCGTCAGTGCAGAGACCTACTGTGCGCTTCCTTAACCCTCACCTACCTGCCTTTATTTATTGTTCACACAGTGTTGTCAGGGTGAAAGGACGTTTGGTAATTAAAGAAAACTGTTTCCTTAATCCAAAAGCATGTTTGTTCGTTTTAAAGAAATTAAGACAAAAAGGTGAGCAAAAAGGGGAAGCTCCTATAATTCCCTTACTTAGAAAAAAAGAAGTCTCCACTTTGGTATGTTTCTATTCAGACTATTGAAGAGCGTTTACAAAATGAAAATATTGTTACGTCCATTATCACAGCTTTTCACCTTTGCTGTTTCTCCAGCACCAAAAAAACACACTGGAATTTTGCATACTTGCTATATTGTAAATTTAAAAAGATTACCATTATATCATCCATTCTTTTCTGTGATACAACATAGTGTTGATAGTTGTCTTTTTAAATAGCAACATATCCAATTGACATATTTTAGTTGATAAACTTATCGTTTAGACATACATTATTCCACAGTGACTAATTACAGGGGTTTAACATATTCTTTTAAATTACGTTTTTAGGATATATCCCTAGAGACAGAATAAACATTTTTAAGGACATTGATACATAGACCCAAATGCTTTCCAGAATGGTTGTGCCATTGACACCAGCACTGAGTCATTGAGAAACTGTTTACTGAGGGTATCCTGCCTGCTAAGAGGCAGAGTTGAGCACAGCAGTGTGGACACACAGTCTGATTTTCACAAGCCTTCCTGCACTGGACATTGTAATTTTAACCTCTGCTTGTTAACTGAATAAGCATGAGTCTGCGACTGGAATTGATTGCATTTGTCTGATTCCTCAGAAGCTTGCATTTCTCCATAGTGGTTTCCATGAGAACCACCTCTTCCTTCATGTCTTTTGCTTCATTACCATCTTTTGCCCCATCACCACTTGCAGCCCAGATGTTTTTTCAAATCAGTTATTTGATAAGAACCCTTGCTCTAGGGCATCCCTTTATCCTATCAACATGGTTGTCCCCCCAAACCATTAGTACCCCCGGGGGCTGTGGCTTTGTTGAAGGGAGCTGCTCAGGTGACATGGACCACAGGTGGCTTACGTTTCCCTGCAGCCCTGTATGAAAGGGTTGGAGAGGTAGAAGGGCAGGGAGAGCAGTCTAAAGAAGCATTTAAGGGTATCTAGGTGAAAAAAGAAAAATATGCTGGTTGCTTTCATAATGCAAATCACAGAAAATATGGTTTGACAGTTTTCTTGGCTGTTGGAGTTTGGCTCAAGAGGGCTGGGGGTCGAGCTTTTAGCCCATTTAGGGACTGGAGAGGGAAGCAGAGAGGGTGCATGGAGCAAATTGCCCCACTGGGTCTTGATGTTTCCGTGGGGTTCCTCTGGCTTTTCTAGATTATGACCACCTTTGTCAGTCACTCCTGGGTTTCTGGTGCTTGCAGCTGTCCTGGTGTGTCCTCAGCTCACAGGATCAGGAACCTCCTGATGACAGGCCTCTGAAAATGATGTCATCCTAGAGAGTCAGGAGAGGAGCTGTAGGAGTCACAGGGTCAGACAGCCAAGGACCTATTAGGGAATCTCAGAGTCACCAATCCTGTGCAAATGGCAATAATGGTATCCACCGCTGAAGGAGTTGCAAATGAAGGCCATGGTGGGGTTACGTTAGCAGTGAGCATGTCAGTGTGGTGCTGATGTCCTTGGTCTGTGGGGCTGGGCCCGCGCGCGCGCTTGCGCGCTTACACACGCACACGCACACAAGGGCTGAGGGACCCACGCAGGGCACCAAATCCAAACCAGAGGGTGGACGTGAGGTTGGGCTGCCAGGCTCCTCTCTCGGGCTGGGCCAGTCCGCAGGCACCCGCCAGTGCTAGTGGCCTCCATGTTCTTCCCGAGTCTCCGCCGGAGGCGGCGGCGCTGCGCCTTGTGCCGAGGAGGGAACCGAGGCCTTGCCCAGGGCCCACAGCCGACCAGAGCAGAGGCTGGGGTGGCCCGAGGTCGCTGTGCCGGCCGGCTGTAGCCCTGCCCCAGCCCGTCCCTGGTTTCGCCACTGGCAGAGAACCCTTCAGTGGAGGTCGTGCGGCTCGGCCTGCGCCCCCTCCGTGGGGATTAGCGAGCAGGCCCCCCGACTCGGTGACGCGCGCGCCTGGACGCCAGGATCCCAGCGCGTCTAGTGTCCCGGGCCATGAAGTCACAGGGCGCCCGGGACCCTCGGCCCGGGGGGCCCGGCCGTGGGGTTCCGGCGGCGTCCTCCGCCTGGAGTTTGGTGGATCGCGTTGTTAGCGCACAGCTGTGTTACCTAATTGTGTCCAAAAGACCGCTTATGACGTGTGTTGCTATCTTATTCTTGGTAAGCTTTGTGTATTTTCATAAAACCATGTATTTGACTCAATAATTGATCCTATCTTTTTTCTAATTTTATGCTTATGTAATGTCCTTCCTCGTTTATTTTTGTGATTCTCCCCCGAAACTTGTTTTTCCTTCAGGCTGCTAAAAACCGTTAAGTTTTGACCCCGTTGGCAGTTCTGGCCGCGCCTCGCGCTGCGTCTGCTCTCACGTGGATCGGCCTCCTGGACCCTGAGCACCTGGGATGGGGAGGTCTCCGGGGCCATCGAGGGACGGAGTCTCGGGACGTGTCTTGAGCCTGAGGCGCACAGCCAGCCCGGCCCCCGGAGGCGCTCTGAGAAGGCCTGGGCGGGAAGCGGGGGCAGGGCCAGTCTATCCTCAGGAACAGGCAGACTGATCTGCGGTCACCTCCCTGCGGTGTCCCTGGCGCCACTCTCAGTGCTTTGCATTCCTGGGCGTTGCTGTGGATTTGTAAGGCGCACAGGCTCCGGTGCTCCCGGGCACCCGGGTGCCCCACGCCCACCAGTCCCTGCGCACCCGCGCTCTTCGGTGGGGCCTAGCGCGCCCCGGGGCTGGGGGCGCAGACTTGCCGGGGGAGAAACGCTGAGCCGGCGGCCGGAGCCGGGGCGGCGTCCAGGATGCGGGGATTCTGGGTCCCGGCGAGGCGTCATTTACGGCTGCTCAGACCCTTTGGTCCGTGGCGACCACGCCAGGGCGTACCACTGCGGTGACACGGACCCTGGCGAGTCACCCAGCGGAGGCGCAGGCCAGGTCTTTGGGGCCGCAGTGGCAACCCACCAGGAACTGCCCTTTCAGACTGCGGACCTACCATGACTCTGGCCGCTGGACAAGGGCTAACAGGCCCAGCTTTAGGAAGTCTCCTGTGTACATGGGGTGGGCACAGCACCTCCCCCAGTGGTTCGCACACAGCTCAGAGCAGAGCTGACCAGTAATGGCCCATCCCTGTGGCCGCCTGAGTAAATTCTCAGCGTCAAACTTCACCCAGCTCTTCTGAACTATCGGTCCTCACCGCACAGTTAGGACATCCTCCCAGATAAAACCTAGTCTACCCTGCCTTTCTCAAACCCTCCCCACTCCTGAGCCTTGGGGCCTCCAGGATGAAGTTCACTTGCTCTTTTTGGCCTTCAGGCTTAGGGTCTGTCCAGCCTGTTGGAACTTGGCACCCAGCACTCTCTGCCTGGCACTTGACCTTTCAGCAATGGGACCTGCCTGCTGTGAGAATACTCCAAGCTCTTTCATTCCACGGGGCTCCTTCCTATACCAGGTCACTCTGCCTGGGAACTGTCCTTGGATGCCTGCCTCAGTGGGACCATCTTTGTGCCCACCCTCCAGCTGTTCCTGGCAGAGGTTGTGGAAGCTGAAATGGTTTGCCTGTTTACTCCAGGCAGTCACCTCCTGACTCCTGGGGTTAGTCCAGGGAAGAAGGGGCACTTTTTTTTTTTTAAACCAATATCAAGGAGCTATGAGTAAACGCTGCAGCACACCTACCCAGTACCGGGGTGGCAATAATTCAGAGCTACAGAATGCAGAACAAGAAGGGGTGGTCTCATTTCGTCAATCACAGAATAAGATGAGAAGTTAGCTGAATGAGTGTGAGCTGTAGGTGGAGTGTGAGCATTGGGAAAGGCTATTCACATGGCCGTGAGCGTCCTGCGTGTTCTTGCTGGGTCAGCCAAGAATGCCAAGACTACTCTTCACTCAGATCATTTCTCAGGGCTATGTTTGCAGTGAACAGTCTTCAGGAATGACATAATGTCTCCCTCAGGGACAAAGAGCAGGCTTGATTACTGCTTGCTGTAGAAGAGGAGGATTCCCCAAGCTCAGTGTTCCTCAGCTATGATGCAAACCTGCTGAAGCCCAACATCTATCTGGCACCATCTTGTGTTGCTCCCGAGGGACTTGGGGACAAGGGAAACAGACACAAATGATGCTTAAGCTGCTTGCTGTGCTGTGAGTAAATAGTCTTTTGTCTCTGACCCAGGAGTTTCGTGTCTTCTGCCAGCATTCATGGAACAGCAGGCTAGCTTATGAGTCCGAATTGACTCGACGGCAACGGGTATTAGCTTGCAGGTAGGGTAAAACCAAATCTCAGACCTGACAACTAGCTGCTCAACCTGAAATGTTTGAAGACAGATTGACACCATAGGGCAGCTAGGGGTAAAAAAAAAAAAAATTTAGGGAGGTGGAATTCTGTGCATGGGAAAAGGCCGCGCTGGGGTTCTTGGGACATGGTAGGGAAAATTCCTTCCCTCTACCAAGCCCTCAGCCCAACTATAGCTCACCCAGGGGACTAAGGGTGCCAGATGAACTAGGACACACAAGCAACAGGGCAGAAGTCCAGAGTTACCATACACTTGACTATATCCTGGGTGCTGGGCTGGGCTTCCTATGATGATTTCATTGTATTGACATGGATAGTATTATTCTCATCTACAAATGAGAACCTGAGGCTCAGGAAGGGTAAGTGGCTTGCCTGAGGTCACAGAGCAGTTGAAGGCAGGGCTGGGGTCTGACCCACTCTTGACTACCCGCCAGATTAACCTTACCCAAAGAGAGGTCTGGCCTTTGCCCTTGGCTCCTGGAAGGTAATCTCTAAACTCTTGGAATTCCTACTTGATAAAAGTATCTTTCATTTGGGGGCCTTCGGCCAGGTGGGAACCCTGGTGGCCCAGTGGTTAAGAGCTTGGCTGCTCAAATCCACCAGCAGCTCCTTGGAAATCCTATGGGGCAGTTCTGTGCTGTCCTATAGGGTTGCTATGAGTTGCAATTGACTTGATGGCAATAGGTTTGATTCTTTGGGGGGGGGGGGGGGCCAGGCTAGATAGTCTATGCTAACAATGTGATTTATAGTGGGGGTACTTGGGCCATGCGGTATAAGCTGAACCTAAGGAGGGGCTAGAGGCGAAAAGCAACCATGAGGGTGATCAGCCATGTCTCCAGGACTGAATCTCAATAAAAACTCTGGACACCACAGCTTCCCTAGTTGGCATTACTTACGCATGTTGTCACACATTTTTGCTGGGAGAAGTTAACAGTGTCCACAACTCCACAGGGAAAGGACAACTGAAGGTTTGCATTTGGAACTCTCCTAAACTCTACCCTATGTACCTCTTTCTTTGGCTCATTTTAATCCGTACACTTGAGATGTAATAAACCATACCTATAAAACCACTGCCAACTCTATTGGAGCCCTGGTAGCACAGTGGTTAATAACTCCGGCTGCTGACCAGAAGGTCAACAGTTCGAATCCACCAGCTGCTCCTTGAAAACCCTATGGGGCAGTTCTACTATGTCCTATATAGTCGCTATGAGTCGGAACCAACTCCGTAGCAATGTTTTTTTTTTTTTTTTTTGTATAACTGTATAACGATGAGTTCTGTGAGTCCTTCCAGCAAATTACTGAACCTGAGGGGGGTCTTGGGGACTCCCAAACTTTTCACCACCTCACCTGTGTTTCTCAGTTCAGGAACTTTTAAGTATGAAACTAAAAATGCTCCCCAATTCTCACCAAGCGTGCCAGGGCAGAGACGCCCCAGTGTGTTGCTCCTACTACCACCCTTTGTGGTTACTCTCCTCCATGGGACAAGTCCAACTCCTAGGCAAGACTCTCCTGGCCTTGACCACCAGCTCCTCTGTGCACTGAGGAGCCTTTGGCAGCACGCCAAAGTCTTTGGCAGCTTTTGCCCAGCCTATCCACCAGGAGTGCCACTGCTTCTCCCAGAGCTACCTCTGGGCTGCTCGGCACCTGCTGAGCTGATTCCTGGCGTGCTGTCATCTTCCTCCAGAGAAGGGTTGGGTCATGCCACCATGTCCCTGCGTCTGGCACATGCTAGGCATTGCAATGGCCACCTTGTGATCCAGAGCTTGGTTAGAAAAACAGGAGCAGCTACATTACAGTGTTATGTCAAGAAGTTCCCTCTTTGGCCTTCAGGCTTAGGGACTGCCCGGTGGAACCTTAGCAACCGAGTACTCCCTGACCGGTACTTGACATTTCAGTAAGTGAAATTCCCAAGAAAAATTGTATGTAGCTATTTGACTTCTTTTGTTTAGTAAAATTTGCATGTTGCATGGGGAAAAAGGATTGTATTAATTGACAGTGTCATTAGCAATGCATGAAATTACCCATTTTCCCTGGGCATTACAGGATAATCTTTAGTAATTGATTAGGATTAGGTGGTACTTTGTTTTAGGATTGGCACACTTAAGCCTTTTTCAGTTTTCTAGTTGTATTTCCATTTATTGAGAATTGCCTATTTATGTTCTATGATCGGAAACCCTGGTGGTGTAGTGGTTAAGTGCTATGGCTGCTAACCAAAAGGTCAGCAGTTCAAATACACCAGGCGCTCCTTGGAAACTCTATGGGGCAGTTCTACCCTGTCCTATGGGGTCGTGAGACTCGATGGCAATGGGTTTTATGGGTTCTATGATCACTGATTTGTTGGACATCTTTATGCCAAAGTAACTTATCTTCCTTTAATCACAAATATTTAGTCATTGCTTTTTTATTGGAAAATATTAGCTTATACACAGTATACAAAACTGAATTCCGGATGGACTAAAATGTTCTCTAAAATCATAGAAAAAATTGAAGAGAACTAAATAACAAATTCTTAGTAGTTGACGGAGAAGTAACAGAGATTTAAATACATAACATGTAGATATATCTGAAAAGAAATTAAAAAATCCAAAATAAGTATGGAATGCTGCTGACGAGACAGAGGTGGGAGGTAATGGCTGAGGCGACTTGTTATCAGTGAGTGGGACTCCAAGGGTTGTTTTGGCTTCTGATGACATGTCCCAGAAAGGGAGATGTTCACATGTTCAGGAAGGTGGTGTGTCGCCTCCTGCTCCTTGGAGAGGAAGAGGTGAGTGTTGAATATGTGGCCTGGGGATCCTCCCCAGGGAGAAGGGCACCAAAGTCCACTTCCTGGTCCAATCAACACCTGAGCCCTGCATGCTCACCAATGGCTCAGGGGAAACCCAAGGCAGAAAGTGAGAATGATTTTTAATTTTAGCACACTCTGTTTAAGAAGGCAGGAAAGCAAAATATACATTTCAGAAAGATTTTCCTGAGAACTATTTAGGGTCAACCCCTAGTTATTGGAGGATTTAGCAATCCATAATGACTCATACTATGTAACTTAAGTTGTCCTGTGACATATAGAGTGACTTACTAAACAAGTATTTCTGTATACTGAATCTAATCCAACTTTTATGCTCATCTTGATGGAATATGACTTTGTCTCTAACTCGTCCACATGATGTAGAAATGGTGGCCTGAGTTGTGGCAGACTGTGAACAGGAGCCACTGAATAATCTGCCAGCTGTGGACTCAATCCAGTAGGATCTGTGGCTTCCTTTTGTGGGGAACTTCTGAGGCAACATCTCAGTTACCTCAGCTCTTCTGAAGTAACACCTCAATGATCTCATCTCTCTCTGAAATGACACCTCAGTAATCATAGCTCCTCTCTGAAGTAGCACCTTGGTGATCTCAACTCCTCTAGGCAGTGTCTTCACAGAGAAGGCAATGCCAGCTCTTGCCCACATCACAGTGTATTGCTGTGGACTTGAAGATCAACGCCTTAGTGCCTCATTTTACACAGAAGCTGGTAACTCTTTTCAAAAGAGGGAAAAAAAACCTTCCTCCTTCTAATAGGTACTTAACATCTTGAGAAGCTGAAAGTGGTCTGAATCTCATGAAATATTTGTTTCTTTTGTGGCTTGCTGCTAGGAGAAATAGCTCCTACCCAAATTAAATTACAACCGTTGTATCCCTTACAGCAGAGCAAATAATTTTGAACAAGCTGAACTCAAAATTTTAATTGTGAATAAATCGATTCATCGTAGTATATGGCAATAGTTACTAAATTCTTTTTCATTTCAGTAAAAAGTGAAAAAACAACCCTCAAACACATGAATATGAACAGTAAACCTAGGGAAAAAAAAAGCAAAGCTATTTGAATTTGAGAATTTGGTTGTTTTAAAAATGTGCACCCAAATACTGTCTTTTTAGTAACTTAAAAAACAGAACATTGTAATGTTTAAAGAGGCACGCAATTGGTGTAGCAGCTGTGGGGTCTGGGCTCTGAGTGTGGAGCTCCCCTCCTGCACCTGCATGGGGCTCATAGGCCTGCGATGCCCTCTGGTCTCTGGGGCATAGAGTTTGTAGTTTATAAGGGTGGGTTTTGAGGATAATATCCATTTTGAGTTGAATTTTCACTAAGAAGTTGATATTCCTTCTGATCTTGAATAAAATTAAAGCACCAGATAAAAAATTTTATAAGTTTACATCTCTCCCTAATGTATACCTAGACTTTTTCTTCTTTTTTCATACAAAATAGGTGATTTTACATGTGTAGAATTTCCAGTCATTTTACATGATAACACTTGATAATACACCCACGCCTCACTTACTGACATGGTTAGGTTCCAAAGACCAGATCATTATGTGAAAATCTGCATTATGCAAAAATGGAAGATGATCACATAAGCTCACAAAATGGAGGATGATCACATCATTACATAAAATGTCATTACATAACTGCTAAACCACTGAGAATCACAGCCCAGCCAAGTTGACACATAACTTTAACCATCACAGCCAGCATCACTCTCACCTTGTATCTTGGCACTCGATATTGCCAGACATATGTTGTTAATGCACCAAATAGTCGGATAGTAGATTTTTACTATTGCTGTAAATGTGAAATGTTGGATAATGTGATAGACGATAAGTGAGGAGTAGGTGTATATATTTTCTATCACTTATCTACACAGCACTTTATTGTGCTAACAGAATACTGAAAATGGACATTCTAATTTCCAGTGCAAAAATTAGAATGATCAGTTATATTTAGGAAACACATGTAATGTTCTATGAGAAAAAACTTTATTTAGAATATAAGAGTTTTATTGTGACAGCTGTCCTTATATCTTAACTTCCCTTAGATACCCACTTTAAATGAACCCTCTCTTGTTAAATAAGGAAATAATTATGGGTAAGTCTTTACCAAAATTTACTCCAACGTTGCAGTTACTCTCCAATATAACTGTGAGACGCTGAAAGAAACCCCAGGCATCCTCTGAAGTTTTTCCATAGGAAGGACATGCCCAGAGCTTCTCTTTGGAGTTATTTTCAGACACTGAATCACCATAGATGGTTTTCTGCAGAGTTAACAGAAGCTTCTCCTGAGCTGAAGGCTTTTCACAGTGCTGTGTGCATGACATTTCTCTGGGTGTGGACTCTTCCCATTGCTTGTGGCAGTTGAGGGTTACAGCTTCTTGTGCACTTTCTGGTGCTGGATCAGATGTCCATGCTGGTTGAAGGCACGCCCACACTCCCCACACTCATAGGGCTTCTCACCCGTGTGGATCCTCTGGTGCTGGATGAGCACAGAGTACTGGCTGAAGGCCTTCCCACAGCTATTGCACTCATAGGGCTTCTCACCTGTGTGGGTCCTCAGGTGCACAATTAGAGTTGCTTTCAGGCTGAAGGCTTTGCCACATTCCATGCACTCGAAGGGCTTCTCGCCTGTGTGGATTCTCTCATGTTGAATTAGAGATCTGCGTGCACTGAAGGCATGTCCACACTCGCCGCACACGTAAGGTTTCTCCCCGGTGTGAATCCTCTGGTGCTGAATCAGGTGTGAGTGCTGAACAAAGGCCTTCCCACACTCATAGCACTCATAGGGCTTCTCCTCAGTGTGGATCCGCTCGTGATTCATCAAGGTGGATCGGTGGCTGAAGGTTTTCCCACACTCACTGCACTCATAGGGCTTCTCCCCGGTGTGGACATTGTGATGTTGAATGAGGACTGAGCGGTCGCTGAAGGCCTTCCCACACTCACTGCACGTGTAAGGCTTCTCTCCAGTGTGGATCCTCTGATGCTGGATGAGTGTCCTCTTCACAGTGAAGGTCTTCCCACATTCACTGCACTCATGAGGCTTCTCACCGGTGTGTACCCTTTGATGGCTCCGCAGCACAGTGCTGTGGTTGAAGGCTTTCCCACACAATGGACACACATAAGGCCTTTCTCCTGTGTGGATCCGCTGGTGCTGGATAAGATGCGAGAGCTGAGTGAAGGACTTCCGACATTCAAGACATTCATGAGGCTTCTCTCCTGTGTGTATTTTATGATGCTGGGCAAGGTCCGAGCTCACTCTGAAGGCTTTCCCACATTCTTTACACTCATAAGGTTTCTCTCCCGTGTGAATTCTCCTGTGTTTACTGAGAACTGAGCTCTGGCTGAAGGCCTTCCTGCATACACTGCATACGTAGGGTTTCTCTCCAGTGTGGATTCTCTGATGTTGAAGGAGATGGGAGCTCCGACCAAAGGATTTCCCACATTCAATGCACTTGTAGGGTTTCTCTCCATTAGGAACCACTGGATGCCGAGTAAGGGGCAAGCTCTGACTCAAGACCTGAACTTCCCTATAGCCAATGGGGTTTGAACCCAGATGGGAGCTTCTTTCAATTTCATTGTATTCTTGATCAATCATCCCCGTGGGAGTTTTCCCCAGAGTCACTGTTATTTCCTCTGAAATTAATGACTTCAGACTCAAACCCCTATTTTGGTTGTCTTCCTTGGTTTCACATTCTGAAACAACAAATTCAAAGTGAAAATGTTAACGCTATTCACAAATGCAGAGTAAGCACAACTCTGGAGCTGGCTTTGCTGGTGAAGGGGCATGGGGGACAACCAACTAGAAATGGGAGATGACATGTATTTAAACAGGAACACATCAAGGCAAAGAGCAGAGTTTAAGACGATGACATAAACCCTAGTTTGAGGCCATTCTCCTACGCTAAGTGCACACATGTAAGAAGCACAGGCAGCAGCCCAGTAACAGCTCATTGCTGCCTGTGACCTGCTCTCCTTGGAATTCTCATGTGGACCAAGTTTACAGAGGCCATTTGGAGAGGGAATAAATGCAAGATTTCGGGACCCCTGCAGAGCAGGTAGCAGCAGCACGTAGATGGGAAGCCTGGTCTAGAAAGTGTAGGGGAGAGGTGCGAGCTATTTTATGCAGGTCACCAGTGGGATGTAGTCCTGGGGCCAACAAAGAACCAATAGGCTTACATTCTGTGGGGGGTGGGGTAGGGGGTGGTCTGTGATTTTTTATTTGTGGAAGCTAATTTTGTGTGGAAAATGCACTGATGGATGTCTTAGTCATCTCGTGCTGCTGTAACAGAAATATCACAAGTGGATGGCTATAACAAAGAGAAATTTATTCTCTCACAGTCTAGTAGGGTTCAAGTCCAAATTCAGGGTGTCAGCTTCAGGGGACAGCTTTCTCTGTTGGCTCTGGAGGAAGGTCCTTGTCATCAATCTTCTCTAGTCAAGGAGCTTCTCTGCGCAGGAACCCCAGGTCCAAAGGATGCACTCTGCGCTTGGCATTGCCTTCTTGGTGGTATGAGGTCCCCAACTCTGTGCCTGCTTCTTTCACCTTTTGTAAGATAAAAGGTGGTGCAGGCCACACACCAGGGAAGCTCCCTGTACATTGGATCAGGGATGTGATCTAAGCAAGGGCGTTACACCCTACCCTGATCCTCTTTAACCACAGGCAGAGATTGATTTATAATACATATAAAATCACAAAATGGAGGACAACCACAGAATACTGGGGATCATGGCCTAACCAAGTTGAAACATATTTTTTGGAGGACACAATTCAATCCATGACAATGGGGCCAAGACTGGAGACACAGAGATGTGATGGGATTTAAAAAAAAAAAAAATTTCTATTGTGCTTTAAGTGAAAGTTAACAAATCAAGTCAGTCTCTCACACAAAAACCCATATACACCTTGCTACACACTCCCAACTACTCTCCCCCTAATGAGACAGTCTGCTCTCTGCCTCCACTCTCTCTTTTCATGTCCTTTTCGCCAGCTTCTAACCCCCTCCACCCTCTCATCTCCCCTCCAGGCAGGAGATGCCAAGATAGTCTCAAGGATGTGATGGGATTTTGTTGCTAAGTTTAGGCAGAGACGAGGCCTGCACAGGAGTGGCAGTGTAGATGGTGAAGAAGAGCTGAGCTAGAGATGTTCCTGCACTGAAGTCAAGGTACTGGTTGAGGGGGGCTGGGGGTGCTGAGGATGCTTGTTTATTAAATCTAGAGATTGTGTCATTGAGGATACAAGATATCACTTGAAGATTGAGAGTGCACAACGGGAAAAGGCACTGATTTGGAGGATGGGCCGTGGTCAGGAAATGATCTTCATAAGGACTCACAACACATGGAGCTGGTCCCACATCAGGGCTAGAAGGAGTAAAAGTTGACCACGGGACATGTAGTTAGGGCCTTTATGTTTTCCCGAAGGTGAAAGATTCATGGGTCTCTTCCTATAGTGTCCAGTTTCAACACTGAGCCTTGAATGCCAACACTACCCCTAGTGCTATCACCACTGCCTTTCCAAAGTTCTCTCTAGGGACGGCATTAAAAAAATTTTTTTTCATTGTGCTTTAAGTGAAAGCTCACAAATCAAGTCAGTCTCTCACACAAAAATTTATATACGCCTTGCTATATACTCCTAGTTGCTCTCCCCCTAATGAGACAGCATACTTCTTCCTTCCACTCTCTATTTTTGTGTCCATTCGGCCAGCTTCGGACCCCCTCTGCCCTCTCATCTCCCATCCAGACAGGAGCTGCCCACATACTCTCATGTGTCTACTTGATCCAAGAAGCTCACTCCTCACCAGTATCATTTTCTATCCCATAGTCTAGTCCAAGCCCTGTCTGAAGAGTTGGCTTTGGGAATGGTCAGTCTTGGGCTAACAGAAGGTCTGGGGACCATGACCTCCAGGGTCCTTCTAGTCTCAGTCAGACCATTAAGTCTGGTCTTCATATGAGAATCTGAGGTCTGTATCCCACTGCTCTCCTGCTCCCTCAGGGGTTCTCTGTTGTGTTCCCAGTTAGGGCAGTCATCGGTTGTAGCCAGGCACCATCTAGTTCTTCTTGTCTCAGGCTGATGTAGTCTCTGGTTTATGTGGCCCTTTCTGTCTCTTGGGCTCGTAATTACCTTGTGTCTTTGGTGTTCTTCATTCTCCTTTGCTGCAGGTGGGTTGAGACCAATTGATGCATCTTAGGTGGCCGTGTGCTAGTGTTTAGGACCACAGATATATGGATGGCATTTTAAAAAAAAATTGTAGTATAAATGAGCGGCATTCCAGAATGAGAATATGAGAACAACCCAAATGTTCATTAGCTGATGAATGGATATACAATGTATCATAAGTCCATAAAGTGGAATATAACCAAAAAAAAAAAAACAAACCCAGTGCCGTCGAGTTGATTCCGACTCATAGCGACCCTATAGGCAATAAAAGTAGTGAAGTACTGATAAATGGACGAACCTTGAAAACATTATGCTACATGAAAGTCAATCACAAAAGACCATATATTGTATGACTGCATTTATAGATAATGTCCAGAACAGGCAAATCTATAGAGATGGAGCATAGATTAGTGGTAGTCTAAGGCTTGGATTGGGGGACAGGATGGGATGGGGTGTTAAAGGGTCTGAAGTTTTTTTGAAGGTGATGAAAATATTCTAAAATTATGATGGCTGCACAACTCTGTGAATATTGCAGTGCAGTGAATTACTTAATATAGCTCTTCTAGCCATACATAGTCTCGTAACTCCCACGAAATGATTGAAACTATGCAAATAAGGTACTTGTGGCCCACCAAAGGGACTAAAGGGTTTTTGCCAATGCAAATAAGGTACATGGAACCCTAGAGAGGGAGTTGGTCAGTTTTGCCATCCCACTAGGCTTAAAGGGAGCCAATCCCAGAGGCAGAGAAGAGGGGATCTCTACCATCAAGAACAGCCAGCAGCAGAGTGCATCTTTTGGACTCAGGGTCCCTGTGCTGAGAACCTCCTAGACCCAGTAGAGAGAGCTGTAACATTGGAGAAGGTGCTAGATGCCGAGAAGTGGCGGCAACCACAGCTGAATCCAGTAGCAGAGAAATGGCAGCAGCAGAATCAGGAGACTAGCACGAGACAGTATAGTAGGGTTCCTGGTTCATGGAGTGAGGTGGCTACTGTGGGTGTGCTGATCCATGGAGGACAGAGCTGAGCGCCTCCAGGCAGGAGGCTTGCTGGCGAAGTGGGGTGCCTCCGGGCACTTACTGACAGAGCTCAAGAGCTGTAACACTTGCCCAAGCACGGCAGAGGTCAGGCTGAAGGCTGAGGGCCAAGAGAGAGGCCTGCCTGGGCATGGCCAAGAAGTTGTCCTGACCAAAAACTGTATCCTGAGTTGTTTCTGATCCTGACTTATAACCTGTTACTTCCCTAATAAACTCTGTAACTGTGAGTACAGTCTGTGAATTCTGTGTGGCCACTGCAAGGAATCATCGAACCTAGCAGAGAAGCAGAGGGTGCCATGGGAGGGATGGCTGGTGTCAAAATTGGTAAAAAGTTTGGAGAGAGGAGGCATGTCTTACCTCCACCTCATAGGAATCAGCCTTAGGCTGATGATCTTGATTCTCTCTCCTGTCCCTTGTGAAGTTAGACGAGGTTTGACAACGCTATGTCATCTTTACAATTATACTAAAAGCAATTTAATTGTATACTTTAAATGAGTGAATTGTTTGGTGTGTGAAAGGCCTCATAAAGCAATTTAAAAAGATACAAAGAAAAATGATAGAATGAACACTCACCTATCCATTATCTAAGAAGAAAAATGTTATCACAATCTTGGAAGTCCACTGTGCCCCTCTGTGACCCTGACCTATTTATTCTGTCTCCTCAGAGGCAACTGGTATCTCAATTTTATTCATTCTTTGCTTTTATAATACTGTTTTCCAGAGTGTGTCTTGCTTTTTCACTTAACAGTCTTTTGAAGAGCAGATGTTCTTAATTTTGAAAAAGTAAAATTTATCAAATTTTTATTTAACGTATTGTGCTTTTGGTATTTTATTTAAGAAATCTTTTGTCTAACCCAACATCGCAAATTTTCTCATATTTTTTCTTCTAAAAGTTTTACAGTTTTAGGTTTTATATTTAGGTCTATGATCCATTTTAAGTTAAATTTTGTTTATGATAAAAAAATGATAGGAGGTGTAAATCAGGATTTTTTCTTTTTTTCCCATATCTAGCAGTATTTGTTGAAAAGAACTTCCTTTCTCCACTGAATTGCCTTTCCACCTTAATCAAAATCAATTTTTGACAATGTGCATGGATCTATTTCTAGATCCTCTATTCTGTTCTATTGCTAAATTGTTCTATTTTGACACCAATACCACACTGTCTTGATTGTTGAAGCTTCATAATAAGTCTTGAAGTCAGGTACTGTACACCTTCCTTTTTTTCCCCCAAACTCATTTTCATTATTCCAGGTACTCTGAATTTCCCCATGAATTTTAGAATTAGCTTGTCAATTTCTACAAAAAGAAAAGAAAGAAACAAACAAAAACCCTCAGATTTTGACTGGAATTGCATCAAATCTAGAGATCAATTTGGGAATGACATCTTAATGAGTCTTCCAACCCATGAACATAGTGTATTTTTAATTTATTAGTTCTTCTTTCTCTCATCAGTGTTTTGTATTTTTCATTGTATAGGTCTTGAACACTGTCTTAGTACACTTGTACACTGTCTTACTGTTGTTAAGTGCCGTCGAGCTGATTCCAACTCACAGTGACCCCATGTCACAGAGTAGAACTGCCCCATGGGGTCTTCTTCACTGTTATCTCTATGAAGCAGACTGGTAGGTCTATCTCCTGCAGAGCTAGTCAGTGGGTCTGAACTACTAACCTTTCAGTTAGCAGCCAAGTGTTTATCCATCGTATCACCAGGGATCTTTGTTCACTGTCTTAGCTATAACAAATACCACAGAGGGGGTGGCTTTAAAAAAATTTATTATTGTCTTACAGTTCTGGAGGCTAGGAGCTTGAATTCAAGACATTGGCAGGCCATGCTCTGTCTGCTGTAGGGGAAGATCCTTCATTGTCTCTTCCAATTTCTGGCAGTCCTGGACATTTATTGGGTTCCTTGGCTTTTAGATGAATCTTTACATGGCATCTGTCATACCTCTGTGGAACTCTGTCCCCTGTCTTTTCTCCCCTTTTGTAAGATACCACTCACAAGGGATTAGGACCCACCCTACTCTGGTATGTCCTCCTTAATTTAATAACATCTTCAAAGAAACAACCTATTTCCAAAGAAGATCACATTCACAGGTACAGGGGTTAGAATTTCAACATATCTTTTTTGGGGGACTTGACTCAATCTATAACACATACCTTTTGTTACATTTATTCCTAAGTATTTTCTATTTTTTGTGGCATTTAAATGATATTGTTTTAAATTTCAATTCTTGATTATCCATTGCTGGTATACAGAATACAATTAATTTTTGTACATTGATCTTACAGCCTTCAAATATGCTAAATTCACTTATTCTAACAGGATTTTTGTAGATTCCATAGGATTTTCTACGAATATGATCATGCCATTTCCAAACATGATTTTCTAATTTGGATGCCTTTTATTTCCTTTTCTTGCCTTATTGCACTGGCTAGAACCACTAGTACAATGCTGAACAGAAGTGGGAGAGCAGGCATTCTTGCTTTGTTCTTCATTTCAGGGAGAAAGCATTCAATCCTTTACCAGTAAGTATGATGTTAGTTGTAGGTATTTCATAGATACCTTTATCAGGTTGAGGAGGTACTCTTCTATCCCTAGTTTTCTGAGAGTTTTAAAGAAGAATGGATGTTGGATTTAGTAAAATGCTTTTCTTTTTTATTCTGTTAATATAGTGAATTATATAATTTTTTTGAATACACTTTTTATTTTGGAATTGGGGAGTCTGGTTCCAGGCCAAAATCTTGTGTGTATAATCATTTCTTTCAGGTCTGACCATAGGCAATTACAAGGCTTTTCTTGGCAGACCTCATGAGGGGAAGCTGGTTTCCCCACACTAGACTTGGTACATAGCCAGTGCATTCTAGTTTTCTGGAGAGAAATGTTATCAAGGACTCACCCCACCCCAGCCAGCCATGTTCACACTCATATCTGCATTCCTAGCCCAGGTGCCTCCATTCAGAGTCCTCCTTATTGGGGACCTTGGCTGAGGTACTTTTTTTCACCTTGACTCAGTACCTTTCTACTTCTAGCCCTTCCCCCCTCCCTCCTCCTAGTACATGGGTTCATAAAAAGTGATCCTCAGCAGTGAGACAATTCTCCTTATCTGCACTGCATCCAACAGACCCTCACCTGGTACTATTCTGTGGGGAAAAGGAACACTAGGGAGCTGGCACCTCTTTTGCCTCTTGTTTGTACTGTAGCAGTAAGTGAATAAAGGCTTGATTGTTATTTTCAGTTTGACTTGCCCAAATTGACCCTGTCAACATCTGATTGCTCAACAGAAGTAATTTTAAATTACAGAGAAGCTGCAATGATAGCACAGAGTTCCCTTATACCCCTCACCCAGTTTTCTCTTTTATTAAGAACTTACATCACACTGGTACATCTGTCAAACTAAGAAACCAACATTAGTGCATTGTTATTAACTAAATTCCAGGCTTTATTTGGATTTCACCCATTTCTTCAGGTATCACATTGCATTTAGTTGTCATGTCTCCTTAGCCTCATCTGGTCTGTGGTAGTTTCTCAGTCTTTCCTTGTTTATCATGACCTTGACAGCTTTGAGGAATACTTATGTCTGTCTTTCCAAACTCTAGTCTTTGGAAATGAGTCACTAAGTCTAGCCACCCTGAAGGGGCAAACATCAAGTTCCACTTCCTGGAAAGATGCCATTCTATGCATATTACTTGGAAGTCTTCTGTAAGAAAAATTTCTCTTCCCTTTTATATATATATATATGCAGGAGTTTTTAATATCAATATGGACTTGTGTATATTAATTTTATACTTTAGATTATAATCCAATGCTACATATTGACTTTGTTGCTCAAATTGTTCCAGCATTGACTGTTAGGAGCCCTTTCAGGTTGGCTTATGTGTTCCTTTGACATGTCCATATCTTTTTTTTTTTTTTTTGAGTACTTCCTTAGTTTCTGGTACTATATGATGGCCCAGGGTCATCTTAGTTTTCCCTGCCCCAGCCCTAGAATCAACCATTTCTTCAGGGAACCCTGGTGCTTTTTATTTATTTATGAAGAAACCAAGATCTGAGCTCTAGGTGTGCTCGTTGCTACAAGCTGTCGATGCCTCTAGGCCCTCTCAACAGACAGAGCTAGGTAATATACATATGTATACTACCCACGTACACACATATCTGTAATTCTTTCTATAGCTACTCATCTGTGGACACAGACGCAGGTACACACACTTATTTATTCATTAAGCTACGCATGAGCTCATACTCTTGTCTCCAGCACTAATCTAGTACCTATCACTGGGTTTATTCTCACCTTTCTTTCTTGATTATCTGTAACTTCCCTCTCCAGTGCGAAACTTGTCTCCCACGATCTACCAAATACTTACTTACTTGTTCAACCTCAACATGCATGTAACGCAATTTCAGAATTATTAATCTCTACTTCCGTGAGACTCTGAAACTCGCTTTTGAACATCAAGTAGCTAAAGCAAAAGGAAAAAATGAAGTAAAAGAGCTGAACAGCAGATTTCAAATTGAGGCTCGGGGAGGCAAAGTATTATGATGACATGAGCAAAGAGCTAGAGATAGAAAACCAAAAAGGAAGAACATGCTCAGCATTTTGCAAGCTGAAAGAGGTGAAGAAAAAATTTAAGCCTCAAGTTGCAATACTGAAGGATACTACGGGGAAAATATTAGACAACGCAGGAAGCCTCAAAAGAAGCTGGAAGGAATTCACAGAATCACTATACCAATAAAGGTCGATGTTCAACCATTGCAGTAGGTAGCATATGACCAGGAACCAATGGTACTGAAGGAAGAAGTCCAAGCTGCACTGAAGGCATTGGTGAAAAACAAGGCTCCAGGAATTGATGGACTATCAACTGAGATGTTTCAACAAATGGATGCAGCACTGGATATGCTCACTTGTCTACGCCAAGAAATCTGGAAAACAGCTACCTGGCTAACTGACTGGAAGAGATCCATATCTATGCCTATTCTCAAGAAAGGTGGGGTCCAACCGAATGTGGAAATTATCAAACAGTATCATTATTATCACATGCAAGTAAACTTTTGCTGAAGATCATTCAAAAGTGGCTGCAGCAGTGTATCAACAAGGAAGTGCCAGAAATTCAAGCTGGATTTCAAAGAGGATGTGGAACCAGGGATATCATTGCTGACGTTAGATGGATCCTGGCTGAAAGCAGAGAACACCAAAAAGATGTTTGCCTGTGTTTTACTGACTATGCTAAGGCATTTGACTGTGTGGATCATAACAAATAATGGATAACACTGCAGAGAATGGGAATTCCGGAACACTTAATTGTGCTCATGAGGAATCTGTACATGCATCAAGAAGCAGTTGTTTGAACAGAACAAGGGGATACTACATGGTTTAAAGTCAGGAAAGGTATGTGTCAAGGTTGTATCCTTTCCCTGTACTTATTCAATCTGTAGGCTGAGCAAATAATCCGAGAAGCTGGACTATATGAAAAAGAACAGGGCATCAGGATTGGAGGAAGACTCATTAACAACATGAATTATGCAGGTGACAAAACCTTGCTTGCTGAAAGTGAAGAGGACTTGAAGCACTTACTGATGAAGATCAAAGACCACAGCCTTCAGTATGGATTACACCTCAACATAAAGAAAACAACAATCCTCACGACTGGACCAATACGCAACATCAAGATAAACGGAGAGAAGATTGAGGTTATCAAGGATTTCATTTTACTTGGATCCACAATCAACACCCATGGAAGCAGAGGTCACGAAATCAAAAGACGCATTGCATTGGGCAAATCGGTTGCAAGAGATCTGTTTAAAGTGCTAAAAAGCAAAGATGTCACCTTGAGGACTGAGGTACACCTGATCCAAACCACGGTGTTTTCTATCACCTCACATGCATGCAAAAACTGGACAATGAGGAATAAGGAAGACCAAAGAAGAACTGATGCCTTTGAATTATGGTGTTGGCAAAGATTATTGAATATATCATGGACTGCCAAAAGAACGAACAAATCTGTCTTGGAAGAAGTACAACCAGAATGCTCCTTAGAAGCAAGGATGGCAAGACTACGTCTCACGTACTTCGGACATGTTGTCAGGAGGGGTTAGTCCCTGGAGAAGGACGTAATACTTGGTAGAGGGTCAGGAAAAAAGAGGAAGAGCCTCAATGAGATGGACTGACACAACAGCTGCAGTAATGGGCTCAAGCACAGCAATAATTGTGAGGATGGCACAGGACTGGGCAGTGTTTCCTTCTATTGTGCATAGGGTCGCTATGAGTCAGAATCAACTTGATGGCATGTAACAACAACCACCTCCATGAGGAACAAATTTACCAACTGGAATATAATGCTTATGTATAATTCATCTGTCTTCAGCCTTACAGGGTCCCATATCAAAACAGTTTTCCAAAGTTACATAGGTCAGTTTCTTTTTAATCCATCCCCTGGAGCCTGACTTTTTCATACATTTGTGATACAGTTAGAGTCATTTGTCACAGTCTGCATTCCAATACTGTTTTTTTTTTTTTTTTTTTGGTGTTAAGCCAACCCTACATATTTACAATAAATCCCTCTTGAGCATCATGTATTATCTTTTTTATATATCGTTGAATTCTACTCACTAAATTTTTGATTTAGAATTTTTGAGCCATATGTTCCTGAGAGACTTTAGTTTGTAGTTTTGTTTTTCTTTTTTGTAGTGTCTTTTTCTGGTCTTGGTAACACAGCAACACTGGCCTCATAGAACCAGTTCAAAGGTATTTCCTCCTTCAATTTTTTGGAAGCGTTTGTAAGAACTAGCATTATTTTCTCCTTAAATATTTAGTTGAATTTGCCAGGGAAGCCATTTAGGCTTGGTGTTTTCTTTGTGGAAAGATGTTTTAAATACAAGCTCAATTTCCTTAACAGATACAGGGCTATTAAGGTTATTCATTTCTTTAGTGAACTTTGGTGTTTTGTGTCTTTCAATGAATTAGTCTATTTCATCTAAGTTATCAAATATGCTGGAATAAGAATGTTCGTAACTCTTTTTGTATCTATAGGATCTTTAGTCGTATCACCCCTTTCATTCCTAATGAGTTATTTGTGTCTTCTTTCTTTGTTTCACGATCAGTCTGACCAGAGATACGGCAATTCTGTTTCACTGATTTCTGCTCTGATCCTCATATTTCCTTCTTTTTCTGGTTACTCTGGGTTTCATTTGGTCTTCTTTTTCTAGTTTGTTAAAGTGAAAGCTTTAAGAAAGTAGAGGATCAGCAAAAAAGAGGAAGACCCTCAGCGAGATGGACTGACACAGTGGCTGCAACAATGGGCTCAAACGTAGCAAAGATTTTAAGGATGGTGCAGGACTAGGTAAGGTTTCGCTCTGTTGTACATAGGGTCGTTATGAGTCAGAACCAACTCAAGGGCACCTAATAACGACAACAAAGTGAAAGCTGAGGTCACTGATTCAAGGCCTTTCTTATTTCCTAAGTGTTTTAGTGCTTTAAAAATCTACAAATACTGCTTTAGATGCATACCATAAATTTTGATATATTTTATTTTCATTTTTATTTAGTTCAAAATTCTTTCTAATTTTCTCTTTGACCCATGAGTTATTTAGATGTTGGATTTTCCAGAGATTATTCTGTTACTGATTTTTAATTTAATTCCATTATGACTGGAGAACATACTTTGTATGAATTAACTTTTTAAATTTATTGTAGCTTTTTTTTTTTTTTAAATGGCCCATAATATTTTCTATCTTCACATATACTTGAAAGGAATGTATATTCTACTGTTGCTGGATGGAGTTTTCTATGTCAATCAAGTCAAGTTCGTTGATGGTGTTGTTCGAGTTCACTATATACTTGCTGTCCTTTCATTCTACTTGTTTTACGAATTATTGAGAGGGTGGTGTTGAAATCTCTGACTGTAACCATGCATTTGTATTTCTTTTTCCAGTTCCATGGTTTTCGTTTCATGTATTTTGAAGCTAAGTAGGTGCCTAAGTGTTTAGTATTGTTATATTCTCTTGGTGACCCCTCTGTCATTACAAAAAGACCTTTTTTTTAATCCCTGGTAATACTCCTTGCTCTGAAATCTACTATGATATTAAAATAGTCATTTTGGCTTTTCTTTCATTAGCACTAACAAAATTTCATTGGTGGTAGAATAAACCTTTTTCCATCCTTTTACTTTTAACCTATTTGTGTCTTAATATTTAAAGTGCGTTTCCCGTAGGTCGCATACAGTTGGGTCTTTTTTTTTTTTTTTTTAAGTCTGTATTCTTTTCAATAGTCTCTAATGCTGTGTTTTCAAGTTCACTAATCTTTTCTTATACAATGTCTGATCTGCCATTAATCTCATCCAGTGAATTTATATAATGGTAACACAAGTTCTAATCCGAGTACCCTGGGAGACCTCTTTACATGCTAACATGACCATTAACACCTCTGGGATTGTACTACATTAAAAAGAAAATCAGGTGTAAACTTACCCCGAGGACAGGATAAATTGCCTTGGTACATGCAAGTTATAGGGTGGTCACCGTTGAGGTTGTCTGCAAAAGGGACAGAGTTGAAGTCACAACAAAACACTTCTGAGAGTGGAAAAATCCTTTCATTTGCTGTTACAACATTTAAGTGCAATTCACTCAGTTGGGTAGGTGAGCAACTTATCCATCCTGAGGAGCCACCAGGAGCAGGTGCTGGCTTTAAAATGAAGTCACATGCTCCATATCCCCCACTCTGCTCTGTGCTTGCTCTGACGACAACCCAAGGTGCTGTCCCAGGCTACTGGCAGGTGGTCTCTGGCTCTACGCACGTCGTTAAATCTAAAACACACACTCGGTTCCTTCCTCCTCCATGGCCTGTGCAGAGACCAGCTGCTTCTGTGCAAAGACTTCCTCTCAATCTCCCATCTATCAGGCTCACGGAGAAATTTCACCCTCACTTCTGCATCAAATTTAAAGGGCATTGTCTAAGACATCCCAGTCAGACAAGGCCACAGACCGCCACCACGGAGCCCGGGTTCAGTGCCGGCTATAAAATGTGCCCTGTGTTTTCTTATCCATCTGGCTGCAGTCAGCAAACAGCTTAAAGAAGTCTGCGTAAGATTTCCACAATGTAATGTCAGGTCTTCTTTTACATCCTTTGGAAAATTAAATTCCCTGAGGCTGGCATATTCATTGTTCTTCTGAGGCTATCTGGTTTTGCAGGTCAATAGGAGGCAGACTGTAACAACGGTAGCCCTGCCCACACATCTCTAAGAAATAAGTAGCCACTTTCAAGTGGAAAACTACCACACCCAAGAAGCTGAAGCCCATTGAGGGTATGTCCCCACCTACCCTGAAGGGGTCCACATCCTGGTAGAGTAGGCTGACAGAAATTGCACCCCGAGACTCAGATGTTACCCTTCTGCAGTCGAACACACGCTGCCTTCAGGGCTGGATTTATCTGTAACTGCCATCATTTTCTTTATAATTTTCCCCACAAAGGTCTTACCTTCTTTTGTTAGATTAACTCCTGAGTCCTTCATATTTCTGATGGTATTGTAAATGCTATCTTTTAAAAAAAATCACACCTTTGTTTTCTGCTGAAGACTCGAAATATAGTTGATTTTTGTATCCAGCAACATTATTAAACTCTCTTGTTCATTCTAAAAATATTCTGGGAATTCTTCTGAGTTTTCAAAGTGTACAAAAAAAAAAAAAAAACTTTTCTCTTGACTTTTTACTCCCTATAGCTTTTTTTTTTTTTTTTATATAGCTTTAGTCTTTTGTTTATTATTAATTTTTCCTTATTTCACACATGGGGTCCCTAGTACATTGGTAAACAGATGCAGGAATGGTCAACATCCTGTCTTGTTCTTGATCTTAAACAGATGCTTTTAACACTTCACCGTATCAGGTCCAGACACCTCCCTTCTACACTTAGTATGTTTCATATTTTTCTAAATCAACCAGGCAACCTCTAAAATCTGAACATTCCATGAGGACAGAGACCTGGCTAACAGTTTTTGTGTTCTCTGGGCAGGGACAGAAGCCCCACTCTGTGCTCTGGGCCCATTTCTGTGCCTCGATCAGGCCTGTGCCTCACCCTCCATGCCCATCCCTGTCTCCACCCAACTCTACCATTCTGTCCATATTCACCACCACGCTCACTTCCTCCCATTCCTGTCTTCTACCTTCCTTTGTCAGGTGAGGCCTGATGTGGTCTTGCACCTGGCAGAAGCCACTCCCAGTGTTTCACATAAGCTCTCAGTCTTACTCCAGCACAGGAGTGAGGGGCTGGGCGTGAACAGGGTCTTCCACATCCTCTGAACTCTGCCCCATGGCTATGCCAGGACTGCTCAGCCCTCAGTGAGGCGGTCCGGCTCCCCTCACTCACCTGAATGGCCATTCTTCAGATGCTCTCTCCCTTCAGCCTCGTGCCCACCCAGTACCCACGGCTCTTCCCCTCGCTCCAGCTGGGAGATCACGTCAGGCTTGGATCCTGGGAGTCCTGCTCGTGGGGAGGGAAGTCCTTCTGTTTACAGTTATTTTCCACCCTGCCCCCCCGCCCACACCATCTACAGGGGCATGATAATGAACAGGACAAACCTGCACAGGGCTCGGCACTGTGGAGAAAACATTGGGTACAAATGCTGGGAGCTCAGGGTCATTGTCCAGACTGAGCATGACCAGCTCACCCCGAGGCCCCCACCCTCCCTGGGGAGCCCCCACTCACTGGCCCTGTATACAGACAAGGTCTGTGTGAGGGGGAGCCTGGCTCATGCTGCCTTCAGAGGCCTTACCCAGAGAGACCACATTCCCATAAGTCTCCATCATCACGTTTCGGTAGAGGCCGCGCTGAGCAGGGCCCAGGTGGTCCCACTCCTCCTGGGAGAGAAGCACAGCCACGTCCTCGAAAGTCACCTCAGCCTGAAATGACAGGGGCTGCACTAGGACGGGACCAAGTCTGGACATCCACAATAGGGAGTAGGTGCAAATGGGTGGGGAGGGCTGTGATCCAACTTGGGGTTGACTGCAGAGAGAGCCAAGGGCAGAGTGCAGGGCATGGCAGAGATGTCCATGCTGCCGTGGAACCCTGAGTCTGAGAAAATTGGGGAACCTGCTGGCCTCGCAGTCCTGGGAAAAGCTCACCTGGCGTCTTGCCACTGGCAGGAGCCCAGCTGCTGCCATCACCTGGTCTCCCGGGGCCTCTGAGGACACACGGAAATCCACGTGGGGCTAAGGGAGAGAAGGGAGCACATAATGGGTCCAGCCTTGTCCCTGGCAGACCCCAATTTCCTGGGAGGCCTCAGGAGGTTCCTGGTCCCCTTGGGCAAGCAAAGTCAGTGAGGGGCATGCTGAGGGAGGACTTCTCACTCCTGCCGCAGCCTTGCTCTGCCCCTGCTGGGCTCCCCGCCCCCTGCTGACTCTGACACAGTGGTCTGGGAGCCACATACAGGCGCTGAACAAACCTATTCTTAGCCCTGCCCTGGCCCTGGGTTGTGGGCCCAGGAAGGACACACTTAACAAGCTCCCAGGGGTCTCAGACCACCAGGCCCAGGGTAGACACATACAAACCCACTGCACCCCGAGGGCCCCAAGACTCTAAGTTCTACTCTCCAGACTCTGGAGCCCTCAGGGTGACCATATTGTACCCATGGTGGGGGGTGGGGGGGGCACTGGCAAAGGCCCTGGGCCACCTGCCTACCTAGCTCACCAGGGGCCATTTGACTGGTTCTGTCCCCTCCGGGCGCCTTCAGTCGCATTTCAGCACTCTCACCAGAATGGAATGTCCCACCTCAGGGTCCTGGAGGAAGGGTTTGCCTTCGACCACCCGCCCAGCATGTCCTGGGCCTGTGAGGTCCTGTGACCACTGCTTGGCAGGGCTGCACATGCAAACAAGGCAAGGTCCACTTGACTTACTGGTGCCATTTAACGCAAGACCCTCATCCATTTTGACTTACAGGTGCCATTTAATGCTAGACCCTCATCCATTTTCAATTGACCTAACGAGTTACCTGCATTTGGGGCATGCCTGGCTCTTCCCTGCCTGCACACAGAATTTCCAAAATGAAATGCTGTAAAATAAGGAAAACATGACCAGCCTCCACAATAAAAACACACCATACAAACTACAGTTAGGCACAATATGGACGAACCCCACAAAGTGTAAAAGCAGCCCTCAGCAGAACAGGCACCGTGTGATACATTCATATCAAATTCAAAGATGGGTACCACTAACCCAGGGTGGTAAAGGCAGGGTCACCCCAGAGGGGCTCCTGGGGGCTGGAGACATCTGTGATTGGGAGCTGGTACTGGGGTGTGTTCATGTCATGAAAATTCAGGCTGTGCCTTATGCTGCAATGAAAAGTCCACATATAACAAAAGCTGTTGATGTAACATCTGTGGAGAACAAGGGGTAACAGTGGCCAGACTAAGCAGCACCTGGAGACACTGTGCAGACCCTGGACCTCTGAGAGGCAGGGCTACTGAGGGTGGACCAGGAGGGATACAAGTTGACCTACCCTGAAGAAGGACCACTCTGGTGGCCCTGCCCACTCCACAGCAGTGCAGGCAAGAGATGGTTGTGGCTTGGCAGGGTGCTGGCAGCAGAGGCATGAGAAGTGGTTGGATTCTGGTATCATAGGACTTACTGATGAACTGGATGTGGGTGAGAGAGAAAGGGGAGTCAGGGGTGACCTGGGGCCCTGGTGGGCCTGAACAAGGACCTGCTGTCCAGTGAGAAGCAGATGCCATGGGTGGGAAGGTTCTGGGGGAAATAACAGGAGTTTGGATTTGGACAAGTTAAGGTGAGGTGTCTATTACACTCCAAACTGCCAGGGCGGAACAGGGAGATCAAGAGCTCTCCTGGTGCCTTTGGTCCTGTGGAAAACTGGCTTCATGATCTTCTGGAATGTTGGGGAGGGATCTGTGCCGGGACACAGAGCGCTGAGCAGCAACAAAAGGAGGCAGGTCATCCAAGAAAACACAGTCTGGTTTAAGAATGAGGCCATTTCTCATATACTTGGCACAGCAGGGAACCATGATGCTATTAAACACAGAATAGCAAGGTAACAGAAAATTGTGATATAATTAGAGCAACTACATCGTTTATCATTCAAACAGACATTTCAAGTGTGAAAGGAGTGCAAGCAGTGCTAGAGTGACCGGGGAAACTACTTGGGTGCTGGAGGAGGGGCCTGGGAAGGAAGTCCATGGGCGTCTCTAAGAATGATGTGGTAGAGAGTCTGACCTCCTCCAACTCCACAAGGGGGAAGGAGAATCAAGATCAACAGCCCAAGACTGATTTCTGAGAGGCGGAGGTCAGACATGCCTCCTTCCTCTGCCATCTTTACCAATTCTGACACCTACCGTCCTCCCGCCGCACTCTCTACTTCTCTGCTGGGTTTGATAATTCATTGCAATGGCTACACGGAACTCACAGACAATACTCATGACTATGGGGTTTATTAGGGAAGTGACAGGTTGCATTTCAGGTTCAGGAACACTGAGATACAGTTCTTCCATCAGGACAGCCTCTTCGCAGCTGTGCTTGCAGGCACGCCTCTCTCTGGCCCCTGGGCCTTTGCCCTGCTCAGACAAGTGTAACCAAACTCTCTTTTAGCTCTGCTGATAAAGTGCCCTGAGGCATCCCACTCTGCTGGTCCCTGGTCACAGGGCTCAGCTCTAGCTCTGTGGGTGGCAAACCTAGTTCCACCAAGTACCCAGAGGCATCCTACTCTACCAGTAAGCCTCTTGCCTAAAGGCATTCGACTTTCTCGTTCGGTGGGCTGGGAAGCCCACTGGGCCATCTCTTGCTGCTGTTTCTCAGCCACCATTTCTCGCCATCTTCACTGTCACAGCTCTCTCTTTCTCTTTCTCCTGGTTCCAGGAACTTCTCAGTACAGGGATCCTGGGTCCAAAGAATACACTTCGTTCTTGGCACTTCTTCCTTAGTGGTGGTGAGATCCTCTCCTTCCTGCTTCTAGGATAGTTCATTTTAAGTGGGATGTCAAAACTGACCAATCTCCTCATTAGGGTTCCATATACCTTATTAGCACAGCCCCACCCAATCACTGTGTAGAAGCTGTAAGACCAGGGCGACAAAGGCCACACAAAAGCCATCCATCGCATCACAACATCATAACCCTATGTTCTTTATAAAACACCAGAGGTACGCTCACGTTTGCATAGACAACTTTCAGAAAGACCCAAGGAATAGGACAAGGATACTTGGGAGGTAGAGGGAGACTGATGCTCAACCTCCCCAATCCTGTTCTCCAAAACTGCCAATTCTCCCCAAATTTGCGTGTGTGCATTTGTGTAAGTGTGATGAAATTCTAATTAAAATCCCAACAGGAATCTTTGAAAGGAATTAATAAAACTATCTTAAAGTTCACATGAAGAATTAATGCTAGAAAACAGCCAAGAATGGAATGGGATGGGGCTGCCTCACTAGGTATCAGAAAGATGCTGTCCACAGAGAACAGAGAATTCAGACAGCTCCAGCAGGCATGAGGATTTAAAAGACGTCAAGACTGGAAAGTTCCACTTCAAGGGGGAACAACGGTGCTAGTGTACACAGCTGTCCAGGTGGGATATGCAACAATACATTTCAGGTTAAGTAAAGATTTAAATGAGAGCAAAAACAGTGGTCCTCACAGGCTTGCCTCCTGCCCTTTGGGTCACCGTAAATGACCCCCCTTAATGGCTGACCTGAAATGCGATCCCTTCTAGGTCTCCTGGATGCAGTGTTGTCTGGTCTCATCTGGTCTTTGCAGGTTCCTTCTCGGCACACTCCCTCTACTTCACACTCCCTCTACTTCACCCTCCCCTGTACGCAGTGGCTGGGCGGCCCCTCTGTCCATGAGAATTTGACCTTCTGGTCCCCTGGAAACCTGGAAGTGGTAGATGGTCATCTGTGCTACAAGACAACGGCCCTGACTGCACCTGGCCTAGGATTCAATAATACATACCCACAGGAACTCACATTCAAGGACTAATTGAGTGCAGTGCTCACAGGCCCAGGGCCAACTGGTGCAGCTGACCATAGGATCTGTGTGGTCATGAGGCTTCAGATCAGGTGGCTCCTGCACCTGCCCTGCATCCCATGTTCCTGCTCCTAAGCTGTCCCTGGATGGCTGTGAGGACAATGTCCACTGACTGGGGCTTCCAGTCCCACGTCCTTCCCAGCCATCCTGGCTCCAGGCATGTTTGTCAACTCTGAATGTTCAGTTGCGCCAAGAAGGGCCCTATGTGAGTGCTGTAGAGCTGGCAATCCCCCTTCCCTCCTACACAACATCTCCATGTTTGTATCTCATAGATCTCAGACATTTAACATCCAAAACTGAGGTCCACCCCAACTTCTGCCCTTAACTTAGTTAACGGCAACTCTGCTCACCTGTAGCAGGAGCCCAGAGCCCAAACCTTGCCATGTGCTAAGCAACGACCCCTAACCCCTGCACCCGTTCATTGGTCACACTGGCTGCAGCGTGAAGAGTTTATTCTTCAGATTCAGAAATTTTGTTTTTGGAAATTTCCCAATAAATAACCCAAATCAAAAGCAAGAATCGATAAATGTTCACAGCAGCAACAGTCACTCTAAAGAAAACTGAAAGGACCCTCATTACCAGAAGCACCCTCTGCCAGGCAGGCAGTCGACACCTGGAGCTGGCTCTTGTGACCACACGTGACAGGAGCAATTTGCGAACATGCACGCATGGACAGGAACTGGAAATGGACATGCAATGATGCCAACAGCTTAGAATTTAATGTTTATTATTTTTGTTGTATAAGCTAAATTTTGGAAACCCGTTCTTATTGGAATTACTGATGGTCTCGGTATGACAGATGGCATGCCTGTCCATTCAGAGGACATGGCATATGGTAACATGTTGTGACAGGAGAGCTCCAAGTTCCATCAGCCCAGTCCCTGGGTCTAGGGTGGGCAGCTCACAGGACCTCCCCCAGGGCCGGGGTCTGGCCTCCTGTCTTCATTCCTCTGCCTTTCCTGCTAGAAGCCCTGCTCCCTCTTCATTGCCATCCAAGCCCTTCAAGTTGAGGCACCTTCAGAAGGGGCAGTTCTGAACCACCCATGAGTGTAAAGCAAAGCACTGCTAAATGCAACTACTTCTAATCTTCCAACCTTCCCAGAGTATATGATCACAAATATGCATCCAAATCAATACTTCCATTACCTAACAACACAGAGTCAGAAAAGATAAAGGAAAAAAAGATCATATCACAATAGCAACAATAAAAAACAAGGTTAAATTAACCTTTAGAAATGTGCAGGATCCTTATGAAGAAAACTATAAAGCTTTAAGGCAACAAAAGACACTCTAAATAACACACATAACAAGATATCACAGCAATATTAATTTTTCCTACTTCACCCACAAACGTAACACATTTTTTATTGATTCTTATGTTGATCTCCCCCACGTGTCTGTCAGTCTGTCGTACTGTGGGGGCTTGTGTGTTGCTGGAGGACAGGTTTCAGCTGAGCTTCCAGACTAAGACAGACTAGGAAGAAGGAGCCGGCAGTCTACTTCTGAAAAGCATTAGCCAGTGAACACCTTATGAATAGCAGCGGAACACTGTCTGATATAGTGCTGGAAGATGAGCCCCCCAGGTTGGAAGGCACTCAAAAGATGACAGGGGAAGAGTTGCCACTCAAAGTAGAGTCAACCTTAACGATGCATGGATGGAGTCAAGCTTTCAGGACCTTCATTTGCTGATGTGGCATGACTCAAAATAAGAAGAAACAGCTGCAAACATCCATTAATAATTGGAAGGTGGAATGTATGAAGTATGAATCTAAGAAAACTGGAAATCATTAAAAATGAAATGGAACACGTAAACATCGATATCCTAGGCATTAGTGAGCTGAAATGGAAAGGTGTTGGGCATCATGAATAGGACAATCATATGGTCTACCATGCCAGGAATGACAACTTGAGGAGGAAGAGTGTCGCATTCATCGTCAAAAAGAACATTTCAAGATCTATCCTGAAGTACAATGCTGCAAGTGATAGGATAATATCCATATGCCTACAAGGAAAATCAATTAATACGACTGTTATTCAAATTTACGCACCAGGAATCAATTCGACGGCACTGGGGTTTTCATTAAGGCCAAAGATGAAAAAACTGAAGATTTCACCAGCTTCTGCAGTCTGAAATTGATCAAACATGCAGTCAGGATGCATTGATAATTACTGGTGACCGGAATGTGAAAGTTAGAAACAAAGAAGAAGGATCAGTAGTTGGAAAATACGGCCTTGGTGATAGAAATGATCGCATGATAGAATTTTGCAAGAGCAACGACTTCTTCACCGCAAATGCCTTTTTTCACCAACGTAAATGGCGACTATACACATGGACCTTGACAGATGGAATACACAAGTATCAAACTGACTATATCTGTGGAAAGAGATGATGGAAAAGCTCAGTATCATCAGTCACAGCAAGGCCAGGGGTTGACTGTGGAACAGAACATCAATTGCTCATTCGCAAGTTCAAGTTGAAACTGAAGAAAATCAGAACAAGTCCACAATAGCCAAAGTATGACCTTGAGAATATCCCACCTTTTAGAGACCATCTCGAGAATAGATTTGACACGTTGAACACTAATGACCGAAGACCAGACAAGCTGTGGAATGACATCAAGGGCATCACACATGAAGAAAGCAAGAGGTCACTGACAAGACAGGGAAGAAAGAAAAGACCAAAACGGGTGTCAGAAGGGACTCTGAAACTTACTCTTGAATGTCGAGCAGCTAAAGCTAAAGGAAGAAATGATGAAGTAAAAGAACTGAACAGAAGATTTCAAAGGGTGGCTCAAGAAGACAAAGTAAAGTATTATAATCACATGTACAAAGACTTGGAGTTAGAAAACAAAAAAGGAAGAACACGCTTGGCATTTCTCAAGGTGAAAGAACTGAAGGAAAAATTCATGCCTCAAGTTGCAATACTGAAGGATTCCATGGAGAAAATATTAAATGGCACAGGAAGCATCAAAAGAAGATGGAAGGAATGTACAATCACTATACCAAAAAGAATTGGTCAATGTTCAACTATTTCAGGAGGGAAGCGTATGATCAGGAACTGATGGCACTGAAGGAAGAAGTCCAAGCTGCACTGAAGGCACTGGCGAAAAACGAGGGTCCAGGAATTGACGGAGTATCAATTGAGATGTTTCAACAAGCAGATGCAGTGCTGGAAGTGCTCACTTGTCTATGCCAAGCAATTTGGAAGACAGGTACCTGGCTAACCAACTGGAAGAGATCCATATTTATGCCTATTCCCAAGAAAGGTGATCCCAACAAATGCGGAAATTATCAAACAGTATCTTTAATATCACACGCAAGCAAAATTCTGCTGAAGATCATTCAAAAGCGGCTGCAGCAGTGTATTGACAGGGAGCTGCCAGAAATTCAGGCCAGATTCAGCAGAGGTCATTGATCCGGGGATATCATTGCTGATGTCAGATGGGTCCTGGCTGAAAGCAGAGAATACCAGAAGGATGCTTATCTGTATTTTATTGACCATGCTAAGGCATTCGACTGTGTGGATCATAACAAATTATGAATAACATTGAGAAGAATGGGAATTTCAGAGCACTTAATTGTGCTCATGAAGAACCTATACATAGATCAAGAGGCAGTTGTTCTGACAGAACAAGGAGATACTGTGTGGTTTAAAGTCAGGACAGGTGGGTGTCAGGGTTGTATCCTTTTGCCACCCCTAGTCAATCTGCATTCTGAGCAAATAATCTGAGAAGCTGGACTATATGAAGAAGAACATGGCATCAGGATTGGAGGAAGACTTATTAACAACCTGCATTATGCAGATGACACAACCTTGCTTGCTGAAAGCGGAAAGGACTTGAAGCACTTACAGATGAAGATCAAAGACCACAGCCTTCAGTATGGATTACACCTCAACATAAACCAAAACCAAACCCAAACCCACTGCCGTCGAGTCGATTCCGACTCATAGCGACTCTATAGAACAGAGTAGAACTGTCCCATAGGGTTTCCAAGGAGCACCTGGCGGATTCAAACTGCTGACCTCTTGGTTAGCAGCCATAGCTGTTAACCACTACACCACCAGGGTTTCCACCTCAACATAAAGAAAGCAAAAATCCTCACAACAAGACCAATAAGCAACATCATGATAAACAGAGAAAAGACTGAAGTTATCAAGGACTTCATTTTACTTGGATTCACAATCAACACCCATGGAAGCAGCAGTCTAGAAATCAAACAATGTCCTGCATTTGGGCAGATCTGCTGCAAAGGACCTCTTCAAAGTATTGAAGAGCAAAGATGTCACCCTGAAGGCTAAGGTGTGCCTGACCCAAGCCACGGTGTTTTTAATCACATCATATACATGTGAACGCTGGACAATGAATAAGGAAGACCCAAGAGGAACTGATGCCTTTGAATTGTGGTGCTGAGAAAGAATATTAAATATGCCATGGGCTGCCAAAAGAACGAACAAATCTGTCTTGGAAGAAGTACAACCAGAACACCCCTTAGAAGCAAGGATGGCGAGACTGCGTTTTACATACTTTGGACATGTTGTCAGGAAGGATCAGTCCCTGGAGAAGAACGTCATGCCTGGTAAAGCACAGGGCCAGTGGAAAAAGAGGAAGACCCTCAAAAATATGGATTGACACAGTGGCTGCAACAACAGGCTCAAGCATAATAGTGATTGTGAGCGCGGCGCAGGAGCGGGCAGTGTTTCCTTCTGTCGTACATAGGGTCGCTACGAGTCAGAACTGACTTGACAGCACCTAACAACAACAACAACATGTTGATTAGGGAGAATAAACACTGGAACGTCTCCAAGAGCACACTGAGAGAGGATACTAATGAGGGCATCTTCTACCACAAAGCTATAACAAGAGCCTCGTGGGTCTGACCAAGAGTGGGTGGCTTCAGGAATGGATGGCAGGGCCAGGGCAAAGTCTACAAACAATTGGAGTAGGACAGACGTGGTATTTCTAATTACTGAGGCAAAGATGATTCAGTAGATGGGCTGTTTTGGGAAAAATAAAACAGGCCTTTACATAAAGCTCAACAAATCTCCCAGAAAGTAGAGCAAAGACAGAAATAAAAAAGAGAGCAAAAACAAAAACAAAACAAAACAAAAAAAACCCTACATCTTTATCTCATACTATATATTAAAAGTCTAATGCATTTACATTTTAAAATTACACCCTAAAAAGAACTTCGATAAAAAAAATACAGGTAAATTTTTAAATATTATTTCAGGGTGGAAGGGGCCTTCTACACAAAATACCAAAGGAAGAAAGCCTGGAGGCAGAGACCCACTCATCTGCCACATGTAAATCAAAATCTTACGCACATCAAAGCCAGCACAAACTCCAGAATGGAACCAAAGACATATAAGAATTTAGTATACGACAAAGGTGGTTTTTCAAATCAATGGAGAGACAAATTATTCAGTAGTGTTAGAAATAGGTATGATTTAGGGGAAAAAAAATGAAGCTGTATTTCAACCTCACTCCACACCAAAAGAATAGTGAATATACACCAGAAGAACAAACAAATCTGTCTTGGAAAGAAGTACAGCCAGAATGCTCATTAGAAGGGACGATGGCAAGGCTTTGTCTCACATACTTTGGACATGTTATCAGGAAGGACCAGTCCCTGGAGAAGGACATCATGCTTGGTAGAGTAGAGGGTCAGTGAAAAAGAGGAAGACCCTCAATTAGATGGAATGACACAGCGGCTGCAACAATGGGCACAAGTGTAACAATTGTGAGGATGGTGCAGGACTAGGCAACGTTTTGTTGAGTTGTACATGGGGTCGCTATGAATCGGAACTGACTCGCTGGCACCTAAGAATAACATAATCACAACAAAATAAATTCCAGATGGAGCAAGCATTTTACACGTACCAGGAAAAAACAAGAGTTTATTTTAAAAACGTTCTTGGAGTGGAAAGGCCCTTTACAAAGCCCAAAAGCCTTAAGGGAAAATATGTAATCATCAAAAACCTAGAATCTTCTATCTCGGAAAAACCCAACCCAAACCAAGACAAAACATCATAATGGGAGTGAAATGACAAATTGCGAAAAATATTTTCAACATATATGGAAAAGGGCTTATTTTCTTAAGTTATAAGGAGCTTCTATTACACAAATCCATAAGTAAAAAACAACAAAATGGGCAAAGAACATGAGCTGGCAAGTCACAAAGTACAAATGACTAAAATACACATGAAGAGATTTCAAATTCACCAAAAACAGGGGAACGGAAAGTAAAACGATCTAGTAAGAATGCCAGCACTGGGATACCCCACACCGGCGGGAATGTAAGTCGTCGTAGTGTCTGTAACAATCGAATCGCCTTAACCGCCAACCTTCACTCCACTTCTAGGAGTCCGCCCTACGGAGAAGCCGCCGGTGTGCAAAGTCCATGGAACAGAATTCTCGAGGGCAGTTTGTACCGGTGGGAAATTTGACAACTATTCAACCTGGGGCGTGGTTCCTGCAGCCGGAGAGGGCAGAGTCGAGCTACCACTGCTGCCCAGGGCGAAGGAGGGCTGCCAGGGGTCAAAAAGGGTGGTGTTCAAAGGCTAGAATTGTAATTACATTAAAAAACCCGGAAAGGGTACACAGGGAACTACCCACAGTGCCTACTCTGCGTACACTGAGAGGGTTTATGGGGAAGGTGGTTTTTACTTTTTATATTTTCCTGACATACTTGCATTAAAAAAAAAATTGCCAGATAATTTTCTATTAAAAAACCCTCCACCTAAAGTAAACAAAAATTTCAAACTATGCTACAAAAGTTGGTCTCATTCATTAAAGTAAAGCTCTTAAAATTAATAACAAAAAGACAGCATCAACAGAAAAATGGGGAAAGGATAGGAAATTCGGAAAGAGCGTTTGGTCAACAAAGATGAAAAAAGCTCAAACTCCCTTTGATGCGCGGAAGGACGCCTTTTTGTTAAATGAAAAAGGCGCTCCGTGCGCGCCGCCGGGCCCTCCTGAGCTCCACGTAGGGCCCCTCAGGTTGTGCATGGAGCCAAAAAACCCTCGCCTTCGTATTTTGGGGAGCGCCCCCGCGCCGTCCGCGAGGTCAGAACACGCCGGGCAAGCACACGCCAAACCTCCCGCCGAGACCCGACCGTGGAGCGCGCGGCTGGGGGCGGCCGGGGAACCTCGCCTGTGACGCCCAAATGCCGGTCGAGGTGGGAGGGGGCGGCGAGGGGATTAGGGTCCTGGCAGGGTCCAAAAGATGAGGGGGGCGGCGAGGGTCCGAGGAGCTGGGAGCTCAGGGAGCAGGGAGAGGGTGCGGCGGCGGTCTGAGGGAGCAGTGGACGCGACGAGGCTCGGAGGAGGTAAGGGCCGCGGCGAGGGGGGTTGCAGGGAGCCTCCAAGGAGGAGATGCTCCGGAGGGTCTGAGGGAAGAGGTCGCCGCTGTCCGTACGTGGTGTGAACCGGCGGGAGTGGAGGACGCAGTGCGTGCCCATGGGGGAAGTGTCCGTTCCGTGTGCAGGGCTGGCCTGCTCTCGTGTCCGTGAGAGGAGAGGGTCCCAGCCCCCCGCCGCCCACACTTCCCCACTCACCGTCCGCGCCGCAGCCTCACGAGCGAAGGAGTGGCCGCGCGCAGAGCACCCAGACAAAGGGCTCACCCCACCCCGTCTGCGGAACCGCCAATCCCGGGGAGGCACGCCCCACAGGCTCCGCCCCCACCCCACGGGTCACCAATCCTGGATCAGGAAACCTTCCTGTCCGGTCGTCGGCCCCGCCCCGCCCCCGCCGGGCGTGTTTCTCCCTGAAGGCTCGGCCTCACGCCCTGGAACCACGGAGAGCGGAGTCCTCCGCGGCGCCCAGAGAGGCCACTCCGCACGCTGGACCTGTGTTGGTCGGGCGTCCCCAGGCACACTTCCGGGCGTGTCCGCAAACGCCGCCGTCGGTGGCCCGCGGGAGACTCACTGCTCCTCTCGCTGCAGGCCGAACCCTGTCCCACTGTCAAGCTCTTTCCCCTGTCGGACGCTTCACCTGGCTGATTTCTGCCTCATTTTAGTTCATGTCACCTTTTCAGTGTCCGTTTCCTTTATCACAACACTCAGAAATCATCTAGTTTGTTTAACGTGTGTTTATCATTGTTATTTCCGCCCACTAGAACGGTGAGGGCCCTGAGGTCAGAGGCCGCGGCTCTGTCGCTCACTGAGATGCCCCTGGTCCAGTATGGTCCTGGTAAGTGGTCGTCACTTTGTTAACAACGTTTAGGGAACAATCACTGCCTTGGCAGAAGAGTTAGCATGGCAGCCAGGTGGTACAGTAGGTGTATGTTTATAAGGAACTGCCAAACTCCTTCCCAGAGGTTTTTTAAAACATTTTACATTACCATCAGCAATGTGACAATTGCGTTGATCCACATCCTTTGAAACACATAGCATAGTCAGTCTTTTTAAAATTTTAGCCATTCCAATGGGTGTTCAGTGGTATTTCATTGTGGCTTTAATTTGCATTTCCCTAATGCTGAGTGAATGAAAGGAGCCCTGGTGGTACAGTGGTTAAAGCCTTGGGCTGCTAACCAAAATGTTGGCAGGAGGAACCCACCAGCCACTCCCTGGAAGAAAGATGTGGCAGTCTGCTCCTGTAAAGATTACAGCCTTGGAAAGGTGGTTTTTGTTGTTGTTAGGTGCCATTGAGTCTATTCTGACTTATAGTGACTCTGTGTACAACAGAATGAAACACTGCCTGTTACTGTGCCATCCTCACAGTCGTCATCATGTTTGAGCCCACTGTTGCAGCCACTGTGTCGATCAATCTCACTGGGCGTCTTCCTCTTTTTCAATGACCCTCTACCAAGCATGATGTTCTTCTCCAGGGACTGATCCCTCTTTGATAACATGTCCAAAGTATGTGAGTATCAGTCTCACCATCCTTGCTTCCAATTATTAACAGATCTTTGCAGCTGTTTCTTCTCATTTTGAGTCGTGCCATATCAGCAAATGAAGGTCCTGAAAGTTTGACTCCATCCACATCAATAAGGTCAACTCTACTTTCAGGATGCAGTTCTTCCCAGTTGTATTTTGAGGGCTCATCTCCCAGCACTGTATTGGACAAAGCTCTGCCGCTATTCATAAGGCTTTCACTGGCTAATTTTTTGCAGTAGACTGCTGGGCCGTTCTTCCTATGTTTAGTCTGGAAGCTCAGCTGAAACCTGTCCACCACAGGGACCCTACTGGTATTTGAATACTGGTGGCATAGCTTCCAGCATCACAGCAACACACAAGCCCCCACAGTACGATAAACTGACAGACAAGTCAATTTGATTATAGTTTTAGGACCCACTTGTGGTGCATGAACTGTGGGAGTTCCTGAAGATATCCCAGGACTCTACCAAGCACATGACGATCACAGGGGGTGCCCTCAACCCACATGGACCAGTTGTTCCCACTGGGAGCAAGAGTGTACGCATCGTCAGGCTCGTAAACCTAACTCTAAGCACTGTCGTGCGTTCAAAGAAAAGCACCTTGCCCCTTCACAGCAAGGTGTTCTATAGTGTCTTGTCAGTCATGAGCATAAGGAGCCAGGGTCAGGTTTTGTGTGTTTGCGTTCTGTGATTAGATATGACGGAAATATTCCGTTCCTTCCTGAGTCATTCTTTACTGGTTTTTCTCCTTTCCTAAACTCTTAAACTCCAAATTTTTCCTCACAATCTCTCTTTCATGTGGGAATATGGTGGCTGCATCATGAACCATGCCATCATTGATAGCTGTTATCCCTCTGGCCTACAATGATGACATCAAGCCAGGCATCACGTGGAGTCCCTTCCCTTTCCCAAATTACCCACCACTGGGGGAGAGTTCATGCTTAAGTTCAAGGTTTGTTTCAAGGCTACGAAGCACTTACCTTGTCCTTGGTCTTGCCACCTCCATCCAATACTCCACCTCTGCAGCACCCCCAAACACCTGCCCCCTGAAGATCCCCAGCTGTGTCCACTGGACTGTATCTGATTTTTATAACATACAAAATGCCAATTTTCTGGGAAATGATCTGGACACTTTTAAAGCTGGACTGTCCTGTGGTGGATGGGGGTGGGGGTGGGCAAGGTGATCCAGGCCATGCATAAATTTTTACATCACTAGCTTGGAATCAAGCTACCATATAAAGCCTTAAGGGTGAGCTGGGTGTTAATGGAGATTTCTTTCCCAAGCCTGAGAAAATAATAGAGAATGAAGTGGATATGAAGATGAACAAAGAGTTTGCAGTTGTTGCTGATAGTGCCTCCACTTCCTGTCCTCAGTGCCATCGAATGGATATGCCTGCAGTGCTCCAATAAATTCCCGTTCTAACTTATGCTGGTCTGGGTGGATATCTTTATTTGCCACCAAACAAACCTGAAGACACCTGGCTACTCTGCTTACATGTGTCTTCTTCCAGACGAACTATGGGATAATTTGGACTAGTCCCCAAACCTTTTCTATTAGGATTTCAACTGGGGCTGTATTTAACTCATAGGTCAGTTTAGGAAGAATTTTCATATTCACAATATTGAGTCTTCCTATGCATGAACAAGATATACTTCGTTATTCATGTCTCCCCCCACGTGTCTGTCAGTTTGTCGTACTGTGGGGGCTTATGTGTTGCTGTGATGGTGGAAGCTATGCCACCGGTATTCAAATACCAGCAGGGTCACCCATGGTTGACAGGTTCACCTATGGTGGACAGGTTTCAGCTGAGCTTCCAGACTAAGACAGACGAGGAAGAAGGACCTGGCGCTCTACTTCTGAAAAGAAGTAGCCAGTGAAAACCTTATGAATAGCAGCAGAACACTGTCTGATATAGTGTCAGAGGATGAGCCCCTCAGGTTGGAAGGCACTCAAAATACAACTCAGGAAGAGCTGCGTCCTCCAAGTAGAGTCGACCTTAATGATGTGTGGATGGAGTCAAGCTTTCAGGACCTTCATATGCTGATGTGGCATGACTCAAAATGAGAACACCTGCAAACATCCATTAATAATCAGAACATGAAATGTACAAAGTATGAGAGAACATGAAATGTACAAAGTATGAATGTAGGAAAATTGGAAATCATCAAAAATAATATAGAACACATAAAGATTGACATCCTAGGCATTAGTGAACTGAAATGGACTGGTATTAGTCATTTTGAATCACAATCATATGGCCTACTATGCCGAGAATGACAACTTGAAGAGGAATGCTGTTGCATTCATCTCAAAAAGAACATTTCAAGATCTATCCTGAACTACGATGCTGCAAGTGGTAGGATAATATCCATACACCTACCAGGAAGATCAATTAATACAAGTATTATTCACATTTACACACCAGCCATTGAGGCCAAAGATGAAGAAATGGAAGATTTTTACCAGCTTCTGCAGTCTGAAATTGATTGAACATGCAGACAGGATACACTGATAATTACTGGTGTTTGGAATGTGAAAGCTGGAAACAAAGAAGGATCGGTAGTTGGAAAATATGGCCTTGTTGATAGAAATGATGCCAGAGATCGCATGACTGAATTCTGCAAGACCAACGACTTCTTCTTCGTTGCAAATACCTTTTTTCACCAACATAAACAGCAACTATAGACGTGGACCTTACCAGGTGGAGTACAGGAATCAAATCGACTACATCTGTGGAAAGAGATGACAGAAAAGCTCAGTATCATCAGTCAGGATAAGGCCAGGGGCTGACTGCAGATCCGACCATCAATTGTTCATATGCAAGTTCAAGCTGAAACTGAAGAAAATTAGAACGAGTCGACAAGAGCCAACGTACAACTTTGAGTATATCCCACCTGAATTTAGAGACCATCTCAAGCACAGATTTGATGCGTTGAGCACTAATGATCAAAGACCAGGTGAGTTATGGAATGACATCAAGGATATCATACATGAAGAAAGCAAGAGGTCATTTAAAAGACAGGAGAGAAAGAAAAGACCTAAATAGATGTCAGAAGAGACTCTGAAACTTGCTCTTGAACATCAAGTAGCTAAAGCAAAAGGAAAAAAAGATAAAGTAAAAGAGCTGAAGAGAAGATTTCAAAGGACGACTCGAGAAGACAAAGTATTATGATGACATGTGCAAAGAGCTGGAGATAGAAAACCAAAAGGGAAGAACAAACTTGTTATTTCTCAAGCTGTAAAAATGGAAGAAAAAATTCAAGCCTCAAGTTGCAATACCAATTCTGTGGGGGAAAATATTAAGCGACAGAGGAACCATCAAAAGAAGATGGAAAGAATACACAGAGTCACTATACCAAAAAGAATTGGTTAGTGTTCAGCTATTTCAGGAGGTAACATATGGTCAGGAACCGATGGTACTGAAGGAAGAAGTCCAAGCTGCACTGAAGGCACTGGCAAAAAACAAAGCTCCAGGAATTGATGAAATACTAATTGAGATGTTTCAACAAACAGATGCAGCACTGGAAGTGCTCACTTGTCTATGCTGAGAACTTTGGAGGACAGCTACCTGGTCAATCAACTGGAAGAGATCCATATTTATGCCTATTCTCAAGAAAGGTGATCCCACTGAATGCGGAAATTATCAAACAATATCAATATCACACGAAAGCAAAATTTTGAATATCGTTCCAAAGCGGCTCCAGCAGTATATCTATAGGGGACTGCCAGAAGTTCAAGCCGGATTTAGAAGAGGATGTAGAACCAGGGATATCATTGCTGATGTCAGATGGATCCTGGCTGAAAGCACAGAATACCAGAAGGATGTTTATGTTTTGTTGACTGTGCTAAGGCATTCAACTGTGTGGATCATAACAAATTATGGATAACGTTGCAGAGAATGGGAATTCCGGAACACTTAATTGTGCTCATAAGGAATCTGTACATGGATCAAGAGGCAGTTGTTTGAACAGGATAAGGGGATACTGGATGGTTTAAAGTCAAGAAAGGTGTGTGTCAGGGTTGTATCCTTTTACCATACCTATTCAACCTGTATGCTGAGCAAAATAATCCAAGAAGATGGACTATAAGAAGAAGAATGAGGCATCAGGATTGGACGAAGACTCATTAACAACCTGCGTTATACAGATGATACAACCTTGCTTGCTCAAAGTGAAGAGAACTTGAAGCACTTACTGATGAAGATCAAACCACAGCCTTCAGTATGGATTACACCTCAGCATAAAGAAAACAACAATCCTCACAACGGGACCAACAAGCAACATCATGATAGACGGAGACGAGATTTCATTTTATGAAGAGGATTTCATTTTACTTGGATCCACCATCAATACCAATGGAAGCAGCAGTCAGGAAATCAAAAGACGCACTGCATTGGGCAAATCTGCTGCAAAGGACCTCTTTAAAGTGTTGAAAAAGAAAGATGCCACCTTGAAAACTAAGGTGTGCCTTACCCAAGCCATGGTGTTTTCAATCACCTCATATGCATGCGAAAGCTGGCCAGCAAATAAGAAAGATGGAAGAATTGATGCCTTTGAATTGTGGTGTTGGCGAAGGATATTGAATATACCATGGACTGCCAAAAGAACGAACAAATCTGTCTTGGAAGAAGTGCAGCCAGAATGCTCCTTAGGAGCAAGGATGGCGGGACTATGTCTCATACACTTTGGACATGTTATCAGGAAGGATCGGTCCCTGGAGACGGACATCATGCTTGGTAAAGTACAGGGTCAGCAAAAAAGAGGAAGACCCTCAATGACATGGATTGACACAGTGGCTGCAACAGTAAGCTCAAGCGTAGCAACAATTGTGAGGATGGTGCAGGACGGGGCAGTGTTTTGTTCTGTGGTACACAGGGTTGCTATAAGTTGGAACTGAGTCGATGGCACCTAATAACAACAACGTTCATGTCTCTCTTCTAACATCCCTCTGTAGAATTTTATAGTTTAAAAATAGAGGTTATTTACATATTAAAAAAATCAACAAGGACAAGGGGAAAACACTAACATGGAATATAACGGAATTAAAGCCTAATTGTGTTAAAATTGAATAACATAATCACTGTGAAAGCTGAAAAAAACAAACACAATCCAAAGACTCAACTAACTTTGTACACGATTTTTTGACTGTATGTCCTCAAATCAAAGAGGAAAAAAGCTTGTACACAAATCTTGAACTCTAGTTCATAGGTTGTTTTTACCTAATGGTTATGGATTAGGAGCCCTGGTAGCACTGTGGTTAAAGCACTCAGCTACTAACCAAGAGCAGTTTGAACCCACTAACTGCTCTGCAGGAGGAAAGTGTGGCAGTCTGCTTTTGTAAAGATTTACAGCCTTCGAAGCTCTATGAAGCTGTTCTATTCTGCCCTTTAGGGTCACTATGAGTTGGAATCGACTTGACAGCAGTGGGTTTGGTTTGGTTTTGGTTATGAGTTGGCAAATTCTGAAGCTACTTTTGTACTTTTGCTACAAAAAGAGCAGATCAGTAAATATACTAAGGATGATAGGAATCAAATTTCTGTCAAAAAGGAGTTACAAATACGAAAAGTGGAGAAGGGCAGAATGAGCCCTATAGTGATGGATTGGAATTGGCAGAATCAGTAAAAACTCATGTTTTTTTAATATATTGATAGGTGCAGAAGTTGATATGACACAGTGTGTATACATTAAAAAAAAAAAAAAAAACACAAAACCAAAAAGTTACCATCAATTCCAACTTATGGTGACCCCATGTGTATTACAGTAGAATTGTGCTCCCTAGGGTTTTCAATGGCTGGTTTTTTGGAAGTAGATCACCAAGCTTTTCTTCTGAGGTTCTTCTGGGTGGACTTGAACCACCAACCTTTCAGTTAGCAGCCAAGCACTTAACCATCTGACTACCATAACTACACATTTATTTCCTAGCTGTCTGCTTAGGGCCCAGAAGCAATGATAACCCCAGTAGCAGTGAGCACAGCTAACACCCACTTCTTGGTTTCTAAAAACCATTCTCCACTAAACGGGACTAGGACTCCTTGGTAAGTGGCTAATTCCAGGGCTGAGGCAGGGAAAGGACAGATTGAGTGTAGAGTATCTTGTGCTAGAAAAGTAAAGGAAGTGCTAGAAAAGTAAAGGAAGTGCTAGAAAAGTAAAGGAAGTGCTAAAAAGTGGGGATGTCAGAAAGACACGGCACTTCATAAATGCTCGCTGATGAACAGATCTGGGAGAAAACCAAGCCCGAAAGCTTGTGGGAAGGAAGAGGTGTGTGGAGAGGGAGAGCTTTTGTGGGGCTGTAGGCAGGGCCATGAGGTACAAACTGGAGGTTGGGAGTCACAGCTAACTAGGGAGGATGAGAAAGCATGACTTGGATTGCACACAGACAACCAAAGGCTGAGGAACTTGATGGTTATGAGCATGTGCCACCTTTAGGAGAGGGTGACAGCAATCAGAGGAACCTAAAACTCTGAACTTGATTTTATGTAACTAGGGTTTCTATTATAGCCATTGACAAAGGACTTACTACTCACAACTAATTACCAAACAAGAAACCTACTGTGGTTGTCTCAAGTCAACTGTCAGTTTACATTTTTGGTAAGGTTTGATTACAATAATAAATTCTATTCATGAATACTCAACCTTCATAATTTTCCCCCTTCCCAAGAAATGCAGCAAGGTGCTTACAAATTATTTAAAAAAGGAAGGGAAAAAAAAGCAGAGGTGACTAGAGGTGCAGAACAGTGGGTAGTGGGTTTGAGAAGGAGGGTCCTGGGCTTGGTAGGTGGCTGGACATTGGAGTGGAAGGGCAGTGAGGAGGGATTCTGGGCTTTATGTCCGGAAAGTAAGAGGCCAAGACAATGGCCAGAGAGGAGCTGGAGAGGAAGCCACACTGAAATTCACTCCCATCAACCCAACAGGCTACTCCCTTGTGTGAATCAGTTGGTGCTTGATCAGCTTTGACCGCTGGCTGAAGGCTTTCCCACAGGTGGCACAGCTGTAGGGCTTCACTCCAGTGTGAATCCTCTGGTGCTGGATGAGGACTGAGCGCTGACTGAAGGATTTCCCACACTCACCGCATTTGTAGGGTCTCTCACCAGTGTGGATGATCTGATGCTGGATAAGGTGTGAGCTCTGGCTGAAGCCCTTACCACATTCCATGCATGTGTAGGGCTTCTCTCCAGTGTGAACTTTCTGGTGATGAATGAGATTTGAGCTTCGGTTGAAGGCTTTGCCACACTGATTACATTCGTGGGGCTTTAATCCATTATGAATTCTCTGATGCTGAATAAGGGTTGAGCTCTGGCTGAAGGTTTTTCCACACTCAGTACATTCATACGGTTTCTCCCCAGTGTGAACTCTCTGGTGAAGAATAAGGTTGGAGCTGCGGCCAAAGGTCTTCCCGCACTCACGGCACTCATAGGGCTTGTCACCTGTGTGTACGCCCTGATGCTGAATCAGGGCAGAGCTGTGGCTGAAGGCCTTCCCACAGACACCACATTCATATGGCTTCTCCCCCGTATGTATGATCTGGTGCTTTCTGAGCACTGAGCTATAACTAAAGGCTTTTCCACACACATTACACACATGAGGCTTTTCTCCAGTGTGAATTCTCCGATGCTGAATAAGGCTTGAGCTCTGACTAAATGCTTTTCCACAGTCACTGCATTTATAGGGTTTCTCTCCGGTGTGAACCCTATGATGCTTAATGAGGTTGGACACCCGACTAAATGGTTTACCGCAGTCATTGCACTCATAGGGTTTTTCTCCAGTGTGAACTCTCTGATGCTTCCTCAGATGTGCGCTCTGGCTAAATGCTTTTCCACACTCGTTACACTCAAAAGGCTTCTCACCCGTGTGAATCCTGTGGTGTTTAATGAGGTTTGAGCTCCGCCTGAAGGCCTTCCCACACTCACTGCACACATACGGTTTCTCTCCAGAATGAATTCTTTGATGTTGGATGAGGTTTGAGCTCCGCCTAAAAGCCTTCCCACATTCACTGCACTCGTAGGGTTTCTCACTTATGTGAGACCTTTGATGCTTTTTAAGGCTTGAGTTCTGGCTGAAGGCTTTTCCACATTCATTGCATACATAAGGCTTCTCTCCACTGTGGCTGATCTGATGTCTGACAAAGCTGGAGTGCACACTGAAGGCTTTCCCACACACACTGCACTGGTAGGGCTTCTCACTCAAGTGAGCTCTCTGGTGGTTTTTAAGAACTGAGTTCTGGCTGAAGGCTCTTGCACATTCACTACATACAAAGGACTTCTCTCCATTGTGGATCACCTGATGCTGAGTAAGACCAGAGCTTCCTCTGAAGGTTTTTCCGCATTCACTACATATGAACGGGCTGTCGGGTGTGTGACCCACCTCATGGCTAGTAAGGTCCATGCTATAGTGGAAGCTCTGGCCACACATGCCGTACAGACATGACCCCTCTTCTGTAGACATTCCCTGACATGCTGTCGGGTTTGGGCTCAGACTGAAGTGCCTCCCCAAAACATTACAGTCCAGCACTTTCACTTCTGTCGAAGTCTCCTTAAAGAGCACTGTCATAGGTGTGCAGTCCCCTTCCTGGCATAGGGACTGCACCAGTCTCTCATCTTCAGGAACTCTCCATTCTCTTTCCAGTATGTCATCACAGAGTTCTCTGAGCTCAGGTGCCTGGGAAGCATCACTGACATAGCTTTCTGCTATTTCTGCATCTGATTCCAAATCCTCAGAAACTTCTTCTATCTGAAGGAGCTCCTTGTTCTCAGTCCCAGTGTCACAATCTGAAAGAATAAATGTAAAGTCACTTGGGAGGAAAACCACAGAAAACGAGTCTGCAGAGCTATCTCAGCCTTTTGCCTTCTGTGGAGGAAGCAAGGGGAGCAGGAACCCACGAAGGGAGGAGGTCCCTGGATATTGTGAGGGGGCAATGGAGCTGGAGAGCTGCCAAGTGATGCAGGCTGTCAATGGACCCTGACCCACCCTCCCAGGGTTCCCCACCTCAGAACATGCACCTGCAGTTTCACTTCTGACTCAGGCCAAAACCTTGTGAGCCCCTCAACCCCTCTTCTTCTCACACCCACAGCTGAGTCATCAGCAAGTCCTGTCAGCTCTGCCAAATCCAGGCCTCCCTCAGCCCACCTCTCCCACCAGTACAAGGACACACGACAAGCCTTTTACACTGTCATACATTCTACCCTGCTTTTTCCTTTTCCATGTGGCAAGCTGTAAGCTCCTCAGGCTGCCTTTGTTCTCTCAGCAGCAACTGATGGAGTTCTAGTCTCAGCCATACAGCTGCCAGTGTGAAATGGCTGGCCCCCTGCTGGCAGGTGCAGGGTAGCAAAGCCAGGGGCAGAGTCCCATGGAAGCACCATCCAACCTCCATGCAGCGGGCACTTGCGTGAACCTCCAGCTTCTGTTTGACCGAAGAGCCTTCAGAGACTGTGGCTATGTCCTGGGAAATGGGCCTTTTACCATGTAAACCTGCAATTTTCAGTGGGGTCTTGCCCTCGTAACAATCTTTACACTGCTGTGTCTATCTTTCTGAAGACAGTGGTGTGTATAAGGTGCCTCATGAAGTCAGAAGGGGGCTTTGGCATCTCTCTTCTCTCCACCAGAAGGAATGACAAAACCCTCACTGCCATGGATCCCTTACTCAAACAAAGAACTTCAGAGTCTCTGTCTCATTCAAACTGAGACACTCCAGGCTACACTGCCGTCTTCCTGTGCCTGCATGTTCAGTAATTTGCCCAGTCTCCCTACTTTCCCTCCTGCTCCTGGACAGCCTAGTCACATCAGGCCACAGTGCTGTCACTGCACTCAGAGCACTTCCAAGTCCTCCCAGGGCCAGTGTACCCAGGCCCCTCCTAACTCCTCTTGCCATCTCCACTCTTGCTGCTTCCTCTCCTGGAATGCTCTCTCCAGTAATCCTCACATTCCCTCCTTCCCTTCTGCCAGGTCTCTGCTCAAATGCCCCTCATTGGAGAAGCCTCCTCTGACCACCCACATAAACGTCTGCCTCCCCCACATCTCTCTCCTCGCCCCTCTTCCTTGCTGTTTCCTACACAGCACTGATTACTCCCTGACGGGAGCAGGGACTCTGCATCCCAAATCTGGAAAGCCTCCTTGTCTAGCAGTCTCAGTAATGCTGACGGCATGAAAAAAGGACACGGTTATGGGCGAGATCATATCCCCCCAAAATGTGTTGAAATCCTAACCCCTATACCTACATAAATGCAATCCTGTTTGGACATAGGGTTTCCTCTATTAATAAGATCATGTCAGACTTGGGTGGGTTTTAAATCTAATCACTTTTGAATTATAAAGAGCAGACCCAACCAGGGCTTCTAACTAGTTCTTCCTAGCTCAGTCATGGCTGAGAAAGCATCACTGAACAGACCTAAACTTTTAAAATTTGGGAAAGCTGGAATGATAACTACAATAGGAAAAATTATAGGTTGAAACTCTGCTAGAAACTTAATCTCCCTCTTGGAAAACAAGGGTAGCGTACGCATTGCACAGTAACCAAATCTCTTGCCCTTGGATTCTGAGTAGAGTTGGAAACAGTGCTGTCCCTCTCGAAGATGGTGGCTGACCACCCTGCTTTGAATGTTTGTTGTTCCCCACAGTCCTGCCAATAATCCAATCTCCTGCATCAGGCTCCTAAAAGGGCTCAGAATACCTCTTCCGAGTCTCCCATTCCAGGGCTTCAACGTGTGCTGAATCACTCAAATTGTAAAACTTCAGGTCTGTTCCTATTTCGCTTCATTGGCCATGACAGAACTGGTTCGAAGCCCTGGACCAGACACAGAGAGATGCACACATGGTGGGCTGACAGATGCCTTGGGAGGATCACCAAGAAATCAAGGCATGCCCAGGGCTACTAACATAGTTGAGACCCTGATTTGAACTTTTAGATTCTAGGACTATGAGAAAATAAATTTTTGTTCTTTAAAAATCACTGCTTGAACTGGACAGTGGGTAGGAGAGAGATGCTGATGAAGAGTGAGCTAATTATATCAGGTGGACACTTGAGACGGTTTTGGCATCTCCTGTCTGGAGGGGGGATGGGAGGATAGAGAGAGTTGGAAGCTGGCAAAATTGTCACGAAAGGAGAGACTGGAAGGGCTGACTCATTAGGGGGAGAGCAAGTGGGAGTACGGGGAGTAAGATGTATATAAACTTGTATGTGACAGACTGACTTGATTTGTAAACGTTCACTTGAAGCTCAATAAAAGTTAATAAAAAAAAAAAATCACTGCTTGTATTTCTTTTACAGTAGCACTAGGTAACCCTCTCCACTCCACCTCCCCACTCCTTGGGTCCAGTAGCCCCTCCACCACACCCCTCAATTCAGGGTGACATCACTCTCCCTCTTTAAGACTCCCTAAGTTACCAAACACAATGACATTCTCTCCATTTCCCTGCCTTCAGTCTAGATGCTTCTTTCTTGGCAGAACCACCTGGGGTGTCTAAATGCAGACCTGACCTGGCCACATGTGTCCCTTATAGGGCCAGCCCCTCTGCCCACCACACCCTCCACCTTGTCCTTGATGATGATGACACTTTATGCCCTAGACACCCTGACATCTGTGGCATAGAAACACTGCACTCTCTGGATCCTCTGGCTGTCCCCTTCACAGGTACTAGAGACAGACGTGGGTACCTCTCCTTCCCTTCCTGTACTCACACAGCCCAGGGAGCCCACAGCCATACTCTGACCGTGCGTGACCCAGGCATGGGGCAGGGAAGGATGAAGGCTATGATGATTACACAGACAGAAGTTCACAAAGCTTTTCTGTAAGGAGCCAGAGAGAACCTATTTTAGAATTTGCAGTTCTACGGTATGAGTAATGTTTTCTTCTTAGCAATCCCTTAAAAACCGCAAGCTGATCATAGCTTGTGCAATAAAGGATATAAAAAACAGGCCACTATACCCGGCTACAACCGATGACTGCCCTGACAGGGAACACAACAGAGAACCCCTGAGAGAGCAGGAGAGCAGTGGGATGCAGACCTCCAATTCTCGTAAAAAGACCAGCCTTAATGGTCTGACTGAGACCAGAAGGACCCCAAAGGTCATGGTCCCCAGACCTTCTGTTAGCCCAAGACAGAAGCCATTCCCAAAGCTAACTCTTCAGACCGGGATTGGTCTGGACTATAGGATAGAAAATGATATTGGTGAGAAGTGAGCTTCTTGGATCACGTAGACACATGAGACTATGTGGGCAGCTCCTGTCTGGAGGGGAGATGAGAGGGCAGAGGGGGTCAGAAGCTGGCTGAATGGACACAAAAATAGAGAGTGGAGGGAAGGAGTATGCTGTCTCATTAGAGGGAGAGCAACTAGGAATATATAGCAAGGTGTATATAAGTTTTTGTATGAAAGACTGACTTGATTTGTAAACTTTCACTTATAGCACAATAAAAATTAAAAAAAAAAAAAAAAAGCCACTAGACGGATTCTCCTGAGGGTGGGCAAACGACCCTGGATTTAGACATGACATCTCCAGTATGGATCAGGAGGTGCTGACAGGGAGGCATAGACAGCACTGGGTGGACTCAAGATGGATACACAGAATGGGCCGGCAGAAGGGGAGGGCCGAGCAGGAGGAAGCGGTGGGGCTAGCCAAGGGTGCACCACTGCACCACTTCCGGCCTGAGCCGACAAACAAAAATGCAGAGGGAGAATGGTGGAAGATCACAAGTTTACTTTTTGGATTTGTCAAATACAATGCTACTTTTCTCTGCACATAAACGCCCTGGGGAAAAAAACATAAAAGCCCTTCCTTAAAAAAGAAATATAAAATTAGAATTTTTTTTCACTTTAAGAAAAATCTTTAAAAAGCCATTAAAATCTGGGTTTAAAGGCTAAGAAAAAGGGTTAAAAGCAAATATACTTGCTTCCACTGTACTTGCTGCTCCCATTGACCCTGGCACCCTCTGAGCCCTTCTAGAACAAAATAAGCCTGTTAAGTTTTCTCCTGATAGAAAACATTCACTAAAGCCCCTTACCCCATGTGTCTGACAGTTTCTCTTACTGTGGGGGCTTGCATGTTGATGTGATGCTGGAAGTTATGCCACCGGTATTCAAATACCAGCAGGGTCACCATGGTGGACAGGTTTCAGCTGACCAGGAAGACGGACCTGGCAGTCTATTTCTGAAAAGAATTAGTCAGTGAAAACCTTATGAATAGCTGCAGAACACTGTCTGTTACAGTGCCAGAAGATGAGCCCCCAGGTTGGATAGCACTCAAAATACGACTGGGGAAGAGCTGCCTCCTCAAAGCAGAGCTGACCTTAAAGACGTGGATGGGCTTGAGCTTTCGAGATCTTCATTTGCTGATGTGGCATGATTCAAAATGAGAAGAAACAGCTGCAAACATCCATTAATGATCAGAACGTGGAAAGTATGAAATATGAATTCTGGAAAATTGGAAATCATCAAAAATGAAATGGAACGCATAAAGATCGACATCCTAGGCATTACTGGGCTGAAATGGACTGGTATTGGCCATTTTGAATTGGACAATCATATGGTCTACTACACCAGGAACAAGAAATTGAAGAGGAATGGCATCGCATTCATCGTCTAAAAGAACATTTCAAGATCTACCCTGAAATACAGTGCTGTCAGTGATAGGATAATATCCATACGCCTACAAGGAAGGACAGTTAATACAACTATTATCCAAATTTACATACCAACCAGTAAGGCCAAAGATGAAGAAATTGAAGGTTTTTACCAACTTCTGCAGTCTGAAATTGATCAAACACGCTATCAGGACGCAATGATAATTACTGGCAACTGGAATGTGTTAGAAACAAAGAAGGCTCCGTAGTTGGAAAATATGGCCTTGGTGATAGAAATGATGCTGGAGATCGCCTGAATAGAATTTTGCAAGACCAACAACATCTTCACTGCAGAGACCTTTTTTTAACAACATAAACAGCAACTATACACGTGGACCTCACCAGATGGAATACACAGGAATCAAATCGACTGATCAGTGGAAAGAGACGACAGAAAAGCTCAATATCATCTGCTGGAACAAGGCCAGAGGCCGACTGCAGAACAGACTATCAATTGCTCATATGCAAGTTCAAGCTGAAGCCAAAGAAAGTTAGAACAAGTCCACAAGAGCCAAAATATGACCTTGAGTATATCCCACCTCAATTTAGAGACCATCTCAAAAATAGATTTGATGCATTGAACACTAAAGACTGAAGACCAGATGAGCTGTGGAATGACATCAAGGACATCATACACGAAGCAAGAGGTCATTAAAAAGACAGGAAAGAAGAATAGACCAAAAGGGATGTCAGAAGAGACTCTGAAACTTGCTCTTGAACATTGAGTAGCTAAAGCAAACGGAAGAAATGATGAAGTAAAAGAGCTGAACAGAAGATTTCAAAGGGTGGCTCGAGAAGACAAAGTATTATGATGACAAGTACAAAGACCTGCAGTTAGAAAACCAAAAGGGAAGAAAACGCTTGGTATTTCTCAAGCTGAAAGAACTGAAGAAAAAAGTCAAGCCCTGAGTTGCAATTTTGAAGGATTCTATGGGCAAAATACCAAACAACACAAGAAGCATCAAAAGATGGAAGGAATACACAGAGTCACTGTATCAAAAAGAACTGGTCAATATTTAGTAATTTCAGGAGGTAGCATACGATCAAGAACTGATGGTACTTAAAGAAGTTGTCCAAGCTGCACTGAAGACACTGGCGAATAACAAGGCTCCAGGAATTGATGGAATACCAATTGAGGTGCTTCAACAAACAGATGCTGTGCTAGAAGTGCTCACTTGTCTATGCCAAGAAACTTGGAAGACAGCTACCTGGTCAACTGACTGGGAGAGATCCATATTTATGCCTATTCCCAAGAAAGGCGATCCAACCAAATGGGGAAATTATCAAACAACATCATTAATATCACACACAAGTAAAATTTTTCTGGAGATCATTCAAAAGCAGTTGCAGCAGTACATCGACAGGAACTGTCAGAAATTCAGGCCACATTCAGGGTGTGGAATGAGAGATACCACTACTGATGTCAGATGGATGCTGGCTGAAAGCAGAGAGCACCAGAAGGATGTTTACCTGTGTTTTATTGACTATGCAAGGGCATTCGACTATGTGGATCGTAACAAGCTATGGATAACACTGCAAAGAATGAGAATTCCAAAACACTTAATTGTGCTCACGAGGAACCTATACATAGAACAAGGGGCAGTTGTTCAAACAGAACAAGTGGATACTGTGTGGTTTAAACTCAGGGAGGGTGTGCGTCTGGGTTGTATCCTTTCACCATACGTATTCAATCTGTACGCTGAGCAAATAATCCAAGAAGCTGGACTACACGGAGAACATGGCATCACGATTGGAGGAAGACTCCTTAATAACCAGCGTTATACAGATGACACAACCTTGCTTGCTCAAAGTGAAGAGGACTTGAAGCACTTGCTGATGATGATGAAAGACCACAGCCTTCAGTATGGATTACACCTCAACATAAAGAAAACAACAATCCTCACAACTGGACCAATAAGCAACATCATGATGAACAGAGAAAAAACTGAAGGTGTCAAGGATTTCATTTTACTTGGATCCATAATCAATACCCATGGAAACAGTAGTCAAGAAATTAAAGGACTCATTGCACTGGGCAAATCTGCAGCAAAAGGTCTCTTTAAAGTGTTAAAAAGCAAAGATGCCAGCTTGAAGACTAAGGTGTGCCTGACTCAAACCATGGTGTTTTCAACTGCCTTATATGCATGTGAAAGCTGGACAATAAGTAAGACAGACCAAAGAAAAATTGACACCTTTGAATTACGGTGCTGGTGAAGAATACTCAGTATACCATGGACTGCCAAAAGAAAGAACATATCTGTCTTGGAAGAAGCGCAGCCAGAATGCTCCTTAAAAGCAAGGACGGCGAGACTTCATCTCACATACTTTGGTCAGGAGGATCAGTCCCTGGAGAAGGACATCATACTTGGTAAAGCAGAGGATCAGCAAAAAAGAGGAAGACCCTCAATGAGATGGACTGACACAGTGTTTGCAACAATGGGCATGACGATTGTGAGGATGGCACAGGACCAGGCAGTGTTTCGTTCTGTTGTATATACGTTAGCTTTGAGTCGGAACTGGCTCGATGACACCTAATAACAACAACAAAGCTCCTTATGATTAGTGGCTTCCAGGTTTGTGAAATACAATGTAGATAATGACCCCAGTCATGAAACTATGCTTACATGAATGTTACTCATGGGTCTGATGCCGGTGATGCAACAGTGACCTCACCTGGCACCTCACCAAGTCTGTCTACCATATACCCTCCAAGAAGCACTTTTTGCTCAGATAGGGTTTCCCTTGCATCAAAGGCAGGGGACCCCCACTGGCCTGGCTGACAGGCTGTAGGGCAAAGCAAAGCACCATGGCAGCTATCACGTTGGCCCCCTCATGTGCCAGGTGAAAAAACCAGTGTCTTACTCAGGGCACCAGGGCCCAGGCCAAGAAGACTTCCTGCCTGTTCTCTAACCTCAGACCCCTGGGTCCATGAGGCACCTACTCCCAAAGACAACACAGATGCCTGTGGGGTGAGTGCAGGGTGATGAAACACTGTCTCCTCAGAACAAGGGGCCAGTGCAGGACTCACTCCAGGTACCTGAATGGTGATGAGAAGCAGGGACAGCTCCTGGCTCAGCTTCACTGCAGCAGAGGGCACTGAGGAGTGCAGATCCAGGATGGGTCATGGCAGGAGTGCAGGATGGGGCCGAAGGGGTCCCAGGGGATGGTCCTGGAGCCACTGGCTCCATCTCCACCTCCTCTGGGCGAGCTCTAGGACTGGGCATGGCTGGGACCTGGAGACCAGTGGGGAAACATGTGAGCTGTGCAGAAGGCCCATCTACCCATACCGTCCTCCCATTGAGCACGGGTCTCTTCTTCCATCCCTGTAACCTGAAGAGGGTTCTGACCCCGGGCCTAAGTAGAGGGACCACCAGACACTAGGGCGAGAGACTAACCCTGGGGTGAGGAGGAGTGGCCACCTCAGAGCCTGCGCCCACCTCTCACACTGCTTGTTCCTGATGCTTAACAGGCCCTGAAGGTAAACATGCCAGGCCCCTCTACAAGGCAGGAAGCAGTACCTGAGGGGCCGTCCCACACTGCAGACACTTGCACAGTCACCACTCACAGCCACCATGGTGCCACACTGCCAACCCCAGCAGTCAAGTCTGCATCATGCCCTCACAGGTGTCCCCACCCCCAGGCCTTCCTCTCACAGCACCAGCTGCCCCCTCCCAGTCCAGGAGGACTTCTCCTCATCTCTGTCTTCATGTTGGTGCCCAGGGCTCCCTTCTGCTGCTGCATGGACTTCCTGGGTGATCTCTCCTGGTCCTGAGGCATCAATACCCCTTATCCTGTGAGGACTCTCAAACTCAATTCTCCAGCCCTAACCATTCCCCTTGACAGGAGATGGGACACTTCCACCTGGACACATGGTGGCCCCTAACATGGACTGAGTTACTGACCTCCACCTCCCACTGCCTGTCTGAATAAATGCACTAGTACCTGCCCAAGGGCAATGCTGGGAGTAGGCTTGACCCCCCCCCTCCCGTTGGCTCCTGACCTATATCACCCCACTGGCAGGTACCTGACACCCCCATTCCTACCATGCCCCCAGCACAGCCCAAGTCATCTAGGTGACCACAACAGCTGCCTCCCTGGGATCCCTGCTGCCTCTGCCCCACAGTCATCCCTCAGCTGCAGTGACAGGTGGTATCCAGCAGACCCTACAGACCTCCAAAGCCCCCCTACCTCTCTCTGTACATTATTCACTCCTTTGTCCTTTCAGCAGGCTGAGCTCTTTCGTGCCTCAGGCCTCCTCCAAGCTCTGCTCAGACACCCTTTCCTGGTCTCCAGTTCTTTGTATCATCGGAGAAGACAGCGTGAGAGCAGGATCCCACCCATCTTTCTTATCCCCATAGCCCAGGGAGGTGCTCAGTGTTTGGTGCATGAGATAAGGAGTCTGGAGCCATCATGGGAGGGCTCCAGGGGACAAGAGACAGGCCTGATGGGCTAAGGTCACAGAGCTACAACAGAAGCTGGTGAGACTTCCAGGTCCCGGAGAGTTCAGAGGCCAGGGCCTGTTGTAGACGCTGCCTGACAGCCTAAGGACTGGACTCGTCCTCTTGGACACACACTTTTCTAGTGTCTACTATGTGCCAGGGTCTGTTGGGGGTCAGGGAACACAACAGTGACCAGTATCCTCAAGGGCCCCAGTGGGGGCTGTTTCCAGGGGTAGCGGGGAGGCCAATGTGGGTGGAGAAAGGAAGAAGCAGGTAAAGCACAAGTGGCTCTGCATCATGTCCTGCAGGCCTGAAGCGAAGGTGCAGCCTACACCCTATGAGATGGAGACAGAGGCTAGAGGTGCTGGTGATACATGGAGGGCAGCCTTGGAATTGGCTCCCACCACCTCGTCCTCTACTAGGGTGCACTCTGTCCTGATGCAGCATCCTTCGCTGAGGGGCTCCCCACACCTTCCATGACTTTTCTGGCAGTGGTGAGGCTCACAGACAGGAGCAGGGTCTCTTGTTCCTTTCTGCCTCACCTGGAGGAAGACATGTGGTTCGCTTTGGATGGAGACAGAGTTGAGATGGCAGTGTAACTTGCTGAGAGTGAGGGTGTGGTCCTGGGATCTGGATGGGGCTGAGAAGTAGCTTCTCTGTAGAAAGGTGGCAGAAGGATGGTGAAGGGAGTCAAGGTGATGGCAGGTGTCACCCACGGGACCCAGGCTGCTCACAGAATGGAGCGGGGCTGAATGGGGCTGCTGGACTGAGATCAGGAAAAGCCAGACAGTGGTGATCTCAGGAGGGCAGGTGTGGGGATACAGGTGGTGGGTGAGGCTGTGAGGCTGGAGTCCCTGTGCAGTAAGAGGGACCAGGCCAGAGCGGGGTGCTTTGGCTAAGCCTGGAGGAATTCCTGAGTGTGGGCAGGGCTCAGACATGATGTGCCTGTCCACACGGCGGCAGAGACTTAGGAGACTAGAGAGCTGACCCTGAGAACATGAGACCATCAGTGACTGCGTTCACTCACTCTGACAGTACAGGCATTCCATTCCATGGGGGACACCTTTCTCACTCTTCTCCACCCCAGGGGAGACTCGATCATTGCAATATTCACTCAACTTTATTTTAAAATATTTCAAATTACCATCATTGTTACTGAATGGGGCACTGGGCACAGTCACACAGCTCAATATTCAAAAAAAATAATAAAAAAAGATTTACAGTGAAAATCTGCTATCCCTTCTTCAGCTACTTGGTTCTCCTTCCCAGTTTCTAGTGTTCCATTCCAGAATGCAGGCTTACACAAGCAAAGATGTATATGTTTTCTTTGCCATTTTAGCATAAATTGTAGCAAACTACCCTCGTTTTACACCTTTCCTTACCTCATTATATGTAGGACGGATCTTGCTGACCAAAACACAGACTGTGTCTGTGGTAGGCAGAGTGCCCCTCGCCATGTCCACATCTTAACCCCTAGAACCTTGACTATATTAGATACACAGTAAAAGGAACTCTGCAAAAGGAATTAAAGCTACGGACCTGAATTATCCAGGTGGACCCCATCTAATCACAGCAGCCCTTAAAGGCAGAAGTGATGTGACAAAAAAGATCCGGTAGAGAAAAACTCAGAAAGATTCCAAGCCTGAGAAGGCTTCTACGCTCCTTGCTGGCTCTGAGATGTACTAGGGCCGTGCTGGAGAGCAGCCTTGAGTCGTTGCTATGGGTGTCCCCGACTGACAGCCAGCAAGAAAACAGAGACCTCAGTCCTACAACGGCAAGGAGATGGCTTCAGCTAACAATCTGAATGAGCCTGGAAGCTGATTTTCCTTGCTAAGGGCTCAGCCTGCCGATGACCAACTGAAAGGACCATCAGCCACCCGCCCACCGCAGGCATCCACAGGAGGGGCCCTACTCCTACGGGGGAGAACAGGTCCTTCTCCACCCAGAGGGAGAATCCACCACCGACGGGGCCTCCCAGGCAGGGCACTTGGGGCTGCGCGCACTCCCGTTTCTCACCCGGCTCTGTGCAGTTCTGGCGTTCGCAGCAAGCTGCTGGACCCCTTCTTCCACCCCAATCCCCCTCGCGCCTGGGCGCACCATTCAGTGGTACACCTGCCCCGTCGCGCTCCAGCGCTCCTGCGGCGGCCTAGCCAGGCGGTCGATATCACCGGCTTCCGGGGCAGGGCCCCGGCTGCGCAGCGCCGACCCGCTCGGCCTCCCGCCACACAGCCCCCTGGGTACCCCGCCCGGGAACGCCGCCCTCCGAGGCCACGACCCCCTCCCGCGCCAGCAGCGCCCGCCCCGCCTCACCCCGCCCCGCCCCGCCCCCTGCGGCTCCCACAACCCCCCGCGCGGCTCCGCCCCCACCCGAATCTGCGCCGGGCCACCGGAGACCGCACAGCGACCCGCCACGCACCGCGGGGACATTGAGGCCACGCAAACTCTCCGTCGGAAACGTAGAGGCTACGCTCGCGCGAACTCACCTCCTTTGGGGGCTGCTGGAGGCAAGGCCGCGGCGTCGCGACGCCAGAATGTCTCAGCCGCAAGGGCGCATTGAGCCCCGGAAGTCCCGCCCCGACCTCTGGTTCACGGCCCGGCGCAGCCGCTCTAGGCGTGAGAGGCCGGCGCGACTTTGTGGTTCGGCCGGTCCTGGTGCGGCTGCCACGACCCGGGCCCGAAAGCCGGTCGGTGCACCAAACAAGGTGGCAGCGAAATAAGAAAAGATAATTTATTAAAAATGCGGGGAGAACTAGATAAAAATACTGCACAAGTGGAAGACTTTAAAACCCAGATCCCCAGAACCGGAACGGGTGTAGTTGACAAAAACGTAAGGACACATACGGCAGAACTGAAGTCATTCAGTCAATAAGTAATTGGACAGACATACGGAAAAACTCATATTCCATACATAGGATATAAGCATTTTGGGAAATGCCCAATGGAACTTTTGCAAAAATTGATCATACACTTGGACTTTAATTTCTCAGATTAAAGTATAAAAATTTAGGAATGCATAATAAAAGGTTGACAAAGAAGCTTAACTATTGGAATTTAATAAACACATTCTAGATAACTTTTGAATAAAAAATGACATTAAGGTCAACCGATTTTTGACAAGGGTGCTAAGTCACTCAATGGGGAGAGATGAGTCTCTTCAATAAGTATTGATGGGAAAATTGATCCATGCCTCACACCATACACAGAAAGAAATTACAAATGGATTAAGGACCTAATTTTGCTAAGTAAAACCATAAAATTCTAAGGCAAAAAAGTAGGGGCAACACCGTCAGGCCACGCTTATCACAACGGATTATCTAATAACAGAAGCACAAACAGGAAAAGACTAAATAAATGGGGCCTTATAAAAATTAAAAACTTTTGTTCATTAAAAGACTTTACCAAAAAAGTGAAAAGACAAGCCACTGACTAGAAGAATATTTTTGGAAACCATATATCTGACAAGAGCCTAGTAACCAAAATATACATAAAGCTTTGACAACTTAACAAAAAGACAAATATAATCATAAAATGGACAAAGAACTTGAATAGACGTTTCACCAAACACATGAAAAGATGCTCAGCGTCATTAGCCATCAGAGAGATGCAAATCAAAACCATGATGAGATACGATTTCACTCTTGCTAGGAAATGGTGACAAAAAGACAAATATAAAATGGGCAAAGAACTTGAATAGACGTTTCACCAAACACATGAAAAGATGCTCAGCGTCATTAGCCATCAGAGAGATGCAAATCAAAACCATGATGAGATACCATTTCACTCTTGCTAGGATGGCTAAGATTAAAAAAACCAGAAAACAACAAATGTTGGCAGGATGTGGGGAAATTAGAACACTTACCCACTGTTGGTGAGAATGCAAAATGGTACAGCAGTGTGGAAAACAGCATGGCAGTTCCTCAAAAAATGAAAAATAGAACTACCATATGACCCAGCAATTCCACTCCTAGGTATATACCCGAAAGACTTCAAAGCAGAGACTCCAACAGAGACCTGTACACCAGAGTTCATGGCAGCACTATTCACAATATCTAAAAGGTGGAAAAAAACCTAAATGCCCATCAACAGATGAATGGATAAACAAAATGTGGTACATACAAACAATGGACTACTACTCAGCCAGTAGAAGAAATGAAGCCTTGATACATACTACAATATGGATGGAGCTGGAAGACATTATGCTGAGTGAAATAAGTCAGCCACAAAGGAACACATATTGTATGTCTTCACTTATATAAAAAGACAAGAAAAGACAAATGGATAGAGAACAAAATTTATTAGTGGTTATCTGGGGCTGAAGATCATTCAAAAGCGGCTCCTGCAGTATATCACCAGGAAACTGCCAGAAATTCAGGCCGGATTCAGAAGAGGGCATGGAACCAGGGATATCCTTCCTGATGTCAGATGGATCCTGGCTGAAAGCAGAGAATATCAGAAAGATGTTTCCCTGTGTTTTACTGACTATGCAAAGGCATTCGACTGTGTGGATCATAACAAATTATGGATAACACTGCAAAGAATGGGAATTCTGGAACACTTAATTATGCTCCTGAGGAACCTGTGCATAGATCAAGAGGCAGTTGTTCAGACAGAACAAGGAGATACTGTGTGGTTTAAAGTCAGGAAAGGTGTGCATCAGGGTTGTATCCTTTCACTGTTTTTTTTTTATTCAATCTGTTGGAAGAACTGGTAGCTTAGTTGTTAAGAGTTACGGCTGCTAACAAAACAGTTGGCAGTTCAAATCCACCAGGTGCTCCTTGGGAACTCTATGGGGGCAGCTCTACTCTGTCCTATAGGGTCGCTATGAGTCAGAATGGACTCAACAGCAATGGGTTAAGTTTAACGGTTATTCAATCTGTATGCTGAGCAAATAATCTGAGAAGCTGGACTATATGAAGAACGAGGCATCAGAATTGGAGGAAGACTCATTAAAAACCTGCATTATGCAGATGACACAACCTTGCTTGCTGAAAGTGAAGAGGAGTTGAAGCGCTTAGTGATGAAGATCAAAGACCATAGCCTTCAGTATGGATTACACCTCAACATAAAGAAAACAAAAATCCTCACAACTGGACCAATAAGCAACATCATAATAAATGGGGAAAAGATTGACGTTGTCAAGGATTTCATTCTACTTGGATCCACAATCAACACCCATGGAAGTAGCAGTCAAGAAATCAAAAGATGCATTGCAATGGGCAAATCTGCTGCAAAAGACTTCTCGTAAGTGTTGAAAAGCAAAGATGACACCTTGAAGACTAGGGTGCGCCCGACCCAAGCCATGGTATTTTCAGTAGCATCATATGCATGTAAGGCTGGACAATGAATAAGAAAGACTGAAGAAGAATTGATGCCTTCGAGTTGTGGAATTGGCAAAGAATATTGAATATACCATAGACTGCCAAAAGAACAAATAAATCTGTCTTGGAAGAAATACACCTAGAATGCTCCTTGAGAAGCAAGGATGGTGAGACTATGTCTCACATACTTTGGACATGTTATCAGGAGGGATCGGTCCCTGGAGAAGGACATCATTCTTGCTAAAGTGGAGGGTCAGCAAAAAAAAAGAGAAAGACCCTGGATGAGATGGATTGATACAGTGGCAACAACAGTGCACTCAAGCATAACAGTTATTGTGAGGATGGTGAAGACCAGGCAGTGTTTTGTTCTGTTGTACGTAGGGTCACTATGAGTTGAAACTGACACAACAGTGCCTAACAACATCAATAATAAAAAAAGACATTAGCCAGAAAATAAACTATAAAGGAATAAAAAATAAAACACTCATTCTCAAACCTATGAGACCTGGTGTAAACTGTGATACAGCCTTAATACTATTTTTGTTATTAAAGAAGACAGAAGTATTTTAAGAAGTTAGAAAAAGAACCAATAGCATTGCTCTGCACTAGCAATAACCGACCAGATAATATAACAAAAAATAAAATGTTCTCTGCAATAGCAACAAAAACCATAAACTGCTGGGGAGTTAACAAAGAATATGCAAGACCTCTGTGGAGAAAATGTTGAAACTCTAATAAAGGACACAGAAGATGGCCTGTATAAATGGAGAGAGATTTCTTGCTCTTGGATGGGTCAACTTGATACTATAAAGATTCCCCAACTTAATGTATAAATTCACTGCAACCCAATCAAAATTCTACTTGGAATTTTAAGATAAAAAGCAATAAAATGTATATAGAAAAATAAAAGTAAATGAATAAATACCTAAGTCAATTTTAAAAAGAAAAATGGGAGGTGAGTTATTAGTATTGGCACAAGAACTGACAAATAGCAAAAGTAGTAAAGAGCTCGTGCCAGACTTTTGTGCACATGGGGACTTAATAGATGATAATAATGGCACAACAAATAAATGGCAAAAGAATTGGTTATTTTGTAGAAGATACTGAGAAAATGAGCTACTCAAAGGGGAAAAATAAAACTAGATCTCTACTTACCAACACGTAAAAAGATAGTCTCATCAGGATTGGGGGAAGACTCATTAACAACCCTGCGTTATGAAGATGACATAACCTTGCTTCCTGAAAGTGAAGAGGACTTGAAGAACTTACTAATGAAGATCAACGACCACAGCCTTCAGTATGGATTGCACCTCAACATAAAGAAAACAAAAATCCTCACAATTGCACCAATGAGCAACATCATGATGAATGGAGAAAAGATTGAAGTTGTCAAAAATTTTATTTTACTTGGATCCGCAATCAACACCCATGGAAGCAGCAGTCAAGAAATCAAAAGATTCATTGCATTGGGTAAATCTGCTGCAAAAGACCTCTTTAAAGTGTTGAAGAGCAAAGATGTCGCCTTGAAGACTAAGGTGTGCCTGACCCGAGCCATGGTATTTTCAATCACATCATATGCATGTGAAAGCTGGACAATGAATAAGGAAGACCAAAGAATTGATGCCTTTGAATTGTGGTGTTGGAGAAGAATATTGAACATACCATGGACTGCCAGAAGAACGAATAAATCAGTCTTAGAAGAAGTACAACAAGAATGCTCCTTAGAAGCAAGGATGGCGAGACTGTGTCTTACATACTTTGGACATGTCGTCAGGAAGGATTGGTCTCTGGAGAAGGACACATGCTTGGCAGAGTACAGGGTCAGTGGAAAAGAGGAAGACCCTCAAAAATATAGATTGACACAGTGGCTGCAACAATGGGCTCAAGCATAACAACGATTGTAAGGATGGCACAGGACTGGGCAGTGTTTCGTTCTGTTGTGCATAGGGTCGCTATGAGTTGGAACTGACTCGATGGCACCTAACTACAACAACAGAGGAACAAAAGATCTAAATATGAACAGTAAAGAAATGAAGTTAGTAGGAAAAAAATAGGAAATACTTTGTTACTCTGGCATGGAAAAGATGCTCTACTTATCAGCCATTAGAGAGATGCAAATTAAACAAGGAGCTAAGCTACCACTTCACAACCCCTGGGCTGGTAAAAGTTAGAAATGTGGATAATGCCAATGTCAGCACTTGAGGTTCAAATTTTTTCCTGTCATGTAAAATTACAAGTTTCAATGGTGGCTTCCCCCAGGCTGTCATCAAGGACCCAGGTGCCTCCTCTCAGGATGTTCTGCCAGTCTATGTGGAGGAGAAGAGAAGAGGAGAACAGATAATTTGCATACCAACTGTTTCTGCCACAGTTCATCCATATGACCACCTTCTGGACCAAGAACACAATCTCTGCCCAAGAAGAATAACCCAAAGTCCCATTCAGTCCCTCATCCAGCTCAGTCTAGGCCCTCTGGACAAGGCCTGGCTCCTCCACCAGGTCCTGTAATTAAAGGACAATTCACCTGGCCTCTACACACCTATTACAACATGGAGAAGGAGGAGAATGGAGAACACAGAAATATTCAAACCCCACCAGGCATTATCAAAAAGTAATTCAGAAATTTAGTTATTGTACACACTATGTACTTATTTTGAATGCATAGGTTTTGCACTCATGGGCAGAGCCACCAGTCCTCAGGGCCTAAGCTCCTGAAATGGGCCCACACAGGTCCATTCAGGTTTTAAAGGTATTCACAATCCATGTACTGTTTATGCCTGGACAGGAGCCGCTTCTACCCTGAGTTCCCAGTTTGGGGAGCTGGCAGATTATTTTGTCCCCCATTTGTTAATTTGTTCCTTCTCCAAGGCCGGGAGGATGGCTCAGCACACCCATCAGGACCTATCTCAGGCCCAGGGAAATAGATTGCCACTGAAGCCAGCTTAGGGGCTAGGGGCGTGGTAAATTAGACGCACGTACTTATCTTTTGCCAAGAGCACTGTTCTTCGCTGATTCTGGAGGTGTTAGTAGACTCTGTGTGGCTCGCTGTCTCTCCCTGGGGAAACCACGTCCCGAATGCTACTGCCAGCCCTGCTGTGGTTTCAGCAGGGGATCATGACTGAGGGGTGCTGGTTCCCATTGAGTCAGGTCCGGTGACTCCTCACAGCTTCTGAACCATCTCTCCCTCCCCCTGCCACTCAGTCCGATTTCCTAACTTTGCCTTTGATGTTCAGGGTTCCTAGCTTGTCATATATATAATCGGTTCACTTGTTTTTTTTCGGATCTTTGTTGTAAGAAGGATCACTGGAAGCATCTGACTACTCTGCCATCTTGGCCCCACCTCCCAGTGAAAACCTGATGAACAGCAGAGGAACATTGTCTGGTGTAGTGCCAGAAGATAAGCCACTCAGGGAAGGCATTTAAAAGCTACTGGAGAAGAACTGCCTTCTCAAAGTAGAGTTGACCTTAATGATGTGGATGGAGTCAAGCTGTTGGGACCTTCATTTGCTGATGTGGTACAACTCAAAATGAGAAGAAACAGCTCCAAACATCCATTAATAATCAGAATGTGGAATGTTTGAGGTACAAGTCTAGGAAAATTGGAAGTCATCAAAAATGAAACATAAACATCGATATCCTAGGCATTAGTGAGCTGAAATGGAATGGTATTGGCCATTTTGAATCAAACAATCATATGGTCTACTATGCCTTGAATGAGAAATTGAAGACAAATGGCGTCTCATTCATTGTCAAAAAGAACATTTCAAGATCTACCCTGAAGTACAATGCTGTCAGTGATAGGATAATATCCATACACCTACAAGGAAGACCAGTTAATACGACTATTATTCAAATTTATGCACCAACCATAAAGGCCAAACATGAGGAAATTGAAGATTTTTACCAACTTCTGCAGTCTCAAATTGATCAAACATGCAATCAAGGTGCATTGATAATTACTGGTGATTGGAATGCAAAAATTGGAAACAAGAAAGATCAGTAGCTGGAAAATACAGCCTTGGTGATAGAAATGATACCTGAGATTCCATGACAGAATTTTGCAAGACCAATAACTTCATTGCAAATACCTTTTTTCAACAACATAAACAGCAGCTATACACGTGGACCTCGCTGAATGGACTACATAGGAATCAAATCAACTACATCTGTGGAAAGGGATGATGGAGAAGCTCAATATCATCAGTCAGAACAAGGCCAGGGCCGACTGAAGAACAGACCATCAATTGCTTATATGCAAGTTCAAATTTGAACTGAAAAAAATTAAATCAAGTTCACAATAGCCAAAGTACAACCTTGAGTATATCCCACCTGAATTGCAAGACCACCTCAAGAATAGACATGTCACATTAAACACTAATTGACTGAAGTCCAGATGAGTTGAGGAATGACATCAAGCACATCATACCTGAATAAAGCAAGAAGTCATTAAAAAGACAGGAAAGGGGTGACCAAAATGGATGTCAGAAGAGACTCTGAAACTTGCTCTTGAATGTACAGTAGCTAAAGCAAAAGGAATAAATGATCACATAAAAAAGATGATCAGAAAATTTAAAAGGGCAGCCGGAGAATACAGTAGTATAATGACATGCGTAAAGACCTGGAGATAGAAAACCAAAAGGGAAGAACATGCACACAATCATTTGTCAAGATGAAAGAACTGAAGAAAAAAGTTCAAGCCTCGAGTTGCAATAGTAAAGGATTCTATGGGCAAAAAGGAAACCCTGGTTGCATAGTGGTTAAGTGCTACAGCTGCTAACCTAGAGGTCTGCAGTTCAAATCCACCAGGTGCTGCTTGGAAACTCTACGGGGGCAGTTCTACTCTGTCCTATAGGGTCGCTATGAGTCAAAATCGACTAGATGGCAGTGGGTTTGGTTTTTGGATGGGCAAAAAATTAAACAATGCAGGAAGCATCAAAAGAAGATGGAAGGAATACACAGTCACTGTAACAAAAAGAATTGGTCAATGTTCAACCATTCTTGCAGGTGGCATATGATCAAGAACATGGTGGCACTGAAGGAGAAGTCCAAGCTGCTCTGAGGCATTGGTGAAAACAAAGGCTCCAGGAATTGATGGAATACCAGTTGAGATTTTTCAACAAATGGATGCAATGCTGGAAGCTCTCATTCTTCTATGCCAAGAAAATTGGAAGACGGCTACCTGGCCAATCAACTGGAAGAGATCCATATTTCTGTCCATTACAAAGAAAGGTGATCCAATGGAACAAGGAAATTATTGAATAATATCATTAATATCACATGCAAGTAAAATTATGCTGAAGATAATTAAACAATGGTTGCAGCAGTATATGGACAGGGAACCGCCAGAAATTCAAGCTGGATTCAGAAGAGGACATGGAACCATGGATATCATGGCTGTTGTTAGATGGATCCTGGCTGAAAGCAGAGATTACCAGAAAGATGTTTACCTGTGTTTTGTTGACTAAGCAAAGGCGTTGGACTGTGTGGATCACAAAAAATTGTGGGTAACGTTGCAAAGAATGGGAATGCCAGAACACTTAATTGTGCTCATAAGGAACCTGTACATAGACCAAGAGGCAGACATTTAAACAGAACAAGGGGATACTGAGTGGTTTAAAATCAGGAAAGATGTGCATCAGGGTTGTATCCTTTCACCATACTTACTCAATCTGTATGCTGAGCAAATAATCCAAGAAGCCGGGCTATATGAAGAAGAATGGTCATCAGGGTTGGAGGAAGACTCATTAACAACCTGTTATGCAAATGACATAACCTTGCTTGACAAAGGTGAAGAGGACTGGAAGAACTTCCTGATGAAGATGAAAGACTACAGCCTTCAGTATGGATTATACCTCAACATATAGAAAACAAAAATCCTCACAACTGGACCACTTAGCAACATCATGAAAAATGGAGAAAAGACTGAAGTTGTCAAGGATTTCATTTGCCTTGGATCCACAATCAACACCCATAGAAACAGCAGTCAAGAAATCAAACAACTCATTGTATTGGGCAAATCTGCTGTAAAGGAGCTCTTTAAAGTGTTGAAAAGCAAAGATGTTACTTTGAGGATGAAGGTGCTTCTGACTTAAGCCATGGTTTTTGGGTTTTGATTTTCAATCAGCTCATATGCATGCAAAAGCTGGACAATGAATAAGGAAGACCAAGGAAGAATTGATGCCTTTGAATTATGCTGTTGGTGAAGAATATTTAATATATCATGGACTGTCAGAATAATGAACAAATCTGTCTTGGAAGAAGTACAGCCAGAATGCACCTCAGTAGCAAGGATGGTGAGACTTTGTCTCGTGTTCTTTAGACGTGTTATCAGGAGGAACCAGTCTCTGGAGAAGGACATAACGCTTGGTAAAGTAGAGGGCCAGTGAAAAAGAGGAAGACCCTCTATTAGGTGGATTGACACAACAATGAGCTCAAACATAGCGTGAACTGTGAGGATGGTGCAGGATCAGGCAATGTTTCATTCTTCTGTGCATGTGGTCTCTATGAGTTGAACTGACTCAAAGGTATCTAACAACAACAACATAAACAAGTCTCACAACTTTCAATCTAGTAGCATCATAAGTACAGAAAAATAAATACTATGAGCCACAAACATAGGAAAAGATGTTCAACCTTAATAGAAATACAAACAAACCCACTGCCAGCGAGTGGTTTCCGACTCATAGCAACCTTGTAGGACAGAGTAGAACTGCCCCATAGGGTTTCCAAGGCTGTAGGTCTTTTTTTTTTTTAATTTGTATTGTGCTTTAAGTGAAAGCTTACAAATCAAGTCAGTCTCTCATACAAAAATTTATATACACCTTGCTATTTTTATATACTCCTAATTTTTCTCCCCCTAATGAGACAGCATACTCCTTCCCTCCACTCTCTATTTTTGTGTCCATTCGGCCAGATTATGACCCCCTCTGCTTTCTCATCTCCCCTCCAGACAGGAGATGCCAGCATAGTCCCATGTGTCTACTTGGTCCAAGAAGCTCATTCTTCACAAGTATCATCTTCTATCCCACAAAATAAAATAAAATAAAATAAAAATATAGTCCAATCCAATCCCTGTCTGAAGAGTTGGCTTTGGGAATGGCTCCTGTCTTGGGCTAACAGAAGGTCTGGGGACCATGACCTCTGGGGTCCTTCTAGACTCAGTCAGACCATCAAGTCTGGTCTTTTTACTAAAAAAAAAAAAAAAAATTTTTTTTTTTTTTTTTTTGGAATCTGCATCCCACTGCTCTCCTGCTCCCTCAGGAGTTCTCTGTTGTGTTTACTGTCAGGGCAGTCGTAGGTTGTAGCCGGGCACCATCTAGCTCTTCTGGTTTCAGGCCGACGTGGTCTCTGGCTTATGTGGTCCTTTCTGTGTCTTGGGCTCGTTAAGTACCTTGTGTCTTTGGTGTTCTTCATTCTCCTTTGCTCCAGGTGGGTTGAGACCAATTGATGCATCTTAGATGGTCTCTTACTAGCATTTAAGACCCGAGAAGGGTTGTAAATCTTTATGGAAGCAGACCCCACCTTTCTCCCTTAGAGAGGCTGGTGGGTTTCAACTGTCAACATTTTGGTTAGCAGCTGAGTGTTTAGCCACTGTGCCACCAGGGCTCCCTAACAGAAATACAGGAACTACAAATTGAATGCCCACCAGCCTGGAAAACGTAAAGGTTGAGAACCCCAAGTGACCACAACTGAGGAAAATAGGCACACATGCATCCCTGGCTGAAATGTTGTTGGATAAAGCCTTTTCTGAGGACCCTGTAGCTTCAGCAATCTGAACCCTAAAAGCTGACAGCCTGTCCTGCTGAAACACTGCTGCGGTATGAGTACAGGTGCAGCAGAGCACGTGCCCGAAAACAACCCCACCAGGACCTGACTCGGAGCCCTGGAAGCCTCAGAAAATGTGGCATGTGCACTGGAAACTGATCTTCTGTTGTTGTTAGGTGCACAGTTGGTTCTGACTCATATCTTCTGAGGGTCACTAAATCCGGAAGGGAGGGTGGGAGCCACTCTGGGGAAGCCAGAGGACTTTGTGTCTCTGTGGCCTCTGAGGTGTGGGTAGGAAGGAAGCTGCCCAGGCTGCTGGGATAACTGCTGTAGTGGTTTACACTCAACAGGTCAGAGCGAAGGCCAGTGAGGGGTTGGCTGAAGAGGGCAGAGTGCACAGGTGGCCCTGGCAGTTTGTTGCCCAGTACACAATAGTCTCAATAAAGGTTTGTTGATTTGAATTCAGCATAAAGAGTTGGTGCAGGAATCAGGGGGGGTGCTGGCTCCTAAGGCAATGGTTCCAAGCATTTACTGGCACAGAGCCTTCCCTGCAGCCCCCACTCCACCTCCAAGGCTCGCACCTGTTGGTAACAGCAGTACCTTCTCCGAGGTCTTAGAGCTTGCCAGGTAGGAGGCAAATTTGCCCCACAAGGATTTCATTCAATCCTCCAGCAGCATTTTGAGGTAGATACTATTCTGTCCCCACTGTTCAAAACCAAATCCATTGTCATTGAATTGATTTGGACTCATAGCGACCCTATAGGACAGAGTAGAACTGCCCCATAGGGTTTCCAAGGCTGTAAATTTTAGGGAAGGATCCTTGGTGTTGCAATGGTTAAGCATTTGGCTGCCAATCAAAAGGTTGGTGGTTTGAACCCACTAGCTGCTCCTCAGGAGAAAAGACCTAGCGATCTGCTTCCATAAAGATTTACAGCCAGGAAACCCTATGGGGCAGTTCTACTTTGTCATATACAGGGTCACTATGAGTTGGAAATGACTTGACAGCACACAACAACAATCTTTAAAGAAGCAGACTGTCACATCTTTCTCCCGTGGAGAGGCTGATGGGTACCAACCACCCACCTATGGGTTAGCAGCTGAGAGCTTAACCATTGTGCCATCAGAGCTCCTTGTCCCCACTATACGAATGAGGAAATGGAGGTTAACTAATTTACTTGTCCAGAGTCATTCAGTGAGATTGGATTTCAGGCACTCTGACCTCAGAGCCCACATTCAATGTCTCAGAGACTACCATGTTATACTGTAAGAGTTGTTTGGGCATTTATCATAGTTATCAATCTGTCATTAAATTGGCACTTACGGAGGTTCTTAGTAGATGGACTGGGCGTCCTGTAAGGAGGTTATTTACTTCTGGGTGTGAGTTTTACCTGCAGATTCACTGATTTTAGGAGCAGCAAATCTAGGTTTTCTCCCACAGTCACGGGGCTACTTCTGACCGTCCATTCTCTGATGCTGAAGGAGGCCTGATCATTGGTTAAAGGCTTTTCCACATCTGTTGCGTACATAGGGTTTCTCTCTGGTATGAATTCTCTGGCGCTCAGTAAGGGATGAGCTCTCACTGAAGGCTTTCTCTTATTCTCTACATTGATATGGCTTTTCTCCAGTGTGAATTCTTTCATGCTAAATTAGTGTTGAGCTGTGACTGAAGACTTTTCTACATTTCGAACACTCGCGGTTTCTCTCCAGCGCGAGTTCTCTGGTGATCTCTAAGGTCTGCAGTCTGGCTGAAGGTCCGACCACATTCAGCGCATTCATAGTATGGTTTCTCTGTGGTGTGAGTTTAGATGAGATGAGAACTTTGGGTAAAGGCCTTCCCACATTCATGACACTTGTAAGGCTCCTCACCAGTGCGAATTCTCTGATGTTGAATGAAGGTGGAGCTGTGGCTGAAGGTCTTCCCACAGGTACTGCATTCATAGGACTTCTCTCCTGTGTGAATGCTGTGATGTTCCGTAAGTGTGGCACTTCTGCTGGAAGTCTTTCCACATTCAAGACGTTCAAAAGTTTTCCATACAGCACTTGCTTTCTGGACACTAGGAAGTTCTGCATTATCAAAGAGTGATTCTCCTCATTTAGCTCCTGATAGCCATTTCTCTGATATATGGGTTTTATTATCTGGAGTCAAATCTGATTGTTGTTTGAAAGTTTGGCCTCAGTCACCTCACTGATGAGATCCTTCTTCTATTGGAACTCTCTGACTGGAAGCAGAGCTTGAGCTGTGCCCAGATTTATCACACACTAGGCTTTTTTCTCCAGAGAGGCCTATTTTATGAATGACTGTTTCTTCTCTTAAATTCCTCCCAGGAAAACAGATTTTCTTAGCTTCTCATCTTCAAAAATTTCCCTGATGTCTCTCTGAACTGCATGCTTCTCCAAACTCACTCCCAATGAATTGTTTAAATGTTAACTCCTGTGATTCCAAGTCTTCAGTAATTTCCTCTTTGCATTTCAACAATTTGTTCTCAGGTCTTAGCAGCTGAGTCTGATCACAGGTCTGATCCCACAATCTGAGACAAAAGATACACAATATAAATGTCAGTTTCTAGTGGAGGAAGAATAAAAACTGTCAAGGCAGAAAAAATAAAATTCATATGCAATCCATGTCTCTTATTGGCCACAGTCTTAGTATCATGGAGGGAAAGGAAAGCCAAATAGTGAGCACATTGTTCCCAGGAGGGGCAGACGTGACAAGATGATGCAGTTCTGATCCCTGCAACAACCATTCCAAATTTTCTACTTTCCTCAGGTTCCCACCCTCCAATATGGAGCCTCATCTATGTCACAGAAAGAACAGAAGCTATAAGACTGAAGCTCCCTCAACTTCCTACCCCAAACCTGCACAACACCTCCCTGCTTTTCAGTTTTTTCTCTGAGGTCATCTCCCATCTGTGTCCAGCATCCCATGCCAATGGGACATGTCCAGACAGCTTGTCTCTTCATTGCTGCTGTCATGGGTTAAATTATGTCCTGCCAAAAAAGTGTGTATATCCATTTAGCTGGGCCATGAGTCCCAGTATTGTGGGATTGTCCACCATTTTATGTGATTTCCCTGTGTGTTATATATCCTATCACTATGATGAAACAAAATGGATCAGCAGCAGTTAAATTGATGAGGTCTATAAAAAAAAAAAATTTTTTTTTTTTGTTTGATAAGATTAGGTAGTGTCTTAAGCCAATCTCTTTTAAGATATAAAAGAGAGAAGCAAGTAGAGAGACATGGAAACCTCATAACCAAGAAAGCAGCACTGGGAGCAGAGCGCGTTCTTTGGACCTGATGTTCCTGCTCTGAGATGTTCCCAGACCAAGGAAAGACTGATGACAAAGACCTTCCTCCAGAGCTGACACAGAGAGAAAGCCTTCGCCTGGAGCTGCTGTCCGGAATTCAGACTTCTAGCCTACTGGACTGTGAGAGAATAAACTTTTCTTTGTTAAAGGCATCTACCTGTGGTATTTCTGTTATAGAAACACTAGATGACTAAGACAGCTGCACTTGCCCCACTTCCACTCGTTGAGTGGACCCAGGTGGTCACCACAAGCAAGCAGACCAAGCTGTCTACTAGCTGGATCCCTTTAACTTCCAGTCCTGGAAGGGGGTTCTTTCTGATCAGCACAGACATTTCCTGCCTTGATGCATCCAACAGCAAACTGTTTGGTTGAAATTAAAAAAGCAAAACAGTCGCTTCTTTTTTTGTAGGTCCTTCCTTCAAATGCAAATCACCTGTTCTTTCTGTAGTTCTGGGTGGTTCTGCCTGTTTTTCCAAATGCAAAATTCCTGCGTGGGGCTCAGGTTTTTCACCTAAACCTCCACTCTATATATACTGGCTTGAAACAAAAACCCTGTTTCTCCTAGGCAACTCCTTGTTCCCCTTTTAGTATATACAATAAAGTATTGTTTGAAGGTGGAGTTACACACTCTCTGTAATCTATAATACCCAATTGTCTTGGTTACCTAGTGCTGCTGTAACAGAAATACCACAAGCGGATGGCTTTAACAAAGAGAAATTTGTTTTCTCAGTCTAGTAGGTTACAGGTCCAAGTTGGGGGTGTCTGCTCCAGGGGAAGGCTTTCTCCCTTTGTCAGCTCTGAAGGAAGATCCTTGTCCTTAATCTTCCCCTGGTCAAGGAGCTTCTCAGGCGCAGGGACCCCAGGTCCAGCTCTGCTCCTGGTGCTGCTTTCTTGGTGGTATGAGGTCCCCCACTCTCCGCTTGCTTCCCTTATCGCTTGAGAGATAAAAGGTATTACAGACCACACCCAAGGGAAACTCCCGTTACCTTGGATCAGGGAGGTGACCTGAGTAAGGGTGGTGTTACAATCCCACCCTAATCCTCTTAACATAAAATTACAATCACAAAATGGAGGACAACTACACAATACTGGCAATTCAAGGCCTAAACAAGTTGATACACACATTTTTTGGGGGGTACATAATTCAATCCATGACACCAATATTCATTTCTAGCATACATTTAGATCTGCTTTATAACACTAGGTAGAAGAAACATTCAATATCCATAGTACATTCAATTGAACAGGTGATCCTAAACATATAATCGTTTCTAAAACATTCCAGTTTCATCTCCTCTTCTCCACACCTTAGCTACTGTGTAAGGGAATTGAAGAAAACTTTTAGGCACCTGATACGATCTCAAATGGCCAGTTTGAGGATTGGGTGTGATTCTGTTTTCACCCTAGAGGCAGCCACCTTCTGTATTGTTTCTAAGAAAGAAATGATGATGTAACTATACTGTGACCCCTCCCTGTCACATAGCCATGTAATTACTGCACTGTAACCAATCTAAGAAAGAGAGGTATACCCTTTTAAGCCAATCACCTTACAGAACTGGGCACCGGAAGCCCTGCCTTAAAACGATTGACTACCAATCATGTAATGCCTTTTGATGACTTAAGCCTGTGATTACCAATCAAGTAATGCCTTTCAATGATCTAAGTTTGTAAATACCAATCAAGTAATGTGTTTCATATTCATTGTTCTCCTATAAAATGTCACCGCTGAGTTGCCATTTTGAATTTCTGGATTTCACGGTGTAGAATTGAGTTTATTCTCAGCTCACACTGTCTTTTTTCTTTTAATAAATCTCTCAGTTTTACTCTAATCAGAGTAAGGACGCTTACTCTGTGACACTGTCTTCCCATTCATATGCATATGGCCTTGGGCCTCTGGCTGGGTGAAACCAGAAAACCCTGGCCCCTTATCAATCATCCTGCTTATCTGGCCTGGCTTTTGCCCCAGGCCACTCCAGTTGGGGCTTTTCTCCCATCAGGTGCAGCATAACCTCCCCTTCAGCCGTTACAAGAAACTACCAAAGCAACCATCCAAGAATCAAAAGTTTCACTTCCCAAGTCCCTTTGTTCTTTTTCTTACAAGGTTCCATGCTTTCAAGAGTCTGGGGCCATTTCAAATACTCTTGCTTCTGATGCCAACTGTAAAAACAGTGCGAGGGTGGTGTCTGACCTCTTTTAACTTCACAAGGGAGAAGGAGAATGAAGATCAATGGCCCAAGGCTGGTTCCTATGAGGCAGAGATCAGGCCTGCCTCCTCTCTACATCTTTTACCAATTCTGACACCAGCCATCCCTCCCATGGCACTCTCTATTGGGTTGGATAATTCATTGCAAGGGCCACAGAGAACTCACAGATGATTATGGAGGTTATTATGGGGGTTATTAGGGAAGTAACAGGTTACAATCCAAGCTCTGGAACACTCAGGATACAGTTCTTCCATGTGGACAACCTCTTTTCAGCTGTGCTTGCAGGCACACCTCTCGGTGGCCCTGGGCCTCTGCCCAAACACACTCAGCTTTCTAGCTCCATGGGCCGAGAAGCCCACCACACTGTCTTCTGCTGCCAGATCTCTACTGCTGGGTCTAGCTGTCTTCAGGGTACATCTCATCTTGCTCACTCTCTCTTGGTCTCTTGGTTCCAGAAGGTTCTCAGTGCAGGGATCCTGGGTCTAAAAGACATGCTGGCCCCTGGCTGTTTTTCCTTGGTGGTGGTGGGATCTTCTCTTTCCCATCTCTGGGGTGGCTCATTTCAAACCCAGCGTGATAGCAAAACTGACCAGTCCCTTTGGTGGGCCACAATTACCCTACCACACAGTGCTGCCCAATCACTTAGGTGGGAGTTACAAGACCATGGCTAGAAAGGCCATACTAAGTAATTCATCACACCGAAGGCTACCATGTGGCTTTTCTAGTCATGGTTCTTTCAAATTTGGAGGATACCTTCCCCCTCCCAATCATCTTACCAGTCCACAACGGCCATTAACAATTAGTCCTTCGATAGGGCAAAGAGTCCAAAGGCTGAGTTTACTCAGGTATCAGCCATTCAGCTGATCTGGCCAGGTTCTCCAAAAGTCCTCTTGTCTTCACCCTTTCTTGCCTCTGACAAAATTCAACTGAGATTATTCCCTTGCTCTGAGTCTCTCTCGAGGTATCAACATAATGTTAGGTTTCCCCCGCTGCATAACCCATGTATTCATTCCTTTACCTTCAACTATTATTTCTCTTTCCTTCTATTCGTCATTTATTTTTACTCAAACGTTTCCACTTTGGGGAGGAACATCAGGTTCAGCTGCTGTGTTAGCCCAGACTGCTGATAGCAAGGCCACTCTAGCAAGTGCTTCCCCCTCAGTCCACTCCCACTCATGTTGAGCAGAGTTACACAGGTACTACAGTAGTGGGCTTTCTCATCCACTAGGCAATATGGCAGTATTCACTGTCAACCCCAATTTTGCCAGATGGGGGGAAGGTACAATCCGTCCCATTAGGCCCTTGGGAATTCTGCCATACAGTTCAGGGGTATAGTTACAGTCTCTTGTTTAAGGATCATTCCTGCTTCTGGCACCCGCAGCTGCAACCCTGGTCTTGGAACCGCAGCATCTGGCAGGAAAAAAAGTAATTTTGGGTGATGTGGAGAAGAACCATATGGTAGTATGAGCATCTTCCTCTGCCTCCTCGTCCCCAGATCCCCCAGAGAAGCATAGGAATCTTTCCACTGGTGATTTTCCCTTTGTCTCCTCATGTTGAGTGTGAGCACACACTCATGAAGGGATGTGAGCCGGCCCTTCATGCCTTTATTCCCCTCCCCCCCGCCCCCCGCCCTTTTAGATAACTGCCTGTTGTTCCAATATGGTTCTTCCTTTCTGGGTCAACCCTGAGACTAGTAGTCATAGCTCTGACTCGAGGGATCTGGGCTTGGTTCAGTACTAACATCAGCCTCTACATTCTTTTTCCCTGCCATTGCAGCTATTGCTGATAACAGAAACCAAGGAATTTTATGTTTGGTCCTTTTCTTATCACTCTGTATTTCCATAAGCATCCAATTAGCCAATTCCTCAGGAGTTAGATCCACCCTTCCGAAATCTCAGGAATAGCTTTTGCCTCGGGTAACTGATTGCAACAGACAGCTGCTTCAATCCATGGGTGTTTTTTATCCCATCCAAAAACTAAAGGTTTCTCATGCTCCTGTTTATCTCCCTTTTTCCCAAACCACATATTCCAGTGAGTCTGGGCTGTTGCAGTAAAATCCACTATTCTGACACCAACTAAACAATTTCTTTTCTAAGGATCAGCACAAAGCTGGTTCCTATGAGATGGAGGTTAAAGATGTCCCAAATGTCCAACTTTTCCAAGCTGCTACACCGTTCCATCATCTCTAACATCAGCTATTCCCTCCCGTCTTCGGGTTCCCTAACTCCCTGCAACTTCTCACAGAACTCACGAATTGTATAAAGGAAATGGCTCATGCAGTTGTGGAGGAGGAAAAAAAAAGAAACAAAAACCCCACTGCCATCGAGTCAATTCTGACTCATAGTGACCCTACAGGACAGAGTAGAACTGCCCCATAGAGTTTCCAAGGAGCGCCTGGTGGATTTGAACTGCAGATGTTTTAGTTAGCAGCTGCAGCTCTTAACCACTTCGCCACCAGGGTTTCCTATGGAGGATGGCAAGTCCCAAATTCACAGGTCAGCCACAGGTTCTCCCTGGCCCTCAGCCTCTGCTCAAAGGCACTCAGCTTTCTAGCTCCGTGGGCTGGGAAGCCCAAAACGCCATCTCTCCTGGCTTGGTGTTGGTGGGCTCTTCTCTCTGTTTCAGAACTGGCTTTCTTTTAAGGCAACGCTGACCAATCCCTTTGGTGGGCCACAATTATCTTATTTTCACAGCCCTGCCCAATCACCTGGGTGGGATTACAAAACCGTAGCTGGAAAGGCCATACAAAGTAATTAATTCATCACACTGCACCCTCACTGAAGGCACTATCAAGGAGTGCACTGCACTTTGAAGGAAACTCAGCCAGAAGAAAGTAACATTGGCAAGAAAAGGCCACGAGCAAATAAATCGGTAAATATGCAAGCAGATTTAAACAAACACTGGCTGTAAAACAACAAAAAATAATAACGACAATGAAATTGGGGGGTGTTATGGTGCTGGATGTACAGTGTGCTACATTATAATTGCCCCCTCACTGCCTCCCTAGCTGCTGATGGACATAATAGCTGCTGACGGACATACGGTGAAGTATGTGCTGTAGGGGGAGATGATTGACCTCTGAAGAAACCCAGAACTGTATTTTATTGAGATAAAGGAGGAAGGGCTGTTCTCTGGCAGTAGTAAACCTGGAATAGCCTGCACAGGGGCAATAAATGACATCCATTCCCTACAGTGGCCTTCCACTTTTATTACCATCTTTGACCTTTTATTACCCACCTTTTATTGCCCCTTCCCCTACCTATTCTCTGTACATGCTGTTTGGCACATAGACATGTCTGTCCAATTAGTATTTAATCTTTGGGCTCTTAACCCCTTCTCTCTGCCTTCTCTAGGCCATGCCTACCAGGAACGCTTCTAGAAGGGGCACAATCAACCGTGTCCAGTGAAGAGAGTGGTCAGATAAGATGAATGCCAAGGAACTGGTCAGCTTGAATCCAATGGCCAGTCAGGGTAACATGGCCAGATTCCTGCTAGGGAAACCACTAACCTTTCTTTTTGGCTTGTTGATTTTTATTTACAGGTGATTCATTAGCTGAAACCTGGTAAACTCCTCGTTTAGCCCTTTCCCTTCCTCATCTCAGCCCTTTGACAGTCCCTCTGGGTGGATGGTGGGAGACCAACTAGGAGGACTATGGGATGGGGCTCAGCGAGTCATCCAGGCACTCCGGTCCCGATCAAGCTCCCCAGTCCCGCGCTTTCCTTCCTTAGCTTCTCAAACTGGGAGGGGCTGGGCAGCGACACCTGGCGGAGGTGCACCTGCTTGGTCTCCCTCACACCAGCTGGGCGGGTTGGGCTTCTGGGCTTCGGGTTCATGGTCAACCAGCCCAGCCCCATTCTGAATGCAGCGGGGTGTGGGGGAGGGGGAGTCCGACACCTACCACCTGGGGAAGTGGCGGCGGCGACCGCCATCACTGCGCAGATCCCCGCTGCTCCAGGTTTCCCCCAAGCCTTTTTTTTTTTTTTTGGCTAAACTGTTACTTAGTTGTTTTTTTTTTTTTCAATTGTGCTTTAAGTGAAAGTTTACAAATCAAGTCAGCCTTTCATACACCTAGTTGCTCTCCTCCCAAGAAACAGCGGAGATCCTGGTGGCATAGTGGTTAAGAGCTATGGCTGTTAGCCAAACGGTCCGCAGTTCCAACCCACCGGGCGCTCCTTGAAAACCAGGTGGGGCAGTTCTACTCTGTCCTATAGGGTCGCTATGAGTAGGAATCTACTAGACGGCAATGCGGTTTTTTAAATGAGACAGCACACTCCTCCTCTCCACCCTGTATTCCCTGTGTATATTTAGCCAGCTCCTGTCTCCCTCTGCCTTCTCATCTCTCCTCCAGGCAGGAGCTGCCCACATAGTCTCATGTGTCTACTTGAGCCAAGAAGCTCACTCCTCACCAGTATAATTTTCTGTCTTATAGTCCAGTCCAGTCCCTCTCTGAAGAGTTGCCTTTGGGAATGGTTCCAGTCTTGGGCTAACAGAAGGTCCGGGGACCATGACCTCCAGGGTCCCTCCAGTCTCAGAAAGATCATTAAGTCTGGTCTTTTTACAAGAATCTGAGGTCTGCATCCCACTGTTCTCCTACTCCATCAGGGATTCTGTGTTGTGTTCCCTGTCAGGGCAGTCATTGGGGGTAGCTAGGCACCATCTAGTTCTTCTGGTCTCAGGCTGATGTAGTCTCTGGTTTACATGGCCCTTTCTGTCTCTTGGGCTCATATTTTCCTTGCGTCTTTGGTGTTTTTCATTCTCCTTTGCTCCAGGTGGGTTGAGACCAATTGATGCATCTTAGATAGCTGCTTGCCAGACACCACTCACCAAAGTGAGATGCAGAATGTTTTCTTAATACATTTTGTTATGCCAATTGACCTAGATGTCCTCTGAAACCATCGTCCCCAGACCCCTGCCCCTGCTACTCTGGCCTTCGAAGTGTTTGGTTGTATTCAAGAAACTGCTTTTGGTTTAGTCCAGTTGTGCTGACCTCTCCTGTATTGTGTATTGTTTTTCCCTCCACCTTGTCTACTATCTAATTAGTGAATACCCCTCTCCCTCCCTCCCTACCCTGTAACCATCAAAGAATATTTTCTTCTCTGTTTAAACTATTTCTTTAGTTCTTATAATAGTGGTCTCATACAATATTTGTCCTTTTGCAACTGACTAATTTCACTCAGCATAATGCCTTCCAGATTCCTCCATGTTATGAAATGTTTCAGGGATTCATTGTTGTTCTTTATTGTTGCATAGTGCTCCACTGTGTGAATACACCATGATTGATTTTTCCGTTCATCTGTGGATGGGCAACTTGGTTGCTTCCATCTTTTTGCTTGTAAACACTGCTGCAGTGAAGATGGGTGTGCATCTATCTGTACATGTGAAGGCTCTTACTTCTTTAGGACATATTCCGAGAAGTGGGATTGCTGGATCGTACGGTAGCTCTATTTCTAGCTTTTTAATGAATTGCCAAATCAATTTCCAGAGTGTTTGCACCATTTTACTTTCCCATCAGCAGTGTATAAGTGTTCCATTCTCTCTACAATCTCTCCAACATTTATTATCTTGTGTTTTTTGGATTAATACCAGCCTTGTTGGAGTGAGGAGGTATCTCATTGTAGTTTTGATTTGCGTTTTTCTAATAGCTAATGACCGCAAGCATTTCCTCATGTATCTGTTGGCTGCCTGAGTGTCTTCTTTAGTGAAGTGCCTGTTCGTATCCTTTGCCCATTTTTTAATTGGGATATTTATCTTTTTGTTGTTGAGTTTTTGCACTATCATGTGGATTTTAGAGATCAGATGCTGATAGAAATTGTCTTAGGCAATTTTTTTCCCCCAGTCTGTAGGTAATCTTTCTATTCTTTTGGTGAAGTCTTTGGATGAACATAGGTGTTTTTTAGGAGCTCCCAGTTATCTAGTTTCTATTCTGGTGTTCGTGCATTGTTAGGAATGCTTTGTATACTGTTTATGCCATGTATTAGGGCTCCTAGCGTTGTCCCTATTTTTTCTTTTTTATAATTTTTGTTGTGCTGTAAGTGAAAGTTTACAAATCAAGTCAGTCTCTCACACAAAAACCCATATACACCTTGCTACATACTACCAATTACTCTCCCCTTAATGAAACAGCCCGCTCTCTCCCTCCACTCTATCTTTTCATGTCCATTTCACCAGCATCTAGCCCCCTCTACTCTCTCATCTCCCCTCCAGGCAGGAGATGTCAACATAGTCTCAAGTGTCCACCTGATCCAAGAAGCTCACTCCTCACCAGCATCCCTCTCCAACTCATTGTCCAGTCCAATCCATGTCTGAAGAGTTGGCTTCAGGAATGGTTCCTGTCTTGGGCCAACAGAAGGTCTGGGGGCCGTGACCACCAGTGTCCTTCTAGTCTAAGTCAGACCATTAAGTCTGGTCTTTTTATGAGAATTTGGGGTCCGCATCCCACTGCTCTCTTGCTTCCTCAGGGGTTCTCTGTTGTGTTCCCTGTCAGGGTAGTCATTGGTTGTAGCCGGGTACCATCTAGTTCTTCTGGTCTCAGGCTGACGTAGTCTCTGGTTTATGTGGCCCTTTCTGTCTCTTGGGCTCATAATTACCTTGTGTCCTTGGTGTTCTTCATTCTCCTTTGCTGCAGGTGGGTTGAGACCAATTGATGCATCTTAGATGGCTGCTTGCTAGCGTTTAAGACCCCAGAGGCCACCCTTCAAAGTGGGATGCAGAATGTTTTCTTAATAGATTTTATTATGCCAATTGACTTAGATGTCCCCTGAAAGCATGGTCCCCAAACCCTTGCCCCTGCTACACTGGCCTTCGAAGCATTCTGTTTATTCAGGAGACTTCTTTGCTTTTGGTTTAGTCCAATTGTGCTGACCTCCCCTGTATTGTGTGTTGTCTTTCCCTTCACCTAAAGTAGTTTTTATCTACTATCTAATTAGTGCATGCCCCTCCCCACCCTCCCGCCCTCCCCCCTCTCGTAACCACAAAAGAATGTTTTCTTCTCAGTTTAAACTATTTCTCAAATACTTAAAATAGTGGTCTTATACAATATTTGTCCTTTTGCAACTAATTTCACTCAGCATAATGCCTTCCGGGTTCCTCCCTGTTATGAAATGTTTCACTGTTCTTTATCGATGCGTACTATTCCATTGTGTGAATATACCATAATTTATTTATCCATTCATCCACTGATGGGCACCTTGGTTGCTTCCATCTTTTTGCTATTGTAAACAGTGCTGCAATAAACATGGGTGTGCATATATCTGTTTGTGTAAAGGCTCTTATTCCTCTAGGATATATTCCGAGGAGTGGGATTGCTAGATCGTATGTTAGTTCTATTTCTAGCTTTTTAAGGAAGCGCCAAATTGATTTCCAAAGTGGTTGTACCATTTGACATTCCCACCAGCAGTGTAGAAGTGTTCCAATCTCTCCACAGCCTCTCCAACATTTATTATTTTGTGTTTTTTGGATTAATGACAGCCTTGTTGGAGTGAGATGAAATTTCATTGTAGTTTTGATCTGCATTTCTCTAATGGCTAATGATCGTTAGCATTTCCTCATGTATCTGTTAGCTACCCAAATGTCTTCTTTAATGAAATGTCTATTCATATCTTTGCCCATTTTTTAATTGCATTATTCACCTTTTTGTAGTTGAGTTTTTGCAGTATCACGTAGATTTTAGAGATAGGCACTGATCAGAAATGTCATGGCTAAAAACTTTTTCCCAGTCTGTAGGCAGTCTTTTTACTCTTTGGTGAAATCTTTGGATGAGCATAGGTGTTTGATTTTTAGAAGCTCCCAGGTATCTAGTTTTTCTTCTGCATTCTTTATAATGTTTGGTATACTGTTTATGCTGTATATTAGGGCTTCTAGCGTTGTCCCTATTTTTTCTTCCATGATCTTTATCATTTTAGATTTTATATTTAGGTCTTTGATCCATTTTGAGTTAGTTTTTGTGCATGGAGTGAGGTATGGGTCTTGTTTCATTTTTTTTGCAGATGGATATCCAGTTATGCCACCACCATTTATTAAAAAGACTGTCTTTTTCCCATTTAACTGTTTTGGGGCCTTTGTCAAATATCAGCTGCTCATATGTGGATGGATTTATGTCTGGATTCTTAATTCTGTTCCATTGCTCCATGTATCTGTTGTTGTAGCAGTACCAGGCTGTTTTGACTACTGTGGCAGTATAATAGGTTCTAAAATCAGATAAAGTAAGGCCTCCCACTTTGTTCTTCTTTTTCAGTAATGCCTTATTTATCCGGGGCCTCTTTCCCTTCCATATGAAGTCTGTGATTTGTTTCGCCATCTCACTAAAGATTGTCGCTGGGATTTGGATCAGAATTGCATTAAATGTATAGATCGCTTTTGGTAGAGCAGACATTTTTATAATGTTAAGTCTTCCTATCCATGAGCAAGGTATGTTTTTCCACTTATGTAAGCCTCTTTTGGTTTCTTGCAGAAAAATACTGTAGTTTTCTTTGTACAAGTCTTTTACATCTCTGGTAAGATTTATTCCTAAGTATTTTATCTTCTTTGGGGCTACTGTAAATGGCATCGATTTGGTGATTTCCACTTCGATGTTCTTTTTGTTGGTGTAGAGAAATCCAACTGATTTTTTAATGTTTATTTTGTATCCTGATACTCTGCTGAACTCTTCTATTAGTTTCAGTAGTTTTCTTGAGGATTTCTTAGGGTTCTCTGTATATAAGATCATGTCATCTGCAAATAGAGATACTTTTACTTCTTCCTTACCAATCTGGATGCCCTTTATTTCTTTATCTACCTTAATTGCTCTGGCGAGGACCTCCAACACAATGTTGAGTAAGAGCAGTGATAAAGGGCATCCTTGTCTGGTTCCTGATCTCAGTGGGGATGCTTTCAGGCTCTCTCCATTTAGGGTGATGTTAGCTGTTGGCTTTGTATAAATGCCCTTTATTATGTTGAGAGATTTTCCTTCTATTCCTATTTTGCTGAGTTTTTTTTTTTTTTTTTATCATGAATGGGTGTTGAACTTTGTCAAATGACTTTTCTGCACCAATTGATAAGATCATGTAGTTCTTTTATTTATATGATGGATTACATTGACTGTTTTTCTAATTTTGAACCATCCCTGCATACCTGGTACGAATCCCACTTGGTCATGGTGAATTATTTTTTTGATATGTCGTTGAATTCTATTGGCTAGAATTTTGTTGAGGATTTTTGCATCTACGTTCATGAGGGATACAGGTCTATAATTTTCTTTTCTTGTGGTGTCTTTACCTGGTTTTGGTATCAGGGATATGGTGGCTTCATAGAATGAGTTTGGTAGTATTCCGTCCTTTTCTATGCTCTGAAATACCTTTACTAGTAGTGGTGTTAACTCTTCTCTGAAAGTTTTCTAGAACTCTGCAGTGAAGCCCTCTGAACTGGGGCTTTTTTGTTGTTGTTGTTGGGAGTTTTTAATTACCTTTTCAATCTCTTCTTTTGTTATGGGTCTATTTAGTTGTTCTACCTCTGTTTGTGTTAGTTTAGGTAGGTAGTGTGTTTCTAGGAATTCATCCATTTTGGTCTTGTTGATTCTTTCCATTGTTTTTCTGTTTTCTATTTCCTTTAGTTCACCTCTAGTTTTTTTTATTTGTTTTCTTCTGGTGCCTGTGGGTTTCTTTTGTTGCTCTTCCTATTTGTTCAAGTTGTAGGGATTATTCTTTGATTTTGGCCCTTTCTTCTTTTTGGATGTGTGCATTATTTGATATAAATTGGCCTCTAAGCACCGCTTTTGCTGTGTCCCAAAGGTTCTGATACGAAGTGTTTTCATTCTCTTTGGATTCTATGAATTTCTTTATTCCATCCTTAATGTCTTCTGTAACCCAGTCTTTTTTGAGCTGAGTATTGTTCAGTTTCCAAGTGTTTGATTTCTGTTCCCTGCTTTTCCTGTTATTGATTTCCAATTTTATGGCCTTATGGTCAGAGAAGACCCTTTGTAATATTTCAATGTTTTGGATTCTCCTAAGGTTTGCTTTATGACCTAATACGTGGTCTATCCTAGAGAATGTTCCATGTGCACTAGAAAAGAAGTAAACTTGGTTGCTGTTGGGTGGAGTGTTCTGTATATGTCTATGAGGTCAAGTTGGTTGATTGTGGCATTTAGATCTTCCGTGTCTTTATTGAGCTTCTTTCTGGATGTCCTGTCCTTCACTGAAAGTGGTGTGTTGAAGTCTGCTACTATTATTGTGGAGCTGTCTATCTCACTTTTTGATGCTGATAGAGTTTGTTTTATGTATCTTGCAGCCCCATCATTGGGTGTGTAAATATTTAACATGGTTATATCTTCTTTGTGTATTGTCCCTTTAATCATTATATAGTATCCTTCCTCATCCTTTCTGATGGATTTAACTTTAAAGTCTATTTTGTCAGAAATTAATATTGCCACTCCTGCTCTTTTTTGATTGTTGTTTGCTTGATATGTTTTTTTCCATTCTTTCAGTTTTAGTTTGTTTGTGTCTCTAAGTCTAAGGTGTATCTCTTGTAGGCAGCATACAGACAGATCTTGTTTTTTAATCCATTCTGTCCCTCTCTGTCTCTTTATTGGTGCATTTAGTCCATTTACATTCAGGATAATTATGGATAGGTATGAATTTAGTGCTATCATTTTGATGTCTTTTTTTGTGTGTTGTTGACAGTTTCTTTTTCCCACTTAATTTTACGTGCTGAGTAGATTATCTTTATATATTGTCCTTTCCTCATATCTGTTGTTGTTGATTTTGTTTCTGCTGAGTCTCTATTTTTTTCTTGTATTTTATTTTGATGAGTAGGATAGTTTGTCTACTTTGTGGTTACCTTATTTAAAAAAAAAACACTTTTCTTTATTATTTACCCCTATTTTTCTAAATTTAAACCTAACTTTTATTTCTTTGTATCGCTGTGTCTTCCTCTCCATATGGAAGGTGTATGATTACATTTCTTAGTCCCTCTTTATTATTCTAATGTTGTCTTCTTTTATATAATAACATTGCTGTTACCTTTTTTTTTTTTTTTAATAATCTTGCTTTGTTTTTTTGGATTTCCATGTCGGGGTTGACTTCTGGTTGCTCTGCCCAGTGTTCTAGTCTTGGGTTGATACCTGATATTATTGATTTTCTAACCAAAGAACTCCCTTTAGTATTTCTTGTAGTTTTGGTTTGGTTTTTACGAATTCCCTAAACTTGTGTTTATCTGGAAGTGGTCTTAATTTCACCTTCACATTTAAGAGACAGTGTTGCTGGATATATGATTCTTGGCAGGCAATTTTTTTTCCTTCCATTTTTTAAATATGTCATCCCATTGCCTTCTTGCCTGTATGGTTTCTGCCGAGTAGTCTGAGCTTATTCTTATTGGCTCTCCTTTGTAGGTGACTTTTTGTTTATCTCTCGCTGCTCTTATAATTCTCTCTTTATCTTTGGTTTTGGCAAGTTTGATTATAATATGTCCTGGTGACTTTCTTTTAAGATCTACCTTATGTGGAGTTCGATGAGCATCTTGGATAGATATCTTCTCATCTTTCACAATATCAGGGATGTTTTCTGCCAACAAATCTTCAACAATTCTCTCTATATTTTCTGTTATCCCTCCCCATTCTGGTACTCCAATCGCTCGTAGGTTATTTCTCTTTATAGAGTCCCACATGATTCTTAAGATTTCTTCACTTTTTTTAATTCTTTTATCTGATTTTTCTTCACATGTATTAGTGCCAAGTGATTTATCTTCGAGTTCAGAAATTCTAGCTTCTACTTGCTCAATTCTGCTCCTCTGACTTTCTATTGAGTTGTCTGCTTCTGTAATTTTATTGTTAATCTTCTGAATTTCTGATTGCTGTCTGTCTATGAATTTTTCCAGCTTATTAAACTTTTCATTATGTTCCTGAATAATCTTTCTAATTTCTTCAGTTGCTTTATCTGTGTGTTCCTTGGCTTGTTCTGCATATTTCCTCATTTCCTTCCTGATGTCTTGAGGGTTCTGTATATTAAACTTTTGTATTCTTGCTCTGGCAATTCCAGGAAAGCACTTTCATCTAGGATATCCCTGGATTATTTGTTTTGAGAGCCTGTTGAGGTGATCATGGTCTGTTTTTTTTATGTGACTTGATATTGACTGTTGTCTCTGAGCCACCTATAAGTTATTGTATTAGTTTATGCTTGCTTACTGTGTTGTAGCTGCTTGCTTTGTTTTGTTTTGGTATACCCCTATGGGTTGCTTGAGTGAGCTAGGTTGATTATTTTTGCCTTTAGAGCTCTGGTGTCCTGTCACCAGATGGCTAGAGCTGTTATCAGGTATATCAGTCTAGAAGTCCATTCGGTTTTCTTGTATGAATTCAGCTCAGGTTTCAAGGTAGCTGATATCAAGTGTGTGGTACAGGCTCTGTCCTACAGTCTTAGAGGGGCAGGGGTGATTGACGTATATACCGGTATCTGATTGCAGCAGGGGGTCATGCTCTGAACAAGGCAGGGGACTGAGTACCAACCCCCGAGTGTCTCTAGGAAATGAGTCCCTGTTCCCTAGAGTATGCTGGTGTGTGGGTTCTGCAGACGGACCATGGGTACCCAAAGTTTTTGGTTGTAAGGACTGGGTGGTACCAGTTATCTTTGGACACCTGTTGCGGGTGGCTGGGCAACCTGAATGGAGCTACCAGTCTTTAGGTCCCTGATGTGGGTACGCAAGGACCTTGTTTAATAGGCAAAGCAATGCCAAACATCAAACACCCACCTCTCCACCGCACAGCTGAAACAGTTGGAGTCTGCCAACAAGGGCCTATTCTCCCAAAATAGGCCTACACAGGTCCATGCAGAAGGGAAAGGTGCTGAAAGTCCACGGACGGTTTATGCCTGGGCAGGAGCTGCTTCTGTCCTGAGCTCTCCCGGTTAGTGGAGCTAGCAAATTACCTTTTCCCTCAATTGCAAATTTTTTCCATCCCCCAAGGCTGGGAGGATGGCTCTAGGTGCTAAACAGTGCCTATCTCAGGCCCAGGGAATTGAGCCGCTGAAGCTGGCTTGGGGTTGTGGGGCTCATTAAAATACACGCAAGTACTTAGCTTTTGCTGCCAGCGCTGTTCTTCTCTGGTTCTGGAGGTGTGAGTAGGCTGTGTGGCTGGCTGTTGTGCCTGAGGGCTCCCCGCGATTCAGGTTCGGTAACTCCTCTCTGCTTCTGAAAGGTCTCTTCCTCCCCCTGCCCCTCAATTCGTTTTCTAAGCTGCCTTTGAATCTCAGGACTCCCAGCAGTCACAAATGTATTTGTCTCACTTGTTTTTTTCAGGTCTCTGTTGTAAAGAGGGCTCGCTGGAAGCGTCTGTCTATTCCGCCATCTTGGCTCTGCCTCTCCACCTGTTCATATATATATATATATATTTTTAATTGGGTTATTTGTCTTTTTGGAGTTCAGTTTTTGCAGCATCGTGTAAATTTTAGAGATCAGGCGCTGATCGGAAATGTCATAGCTAAAAACTTTTTCATAGTCTGGAGGTGATCTTTTCACTCTTTTGGTGAAGTCTTTGGATGAGCATAGGTGTTTGATTTTTAGGATCTCCCAGTTATCTAGTTTCTCTTCTGCATTGTTAGGAATGTTTTGTATACCGTTTATGTCATGTATTAGGGCTCCTAGCATTGTCTCTATTTTTTCTTTCATGATGTTTATCCTTTTAGATTTAGGTATTCTATCCATTTTGAGTTAGTTTTGTGCATGGTGTGAGGTACGGGTCTTGTTTCATTTTTGGCAGATGGATATCCAGTTATGCCAGCACCATTTGTTATAGAGACTGTCTTTTCCCCATTTAACTGACTTTGGGCTTTTGTCAAATATCAGCTGCTCATATGTGGATGGATTTATGCCTGGATTCTCAATTCTGTTCCATTGGTCTATGTCATGGATTGAATTATGCCCCCCCCCCCCCAAAATGTGTGTATCAACTTGGTTAGGCCATGTGTGGTTGTCCTCCATTCTGTGACTGCAATTTTATGTTGAGAGGATCAGGGTAGGATTGTAACACCATCCTTACTCAGGTCACCTCCCTGATCCAAGGTGAACAGAATTTCCCTGGGGTGTGGCCTGTACTACCTTTTATCTCTCAAGAGATAAATGGAAAAAGAAGCAAGCAGAGAGTTGGGGACCTCATACCACCAAGAAAGTAGCATCAGGAGCAGAGTGCGTCCTTTGGACCCGGTGTTCCTGCACCTGAGAAGCTCCTCGACCACAGAAGGATTAAGGACAAGGACCTTCTTCCAGAACTGACAGAGAGAGAAAGCCTTCCCCTGGAGCTGATGTCCTGAATTTGGACTTGTAACCTACTAGGCTGTGAGAAAATAAATTTCTCTTTGTTAAAGCCTTCTACTTGTGGTATTTCTGTTATGACAGCACTAGATGACTAAGACAGTCTATGTATCTGTTGTACCAGTACCAGGCTGTTTTGACTACTGTGGCTGTATAATAGGTTTTAAAATCAGGTAGTGTGAGGCCTTCCACTTTGTTCTTCCTTTTCAATAATGCTTTTCTTATCCGGGGCCTCTTTCCCTTCCATATAAAGTTGGTGATTTGTTTCCCCATCTCATTAAAAAAGACATTGGAATTTGGATCGGAATTGCTTTGTATCTATAGATCATTTTGGGTAGAATAAACATTTTTACAATGTTGAGTTTTCCTATCCCTGAGCAAGGTATGTTTTTCCAGTTATGTAGGTCTCTTTTGGTTTCTTGCAGTAGTGTCTTGTAGTTTTCTTTGTATAGGTCTTTTGCATCTCTGGTTAGATTTATTTCTGAGTATTTTATCTTCTTGGGGGCTATCATAAATGGTATTGATTTTGCGATTTCAACAAATGGATGCAGCACTGGAAGTACTCACTTGTCTATACCAAGAGATCTGGAAGACACCTACCTGACCAACTGACTGGAAGAGATCCATATTTATGCCTTTTCCAAGGAAAGTGATTCAAATGAATGTGTAAATTACTGAACAATATCATTAATATCACAGGCAAGTAAAATTTTGCTGAAAATCATTCAAAAGCAGCTGCAGCAGTGTATTAACAGGGAAGTGCCAGAAATTCAAGCCAGACTCAAAAGAAGATGTGGAACCAGGATACTAATGCTGATGTCAGATGGATCCTGGCTGAAAGCAGGGAATACCAGAAAGCGGTTTCCCTATGTTTTATTGACTATGCTAAGGCATTTGACCGTATGGATCATAAGAAATTATGGATAACATTGCAAAAAATGGGAATTCCAGAACAGTTAATAAAAAAAAAATTTTTTTTTTTTTTAATAGTGCTCATGAGGAATCTGTACATAAATCAAGAGGCAGTCATTGGAACAGAACAAGGGGATACTGCGTGGTATAAAGTCAGGAAAGGTGTGCTTCAGTGTTGTATCCTTTCACTATAGTTACTGAATCTGTATGCTGAGCAAATATTCCAAGAAGCTGGACTATATGAAGAAGAATGGGGCATCAGGACTGGAGGAAGACTCATTAACAACCTGTGATATGCAGATGACACATCCCTTGGTTGCTGGAAGTAAAGAAGTCTTGAAGAACTTACTGATGAATAGCAAAGACCAGAGCCCTCAGTTTGGATTACACCTTAACATAAGGAAAGCAACAATCCTCACAAGTGGACCAATAAGCAACATCATGATAAATGGAGAAAAGATTGATGTTGCCAAGGGTTTAATTTTACTTGGATCCACAATCAACAACCATGAAAGCAGCAGTCAAGAAATCAAACAAAACATTGTGAGTCCCTTGTGAGGTGGGGCCAAGATGGCAGAATAGCCAGATGCTTCCGGCGATCCCTTTTAGAACAAAGACCCGAAAAAACAAGTGAAACGATTTTATTTATGACAAGCTAGGAGCACTGAACACCAAAGGCAAAGTTAGAAAACAGACTGAGCAGCAGGGGGAGGGAGAGACAGTTCAGAAGCAAAGAGGAGTTGCCGGACCTGAATCGCTGGGATCCCGCAGGTACCATTCCCGGGAGTGGCTGCAGCGGGCTGGTAGTAGCGTTCGGCCGCAGTTTACTCAGGGAGAAGAGGCCAGCTGCACAGCCTACTCATACCTCCGGAACCAGAGAAGAATAGTGCTCTCACGAAAAGCTAAGTACTTGCATATATTTTACCGTACCCTCCGCCCCCAAGCTGGGTTCAGAGGCTATTGATTTCCCTGGGCCTGAGATAGGCCTTTTTGAGGACCTGGAGCCATTCTCCTGACCTTGGAGAAGGAATAAATTCACAATTGAGGGGAAAGATAATTTGCCAGCTCCACTAACCTGGGGACCTCCGGACAAAAGCAGCTCCTGTCCAGGCATAAACAGTCCATGGACTTTGAAAAACATCCCCCCCCCCCCGCCCCACTGCATGCACCTGTGTGGGCCTATTTCATGACAACAGGCCTTTGTTGGCAAACTGCAACTGTTTCAGCTGTGAGGTAGAGGGCTGGGTGTTTGATGATTGACACCACTTTGCCTACTAAACAGGGTCCTTACCTACCCACACCAGGGGCCTAACGACTGGTGGCTCCACTCAGGTCACCCAGCCACCCGCAACAGGGGTCCAAGGATAACTGGTCTCCCAGTCCTTACAACCAAAAGTATTGGGTGCCCATGGCCCGTCTGCAGAACCCACCCACCTGTACGCTCTAGGGAAGAGGGACGCGCTTTCCTCAGAGTCACTTGGGAGATGATTCTCAGCCCCCTGCCTTGTTCAGAGTGTGACTCCCTGCTGCAATCAGATACTGGAACCTACATTAATCACTCCTGCCCCTCTAAGACTGTAGGACACAGCCTGTACCACACACTTGATGACCAGCTACCTGGACACCTGAGCTGAATCCATACAAGAAAAGTGAATGGACTCCTAGGCTGATATACCCAATAAAAGCTCTAGCCATCTGGTGACAGGACATCAGAGCTTCAAAGGTGAAAATAATCAAGCTAGCTCACTCAAGCAACCTATTTGGGCATATCAAAACAAAACAAAGCAAGAAGCTAGGATACAATAAACGAACATAAAATAAACTAACACAATAACTTATAGATGGCTCTGAGACAACAGTCAATATCAAATCACATAAAGAAACAGATCATGATCGCTTCAACAAGCTCTCAAGACAAATGATGCAATGCATTGGGCAAAGGTGCTGCAAAGGACCTGTTTAAAGTGTTAAAAAGCAAAGATGTCTCCTTGAAGACTAAAGTGTGTCTGACCCAAACCATGTTGTTTTCAATCACCTCTTACGCATGTGAAAGCTGGACAATGAATAAGAAAGACCGGAGAAGAATAGGTGCCTTTGAATTATGGTATTGGCAAAGAATACTGAATATACCATCGAATATACCAAAGAAGGAACAAATCTGTCTTGGAAGCAGTACAGCCAGGATGCTCCTTAGAAGCAAGAATAGTGAGACTTTGTCTCACATACTTTGGACATGTTACCAGAAGGGATCAATCCCTGGAGAAGGCCATCATGTTTGGTAAAGTAGAGGGTCAGGGAAAAAGAGGAAGACCCTTGATGAAATGGATTGATACTGTGACCGCAACAGTGGGCTCAAGCGTAACGAGTGTGGGTATGGTACAGGACCAGGCAGTGTTTCGTTCTCTTGTACATACGGTCTTTTTGAGTTAGAACTGACTCTATGGCACCTAACAAAAACAACCGCAACAAAAGAGTCAGTGTACCGTATGAGCGAAATGAACAAGGCCTTTGCAGTTATGGGCAAGGAGACAGACCTCAGAGGGTTGTAGTCATCTATAAAAGTGTCATTAAGTTTTATCATCTCTACATTTATTTGAGGTTAAAGAACACATGCCTTGCTGTTGCTTTCATTTCCTCACTGTGCACTCAGTCCTCAACATATGAATTAAATGTTACCTCACTTCTCTCTTCATGATCACCGGGACCTGTCAAAGTTCAGAGCTTCTCTCAGTCTTTGTAAAAATCGATGGCGATGATGACAAATTATTTAACTTTTAATAAAGAACTCATTTAATTTTTCCAGTATAATTGAAACTGATCTGGAAATATTTACATATTACCTGATAAAAGCTGTATTAATAACATCATCTAATTTTATTCCTGATAATTTTCAAGTAAGTTGCTCACATCCTAGAATACTTAGTATTTCCTATAAACAAGGACTTTCTTTTAATGATAGTCATCAAAATCAGGACGTTAGTGTTGATACATGACAGTAACTTAATCCTCAGGTCACTTAAGTTGTCCTTATAAAGTTTTTTTAACCAAAAGTATCTAGTTCCGAATCACATATTGCATTTAGTTGTTTTGTCTTTTTAGTTTCCTTCAGGCTGGAACAGTTCCTCAGACTTTCCTGAATTTTCATGAGTTTGACACTTTTGGTGATTACTGGGTTATGTGGCTTTTAAAAAGATTGACATACATCTCAAAGGGGCAGAGAAAGAATCCACAATTACAAGTATTCTAAAGGAAAGGTTCTAAGAAAAGGGAGGGGGAGTTTCCCTTGGGGCACCAGAGAAAATTCCATTTAAAACATTTTTTTTTATTGTGCTTTAAGTGAAAGTTTATAAATCAAGTCGGACTCTCATACAGAAATTTATAAACACCTTGCTATATACTCCTAATTGCTCTCCGCCTAATGAGACAGCACACTCCTTCCCTCCTCTATTTGTTTTTGGGTCCATTCCGCCAGCTTCTGACTGTCTCTACCCTCTCACCACCCCTTCAGACAGGAGACGCCAGTATAGTCTCATGTGTCTTCACCAGTACCCTTGTCTATCCCACAGTCTAGTACAATCCGTCTGAAGAGTTAGCTTTAGGAATGGTTCCTATTTTCGGCTAACAGAAGGTCTGGGGACCATGACTTCCGGGGTCATTCTAGTCTCAGTCAGACCAGTAAGTCTGGTCTTTTTAGGAGAGAAAATTCAAATTATTTATTTATTTTTTTAATTTGTATTTACCTTTACAGTCATCAACACTGCTCACTCTCTAAAATCTCAACGTTCCAACTGTCTAGCTGAAGACAGGCTGCCGCCTCCCTCCCACTCTTCTGTCCTTCCTCCTCCAATTTCTCCTTTGACTTGTCTCTTAATCTTCCCACACTCTTTTGGTCCATGTTCCTTACCTGCCTGAGTCCCACCTGACCCCTGACCCACGCTCCCTCGCAGCTCCCCTCCACGTGCTGCCTGCTCTCCTGCAGGTCCGCGTTCTGCACGCCTCTGCTGTTAGAGGACGGGGGGGGGGGGGGGGGGGCCGAGCGCCAGGAGAGCGACTCGACGGTGGGGCCCTCTCAGGCACCAGGCCCCTGCTCCACCCAGGACAGTTATTCAGCCTCTTTGGGCCTCGGGTTCCTCATTTATAAATAGGGATAATGACAGGACCCCCCTCGCCGGGTGCTGTAAGGACTAAATGATTGAAGCATTTAGATCTGTGATGGGAACACAGGGAGCGTGAACTAAGTTCTTAGCTTAATATCATTTGCAGCTGCAGAAATGGAGCCGTGGGCCCGAGAAAACAAAGCGACCCTTTGCCGTCGAGTCGACTCCGACTCAGAGAGAGGGGTGAGATGTCCTCGGGCAGGAAGGGCGCGGTCGACGGCCGTAGAGAGGGTCAGCCTCCAGGAGGAGGAGGGGGCGCGGGGCCGCTCGGGGCTGAGGTCCCGTCCTCCCTCTGCCCGCCCCACACAAAGCCCCAGCGGAACGTCTGGTGCCCTCCCCCGCCAGCTGTCCGGAGCGCTAACACCAACACTCCGAAATAGAACCGGGCCACCGATACAGTCTTCCGTGACGCCCAGAGCGACTCCACAGACCCCTGGGATTCATGTGGGCTGTGAGCCGGGGAGCGGGGCGGAAGCTCAAGGCGGCATTTCCGGTCCGGGGGCCGCGCTGTCTCTACGTCTCCAGGCTGTGACCCGCGCCTCTTTCCTTCCTGTGGCCGAGCTGGGTGAGTCCTGGGCCGGGGCGGTTGGCGCAGAGGTGTCGGAGTGGCTCTGGGGCGGGCAGACCGGATCCAGGCTCAGCGGGGCCTAAGGACACGCCCCGCGGCCTCCCTGAGCCGGGCAAGACGCGCCCAGGGCGGCTGGGAAGCGTCGAGCGCCCACTGCGGGGAGGGCTGGGCGGGCGGAGAGCCGGGCGGCCGGGTGAATAAAGACGACCTGGCTGGAGAGGGGGCACTGGGGCGTGGTCGAATCTGTGATGAACCGAGTTGTGCTTTCCTCAGAGGAGAGAAAAGGACTTCCCATTCAGCAGAAATAGAAGATAAATTTGTGAGAAGACGCGGCGAAGAGGCCTCGGAGGCTGGGGGAAAGGCAGGAGATCACACATCCCAGCGCTAGAGCAAGACCTGCATTCATTCAGTAGGCGCTCAGTAAACATTCACCTAATAGTTAAGATTTAGTTAACGTTTTCTGTTTGTGGTTTGAAGGACTGTGTAAGCCCTTTTTACATATTCTCTTATATAGTTCCCAAAAATATCTACTTAAAGAAAGGGGTGATGTTATTCTGTTGTGGTCTGTGGAGAAACTCAAGTCACCTGCTTGAGGCCCCTGCCTTGGGTGGTGTATCCCAGATTGGAACTTGGTCCTGATGGGGTCCAGAGCCTGTGCTCCTAATAGCAGTGTCACATGCCTCCCAGATGAGTCTGGAAGTGAAGGCAGGTGCATTAGGAAGGACCACTTTTGATACACAAAAGGGATGAGCAGCAGGGGTCAGTTGAAGGCAAGTGGTGGCTGAAGACATGAAGGGTGCCTTTGACCCAGGTGTGCCTCAGCTGGAGATGACATGAAGACCCAGGAAAAATGAGTTGGGTGGGCTATGCATCAATAAGCTGCTAGTCAGAGAAAACTCACCCAACAGTTGCTTGAATAGTGAAGATGGGACAGACAGGATTTGTTCAGGGTTTGTTTTGGGATGTCACGGGCCTACAGTGTGTCTCTGAGGTTCTCCTGTCTTTCCATTGTGGTTACTCCAGACTCCTTGTTTCTTTCTTATTATCAGGAGGCAAAATCCTTTCTAGAAGCCTTCCTGGCAAGCTTCCGTTAATGTCTTATTGGCCAGAACTGGGACTTGTGGTTACCTCTAGAGCCAGAGGAGTGGGCACATTTCTATTTGAGTTAAGTGGTCTGTTTGCATGGAGAGGCTGTGGGGGGAAGGGACCAGCTGTCTGCAGAGGTCAGTTCCTGGGAGTGACACCTCATGAGTGTCACCTGTCAGTGCTAAAATAAAACCAGATCCATGGTTTTAAATGTCACCTGTATACTGACAACTGCCAATGTATATCTAGCCAACCTCAACCTCTCTCTTGAATTTTGGGCCTGTGTAGCTGAATGTCTCGATTCTCCATTTGTAAGTTTAATAGAAATCTTAAACATAACATGTACAAAACAACTTTTTATTTTTCCCTCTCAGATACACTCTTGCAGTCTTACCCTTCTGAAAAAAAAAAAATTTCATTGTTTCAGTTGCTGAGGCCAAAAATCCTGGTGTCTCATCCCATACATCAGCAAAACCTAGTGACCATCCCTTCAAAATACATCCAGATTCTGACCTCATCACCTCTGCTGCCAGCACTCCGATCTAAGACACTATCATCTCTGGCTGGATTTTTGCTAGAGCTTCCAGCTGCTTTCTTCCTTCCACCCACACCTCTCAAGTCTGTTCTTGAAGCGGCAGCCAGAGGGGCCACATGTGTCAGGTCATATCACTCTGCTCAGACCTTCCAAGCACTTCCTGTCTCATTCAGAGTAAAAGCCAGTGTTGTTCAACAACCTACAAGACACTTTGCCCTCCTCTCTATTGCCCTTCCCTACTCTGCTTCAGCCCCTCTGGTCCCTGTGCCTTTCCTGTAATACACCAAGTAGCTTGCATCTCAGGACCTTTGCACCTGAGCCTCCTCCTGCCTGGGACATTCTTCTACTGGTGTCCTTATGAAGCCTGCCTTCACTCCATCTAGTTCTCTACTTTGATGTGGTTTTATCAGAGGTGCATTCCCTGACTTTTCTGTATAAAATATCTCCTATGTACCTATTGTTGGAAACCCTGGTGGCATAGTGGTTAAGCGCTACGGCTGTGAACTAAGAGGTCGGCAGTTCAAATCCGCCAGGCGCTCCTTGGAAACTCTATGGGGCAGTTCTACTCTATTCTATAGGGTTGTTATGAGTCATAATCGACTTGACGGCAGTGAGCTTGGAGCTTGACTTATTGTTACTTCTTGCGCTGCTTCATTCTTTCTAGCCATTGTCATCACCCGGCGTAGGCATGTCTGTCCATCTCTGCATTCATTTCTGGACTGCAGGAGTTTGTCTGCTTGTCTTCAGTTTTGTACCCATTGCCTTGATCCTCATGGATGGCCTGAGTTATACTGCCCTTTGTCTCCCCTGGCCAGTGCATTCTGGGGGACCTGGTTTTTTTTTGTGGTGGCTGGCCTTGTGGTGTTAGCATAGGGAGGCCTGCTTCTAGGGGCAGGGAAGGAGTGCAGCCTCAGAGGCAACTAGGGTGCCTAGCATACCTGCCCTTCCTGGGGTTTTTGGCAGCCAAATTCTGGGTCCAGGCCCAGAAGTGTTAGGGGAGGAAGTCAGTCAGGCATCATCACACTCTTCTCTCCAGCTCTGCTGCCTCCTTGGGACAAGCTCAAGAGACCCAGTGATGGCCGTTAAGCAGCTCTTTCCTGTTGGGCCACAGGTGAGTTGTCCCCTTGGAGACCCCGGCATTGCTTCAGCCTTTGTGTGGCCTCCACCCTTCTTTAGCTGGTCCTAGTGGAGTTTAAGTTCCTGAAATGTTCTCCCCACTGTGTTTTCCCAGTCCCTAAACTGGGTGCAGTAGAAGGCAGGGTCAGGGATGTCAAAGATGGCTCAGCGTGGTGTCTGCCTTGAAGAACCCACTGTAGAGGGGATGATAAAACTTGGTACATGTACTCAGAGGGATTTTGCCCATCCCGAGCCTAGTGCCGCCTCCTTTACTTTAAGGACCCCACCCTGGGCCTGACCCCAGGGTTGCAGCAACATCTTGTCATTCCAGGTTGCATTGACCTTTGAGGATGTGGCTGTGCTTCTCTCCGAGGAAGAGTGGGACTGCCTTGGTCCTGTTCAGAGGGACCTCTACAGGGAAGTGATGCTGGAGACCTATGGGAACCTAGTCTCACTGGGTAAGGCCCCTTCCCAGGACTCAGCTCCGTGAACAGCTTGGGGACCAAAGGCTCGTCAGGGGCTGGAGATTCAGAGGCTCCGCATCCCCTAGGTCCAGAGATAGGTGAGATGCTTACCCTGGTTCAAGGCAGGCCTGATCTGTGCAGGGTGAGACCAGGAGCCTCCCTTTTTTCCTTACAGGAAGTATGGAAGGCGAATATTACTCATTGAACACCTAGTATATTTGTATCTCCTGAGTTAGTCTTTGTGCATCTTCAAGGTAGGTGGAGGGTACATAGTTCATAGATGAACACGAGGCTAACAAACAGCATCACTTCCTCATGTTCACATAGGTCGTTGGTGGAAAACTTGGGATTTGACTATTCAGGCTCAGAGCCCTGTGTCCCTTATGCTGGAATGTGCTACTTCCTTTAGCCGTTCTGCCTGAGTCGTGGACCCCTCTGTTGGGCATTAATGTCACCTCTAGCATGAGTCTTTTACCATGATGTGTTCAGATCCCAAATTCTGTGTCTTAGCCAAGCCCCCTAGAAGAGCTGAATCTTCAGCCTTCTTCAGCTGGCGCAGAGGCCTAAGTCTGTCTCCAAGGTTTGGAGACCAGGTGTCTGAGGAGGTCATGACCAGCACAGAGATGCTGACTATAGGGGCAGGTTCTACCTGGACCCAGGACGAGTCATCAAGTCTCACTTCCTTTGTCTGGGGCAGGATGTCAAGGCTCCAAACCTGATGTCATCTCTCGGCTGGAGCATGGAGAAGAGCCCTGGGCCCCACACTTCCTGAGAACTGAGGGGTGCGGGATCTGGAGGCACAGGAGTGATGGTGAGTCTACGGGAACACCTTGCCTCTCCTTCATCTGTTGGCAGGTGCTGCAGGCTTCACCAGGCCGTTCTCTATGAGCTCCAGATCAGATCTCTGGTCACTTCCAGCACGCTGCTTCCCTTCTTCTCCATCTCTGTCTCTCCTCTCCTTTTTTCTCGTTGTTAGTGGCCCTGTTCTATGTCTGTAAGTGGATTCATGTTTTCCTTACCCTAGAAAACCTTCTTTTAGCCCCAGAAATGAACTCAAGTGTTTTTCGTGGAAGCTAGCAACCTGCCCTGGCTGCCTTCCAGACCCTCACTTTATCCTACTCACTCCTTTTCAGTCCTTGCCGGTCAGGTTGGGGACACCAGGAGAGACTACCCAGAGGGTTACCCCTCTTGCTGTGTTGCTTCTTCTTGCCATCATTCACTCTACAGCACTCATCTCAGGCTGATTCTGGACCTTGGGGAAGAAGACGAGTTAGACAGTTTCTTCCTGTTTCTAGAAAGTACTATTAGTGTAGGGAGGGATTTGAACAGGTAAATAGTAAGTGGAGCAGAGTCTTTTGCTCTGCACAGCCATGGCAGCTAACATCTACTGGGTACGTTTGTCCTCAGTGTGTGCCTGGCACTGTGCTGGTGCAGTGAACTCATGCGGCTCTCCAGTAACCCTGTGTAGTTAGAACTCAGGAGACTGAGGCACAGACAGGTGAAATCACTGGCCTAAGCTCGTATGGCTGGCCAGGGATAGAGCTGGGTTGGGTCCCTGGCAGATTGGCTCCAAGTTTCTTATGTACGTATTTTTCAATGATGGCTTTATTGAAGTATAATTGGCATTCAAATAAGATGCACATATTTAAAGTGTATAGTTTGATATATTTTGGCATATGTATAAACGTGTGAAACTATTGCTATAATCAAGACAGTGAGGATATCTGTAAAAATGGTGTGGTGGGGGTGTCTGACCTCCTCTAACTTTGTTAGGGGGAGAGAGAATCACCGTCAGCTTCAACAGGCCAAGGCTGATTGCTATGAAGCAGAAGTCAGACATGCCTCCTCTCTCTAACATTTTTACTAATTCTGATACCAGCCATTCCTCTCATGGTACTCTTTACTTTATTGGGTTTGACAATTCATTGCAGTGGTCACACAGAACTCGTAGACCATACTCACAGTTATGGAGTTTATTAGAGAGGCAACAGGTTACAATTCAGGAGACAGTTTTTCGATCAGGACAGTCTCTTCTCATTTGTGCCTGCAGGCAGTCTCTCTTTGTCCCTCAGCCCCTTGGCCTGGCCTCTGCCCTGTTTGGGCAAGTGTTACAAAGCTCTTTACCTCTCCCAATAAGTGCCCAGAGGCACCCCGCTCTGCTAGTAAGCTTTGGTCTGAAGGCACTCAGCTGTCTAGCTCCATGGGTCAGCAAGCCTAGCTCTACTAAGTGCTCGAAGGCACCCCAATCTGCCGGCAAGCCTCCTGCCTGAACACACTCAGTTTCCCCGTTCTGTGAGCCGGGAAGCCCACCACACCACCTCCTGCCAGTTTCCTGGTTCTGCTGCCTGTGCTGCTGCTGTTTCCCTACTTCTGCTGCTTGTCTCCAGGGTTACAGGTTTCTCTCTCTATCTCCTGGGTCTGGGAGGTTTTTAGCACAGGGATCTGGGGTCCAAAGGATGTGCTACACTCCTAGCTCTTCTTTCTTGGTAATGAAGTACCCCACCCCGCCCTTTCCGCCTCTGTGATGGCTCATGTTAATTCCAGTGGGATGGCAAAACTGACCAATCCCTTTGTAAGGGTTCCATGTACCTTATTTGTGTGGTCCCAGCCCCACAAGGGTACTATGCACGTTATTTGCATTATTCGTAAGCTGTCCAGTCCCCTTGGTGGGCCACAAACACCTCGTTTGCATAGTCTTACCCAGTCATTTGGTGTGAGTTACAAGACCAGTCAGGAAAGGTGTGTGTCAGGGCTGTATCCTTTCACTACACTTATTCAATCTGTATGCTGAGCAGATAATATGAGAAGCTGGACTGTCTGAAGGGTTGGAGGAAGATTCATTAACAACCTGCGTTATGCAGATGATGCAGCCTTGCTTGCTGAAAGAGAAGAGGACTTAAAGCACTTACTGATGAAAATTAAAGACTACAGCCTTCAGTATGGATTACACCTCAGCAGAAAGAAAACAACGATCCCCCTAACTCTACCGCTGAGCGACATCATGATAAATGGAGAAAAGATTGACATCGTCAAGGATTTCATTTTACTTGAATCCACAATCAACAGCCATGGAAGCAGCAGTTAAGAAATCAAACGGCGCATTGCATTGGGCAAATCTGCTGCAATAGATCTCTCTATAGAATTAAAAAGCAAAGATGTCACTTTGAGGGCTAATGTGTGCCTGACCCAAGCCATAGTATTTTCAGTTGCCTCATATGCATGCAAAAGTCGGACGTTGAATAAAGAAAGACTGAAGGATAGTTGATGCCTTCAAATTACGGTGTTGGCGAAGAGCCTGCCAGAAGAATGAACGCATCTGTCTTGGAAGAAGTACAGCTTCTAAGGATGCTCCTTAGAAGCAAGGATGTTGAGACTTCGTTTCATGTATTTTGGATGTGTTATCAGGAGGAACCAGTGTCTGGAGAAGGACATCATGCTTGGTAAAGCAGAGGTTCAGTGAAAAAGAGGAAGACCCTCAGTGAGATGGATTGACAGAGTGGCTGCAGCAGTGGGCTCAAACATAGCAACGACTGTGAGGATGGTTTGGGATCAGGCAATGTTTCATTCTGTTGTACGGAACCAATTTGAAGAAACATAACAACACAAGATCATGGCGAGAAAGGCCATATAAAAGCAATCCATTACACAGAGAGAGAGTGGAGGGAAGAACTGTGCTATCTTGTTAGAGGGAGAGCAATTAGGAGTGTATAGCAAGGTGTATGTAAATTTTTGTGTGAGAGACTGACCTGATTTGTAAACTTTCAAAGCACAATAAAAATAAAAAAAAAAGCAATCCATTGCACCACAATATCCCTCATCCCCAAAGTTTTCTCATATTCCTTTTGATCCCTCTCTCTCACCCAAGCAAGTACTAATCTGCCTTCTCTCAGTATTGACTGAATTTATAGAATTTATATAAATGGGATCATATAGTATATACTCTTTTTGGTTTGGTGTCTTTTACTTGACGTTTTGTACATCATACATGTTCTTTTATCAATAATTCATTTTTTGTTTCTGAGTAGTATTCCATTGTATGAATATACCACAGTTGGTTCATTTTTCTGTTAATAAACGTTCTGTTTATTACATTTGGATTATTTTCAGTTTTTGTATAATACAGATAAGCCGCTATGAACATTTGTGTACAGGTTTTTGTATGATGATACATTTCCTTTTCTCTTGGGTAAATACCTGGGACTGGAGTGACAGGATCACATTGTAGGTGTATGTTTTACTTTTTAAGAAATTGCCAAATAGTTTTCAAAGTGGTTGCACCGTTTTAGGAGCCCTGGTGGCACAGTGGTTAAGACCTATGGCTGCTAACCAAAAGGTTGGCAGGTCCTTGGGAACCATGTGGGGCAGTTCTACTCTGACTTATGGGGTCGCTATGAGTTGGAATCGAAGGCAGTGGGTTTGGTTTTTGGTTGGTATCGTTTTATATTCCCATAAGCTTTGTATGAGAGTTCCAGTTGCTCTGCATCCTTGCTGACACTTGATGTGTTCAGTCTTTTAATTTTAGCTATTCTCATAGATACATAGTTATTTAATTACGGTATTAGTTTGCATTCCCCAACAACTAAAGGTGTTGAATGTCTTTTCATGTGTTTATTTCCATCTGTATATCTCCATTGGCAAAGTGACTGTTCAAATCTGTGCCCATTTTTTTTTTTTTTTTAAATTGGGTTGTTTTACTTATTGTTAGGTTGTAAGAGTTCTTTGGTTTTACTGGAAGAGTTCTTTATATATTCTGGATGCAAGCAAGTTCTTTAGCAGATATATGCTTTTCATAGATTTTCTGCCTTTTTTTTTTTTCATTCTCTTAACAGTGTCTTTTAAAGAGCAGAAGTTTTAAATTTTGATGAAGTCCAGTATATCAATTTGTTCTTTTATGGATTGTGTTTTTGGTGTCATGTCTAAGAAATCTTTGTCTCCCCAGGTGTGATGGTTAAGGTTGTGTGTCAGCTTGGCTGGGCCATGATTCTCAGTCGTTTGGCAGATATGTAATGATGTAGTTTAACAGCTATGTAATGATGTGATTGGCAGTTACGTCATGGTTCAGTCATCCTCCATGATGTGATCTGATGTGATCAGCCAATCATTTGTAAGAGGAGTTCCCTCAGGGATGTGGCCTGGATCCAATATATATATGGACGTTCTGGCAAAGCTCACTTGCTTCCCCTGAATTCTGCATCTGGCTTGTCGTTATCTGACCTCTGGTTCTTGGGACTTGAGCCAGCTGCCTGCCATATTGCCTGCTGATCTTGGAATTTGTCAGCCTTTGCAGCCTGTGAGCCAGTGGCCTGCTGTCTTACTTGCTGATCTTGGATTCATCAGCCTCCACAGCCCATGAGCCAGTGGCCTGCCATTGGACCTGCCAATCTTAGGTTCATCAGCCCCTGCAGCTACATGAGTGAGCTAACTTGGGACTTGCCAGCCTCTACAACCACACGAGCCATTTCCTTGAGCTAAATGTCTCTCTTTCTACATATTTATATGGATGTGTGTGTGTATGTACGCTTCAATGGTTTTGGTTCTCTAGAGAGAACCAACCCAGCTTAAGACACCAGGGTCAAAAAATTTTCTTCTAGAATTTTTAATAATTTTAGGTGTTAAATTTAAATCTGTGATCTGTATTGTGTTAATTTTTGTATATGATGAGGCATGGATGCAAGTTTATTTTTTTGCATGTGGCTATCCAGTTGTTTCAACGTCCATTTATTGAAAAGACTGTCCTTTCTCCACTGCGTTGCCTTTACATCTTTGTCGAAAATTAGTTTTCTATATGTATGGATTTATTTCTGGACTCTTATTTCTCTTCTTTTGGTTTGTTTGTCCATCTTTACTCCAATAACATGCTATTTGGATTACTGAGACTTTATAATAATTCTTGAAGCCAGGTAGTGTTAGCCCTCCAATTTCGTTTTTTATTTTCAGAGTTGTTTTGGCTATTCTGGTCTTTTTTCATTTCCATATGAATTTTAGAATCAGCTTGTTGATTTCTACAAAAAACACTTGCTGGGATTTTGATTGGGATTATGTTGAATGTATAGATCAGTTTGGGGAGATTTGACATATGTCGAGTTTTCTGACTTATAAACAAGATTTGCCTATTTATTGATTTTCATTAATTTTTCCCAGCAATATTTAGTAGTTTTCCATGTACAGGTCTTTCACATCTTTCACCAAATGTTTACCTAAGTATTTCATATTTTTGACGGCATTATAAATGGTTTATTTCAATTTCCAATTATTGATTTGTTGTATATAGGAATACAGTTGGCTTTTATATATCATTCTTGTGTCCTGCAACCTCGTAGAACCCTCTGTGCTATGCAGCCTATTGTATGGCATGATGGATGCACGCCATGGAAACAGTGGGAGTATAGAGGAGTGAGTCTGTGTTTCAGGAAGGAATAATAAAAAAAACCAAACCCGTTGCCGTCGAGTTGATTCCCTCATCATGACTGTACAGAACAGGGTAGAGCTGCCCCATGGAGTTTCCAAGGAGTGCCTGTTGAACTGCCAACCCTGGTTAGCATTTAACCACCACACTACCAGGGTTTCCTCTGGAAGGAATAGAGGGCAACAAAAATGCTGTAAAGTGAAGTAGCTGATAGTGTGAGGTCTTTGTGTCTCTCACCTGAATTTTCCCTGATGAAACTGAACCAGTTAAGCTTTGGTGGTCTCCTGTACGTTCTTTGCATGCAACACACCGTCCTCTGTGGATTACACAATCTGCTATATGTTGTTCCTGGGTGACTTTATTTCCTCTCCTATCATTCTTCCTCACTTCGTCTAAGAAATAGCTCATTTCCTAGGAGATTTCTGATGGCCTATGATGCAACCTCTCATTATCATTTATTGAGGGCTCAAGGTCTTTGCTATAGTTGTAGGTTCTGTTGATGAGTTATTTAAAATCATGAGATAAGATGTAAGGATGAAACTTCCCAGAAGTAGTATTTGTCCGGTGAGGAAACTGAGGACCAGTGAGCCTGAGTTGGTTATACATAGCTGGGGAGCAGCCAAGGTTCAAACCAGAGCCGCTTGGCTTCAGAGTCTGCATTCTTTCTTCTGCACCACTTGAGACTGGTCTGGACCTTGTCCTTCTATCCAGTTGCAAGGATGATCTCATTCCTGCAGCTGAGCGTTTTACATGCTTCTTCTCCCCCTGATGGCCCCATGGTTGGTATCTTATGGTTTTGCCTTCATTGCCTAAGGAGGAGACCTGCGATGGAGCAGGTGTTTGTTAGTCTTTGGCTTCATGCTTGGGAGGAGGAGGAGTCTGAGAAGTAGATAAAAGCAGGAGGAGTTGTAGGAGGAGAGGGAAATGGGGTTGCCAGGACAAGCCAGGAGAGAGCTGATAGTGACCCACTTCCTCTCATCTTTCTGGGCCCCGTGATGCCTTCAGGTACAATTAAGCCATTTCTTACAACCTTGGCCTTTGTGGAAACCCTGGTGGCGTAGTGATTAAGTGCTAATGGCTGCTAACCAAGAGGTCAGCAGTTCGAATCCGCCAGACGCTCCTTGGAAATTCTATCGGGTAGTTCTACTCTGTCCTATAGGGTCGCTATGACTCGGAATTGACTCGACGGCAGTGGGTTTGGCTTTCTGGGTTTTGGCCTTTGTATTTTACTGTGAGTTGTTGCTTCTTGACTTGTAGATGACTCTGTTCAGTGGCTTTTTGTTTTGTTCATGTTCTTTATTCCGTCTGCTACTTGGTGAAAAAATACCTCTTGATTAGAATAATCTTTTCGCTCTCTAATTTTGAGACCTTGAGGACTTTAGCTCCTCAGATCCCCTCATAGAAGCCACAGAAATTCAGAGTGTTTAACCATCCAGAACCAGCCCCTTCAGGCTGATCATTGGTTTCTAGAGTAAATTATTAAATTGGCTTTTTCCCTTTTTTACTTTGAATAGTAAAATCGCTTTGATGTACTGTGAGTAGTTCACTGAAGTCTATTAAGACAAGTTGGCCCAATTCGAGACCTCATCCAGTTAACATTTTCAGCTCAGTCTCCCTGATCTGGCTAGACAGCCTGAAAGTAACACCTCACTGAAGCTCTAATAACTGCTATTTACAAAAGGGAGATTGAATTGTGCCTGCATAGTATCTCAATACAGGGCTACCCTCTCCGTGTTCTGACCTGGGTTGTTCTTCTCACAGCCTTTATAGCCATGTTACTTGTTGTTGTTTTTTTTTTTTTTTTTTAAACTCTCTTTCTCTGGATCTCTCACAATCCAGTTGTATCACAGTTTTCACAAATTTTCAGGCATTTTTGTTCATTGGGAATGTGTGTATAGGAATGTTGGATATATTTGGCTTTTCTGTCTTGTGCTGTTCCTGGAATTTGAATGAATAGGTTGTTTCTTTGTTTCTATTTTTCTTTGTTTTTTCTAATTTGCTCCTGTGAAACCAAGCTGTCCAGGTCAACTCATTTTTCCCATCATCCATTACTTATATATATTTCATTCATTACACGTTATGTATCATTCATTTATTTTTCAACAAATGTTTGACTTCCTATTATGGGTAAGCCACACAAAAATATTGTATTTACAAAATATGCAGCAATCACATACCCATTAGAGGTGGGAACTTCCAAGCCTTCATTCCCTTGTTTCTAATCACCCTTTCACCTCCCTGAGAGTTATACTCCCTCTGATGATATGTACTGCTGTTCCTGCTTCGTGTGTGCCTGCTTAGCCTGTTTGCAGATATAAATCTTTTAACCTTGGGCTCTGTCTTAGTTACCTATTGTTGCTGTAAAAGAAATACCACAAGTAGGTGGCTTTAAAGAACAGAAATTTGCTTTCTCACAGTTCTGGAGCCTAAAAGTCCAAATCAGGGTATTGGCTGTGTTGATTCCTTCCTTGTCATTAGCCCTGGGTGTGTGTTCTTTGGTTTCTTGGTGATCCTCACATGGCATCTTCTTCCCCCATGTATGCCTCTCTCTGCGTCTGATCTGCCCTTTTTATAACTCAAAAAATTAAGTTTAGGATCCACCCTATACTGGTATGATCTCAACTGATTGATAGCATTATGTTACAGTGCATTACAGAAGATGATTACATTACATTGGATTTCATCACAGAAGCTAATCCGCTCTGCCCAAGGCCATCTGATGTAATCACATGATTAAATCATATCAGCATAGGGCCAGGATTTTAATACATATTTCTGGGGCATGCAGTTCAGTCCATAACAGGTTCCCTCCTCCCTCCCTTTCTCCCTTCTTTCTGTCCTCCCCTCACCGACTTTAATCGCTTTGATAGCTGTTTCTTTTTGCCCTTCTCTCTCCCCTCCACCTAGTGAGATCAGTTTCTACGTTCTGAGAATCTGATTTCTTGTTTCAGATAAATTTTCCTGTTTCTCCTCTAATTTTTTCTTTCATAGTAAAGTACAAGTGACTGATTTTATCTTCATTCTTTCAGGTTGTGATATGAGAACTGAAATAAAGGAATTGACTCGAAAGCAGGATATTTCTGAAGAAATGGGGTCACAGAGAGCAAAATCAGCCCATATGAGGAATATTTCCAAGGAACCTGATTTCGAAGAAATGAGTAAAACTGAGGGGAAGTTAAGGAATTACTGGAGAAAGTCTGCAGTGGAAGGACTTAAGAAATCCTTCTGCCAGAAGAAGAATTTCAGACCAGTGACAGTCACACATGTGAAAACCCCCACAGGAGAGAAAGACCAGAAATTCAATGCCACTGGGAAAATTTTCACCATAGACTCAACCCTTGTCAAATGTCTTAGGGAGTCTAGAGTGGAGCGTCTCCATCAGAGTGCATCATGTATAGAAAACTTTCAACAAAATAAAGACCTCATTAACCTCCAGGGCATCCATGTAGGAGAAGGAGCCTGTCAGACAGATGTGTTTGCAGAAGTGCCCAGACAGAGTTCATTTCTCAGTGAGAATCAGAGGATTATTAGTCCAGAGAAACTCTTTGAGTGCACTGAGTGTGAAAAAACTTTCAGTCAGAACAGAACTCTTATTCAACATCATAGAACTCACACTGGAGAGAAGCCCTATGAGTGTAACGAGCGTGGGAAAACTTTCATTTGGCATGCTCTCCTTGGCAAACATCAGAGAATTCACACTGGTGAGAAACCCTATAAATGCGGTGAATGTGGCAAAGCTTTCAGTGCTTGTTCGTACTTTATTCAGCATTGTAAAATTCACACTGGAGAAAAACCCTGTGAGTGTAATGAATGTGGGAAAGCTTTTAGTACATGCTCATCTTATATTCAACATCTTAAAATTCATACTGGAGAGAAGCCCTATGAGTGTAATCAGTGTGGGAAAGCTTTTAGTCATAGCTCCAATCTGATTCACCATCAGAGAATTCATAGTGGAAAGAAACCTTACAAGTGTAAAGAATGTGGGAAAGACTTCAGTAGACAGTCACACCTTGTTCAGCATCAGAGAATTCATTCTGGAGAGAGACCTTATGAGTGTAATGATTGTGGTAGAGCCTTTAGTGCACGGTTGTCTCTCATTCAACATCAGAGAATCCATACGGGAGAAAAGCCCTATGGATGTAATGAATGTGGAAAATCCTTTAGCCTGAACCGAACCCTTATTGTCCATCAGAGAATTCACACTGGAGAGAAACCCTATAGGTGTAATGAATGTGGAAAATCCTTCAGTCAGCGCTCACAAGTTATTCAGCATAAGAGAATCCACACTGGAGAGAAGCCTTTTATCTGCAATGAGTGTGGAAAATCATTCAGTGCTCGTCTGTCCCTTATCCAACATCAGAGAATTCACACTGGAGAGAAACCTTATGGATGTGATGAGTGTGGGAAAACCTTCAGTCAAAAGGGGCACCTTATCCAGCATCGGCGAATTCACACTGGAGAGAGACCCTATGAGTGTAATGAGTGTGGAAAAACTTTTAGTCAGAGTTTTAATCTTATTCACCATCAAAGAACACACAGTGGTGAAAAGCCCTATGAATGTAATGAATGTGATAAAGCCTTCAGTGTACTTTCTTCCCTTGTCCAACATCAGAGAGTACATAATGGAGAGAAACCCTATGAATGCCACAAATGTGGGAAAGCCTTTAGCCAGGGCTCCCACCTTATTCAACATCAAAGGAGTCACACTGGAGAGAAACCTTATGAGTGTAACGAATGTGGAAAAACCTTTGGACAAATATCTACCTTAAGTAAGCATGAGAGAACACATAATGGGGAGAAACCCTACAAGTGTAGCGATTGTGGGAAAGCTTTCAGTCAGAGTGCACACCTTAGCCGCCATCGAAGAATTCACACTGGAGAGAATCCCTATGAATGTAGTGACTGTGGGAAGGCCTTCAGTGTTCGCTCCTCTCTCATTCAACATCATAGAATTCACACTGGTGAGAAGCCTTACGAATGTAGTGAGTGTGATAAGGCCTTCAGTCAGCATTCACAATTTATTCAGCATCAGAGAATTCACACTGGAGAGAAACCTTACATGTGCAATGAATGTGAAAAATCCTTCAGTGCACGTTTATCGCTTATTCAACACAAGAGAATTCACACTGGAGAGAAACCCTACGAATGCGCTGAATGTGGAAAATCCTTCCGACAAAGCTCTCACCTTATTCGACATCAGAGAATTCACAGTGGAGAACAACCTTACACATGTAATGAATGTGGAAAAGCTTTCAGTCAGAGAATAACTGTTACTAGTCATGAGAAAATTCATGAAATTCACATGAGAGAACAAGCTTATAAATGTAGTAGGTGTGGAGAACTCTAGTGCAAAAAAAAATGCAAAGTCAGCTTTAACTCAGCATTGTAAAGTTCATGGTAGAGTGTAAATCTGTCTTATTTGATAAATTCTTCATTTTTACATTATGAAAGTCATACTAGAGGGAAGCAAAGCTGTCACTTTATCGCTTTTATTTTGGAGACTCAGCTCTTAAGGGATTTGACCATCTTCCAGTTGGCTGCTAGCTAAAGACAGGCTGCCGAATTACGTGGTAAAAATCCCGAGGCAAAGTGGCCTTCTCTTAGTTTCAGAGGATGGTCCTCTGCTTGAGTAAACAAGTGCCATTTAAATATAACTATTTAGATCAAGTTTTTATAGCACCAGACCTTAAGGCACCATTAGGTATTTCATTTGACCACTTGTATTTTTTTCCTTCCCTCTTTATAATCTATATCAGCTTCAAGAAAATTAACTGGGATCGATGCACTTTCAAGTGTGATGGACCCAGGTTTTTTTTTTTGGGGGGGGTGTAATTTTTTTGTTTGGGCCTCTTAAAAATGTTTTTATTTTATAGTAAGGGGTTATGGCACTTTTAACTGAAAATTTGTCCCTTTTTAACATCAGATAATTCACACGAGAAATTTTACAAGGAGTGCTTGCTAAAGAATGAAGCAAGACTTGTGTGTAGATTTAAACTGTTGAGATCCTGCTAAGAAGTCAAATAACTCATGTAAAATGGATTCTTTTAAAAGGTAATTTGGAAAGCAAACAAAAAAACCAGCAGACATGAGCTGAGAGAAAATTAGGCACGGTAGACACATGGCAGCATGAGACACAATTTATAGGTTCTTAAAACCAAGGTCAGTATATTTAATACCAGTTTCTAAGGGAGAGAAGGTTAATAACTGAGGTGGCCCACTGGCCTCTGGGTTTCCTCTTATTGGGCATCCTAGCACCAAGCAGACTCTGATGCTGAGATCTTTATGTATCAGTAATTCTCACCTCAGGCAGTGTGGATTGTGACAAAAAAGAACTGATGGTAATTAGTAGTTTTTGACTGGGTACTGAAGCTGCTGGGATTGGAACAGAGAAGAGCTAGACTATACAAAGTCATTTTTCTAACCCATGGCATCTTTAGGAAGAGTGAAGAAGCTGCCTAGTCAATGCCTATATAGTCTGATCCCTCTAGGCAGGGACTGAAACCTTGTAGCAGAACTCAGGCCAAGGAAGGGGTGGTGGTGACAGAAACCAGGTGACACTGGTTGCTGCAGCATCTAGTCAAAGTCCTTGATGGGAGTAACTTGCTTCCTAGGACCATCAACCTTTCCTGTCTTCCTACCTTCTCACCCATCTTCGGCCTTCCCCCACCCATAACTATACCTTTCTGTCTCCTAAGTGTATATGTGTTCCTAGTGGGTCCCTGGTCTGGCGTTTCTGCAGGGTGTGTTTAGGTGCATGTGTTGTGGGGGTTGGGAACCAAGCGTGTCTGTGTTTTTGTGTCAGTGTTGGTGGTCAGTACCTTCTCCAAGTCTTTGCACATGCTGTTTTTCTGTCAGGAATTTTCTCCCTCCTTTTCTTTATCCCTTCCATGATCCGTGAGCTATGTGGTTGCCCACCCACTTTTTCTGGCTCTCAGGTTTATTGGGGAGCTGTTTTACCACTGACAGTGTATGCTGTCGCCAAAGGCAGGGGCCTTTATGGCTGTTTCTACAGGGTACTGTATGAGACGTGTACATTTATGGTAGGAAAAAGAAAATTTTTGTGTGGGAACCCATGTATCTCAGTGGACTCTGGTGGAACTCTGTAGTTTTCAGGGTTCAAGTTAGTGGGACAATGTACTTGAACCCATTAATGAACACTGAGTGTGTTGTCCTACTGACCTCTGAGGGTGGTCTTGTGAAAGTGGGAAAAAAATCCATACTACCTACCAAAATTCAGACACAGTGATTCAGCATGCTTCCATTAATGAAAAAATGTGCTATCAACAAAAAATTTAGAGCAGAATAGGGCCTTAAAAGGGATATGAACAGCATCTTCCTTGATAATCCTATCTAAGCTAACTACCTCTTCATTCCCAGTCTCCCTTTCTAAATCTTCTGTTTTTCATTCTTTCGGAGGTTGCTTCTGTAACTTTAAGCAATAAACTCATATCCATGAATTTTTCAGTGTTAGGCACTATTGACTTCTCTGTATAAAAAATAAGGGTTTATTTAACCTGATACTCTTCAATATGTGACAGTTTTTTCCAGTAATTTTGATTCATAATTACTGTGGTAAAATAAAACATTTACCATTTTAACTGCACAATTCAGTGACATTAATTACATTAACCATGTTGTGCAACCATCAGCACTATTTCCAAAAGATTTTATCCCAAACAGGAACTGAGTACTCCTTCAGCAATAACTCTCCATTCCTCCCTCACCCCAGCCCTTGGTGACCAGTAACAAACTTTTGTCTATGCATTTGCCTAGTCTAGATATTTCATAGAAGTTATATCCAGCTATATTTGTCCTTTTTTGCCTGACTTCACTCAGTTTAATGCTTTCAAGGTTCATCCATGTCGTCATATGTACCAGAACGTTTCTCTTTGTGGCTGAGTAATATTTAAGTTTGTGTATATCATATTTATCCATTAAGCAGTTGATGGACATTTGGGTTGTTTCTGCCCCTTGGTTATTATGAATAATGCTGCAGTGAACATTAACGTACAAATACCTGTTTCAGTCCTGCTTTCAATTCTTTGGGGCATATACCTAGAAGTGGAATTGCCGGATCATATGGTAATTCTGTGTTTAACTTTTTGGGAACTGCCAGACTGTCTTGGTTCTCTTCAAAACACGATTTTTTATTCCATTAAATGCAGTATCTCTAAGTAAGATGAAGCTCTCAATGCCCCTACTCTTCCTAATACATTTTTCACTGTCTCAATTTTGTTAATTCCACAAACATCAAGTTGCATAACTTAATCTCATCTGCAGACTCTCTTGCCAAGTGAAATAGCATATTCCGTTTCTGGGGATTAGGGTGTGGGCATCTTTGGGGGAGGGCATTACTCTGCCTACCACAAGGGTTTTGTGTTGCACTTTATATCTGCATGTGCTAATTACCATATGAAGTACTTGCTGTGGTCAGTGATCTCTTGAAAAGCCTTTCTTGGACAATGTGGGTTTAATTCTACCTCTTTATGACTTGCTAAAAACAGAACAATACCAGTTACCAAGCAGTAGGAAACTCACTATGTTTAACATGTGAACAAAAGTGTTCAGTTTTTCCTTAAAAGAAGCTGCCGAGCTATTTTCGAGTGGCTGCACCATTTTATATTCCCATCAGCAATGTATGAGAGAGCCAGTTTCTCTGAATCCTCTCCAGTATTTGGTACTGTCATTATAGAAAGTACAACAAAACATTATAGATATTTATTGTAGACAATTGTATATCAGCCAGGAAGATGTACAGGTCCCCTGGCGTTACTGCTATTACTGCACCATTATCTGAAGTTGAGATATCATCTAACCTCCAGAGCAGAGCCAGAGAAGTGATTTAGAATTCAGCTCTCTTCTAGTGAGAAGGCCCTAGCTTCAATTATGTAAGCAGTAAACCTTTCAATCCGTCTTGGTGTGTGTGTGGCATCATCGTTTTCAACATCCCAACCAAATTTTGGGTGGGGCATCCATCTTTTCCAGAGTTCACAGTACAGTCTATGCTTATAGTTGGACTCATGGCTCACTAGCCTTATTTTTCTCTATTTCCTTTCATTCTGAGGTCTTCACTCTGGTTCATTCACTGTCATGTTAAAGCATTTTTTTAGTGTTTTCTTCGGTATGTGTACCAAGGGGATACAATCTCAAATGTTATCCATTTGCCTTGATAGATAATGCTGTCATAATGTACATGAGATTCTTGGGTTGTAGTACTTTTTCCTCTGTGGTTTGTAGAAGCTATTCCATTCTTTTCTGTCTTTCGTTGTTGAAGATGAGAAATCTGATAATCTTATTCTCCCCCCCCACCACCACCTTGCAGCTAATTTTAACTTTCCAAAAATTTGTATTATTTTTCTCTTTATTCCTAAGAGTTTAGGAATTTTACTGTGATAGGTCTTGTTATGGTAACCCTGGTGGCGTAGTGGTTAAGTGCTACGGCTGCTAACCAAAAGGTCGGCAGTTGGAATCTGGCAGGCGCTCCTTGGAAACTCTACGGGGCAGTTCTCCTCTGTCCTGTGGGGTCGCTATGAGTCGGAATCGACTTGACAGCAATGTGGTTTTTCTTTGGTTAGGTCTTGTTATATGTTTTTGTCTCAGCGATGCAGTCTGGAACTCATTGAGCTGTATCTGCCAATTGGAGTTTTGTCAGACAAAGTATTAGGGAATGGGAGAGGGGCCAGGGGTTGAAGTTATAAGCAGGGGAAAACAACTATAATGGTAAACCATGAGTCTTAGCTAGGTAAGAAGGGAAATGAGGACAGGAGGGAGATAATGGTAAATAAAAAGTAGTAGGGTTCAACAAATGGCCCTGGAAGAACTGGATATCCACATTCAAATGAATAAAGTTGGAACCCTACCTCACACCATTTACCTAAATTAACCTAAAATGGATCATAGGTCTAAATGTAAGAGCTAAAACAATAAACTATAAAAATTATAAGCTGTAAACTCTTAGAAGAAAACATAAGCATATGTCTTCATGACCTTGGATTAGGGAAGTTTCTTAAGAAGTATGACACTAAAAAAGCACAAGCATCCAAAGAAGAAATAGTTAAATTGGACCTCATCAAATTTTAAAACTTTTCTGCTTCAAAGGACACTACCAAGAAAGTTAAAAGACAACCTACAGGAATGGGAGAAAATGTCTTCTAATCATAACTGATAAGGGCCTAGTATCCAGAATATCTTTTCCATTGTCTCTTTCCACAGATGTAGTCAATACATCAGAAAGAGACGATGGAAAAGCTCAATATCATCAGTCAGAACAAGGCCAGGGGCCGACTGTGGAACAGACCATCAATTGCTCATATGTAAGTTCAAGCTGAAATGGAAGAAAACCAGATCAAATCCACAGGAGCCAAAATAGGACCTTGATTATATCCCACCTGAATTTAGAGACCATCTGAAGAATAGGTTTGATGCATTGAACACTAGTGACTGAATACCAGACGAGTTGTGGAATGACATCAAGGACATCATCCATGAAGAAAACAAGAGGTCACTGAAAAGACAGGAAAGAAAGAAAAGACCGAGATGGATGTCAGAGGAGACTCTGAAACTTGCTCTTGAGCGTCGAGCAGCTAAAGCAAAAGGAAGAATTGATGAAGTAAAAGAACTGAACAGAAGATTTCAAAGGGCCTCTTGAGAAGACAAAGTAAAGTATTATAATAACATGTGCAAAGAGCTGGAGATGGAAAACCAAAAGGGAAGGACATGCTTGGCGTTTCTCAAGCTGAAAGAACTGAAGAAAAAAATTCAAGCCTCGAGTTGCAATAGTGAAGGATTCCACGGGGAAAATATTAAATGATGCAGGAAGCATCAAAAGAAGATGGAAGGAATACACAGAGTCACTATACCAAAAAGAATTAGTCGATATTCAACCATTTCAAGCGGTGGCATATGATCAGGAACCAATGGTGCTGAAGGAAGAAGTCCAAGCTTCTCTGAAGGCATTGGCAAAAAACAAGGCTCCAGAAATTCATGGAATATCAGTTGAGATGTTTCAACAAATAGATGCAGTGCTGGACGTGCTCACTCGTCTATGTCAAGGAATATGAAAGACAGCTTCCTGGCCAACTGATTGGAAGAGATCCATATTTATGCCTATTCCCAAGAAAGGTGATCCAACCGAATGTGGAAATTATAGAACAATATCATTAATATCACACACAAGCAAAATTCTGCTGAAGATCATTCAAAAACGGCTGCAGCAGCATATTGACAGGGAACTGCCAGAAATTCAGGCCGGTTTCAGAAGAGGACATGGAACCAGGGATATCACTGCTGATGTCAGATGGATCCTGGCTGAAAGCAGAGAATACCAGAAGGATGTTTATCTGTGTTTTATTGATTATGCAAAGGCATTTGACTGTGTGGATCATAACAAACTATGGATAACACTGTGAAGAATGGGAATTCCAGAACACTTAATTGTGCTCGTGAGGAACCTTTACATAGATCAGGAGGCAGTTGTTCGGACAGAACAAGGGGATACTGATTGGTTTAAAGTCAGGAAAGGTGTGTGTCAGGGTTGTATTCTTTCACCATACCTATTTAATCTGTATGCTGAACAAATAATACGAGAAGCTGGATTATATGAAGAAGAATGGGGCATCGAGATTGGGGGAAGACTCATTAACAACCTGCGTTATGCGGATGACACGACCTTGCTCTCTGAAAGTGAAGAGGACTTGTAGCACTTACTAATGAAGATCAAAGACCACAGCCTTCAGTATGGATTGCACCTCAACATAAAGAAAACAAAAATCCTCACAACTGGACCAGTGAGCAGCATCATGATAAACAGAAAAGATTGAAGTTGTCAAGGATTTCATTTTACTTGGATCCGCAATCAACAGCCATGGAAGCATTTGTATTGGGCAGATCTGCAAAGGACCTCTTCAAAGTGTTGAAGAGTAAAGATGTCACCCTGAAGACTAAGGTGCGCTTGGATTCAATCTATGGAATTAGCTTGTGTCTTGAGCCAGTTTCTTTTGGGATATAAAAGAGGGAAACAAGGAGTGCTGGGAGCAGAGCACATCCTTTGGACCCAGGGTTCCTGCTCTGAGAAGCTCCTAGTCCAGGGGAAGGTTGCTGAGAAGGCTGACAGAGAGAGAAAGCCTTCCCCTGGAGTTGATGCCCTGAATTTGGACTTCTGGCCTCCCTTACTGTGAGAAAATAAATTTCTCTATTAAAGCCATCCACTTGTATTTCTGTTACAGCAGCAGTAGATTACCAAGACAACGGTATATTCAGTACTTTCCGCCAGCATCACAGTTCAAAGGCATCTGTTCTTCAGTCTTCCTTATTCATTGTCCAGCTTTTGCATGCATATGAGGTGATTGAAAACACCATGGCTTGGGTCAGGCCCACCTTAGTCTTCAAGGTGACATCTTTGCTTTTTAACACTTTAAAAAGGCCTTTTGCAGCAGATTTGCCCAATGCAATGCGTCTTTTGATTTCTCGACTGCTGCTTCCATGGCTGTTGATTGTGGATCCAAGTGAAATGAAATCCTTGACAACTTCAGTCTTTGCTGTTTATCATGATGTTGCTTATTTGTCCACTTGTGAGGATTGTTGTTTTCTTTGTGTTGAGGTGTAATCTATACTGAAGGCCGTGGTCTTTGATTGTCATCAGTAAGTACTTTAAGTCTTCCTCACTTTCAGAAGCAAGATTGTGTCATCTGCATATCGAAGGTTGTTAATGAGCCTGCCTCCAATCCTGATGCCCTGTACTTCTTCACATAGACCCGCTTTCCTGAGTTTAAAACACGCAGTACCTTTTGTTCTGTTCAAACAACTGGCTCTTAATCTACATACAGGTTCCTCATGAGCACAATTATTCTGGAATTCCCATTCTTCACAATGTTATCCATAATTTGTTATGATCCACACAGTCAAATACCTTTGCATAGTCAATAAAACACAGGTAAACATCTTTCTGGTATTCTGTGCTTTCAGCCAGGATTCATCTGAGTCAGAATTGACTCGATGGCAATGGGTTTGGTTGGTTTGGTATGCATGTATTTATCTCAAGGAAATGGCTCACACACTTGTAGAGGCTGGCAAGTCCCAAGTCCATGTGTCAGGCATCAGGCTGGAGGCTTCTCCTGACTCAGCTGCAGGGGTTGATGAATCCCAAGATCAGCAGGTAAGCTGCTAGCTCAAGTCCCAAGAACTGGTCAAGTGATGATGAGCCAGATGTAGGATTCAGAGCAAGAGGCTTGCTGGACCATCCATTTATATACTGAAGGCCAGTCACACCCCCCAGGGAAACTCCCTTTCAACTGATTAGCTGCCCACAGCAGATCTTATCATGGAGTTGATTACATCAGTATATAACTGCTAAATTACATCATTACATAACTACAAAACTACATCATAACTGCAAAATCACTGAGAGTCATGGGCCAGGCAAGTTGACACATAACCATCACAAGGACTTCCCTCAAAATCTGAGATAACACCTATTCCTGTGGGGCGAACACCATTTTCACAGATCTAATTTAGTGCCTGGTGACTACTAGTGGTTCAGAAGGATAAGAAAATACAAAATCTTTAATCAAATGGCTTTCTGAACATGATTATAGAAAGGAGAATGGACAAAGACCAGCTAGGTGACCACTGCACAAGTTATAGTACCGTTTTGTAACTACGTTTCTTCCCTAATCCGCCTGATGAGTCAAAGAAGTCCAGCTTTTAATTAGTGATTTTTTGGATTGTTGTTAGGTGCTGTTGAGTCGGCTCCAACTCATAGCAACCCTGTGTACAACAGAACGAAACACTGCCCAATGCTGCACCATCCTCACAATTGTTATGCTTGAGCCGATTGTTGCAGACACTGTGTCAGTCCATCTCATTGAGGGCCTTCCTCTTTTTTGCTGACCCTCTACTTTACCAATCATGATGTCCTCTGGGGACTGAGCCCTCCTGATAACATGTCCACATATGTGAGATGAAGTTTTGCCACCCTTGCTTCTAAGAATTCTGGCGGTACTTCTTCCAAGACAGATCTGTTTGTTCTTTTGGCAGTCCATGGTACATTCAATATACTTCGCCAACACCACAATTCAAAAGTGTCAATTCTGCTTTAGTCTTCCTTATTGTCCAGCGTTCACATGCATATGAGGTGATTGAAAACAGCATGGCTTGAGTGAGGAGCACCTTAGTCTTCAAGGTGACATCTTTCCTTTTCAACATCTTTGCTTTAAAAGAGGTCTTTTGCAGCAGATTTGCCTAATGCAATACATCATTTGATTTCTTGACTGCTGCTTCCATGGGTGTTGATTGTGGATCCAAGTAAAATGCAATCTTTGACAACTTCAATCTTTTCTTTGTTTATTATGATGTTGCTTATTGGTCCAGTTGTGAGACATGACCAGGAGAAATGATACTTGCAAGGCTACTAGTTTATGTGAACCCTGGTGGTGCAATGGTTAAGCACTTGGCTGCTAACCAAAAGGTCAGTGGTTCAAACCCACCAACCACTCCAAGGGAGAATGATGTGGTACTCTGCTTCCATAAGGATTATAGCCCTGGAAACCCTATGATTCTACTGAATCGACTGGACAGCACACAACAAGAGCAACCAGTTTATAATAGTTTCTGCCTCAGTTATCTAGTGCTGCTATAACAGAAATACCACAAGTGGATGGCTTTAACAAAGATAAATTTATTGTCTCAGTCTAGGAGGCTGTTGTTGTTAGGTGCTGTTGAGTCGGTTCTGACTCATAGCGACCCTACGTACAACAGAATGAAACATATTAAACGAAGTCTAGGAGGCTAGAAGCCCGAATTCAGGGCACCAGCTCCAGCGGAAGGCTTTATTTCTCTGTCAGCTCTGCGGGAGAGTCCTTATCATCAATCATCTCCTGGTCTAGGAGCTTCTCAGTGCAAGTACCCCGGATTTGAAGGACTTTGCTCCTGGTGCTTCTTTCTTGGTGGCATGAGGTCCCTTTCCTCTCTCTCAATTCTCTTTTTTGTATCTCAAAAGGGACTGACTAAAGGTACAACCTAATCCTGTGTATTGAGTCCTGCCTCATTAACATAACTGACTCTAATCCTGCCGAATTAGCATCAGGATTAGGATTTACAACACACAGGATAATCACATCAGATCACAAAATGGTGAACAACAATATAATACTGGGAATCATGGCCTGGCCAAGTCGACACACCTTTTGGGGGGACACAATTAAATCCATGACAGTTTCCTTGTGAGAGACAAGAAAATAAATGTCTCCATTGTATATTGAGAAGGAAATGTTTCTCCCATAGCACCATAACAGAGTGGGCCATATAAACCAGAAGTTATGTGTGAGAAAGCTTCCCTGTGGTTCTGCCTGGGTGCACTGACATGTCCTACTGACATGTCCCACATCTCCAGTGTGAATGTACTGTGGTGCTGGGAATCTGTAAGAATTGCTGGACCTGAGGCATTGATTGCATCTGTGCTTTTCTCATCAGTGTATTAAGTATCCAGATGATCAATAACCAAACAGTGAACGGGATCACTGCCTCCCAAAGGCTGTGGCCTTTCTGACTTTTGAAGATCCCTTGGTGACGGCTGTGGCCTGCACAGCTCTTCCCTTCTCCACTCTCACAGCTGTGGTCCTTGGGGTACTTCACTGTGGTACTTGTGAAGTACCGAGACACTCCCATTGTCAAGGCCAATTGGACTCTCAGCTACGTCCTCCTCACCTTCCTCTCCCTGTGTTTCCTCTGCTCCTTTCTCTTCATTGGATGTCCCAACACAGCCACCTGCATTCTCTGGCAAACCACATTTGGAGTTGTGTTTACTGTGGTTGTTTCCAGTGTTTTGGCCAAAATCATCACTCCGATCCTGGCTTTCAAGGCCACTGTAGCAGGCAGGAGGGTGAGGCACTGGTTGGTATCGGGGTCACCTAATGTTACCAAACCGTAGAAGGTGAGTTCTGTCTGGTATGCTCAGACTTGGCAATAATCTGGACACTGGTCTTTGAGAAAGAGAAAGTAATTTTACTGCAATGTGAAGAGCAAGGAGCAGGGAGGAAGTTCCTCAGATCTGACTCCCCAAGCTATGGGAAGCAGGGCTTATATGTGATTTGGGCAGCAAGATGGCAGCCAGGCAGGCATACTGGGGAGGGACAATTCAAGAAGGCGGTCAGGAACCAGGAGGTGACTTTGTTCTTGTCGGATGTCTCGTTTTGGAATAGGGTCTAGGTGATAATTTTTATTCTGATTCATTCCACTTGTTGCTATGTCCTCTGTTGAGGTCAATTAGTGGCCACATTTGGCCCTTCTGCACATGTGGGGCAGGCCAGATCTGACTTGGGCTAGTTTATGGACTAATGGAAAACGTACTGGCATTTGTAGGGTCAGGTTACACTAACTGTCATTCCCATCTGCTCCCTGATCTAGGTGACTGTCTGTGGAGTCTGGCTGCGAACCTCTCCGCCCTTCACTGACACAGACATACACTCCGAGCCTGGGTTTGTCCTCATATGCAGTAAGGGCTTGGTCACTGCCTTCTCCTGTGTTTTAGGATACCTGGGCTCCTTGGCCCTGGGGAGCTTCACTGTGGCTTTCCCGGTGTAAAAAGGGCATGGGGGCGGCAGCTGACCTCCTCTAACTTCACAAGGGGGAAGGAGAATCAAGATCAACACCCCAAGGCTGATTCCTATGAGGTGGAGGTCAGACATGCCTCTTCTCTCCACTATCCTTACCAATTGTGACACCACTGCCCCTCCCATGGCAGTCTCTACTTCTCTGCTGAGTTCGGTAATTCATTGCAATGGCCACACAGAACTCACAGACAATATTCATGATTATGGGTTTTTTTAGGGAAGTAACAGGTTATAATTCATGTTCAGAAATGCTCAGGATACAGGTCTTCCACAAGCACAGCCTCTTAGCCATGCCCACAGGCACACCTCTTTCTGGCTCTCAGCTTCTACCCTGCTTGGGCAAGTGTAATAAACCACTTTTAGCTCTGCTGATAAGTGCCCAGAGGCACTCTACTCTGGCAGTAAGCCTCAGCCTGAAGGTGCTCAGCTCTAACTCTGTGGGTCAGCAAACCAAGCTTATCAAGTACCCAGAGGCACCCTACTCCTCCAGCAAGTCTCCTGCCTGAAGGCGCTCAGCTTTCTTGCTCTGTGGGCCAGGCCATCTCCCCCCGGTTCTCCTGGCTCTGCTGCTGCCATTTCTCTGCTGCTACTTCTGGCCGTCTTCAGTGTTACGGTTCTCCCTATCAGTCTCCTGGTTCCAGGAGGTTCTCAGCACAGGAATCCTGGGTCCAAAGGATGTGCTCTGCTCCTGGCTCTTCTTCGTTGTTGGTGGTGAGATCCTCTCTCTGCTCTGAAATTGGCTCTCTTTTAAGCCTAGTGGGATGGCAAAACTGACCGATTCCCATGGTGAGCCACAATTACCTTATTTACACAATCCCACTCAAGTGAGTTAAAAGACCTTGGCAAGAAAGGCCCTACAAAAGCAATCCATTGCACTGCACCTGGCCAGAAGCCTGCCAAGTACCTGACATTCACCATGCTGGTGTTCTGCAGTGTCTGGGTCAACTTCCTGCCTGTCTACCACAGCACCAAAGGGAAGGTCATGGTGGCTGTGGAGATCTCTCCACCTTGGCCTCCAGTGCTTGGCTGCTGGGCTGCATCTTTGCCCCCAAGTGCTACATTATTGTCATGGATTGAATTATGTCTCCCCAAAAATGTGTGTATCAACTTGGTTAGGCCATGATTCCCAGTATTGTGTGGTTGTCCTCCATTTTGCGATGTAATTTTATGTTAAGAGGATTATGGTGGGATTGTAACACCACCCTTACTCAGGTCACTTCCTTGATCCAATGTAAAGGGAGTTTCCCTGGGGTGTGGCCCGCACCACCTTTTATCTCTTAAGAGATGAAAGGAAAGAGAAGGAACCAGAGAGTTGAGGACCTCAAACCACCAAGAAAGCAGCACCAGGAGCAGAGCATGTCCTTTGGACCCAGGGTCCCTGCTCCTGAGAAGCTCCTTGACCTGGGGAAGATTGAGGATAAGGACCTTCCTCCAGGGCAGACAGAGAAAGCCTTCCCCTGGAGCCAGTCCCCTGAATTTGGATTTGTAACCTACTAGACTGTGAGAGAATAAATTTCTCTTTGTTGAAGCCAACCACTTGTGGTATTCCTCTTATGGCAGCACTAGATAATTAAGACAATTATCCTGCTTAGGCCTGATAAGAACACCCTGAAAGAGATGAGGAATAAAACAGGTTCTGGGTGCAATTAAAACATTAACCCAAAAACTAAAACATTAACAGACACTCAAAATAAATCACTCATTTTTCACAGATAGTTAAAAACTAAATTTACTACTTAACCTCCAATTAAAAAGTAAGCTCTGTGTGTTCTGCAGTCATTTTAGGGACACCATCCCCAGTCATCAGGTGAGGGTGGCACAGGACTGAGCAGTGTTTCATTCTGTTGTACTCAGGGCCATTATGAGTCGGAACCGACTCGGCGGCAGCTAACAACAAGAATTGATGCATTTGAATTGTTGTGTTTGCAAAGAATACCGAATATACTACGGACTGTTAGAAAAATGAACAAGTCTGTCTTGGAAGAAGTACACCCAGAATGCTCCTTAGAAGTGAGGATGACATGACTTCATCTCAGGTAGTTTGGATGTGTCATCAGGAGGGATCAGTCCCTAGAGAAGGGCATCATGCTTGGTAAAGGGTCAGCGAAAAAGAGGAAGCCCCTCAACAAGATGGCTTGACATAGTGGCTTGCAACAATGGGCTCAAGCGTAACAACTGTGCAAGTGGCACAGGACTGAGCAGTGTTTCATTCTGTTGTACTCAGGGTCACTATGAGTCGGAATCGACTCGGCGGCACCTAACAACAAGAATTGTTGCATTTGAATTATAGTGTTCGCGAAGAATACTGAATATACCATGGATTGCTAGAAAAACGAACGAGTCTGTTTTGGAAGAAGTACAGCCAGAATGCTCCTTAGAAGCGAGAATGGCATGACTTTGTCTCACGTAGTTTGGACGTGTTATCAGGAGGGATCAGTCCCTAGAGAAGGACATCATGCTTGGTAAATGGTCAATGAAAAAGAGGAAGCCCCTCAACGAGATGGACTGACACGGTGGCTTGCAACAATAGGCTCAAACAGCAATGATTGTGAAGATGTCAAAGGACCAGGCAGTTTCGTTTGGTTGTACATAGGATTGCCATGAGTCAGAACTGACTTGAAGGCACCTAAGATCAACAAAGGACACAAGGCAACCAAATGCAATATGGGATCATGGATTGGACTCTGGTCACCATTGTGTCATGGAAGGGATGTGGCAATGGGGTGTGGCTTCCTGGGTTCCCCCAGTTTTAAATTGTCTTCCATAAAGATATGTTGAAGTCCTAACCCCTGAATTGGTGATTTTCCTTTATAGATGTTAGCAGTTAATGGAATGTACTGGAGTAGGGTAGGTCCTAATCTTAATCCCTTCTAAGTAGGGTTTTATGAAAGAGGACGGACATGAAACAGTCACACACAAGGGGAAGACAGAATGTGAAGATCCACCTAAAAGGAAAGGAATGGCAAGAATTGCCAGTCGCCACCAGAAACTAGGACAGAGGTATGGCACAGTTCCTCTCTCAAAGCCTCCAAAAGGAATTGATATGGCTGAGAACAAGATTTGGACATCTAGCCTCCAGAACTGCGAGAAAATAAACTTTTGTTCTTTAAAGCCACCCACTTTGTGCTATTTTGTTATGGCAGCCCTAGGAAACTAAGATACCCACTATCCCAGGAAGGGAGAAGTCACAGTGAGGTAGGCTTACAAGGTCCCTGCCTTGTCTTGAAAGGGGTGGTATGTCAGTATAACCAGAGAAGTCCTCGAAGAGAACAAGGGAATTTTTTTATAGTTTAGTGTGACACTAACACAGAAGGTAGAAATCAAGGATTGATGTGTTTAACTGCACACATTTTAAAATTCTGCTGAGTCAAAGTATAAAATGTAAACTGGTAACAATCTCTGCTATTCATATCTCAAATTATATTTGCAAAATCCAGTTTCCCAGAGTGACAAAGTCATGGGAAGTAGAGAGAAGGACAGAGCCTGTAGGGAGGGTTAGAAAGGTAGGGATCTGTGGGGAGAGGCCATGAAAGGTGGAGAGGGACAAATACCATGGTGAGTGGTGAGCAGGGTGAGGTGAGTCAGGCTGTCCTGACCGTGGTGGATCGAGATGGGGATAGACAAGAGCGGACTGAGGAGTGGCTGGGAGTGACAGAAAGACAGGAGTGATGACTGATGACAGGCAGTGATGGACAGAGACAGGTGAGAACTAAGTCAAGACTAAGTTGACAGATATACAGAACCCTGAGAAACAGACACACTCATACAGGAATTCAGTATACAGTAACGCTGACATTACTGAACCTTCCACAGTACAAATAATGGCATGGAAAAAAAGTAGAACTATTCAAGATTTAAAAAGACTTAAGAGACACGACACAGGAGCCCTGGTGGTGGTTAAGCGCTCAGCTGCTAACTGAAAGGCCGGCAGATCAAACCCTGCAAATGCTAAGAAAAAGACAAGCATCCAAAAGAGGACAAGGCAGATGCTATGTGGAAAGAACACCTGGCCATCCCTGAAGCCCGTTCTTCCCTCCCATGGTAGTGGAGCTGTGGCTGGGAAGTGGCTGCCCAGTCAGAGGCCAATTGTCTCATCCTGTTCTCTGGGCTGGCTAGGGACTAGTGCTGGGCTGGGAGAGGAAGGGGTGTGTGGGCCGCTTTTCCAGGTAGCTGTTAGGAAGCTGGTTCTTAGGTCCTCCTGCTGGACGTGGACAACATAAGGGCCTGGGACTTCGATTCCAGGAGGAGCGAAGCCCCCAGCACACAGGAGCCGCTGCCCTGGGTATGGAGGACCCGAGATGTCAAGCCCACTGCCTAGATACTAGCTCATCTGGGCAGCACTGTCTTCACAGGGAACACACTCCACAAATTGGACTGGACTCATCAATCCCAGGCTGTGTGCTGAGGCTTCCCGTGGGTAAGACACATTCTCAAGGGGACACCAAGAAATGAGACCTTCCATCAGAGAAGACAGACCTCAGCACTTAAATAGGAAAATCACATAGTATGTACAAAGTAAAATCAGTGGAGAAAAGGGTGCCGGCTGCTCACACGTGGTCGGCATAGACCTTATTGAGAAGCTGCAGTTTCATCAAAGACATGGGAAAAAATGTAAACAGAAGCTGCTCTCACACACACACATGGAATGAGCCAAGGATTGATGGAGAGGACCAAGGTCCAACGGAAAGGGCTGCTGTGCCTGTCACGCAGTAACACAGGGTCGTGAAAAAACAACAGCCTGTCGTTATTCAAAGTTTGATGTTTTGTTCGTCGTGGACTATTTAACATTAATTTTAAAGTTTAAAATATTGCATAAAGTCTGAATTACTAAGATTTTTGGTGTCCCCTTAAATTTTGCACCCCAGGAAATGGCAGTCTGTTTAAATGGCACCATTCTATAAGGACCTGGACACTGGAAGAAGGCAAAAGATGATGGACAAGTCACTGAGAGGTTTAAGGGTAGACGTAATAGCAAAGCAGACTTAAATGTCACCTTTCCTCCTTGTCAAACTTGGTGGCAGCAATGGGTTTTATACTGTAATCAAAATAAACTGTTGTATTTTGAACCAAGTGGAAATTGCAGATTCTGAACGTTCAGTGGCACCTGGTAGGGCCAGACAACTGGTTTTTTCTTTTCATGTGAAGCTGTAAGAATCACTGAATGAATGATATTCCATCCAAGAATCAACTGGATGAGTGCCATGTGTCTTTTATTTTGTAATTTTTCACTGTAGCTGCTAATGCTTTGCATTTGTATAACGCAGAAGGTGCTTTCCTACCACATGTGATTTTCAGAGCTCAGAGGACGCCGGCTCAGGAATGAAGCTGACAGAGAGCAGTACCAAGCACTGGTGTGAGCCTGGACCCTGCAGTGCCAGACCCCCAACTTGTCTGTCCTCCTAACACAGGCAGATAAGTACACTCTTTCACTTGTTACTTTTTTTTTTTTAATTAAAAATAGAGATTTATTAGGGCAACATGACATAACATAAAGCAGTAAACAGCATGACAGGGCATCCTTTCAAAAGTAAACACCAGGGATCAATTATGTGGCTTCCTCATTAATCCCTGTTATCAATGACTAATGAATCTAAAGATTAAATGAAACTTCCTTTCTACAAGATGTTGGACACTTCAGTTTATTGTAGGTTTTCTAAATGTGACTCTCTCTTCTCATGGGAGGGACATTTCATCAGAAAACATACTGGTGGGATCTGGCCTTGCTTCACAGTCAGTGCCCCAACATGCCCGTCTCACATCTGCCCAAAGCTGTGTGACCACATTCACTGACCAGCCAGGGACAGACCAACCCACACCTGTCCAATAAACATTCCTGCAATGGCTCTGCACTCAAGACAAACCCCACACCACTCCGGGAGGGGGACTGTCCCAAGGTAGGGCAGAGGCTAAAAGAAATTGAACCTAAACTCTTCATCAGGGGTGTCCGGGGTGGCCTTGGTTCCACCCACTGGGCGAGGCCTACAGACCCTTCGGCTCTTCTTTCTGGTGGCCTCACCTACAGGCTGCACGTGTGCTGAGTGGGCTGCTGTGGAGGTAGGGGAACAGAGTTTCAGAACTGAATAACAACAGTGCACAGTAACTGCGTACTTCCTGTGTGCCCATACAATTCCAAGTCCTTTGTATTAACTGATTTATTTTGTCCAAATTATGAGGCAGGTATCATCCCTCCCCATTTTATAATCACAGAACTGAGGCACAGAGAGATTAACTTGCCAAAGATGTTAAAGCTACTAAACAGAAGTTCCAGGAATTGAACCCAGGGCACCTGGCTAACATCTATGCCACCCAGGCTTCACAACCAACACAGAAACTCAAGGCACAGCTGGGTTTCCCAATCCTGGGTTGCCATGAGTCAGAATCCACTAAACCCAAAAAAAGCCCAGTGCCATCGAGTCAATTCCGACTCATAGCGACCCTATAGGACAGAGTAGAACTGTCCCCATAGAGTTTCCAAGGAGCTCCTGGTGGATTTGAACTGCCGACCTCTTGGTTAGCAGCTGTAGTACTTAAACAGTACGCCACCAGGATGGCAATGGGTTTGGTTTGGGGCATGACCAGCATCCTTTCCCTCCCTCCAGCATCTTCTGTCCCTGCCTCCGTGGTCGCGGCCCTAGTTCTGAGAGGTTGAGGCTTTCTCTCTTTCTACTCCCCTAGAATTCCCTGAGCAGTCTCCTTCCCCTGACAGGCCCTGTTACTCCGGGCTTCTTCCTTTAACTCCTAGGATATGCCCCTCCGCTTCTTTATACCAGGCCATCCTGAATCAACCAATTCCCGGGCCCTCACCAGCCCTGAGGGCCCGCAGGGCCTCGCGCCGCTCTGCTTCCATCTGAGCCCGGTAGTCCCCAAACAAGGAATGCATCAGCTGCCTCTTCCGGGGCAGAGGGGTTCTTTGGCTTCGCAGGGTCCGGACTGCCCCAGCAGCTTGTTCTTCTGCGGGTAAAGACAGAGGACCACCTCCGGTTACACCCCAGGCAGGACCTGGAGGCCCCAGAGCCGTCAGCCCCCACGCATCCCCCGGTTCCGCAGGAGGGTCTCACTCTGTTTTGGGCTGGCTCTCCGGGTCCTGAGGCCGAGCTCCAGCTGCTCTATGCACCAGGCCAGTTCCCGGGCCAGCTGCTCCGCCTGGGATGGGTTGGGAGCGGCTGTCAGCGGGCACAGGGACCCCAGCCCCGCCCGACTCCACCCCACAGGGACCCCGCGGCGCACGCCGCGCCCCTCGCCTCCGTCGCCCGCCCGCGGCCTCGCACCCTGGGCGCCCCGGGGCTCGCTCTCCCGACTCCGGCCCGCTCTTGCCTGGGCCTCGGCGCTTGCGGGAGGCTCCTCCGGGGCGGGCTTTTTTGAGGGCCCTTTGCGGGTTTTCTTCTCGGGCTTCCTGGAGGCGGCATCGGCCTCAGAGCTCACGGGGTGCGCCCCGGGGGCGGCGTCTCTGCACGCGGGGTGCCCCGAGCAGGGACCGGCCGGGCGGGACGTCACCGGGCCAGGACCCGGGTCGCTGGCAACGGGGCCGGGAGGCCGGGGGCTGTGGGGCGCGCAGGCCGTGCCGGGCCCCTCCGATGTCTCCCGAGCAGGGCGCCCCGGAGGCTGAAGAGAGGGGGGTGGCAGGGGATCACCGGGGCCGCCGGCAGCCCGAGGCCCCGACGCCCGAGTCCGCCCCGACGCCCGAGTCCTCTCCGCCGCGCGCGCCGCCATGCGCCGCCGCCGCCGCGGGAGCGGACGTAGAACGTGGCGCCGACGCTGCACTCCCTCCTCCGGAAACGCGTCCGGGACGCAGGGTTCCGCAGGGCTCAGGCGGCGGGCGGGGTCCGCGCGGCTCTGAACGGCCTCCGGGAGGAGCCCGCGGAAGGTCGGGAACGGGCGTTTACAGAGCGCGGAGCTGGGTGAAAGGGACGCTGGGATGGGAAGTGGTGCTTCAGGTCAAAGGCATGCGAGGTGTTTCTAGGAGGCAGTGAGGCAAGTTTGGGAAGAGGGTCGTGGCCTCAAGAGCCAGTTAGGAAACAGGCCCCGAGCCGGGGGCTGTGCCAGTGAAGGGCTCTGCAGGGCAACCTTGGACAGCAGATTGCAGGCAAGATTGCAGGCCCCGCTCCATCCTGCTTCCTTCTAATCTCCCTGCTTGCAGACCAGACCCCCGCGCCTGTGCTGTGAGACAATTAGTGTGACCTGAGGTTGGACCCGAGGTCTGGGACTCAATGTCAAGAAACTGGGGATAACTGGACTTCAGAAGCAGGAGTCCATCTGCTACTTCTGTGCTAATAACTAGCCCACCCCACAACAAATATACATGCCACCTACCAGGAATTTAATGAATGTGTATGACTTCCCCTTTCCCGAGTAGCATAAAAACTTTCTCCAGCCCTTTGTTCAGGGAGACAGTGCTTTGAAACCCATCTCCTTGTCTCCTTGCTTGCTGCAAGCAATAAACTATGCCTGCTTTCAATCTGCTTGACTCTTAGTTATTCTTAACGAGAGTACAAGAGAGGAACCCATTGTGTTCAGTAACAGGAGGACCAAAGACACATGGGAAAGACTAGTCAAAGGACCAATGGACCACAACTGCCACAGCCTCCACCAGACTGAGTCCAGCACAATTAGGTGGTGCCCAGCTACCACCACTTGTCTTTGGGTGAAAACCCTAGGTTTTGTTCAGCGTGACTTGTTACAGCCAATAAACAAGAGGCTGAGGTGGGAGATCAGAAAGACACCTTTATTTCGTTGTACAAGGATAGGAGCAATCGGGGCTGTTGCCTCCCACATTGCTTGCAAGCAGCTTGGGGAGGTAGGCTTTGACAAGGAGCAGACAAGGAAATGCAAATTCATCATGCATATTCAGGATTGACCTTCACTCAGGCGTTCAGAGCTTGGGGATGACTATGCATTTTCTTTAGACAGGGTTTGATCTCCCAGGATGGAGGAAGAGGTTGATTTTCTTTCATCAGGAGGTTAAGTCTCCTCCCAGAGGCAGGTTGAGGCCATTTATAGTCTGTTCTGTGGTTATCTTGTTAAGGACAATGTTAGAATGTGCAGCTTATTCTGCTTGGTGTAGGAGGATAAGCCTGAGCAGGTGTTTGTCACAAGGGTTGGGCTCTGAGGCTGCCTGCTTCACACTGACTGCTCTGACAGGGATCATAATAGAGGGTCCTGGACAGAGCTGGAGAAAAATGTAGAACAAAATTCTAACTCACACAAAAAGACCAGACTTACTGGCCTGACAGACTGGAGAAACCCCGAGAATATGATTCCAGGCACACTTTTAGCTCAGTAATGAAGTAACTCCTGAGGCTCACCCTTCAGGCAGAGCTTAACCGCTTAGACAGGCCCATAAAACAAAACGAGACTAAAGAGACACACCAGCCCAGGGGCAAGGTCTAGAAGGCAGGAGGGAACAGGAAAGCTGGTAATGAGGAACCCAAGGTGGAGAAGGGAGAGTGTTGACATATCTTGGGGTTGGTAACCAATGTCAGAAAACAATATATGTACAAATTGTTTAATGAGAAGTTAGTTTGTCCTATAAACCTTCATCTAAATTGAAAAAAGAAAAGTCTAGAAGGAGTGGGGCAGATGGGTGAACAAAACATCTGAGAACTGGGCTCAGCGTGGGCCTCTGAGAACAGGGCTAAGTTGTGGGCCATCAGGACTCTGAAAAGAGAGGGTCAGGTAGGGGTCCCTCTTAAGAGCCTGTGAGAAAAGAGTGTGAGACCTGGGAGATCTGGAAAGAAGTGGAGTAGATGTGAGCTACAGGAGTCTGGGGGAAGTGGGAACAAGTATCTAGTCTGGGAGGTCTCAAAGGGTAAGTTTGGCCATCGGAGATAGTTGATATATTAATTATCTGTTGCTATGTAACAAATTACCCCAAAACTTAGCAATTTAAAAACAACAAATATTTATTATCTCATACAATTTCCGAAGTTCAGAAACCTGGCAGCAGCATAGCTGGTGCTTCAGGAAAAGTGGGCATCAGGCTTGTATCCTTTCACTGTACTTATTCAATCTGTATCCTGAGCAAATAATCCAAGAAGCTGGACTATATGAAGAAGAACGAGGCATCAGAATTGGAGGAAGACTCATTAACAAATCTGCAATATGCAGATGGTACAACCTTGCTTGCCGAAAGTGAAGACAACTTGAAGCACTTACTGATGATCAAAGGCCAGAGCCTTCAGTATGGATTATGCCTCAACATAAAACAAAAATCCTCACAAGTGGACCAATAAGCAATATCATGATAAATGGAGAAAAGATTGAAGTTGTCAAGGATTTCATTTTACTTGAATCCACAATCAACACTGATGGAAGCAGTAGTCAAGAAATTAAAAGACACATTGCATTGGGCAAATCTGCTGCAGAAGATCTCAAACGGTTGTAGAGGCTGGAAAATCCCAAGTCCGTGGATCAGACTGGAGGCTTCTCCAATTGGAGGCTTCTCCTGACTCACGTAGCTGCAGGGGCTGGTGAACCCAAGATGGGCAGGTCAGACAGCAGGCCTTAGGCTCACAGGTTGTAGGAGCTGATGAATCCCAAGATCGACAGGTAAGCTGCTAGCTCAAGTCCCAAGAACCAGAGGTCAGATGAACAGGAGCCAGCTTCAGGATCCAGAGAGAGCAAAAATCCCCCAAGCCTTGCCAGAATGTCCACTTATATTCAATGCAGGCCTCACACCCAAGGAAACTCCCTTTCAACTGATTGACTACTCACAGCAAATCCCATCATGGAGGTAATTACATCAGATCCCATTATGGAGGTGATTACATCATTACCTAGCTGCCAAACTACATTGAAACTGCCAAACCACTGAGAATCATGGCCCAACCAAGTTGACACACAACCTTAACCATCACAGTCTACCCCTTGTCAACTTGGCACTCGTGTACATCTCCCTAAACCATACACAATCTCTAAATAAAGACAATTATAAAGTCATACTTGTGCCTAATGTGATACAGCTAACACGCGTACAACCGAAAATGCACTAGCCCTTTTTACAAAAAACCAAAAATATCTGATGCACACATATAAAGAAGAGATACTCATAACAATTAGAGTCCTCATTTCTGCAACTAGTCATGTGGTCGTAGCTGGTATTTAGAACTACCTTCTTCCACCAACCATTCTGTATTCCCTTTACCCCTCAGCAAGCACCTCAACTGGTTGTGGTTCTTTGCCTGGTGGGGTGACCCAAACTACATTTCTGAAGGGTCTGGGCTATTAGTAGTCATGTTGCAATTGGGTTGCTGTAGTTTTCCATTGACTTCAATCACAGGGCATTGTAGTACTAAGAGATGTCCTAAGGGATCTCCCGCAGTCCAGACACATTCTTCTTTACCTCCATTATGGAATATCAATCCAAGTTCCTCTTGGTAATCAGGATCAATTACACTAGCCAATACAGTAACTCCCCTCTTTGCCTGTTGATCCAGAGGCATGAGGACCCCAAAGTGGTCAGGTGGCATTGTTCACTTCAAGTTCAATGGAATCAGAGTTGTGTGTCCAGGTGGGAGCGTTCTTCCCTTTGAAACTAAGACCTTTAGACCTGCAGAGCATTAGGTTGAGGGGATAGGAAGCAAAAATTTTTCAAATGGGTCACTAGGGGTAATATGAGTGATTCCACTCCCATTTCTACCCCTTGATTCCTGGACCCATGAACCCTGGCTATGAGAGAAACAGTACCACATATTGGACACTGGTTTAGAGCATATGCAGCACACTGGGGAACATTACCCCAACCCTGCAAGGTATTGCTACCTAGCTGGTGCTGTAATTGTGTCTCTAGAAGCCTATTCCATTGTTCTATCAAGTCAGCTGCTTCAGGATGATGGGGAACATGGTAATACTTGTGAATTCAATGAGCATGGGCCCATCATCACACTTCATTTGCTGTGAAGTGAGTCCCTTGATCCAAGGCAATGCCATGTGGGATTCTATGATGGTGGGCAAGGTATTCTGTAAGTCCATGAATGTAGTTTTGGCAGAAGCATTGCGTGCAGGGAAGGCAAATGTGTATCCAGAGTAAGTGTCTATTCCAGTAAGAACAAAACACTGCCCTTTCCATGATGGAAAAGGTTCAATGTAATGAACCTGCCACCACATTGCTGACTGATCCCCTTGAGGAATGATGCCGTATCAGGGACTTAGTGTTGGTCTCTGCTGCTGGCTTACTGGGCACTCAGCAGTGGCTGTATCCAAGTCAGCCTTGGTGAGTGGAAGTCCATGTTGCCAAGCCCATGTATAACCTCCATCCCTGCCACCATGGCCATTTTGTTCATGAACCCATTAAGCAATGACAGGAGTGGCCGGGGAAAGAGGATGACTGGGTCCCATAGAACGTGTCATCGTATCCACTTGCTTGTCAAAATCCTCTTCTACTGAGGCCACCTTTTGGTGAGTATTCACATGAGGCACAAATATCTTCACTTCTCTGGCCCACTGAGAGCGGTCTATCCACATATGTCTGCTGCATACCTCCTTGTCACCAATTTTCCAATCATGTTCCTTCCAAGTCCCTGACCATCCAGCCAAGCCACTGGTCACAACCCATGAATCAGTATTCAGTCACACATCTAGCCATTTCTCCATCTAAGCAAAGTGAACAACCAGGTGCACTGCTAGAAGTTCTGCCCATTGGGAGGATCTCCCTTCACCACTGTCCTTCAGGGAGGTTCCAGCAAGGGGCTGTAGTGCCGTCACTGTCACGTAGAACCATCTGTAAACCAGACATGAGTTTTCTCTTCCTCAGTCAAATGATCATAAGGAACTCCCCATGAGGCCATAGATGCATACTAGGAGAGGGCAGATAATGTGATAGGAGTGGACTATGGGCATTTAGGCCACTTTCTCATGCAACTTACTTGTGCCTTCAGGTCCTGCTCAGCCCCGATCTTGTATATACCACTTCCATTTAATGACGGAGTGGTGCTGTGCACATCCGACTTTATGACTCCGTGGGTCAGACAACACCCAGTTCATGATGGGCAGCTCAGGCCATATGGTGGCTTGGTGGCCCATGGTTAAGCATTCAGTCCCTACTAAGGCCCAGTAACAAGCCAAAAGCTGTTTCTCAAAAGGAGAGTTATCTGCAGAGGATGGCAGGGCTTTGCTCCAAAATCCTAAGGTTCTGTGCTTTGATTCACCATTGGGGCCTGCCAAAGACTCCAGGCAGCATCTCTCTCTGCCACTGACACTTCAAGCACCATTGGATCAGCTGGATCAAGTGGCCCAAGTGGCAAGTGGCTTGCACATCAGCCTGAACCTGTTGCAGAGCCCCCTCTTGGTCTGGGCCCCACCCAAAACTAGCAGCTTTTTGAGTCACTTGATAAATAGGCCAGAGTAGCACATCCAAATGAGGGATATGTTGCCCCCCAAATCCAAAGAGGCCCACCAGGCATTGTGCCTCCTTTTTAGTTGTGGAAGGACCAGATACAGTAAGTTATCCTTCACTTTACGAGGAATATCTTGACGTGCACTGCACCACTGGACCACTAGAAATTTCACTGAGTTTTGTTTGGAAGGTGCCTGAATTTTTATCTGATTAATTTCCTATCTTCTAGAATGCAAATGTTTTATCAGTAAGTACAGAGTCAATGACATTTCTTCCTTACTAGGTCCAATCAGCATAATGTCATCCTCGTAATGGACCGGTGTGATGTCTTGTGGAAGGGAAAGGCGGATTAAATTATGACATAGGGCTGGAGAGTTAATACGCTTCTGAGGTAGAACAGTAAAGGTGTATTGCTGGCCTTGCCAGCTGAAGGCAAACTGCTTCTGGCAGTCCTTCACATCAGACGTGGAGAAAAAGGCGTTGGCCAGGTCGACAGCTGCACACCAGGTACCAGGACATGGATTAGTTTGCTCAAGTAATGAAACCACATCTGGAACAGCAGCTGCCATTGGAGTCACCACCTGATTAAGTTTTCAATAATCCATTGTCTTTCTTCAAGATCCATCTGTTTTTTGCACAGGGCAAATTGGCAAGTTGAATGCGGATGTGTTGGGAATCACCACCCCTGCATCCTTCAAGTCCTGGATGGTAGCAGTAATCTCTGCAATCCCTCCAGGAATGCGGTATTGCTTTTACTTTTGGTTTACTGTTTTCCTAGGTAATGGCTTCCACCTGGCTTTTCCTACCATAATAGCCCATACTTCATTTGTCAGGGATCCAAGGTGGGGGTTCTGCTAGTTGCTTAGTATATCTATCCCACTTATGCATTCAGGAACTGGAGAAATCACTACAGGATGGGCTTGGGGACCCATTGGATCCACTGTAAGCCAAACCCGAGCTAAGACTCCATTAATAACTACACACCCCTGCTCTGACTGGTGACCACAGCAAAGTTTTGGGTCTCCTGGAATTAGTGTCAGTTCAGTGCCAGTATCCAGTAATTCCCCAAAAGTCTGATTAGTTCATTTTTCCAATGAATTTTCACTCTTTTTTAAAAGGCCGTAGATCCCTTGGGGGAAGAAAGATTAATAATATACATTTTTGGCAGTGTAGTAGGGTCTTTCCTCAAGTAGACCTGGCCACCCCTTCATTCAAGGGGTTGTGAGTCTGTAAACTCACAATTGACTGAGAGGCTGTGACTCTCTATCCTAGCAATTGGAGTGTGTTGTTGACTTGAACTAGAATTTTTCTGCTTGTGCAGATCGAGTAAATATTAAGCAGATTTCCTATCTATTTCACTCCTAGGGACACAGCAGATCGAGTAAATATTAAGCAGATTTCCTATCTATTTCACTCCTAGGGACACGATGCCTAAGCAGCCATAAATCCATATAAGTCAACTATTCTGATTATTGTTTGGAGTCCGCTGAAGTATGAAAAATATCACTACCAATAGATCAGGTATTGGTGAGAGGCGAGGTTCTGGGTGATTGAATGTTTGATACCTTTCTACAACTTTGTCAGAATGAGAAGTATAAGGAAGCTGGCTGGTTGGTCCTACTTTTCTAGATAAAGTGGCGAAAGAAAGAAATGAGCTCAGGGCTTCAGAGTCACAGCTCAGGCACCGCATAAATGACCTCGAATTTTCCACTTGTGTCTTGAAAGCAGCCTTATTTCTTGTAGTAACTGAGCTGATGTTGCTGAAAACCAAACCCAGGGTCTTATCAATAGAATGACTGAATTATAATGCCAACTGATATCACTGTCTTTCTCTCTATATTTATATGCTTTACTGGTTTTGCTTCTTTAGAGAACCCAAATTAAGACATGCATTTCCATGCATGCATAAACCAAAAACCAAACCCATTGCTGAGGAATCGATTCTAATTCATAGCGACCCTACAGGACAGAGTAGAACTGCCCTATGGAGTTTCCAAGGAGCACCTGGTGGATTCAAACTGTGAGCCTTTTGGTTAACAGCTGAACTCTTAACCACTACACCACCAGGATTTCCACATATGTGTATATATATACATATTTTACATCCACGTAGAGCTTGTTTGAACGACAGCCACTGCTTGACTGATTCCAGATGTACAGGACTGCTGGATGCGTTTCAAATTTGGCAACTCACTGTGGGATTTCAGGGGAAACGTAGACAGAAACAAAACCCAAAGTGAGGGAAACAGGCATAACATTTCTTCTCCCCTTCTCCTGGTGGTTTTGCCAACTCTGATATCCTGATGGATCCAGATAAGCCCAAGAGGCTGTGTGGGTCTCACCAACACGGCCTGGACAGAGGCTGTGGTTCTGCACAGAATGTTTATGTTCAACACCCAAGATAACACTGGTGTGTGTGTTGGGGGGGGCGGGGGGGAGTCAGCGTCAAAACACACATCCTTTACTCTGCAGTACGAGCAGGATATCACATGCAAGTTTGAGCCCTGCTTGATTTTATCCTATTGGAGTGAAATACTCTGCTATTTGCAAAGTTTCAGATGTTGTGTTTTCACATAGGAACATCTATAAAAAGGTTTGGTTACAATCAGGCTGAACTCAGAATGGATGTCGGCCTCAAGGGTTAATTTCTACTGAATGTGTGTGTGTCTTTTGTTGCATAGCCCTATGGGTTTCATGGGATCCACCCACTGGACACACCCTTCACACTCCTGAGAAAACACACACACACACACCACATTTTTTTTAAGCAGAGCCATGGGGCAAAAGCCAATAGAAGTATTAAAATCATCCAAAAGAGAGATGGTCTGAAAATTCAAAGTGTGGAGGGCATAATTTTCTCCTGCTTCCTGTTCATGTTAGGTTGTGACTACTTTTGCTACTGTTTTTAGTGTTTTCACTCCTGACCGCAGGTGTCCCGTGGAGCAGTTGGCTCAACTGTCCTTCCATACCTCCTAGCCTCACACATCCTCATACTTAGTAGCTTCTTTTTACCTCAAACAGGGCAGGGTTCATGCTATGAGACACCTTTTTCTGCAACTTGCAATCTCATGGAACACAACAGCGTGACCCATCCAGAGCGATTGAGCCTCTCATTGTTGGTGGACGTGGACATGATTCCTTTCTGCTGCCCTTTCAGCAGAGCTGCAGTGAACATCTTATGTGTGTCATAATCTACGGATCCTCCACCCAGGAGAGACTCCCAGGAATGGGACTGCGGGGTGAAAGAAATGCACATTTGAAGTTAAGATTGCTAGATCTTAACTTCAAATGTGCATTCGAAAACAGCTGTGTCAGTTATGTGGCCACAAGGAGTCTATGATGGTGGCTGCATCCCTGCATCAAGCCTGGTCCTGGGTATGATCACTCTCTTTAATTCTTCCCAATCTGGTGGAATCAATGTTACTTAGATTTACCATTGCCATGTGAGATGAGCCCCCTTTCAGTTGTTTACAGCCATTTGAATTTGCAACCCCTGAGTCATCTGTTCAGATCCTTGACCCTGTGGGGATCTTTCTCCTACCTCAGGGTCTACAGGCATTCACCATAGCTTCAGTTTCTCAAAACTCCTTTTAATACAAAGAAAGAAAAATACATGTCTTGCTTTGCCATCAAAGGGGATGTCATGGGGTGTGTCTGCTCTGTGCACTGTCTCCAAACTGGGGATGAAATGAAGTTGCACCCGACCCTTCCTCTCATGGCAGGAGCAGGCCAAGCTTCACACAGCATGGGAACATCACACAGCCCTAGCAGTGGAAAGCTCTGGGCTCTGACCATGTGACTTAAAGCGGGCGCTTGACATTGCTAAGCCTCTGTTTTCTCATCTCTAGAATGGGGATATCTTATGAGGACTCACTGGGAGGATTATGCTCTTAATACAGGGTGATACCATGATTAGTTGGTCAACACAATGACTTGAGGTTTCTGATATTTTTAATCATACCTCACCTCAAATTCAGCTTTGAAAGACAAGAACCACTTTCTGCTGGAGGCACAGCAGACCAAAGTCCCTGCCCTCCTAGGCCTCCATTCTAGTCAGAGAGTCAGACAAGAACACTAGACATGGTAAGCAGGTAGTGTCCACAGTACATTAGATGTGATGATCTCATGCCTCCTCTAGGTACGGATGCATCCTTCCCTATTCTCACGGGCACAGCAGACCCCAGGACCAGCTGAAAGAGTGAATCGGCTTTGGATTGAGAAGGAGGTGCTTCTGCCTCCACAGAAAGATGGGAGAGCAGTGGGGGAGCTGTGGTTGGGGAGTGGCAGGGCAGAGCCCTGGGTCCTACACATTTAGATTACCCTCAGAATGAATTCAGGGGCTTCCCCCTGCAGGAAGAAAGAGGGCACAGAGAGCTGGGGCTGGAGCCCGGTTGTCCTGGGGAGCAGAGGGGAGGCTGGATGCTCAGAGCTGGCCCCTGAGAGAACCCATTCCCACCACAGTCTCCTCCATGCTCTGTTTGACCCCCTTCCCAATCGGAAATCCTGAATCTCCTGAACCTCAGTCGTGGGGGTTCAGCTGCATAAAGGGCTGTGGTATAAGGGACCCTGCCCTTTGGGAGAATAGTGTCAGCAGGAAGAAGAGACACTCACGCACATAGAAAATAAGGCAGCAGCCTGGAGCACAAGATCCATGTTGAGGAGCCATGAGAACCCTGGGCAGGCGGGGACAGGAGGATGGACTCCATTTCTCCCTTAGTTGTCACATACCTGCTGTGTGCCAGGCCCTGCAGTGAACACACAGACACAACTTCTCCCGGCCCTCAGGGTGTTTTCTGTCTAGTGTGGAGGAGGCTGGGGGTGGGGTCTACAGGGAAGTATGTCGGGCTTCCTGATAATGGAGAGAGTTGGCCAGGTCATTGAAGGAGAGTTCCTGTGACCAAGGCTTTTTGCTATCCCCCTGCTGGGTGATCAGGCCTGCCATTTCCAGGACAGCCAGAGTGGAGTGGGACACAGCGGGGTGGGGCTGGCCTCTGGAAGATCAGGGGCTGGCACAGAGGTACAGCCCCTTCAGGGGTGCCATGGGAGGGCAGTGTGGAAGGAATATGTTGGACTCACACCTGGAGTGCCGTGCCCACCTGGTCCTTGCCCAGCTGGAGCACCCAGAACCCACTGAGACAGAGCCAGAGGGTGAGGAGGATGCGGGTGGGTGCATGCGAGCATGCGTGCATGGGCGCGAGGCTGGGCCACACAGGGAGCAATCTCCAGAAGCTGGTGTTAGGCCAGAGCTGAGGGTAATCTCAGACCACTCACCTGGTGGACTGCTCTCTGGGAAAACTTTCCGGAGAGGAGTTCTCAGGATTGGGCTTCTCTTAATGGCAGTGAAAATTTTTTCATCTTTGGAAAGGCACAAGGAAAGGTGAACTTTTTTCTTCTTGCAGCCCCAGCACAGCTGTCACCTCTGGAACCCAGTCCAGGTCCACCTTGATTGTTGCCTCCAGAGCCTGCTCCAGGCCCACGTTGAGCGTTGCCTCCGGAATCCTCTCCAGATCCACTTTGAGTGTTCTTTCCGAAATCTGCTCCTGATCCACATCAAATGTTCCTTCTGGAGCCCACTCCAGGTTAAGGTTGAGTGTCAACTCCAGAACACACTCCAGGTCCACATCGAGTGTTGGCCTTTGGAAAATGCTCCAGATCCATATTGAGCGTCACCTCTGGAACACGCTCCAGATGCACATGAAGATTCACCTCCAGAACCCGCTCCAGATTTACACTGAGCATTGCATCTGGAACCCACTCCAGATTCACATGAGGATTCACCTCTGGAACCTACTCCAGATCCACATTGAGCATCCCACCTGCAACCTGCTCCAGATCCAAGTCAAGCATTGCCTCCAGAACCCTTTCCAGATCCAAGTAGAGTATCACCTCCAGAACATGCTCCATATCCACATAAATATTCACCTTTGGAACCCACTCTAGATCCACATGAAGATTCACCTCCAGAACCTGCTCCAGATCCATGTTAAGTGTTGCCCCTGGTACCCACTCCAGATCCATGTTGAATTTGGCCTCCAGAACAAGCTCTAGATGCACATGAAAATTCTCCTCTGGAACCAATTCCTGATCCATATTGAGTGTCACCCCAGGATCCCGCCCGAGATTCACATGAAGATTTACCTCTGAAACCTGCTACAGATCCATATCGAGATTCATCTCTGAAACCTGCTCCAGATCCACACTGAGCATCGTGTCCAGAACCCACTCCAGATCCACATGAAAATTCAGCTTTGGAACCCATTCCAGATCTACACAAAAATTCACCTCCAGAACCTGTTCCAGATTCACATGAAAATTCACCTGCTGAACTCACTCCAGATCCACATGAAGATTCACTTCTGGAACCTGCTCCAGGTCACATCGAGTTGCCTCCAGAATACATTCATGATCCACATGAACATTCACCTCCAGAATCCGCTCCACATCCGCACTGAGCTTTGAGACTGGAATCCGCTGCAGAATGACATGAAGATTCACCAGCAGAACCCACTTCAGATCCACATGAAGGATTCACCTCCAGAATCTGCTCCACATCCACATCAAACATCCCATCTGGCACCTGCTCCAGATCCATATCGAGCGATGTCTCTGGGACCTACTCCAGATCCACCTTGAGCACTCTGACTGTAACCCGACACAGATCCACATCGACCGTAGACTTCAGAACCTGCTCTGGATCCACATCGAGTGTCATCTCTGGAACATGCTCCAGATGCCTGTTGAGCATCACCTCCAGAAAATGCTCCAGATCTGTGAAAGAATCGCTTCCAGAAGCTGCTCCAGATGCATACGAAGATTTGCTTCTGGAACCCACACCAGATCCACATCAAGCCTCACCTCCAGAACCTGCTCCGGACCTACCTGGAGTGTCATCTCCAGAACCCACCCCATGAGGCAGAACCAGCCTCAGAACCTCCTCCAGCATAACGTCCTGAGTCGAAGCAGGCATTAGCTCTGCTCCAGAGCCTTCCTACTCCTTACCTGAGAGGGCATCTTTTCTATTTTTTGGCAGTTTTTTTTTTCTTGTTCAACAGTAACTTTTTCATTTAATTAATTTTAAGCTTTATGTTTGACCAAAAATAAAGTTTCATATTTTGATCATTTTAAAGTGTGTAACTCAGTGGCTTTATATGCTTTCACACTGCTGTTCAGCCATCACTACTGTCTGGTTCCAGGGCATTATCATCACCCCAAACAGAAACCCTGCAATCGTGAAGCAGTCGCTCTCCGGCACCCTCTACCCACAGCCCCTGGCATTCACAAATTTGCTTCCTGCATCTATGGGCTTACCTACTTTGGAATTTTCATCTAAATGGAGTCATACAGTATGTGACCTTTTGTTCTCAATGTTTCGACGTTCATCCGAGGTGTATCTAATTCCTTTTTATGGCTGAATGTTATCTCACTGTATGGATTTACCAAGTTTTTGTTGATGGACATTTGGGTTGTTTCCACCTTTTGACTAATATGAGTAGTGATGTTGTGATCATCTGTTTACAAGTATCTGCTTGAATGCCTGACTTCATGATAAATGCCAGGGGTGGTTAAAGAAGAGAGGGACTGGTGAGGAGACAGCCTGGGTGTAGGGAGTGAGAGTTTGGAGAGGTCAAAAGGCAGGCAAGTTGTGGGAGATAAGGACGTGGGGGAGACCCAGAGAACTCCCAAATGTGGGTAAAAAGTAGACATGAGGGCCCAGGAGGATGCGGTTTTGTATTGACTGAGGAGGTAAGAGGAATAAGTGGGCTGACCTTGCAGAAGAACTGAGAAGATGGGAGGGGTCAGAACAGCACCACCAGGTGTAGGTAATGGTGAAGTGGGAGGGGCCAGTAGGCAGGAGGGTGTAGGGAATGGGGAGGAGGGACAGATCACAAGAAGGCAAATGTGTGGGCAAAGTAGAAGGGAGGGGTTCAGTGAATGCACAGATGTGGCCAAGAGGAGGTGTGAAGGACCAGGAAGCCATGAGGTATCCAGAGTAAGGCAGTAGATGGGGGCAGTAGATGGCATAGGTGTAGGCAGTAAGGAGGTAGAAGGGTTAGGAGGCTTTCCAGGTGTGGAGGAGAACATCTGGTCTTCATGAATGATTCCTGGGATGCCATGGGGGTCCTGCTGCTTCCAGACAGTTGGACACAGGAATGCCTAGGAGGCTTCCCCAGGCCCGGTGCCATCAGCTCATGCAGGAATTGTCCTTCAGGGCCCTGGGTCTTGTCTCTGCTGTCATGGAGCAGCTCAGCTCTCCAAATGTGTGGTTTTCCCTGCAGACCAGCCAGAGTGCAGTGTGGACAGAGAGTTCAAAATGCTTGTGCTTGGCCCCAACTGGCCATGGGTCTCCCACATAAGGGGACACCAGGCTCCTTCTCAGGGACTCCCACTACTTGACAGAAATCCCTGCCCCAATGGCTAATCGGTGTTTCCTATGACACTTTCTGGGTTGAGGTAGGGGCTGGAGTTATAGGTGGGTGAGAAGGGAGTTCATCATCTGTCCTTTGAGCTTATTCTGGTTCCTGGGATACATGTAGAGGTGCTATTTTATCCCCACTTCATGGGGGAGAATACTGACCCCATATAGTTTAATGGACCAGGCCCAGGTCACCCAGCTCGTAAGGAGACCTGTAGGCTCCAGAGCCCATTCTTTGATCCACCACACAGCACATCCAGGACTTCACTCAGAGCCCATGATGCTAGGGAATTTGTAGGGTGAACAAAGTGGCTCCCAGGATCATGTAACTCATGCTCATTATGTCTGCTCATGTTCATAAGAGGCTGCCTGCGCCTTTCTTTCTATCTCATCATTTATACTTTCTCGCTCTTTGCTTCCAATCACTACCAAAAATGTATCAGGAAGAGGTTTTATGCCATTAAAAAATAACAGAAGAAGGGAAGTGGGTCCCTCTACTTAAGAGAAAAGAGAAAGCCTTGGAAGTGGCCCTTTGGGCAAAGGTACCACTGCTTAATCAGTGTCCTGTTTATTTCCTCATAGAACTTTGGTAGGGAAGTCATTTTCAAGGTCTAGAGGAAATGCACTGGAGGAAATGTAGATTTGAAGAGAAAGCTCCTTAAAACCATCCTGACCGAGGAAAATGTGATGGTTCAAGAAACGGAGGAGGAGGGTAATGAAGAAGATGAGATTTCATCTGTGGATGAGGCAGGCCAGCAATGAACTCACTCTTGGGTATGGAGAAATGGTGGTTTGTTTCTTCTCTGTGTAACCCTAATACAAACAGGGTCCTCCATGGCCCAGTCTCCATAGAGGTGCGTACAAAGAATTTCAAAGACACCCATGTCTTTTTTTATTTTTGTCAACAAGAACGCAGTTGTGAACTGACAGCAATGCTTCGTAATAATTCCCCTTCCTTCCCTCGACCTTTTGAGGAGTCACCCCCAACTCTATTGCTTTCCTCATCTCTCTAGGCCCTCTCCCTTCCTCAGCTCCTATCTAGATTGTATAGATCACCTTAGCCACTCTGTGTGACCACTCCCTGCTCCACTCCGGCCTCTCCATCCCTTGTCCTTTCCCATTATCCGTTCATGTAATGGAGCCCTGGTGGTATAATGGTTAAGAACTTGGCTGCTAACCAAAAGGTCAGCAATTCATATCCACCAGCCACTCCTTGGAAACCCTATGGGACTTTTCTACTCTGTCCTACAGGGTCACTCTGAGTCAGAATCAACTCAATGGCAATGGGTTTGGGTTTGGTTTTATAGGTGTGAATATAGCATGTATGGTATGTCATTCTGATTGTTGCCACATTACTCCAGAAAATTAGATAAATGGAGAAAGTGCAATGAAAAGTATAGAAATGACTCATAATCTCACCACTGAGAATTTTCTCCCTTAACTACTACATTTCTAGGCCTTAGTGTTGAGTTTGGATCAAACTGGAAAACATGTGTTTGGCTTTTCCATGGCATTTCCATTCCCCGCCCCCGCCCATGGTGTCATACCTGGAAGGACTAACCACCTAGAGACCACCTGGTTAGTCCACTTCTCATGCTTACAGATGGGTAGGAGCCTGAGACAGGGAGTGGAGGCAGGAAAGCCAGGCCTTTGGACTCCTTCTCCTGCACCTCAGTATCGTCTTTGATCTTTCCCCCTCATCCCTTACCTCGAAAATGTCTCTTGACTTGATATTCATCCCTCTCCTTATGCTGCCACCGGCCATTGTCTCCTATCTCCCTAGACACAGGATAAGAACAAAAACAGCTATGAGAGCTGTGACTTACTGAGTTCTTGCTATGTGCCAGAAAGGACTTCGTTCCCTCAATAACTATGAGAGAAGGAACATAACTAACCCTATTTTACAGATGAAGAAACTGAAGCTCAGAGACTTGGTAACTTGGCCAAGATGTTTGAGATAGGAGGTGATTAGAGCCAGGATTTGAATGTAAACCCTGTAATTCCGTAGTTTCTTACCAACCACTATGTTATCTGGCCTTGAGGCTAACCGTAAAAAAGTTTATAATCAACTGATTGGATTTGTGTACTGAAGCACAGCATACATACACAGAAGTGAAGAAATGGTAAGAGTGTGCAGCTCCATGAATCATCCAAAGGGAACACACCTGATAGTCAGCACCCACAGGAAACAGAACATTACCAACCCTCCCAGAGCACCAGAGAGCACAACCAGGGCCAGGTTTAGGGTCAGAGTCAGGATCTGGACTATGGCCAGGGTCAGGCTCAGGGTCAGAGACATGACCAGGGTCAGGGAACTTCTTGGGGGTTACAATAGGCAGAGATTTTCCTTTTTGTTCCCAGCTGTGAAGCAGATTAAATAGAATCAAGGCACTTCTCACAAATTAACAACATTTGTTGCAAATAGATTGCCAGCTTCACTGTGGAATGATACTTTAAACCACATGGGAGTAATTAAGGAAGTACTCCAAGGAAAAATCCTGATAAGGAATAAAGCTGCATGCTTATTAGAAGCCCTATCCCATTTCTTAAAATGAACGACAGAAAGTATTTTGAAAGTATCTTAGATGAATATAAAGCCTTAACAAGACATATGAATATACTTTCTTAATTTGAAAAGAAATAGGAAAGTAGTGTAAAATACTTGAATTTTTGGATGAATATCAATTATTATGGGAAAGAGGCATATAACATGCCAAAAAAAGGATACCAGAGACACCCTAAGTTCACCTTTGAAATGGAGATATACAAACCTAAACTAAGTACCTTCAGATTTAAATTTTTAACAAGACAAAAATTATTGTCAATTAATACATCTGATTTACAAAAGCAGCCACTTGTCTTGGCTCTTGGCTTTTAAATATACTGACAATTTAAGCCCTGTAGATATTCATCTTTAATGGTTTTAGGCATCTTTAATGGTTTTAGGCAGTGTAATAGATGTTATTAAAAAAGTCACCATCATGATGATTGAGAAAGTCTCCTCAGGACAGTCTTATAAAATGTTTGGAAGTAACATCCTTTATTTATTTGCTTATTATTTATTTATTTGAGCAACACTAGTCACAGTGGTGTCCTGTAAAAGACATTTCAGTAAGTTGAATTTATTTAAAAATTATTTAACATCGTTACTGTGTCATGCAAAAGTTGGAAACAAAGAAGAAGGATCGGTAGTTGGAAAATATGGTCTTGGTGATAGAAATAATGCCAGAGATTGAATGATAGAATTTTGCAAGACCAACAACTTCTTCACTGCAAATACCTTCTTTCACCAACATAAACGGCAACTACACACACGGATCTCACCAGATGGAACACACAGAAATAAAATTGACTACATCTGTGGAAAGAGACGATGGAAAAGCTCAACATCGTCAGTCAGAACAAGGCCAGGGCTGATTGCGGAACAAACCATCAATTGCTCATACGCAAGTTCCAGCTGAAACTGAAGAAAATTGGAGCAAGTCCGCGAGAGCCAAAATATGATCTTTAGTATATCCCACCTGAATTTAGAGATCGTCTCAAGAATAGATTTGATGCACTGAACACTAGTGACCGAAGACCAGATGAGTTGTGAAATGACACAAGGACATCATACATAAGGAAAGCAAGAGGTCATTGAAAAAACAGGAAAGAAAGAAAAGACCAAGATGGATGTCAGAGGAGACTCTGAAAGTTGCTCTCAAATGTCGAGCAGCTAAAGCAAAAAGAAGAAATGATGAGGTAAAAGAATTAAACAGAAGATTTCAAAGGGCGGTTTGAGAAGACAAAGTAAAGTATTATAATGACATGTGCAAAGAGCTGGAGATAGAAAACCAAAAGGGAAGAACACGCTCGGCGTTTCTCAAGTTGAAAGAACTGAAGAAAAAATTCAAGCCTTGAGTTGCAATAGTGAAGGGTTCTATGGGAAAAATATTAAACAACGCAGGAAATATCAAAAGAAGATGGAAGGAATACGCAGAGTCATTATACCAGAAAGAATTAGTCAATGTTCAGCCATTTTCAAGAGGTAGCATATGATCAGGAACCGATGGACTGAAGGAAGAAGTCCAAGCTTCTCTGAAGCCATTGGCAAAAAACAAGTCTCCAGGAATTGACCAAATATCAATTGAGATGTTTCAACAAACGATGCAGCACTGTAGGTGCTCACTTGTCTATGCCAAGAAATATGGAAGACAGCCTCCTGCCAACTGACTGGAAGAGATCCATATTTATGCCTGTTTCCAAGAAAAGTGATTCCACCAAATGTGGAAATTATCGAACAATATCACATGCAAGCTAAATTTTGCTGCAGATCATTCAAACACAGCTGCAGCAGTATATCCACAGGGAACTGCCAGAAATTCAGGCCGGTTTCAGAAGAGGATGTGGAACCAGAGATATCATTGCTGATGTCAGATGGATCCTGGCTGAAAGCAGAGAATACCAGAAGGATGTTTACCTGTGTTTTATTGACTATGTAAAGGCGTTCGACTGTGTGGATGGATCATAACAAGTTATGGATAACGTTGCGAAGAATGGGAATTCCAGAACGCTTAATTGTGCTCATGAGGAACCTTTACATAGATCAAGAGGCAGTCGTCTGGACAGAACAGGGGGATACTGATTGGTTTAAAGTCAGGAAAGGTGTGCGCCAGGGTTGTGTCCTTTCACCATACCTATTCAATCTGTATGCTGAGCAAATAATATGAGAAGCTGGACTATACGAAGAACGGGGCATCAGGATTGGAAGAAGACTCATTAACAACCTGCGTTATGCAGATGACACAACCTTGCTTGCTGAAAGTGACAAGGACTCGAAGCACTTACTAATGAAGATCAAAAACCATAGCCTTCAGTATGGATTATACCTCAATAAAAAGAAAACAAAAATCCTCACAACTGGACCAATGAGCAACATCATGATAAACGGAGAAAAGACTGAAGTTGTCAAAGATTTCATTTTACTTGGATCCACAATCAACAGCCACGGAAGCAGCAGTCAAGAAATCAAAAGACGTATTGCATTGGGTAAATCTGCTGCAAAGGACCTCTTTAAAGTATCGAAGAGCAAAGATGTCACCTTGAAGACTAAGGTGTGCCTGACCCAAGCCATGGTATTTTCAATCGCATCATATGCATGTGAAAGCTGAACAATGAATAAGGAAGACTGAGGAAGAATTAACACCTTTGAATTGTGGTGTTGGCGAAGAATATCGAATATACCATGGACTACCAAAAGAACGAACAATTCTGTTTTAGAAGTAGAACGAGAATGCTCCTTAGAAGCAAGGATGGCGAGATTGTGTCATACAGACTTTGGAGATGTTGTCAGGAGGGATCAGTCCCTCGAGAAAGACAGCATGCTTGGAAAAGTACGGGATCAGTAGAAAAGAGGAAAACCCTCAATGAGGTGGATTGACACAGTGTCTGCAGCAATGAGCTCAAGTATAACAACGATTGTAAGGATGGTGCAGGACCGGGCAGTGTTTCATTCTATTGTGCACAGGGTCGCTATAAGTCGGAACCAACTTGATGGCACCTAACAACAACACTGTGTCATGAGAAAATGTCAAACATGGCAATACTGTTATTTGAAAATGAGATTAGCTAAGAAGAATATTTATAAAATATTATTGATGAATTAGCTTCCTAGGAGACCCTGGGTAGTGCAGACAGTTAAGCACTCAACTACTAGCCAAAAAGCTGGTGGTTCAAATCCACTCATAGGCTCCTGGGAAGACAGGCCTGGAGAGCTGCTTCTGAAAGGCGGCAGCCTTGAAAACCCCATGGAGCAGTTTTACTCTGCACACTTGGGGCTGCTCTGAGTAGAAACTAACTAAACGGCAACTAACGACAACCACAAAGCCCCCCCCGCCTGCTTCCATCGAGTTGATTCTGACTCATAGCGACCCTATAGGACAGAGTAGAACTGCCCCATAGAGTTTCCAAGGAGTGCCTGGCGGATTCGAACTGCTGACTTCTTGTTTAGCAGCCGTAGCACTTAACCACTATGCCACCAGGGTTTCCAACCACAAAGCCAGGGAAGCAAAATTGTAAGAAATGATGGCTTTGGAATAAAACAAGAATTTTTTATTTTTATAATTTTAATTTTTATTTATAAATTTAAAATAATGTGACTTCTAATACATCTACTTTTAAAGTTTTCACTTTTTGTTTAACTACTGTAATATTGTAGGAAAGAATAAATATTAAACATTTTAACAAAAGTATGTGTATAAGGACACCCATGTTCAGTTTCTCCTTGAGTTTCAGGATAGGGCTCACCACGGCACTGCCTGTTCACCCAGCTGACTGGACTGGAAGGTCGCAATATTTTGTACACTCGTTTTATGATCGTATGTGTGCTTCCCCTCTCTCTGAATCTTTGTTTCTCCAAAACAACAATGCCGAATCCGTAAAAAAAAGACTAGCGCATGCTATGATTTCAACTCACCAAAACTATCAAAGAATAATTGGAGATTTTCGTAAAAAAACAAAAAAACCCACACGAGTTGCTGCCCAGTGGATTTCGACATTTGCTATAGGGTAGGACTCTGCCCCATAGGGTTTTCTCGGCAAAGGGTGAATCTTTATGGAAGCAGATCTCCAGGCTTTTCTTCCCCGCGCTTCGGAGTGGGTTCGAACTGCCAACCTTTTGGCTAGTTGTCGAGTGCAAACCGTTTGCACAGGTCTTGCTAAAATATCATATGAGAAGTAAAGGACACAGCACACGGAACAGCCTAGAAAATGCGCGGTTCTGTGCTGCTATTGCAGGAAAGTGTCTGGTAGAAGCCGCAGCCGAGCTTCTTCTGCAGTCTGGGCGGTGAAAAGTGAGCGTTTTCCTCACTGCTGACCCTTCGCGGGCTTGGTCCCGCTTCGGGATCCCTGGGGCCGTGGGTCCCGTGGGAACCTAAGGGCCTGCTCTTGGCGTGCGAGCGTCCCCAGGTCGGTCCCGGCGGAGCACCGGGCGGTTCCCACGCTCCCGGGGACCAAGTTGGAGGGACCAGCGGCTCGCGCGCCCTCTTGAGGTCGGCCGCCAAACTGCTGAAATTCAGGGTCAGGTGATTGTAAGCCATGGTTTTGGAAGCCGAGTCACCATCCTGTGCCTTGATGGGAACGATGGAGAAAGCAAGAAGTAACGCAGGAACTTAATATTCAAAAGTCCACTGAGTGTTAAAACAGTCTGGAAGGAGGACACAGGCGGAGAGTGGAGTGGCCCAGAGATGGAGAGGCTGGGCCTCCTTTGTCCTGGACTCTGGCCTGTGGGCTCCATACATCTGCCTCTCCGCCAGGGGCTGGTTATGGTGAATGAGGAAATATTTAAGGGGTGCCAACAAACTCGGTTGTCAGGATTAATGACACACTAATGAAACGCACCTTAAAAAGCAATCTACCAGGAACCCAAACCCAAACCCAAACCCGTTGCCGTCGAGTCGATTCCAACCCATAGTGACCCTAAAGGACAGAGTAGAACAGTTCCACAGGGTTTCCAAAGAGCCCCTGGAGATTTGAACTGCCGGCCTTTTGGTTAGCAGCTGTAGCTCTTAACCACTAGGCCACCAGGGTTTCCCTATGAGGAAAAAATATCTAAATTTTAGAGATATCAGGGACAGATGGGTGGATTGGTTGGGTGAGGGTGGGGAGCTGGCAGTCCATCCAGGTGAGCGGGCGGACCCTGAGGAGTTAGCACACGTGTCTGGAGGTGGCTCAGGACATGGAGACTGAGGCATCCGCACCGAGGGTCGCCAGGAGGGTCTGGCCAGCGTCTCCCGTCCAGCCCTCCGGTGGTCCCCCCCGCCACTGGTGTTTTAGAGGGTCAGCCTGAGCTCACTCGCCACATCCAGGTCCCACTAAAACGTCCATCACCACTGCAACTCAGCCCTGGCCCCTCGCTTTGCACCTTGGTTCTGTGTCTTGCATCTCCTGCCCCTGCTCTCTGGTCCTGTTTGCCCCTCCACCCAGTATTTGCATGAACAAGCTCCCCTGAAACCCCACACCTGGCTCAGCCTGCGCCACCTCCCCTTTCTGCCCGCGCCTCCTCCCCTTGTCGGCATCCCATCGCAACCAGCGCCCCAGTTTTGCCCGCAGTCCCTCCCCGCTCCGCCCCGCCCCGCCGGATCCAAGGCCTCCCTCAGCCCTGCCTCTGTGCCCAGAGTGTCATCTTACGCAGAGGGCTCTGCTGACCACCGCATAGAAGAGATGGAGAAGGCTGGGCCTCTTCCGGCCTGGATTCCGACCTGCATCCTCACCAGGCCTGGTCAAGTTTAAGGGGTGCCAATAAACTCCCTGTACCCGTTCTAGGCAGAATGGCTCCTGTATGCTTCTGTGTCATGTTGTTGCTGCGCTCCAGTTATGGAATGGAGTTTTTAAATGGACAGAGGTTAGCGCGGGGTGTAATATCCCAGCGGTCTGTGCTGATGGCGGCTTGTAATCAGAGGCTTTAGCAACTCAGTTGAGCTCTGTCTCTGCGTCTTGACCATTCATGCTTTTTACACCTTTATTGAGATATAATTTAAAGTTTACCCATTGTAAGTATACAAATCAGCGATTTTTAGTGCATTTATAGAATTGTACAACTATTACCACAATCTCATTTTGGAACATTGCCACCTCCCCCCAAAGTCTCCTGTGCCCCTTTGCTGTTAGTACCTGTGCCCACCGAACCCCAAGGCAGCGACTGGCCTGCTTTCTACCTGTACATCGTACTTTTCAGGACTTTTTATGCAAACAAATCTGTCCCAGAAGAAGTACAGCCAGAATGCTCCTTAGAAGCAATGATGGGGAGACTTGTTTCCCATATGTCGGACATGTTATCAGGAGGGATGTCTTAGTCATCTAGTGTTGCTACAACAGAAATACCACAGGTGGATGGCTTTAACAAAGAGAAGTTTATTCTCTCATAGTGTAGTATGTTACAAGTCCACATTCAGGGTGTCAGCTCCAGGGGATGGCTTTCTCTCTCTGTCAGCTCTGGAGGAAGATTCCGTGTCATCCATCTTTCCCTGGTTGAGGAGCTTCTCATTGACCCCAGGTCCAAAGGACATGCTCTGCTCCCGGTGCTGCTTTCTTGGTGGTATGAGGTCCCCATGTCTCTCTGCTTAATTTTCTCTTCTATAACTCAAAGAGATTGGCTTAAGACACTAATCTTGTAGACCCCCATCAATATAACTGCTGCTAATCCATCTTATCTTATTACATCATAGTGATTGGATTTACAATATATAGGGAAATCACATCAGAAGATAAAATGCTAGACAATTGTACAATCATGCAAGGGAATCATGACCTAGCCAAGTTGACAGATATTTTGGGGGGACACAATTCAGTCCATGACAGGGCACTAGTCCCTGGAGAAGAACATCATGCTTGGTAGAGGGTCAGCGAAAAAGACGAAGACGCTCAAGGAGATGGATTGACACAGTGGCTGCAACAATAGGCTCAAACATAACAAGGACCGTGAGGATGGCGCAGGAACCCAGCAATTGTTCTGTTGTAGGTAGGTTCGCTGAGTGAAACTAACCCTACTCACCCAACAACGTTGATAGAAATGGAATCATACCCTGACTCTGATTGTGTGAAGCACGTGTCAGTAGTGTCCTCCTTTTGTGGCTGAGAAGCATCCCTGGAATAGATGCTTCTTATTGTTTATCTGCTCACCAGGTGGGTGGTGTATTTTTGTTTCCAATTCCGGCTGTTCTGAATGATGCCCTGGAACCCCGCGCCTACCCAAAACCTCCAATCCCCGCCACCCTTCCCTGACGCACGACCTCTGACCCCCGCAGACCAACGCCTACGCACGACCTCCGACTATGCTGACCCCCGCGGACCAACGCCTACGCACGACCTCCGACTATGCTGACCCCGCTCCAAAGGGTATTGGAGCCATCGCGCCCCCCTGGCTGCCCGGGCCCTCTGTGCAGACGCGCGCAGAGCTGCAGATCCGCCTGGGTGACCCGCGGACAGAGCTCGATCCCCGGGTGCGGGTCGGGAGGGCGAATGTCTGCCTTGCTCTCCCAAAGGGCCGCGCGTGATGCGGCAATGTGCCACAAGGGACCCCAAGCGCAGGGTGGCCCCTTTCGAGTCCGCTTCGGGTGACAACGCAGAGCCAGAACCGCCGCGGGAACAGCCGGTCCTCACCATGGGGGCCCGGTGAGGAGGCGCCATCCAGTGTCACCAGCCCTGGGTGCCTCGCCCCGCTGAGGAGGCCACGATCCCTCAGGCCACTGCCCTCCCAGGTGGGTGCCATGCACAGGCGGTGGGAGGAACAGGCCAGGTCGGGAGCAGGCGGGTTGGCCATCTACCCAGGTGAGCAGGTGGCCCCCGGGGAGTCATCACCCGTGGCTGGAGGGGCTCGCAACATGGAGACCCAGACGCCGGCACCTGGCACACCCCATCCATTGATGTCTTTGTGTGGCAGCCTAAGCTCACTGGCCACACCCGGGCTCCCGGGGGTCTGCTGCAGCTCCGCTTCTGCCGGACCTCTCGGTTTGCTCCCTGGTTCTGTGTCTCTCAGCTCCTGCACCTGCTGTGTCCTCTTGTTTGCCCTCTGCTAAGCGTTTGCATGAACAAGCTTCACTGAAACCCCACACCTGGCTCAGCCTGCACCCGGTGCTGCCCTGCCTTTGTGCCCAGCGTGTGACCTTATCCAGACAGTTTTGCTGCCAAGGTGTTAAAAGAGCAAGTTGGTATCCTGGCACTAACAGGCAACCAGAACTTTCAGGCTTTCTTTTTCTTCCTCTTCCTATGTCAGATTTCAGTCTGGAACTCTAGTATAACCTGTGCTGGAGATGTTGACTTCAACAGAGGAGGTAGATGGGAATGGAAATGGAGACATTTTACCATTTAAGGTACGGATGTTTATACTAACGTGGCCCCCCCTTCGGCCCTCTTGAGGGTGTCTCATCTACCACCGCACTAACTGATTCTTGTGATTTTGGCCTCCATCAATAAAGCCAGTGGGGAAGATTTACACATTCAGTTTCAACAGGAGGGACAGAAATAGGCATAGTCTGTACAGAGCTTTGTGTGGACCCCCCTAGAGAAGCGGGGAGTTCCCGGGTCGTCCAAATGGTGAAGCGCTTACCTGCTAACTGAAATGTTGGCAGTCGAATCCACCCAGAGATGTCTTGGAAGAAAGACCTGGTGATGTACTTCTGAAAATCAGTCATTGAAAACCCTATAGAGCACAGTTCTGCTCTGACACACATGGGGGGACCAAGAGATGGAGCAGACTCCACGGTGACTGATTTGGAGGGAAGCGAGCCCATTGGAGAAACCCTAGTGGTGTAGTGGTAAAGGTCGGCAGCTGGAATCCACCAAGTGCTTCTTGGAAACTCTATGGGGCAGTTCTACTCTGTCTTATGGGGTCACTATGATTTGGAATCGACTTGACAGCAATCGGTTTGGGTTTTTTTGAGCCCATTGGAGGGAATATCTGCCCTGAGACCAGTAATCTCTGTACTTCCACGGGAAAGTCATTAGCAAGAATGAACACGTCCAATCAGTTCAGAACACAGCATCTCCTTGAAGCCCTTCAGTGGGAAGTGTGCTGTCACTTGTGTGCACAGCAAAATGTGTGTCAGGGCTGGAAGGAACTCACCTTGTTTCAGACCTAACTTTACCAGTTTCCATTGAATGAAGCCAGCAGGGAGGCAGGGGCCAGAAAGGGAAGGTGCAGTGTTTGAAGTCGAACACAGCAGAGCATAGATCCTCTGAGAACAGGAGGGCAGATGATGCCTGGAATGTTAAGGTTAGGGTTAGAATCCGGGTTAGGGTCAGGCCATATCAGGGTGAGGGTCAATGCCAGGGTTAGGGTTTTAGCATTAGGATAAGGGTCAGAGCGGTAGGGTTAGGGTGAAGGCACAAGGTAAAACCTGTCCACCCAGTTGTCTTTGTGAATATGTGTTGGCAGTGTTCTGACATTTATGTGTTTGTGGGGGCTTCTCCATTGAGGACTGAGAGGCAAACCAGTTGTCGATGGTGCTGGATTAAGGGGATGCTGCCCGGGGTGTGAGGCTTCATGGGATGCCAAATCAGTATGTGACAAAAAATTAATTTTTAGTAAAATATTACCAAAGCAAGTAAATATCAAGTAATTATCCTGAGTTTATATAGATGTTCCCAAAGTATTTGCTGTTGCACAGTGGCGTAAATAGGGTGACAAAACCCTGCTGCCTAAATGGCCTGGTGGTGTCAGTTCTCCTCAACCTTCACAAGGGGGAGGAGAGAGAATCAAGATCAACGTCAGCCCCAGGCTGATTCTACAAGGTCGAGGTCAGACATACCTCCACCCTCCAATCTTTTTACCAATTCTGACACTGGCCATCCCTCCCACTGCACTCTCTACTTCTCTGCTGGGTTTGATAATTTGTTGCAGTGGCCACACAGAACTTATAGGCTATACTTACAGTTACGGAGTTCATCACGTAAGTAACAGGTTACAACTCAGGATCAGGAACGACTCAGGATACAATTCATTGATCAGGACAGCTTCTTTTCAGCCGTGTCCTCAGGCAGGTCTGCCCCACTTGGGAAAGTGTTACAACTTTTTAGCTCCACCAAGTGCCTGGATGCGCCTCACTCTGCCAGCAAGCCTCCTGCCCGAAGGTGCTCAGCTCTCTGGCTCTGTGGGTCAGCATGCCCACTGTAGCCACTTTGCTCCATGGGCCGGGAAGTCTACTGTGCCATCTTGTGCCAGTCTCCTGGTTCTGCTGCTGCCCTTTGCCCTTCTTGTCATCTCATGCCATTTCTAGTGTTATGGCTCTGTCTCCTGGGTCTAGGAGGTTCTCAGTGCAGGGACCCTGGGTCTAAAGGACACTCTCCACTCCAGACTCTCTTTGATGGTAGTGAGGTCCCCCTCCTGCCTCTGGGATTGGCTGCCTTTAAGCCTATCAGGATTGCAAAACTGGCCATTCCCCTTGTTAGGGTTCTGTATACCTTATTTGCACGGTCCCACCCTCTGCAAAGGTTCCATGCACCTTATTTGCATTATTAGCAGGCTGTCCAATCCCCTTGGTGGGCCACAAGCACCTTATTTGCATACTCCCACAGAATCATTTTGTGACTGTTAGAAGACCACGGATAGAAGGGCCATATACTAGTAACTCACTTCACCGCACCTGCTGTAGAAAATACTCTCTTATTTAAACTAGTTTTTTAATATATCACAAAAAGTTCACCATTATGCTAGTATGAAAACGTCAGTTTCATCACCATTTAGCATGATGTTGTTTATGGGCCCAGTTGTGATGATTTCTGTTTTCTTCACATATGTGCACATTATGAATTGATGCTAATAACTCTAATTCTAATCTAGCTGACAGCCTGGCTACTGTCCTCTCCTCTGCCCTTCAGTATCTGTATCTTTTTTATCTCCTTTCCCCAGTAGGGGAAACCCTAGATCTCAATAGTATCAATAGATTTAATCATGTGCTCAGTTATATAACCAAAAAGCAAAAAACCAAACCCGTTGCCTTTGAGTTGATTCCACCTCATAGCAGCCCTACAGGACAGAGTAGAACCACACCATAGGATTTCCAAAGCTGACTGCCGCATCTTTCTCCTGTGAAGCACCTGGTGGGTTCAAATTGCCGACCTTTCAGTTAGCAGCCAAGTGCTGAGCCACTGTGCCACCAGGTCTCCTCAGTTATATAATACACACAAAAATAATTCTGGAATTGGTGCACCCATACCTAAGTAGCCTTAAAAATTCTTTGCAGCGGTTTTAATGTGTAGCCTGAGAATTATGTAATCAAGGTATTGTATTTTAATTTACTTGTATTGATTCTTTTTTCTTCCTCCAATGTGATTATGAAATTCATCTGAAACACAGTGAAGTCTTTGTCTTTGTTTTTGTGTTCACCCTTTCTCTCACCATCCCAGTGTATTACATTTCACTGTATTGTGATTCTTGTTAGGTGCCATCAAGTCATTAGCGGCCTGGTCCTTCAGGACACACACGTGGGCCTTCCCCTGCCCCTCCCACCTCCTCATTCTCTACACAGAGCCTTCCTTGGTCTGTCCCACCTCCTTGTTCCTGACCACTCTCACCTCACTCCGCACACCTGGGCATTCTCCTGATCCTTGTGCTCAACTCTCCACACCTGGTCCTCACTCTCCACATCAGGTCCTTCTCCTGGCTCCTCAACCCCTCCCTCTCCTCCCCTGGTGCCGCCCCACCCCGCCCTGCCCCGCCCACCTCCTCACCTGTGCCGGTGGAAGCGCAGAGAGTCACTGGTGCCTTGCAGAGGTGGGTCTTCTGGCTTCTCTGCCTGTCGTTCTTCCTGAAAGGTAGGAGACACAGGGACCCCAGTGAGGGGACTGGCTCCTTGGTTGGACATGCCTGGCCCCACGAAGTTGTTGGCAGGCTCAGGGAGGTGTAGTGTTCCTGCCACTGTGAGCCCATGGGGTGGGATCCCTGGAAGGATGTCCCTGTGTCCCAAGCACTGTAACACTGCCATGTGGTTCCCTGGTCCCTAAGCGTGTCCCCCTGGGCCTCCGTGTCCCCATGTGTTCCAGGCACCTGAGGTGCCAGGTCAGCATCCCGTACCCATGGCAGCAACTTCCCCCTTCTGAATCACCTAGATTTGTGCGATTCCTATTGGGGAGGGGAGCCAGGGCCTGAAGCACACGGGGGACCTGCCCAAAGGACCCTTCTCCAGGAATCAGCATCCACAATGTGCTCCAGACACACAGCAGATTGGTTGGATTTGCACACAACATGTGGGGGAAAGTCCAGCCATTGGCTTCCCTCAGTCCTGGGACCTCAAAGGGCTTGGGGAGAAAGGGCAAGCACACGGTTGTGGACACACAGGGGTCTTGGGTAGCTGAGGCCTCAAACCTGTCAGGTGGGTTTGTGGGCCAGGCTGGGGGAAAGCTCCCTCCCCACCCCTCTGCCACTGCTGGGAACAAAGGCCTAGGGCAATGCAGACAATGGACTGAATTGCAGCCCCTTGGTGGGAAGCCCTCTTGCTGCCTCCACCCCCATCTGGACCTTAGGGTCCACCAGGGATGAGGAGAGGGAGGGATTAGGGGTTGGAGTTTGGGGTTAGGGGTTAGGGTTAGGGGTTGGGCATTAGGGGTTTGGGATTTAGGGTTAGGGTTAAGGGTTTAGGGTTAGAGGGTTAAGGGTTAGAGGGTTAAGGGCTAGAGGGTTAAGGGCTAGAGGTTAAGGGTTAGAGGGTTAGTGTTTTCCTTCTTGTTGCTAAGGCTTTCGGCCCCGTCATGCCACTCCCGGCCTTGTACCTTAGCCCAAGACCATCCGAAATTCATCCCCAGCATGCTTCAGGGAAGAGCAAAGCCTATTACACTAGGAGGGGATGCATATAGCTGAATAGCATTACCCTACAAGGCTTAAACACGGATAGGCTTGAGGGTTGGGGGTTGGAGGCTTAAGGTTAGGGTTAGGGTTAGAGTTTAGGGTTAGGGGTTAGTGTAAGGGTTAGGAGTTAGGGATTAAGGTTTAGGGGTTAGGATAAGGGGTTGGGGTTAGGATTTAGGGTTACAGTTAGGATTAGGGGTTAGGGTTAGAGTTAGGGTTTAGGTGTTCTGGATGGGGTGAGGGTTAGGGTCAGTGTTTAGGGTCAGAGAATAGGGTCAGGGTGAGGGGATAGGGTCAGGGCTTAGGGTCAGCCCTTAGGTTAAGGGGTTGGGGTTAGGGGTTAGGGTTATGACTTGGGTTTGTGTTGCTAGGGTTAGGGATAGAGTTCAGGGTTAGTTTTAGAGTTTAGGGTTAGGGGATGGGGCTGGGGCTAGAGGCTAGGATTAGGGTGAGGATTAGGGTAAGAGTTAAGGGTTTATGGTTAGGGTTTAGGGTTGACGTTAGGGTTTGGGTTAGAGGGTTAATGGTAGGAATTAGGGTTAGGGTTAGGGACAGGGTCAGGGTCAGGGTCGGCTGTTAGGGGTTAGGGTGAGGGTTAGTGGTTAGGGTCAGGGTGAGGGTTTAATGTTAGGGTTTAGGGGTAGGGTGAGGGTTAGGGGTTAGGGTTAGGGTTTAAGTTTTAGGTTTGAAATTTAGGGTTAGTGTTTTAGGGTTAGGGTTGCGGTTTTAGGGTTAGGGTTAGGGTTTTAGGGTTAGGGTTAGGGATATGGTTTTAGGGTTAGGGTTAGGTCTAGGGCTAGGGCTAGGGCTAGGGCTAGGGCTAGGGCTAGGGCTAGGGCTAGGGGATAGAACTAGGGCTAGTTGTTAGGGCTAGGGCTAGGGGTTAGGGCCACGGCTAGGTGTTAGGGCTACTGCTAGGTGTTAGGGCTAGGGGTAAAGGTTGGGTAGGGCCATTAGAGTTAGGGTGGCTAGGGTGGGTTACGGTTAGGGTTAGGGTTAGGGTTTTAGGCTTAGGGTTAGGGTTAGGGTTTAGGGTTAGGGTTAGGGTTAGGGTTTTAGGGTTGGGGTTGGGGTTGGGGTTGGGTTTAGGGTTAGGGTTAGGGTTTTAGGGTTAGGGTTTTAGGGTTAGGGTTTTAGGGTTAGGGTGGGTAGGGTTAGGGTTGTTAGGGTTAGGGTTAGGGTTAGGGTTAGGGTTAGGGTTAGGGTTAGGGTTAGGGTTAGGGCTGTTAGGGTTAGGGTTAGGGCTGTTAGGGTTAGGGTTAGGGCTGTTAGGGTTAGGGTTAGGGCTGTTAGGGTTAGGGTTAGGGCTGTTAGGGTTAGGGTTAGGGCTGTTAGGGTTAGGGTTAGGGTTAGGGTTAGGGCTGTTAGGGTTAGGGTTAGGGTTAGGGTTAGGGTTAGGGTTAGGGTTAGGGTTAGGGTTAGGGTTAGGGTTAGGGTTAGGGTTAGGGTTAGGGTTAGGGTTAGGGTTAGGGTTAGGGTTAGGGTTAGGGTTAGGGTTAGGGTTAGGGTTAGGGTTAGGGTTAGGGTTAGGGTTAGGGTTAGGGTTAGGGTTAGGGTTAGGGTTAGGGTTAGGGTTAGGGTTAGGGTTAGGGTTAGGGTTAGGGTTAGGGTTAGGGTTAGGGTTAGGGTTAGGGTTAGGGTTAGGGTTAGGGTTAGGGTTAGGGTTAGGGTTAGGGTTAGGGTTAGGGTTAGGGTTAGGGTTGTTAGGGTTAGGGTTAGGGTTAGGGTTGTTAGGGTTAGGGTTAGGGTTAGGGTTGTTAGGGTTAGGGTTAGGGTTAGGGTTAGGGTTAGGGTTAGGGTTAGGGTTAGGGTTAGGGTTAGGGTTAGGGTTAGGGTTAGGGTTAGGGTTAGGGTTAGGGTTAGGGTTAGGGTTAGGGTTAGGGTTAGGGTTAGGGTTAGGGTTAGGGTTAGGGTTAGGGTTAGGGTTAGGGTTAGGGTTAGGGTTAGGGTTAGGGTTAGGGTTAGGGTTAGGGTTAGGGTTAGGGTTAGGGTTAGGGTTAGGGTTAGGGTTAGGGTTAGGGTTAGGGTTAGGGTTAGGGTTAGGGTTAGGGTTAGGGTTAGGGTTAGGGTTAGGGTTAGGGTTAGGGTTAGGGTTAGGGTTAGGGTTAGGGTTAGGGTTAGGGTTAGGGTTAGGGTTAGGGTTAGGGTTAGGGTTAGGGTTAGGGTTAGGGTTAGGGTTAGGGTTAGGGTTAGGGTTAGGGTTAGGGTTAGGGTTAGGGTTAGGGTTAGGGTTAGGGTTAGGGTTAGGGTTAGGGTTAGGGTTAGGGTTAGGGTTAGGGTTAGGGTTAGGGTTAGGGTTAGGGTTAGGGTTAGGGTTAGGGTTAGGGTTAGGGTTAGGGTTAGGGTTAGGGTTAGGGTTAGGGTTAGGGTTAGGGTTAGGGTTAGGGTTAGGGTTAGGGTTAGGGTTAGGGTTAGGGTTAGGGTTAGGGTTAGGGTTAGGGTTAGGGTTAGGGTTAGGGTTAGGGTTAGGGTTAGGGTTAGGGTTAGGGTTAGGGTTAGGGTTAGGGTTAGGGTTAGGGTTAGGGTTAGGGTTAGGGTTAGGGTTAGGGTTAGGGTTAGGGTTAGGGTTAGGGTTAGGGTTAGGGTTAGGGTTAGGGTTAGGGTTAGGGTTAGGGTTAGGGTTAGGGTTAGGGTTAGGGTTAGGGTTAGGGTTAGGGTTAGGGTTAGGGTTAGGGTTAGGGTTAGGGTTAGGGTTAGGGTTAGGGTTAGGGTTAGGGTTAGGGTTAGGGTTAGGGTTAGGGTTAGGGTTAGGTTAGGGTTAGGGTTAGGGTTAGGGTTAGGGTTAGGGTTAGGGTTAGGGTTAGGGTTAGGGTTAGGGTTAGGGTTAGGGTTAGGGTTAGGGTTAGGGTTAGGGTTAGGGTTAGGGTTAGGGTTAGGGTTAGGGTTAGGGTTAGGGTTAGGGTTAGGGTTAGGGTTAGGGTTAGGGTTAGGGTTAGGGTTAGGGTTAGGGTTAGGGTTAGGGTTAGGGTTAGGGTTAGGGTTAGGGTTAGGGTTAGGGTTAGGGTTAGGGTTAGGGTTAGGGTTAGGGTTAGGGTTAGGGTTAGGGTTAGGGTTAGGGTTAGGGTTAGGGTTAGGGTTAGGGTTAGGGTTAGGGTTAGGGTTAGGGTTAGGGTTAGGGTTAGGGTTAGGGTTAGGGTTAGGGTTAGGGTTAGGGTTAGGGTTAGGGTTAGGGTTAGGGTTAGGGTTAGGGTTAGGGTTAGGGTTAGGGTTAGGGTTAGGGTTAGGGTTAGGGTTAGGGTTAGGGTTAGGGTTAGGGTTAGGGTTAGGGTTAGGGTTAGGGTTAGGGTTAGGGTTAGGGTTAGGGTTAGGGTTAGGGTTAGGGTTAGGGTTAGGGTTAGGGTTAGGGTTAGGGTTAGGGTTAGGGTTAGGGTTAGGGTTAGGGTTAGGGTTAGGGTTAGGGTTAGGGTTAGGGTTAGGGTTAGGGTTAGGGTTAGGGTTAGGGTTAGGGTTAGGGTTAGGGTTAGGGTTAGGGTTAGGGTTAGGGTTAGGGTTAGGGTTAGGGTTAGGGTTAGGGTTAGGGTTAGGGTTAGGGTTAGGGTTAGGGTTAGGGTTAGGGTTAGGGTTAGGGTTAGGGTTAGGGTTAGGGTTAGGGTTAGGGTTAGGGTTAGGGTTAGGGTTAGGGTTAGGGTTAGGGTTAGGGTTAGGGTTAGGGTTAGGGTTAGGGTTAGGGTTAGGGTTAGGGTTAGGGTTAGGGTTAGGGTTAGGGTTAGGGTTAGGGTTAGGGTTAGGGTTAGGGTTAGGGTTAGGGTTAGGGTTAGGGTTAGGGTTAGGGTTAGGGTTAGGGTTAGGGTTAGGGTTAGGGTTAGGGTTAGGGTTAGGGTTAGGGTTAGGGTTAGGGTTAGGGTTAGGGTTAGGGTTAGGGTTAGGGTTAGGGTTAGGGTTAGGGTTAGGGTTAGGGTTAGGGTTAGGGTTAGGGTTAGGGTTAGGGTTAGGGTTAGGGTTAGGGTTAGGGTTAGGGTTAGGGTTAGGGTTAGGGTTAGGGTTAGGGTTAGGGTTAGGGTTAGGGTTAGGGTTAGGGTTAGGGTTAGGGTTAGGGTTAGGGTTAGGGTTAGGGTTAGGGTTAGGGTTAGGGTTAGGGTTAGGGTTAGGGTTAGGGTTAGGGTTAGGGTTAGGGTTAGGGTTAGGGTTAGGGTTAGGGTTAGGGTTAGGGTTAGGGTTAGGGTTAGGGTTAGGGTTAGGGTTAGGGTTAGGGTTAGGGTTAGGGTTAGGGTTAGGGTTAGGGTTAGGGTTAGGGTTAGGGTTAGGGTTAGGGTTAGGGTTAGGGTTAGGGTTAGGGTTAGGGTTAGGGTTAGGGTTAGGGTTAGGGTCTAGAGCGGTTAGGGGTAGGGTTAGGGTAAGGGTGCTAGGGTTAGGGATGGTTAGGGGTCAGGGTAGGTAGGGTCTAGGAGTTAGGGTTAGGGTCGGTAGGGTTAGGTAGGGTTAGG